>NC_064820.1:103650000-106150000 GCF_024166365.1 Elephas maximus indicus | reverse complement strand
GGCAGTTCTACTCTGTCCTATAGTGTCGCTATGAGTCGGAATCGTGTTGACGGCAACAGGAGTATAGAAATGAGGGGTAGTCTGGCCAGTGAGATTATATGGAACTGGGGGATGGAACAAAAGGTTTTTCACCTAAGATATGGGATATCAAAACCTGAGGAACCAGCAGATCTGAGTGATAGGTCAGATTCAGAGGAATGATAAACACCAGCCCCACAGTTGATAGCTTCTGGTCACGACTAGGAGTGAGCTACGGCATCTCTTGGATTGCCATGTAGAAGCCTTGAATATGTTCTAGCAAATTCTTGGTGAAAAAGTCATGTGAGAACTGGAAAATGATTTCAAATAATTAGGGCTGTCTTCATGGGTGTACACCCAAGGCAGTTACCTGGGAGCCTATGCTTGGAAAGACCCTGTGCTTGATTTAATGCTTTACCATCTTAATAGGTTTTGAGCCAGGGACACTACAGTTTTATTTTTCATTGTTGTTGTTATTGTTTTTAGTTGTCATTGAGTGGATTCCAACTTATTTTGCACTGGGCTCTGAAAATTAGGTAGCCAGTCCAGCCCATATTTTCTGTGATGTAAGTTAGACTGGATGTTCTTTCCAGCATGTGGTTGGGTTTGTATACTCCATCTGGCCATAGGTTTGTATCTAATGGTTAGTAGATAGGAGAATCCAAAAGCCAAAGAGTTCAAACAATGCTCTCCAGAACATTTTAAACTGGGAACTGCAGTTCTCAGGTATCTGGATGATACATGGAAGAAGGAGACTTCCTTGGTGAGCACTGCAGTGGTAGCTAGAACAGATAGGAGATAAGATGTAGGATGAAGGGCAGCATGCTGGTGAGTGTGTCCACCACCATCTAGGTGACAGAAAGTCATAGAGGAGGCAGATGCCTGGCAAAGTCCATTATAGTGATGTCCTAGGAGCAGACAGTGACAACGAGAAGTTTTATTAGCCCTTCTACTTTCATATCATCTTTGGTTAGGATGACAAGTGACCACAATATACTATGGATATTATATTGGGAGATGGGAAATGTAGGGCAACCCCCTTCCACCCTTTTTTTGTCACTTGCAAAACTAAGCTTTTGTTTGGTGGTTTAAGTAGTCTGACCTATAAATTATTTGAGAGTTGAAGCATTTAAAGAGTAGTTTCATTTCATAACTTGGAGGAACCTGGAAGGCATTATGCTGAGTGAAATTAGAAGCAAAAGGACAAATACTGCATAAGACCACTATTATAAGTTCTTGAGAAATAGTATAAACTGAGAAGAACACATTCTTTTGTGGTTACGAGAGGGGGGAGGGAGGGAGGGTAGGAGAGGGTTATTTACTGACTTTTTTTTAGTAGATAAGAACTACTTTAGGTGAAGGGAAGGACAATACTCAATACACGGAAGGTCAGCTCAACTGGACTGGACCAAAAGCAAAGAAGTTTCTGGGATAAACTGAATGCTTTGAAGGTCAGCGGAGCAAGGGTGGGGGTTTGGGGACTATGGCTTAAGGGGACTTCTAAGTCAATTGGCAAAATATATATAAATTCAATTATGAAAACATTCTGCACCCCACTTTGAAGTGTGGCATCTGGGGTCTTAAATGCTAACAAGAGGCCATCTAAGATGCATCAATTGGTCTCAACCTACCTGGATAAAAGGACAATGAAGAACACCAAGGTCACACGATAACTATGAGCCCAAGAGACAGAAAGGGCCACATGAACTAGAGACTTACATCATCCTGAGACCAGAAGAACTAGATGGTGCCCGGCCACAACTGATGACTGCCCTGACAGGGAGCACAACAGAGAACTCCTGAGGGAGCAGGAGATCAGTGGGATGCAGACCCCAAATTCTCATAAAAAGACCAAACTTAATGGTCTGACTGAGACTAGAAGAATCCCGGCGGTCATGGTCCCCAAACCTTCTGTTGGCCCAGGACAGGAACCATTCCCAAAGACTACTCATCAGACATGCAAGGGACTGGACAATGGGTTGGAGAGAGATGCTGATGAAGAGTGAGCTACTTGTATCAGGTGGACACTTGAGACTGTATTGGCATCTCCTGTCTGGAGGGGAGATGGGAGGGTAGAGAGGGTTAGAAACTGGCAAAACAGTCATAAAAGGAGAGACTGGAAGAAGGGAGCGGGCTGACTCATTAGGTGGAGAGTAAATGGGAGTATGGAGTAAGGTGTATATAAGCTTATATGTGACAGACTGACTTGATTTGTAAACTTTCACTTAAAGCATAATAAAAATTACTTAAAAAAAAAAAAATAAAGAGTAGTTTCTCTTACCGAGAAGGAAATGTCTGCCTTTGCCCCAGCTACTCAAGGATGCAATGGTAAGATTGTGCCGTCATGCAATAGTCCTGACTTTCCTGTCTCAAAGGTATCTCTAATGATTAGAAGCTCCTGCTTCCTGGTCCTGAAGGTACAGGCCCAGGCTGTACCTCCACCACTGTGCCTATGGTAGGATGGCCACCACTCTTCTATTGAGAAAGTTTCATCTTTGTTACCCTGGGTTGGATCAGAGTAGACTAAAATCAGGGTGAAGCAGATGGAGATGAAAATTGCTAGAATATTTCCATTTTGGGGTTTTTATTCAATAAATTTCTTTCTGAAGATTCTGCACGTAACATGGGAAACTGATCATATAAGGTGACCACTTAAAGCAAACCCAGGAACCACCGAACATCCTCGATTGTTTGAGGCCTTTACATTCCGAAGCACTAGTCTCTTGTCTAGAAGCATGTCTAGAAGCTAATTCAGCAGTACATGGATTTTGTTTCCATGGTCTTGAATATACATTTCCCAGTGTTTGGCCTGAATGAATGAGTGCCCTGAACCAGGGATTTTTGAGGGACAGGATATAGAACACAAATTAAAATGCCATTTAAGTTTCAGATGTGGCTAAGGGTCAAGAGGTCAGGCAAGATCCCATTCAATTAAAGTTATCTGGAAGCTGTATGAAACAGTATGAAAATCTTTGCAAACTGCGTAGGAAACATCATCTGTAGGGGTGTCTATTCCTTCTTCTGGTGGTTTTACAAGTTTGAACAGCTCTAATTCAATACAGTTTTTTCTTGTAGCTTTAGGCTCCCTGAGGAGTAGGCTCAGAAGGTGGTAGTCACTGGGGCCAAGGGGGCATGTTGCCTCACATGGTTATCTCGTCGAGCTCTGGATATACTGCACAGAAGAAGTTCTCTGAGTGTTATAGATTGAATTATGTCTCCCCCAACACCCCCAACGATACGTGCTGGAACCTTAATCCTTATACCTGTAGATATAATCCTGTTTGGAAATAGAGTTTTCTTTTTTATGCTAATTAGATCAAACCTGACTAGGGTGGGTTCTAAACATAATCATTTTTGAGTTGTAGAAAGAACATATTATACCCAAAGACATGGGAAAACAGATGCTCTGTCAGGATCACTAAGGAACCAAGAATGTCTGGGGCTACTGACATGGAAGGAATCAGAATGGCCAAGACCCCAACTTGGACTTTTAGCTTGCAGAACCAAAAAAATAAGTTTCTGCTCTTTAAGGCCATCCGCTTATGCTATTTCTGTTATAGCAGCCCTAGGAAACTAAGACACTAGATTTTGAGGAACATTGCAGAGGTAGAGGACCTGGGAACCTTTCCCACTAGTGTCTGCAGAGTGCAGAGCTATGTGTATGAAGAAAGCTTTGGATTCAGGCTTAAAAAGAAACCTGTGTCACCATTATCTGTACTGTGATTACAGTCTCAATGCAGAGGACATCTCTGAACACATCCCCTCATAGGCAGCACACTTGTTGTGGGGTACACTGGTCAAAGGAAAGGAGATGCAGGGATGGCATCCCCCGGGGCTGCAGGAAGTGCTTATGGCAATGCTCAGAGAAGAAGTATAGCTTGTGGGTCAGTCAGGTGATGATGATGTCATGGATCTCAGTAAGGAGAGGTTGAGGACCAGGTAAAATGTTGAAAACACATGATGGAGGGGTAAAATGGTCCCCTGGGTATAGTTTCATGAGGGCCATTCTGTGGGGGCACTGTTTCTTCTGAAGGTAAGTGCTGTCGTTAGCAGAGGCCTGAGCATATCATGGTTTGAGACTATTATAGAAGTCATTCAGTGGAGTCACTGAGAGCTTCTCCTTACCAGTGGAAGACTGCGGGATAGAGTGCTGTGGCATTCAGAACAAGGACCTGCCAAATCCTTGTTGACCAACAGGTCATGGTAATTTTCTGCAATTTGCATAATGGTGTTCATGGCTTTCCCTGCCACAGAATAGGCATAGCAGCCATGTCTAGCACTGAGTCTCTGAGCTGGTATCAGCTAGCAGAAGGGGCAGGCAGCCAAAGGCAGTGTCACCTCTATACGTTTAGCTCTTAGGCTGTTTTTTCACCCAGTGAACTCTGTGTCTTTTCCTAAAGTAGGTCCACAGAGCCAAGGCCTTGAAATCTGTTGTGAGCAGACAATGCCCTCTGCCAACCAACATCATCTTCTGAGGATTAGCTTTTTTCAGCTATGAAGTACCTTAAATTCTGAGACTTTTATGAGGTCATCTTGGAGACTTCTCCTTTTTTTTTTGTAGGAAGGGGATTCATATTCCATACACAAGTAGATGCCTAAATGCCATACTACAATGTCTTTATCTAAATAAGAATAATTAAGGCCACAGTGGCTAGAAAGATGTTTAGGCCTTGTCTTATAAATTAGTTCTGATTCTTATGAGATTATATGGAGTGCTTTGGGGGAAGGTATACATATTTTGTGAAATAAATAGTTTTGCATTCCAAGTCACTCTTTCTAACATGAGTTCTAAGAACCTTGTCTGCAGTTTCATTTCATGGTCAATTCAGCGTGTAACGGAAAGTTCAAGAAAGGACTGGAAGGTGTAACCTAGACCATGGGAGACACAGATATATTTTATTCCCCTTTATACTCATTTGTAGAGAAGGGAGAATATTCCTAATTTCTGCAGGGGATAGAGCCACTGTATAATCTGCCAAAAATCCGTGGGTTGCGCTGGCTACTGGGGTGATTGTGCTCCCGGGTTCTGTTCACTGGGAATTCCAAGGATTGGCCGCCACAAGGGTCTCTCCTGCATTTTGTCCCTGACAAAGGAAACGTGACGCTTGGGTCCTTCTCTCACCCCCTACACCCAGCCCGAAGAGGGACAGGTCTTCTTGAGGAGGAATCTCCTCTTAGTCCAGGCCTTTCCCCATGCAGTAGTGGTGCATTTCCTGGCATTTGGAGAACTGGGCTACAATACATGTTTATTGAAAAACCTTTAAGATGTAAAGCTCATCATGAAATACTTATAAAAAAGCTGAGAGACCCATCACTAATTTCTTTCATAAATGAATTAATGTCCTATTGCTGCTGTTAGAAATTACCACAAAATTGATCCTTCACACAACAAAAATTTATTCTCTTACTTTTCTGAGGGCAGAAGTTCAAAATCAATTTTACTGCGCTGAAGTTGAACTGTCAGCAGGGCTGTTCCTTCTGGAGGCTGTATGGGAGAATCTGTTCCCTTGACTTTTCCAGCTTCTACAGGTCACCTGAATTTCTTGGTTCAAGGACCACATTCCTTCATCCATAAAGCCAGCAGTGTAGCATCTTCAAATCTCTTTTTCTCTGTCCCTCTGCTTCCATCATTACATTGCCTTCTCTCTGACTCTGACTCTGACTCTGACTCTGACTCTGACTCTGACTCTGACTCTGACTCTGACTCTGACTCTGACTCTGACTCTGACTCTGACTCTGACTCTGACTCTCTTATTCTGACTCTGACTCTGACTCTGACTCTGACTCTGACTCTGACTCTGACTGAAACTGACTCTGACTCTTATTCTGACTCTGACTCCGACTGACTCTGACTCTGACTCCGACTGACTCTGACTCTGACTCTGACTCTGACTCTGACTCTGACTGACTCTGACTCTGACTCTGACTCTGACTCTGACTCTGACTGACTCTGACTCTGACTCTGACTCTGACTGACTCTGACTCTGACTCTGACTCTGACTCTGACTCTGACTGACTCTGACTCTGACTCTGACTCTGACTGACTCTGACTCTGACTCTGACTGAATCTGACTGAATCTGACTCTGACTCTGACTCTGACTCTGACTCTGACTCTGACTCTGACTCTGACTCTGACTCTGACTCTGACTCTGACTCTGACTCTGACGCCTCCTGCGTTCCTCTTGTATGAATCTTTGTGATTATATCAGGCCCAACCTGATCCAGGATAATCTCCCCATCTCAAAATCTTTAACTTAGTTGTATCTACAAAGTTCCTTTTGCCATGTAAGGTACCATTCACAGGCTCCAGAGATTAGGATGTGGATATCTTTGGTGGTGGTGGTGGTGGTGGTGTGTGTATGTCTGGGGAGGGGGGGTACATTATGCAGCCTGCCACAATAAAACATAAATGTTGAGACATGAAGCTGTTGATTTTATTTATGGTATGTCTCTGTTCAAAGGCTTTTTAAAATCATTTCAGGGAAAGTCCTTATTTTTGGCCAAAAGTTTTTGTATAAAACGGCACAGTTTTGCTGCCTCCAAGCTAGCAGTTTACAGTTCAATCATAGGCTATTTTCCAAACATGTGATTTTAAATATCCAATTAGTTTGGATACATTTTGTATTTTGCTGTTCAGTGTTATGGTAATAAATTAATTTAATATTTACATAGTTGTCATGTGTCATTTGTTAAAAGTTCTACTTTAACCCAGCACTGATTTGAATTTATAGTGCTTATTAGAATTTCCTAATAAGCACTATAAAATGAATCTGTACTAAAATATTGTCAAATGACAATGGAGAAGACACCTACACACAAAAAAATCCATATACCCAGGAATAGGAATTCTGAACACACACTTCTCTCTTTCTCTGTATTTCTGTCTCTATTTCTTGGAACCTTCACTTTGAGGAAAGCCAGCTGCCATGTTGTATGCAGACCTATGGAGGAGGGAATCGTGTGGTGAGAAACATATCTTCAGCCAACAGTCAGCAAGAAAGAGTCCTTCCAATAGCTGCATGAATGAGCTTGGAAGCAGACCCTCTCCCAGTTTACCTTTGAGATGACTGTGTCCAGGCCGAGAAGCTGAGTGCAGCCTCAGAAAGACCCTGAGCCAGAACCACCCAGCTAAGCTGCTCCCAGATTCCTAACCCACAGTAACTGGGATATAATATATTTTTTTTTTTTCTGGTCACTAAGTTTTGGGGTAATTTGTTTATAGCAATAGATAACTAATACACCAGTCTTGAGCCTTTTATATCTCATAGAAAATTAGAAAACAACTCAAGACTATGCTTTCAACTAAAAGTATTGGATTTTGAGAACTTCATGGAAGTCAGTAAAAGGCAGATTTGGGGGGAAAAGGAGTTGAGCATGAGACAAAGCTCTGTTCACCCTAAGAGTTCAAAAAGGTTGGGTGTGCCTATGACACTGATAAGGTGGACCTGCTAAGAATATATTTGCATGAAAATTTAACAGCCTTCTGGGAATGAACTCACCCTAAGGGGACTTATTCCATTAACCAAGCCCTAGTATCTGAGAGAAGTCCCTGAGTGGTGCAAATCGTTAACTCATTAGTCTGCTAACTGAAAAGCTAGAGGTTCAAGTCCACTCAGAGGTGCCTTGGAAGAAATAGTTGGCAATCTACTTCTGAAAAACCAGCTATTGAAAACCTTATGAGCACAGTTCTACTCAGGCACACATAGGGTCGCCATGAGTCAGAATTTACTCAATGGCAACTAGTTTTTGTAGAGTCTGAGAAGATAACACAGCTTGTTGCTTCACATTGATGGCTTTTTGGCCTGGACAAACAGAAGTATAAAAAGAAAAAAAAAATTTTTCCTTTTTTTCCCAGGGAAGGATATTTTAGGAAAAACAAAACAAAGTGCTTCTAGAAAAATTTTCTCCAAATTTCTGGAAGATAATATAGCATTTAAAAAGCAGTATAGCTTTGGACTACCAGGATGTAATTTTGTCACGGAAAAGAAGTGTCTCCCTGGGTGACTAGAGCTCTCCACACCATGTAGCACTGGTGACTTGGACTTTAGTATCAGTGTGACATGGTACTGCCTTAGTTGCTAATGGTGAGGGACCCAGAGGGGGTCTCACAGATGTAAGCTGTCTGGACAATCGTAGCATGTCAGAGCCAGAATAGAAAAGGAGAAACTGGCAGAGGTACATGAGAGCTAAGATGTCTCTGTTTATGAGCATGCAAAAGAAGGAAGACTGGAAATTCCACAACATTAAGAGGAAACCAAATTAGAGAAATAATATTATACTGCAATTAGGACCTTTTTTACAATGCTCAGGCCGGTGTGGCCTATGAAATAAAAATTATATTTTTAGGCTTCTCTGGGTAATTAGCAATCCCAGTACAGCATCCGTTTGTAGCATGGACGAATTACTACCCAAAGACTGGAATTCACTGGCTTGTGAATAGCGACAGGAACATGAGGAGAATACTGTGTACTGTCAGGGATTGTTTTATATAGCCTCAAGCATGGGCATGGCACTAGAAAACTGAGTCAAAAACATTGTTGCAGGTAGTAAGGAAGACTCTTCAGTCTCTGGGCGGTGTCAGCTGCAAGCCCTATAGGAAGAGCCTTTTCACCCTGACTTCAACTTTCTGCTAGGGTGTTCTAAAAGTGGGTAGGAATAGGAAGTGGAAAGAGAAATGTGTTGATTGAAGCTTACAGGGCACATAAAGAATTTTAACTGCTGTGGAGTTGGCCCTGTACTCACGGTGACCTCATGCACAACAGAATGGGACGCTGCCCGTTCTTGCATCATGCCCATGATTGGCTGGGAATGGGACCATTGTGATTCATAAGGTTTTAACTGGCTGGTTTTCGGAAGTAGATGACCAGACCTTTCTTAGTTTGGAGGCTCCACTGAAACCTGTTCAGCATCACAGCAATATGCAAGCCTCCACTGACAGATGGGTGGTGGGTCTACATGAGGTGTGTTGGCTGGGAATCAAACCTAAGTCTCCCACATGGAAAGTGAGAATTCTGTCACTGAACTACTATTGCCCCCACATACAGAATAGCATCTATGTTACCAAGGCAGAGAATACCTCACAATTGTGGTGAGATGCTTGGTGACATGTATGTAGATAGGTTTAAACCACAAAAAGCCACATGACCATGCAAATTAAATTTCTTAAGATATATCAGAATGCAGGAAAGTTCTGCTTGTGTGTTGCGTAGATAAAACTTTTTGCAGACAACAATAGAAACAGGAGGTGAGATGAGGCTTACTGTAAACAAATGGTTGTTATGGTGAAATGTTTTAATGGTGGCTTATATTGCAAAAAAAAAAAAAAGCATAGCGCTCCAAGCCAAAATTAAACCCGTTGCCGTTGAGTCTATTCTGACCCACAGTGACACTAGAAGACAGAGTAGAACTGCCCCATAGGGTTTCCAAGGAATGGCTGGTGGATTTGAACTGCTGACCTTTTGGTTAATAGCCATATCACTTAACCACTGCACCACCAGGGCTCTCTAGCACCCTAGATTACCATAATTAATACAACTAAAAGTGGAAGAGGAGGGGAAGGCCATTTTTTAGCACTAAGATGGACAAAATTCAAGGGAAAAAGCACAAATCATTAGAACAGCTACCAAATTACCCAGCATTTCAAGCTATTTTTCTGGAGATAACTTTGAATGCTGTGCAAACCTAGAGGGTGATCATCAAGACCCACCCTAAGGGCTTTGTAATTAAGTATACAGAATTCTAAATTGGAATTATCAACCATTTCTTAACTGCTTCATTGATAACCTTTTTTTTTTTTTCTAGTGGCAACTACAAGCAGAAAAAGCCAACTTGTAATAATTTAGAAGTCCACTTCTACTTGGTAAACTATGTAAGTCTAGCTTTTCTGTTACTTTAAAGATAAGGCTTAATTATGGTGTTTGATTCAATGGTTCTCAAGCTTTCTGTGCAGTAGAGTGTGCAACTCAAAGTCTGGACACGGGCTCTCTGCATTTGAATCACCTCAGGAGTATGTTGAAAAAATATATACTGTTGACTACCACCTTCTTGTATTCCGAGTCAATATCTTTGAGGTGGGGACCAGGAATCTGTATTTTAACCAGCATACTCCTCTTCTCAAGGTGATGTTGGGACCACATTTCAAGAAGCATAGTTTCAGTGTCTTTTTGACTGATGTATTGTGAAGAAAGGTGGTGGGATGAAGGAAAGTACAGAGCAGAGAATGTGGCCAGGAACCCTAGTAATCTGCATTTGGAAGTGATTCACAGGCAATTCTAAGGTTAATGTTCTAGGTCCCATAGTAAATACCAGGAGGTAAACTGGGATTCACCCCTGCAATTGTTTGCCCCCGGAAGATCCAAATGTGAAATTTGACTCCTGGGAAAAAGGTTGTATAGCTGAACCGCTTTAGGCTAGACTTCAGTCCAACATTATTTCCCATGCTTCGAAAAAAGGAGTTTTCCAGAATGATAAGAAGCTTTAAAGGCCAGTATCAAAAATAGCTAATGTTATTAAATACTTATTATTTATCAAAACAGACATAAACAGTCTTATGTAATTCTTACAATCAGATGAGGAAACTTAGTTTTAGTAACTTGACCAAGCATATTCAGCTACTATGTGTACTAATTGGGCTTTTAACCTTGGTCTGCTTGACGATGAAATCTGTAGGCTACATCACTAGTCTCTTTGCCCCCTTAAACGGCACTGTGAGGGTAGGAATAAGGCTTTTCAAAAAGAAAATTAGCTTTTCACAGAAAAAAGGCAGACAAATATGGACTTAGTCAACATTGATTACATTACTTCTGTCATTTGAACTTCTTGAAAATTTTTGTACAGGTGACTTGTGACCATTTACCATGCAGGTCTCAGCATCCCTTAGAATTAAGCGCAGGAGAAGTATCATCTAATTCAATAAGAAAATTGTCCATTTCTGGGAGTAGAGACTTTTGAGGGTATTACTGGAAGAAATACAACAAGACTTCTAGTTAAGACTAAATCGAATGTATTATCAGACACTTGTTGTAGAGGTCTCCTAAAACCAAACCAAACTAAACCTGTTGCCAATGAGTCAATTCTGACTTATAGCGATCCTATAGGACAGAGTAGAACTGCTCCAAAGGGCTTCCAAGGAGCACCTGGTGGATTCAAACTACCAGCCTTTTGGTTAGCAGCTGTAGCTCTTAACCACTATGCTTCCATGGTCTACTAGGGGTGGGTTTTTATGAGACAGCCAGCCTCCTGGGAAAGAACTATTACAAGGGAAGAGAGAATCTGGCACATAGCTGTGCCCACTAATAATTATCAGTATTGAAGAGGAAGAGCTGTTTTCAATGTAGAAAGCTGTCTATTACTCAAATCATCAGCCCCCCAGGACTGAGGCCTAGTGCTAGGAAGAACATTTGAAAAATCTATTTCACCAAAAGGCCTGAAATCACTGGGAACTGTGTTCATGCAATGGAGTGTGAGCCTAGTGAGGGGGCTTGAGTGTGTGCATGAGTAACTCTCATACTAGAGTCTGACAAGGGGTCTCCATTTTTAGGAAACGGGCTAAGCATTTGAGCTGAAGTTCATTTTCTCTTTGAAGCCAGCACTTGATGTTCTCAGACAAATGGCTCGATCTGAAGTTGCTTCAGAGTGAAAATAATTTTACTGCACATCAGAGCACCATAGTTCGTTGGCAGAGGTTTGCCAAGTCCATAAGGATGTGGGTGTACCTGTTTAAAAAACATAGGATTAGGCCAAAAAACTCTTGTCCCTGGATCTGCCTTACCTGAAGACAAATAAACCAACCTCAATCCCTGACTGATAGTAATAATAACTGATGAAAGAGGTGGTGGGGTTAATCAAAGGTGTTAATCAAAATCACAGTGATGTGCTTTTACAAGAAAGCGGCAAGGAAATAGATGGTTAGTGTCTGGGACTGTTGGATTCTGCAAGGTAGTTTTTTAGCTTTGATTAATGCTACTCTGAGGCAACAATTTTCTAATCCCATGTAAAAAAAAAATCCCGTATAGCATAATAGAAATCCATACTTCTGCACAGACCCCGCCTATGCAGATTGCAAGCTGTTTGCAGCAACCTCTTTTCTGAGGCAACCAGGCACAAAAATGGGTTTTCTCCACTCAGGTTTTAATTTTTTCTTAAATACTCAGTAACAGCTAAAAAGAAACTTAGAAATACAACTGTTCTTGATTCAGTATAGCAACTCTAAGCTATGTGCCACAGAAACAAGCCAATGATGTTTTTTGAAAATATCTGAGTATTTATTGTACAGTTCACATACTGAGTGGGGAGGATATAGAGGGAGGTACATGAGAATAGATTTTGTTCTTTTATGCAAATGTGGAACATTGATAGTATGCTCAGGAAGAAAGGAACATGATTAGAATGATGTCTTAGAATGATAACCCAAGGACGAGAAAGGGAAAATGATTTTAAAAATGTTAGCTTCAATAATCCAAGTGAATGACCATAAGGCTTTGGGCTAGAGCAATGGCAGTGAGAATCAAACCACCATCAGAATTTGGTGACTGGTTGGGTGGGAGGAATGAGAGACTGGACTAATCTCAAATGTTATTCTGGGTGGTGGGAGGCTGGGGTGTCAGTGACCAAACCTAGAAAAACTAAAGAAGAATTCATTTTTGAGCTGATTGTGATTGGAGGAGAAAAGAAAGAGATAGATTTATTATTTTCACCTTTTTTTTTTTTTTAACATTTCAAACCTGGAGAAAAGTTGCAATAGCACAATGAATACCCATAAACTACCCTTCACTAGATTCACCAATTGTTGACATTTTGTAACATTTGCTTTCTCTCTGGTTCTCTCAGACACTTCACCCCTGAATATTCTGTTATATATTTTCTAAAAACTAGTCCATTCACCTATAGATCCAAAGTACAGTTCCCAGTCTTAGGAAATTTAAAATTATTACAATATTATTATCTAATTGGCAATCTATACACTCCTTCACCCAAATAGTCACCAAAATGTTCTTTAAAGCTTTGTTTTACTGGCAAAATATCCATATTGGGATTCTAGAAGGACATCTGTATTACCATTATCATTTGGAGCTAGATCAATAATTCATTGTTTGAGTTGTATGTTTGAGAGTCACTTACTAGCATGGGAGTCATATTGTTTCAGCCAGTAGTATAGGTGAGCACTTTGGAAACAGTGTTAAAAATGGGGTCAGTCAAGGGCAGAACCTTGGGGTACATTTATACTAGCTCTTGTGATTTTCAAAACTATTAGGAAAAGTATCCAGTATTTTCTGTATTTTAATTAAGGAAAATTATTTTGGTTAAGAGACTTGTTTAAGGCAGGCATGAAGTTATTAAAAGGTGGAGCTAGAACTTGGTTTTCTGACTTCTAGGTGTGTGGCCCTTCTACTACAACAGTGACAGCAGGTGAGTGCGTAGTGTCATAATTCTGGAAGACACTTCAGTGGGGCAGATTGGATTTTCCAAACATACTTGTTACGGAAACTCTCACTCCACAAGTGCTTCTACAGTGTGACTTGTCACTCCCCCACCAAGAGGTGGAGTCTGTGTAGCCCAAACAGGTTGCATCCTAGAGACATGAGAGGGGCACTTCCCTTTCGACTGGACATACATAATATAACCAGCAAGATTTGATAAAGAAATATTTGTTTACTTACATCTTTAAATTATTTTAAGAAGGATTTAAGGCAGTGAGGGGTATTTTATGGCATTCCTCCTTGAACTCCTCAGAATGTACACTTATATCACTGAGCTTATTTTCGTATCCAAGAGTATGGTTCTCTTTCCACATAATCTTTCCTTACTGATTCCAGCTACTCGCTTTCAGAAATCTCTTTTCCTAGGAGTTATTATACTTGCCATTGTGGAGACAAAGTGTCTAGTGCAGTTAGTCTCATGGGTTGACTCAAATGCTCATATCAGACGTATGCGTAATTACGTTGCTAGGTCCTGTGGTCAGAGGTACATGTAATGCATGATATAGTATATTTTCAAAGCAGAAAATAAGTGATAAAGAATTTATTCATTTATTTATTTATTGTTTGGAGTCTCTGAGAAGTGATGGGTATGTCTGAGGGAGTGGATAGAAACAGGAAGGGGAAAGTGATTCCCTCTCTGTACCTCATTGATCAGCATCAGGCTTTGTGATTGATTGTCCACCTAATGCCAAGCACTAGGCTCTGAACGAGAATAAATTATTTCATTTAATCTATAGCCTTTAATATAATCTCCTCTAATTTTATCTTCCCTATTTGTGCCAAAGAGTGTTCAAAAACCTGGTAGAACTCAAATTCCAAATAATGTCGGTAATGGGATTCTACTAGTTTAAGAGCCTTGCCAGCCCTTTACTTCCATTTTCAGTTTTTGGAAAAGTATCTGTAGCTGGTGAAAAACTCAAACATTGCCACTAGAAATACAATAAAACAAAATACTTGTCTTCTCTTTTTGTTGTTGTTATTAGCTGCTGTCGAGTCAGGTCCAACTCATAGCAACCTGTGTACAACAGAAGAAAACACTGCCTGTTCCTGCACCATTCTCATCATCATTGTTATGCTTGAGCCCATTGTTACAGCCACAGTGTCAATCCATCTTGTTGAGGGTCTTCCTGTTTTTTGCTGACCCTCTACTTTACCAAGCATGATGATTCCTCTTGATACTATGTCCAGAGTACATGAGAGAAGTCTCTAGATCTTCCCTTCTAAGGAGCATTCTGGCTGTGCTTCTTCCACATCAGTTGTATTGTATTCCATTATACGTCTCCACCATGATTCATTTAACAGGCTCCCCACTGATGGGCACTTAGAGTACGTACCAACTGGAAACAACGCTGTTTAAAGTTGTGAAAATGCAACATAACTTCAAAAGTTCTTAGATGAATTACACAAAAATACCACAAGGTGGGGAAAGCAGGTAATAGAAGTCTGTCTCTATGTTTACTATTTTATGGTCTATGATTTTGAGTCTATATGACTGTGTTTCTATGTCTCTACTTATACCTTTTCCCATTTGGTAAGGTTTCTATGTTTCTCCCTATGCATGTATATTTTTACTTTTTAATCCCTCCTTTATATCTCACTGCTACGTGTGGAATAGCGGGAAGCATGGTGAGCTGAGTGGAGATGGAGTTCTGGTTCTGTCACTAACCAGGTCTCAGACCTTGGGCTTTTCTCTTTACCTTTAAGGATGCCAATTTTCCTATTTGTTGAACTAAATATTCTCTGAAGCTCTTTTTTCTATCATTCTGTGCATTCATTCTTTTTATCTGTTTATTACATCATCTATCCAGTCAAATTTATTGCGTAACTACTATTTAGTAAGTTTTGTGGTAAGTTTTTTATTAGTAGCGATAGGGGGAAATTGTAAAGATAAATGAAATGTTGCCAACTTTTGACTCAATCTAGTGGAAAAACAGAAACGAATGGCTACATTGCATATAATTTTACTTACTAAATGGAGTTTTTAGCTCCTATTTCCTAATTTTAAAAAGTGGAAGAGTGGAATATTTAAATACCTCTTTATGAAATTTGTTTTCTCTAACTGTAATGGAACTAATATTTTCTGAAGAGCATTTGCCCTCAAGAGACACAAATAAAAAAATGTAATCTCTGATTAGATTACATCACAAGGAAGTATTCAGGATTTTGCCTACTAGGAAGCTTAATATTTTAACTTTCTTTTCAGTTTTTATTCAAGTACTGTAATTTATACCTTTGATCATTTTGGGAAGCAAATGCATGTCTTACCTGGATCAGCAAGGGACAGATGAAGCACCAGGCATGGGTACAGTCACAGACTGGTGTGTGGAAGAGGCTTTATCTGTCACTGACAAAAGCCAGGGTGAGAAAACGAAATCTGGAGCTCACTTTGGCTCCTAACTATATAGGGGCAGGGGCAAGAAGCCAGAGTCATAAAGAGAAAAACACCACCTTTATGGGGAACAGTGAAATTAATGCCTCCTTGGAGTCCTGCTTCAATTGAAAATAAATATGGAGAATCTGTTCAGAGCTATTTGCATGCTTGTCTTCCATCAACTCTTTGTTTGCTAACCTTTATCAGAGTTAAAATATATATATATACAAATGGAAAATATTTAATTGGAAAATCAACAAACTTTGCAGACAAAAAGCAATGTAACCCGATACCAAAGAGGTTTTAATAATTAAAATGTCAGTGGGATAACATTTAACAGCCCATTGACCTAAATATCATGAATATTTCAATATATATATAGTGTTTTTTTGTTTAGTTTTGTTTTTCTCCTAGGAAAAAGGAAGCACAAATCAAACAAATTGCCAAGTTTCAAGGCTGTATATTTTTCTCTGGGCAAAATGATTAGCTTAATTAAAAGTGAGATTACACCAATCCACATATACAGTTGCAGGAGAAAAAAGGAAAGTTTGCATTTTCTAATCTTTACTATTTAATTGATAATACTTAATATTCAGAGCCTTAGTTTTCTCATCTGTAAAGAGGAAATAGTAAGTAATATGAACCTTTATCCAAAAGGATTGTTATGAAGAATAAATAGGACAATAGGTTTTAAATGTTTAACATAATGCCTAGCACATGGTTAGTGCTAAATACTTATTCAATATTATTAGGTTATCTTGCAAGTCTACTGAATCTGAAGAATATAACTGGTTTTAGGTCAGAGAAAAAAAGATGAGTAGGTGTAACATTGAAGGTTTGTATAAATTAGAGTTTATGTACATTACTCTGTTGAGAATAGCTGAAGAAATTACCTCTGTGGTTCATCTCTGAAGAATTAATAATCTATTGTCAAAGAGCCTGGCGGGGAGATGGGTTCTGAGCATATTAGAACATTTCTTCACTTTTCCTTTGAAGTAAATTGCACTTATCCAATCAAACATAGGAAATGATTTTTTTAGTATGTATTGCCTTGCATAGATTTTTTTAACAATCAATTTAACATGATTCCATAAAAATCAAGTCTCAATTGCATAGGTCCATTTTGCTGAATAGCTCCAGTTCTTTTCATCACAGCAAATAATAGGATTGAGGTACTTATCAGAAACTGACAGATTCAAAGAGAGCTACCTAGTCAGGAGCTCTCTCAAGCTTTGCGACAAAAACCTAAACACAAAGTATTTTCTGCAAGGGGTTCCCATCATTTTTTAATGTTTATTAATTGGCTCACCTTTGCCTGAATTCTGAACTTTGCCTACTAGTGTTCCTTCCTTCCATCTCACTAGCCCCAGCCGTCTCCCCCCTTTTTTGTTTTTCCTATCTTTCTCGCTCGTGCAGTGAAAAGAGCAGTATGGAACTTGCCTCCAGAGAACCTCCACCTCAAATGGCCATATGGGTTTAATGTATAATGCATGAGCAGCAGTGTGAGCTGCAGATGATTCAAAAGAGAAGCCTCCGAGGCTGGGCTCAGGAGACATTCTTTGGTAATAATTAGAAAATCAAACAGCATTTTACTGTTGTTCTAGTCATTTCATTGCAATTTAAAAACCCTGGCTCATATAGTGCCAGAGAGTAATAAATTGCTACATGCAAGCTTCTCAACACAATTATTGTGCAAATGCACTTATTCATTAGTAATGGGTTCATTTCCCTCAGAATTTTCTGCTTAGGTTAACTGAAAATATCACTTTTCCGCAGGCCTCTCTGAATATGCAACTTTAACTTGAGCTCTATCTCTGAGGTCTCAGCCAGGGACAGCCTGATGTTGGATTTCATTTGGATGTTAATTTTCAGTATCTTACATTAAAGCATTTTTTGGGAGAAGCAGAATGGGGCAAGGCTTTGGCATAGCCCTTGATACCAGTGACATAAACTTTTGAGAAATTATTTTTCTCTTTTCTTCTGGCCCAGGAATAATATTCAAAATTAAGACTTGTGGACCTTTTTTTTGAATGCCACCACATAAAAAAACTTTCTGCAAGTAGCTAGGGTTTAAAAAAGAATACAAAACTGAAAAGCAGGAGAATGTAGAGATATTTATTGGGTACTTAATGTGAATAAAGTTCTCTTGGCAAGTTGCTAATTAACGATGCAAACAATAAATGCTTTTCCTCAAATTAATCCATGTGCATGACTTTATTTTTATGTCTGCAGGGACAACTCTGTAATGCTTTGGTAAATCTTACAAGGAGATGCATTATTTATTTGAAGAAGTTGGTCAAGGAGTTTGCAAAGGTAAACCAAAGTAAGCGTAATGCATACCAATACAGCAGGTAATTCACTTCTCATTTACATAAGGGCTGCAGTCAAGGCTTTTTTTTGTATTTTATATATGAAAATAATATGTGCATAGTGACTTCATAAGGTTCCTAGGGCAATGGCATTCGATGCAATTACAGGAATATTCTATAAAGGGCAGAAGATGAACACTTAAAAAATTGCAGGTTCTTTAACCTGGAAGGTAATTTCAATAGCAGAGAATTATAGCATCACTGAACTTAGAATTCAGTTGCAGAATCCTAGATAGTACATGGCTTGATCCCCTGGTTTTACACTTGAGAGAACTGAGGACCAGGTTATCAACATCAGACTGATTACATGCGCTCCATTGAGGTGAACATTCTACCTCTGCTTACACAGTCCAGTGATAGAGAGCTCACTTTTCTTGCAGCTACTATGTCTATTTTTGAATATCTTAAATTTTGTTCAAATTTTCCTTTCATAGAGTTATAATTTGTCTTTCATCATTCCTTCCTCCATTCTCAGAAGCAAGTCCTAAAACAATATAGTATTTTATCTGAAATTTACTTAGTGGACCTAAGCATTCAGTTTTTGCTGGTACAATGATATTTCCATGCTATAGCACACATCAATGGGAAAGGAGATTACTTATTGATGGTGTCAGGAAAACTGGTTTTCTATGTAGGTAGTGCCTACCTAACACCTAATACCTAATTAAATAAAAGAAAATACAGAACATTCCTTTGTGATTTTGGGTCACAGAAAGATTTCTTGAACAATACTTTAAAACCTAAAACACAAGGCATACACACTTATTTTTACATAAGACTTAAGGATCTGTTCAGTGAAGGACATCATAGACAGAGAAAATACTCAGATAACAGGATTGCAGAATGGAAGAAAGAGTTAGTAATGTTTATGACTGACATGGGATTAATATCTACAATATAAAAGGGATTTTTGGAAATTATGAAGAAAGGGACAGAACCCCTCCAAAATGGGCATAAGATGTGAAAGGCAAATTACAAAGAAGAAACTCAAGAAGTTATCAAGTAGAGAGATACTGAAATTCATTTGTAATGCTGGAAATGCAAATTGAAAGAACGATGAGCTATCATTTTATACCTATACTCCTGGCAAAGATTAGAAACCTGGGTAGTGCCAACTATTGACATGGCTGGAGGGATACAAGAGTTCATATTTATTGCTGGTGGGAGTTAAAGGTGATGCAGACATTTAGAAAAACAATCTGAGCTGACTTAATTAAAATAAAAATTTTCATACTTTATCTTTAAACTATCCTTGTCCTCAATATATACCCCCCAAGAACATTCTCACAGAGATACATTAGAAGACAAGCACAAGGGTGCTCATTGCACTGTCATTTATGGTGGTGGGAGCTGGAACCAACCTGGGTGCTCATTACTGGGAGAGCAGATAATAGAATGTGGTGGATGTACGCTATGGAATACTACAAAGTGATTAGAAACAATGAATTATGTTCGTGTAGCAAATATAGATGGATATTAAAATGTGGTGCTTAATGAAATAAATAAGAACCTATGTGACACACAGAACTATTTGCCGGAAAGAATTCCTATATTCAGATTCATTATTTGCATTTGTTTATTCAAAGCAAAACAAAAATCACATTCATATAATAAGATATACGAATGAAAAGAAACACCTTGAACAGAATGGAACAGCTGCCTGGAGGGGAAGCAGTGAATGAGAGGCAGGTAAGGGAGTAAAAGGGAACAAAATAAATGGAAGAGCCCTTTTATATGGCCCAATATTGATAACATGCCATGAACTGTAGAGTCTGATTAACTAAACCTTCTGCACCTGAAGGTCAAGGGAAACAGATACAGCACTGACCCTGAAAGAACCTGAAAGGCCTTTTGAATCATGCAAGAAATATTAAATGGGTTTGCTGTTAGTGACCTTTTATTGTGTTCCAAATATTTGACATTAGAATACTGCATGTGAATATAGGAAGCTTATCTGAAGAATATTTAAAAAATGTATAAACAAATCAAATATTCTGGTTAATAGTGAAATGTTCTTTTTAAACATGTAGATTCAGGAAGAATAAAGCTTGCTAAAAAAGTGTTCAAAAGCACTCAGCTGCTAACTGAAAGGTCAGTGGTTTGCACTTTCCAGCTGCTCTGGGGGAGAAAGATGAGGCTGTCTTTTTTTCTGGATACCCTCTGGGGCAGTTCTACTCTGTACTACAGTGTCACTATGAGTCAGAACCAACTTGATGGCAGTGGGTTTGGTTTACTTCCCCTCTGTACTTTTCACTGTTTTGCATTTCTAACCCTATTTGGGAGTTTACCATCTTTCAGTTTTTATACATCTGCTTCCTCTTCTCAAACTCTCTTTGTCCCTATGATGCTATGTGTAGCAGGCCAGATGTCACTGCCTTTTTTGTATCTGTTTTGTTGTTTTTTAAACCATTATGAAATGGAATCATTCCTAAATTACTTCTGACTGAGGAGCAGAAGTGGAAGCTATTGGGTAATTGACAGCTTCATGGCTTCTGACCTGTGAGTCACAGTCACACAGTACCCACACCCAGAGGGACTCAGTTTTAATTATCAGCAGTTGTCATTTTGAAATTTTTAATAAATTTTTAACAAAGGGCCTCTTATTTTCATTATGCACTGTGCCCCGTAAATTATGTAGCCAGTCCTGCATAAAGGGATGCAGAACTCAATTTATTTAACAATACTTTATTGAGCATCTCATGTGCTAAGCATTGTGCTGGGCCTGGAAACTCAGAGGTGAAATAGGAGCTCTTCATAATAAGGGAGATATACATAAAAATGAACAACTAATTTACAGGGCAATATATATTCATAATTGTGAAAGCCTGCTTGAGAGGGACACATTTTTTTGTTTGTTTGGGAGGTGGTGGGGATTTGCAAATGAACAAGAAATAATGATCTCCCATAGATGCCTGTGATCAAATGGAGAACAGGCTTACTTCATTCAAAACACAACGGAACAAAATCATTCCTATCCAAAAATGCTCTGCAATTTAATTTGTAAACAACATCTAATGCCGTTTCAAGCAGAATTTCTGAAATGTCAAGCTACTTAGCATTTGCTTTTTAACTAAATTGTGATTTGGATGGCAAAGAAAAATTGGGTCCAATTTCACTGGCTTGGAAAAAAAAAACAACCAAACCAGTGGCCATCAAGTCGATTCTGATGAGTAGAACTGTGCTCCATAGGATTTTCAAGGTTGTGAACTTTCCGAAGAATTTGCCAGGCTTTTCTTCCGAGGTGTCTCTGGGTGGTTTTGAACCACCAACCTTTCAGGTAATAGTTGAGCACTTAGCCATTTGCACCACCCCAAGGACTCCTTACTGCCTTCATAGTACTTTGTTAATTCCTGGGCTTTGAACTGGTTAGTTCTGGTTTGAACCCCTGATAAGAATTTGAATTTCTAACAAGTTCCAGGAATTATATATATATAAATCACCTGGAGATCTTGTTAAAATGTAGATTCTGATTCGGTATATCTGGGGTGGAAATGCAAATTCTCAGCAAGGAACTTGTAGAAATGCAAATTCTCAGCAGGGGTTCCAACCTGAATGGACCAGTTCAAAGTTTTGGTTAATTCATGTTCTCTGCCAGTAAGAGTGCATTTTCAGTTTCTAATTTCTTCATTTTCTCTTTGACACTCTCATATATTAACCTTCCAGGCTTTTTGTGTTTGTTTGCAAAATCTGATTTCTAAAGTTTTATTATTTAAATACTTAGTTTTTATCTCTTCTAGTTAATTCACAATTTTAGCCTTTTAGTTCCACACTTTAACCCTCACTTTTACCTCATTAAATATTGATGCTAAAGAACTAGAATTTGTGCAGCTACTACAACATGCCCCAGCTTATTTCTAAATCTATTCCAATAGCTAAATTCTACAGGAATTTGAAAACCCCTTTGAAATGGGATGTATTTTATCTACAGCCCATTTATAAAAATCATTTCAAACTACATGATTCTTCTTGAAATAGAAAGAATACCTTTTTCTTCTACAAGCAATGAATCAAAGAAAGCTTGGAAACTGTCCTTAGGTTCAACATCATTGGGTTATTTGGGGGAAAACACACACACACACACACACACACACACACAATTTTACGTACTTCTACCTCACTCTTCTACTTTTTACCAGTCTTCTAATTTGTACCATAATCTTAGTTTAGCTAATTTCCCTTTTAAAGTCATTTTCTTTAAACTTTACTGAAGTATAACTTACTAACCATAAACATTTCTCATGTTCTGTATTTGTTGCTGAAGGTCTAAGTTTCCTTCTGGCATCATTTCCCTTAACTTTGTTTTTAATAGTGCAGGTCTGGTAAGACACATTTTCTTAGTTTTTCTTCTCTGAAAATGCTTTATCTCACCTTCATTCTTGAAAGATATGTTTGTTCATTTGATACAGAATTCTGGGTTGGCAGCTTTGTTCTTTCAGTGTTTTAAAGATGATCTTCCCTGTCTTCTGGCCTCTATACTTTGTGATGAGAAAGTATGTAGCTACTCGTTTTTGTTCTCCTATATGTAATGTGATTGTTCAATTCAAAATGGCCATTTTGAATACCAGGCTGTTTCAGCTAACTAATGTTTAGAATATTGGTCTTCAAGCATTCCATTTTATTTTTGACGACTCCCAATTTCCCTTGATTCATATTTCGTACATTCCACGTTCTGATTATTAATGGATGTTTGCAACTATTTCTTCTCATTTTGAGTGGTGCTGACAGGTATTGGCCATTTTGAATCGGATGACTGTACAGTCTACTTGCTGGGAAGCACACGCTGTCCCTCCACAGCAAAGACCTGAAAAGCTAAGTAAAAAAGAGACAAACGTCAATCTTGGAACCCTAAGCATCAAATGAAAAGATAAAGAACTCAACGAAGCACTGAAAGGAATAAGAAACTGACAGAGCAGAGAATGAGGAATGATAAGGAGTGGAGGTCCCCTATCAGCTAACACAGCACGGATTCACCATCTTGGACTCCTATCAGAGATTGGCAGACAGGGGATATGGGAAAGCAGCTTCATGGAATTCCCAGCAGGAGATACAGCGCCTGCTGGACCAGCTCTGCTGCACCATAGGTGAGCAACTGGTCTTGCCCGTTGGACAAGGTTATGAGAAGTATTGAGCCCACAGATGAGCAAACAACAAAGAAAGCACAACCTGCCTACTCAGACACAACTAATAAAGAAAAAAAAAGGTCAAAACAAAGAAATCTACGATCAATAAACCAAGAAAATAACTACTGAATATCCTGAAGACAGCAGACAATATCAAAACACATAAAAAAACAGGACAGGGTGGTTCCAGTAGGCATCCAAAATAAAACACCAGATTACTTTCCAGTAGGAGAAAAGGCACTAGAACTACCTGGTAGGGAATTCAAATCTCTAATGTTCAGAGCTATCCAAGAGTTGAAGCAAAAAAGCAGACAAAAATGAGTAAAAAATAGACAAAGTCATGGAAAAGGCAGAAAAAAATAGTGGAAAAGACAGACAAAACAATGGAAAGTTTCAGGAAATAATAGAGGAAAAAATGTTAAAATAAATTCACATCTAGAAATCACACAAAAGCAGCATTTACAAATCCAAAAGATAAACAACAAGGTTTCAGAAACGGACAGTGTCATTGAAGGTCTGAGGAGCAGGTTTGAAACAATGGAAGACAGGATTAGTAAAATTGAAAACAAATACTTGGATACCATTTTGTTTGATGAAAAGTCGGAAAAAAAAGACAAAGTGGAGAAACCCTGAGAATGATGTGCGATACAATCAAAAGCACATCAAAAACACAGAGAGGATCATTGAAGAATTGCTGACAGAAAACTTCCCTAATATCATGAAAGGTGAAAAGCTGACCATCCAAGAAGCTTAACAAACCCCATATAGGATAGACCCCAAAAGAAAATCACCAAGGCATATCAGAATCACACTTGCTAAAACCAAAGACAAAGAAAGACTCCTGAGAGCACCTCAAGAAAAAACAATAAGTCACGTACAGAGGGGAAACAACAAGATTAAGTCTTGATCACTTGGCAGAAACCATGCAAGCAAGAAGGCAATGGGATGACATACATAAAACCTTGAAAGAAAAAAAAAATTGCCAACCAAGAATAATATATCCTGCAAAACTCTTGCGCAAATATGATAGCAAAATTAGGACATTTCCAGATAAACAACAATTAAGGGAATATGTAAAAACCAAACCAAACTTACAAGAATTATTAAAGGGAGTCCTTTGGTTTGAGAACAAACAACCTCAGATAACAGCCTGAATCTAGGACACGAGATTTACACAGGCCAGATACCAACCTAGGAAATGAACTCTCAAGGAATATTCAAGGCTAGAAGATTAACAACATGGAACCAGAGAAGTTAATCTGTAAATGACAATATCACAACAATAAAAGAAGGAATAAACGGTGTATGTAGGAATGGAGAGGAAGACAAAGTGATATCAAGTAATAAATTACTTGAAATAACAAGTAATTTCAAGATAACCAAAAACTTTCTTTGTAACCACAAAGAAAGTTAACAAACCTACTTATCGAAATAAAGAAAAAAAAACATAAAGTCTCAGTAAACACAAAGTCTACCAAAAAAAAAAAAAAAAAAAAATCCACAAACAAAAGGAATTCAGCACAGGAGAGTAAGAGGAACAAAGAAAACATCAGCATCACAAAAAAAAGCACTGCAAAATGACAGCAATATACTACACTGGCCTAAATATACCCACAAGAAGACACAGAGTGACAGAATGGATTAAAAAAACAGGATCCATCAATGTGCTATCTACAAGAGATACACCTTGGAAACAAAGATGTAAATTTATTAACAAATCAAAGAATGGAGGAGGCAGAGCCAAGATGGCGGAATAGACAGGCACTTCTCTCCAGCCCTCTTTACAACAAAGACCTGAAAAAACAAGTGAAACGAGTATAGTTGTGACAAGCTGGGAGCCCTGAGCATCAAAGGCAAGCTTAGACAATGAACTGAGGGGCAGGGGGAGGAAGATGCCCTTCAGAACTGGAGAGGAGCTGCCAGACCTGAATCACGGGGAGCCCTCAGGCACCATTCCCAGAGCGGCGGTGGTGGCGGGCTGGTACTGGCATTCGGCTGCAGTTTCCTCACGGAGAAACAGCCAGCCACACAGCCCACTCACACCTCTGGAACCTGAGGAGAACGGTGCTCTTGGCAATATACTTGCGTATATTTTACCACACCCCCCCAACCCCCAAGCCGGCTTCAGAGGCTGAGTCCCTGGGCCTGAGATAGACCCTGGTGAGCACCTAGAGCCATCCTCCCAGCCTTGGGGAAGGAAAAAATTTGCAACTGGGGGAAAAGATAATTTGCTAGCTCTATTAACCGGGGGAGCTCAGAACAGAAGCAGCTCCTGTCCAGGCATAAACCGTCCGTGGGCCTTGAGCACCTTTCCTTCTGTGTGGACCTGTGTAGGCCTATTTTGGGAGAATAAGCCCTTGTTGGCAAACTCCAACCATTTTAGCTGTGCAGTGGAGAGGTGGGTGTTTGACGTTTGACATTGCTTTGCCTAGTAAACAAGGTCCTCACCTACCCACATCAGGGACCTAAGGACTGGTAGCTCCACTAAGGTCACCCAGCCACCCGCAACAGGGGTCCAGAGATAACTGGTACCTCCCAGTCCTTACAACCAAAAAATTTGGGTGCCCATGGTCCCTCTTCAGAACCCACCCACCAGCATGATCTAGGGGGCAGAGACGTGTTTTCCTCAGAGACATTTGGGGGTCAGTTCTCAGCCCCCTGCATTAATCAGAGCATGACCCCCTGCTGCAATCAGATATGGGTATATACACCAATCACCCCTGCCCCTTTAAGACTGTAGGACAGGGCCTGTACCACACACTTGATATCAGCTACCTGGAAACCTGAGCTGAATTCATATAAGAAAAATGAATGGACTCGACTGATATACCAGATAACAGCTCTAGCCAGCTGGGGACAGGACACCAGAGATCCAAAGGCAAAAATAAGCTAGCTCACTCAAACAACCCATAGGGGTATGCCAAAACAAAACAAAACAAAGCAAGCTGCTACGACAAAGTAAGCAAGTATAAACTAATACAATAACTTATAGATGGCTCAGAGACAACAGTCAATATCAAGTCATATAAAGAAACAGACCATGATCGCCTCAAGGCTCTCAAAACAAAGAATCCAGGGATCTTCTAAATGAAAGTGTATTCCTGGAATTACCAGAGCCAGAATACAACAATTTAATATACAGAGCCCTTCAAGACATCAGGAAGGAAATGAGACAATATGCAGAACAAGCCAAGGAACACACAGATAAAGCAACTGAAGAAATTAGAAAGATTGTTCAAGAACATAATGAAAAATTTAATAAGCTGGAAAAATCCATAGACAGATCACCCAAAACCACCCAGTGCCATCGAGTCGATTCCGACTCATAGCGACCATATAGAACAGAGTAGAACTCCCCCACAAAGTTTCCAAGAAGCGTCTGGTGGATTTGAACTGCCGAGCCTTTGGTTAGTGGCCCTAGCACTTAACCACAATGCCACCAGGGTTTTCCTATAGACAGACAGCAATCAAAAATTCAGAAGATTAACAATAAAATTACAGAATTAGATAACTCAATAGAAAGTTAGAGGTGCAGAAATGAGTAAGTAGAAGCTAGAATTTCTGAGCTCAAAGATAAATCACTTGGCACTAATATATTTGAAGAAAAACCAGGTAAAAGAATTAAAAAAAATGAAGAAACCTTAAGAATCCTGTGGGACTCTATCGAGAAATAACCTACGAGTGATTGGAGTACCAGAACAGAGAGGGATAACAGAAAATAGAGAGAAAATTGTTGAAGATTTTTTTGGCAGAAATCTTCCCTGATATTGGGAAAGATGAGAAGATACCTATCCAAGATGCTCATTGAACTCCACATAAGGTAGATCTTAAAAGAAAGTCACTGAGATATATTATAATCAAGCTTGCCAAAACCAAAGTTGAAGAGAGAATTATAAGAGCAGTCAGGGATAAATGAAAAGTCACCTACAAAGGAGAGCCAATAAGAATAAGCTTGGACTACTCGGCAGAAACCATGCAGGCAAGAAGGGAATGAGATGACATATTTAAAAAATTGAAGGAAAAAAATTGCCTGCCAAGAATCATATATCCATCAAAACTGTCTCTTAAATATGAAGGTGAAGTTAAGACATTTCCAGATAAACATAAGTTGAGGGAATTCGTAAAAACCAAACCCAAACTACAAGAAATACTAAAGGGAGTTTTTTGGTTAGAAAATCAATAATATCAGGTATCAGCCCAAGACTAGAACACTGGGCAGAGCCACCAGAAGTCAACCCAGACAGGGAAATCCAAAAAAACAAAACAAGATTACAAAACAAAACAAAAAAAAGCCCAACACAGGGTAACGGCGATGTTATTATATAAAAGAAGACAACATTAGAATAATAAAGAAAGACTAAGAAATGTAATCATACACCTTCCATATGGAGAGGAAGATATGGTAATACAAAGAAAGAAAAGTTAGTTTTAAACTTAGAAAAATAGGGGTAAATAATAAGGTAACCACAAAGAAGACAAACTATCCTACTCATCAAAATAAAAGACAAGGGGAAAATGCAGACTCAACAGAAACAAAATCAACAACAACAAATATGAGGAAAGGACAATATATAAAGCAAATCTACTCAGCACATAAAATCAAGTGGGAAAAAGAAACTTTCAACACACAAAAAAAGACATCAAAATGATAGCACTAAATTCATACCTATCCATAATTACCCTGAATGTAACTGGGCTAAATGCGCCAATAAAGAGACAGAGAGTGGCAGAATGGATTAAAAAACAAGATCCGTCTATATGCTGCCTACAAGAGACACAGCTTAGACTTAGAGACAAAAATAAACTAAAACTCAAAGGATGGAAAAAAATATATTAGGCAAACAACAATCAAAAAAGAGCAGGAGTGGCAATATTAATTTCTCACAAAATAGGCTTTAAAGTTAAATCCATCATAAAGGATAAGGAAGGACACTATACAATGATTAAAGGGACAATACACCAAAAGATATAACCATATTAAATATTTATGCACCCAATGACAGGGCTGCAAGATACATAAACTCTACCAGCATTGAAAAGTGAGATAGACAGCTCCACAATAATAGTAGGAGACTTCAACACACCACTTTCGGTGAAGGACAGGACATCCAGAAAGAAGCCCAATAAAGACACGGAAGATCTAAATGCCACAATCAACCAGCTTGACCTCGTAGACATATACAGAACACTCCACCCAACAGCAACAAAGTATACTTTCTTTTCTAGTGCACATGGAACATTCTCTAGAATAGACCACATTTTAAGTCATAAAGCAAACCTTAGCAGAATCCAAAACATCAAAATATTACAAAGCATCCTCTCTGACCATAAGGCCATAAAAGTGGAAATCAATAACGGGAAAAGAAATCAAACACTTGGAAACCGAACAATACCCTGCTCAAAAAACACTGGATTATAGAAGACATTAAGGATGGAATCAAGAAATTCAGAGCATCCAATGAGAATGAAAACAATTCCTATCAGAACTTTTGGGAAACAGCAAAAGCAGTGCTCAGAGGCCAATTTATATCAATAAATGCACACATCCAAAAAGAAGAAAGGACCAAAATCAAAGAATTATCCCTACAACTTGAACAAATAAAAAGAGAGCAACAAAAGAAACCCACAGGCACCAGAGGAAAAAGAATAATAAAAATTAGAGCTGAACTAAATGAAATAGAAAACAGAAAAACAATTGAAAGAATTAACACCAAAAGCTGGTACTTTGAAAAAATCAACAAAATCGATAAACCACCGGCCAAACCGACAAAAGAAAAACAGGAGAGGAAGCAAATAACCTGAATAAGAAATGAGATGGGTGATATTACAACAGACCCAACTGAAATTAAAAGAATCATATCAGATTACTATGAAAAACTATACTCAAACAAATTTGAAAATCTAGAAGAAATGGATGAATGCCTAGAAACACACTACCTACCTAAGCTAACACAAACAGAGGTAGAACAACTAAATAGACCCATAACAAAAGAAGAGCTTGAAAAGGTAATCAAAAAACTCCCAGCAAAAAAAAGCCCTGGTCTGCAGAGTTCTACCTAACGTTCAGAGAAGAGTTAACACCACTACTATTACAGGTATTTCAGAGCATAGAAAAGGACGGGATACTACCAAACTCATTCTTTGAAGCCACTATATCCCTGATACCAAAACCAGGTAAAGACATCACAAGAAAAGAAAATTATAGACCTATATCCCTCACGAACATAGATGCAAAAATCCTCAACAAAATTCTAGCCAATAGAATTCAACAACATATGAAAAAAATAATTCACCATGACCAAGTGGGATTCATACCAGGTATGCAGGGATGGTTCCACATTAGAAAAACAATTAATGTAACCTATCACATAAATAAAACAAAAGACAAGAATCACATGATTTTATCAATTGATGCAGAAAAGGCATTTGACAAAGTTCAACCCTCATTCATGATAAAAACTCTCAGCAAAATAAGAATAGAAGGTAAAATCCTCAGCATAATAAAGGGCATTTATACAAAGCCAACAGCCAACATCACCCTAAATGGAGAGAGCCTGAAAACATTCCCATTGAGATCAGGAACCAGACAAGGATGCCCTTTATCACCACTCTTATTCAACGTTGTGCTGGAAGTCCTAGCCAGAGCAATTCGGCTAGACAAAGAAATAAAGGGCATCCAGATTGGCAAGAAAGAAGTCAAAGTATCTCTATTTGCAGATGACATGATCTTATACACGGAAAACCCCAAGGAATCCTCCAGAAAACTACTGAAACTTATAGAAGAGTTCAGCAGAGTATCGGGATAGAAGATAAACATACAAAAATCAGTTGGATTCCTCTACACCAACAAAAAGAACATCGAAGAGGAAATCACCAAATCAATGTCATTTACAGTAGCCCCCAAGAAGATAAAATACTTAGGAATAAATCTTACCAGAGATGTAAAAGACTTACACAAAAAAACTACAGTACGCTTTTGCAAGAAACCAAAAGAGACTTACATAAGTGGAAGAACATACCTTGCTCATGGATAGGAAGACTTAACATTATAAAAATGTCTATTCTATCAAAAGTGATCTATACATTTAATGCAATTCTGATCCAAATCCCAAGGACATTCTTTTATAAGATGGAGAAACAAATCACCAATATCATATGCAAGGGAAAGAGGCCCTGGATAAATAAGGCATTACTGAAAAAGAAGAACACAGTGGGAGGCCTCACTTTACCTGATTTTAGAACCTATTATACCCGCCACAGTAGTCAAAATAGCCTGGTACTGGTACAACAACAGATACATGGACCAATGGAACAGAATTGAGAATCCAGACATAAATCCATCCACATATGAGCAGTTGATATTTGACAAAGGCCCCAAATCAGTTAAATGGGGAAAAGACAGTCTTTTTAACAAATGGCGCTGGCATAACTGGATATCCATCTGCAAAAAAAATGAAACAAGGCCCATAACTCACTCCGTGTACAAAAACTAACTCAAAATGGATCAAAGACCTAAATATAAAATCTAAAACGATAGAGATCATGGAAGAAAAAATAGGGACAATACATGGCATGAACAGTATACAAAACATTGTAAAGAATGTAGATAAAAAACTAGATAACTGGGAGTTCCTAAAAATCAAACACCTATGCTCATCCAAAGACTTCACCAAAAGAGTAAAAAGAGTACCTACAGACCGGGAAAAATTTTTTTTGCTATGACTATACAACATATGACATATACAACCAATTTGGAAATCGATTTGGCGCTTCCTTAAAAAGCTAGAAATAGAACTATCATATGATCCAGCAATCCCACTCCTTGGAATATATCCTAGAGAAATAAAAGCCTTTTACACGAGTAGATGTATGCACACCCATGTTTACTGCAGTACTGTTTTCAATAGCAAAAAGATGGAAGCAACCAAGGTGCCCATCAACAGAAGAATGGATAAATAAATTATGGGATATTCACACAATGGAATACTACGCATCGATAAAGAACAGTGGGGAATCTGCGAAACATCTCATAACATGGAGGAACCTGGAAGGCATTATGCTGAGTGAAATTAGTCAGTTGCAAAAGGACAAATATTGTATAAGACCACTATTATAAGAACTTGAGAAATAGTTTAAACTGAGAAGAAAACATTGTTTTGTGGTTATGAGGGGGGTGGGAGGGGGCATTCACTAATTAGATAGAAGATAAGAACTACTTTAGGTGAAGGGAAAGACAGCACACAATATGGGGGAGGTCAGCACAATTGGACTAAACCAAAAGCAAAGAAGTTTCCTGAATAAACAGAATGCTTCAAAGGCCAGCGTAGCAGGGGCAGGGGTTTGGGGACCATGGTTTCAGGGGACACCTAAGTCAATTGGCATAATAAAATCCAATAAGAAAACATTCTGCACTCCACTTTGATGAGTGGCGTCTGGGGTCTTAAATGCTAGCAAGCAGCCATCTAAGATGCATCAATTGGTCACAACCCACCTGGATCAAAGGAGAATGAAGAACACCAGGGACACCAGGTGATTACAAGCCCAAGAGACAGAAAGGGCCATATGAACCAGAGACTACATCGTCCTGTGACCAGAAGAACCAGATGGTGCCCGTATACAACCGATGACTGCCCTGACAGGGAACACAACACAGAACCCCTGAGGGAGCAGGAGAGCAGTGGGATGCAGACCCCAAATTCTCATAAGACCAGACTTAATTGTCTGACTGAGACTACAAGGACCCCCGACCTTTTGTTGGCCCTGGACAGGAACCATGCCTGAAGCCAACTCTTCTGACATGGATTGGACTGGACAATGGGTTGGAGAGTGATGCTGTTGAGAAGTGGGCTTCTTGGATCAGGTGGACACTTGAGACTATGTTGGCATCTCCTGCCTGGAGGGGAGATGAGAGGGTGGAAGGGGTTAAGAGCTGGCAAAATGGACAAGAAAAGAGAGAGTGGAGGGAGAAAGCGGGCTGTCTCATTAGGGGGAGAGTAATTGGGCATGTGTAGCAAGGTGTATATGGTTTTTTTTTGTGAGAGACTGACTTGATTTGTAACCTTTGACTTAGAGCACAATAAAAATTATCAAAAAAAAAAAATCAAAGAATGGAAAAAATATATCAAGCAAACAGCTACCAAAAATGAGCAGGAGTGGCAATAGTAATCTCAGATAAAATAGACTTCAAAACAAAATCCATCATAAAAGACAAAGAAGGACACTATATAATGATTAAATGGGTGATCCATTATAAAGACATAACGTAATAAATATCTATACACCCAATGACAGGGCTCCAAAATACATAAAACAAACTCTAACAGCACTGAAAAGAGAAACTGACAGTTTGACCATAATAATAATAGACTTCAATATACCACTCTCAGTAAAGTACAGAACATCTAGAAAGAAACTTAACAAAGACACAGAAGATCTAAATACCACAGTCAGCCAACTTGACCTGATAGACATACATAGAACACTCCACCCAACAGCTAGCTGCAAAGCACACATTCTTTTCCAACGCAGTTGAAATATTCTACAGAATAGACCACATATTAGGCCACAAAACAATCCTCAACAAAATCAAAAACATTGAGATAATACAAAGTATCTTCTCTGATCACAGTGCCATCAAAGTAAAAGTTAACCGAAAGAGCAAGGAAAAAAAAAAATCAAGTACGTAGAAACAGAATAACACCCTTCTTAAAAACCACTGGGTGAATATAAGAAATCAAAGATGGAATTTAAAAATTCCTAGAATCAAACAAGAATGAAAACTCATCATACCAAAACCTTTGGGACACAGCAAAGGCAGCGCTCAGAGATCAACTTATAGCAATAGATGCACGTATCAAAAAAGAGGGGACAAATCAAAACATTACCTGCACAATTTGAACAAATAGAGAACAGCAAAAGAAGTTCATAGCCACCTGAAGAAAGGAAATAATGAAGATTACATTAGAAATAAATGAAATAGAGAATAGAAAAACAACAGAAAGAATCAACAAAACCAAAAGTTGGTTCTTTGAAAGGTTTGACAAAATTGACAAACCACTGGCCAAATTGACAAAAGAAAACCAGGAAAGGATGCAAATAACCCAAATCAGAAATGAAATGGGAGACAATACAACAGTCGCAACTGAATAAAAAGTGTCATAACAGAGTACTATGAAAAGCTCTAACACAACAAATTTGAAAATCTAGAGGAAAGGCACAAATTTCTAGAAACACACTACCTATGCAAACTAACACAAAATGATGTTGAAAATCAGAACAGACCCATAACAAGAGAAGAGATTGAAAAGGTAATAATAAAAAACCAAAAAACTCCCAACAACAACAAAAAGCCCTGTCCCAGATGGCTTCACTGGAAAATTCTACCAAACATTCAGAGAAGAGCTTACACGAGTACTACTCAAACTATTTCAGAACATAGAAAAGGGAGGGATACTTATGAATTCATTCTATGAAGCCAGCATAACCCTGGTACCAAAACCAGGCAAAGACACCACAAAAAAAAAAAAAAAAAGAAAAGAAAAGAAAATTACAGACAATTATCTCTCATGAACATGGATGCAAAAATTCTCAATAATATTCTAGCCAATAGCTATGTCAAACAAACAATACACCACGACCAAGTGAGATTCATACCATGTATGCAATGATGGTTCAACACTAGAAAATCAATTAACGTAATCCACTACATAAACAAAAGTGAAGAAAAAAATCATGTGATCATCTCAATCTACCCAATAAAGGCATTCAACAAAGTCCAACACTCATTCCTGACAAAAACTTAAATAAAATAGTTATAAAAGGGAAATTCCTCAACATAATAAAGGGTATCTATACAGAACCAACAGCCAACATCATTCCTAATGGAGACAGGCTGAAAACATATCCCTTGAGAACAGGAACAAGACAAGGATGCCCTTTATCACCATTCTTATTTAACATTGTGCTGGAAGTCCTAGCTAGAGCAATAAGTCAAGAAAAAGAAATAAAAGGCATCCAAATTGGTAAATTAAGAAGTAAAACTGTCCCTACTTGAGGATGATATGATACTATACATAGAAAACCCAAAAGACTCCATGAGAAAACTACTGAAAATAATAGGAAGATTCAGCAGATAAGCAGGATATAAAATAAACATACAAAAATCAGTTTGATTCCTGTACACCAATAAAGAGAACAATGAAAGGGAAAGAAGGAGAACAATACCATTTATAATAGCCCCTAAAAAAATAAAATACTTAGGAATAAATCTAACCAGGGATGTAAAAGACCTATACAAAGAAAATTATAAAACACTACTCACGAAACCAAAAGAGATCTACATAAATGGAAAAACATACCATGCTCATGGATAAGTAGACTCAACATTGTGAAAATGTCATTTCTACACAAAGCAGTCTACAAATATAATGTAATCCCAATCCAAATACAAACAGCATACTTTAATGAGATGGAAAAACTAATCATTAACTTTACATGGAAAGGGAACAGGCCCCTCATAAGTACAGTACTACTGAAGAAGAAAAATAAAGTAGGAGGACAGGCACTACCTCAGCCTCAGAACATACTATACAGCTACAGTAGTCAAAACAACCTGGCACTGGTACAAGGACAAATACATTGACCAATGGAACAGAATTGAGAACCCAGAAGTAAATTCACCCACCTATGGTAACCTGATCTTCGACAAGGGCCCGAAGTCCATCAAATGGGGAAATGTCAATCTTTTTAACAGGTGGTGCTGGCAAAACTGGACGTCCATCTGCAAAAAAATGAAACAGGACCCATTCCTCCCACCATACACAAAAACTAATTCAAAATGGATCAAAGACCTAAATATAAAACCAGAAACTATTAAGATCATACAAGAAAAAACAGTATCAATGCTAGAGGCCCTAACACACAGCATTAACAGGATAGAAACCATAATTAACAACACACAAACTCCAAAAGATAAGCTAGGTAACTGGTATCTTCTAAAAATTAAAAACTTATGCTCTTCAAAAGTCTTCAACAAAAGAGTAAAAAGAGAGCCTACAGAACTGGGAAAAAAAACTGGGGGCTATGACAAATCAGACAAAGGTCTAATGTCCAAAATCTACAGGAAAATCCAACATCTCCCCAATAAAAAAAGAAATATTGCAATTAAAAAATTTGCAAAGGAAATGAACTGACACTTCACCAAGGAAGACATTCAGGCAGCTAACAGACACATGAGGAAATGCTCGTGATCAGTACCCATTAGAGAAATGCAAATCAAAAACACAATGAGATACCATCTCACCCTGGAATTACTGACACTAATCAAAACAAAACAAAAAAAAACAAATGTGGGGAGACTGGAACTCTTAGACACTACACACTAGTGGGAATGCAAAATGGAAATAAAAATACCATATGACCCAGCAATCCCACTCCTAGGAATATATCCTAGAGAAATAAGAGCTGTCACACGAATAGACATATATATGTTCATTGCAGCATTGTTCACAACAGCAAAAAGATGGAAACAACCTAGATGCCCATCAACAGATGAATGGATAAACGAACTCTGGTACATACACATGATGGAGTGCTATGCAACGATAAAGAACAATGATGAATCTGTGAAGCATCTCACAACATGGATGAATCTGGAAGGCATTATGCTGAGTGAAATAAGTCATTCACAAAAGGACCAATATTGTATGAGACCACTACTATAAAAACTCATGAAAAGGTTTACACAGAAAAGGAAAACAATCATTGATGGTCACAAGGCAGGGTAGGGGTGGGGATGGAAAAACACTAAATAACAATAGATAAGTGATTACTTTTTTTTTGGTGAGGTGTGTTTTAAAAAATTAAAAAAAAAATTTTTTTTTTAGCTCCCTTCTCTCTCTCCTTACTCTCTCTCTCATTTTCTATTACTCTGGGTAATGTTTCAATTTCTTAATAAAAGACAAATGTGAGCATTCTAGAGAAGTATGTAATACTACGTATATGTTATAATATATTTCGTTATTGTTGTGGCCATCCAAGTGATTATGCCTCATACCAAAAAGAACCCATTGTCATTAAGTTGATTCTGACTCATAGCAAAAGTAGAAGTGCCCCATAGGGTTTCTCAGGCAGTAATCATTATGGGAGCAGATTGCCAGGTCTTTCCTCCTGTGGCATGTCTTGTGGATCGGAACCACAGACTTTTCAGTTAGCAGTTGACTGCTTAACCACTGCACCACCAGGGTCCTTAATGTATTGAATGCAATATTAAAATCAGCTAAAGTAATTAATTTAAGCTATAAAAGAAATTTTTTTTTTTTTTTTTATAAAAGAAATGGTTTTTCCTTGAGAAAAATTTGGTATATTCTATTGGACTAATTTTCTTTAGGTTTGTATTAATCGCTACTGATTCAGATTATAAGAACAGAATAACAATTATACTCTCAAAATTATAGGATGTAAAGGATATATGGGGAAGCAGAGAAAGATTTAAAAAAGGGAAGTCTTCAGAAGATGGTCTCCAACAAAAAAAGTAGCCCTTACTTCTTGGGTAAGTTGCTCTATTGGCTCTACTGACAACTTTCTTGGAATATCTCTAATTTAAGCACTGTTGTCCTAATCCAATACTGGGCGTGTTTACTGCTCGGGATTTCCTTGCCATTGGCTTGCCAACAGACAGCTACCACTGACACAGGCACCGATCCTGGACCACTGAGTTAAGATCATATGTCAGGTACTGGAAACCCAAGTTATAAAAACAAACAAAAAACACTGCCATGGGGCCAGTTCTGACTCTTAGAGACTCCACAGGGTTTCCAAGGCTGTAAATCTCTAGGGAAGCAGACTGCCACAGCTTTCTCCACTAAAGATACTGGTGGTTTCCAACCCCCAACCTTTTGGTCAGCAGTCAAATGCTTTAACTGTTGTACCAACCCAGAGCTCCTTTGTTATAAAGCGTGGTCACTTAAATAAAAAGGAACTAAGTGTGGTTGGTTTACTCTGAATGGGGACTGACAGACATTACATCTTTCTTAAATACTAAGATTCACCCATCTACCTTCATTGCTGATTTGGTAAAAGAAGGGAAACTAATAAAACTTTTGAAGTTCAGGTATATTTTGGGCTTACTTTTTTTTTTTTTAATAAGGTAAGTTTGTCTGTGAGGTAATCATTCTCTCTGGATTTTAATCCTGACTCTGCAATTTTTTAGCTCTATGACCTCGGCCAAATTATTTTACCTCCTCATTTATTAAATAGAACTAATGCTATCTACCTTAGGGAGTTGTGAGGGTTAATTACATTAGTAGACAAAACTTAGAAGGAAGCTTGGCTCATGGTTTGCATTTAATAAATATTTGTTATATAGATTTTTTTTATATTATGATCTTAATCATCATCACCACATAAAGTTGGAAAACATATTTGAACTTTCCTTTTAATGGACCATAAATGGTAGTTTTCCATAAAATTGAAAAAAAAAAAAAAAACTCTGTATATAATGTTTATTTGTATATTTCCCATACATTTTAGTGTTTATATCTGTATTATACCTATATATATTTTTATCCGCTCAGAATTATTTTGAAAGTCCTTGAAGGAAGAGTTTTTTATTAATATATTCCTAGTGTGTAACATAATGTTTGAAATGTAGTATGTGCTCAACAAATAGTTGTTGAACTGAATAGAATTCAACTGAAAAGGAGAAGGAAAAGTAGGTTGGACCATTTTTTTACCTGCTAGTACGCTATGTTATGGTGAGAAGAATATGAACTTGGAAACAGAAGTTTTGTTTGTTTTGAATCTTTCATGTACCAGCTCTATGCCATTAAGCAAGTCATTTCATCTCTCTGAACTCCAGTTCTCTGTCTTTACAGTGGGAAAATAATACCCTACGGTGTTATAGTAGGGATTAAAAGTAGATTAAATGTGTATAGAGATAGCTACCCATTAGGTATTTATTTTATTGCCGACTATTTTCTGTTTCTTTTGAATTCCAATCTTCTGGAAATGTGGAGAAAATCTTGCAAGCTTCTAAATATTCCTCAGATTTCCAGGGTCAACTAACCCTCAGTCAGAATACTTTATCTTCCTTTGCTTGCCTGACCAATGGCCTATTCTTTCCTGTACTTAGTCCTTCAAACATGACTCAGTACAGATCTGTTCAACCATTTCTCTATTTTACATTTCCTGCCCTACCTATATATTCCCTCTTTGAAAACAACACAGAAGACCTAAAGGGACATGACCAATATTTCCACTGTCATTACTGTACGTAGACCCTGCCTTACCTCTCCTAGTCATTCTTTGTTCAGCCTGAGGCAGGCAAACCTCATTTTATTGCAATCTGGTTACAGCATGTGGAATGAAAGATATATTCTAAGAGACAGCTGGCCCCATTGCAAGAGAGCAAATAAACTGTATCTAAAACAAAAAAGCCAGCTACAAATGCCACACAAAAGAACAGGATCTTTCTCAGGCAACGATCTTTTTGTTATTCTCTAATGTGGTTTTTATTGTGCATTATTTTTCTCAGCTGTAAGTCATTTGAGCCTTTCCAACTATGAAAAGATCAACTGTCACAACATACATTTTTTAACACTGGAGTGTGAGAGGGGAAATCTCAGGAATGCCAGATTTCTGCATTGAGACTTAGAACAAAGAAGACAAAAGAAACTATTTCACTCTTCCTGTATATCATAAATCGCTTCTTTGTTTTAGAACACAGTGCTTTTTCACTATTCATTTCAGTAACTGATTCAGTTAATTGTTGTTACCCTGTTACCCAGTACCCAGTGCCGTCGAGTTGATTCCGACTCATAGCGACCCTATAGGACAGAGTAGAACTTCCCCCCAGAGTTTCCAACGAGTGCCTGGTGGATTTGAACTGCCAACCCTTTGTTTCACAGCCTTAGCATTTAACCACTATGCCACCATGTTACCCTGATAGTACCTGATAAATTTTGCATTAGCAGTTTTTAAAATATTATCAGAATTTGCCTGCAGACTGGCCTGGAAGTTTGCAGGGCAGACAGAAGAGTTGGCTGAGAGTAATAATCACTTTGGTGGTAGACATAATGGGTTTCTAATATCAGTAGTTTTGACCTGAAGGCCTATTCTTGCTTGAATAACTTGGAAGCTGCTTGCAGCTTCTAGACCCATGTACACACAGAATTTACGGCCATCAGAAGGACCATCCTGGAGAGAAAATGACCCCCCCGAAAACTCAGGGGAAATGATTTTGTGGTCTTTTCTTCGTTTCAAAAGTAGCTTCATTTAGAGGTCTCCAATAAGTTTCACACTGATTAGGGTAGAGGGACAGAATTTTATTCTAGATACAAAACAAGAGAGTCAATGAATGTTATTCCCTGAATAATCTTTAAATTAAATTAATATATTTGGCACTATATAAATATGGCTATAAATCATATGTTCCAATATATAAGGCCAACATTTAGCAGAGCTTCACATTACTAAGTTTTTAATAAATTATTTTTTAACAGGATGGCAAATTCTCAAAGACTTTATATACTTTAAGTCAGTAAATCTGCTGTGAAGTTCTGTAAAATTTCAGTAGATTTTCCCCAGATTTCATCAAAATTTCCCCTTGGGTGTAAGACTCATTTTCTGTGAGCTTGGATTTGAAATTGGATTTTTAAGTTGGGATATGATCTATGAAAGAATGGTTAGTCACTTTTATTACAAGTGGCAACTTAGAAAAATATCTTTTTAATAAGTTGTTTACAGATATCCTCAGGATACCCATATATCTCATTGCTGTAAATATCTACAGAAATATAACTTTCTCATGGTAAGGTCATAGCTGAAATGTCCTATTTTTTTTGAAAATCACAATATACATTTTTTTTTTTTTTGGTGACACAGCAACTATTTTTAGAATTTTAATATAGATCCAAACAAACTTAGCTTTTCAATGGACTGACCAGTCATAAGGAGTCTAAATGGATCTTTCAGTGATGAATTTATGTACCTTTTGGAACAGGACATTTGACTTTAGTTGCCTCTGGATTCAATCTAAACTACCTGATCGCCCTGCATGACTTTCTGCCTTTGTAGACTACCCCATCTGCTGCCACTATTATTAGAAGTCTAACTTACAATTCCCTTCCATCTTATATTGGCAAGGCAAGGGATCATGAGGGTTGCTGTCTTATGAACTGAATGTCCTTTTGTAAATGAGACCTTGAACTTTAAAGACTGGCTTGATGAAAAGCACTTAATGATTTTTAATGTATTTTAAGATGGTTTTAGAGATTCTGGAAGATGGTAGAATTTGGATTCAGATATGTGGGGATTTGTAGATCAGTTTGTAATGATGTGTTCTATTTTATGATTTCTGAGATCAGGGCTGGCTAAATCCTGAAGTTGAAGCTGCAAACTAAACCAACATCTAGTGCCTGGGGAATTGTCAATCACCTTTTAGTAATGCACTTTTGGATAATTACAAAATAAATGGATCACCTGGTACCCCCATATGCTCTGGGTCCCCCGGCTGAGAGCTGATGCCTTTCTTTCTAATGATGTTTGGGCTTTTTATCAATTAACTGTCTAACAATTATTTTAGGTTGCTGAAGGCAAATGTCCTTTTGAAATTTTATCTGAGGGACATAGTTATTTTATAAATAGACCGTAGTTCATATCACACCTGACTCTCTAGGTATTGCAAGAAACAATGGGAAGATGCATGTGATAGCTTTTTGCTAAATATAAAATAGAACAAGTATGCAAGAATCTATTGTAATTTGACAGTGCTGTGGTTAATATTTAATTTCAATCACTTATGAAAGCATGAACACCACCTGCCTGATTTGGAGTCACTACTTAAATCTGTCCTAGAGTAGTAGAGTCCTATTTAATACCAGACCTGTCAGGCATTGAAAGAAGAGGGAATACAAGATTCTCTGGCTGAGGAGTAGTACAACTTCTCTCTTCAGTCCTATCTGTAAATGTATGGCCACACAGGGCCCTCTCAGACACGTTGTGTTCTATACTTATTTACTAATTGCTTGATTGGTAAGTTAAATAATTACTTCTTTTTTTAAATAAGCTTTAATTTTTTATATTTTCCATTTCTCTTCTGAGATTCCCCATCTTTTCTTATAAATTCCCTGTCATCTTTTCCTATAAATTCTTTAACATATTTATAGTAGCTTTTTTAAAGTCCTTATCTACTAATTCCATAATTTGTTATATAACATTCATGTGAAAGCTGGACAATGAGTTAGGAAGACTAAAGAAAAATTGACACTCTTCAATTACTGTTGTTGGCAAAGAATATTAAATATACCATGGACTGCTGAAAGAATAAACAAATCTGTCTTGGAAGAAGTACAGCAAGAATGTTCCTTAGAAGCAAGGATGGCAAGATTTTGTCTTAAGTATTTTGGACATGTTATTAGGAGGGATAAGTCCCTGAAGAATGACACCATACTTGGTAAGGTAGGGGGTCAGCTAAAAAGAGGAAGACCCCCAATGAGTTGGATTTTCACAGCAGCTGCAACAATGGGCTCAAGCATAGCAACGAGTATGAGGATGGCCCAGTACTAAGCAGTGTTTCATTCCATTGTACATAAAGTCACTATGAGTTGGGACCAACTCTACAGCACCTAACCACAAAACAACCTCTACTAATTCAAACTTCTGGGCTGTTTGTCAGATCACTTCTATTGACATTTTTCCTCTTGATTATGAGTCAAATTATCTTGCTTCTTTGCATGTCTAGTAATTTTCGATTGCATACTGGACATTATATATATGTTGTAGAGACTCTGGATTTTGTTACCTTTCCCTAAATGTGTTGAGTTTCTTCCGGTGGTCAGCTAAATTGCTGACTAACCATCTTGACCTAAGGCTGGTTGGTTTTAGACTTTTTTAGTGTGGGCTTGTTTTGAATTTGTCCTTGGTCCTAGTGTCCTAGACTTATTCCTAAGGTATGGTCCTTATGGAATTTTAATGGAAGCCTCTCTAACTTGATGTGTTTTAAAAATCAAACTATGTGTCCCCAGAACAGGGTCGCTGATAAAATTTCTGCCTTTCCGGTATTGCTTTCTGTTGGATTCTGAGCCTTATCCTGTAAATAAGCAGTTCAGTAGTCAACCAATGATTTAAAGAAACATTTTATGCAGATTTTGTTTTCCTTCCTCTGTGGTTTCCTCCTTTTTCAGGATTTTCCTTACAGGTTCAATCTATTTCTCCTCAGCTCATTAAGGCTACTGTTTCTTTCTGAGCTTGATTCCATAGGACACCATGAAACACTGGGAAATTACATCAGGGAAATAGCGAGTTAAATGTTGTGCTTATTCAATTTGCTTCCCTTCTTTGAAGGATTGTATCTCTTTCAGTATATGCCTTCTTTTGACTTGCATTCAGTGAATTCACACTGGTTTTTAAAAAATATTTTGCTTATAGTTTATACTATATGTGGGAGAAAGAGGAATATAAATTAAAAAAAAATTAAAATACCTTATGCGTACAGAAAATTGCACAATGGGAACAGATCCATGTAAACACCATGCATCCAGTACATTTTTTTCGAATTATATTGACTAACATTTATTAAGTGTGTGCCGTGTGCTAGATGGAGCCCTGGTGGTGCAGTCGTTAAAAGCTTGGCTGCTAACCAAAAGGTCTGAATTTCAAATCCACCAGCCACTCCTTGGAAACCCTATGGGACAGTTCTACTCTCTCCTATAGCGTCACTATGAGTTGGAATTGACTTGATGGCAATGGATTTTTGTTTGGTTTTGTCTGCTAGATACAGTGTTTGGTGTTTAACATTTATTGATTTACATTTTAACTTTTTATTAAAATTATAAAACATTTACAGAAAGTAGAAACACATAATGAAATGCTATGTACCTACCAAGCAATTTTAATTATTGCTAGCACACAGCTGATTTTGTTAAGCCTGTACCTCTACTCACTTCTACCCGTTGGGTTATTCTGAAGCAAATTCAAGACTTCATATCATTTTATCTGCAAACATTTCACTATGAATCTTTAAAGATTAAGGAGTTTGTTCCATTTTTCAACATAATCAGAATATTATTAGACTTAAAAATAACAGTAATTCCTTAATGTCATTCATACTTAATGTTCAAGTTCTCCCAATTTTTTCAGTTCTTTTACAGTTTTTTTCACATCTTATTTTTAATCCATAGGTTATCTATCCTCTTTCTTTTCCTTATGTTATTTGTTGAAGAAACTTAGTAGCTTTCTTCACACGTTCTTGATTTTAGCATCCTATGGTAGCCTTCGACGGCAACGGGATGGTAGCCTTTAACACACTCTTCTGTCCTCTTCTATCTTGTAAAACTGATAGGGAGACCTTCAGGTGTGAGTAGATTCAGATTGAATTTTTGGCAAGAGAATTTCATAGGAATTTTTTTTTTTTTTTTCAGCACATCAGGAGGCTTACAATGTCTAGTTGTTTCTCTCTTTGTGACATTAAGATAGATAAATATGATCAAGTGTTGCCAGCCTGATTCATATATTATAAACTTTCTCAATAGACTTTCCACCCAATTGTTTCAGCAACGATTAATAGTTATTGCCTAAAAAAATATATACTTAATTAATTCTTGACTCATTTATTTTTCATTCATTTATTAAGCATATGTTTATACAAACACTATGTTAGGCATAGGAGGTACAAAGAAGAATAAAAGAGTCCTTGCACAAGAGCATCTTATGTGTGTCTACTGGCCCATGCCTTAGCCATGTCCATATGGGAAGCTGAACTCCCTTCACAGACACAGAGTTTCGAAGGCTAAAAAATATTCAATAATATTTTGGGCACTGAAGATGAAGAATTAGATTGGAAGTTGTATGAAGATGTCATTATATAGTGTTAGAAGAACTGAATTCATGTCCTAACTAGAGAACTCTAAATTGTCCATACTTGATGTTATGGGAGTGGACTTGCAACCCACTGATTTGCCTGAATTTCTTTTGCAATAGAGTGATGTTTTGTAGCCAATTTGGTACATAATATTAATTCCTCCCATTACCACAAATCTGCTCTCAATTTGGTATGGGTTTAATAGAAAAATTTTCTTTTGTTTTTACATAAATTAAATATTTATTGGGCATATTTTCTTTATTCACATGTTTAAATAGTTTTACAATTTACTGCATACATTTTATGCATTTTAAATATGAATATTTTTCAACTAATATGATTAAAAAGTTTACAAAATTATGTTCTTGAAGCTCATCTTGGCTTTCTGAGATTTAATTATTTACATTCAACATTGAATCAGAGGAAAAATAAGAAAAACAAGAATTCTAGGCAGCCGTAATGCTTGTGCCTCTGAAAAGCACTCAGTAGGGGCTTGCAAGCATGTATTTAATCAAATATACTGAGCATCTACTACGTACCTGGCAGTGTCCTGGGTACATTGATGACTAAGATAGACGGTTTCTGTTTCCATGAAACTTACATTTCAATGCCTCAGTCTGAGTCACCATGTTTACTGCAAACTAAAAGTTAACAGGTGAACTTTTTTTCTCTCCGCTAAAACTCCAATAGGGCAGCTATGATTTGGAACAAACTCGACGGCACCTAAAATAACAACAGTAAAACTCCAGATGTTATCTGACATCATGATATACTAATGATAAATGAATTTTATAAAGCACTTTATAATATAAAAAACTTTATTATATACCAACATGCCTAATCTTCACAGCAATTCAAGATGGCTATTATTATCCCTACTATAAAGATGAAGAATATAGGGCAGGTAAGCCTTGTCCCTGCCGAAAAATGAGGCTTTGGGTGTTGTACAGTGAATCTCGTTAGCAGTGTTCATTTATCATTCTTTTTTTGTTTCATTTGTTTGTCTGAATGTTTTTGTTTTTTGCCTGTGTACTTCTGACCCAAAATACAAAGGCAGATTAAGACAAACTGGATTTTATTCCAATTAAAAATTTATTGTATTTATTCAGAACCAGAAAGCTGTCCTCTCTATGCTCTAGTGTAGTAAGATTCCCCTAGGTATCTAACTCCAAATCCTGCTAGTTATCTTATTGTTGGGTACTGTTGGAGTCTATTCTGACTCATAGTGACCCAATGTGACAGAGTAGAACTGCCCCATAGAGTTTGCTTGGCTGTAACCGTTATGGAAGTGGATTGCCAGGCCTTTCTCCCACAGAGCATCTTGGTGTGTTCAAAGCACCAACCTTTCGGTTAGCAGCCAGGGCTTAATCATTCCCCCACCTCTCTCCAAGCTATCTCTTTTTAATTCTATCTCTTTCATCTCATTTGCATACTTGGCCACTCCCTCCATACTGCCCTCTTAATTCTATCTCTTCTCATCTCTTACCACAATTATTACAACAGGCTAATTGGTGTCCTGACCTCAAATTCTGTCAGAATGATTTTCTAATAATCATTCTAATAGGTATTATATTACCTCACAGATTAGAAACCATTCATCAGATCTTCATTCTACAAGATAAAGTCCAAAGTCTATTCAGGGACATTCAAGATCTTCTCTGACTTCCAGATTAATTTTTTGATACTGGCTGAAACCTATTCTGCAATCTTGATAGACTCAAGAGCTTATAGTTTCCCCAGTACACCATGGTGGCTCATGTTTCTTAAATTCTGTGCAAGTTCATATGCAACTTTCCATCTTCATCCTCTCCTTTATTAGAAGTTTTCTCTAACTGCCTAAGATCTAGCCATTTCCTTCTATGAAATCCCACTTGGCAGAATATACACTATTTCTGTATATTTGTATATTTTTGAAATTTATCAGGTTTTTATCACTATATTACAAGTATTTGTTTACAGGTGTGGTTTTTTGAGGTCAGATGCCAAGAACATATGAACGCAAGTGCCTAATGAAGCAGTGAAGTAGTGAAATAAATAAATAAAGGTGGCGAGTGTATTTGAAAATCAGGATGTCTAATGGAACGATTTTCTGATGAATAAAATTCATGGTCAGCTTGAGTCATTCCTTCCTTTTTTTTTTTTAATCATCCCTATCTGTAGCCTTTTCATCTTATTCTGCTCTGTCTTGTTACTTCAGAACTCAGGGGTTGCAGAAGCTTGAAGCCTAGAACAGAATAGGAGTCTGGGCTGCCTCTCTTCTTCAGAGTCTGGACCTTACTCCTTTGCTGCATCCTCCTATCAAAACGGACTTGTTTTATATGATATTCCCTCAGGATCCTCCTCAAATCTGGTAAATAACTTTCATGGGCAATATATAGGTCCAAGGCTATAATGAAGTACTAAAAGAAAAGGGTTAAGCATAGGAACCCTGAACTCGGGATTCCATCTGCTTCTGCCACTTAGTAACTGTGTTAGCCTAGAGCTAGGTGTTTATTCTCTCTGAGCCTCAGTTACCTCATCACCAAAACTGGAGAAACACACCCCTTCCTCACAGGATTTTTTGAAGATTAGAAATAATGTATGTAAGCCACCCATCTATGAGGAAAGTCCTCGGCTAGCCCCACCCCTTGAAAACTTGTATTTATTGCGGTAAACTTAGGAAGAAAAAGGACTCACAAAAAATTTGGAAAGCATTTTTAGATTGTAACTTGGACTCCCAGATAGGACCCAAGAATTATTGCCCGATACTGTAAAGCAAACCACCCACTCAAACCCCATAACCTTTTCCCAACTTTTATCTCTCACACATAACCTCATGAATCTTGATAAATGCTACATATTAATTCTAAATATAACCTATGCATTCCAAATTTTTATGAAAATTTTAGATTGTCGATGCTTTTGGTTTTTGGATATTTTGATGTTTAGTTCTTCCAAAGTAACAAAACAGTTACAAATGTATGAATAGACATTTATATTAGCTGTGAGACTTGTCAGTATTTGAAAACCAAGATGTCTAATGGAACTATTTTTGGATGAATAAAATTCAGAATCAGCTTGGGCCATAAGCTTGAATCTTTAAAAATACACAATCATGTTGTTGTTGTTAGCTGCGCTGAGTTGGTTCTGACTCACAGCAACCCTATGTACAACAGAATGAAACACTGCCTAGTCCTGTGACACCCTCACAATCATTGCTGTGTTTGAGCCCATTGTTGCAGACACTGTATCAGTCCATCTCCTTGATGCCTTCTCTTTTTCGCTGACCCTCTAAATACCAAGCATGATGTCCTTCTCCAGGGAATGGAACCTCCTGATAAAGTGTCCAAAGTATGTGAGACAAACTATCACCATCCTCGCTTCTAAGGAGCATTCTGGCTGTACTTCTTCCAAGACAGATTTGTTCTTTCTTCTGACAGTCCAGAATATTCAATATTTTTCACCAACACCGTAATTCAAAGACATCAATTTTTCTTTGGTCTTCCTTACTCATTGTCCAGCTTTTGCAAGCATATGAGGTGACTGAAAATACCATGGCTTGGGTCAGGTACATCTTAGTCCTCAAAGTGACATCATTGCTTTTTAACATTTTAAAGAGGTCTTTGCAGCAGATTTGCCAAATGCAATATGTCGATTGATTTCTTGACTGCTGCTTCCATGGGGGTTGATGGAGGATCCAAGTAAAATGAAATCCTGGACAATTTCATTCTTTTCTCCGTTTATCATGATGTTGCTTATTAGTCCAGATGTGAGGATTTTGTTTTCTTTATGTTGAGGTGTAAATCATGCTGAAGGCTGTAGTCTTTGACCTTCTCAGTAGGTGCTTCAAGTCCTCTTCACTTTCAGCAAGTAAAGTTATGCATTTTGCAGGTCGTTAATGAGTCTTCCTCCAATCCTGATGCCAAATTCTTCTTCGTATAGCCCAGTTTCTTAGATTATTTGCTCAGCATGCAGGTTGAATAACTATGGTGGAAGGCTGCCACCCCGATGCATACTGTTTCTGATTTTAAGCCATGCAGTGTCCCCTCGTTTTGTTTGAACAGTTGCCTCAGTCTATGGACAGGTTATGCTTGAGCACAATTAAGTGTTCTGGAATTCCCAGTTCTTCCCAATGTTGCCCACAATTTGTTAGGATCCACACAGTCAAACACTTCTGCATAGTCAACAAAACACCGATAAACATCTTTCCAGTATTCTCTGCTTTCAGCCAACATCTATTTGACATCAGCAATGATATCCGTTGTTCCACGTCTCCTTCTGAATCAGCTTGAATTTCTGGCAGTTCCCTGTCGATGTATGGCTGAAGCCATTTTTGAATTATCTTCGGCAAAATTTTGCTTGCATATGGTGTTAATTATATTGTTTGATAATTGCCACATTCTTTTGGATCATCTTTCTTTTTAATGTGCTGAAATATGGATCTCTTCCAGTCAGTTGGTCAGGTAGCTATCTTCCAAATTTCCTGGCATAGACTAATGACCACTTCCAGTGTTGCATCCATTGGTTGAAACATCTCAATTGCTATTCCATCAATTTCTGGAGTCTTGTTTTTCACCAATGCCTGCAGTGCTGCTTGGACTTCTTCTGTCAGTACCATCAGTTTTTGATCATGTGCTACCTCCTGAAATGGTTGAACACAGACCAATTCTTTTGTACAGTGACTCTGTGTATTCCTTCCATCTTCATTTGATGTTTCCTGCATCACTTAGTTTTTTCCCTGTAGAATCCTTCAGTATTGCAACTTGAGGCTTGAATTTTTTCTTCAATTCTTTCAGCTTGAGAATTACCAAGCGTGTTCTTCTCTTTGTTTTTCTAACTCCAGGTCTTTACATATTTCATTATAATACTTTGTCTCCTGGAGCTGCCCTTTAAAATCTTCTGTTCAGCTCTTTCACATCATCATTTCTTCTGTTCTCTTTAGCTATACACAATCAGTAGTATAAGTTAATAATAATATTGTAACATATCTATGATCTTTAGCCTTAGTTTGCTAATGATGAAAAGCACTTGATTTGTTCTTAATGATTGGAATAATAATTTAAGGCATCCACTGTTAGGTATTCCTCAATTGTCATCAACATGGTCTTGTCTGGTTTGGAAAATCTAGAGGTTGAATTGAAATTTTAGAGCTTCACTTGCTTGCTTAGCTTTTTCGTTTAGACTTCTTTCTGCCTGATGATGTTTGAGAGAGTAGATGTATATGCAGAAAGAGAGGCCTTCCTTTACACAGGCATTTCAGTATTTTGTTTCATTTCCAGCCTTTTAAGTGCAGTTCTGTGCAATATGTACATGACTGGGGCTAATTTTTGACCTATAAGTCCACTTGGGGAGCAATATTGTTGGCCCTTCTCTCCTTGATGAGGATATTTCTGGGTCAACTTGGTGAATTCCTTTCTGGGCCTTAGAGGTGGACAGCATGGGCCATTGATACAAAGATACATTGGTCTGACCCTTGAGTTATAAGCCGTAGATTTAGGATAAGAAATAAACTTGTTGCATTCTATAAATGTAATAACAAATTCTTGAAAATTTTCCATAGAGTTGCAATGTGATTTTCTATAAATATATTAAGGATAAGTCTCCAATTTAACCTTCGCTATTTTCCTGCAAAAATTTCATCAAATAGGTTATAATCGTTTACAACTCAGCTCTATAAGCTCTGGAAAATATGCCAATTTGGACTCTGAAGTTTGTTGCCAATGACAATGTTCATCTTTCCCAAAACTGTTTCTACAACTGATTTTCATACTGATCTCTGTTACTCATTATAACTGCTTATAACTTACTCATTGGTTATTGAACCAGCCACCGTCTTGAATAAGTCCACGAATGTGTGGCATTCCTGCATATGTTTTCTCCACTGATAAACAGTAAGGAAAATTGAATTTATTTTTTCTTATAACTGGAGTAAGATTCATTGCAGCATTGAACAGACTTGAATGGCAGAGAAACTTCCCCTAGGTCAGAGAAAATTCTAGAGGTCAGACTGATCTACAGATAATAAAAGGCAATAGAACCAGGTAGGCAGAACACGGTATTCAGAGAATTCAGTGCTAGCTAATAGGTGATTGTATAAAAAGTGAGAACAATAGAAATAACTGAATATTCATCTATTTTTAGATTTGCTTGTTTGCCTAATAAGAACCCTTTCTTCTGGTAAAAGACATCCCCCTGTTATCCCTCTAGGGAACCATTCCACCCATACTCCTAATCTATGGAGTTGTAGGAGGGTAATCTTTCCCCTTGCTCCAAGAATGGGTCTGAGACCCAGTCTTGGACATTAGAAGTACTACACATACCTATCTATGGTCATTGATTCAGGGATGGCCCTATGATGTAATTAAGGCAATGAGAAGACCCTGGATTTTATTTCTAATTTGTCAAAAAAATTTTTTTTTGCTTCATTTGCAAAACTGGTGGACTATAAGCCTTTGGAAACTTTGTGGGGACAGCCTACCTTAGAATAAAACCAACACAGAAAAAAGCAGACTCAAACGTGAAAAAGAAAGAAAGGTGAAATCCTAGTACTAGTTAGCCAAAAGTCAAATTTACCTTTTAAATTTAGACAGTACATTTTCTTTTTATTTAAGTCAATTTGAATCAACGACCTTGTTTTATTCAACAGTTGTTCAAACATTTGCATAGTCAGACAAATCTGGAAATGGACAATGCTTGGAGATCTAGTCAGGCAGATTGCAGATAATAGAAGTCTGCCAATAGAGGTCATGGCCAGGGGCAGGAAGGCCAAGTTTGTTGATAGAGAAGGAGCAGGAAAAATCAAAGTAGGTTCCAACATGGAAAGATTGAGGATGTGGTGAAACAAAAAATCATTCAGTATTCTTAACAGACCCACATCTTGGCCTAACACCAGAGGTTTTTCCAAGGAATAAGAAAGGGTGCTAGTTATCAGAAATGGGACCAGTATTGAAGTGAATGAAATCACGTAGCAAATTCACTTGATTGTTGAGCTAGGGTTCATTACAGATAGTACTCGATTGTTCCCAACACATAGGTTGAAAACAGGTGTACACTGAGGGGTAAAATGGATCCCCTGCATCAGGGTTGTATTCTTTCACCATACCTATTCAATCTGTATGCTGAGCAAATAATACAAGAAGCTGGACTATATGAAGAAGAATGGGGCATCAGGATTGGAGGAAGACTCATTAACAACCTGCCTTAAGCAGATGAGACAACCTTGCTTGCTGAAAGTGAAGAGGACTTGAAGCACTTCCTAATGAAGAGCAAAGACCACAGCCTTCAGTATGGATTGTACCTCAACATAAAGAAAACAAAAATCTCACAAGTGGACCAATGAGCAACATCATGATAAACGGAGAAAAGATTGAAGTTGTCAAGGATTTCATTTTACTTGGATCCACAATCAACAGCCATGGAAGCAGCAGTCAGGAAATCAAAAGACGCATTGCATTGGGCAAATCTGCTGCAAAGGACTTCTTTAAAGTGTTGAAGAGCAAAGAAATCACCTTGAAGACTAAAGTGCGCCTGACCCAAGCCATGGTATTTTCAATCACATCGAATGCATGTGAAAGCTGGACGATGAATAAGGAAGACCGAAGAAGAATTGATGCCTTTGAATTGTGATGTTAGTGAAGAATATTGAACATACCGTGGACTGCCAAAAGAATGAACAGGTCTGTCCTGGAAGAAATACAGCCAGAGTGCTCTTTGGAGGCGAGGATGGTGAGACTGCATCTTACATACTTTGGACATGTTGTCAGGAGGGATCAGTCCCTGGAGAAGGACATCATGCTTGGCAGAGTACAGGGTCAGCGGAAAAGAGGAAGACCCTCAATGAGGTGGATTGACACGGTGGCTGTAACAATGAGCTCAAGCATAACGATTGTAAGGATGGCACAGGACCGGGCAGTGTTTCATTCATTCATGTGCATAGGGTCGCTATGAGTCTGAACTGACTCAATGGCACCTAACAACAACAATTATGGGATAGCAAGAATTTTGGTTAGAGAACAGGCAAGCACGACACTTAATAGGAGAGGGAAGGAAGGAAGAAAATGGACAGTAGGGGACACAAATGTATGTACTACATAGAGCCTTGAGTCATGGTCAACTTATCCATTAGGACAGTCAGTTTAGGGATCACAATACTTCCAGGGGCCCATAAAAAATTTTAATTTATTTTAAATTCAGAGAAAAATGAAAAATTGTTTTAATACAAAATATTAATATATTAACCTTTGTACCAATACAGTCACTATGTATATAAGTGTGTGTGTATATATATATATTCCTCACTTATCCACTAACTTGTTATATGACATTTTGCATTTGCACCAATCATAAAAAAATCTACTATTTGAGTATTTTGTGCATTAACAGGAAACCCTGGTGGTATAGTGGTTAAGTGTTATGGCTGCTAACCAAAGAGTCAGCAGTTGAAATCCACCAGGCACTCCTTGGAAACTCTATGGGACAGTTCTACTCTGTCCTATAGGGTCATTATAAGTCAGAATCTAATCGACAGCACTGGGTTTGGTTTGGTTTGGTGCATTAACAAGGAGTAGGTGAGAAGGAGGGCAAGGCTTGTGAGAAGGAGCAAGGCCACTCAGGCTGCTGGTGGTTCGTATTGCCTGATTGGGCAGAGGATCCCTACCGAGCCTGTGGTGAGCATGGGGCAGATGGATGGCATGCAGGAGGCAGAAGCAGCCAGGCTGTAACGAGGCAGTGAGCTGGGACCGCAGGAGTTGGGTGGGAGGCTCAGAAGTCTCTTCTTCCAAAGGGGCCTCTCTACCACTTCTGCAGCCTCTGCTGGGCCCAGGTGGCCAGGCCTCACCTGCCTGCAGGTGCAGGAGCCATCCACCACCAAGACCCATCTCTGAAACTGGTGGAGAGGGAACGTGGAGAGGCAAAGCAAGGGGTCCATCCACAGGCCTAGAACGAGGCCAGGTGATGCTGGGACCCTATTGATCTGGAGGTGACGGGCAACCCCTGACCACCACCACCGCCACCCCAATCCCCATGGGCTCCACAGTAGTGGGGAAGGTATAGTGGGGAAGGGGTTTCCACTGTGGCACAAACATTCTTAGATGCATTAGGGGTGCTGGACAGGCTTTGAGTGATGAGGGACAGTGAAAACATAGGCGCTGAAGATAAGGAGTGACCCTGACTCTTGCATAAGACCGATTTTAACATAATGACCTGGCTTTGGGATTCTAATCATGTTGATAAATGAGAATGACCATGTAATGGAGGATGATTACATCATTACATAACTGCCAAACCACTGAGAATCATGGCCTAGCCAAGTAAACGCAAAATGTTGAATAACACGGTAGTCAATAAGTGAGGAATAGGTATATATATATTTTATATAAGAAGAAATTCATGAAGGCAAAACTACAGGGGGCTGAAAAAACTGGTCTGCCTTGCTTTGGGTTTCTATGACAGGCTCTGACTGGTAACACAAAAGCCATTCACAACCACATTTTCCCTTGATTTCCTCTATTACAAAGGTTAAAAGATTAGAAGATTCATCTCCCCAAATTCTCTTGCAGTTAGGAGTGGCATGTGTTCAGTTCTGCCTAAAGGGATGTAAAAAACCGACTAGTTAGTATGTCTGGAAAAGCATTTTAAAAGAGAAAAATGTAGCTCTGGTTCCCTTTGCTTAGAAAATTACCTGACCCATGGAAGCATTCAATGTATGATAGCTAATAATAATAATTTTTTTTTAATTGAAAAGATCACAGAACATTGAAAGAAGTGATGACTGCTAACATTAATTTTTCCTTCCCCACTTTTATTCTTTGGATTTAAAAAGTATTGGTTGGCATGGAAACCATAATTGTCAGATAAATCTTCCTTAGTGATAGCATGCACATTTGTATGGTGAGAGGACTTGGTCAATGATGCTGATGAAATGATGTAAGTGAAATATATCATCCAGCTTCATTCTATGAAATTTAAAACTCATTAACGTGTTCAGAGGTGGTTATGCATTGCCTGTATTATTCCATTTCCTCCCAACTTTTTTTTTCCACTTTCCAATCCTCTTTCTTCTCCTATCTAGGCAATACGTTTTTTCAAGTTACTCTGTTGCTCAAAATCATTTCCTGTAAAATTCAGATTTGTCCACAATTAAGTCCTAGTCTAATCTTTTCATTCACTTGACCCTCTATATGTTCCTTTCTCCAACCATTTGGTTCTTTTTAAAGTACTATAAATACGCCAGACTATGCCATACTGTTTGAAATCTCCTTCCATTATTTAACGCCCATGTACTTACTATTGATACCTCTAGCCCCAATTCAAGTCCCTTGTCCATTCTTGAAGTCTTTCCTAATGATTTCAGTTAATAGCAATCTTTTTCTCCTTTGAACTCTAATGGTTTTACCCTTAATTTTATGGCATATAATTTCATCAAAAGAGATAATGTATAAAAACTTCTTAGCATATGATCTACCATTTAAATAACCAAAACTAAACCCGTTGCCATTGAGTTGATTCTGACTCATAGCAACTCTATAGGACAGAGTAGAGCTGCCCCATAGAGTTTCCAAGGAGTGCCTGGTGGATTCGAACTGCCAACCTTTGGTTCGCAGACGTAGCTCTTAACTACTACGCTACCAGGGTTTCCAGTCTACCATTTAATAGATGTTAAACAAGAGTTAATCTACAAGGAAGGAAAGAAGGAAAGGAACTATCCTAAAATGTTATTTGATTTTGAATGCATAAATTTCTAATCTCTTTAGTAATGGTATAAATTCCTTGAAGAAGTTTTGTATATCTCATTTCTTTGGATACTCCACAGTATGTAGTAAATAACTGGTGATAAATGAATTCTCAAAGACAGTGGTTTTCAAAGAGAAGTTCAGGGACCCCTGAGGGTCCTCAAAACCTTTCAGGGGATCGCAAAGTTTAAAATTATTTTCATAATAATACTATGATATTATTTTCCTTTTTCACATTCATCACAAGTGTATTGTGGAGTTTTCCAGAGGATACATAATAAGCGATATTGTAACAGACTAAATGCGTAAGCATGTAAAATCCACTTGGCTTTTTTCTACTAGCTTATATAGTCAAGAGATTTGTAAAAATATAAAATAGTAGTTTTCTAGCTCATTTCTTCTGGTTTTGAAAATACAGTTATTTTTCATTAAAAAATCATTCAGAATAACATGCTGGGTTTATTATGATTACTTAAAAGTAATCAATGTATTTTAATTTCTCAATTTTAATTTTGGTTACAGTAAATACTGATAGATACAATCCATATCTACAAATGCTATTTGAAGTCCTAATGAATCCAAAATGTGGGAATAGCTGCTCACACTCTTTACGCTTTGCCTGGGAGATTTAATTCAGAAAGAAGAACCAAAAAAAAAAAAAAAAAAAACCCAAACCCATTGCCGTCGAGTCAATTTCAACTCGCAGTGACCCTATAGGACAGAGTGGAACTGCCCCATAGAGTTTCCAAGGAGCCCCTGTTGGATTTGAACTGTCGATCTTTTGGTTAGCAACCGTAGCTCTTAACAACTATGCCACCAGGGTTTCCTCAGGAAGGAGAGAAGACAAAATAAGGCAAGGTGAAAATGGATGATGGAGATCCCACCACCTTCTACTGATAAACAGGGAAAGTAAGGAATTTTTCTTTGAGAAGATAGATGTAAGTCAAAATGCAGGGGAATTAAGTTTAGATGCTTGCAGAATGCTGCTTTCCTTAATAATAATCTGCCAGCCACTTGTTAAATTCCATGCCGTATATTTGAACTAAGGAGCCCTGGTGTTGCAATGGTTAAGTGCTCAGCTGCTAACCTGCTAACTGAAGTTTGGTGGTTCAAACCAACTCTGTAATTCCACTGGAGAAAAGACCTCGTGATTTGTCCCTGTAAAGACTACACCCTAGGAATCTATATGGAGCAGTTCTACTCTGTTGTAGTAGGGTCAGTTCATTATGAGTTGGAATCAACTCAACGGCACCTAACAACAATGTGTTTGAGCTATTACTATGGATTAGAAATTTATATGAATGATTACCTAAGCTCTTAGTTTCCCATTTCCATCTTTTACTTATTTTTATTGACACCGGCCATACAATATCAGTGCCTTTCTGTTACCATCTTCTTACATTATTTCTCCATTTCAAAAGCTAAAATAAAGCATTGTCTATTAGCCTGTTAGCTTCCAAAAACTAACAATAATAATATTTAACATTTATTGAGGGCGTGCGATGTGCCAAGTACTTTTCTAAGTCTGCTACACACATTAACTCATTTGATCCTCTAGCAATCTTGTGAAGTAAACCTTCTTCTTATTCCTATTTTACAAATGAGGAAATGGAAGTATACAATGATTTGTTAATTCGTTACTCAGCTGTGATGGGTAGTTTTATGTGTAAACTTGGTTAAATTATTAAAATACCTAGTTATTTAATTAAATACTAGTCTAGATATTGCTGTGAAGGTATTTTGTTCATGTGGTTAACACCTGGAGTCCCTGAGTGATACAAACAGTTAATGTACTTGGCTGCTAACCAAGAGGCTGGAGGCTTGAGTATACCCAAAGTCCCCTTGAAAGAAAGGCTTGGAGATGTATTTCTGAAAAATTAGCATTGAAAGCCCTATGGGGCACAGTTCTACTCTGACACACGAGGTCACCATGAGTCAGAATCTATACAACAGCAACTGTTTGGTTCTGGTTAACATCTACAATTGGTTGACTGTAAGTGAAGATTATTTGATAATGTAAGTGGGGCCTCGACCAATCAGTTAAAGGCCTTAAGAGCAAAAACCAAGGTTTGTAGAAGAAGAAATTCTGTCTCTAGATTGTGGCATCAACTACTGCCTTAGTTTCTAGCCTGCCAGAGTGCACTATGGATTTTGGACTTGCCAACCCCCACAATTGTACGGGCCAATTCCTTAAAATCTCTCTCTCTCTCTATTTATATTTTGCTGTTGCTGTTAGCTGCCATTCTGTTGGCCCCTGACTCATCGTAATCTCATGAACAATAGAACAAAATGCTGCCCAGTCTTACGCCATCCCCAGGATCAGTTGCAGATCAGACTGTTATGATCCATAGGGTTTTCATTGGTTAATTTTTGGAAGTAGATTGCCAGGCCTTTTTTCCTAGCCTGTCTTAGTTTGAAAGCTCCACTGAAACCTGTTCAGCATCATAGTAGCATGCAAGCCCCCAATGACAGATGTGGTACATTGGCTGGGAATCAAATGCAGATCTCCTGCATGGAAAGCAAAAATTCTACCACTGAACCACTACAGTGTCTCCTCACTTATCAATATGGTTATGTTCCAAAGGCAAGGTCATTATGCAAAATCAGTGTTATGTGAAAATGAAGGGCAACCACATCAGAACACAAAATGGAGAATACTACATCATTGCATAACTGCCACAATACACTATTGCATAACTGCCAAACTACTGAGAATCATGGCCCAGCCAAGTTGTCACATAACCTTAACCATCACAGCCAGTGTAACTCTTGCCTCACACCTAGCTGTTCATTACTGCCAGACATATATTGTTAATATGCAAAATAGTCAGATAGTGGATTTTTTTACTGTTGTCATAAATGCAAAATGTCGGATAACAAGATAGTCCATAAGTGAGGAGGAGGAGGAGGTATATATATATATATATTTTACCTCCTATGTCGGAATCGACTCGACGGCACTGAGTTGTTTTTTGGGTTATTGGTTATATGGAACCAACTGTGTATGGAACCAAAGTTAACCGTAGTGGTTAGGAGCTACTGCTGCTAAACAAAATGTCGGCGGTTCAGATCCCCCCAGGCATTCCTTGGAAACCCTATGGGGCAGTTCTACTCTGTCCTATAGGGTCACTATGAGTTAGAATTGACTCAGTGGCAGTGGGTTTGGTTTGGTTTTGTGCTTATTGGTTATATTTCTCTGGAGAACCCTCAGTTAATCAGCTAATAAATGAAGTCAGAATTCAAACATAGGCAATCTGGCTTTCAAACAACCTAGCATGGAGTATTTCTTGGAGGTTTCACAAACATTTAGCTTCTCCATTAAAAAAAAAAATGTGGCAAGAGAATCCCTAATTGATGAAATTAATCTAGATTATAAATTCTTGAGATTTATAACATTAGAAATTATTTTAGTTGCAAAGATACCAAATATGACAGGTCTAGAATTAGGATGTCATTGCTAAGAAGTATACATTTTTGCAGATTTAACCTTGGAATAGGTACTTTTTGGGCTTGTAACAAACTACCTAAAGTAAGTTCCAAAATCTTGCCTGTAGGGTTGTTGTAGTTATTTCTAACTTCCCAAATTGCATGTTAGGCTGTTAAATGTGAGAAGCTGTGACTCAATACTTGCACAATGATGATGCAGTTGGTAAACAAAGTTAATGCGAGAGAAGTGAGAGGCCTGAGAAGTGTCGTGGTCAAGATAATTGTATTACCAATGGGCATGTCTGGTTGTGAAAGTGCAGCTGGATGTGAGGGTCTAGGAGAGCTAACCTGAATGTCCACTCTTTTGACAGCTGCAATAAAGGCAAACCCAGGCTCTGATTCTGCCAGGGCTTTGTTCTGGTGCAGCTCAATGGTAAAGCCTTTTCACCATCCTGGAAATAGATGATGGGTAGAATCTGTCAGCTGTAGGGTGTGACTTGCTTTTCTTTCTAACCAAATGTTCATGTGGCTAATCAGTCCCACTCATGCAATTAATTAACTTAAAAGATTGTATATCAGAATCATGAGTTGGAATTAACTTGAGGGCAATGGGTTTGGGTTTATTCCTCTTTTCACAAAGTTTATTCAGTGAAGAAATTGCTTTTAATTTGTGAGTTGTTATTTAGTGCCTCCAAAATCTAGTTGACATAAGGCAACCAGATGTGCTGTATCAGCCTTAGTAGTGCTGTTACCCTTGGCCTTCCCTTGTGAAGTCCTTAAAGCCTAAACATCTGAACATGCAGAGTCTGTTGGCTGAAGGAGTGTGAGAGGGAGCCAGAGAAGAACTCATGGCTTTAGTACTTGGGGATCAACTTCTATCTTGCTCACTTCCTCTCTGTTTTCTATGTGAAGATTTTATTTGGATAAAATCAGAGTTCCTAATGCGTTATCAAGTCTCATGTATTTCCGTTTTCTGTCTGAGCCTCCAGAATTAAAGAGAAGTAAAAAAGCATAGTTTTTGGGGTGAGAGCGAGAGAAAAAAAAAAAAAAGGGCAGATGAAAACCAGAAGAAAAAGCATAAATCTTATGGGTAGATCTAAAAAAAAAAAAAAAAAAAAATTTTTTTTTTTTATGGTGATAGACCTCAGATGCTAACAAGCAGAGATAGGACTCACTTCCAATGTAGCTCAGAATTAGCACAGCATTGAAATAGTTAAGAAGTTTCCCAACTCTAGGGCAAGCATTTCAGTTTCAAGGCTGAGGCTTCAATGACACCAGATATGTGAGAAAAACATGAAGTCATGTTCAGTTTAAATGCATGTGTTGTCGTTGTTGTTAGGTGCGGTTGAGTCGATTCTGACTTATAGTGGCCCTATATACAACGGAACAAAACACTGCCCAGTCTTGCACCATCTTCACAATTCTTGTTATACTTGAGTCCATTGTTGCAGCCACTGTGTCAACCCATCTCGTCCACTATTTCACTGACCCTTTATTTTACTAAGCATCAAGTCCTCCAGGGCCTGATCCCTCCTGATAACACATCCAAAGTTATGTGAGACATAGTCTCGCCATCCTTGACTCTAAGGAGCATTCTGGTTGTACTTCTTCCAAAACATTTGTTCATTCTTTTGGCAGTCCGTGGTATGTATATTCAATATTCTTGACATGTAAATGCATTTGAAGGTGACTACCCAGCTCGGTACATTTAGGAAGTTTTCTGATTACAGTTTTGAGAGGAATATTCTCTTTTAATCTACCAATTAGTGTTATACCTCTCACTCCATTCCTAAAATATCACTTTTCCATTGTTGACTAGTTTAGAAGACTGTTATACTTGTTATGGAATGAATTGTGTCCCCCCAAAATATGTGCTGTAAACCTCAATTTTAAAATATAGATATAATCCCATTTGGGAATAGCGTTATGTTAATGAGGTCATATAAGTATAAGGTGTGTCTTATGCTAATCACCTCTGAGATATGAAAAGAGCAAATTAGACAAAGAGAAGGAAGCACAAACTGAGGGAAATGTACATTCCACATGAAAACCACAAAGGAACCCAGAAACAAAAGCTGAAAAAGAGAGAAGGACATTCCCCCAGAGCCTACAGAGAAAGAAAGCCTTCCCCTAGAGCCATTATCCTGAATTTGGACTTCCTAAACTGTGAGAAAAGAAATTTCTGTTAATTAAAGCCATCTACTTCTTATATTTATATTATAACAGTACTAAGGGGCTAAGACAATAGTCTTGACAAGATAGAGTCCTTTTTTTTTTTTTTTTTAAACATTGTTAACAAAGTTTTATTAAAAAGATGGGGTAAGGAGACAGCCCAAAATGGTGGCTTAGTCAAACACACCATGCAATCCCTCTGCAGCAAAGACCCAAGAAACTAAGTGAAACAGATACAGATGACAATACTGGAACCCTGAGCATCAAATGGAAAGATGAAGAATTAGATTGAACACTGATTAGAAGGAGAAACTGCACAAAAACAGTGAACAAGGAGCACTATGGATCAGAGATGCCCAGCCAGCCTCCCCAGCTGCAGCATGGCCATCTTGAGACAAAGCAAACAGAGATTTCAGGCACGGAGCACAGGAAGGCAACTTCATGGATCTCCCACTAGGAGACAGAGAAACTGTGGAGACAAAGTCAGAGTGAAGCAAGATGAGCGGAACATGAACTAGATTTAAGAAGGGAAAGTATAGTAAGGTGGGTGAAATCTTCAGGGATCCTGGTGACCACAGAGCAGGGAGGGAGCCAGGAATCAGAGACAGGATCACTCAACAATGGTGGTCCTTGACAGTCAGGATGAGTGGCACACATGGACTAGTAGATCCACAGAGTGTCAGCAGGAGGTCTCCCACCCAACCAGACTCTGGTAAGCAACCCCCCCCCATGTTTGGTTGAGGCCAGGTTCTGACTGCTGGCTGCAGTCTGTGGGGTACTGTCCTGCCTTCCATGCCTGGTGACCAGAGGAGCACACGTTACCCTCCCAGTGACAGGTGGCATGAGCCCTCAACACCCCTGATGCTCTATCCACCTGGAAATGAATCCCCCCTTCCTCTCCAACCCCTCTATGCTTGCAACTGGTGACATGGTTCTGTCCCACCTGCATCCACCCACCAACTTGCCCACCTGGCAAGTAGAAGCATGAGCCCCTGGTACCACCGGACCAAAGACTGTCAGTAGCGTATGCCTGCCCCACCTTCCTCCCCACCACCTGCTCACCTGAGAAATGGCTGCATGCACTCCCACACCACCAGGCAGACAACTGGCAGTGGCACATGCTTGCCCCACCCTCGACCACCCCTGGCACCCTGTCCACCCAGCAAGCAGCAGTTCACTCTCTGTGTCACCAGACCAAGGACTAGCAGTGGTGTGTGCTCACCCTGCCTGCCCCCTTTGCCACCCTTCCAGCCCAAAGATCAGCAAGACATGCCTGCCCTGCCTGCACCCCCCTCCCAACTGCTAGAGCCCAGTTCACCCAACAATAAGTGGCAAACATTCCTGTGCCCCAAGACTAGTGATTGGGGAGCATGCCCACCCCACCCACACTAATATATCAAAACAAAACAAAGCAAAAAGATCAGGACAAACAAACATACAATCTATCAATAAATATATAAATAAAAACATAATACCTTAATGCCTCAGAGACAGCAGATAGTAAAAAATCATATGAAGAATCAGGAATCAGGATAAGATGTCTCAAAAAGTGAGCAAAACAAAGGGAAAGAAAACTTCCTGAGGAAGATATGATACTAGAACTACCTGAGAAGGAATTTCAAAAGACTTAGATTTACGATCTGCAAAGAGATCAAGGAAAACACAGAAGGAAAAAAAAAAAAAAAAAACCCTAGAAGAATTCAGGAAAACAACAGAACGAAATGACAGAATCAATAAACAATTACAAACCATACAATAGAAATTCAGAAGATTAGCAATAAAAATAAATAGATGTTGCTATGAGTCAGAATCCACTCGATGGCAACGGGTTTGGTTTGATTTTTTCGTATCACAATGGAAGGACATGGAACTAGAATTGAGTCAATGGAAGAAACAATCAACAAAATAGAGGACAAATAAGTTGATAGTAATTTGTGTGAGGCACAATCAGACAAAATAATGAGGAAAAATGCAGAAAGCCTAAGAGTTATGTGGAATACCATCAAGAGGAATAATTTATGTGTAATAGGAATTCCAGAAGAGGAGAAGAAAAAAGTTCATAGAGAATTTTTGAAGATATATTGGCAGAAAACTTCCCTAATATCATGAAAGATGAAAAGGCTCCCATTCAAGAAACCCAAGGAACTCCATAAAGTTTAGACCTCCCCAAAATTCACCAGACATATCATAATCAAACATTCCAAACCAAAGATAAAGAAAGAATTCTGAAAGTGGCTACTGAAAAATGAAATATCACTTACAAAGGATCACCAATAAGACTAAGTGCTGATTTTTCATCAGAAACCATGCAGGCAAAAAGGCAACGGGAGAACATGTATAAAACCCTGGAAGAAAAGAATTGTCAACCAAGAATCATATATCCAACAAAATTGTCTTTCAAAAACAGTAGAGAAATTAAAACATTCTCAGTTAAACAGAAATTAAGGGAATTTTTTTTTATTGTGCTTTAAGTGAAAGTTTACAAATCAAGTCAGTCTCTCAAGCAGACACATATACACCTTGCTACACACTTCCAACTGCTCTCCCCCTAATGAGACAGCCTGATCCGTCCTTCCACTCTCTCTTTTCATGTCCATTTCACCAGCTTCTAACCCCCTCTACCCTCTCATCTCCCCTCCAGGCAGGAGATGCCAACATAGTCTCAAGTGTCTACCTGATCCAAGAAGCTCACTTCTCACCAGCATCCCTCTCCAACCCATTGTCCAGTCCAATCCATGTCTGAAGAGTTGGCTTCGGGGATGGTTCCTGTCCTGGGCCAACAGAAAGTCTGGGGGCCATGACCACTGGGGTTCTTCTAGTCTCAGTCAGACAGTATCCCACTGCTCTCCTGCTCCCTCAGGGGTTCTCTGTTGTGTTCCCTCTCAGGGCAGTCATTGGTTGTAGCCGGGCACCATCTAGCTCTTCTGGTCTCAGGATGATGTAGTCTCTGGTTTATGTGGCCCTTTCTGTCTCTTGAGCTCGTAATTACCTTGTGTCCTTGGTGTTCTTCATTCTCCTTTGATCCAGGTGGATTGAGACCAATCGATGCATCTTAGATGGCAGCTTGCTAGTGTTCAAGACCCCAGACACCTCTCTCCAAGGTGGGATGCAGAATGTTTTCTTATTGGATTTTATTATGCCAATTGACTTAGATGTCCCCTGAAACCATGGTCCCCAAACCCCTGCCCCTGCTATGCTGGCCTTCGAAGCATTCAGTTTATTCTGGAAACTTCTTTGGTTTTCATTTAGTCCAGTTGTGCTGACCTCTCCTGTATTGTGTGTTGTCTTTCCCATCACCTAAAGTAGTTCTTATCTACTATCTAATTAGTGAATACCCCACTCCCCCTCCCTCCCTCCCCCTTCTCGTAATCACAAAAGAATGTTTTCTTCTCTGTTTAAACTATTTCTTGAGTTCTTACAATAGTGGTCTTATACATTATTTGTCCTTTTTCAACTGACTAATTTCACTCAGCATAATGCCTTCCAGGTTCCTCCATGTTATGGAATGTTTCACAGATTCCTCACTGTTCTTTATTGATGCATAGTATTCCATTGTATGAATATACCATAATTTATTTATCCATTCTTCTGTTGATGGGCACCTTGGTATTGTAAACAGTGCTGCAATGAACATGGGTGTGCATGTATCTGTTTGTGTAAAGGCTCTTATTTCTCTAGGTTGTATTCCAGGGAGTGGGATTGCTGGATCGTATGGTAATTCTATTTCTAGCTTTTTAGGGAAGCGCCAAATCGATTTCCAAAGTGATTGTACCCTTTCACATTCCCACCAGCAGTGTATAAGTGTTCCAGACTCTCCAAAGCCTCTCCAACATTTATTGTTTTGTGTTTTATAGATTAATGACAGCTTTGTTGGAGTGAGATGGAATCTCATTGTGGTTTTGATTTGCATTTCTCTAATGGCTAATGATCATGCGCATTTCCTCGTGTATCTGTTAGCTACCTGAATGTCTTCTTTAGTGAAGTGCCTGTCCATATCTTTTGCCCATTTTTTAATTGGGTTATTTGTCTTTTTGCAGTTGAGTTTTTGCAATATTATGTAGATTTTAGAGATCAGGCGCTGATCGGAAATGTCGTAGCTAAAAACTTTTTCCCAGTCTGTAGGTAATCTTTTGGTGAAATATTTGGATGAGCATAGGTGTTTCATTTTTAGGAGCTCCCAGTTATCTAGTTTTTCTTCTGCATTGGTAGTAATGTTTTGTATACTGTTTATGCCATGTATTAGGGCTCCTAATATTGCCCCTATTTTTTTCTTCCATGATCTGTATCCTGTTAGATTTTATATTTAGGTCTTTGATCCATTTTGAGCTCGGTTTTGTGCATGGAGTGAGGTATGGGTCTTGTTTCATTTTTTGGCAGATGGATATCCAGTTATGCCAGCACCATTTGTTAAAAAGACTGTCTTTCCCCCATTTAACTGTTTTGGGGTCTTTGTCAAATATCAGCTGCTCATATGTGGGTAGATTTATGTCTGGATTCTCAATTCTGTTCCATTGGTCTATGTATCTGTTGTTGTACCAGTACCAGGCTGTTTTGACTACTGTGGCGCTATAAAAAAATAGTAGTCTCTAAAATCAGGTAAACTAAGGCCTCCCACTTTGTTCTTCTTTTTCAGTAATGCCTTATTTATCCAGGACCTCTTTCCCTTCCATATGAAGTTGGCGATTTGTTTCTCCATCTCATTAAAGAATGTGGTTGGGATTTGGATTGGAATTGCATTAAATGTATAGATCATTTTTGGTAGAATAGACATTTTTATAATGTTAAGTCTTCAGATCCACGAGCAAGGTATATTCTTCCACTTATGTAAATCTCTTCTGGTTTCTTGCGAAAGCGTACTGTAGTTTTCTTTGTATAAGTCTTTTATATCCCCGGTAAGATTTATTCCTAAGTGTTTTATCTTCTTGGGGGCTACTGTAAATGGCATTGATTTAGTGATTTCCTCTTCAATGTTCTTTTTGTTGGTGTAGAGGAGGTATCCAACTGATTTTTGTATGTTTATCCTGTATCCAGATACTCTGCTGAACTCTTCTATTAGTTTCAGTAGTTTTCTGGAGGATTCCTTGGGGTTTTCTGTGTATAAGATCATGTCATCTGCAAATAGAGATACTTTGACTTCTTTCTTGCCAATCTGGATGCCCTTTATTTCTTTATCTAGCCTAATTGCTCTGGCTAGGACTTCCAGCACAACGTTGAATAAGAGTGGTGATAAAGGGAATCCTTGTCAGGTTCCTGATCTCAATGGGAATGTTTTCAGGCTCTTTCCATTTAGGGTGATGTTGGCTGTTGGCTTTGTATAAATGCCCTTTATTATGTTGAGGAATTTCCCTTCTATTCCTATTTTGCTGGGAGTTTTTTTTTATCATGAATGAGTGTTGAACTTTGTCAAATGCCTTTTCTGTTTCAATTGATAAAATCATGTGATTCTTGTCTTTTGTTTTATTTATGTGGTGGATTACATTAATTGATTTTCTAATGTGGAACCATCCCTGCATACCTGGTATGAATCCCACTTGGTCATGCTGAATTATTTTTTTCATATGTTGTTGAATTCTATTAGCTAGAATTTTGTTGAGGGTTTTTGCATCTACATTCATGAGGGATATAGGTCTATAATTTTCATTTCTTGTGGTGTCTTTACCTGGTTTTGGTATCAGGGATATGGTGGCTTCATAGAATGAGTTTGATAGTATTCCGTCCTTTTCTATGCTCTGAAATACCTTTAGTAGTAGTGGTGTTGACTCTTCTCTGAAAGTTTGGTAGAACTCTGCAGTAAAGCCTTCCGGGGCAGGGCTTTTTTTTGTTGGGAGTTTTTGATTACCTTTTCAATCTTTTCTAATGTTATGGGTCTCTTTAGCTGTTCTACCTCTGTTTGTGTTAGTTTAGGTAGGTAGTGTGTTTCTAGGCATTCATCCATTTCTTCTACATTTTCAAATTTGAGTATAATTTTTCATAGTAATCTGATATGATTCTTTTAATTTCAGTTGGGTCTGTTGTAATATCACCCATCTCATTTCTTATTCAGGTTATTTGCTTCCTCTCCTGTTTGTCTTTTGCCAGTTTGGCCAGTGGTAAATCAATTTTGTTGATTTTTTCAAAAAACCAGCTTTTGGTCTTGTTAATTCTTAAAATTGTTTTTCTGTTTTCTATTTCATTTAGTTCAGCTCTAATTTTTATTATTTGTTTTCTTCTGGTACCTGAGGGTTTCTTTTGTTGCTCTCTTTTTATTTGTTCATGTTGTAGGGATAATTCTTTGATTTTGGCCCTTTCTTCTTTTTGGATGTGTGCATTTATTGATATAAATTGGCCTCTGAGCACTGCTTTTGCTGTGTGCCAAAGGTTCTCATAGGAATTGTTTTCATTCTCATTGGACTCTCTGAATTTCTTGATTCCATCCTTAATGTCTTCTATAATGCAGTCTTTTTTGATCAGAGTATTGTTCAGTTTCCAAGAGTTTGATTTCATCACCCTGCTTTTTCTGTTACTGATTTCCACTTTTATGGCGTTATGGTCAGAGAGGATGCTTTGTAATATTTCAATGTTTTGGATTCTGTTAAGGCTTGCTTTATGACCTAATATGTGGTCTGTTCTAGAGAATGTTCAACGTGCACTAGAAGAGAAAGTATACTTGGTTACTGTTGGGTGGAGTGTTCTGTATATGTCTACGAGGTCAAGTTGGTTGATTGTGGCATTTAGATCTTCCGTGTCTGTATTGGGCTTCTTTCTGGATGTCCTGTTCTTCATCAAAAGTGGTGTGTTGAAGTCTTCTACTATTATTGTGGAGCTGTCTATCTTACTTTTCAGTGCTGAGAGAGTTTCTTTTATGTATCTTGCAGCCCTGTCATTGGGTGCATAAATATTTAATATGGTTATATTTTCTTGGTGTATTGTCCCTTTAATCGTTATATAACGTCCTTCCTTATCCTTTCTGGAGGATTTAACTTTAAAGTCTATTTTGTCAGAAATTAATATTGCCACTCCTGCTCTTTTTTGATTGTTATTTGCTTGATATATATTTTTTCCATCCTTTGAGTTTTAATTTGTTTGTGTCTCTTAGTCTAAGGTGTGTCTCTTGTAGGCAGCATATAGACATATCTTATTTTTTAATCCATTCTGCCACTCTCTGTCTCTTTATTGGTGCATTTAGTCTATTGACATCCAGGGTAATTATGGATAGGTATGAATTTAGTGCTATCATTTTGATGTCTTTTTTTGTGTGTTGAAAGTTTCTTTTTCCCACTTGATTTTATGTGCTGAGTAGATTTTCTTTATATATTGTCCTTTCCTCATATTTGTTGTTGTTGATTTTGTTTCTGCTGAGTCTGTCTTTTTCCCTTGTCTTTTACTTTGATGAGTAGGATAGTTTGTCTCCTTTGTAGTTACCTTATTATTTACCCCTATTTTTCTAAATTTAAATATAACTTTTCTTTCTTTGTATCGCCATATCTTCCTCTCCATATGGAAGGTGTATGATTACATTTCTTAGTCCTTCTTTATTATTCTAATGTTGTCTTCTTTTATATAGTAACATTGCTATTACTGTGTTTTGGGCTTTTTTTTTTTTTTAACCTTGCTTTATTTTTTTGGATTTCCCTTTCTGGGTTGATTTCTGGTTGCTCTGCCCAGTGTTCTAGTCTTGGGTTGATACCTGATATTATTGATTTTCTAACCAAAGAACTCCCTTTAGTATTTCTTGTAGTTTTGGTTTGGTTTTTACAAATTCCCTAAACTTGTGTTTACCTGGAAATGTCTTAATTTCACATTCATATTTAAGAGACAGTTTTGATGGATATATGATTCTTGGCAGGCAATTTTTTTCCTTCAATTTTTTAAATATGTCATCCCATCGCCTTCTTGCCTGCATGTTTTCTGCTAAGTGGTCTGAGGTTATTCTTATTGGCTCTCCTTTCTAGGTGACTTTTCTTTTATCCCTCGCTGCTCTTATAATTGTCTCTTTATCTTCGGTTTTGGCAAGCTTTATTATAATATGTCTTGGTGATTTTCTTTTAAGATCCACCTTATGTGGAGTTCGATGAGCATCTTGGATAGATATCTTCTCATCTTTCACAATATCAGGGAAGTTTTCTGCCAACAAATCTTCAACAATTTTCTCTCATCCCTCTCTGTTCTGGTACTCCAATCACTCATAGGTTATTTCTCTTGATAGAGTCCCACAGGATTCTTAAGGTTTCTTTATTTTTTTAATTCTTTTATCTGATTTTTCTTTAAATGTATTAGTGCCAAGTGATTTATCTTTAAGTTTAGAAATTCTAACTTCTACTTGCTCAATTCTGCTCCTCTTGTATCTGAAGGAGTTTTAATAGCCATTTCCATATGGTTCATCCCTAGTCCGGGGATTATTGTCCTCAGAAACCACCAGCCAAAGCCGGTTTCTTCTAACACCAGGTTATATCCGTCACTCTGGGTTTCTAATGTAACAGGATTCACAGAGAAAACATCTTGCTTTTCCCTTGGTGGATGTGGAATTCTGGTGGTGGAATGGACTTGGGTGAGAAAGACTAGGACCCCTAAGGTGCATTGGCCTATGAAGTGGATCCCATTTAATGATTGGATGGCCCATGTCCAGGGTGAGTAAGATGAAGTGGGTGACTCACTATTGGGGTATGGGTTACCTTCATATAGAAAAGTATAACCAGGTGGGGAACATAAAGATAAATCTTCATTCAGGACATCTGGAATGCTTGAATTAAAATGTAACAAATAGGGGTTCACAAGAGAGCCATTGCATGAAGAAAGAAGCTGGAAATCCCTGAAAACTTGTAGATCTATCCATACTTGGGGTGCTTGGGACTTTAACTCCCATCTTTTTTTTCACTATGGTTATACAGATTAGAGAGGAAAAAACAAGGGATGGAGAAAGGGTACTGCACTAACCTTGCTCTTACAGGTGCTCAGGGAGCATGGTGCATTAACACACCCTCAGGCATAATTTTATCATAGTCAAAAACCTGGGCAGCTATAGGACTTAGGGGGGCACCAGATAGTGGCAAATGGTGGCACACCAAGCAATTGCTAAGATTCCCTCCTTTAGTCATGACTTGGAACATGGTAAGTAGACCAACCATCTGAGAGGTAAGATGTTTCCTTTTTCCCAATGGTGATCACATGGGTCCCTTTTCCCTGGCTGATTTTGACATCTGAAGGGTATCCTTTTTTATGTTTCACAGAGAAGTTAAGTCCCCGTATTAGATAGAGTAACATTCTGAATAATAATAGAAAAATCACGATTTTTAGACTGAGTAGTGTCTGCCACAGGGGAAGCTTGAGGAATATCACTAGCCGCCTTCCAAATTAGAGACTGCTCTTCTCCTGGGGATCCCCAAATCTACTTAATAGGACCTACAGGGATTAAAGAGGAGATAATAAAAGGGACAGTCAGGGTATCTCCTACTTTTAAAGTCAGGGTGCCTTCAGACTGGAGGATTGTAGGAGCTTGGGCTGGACTCCTTCCGGGTCAAGGCAGGCACAAACTGGAACAGAAGAAGAATAAGGATTAGAGTCATGTTTGAGTCTTTGAGAATCTGTACTTTAGGCCCTGAACTGGGATGCATGTATATGAAGGTTCTTCAGTCTTTTTGCGAGGTTCTTCCTGAGGTGGTGGGGCTGCCTTCACTCTAGTGTAATGCACCCATGCAGTTACTCCGGTCAGTTCAGAGAGGAATGAGTAGTTAGAAGGACTTCATATGGTCCCAGCCAGATGCGGGCCAGTTGATCTTCAGGATGTAGATTTTTCCAAAACTTTAACAGGACCCAATCTCCTGGCTTGAACCTATGAAGAGGCACATTAGAGGCAAAGGACAAATGAGAAGAAGCATATTTATTAACGGTATTTATAACTGTTTCTAAGGATCTTACCCAATCTCTCTTTTCAACTTCCATTATGACAGAGGTGGGGAAAGTTGATCATTTCAGGAATGGTCTCCCATATATAAGTTTATAAGGACTCAATTTAAGTCTGTTTCGAGGGGCCACCTGAATCCTGAGCAGAGCAATTGGTAATACTGATAGCCAAGTGGAGTTGGTTTTTTGGCAGAGTTTAGCAAGAGCCTTTTTCAAAGTATGGTTCATCTTTTCAGTCTTTCCAGTAGATTGTGGTCTCCATGCTGAGTGCAATTTCCAGTTGATGTCTAAGTCCTTACTAAGTTCTTGATTTACCTAAGCCACAAAGGCTCCCACATTGTTGCTCAGAATTGAGAGTGGCAAACCAAATCGGGGAATAATTTCTTTAAGTAATGCCTTAGTTACTTCTCGAGCTTGTTCAGTCTGGCAAGGAAAAGCCTCTACCCACCCAGCATGTGTGTCTACAAAAACCATAAATACCTGAAGTTTCCAGGTGCTTGAGGCATCACCGTAAAATTCACTTGCAATCTTCAAACATGTTTAGTCCTTGATGTTGGATTCCTGGCCTTTCTGGGTGGAGTACTGTCTTTGGATTGTTCTTAGCATATAGCGGACATCTTTCAGTGACCTCACATAGTGTCTTAAGAATCTTTGGTCCCACAACTATTTGTTGGATCCTTTTGCGTCTTGCGTCCCTCCCATAATGAGTGCTTTCATGTAGAGTTGATATTATGTTATACACTTGGTCTTCTGGTAACAATATTTTCCCCTTGGAATTAGTCAGCCAACTGGAGCCCAGTGAAGACCGAAACACCCACTTCTTTGCTGTATCTAAATCTTGGGGGGTATATGTGGCTGGGGGTACTCATTGAGGTTTAAATGGGGAATCAAGGTTAACTCCTGCCCCACCTTTCCCCATTCTTGTGAGGCTGCCTTTTTTACTTCTATATCAGCTTTCCAATTTCCAGTGTCCTCAAAGTACTGCCCCTTTTGATGCTCTGGTCAATATACCACTGCCTCTTGAAGAGGATCATGAACAGCTTCTAGGAACTCAAGGATCTTAGGCACATTTTTTATTTCTTTCTTAGCAGCCGTCAGGAGTCCTCTCTCCTTTCATAAGGCCCCATGGGAACGTAAAACTAAATGAGCATACCTGCTGTCCCAGTAAATGGTCACTTGGTTCCCTTTTCCCAGAGAGCCTGACTGAGGGTTGTGAGCTCAGCTTTCTGAGCTGAAGTTCTCTTAGTCAAGGGAGCAGCCTCCAAGATGTTTGTCAGGGTTACTACCACATATCCTGCCGCTCAACATCCTTTATTCATAAAGCTACTTCCATCTGTGAATATTTCAACATCAGAACCCTGTAGTGTGACATCAAACAAGTCACGCCTACTTGAATAGACTTCTTCAATGACCTCTATACAGTTATGCATGCAGGTCCTTGCATATTGGCAACAAGGTAGCAAGGTTTAGAGAGGAGACAGCTTTTAAAACATTAGGGTTATCTAATAGGATGGCCTGATATCTTCCCTTGTGGTCCACTGTAAGCCAGGCCCCCCCCCCCCTTTTTGCTGTAAGGGAGGAAGAACTATATATGGGGTATTTACAGTCACCTTTTGGCCAAGTGTGAACTTTTCAGCTTCCTGGAGCAAGTCGCAGGTTGTGGTGGCCATCCCCTAGCCACAGTGTCCAATTGCTTTGAGAAGTATGCCACGGGGTGCTGGGCCAGGCCCAAAGTCTGCTCCCGCAGCAATCCCCTGCCTTTCACGCACAAACAGTTCAAAAGGCTTTTGCGAATTGGGCAATCCCAATGCTAGGGCCGTCATCAACTTATATTTAATTTTTTCAAAGGCTTGCTGACATTCTTTAGTCCATATTAAAGGTTCCCTCTCTTCCCCTTTCAAGGCTTCGTAAAGGGGTTTTGCCAAGACTCCAAATCCAGGGATCCAGATGCAATAAAACCCAGCCCAGGAATCCTCTTAGCTGTCCCTTTGAGATGGGGACTGCCACTTGCGTGATTGCCTCCCTTCAGCCTGGGAGGAAGTCTTGCTGTCCTTGAAAAATCTGAAATCCCAGATACTTAACTCATGGAGGGAAATTTGGGCCTTTTTCTCAGATACCCAGTACCCACACTCTGCCAAGTGATTCAAAACCAAGACGGTATTTGGATCGAAGCCTTCTTTAGTTTCACTAGCCACCAGAATGTCACCCATGTATTGTAAAACCAGACCTCGATTCAGTTTTACTAACCTTAAGTCCTTTGCCAAAATTTCTCCAAAGATAGTGGGGGAATTTTTAAATCTCTGGACTAGAACTTGCCATGTAAGATGTCGTTTCACTCCAGTAACTACATCAGTCCACTCAAAGGCAAATAGTTGCTGAGAGTCAGGGTGCAGTGGGATGCAAAAGAATGCATCTTTTAAATCCAGCACTGAAAACCATTTACACTGCCTGGGTATAATAACAAGGAGGGTGTGAGGATTTGGGATCACTGGATGTATGTCTTCTACAATTTGGTTAATTTTCCTCAGATCCTGTACAAATCAGTATTCTTTTGTTTCCGGTTTCACTACCAACAAGATGGGGATATTATCGTAGGGAGACCTACAGTATCTTAAAAGGCCAATTGCTATGTATCCATGAACCAAGGGTGTTATGCCTTCCAAACCTTCTTTGCGAGGCGGGTACTGTTTCTGATTGACAACTGGGGCTCTGGGCTTTAAAGTAATCTTTACCAGTTTGGCTGATTTCGCTCACCTGGGTTGTTCTGATGCCCAGACTTCCAGGTTCACTGTCACTCTTATGTAGAGAGGGGTTTCTTCAGGGGATATTTTTTCTTCATTAAAGAGGGCCACTTGAAAAGCACATGAATCCTCTGGAGGAATCTGATATAAGAGTCAGGAGGGCCCAAAGGATATCTGAGCCCCAAGCTTTGACAAAATATCCCTCCCTAAGAGGGAAACTGGACATTCAGGCATGTATAAGAATTCATGGTACAAGAGTTCATTTCCAACTTCACAGCTAATAGGTTGTAGGAAAGGGCAAGTACTGTTTTCTAGTAATGCCAATCACCATTGCGGTCCACAGGCTAAGAGGCGATTCGGCTCTATTTAACACCAAGAAGGTTGCTCCCGTGTCCAAGATAAAGTCTATGGGGCATCCTTCTACCTTAAAAGTCACCTGGGGCTCATGGTAGAAGATGGCCAATGGCGATATCGGCCCCAGGCCCCATCATTCTGACTCATCCCCAGGGGATGGCCCTTCCTGGTAAGCCTGCAAGGTGGCTGGCAACACCGGTTTCTTTGGGGCACTGGGACACTCACGTTTCCAATGCCTTCACTTTCTGCAATAAGCACAGTGGTCTGAACCCGAGGGGGGGTCTTGGTTTTTGTTCTGGCCTCAGCCTATTTCTAGGCGCCTTCTCTTTCCCAGAATTTGGAGGGGACAGTGCAGCAGCCAGCAAAGCAAAGCAGCTTTTTATTTCATTTTTTGTTTCTCCTTCTGCCTGTTCCCTGTTATTATATACTTTAAAAGCAATTTCAAGCAGCTGTCCTATGGGCATGCTCAAACCTGTAACTTTTTGCATATGTTTGGGGCACTCTGGGAAATGAAAGTCATATTCAGAACTTGGGAATTTTCTGGGGTCTCAGGGTCCATATCCGTATATTGCTGGAAAGCATTCGTCACCCTCTCCAAAAAGGTAGAGGGGTCTTCTTTTTTTCCTTGTATTATTTCTCTTATTTTTTACAAACTCTTAGGTTTAGGGACCCTATTCTTAAAAACCTACAATGATGAATATCAAAGACCACAGCCTTCAGTATGGATTACATCTCAACATAAAGAAAAAAAAAGAATCCTCACAACTGGACCAAGAAGTCACATCATGATAAACGGAGAAAGGATTTGAAATTGTCAAGGATTTCATTTTATTTGGATCAGCAATCCATGCCCGTGGAAGCAGCAGTCAAGAACGTCATTGGGCAAATCTGCTGCAGAAGACCTCTTTAAAGTGTTAAAAAGCAAGGATGTCACCTTGAGGACTAAGGTGTGTCTGACCCAAGCCATGGTATCGTAAATTGCCTCATGTACATGTGAAAACTGGACAATGAATAAAGAAGGCTGAATAAGGAAGACTGAACAAGAATTCATGCTTTTGAATTATGGTGTTGGCGAAGAATATTGAATATACCTTAGGCAACCAAAAAAAAAAAAAAAAAAGGAATGAATTTATCTTGGAAGAAGTACAGTCAGTAAGCTCCTTAGAAAAGAGGATGGTGAGTCTTTGTCTCATGTATTTTGGACATGTTATCAGGAGAGACCAGTCCCAGGAGAAGGGTCAATGATTGTCAGGGTGGTGCAGGACCTGGCAGTGTTTTATTCTGTACTACATAGGGTTGCTATGAGTCAGAAACAACTTGAAGGTACCTAACAACAATAAGGGAACCCTAGTGGCTCAGTGGTTAACAGCTTGGTTGCTAACCAAAAGGTCAGCCATTCAAATCCACCAGCTGCTCCTTGGAAACCCTGTGGGGCAGTTCTACTCTGTACTACAGGGTCACTATGAATTGGAATTGACTTGATGGCAGTGGGCTTTTTTTGTTTGGTTGGTTAACAACATGTGCTGCACATATATTCATATTTACAACACAGTACATCGGGGATATAGGTAGGGATACTTCATAGGCATATGCAAACACCTCGTGGAATTAATTTACTGGGTTTGAAGTCTAAGGTCCATAGTCTTTTGGGGCAACTAGGTCAATTGGGATACCTTAGTTCATAAAGATAATGTTCTACATCCTAGTTTGGTGAGTAGGGTCTGGGATCTTAAAAGCTTGTGAGTGGCCATCTAAGATTCAACTACTGGTCTTTTCCCATCTGGAACAAAGGAGAGTGATGGAAACCAAAAATTCATGGAAGAAATTAGTCCATGGGACTAATGGCCCACAAGACTAATAGCCCACACAATAGAGGATAGCCTCTTCTATCCTGAGACCAGGAGAACAAGATGGTATGCTGTTACCACCATCAACTGTTCTGACCAGGGACACGATAGAAAATTCTGGTTAGAATGGGAGAAAAAATGTAGAACAAAATTCAAATTAATAGAGAAGGCCAGATGTACTGTTCTGATAGAGACTAGAGGAACCCTGATACTATTGCCCTAAAATACCCTTTTAACCTGAAACCGAAGCCAGTCCCAGAGATTATTTTACAGCCAAATAATACATTGGCCTATAAAATAAACTTTCACACCCATGATAATGTGTTCCTTTAAACAATCAATTATGACAGACCAAATGGCCAACATTTACCCAAAAGCAAAGATGAGAAGGCAAGGAGGGGTAGGGAAACTGCATGGGTGCAAATGGGGCAGGTGTGGAAGCAGTGAGAGTACTGACATATTACAATGATTGTAACCAATGTCACGGAGCAATTTGTGCATGAATTGTCGAATGGGAATCTAATTTGCTTAAACTTTCACCTAAAACACAATATTTTAAAAAAGAAGGGGTAATAATTATAACACTGTAGCATCTGAAATACATTCATCTGTATTAGAAAAGATAGTTAAGTCCTACCAGTAATTTACTTTTTGATATGATATCCATTACTTGAGCATTTTTTCCATTCTATCACTCCACACTGTATAACAGCAAACACAAGTAAGTGGTGTCAGGAATGTTTTTAAATTGACTTGTATTCTCATTGATTTATGTTATAAATTAAGAAATGTTTTAATTTATGGTTAATCTTCCTTTGGCAATAATTCCTAATATGTAACAGGTAAAGTTTTTGTCTACATATTGTCAAGAAGTTATGAAAATATTTAAATATGTGGTTGGTACTTCTATTTTTAGATACTTTGCTTTAATATTTAAGTGGGATAAGCAATAATCCTTCTGTGAGGAGAACTATGCTATAATGTTTTACATATATCTTCAGAAATTTGATTTTTAGATACTAGGTTTTCTCAAAAGATGGCTTATCATTGCTATGTATTGTATTTTTTTCTTGTATTACTTCATGATTTTTTTCTGATTAAAAAAAATTTATTGTAAAAATATAAATTATACAACATGCTAACTCACTGTTTTTCACATGTACAATTCAGTTATAGTCTTTCTAAAGAGAATATTCTATTTAAAATTTAATTTATTTTGCTTTTGTTGTTGAGAATATACACAGTGGAACATATACCAATTCAACAGTTTCTACATGTACAATTCAGTGATATTGATTAAATTCTTCAGGTTGTGCAATCATTCTCACCCTCCTTTTCTGAGTTGTTCCTCCCCCATTAATGTAAGCTCACTACCCCCTAAGTTTCCTATCTGATCTTTGGAGTTGCTGTTGTCAATTTGATCCCATATAGATAGATCTTGAAAGTTGTATTCTTAGTCCAGTTTTGTAGACATAAACATTTCAAGAATGAAACTTACTCTTTAAAGTGAACATATATATAATGGTAGATATTTATAAATTGTATTTCTTAAATTTCAAAGATTTAATAAATATACTTACACTAGTTCTCTTTTAAATTAGTATTTCCAGATACTCTTGAAAAGCCAATTAATTAATGACCTTAGGTTTCTGAGACAGCACCAATGTATTCATCACAGTTTAGGCAGAAGAAATAGTAGAATTAATAATAACACAGAAAATGCAAAAAAAATTTATACTTCTATGTTGAGCAATGTCTTCCATATTGCAAACGTGCTAACTTTATTGATATTATTAGTAACAGGATTTTAAATTAAGCTGCAAAGAATTCCAGATAAATCACTCACCTTTAGTTCTAGAAAAAGTTTATAAGAACACCTTCGTTAATTACTTTTCTAATTTAAAATTTGCTCTACTATATATATATATATAAAAACTTATACATTTGCAGTATTCTTTGAAATTTTTACAAATAAGGAAGAATTGGAGAAATACCCCAGTGCATCTACTCACTACTTAAAATTTTGTTATTCTTTTCCACTTTGAAATTAAACCCACAAGTCAAATTGCACTAACCACCAACTCTGCATTTTTTTTTTTTCTAAACTTATCACTTTGAAATTCTTCTTTGTGACACTCAAAATTTTTATTGTGCCTTTAATAGTCTGGAGGAAGGTGATTATGTTTGCATGTATTTAAAACTGACCCTTAGGCTATTACCCCTAAATAAACTGTTCAGGTTTTAAATCCCTTACTGTAAGTATATAGAAGAAACACCTCCAAAAAGAAACGAAAACTAAAAAATTTTTTAAGTTAAAATAAATAAATAATTTCTCAACAAATAATTTTGCACTGTATTGTTGATATTTAGTGAATGATACTCTTTGTTTTGGAAGTTTGTGTTGATAGGTTAAACCCAAAAAACTCAAGTCTGTTGCCTTGGAGTCAATTCTGACTCATATCAACTCTATAGGACAGAGTAGAACTGCTCCACAGGGTTTCCAAGTAGCAGCTGGTGGATTCAAACTGCTGAACTTTTGTTTTGCAGCTGAGAGCTTAACCACCGAGCCACCAAGGCTCCCATGATAGGTCACTACAGGGCTATTTCCAATATTTGGCTGAAACTATACACGGACTTTTGGACCTTAGCCCTCTGAAAGGATCTTTCGGAGTGGGAGAGCTGTCAACCTGACCAAGAAGGACTTGAAATCTTTTGCACTGAAACTAAGCTGAAATAGCTGAAGCTAAAGTGTCTCTCTGTTTAAAAACAAAGCTTCACGGAAGGTATTCTAGAGGCATGAACTCTGAAAGAGAGAAACAGAAGCCTACTGCTGGCGTTTGGTTAAGCGCTCAGGTACTAGCCAAAAGGTTGGTAGTTCAAACCCACCCAGAGGCTCCTTGGAAGACAGGCCTGGCGCTCCATTTCTGAAAGGTCACAGCCTTGAAAACCCTAGAGAGCAATTCTACTATGCATACATGGGGTTGCCATGAGTTGGAATTGATTCAATGCCAACCGACAACAAGGCAGCCTGACAACATGGATGAGGACATCTGGCATCAAGTCCATCTGTGAAGTAGGCTCAAACCCTGACAGAATAGCCAAATTCACCTGTACAAAGAATAAGCTATGTCAAGTTATATCTCGTGCCACTGCATAGCCTGAGCAACTGTCCGAGGCCAGTCTGGGGCAATTTAGGACTATCTCAGGTGTTCTCTCTACCTCACTTCCCATTCATTTCCAGAAGGGCTTTTTCTTGTGCTTAATATCTCAGCTAAAATCTAACTTTTTCTGGTAGCTCACCCTGAACACTTAATTTAAAGTAGGTCCCTGCATTTTACCATATATGGTCTTTTTCTTATCTGCCACGTACTTAATTTGTAATATCATTTTTTGTATTTTTCTTATTAGCCTCCATCAGGACAGGTACTTTACGTTTTTGTTCACTATAATGTGCTTCATGTTTAATATAATGATTGGCATATAAGCAGCTCTCAATAAGGGTGGATTTACTAAACACAGAAATGTTAAAGAAGCAAATGCACTGCCTTAATAACTGACTAGAGTCTCTGGGTGGTGCAAATGGCTAAAGCACTTGTCCGCCAACCGAAAGATGGGACGTTCAAGTCCATCAGGAGGTCCATTGGGAGAAAACCTTGGCTTTCTGCTTCTGAAAAATTAGTTTTTGTAAACCCATTGGAGCACAGTTCTACTCTGACACCGAGTCGACTGATGACAACTGGTCTAATAATTGACTTGTGAGTTGAGTTGAAGAGACTGAATGGGGTAGAGTACTTGGACCAAGGGGGAAAGTTAGGATTTCTAGGAGCCAGATGACCTTCAGAAAGAACAAAGGCGGTGACTTCAAAATTAGAGCAAGAATACTAGCTGGCCAACAGTGAAGTGCCTTTCTTCTCCCTAAAAAAACAAACACCCATTGTCACTGAACCCATTTCAACTCATGTTCTTCCCCCCACCCACTCTAGAACTCAGGAAATAAGGCAGGAGTTAACAATGTTAAACCAAAACCCACTGCTGTCAAGTTGATTCCAACTCATAGTGGCTCTATAGGACAGATTAGAAATACCCCATAGGGTTTCTTCCAAAAAGGGGCTGGTGGATTCGAACTGCCCACCTTTTGGTTAGCAGCCAAGCTCTTAACCACTGTACCACCAGGGCTCAAAGAATGTCAGAGAGCTTGTATAATAGACATGCAGCATAGCCAAGGCCAGAAGAAAAATGGAAAGACGACAAGAAGGAAAAGACTGTAACTCTCTATCAACATTGCGTTGACACCAGCTTCAATCTGGATTGGGTTAATATCTCAACAGCAGTACCTACAAAGGAAGGTGGTCAAAGCAGCCTCAAAAAAGCTCACCTTACCCCATTTCCACACCCATGGAGGTCAGGTATTGTTACTACCAGGATTTTGTTATAACTCCTATTTTTCTTCTTTTTATATTTTTATTGTGCTTTAAATGAAAGTTTACAAATCAAGTCAGTCCCTCATACAAAACCTTATATATACCTTGCTGTATACTCCTAGTTGCACTCCCCCTAATGAGACAGCAAATTCCTTCTCTCCACCCTGTGTTTCCATGTCCATTCAGCCAGTTTCTGTCCCCCTCAGCCTTCACATCTCACCTCCAGACAGGAGCTGCACACATAGTCTCATGCATCTACTTGATTCAAGAAGCCCACTCCTCACCAGTATCATTTTCTGTCTTATAGTCCAGTCCAATCCCTGTCTGAAGAGTTGTCTTTGGGAATGGTTCCTGTCTTGGGCTAACAGAAGATCTGGGGACCATAACCTCCAGGGTCCGTCTAGTCCCAGTCAGACCATTAAGTCTGGTCTTTTTACTAGAATTTGGGGTCTGCATGCCACTGCTCCCCTGCTCCTCCAGGGATTTTCTGTTGCGCTCCCTGTCATGGCAGTCATCGGTTGTGGCCAGGCACCATCTAGTTCTTCTGGTCTCAGGCTGCTGTAGTGTTTGCTTTATGTAACCCCTTCTGACTCTTAGGCTCATACTTACCTTGTGTCTTTGGTGTTCTTCATTCTCCTTTGTCCCATGTGGGTTAAGACCAATTACTGCGTCTTAGATGGCTGCTTGCTAGTGAATAACTCCTATATTTCTTATTTTTGTTTCTTTTTTTTTTTTTTGCCTTTAGAACTTGAAAAAGGTCTTCAAAAATGTAAACGGAGTTGTGCTTTACTTTAGACAGAGAAGGCCAATGGAGAAATCAGGATGTAACAGCTTCTCACTCAGAAGGTCTTGGTGAGTTCTTGGTGAGGGCTGTGGGTAAGGAAAACACTACTGGAAGAATGAATAGCACTAGCGTTAAGCAGATCGCATCGGTAGGCTTTGCACCCTGTCAAAGGAGGAAAACCTGTGAGACCTGAGCAACAAGCCAGTTCTGTCAAGTTCTGCCTCTCACAGGTTTCACTGTATTAATAACTTGCATTCAAGCCAAATCAAAACTAGTAAGGTGACGGGGATCTCCACTATGCTCAGGAAGAAACACCCTCAACCCAAACCTGAGGTTTAAACTTGAAAAGATCCGTTCACTGAAACAAATTATTTCCTTAAATAATTCCAGTTGATTAAATGTAGGTTGGGAATGATCAGTGTCAAGGATATTCTGTGAAGCTATAGCATTTTCTTTTGATTGTACATTTGATGTATTTTCATTTCACTTTAACTTTGTGTCACTCAGAATTTAGTTTTGAGATAATAAAAAACAATTCCTGATAGCTATATTAAACTCAGTAATCCTATTCCCTTGCCTAAATGATTTATATATAGCTTATTTTTGATAGTTTAAAAGACTCATGTGGTGACACATTTTCAAAGTTTGCTTGTGGAAGAAAACTTTTATGTTTTTCTCAACACTATTTTGGCTTTTTCATATAACCACCTAGCCTTCTTTTAAAACCCATGCAGAACTCTTTCTCTTATCTCAAGCAATTTGGAGAAGGTCAAAACCTCCCACAGCCTTCTGTCTCAGGACTTAGCCAGGCATTTGCTGATGAACAGCCAATGGCCCCTATTCATAGAGGCTGCTCCACTATCACCCCATTGTCCCTTTTCTGGAAGACAAGGAGGTTATGGTTGTAACACTGCTGCTACTGAATTCCGCAATTTCCCTGCCATTTCCAGTTGCAGTTAGTCTGTATGCTCCCCACCCCCCGCCCCAAACAGCTCTTTGTTATTCTTTTTGGCCCTCTGGAGAATTGCCCAGGAGCAGTCATGAAATATTTATTTTTTAGTCATGAAATATTATATGGGTCCTCTGTATATCCTATCACCTGGGGAGGACAGGGTTCCTGCTATATTAAGGCTTTAGGAAAAAGATGTGCGATCAGAAATGTAATCCCAATCTATGCCTCTTAGAAATTGCAGAGGCCTGGTGAGCTCTTGAGCTAAATTTTTAGAGCCTGTCCGTAATATATTTCTGAATCATTGGTAATAATCAGTAACAGTCGCTCCCTGGCAATATCCCCCTGTCCTGACTCCCCAAGACAGAAACGGCTCTTCCAAATTCTCAAAGTTCTAAAACCCTTTGTTAATGTGCCAGTTTTAAATACTGAACCTTATAGACTATTATTTCAAAAGGAACAAATATTTACTCTCCTTTTTTATGTGAAGCACACTTACTTATAAAAACTTGTATCTCCAGAAAGTTAGAATTCAAAGCAAGCCTTTAGAAGGATTAAAAGAGAAGGAAATCTCTGTACATGAGATTTTTTTTTCCAGCCTATTTTTTTAGAGCAGTTTTAGTTTTACAGAAAAATTGAATATAAAGTATGGAGAACTCCGATAAGGGCTCTCTTCCACACAGTTTTCCCCTTTTACCATAAAACCTGTGAAAGCTAGAAACTGTGTAAGGTGGAAACCTGTCAGAGAAGGCAAATTCAAATATTTTCCACTAAAACAAGCAATAGAAAAGTGGTAAGACTGCACCCTGTCAAAGGCAGGAAACCTGTGAGACTAGGAAAAACAAGGCAGTCCCATTGAGTTCTGGGTCTCAAAGGTTTCACTGTATTAACATCTTGCGTTCATACCAAACTAAAGCCAAACCCGTTGCCATCAAGTCGATTCCAACTCGCAACAACCCTATAGGACCAGAAAGATATATGTGGAGTGCTTCAGTTGTAACTGAAAGAGAAGCAAAAACAAAAGAAAGAGGAACAAGTACGGCAGCAAAATATTGTGTTACTGAAGGTAGGTGTTCTGTACCTGCATTAGTATGGTGCATTTGCTACTACACTATGAAACAGTAATAATACATGATTATTAACTAAAGTGTAGAATTTACTTTAGGGTTCATTCTTTGTGTTGTACAGTTCTATGGGTTTTGATGAATGTATAATGTTATGCATCTACCGTTTCAGTACCATACAGAATAATTTACTTCATAGTTACTAAAAATCTCTGTGATCAACTTATTCATTCCATAAACAATATGAGTTACATCAGCTAAAATGGCATATTTAAGCATTATTTCAGGAAAGACATTTTGAGAAAATACTCCTTTTTACTTACACATTCGCTATAGCCTGATAAGATAAAAACATTAGAACCTTAGAATGCTGGAGCTAAAAAGAAAATCAACAGTCATTAAGTTCAACTCCTACATTTTTTAGATATATGAAAAAAAGTGGGCATTCAGGTTATGTGACTAACCTCAAATTCCTTAGCCAATTTGGAGGAGACTGAGCTTTTGAAACAAAGTTTTCCGAAGCTCAGTTTAATATTCTTTTGTGTTTAAATTAATATATTTTCCAGTTCTTCCTGTAGGAGAAGGAAGATGATTACTCTGCAAAGTATCACTGACATATTGGACATAACGTCATGTTTCCGGCCCCATATCTACAATGTAACAGTGGCGAAGGCTGTGGAAAGGCGGATGTGCTATGAGTTTTAGTCTGAGGAAGAAATGTCAGAAATGAAATGGAATGACAGCAAGAGCCACTCTGATCCTTGGGATAGGAGCATAGATTTTTAGAGAAAGGATCTCTTCACGTTTAGTGTCACAGTTTCATGCACTTAGTTCAGAACATGGAATTATCTGAGATAGCTGTGTGTTTATGACTCATAGTCATGTTTCAGAGTAAAATTAAGCTTAATAAGCAGGGTTATGTATGCAGCCTCTTCGTCTGTAATTACCTGATACAGTCATCCAAACAAACGCCCGTATCTTTAGGTTTTGCTACTGTAGTTGTTTGGTAAAGTATTTTCAAGTCCAAAGATTATTTTCCTCCTTATAATATATAGTACATCCTCTATCTTTGTCATTTTAAAGTTTCCAACAGAATTCTGGCCGATGTCTTCAAGTTCTTAGCCCAGCTGTGGTGGAGTATACATGAGAAACTGATAACCCCGAATGACTGTTTTGACCAATATACACGAATCACCTATTCTTGTGCCCCAGATGACTTCTATCCTCTGAGAAGAAAAGGATATAAGGAACATAAACTACCATATTTTTACCAAAATAAGGCATGCCTTCTGCATTTGTTTGCCAATTGCTCCCTCCACTCCCCCATAACCAGGTATTTTTGTAAAACCCATTATACCAATTTTTTTTTTTTACATGTTGCTGTAGAAATATTAGCATAGTGTACTTACAAAAATACCTCTTGGGGGAAGGTGGTGGTTGGCAAACAAATGTAGAAGGCACACTTTATTTTTGTAAAAATACAGTAACCTTGAGGTTAGAAATTACTTTCTAAAAGAAACAAATTCTTTTAGGCCCTGGGGTGACAGCTTGCACAAAATCTCATCTGGTCAAAATACAGTCCATCCAAAGCTGGCACTAAATGAGAGAGACAATGCGTCTAATGGGAAAAAAAACATGCTTTATTTCTGGCTACTATCTTACACATCCCGTAGATCGACTACAAGAAATGTTTTCTGTGAAAATGACAGGCCTGAAGAGTATTGGGTATGAGAAAAGAACAAAATGGAGTTTATCCAATTGAACTGTCTGGTTGACTAAGTGAATTAATGGAAGACATTATGAGGAAAAGTATGATAAGATGGTTGATTTCAGTGGCTAACTTACTTATGCAGCTTTGCCCCCTCCCCCCACCCTTCATTTCTTCAAGTGGATTCCCTGACCCAAATTGCTGTTTCTGGGTTTGGAAAGCAATACTGAGACTTGATATTATAGTCCCAATTTTTCTTATTGCTTATTTTTATTTCTGCTTTTTTTTGCCTTTGGAACTTGAAAAAGGTCTTGAAAAATGTAAATGAAGTTGTGGTTTGTTTTAGACAAAGAAAACAAACCTCCATTGTACGGTGGTTTTTACTACCAAGTTTGAGAGAAGAAAAATAAAAGCAGAATTTTTGGGGCATACCAGAGAAAACCATTTTACTGGACTATGAGAATTTCAAAAGGCTTTAGTTGATTTTAGAATTTCATTTATAAAAATATACTTTACATAAAATAAAAATTCACAATTAGATGAGTTCTAACAAGTGTATATAGTTGTGTAACCATCACCGTTATAAAGATACTGAATATTTTCATCACCCCAGTGAATTCCCTTGTATCCATTTGCAGTCAGTTCCCTCCCACTGGCCGCAGCTTCTGGAAACCGCTGATCTGTCTTCTGTCCCTATGATTTGTCCTTTATAGAATATCATGGACTTTAGCAAAATCAAAAATTTCCTGTCTTCAAAAGACACCATTAACAAAATGAAAAGATGAGCCATAAACTAGTAGAAGATACTAGTAAACACAAATTTGATAAAGGATTTATATCCAAAATATATAAAGAACTCTTATTAATAAAAACAAACAACTCAATTAAAAATTGGAAAAATGTTTGAATGACATCTCAGAAAAGAAGATATATTAATAACCAGGGAAATTAACTTAAAAAATTAAAAAAAAAATTAACACTACACACCTACTAAAATAGCTAAAATGAAAAAGATTAATAAAACAGTGTTGGTGAGGGTATGAAGCAACTGTAACTCTCATAAATTGCTGATAGGAATACAAACAACAAAATAAATCAGGTCTCTTGATCTGTTTATGTGGGTTTGTATATGTGTGTGTATTTAAATTAACCTCAATAAAAAATCAGGTACATAACTGCAACTACATATAGAGAAAAAAATTCTTTAAAAATATTTAGAGTCAATCATGGAAAATTTTTTAGGACAAGAGGCCCTCTGAGATCTGAAAGACTGTTTATAATCTGGGCTATTATTCCTCTAACTTCACAATGGTAAATATAAAACCACCCCAGTACTCCATAGACATTTTTTCCTGAAACTATGAAGAGTGTTTTTACATCTATGAATGGAAGTCTTCACATTTGGAACGTGACTACGAGGATGTTGAAAAAAATATACAATTTTGTTTCCACTATATTTACCATTTTTCTTGGGGGTGTAGATTAATAATTGGATAGTTCAATAGAATTGCACAAAGTAATATTTGTTTCTCTTGTTTTCAGAATCATATTAAAGGAAGATCAGGGAAGCCACTCCCCGTGCCTACACTCAATTTCAGCCTCATCACTCTCCTTGTCTAAAAATCTACAGAAATACTGGCTTCTTTCTATCTCTACCTCCTTTACAGTAATGGCCACTTTATTATAGTAAGGAAGTAGGTGGGGTGGCACAGATAGGCTCTGGAAATACAGAAAGCGAGACTAAGGTGGGAAACTGGAGATACGGCTCTGAATTTGTGCATGGAACTTAATTTTCCAACTCATCAGAGTGGGCTGTGCTTAAAAGAGTGGAGTATCAAAGGGACAACTCCATGTTCTTGAGGGAGGCATTATCTAAATAAATCATTTGGGATTCTTCTGTACAAAAGATTTGTTTCTTTGTTCCCATTTATTTTATTCTTCAACCATTTTTTATTAGTATGGACTGAAGGATATTTATTTTATTGCTTAATTTGGATGATAATCCAATAATATGCTATTTATTTTTGTTGTTCAAATTTACAATGTAGAAACCTGACAAATACTACCTCAGCCAGGTGATCAAGGTTAACATAAACAGTGGTAACTCATGTTGCCAATATGTATCCTTGATGACATATGATGAGAATGGCAGTTCACTTGTGTGGTCTTTCTCCCCAAATCCCATAACCTTAGTCAAGAAAAACATCAGACAAACCCAAATTGAGGAGCATTCTGTGAAGAATGTGATCACTGCTCCTCAAAACTGTAAGGGTCATCAAAAACAAGGACAATCTGAAAACCTGTCATAGTCAAGAGAAGACTAGGGAGACATGAAGACTAAACACAATGTAGCATCTGAGATGGGTCTCAGGAACATGAAAAAAAAAAAAGGCTTTAGGGAAAAACTAATAAAAATCCGAATAAAATATAGTGCTTAGTTAGCAATGCACCAGTATTGGGCCGTTAGTTGTGACAAATATACCGTAATAATGTAAGATGTTAACCTTAGGAAAAATTGAGTTGGAGTATATGAGAATAGTCTGTATTATCTTTGCAAATTTTATGAACTATTCTAAAATATAAAAGTTTATTTAAAAGCTTAATCAGGTAAAAGTTTTACTTTCATATTTGTCATTATCCCTGAAAATGTACAGAAAATGTGAAGTGACATTAATAGAAGAAATAAAAATAATATTCCTTTTCCAGAGGAGAAATAACAGAGAGAAGTTAGCAGCAACAATTTTTAGAGTCTCTTATTTTTAATTACACTGCCCTTCCACAATTGACATTAACCTACCATCCCAAAGCTGCATATTAAATAAGGGTTTGATGCTAGATGGTTTAAATGATGTTGCCTATAATGGATGTGGAAACCCTGGCGGCATAGTGGTTAAATGCTATGGCTGCTAACCAAAGGGTGGGCAGTTCAAATCTGCCAGGTGCTCCTTGGAAACTCTATGGGGCAGTTCAACTCTGTCCTACAGGGTCGCTGTGAGTCAGAATTGACTCGACGGCACTGGGTTTGGTTTTGGTTTTTTGTAATTGATCTAGAAAGTAAAATATAGAAGGAGAAAGCAAACTCATTTTAAAGAAGAACTTGCTATTTCCTCTCACACTATTTCAGGTCCTCAGCATCTAAGCAACCTGACTTGGTTCATTGGTTTTACTATTTTAATTCTATGTAAAGACGATATTTTCACTCAGGTATTTCTGTTCTTAGGAGCCCTGGTGGTGAAGTGGTTAAAGGCTCTGCTGCTAACTGAAAGGTCAGGGGTTTGAACCCACCAGCCGCTCTGCCAGAGAAATATATACCAGTCTGGTTCCATAAAGATTTACAACCTTGGAAACTGTGTGGGAGCAGTCCTATTCTGTCCTAGAGGGTTACTATGAGTCAGAATTGACTTCTTGGCAGTGCATTTATTTCTGTCTTTAAAGTGTTAAAAAGTAAAGATGTCACTTTGATGACTAAGGTATACCTGACCCAAGCCATGGTATTTTCAATCGCCTCATGAGTGTGAAAGCTGGACAATGAATAAGGAAAACCAAAGAATTATGCCTTTGAATTACAGGTGTTGGCGAAGAATATCGTATATACCATGGACTGTCAGAAGAACAAACAAATCTGTCTTGAAAGAAGTAGCCAGAACGCTCCTTAGAAACAACGATGGCTAGACTTCCTCTTACTTACTTTGGACATATTTTCAGGAGGGACCAGTCTCTGGAATAGGACTTCATGCTTGGCAAAGTAGAGGGTCAGCGAAAAAGAGGAAAACCCTCAATGCGATGGATTGATACAGTGGCTGCAACAATGGGTCAATCATAGCAAAGATTGTGAGGACGGCATGGGACTGGGCAGAGTTAGGTCTGTTATACATAGGGTCACTATGAGTTGCAACCAACTCGACGGCATCTAACTGCATTTCTGTCTTACCCGAAGGATGGAGGAAGTGATTCGATTCCCAACCTTTAGATACAGGTACAATACTTATTTTCATGAAAAAAAATAACTTTTTTTTCAGGACATGAACATATTAAGGGTCTATTCTTTCTTTTAAAAATGTCTAACTTTTCTCACAAGAAAGAATTGGAACTACACTGATGGCAGAAAACAGCTTTTGTGAGTTTCAGATTATCTGGAAATTTTCCAAGTAATATTGAGTGTTGAGAGGGAGGGGAGAATAAAATAATGTGCTGTTGCCCTAGAAAATTCTCCATTGCCTTCCTTTCCTGAAGTAACAGGGAAACTCTTGTCAGTCTTGTGCCACAAAAAATTGTTTACTGCAAATAGCCTAGAAGTGAATTTTTAATATATCTTTTGGGACTTGTAAAACTGCAAATAAAATTGAAGTTAACTTTCAACAAAATGCAAATCTTTTTGGCAACAATGATTCATGACATTCTCTTTGGGAATCATGGGAACAGATGTTCTCAATGCCACTCACGATGGTTATGTCAATTTCAAAACGAAGTGGAGAACTGAGGCAGCTTTCCAGACAGTGCTGATTAATTTTGGCCCCAAATATTTTGATCACATGTGGCCTCCAACCTTTCAAATGCTCCTCTTAGCAAGCAAAATACTTGTAGAGAATTTTCATAGGGAAAAGAGATGGACATAAACAAATGCCTGGACATAGACGTGGTTCAGATATTTCAATCTACTTCAAACAGCTTTAATAGTTAATTAAAAACTTTGCTTATAGAGCTTCTTATTTATGTGAGGCAGCTGCATTAGAACTTCATTAGGTGGGGAGGAAAAAAAATAGGTAACACAGCAAGTGGTGGAAAATTCATAGAATTGCACTATAGGAAGTTCTTTATAACCAGGGTAAAATAAGCCTTATTTCCTGGTATGTTCCTGGTGTATACCTGTCATCCCAATGTCATTATTAATTGCCCCACCCCCCACTTTCACTCTCAAATATTTTCTGGTTTGAATTAAATGTCCATTCTACTTAAAAGTCATTGAGTTCAGCACCAATTCACATTGCTCTCAATGTGGTGATGATCTGAAGTTCAGAGAGGCAAAGCAAACCTAGAGGACTGATATGTGTGACTATGTGTAACAAGACATCATTAATCAAGAGCACAAATTTCTCACAATGATTGCTCTCTATTTGCCTGGAGCGGCAGAGAAAGAGAGTCAGCAATAGGAGGAGAAAATGGAAACTGTGGTTAATTGCCTCCATGAACAACTGCATTTTTTACCATGAGATCAGAAGAACTGGATGGTTATCACTTTGGCTTCCTCTCCATTTGAAAGCTCTATACCTACCCTGTTTATTCCCTCTACCATTGTTCTGAAGTTGTTGCCATTTGCAGATTGACCCCTCTGGTTTCCTGTTGTAAATCTTTTAGTTTTGTTTTATCCTTGAGGGTTCATTACCTGGGTTGTTATCTGGCTGATGCTGTCTTGCATCCTAGATTCAGGTTGTTGTCTGATGCTGGTTCTCTAACTGAAGAGAAAAGAATGAAGAAAAATGAAGACACCCTGAGAATAATGTAGGATACAATCAAAAGCAAAAATTTGCATGTGATCAGAGTCCCAGAACAGGGGAAGAAAGCAGAAAACACAGAGAGGATCATTGAAGATTTGCTGACAGAAAACTTCCCTAGTATCACGAAAGATGAAAAGCTGCCCAGCCAAGAAGCTTAACGAACCCCATATAGGATAGACCCCAAAAGAAAATCACCAAGATAGATCATAATCACACTCAATAAAACCAAAGAAAGAATCCTGAAAGCAGTTCTCTAAAAGTCACATATGGAGGGGAAACACTAAGACCAAGCTCTGATTACTCAGCAGAAACCATGCAGACAAGAAGGCAATGGGGTGACATATATAAAACCATGAAAGAAAAAAAAAAAATGCCAACCAAGAATAATATATCCTGCAAAACTCTTGTTCAAATATGATGATGAAATTAGGACACTTCCAGATAAACAGAAATAAAGGGAATATGCAAAAACCAAACTAAACTGAAAAGGACATTTTATATAAATGAAACCATACTATTAAAAATTTTTAAAAAGAAAAAAAAAAAAAAAAGGAAGAACTGGATGGTGCCTGGCTACTAATACTGTAATGATTAAGATTGTATGTCAAAGTGGCTGGGTCATGAGTCTCAGTGTTTTGGCAGCTGTATAATGTTATGATCACTTCCTTGTTGAAATTTGATATGTGATCACCTGCATGATGAAATCTGCTGAGTGGTGCCAGTAGGGGCAGGTACCACTCCCTCAGCCTTTATCTATCCACCTTCTGCCACCTACTTCCTTCCTGCTCACCTTGCCAAAGCTTTTGGCTTTTCTGAAAGCTGCAACTGCTTCTTGTCTGTCCTCTGGTTCTTGGGACTTGAGCTAGCAGTTTACCTGTCCATCTTAGGATTCGTGGATCTTCACAGCCTGCAAGCAAGAGTCCTACTTCTTGACCTGCCAATCTTGGGTTCACCAGCCCCTGCAGTTATGTGGGTCAGGAGAAACTTTGTGGTCTTGCCTGTTCACCTTGGGATTCCCTGACTTCACAGCCTGTGAGTGGGAGCCCTGCTTTCTGACCTGCCAATCCAGGGTTCACCAGCTTCTGCAGCTCCATGAATTGGGAAAGGCCTCTATCCTGATCCATGGACTTGGGACTCTTCAACCTCTACAATTGTGGGAGCTGTTTCCTTGATATAAATCTCTATATATTTATACACTTTACTGGTTTTGCTTCTCTAGAGAACCCAGACTAGGACAATTACTGAACATTTTGATCAAAGATTCTATAGAAGAATCCTGATAAAAAGGGAAAATGAAGAATGGAATTTCAAATTCTCATGGAATCCAGATTTTCTGGAGCCATGGAGAGTGGATGAACACCCTAACCTATTGCCCTGAGATAGTCTTCTTAAAACCAAACATATTCCCTGAAGTCTTCTTAAAACCAAACAATTGTTTAGCTTGACTAGTAAAAAATGTCTGCCTTGACCATTGTGCTCTTTTAAAATCTATCTGTATGGGATTAAACTGACAACAGCAACTCAAAAAATTAGATAGGAAACTTAAGAAGCAATGAATTTATTTTAATGAGGGAGGTACAACTCAGAAAAGGAAGGTGAGAATGGGTGCATAACTCGAAGACTGTAATCAATGTCACTGAATTGTGCAGGTAGATACTGTTGGATTAGTGTATGTTCTGCTGTGTATATTCTCAACAACAATAACAAACAAAATAAAATAATTTTTAAAAGGCCCAGATTTCTTATCCAGAATTTTTATGTAGTTTTTACAAAACTGAAACTCTTGAGACTTCTGGGTTTCAATAAAGAGCACCCTTCTTCCCTGAAAGGGTTTAATAAATTGAAAAATAAGGTAAAGGTTAAGGCAAATTGGAGACCTAAATATCACCTATTTTACTGAATTGGAAACCCTGGTGATGTAGTGGTGAAGAGGTGCAGCTGCTAACCAAAAGGTCGGCATTTCAAATCCACCAGGCACTCCTTGGAAACCCTATGGGGCAGCTCTACTCTGTCCTATAGGGTCAGTATGAGTTGGAATTGACTTGACAGCAATGGTTTTTTTGTTTGTTTGTTTGTTTTATTACTGAAAAAGGCTAAGTTGTAAGAAGTAGATTAGTATGAAAACAAGTGGGTTTCCTAATACTGGATTCTAGGACTAGACAACTTTAACCAGTCATGGAAGTGCTGGGTCTCCATTTGATAGGTCTGTCCCTAGAGGTATTGCAGAGAATTCCCACTGCTTGTGGGAAGCTGGTGAGGTGGGGGATGGAGAAAGAGATATTGGCCAAGACAGAGACAGAAACAGAGATGGAGATGGAGAGAGAGAGAGAGAACGAAGAGAGGAACTGTTTTTACAGTCATGGAAATCTGCTCAGGTTAGTCCTCTGCACATAGGACTGGCTAGATACGTGTGGCAGCCTGAGGAACAGAAGAAAGCATCAACCTTCTGTAGGTTACTCAACCCCAGGAGAGAAGAGTGCCTAAGTTTTTCTTTTCAGCTTTACCAGTCAGTAAGCCTCAGACAGAGGATGAGAGTCCAGGCTTGTCACATGAATGGAGTTCTATAGAAGGAAGTATCAGGACTAGGAGAGAAGAGTTCCTCCAACAAAATCTTTATGATGGAGAAGAAAGGGAATACAAAAAGTTTTAGTGGTTTAATTATGATATCATGGAACAGCAACATTTAAGAGAAGCTAAGGTTTAAGGTTCAGAAAATGTAGACGAATTTCATCATATTATTGTGGAGATAGAGGTCCCTTAGAAGCTGATTCAGCTTCCCTTCCTAACACCTAGTAATCCCCCAAAGCATCTTCATACTGAAAATTTAGGCTTTACTCATGTCTACTTCTCCATTTTGATGCAACTGTAACAATGATGCTATTAAGAAATGAGTGGCGTAATTTGAGCTGGTTACCTGTTGTGAGAGTTGTCTTATGCAAGGACTGTTTTATGTATACAGCAGCAGAATAGTGCTGTACCTGAAGAAGTTTTGTTTTTCAGATCGTTTACATCTCTTGTGATCTCTTATCACACTGTTGGAAACAATTGCATTATCTGTCACAAATCATCATGTCTGCAGGGTGTTCATTCTCAGTCAAAATTACACACTTCTTATCTATTTGTGGGGGAAGTGAAAACAGGGATGTGCTGATGAGTTTCAAAGCTGAGCATATTGATTCATTTCCAGGGAAGAAAAAGGTAGAGAGGATGACATGTTTCCCGTCAGTGGGCTGAAGCCTGGACCCTTAGCAGTACTTTCTGTTTTACATTTAGATTAAATGTTCTTATTCCCCAGCAGCTGCCTGGTGATTACCACAGAGGGGATTTAGATCAGCATGGTGAGAGGGGTGATTGCATTCCCTCTTCATCCACTCGGTCTTCTCTTTGGCTTCTGAGATACGCAGGTAACTGAAAGGCAAGCTTTGGTAGCTTCTCTGACTCAACCCTTTTGGATACAGCTTTGTGTTGGCTGGAATTGGCGTTTTGGAGTGCAATGCCTCTCACTGGAAATTTCTGGGTAGGCCATCTTCTCAAGAGCAAGCCAAAAGTATATATCAAAGCAGCTTTACAAAAAACAAAAACAGTGCTCTTAACTTGGGTTGATAATTTTTCACTTTAGCTCAAAATTCAAAACCGTTTGTAGGCTTGTTTCTAGTGCCCCTCCTACCAATACAGAACTTCCAAAATTTACTCAGTCGTGCTGTGTGTCACATGGGCTATTTCTCCTCGTAGCCTTTTATTTATTTGTTGTTTGCACATTTTTATCAATTTATGTATTTTTAAATTATTGAACTGATAAAACATATCCTTGGAATACCCTGATGGGGCCACAGACTATTGACATGATCACATAGGAACTCAGATACATTTCCATTGTCACCTGCTACAGAATATGAACACACAATGCTATCACATTCTGAATTATATGGAGTAGCCCACTTAAGCGCTACATTATACTATGCATTTTGTTCCAGAAAACACAAGAGGGTGAAAAAAATCAACAGTAAGAAGAGAAAAACATTCCATTGTTCCTTCCCTGTGACTTCTGGGAACATCTGGTCTCATTACTCTCTAGTGCCTTGCTATACGTGGTAGACACATCCCGAGTTTCCATTCGTCTCAAGCACGGTCCATTGAAAACTGCTGTTGCATAGTAATGTGGGCAGACACTTTCAGAGCACATGTTTTTCAAAGTGTTCAAAAGGAACAGCATTGTCCAGCAGGGTGAGAATGGAGCACATGTTTTACCTTAGGGTGGCTGGGGTGGGTATGGCCCAGGTCAAAAACAGCTGAAGGATTAGCCCAACAAAATGGGTGGTCTTGGCTTAATTTCTTAAGAATTGCCAATGTGGAGAAAATGTTGACAACCCTAGAGTAAATTATGTTTGAGCTTCCATAATGTGATTTCTGAGAGTACATGGCCCGGGACAACCATATAATGTAGACACATTAGAAAATTCTTTGTTAGAGATTTTGGCAATTAAATTGTTTTAAAATCCAAAATGGAGTTCCCCCTTATAAAAAGTTCTGGAATAAAGCTGGGGTCTTATATAGACCAATTTTGATAGAATTATTGACTGCTTGACATCAGTATGTTATAGCGAGTAGATCAGATTTTAGAATGAGAAAGATACAGGTTTGAGTTTCTCTTTGAGCAAGCAGTTTAACCAGCTCTAACCTTGGGAAAGGCAATTTAACCTCACGGAGCCTCAACGTCATCATGTATAAAATTGGGATAACACCGTCTACCTTAAGGGATTGCGAGGATTAAGTGAGAGAGCAAGTAATGTACCTGACACGTGGCAGGTGCTAAATATATTTTAGCTCTCTTTCCTCAACAAAAATGGGTGAGTAAAATTTTACTACATATTCGGAGTTGATTCTCTTAAAAGGTGATGGATCAAATTGTTTTATTCCATTGGGAATCCTTTTGGAATGGAAAGGAGGAATTATAGTAATGTAGAAATTACTCCTAACATAAAGCGGTGAACTCAGGTGGTGCTGTGGAGGTGAGGTGCACACATCAGTGCAGTGAGGAAGTGTAGTTTAGGTCTTAAAATAGAAGGAATGTGGCTCAGCAGGCAGTTTTTAGCACAGTGATTTTTGCTATTCAACAAGTTGTTTCTGTTTGTGAGAGGTTGTCTCGTCTTTCGTAAGTCCTCCCTCACATTAGGGAGTTCTTTTGCTCTAATGATGATAGCATATTTTTGATAATGTGACACTTTTGCTAAGAAGGGTCATCTAAAAAGCTCTTGTGGTTACCATGAGATAAGTGTTATTTTACTTGTGGAGGCAAATTGCTTTTATTTCTGTTGTTAGCTACCGTCTATTCTGCCCCAGACTCATGGCAGCCCCATGTAAAACAGAATGAAAATGCTGTCCAATCCTGTGCCATCCCCACGATAGGTTACAGGTTGAACCATTATGATCTACACCGTTTTCATTGGCTGATTTTTGGAAATAGATCACCAGGCCAATCTTCCTAGCCCATCTATTTTCAAGACCCAACTCAATTTTTCTTTTTTATGAAGGCTTTTCTGACTTCTACCCTCTCTGATACTGGAATCTTCCCTACATTTGAATAACATTTATTATGAATAGACACAATTTAACTCTCAATTATACACTGCTTTTAATAACTTGCTTTTATTTTGTAGATGTGAATCATCTTTTCTCCCACCTAGATTTTTTAAAGTTTTGTTATTATGATACACTACTTGTCAAAACCCTTAATATAGTGCTGTTACAGAAGATGTGACTCATAAGTAATTCATTGATTGACTGATGTTTTTATGATTTCATGTAATTTACCCTGTTATCCCAAAATGGTACATGGCAATACTTCTGGTACAACCCATCTCTAGTTCTCCTCTACTTTCTGAGCACATGGAATCACGTACTTCCCACTGCTCTTTGCAGGGTCATGTGACTAATCCTGGTCCATAAGCTCCGAGTAGAAGTGATATGTTACTTTCAGACTGAAGCACCGAAAAGTGCCTGCATAGCTACAGAGAAATGTGTTGACATGGTGAAAACACAAGATGGGAACAACATGGATCCCTGAGTCCTTGGCTGGAGGACAGCTGCCCAGGAGAGTCACATGATTTCATTGAGTATGTCCTATGTCATGTTAAGCCACTGGCATTTTGAGTTTAATTCATCATAGCATGTCTTAGCCTCTCTTGACTAGTTATAATGAAGTCTGTGATGTATCACGTAGATACCCCTTCTGGAAGGATCATTCACTTTTGCAGTTACTGGCTGCTGAGTGTTCACACTGAATCCCTCTCTGGGAATTGCTCTAGCCACTGAAGAGCGGTGCCTGGGCCAAGGTTACAGTGTATCTGCAAAGCACGCTGCATTCAGTGACTGAGAGACAAAGGCCCAGCCCCCTTGCTTTGACAGGGGACAACTTTGAAGAAGGAGCCTCAAAGCTCCCTGGAGCAACTTCTTTTAAATTCAACTTCTCCCTCTGCATGATCTTGCTTCTCTTAGACCCTTACAGATGTTGGTCCCAAGGGCATTCCTCATCAAATATTTTACATGTGTGTGTCAGCCTCAGAGCCTGTTTCCCAGGGAACCAGAAGTAAGAAATTAATACCGAGTTATTTCGAATTCCAAAAATAACTGCAAACTTACAGAGTGAAGGCAAAAATGGTGCATTTTGAGTCCTGGGGGAATCCATTATCCACCTATCTTAAAAAAAACATAGAGACTAAGATTCAGGACACCTGCTTTCTCCTAGTAGTTACTTTGCAAATAACTTGCTATGACTTAGTTTCTTCATCTGTCAAATAGGGATGATAACATAAACTCTAATAAGAGCAAAGAGTTATTATGTAGGTCAAATGTGAAAGTGTATCATATGTTATCATGTTTTTTAAAATAAGCTATGATCCTACTAGGTAAGAAGAAGAATAATGTTTTAAGATCATCATCAATACCACATCTTCATTAACATTCTTTTTGGATTTTATCTCACTTTCATCTGCACCCAGGCTTCCTTTGTGATGTAATTATTGACTTATTTTTCTCAGGAGTCCCAGCAGATTGGAGCTTTCTGAAGAAGGAGACATTTTAGTACTTGTCAGTACTCTTCATAGCATCTAGCATAATGCCTCACATAAGAGTAGGAGCCCAGTACATATTCATTAAGTATACTTTGTGGAGTCTGCTTACCAGGGGACATTACAAGAACTCTTATTTTAGAAAACCTTTTCGATTCACGTTTGTGAGGGAAAGTGAGACAGACAGGGACATTAAGAAGAATCAGTGGCCAATATCAGTCACACCTCCCATCTCTACCTCTTTTTGGAGAGAGCAGATAGAAGTCTTCCATGGAGACATATCAATGTTGTGTTTTAGTGAAACATGCTTGGAAATGGTAAATAATACAATCAATTTTAACTCCAAAAGATACAAAAGTAACTCTGGCCTTGGGATTGAATTTTCAAAATAAAACAAACAAAGAGAAAAACACACAAGCATGCAGAAAACTTCCAGGCCCAGGCAGTTTGAAGAGAAAGTTGTGACTGACAGATGCAATTAGAAACTAATCTCTTTAGAGCAGTGCTACTACTTCAGTAGTCATAGCATACACAGGCATTTCCTTCAGAGAGAAGTTTTAAGTTACAGAATCAAGTTTCAAACTATAGAAGTAGTTAATACTCAGCTATTTTGTATGCAAAAGAGATGATATCCCTGGTTTGATATTTTGTGTTTGTCATAGTCTGGCTACATCTGCTGGAGGAGGTTGAGAGAGGTTGCCATGACCCCAAGTGTGTCATTAATAACTAGTGGAGTGTTAAGCAGGCATCTTGCAGTGAACAGGCAAGATGGCATAACTTCCCCAATGGAGAAGAGTCCTGCATCCAAATGATTCCAGCAACATATTCCAGCAAAGGATGATATCATTGAACATTTTTAGTAATTTTTTTCTCCCAAACGGAAGAAGCTGTCTAAGGAGAGAAAAGAGAATTATGCTACTGTTTTTTTTTTTTTTCCTTTTGGTCAGTTAAAGACTCATACATTTCTTGGCATGAAAGAGAAGTAAGTGGTCACCATCCTACAGCATATTTCAATGAAATTGCTTCATAATGACTATTATAATTCCAGAGATTATATCACCAGATTCATTGAGATAAATCTTCACCAGAGATAGGAAATAGGATGCCATTACAAGATATATTGGAGAGCTTAACTCAAGCAGTTAGGGTAAAAGGAGCATAATTTGTCTTCCTGAAATACCTTCTAGCCCAACCCTTCTGGATATTTTGCAGCCACTGAATTACAGTCTAAAGAATTTGGCCACTGATTTTATTTTACACGTATTTTAACTTGCTTGGCACAAACCATGCCATAAAAAAAAAGTTTGTTATTTGGTTGAGTTCTCTGAGTTAACTCTCAGTCTAGGCCAAACATGACATAGCGGTATGTTTTGTGCACAATATGGTCTGATTCAGTGGCATATATTTTGCTGAGAGTTGCCAGGCATAGTTATGGAAAGACTGGGAAATGGACGTAAGAAGTCCAATCTGTGGGTAAATAATTGGAAATAAAATAGTTAATTTTAACCAGATGTTTTAGTTCACCTAGGTAGCAACGTTCAGAATTATATTTAGAAGTAAAGACTACTAGTCATGTTGCCTTATCGCAAATCCTCCCCATAGCCATTATCTTCTCTGTTTCTCCTTGTATTGCAATGGGTAGTAAATATGTACTGCTCATGGCAATACAGCCTCCGTGTGTCTGTCAGTTTGTTGTACTGTGGTGGCTTGTGTGTTCCTGTGATACTGGGAGCTTTGCCACCGGTATTTCAAATACCAGCAGAGTCACCCTTGGTGGACAGGTTTCAGCAGATTTTCCAGACTAAGACACACTAAAAAGGATTATCTGGCAATCTACTTCTCAAAAAATTGGCTAGAGAAAACCTTATGAACAGCAGCAAAATATTGTCTAATACAGTGCCAGAAGATGAGCCACTCAAGTTGGAAGGCACTCAAAATACGACTGGGGAAGAGCTGCCTCCTCAAAGTAGAATCAACCATAATGACTTGGTTGGAGTCAAGATTTCAGGACCTTCCTCTGCTGATGTATCATGACACAAAATGAGAAGAAACAACTGCAAACATCTGTTAATTTGAACATGGTGTGTACAAAGTATGAATCTAGGAAAATTAGAAGGTGTCAAAAAAGAAATGAAACACATAAACATCAATATCCTAGGCATTGTTGTTGTTGTTGTTATGTGCCGTTGAGTCAATTCTGACGCATAAGGACCCTATGTACAACAGAACAAAACACTGCCTGGTCATACACCATCCTCATGATCCTTGTTATGCTTGAGTCCATTGTTGCAGCCACTGTGTTCATCCATCTTGTTGAGAGTCTTCCTATTTTTGGCTGGCCCTCTACTTTACCAAGCGTGATGTCCTTCTCCAGGGACTGATACCTACTGATAACATGTCCAAAGTATGTGGGATGAAGTCTCACCATCCTTGCTTCTAAAGAGCATTCTGGCTGTACTTCTAAGATAGATTTGTTCGTTCTTTTTGCAGTACATGGTATATTCAGTATTCTTTGCTAACAACGTAATTCAAAGACATTAATTCTTTTTCGGTCTTCCTTATTCATTTCCCAGCTTTTGCATGCACATGACGTGATTGAAAACACCATGGCTTAGGTCAGGTGAACCTTAGCTCTTAAAGTGACATCAAGAGGAGTCTTTGAACAGAACAATGGGATACTGCCTGGTTTAAAGTCAGTAAAGGTGTGGGTCAGAATTGTATCCTTTCCCTATCCTTATTCAATCTGATTGGAATATGAAAGTTGGAAACAAAGAAGGATTGGCAGTTGGAAAATATGGCCTTGGTAATAGAAATGATGACAGAGATTGCATGATAGAATTTGCAAGACTAACAACTTCTTCATTGCAAATACCTTTTTCAACAACACAAACGGCAACTATACATATGAACCTCACCAGATGGAATACACAGGAATCAAACTGACTACCTCTGTGAAAAGAGACAATGGTCAAGTTCAAGATCATCAGTCAGAACAAGGCCTGGGGCTGATTGTGGAACAGAATATCAATTGCTCATATGCAAGTTCAAATTGAGGTTGAAGAAAATTGGAACAAGTCCATGAGAGACAAAGTATGACCTTGAATATACCCTACCTGAATATGGAGAACATCTCAAGAATTTGATTCATTGAACAATAATGATGGAAGACAAGATGAGTTGTGGAATGACATTAAGGACACATATATGAAGAAAGCAAAAGGTCATTAAAAAGACAAGAAAGCAAGAAAAGACCAAAATGGATGTCAGAAGAGACTCTGAATGTTGCTCTTGAACATAGAGTAGCTAAAGCTAACAGAAGAAATGATGAAGTAAAAGAGTTGAAAAGAAGATTTCAAAAGTGGCTCAGGAAAACAAAGTAAAGTATAAAGAAATGTGCAAAGACCTAGAGTTAGAAAATCAAAAAGGAAGAACATGCTTGGTATTTCTGAAGCTGAAAGAGCTGAAGAAGAAAATCAAGCCTCGAGTTGCAATATTGAAGGATTCTATGTGCAAAATATTGAGTGAAGCAGGAAACATCAAAAGAAGACCTTTTGAGTACAGACTCACTGCACCAAAAATAATTCGTCAATGTTCAACCATTTCAGGAGGTAGCATGTAAACAAGAACCAATCGTTCTGAAGGAAGAGGTCCAAGCTTCGCCAAAGGCATTGGTGAAAACTAAGGCTCCAAGAATTGACAAAATACCAATTGAGGTGTTTCAACAAACAGATGCAGTGTTGGAAGCACTCACTATGCTAAGAAAATGAGAAGACAGCTACCTGGCCAACAGGCTGGAAGAGATTCATATTTGCACCCATTCCAAAGAAAGGATCCAACAGAAAGAGGAAATTATCAAACAATATCATTAATATCACACAAAAGTAAAATTTTGCTGAAGGTCATTCAAAAACGGTTGCAGCAGTACATCAACAGGGAACTGCCAGAAATTCAGGCTGGGTTCAGAAGAGGACATGGAACAAGGTATGTCCTTGCTGATGTCAGATGGATCATGGCTGAAAGCAGGGAATACCAGAAAGATGTTAAGCTGAATTTTATTGAAAATGGAAAAGCATTTGACTGTGTGGATCATAACAAATTGTGGATAACACTGAGAAGAATGGGAATTCCAGAGCACATAATTGTGCTCATAAGGAACCTGTACTTAGATCAAGAGGCAATCGTTTAAAGAGAACAAGGGGATACTACATGGTTTAAAGTCAAAAGAAGTGTGCATCAAGGTTGTATCTTTTCACCATATTTATTCAATCTGTATGCTGAGCAAATAATCTGAGAAACTGGACTATATGAAGGAGAACATGGCATTAGGATTGGAGGAAGGCTCATAAACAACCTGCAATATGTAGATGACACAACCTTGCTTGCTGAAAGTGGAGGAGACTTAAAGTATTTACTGAAAAAGATCAAAGACCACAGCCTTCAGTGTGGATTACATCTCAACATGAAAACAAAAATCCTCACAACTGGACAAATAAGCAACATCATGATAAATGGAGAAAAGATTGAAGTTGTCAAGGATTTCATTTTATTTGGATCCACAATCTACACTCATGGAAGCAGCAGTCAAGAAATCAAAAGACACATTGCATTGGCAAGTCTTCTGCAAAAGACACCTTTAAAGTGTTAAACATTAAAGATGTCACTTTAATGACTAAGGTGAGCCTTACCCAAGCCAGGGTGTTTTCAATTGCCTGACATGCATGTGAAAACTAGACAATGAATAGGGAAGTTTGAAGAAGAATTTATGCCTTTCAATTATGGTGTTGGTGAGGAATATTGCATACATCACAGACTGCCAAAAGAAGAGACAAATCTTTCTTGGAATAAGTACAGCCAGGATGCTCAATAGAAACGAGGATGGTGAGTCTTCGTCTCACATACTTTGGACATGTTATCAGGAGGAACCAGTCCCTGGAGAAAGACATCATGCATGATAAGTAGAGAGTCAGGGAAAAAGAGGAAGACCCTCAATGAGATGGATTGACACAGTGGCTGCAACGATGGGCTCAAGCATAACAAGGATTGCGGGCACAGCACAGGATTGGGCGGCATTTTGTTCTGTTGCACACAGGGTGGCTATGAGTCAGGACTGGCTCAGCAGCACCTAACAACAACAACAATGGCGATACGTGGGTCTGTTTGTTCTTTTTTATAAATTAAAAAATAACATGCTAATATATATTTTGAGATGTTCTCAGTTTGGTGGGGCCTTTGGCCCTGGGCAGGTCATTGGCAATTCACCATCAATCAAATGAACCAAGTCCTAAGTCCCTACGTGTTCTCAATTAACGACAATTTCACCTTTACATTTGCATCAAATGGAAACCCTGGTGTCAGCTTTGAACCCTCTTCATCACTCAGGCTTCGCATTAGATTTCTCAACGGTGCATTCCAAATATGTCTGGACTAAGTCACCCACTTCTCACCACCTCCACTGTCATCACCCTGGTCCATATACCTTTATCCCACCTATACGTCATTAACATAGGCTGTTGTTGGGTGCCTTCAAGTAGATTTCAACTCGTAGTGACCCCATGTGACAGAGTAGAATTGCCCCACAGGGCTTTCTGGGATGTAATCTTTATGCAAACAGATCACCAGGTGTTTCTCCCCCACAGCGGCTGGGTAGTCTTGAACCAACAACCTTTCGGTTAGTAACTGATCACTTAACTGTTACACCACCAGGGCTCCTTTAATATAGCCTACTAACTGGTATTATTTCTTCCAACCCGTCTCCCTCCCATCTATTATCAACAGAGCATCCAGAGTGATCATGGGAAAACATACACGACATTACGTCATTTCTCTACTCCTAAGTCCCCAGTGGGCTCCTATCTCACTTTACGTAAAAGCATACATTTGTGCTATGACCTACAAAGCCTTCCATGATCAGGCCACATCCTACTACACTCTTTTTCTCCCAGTACTCTGGCAATACTAGCCTCCTCACTCTTCCTCAAATACACCAGGCCAGCCTGTCTTGGGGGCTTCTCACTATTGCTCTTCCTTATGACTCGAATGTTCTTCCCTCAGATACATACAAGACTAACTCCTTCGTTTAATCAGATCTTTACTCAAAAGTGACTTTTTTGGTGAGGACTTCCCTGTCTAGCCTAACTAAAATTTAGGCATCCCTTTTGCCCTGTAAACACACACTTATCCTCTGCTTCCTTTATGTTTTTTTCTTTAGTACTCATTACTGTTTAACACCTATTAACTTGAAAAAACAAACAAACAAATACAAACCAATTGTCTTATTTATTATCTGTCTCTCCCATCACTAAAATCCAGACCCCTTGAGGACAGAGATTTTTACTCATCTGGCTCACAAACGAATCTTCCATGCTCAAAGAATGCCTGGTATGTAATAGGCATTCCACAAATATTTGTGGACTAAATTAACCTATTCTGAAGCCAACACACAGTATCATAGCTTCTTATACCAAGTCAAATTCCAGTTTTACATGATACCTAATCTCACCCTTATTGCTAGTTGTGTATCCATTAACTTTGACAAGCTATTGAATAAGGAAACTCTGTGTGATAAGAAGTTGCATTTTTCAACAAGCAGAAAAAATGGACATTGACCACATTCTTCTTGATAGTCAGCCGAAGCTTTATGATGAAGCTGATCTGTCATGTTACTAATTGGGGGATTCTTACATCAACATTATTGCTCTCAATTCCTTTTTTATGATACTTAATATTGAGTAAATGAATTAAGTGGTGAAAATGGTTAAAGCGTTCAGCTGCTAGCTGAGAGGTTAAACCTTCGAATCCACCCATCAATTCCCAGACTTGAGCCAGTTTAGAGACCCACAACCCCTTGAATGAATGGGAAGCTGTGTTTCCTTGAAGAAAGGCCCCACTACGCTGCCAGAAATTTATGCTGTTACTCTTTCTCCCAGCCTTCTCCAAAGGGATCTACAGACTTTTATGAGAGTGTTCATTGGGGAAAAGGAAATAATCAGACTTTTGGAGGATTACTGGACACTGACTTTGAACTGACACTAATTTCAGGAGATCCAAAACATCACTGGCCCACCAGTCAGAGTAGGGTGTACAGAGGTCAGGTTATTAATGGGATCTTAGCTCAGGTTCATCTCACAATGGGTCAGATGGGTCCCCGAACCCATTTTGTAGTGATTTTCCCAGTTCTAGAGTGCATGGTTGGACTAGACATACTCAGCAACTAGCATAACCCCCACATTGGATCTCTGACATGTGAAGTAAGGGCTACTGTGGTAGGAAAAAAACAAATGAAAGCCATTACAACTGTCCCTACATAGGAAAATAGTAAACCAAAAGCAATACTGCATTTCTGGAGGGATTGCAGAGATTACTGCCATCATCAGGGACTTGAAGGATGTAGGGGTGGTGATTCCCACCACATCACCACTGAACTCGCCTATATGGCCTGTGCAAAAAATAGATGGATCTTGGAGAATGGATTGTTGTAAACTTAAACAGGTAGTGACTCCAATTGTAGCTGCTGTTCCAGATGTGGTTTCATTGCGTGAGCAAATTAATACATCTCCTGGTACCTGGTATGCAGCTATTGATCTGGTCAATGTCTTTTTCTGGATTCTGATTTCAAAAGAACACCAGGAGCAGCTTGCCTTCAGCCAGGAAGACCAGCAATACACCTACACTGTCCTACCTCAGAGGTATATCAACTCCCTAGCCCTATGCCATAATTTAGTCTGCAGGAGCCTTGATCACCTTTCCCTTCCACAAGACGTCACAATGGTCCCTTACATCAATGAAATTATGCTGATTGGACCTAGAAAGGAAGAAGTATCATGACTCTAGACTTATTGGTAAGATATTTGTCTGCTAGAGGGTGGGAAATTAATCTGACAAAAATTCAGGCACCTTCCATCTCAGCCAAATTTCTAGGAGTCAAGTCAGTCGTGCGGGGTATATCGAGATATTCCTTCTAAAGTAAAGGACAAGTTGTTACATCTGGCCCATCCTATAACTAAAAAGGAGGCACAAAGCCTGGTGGGCCTCTGGATTTTGGAGGCAACATATCCCTCATTTGGGTGTGCTACTCTGGCCTAATTATCAAGTGACTCAAATGCACCTATGGTCTTATGGGGAGTTCCTTACAATCGGTTGACTGAGGAAGAGAAAAGCCGTGCCTGATTTAGAGATGATTCTGTGTAATATGTAGGCACCACTTAGAAGTGGACAATGGTAGCACTGCAGGTCCTTTCTGAGACCTTCCTGAAGGACAGTGGTGAAGGCAAATCCTCCCGTGGGCAGAACTTCTAGCAATGAACTTGGTTGTTCATTTTGCTTGGAAGGAGAGATGGCCAGATGTCTGAAAGTATACTGATTCATGGGCTGTGAACAATGGTTTGGCTGGATGGTCAGTTGTAAGAAACATGATTGAAAAATTTGTGACAAGGAAGTATGGGAAAGCAATATGTGGATAGACTTCTCTGAATGGGCCAAAGAAGTGCAGATATTTGTGTCTCATGTGAATGCTCACCAAAGGGTGACCTTGGCAGAGGAGGATTTTAACAATCAAGTGGATAGGATGATGCGTTCTGTGGATACTAGTAAGTCTCTTTCCCCACCCAATCCTGTGACTGACCAATAAGCTTGTGAACAAAGTGGCCCTAGTGGCAGGGATGGAGGTTATGCATGAGCTCAGCAACAAGGACTTCCAGTCATCAAGACAGACTTGGCTACAGTCACTGCTGAGTGCCCAATCTGCCAGGAACAGAGACCAACACTGAGTCCCTGATATGGTACCATTCGTAGGAGTGAGCAGCCAGAAACCTGGTGGCAGGTTGATGGAAAGGCAGTGTTTTGTTCTTACTGGAATAGACACTTATGGATACAGATTTGCCTTCCTTGCATGCAATGCTCCTATCAAAACTACCATCTGTGGTCTTACAGAATGCCTTATCCACCTCTATGTATCCCACACAGCATTGCCTTGGATCAAGGGACTCACTTAACAGCAAATGAAGTGTGGAAATGGACCCATGCTCATGGAATTCACTGGTCTTACAGAGGATCACTATGCACCTTGCAGCAATGACTGTGTTCCCCATCATCCTGAAGCAGCTGGCTTGATAGAAAGATGGAATAGCCTTCTAAAGGCACAATTACAGCACCAGTTGGGTGGCAATACCTTGGAGCGTTCGGGCAGTATTCTCCGGGAGGCTGTATATGATCTAAACTAACTCGACGGCACTGGTTTTTTTTTGGTAGTGTCTAATGTACTATACATTTTTTTTTTTTTAATGTATAGTGCTGCTTCTCTCATAGCCAGGGTTCATGGCTCCAAGAATAAATGGGTGGAAATGGGAATGGCACCACTTACTATTACCCATAGTAACCCACATTTAAAATTTTTGCTTTCTGTCCCCACTACCCTACTGTCTGTGAATCTAGAGGTCTTAGTTCCAAAGGGAGGAATGCTCCCACCAGGAGACACAATGATTCCATTGAACTGGAAGTTAAGAATGCTACTCGGTAACTTTGGGTTCTTCATGCCTCTGGATCAACATGCAAAGATGGGGATTACTGTATTGTTGGTATGATTGATCCTGATTACCAAGGGGAAATCAGATTGATATTACATAATGGAGGTAAAGAAGAGTGTGTCTGGAATACAGAAGATCCCCTAGGACGTCTCTTAATACTACCATGCCATATGATTAAAGTCAATGGAAAGCTACAGCTACCCAATTCCAACATGACTACTAATGGCCTAGACCCTTCAGGAATGAAGGTTTTGGTCACTCTGCCAGGCAAAGAACCATGACCAGCTGAGGTTCTTGCTGAGGGCAAAGGGAATACAGAATGGGTGGAGGAAGAAAGTAGTTCAAAACAATCTCACCAGTTGCAATTGTTTTTAGTATTTCTTCCTTGTTATAAATGTGTGTGTGTGGCAAATATCTTTGTTTTCTTTTCTGCTTTATGCCATTACTTATTATAAAATATATAATGTAAACAGGGCTAGTTCATTTTTGGTCGTAAGCATGTTAGTTGTATAATGTCACGTGCAATTATGACTTTATAATTGTCTTTATTTAGAGATTGTGTATGGTTTAAGGAGATGTACAGGTGCCAAGCTGACAAGGGGTGCACTGTGATGTTTAAGATTGTGTGTCAACTCGGCTAAGCCCTGATTCTGAGTGGTTTGGCAGATATCATGTAACCATCTTCCATTTTGTGATCTGATGTGAGCAGCCAATCAGTTAAAAGGGGAGTTTCTTTGGCCATGTGGCCTGCATCCTATGGGTGTTTTGGCAAATCTCACTTTTTCTTGATTCTGCATCTGACTTTTCATTCCCTGACCTCCAGTTCTTGGGATGTAAGTCATCAGCCTGCTGCCTGACTTGCAGATTTTTGGTTTTGTCAGCTCCTGCAGCCCCATGAGCCAGCAGCCCGCCATCCGCGCTGCCAATTTTGGGTTTGTCAGCCCTCACAACCATGTGAGTCAGGAGAAGCCTCCAGTTTGATGCCTGACTCATGGATTTGGGACTTGCCAGCCTCCACAACTGCATGAATCATTTCCTTGAAATAAATCTCTCTATATATGTATTTGTATATATATGGTTCACCGGTTTTTGCTCCTCTAGAGAACTCAGCCTAAGACAGGCACCTTGGAAGAAAAGCCTGGTAATCTATTTTTGAAAAATAAGAGATTGAAGAACTATGGAGCAGTTTTACTCTGACACACACGAGGTCACCATGAGTCAGAAGTGACTCTGCAGCAACGGATTGTAAACTATGAATTGTTAGCAGAGTAAACTAATGTGAAACATCTCTCATAGAAATAGTACGTATTTCCAGTTCACTTGTGAACATAGCATGAATCTGTGAACCATTACTACTTGAAATAGTTGAAAACCAAGAAATAAGCAATTTCAGGGTTTTGATCCAGACATTGCTAGCTCAAATGTAAGAGACTAAAGTGAGTAAGGTGAGTTTCATGACAATTATAGCTAGAATTAGAACACTTCATGTTTGCACAGCATCATGAATTTAACTCTTCTGCTATGTCTCTTCCCCAGCATCCCTTCTGATGGTCATCCAGTATATAGTTAAACACGCCCAATGATGGGGAACTTTTTATATTTGGAGTCAGTTTATTTTATCATTGGATAGTTTTGTTACAAAGTTTTCACTTATCTCACTTATTTTAAGACTCAACCTGTCTCCTTGAGGATATCAATAAGTATTGTCAATTGGATGAGTAATAATTGGTTTGGATTGGATTAATCTGGGAAGCAAGGACACAAGAATCATGTAACCTGATAACATGACCTAGCAGCTGATAGCCTGGCAGTGAGTAAAATTAAAAAAAAAAATGAAACTATTTCCACCACGTTGATTCCAACTCATTGTGACCCCATAGGACAGAGTAGAACTGCCCCATAGAGTTTCCAAGAAGTGCCTAGTGGATTCGAACTGCTGACCTTCTGGTTAGCAGCCAAATTCTTACCCACTACATCGGCAGGTTTTCCTGGCAGTGAGCAAGTAGGCCAAAAATCTACAATGAGGGGGCATAAAAATTCCAAAGCACTATAAAACACACAACAAAACCCAAGCCTGTTGCTGCTGAGTTGATTCTGACTCATCGCAACTGTGTAGGATGCAGTAGGGCTGCCCCATAGGGTTTTCAAGGAGGGTCTAGTGGATCTGAGCTGCCAATCTTTTGGTTAACAACCGCGCTCATAACCACTGTGCCACCAGGGCTCCAAAAGCACTAAAGCTGGGAATTATTTCATGTAGAGGTGTGTAGAAATAATCTTTCACCTTATACGTCTTCAGGAGAATCAGATTACAGTTTAGCATAATAACTGATGTTTTTAGTAACAACTGTGTGTGACCAAGAAAAAGATTATACCATTCAAAGTGTATTTTATTTAAGAGGCAGCATAATTTGTAACAGAGTTCATAAATATTTCCACTCTAAGCACATAAACTAAAAGTGTGGCTTATAATGGTCATTTTCAAGTTATCTGAAAAATGTATTTACATGATAACAATTGTTCTCCAAGGGTAAGCAATAAATAAGACGTTATTGCTGTTGTGAAAACAGTTCAGACTTTTAAAGGCTATATGCACATTATATTCAAGTAAGAATTTTTTGAGAATGGGATAGAAATAAAGATGTGATAACAGTAATGTTTTAAATGTTATAAAGAAGAGAAAATTATTGGAAGTATGTTTTGAATTTATAAACATAAAGATATTCACCTTAACAAAGGAAAATACCTCTATCTCTAGGAGCCATTATAAGATAGTGTCAAGTTCAATGTCTGAGGTCAATTAAATGGAACTGGACTAAACTTTGAATCTGCCTGTGCATTTCTGTGGCACCTAGTGACTTGTCATCTATACCCTCTGGTCACTTTGCTTTGATAAACATCTATATCTATATTTAAAGCTGTATCTATCTCTATATATTTGTCTCTATGTGTGTGTGCATGTGTGTATATGAGAGAGACAGAGAAAGAGATAGACATCCCATATTGCAAGAAGGCCTAAATTGCATTTGACATTTTAGATTTCTGTTTTCCTTGAAAATGAAAGCATTTCACACTGGACTGCAGGCAAGGAGATCTGGTTTCTTGTCTCAGATATGGCACTCTGTGATGGGCAAGCATTCACTTTCTTCATATGCTTTAGGATTTCTTCGATTATATGATTACTCAAGTCCTAGCTAGCTTCAACAGTCTATAATATAGCTATTTTATGAGTATTTTGTATTCGGAAAATCCATCTGTGAAATGTGAATGTTGCTCAAGGATAATGGGAGTGAAATGCTGTTATGCTATGTGCTGAATATATTACATTTGCTATTCACACTCCATCTTTCTCCCAACTGCTGTGTGCTCCAGGGGTCCTAGTCTTTATGGACTGCAACGATAGGCTCCCTAGATCTCAGAGGGAGGAAGGGAGAAGTGAGTGATGTATAAGAGTGAAGATGGCATATATAGTCTGCCCTGCTTCCTCCCTCAGGAGAAAGATGCTTCCTTCCTGCAGGTCATTACTGCCAGCTGGCTTTCTGGCCGAAGGTTAGCACTCCTGTCAGCCCACCTCTCCAGATTACAGTAAGTGCTCTCTGCCCTGGCCTTTTCAGGCCCACCCTGCCCCATGTTATTAGCTTTCTGATACTACACTCCTCTTTCTGGCACCCTTACTGTCTGATTACATCTTTGCAAACATTTCTTTTATTAAAGTCCCCCAAAATTATTCCAGTCTGAGTGTGGCATCAGTTTCCTGCTGGAAGTCTAACTGATTGGGAATACATACCTGTGGGTTGCTGCAGCAGGGGAGTATAGATATTGTGTTACATGGGATGGATACTGGAGTCACTGCCTCCATCTCAGTCTTCAAGCAGAAACTTCCTCTCCCTGACCAGAAAGCACAGTGCAAAGCCCCCTTCCTATTGCCATGGAACACGTAGGTTGGAGAGCAGTGACACAAAAGACAGCACTGAAAGCAGAGTAGGAGAAAGTCTCTCACAGGCTCACACAGAGAGAAAGGAAAGCCGCTCTCAGGGAGAAAGCAGTATTTTGTGGTAAGTATTTGGGGGAGTGAATCACCTCAAGAAGACTCTGATCTATAAAATGAACTTTGTGTAGTCACGGATGAAGAAATTGAGGCTATTTCACAAGTAGTTATAAGTGCCTGCATACAAAAAAGAAATAGCCCACAGCAGGCCAGCTTGCACTCTAGATGGCAAAACGCAGTTTCTCAGCAGAACTGAGCAGCGCTGGAGGAAGAGAAACCTGGACCAGAAGAGAGACTTGGTAAGACCTCATCTATTTTTGGTGGTGGTGGTTGAGACCTCAAACTTAATATCAGAATCCTATTGTATGCCATTTTAGTTTGTTATATGAAGATTTGCTTGTGTTAAATGTACATACAGCTAGCTAGATAGGTAAACAATTCTACAGCGTAAATTTAGACATTTTCATACAGTCTGAAATTAAAGAAGGGTGAATTGAGTAAAACCTACTAACTTACAGTTAGAATCCTGCAACTGGAAAGGATATATTTTTTTTAATTTCTGCATTCATTAAAAAATATATTTGGCTACTAATATCTGCCAAAAAAAAAAAAAAGCCAAGTACTGTGTAAATAACCAAAACAAACAGGTTTTCTCTCCTTATGTACTAATAAAGGGAGAAAGGTGTGTAAAGAATGAAGCACAGTGGCTTCTTACAGACGTGTTGTTCCTTCAGCCTGGCATGATTGTCCATGAGATAGCCATGTGACTCATTCCCTCACCTCTTATGGGTCTTTTCTCAAACAGCACCTGCTTGATGAAGCCTTGACGATTCTCAATAAAATTTCAATTCACTCACTGCCTTTTTATTTTTTTCTTCTTAGAATTCATCACTATTTAAAAAAATTTTTTTATTGTGCTCTAAGTGAAAGTTTACAAACCAAATCAGTCTCTCATACAAAAACTTATATACACCTTGCTTTTTTTTTTTTTTTTATATAGTCCTAGTTGCTCTCGCTCTCATGAGACAGCACACTCCTCCCTCCACTCTCTATTATTGTCAGTGTGCATTTTCATTACAGCACATAAACTTCATGAGGGAAGGAATTTTTTTTTTTTTTAAAGTCTGTTTTGTAACTCTAGAATTTAGGAAAGCGCCTGGAACATAGTTGAAGTTTGTTTTGTTTTGATAAGTGTGAGGAAAGGAGGGAGGGAAGGAGGGAAGGAAAGAAGGAAAGAAGGAAAGAAGGGAAAGGAGATTCAATGGGAATACTTGGGAAAGAATGGTAACTTTTACAAACGTTGAAGAAGATTTTACTCTTAATCTGTGTCTTGAAAGACTTGTGGTTTGTTTTTAGGTGGAAATCAAGAGTGCTGAGTAAAGGACAGTGATCCAAAGGATGTGTCAGTCATCCTGATTTTCAGGCAGTTCAAAATTAATAAAAAAAACTGATGTCATCAAGTTGATTTCAACTCCAGCTCAAAGTTATGAATGCTTAATTGGAATCCTCACTTTACATCAATTTGCTCATTACTAGATGTGTTCAGGACCCCTGGTGATGCAGTGGTTAAGACCATGGCTGCTAACCAAAAGATCAGCAGTTCAAATCCACCAGCTGCTCCTTGGAAACCCCATGGAGCAGTTCTGCTTTGTCCTATAGGGATGCTATGAGTCAAGAATTGACTCTACGGCACATAATAACAACAGATGTGCTCAAGCAGATTCTGGATGAAAATTGCTTGGTGAAGATTTAGAACTGTAGTTATCAACCAGGGTGATTTTGTCTCACAGAGGACATTTGGCAATTTCTGGTTGTGGCAACTCTTGGGCAATGCTACTGGCATCAAGTGGGTAGAGGCCAAGGATGCTGCTAAACATCCTACAATGCACAGAACAGCCCCCCACAACATACAGTTATCTGGCTTAAAATGTCAATAGCATGGTGGTTGGGAAAATCTAATTTAGACGGAATTGTTAACATTCAAACTAACCTCCAAATTCTGTGCCAAAACTAAGAGTCTGAGACTTTAAGAGTGAGATTTTTAAATAAACTAATTTATTTGAGAATGTACAGAAGAATTCAGGGCACATGGTTATGACTGGAAAAACTCTGTGCGTCCCTTAAAGTATATGCTAGCATTTCTGAATATGAATTTTTCAGTTTATTGGGTCTAATATTTTTGTCTTGTACACATTTCTGGTTGATTCTGGGATTCTTAAATAAAACGGCTAAATATCCGACAATGCACAGTTAATAGAAACTTAGTATGTGCCATTGCTAAGGTAATTAGGACAACATCTAGTCGTCTTGATTGCTGGGAGTGTGGACAGCATCGCCGTTTTCATCCACAGAGGCCCATCTCCCAAGTGCTGAAATAGCACAAAGCTAATGTTTGCAAAGCCATTTGATGTTTAAAAATACACTTAGATAAGGGAGCAAAATACTATAGCAGTTAAATGAAAAATTGACTTTCAGCAAAGATAAAATAGTAAAGTATTTTTGTTAATTAAAAAAAAAAAGTTTGTTGCGTTACTCCAACTAGGAGATTGTGCAAAGAGTGGTGTTTTGAAGATAAAAGGCTCTGGAATACAACATATTAACATATAGAAGCTGTGCAAACAAGGAAATGTGTTTCTAAAATTAGCAGTTCCTTTTTGAGCTCTGACGCTTGCAGGAATCTACGGGATGAAGCTTCTCCTCATTATTCCTGAGTGGTTTATAGCAGGGGACATTTTCTGGAATGTACTTCTCAGGACTGCAGAGACTCAATCCCTGGCTTGACAGCTCTCTTAAATTGAAATGCAACCTGTGCTGCATTTCATCTCCCAATATCTTACCCCTGGTTCACATCTACCATGGTGTTTATTTATATAAAGGTACATTCTGGGATCCGGATTCCTTTTCCTGACACCAGTTCAGACATTCCAGAGGCTAGTCATTACTATCCAGATTTCATCACTAACCCCTAAGAGGCAAAGAGATTACAGATGCATGCAGTTCTCCTGAAGTGTTTTGGCTGCATCTATTAGACTTTAAACTGGGCGATATGGTTTCACATCTACTTTATAAATGGGACAAGGTTGATGTCAACAAGCCTGAAGACCCCGAATTGAGAATAACCTAATGCAACTCAAGGCATCTCTTCTCAGGTGCAACTGCTTGCTCCTTCCCCTAAATACCCTCCCAACCTTTGATTAGTTTTGAGAACTAGTTCAAGCATAGTTTTCTTCTGCTTTTCCTTTTTTTCAAAAAAGAATTCAAAAAGGAATTGTTTAATAAACTAATGTAGAAAACTTGACAGAAACCAGATCATCAGTACATTAAACTGGAGATTTCTAAATATGAGTATGTATTTATTTATCACAAACGCCAGAGAACAATGTACTTAGTGGAATGCATCATTTCACCTTCAAGTGTCTTTTTACAATCCGGAGTGCCTGGGGGGTGCAAATGGTTAATGTGTTCTGGTGCTGAACAAAATGTTGGAGGTTCGAGCCTACCTAAAGATGCCTTGGGGAAAAGCTTGGTGACCTGAAAAATTATAATTTCAATAATAACTGAATATAATATCAATAAAAATTGATAACCCTATGGAGCACAGTTCTAGTCTGACACATATTGGGTCAACTGGTAGTTTTATGTTGTTGTTGGGTGCTATCAAATCAATTTCGACTCAAAGTGACCTCAGGTGACAGAGTAGAACTGCCCCATAGGGTTTTCTTGGCTGTAATCCTTATGAAGCAGATCATCAAGCCTTTCTCTCAAAGAGCTGCTGGATGGATTTGAACAGCCAGACTTTTGGCTAGCAGCCAAGTACTTAACTGCTGCACGACCAGGGCTCCAGATCTCCTTGGTTTATATATATATATACATATATGTATATATATGTGTGTGTGTGTTTGTATACATATATATATATATAAACCCTAGTGGCTTAGTGATTAAGAGTTTGGCTGTTAACCAAGAGGTTGGCAGTTTGAATTCATCAGGTGCTCCTTGTAAACCCAATGGGGCAGTTCTACTCTGTCCTATAGGGTTGCTATGAGTCGAAATTGACTCAGTGGCAATGGGTTTGGATTTGTGTGTGTATATATATATATACACACACATATTTCAAAAAATCAAACGACGCATTGCATTGGGCAATCTGCTGGAAAAAAAATCTCTTTAAAGTGTTAAAAACCAAAGATGTCACTTTGAGGACTAAGGTGCACTCGACCCAAGTCATGGTATTTTCAATCACCTCATATGCATATGAAAGCTGGACAACGATTAAAGGAGACTGAAGAAGAATTGATGCCTTTGAATTATGGTGTTGACAAAGAATATTGAATATACCATGGACTGCCAGAATAACAAGCATATCTGTCTTGGGACAAGTATGCCAGAATAATCTTTAGAAGCATGGATGGCAAGACTTTGTCTCACACACTTTGTACATGTTATCAGGAGGGATCAGTCCCTGGAGAAGGACATCATGCTCGGTAATGTAGATGGTCATTGAAAAAGGGGAAGAACCTCAATGAGATGGGTTGACCCAGTGGCTGTAACAATGGGCTCAAGCATAACAAGGACTGTGAGGATGGCACAGGACCAGGCAGCGTTTTGTTCTGTTGCACACAGGGTCACTATGAGTCAGAACTGACTCATAACACCTAACAACAACAATTTCAAAAAAAAAAAAAAACCTAAAGAAACAAATGAGATGACATTGAATTAAACAATCTCATGGGGGTAGCCTCTAAAGCACCTACCTGACAGGCTTTAAGGAAGAAGAAAATATTGGATAATTTAAAGCACATCCTCCTTTCCAGATTGGTATTTAAGCCATTCCTTGTGAAAACTTTTGTGAAAGTCACACAGAATAGGTAAGTCTGTTTCGTATGGAGATAGTTATGTAACCAAAGGTTTCTCTAGGGATCCGGCTGCTGCCACATGGCAGACCCAATGGCCTCTAAGGCAGAATCGGATTTTGCTCGCTTTCTCTAATGCTCTCTGTGTATCTTTCCATAGTCAAACATTTTTCATTCTTTCAAATGCTGGAGACAGAAGCTAAGTGTCCAAAGCACTGTAGTAACTGATCACAAAGGCAAATCTGCATGTACCCAGTTGTTTGAAAGATTAGTATAAAAGCTAATGCCCTGTAGACGAGCTGGAACTAGGAAGTAGCCAAATGAACTGAATTGAAGTGTTTGCAATAGGTCTTCAGTCAACAGCATGTGGCTTTAACATGTGAGGTGATTTTTTCCACAGGGACTGCCACTGTGTACATGTTAGAGACAACACACCATAGTGGAGTTTGCTACATAAAAACTGAACACAATTATCAATAAAAATCGGCTGAGAGGTTTATTAACTTACCACGGTTGCGACTTCTTCTTGTTGGCTGCCGTTGAGTTGGTCCTCGACTCATGGTGACCCCATGTATCACAGAGCAGAACTGCTCTGTAGGCTTTTCCTGGCTGTAATCTTTATGGAAGCAGATTGTCAGCCCTTTCTTCTGTGGAGCTGCTGGGTGGGTTTGAACCACCAACCTTTCTGTTAGCAGCCCATAGCAAACCACTTTGGCCACCCAGACTCCTAATTATAACTTAGCCCTTCTGTATTTTTTTCCCTCTCTTCCTCTTGTCTCTAAGTAGGAAACTTTCTACTTATTTTTACAAAAAACCCTTCAGGAGTGATAATTTTTAAAAACCACAGGGTTGATAATCAATGCTGTAGACATACCATGTAATCTTTTTGACACAGTTTTCAGTTTCATGGCCCTAGACTGTCTTTTCTCATCTCGAAGAATATCATGAGAGAGCCTGTGGTATAGGCTAATGTCTCTTATTAACGTATCAGAGCTCTTGTGCTCTGACAGGGGCAAATTTCTCTTCTTACAACTCTCTTCATTACTACTAATTATCCACCATTCACAGGTACTGTGCAATATTTTCCTATTCAGGGTAATCTTTAAAAACATATTCTTTGCATAAGGTGAGGATTTATTATGCAATGCATAAAGGGTCAATAAAGTAGCTTTACAATAATTGCATACATAAATTATATTGTATTATTATATCCTTGATCTCTTAAAAATTTTCATGATAACCTTACAATAAATTTATTCCTCTAATATTTTCATTTGCTGTTTAAAATATAGAATTATACATATAATTTGTAAAATAGAAAAAAAAATAAATGGGGAATTTCTTGACTTTCTTTTGCCCACACCCCAGAGATGGCCACTTTAATAAATTTTTGTTTTTTTTTCAGAACTATTTTGATACATAAAACAAACCATAGTTTGTTTGTTTTTAAACTGTCATCTCTGTTTATCTTTTCATAAAGGATTTTGATTTTCAGGTTTCGCTTTAAAACACCTTTTCAAATTTGTGATTATTAAAAAATAGTTCAACCTATTTTTCTTCTAGGAGTTTCATGGTATAATTCCATTTTGATATTTAATCCCTGTGAAACTTATTTTTGGTATATGACATGAGATAAGATTTATTTTTACTGTATTAAGACTTAAAAATATATATAAATATATTTTTTATTAAGACTAGATAGGAAAATTTCTCAGTAGTCTGTTCTTTACCTGCTGATATGAAATGCAACCTTTATGGCATACTTAAGTCCCATGTACCCATATTTGCTTGTTTGTGTGCTTTTCCTGGACACTGATCTATTTTCTATTTTGCTATGGTACTAAAAAAAAATTGTAATTATTAAAGGTTTATAGTAAATTTGAAAGCTGTCAGAGAATATTCTCCTTCACTTTCTTGGTTACTCTTCAGCGCTTATTCTTCCTGATGAAGCTTAGAATCAACTTGCTATACTTTCTCCCAAAGACTCTGGTTAGAATTGGAAATTTTCTTGAAAACACTGGCTTAAAGTAGAATGGACTTTTTTTTTTTTTTTAACTTGTATTGTGCTTTAAGTGAAAGTTTACAAATCAAGTCAGTCTCTCATACAAAATTTACACACGCCTAGCCATATACTCCTAATTGCTCTCCCCCCAGTGAGACAGCACACTCCTTCCCTCCACTCTCTCTTTTCGTGTCTGTTCCACCAGCCCCTGACCCCCTCTGCCCTCTCATCTTCCCTTCAGACAGGAGATGACAACACAGCCTCATGTGTCGACTTGATCCAAGAAGCTCATTCTTCTCCAGCATCATTTGTTATCCCATTGTCCAGTCCAATCCCTGTCTGAAGAGTTGGCTTTGGGAATGGTTCCTGTCTTGGGCTAATGGAAGGTCTGGGGACTATGACCACCAGGGTCCTTCTAGTCTCAGTCAGACCGTTAAGTCTGGCCTTTTAATGAGAATTTGGGGTCTGCATTCCACTGCTTTCCTGCTTTCTCAGGGGTTCTCTGCTGTGTTCCCTGTCAGGGCAGTCATAGGCTGTAGCTGGGCACCATCTAGTTCTTCTGGTCTCAGGCTGATGTAGTCTCTGGTTTATGTGGTCCTTTCTGTCTCTTGGGTTCATAATTACATTGTGTCCTTGGTGTTCTTCATTCTCCTTTGATCCAGGTATGTTGAGACCAATTGATGCATCTTAGATGGCCACTTGCTAGCATTTAAGACCCCAGATGCCACTCTCCAAAATGGGATGCAGAATGTTTTCTTAATAGATTTTATTATGCCAATTGACTTAGATGTCCCCTGAAACCATGATCCCCAAACTCCTGCCCCTGCTACACTGGCCTTCGAAGCATTCACTTTATTCAGGAAACTTCTTTGCTTTTGGTTTAGTCCAGTTGTGCTAACCTTGCCTATATTGTGTGTTGTCTTTCCCTTCAACTAAAGTAGTTCTTATCTACTATCTAATTAGTGAAAACCCTCCCCTTCCCTTCCTCCCTCCCCCCTCTCATAACCATCAAAGAATAATTTCTTCTCCGTTTAAACCATTTCTTGAGGTCTTATAATAATGGCCTTATACAATATTTGTCTTTTCACAACTGACTAACTTCACTCAGCATAATGCCTTCCAGATTCCTCCATGTTATGAAATGTTTCAGATTCATCACTGTTCTTTATCAATGCGTAGTTTTACATTGGGTGAATTCCATAATTGATTTATCCATTCATCCATCAATGGACATCTTGGTTGCTTTAGTCTTTTTGCTATTGTAAACAGTACTGCAAGGAACATGGGTGTGCATATATCTGTTTGTGTAAAGGCTGTTATTTCTCTAGGATATATTCCAAAGAGTGGGATTGCTGGATCGTATGGTAGTTCTATTTCTAGCTTTTTAAAAAAGTGCTGAATCGATTTCCAAAGTGGTTGTACCATTTTACATTCCCACCAGCAGTGTATAAGTGTTCTAGCCTCTCCACAGCTGCTCCAACATTTATTATTTTGTGCTTTTTGGATTAATGCCAGCCTTGTTGGAATGAGATGGAATCTCATTGTAGTTTTGATTTGCATTTCTTTGATGGCTTGTGACTGTGACCATTTCCTCATGTATCTGTTAGCTACCTGAATGTCTTCTTTAGTGAAGTGTCTGCTCACATCTTTTGCCCATTTTTTAATTGGGTTGTCTTTTTGTAGTTGAGTTTTTACAGTATCATGTAGATTTTAGAGATCAGGTGCTGATCAGAAATGTCATAGCTAAAAACTTTTCCCCAATCTGTAGGCAATCTTTTCACTCTTTTGGTGAAGTCTTTGGCTGAGCATACGTCTTTGATTTTTAGGAGTTCCCAGTTATCTAGTTTCTCTTCTGCATTTTTGGTAATGTTTTATATACTGTTTATGCCATGTATTTTTTTTTTTTTTTGTATTAGGGTTCCTAACTTTGTCCCTATTTTTTCTTCCATGATCTTTAGAGTTTTAGATTTTATATTTAGGTCATTGATCCATTTTGAGTTCATTTTTGTGCATGGTGTGAGGTACAGGTCTTGTTTCATTTTTTTGCAGATGGATATCTAGTTATGCCAGCACCATTTCTTAATAAGATTGTCTTTTGCCCACTTAGGTGACTCTGGGCATTTGTCAAATATCAGCTGCTCATATGTGGATGGATTTATGTCTGGATTCTCAATTCTGTTCCATTGGTCTTTGTATCTGTTGTTGCACCAGTACCAGGCTGTTTTGACTACAGTGGTGGTATAATAGGTCTTAAATAAGAAAAAGTGAGACCTCTCACTTTGTTCTTCTTTTTCAGTAATGCTTTACTTATCGGGGGCCTCTTTCCCTTCCATATGAAGTTGGTGATTTGTTTCTCCATCTCCTTAAAAAATGTCATTGGAATTTGGATCGGAATTGGATTGTGTCTTCAGATCGCCTTGGTAGAATAAACATTTTTACAATGTTAAGTCTTCCTATCCATGAGCAAGGTATGTTTTTCCACTTATGTAGGTCTCTTTTGGTTTCTCGCAGAAGTGTTTTGTAGTTTTCTTTGTGTAAGTCTTTTACATCTCTGGTTAGATTTATTCCTAAGTATTTTATCTTCTTGGGGACTACTATAAATAGTGTTGATTTGGTGATTTCTTCTTCGATGTTCTTTTTGTTAGTGTAGAGGAATCCAATTAATTTTTGTATGTTTATCTGGTATCCTTATACTCTGCTGAACTCTTAGTTTCAGTAGTTTTTTTTGATGATTCCTTATGGTTTTTTGTGTATAAGATCATGACATCTGCAAACAGAGACACTTTTATTTCTTCCTTGCCCATCTGCATACACTTTATTTCTTTATCTAGCCTAATTGCTCTGGCTAGCACCTCCAGCAGAATGTTGAATAAGAGTGGTGATAAAGGGCATCCTTCTCTGGTTCCGAATCTCAGGGGAATGCTTTTCAGACTCTCGATTTAGGATGATGTTGGCTATTGACTTTGTATAAATGCCTTTTATTATACTGAGAAATTTTCCTTCTGTTCCTATTTTGCTGACAGTTTTTGTCATGAATGGATGTTGAAGTTTGTCAAATGCCTTTTCTGTATCAATTGATAAAATCATGTGATTCTTGTCTTTTGTTTTATTTACATGATGGTTTACATTAATTGTTTTTCTAATGTTGAACAGTCCCTGCATACCTGCTATGAAACCCATTTGGTCATGGTGAATTATTTTTTTGATATGTTGTTGAATTCTATTGGCTAGAATTTTGTTAAGGATATTTGTATCTAAGTTCATGAGGGACATAGGTCTGTAATTTTCTTTTTTTGTGGTGTCTTTACCTGGTTTTGGTATCAGGGGTATGCTGGCTTCATAGAATGAGTTCGGGAGTATTCCATCCTTTTCTATGCTCTGAAATACCTTTAGTAGTAGTGGTGCTGACTCTTCTCTGAAAGTTTGGTAGAACTCTGCAGTGAAGCCGTCCAGACCAGGGCTTTTTTAAATTACCTTTTCAATCTCTTCTTTTGTTATGGGTCTAATTAGTTGTTCTACTTCTGTTTGTGTTATTTTAGGTAGGTAGTGTGTTTCTAGGAATTCATCCATTTCTTCTAGGTTTTCAAATTAGAGTACAATTTTTCATAGTAATCTGATATGATTCCTTTAATTTCAGTTGGGTCTGTTGTAATATCACCGATCTCGTTTCTTTTTCGGGTTATTTGCTTCCTTTCCTGTTTTTCTTTTGTCAGTTTGGCCAATGGTTTATCAATTTTATTAGTTTTTTCAAAGAACCAGCTTTTGTTCTTGTTAATTCTTTCAATTATTTTTGTGTTTTCTATTTCCTTCAATTCTGCTCTAATTTTTATTATTTGCTTTCTTCTGGTACCTGAGGGTTTCTTTTATTGCTCTCTATTTGTTCATGTTATAGGGATAAGTCTTTAATTTTGGCCCTTTCTTCTTTTTGTATGTGTGCATTTATTGATATAAATTGACCTCCGAGCACTGCTTTCATGTGTCCCAAAGGTTCTGATAGGAAGTGTTTTCATTCTCTTTGGATTCTATGAATGTCTTTATTCCATCCTTAATGTCTTCTCTAACCCAGTTCTTTTTTGAGCAGGGTATTGCTCAGTTTCCAAGTGTTTGATTTCTTTTCCCTCCTTTTTCTGTTATTGAGTTCTACTTTTATGGCCTGTGGTCAGAGAAGATGCTTTGTAATATTTCAGTGTTTTGGATGCTGCTAAGGCTAGTTGGAATCGACTCGATGGCACTGGGTTTTTGGGTTAAGGCTTGCTTTATGACCTAATATGTGGTCTGTTCTAGAGACTGTTCCATGTGCACTAGAAAAGAAAGTGTACTTGACTGCTGTTGGGTGGAGTGTTCTGTACATGTCTATAAGGTCAAGTTTGTTTATTGTGGCTTTTAGATCTTTTGTGTCTTAATTGAGCTTCTTTCTGGATGTCCTGTCCTTCACTGAAAATGGTGTGCTGAAGTCTCCCACTACTATTGTGGAGCTGTCTATCTCACTTTTCAATGCTGCTAAAGTTTGTTTTATATCTTGCAACCCTGTCATTGGGTGCACAAATACTTAATTTGGTTATATCCTCCTGGTATATTGTCCCTTTTACCATTATATAGTGTCCTTCCTTATCCTTTATGGTGGATTTAACTTTAAAGTCTATTTTGTCAGAAATTAATATTGCCACTCCTGCTCTTTTTTAATTGGTTGTTTGCTTGATATATTTTTTCCATCCTTTGAGTTTTAGTTTGTCTGTGTCTCTAAGTCTAAGGTATGTCTCTTGTAGGCAGCATGCAGACAGATCGTGTTTTTTAATCAATTCTGCCACTCTCTGTCTCTTTATTGGTGCATTTAGTCAATTTACATTCAGCGTAATTATGGATAGGTATGAATTTAGTTCTATCATTTTGATGTCTTTTTTTGTGTGTTGTTAACAGTTTCTTTTTCCCATTTAATTTTTTGTGCTGAGTAGTTTATATATTGTCTTTTCCTCTTATTCATCGTTGTTGATTTTGTTCCTTCTGAGCCTCTTTTTCTTGTTTATTTTGATGTGTAGGATTATTTGTCTCCTTTGTGGCTACCTTAATATTTACTCTTATTTTTCTAATTTAAACTTAACTTTTATTTCTTCATATCACATTGTCTTCTTCTCCATATGAAATATCTATGAGGACATTTCTTAGTCCCTTTTTATTGTTTAATGTTGTCTTCTTTTACATAATGACGTTGCTGTTTCCCTGTTTTGAGCATTTTTTTATCTTGATTTATTTTTGTTATTTCCCTGTCTAGGTTGACATATGATTGCTGTATTCAGTGTTCTCGTCTTGGGTTGATACCTGATATTATTGATTTTCTAACCAAAGAATTCTCTTTAGTATTTCTTGTAGTTTTGGTTTGGTTTTTACGAATTCACTATACCTCTGTTTATCTGGAAATGTCCTAATTTCACCTTCACGTTTGAGAGACTGTTTTGCTGGATATGATTCTTGGCTGGCAACTTTTTTCTTTCAGTACTTTGTATGAGTCATCCCATCGCCTTTTTGCCTGCATGGTTTCTGCCAAGTACTTGGAGTTTATTCTTATTGACTCTCCTTTGTAGGTGACTTTTCATTTATCCCTACCTGTTCTTAAAATTCTCTCTTTATCTTTGATTTTGACAAGCTAGATTATAATATGTCTTGGTGACTTTCTTTTAACATCTACCTTACAGTTTGATGAGCATCTTGGATAGATATCTTCTCATCTGTTACTGTACCAGGGAAGTTTTCTGCCAACAAATCTTCAACAATTCTCTCTCTATTTTCTGTTATCCCCCCCTGTTCTGGTACTCCAATCACTTGTAGTTATTTCTCTTGATAGAGTTCCACATGATTCTTAAGGTTTCTTCATTTTTTTTTAATTCTCATATCTAATTTTTCTTCAGATATGTTGGTGCCAAGTGCTTTATCTTCATGTTCAGAAATTCTGCCTTCCACTTGCTCAATTCTGCTCCTCTGACTTTCTATTGAGTTGTCTAATACTAAAATTTTATTGTTATTCTTCTGAATTTCTAATTGCTCTCTCCCTATAGATTCTTGTAGCTTATTAAAATTTTCATTACATTCTTGAATAACCTTTTTAATTTCTTCAACTACTTTATCTGTGTGTTCCTTGGCTCGTTCTGAATATTGCCTGATCTCCTTCCTAATTTCATTCTTGATGTCTTGAAGAGTTCTATATATTAATCTTTTGAATTCTGCATCTGGTAATTCCAGGAAGGCATCTTCATCCATAAGATTCATTGATTCTTTGTTTTGGGGCCTTGTTGAGGAGATCATGGTCTGTTTCTTTATGTGACTTAATATTGACTGTTATCTCCAAGCCATCTATAAGTTATTGTATTAGTTTATTTTATGTTTTCTTACTGTACCCTAGCTTCTTGCTTTGTTTTGTTTTGATATGCACAAATGGGTTGCTTGAGTGAGCTAGCTTGATTATTTTCACCTTTGGAGCCCTGATGCCCTGTCACCAGATGGCTAGAGCTATTACCAGTTATATCAGTCTAGGAGTCCATTCACTTTTCTTGTATGAATTCAGCTCAGGTGTCCCAGTAGCTGATCACTAAGTGTTTGGTACAGGCTCTATCCTACAGTCTTAGAGGGGCAGAGGTGATTGGTGTAGGTACCGGTATCTGGTTGCAGCAGAGGGTCTTACTCAGAGAACAGCAGGGGGCTGAGAATCATCCCCCAAGAGTCTCTGAGGAAAGCATCTCCCTCTTCCCTTGAGCATACAGGTGGGTGGGTTCTGTGGACAGACCATGGGCACCCAGTGTTTTTGGTTGTAAGGACTGGGAGGTAGCAGTTATCCTTGGACCCCTGTTGTTGGTGCCTGGGTGACCTGAGTGCAGCCACCAGTCCTTAGGCCCCTGATATGGGTAGGTAAGCACCCTGTTTAAGAGGCAAAGTGCTGTCAAACATCAAATGCCCACCTCTCCACTGCACAGCTAGAACAGTTGTAGTCTGCCAATATATGCCTATTCACCTGAAATAGGCCCACACAGGTCAGGTCCATGCAGTGGGGAAAGGTATTCAAAGTCCATGGACCATTTATGCCTGGACAGGAGACTTTTCTGTCCTGAGCTCCCCAGGTTAGTGGAGCTGGCAGATTATCTTTTTCCCCAATTGTGAATTTATTCCTTCTCTGTCGCCAGGAGGATGGCTCCAGGCATTCAACAGAGCCTATCTCAGGCCCAGGGAAATCAATAGCCACTGAAACTGGCTAGGGTGTGGGGGATGCAGTAAAATATACTCAAGTACTTAGCCTTTACCAAGAGCACCGTTCTTCTCTGGTTCTGGAGGTGTGAGTAGGCTCTGCGGCTGGCTGTTTCTCCCTATGGAAACTGCGGCCAAACTCTACTATCAGCCTTGTGCCGCCACTCCCAGGAATGGTGCCTGAGGGATCCTGGTGATTCAGGCCCAGCAATTCCTCTCTGCTTCTGAACCGTCTCTCCCCCTGCCGGTCAGTACATTTTCTAACTTTGTCTTAAGTTCAGGGCTTCTAGGTTGTCACAAATATAACTGTTTCACTTGTTTTTTCAGATCTTTGTTGTAAGAGGGTTCAGGGGAATTGTTTGGGTATTTTGCCGTCTTGGCCCTGCCTCCTTTTTTTTTTTTTAAATAAATTGGGTTTTAAGATTTTTTTATTCAGGTCTTTGTTTGTATCTGTTAACAATTTTTTTTTTTCTCATAATAGATTTTGCATTTAAAAAAATGCCATTTAAGTTTATAGTTTTGTTGTTATAATGAGTGGGCTATTTTTGAAGTAATAAGTTTAATTATAGCATATATTGAAGCTCTTAAATGGGAAAGGTTTATTTTGTAGCAGGCTTCACTGGAGAACTTCTTATAAGTTTGAAATTATTTTCAATCATTTATACTGTGTGTTTGGGGTAGGTATTTATACAAGCTCCAAATAATAATTATGCTATTCTTCTTTATAAAGTTTCTTTTTTTTTTTTTGTCTTCTATCATTGGCTAGGAAATTCAGAACACTATTTAATAATAATAATGGTAAAAGTAAGCATCTTTTTTCTTTACTTTAAAAAGAATGCCTCTAATGTTTTACCAGTTAAATACTATGTTTGTAGTTATTTTTATCATAGATATTCTACTAAGATAAGGAAGTTACAGGCCATCCCTGGATTATGAGTTTCACTCCAAAGTCTGTCTTTAAGTTGAATTTGTATGTAAGTTGGAACTGTTAGGTACGATTCGTATCTAATGGCAGCTGGTCAAATGTTTGTCTTAGTATATAGTATACAATCTATATTTCTATGCATAAAAAGTAGTAAAGTAACACTTCCAGATATGCTAAAACATCTTTAACATAAAAATTAAACCAAACCCATTACTGTCAAGTTGATTCTGGCTCATAGCAACCCTATAGGACAGAGTAGAACTACTCTACAGGGTTTCCGAGGAGCTGCTGGTGAATTCGAACTGCCAACTTTTTGGTTAGCACCCAAACGCTTAACCACTGCAACCACCAGGGCTCCTCTTTACATAATAGTACAGTAATGTAATAATAATATTTAGATTAGCTTCAAAGTAGAGCCTGCTTGTTATTTCAAACCACTGCGTGTACCTCGAGTTTTTAACATAATAGGCTTTATGGGAGTTGGTTTGTAACTATGAGTTGTATGTAATTCAGACTTTTGGAATTCAGGGACTGCCTGTTTAACAACATGTAGTAAATAATGACACATAGCAAATAGTTATCATTTTGGTTTTGTTAGATTTTGCTAATGGTTCAGATTTTCCTAGTATTCCTGGCCTATTTTCTAATTCAAGAAATGCCTAAACATTTATTTCTTCTCTCCCTTGACTTCTTCCAAGTATCTTCACTCAATGCTCAGATTTTTAGGTGACGGTTCTGGTTTACTGATTTGATTGAGTTCCCTTCAAGCCAAGGTCCTACAGGATGGAGCAGTACTTTTGTTCAGAGAAACTCAGAATCTTAATCTCACTTGAACTGGATGGACCTTTCTGTTTATAGCCTCTTGTTCACTTCTTCCTCAACTTTCACCAGAGGAACCCTCAGCCTGCTTTTCATCTCTTCAGAAGAGGTCTTTTTCTTTGGCTACTTTTGGGATTTTGTTCACTATTAAGACGGTTTTGCACTTTTCTCTCTGCTGTCTAGTGTGAACTTCTGCAAGGAAGACTTAGTAAACTCTACCCTCTTCAATAGATTCACCCTGGGCTGCTTCTTGCAACTTGAATAGTCTATGGGGGTATTTCTCTCTTTTTGTTTTTTTTCAATCTCTTGTCAGGGATTTAGGTGATCAGATTTCAGTTCTGTAGTTAAACCAGCTGTTACTCAGGCAAGCCTCCAAGAGATGTACAGGAGCTCCAGCTGTTTCAAGGCTGTAAAGACCAGAAGGCTCCAGTTTATCTAAACCCTTGAGGGTGTCAGAGTGAGACCCTCAAAAGGGGCAACAATCATTAAGTTTGCATTTAACAATTTTTACATAATTTGTTCAGTGACATTGGTTACATTTTTCATGATGCGTCAACTTTCTTATTATTTCCGTTCTGGTTGCTCCATTTCCAGTAATCTAGTTTCCTTGCCCCCTTGCCTTCTCAACTTTGCTTTTGAGGAAATGTTGATCATTTGATCTCATATAGATGATTTTTTTAAAAGGAGCACAGTACTCTTGGATGGTATTGTTTATTTTATAAGCCAATCTTATTTAGCAAAATGATGACCTCATGGAATAGTTGTGGTTCAAGGTTTAAAGAGTATCTCAGGGCAAAAGATTAGAGGAGTCTTCAGTCTCAACTGGGTCAGTGAGTCTGGACTTCTTAAGAATTTGAGTTCTGTTCCATATTTTGTTCCCATTCTGTCAGAATCCACCTATTGTGTTCCTGATCAGAATGATCAGTACTGGTAGCCAGGCACCATTTAGTTCTTCCGATATCAGGGTAGATGAGGTTGTGGTTCATGTGGACTAGTTTCTTCTCTGAGTCTTTGGACTCCTTTCTGATTTAATCTGGACACATAGAGACCAGTAGTTATATCTTAGATGGCTGTTCACAAGTTTTTAGGACTCTAGATGCTACTCACCAAATTAGAAAGTAGAACGTAAACTTTAGTACTGTATTATGTCAACTCACTGCGTTGTTCCATGATATGGTCCTAACCCATTAAACCTTGTAAATCAATCACATGAGGTATTTGATTAAGTCAAAGCAGTATCTGTGTTTGTGCCCCCATGTGCATTATTGTATGTATGAATATATACGGATGCATATACTTTTTTACCTATAACAATATACATGTATGTCAGTTTGCCATACAGTGGTGGCTTGCCTGTTGCCATGGTGCTGGAAGCTATACTATCAGTATTTCAAATATCAGCAGGGTTACCCACAGCAGACAGGCTCCAGTAGAGCTTCCAGACTAAGACAGACTAGGAAGAAAGACTTGGCAATCTATTTCTAGAAAAATTGGCCAATGAAAATCTTATGAATAACAGCAGAATGTTGTCTGATATAGTGCTGGAAGATGTGCTCCTCAGGTTGTAAAGCACTCAAAATATGACTAGGGAAGAGCTGCCTCAAAATAGAGTTGATCTTAATGACATGGATGGAGTAAAGCATTCAAGATCTTCACTTACTGATACGGCACTACTCAAAAGAAGAAGAAACAACTGCAAACACCCATTAATAATTGGAAGGTGGAATGTATGAAGTACGAATCTAGGAAAATTGAGAGTCATCAAAAACAAAACAGAATCCATAAAGATTAGTATCCTAGGCATTAGTGAGCTGAAAAGGACTGGTATGAGCCATTTTGAATCAGATAGCCTATTATGCCAGGAATGACAAATTGAAGAGGAATGGTGTTACATTCACAGTTAAAAAGAACATTTCAAGATCTATCCTGAAGTACAATGCTGTCAGTGATAATATGATATCCATACACCTACAAGAAAGACTAGTTAATACAACTATTACTCAAATTTATGCACCAACCACTATGGCCAAAGATGAAGAAATTGAAGATTTTTACCAATTTCTGCAGTCTGAAAATAATCAAACACGCAGTTAAGATGCATTGATAGTTACTGGTGATTGTTATACAAAAGTTGGAAACAAAGAAGAAGAATCTGTAGTTGGAAAATATGGCCTAGGTGATAGAAATGACACCAGAGATCACACGATAGAATTTTGCAAGAGCAGCGACTTATTCATAGCAAACGCTTTTTTTCAGCAACACAAATGGCAACTGTACACGTGGACTTCACCAGAAGAAATACACAGGAACCAAACTGGCTACATCTGTGGAGATGATGGAAAAGCTGTATATCATCAGTTAGAACAAGGCCAGGAGCCAACTGCAGAACAAAAGATCAATTGCTCATATGCAAGTGCAAGTTGAAACTGAAGAAAATTAAAACAAGTTCACAAGAGCCAAAGCACAACCTTGAGTATATCCCACTTGAATTTAGAGACCACCTAAACAATAGATTTGACTCATGATTAAAGACCAGACAAGTTGTGATATGACATTAAGGACATCATATGTGAAGAAAGCAAGAAGTCATTAAAAAGACAAGAAAAAAAGAAAAGACCAAAATGGATGTCAGCAGAGACTCCAAAACTTGCTCTTGAACATAAAGTAGCTAAACTGAATGGAAAAAATGACAAAGTAAAAGAACTGAACAGAAGATTTCACCGGGCAGGTCTAGAAGGCAAAGTATTACAATGAAATATGCAAGGACCTGGAGTTAGAAAACCAAAAGGGAAGAACAAGTTTTGCAGTTCTCAAGCTGAAAGAACTGAAGAAAAAATTCAAGTATTGAGTTGCAATACTAAAGGATTCTGTGCACAAAATATTGAATGACTCAGGAAGCATTAAAGGAAGATCTTTTTTACAAAGAGTCATTGTACCAAAAGGAATTGGTGGATGTTCCACTATTTCAGGAGGCAGCATATGATAAAGAACTGATAGTATTGAAGGGAGAAACCCTAGTTGCTCTGAAGGCATTGGTGAAAACAGGGCTACATGGATTGATGGCACGCCAGTTGAGCTGTTTCAACAAATGGATGCAGTATTGGAAGCACTCTCATCTATGCCTAGGAATTTGGAAAACAGGTACCTGGCCAATCGACGGGAAGAGGTCCATGTACGTACTCATTCCAAAGAAAGGTGATCCAACAGAATGTGGAAATTATTGAAGAATATCATTACTAGCACAGGAAATTGAAATTTTACTGAAGATAATTCAAAAACGGTTGCAGTTGTATGTTGACAGTGAACTGCTGGAAATTCAAGTTGTGTTCATAATAGGTTGTGGAATGAGGAATGTCATTGCTGATGTCAGATTTATCTTGGCTGATATTAGAGAATACCAGAAGGATGTTTACCTGTGTTTTATTGACTATGAAAAGGTATTCTGGGTGGATCATAAAAAATTATGCATGCATTATAAAGAATGGGAATTCCAGACCTCTTAATTGTACTCATGAGGAACCTGTACATAAACCAAGAGGCAGTCGTTCTAACAGAACAAGGGTTTACTGCTTGGTTTAAAATCACGAAAAGTGTGTGTCAGGATTATATTCTTTCACCATACTTATTCAATCTGTATGCTGAGCAAATAATCCGAGAAGCTGGACTATATGAAGAAGAACAGGGCATCAGGACTGGAGGAAGACTCATTAACAACCTACGATATGCAGATGACACAATCTTGCTTGCCGAAAATGAAAAGGACTCGAAGTACTTAGGGACGATGATCAAAGACTGCAGCCTTCATTATGGATTACATTTCAACATAAACCAAAATTGTCACCACGGACCAATAAGCAACATCATGATAAATGGAAAAAATATTGAAGTTGTAAGCGATTTCATTTTACTTGGAATATGATCAATACCCATAAAAGCAGCACTCAAGAAATGAAACAACATGCTGCAATGGACAAATCTGCTGCAAAAGACTGCTTTAAAGTGTGAAAAAGCAACGAAGTCACTCTGAAGACTAAGGTGAGCCTTACCCAAGTCATGGTGTTTTCAATCGCCTCAAATGCATGGAAAAGCTGGACAATGAATAAGGAAGACTGATGAAGAACTGATGCCTATGAATTACGGTGTTGGCAAAGAATATGGAATATGCCATAGACTTTCAGAAGAACGAGCAAATCTGTCTTGGAAGTAGTACAGCCAGAATGCTCATTAGAAGCAAGGATGGCGAGACTTCATCTTACGTACTTTGAACATGTCATCAGAAGGGACCAGTCCAGGCAGAAGAGTATCATGTTTGGTAAAGTAGAGGGTCAGCCAAAAAGAGGAAGACCCTCAATGAGATGAACTGACACAGTGGCTGCAACAATGGACTCAAACATAGCAATGATTGTGAGGATGACGAAGGACTGGGCAGTGTTTAGTTCTGCTGTACACAGGGTTACCTATCCCTGGTAACCACCAGTGATCACTGGTTTCAATATATATACCTATTCTTTTCTTTTTTGTAATAGTGAGTTATAACCTTAGTTAACCATTAGTTCATACAGTATTTGTCATTTTCTGATTGACTTATTTCACTCAGCATAATGTCCTTCAGATATATCCACATTATATTTTGAGAACTCATCATTATTCTTTATGGCTGCATAGTATTCCATTGTATGTATGTACCACATTTGTTTATCCATTTATCCGTTGACAGACACTTAGGCTATTTCCATCTTTTGGCTATTGTAAGTATAGTTCATCTTTTAAACTAGATTTAGTCATTGACATTGGAGAGTTAAGGGAATGAATAATGAAGAGAAAAGTAGGGGAGAATGAATTTGAGGAGAAAAGGAAACTTAGGAGTAATAATAATATATTTTCCCAACATGAGTCAGATTTTTCTCCAAAGCCCTTTTTAGGTTAAAGATGAATAATACAAATAAAATAAAGGTTTAAGAGTTGTCTTAAAGCAAAGAAAATGGAAACTGCTTGTCCCAGTGGTTACCATCACGAGGTCACTTTTACTGAGGCTGTATGCAAGCAGATAACTCCTGCCCAAGGAAAGTAGAAGAGAAAAGGGCAGGATTTAATTCTATGTAGGTTCATGGATTCTTAGCTTATTCTTCCATCTCAGTGTGAGAGAAGACAACACTTTTTCAAAGAGTTGTTTTTACTTACTCCTGTCAGCTAGAGCTATGTATACCTGAATATGGTCAGTTATTCTCAGCGTAAATGCCTCTGCTTTAAAGATTCTCAGAGAATCTACAACAAAACCTGTTATGGGTTGAATTGTGTCTCCCAGAAATATGTGTTGTAAATGCTAACTCCTATATCTTTGGTTCAGAAGCCCCGTGGAGCAGCAGTTAAGTGCTGGGCTACTAACCAAAAGATCGGTGATTCGAATCCATCAGCTGCTGTGCGGGAGAAATATGTAGCAGCCCGTTCCTGTGAAGAGTACAACCTTGAAAACCCTATAGGGCAGTTCTACTTCATCCTGTAGGGTGGCTATGAGTCAGAATTGACTCCATGGCAGTGGGTTTGGTGTTCTATAGCTGCGGTTATAATCCCATTTGGGAATGTGTTTTCTTTGTTAGATTAATAAGGCAGTATTAGTGTATGGTATATCTTAATCTTTTTTGAGATATAAAAGAGCAGATTAAGTAAGAAAGCAAGCAAGCATAAACTGAGGGGAAGATACATGCCACGTGATTACCAAGGAACCTAGGAACAGAAGCTGAGAAGACAAGGACCTTCCCCCAGAGTGGACAGAGAGAGAGCCTTCCCCTAGAGCCAGCACTCCAAATTCAAACTTCTAGCCTCCCAAACTGTGAGAAAGTAAATTTCTGTTGTTAAAGCCATTCATTTGTGGTATTTCAGTTATAGCAGCACTAAATAACTAAGGCAAAAGCTAACACGCTATTAATTTTTCTGAGAAGCATGTGTACTCTGAGGTTCACAAAATAGAGAAGTTGAAAAGGCCATCCTGGGAGACTTGATACGTGTTCACCCTTGGCAGGTTTGAGTCAGTTGCTCAGGAATAGAAGGCGACGTTAGGAACCTACTGGAAATAGTCTTCTGCTTCACCTACAAGGCCTACTTGCCACCAGATAGGATCCCATTCCAGGAAGGCAGCATGGTTTTCAAGAAATAGATTCTACCAATAACTCATCTTTGTGACCACATCACAAAACCTACAACTTAGCAAATAATCATAAAAAAATGTTTAGAGGTTAAATGGCAGGTTTAATATCTATGGTGATAGCAGAGGGCACTGTTAACTAAAGAAAAATTAAAAATTTTCTGCCCCATCTATCTGTGACTATATTCTGAAATGGTGAAACTTCTTATCATACTACACTGCATACAAGAACAATGGAAAAAAAGGCTACTTGGTGAAAAAAAAATAATTTACCAGGAAAGCACAGAACAAACCAAAAAAGGAAATTAATCAGATTATTTTCTCACCTTCAAGTGATCTTTGCAGATGTTTTCACAAGTCTCAGGACATCTGCTGTTCATCAATTCTAGCAAATACACAGTGTCACTGTAGCGCTAAAACATTACCCTTATATTTCCAACCTGGAGGCTATCTGCTTTTTTTTTTTTTTTACATATGCTTCTACAACTTAGAGTCCTTAAGGAATTATTCTGTGCAGCTTTTGTTCTTCTGTAGTAAAGAAGAAAAAAAGACCGAACCCATTGCTGTCAAGTCAAGACTCATAGTGACCCTATAGGACAGAGTAGAACTGCCCTATTGTATTTCTAAGGCTGTAGTCTTTGCAGACTGCCACATCTTTCTCCCTCAGAGGGGCTAGTGGGCTTGAACTGCTGATTTTTCAGTTAGCAGCCAAGTGCTTTAACCACTGCACCACCAAGGCTCCTGGCAGACTCTCTTAATTCAAGGCATCAAAAAAAGAAAGCAAAAGAAGAAACATAAGATAAGCTATTTTTATTAACCTTTTACTTACCTTCCTTTGTATTATTTTTTAAACCTGACATTTAATTCCCTAAAACAAATTAAGCACTTGGCAATTAATTTGGACTGTATTCATTACAGGAAGCAGTTAAAAAGACCGAGAATTGTTTGTTAAATCAATCCTCAATTTATTAGCTGTCTTAGACTTTTAGCAAAACTGTTTAGGATGGCTCTTTATAACAATTCCATTTTTGGAACTGTTTAATACTCAGATATACAAAGAAGTCAAATAAAAGATATTTCAGTTAAAAACAATTCAATTTACAGATATGAGAAAATTATGTATGTATATTTACATAAGCAGTTTATATCTAAATCTGAAAAGTTAAAATATTATATTGGAACATTAAAAAAAAATCTGAAACCAAGAAACAAAAGTTTAACTTATAAATCAATGCAGGATTTGATAAAAGAAATACAAATATAAGAAAAAGACATTTTTACCTTTTGTTTTCATGACTTAAGTAAAATAATGATACCAAAGAAAGGAAAGGAACAAGTCTGTGTGTTGATATGTAAATATCATTGCAGATATATTTCTCCATTTAAATCACCCATTCTGAATAAGTGCTTTTGTTTTCCACGTTCCTGTGGGATCTATCAGGTCAAATGTCAGCTCTGTCCTCAAAATGGCCTCTTATAAACCCTGTGTCTCCTTCCTCCAAAAGCAGGTGCATGAAATAAACCAGCAGGCAGTCAAAGTTGAAATTACATTTGTGTGTCCTAAATCATGACATTAGTCTTGAAGAGAAAGAAGAAAGCACAGATGTCTTTTCACCAAAGGACCTATCTCTATGGAAAAAAAGGGGGGTGGGGACAGGAAATCACAGAGACACACCACATTCCTGTTTGTTCCAACTGAGCACTTCCACAGACCTTCTTTGTATGAGCGAATGGAGACCAGACTCTCACAAGTGTTCCGGCCAAGATTAGTGCTGCAAATTCTCAGGCTCTGTGTGCACTCTGCTCTCCTTACACTTCCAAAATATTAACATCATTTCATATTTGACTGTTATGAACCTCATTTCCTGGCTAAATAAGGGGAAAGTTTTAGGACAAGAAGAGAGGGAGAGGGAAACATGGATGAGACACGCATGTGGGGGCATTTGGACTGTTCCCTTGAACATAACGTCCAGTACAGTGGTCCTTCCATACATACTGATTTTTCCATACTGAACGCTCTCACTCATTCTCACGTCAGCTTAACAACTTCCCTAGAATGAACATTTGAACAACTTTTAAAGGAAGCTGTTTTGAGCTTTGGAAATGTAATGTGAACATTAAGATTAAATTGTGTTGCGCACCTGCATTTTCTTATATCTTCAAATGTAAAAACCAGGATATTTTCTAAATTATGCAGTTATGCCACAGATTTCTGCTTTATCTTAATCATTCATATTTCAAATATATGGTTTTACATTTTTTGAAAAATACAGGAAAACAAAATGTAAACAAAAGTCACACATAATCCATCTTCTTTTTCAATGCAATACAACCTAGAAAGGGAAGTCCCAACCTATCCCAAACCCTACCACGTGTTTGTCAATTTGTCCTACTGTGGTGGTTTGCATGTTGCTGTGATACTGGAAACTATGCCACCAGTATTTCAAATACCAGAAGGGTCATCCATGGTGGACAGGTTTCAGCTGAGCTTCCAGAATAAGGCAAACTATGAAGAAGGACTTGGCGGTCTAACTCTGAAAAAATTAGCCAGTGAAAACCTTATGCACAGCAGTGGGACATAGTCTGAAGTAGTGGTGGAAAATAAGCCTCTCAGGTTGGAAGGCAATAATGGGCTCAAATATAGCAAAGATTGTGAGGATGGCGCAGGACCGGGCAGTGTTTCTTTGTGTTTCTATGAATTGGAACTGACTCCATGGCACAGAACAACAACAACAACAACCACAAACCCATAGCTCATCATTATGATGACTAACATTTGGTCTTTCCAGATGTTTTGTTTTTGTTTATAAGTATATGTGTACATGTACATGTACACACACGTTAATAAATATTCATACTTACATATATGTAAAATCTGATTACATTTTATCTAAAATGTCCTTTCTTTAATAAAATATCTTAAACATACTTTTGTGGAAAAATATACACATCTACCTGATTTAACAGCTGCATTATATTGCATATTGTTTTTAAACATTCTTCTATTGATGGCTTGGCTCCAAATTTTGCTATTACAAAAGCTTATGTATTTACAGATAGATAATCTTTGCACACAGACCAAGTTACTCTAGGACAGAATCCAAGAACAAAAAAATTGTTGTTTCAAAGGATTTTTGCATTTTAAAATTTTCACGGGTGCTCCGCCATTGTCCTCATTCACTGTTAGCAGGAATGTGTGAGAGTACTTTTCCCCTTATTTATTATTGCATATTGTTAATTTTATAATTTATATCAAACTGATGGGGGAAATCAGTTTTGTGGGTTTTTTTTTTTTTTTTTTAGTGTCCAAGTTGTTTTGTTTGATTGGTTTTCTTCTCACTTCTCTTGTCGAACATTTAATGACCTACTTAGTAGCCCTTTGTATTTTCTTTTTTGTGAATTCCCTGAATTCTGAATCTTGTTTTCTAATGGTCTGTCTATTATCGTTTTTAGGAGCTTTTCAGATATTATGGATCATAACTCTTGATTTGCTGAAGGTGTTGTAAATATCTTTTGAGTCTGTTCTTTGTCTTTTAAATTTATTTATGGTATATTTTATCATTTAGAAAAAAATTCAATGTTTTTAAACATATTGTTTTTTTTATTTTTTTGTTTTATATCTTGCTTAGGGAAGCTTTTTTTAATAAAAAAATCTCCTTTTTATTTAAAAAATTTAACTTTTTTTCATCTGTTTATTTCAAATATGCTACAAATTTTCTCAAAACTATTGACTGAATATTCCATGCTTCCACTGATTTGAAATGACACGTTTGTTATGGCCCTAGTAGGAATGCTATTAGTGAAAGGACAGGATAATGTAGGAAACAGACTTTGAAGTCTGATTGCCTAGATTTTAAACTCAGCTCCACCCCTCGCTCTCTGACTATGGGCAAGTTATTTATTCCCTCTCACATTCAGTTTTTTTTTTTTTTCCATCCGCATGATGGATTTCTGATTAACATGGTATCTAGGTTGGTTCCTAAGTAAATTGTTTATCTAGAGAATTCATTATATAGTCAAAATAGCCTGGTACTGATATAACGACAGGCACATTGGCCAATGAAATAGAATTGAGAACCCAGACATAAGTCCATCCATGTACAGTCACCTGATCTTCAACAAAGGCCCAAAGTCTGTCAAATGGGGAAAAAGCAGTCTTTTTAACAAATGGCTCTGGCAAAACTGAATGTCCATTTGCAAAAAAAAGTGAAACAGAATTTATTATGCTTTGAAGCTTAATTTTATCAAAACATTGGCAGCATTTACTGACATAATCTTGCCCTCTTTTTTTTAAACTCTGGTGTCACAGCCTTTAAGAATTTGGCTGCTAACCAAAATGTTGGCAGCTTGAATCCACTGGCCTCTTTTTGAAAGCCCTATGAGGCAATTCTACTCTGTCCTATAGGGTCACTGTAAGTTGGGATCAACGACAAGGAGTTTTTAAAATTATTCTTATGTATCTGACCTCTATATGACAACTATGTAAGTTTTGCATAGACTTTATCCTCTCAGCATGTTTACAATATCAGTCCCGCTATCTTTCAGGAAAGTGCTACCACTTTTGCCTTAGAACAGAAAGAATGACAGCGAGAAGTCCGTGATGACCTCTGTTGTATGCCAAAAGCTCTGCTAAGTGTTGGGTATTTGCATCCACTGCTTTTCCACTTTAGGCGGTTCACAATACAGGGATTAGAAGTTTATCTATAAACAGATAAGTCACAATTCAAGTTGCAAAGTGCTAAATAAGAATATGAGTAAAATACTACTGGGACTTAAAAGATGAACTCGTCCTAGTTGAAAAGGAAAGCTTTCCTGCAAAATGGGAAAGATAGGAAGGGCATCTGAGGAAGAAAACATATGTCCAGAGAGACAGCTGTGAGGCAACAACAGTGAGAATATCTGTGTAGCTGGGGAAGCTGTAGAAAGCAGAGGAGTCAGGAAGGGTAAGTTAAGCCGAAGTGTTAAGAGCTTTAAGATAAATCAAGGAGTTTAATTTGTAACAACAGGCAATAGAAAGCCATCAGAGGTTAAAAAGCCAGGGAGCAACGTTACTGATTTGTGATATAAGAAATTACTGGGACCAAAATTTCTGCTTACTGCTGGTTGCTTACATACATAATTTTCTTTCTCCTAAAATGCCATGAAAATTGTTCTATGTGATAATCAAAGCCCTGTGAAAATAACTGGACAAGAACACATATACAAATCCATAAATGAACATTTTTATGGATATATTATTCAAGATATTTAAATATTTTCAAACTGAGGAGAGTGGTATATTGAAAAAATAATATCATAATTGCAAAGCCATTTAGGGTTTATTTCAGGAATGCAAAGATTGTTCAGTATTGTAAATATATTCAAATAATGTACTGTAAGAAAGACTTTTTTTTAAAATATATGAGTCTTCTAAAATGTGTAACAAAGGTATTTGGTAAAACATAACACATATTTTTTAGTATAAAAACCCATAGCAACCTAGGAGTTAAAAAGAAATGCCCTTAATTTAGTAAAATATCTATGATAAAAATAACTCCACCATTCATCTGTCAATTCGTTACACTGTGGCAGCTTGTGTGTTGCTGTGATGCTGGAAGCTAAGTCATTGGTATTTCAAATGCTAGAAGGGTCATCCATAGTGGACAAGTTTCAAAGAACTTCTAGGCTAAGAGACTAGGAAGAAGGATCTGGCAGTTCATCTCTGAAAAAACTGGCCAATGAAAACCTTATGAATAGCAGCAGAACATTGTGATATAATGCTGGAAGATAAGTCCCTCAGGTTGAAAGGGACTCAAAATACAACTGGGGAAGAGCAGCCTCCTTAATTTTAGAGTTGACCGTAATGATATGAGTGCAGTAAACTTTTGGGACCTTCGTTTGCTGAAGCGACACCACTCAAAATGAGAAGAAACAGCTGCAAACATCCATTAGTAATTGGAATGTAGAATGTACAAAGTATGAATCTGGAAAAACTGGAAGTCATCAGAAATGAAATGAAACACATTAAGATGGTATCCTAGCCATTAGTGAGCTAAAATGGACTGGTATTGGCTATGTCGAATTGGACAATCATATGGTCTACTATGCTGGGAATGACAAATTGGAGAAGAAAGGTGTCATATTCATTGTCAAAAAGAACATTTCATATCTATCCTGAAGTACAAAGCTGTCAGTGATAGGATAATATCCACATGCCTATAAGAAATACCAATTAATACGGCTATTATTCAAATGTATGCGACAACCACTAATGCTAAAAAAAAAAAAAATGCTAAAGATGAAGAAGTTAAGATTTTTACCAACTTTTGCAGTCCAAAATTGATCAAACGTAAAATCAACATTCACTGATAATTATTGGTGATTAGAATGGGAAAGTTGGAAATTGAAGAAGGACTCAGTTGGGAAATATAGTCTTGGTGATAGAAACAACATTGGAGATCCCATGAGAGATTTTTTGCAAGCACAATGATCTATTCATTGCAAATACCTTTTCTCAACAGTGTAAAATGTGATTTTACACGTGGACCTCACCGGATGGAATACATAGGAATCCAATCTACTACATCTGTGGAAAGAGATGGTGGAGAATCTCGATATCATCAGTCAGAACAAGTCCAGAGGCTGACCAGGAAATGGACTATCAATTGCTCATATGCAAGTTCAAGGTGAAGCTGAAGAAATTTGGCTTCCCGTGAAAGCCAAAGTACAAGCTTTAGTATATCCCACCTGAACTTAGAGACCATCTCAAGAATAGATTTGATGCACTGAACACTAACGACTGAAGACCAGATGACTTGTGGGAAGAAAGCTAGGAAATCAAACAGGAAGAAAACAAAAGGTCATTAAAAGGCAGAAAGAAAGAAAAGACCAAAATTGATGTCAGAAGAGACTCTGAAACTTGCTCTTGAATGTCGAGTAGAAATGATGAACTGAAAGAGATGAAAAGAAGAATTGAAAGGGCAGCTTGAGAAGACAAACTAAGTATTAAAGTGAAACATGCAAATACCTGGAATTAGAAAACCAAAGGGGAAGAACACGCTTAGCATTTGTCAAACTGAAAGAACTGAAGAAAAAATTCAAGATTCAAGGTGCAATATTGAAGGATTATGTGGGCAAAATACTGAATGATCCAGGAAGCATCAAAAAAAGATGGAAGGAATACAGAGTCACTGTACCAAAAATAATTGGTTGACATTCAACTATTTCAGGAGCTACCACATGATCAAGAATCGGTGGTACTGAAGGAAGAAGTCCAAGCTGTACTGAAAGCATTGGCGAAAAACAAGGCTCCAGAATTTGATGGGATACCAATTGAGATGTTTCAACAAATGAATGTAGCGCTGGAGGTGCTCATTAATCGATGCCAAGAAATTTGGAAGACAGCTACCTGTCTGACTGGAAGAGTCAGTATTTGTGCCCATTCCAAAGGAAGGCTATTCAACAGAATGTGGAAATTATCAAACTACACCATTAATATCACATGTAAGTAAAATTATCCTGAAGATAATTAAAAAATGGCTGCAGCAGTACATTGAAAATGAACTGCCAGAAATTCAAGTCAGATTCAGAAGAGGTTGTGGAATAAGGGATATCATTGCTGATGTCTGATAGGCCCTGGCTGAAAGCAGAGAACACCAGAAAGATGTTTACCTGTCTTTTATTGACTATGCAAAGGCGTTTGACTTGTGGATCATAACAAATTATGGATAACATTGAGAAGAACAGAAATTTCAGAACACTTGATTTTGCTCAAGCAGAAAGTACATATAGACAAAGAGGCCATCATTTCAATAGAATAACAGGATGCTGCGTGGTTTAAAATCAGCATATGGATGTTCAATATGTATGGTGAGTGAATAATTCGAGAAGCTGGATTACATGAAGAACACGGCATCAGGATTGGAGGTAGACTCATTTATAAACTGTGATATGCATGTGACACAATCTTGCTTGCTGAAAGCCAAGAGAACCTGAAGCACTTATTGATGAATATCAAAGACTACAGCCTTCTGTATGCATTACACCTCAACATAAAGAGAGCAAAAATCCCTAAAACTGGACCAGTAAGCAACATCGTGATAAACAGAGAAAATATTGAAGTTGTCAAGGATTTCATTTTACCTGGATCTACAATCAATGCTCATGGAAGCAGTAGTCAAGAAATCAAAGGACACACGCATTCGGCAAATCTGCTGCAAAAGACCTCTTTAAAGTATTAAAAAGCAAAAATGTCACCTTGAGGACTAAAGTGCACCTGACCCAAACCATGGTATTTTCAATCGCCTCATATGCATGTGAAAGCTGGTCAATGAATAAAGAAGACCAAGGAAAAAATTTATGTCTTTGAATTATGGTGTGGGTGAAGAATAATGAATATTCTATGGACTGCCAAAAGAACAAAAAAAAATCTGTCTTTGAAGAACTACAGCCAGAATGTTTCTTAGAAGGGAAGATGTCGAGATTTTGTCTTACTTACTTTGGATATGTTATCAGGAGAGAACGGTCCTTGGGGAGGGACATCATGCTTGGTAAAGTAGAAAAAACAAACAAACAAAAACTAATCCTGTTGCCATCAAGTTGATTCTGACTCATCGCTACCCTATACAACAGAGTAGAACCGCCGCATAGGGTTTCCAAGGAGCAGGTGTTGGTTTGCCGACTGGTTTGCAGCCCAGGTCTTAAGGACTGTGCCACCAGGGCTCCTGGTAAAGAAAAGGTAAGTGAAAAAGAGGAAGACTCTCAACAAGGTGGATTGACACAATGGCTGCAACAATAGGTTCAAACATAGCAACAAATGTGAGGATGGCACGGGATGGGGAAGTGCTTCCTTCTGTTGTACATAGATAGGGTTTCTATGCCTTGAAAATGACTTTATAGCAGCTTAACAACAGCAACAGTTAGGGATATAGTGGAATCAAGATGAAGAAGATGTAGTTTCTTGTTCAGAGAACCAAGATTCCAGTGAAGGCTATAGACATAAATACATGGATATAGAAAGGAACTGCCAAAATTTTGGAGCATGGAGCTTAGAGTCAGAAAGCAATAAGACATAGCTTAGGGTGTACCAATCCTGTTTAATGGAATAAGGTTTCCTTCTGTCACTCCCTACAGGGCAGCACTTTTATTTATTTTTATTGTACTTTAGATGAAGTTTTATAGAACAAGTTGCCCTCTCATGAAACAGTACACATATTGTTTTATGACATTGGTTATCAACCCCATGACATGTCAATACTCTCCCTTCTCAACCTTGGTTTCCCCATTACCAGCTGTCCTGTCCCCTCCTGCCTTCTATCTACTCCTTGACACTGGGCTGGTGTGCCCCTTTAGTCTCATTTAGTTTTATGAGGCCGTCTAATCTTTGGATGAAGAAGGAACCTCAGGAGTGACTTCATTACTGAGCTAAAAGGATATCTGGGGGCCATACTCTCGGGGTTTCTCCAGTCTCTTGTGAGGCCAATAAGTCTGGTCTTTTTTTGCGAGTTAGAATTTTGTTCTACATTTTCTCCAGCTCTGTCCAGGACCCTCTTCTGTGATCCCTGTCAGAGCAGTCAGTGGTGGTAGCTGGGTACCATCTAGTTGTACTGAACTGAGTCTGGTGGAGGCAGAGGTAGTCGTGGTTCACCAGTCCTGTGGACTAATCTTTCCCTTGTGCCTTTAGTTTTCTTCATTCTCCCTTGCTCCAGATGGGGTGAGATCAGTGAAGTATCTTAGATGGCTGCTCACAGGCTTTTAAGACCCAAGACTCTGCTCACTAAATTAGAATGTACAACATATTCTCTATAAACTATGTTATGCCAATTGAGCTAGATACTCTCCAAGACCGTGATCCTAACAGCCCTCAGCCCAGTAAATCGGTCCCTCAGGGAGTTTGAATGTGTCTATGGAGCTTTTGTGACTTTGCTTTGTACACGTTGTGCTGGCTTCCCCAGTATTGTGAACTGTCTTACCCTTCCCCAAAGTTATCACTTATCTATTGTCTATTTAGCATTTTTCCATCACCTCCCCTCCTCTCTGTCATTACCATCAAAGATTATTTCTTTTTGTGTGTAAACCTTTTCATGAGTTTTTATAGTGGTGGCCTCATACAATATTTGTCCTTTAGCGATTGACTTATTTCACTCAGGATTATGCCCTCCAGATTCATTAAAGTGATGAGGTGTTTCACAGATTCATCATTGCTCTTTATCGTTGCATAGTTCTCCATTGTGTGTATGTACCATAGTTTGTTTATCCATTATCTACTGATGGGCATCTAGGTTGTTTCCAGCTTTTTTTGCTATTGTGATCAATGCTGCAATGAACATGGGTGTGTATATGTCTGTTTGTGTAATGGCTGTTATTTCTCTAGGATATATTCCTAGGAGTGGGATTGCTGGATCAAATGGTATTTCTATTTCTAGCTTTTTAAGGAAGTGCCATATCATTTTCCAAAATGGTTGTATCATTTTGCATTTCCACCAGCAGTGCATAGGAGTTCCCGTCTCCCTGCAGCCTCTCCAACATTGTTATTTTCTGTTTTTAATGATTCGTGCCAGTAATGCTGGGGTGTTTTGATTTACATTTCTCTAATGGCTAGTGAGCGCGAGCATTTCCTCATGTATCTGTTAGCCTCTTGAATGTCTACTTTGGTGAAGTGTCTGTTCATTTCATTTGCCCATTTTTCGATTGAATTATTTGTCTTTTTTTTTTTTTTTTGCTGTAGAAGTATTTGATTTTCCTATAGATTTTAGAGATTATACCTTTGTTGAATTTGTCATAGCCAATTTTTTTTTCCCCCAGTTTGTGGGTTCTCTTTTTACTCTTTTGGTGAAGTCTTTTGAAAGCATAGGTGTCTAATTTTTGGAAGATCCCAGTTATCCATCTTATCTTCTGAAATTTGTGTTGTTAGTTATGGTTTGTATCCTGTTAATGCCGTGTATTAGGGCCTCTAGCGGTTGCTCCTAGTTTTTCTTCTATGATCTTTATAGCTTTTGGTTGTATATTTAGGTCTTTGATCTATTTTGAATTAGTTTTTGTGTATGGTGTGAGGCATGGGTCCTGTTTCATTTTTTTTTTTTTGGATTGGGATAACATTGTAAATTGTTTTGGGTAGAATTGTCATTTTTGCAATGTTGAGTCTACATATCCAGGAGCATGGTATCTTTTTCCATTTATGTAGATCTCTTTTGGTTTCTTGCAGTAGTATTTTGTAGTTTTCTTTGTATAGGTCTTTTACTTTCCTGGTTAGATTTGTTCCTAAGTATTTTATTTTCTTAAAAACTATTATAAAAGGTATTGTTTTCCTTTTCATCACTTTCTTTATTGGTGTATAGGAATCCAACTGATTTGTGTGTGTTTATCTTCTATCCTACTTCTCTGCTGAATCTTTCTATTAGTTCCAGTAGTTTTCTTATGGAGTCTTTTGGGATTTCTATGTACAGTATCGGAAACCCTGGTGGTGTCGTTGTTAAGTGCTACAGCTGCTAACCAAAAAGTCAGCAGTTCGAATCCACCAGGCACTCCTTGGAAACCCTATGGGGCAGTTCTACTCTCTCCTATAGGGCCGCTATGAGTTGGAATCAACTTGACGGCAATGGGTTTTTTTTTTTTGTTTTTTTTTTTCCTGGTATGTGTAGTATCATATCATCTGCAAATAGAGACAGTTATACTTCTTCATTACCAATTTGGATGCCCTTTATTTCCTTTTCTTGCCTTATTGCTTTAGCTAGGACTTCCAGCACAGTGTTAAATAGGAGTAGTGATAAAGAGCATCCTTATCTTGTTCACGTTCTCATGGGGAACGTTTTCAGCCTCTCTCCATTAACAATGATGTTGCCCATTGGTTTTGTATAGATGACCTTTATTATGTTGAGGAATTTTTCTTCTATACTAATTTTATTGAGAGTTTTTATCAGGAATATGTGTTGAACTTTGTCAAAGCCTTTTCTGTGTCAACTGAGATGATCAAGTGTTTCTTTTCTTTCCTTTTATTTATGTGGTGGATTATGTTGATTGATTTTCTAATGTTGAACCATCCTTGCATACCTGCTATGAATCCTACTTAGTCGTGGTGTATAATTATTATTATTTTTTTTATATGATGCTGAATAGCATTGGCTAGAATTTTGTTAAGAATTTTTGCATGTATATTCATGAGAGATATTGGTCTGTAGTTTTCTTTTTTTGTGGTGTCTTTGTCTGGTTTTGGCATCCGGGTTATGCTGGCTTCATAGAATGAATTTGGCAGCATTGCTTCCTTTTCTATGTTTTGAGATCATTTGAGTAGTACTGGTATAAGCTCTTCTCTGAGTTTTGGTAGAATTCTTCAGTAAAGCCATCTGGGCCAGGTCTTTTTTTTGGTGGGATTTTTTTTTTAGTTATTATTACCTTTTCAATCTCTTTTGTTATTGGTCTGTTCAGATTTTCAACATCATTTTGTGTTAGTTTGTGTAGGTAGTGTGTTTCTAGTAATTTGTCCATTTCCTCTAGGTTTTCAAATTTGTTGGTGTATAGTTTTTCATAATATTCTGTTATGATCCTTTTTATTTCAGTTGGGTCTGTTGTAATGTCTCCCATTTCATTTCTTATTTGGGTTATCTGTGTTCTCTCCTGTTTTTCTTTTGACAATTTGGCCAGTGGTTTGTCGATTTTGTTGATCCTCTCTAAGAACCACCTTTTGATTTTGTTGATTCTATTGTTTTTCTATTCTCTACTTCATTTTTTTCCTGCTCTGACAGTTCTTATTTCCTTTCTTCTGGTGGCTGTGGGCTTCTTTAGCTGTTCTCTTTCTATTTGTTCAAGTTGTGTTGCCAATTTTTTGATTTTGTCCCTTTCTTCTTTTTGATATGTGCATCTATTGCTATAAATTGACCTCTGAGCACTTCTTTTGCTGTGCCCCAAAGGTTTTGGTATCATGTGTTTTCATTCTTGTTTGATTCTAGGAATTTTTTGATTCCATCTTTGATTTCTTCTATTACCCAGGGTTTTTCTTAAGCCAGGTTATTCAGTTTCCATGTAATTTATTCATTTTTCCTTTCTCTTCCTGTTGTTAATTTCTGCTTTGATGGTGTTGTGATCAGAGAAGATAGTTTGTATTATTTCAATATTTTGGATTTTGTTGAGGGTTGCTTTGTGACCTAAGATGCGGTCTGTTCTGGAGAATGTTCCATGTGCTTTGGATAATAATGTGTACTTTGAAGCTGTTGGGTGGAGTGTTCTACATATGTCTATGAGGTCAAGATGGCTGATTGTGTCCTTTGGCTCTTCTTTATCTTTGTTGAGTTTCTTTCTAGATGTTCTGTCCTTTTCCAAGAGTGGTGTGTTGAAGTCGCCTACTATTATAGTACAGTTGGCCGTTTCTCTCTTCAGTGCTGTTAAAGATTTTTTAATGTATTTTGGAGCCCTGTCATTGGGTGTGTAGATATTAATTATGGTTATGTCTTCATGATGAATCATCCCTTTAATCGTTATATAGTGCCTTTCTTTGTCTTTTATAGTGTATTTTGTTTTAAAGTCTCTTTTACCGAGGTTAGTATTGCCACTCCTGTTGTTTTTTGGTAGCTGTTTGCTTGATATATTTTTTTCCATCCTTTGATTTTTAATACATTTATGTCTTTGTTTCTAAAGTGTGTCTCTTGTAGACAGTATATTGATGGATCCTGTTTTTTTTTTTTTAACCATTCTGTTGCTCTCTGTCTCTTTATGTGTATATTTAGTCCATTTACATTCAGTGTAATTATTGATAGGTGTGTTTATTGCTGCCATTTTTGTGGTGCATTTTTCAGTGGTGCTGACGTTTTCTTTGTTCCTTTTACTCTCCTGTGCTGAATTCCTTTTCTTTGTGGATATGTTTTCATTTCTTTTGTTTTTGTAAATTTTGTGTTATTGAGACTTTCTGCTTTTCTTCTTTGTTTTGATGAGTAGGTTGGATAACTTTCTTTGTGGTTACCTTGAAATTTATCCTTATTTTCCTAGGTTTGAACTTGGTATTGCTTTGCCTTCCTCTCCATTAGAGAATTCTATACCCACACATTTTTTTCCCCTTTTTTATTGTTCTGATGTTTTCATTTACAGATTAACCTGTCTGGATCCCTGGTGCAAAACTTTTGGTTTTGAACAGTCCTTGAGTGTTCATCTCCTAGGTTGGTATCTGGCTGGTGTGATCTTGTGTCCTAGATTCAGGCTGTCATCTGATGTTGATTGTTCTCAAACCAAAGGACTCCCTTTAATAATTCTTGTAAGTTAGATTTGTTTTTTCATATTCCCTTGATTTCTGTTTATTTTGAAATGTCCTAATTTCACCATCATATTTGCACAATTTTTCATTTGCACAAGAGTTTTGCAGAATATATTATTCTTGGTTGGCAATTTTTTTCTTTCAAGGTTTTGTACATGTCATCCTATTGCCTTCTTACCTGCATGGTTTCTGCCAAGAAATCAAAGCTTAGTCTTATTGTTTCCCTTCTGTATGTGACTTTTCATTTTTCTCAAACTGCTCTCAGGAGTCTGTCTTTGCTTTTAGTGACTGTGATTATGATATGCCTTGGTGATTTTCTTTTGGGGTCTATCCCACATGGGGTTCACTGAGCTTCTTGGATGGTTGCTTTTCAGCTTTCATGATATTTGGGAGGTTTTCTGTCAACAATTCTTCAATCATCCTCTCTGTGTTTTCTGTTTTATCCCTCTGTTCTGGAACTCTGATCATGTGCAAATTTTTGCTTTTGATTATATCATGCATAATTCTCAGGGTTTCTTCATTTTTCTTCATTCTTTTTTTCTGACTTTTCCTCAAACAAAGTGGTATCCAAGTATTTGTCTTGTATCCAAGTATTTCACTGATCCTGCTTTCCATTGTTTCAAACCTACTCCTCAGACCTCCTATGACACTGTCCATTTCTGAAATCTTGTTGTTTATCTTTCTGATTTCTAGTTGTTTTCATATGATTTCTAGTTGTGAATTTATTTTGACCGTTTGTTCCCGTATTATTTTCCTGAATTATTCCATTATTTTGTCTGAATTTTCCATGAATTTGTCTATATTTCCCTCATTTTTTTCTGCTTTTTGCCTCAACTCTTGGATAGCTCTGAGTATTACAGATTTGAATTCCCTATCAGGTAGTTCCAGTGCCTTTTCTTCTACTGGAAAGTCATCTGGTGTTTTATTTTGGATGCCTACTGAAACCATCCTGTCTTGTTTTTTCATGTGTTTTGAGATTGCTTGTTGTCTTCAGGACAATCACTAGTATTTTTTTCATTTATTGATTGTAGATATGTTTGTTTCACCCTACTTTTTTTTGTTTTATTTGGTTATATCTGAGCAGGCAGATTGCGCATTCTTTGGAATTTGCTCATTTGTGCACATGCTACTTTTCACCTTCTTGTCCAGTTGGCAGGGCCAGTTGCTTCCTATGGTACAGCAGTGAAGTCCAGCTGAAGAGCAGTTGCCAGGATGGATTTTTTGTGCAGGTATTGTAGTTGTCAAGTTGAAAGAGACAAGAAACTGAGGAATGAAGAAAAAATGGGAAAAAGAAAAAAATAATAATAATAATTAAAAAAAAAAGAGAGAGCGAAGAAAAAAAGAAAGACCCCCAGGGATCCCACTGATACAGCTGTGCAGACTGGGGAAGTGACTCCCAAGCTGAGCAGTACAGCCTACCTAAAAGGGTAGAGATTGTACACAGCACCAGGTATTCAGGAGATAGGAAAAGAGGGCATGCAGACAGACACTAGATATGGAGAAATGAAAAAAGTAAAAGGGAAAAATATATATTAAAAAAATAGAAAAAAAAAAAAAAGAAATGCCCCTAGGGGTCCCACGGATGTGGCTGTGCAGACAAGTAAGTGCCTCCCACGCAGTGCAATACAGCATGTCTAGAAGGAGTTCCCAAGCCACAAAGAGAAAACGAACAAACAAAACAAAAACAACAACAAAAAGGCCCTGGGGATCCCACCAATGTGGCATCACAGATCAAGGAAGTAGTTCCCCTGCCAAATGGTATTTCACAGTCCGAGACAGCTTTTTGTGTTATTTGTATTAAGATTTCAGTGTCTCTTCACCATCTTTCATCGCTGAATGTTAAAAACTTGCCATAGCATCCCCTCCTTTTCTCTCCTTGTAAGATAATGTCTACATAATTGCTTCTCCAATTTGATCATATAATTCACATTGAAGGGTGATTGCATGCTGGAGATTACACTAGTTTCTATGTCTCAATGAAAAGAAACTATGCATAGACCTTATATTAAAGATTTTTTCAATCTTCCAGGAAAAATACAATACTCAAAATTAGGAAAATTCTTTAAGATAATATTAAAGAGTAGATAAGAAGTGGTTATGTAAGTGTGTTTGCAACAAATTTACCAGATGTTCCACATTCAAATCACAATATATCTGTGGTCTTTGCATGTCAATATCAATAAGCTCACATATTTTTTTTTTATATATATGTACATATACAGAACTAATCTTAGAAATACTTTTATTTTTATGTAAATAGCATTCAGATAACTTCCAAATATGTAAATTAACCCTCATAAAAAAGTTGTGAGCTATGCTGTCTTTACAATTTTTCTTTTTTAAAAGAAAGTAAACTGAGGTTAGAAATGTCAGAAGCTTTGCCCAAGTTTCCACATCTGGAATTGGGATTCTCAGATCTTCTATGCTTTTTTCACAATACAGCACTGCCTCTTTGTAGCTATCAGTTTAGATACGTTTACATGTGCTATGAGATTTATCGATACACAAGGATTTCTATATAGAAGTATTTATACTTGTTTTCTTATACAAAATAAAGATTTGGTTAGTAAGGAAAAGAGAAGTGATAATCCCAAAACTGTGGCTTGCACTATACTTTTCTCTTGATTTCTCCCTGTTTAGGAAGCCTCCTGATCATTCAGATTATCATTTAAGACTCTTCCTTTGTTTAAGCCACCAGTTGTTCTTGTGTGCCAGACTCCTTTCTCAAAGTTAGATTTGACCTGCAGTATTAACAATAACTATCACCTCTACCAATTGACAAAAGGCTGCAAAAGTATACTTTGCCATCCAATCTTGCAAGAATAGTCATTTGGGAATTTTAGCATGTTAGAAAAGGAGTCATTGCTGAGGGCTAATTACTGGCTACTTATTTTTTATTCTATCTCTCCACACTCGTGACTAGCTTCACAGAAACACATATACGTTCTACTCTTTGTCAAATGCTATAAACAGTGGCGAGCTCTATGCATCACTTCTGGAAGCTTATAAAGATAAGAACATTATGGATTCACAACAAATCAAAGATCTTGCAGTTTCGTTCTTAATAACGAGATTATCAGCCTCCTAAATCTGAGAAATGAAACCATCCACAGCCACTAACTTACTGTCTACATTATCCTAACCTTATTATTCCAGGAAATTCTTGCTCAAGAAGGTGCAGTTGCAAATACTTTATTGTTTATGTCAGCACTTCCTGAAAATCTGTGTATCTGAACAGTAGACTATTAGTTTGCTCATTGAGATTATCAAAATGCTATTTACTCTTCGAGTTTCTCTTAAAGCACTCATATCTCTCTCTTCCCTAATTATAAACTATTATGTTATGACTAAAATCCAAACCCATTGCTGCCTGTTCGGTTCCAACTCATAGCAACCCTATATGACAGAGTAGAACTACCTCATAGTGTTTCCAAGGAGGGGCTGGGGGATTTGAACTGTTGACATTTTGCTTAGCAGCTGAGCACTTAACCACTGTGCCACGAGGACTCCCTTATGACCTTAAACCAACCTCTATTCATCCCTTTGTATTGAAAGACGTGGCTTTAAACTGGATCCCTTAAACTTACTAATATCCAATTCAAATTTTGTCCTATCCCTTCCAAGATGCTCCTGGTCTCTCTTACTGCAGTAGACAATAACTTTGATCTTATTTGATCAACAGATTATTTTCCTGGTCTCTTTGGGAAGTCAACAGTAGACAATGATAGTAGTTCTACAGAAGAGGAAACAAAAAACACACTCTACTAGAAGAAAATAGTTTCCTTTTAATTCCTTTTTTTTCCACACTGGACAGGCCCATACTCACTTGTGAAGTGAGGATAGCTTAGCTTTGATGCTCCTGTTTTAGCCCAGTTATCTCTCACCCTGCGAATACTTCTTTATTCCTGCAACCACTACATGGTCAGGCAGGGATCCTCACATTGGCTTTTCTCACATCCTGTCCCCAAATGCGCATAGTACAAAGTTTGACCAGGTTGCTGGGTGGCACAAATGGTTTGTGCTGGACTATGAACCTGAAGGTTGGTGGTTGGAACCCTCCCAGTAGCACCACAGAGAAAAGCCCTGATGATATGCTTCTGTGAATATTACTAAACCCATTGCCATTGAGTCGATTTTGATACATCGTGGCTCTACAGGACAGAGTAGAACTTCCCCATAGGGCTTCCAGGGTTGTAATCTTTAGGGAAGCAGACTGCTGGATCATTCTCCCTCTGAGCAGCTGGTGGGTTATTGGCCAAGAGCTTAACCACTGTGCCACCAGGACTCCTTGGCTGTGAAGATTACAGCCAAAAAAAACCTATGGAGCAGTTCTACTCTGTAACACATAGGGTCACCATGAGTTGAAATCAACTCAGTGGCAACAGATACAAGTTTGTCCACGTGGTGACTGCATCCTGTGGGTAAGGTAAGCTGTTCATAGTTGATAAAGCAACTCTCTACTCAGGCATAGTTCCTGTGAAAATTTCTTTAGTGGCAAATAATTTAAGTGAAAATGAAAGCTACATTTTGAGGGCCTTCTATTGTTCTGTGTGAGTGTTCCATCTTTATTCCATGTAAAGTTTCTGCTTTGCAGGTTGCTGGGGTCTGAAACATAAACATGTGCTTTACCTTTAATTCCTTCTCTGAACTCAGGTGATCAGTTCTCTTAAAATCCTCAGAGTGAAATCATTTTTCTTCTTGTTTCAATAAGCATTAGAAAAATGTTCAGCTATGCTCTTGTGATGTTTATTGAATTTTTGAAAAGAACATGGTCACTGAACCATCTTGCAAGTGGGAGAAAGGATCACCAAAGTAAGGATTATTTATATCCAAAAGTTTGAGTGCTAATCTGTGATTTTAAATGAATTTATTTATTACACATATTTACATTACAAATAGCAAATATTCAAATGAAAATCACATTGGTGCTACAAAACTGTCAATAGGAACTGAACACTGAGCTACTATTATTCAGAGAACAGGCTGTTAAACATTTCTTTTTCTGTCATTATTTACCCTTTCTCATTATTATATCTGGAGTATGGTTTTAATTATTCTACACCTGTTAGGCACATCTATTTCTTGTGTTAAGGTTCACTCTATGTGAAGTATGGAGTCTGCATTTATCAACATATTTTAATGGGAAGTGCAAGTCCAATCACGTTTGTGGAGCATAAGGTCCTGTGCCAATGCAACTTATGTTTCTTGATTTTACTTTAATGTAAATTTCTGTTGCCTCCGCAGGACACTCCTGCTCAATAAGAATTAATTTTGAGAAACTGCCTACTCTTAGAGAAATCTATTCCAATAGTTTTTTTTTTTTTTCTTAGCATTGCATAGGCAGTATAAATAACAATGTGAATCACTTTAAACAATTTCAAATACAAGCTAAATGGGGGTCTTTAAGAAAATAGCCTTGTTGGAGCATTTTAGTGTTTTACTAGCAAAGAGATTTCTTACCTGTAAAAGGTTGTTTCATAAGAGATAATAAGAATTATAGTTTTTTGATAAGAAATTTACAGTACTCGTGATAACAGCCATTGCCCTAGAGACGCTAGTGTTGGAGGTATAAGTACCCATAAAACAGTAACATACTTAATATCATACTTACCTCATTGCTTTGATGCTGGTAGAAATATATTAAAATATGAGACCTCATCAAGGAGTTATTTTGCCTTTTTTTTTTTTAATTTGACAACCTTGAAAGAATTGACTAAAAAAATACATTTCCCTATTTAAAAAAAAATTTATAGGGACTTTTCAATTTTCCACATAAACACACAAAATAGTATCACTTCTCCCCACAGAGCATCCCCCTGCCTCCAACTCCTTTGCTTGTCTAAGCCATGATTTTTTTTGTTTGTTTATATGTTTTGTTTTGTGTTGTTTTCATTAATGCCAGCAGGAGTAAGTCATCTCTTTGATCTTGAAATGATGCTGTATACTATTTGCCAGACTCTTTCAGGTTCTCCCACAGAAGGATAGCCAGAAAGGTCTTTCTTGTTTATCATTTACATTTATGGCTGAGTTGTTCCTAAAGATGAGTCCCTGGGTGGCACAAATGGGATTAAGTGCTTGGCTACTAACAGTAAAAGTAGGAAGTTTGAATTCACTTAGAGGCTCCTCAGAAGAAAGGCCTGGTGATCTGCTTTGAAACTCACAGCCTTAAAAACTCTACAGAATAAAGTTCTACTCTGTAACACAAGGGATCACCAAATCACTTACAGCAAGTGGAAGTAGGTTTTTGAGTGGTGCAAAAGGTTTGCATTCATCTACTAATCAAAAGTTAGGTGGTTTGAACGCACTCAGTGCCACTTTGGCACTGTGGAAGAAAGGCCTAGCAATCTGCTTTCAAGAAAATCTTATGGAGTTCAGTTCTACTCTGTAACACATGGGATCACCATGAATTGGAATCCACTTGACTACAACAGGTAGAGAATAGAGGTTGTTGGATGGCGGTTTAAAGAATTGGGTTTCCATACAGGCTGTATGTTGTGTCTGTCTATCTCTCCGTCTGTGGTCTGTCTATCTATCTATCCATCTGTCTTTCATCTATCTACTTAGACCTCTTTACTCCATCATCAGCCCTTCAGCCTAGTTCTAGACCCCATAACAAGAAGTCAAAGGAATTGGGAATTTCAGTTTGTAGAATTTTCAAGGAGTCAATGTCTTCTGACTATTGCTGTGCATTTACTCTTGGGAGTTTACACAATGAGGTAGAAACACTGATATTGCACAGATATTCTGTATACTCACAGCTACAGATAAAATGAATGTGGGACGGGAATGGTGCAATGACTTCCCAATTTTACAACTCTAAATGTTTAAGTGGCTTTCTTTTCACCTCTTTTTTTTGGAAGCCTTTTTAAAAATTTTTTTATAGGTTGACACACTGGGAGAATGTTTGAATACAGAATAAGAGCAAAACAATTTCTTAACTATTCCAAAGAGAACACTGAGAAAGGCTAAGTAACAAAGCAAAAATGCACCCATGGAGTGAAGGGACCAGAATTCATGAATGAAAGATAAAAAAGAGCTCTCACTGCTCTTCAGAACATAATCTCTTATTAATTCTCCATTCTTTTCCTTCTTTTTTTCTTCCCTTTTTTTGTTTTCTCCATTTTTCCTTTTCTCTCTCCCTCAGAGACAGTGTACCATTATACCATTTATATGTTTCCATTTATACGGCTCTCACTACTCTGGCAGACCTTTCATATGCATTATTTCAATAATCTTCAATATAAGGTTTACAAAGTTTTTATATTACTTTTATAGATGAGGAATCTCATGAATGCAAAGATTAAGTGAGTTGTCGATGGCCACATGGCTAACCACTTGGCATCGATTCGATTCCTACTCATCTTGACCTCACATATGCCACAGCGGAACTGTGCTCCATAGGATTTTCAGTGACTGACTTTTCTGAAGTAGATCTCCTGGCCTTTCTTCCAAGGTGCCTTGGATGAACTTGAACTTCCAACTTTCTGCTTAGTAGCTGAGTGTGTTAACCAGGCACTAGTAAATGTTGAAGTCAGAATTTAAACTCAACCTGTCTAAAATGTGTCATTTGGTAGGTTACCAGTGCTTTTCAATCTTTAATGTACAACTCAAAATTATCTGGGCATCTGGTTAAAATGCAGATCTAGAATCAGGAGCTCAGGGCCAGACAGCCTACATTTCTGGGAGTTGTGGATGTCAATGTTCTCTGGGTTATACCTTGAGTAGTATTTGAATAGTCATTAATTTAGAATTGCAAAGTTTTTATTGATATTGAGTTTACTCTTAATTTTATCTCATTGTTTTGGCATAGCTCCAAAATACTACAGATTGATTTATTCCCAGGTTTTTATTCTTCATTCCATCCAATTCTTAGAACTTTCTTGTATCAGTACAACTGCCTCAAACAAATTCCCCCTCAAGGTCTGTATTTAGATAGAAATCTCAGATATAGCACTTTTTGTCTTCAGTCCATCCATCACATTTTTCATTCCACTAATCATTTTTTCTCCTCCTCTGAACTCCTTTCAATTTATCTAGATCTTTTGGGCACCAAACAAGCACAAAATTGAATGCTGTATTCCAGGTGCAGACCCATCATTCATAAGGAAAATACTATCGCATCAAATCTCTCTGTTCCTCAACACAAGTGATATGATCTCTCTCAGTATTGAGTCCAAAAGAACTCTGCACAATTTTGTGACTGAGCTATATTGAAGATTTCTATCTAATTTGACATTGCAATTTATGGCCTCAAAAATCTGTGCTTCTTCAAAAGAACTAATTTACATCTTTGAAGCTGAATGACATGTTTTTTCCTACCCTGTGCATGTTTCATCTTTTATTTGTTACTGATGTTAGCGCACAGACATCTCCATTTTCTAATTTAAGTAGCTTGGTGGCGGGAAGCCTCTTTTAGAGCCTTTATAGATTTGCGGACTGCTATCAAAGCAGAAACATACACTTTATATCCTAAAAGCTTCTGGCTTGAAATGGTGGAGCTCTGGGGCTAGGATTTCAAACTGGTTAAGGGTAAGACAAGGTGTCATGGACTTTTACTTTGGGAGACCCTGTGAGACAAGTCCAATAGGGGTTAATAGTCTATAAGTGTGGGATAATACATTTGAACTTCTATATATTGCAACTTTCATGTTTTTGTTTTTGGGTTTTTTGGTTTTATTTTTCACCACAGTGTTTGTGGTGCCTTTAGCTACCTAGAAATGTTCCTTTTGAAAAATTCCAATCTGATTTTAGGGGAAATGGGAATAAAAGGATTGATTATGCCTAGGCCAGGAGAGCTTACTGGGGAGTCTTTTCTGGGTAGATCTCCCTTTAATTATATTTAAAAAACAGCACGTATGTGTGAGAAAGGAGCCCTGGTGACACAGTGGTTAAGTGCTTGGCTGTTAACTGAAAGGTCTGTAGTTTGAACTCACTAGCCCCTAGCGGAAGAAAGATGTGGTGATCTGCTCCCATAAAAATTATAGCTTTGAAAGCCCTATGAGGCAGTTGTGTTCTGTACTATAGGGTCACTATAAGTCAGAATTGACTCAATGGCAGTGGTTTTTTTTTTTTTCTTTTGTATATGTGAGAGGCTTGATATTTATTTACTTAATTGTGAAGGTTTGGTGAATTGTTTTTTGCAATAAAAACACTAGAGATATAGTAATGTTATTCAATAAGGACATTTGGAAAAGCCTAGGGACATCTAGATATGTGTGTGTGTGTGTGCGAGCTTGTGAGTGTGTGCGTGTGTGAGAGAGAGAGAGAGAGAAGGAGAGAAAAAGCGAGAGAGGGAGGGAGCGAAGGAGAGAGAGAAACAGAAAGAAAGTGAGAGACAGAGAAAGACAAATGTCATATCTTATTTCCCCATTTCCTCCTAACTGAAATTTTCTACCACAAGGTCTTCCTTGAGTCTATAGTTGCTTTTGTTTTGTTTTGTTTTTATTCAGCAAATACATGGGGAGGATTTCCCCCTAGTCAGTGACTGGCCAGGTATCAAAAGGGGAAAGCTGAAAAACATGCTGTTTAGCCTTGAGGCACACACAGTTATCAGGTGAAATACATTTCTACCAGCCAACTAGTTTGTATCTATATTACAGTTTTAGTTTTATTTTGTGCAATGGAAACCTTATAGGAGGGAACAACTCCTTATTCTGGGGAGATCCTGGAAAGGTTCACTGTGGAGAATACTTGGGTAGGGCCTTGAAGATGAGGTTAAGGCTTTAGTTGAATAAGGGTAAGTAAGACAAGACGTCATGGACTTTTTAGTTGGGTGCTCTGTGAGGCAAATACAACAGTTGCTTGTAAAGTCAGGATAATACAAATGAACTTCTGTATAATGTAAAATTTTTGTAAGACTTTTATATACCAAAGCAATGTTTCCTCAGAGAAAGTATATTTAGGCTAGAGATACAGATAAGCATGTATTTCCCCCCAAACTAAGCAGGTTCTTTTTTCTTTTTTTTTAGTTGTACTTTAGATGAAGGTTTGCATAACAAATTAGCTCCTCATAAAGAGTTAGTACACATATCATTTTATGACATTGATTAACAACCCCACAACATGTCAACACTCCTTTCTTGACCTTGGTCTCCCCATTACCAGCTTTCCTGTCCCCTTCTGCCTTCTAGTCCTTGCCCCAGGCTGGTGTGCTGCTTTAGTCTCATTTTGTTTTATGTGGTTGTCTAATCTTTGGATGAAGGGTGAACCTCCGGAGTGACTTCATTACTGAGCTAAAAGGGTGTCCAGGGGCGATACTCTTGGGGTTTCCTCCAGTCTCTATCAGTCCAGTAGGTCTGGACTTTTTTTGTGAGCTAGAATTTTGTTCTACATTTTTTTCCAGCTCTGTCTGGGACCCTCCTATTGTGATCCCTGTTAGAGCAGTCGGTGGTGGTAGCCAGACACCATCGAGTTGTACCGGACTCAGTCTGGTGGAGGCAGTGGTAGTTGTGGTCCATTAGTCCTTTGGACTAATCTTTCCCTTGTGCTTTTAGTTTTCTTCATTCTCCCTTGTTCCTGAAAGAGTGAGACCAATGGAGTATCTTAGATGGCCACTCACAGGGCTTTGAGATTCCAGACAACAAAATAAGTAGGTTCTTGAGGTTTGGAACTAACTTCGACTTCTTAGCTGCCTGAGCTGTATAGGCATAAAAAGAGTAGAAAGAACTGTTTGTTAATTAATGTAAGGCTGGGGTGGGGTGAGGTGGCCTAAAGGTCAGTGAAATATTTCTGCTTCATTGCAGGACATTCAGCTGGCTGCCATACACTGTTTCTATCAGCAAAAATTTAAGTGTTGGAGATTCTATGTCACATGCCCTGTAGAATCTCTCTAATTATATCACTATTTGAATATTTACACTTTTTTTGATTTTCTGTTTTATAGTCATTTATTTTATAACAATTATGTGAAAGTAGAAAAATAAAACAATAATAATAAAAAATATTTATTGGGTGTTTACTATATGTCAGGCCCTTTGCTAAATGTTTTACATATTGTACTATTTAGTCCTTAGGAAAACCTTAATAGCTAAATATGATTTTATATCCATTTAATTGATGAGGAAACTAAAGCACAGAAAGGTTAGTAAAATTGCCCAAGGTTTGTTATTATGTGGCAAAACAAGAATTCTAATCTCCATTTTTTCTGACTCCAGAAGCTGTATATATAACTCATGCACTATATTGTTATGTGTATGCCCAAATTCCTACATTATATGAATAATTAGGTTAACATAGCAACAAGTTGATGGTCCATGAACTTATGCAAAGCATAAGTTTTATAGAAGGAATAAAAGATGACTATAGGGTCACTATGAGTTGAAATCGACTCAACAGCAATGTGTTTTGTTTTTTTTTTTTTTTACCATAAATGCATGCATTAGTAGATTAATACTTTTACATCAGTAACTCAAATATGATTTTATGCTAAATAGTATAAGAGAAAGATATTAATATTTGTGAAGGATACTGAAGACAGATTGATTTTAACTTGAGGGATTTGGTTGATTTTCAAAAATGATGGTAGTTGGAATGTGATGTAGGGAATATTTAAAAACTTCAGCAAGTGGTTTTAGAGTTGGGGAAGAGGGCAACTGGCAAACATTGGAGTAAAGACAAAGAATCCAGGGAATGTAGGGCATGGTTAGAAAATAGTGGGTGGACAGGGATAATCAAACCATGGGAAATGTAGAAGGGAGAAGGGGCACTGATGTAGGGAGAAATGAAAGTGGAAAGTTAGTTTGAAATAAAGTCTAAGCTGGATTGTTTGAACTTGATTCAGTAGGGAATTGTCATCATCAGAAGTTTTTGAATTGGCATTGACAGAATCAGATTTATGTTTCTGAAGGAATAGTGGTTTGGACAGTGCAGGGAGTCCAGTTAAGCCATAAGAGGAAATGAACTACTAACCTACTGTTTTGGCTGTGGCCTGAAAAGTTAGTATTTACACTCACTTGTGGTTAGTCTGAAGTTAATCTATAACGTACATTATAAATTTCAAATATATCTTATTTATACTTTGGCAAAATTTGAGTGACTTATTTGATATCTAAGACAGCCTCTATTTACAGCACTAGCCTATTTACTCTTTTATTTGGGACTTCTCACACTTCATAATATCATTTGATATAAAGATTCTCAAGCTGATGTAATAGGCCATTTTTTTTTTGATATATATGTCATTCCAAACATTTTAACAGAACATTACCATTCTAAACTCCTGTCATTTTGAAAGAGCTGTTACCCAAGCAAATCATAATACAATTAGAAAAGTTTAAGAGGGGGGAAATAGGCCTAAAAGAAGTTGTAGAAAGTGAGTAGAACAAGACCATTTCCTTTAAATTCTTAAGGAAGCAGTTCTTTTTGACAAAGGGATGGATTAGATGACTTATTGGATCATTTTCCAAATTTTAGTTTCCATGGGACTGTGACTCATGATTGTAGTACATACAGAAAAGAAATTGTTTTATTTAATGACTGATGATCCTCCCAACCTCTTTTCCCCCTCTGCCACCAAGAATAAGATTCTACCAAGTATAAAAATGTTTCAAGCAGACTTTTTTGGCTTAAAAGGCCCCAGTGATAAATATAACTCTCAACATTGCTCTTTGAGACAGTAAACCACCCAAAGTTGAATTTACCAAATTTTAGAGATTTTTTGTTCAGCCTCTCTCTATTTTATACCCAAGTCCAGAATTCTCTGACATTCTATTAGAAACTAAGTTCAAAGTATTAAAAAAAAAAAGTTTAATGTATTAAAAGAACCCTTTTAAGTCAACTCTATACTTTTGAACTATCATGAAATTACATTTTATTTTCATAACTACTCAATTTTTAAAATATCTTCATAATCTGATACTTTAAAAGAAATACTTAGTTCTGGCAATATGCTGCTAGTGGTGTTTCAGGCCAGATGTTTTGAGGGAGCTCTCCTGCTACAAAACAATTAGATTCCACATAAAATGTGTATGTTTGTATATGTGTGTATGTATCTCACAGAGAATAAAAGAATTCTCATGCAGACAGAAAGTATGATCAGAAAACACAGAGTAAGATTATCTGAGATTAGATGCTGAAATCATCTCTATAATTCCCAAATTAGGCAGGACCAAAAACACAAATAGGGGATAGCCGAGAAAAGTGAAACTTCAATACAGCCTGAAAAGCAGAAAAGGAACTGATGTGGTCCCAGTTTGGTAGTACTTCCAGAAGAAACAAATGCAAATCTTGTCAAGAAGAAAATACCCTCAATTCTGGCCAGCACATTATCAATATAATCAAATTAATCAAATATGAACTCATAATTAAAGATCACCAGACACAGAAAGAACCAAATGACCATGGGAGAGAATCATTAAAACAACAAATAATAGATTTGATTTCCCAAGGACACAAAAATTGCAAATAAATGCCACAGACTTTAAATTCTTATTTTTGAAATGTTTACTAGGATAAAAAATGGGATAACAAAAATAGCAATTAACAAAAACTTTAAAACGGCTCAGATTAACTTGATAATGAATAAAATAATTATTTAAAAATGAAAAAATTATTTAAAAAAATCAGTAACAGATTTAGTAGCAGAACAGAGTTAAATTGAAAATTATCATTGTTAGCTGCCATCAAGTCAGTTCCATCTCATGGTCACCCTTTGTACAACAGAATGAAGCACTGCCTCGTCCTGCATCATCCTCACAATCATTGTTATGTTTGAGCCCATTTTTGCAGGCACTGTGTCAATCCATCTGGTCAAGGGTCTTCCTCTTTTTCACTGGCCCTTTACCTTACCAAGAATGATGCTTTTTACCAGGGATTGGTCCCTCCTGATAACATGTTCTAAGCATGTGAGACAAAGTCTCGCCATCCTCGTTTCCAAGGAGCACTCTGGCTGTATTTCTTCCAACTGAGAATTAGTGATGTGGAATTAAAAAAGAATAGAAAAAGGGTAATATTTGAAGAAATAGTTACTAAAAATTTTTCATAAGAAAAGAAAGAATTCCACAGATATTGCAAGCTCATTGTTTCAAGCAGGAATAAAACAAAACACAACACTACACACAGTCTTCTCACACCAGCCGATATTGAGTCAGCCTACTATGGCATAACTACATCAATTACACTAATTACAACTACAATATACAGACAAAATGCAAAAAGCTACTAGCTGAAGACTCAGAAAAATCTAGGTCAAATGGTTTCATGGCCTACCAAATCTACAAATCTTGTACATTTCACATTCTACTTCATCACCGTGATAATTCATCACTCATCTGTAAGTTTGTCATCTTGTGTTGGCTTGTGCATTGCTGTGATACTGGAAGTTATGCTATTGGTATTTCAAATATCAGCTGGGTCACTGTGTTAGGCTGTGCTCTCTAAAGAAGCAAAACCAGTAAAGTGTATAAATTTATAGAGAGAGATATTTACTTCGACAAAATGGCTCATACGGTTGTAGAGGCTGGAAAGTCACGAGTCCGTGGGTCAGGCTGGAGGCTTCTCCAGACTCATCTAGCTACAGGGACTGATGAATCCAAGATTGACAGGTAAGCTGGCAGACTGCTGTCTCACAGACTGTGGAGGCTGATTAATCCCAAGATCAAAAGGTAAGCTGCTGGCTCAAGTTCTAATAATCTGAGGTCAGATGAACAGGAGCTAGATGCAGGATTCAGAGTGAGCAAAAAAGCCCACTAGCTTTGCCAAAAAGTCCACCTATATTGGATGCAGGCTGCACTCCCAAGGAAATGTCCTCTCAACTGATTAGCTGCTCATAAGGGATCTCATTATGGAGATGATTACATTATCCCAGATCTCATTATGGAGATGATACATCCTTATATAGCTACCAAACTACATCATAATGGCCAAACTACTGAGAATCATGGCCCAGCCCAGTTGACACATAACCTTAACCATCACAGACATAGATAGTGTAAAGCTGTCAGGACCTTCATTTGTTGATGAGACACAACTCAAACCTCCATTAATAATTGAACGGTGGAATGTAGGAAGTATGAATCTAGGAAAATTGGAAGTTGTCGAAAATGAAATAGAACACATAAAGATTGATATCCTAGGCATTAGTGAGCTGAAAAGGACTGGTATTGATCATTTTGAATCAGAGAATCACATGGTCTACTATGCTGGATAGGACAAATTGAAAAGGAACGACATCACATTCATTGTCAAAAAGAATTTTTCAAGATCTATTCTAAGTACACTGTCAGTAATAGGATAATATCCCTATGCCTACAAAGAAGACGAGCTAATAGGACTATTATTCTAATTTACCTATTAACCACTAATGCCAAAGATTTTCATCTTGAAGATTTTTACCAACTCCTGTGATCTGAAATTGATCCAACATAAAATCAAGAATCATTGATAATTACTTGTGATTGTAATACGAAAACTGGAAACAAACAAGGATCAGTAGCTGGAAACTATGGCCTTGGTGATACAAACAATGATGGAGATTGTATGCTAAAATTTTGCAAGACCAATGACTTATTCATTGCAAATACCTGTTTTCAACAATACAAATGGCAACTACACACACGGACCTCAGTGAATGGAATACACAGGAATGTAATTGACTACACCTGTTGAAAAAGACAACGCAGAAACTCAATATCATCAGTGAGAAAAAGGTGAGGGGTCAGTTGCAGAACAGAACATCAACTGCTCAAATGCAAGTAGAAGTTGAAGCTGAAGAAAGTTAAAACAAGTTCCAGTAGAGACAAAGTACAAACTTGAGTATAACCCACCTGAATTTAGAGACCGTCGCAAGAATAGATTTGAGGCATTGAATACTAATGAACAAAGACAAGACAAGTTGTGGGATGACATGAAGGACTTCATATATGAAAAATGCAAAAGGCCATTAAAAAGACAGAAAAGAAAGAAAACATCAAAATTAATGTCAGAAAAGACTCTGAAATTTGCTCGAAAACGTGGAGTAGCAAAAGTGAATGGAAGAAATGATGATGTAAAAGAACTGTAAAGGAGATTTCAAAGGGTGGTTCATTAAGCCAAAGAATTATGATGAAATGTGCAAAGATTTGGAGTTAGAAAACCAAAAGGGAAAAACAAGTTTGGCATTTCTCAAGCCAAATGAACCAAAGAAAAAATTCAAGCATCGAGTTTCAATATTGAAATAATCTGTTGGCAAAATATGGAACAACACAGGAAGCATCAAAAGAAGATGGAAAGAATACATATAGTCACTGTACCAAAAAGGATTGGTTGACATTCAACCTAGGCACCCAGTCTGAGACCAGAAGAACTAGATGGTGCCCGGTCACCTCCACTGACCACTAGCATATGACCAAGAACAGATGGTGTTGAAGGAAGAAGTACACGTTGCACTGAAGGCATTAGCAAAAACAAGGCCCCAGGAATTGATGGAATACCAATTGAGATGTTTCAACAAACAGATGCAACACTGGAAGCACTTACTTGTCTATGACAAGAAATTTGCAAGACAGCTACCTGGCCAACCAACAGGAAGAGATCCATATTTATGCCCATTCCAAAGAAAGGAGATCCAACAGAATGTGGAAATTATTGAACACCCAAGTAAAATTTTGCTGAAGATAATTAAAAAACAGTTGCAGAAGTACATTGACAGGGAACTGCCAAAAATTCAAGCTGATTCAGAAGAGGACATAGAATGAGGGATATCACTGTTGATGTCAGATGGATCTTGGCTGAAAGCAGAGAATACCACAGAGAGATTTACTTATGTTTTACTGAGTGTGCAAAGGTATTTAACACTGTGGATCTTTACAAATTATGGATAACATTGTGAAGAATGGCAATTCCGGAACACTTAATTGTGCTCATGAGGGACCTGTACATAGACAAAGAGGCAGTTGTTCAGACAAAACAAGGGGATACTACATGGTTTTAAATCAGGAAAGATGTGAGTCAGGGCTGTATACTTTCATCATACTTACTCAATCTACATGCTGAGCAAATAATCTGAGAAGCTGGACTATAAGAAAAGAATGCAGTATCAGGTTTGGAGGAAGACTCATTAACAACCTGTGATATGCAGATGACACAAATTTGCTTACTGAAAATGAAAGAACTTGAAGCACTTACTGATGAAGATCAAACACTACAACCTTCAGTATGAATTACACCTCAACATAAAGACAACATAAATCCTCACAACTGGACTAATAAGCGACATCACGATAAACAGAGAAAAGATTGAAGTTGTCACGGATTTCATTTTATTTGGATCCACAATCAATGCCCATGGAAAGAGCAGTCAAGAAATCAAAGAATGTATTAGCCCAAGTGCCTAGGATATCAATGTTTAATGTGTCCCATTCCATTTTTGATGATTTCCAATTTTCCTAGATTCATACTTCATACATTCCAGGTTCTGATCATTAATGGATGTTTGCAGCTGTTTCTTCTCATTTTGAGTCTTGCCACATCAGCATATGAAGGTCCCGAAGCTTTACTCCATCCACATCATTAAGGTTGACTCTACTTTGAGGAGGCAGCTCTTCCCCAGTCATCTTTTGAGTGCCTTCCAACCCGGGGGGCTCATCTTCCAGCACTATATCAGACAATGTTCTGCTGCTATTCATAAGGTTTTCACTGGCTAATGCTTTTCAGAAGTAGACCGCTGGGTCTTTCTTCCTAGTCTGTCTTAGCCTGGAAGCTCAGTTGAAACTTGTCCTCCATGGGTGACCCTGCTGGTATCTGAATACTGGTGATGTAGCTTCCAGCTTCATAGCAACACCCAAGCCCCCACAGTATGACAAACTGACAGACATGTGGCATTACTGAGCCGAAGTAGACTGGTACTGGTCATTTTAAATAGGACAATCATAGAGTCTACTATGCTGGGAATGACAACTTGAAGAGGAATGGTGTTGCATTCATCATCAAAAACAATGTTTCAAGATGTATCCTGAAGTACAACGCTGTCAGTGATAGGATAATATCCATACACCTACAAGGAAGAGCAGTTAATACGACTATTATTCAAATTTACGCACCAGCCACTAGAGCCAAATATGAAGAAATAGAAGATTTTTATCAGCTGCTGCAGTCTGAAATTGATCGAATACGCAATCAAGATGCATTGATAATTACTGGCAATTGGAATGCAAAAGATGGAAACAAAGAAGGATCAGTAGTTGGAAAATATGGCCTTGGTGATAGAAACAATGCCAGAGATCGAATGATAGAATTTTGCAAGACCAACGACTTCTTCATTGTAAATACCTTCTTTCACCAACATAAATGGCAACTATACACATGGACCTCGCCAGATGGGACACACAGAAATCAAATTGACTACATCTGTGGAAAGAGACGATGGAAAAGCTCAATATCATCAGTCAGAACAAGGCCAGGGGCCGACTGTGGAACAGACCATCAATTGCTCATATTCAAGTTCAAGGTGAAACTGAAGAAAATCCGAGCAAGTCCAAAAGAGCCAAAATATGACCTTGACTATATCCCACATGAATTTAGAGACCATCTGAAGAACAGATCTGACGCATTGAACACTAGTGACCGAAGACCAGAGACGAGTTGTGGAATGGCATCAAGGACATCATCCATGAAGAAAGCAAGAGGTCATTGAAAAGACAGGAAAGAAAGAAAAGACCGAGACGGATGTCAGAGGAGACTCTGAAACTTGCTCTTGAACGTTGAGCAGCAAAAGCAAAAGGAAAAATTGATGAAGTAAAAGAACTGAACAGAAGATTTCAAAGGGTGTCTCGAGAAGACAAAATAAAGTATTATAATGACATGTGCAAACAGCTGGAGATAGAAAACCAAAAGGGAAGAACACGCTCGGCATTTCTCAAACTGAAAGAATTGAAGAAAAAATTCAAGCCCTGAGTTGCAATAGTGAAGGATTCCATGGAGGAAAATATTAAACGATGCAGGAAGCATCAAAACAAGATGGAAGGAATATACAGCCTTTATACCAAAAAGAATTAGCTGATGTTCAACCATTTCAAGAGGTAGCATATGATCAGGAACCGATGGTACTGAAGGAAGAAGTCCAAGCTGCTCTGAAGGCATTGGTGAAAAACAAGGCTCCAGGAATTGATGGAATATCAATTGAGATGTTTCAACAAACAGATGCAGCTCTGGAGGTGCTCACTCATCTATGCCAAGAAATATGGAAGACAGCTTCCTGGCCAACTGACTGGAAGAGATCCATATTTATGCCTATTCCCAAGAAAGGTGATCCAACCGAATGTGGAAATTATAGAACAATATCACTAATATCACACGCAAGCAAAATTTTGCTGAAGATCATTCAAAAATGGCTGCAGCTGTATACTGACAGGGAACTGCCAGGAATTCAGGCTGGTTTCAGAAGAGGACATGGAAGCAGGGATATCATTGCTGATGTCAGATGGATCCTGGCTGAAAGCAGAGAATATCAGAAGAATATTTACCTGTGTTTTATTGACTATGCAAGGACATTCGACTGTGTAGATCATAACAAACTATGGATAACATTGCAAAGAATGGGAATTCCAGAACACTTAATTGTGCTCATGAGGTACCTTTACATGGATCAAGAGACAGTTGTTTGTACAGAACAAGGGGATACTGATTGGTTTAAAGTCAAGAAAGGTGTGTGTCAGGGTTGTATTCTTTTACCAGACCTATTTAAACTGCATGCTGAGCAAATAACCAGAGAAGCTGGACTATATGAAGAAGAAAGGGGCATCAAGATTGGAGGAAGACTCATTAACAACCTGCGTTATGCAGATGGCACAACCTTGCTTGGTGAAAGTGAAGAGGATTTGAAGCACTTACTAATGAAGATCAAAGACACAGCCTTCAGTTTGGATTGCATGTCAACATAAGGAAAACAAAAATCCTCACAAGTGGACCAATGAGCAACATCATGATAAATGGAGAAAAGATTGAAGTTGTCAAGGATTTCATTTTACTTGGATCCACAATCAACAGCCTTGGAAGCAGCAGTCAAGAAATCAAAAGATGCATTGCATTGGGTAAATCTGCTGCAACGGACCTCTTTAAAGTTTTGAAGAGCAAAGATGTCACCTTGAAGACTAAGGTGCGACTGACCCAAGCCACGGTATTTTCAATCGCATCATATGCATGTGGAAGCTGGACAATTAATAAGGAAGACCAAAGAAGAATTGACACCTTTGAATTGTGGTGTTGGCGAAGAATATTGAATATACCATGGACTGCCAAAGGAACGAAGAAATCTGTCTTAGAAGTACAACCAGAATGCTCCTTAGAGGCAAGGATGGCGAGACTGCGTCTTCCACACTTTGGACATGTTGTCAGGAGGGATCAGTCCCTGGAGAAGTACATCATGCTTGGCAGAGTACAGGGTCAGCGGAAAAGAGGAAGACCCTCAACGAGATGGATTGACACAGTGGCTGCAACAATGAGCTCAAGCATAGCAACGATTGTAAGGATGGCTCAGGACTGGGCGGTGTTTTGTTCTGTTGTGCATAGGGTCGCTATGAGTCAGAATTGACTCGATGGCACCTAACAACAACATTAGCCCTAAGTACTAAAGGACCACATGAACCAGAGACTCCACCAGTCTGAGACCAGAAGAAGTAGATGGTACCTGGCCACCTCCACTGACCCCTCCTACGATCATGACAGAGAGTCCCAGACAGAAAGGGAGAAAAATGTAGAACAGAATTCAAATTCATGATGACCGATCAAACTTACTGGTGTGACAGAGAATGGAAAAGCCCCTGAAACTATGGTCCTAGGACCTCTGATAACTCAAAACTGAAACCACTCTGAAGGCCACTTTTGAGACATAGATTAGACAGGCCTATAAAACAAAAAGTAACACATTTGAGCAATGTGCTTCTTGGTTCAATTAAATATACGAGACCATTTGGGCAATTCCTGACTAAGGGAAAGAGGAGAAGGTAGAAAGGGACAGGAATAGGATGATTGGACTCAGGGAACGCAGAGTGGAAAGGGGGAGCATGCTGTCACATTATGGGTATTGCAACCAATGTCACAAAACAATGTGTATAAAATTTGAATGAGAAATTAACTTGATCTGTAAACTTTCACCTAAAGCACAATAAAAAAAAAAAAAAAAGAAATCGAAGGATATATTGCATTGGGCAAATCTACTGCAAAAGACTTCTTAAAAGTGCTAAAAACCAAGAGGCCATTTTGAGAACTAATGTTCGCTTTGCCAAAGCCATGGTATTTTCTCTCTCATATGCATGGAAGGACATTGTATTAGTGTTCTATGGCTGCTGTAACAGATTACCACAAAGTTAATGGCTTAAAAGCACACAGGCTTAAAGGTGCAAAGACACTAAATTAATGGTGATGTAACAACATGGGTAGAGATGGAATAGTGATGCGATATGAGGTATGTAACCAACGCTATTGAACTGTTCTTGTAGAATTTTGGGAGTGGTTGTATATTTGGTTGTATTTATTGCTACCAAAAAAATAAATAAAGTATTTAAAAAGATAACAGAGTTATTATTATCATACAGTTCTGGAGATTCAGATGTCCAAAATGGGCATTACTGGGCTGAAACCAAGGTGTCAGTAGGGTTGTATTTCTTTTTTGGAAGTTTTACATGAGAATCTATTCTCTTGCCTTTTATAACTTCTAGGGGCTTCCCAAGTTGTTTGCTTGTGGTCCCCTCTCATCTTTAAAGCTAGCAATGGCCCGTTGAGTCTTTCTCATGGAGTATCACTTGGACTCTCTCTTTTGCCTCTCTCTTCCACATTTAAAGAATCATTGTGTCACATATTGAATCATGTCCCCCAGAATATTTGTCAGCTTGGCTGGTCATAATTCCCAGCATTGTGTGGTTGTCCTACATTTTGTGATTTGATGTTATTATCCTCTATTTTGTGATGTGCTGTAAATTTTAACCTCTATATGTTAATGAAGCAGGATCGGTGTGGGGTGTAACATGAATCACAGCCTTACAAGGAAGTATGACTCAAGTCACACCCTTACTTAAATCACACCCTTACTCAACTTACACCCTTGCTTGAGTCACACCTTTCATCTTATAAGAGCTAAAAGAAGAGAGAAGCAAGCAGAGAGGAGAGGGACCTCACTACCACCAAGAAAGAAGAACCAGGAGTGAAGCACATCTTTTGGACCTGGGGTCCCTGTGGTGAGAACCTCCTAGACCCAGGTAAAGACTAATGCCAAGACACATGAAAAGCTCCAAGGAACACAGGACCCACAGATGCTGAACTGATACAAGGACTTTCCCCCCAAGCCAGGACAGAGAGAACTTTCCCATAGAGCCGGTGCCCTGAATTTGGACTTCTGGCCTCCTAAACTCTGAGAGAATAAATTTCTGTTTTTTTAAAGCCAGCCACTTGTTATATTTCTGTTATAGAAGCACTAGATAACTAAGACAGAATTTGGTACCATAAGGGTGGGGTGCTGCTCTAACAGATACCTAAAATGTGTGGAATTGGTTTTGGAATTGGGTAATGAGTAGATGCTGGAAACTTCTTAAGCAGCAGGACCTCTTAACCACTACACCACCAGGGTTTCCAGTAGTAAAAGTGTAGATTGTCTTGAAGAGACTGTTGGTGGAATTATGGACATCAAAGGCAATTCTGGCGAGGGCTCAGGAGGAAGTGAGGACAGCTATAGAGAAAGTTTCTGTCATCTTAGAGAATATATATGGTGTCAGCAACAGAATGTTGCTAGAAATGTGGATGCTAAATGTGCTCCTGGTGAGGCTTTAAAAGAAAATAATGAACATACGATTGGACAATGGAAGAAGGGCAATGCTTTTTGTTCGGTGGCAAAGAACTTGTCTGAATTATGTTCAAAATTTGGTGGAAGGTAGAACTTGTAAGTGATGAACTTGGATATCTGGCAGATGAGATTTCTAAGCCAGGTCTTAAAGAGTCCACGTGGTTGCTCTTTACCACTTGTAGTGAAATGCAAGAGGAAAGAGATGAACTTAAAAATGAACTGTACAAAATTAAAACAGATCTTAAACATTTCAAAAATTCTGTTGTGCAAACTAAGGACACATGTCCTAGAACTTTCAATAAGGATATGTTCGTACTATCTTTTGTTAAAGAGATTAAGCCTGAGACTGATGGCTTTAACTAACTACCACAGCAGAAAACCCATCAGCATAGACTGATGAGAACAGAGAATGAACAAAAGGAAAGAATGTTGTCTGCCTCTTGGAATTCTATAGGCAGGAAACAAGCCAAAGGAACTACATTTGTTGTCCTCCAAGAAACGAAATGGACCATCCCTGAAGCAGCTTAGAGATCAGAAGAATTGCTGGAAGGAGCACAGGAAGCAGGGTCTTCCTGGTTTCAAAAGGCAGGGCCATGGGCTCCTGGATCTCAAAGGGTAGGGGTTCATCTTCCAGCACTATGCTGGATAACATTCTATTGTGACCCATAGAGTTTTCATTGGCTCGTTTTTGAAAGTAGATTTCCAGGCCTTTCTTCCTGGTCTGTCTTAGTCTAAAAGCTCTACCAAAACCTGTTCACCATGGGTGATCCTGCTGGTATTTGATATACTGATGGCATAGCTTCCAGGATCACAGCAACATGTAAGCCACCACAGTACAACACAGTGACAGATGAGTGGTGTGCTCAGTACATAGAAAGTTCTTAATAAATATAAGCTGCAGAAAGCAATATCTTCAAATGATACGTAATTTAAGGAAATTATCAGGCTTTGTTTCCAAAGGTTCCTGTACCATTCAGGCACACAGAACATCAGTATTAAGGCAGAAATGCCAAAGAAAACACTTTTCTGCTATGGTGATTTCTTTCTGATAGCCTTATATGTAGCCCTGGGAAAGGTAGCAAGTTTAGGAATTCTTCCTAGGTCAAAATAAGATGAGGGAAGAAAAAGATTGAGATACTCAATATGATTAACAAAGAAAAAATATTCAAAAGCACAGGCATTCAGTTATGGTGAAATACTGTAAATACATCAGAATTATTTCAGTAGCTTAAATTTACTTAGCAACTGCATGATTGCTTTTCAAAGAACCAGGTTTTCAGAAAAAAGCATCATGGAGTTTAATGATATTGGCTTGCATGTGTTAGCCCAAATTTTCATTGTATGCATTGACATTGCAAGATCAGTTTAAAGAATTTTTTTTTTAAATACTAGCTTGTTGTTGGAATGAATTCTCATATTTTCTTTTATATTTTAAATGACTATTTTGTAGTATTTAATATATACAAATATGTGTGTATATTTTAGATATGATACAAATTACAAAACAAAAAGTCAAAAACCCACCATCAAACTTATGAAGCAAAACCCCAGCAAAACAGCTGCCTCCAGCTGTGAGTTCCTTTCCCATCCCATGTCTCTGGCTGCTCTCCACTAGTAACATGCTTTCTGAAATGTTTGAATAAGAACCAGTCAGCCCTATCTTCTTTTTTCTTATCTAATTGCTTTGGACAGCACATCAATGAAAAGCTTAATAGAAACTTGTCTTTTTCTAAATTTTAAAGGGACTGCATCTAGGGTTTCATCATTTAGACTAATGTGTAATATAGATTTTTAGTTGCTTTCCTTTATTTGGTTAAGAGATTTCTTATTTTACCAAGAGTTTTTTTCTTAATAAAAAGTAATGTTGAATTTCATCAAATACTCTTTTATTACTGATGGATTACATTTATAGATTTTTTTTTTCATGTTAAACAACTTCTGAAATCCTTTGCTAAGCCAATTTTAGGTTTTCTTTATATTATTCCTTCCTCTTGAAACTTTTCTCTCCCGCTCCTTCTTCTTCATCTTCCAAACTTCGGGAAAGTAGACTAGGCTCAATGCTCACACTCCATTTTAAAGCTGTGTGAGGTTACCAAACAACTTAATTAGATGCTCTAAATCTATATTCTCCTCTTTTAAAAATGAGGATGAAACTATCAAACTAAATCATGTGTTGAAGATTTCAAAAGTTTATTAGTCCCTTCTTAGAGCATTTAATACTGCCCAGATCTTCATTTCCCACGTTGAGGATCCCTCAAGGCTTATTCTCGAAGTCTGCCTGCTCCCAGAACTCTTTCCTGATCCTTTCCAATGGTTGTAATTCTCCTTTTTGAACCTCAACACCATTTTGCATGTTCTGTTTATTGTACTTATAGTTTGTCTAACATTATAGTTATGTAGTTACAGTATGTACCCTGCTAGAGTACATACTCTGCTCATTGCAATGAGGAACTACCTCATTTTAGTATCTGCTAAATTGCTGCTAGTCAGGTATTCGATAAATATTTGTATAATTAATTGTATAAAATTCTTGTTTTGTTTTTTATGGTGGAGAAAGATAGCATGAATGCAACAGTGCTGTCCTAACTCTGTGCTAACCTTATGTATACATGCGTTGACCAGTTAACATAGCTAGGGATAGCATAAAGGACAAGGAGATTACTCTCCTTTATAAAGCTAAGAGTTGTTGAGTGTTAAATACTGTCTTCACAGAAGAGGAATAGCTATTTTATATTTTTTAGTAATTACTCTTCAAGAGTTCTGTATTTATTAAATAGATACTTGCTATAAGGTTGCTATAAGTCAGAATTGACTCATGGGCAATGGGTTTGGTTTTACAAGCATATCAAACAACTTAGAGGTAAAAAAAATCAAAATAAAGAAAATTAGGCACTAAATATGTGTGAAAACTTTAAAGCCAAGCTAATGAGAAATCACTATACATTTGGAATAAGCAGTTCGTCAGAATAGATATGTCTGGGGATATTAGTGTGTGTGTGTTGACAATGGGACATGGCAGTAGGTATAAAAATTATATTGGATAATTCTTGTCTTTATGGAGTTATCATGTAATTTGAAAAGGAAAACACTAAAATTAAAACTTTATCTGTGTTCAGTGGTTTGAGAAGAAAGCTGCCCCCGCCCCTTGCCGTTCAAATTGAGTGCCTCATCATAGAACATAGCACAGTTTTAGGCACCTAGAGCAGAAAGGTCATAGGGCTGGGGAGTGATCCAGAAAGGCTTCCACATAGGTTCTTACACAGTCAGACCTTGGATGCGTGTGTGTGTGTGTGTGTGTGCGTGTGTGTTTTAATTTAACATAACATAGTCACTGGTAAACACTATATATTCTTATCGAATTGAATTATACCAAATTAAGGTGGAGGAATCCAACGCACATTCAGATATTTTTTGCTGTTTTGTCCCTTCCCCTGGTTGAAGCAGAATTTCCTCAAACTACTGAATCATAAACCAGACTGTAAAAAAAAAAAAAAAGACTGTTAGCCTGAGGTAAAAGGCAACACTATTTTTTTTTAAAGCGGGCAAATAACCCATTGTCAAGAGTATATACTGTAGCAAAAACTTGAGCTGTGAAGGTGATGATCAGTCTGGAGCAAACGTAAATAAAGCTTAAGTAGCTCTTAGGGCTCTGGCATGCCCTGCTCAGACCAGCATTTCTGGTGGTCTGAATCAAAGTCCCACATGCACCCAAGTGTGGGAAAGGTTTAAAATAATGTTTGGTACAGGAGGGTAAAAAAAAGAAGATGGGATGTTCTCATTAAGATACATGTTCAATAAATCGATTTTTAAATTTAAATTGTTTTGATTAAACTTCTATGAATTATTTCCTCAACCCAGAATGCTTGTCCATCCTCCCAACCCCTTCCTTTTGACACTGCCTGAACATAAAACATTTGTCTTGTTGGTGTAGTTCTGATAAAAATAGTGCCATATAAGCAGATCATCACACTGTGTGTAAAGCTGGTGTTTTTGTTGCTGTTCCTTCTCCTTTGTTGTTTAAATCACAATGACACCAAAGTCAACAATCTAAGTCTTAGACATTGAGAATAGGGGCTCATTAACACGAGAGAAATCAAAACTCTTTCAAGGATAATAAGCTTGTTATTTTTTTTGGATTGCCACCTTCAGCTTCCTGGTCAGAATTAACTTTAGTTCATCATTTCCATTTGTCTTGTGGAGGCCGTAGTATTAATAAGGTAAATAAATATCTAGAATAAACACTGTTAGCCAAATGGTTACTGATTTATTAGAAGGAGGGGGACACGTGGTCATTTTGCGGCAGTCTAAAAATTCTTGAGGTAAGAAAGAAAACTTAGATTGGTTTAGTTTGCTACTACTACAAAAAACAAAACAAAAAGCTTTTGAATGATTTGCTTGAATGAATACTATGACTCTTCTCTTGAAGTGTATTTGTGCCTACAACTATAGGTTGTTAGTGTCTTTCTTTTTGATGGGTAAGTCTCTGGGTGGTACAGTTGGTTAACTGAAAGTTTGGAGGTTTGAGTCCACCAAGAGGCACCTCAGAAGAAATGCATGACAATCTAATTCCTAAAAGTCAGTCATTGAAAACCCTATGGCGCACCGTTCTACTATGATACACATGGGGTTGCCATATGTTGGAATAGTTTGATGGCAACTGGTTGGTTTTTAATTCCCGTACAGGTCAGACAATGTACCCACAAGGGCTATAACCACACTCAGCATAACCTTTTCCTTACTTGGTCTCCTCTAGGTCATTGTATTGCTAGACATAGACTGTCATGGGATACAGGGTTTTAGCCTACTTGGTAATTTTTTCTGGAGAGTCAAGTACTTTTCTGTCTGCGCCACGCTCTTGTGCACCTGTATGGAACCACAGTGTTCTGCCCTCCACCAGCACTCTGCAACCTGATGTGTTTCCAAGAGCATCCTCTTCTCATTTCCTCAACTGCAATAAACAGGGAATAGAACAAGCTATGCAGTTTCCTTTCTCAGTAATCAGAAGACAGATAATAAAACTGGAGCCCAGGGTGTAGAAATGTCCTATATTCAGGAATCTCCCTGGCACCTCAAGTTGTGGAATCTGTGATCTCCAAAACAGTTGCAGATGTTAAGAGATTGGAATGACAGGAGAGCAAACTCTCACAGGAAAAAAAAAAACAAAAACCTAATTATCCAAAAGAAAATTTCTTTTCAAAAGGGTAGGGTAATACGAAAATACAATTGGGATGTCAATGTGCATATTAAATTAGTATGATTACTTACAGCAGTTAGTAATCATAGCACTTTTTCAGTTTTTCATAGAACTGCTTCGGTTTTCAGTCTTTGCCTAAGTTCACACATATGGTTATACTCTTTAAACACTGTATTGTGTTATTGTGGAATATTGTTGGATTGATTGTGGTGGACTGCTTTTAATGTGAATTTCTGCCTCTTCGTATGAAGCAAATTGAAATTTAGAAAAAAGCTGCAAAGTTATAAAGTACATTTTCCTTGAAACAATTCAGAATAAGTTGCTGAAATTATGTCTCTGCATCTTCAAATACTTTAGTCTCTATTTCCTACAAACAAGATTGCCCTCCTCCATAACCGCAATACAACTGTCAGTATCAGCAAATTAACACTGATTCATTATTGTTGTCTAATCCTGGTGTATATGAAGAAGAATGAGGCATCAGAATTGGAGGAAGGCTCCTTAACAATCTGCGTTATGCAGATGGCACAGCCTTGCTTGCTGAAAGTGAAGAGGACTTGAAACACTTATTGATGAAGATCAAAGATCACAGCCTTCAGTATGGATTACACCTCAACATAAAGAAAACAAAAATCCTCACAACTGGGCCAATAAGCAACATCATGATAAACAGAGAAAAGATTGAAATTGTCAAGGATTCCATTTTACATGGATCCACAATCAACACCCATGTAAGCAGCAGTCAAGAAATCCAAAGACACATTGCACTGGGCAAATCTGTTGCAAAGATGTCACCTCGAAGACTAAGGTACGCCTGATCCAAGCCATGGTATTTTCAATCGCATCATTTGCATACAAAAGCTGGACGATGAATAAGGAAGATTGGAGAAGAGTTGATGCCTTTGAATTGTGATGTTGTCATAGAATATTGAATATACCATGGACTGCTAAAAGAAGGAACATATCTGCCTTGAAAGAAGTACAACCAGAATGCTCCTTAGAAGCAAGGATGGTGAGACTGCGTCTTACATACTTTGGACATGTTGTCAGGAGGGATAAGTCCCTGGAGAAGGACATGATGGCTGGCAAAGTATGAAGTCAGGGAAGTCCCTCAACAAGGTGGATTGATGCAGTAGCTACAACAATGGGCTCAAGTATAACAATGATTGTGAGCATATTTGAAGGTGCGGGACTGGACAGTGTTTCGTTCTGTGGTACATAGGGTCTCTATGAGTTGGAACTGACTCAATGGCCCATAACAACAACAATCCTGATTAAATTTTCACCAGATGTAATAGCAAAAGATCCAGTTCAGAATCATACTCTGAATTTAGTTAACGTGTTTCTTAACTCTCCTTCAATTTTGAACAATTCCTAAATCATTTCTTGATATTTTTGAAAATTACAGACCAGATGTTTTGTAACATGTTCCCAAATTTGGGTTTGTTTGATGTTTCCTCATGATTAGATTTAGATTATGATTGTTTGCCAGAAATGTTACAGAAATGATTCTGTATTCCCTTCTCACTGAATCTTACTGCTAGCATACAATTTTGATTAGTCCCTTTAATAATCTTACTCACTTTGACGACTTGAGTGAAGTGATAGCTAACAGGATTCTCCAGCATAGAGTTACTCTTTTTCCTTTATAAGTAATACGAATTTTATCAGGAGACACATTGAAATTAGGTAAGCATCTCATTTCTTATCAATCCTTTAATTCACTTATTTATATCAGTAAGGACACATGATTTCCACTTATATAAGGTGTGTTGTAATCCATTACTATCATGATCTATTTTGATGCTTAAGTTGTTTCAGTTTTTGCCCGTGGAATTCCTTAAAGCTGGCTTCTATTTAATTTTGATATGTCCACCTCATTATTGGAACGCTTATTTACATTCTGATGCAACAAGATGTTCTGGGATCATCATGTTCTTTCTCTGCCCCAGTCAAGGATCTCGGATTCTTTTTTCATGATATGAATGGTTATAGAAGCTAAAATTTGGGTGCTAAGTGTATTTATAGATATTGAGTCATCGTAACTCCCAAGCCTTCTACTTAGACAAAGCTAGAGAATATGCATAAGAACGTGCTTACATATGCATACACATACTAATAGTTATATGTATTTGTATATTGTCCATAAAAAAAAAAATTAGTTCATATTGATATCTCCCATTCCCAACCCAACACATCAGGGTTGATTCTAGTTTTCTCCCTTACCATATTCTCTAACAGTTAAAAATCTGGCTCCCATTATCCTTAACACATATTTGCCTTTGTATTTGACCCATCTCTCATTGCTGCCACTGCCCAGGCAGATGTCCTTCTCGTCCCACTTGAGTTCTGGCACCCTGTGCCATCTTCATCCTGTTTCCATCCCCAAACCTGTACTAAATATCCTTCTCGCTGCACTTGGGCTTGAGGTCCACATGACAGACCACTGTTCTGTGTGGATTCACTCTTTTCCCACTTGGGCTCCAACACCCCTTGCTGATAAACCCGCATCTCCTGTGCGGATTCTGTCCTTAACCAGCTCTGGCTCTGATACTTCATGCAGTAACTCCACATGGGTGCCCCCTCTGCCCTTTTCAAGTTCTTACACACAGCACCAAGGAGCTGTACTTCTAGAAGCCCTCTTTATTTTACTCTGCCTGTGACATTCCACTCAGGGACAATGCAGCTCCTCCAACTCCTGGACTGGACTCCTACCTTTCTCTGTCCCAACTAATCCCTTCGAGGAGAGAGAAAGTGAAGGCAGGAAAGAGGAAGAGGAGAGAGAGATCTACCAGTAGATTAAAAACCAGTTGCTGTTGAGCCAACAGCTCCTACTCAGGGCGACTCCATATATGTCAGAGTAGAAGTATGCTCCATGATGTTTTTAATGGCTGATTTTTTGTAAGTAGATCACTAAGGTGTTCTTCCAAGGTGACTTTGGGTGGACATGAACCTCCAAATTTTGATTAGCAGCAGAGCGAGTTAACCATATGCACCATCCAGGGACTCCACAAGTTATTCTTAGTTGCCATTCAGGCGATTCCAATCCATGGCGGCCCCATGTGTGCAGAGTAGAACTGCTCCATAGAGTTTTCAAGGCTGTAACCTGTCAGAAGCAGATCACCAGTTCTGTCTTCTGAGGCGTCTCTGGATGGGTTTGAATAGTCGAACCTTCTGCTAGTAGTCAAGCACTTAGCCTTTTGTGCCACCCAGTAGATTGCTTTTCTAAAATGTGTAGTAATTTACCATTGTATCAGCCATATACAAAGGCCAACATTTCTGTACAAGTACAGTACTGTGGGATGTTTACAGTTTTAAACCTTTATTTTTGTCCAGCAAATTAATATAAAATTGTGCCTCTTTGTTGTCTTATTTGCATTTTATTGACTATTAATGAGATTGACAGGATCCCTGGTGGCACAATGGTTGAATGCTAGGCTGCTAATCAAAAAGTCAGAGGTTTGAACCCACAGCAGCTCCAAAGGAGAATAGACCTGGTAATCTGCTCCCGTAAAGATTACAGCCTAGGAAACCTAATGGGGTAGTTCTACTCTGTTCTATAGGGTCACTATGAGTTGGAATCGACTTGATGGCAAACAACAAGATTGAATGTGTTAAAATTTTTGTTGATTTGCATTTCCTCTTATCTATTTTTTAAATCAAATTATTGTTACTTTTATATTTTACAGGCATTTTGAAAATTAATACATTGTTGCAAAAATAATTTTTCTTTGCACTTGGTTTATGGCATCTTTTTATAATTAAAAAAACTAAATTCAGTAGTTGACTCTATCAGTCTTTTCTCTTGGATTTAGTGTCTTGATAACTCTTCTTATCTACAGGTTTACAAATATTTTAACATTTTTATTCTTCTTTTATATTTAAATTTCAGTGTATTTAGAAATTAATTTATATGGTATGAAATAGTGTCTAACTTTTTGTTTATTTTAGATGAACAACTAATTATGCCAGTACCATTTATTAAGGAAATGATCTATTTCCCTCTAAATTAAGATGCCACTTTTGTCATATATTCTCCAAATATACCTGCACCTATATTTAGATGCTGATTTTATTTCATTGGCTTATTTGTCAGTTCTACACTTACATTTTTATTATGGTAGATACATAATAGATTTCTATTGTATGGCAAGTCATCCTTCATGATTTTTTTTGATCAATTTTTTTGGGGGGGTAATTTTTACTCATTTGGTCTTCCATATGAATTTACAAAAAAAAAAAACATTAACAGCAGCCACAGCAAGTGTATCGGTATTGGAGCCCTAATTGCCAAAAAAAAAAAAAAAACAATAGAGTTTCCAAGGAGCACCTGGAAGATTAGAACTGCCTATCCTTTGGTTGGAAACCCTGGTGGAATAGTGGTTAAGTGCTATGGCTGCTAACCAAAGGGTTAGCAGTTCAAATCCACCAGGCGTTCCTTGGAGACTATGTCCCACTTTGGTGACTAGTGTCCGGGGTCTTAAAAGTTTGTGAGCGGCCATCTAAGATACTTCTATTAGTCCCAACCTCCCAGGAGCAAAGGAGCACGAAGAAAACCAAAGACACAATATTAGCCTGAAGGACTAAAGGTCCACATAAACCAGAAACTTCACCAGTCTGAGACAAGAAGAACTAGACAGTGCCCAGCTACCACCACCAACCACTCTGACAGAGAGCACAACAGAAAGTCCCACACAGACCAGGAGAAAAATGTAGAACAGAATTCATATTCATGAAAAAAGACCAGACTTCCTGGTCTGAGAGAAGCTGGAGGAACCCGCTAAACTATGGCCCCCAGACACTCCACAAACCCAGAACTGAATCCATTCCCAAAGCCCACTTTTCAGACAAAGATTAGACAGGTCTATAAAACAGAAAATAACACACATGAGAAATGTGCTCCTTAGCTCAAACAAATATATGAGACCAAACAGGCAACTCCTGTCCAAAAGCAAGACAAGAAGGTAGGAAGGGACAGCAACAGAGCACAGGGAAGCCAGGGTGGAAAAGGAGAGAGTGCTGTCACATTGTGTGGATTGAAACCAATGTCACAAAACAACGTGTATAAATTTTTGAATGAGAAATTAACTTGAACTTTAAACTTTCACCTAAAGCACACACACACACACAAATTCTAATGTGTTATTATCCTACTGCTTTTTATCTTGGAAAAGACCAAACTCCATAGAGTTTTCCCGGCAAGACTATGAGAGAATCTGCCAGAACATCAGCTTTTCAGAGGCAGTGGTCACTGGCAGGCTGGTCTAATCTGTATAGATCTTCAGGGTTTAGCCCTGGATTGCGTTGATTTGTAGACTTTCTCCATTTCTAAGATAAGCATTTAAGGCTATTAAACTCCCTTACGGTGCTTTAGCTGCATTCCATAAGCTCTAATATTATCATCCAGTTAAAAATATTTTCTAATTTCCAATATGATTTCTTCTTTAACTTTTTAACACTATCAAAAATGTGTTACTTCATTTTCAACAGTTGAAGCTTCACACTTAATTTTTATGTTATTTAATTCCTAGCTGAATCAGCAAGTATATTTAAGGGAAAAGCAGTGTCCAGAAAGTTGGGCTAACCTCAATGCCTTTTCTGTTTGTCCTGGGTCTTGGCCCTCAATTCCTGACTTCCTGGGTTTCCAAGATGCCTTTAAACCATTGCTTTGTTTTTAAGTCTACCCTTTTTAGCTGCTCTTTGAGGAGACTGTTGTTCCACTACAAGATATTCCATTATAGCCAGAGGTGGAAGTCTCAGCGGATGCACTTAGAAAATAAAAACAAACAAAAAACCCCTTTTATTGTTTAATTTAATACGAATAAAACACCTAAACACATATGCAGCTTAATCAATTGCCATAAATTGAATACTTAGTAATCATCTCACAGGATAGATTCTTGTGGGCCACCACATACGCCCTCCATGCGTTTCCACCTAAACATAATCCCCTCTTTCCCAGAGTAGCCACTGTGCTAATTTTAATGGTAACCACTTCTTCGCTCTCTTTTCAATTTTATTGTCAAGTGTGCATCTCTAAATGTCATAATTTGGTTTACTCACCTTCTCATTTTTTAATCTTCCCTTGCAATTTATTTGTTGAAGAAACTGGATTATTTGTCTTGTAAATTTTCCCATAGCCTGGACTTTGTTGATGGTGTTCACACGGTATAGTTTAACAGGTTCTTCTGTATATTCTGTAAATTGATAGTTGTATTGCTGATTCTTTCATAGCCTGGTTGTCTGTCTTTATGTGATGTTAGCAGCCACTGATGCTCTTTACTTAAATCCTTAATTCATTAGGAGTTGCAAAATGACCATATTCCAATTTGACCTTTTCTTCTTGGTTTGTTAAAATACCTCTTTGAAGAGAAAATTTTCTTCATCTATAGTTTTGTTATCTGGAGGTATAGTTTAAATAGAAAAGAGAGGATAAATACTTGCTTCTCTACTTTTGTTTTAAAAGGGTATTGGCTAGCATCCTTCAAAGTTGATGAGTAAGTTTTTTGTTGTTGTTTTATTTTGTATCATTATAAACTCATGAATTCAAACATATTTGAGGTATTTTGATGCATTGCAGTAATTATCCTCATTGATGTTTACGTTATCTCACCTTGATCTGTGGGAACGTCTTCAAATTGAATTTTACCTACTTTTAACATAACTCTTAACGTAACATAAAATGATGGTCTACAGTGTATATATTAAGATTGCATTTCCACTAATGTTCTCTTTATTTTAATTCAATTTGTCTTCTGTTTCCTTCAGCATATCTGTTTTGTTAATATATTCTGTGTGCAGTTACTGATCTTCCTCTCTCTAGCTGTTGGGCCACTACCATAAGCACTGCTTTTTCTTTTTCTCCTTACTGGGGTCTCAGTTTTCATTTTGGAGGATGCTAAACAACTCTTGTCTTACAAGAGGTGAAAGATGACTTCTATCTATCTTTGTGGAACAGTGATGTTAGAGTAAGTAGGTTTCCAGGCCCATGCTGAGGCACATGTGGAAGTTGTCAGTAATCTCCCAGCTGTAGAGGTTAGAAGCATTCCATCTACGTATGTGGCTTCTTCTTGGTCTCTTAGTCTTTTCTCCAGAGAGAACCAGCACACCCGTGGGGAGTTGTTCTTGATCTTTTCTCAGGGATTCAGAGGTCTCTGAGGTCCAAGCTCTTCCCAGAATTTGACATTAATTTTTTCCCTGGAATTCCCCCTGCTTATGTCAGAGAAATCCTCATATCATCTCTTTACCAGGATTTGAACTGAGCCCCAGGCCTCACTGGCACCCAGCTGCCTGTATACCTAAGAAGCTATTTCAGTCAGAAAAGGCAAGTATATTGAGATTAATATCGGAGGGTAAGAGGGATGTAAGAAGGAGCCATGTTCCCAGAATTCTACACAGAAATCTGTTAAAGCTAGGTAAAATGTAATGTAGGGTTTTTTTTGTTTTGTTTTTAAATTTTTTTGTTCCAGTTTTTCAATTCAGAAAGATACATTAATTATAGTGACTGGCTTCTAGTCCCTGGGAGGCACAAATGGTTAATTACTCAACTACTAGCCGAAAGATTGGCAGTTGGATCCCACCCAGAGGTGCCTGGTGAGACAGGCCTGGTGATCTGCTTCTGAAAGGTCACGGCCTGGAAGACCCTATGGAGCAGTTCTACTCTGCACACATGGGGCCGGCATGAGTTGGAATTGACTTGACAACAACTAACAACAACAGCAACTGGTTTCTAGAGATAAACACTGTAGGTGGCCTGTGTGGCTCCCTGTCAGGGCTTGATCATCCTTCTTTTTATTAATGGAGGAAATGATAGAATAAAACACATACACACGCACACATACAGGTAGCTGGCCTTAAACACTTATGCCCTGTCCTTTAGGCTAGATCTCAGAGGTGTGTGCTGGCCCTTATGTTCTCTCTGTCTAGCCCAACAATAACAAATGTTTTTATGCCCTCTCTTTCCTGGTTTTCCACTTATTTCTGGTTTTTCTTCTATTTTGACAGCTGCTACTTTTCATCTCCTTTCCTGGCTCCTACGTGTCTACCCAAATATTAGATACTTTTGCTCCTCAGAGTAGGTCCTAGGACTCTGCTCTTCTTTCGTTTAGATGCACAGGTAATCTCAGTCTTCATACGACAAAACAGTAACTCAACTTTTTTTTTTTCCTTAGAAAACTCTTCCTTTGAAGTCTTAACAGATAGCAGCAAAAGGTCTCACCATCCATCTATTTAGTTACTTTGGCCAGAAACCTGGCATTATTTCCTTTCCTTTGTTTCCTAAATATAATCCAAAAACACATACTTTCTGTTCTAGGCTCAAAAGGCCTATTCCTTTGCTCCGATTTACTGTTACCATTTTAGTTTGGCTTATTATAATATTTTGCTGCAATTACTGTAACACCATCATAACCAGTCATTCTGTATTCCATTCTCCATGTATCTGTAAAAGTTAGCTTAACATAAATTAGATCACCTCATATCTCCTATTTTTGTATTTAAGTGACTTCTCATACATTTACGTAATAAAACCTGAATTTCTTACCACGGTCTAAACATTTCAACATGATCTGGCCTTTATTCTCATATCTAAACTTGTCACTTTTCCTCAGCTCGTCTGGCTGCACCTCACCTGCACTGGTTATCTTTAGTTTCCTTAAATACACTGATTTTTTTATTGTTTCAACCTCATTAAATATACTTCTTCTATCTGCCCAGAATGCTTCTTCCTCCTCCCAAGTATAGCTGTCTTTTCTTTTCCTTACAGAGATTCCTCTCCCTCACTCCCATTCAGTAATTTAGTACCTGCTTATTTCCTCTGGGAAACCCTGGTAGCGTAATGGTTAAGTGCTACGGCTGCTAACCAACAGGTAGGCAGTTAAAATCCTCCAGGTGCTCCTACACCTCTTAATGCTTTAGCTTTTTCGTCTGAAAGAATAAAACCAAAAAAACAAACCAGTCGTCACCGAGTACATTCCAACTTATGGTTACCCCATGTGTGCAGAGTTGAACTGCACTCTACAGCGTTTTTGAGGTTGTGAACTTTTGGGAGCAGATCACAAGGTCTTTCTTCCAAGGAGCCTCTGGGGTGGGTTTGACCCTCCAACCTTTCAGTTAGTAGTCGATCACTTAACTATTTGTGCCACTCAGGAACCATAATCTGAAAGAATAATCCAAACCAAACCAACTGCTGTCGAGTTGATTCTGATTCATAGTGATCCTGTAGGACACAGTAAAACTGCCCCGTAAGGTTTCTAAGCCTGTAATCTATACGGAAGCAGACTGCCACATCTTTCTCCTGTGGAGCAGATGGTGGGTTCGAACTGCTGACTTTTTGGTTAGGAGCCAAGTGCTTAACCGCTGTGCCACCAGAGCTCCTTATCTGAAAGAGTAGTAGGAGTTAAATATTATTTAATAATAGTAACTACTTTAAGGGTTATTGTAATGATTGAATTAATAAATTCATGCAAGTTATAAAACACAAGTCAGGAAACTTTTTCTGTAAAAGACCAGATAGCAAATATTTAAGGCTTTGAAAGTACCATATAACACTATCATATTGTTCTTTTGTTTAACAACTTTTTAAAAATGTAAATCCACTCTGTGCTTATTGGTTATACAAAAAGCAGGACTCTAGCTGAATTTTGCTGTGGGCTGTAGATTGCTGGACCCTGGAACAATGCCAAGCACATAGCTAAGCTCTCATTAAATCTTACCTGCTTATTATAAATTTCATAGAATAGTTATTTTTTTATTTACTTTTGTTTCACACCCTCCCCCATTAAAATTTAAGTTCCCTGATGGAAAGGACAGTGTCTGTGTTCACCATTAATCTACTTAGAGTGCCTTTTGCAAAGTAGGTGCTAAATACTTATTTATAATATTAATATCAAATACATAAAAACAAGACAGATGATTTAATATACAGTATTGGAAAATTTAGTTAACGCTTTTTGGGGGGAATGAGTAAAAATTGGTCCTGATACTTGCTGAAAAATAAAATCCAGCTCGGTCAATGGATTAAAGTTAAAAATAAATTATAAAAGTAATAGGAGAAAACTGGAAGATTAAGAAAAGCTGTTGGAATAACAAATATGTTCAAAGGATATATAACTGAAAAGTTATAAAGGAGAATCAGATTATGTAAAAATTCTGCATGGTAAAGACAATAGCCAGTTCATATGATATATGACAAACCAGGGAATAAATTCTATTATCAAAATGGCTGGTGATATACAGTCAGAATACATGTTGGTGAGGGTGTGGGAAAATAGGCCCTTTGATACACATAAAAAAGGATTTTAAATGGATACAAGATGTTTAGTTAGCCATTAGTGATAACTGACAAATTTCAACATAGTTTTTCAACCAGAAATTATATATAGGATTATACTTTCCTAATTAATACATGCAAAAGCATGTCAACAAGTATGTCGAAACAGCTGTCTGTAGGGACCCTATGTATGTAAATAAATTGCGATGCCTCCATATAATTAAATGTTATACAACCATTAAAAAGAAGCGAGTGGATCTAGATGCACAACGTAGAATGACACAGAGGTTAAAAAAAAAAAAAAAAAAAAAAAGCAGGGGGCACCAGAGCGTATATAGACTGTTCCCAGTTTTCAAAGATTATAAACGACTATGTGAGTTTTGAGATGGCTATTGGCTGTGGGGGAGAAAAAGGGGAGGCAACACACGGTGTGAGGAGACTGACTTTCACTGTATTCACATTTGTGTTATTTAAATTTTTTACTATGTTCAGGTTTTTTACTTTTCAAATAAAAATATATAAAAAAAGTTAAATAAAGCAATATTTTTCCTAAAAAATATTTATACAATGGAGGAACAGACTAAGCATTTTTGGAATTCTGGCATAGCACGGTCTTAGAAAAACTTTCTTGATCGTCGAATAACTTGAAGTTTTCAGCATAATTCTTCCTCATTCTGCCACTTGATAATTTGCTATTTCCTAAGGGTTTCTAGTGGATGATTTCTCTCAAGACAGTTCTGTTTTTTTTTTTTTTTCCCTATATTTGCCTTTAAATATTTTCTTGTTTCTATAAGTCAATTTTCATCCATATTAAACACCTAAAGTTATCATCTAAAAGTTTAATGAGAACAGAGGTAAAAATAACTCACATAGAAACAATTTCAGTTTGAGTTTCTCTTATTTTACCAGTTTAGTTACTCAGTTATCTCTTCATTGCTCACCAGTTGCCTGAGATCTGGCTGATGCTGTGTCAGTCTTTGTTTCATTTATTAAATCAGGTTTAGGTTTCTCCTCTTCCTCTAAAAAATATAAAAAAATCCATTGAATAGAGAAGGAGTTAAAAAAAAAAAAAAACCTGAAATTTCAACCAGGTAACTTTTTCAATTCTTCTTTTACCCTGTAAAATTATTGGTCAAGACTAATTTTCCTCCAGTGTTGTAAACCAAGTTGACTGTTTTTCCTTTCACACATTAGATTTATGAAATCGTCACAAAATTCTTTTCTCTATTCAAGTCGATAAGCATTTGTTGAATAGACAGCATAAACAAGGAATGATAAATATTATGCAGGAAATACAAAGATGACCAGGACATTTCTCTCCCTAATAATTATTAAGATTTTTGAGATCAAAAATTAAAGAAGTAAGCAAATTGCTGAAAGTCAATGTATAATTATGACTAGCAATAATAACAAAATCATCAAAATAACTATAATTTATTGTTTTGATTACCTGCCAGGTATTGTTCTAAATCTTCTACCTGGACCACTTTGGTGCCATTAATCAAAATACGTGTCCAAAGGAAAGGCTTAGAAATACCGAGCACAAGCTACTGGCATAATATTCTGATAGGTCATGCATCTCCATGGCTTTTACCATTTTACAGGTGAGAAAATGGCCGAAAAACCGAACTGGTTGCCATCGAGTTGATTCTGACTCATAGCAACCCTATGGGACAGAGGAGAACTGCTCCATAGGGCTTCCAAGGCTGTAATCTTTGCAAAAGCAGACTGCCACATCTTTCTTCCAGGAATTAGGTGGTGGGTTTGAACCCCTAATCTTTCTTTGGCAACTGAACGCTTAACCACTGCACCACCAGGTTGTCTTGAAAAAATGACATTAAAAGTAAATAACTTACCCTAAATCATCCAGCTACTAGGTCTTTAGATTTGGATTAAATTCATTTGGTTTGACACCAGAGCCCATGTGCTTTATGCTGTTTCCAAAATAACAGCAATTGCTAAAATGTATTGAGCATTTACTATGTAATGAGCACTATTCAAACAACTTTAAGGTATGAATTTGTTTAAACCCCACAATGGACCTGTGAGGCTGGCATTACCATTATTGTACATATTACAGAGGAAGAAAACAAGGCACAGGAGGAGGACATGATCATTTTTGGATGCATCTAGTTTGGGACTTCTGAAATTGCTTCCTCTGAAGTGGCTTGCAAGAAATCGTCGGGGTAGGATTTAGGTAGGATTTGGCAGGTACATGCAGTGAGGAATAAGACACAATAGAACAACCCAGGAAGAAGAAAGCACAAGAGCTGAGCATTATTGAATATGGAAAGAGAGAGCTTTTGAGGTGTTAATAGCAATTCTGCTATAGATGTAGGAAGAGAATTGTGTTGTTGATGAATTCATGTGTTTCAGAAGAGGTGCTTTTTTTGGACAAGTATTGCACAAATTCTAGTAGGTAGCATGCATCTCCATGGCTTTAATTACCACCTATATGCTTACTTTTTTGTATTTTTATGCCTTCTTTTTTTCCTGACATCCAGTCCTATTTTATAATTTACCTTCTAAATACTTCCGTTTGGATGACTACAAGAAACTCAACCATGAACATTTCTAAAACCAAAATAGCTGCTTTAGTCCAAAACATACTCATTCTCCATCTTAATTAAAGAGGTTGTCATCTACCTAGTGACCAACATTAGAACATTTAGAGTTTCCTTTGATTGCCCCCTAATCCTCTCCTATGACTGCTAATTTATCGAACAAATTCTACTTATTTTACCTACTAAATTTTCCTGAATCCATCTGCTCCTCTCCATATCTTCTGCCATTGTTTTAGCATAAGCTCCCATTGTGTCTAATACCTGGAACAGAGAACAGTCTTCTTCCTATTCTTCAGCTTTTACTCATTCTTCATCACATGTCAGTTTTCTTCCAGTGTGTTCAGTCACTTTTTTTTCTGTACTGTTATACTTCATAAATTTTGAATATGTGTTTTGTTTATATGTCTTAATTGCTCCAATAGAGAGTGTCCTCCTCAAAAAAAGAAATGATGCATTGTTAATTTTTTCTGTAGCTTAGTCATAGTGCTTGGCACATGGTAAGTGTTCAAAAATGTTGAATGAATGGGTGGATGAGAGTGTGGAAGAGGAACTCATGAGCTGTAGAGCTCAGGATAGAGGACCACACCCCATATCTGATCCATCAGCAAATTCTGTTGACTCCTCCTTAAAATATATTCAGAACTCAACTATTTCTCAACACCTTCACTACTTAGTCACTATCATCTTTTGATTATTTCATGCAATAGCCTCCCAACTGCTTCTCAACTTCCCCCCTTCAGTCTATTCTCATCACAGCAGGTACAATGATCCTAACAAAACTTAAGTCAGGTCATGGCACTTTCAGCACAAATCACTAATGTTTCCCAGCTCATCCAGCTTAAACATCAAAGTCATTACAACTGCCCACAAAAATTCACTCAGCCTGGCCCACTGTTACCTCATATCTACTCTAACCATGTGGACTCCTTACTGTTCTTGGAACATGCCAGGAATGTTCCCTCTTATGGGATTTCATTCATTGTTCTCCCTTCCCAGAATGCACTGCCCCACTTATCCACATGGCTTGCTCTCTCTCATCACTTCAGATCTTTGCTCAAATGTTCCATTTTCCCCTTTGTTTCTCCACAGACTATACCTATATCAACATTACATGCATATCATCTATATCTATATTTAATTATATAACATTACACATAGTGTTAAATGGTTATTTGTAAAATGTTAAATGGTTATTTATATAAACTAAGTCAAATTTTTGTTTGTTGTCTCTATCTCCATTAGAATACACTATGGGAGAGGCTTTTTTTATTTTTTAGATCAGGCATAAGGGACTGCCTGACATGTAATAAGTGCTCAATAAACATTTGCTCAAAGAATTAGAATAGTTAAAATTATAAGACAGTTTAGAAATAAAAACAACTTGAGGACAGAAAGTATATATATATATATAAACAATGCATGTAAATAATATATACATTTTATATATATCTATATACACATACATATTGGTGTTGAGAGGAAAAGTGATGCTTAACAAAGTGACTATGGAAAAGACTCATCAACTAAATGATGGAAAAGAAATCGATGCCTTTTTAAAAAAAAATATTTTGTAAATGGCTATGCAGCCAAGAAAGTTGATATTCTGACTATCAGTCAGTCTGAGGCAGGAAATGGGGTGAACCTTGAGACTGGGGGCTGGGAGGGGTTGCTGTTTTCAATGCTGATGACAGATAGGAATGCCAGGACTGTGGGTTGCTGGATTTTGGGAGAGGATCTGTGTATGACCTATCGCTGGCAGGTGTAACCTGCCACAAGAGCTGCTCTGAGCTTGCAACATGTGACTGCACTTCTACGCTAAGTGCGGGGGCAATGGCAGTGGCGGAATATTGGAAACCAGCTTCATTTGGTTTCCAATATGTCACTCAGCTGTGCAGGAATTGTGGTCCTTAAATGCGTGGAAAGCAATGTCTCTCCTCAAAACCCAGAGAAGGGTGGTTTGGTACTGGAGCTGCTTCTAACCCAGTCACTCTGAACATCATGCATGCACTTTTGAAATCCTCCTTGCATGTGCCTGTGTTCATATACAGGAACCATACACACGGTTTTGCAGATTGTTCACTACATTAGGACACTTAGTAAGCGGGAACTGAAATTCAGCTTGTGCATTCTTGTCTGTCTTGTGCCCGAAGGGGGTGCCTTTTTCTAATCTAAACAAAGATGCTGGTAAGCTAGTGGCCACTAGGTATATGTATCTGGGTATGAGCACATGTGTGTGTTAGCAGAGAGAAATGAGTCCTCTAATGAAAACGTATGTGGTCAACCATGATTGAACAAAATGCTGGAGAGGACAGACATTTTCTCCTCGCTCTCTGTACCCACCTCACCCACCTGGAGAAACTGCTGCAGACCAGTCACGCTGGCACATGGGGTCTGCCAGCTGTGATTACATGAGGCAGCAATAACAATGGAAGAGCATAAGGCTTCTCTGTGGCCTGAATGGACACTCCAGATTTTTTTCGCCTGAAAGTAATAACCAGGACTGAAACCTTAGATAGAGGACATTCTCACAGAATTGAGAATCTCTAGAAGAAATTACAAAGGGCTCTTCAAATGGCAGGATGAGGGCTCTGTGCAATTTAATTTGAATATTAAATGAAAGTGACCTCATTTTGTACTTCAGGCTGGTAAAGCAAGACAGATTGGGAGCGGAAATAAGTAAAGGCGATAAAAGGAGGGAAGGAAATAAATTATTTAATAAAGACTGAAACAGAAATTAACGAATTAGAAAACAGACCTACAAACAAGTAGAAACTCTGATAGAATTGCTACGTAAGTGCTGTTTCTTTGACGGGTTAAAAAAAAAACAATGAAATAGTTGAATCATCAGCTGAACTGAACAAGGAAGAAAAAAGGATTCATAAATGCACAAAATTAGCCATTAGAAAAGGAAAGTAATACCAGGAAAAAGTAATTGAAGAGTCAGGAATCCTTTACTCAAAAAGCCAGCTGAAAAGAACATTAAAAAAAAATATATATTGGAGCCAAATGACTAAAAAAAAAGAGACCGGCAACTCAAATAGACCAACGTGAAAGGGAGAAATTGAAAAGTCATTTTAAACATGTGGAAAGATTTCAAGGATGGGAGGAGGGTTTCCCAAGACTTTACATAATCAGCATAACACTAACTCCTGTATCTGACATAGAGGTTGTCTAGAACTAATTCCGCTAACTGCTCGGATTTATTGAGCACGTGCTTTTTTCTGGACCCCATTCTTAGTGCTTTCCATACATTAGCTCATTTAATCTTCATAAACTATGAGTTCAGTACTATTATCTTCCTTTTACAGAGAGAGAAGAGTGAAAAGCAGAGGGTTTGAAATAACGTGGCTACTTATCGTAGAGTCAGAATTGGAACTCAGGAAGTCCGATGCTAATGTCTGGGCTCTTAATCACTATGCATCATACCTCTCTACTAGCTCATGAGGCAAGATGCTGAATGAATTACAAGCAAATAGAAACCAAAATACGTTAAAAGCTTGATACAGTATTACCAAGTGTAGTTCCGTCCAGAAATTTAACAATAATGAGGATTTAATAATAATGCATCTATGATAAAATTATGTAAGAGGCCAAAGCAGAAAAATAATCAAAGTATCCAGATTGATATCAAAAGTACATTTAATAACATTCAATATTTATTCCTGATAAAACTTAGAAAAAAACTATCTGCTTGTAGACCATAGTAGAAATATACAACTATTTCTATTTAGTATGTATGATAGTTTAATAAGTTACCATTACACGCACATACACACTGGAGAAATACTGATGCAGCACTAATAAATTCAGGAAGATACACGTGTCCCATTGCTATATTTTATTTAACTTTATTTTTTCTGCAAAAGCCAGTTATTGCCACTAAATTGTATCATTAACTAAAAGACATAAACACTAGAAAATAGTTCTCAGTCCCACTATTTTCCTTTGATAGGACTATATCCAGGATAACTGGGTAAAATACTAAAAAGTACAAGAGGGTTCAGTATAATGGCTTCTTGTAAGATTAATAAGTAAAATTCAATTGCTTTTTAATATGCCAACAATGACTAATTACAAAATATAATTTAAAAAATTGCAATAGCAAAAACAATAAATACCACACTTCAGAATATACCTAAAAAACTGTTCAGAATATATCTACAGAGAATTTTAAAATTAATTGAAGAACATACAGAAGATTTAAATAAATGGAGTAATGGTCCTGGTTCTCATGTTGAAAGAATCTGTATATAAATTCAATTGAATCCTTAGGTCATCTGGGGATGGAGAGGTATGTGAAGGAATAGGGGTAGCGGTAGAATTGAATCAAAGTTTCTAAGCAACGTTTAAAATTATATCAAAGGAATAGTCAGAAAAATCTGTCAAAATAAGTCAAATAAGGTAGAATTGAGATATGAAGTATTAATTTAATATCTTGAACAGAAATTTAAACACTAAAGTATTTATGTAAGATCTGGCACCAAATCAATAGACCAGAACAGTTATTCCAGAAATAGAAAAATACATATGCTTGGCTTTGTAAGATAAAAAGATAGGTGTGGCAATTCAAATCAATGGTGAAGAAATGAATTATTTAATAGCATAACTAAATTGGTCAGATGTTTCTAATGAAAATCATATTCTCAACTTTTTTAAGGAAAATTAATTCCATATGAATTAAAGATTCCAATACGCAAAAATAATTCAGAAAAACTATGGGTGGGTTATTTTATAATATTTAGAATAGAAAAAGTCTTTCTAAGCAAGAGATAAAAACCAGTAATTACAAAAGAAAAACTGATAATTTGGCTGCATAAATTAGTCAATATGAAAAAAAGAGAAACCTTGAAAATCAAATCTATAAGATGGAAATACATTATAATATATATGAAAAACTAAGACTTAATGTCCTAGAAAACACTCTATGATATGTATTTTTAAACATAAGTTATGTTGAAGGCAGAACAGGTTTTAGTGATACCAAGGGCTAATATAAGACCATACTTATTAGTGGCTGCCATAGCGTGAAGAATGCCAGAGAAGTTTTCATAAATACTTGCCTTAATTTTCTTGTAATGTATTTTTAATGGTTTTATTACTTGTATTTAAGTATTCAACCCACCATGCGTCTGTCAGTTTGTCGCATAGTGGTGGCTTGCATGGTGCTGTGATGCTGGAAGCTATGCCACCAATATTTCAAATACCAACAGGGTCACCCATGGTGGACAGGTTTCAGCTGAGCTTCCAGACTAAGACAGACTAGGAAGAAGGACCTGGCAATTACTTCTGAAAAAATTGGCAAGTGAAAACCTCATGAGTAGCAGCAGAACATTATCTGATGTGGTGCTGGAAGATGAGCCCCTCAGATGGAAAGGCACTCAAAATACAACTGAGGAAGAATTGTTCCTCAAAGTAGAGTCACCTTAATTATGCAGATGGAGTAAAGCTTTCAGGACCTTCATTTGCTGATGTGGTGTGACTCAAAATGAGAAGAAACAGCCACAAACATCCATTAGTAATCAGAATGTAGAATGTACAAGGTATGAATCTAGGAAAATTGGAAGTCACCAAAAATGAAATGGAACCCATAAATGTTGATATCCTATGGATTAGTGAGCTGAAATGGACTGGTATTGGCCATTTTGGATCAGACAATCATATGCTCTACTATGCTGGGAAAGATAAATTGAAGGGGAATGGTGTTTCATTCATCGTCAAAAAGAATACTTCAAGACCTAACCTGAAGTATGACACTGTCAGTGATAGGATAATGTCCATGTGTCTTCAAGGAAGACCAGTTAATATGACTGTTAATGCCAAAGGTGAGTAAATTGATGATTTTTACTGACTTCTGTAGTCTGAAATTGATCAAACATGCAATCAAGATGCATAATGATTACTGATGGTTAGAACGCAAACATTGGAAGCAAAGAAGTATCTTTAGCTGGAAAATATGGCTTAGGTGATAGAAACAACACTGGTGATTGCATGATAGAATTTTGGAAGACAAATGACTTATTGAATTATCTTTTTTTCAGCAACATAAACAGTGAATATACATGTGGACCTTAGTGGTTGGAAAACACAAGAATTGACTACATTTGTTGAAAGAGATGATGGAAATGCTCAGTATCAGTCAGAACAGCCCATCAATTGCTTATATGCAAGTTTAGGTTGAAGAAAATTAAAACAAGTCCACAAAAACATGGCCTTGAGTATATCCCATTTGATTTTAGAGGCCATATCAAGAATAGATTTGATGCAATGAACACTAATATTCAAAGATAAGACAAGTCGTGGGATGACATCAAGGATATCATACATGAAGAAAGCAAAAGTTCACTGGAAAGAAAGAAAAGACCAAAGTGGATGTCAGAAGAGATCCTGAAACTTGCTCTTGAAAGTAGAGTTGCTACAGTGAATGGAAGATATGATGAAGTAAAAGATCTGAACAGAAAATTTCAGAGGGTAGCTCAAGGAGACAAAGTATTATAATGACATGTGCAAGGACCTGGAGTTAGAAAACCAAAAGGGAAGACAACACTTGGCATTCCTCAAGCTAAAAGAATTGAAGAAAAAATTCAAGCATCGAGTTACAATTTGGTAGGATTCTGTGGGGAAGACAATGAATGACATAGGAAGCACCAAAGGAAGATGGAAGGAATACCCAGCATCATTGTGTTAAAAAGAATTAGTTGATGTTCAACCATTTCAGGAGGCAGCATATTATCAAGAACGGATGGTAATGAAGGAAGAAGTTCAAGCTACACTGAGGGCATTGGTGAAAAACAAGACTCCAGGAACAGACAGAACACCAACTGAGATGTTTCAACAAATGGATGCAGAACCAGAAGTGCTCTCTCATCTATGGCAAGAAATATGGAAGACAGCTACCTGGCACTGACTGGAAGAGACATATATTTGTGCCCATGTCAAAGTAAGGCCATCCAACGGAATGTGAAAGTTATTGAACAATATCAGTAATCTCTCTCACACAAGTAAAACTCTGCTGAAGATCATTCAAAAACAGTTGCAGCAGTACATTGATGGGAAACTGCCAGAAATTCAGGCCAGATACAGAAGATGACAGGGAATGAAGAATATCAATCCTGAAGTCAGAAGAATGTTGACTGAAAGCAGAGAATACCAGAAAGGGGTTTATCTGTGTTTCACTGAGTATGGAAAGCCATTCAACTGTGTGGATCATAAAATTATGGATAACATTGCGAAGAATGGGAATTCCAGAACATTTGATTGTGCTCATGTGGAACCTGTACATAAACCAAGAGGCAGCTGGTCTAACAGAACAAGGAGATACTGAGTAGTTTAAAATCAGGAAAAGGGTTCACCTAGGTTGTACCTATTCACATACTTATTCAATCTGTATGCTGAGCGAATAATTCGGGAAGCTGGACTGTATGAAGAATGTGGCAAAAGGATTGGTGGAATATTCATTAATAACCTGTGATATGCAGATGATTCAACCTTGCTTGCTGAAAGTGAAGAGGACTTGAAGCACTTACTGATCAAGATCAAAGACCACAGCCTTTGGTATGGATTACAGTTCAAAATAAAGAAAACAAAAATCCTTACACTGGACCAATAAGCAACATGATAAATGGAGAAAAGATTGATGTTGTCAAGGATTTTATTTTACTTGGATCCACAGTCAATGCTCCTGGAAGTACCAGTCAAGAAATCAAATGATGTATTGCACTGGGCAAATCTGCTTCAAAAAAGAAAAACCCTTTAAAGCATTAAAAAGCAAAGATGTCGCTTTGAGGACTATGGTGTGTGTGATGGTTAAGATTGTGTGTCGACTTGGCTGGGCCATGATTCTCAGTGTTTATATATAATCACTCCCATGATTGGATCTGCTGTGTACAGCCAGTCAGTTGAAAAGGAGTCTCCTTGGGGCTGTGGCCTGCATTCAAATATAAGCAGATGTTTTGGCTTTTTGCTCACTCTGGATCCTGCAGCTGCCTCCCGTTCATCTGACCTCCAGTTCTTGGGACTTGAGCTATTAGCTTATTTGCGGATCTTGGGATCCGTAGATCTTCACAGCCTGTGAGTGAAGCCTTGCTCTCTAACCTGCCGATCTTGTGTTCACCAGCCCCTGAACCTATGAGAATCAGGAGAAGCCTTGTGGTCTTGCCTGCCATTCTTGGGATTCGTGGCTATTCATAACCTGTGAGCAAGATCCCTGCTTTCCGATCTGCCAATCTTGGATTCACCAGCCCCTGTGGCTATGTGAATCAGGAGTAACCTCTATCCTAGTTCATGGGCTTGAGACATTTCAGCCTCTAGAACTGCATGAGCCATTTCTTTGATATAAATCTCTGTCTATATATATTTATATGCTTTACCGGTTTTGCTTCTCTAGAGAACTCAGCTGAAGACAGAGTGCCTGACCCAAGCCATGATATTTTCAATCACCTCATATGCATGTGAAAGCTGGACAATGAGTAAGGAAGGCTGAGGAAGAACTGATGCCTTTGAATTATGGTACTGGTGAAGAATATTGAATTTATCATGAACTGCTAGAAGAATGAACAAGTATGCCTTGGAAGAAGCACAGCCAGAGAGTTCCTTGGAAATGAGGATGGCGAGACTTCATCTCATGTACTTTGGACATGTTATCAGAAGGAACCAGTCCCTGGAGAAGGACATCATGCTTGGTAAGATAGAGGGTCACTGAAAAAAAGGAAGACCCTCAACAAGATGAAATCACACAGTGGCTGCAACAATGGGCTCAAACATATCAATGATTGTGAGGATGGCACAGCCCTGGCAGTGTTTCTGTTGCACATAGGGTCGCCTTGAGTGGAAACCGACTTGAGGGCACCTAACAGCAACAACAATATACATTTGTAAATTTCATGAAATTCCAGTTGAAACTTTGCTGTCTTCTGAATGGATAAACAATTATATTACACTATTCAAAAAATAAATCAGTTATTTGTACTGAATTACAATAAGAGAAGTGCCATTTACGTTTCCATATATGCTTAGATCTGTTTCTGGATATTTTTTAGTCAAACTTTCTGTATTACAGCAATACCAATACTTATTTAGCACTTATTGGCAGATACTGTTCTACATGCTTTACCTGTATTAACTTATTAATCCCAACAACACCGTGAGGTAGGTAGCATTCCTATTTCCATTTTACTGATGAGGAAACATCTGTGTAAAATGACTAGCACAGGGTTACCCAGCTAGTGAGAGGTGGAATTGAGATTCAGATCCAGGCAGACTTAGTCTAGAGTTTGTGGATTGAATCACTGCAATACTGCCCCTCTTAAGCCATCAGTATCAAAATGATGTTTCTTGGCACATGTGAGAATGTTTTTAAGAGAGACAGATCTCAGTGGAATTGCAGGACATCATATGGCAGGATTATAGGGTTTGCAAATATTTAGTTTTAATATTGTCTTTCATGTTGACTGTATCAATTTTATATCCACTCTGTGAGCTGGAGGGGAGAGAGAGAGGAGTGAGACTATATGCTTACCATGTGCTTGGTATTATACTATATACATACTATTTCATTAATCTGCATGTGAACCCTGAGTGGTAGATATTGTTAAATGTGAAAGCTGAGGCTGTGAGATGTTCTTTAATTTACTGAGATTTACATAGTTTATAAATAGTGGAAAATGATTCAGACTCAACATATCCGGTTCTAAATCTTCATTGTTGTTGTTGTTAGTTGTATTCCAGTTGAATCTGACTCATGGCGACCCCATGTGTGCAGAGCAGAGCTGCTCCATAGAGTTTTTAAGGATCTGATCTTTCAGAAGCAGATCACCAGGCCTTACTTCTGAGGCACACCTGGGTGGGTTTGAACTTTCAGCTTTTCTGTTAGTAGTCCAGTGCTTAACCATTTGTGCCATGCAGGGAATCTTCTTAATCTTTATTTATCTCACTTTTACCTTATATTTTGTGATGCATGTTGAATGAAATGAAACTGGAGAACCTCACCATTGAGAGTTCTTTTATTATTATTTTTACTTGAGTACACCCCAAAAGAGCAAGCCTCAAGCCAAGAAATGTTCCTTTGTAAAAAAATGTTCCTGATTGTAGGAATAAAAAAAAAAGAAAAGAAAAAAAAGCTCAAATCAGTGTAACTACTGTTGACCAAAAAGCAAAAACAAAGAAAAACTGTCATTTAGTGAAAATGAAAACACACACAAATAATTTGTCAGCATTTGAACCATAGTTATTGGACATTTTTCAGGTCGTAAGTCACTTCAGGCAGAAAAAATATCTCACACACCAAACATCTTACAATAACTGAACAGAAAAGCGCAACACAACACCAGCATTAATTAATAAGAAGATTGATGCCATGTTTTTACATCAGTGAGGTGGTGTCTGCTTTTTATTAATGCCCCAGTTGTTAATTCATGATAGAGCAAGGCATTTAGACATTATAATATAATAGGTCTAAACACTCCAAGAAACCAGCCTTTAGATCACCTGGGAAATCCTAGTGGACTATTGGTATTCCTAGTACCATATTTTAAGACCTGGCGATGCTAGAGTAGTCACTTTGTATTGACCTGGCCAAACAAATATTTTTTTCCTGGAAGCTCTTACAGAGCAGGTATAAGAGGCTAGAGCTCTAGAGCACGTGCTGAGAATATTACAAGGTAGACACGTAAGATGTTTATTCTGTGACATCAATATTCTGGTAAGTTGATTAACTTCAACTCTGTCCATGGTTCAAGTTTATCTTTTTTGTGAAACTGATATAAACACTATGTGAAAAGTAAAAAAAAAAAAATCAAGGCATTAAATAATATGGGTATTATAAGAAATAAACTCTTGGGGAAAAGAAAATAATCAGCATTGGCAAAATTGTTAAACTTTCTTGATTATTTTGTCCTAGGTTTGAAATGCCAAAAGGGAGAGCTAGTAGAAGAGATATTACAGTAGACATAAATTAGCTGGAAATTGTTTCCTTCTTCATTCAAGAAGATTTTTAAAACTCTATGGATTTGGCACATTTATATGTGAAATATGAACTGTTTAACTTCTTGGGAGGTCAAAACAATTGATGCTGAACCCTATTAGTGTAATTATGACCAAGTTTTCATAATTGACTAGATGTCAGCCTTCATTCCCTCTTACATTGTATCTCTTACCACATGATTCAAACCAGGCTGATTTTGGTGCACTATACTTTAATATCTGTGGTGATGGTCCATTCTGCCAAGTTAAAATGAATACACAAAAAAATTTTAGTTTAACTCAGAATGTGTGTTAGGGAAAAGGATGCAGAGTTAGGAACAAAAAAATCTCCTTTTAGATTTAGTGAAGTTTTCAGGTTTAGTTCGTGCTGTATATGGTTTGTTTTCTAAAAAGTCAGATGACATTTAGATGTTATTGTTTTTAGGTGCCATAGAGTTGGTTCTGGCTCATAGCGGCCCTATGTACAATAGAACAAAACACTGCCTGGTCCTTCGACATCCTCACATACTTTGCTAGGCTTGAACCCATTGTTGCAACCACTGCGTCAATCCATCTCATTGAGGTCTTCTTTTTTGCTGACCCTCTGCTTTACCAACCATGATGTCCTTCTTCAGGGACTGCTCCCTCTGATCGATAACACGTCCAAAGTATGTGAAATGAAGTCTCACCATCCTTGTCTCCAAGGAGCGTTCTGATTGTACTTCTTCCAAGACAGATTTGTTCATTCTTCTGGCAGCCCATGGTATAATCCATATTCTTCATCAACACCGTAATTCAAAGACGTCAATTTTTTCTTTGGTTTTCCTTATTCAGCTTTTGCATGCATATGAGATGATTGAAAATACCATGGCTTGGATCTGGTGCACCTCGGTCATCAAAGTGACATCTTTGCTTTTTAACACTTCGAAGAGGTCATTTGCAGCAGATTTGCCCAATGCAATACATCATTTGATTTCCTGACTGCTGCTTCCGTGGGCATTGATTGTGGATCCAAGTAAGAAAAATCCTTGATAACTTCAACATTTTTTCCATTTATCATGATGTTGCTTATTGGTCCAGTTGTGATGCTTTTTGTTTTCTTTATGTTGAAGTGTAATTCATACTGAAGGCTGCAGTCTTTGATCTTCATCAGTAAGTGCTTCAAGTTCTCTTCACTTTCATCAAGCAAGGTTGTGTCATCTGCATAATGCGGGTTGTTAATGAGTCTTCCTCCAATCCTGAGGAAATTTATCTGCACTTAGTCCAGCTTCACAGACTATTTGCTCAGCATTTCGATTGAATAAGTGTGGTAAAAGGATACAGTCTTGACATACACCTTTCCTGACTTTAAACCAAGCAGTGTCCCTTTGTTCAGTTTGAATGACTGCTTCTTGATCTATGTACAAGTTCCTCATGAGCACGATTAAGTGTTCTGGAAATCCTATTCTTTACAATGTTATCTATAATTTGTCGTGATCCACACAGTTGAATGGCTTTGCAGAGTCAATAAAACAAGGGTAAACACCTTTCTATTATTCTCTGCTTTCAGCCAAGATCCACCTGACATCAGCATTAGTATCCCTCATTTCAAGCCCTCTTCTGAATCAGGCTTGAACTTCTGGTAGTTCTCTGTTGATGTCCTGCTGCAAGTGCTTTTCCATGATCTTCAGCAAAATTTTACTTGTCTGTGATATTAATGATATTATTCAATAATATCCACATTCTATTGGATGACCTTCCTTTGGAATGGGCACAAATATGAACCTCTTCCAGTTGGTTGGCCAGGTAACTGTCTTCCAAATTTCTTGACATAGATGAGTGAGCACCTCCATCACCACATTCATTTGTTGAACCATCTCATTTGGTATTCTATCAATTCCTGGAGCATTATTTTTCACCAATGCTTTCAGTGCAGCTTGGACTTCTTCCTTCATTACCGTCAGTTCTTGTTCATATGCTACCTCTTGAAATGGTTGACCATTGACCAATTTTTTTGGTACAGTGACTCTGTGTTTTCCTTCCGTCTTATTTTGGTGCTTCTTGCATCATTCAGTACTTTCCCCGCAGGATTCTTCAATATCACAACTTGAAGCTTGAATTTTTTCTTCCGTTTTTTTCAGCTTGAGAAATGCTGAGTGTGTTCTTCCCTTTTGGTTTCCTAACTCTGGGTCTTTGCACATTTCATTATAATACTTTGTCTCCTCAAGACACCCTTTGAAATCTTTTTTTTCAGATCTTTTACTTCATCATTTTTTCCACTTCACTTTAGCTACTCTGTGTTCAAGAGTAAGTTTCAGGGTCTCTTCTGACATCAGTTTTGGTCTTTTCTTTCTTCCTGTCTTTTTAATGACCTTTTGGTTTCGTCATGTGTAACGTCCTTGATGTCATTCTACAGCTCATCTAGACTTCAGTCATTAGCATTCAATGTGTCAAATCTTTTCTTCAGATGGGGTATACTTTTTTTCGGGGGGGTACACTCAAGGTCATATTTTGGCTCTCATGAACTTTCTCTAATTTTCTTCAGCTTCAACTTGAAATTGCATAGGAGCAATTGATGGTCTTTTCTGCAGTTGTCCCCTTGCATTGTTCTGATTGATGATATTGAACTTCTCCATCATTTCTTTCCACAGATATAGTTGATCTGATTCTTGTGTTTTCCATCTGGTGAGGCCCAAGTGTATAGTCGTTGTTTATGTCGCTGAGAAAAGGTATTTGGGAGGAATAAGTCACTGGTATTGCAAAATTCTCTCATGCAATCTCAGGCCTTTCTGTTAACAAGGCTGTTTTTTCCAACTACAAATCCTTCATCTTTGTTTCCAGCTTTCACATTCCAACCCCCAGTAATTATCAATGCATCTTGATTTCACATCTGATCAATTTCAGATTGCGGAAGTTCATGAAAATCTTCCAAATATTCATATTTGGCATTGGTCTTTGGTGTGCAAATTTGAATAATAGTCATATTAACTGGTCTTCCTTACAGGCATATGGATATTATCCTATCACTGACAGTGTTATACTTCAGAATAGATCTTGAAGTGTTCTTTTTGACCAGGAATGCAATGCCACTCCTCTTTAATTTGTCATTCCTAGCATAGTAGAGCATATGCTTGCCCCATTCATCTCACTAATGTCTATGATATCGATCTTTATGAGTTTCATTTCATTTTTGACAGCTTCCATTTTTCCTACATTCATACTTTGTACTTTCCATGTTCTGATTATTAATGAATGTTTGCAGCTGTTTCTTCTCATCTTGAATCATGCCACCTCAGCAGATGAAGGTTCTGAGAGCTTTACTCCATCCTTGTCTTTAAGGTTAACTCTAGTACGAGGAGGCAGCTCTTCCCCAGTTGTGTTTTGAGTGTGTTCCAACCTGAGAGGCTCATCTTCCAGCACTACATCAGACAATGTTTGGCTTCTATTATAAGGTTTTCACTGGCCAATTTTTTCAGAGGTGAACTGCCGGGTCCTTCTTCCTAGTCTATCTTAGTCTGGAAGCTCTGCTGATACCTATCCACCCTGGGTGATCCTGCTGGTATTTGAAATACTGATGTCATAGCTTGCAGCACCACAACAACATGAAAGCCATTACAGTACAACAAACTGACAGATGGGTGGGAACATTTAGATAAGCTACTGCAAAAAAAAAAAAAAAGTTTCAGCCAATTATGTTGCTGGAGAAAGAAATTTAGGGCAAAGTTAGTATTCCTATAATGTACTCTTCTTCTTAAATGTGATTGTTGAGATGCCTAAAGGACCTAATAATTTCTATACCACAAGAATATTTCCTTTTTTCATAAAATGGATAGGCAGAGAGACACTTAATTTCTGTTTTCAATCTTGATTCAATTTTTGGATTATTCACATATGGTATTTCTAAGAGATATGTGGTAAATATTTCAATCATTTTCCCCCAGAAAACAATGTATTAGTTTGGCACCTTTTATTATAATCTATCTATCTGTCTGTCTGTCTGTCTGTCTGTCTAGCTATCTAAAGCAATTTATCTTTCAATAGGAAAGGAAATATTCTATCATAAAAAAGGAAAAGGGTGAAAATAAAGTGAATTAAATTCAGGTAATAAGTTATTATCAGGTTATTGTAAGCACATTTCAACCTTTACAGCCTCCCAATCAAAAATGCTATTGTAGTGTATAATTCTATCAGTGATAATAACCCACTGCTACCAAGCCAATTCTGACTTAAAGTGACCCTATAGGAAAGAGTACAACTGTCCCATAGGGTTTCCAAGGCTATAAAACTTTACAGAAGCAGACTGCTGTATTTTTCTCCCACAAGGCAGCCTGTGGGTCTGAATCACCAATCTTTTGGTTAGCAACTGAGCGCTTTAACCGCTGTGCCACCAGGCTCCTCAAATGACAATAAAGTACTAGCAGTTCTCTAAAGATAGATAATTTCTCTTCTTATTCAAAATACATATTTTTCTCTGGAGAAGCAATAATTGTCCTCAATTTTTTAACGTTTTCTTCTCTTTAATCACCAGCAATAACACTTGGATTAATTTTGGAGTCTATTTTTAAACAACGGGAGTTCGGATAAAGTTAATAACAATTAAGGTGGCTGATGCTGGTCAGCTAAATTCGCTCCTGGCTCAATGACTTGTTATATCCCACTGGGCCGCAATTGCCTGAGATTTAAGTCTGTGCTTTGGGACAATTACAATTTATGACACAGTATTGATCTGAACTTCAAGTTTCACTGAAATGGTTGAAAATGCAAATGTTAACTTTTAAATGTTTTACTGTAAATGCATCTAATATTTTACTGGATTGAAGAAGATACACTTATCTTCCGAAAACAGTGAAGTACTTACGTGAATTTGCAATACATGAAATAATGAATTTTGTTTATTACTACTGTCTGCTTTCATATTAAAATTTATTTTATTCATATGTGAGTCACTTGTCCTTTATCTAAATAGACTTGAAGACAATGAAAAAATAACACTTAAATATTGCTAAGTGTTTGGGCATATTTAATATTGTATAATATTGGATGAAATAGAAAAACCTCCTTAGATATGCATATGGAAGAAGAGCTAACTTCTATTTTGCACATGAATTAGTATATTTTATTGATGAGTTTGGTAGGAGATTTTCAGGAAATATGTCATTGTGTTTAAAATATAGAAAACTTTCAGATATTTAGGAATACATTTATCCATTTGGCCGGTGAAGACAAAATTAAATATAAAGCTTAGACTCTGCTTCAATAACAAGAAACTTGGCTTATTTGGCTAAAAGTAAAGGTCGGTAAATGGCTAATGACATTTAAAAAAAACTCAAATGCTTTGACTGCATAAGAAATCTAATGTAGAAAACATGAAATCCAAATTATTTCTATGAGCATGTGCTAATTTAGCCCACCAGGAAGAGAAAAGGTTAATATCGCATTATCTGCCAATACATTTGACAACAATACGTTCATTTAAAGTAGGATAATAACAGTAAAAATAATTGCAGACCACCACGAGGCAGACTTCTAATGGACACAGCTGCAGGTTTACCACGTACGCACTTCCTCTTAATGATATCTGCACGCATTTTGATTGCCAACATGCAAGTCATTTATATTCCAGGCTTGGCAAGAGGCAACAATTCAACTAGCCGCTGGGCTTTGCTAGAAAATGGAATCATTTAATTTTAATCAGAAAGGGCAGAAATGACCTTGAGGCATGACTGAAAGTAAAATTTTGATACTACCCTAAATATAACATTTTCTTTTCTGACTCACTAACCTCTTTACTATATGTTGTCATTAATTGGTTAACTATATGATGGGAAAAGTTACAGTTTTTTTTTTTTTAAAGATTTTTTTTTTTAAGATGAAAAGAGGAAATAAGCAGGACAAAAGTGAACATATATTTTTAACTTTCAATTTTAGATTTATAAACAAAGCTGTAAGAGTACAGAGTTCTCAGTCTTCACCTAGCTCCCCCAAAAGTTAATATATAACCTTGTAGAATTTTGAAACCAAGAAATTAACATTCATGCATACCATTAACTAATCTACAAACCTTATTCAAATTTCATAAAATGCCTGGTGGGACTGAGTTACCGGGCTTGAAGGCTAAGGACCATAGTCTTGGGGCACATTTAGGTCAACTGGCATAACATAGTTCATAAAGAAAACATTCTATATTCCTACTTTGGTGATTAGCATCTGAAATCTTAAAAGCTTGGGAATTGTCATTTAACATACCGTTATTGGTCTCTTTTTGTCCAGAGCAAAGGAGAATGAAGAAAACCAAAAACTCAAGGAAAAAATTAGTCCAAAGGACTAATAAACCACAGGAATCAAGCCTCCACCGGCCTGAGACCAGAAGAACTAGATGATGCCTGGCTACCACTGCAGACTGCTCTGACCAGGCTCACAATAGGTCTTGATTTAGAGTGGGGACAAATAATATGTAGAACAAAATTCAAATTCAAAGAAAAGACCTGATTTACTGATTCAAGAGAGACTGGAGGAACTCCTGAGACCACCACCCTGAGATACCTTTCCAACTTGGAACTGAAGCCATTCCCTGAGATCACCTTTCAGCCAAATAATAGATAACCAAAAAAAAAAAAAACAAACCCAGTGCCATCGAGTCTATTCCGACTCATAGCGACCCTATAGGACAGAGTAGAACTGCCCCATAGAGTTTCCAAGGAGCTCCTAGCAGATTCGAACTGCTGACCCTTTGGTTAGCAGCCCTAGCATTTAACCACTATGCCACCAGGGTTTCCAAAATAATAGATAAGCCTGTAAACAAACAATAACATGCATGAGGAAAGTACTCTTTAGAAAAATTATCCACATGAGACCAAGAGGACAACATATACCCATAAGCAAAGACTAAAAGATAGGAAGGGGCAGGAAAACCAGGGGAATGGAAATGGTGAACTCAGAGTGGTCATGGAGATAGTACTGACACATTGCGGGAATTGCAACCAATGTCATGGGACAATTTGTGTATAAACTACTGAACAGGAAACTAATTTGCTCTGTAAATCTTCACTTAAAGTACAATTAAAAAAATTATAAATTGTACCACTAATTTCCTTTTTTTTTGGCCCAGGTTCCAACCCGCATGGGGTCTCTTTGGGTTGAAAATCAATTTGACAGCACGTAACAACCAATCCAGGGTCCCACATTGCAATTAATTATTACATCTCAATGTCCTTCAAACCGGGACAGTTCCTCAATCTTTCTTTGTGTTACATGAATTGAACAGTTTTGAAGAATACTGGCCAATTACTTTGTAGAGTGTTCCTCAGTTTGGGTTTATCTGATATTTTCCACATTAGATTGGGATGATGCACTGTTGACAAGACTACCACTGACAGGATGGGTCCTTGTCAGTGTTATTGTATCAGGAGGAACATGATGTTGATACGTCTTACTACTGGTGATGTCAACTTCCACCACTTGTTTAAAGTAGTGGCTTCATTGTTTCTCCATGGCAATGTTACTGTTTTTTTCTGCTGTAATTAATAAGTTTCTCATGGGGAGATACTTTTAGACTGTACGAATATCCTGTTTCTCATCATGCTTTTACTCACTAATTTAGCATCTCTTCATGATTCTTGCCTGCAATAGTTATTACTGTGGTGTTTGCCAGTGTTTTTTTGTTTGTTTTTGTTTTTTAATTTCCGTCATTCCTGCTACATTTGTTGATTGGAACTCTACTGAAAGGAAGAGCTGTCCCTTTGTTCCAGTTTACTTATTTATTCAATTAATTATTTATATTAGTATGGACTCATGGCTATTTGTTTTATTCTATGGGTTAGAAACCATTACTATCACTATTGATTTCTTTGCTCAAATTTTCCCAGGTTTGGCTATAGGGAGATCTTTCAAGTTGGCTCCCGTGGCCTTTCTACATGCACCCTTCCTCTTTTTTTTTTTCCGCAATTTCCCAGCTCCAAAAAGATTTTCCAGTTTTATCTTGTACTTTCCTTCCTCCAGCATCATAATCAGCCATTTTCCTAAGGAGCCCTGTGTGCTAAGTGTACTCATTGCTACTGGGATTTCATTGGTTTTAAGCTCCCTTAGAAGATAAAATCTGAAAACGTATGTATGTACATAGACACACATCTATATCTATTTTTCTTTATGCATATTAAAAATCATAAGGCCGTATTGATACCTCTGAATATAACCCAGCAGCCTTTTCTTTTCCTTGTTTGTATGTAACTCTTTTCTTGGAAGTGAGAAACCTAGTTCTTGTTACCCATAATGTATTTATGCATTTGCTCAATCCTAAAACTCACTGTGTAGTTTCAGAATTGCTAATCTCTAAGCTTGTAAAAAAAAAAAATTATTAAGTAGAGTACAATGTTTGTATATAGTTCTTTTTGTCTTTAGTCTTACAATATATAGTCAAAATACTGTTCTCCAATGTTACTTGTAGTGTTGCTTGTTGTTGTTGTTAGCTGCCCTTGAGCTGGCCCCTGACTCACGGTAACCTCATTGTCTTAGTTATCTAGTGCTGCTATAACAGAAATACCACAGGTGGATGACTTTAATAAACAGAAATTTACCCTCACAGTTTACAAAAAACCAAAACCAAACCTACTGCCGTCGAGTCAATTCTGATTCATAGTAACCCTATAGGACAGAGTAGAACTGCCCCATAGGGTTTCCAAGGAGCAGCTGGCTGGTGAATTTGAATTGCCAACCTCTTGGTTAACAGCTGAGCTCTTACCGTTGCACCACCAGGGCTGCTCTCAAAGTTTAGAAGGCTAAAATCCAAAGTCAGGCCACCAGCCCTAAGGAAAGGCTTTCTCTCTGTCAGCTCTGGGGGAAGGTCCTTGTCTCCTTTGAACATCTGTGGGCCCAGCTTTCCTTAAATATTTCCATGTATCTTGGCATCAATCTTCCCCTGGGTCTAGGAGGTTCTCAGCATAGGGATTTGAGGTCCAAAGGACACACTCCACTCCTGGCTCTTTCTTGGTGGTAGTAGGTCCCTCTCTTCTATTTGCTTCTCTCTCTTTTCATCTCTTGTAAGATAAAAGGTATGACTCAAGAATTAGGATGGGTGCAACCCACCCTAATCCTCATTAACATAACCTAATCATGCTTCATTAACATAATGGAGAACTCACTCACAAATGGGACCATAACTATAGGCATAGAGGCTAGGATTTAGAACACATAATTACATCAGATCACAAAATGGAGGACAACAGCACAGTACTGGGAATCCTGGCCTAGCCAAGTTGACACATATTTTCTGAGGACACAATTCAATCCATGACACCCATGCACAGCAGAAGGGCAAGCTGCTCATCTCTGTATCACCTCTATGATCAGTTAGAGATGGGACCATTATGACCCACAGGATTTTCTTCGGCTGATTTTCAAAGTAGATCACCAAGTCTTTCTTCCTAGTCCACCAAAGTCTGGAAGCTCCAGAAACTTGTTCAGCATCAGGGTAACACACTAGCCTCCACTGACAGACAGGTGGTAGCTGCACTTGAGGTGCACTGACCAGGAATCTGGGTTTCCCATATAGAAGGAGAGAATTCTATACTGAACCACCACTAAACTAATGTTTAGTTATGGTCTTTTTTTTCTCCATCAGAGTAGTTATGTTGTTCTTTTAATATTTTTCTAGTTTTTCGTTACTGTTTCAATTACATTTTGGATTTTTCATCGTCCTTTTTTAATTTTAAGCAATTGTGTAGTTTTTTTGAGTATGTGAAAACGTTAATATGGTTCTAAGAGTAAGAACGAAGCCCTGGTGTCACAGTGGTTAAATACTCAGCTGCTAACCAAAAGGTCGGCAATTTGAATCTACTCCTTGGAAACTCTATGAGGCAGTGCTGCTCTGTCCTGTAGGATCACTATGAGTCAGAATTGACTTGATGGCAATGAGTTAAGAGTAAGAACTACACAAAAAGTTGTATTCAAAAAAAAGTTATGCACATTTTCCCTTCCATCCTATTCCCATTCTTTCCACTCCATTTATACCTACCTCATTTAGACAACCAGTCTTATTAATTTCTGATTTATCCCTTTTGTTTTTATTTTATTATAAATGACCAGGTACATGCTGATTTTCTTCTCTCCTACAGCACTGGAACTGATTCTCACTCCCTATTTGAGTTCATAAAATCCTAAGTACCTTGAGGTGAATTCCTCTGCATATGATCAGTGATGTCAGAATAATATTATAAGACAAAACCTCATAAAGTAACTAATGACTGCATCTTGTGCCTCATGTCATATTGAATGTGAAAGGGACATGACAATTAAAACTGTTCATTAAGCATCAAGTTGCATGCTGTGTTCTATTCGTGTTGGAGGAATGATGCATAAAAGGTCTTACCCTTAGAAAAAAAAAGCTTTCAATTACTGGTTCCTATTTCTTTTTTCTATCTTTTTTTTCTTAGCCCATGTTGCCAGTGCTTCTGGATTTAAACATCTGTGTGAGAATCAGGTTATACAGAAACATTTTCATGACATACCCATTTTATTCCCAAATGGTATAAAATAAAACTTTGTTTTATTAATTTTTCAACTTATATTTAAGTAATTTAATGCCACATTTAGAAGAACTTAAAGCATGGCCTTCTGCCAGAACCAATAGGAAATGAGCACCCTTTTCTATGACATAATTTTACTATTGGCAGCCAGAAATAGCCCCATAAAGCAAATGATACTGTTGTTTAAATATCTCCAGGAGAAACAGTTTAATATTAATTATGTTAACATCAACATCAGTTTTTGGCAGATGTTCTCAAATATCCAAATGGATGACACTAAATAAACCAATTTGGAAATCCAATTCATTAAATTACCTGCGAATACCCTTTTCTGTTAACTCTTCTTGATGGGCCCCCCCCTTGAGTCAGGGCTACCCTACTCAGGACCTTCTTTCGCTGCCTCACAGATGTGATTTAAGATCAAGGAAGATTATAATAACAACCTGGTCTTAATATTTTCCAGGATAAAATAATCTCTTCCATGTGACAAGCTTTTGAAGACTGGTTGTGGTAGAAAAGGAAGGGAGGGGACTCTTAACTGAGTGCTGGTTTAGATACTTAGATGCAAAAGTGCTTCTTGAAGACAATTGATCTGGCCAGCAGCTAACTGCTTGGGTTCTACCTACACAAAGCTTTATCCTCTGAATGAACTCATACTTGAGTCAGATTGTGAAAACTCCTTATCAGGGTACTATTAGCTGCCATAGAAATACCTCTGCAAAAATAGATCAAATGCCTTAATTAAAAAAAAAAAATTCAGAGGTCCAAAGCATATGGATTCTTCTTTAGTCAACAAAATAGAAAACCTATATTTTAGGCTTTCACCACAGACTTTGAACTTAAACCATTATGTTGTTAGGTGCCATCGAGTCAGTTCCGACTCATATCGACCTTATGCACAACAGAACAAAACACTGCCCAGTCCTGAGCCATCCTTACAATCGTTGTTATGGTTAGGTCATTGTTGCAGCCACTGTGTCAATCCACCTCGTTGAGGGTCTTCCTTTTTTCCACTGACCCTGTACTCTGCCAAGCATGACGTCCTTCTCCAGGGACTGATCCCTCCTGACAACATGTCCAAAGTATGTAAGAGGTAGTCTCACCATCCTAGCCTCCAAGGAGCACCTTGGCTGTACTTCTTCCAAGACTGACTTGTTTGTTCTTTTGGCAGTCCATGGTATGTTCAATATTCTTTGCCAAAACCACAATTCAAAGGCGTCAATTCTTCTTCAGTCTTCCTTATTCATTGTCCAGCTTTCACATGCATGTGATGCGACTGAAAATACCGTGGCTTGGGTCAGTTGCACCTTAGTCTTCAAGGTGACATCTTTGCTCTTCAACACTTTAAAGAGGTCCTTTGCAGCAGATTGGAAACCCTGGTGGTGTAGTGGTTAACTGCTACGGCTGCTAACCAAGAGGTCAGCAGTTTGAATCTACCAGGTGCTCTTTGGAAACTCTAAGGGACAGTTCTACTCTGTCCTGTAGGGTCGCTATGAATCGGAATAGACTCGAGGGCAGTGGGTTTTGGTTTTGGTTTGCAGCAGATTTACCCAACACAATGCATCTTTTGATTTCTTGACTGCTGCTTCCATGGCTGTTGATTGTGGATCCAAGTAAAATGAAATCCTTGACAACTTCAATCTTTTCTCTGTTTATCATGGTGTTGCTCATTGGTCCACGTGTGAGGATTTTTGTTTTCTTTATGTTGAGGTGCAATCCATACTGAAGGCTGATCTTCATTAGTAAGTGCTTCAAGTCCTCTTCACTTTCAGCAAGCAAGGTTGTGTCCTCTGCATAACGCAGGTCATTAATGAGTCTTCCTCCAATCTTGATGCTCCGTTCTTCTTCATATAGTCCAGCTTCTCGGATTATTTGTTCAGCGTACAGATTGAATAGGTATGATGAAAGAATACAACCCTGACGCACACCTTTCCTGACTTTAAACCAATCAGTATCCCCTTGTTCTGTCCAAAAAACTGCCTCTTGATCTATGTAAAGGTTGCTCACGAGCACAATTAAGTGTTCTGGAATTCCCATTCTTTGCAATGTTATCCATAATTTGTTATGATCCACACAGTCCAATGCCTTTGCATAGTCAATAAAATGCAGGAAAACATCCTTCTGGTATTCTCTGCTTTCAGCCAGGATCCATCTGATGTCAGCCATGATAGCCCTGGTTCCATGTCCTCTTCTGAAACCAGCCTGAATTTCTGGCAGTTCCCTGTCGATACACTGCTGCAGCCATTTTTGAATGATCTTCAGCAAAATTTTGCTTGTGTGTGATTTTAATGATATTGTTCAATAATTTCCACATTCAGTTGGATCACCTTTCTTGGGAATAGGCATAAATATGGATCTCTTCCAGTCAGTTGGCCAGGAAGTCTTCCACATTTCTTGGCATAGACAAGTGAGCACCTCCAGTGCTGCATCTGTTCGTTGAAACATCTCAGCTGATATTCCATCAATTCCTGGAGCCTTGTTTTTCACCAATGCCTTCAGAGCAGCTTGGACTTCTTCCTTCAGTACCATCAGTTCCTGATCATATGCCACCTCTTGAAATGGTTGAACATCGACTAATCCTTTTTGGTATAATGACTCTGTATTCTTTCCATCTTCTTTTAATGCTTCCTGTGTCGTTTAATATTTTCCCCATAGAATCCTTCACTATTGCAACTTGAGGCTTGAATTTTTTCTTCAGTTCTTTCAGCTTGAGAAACACCAAGTGTGTTCTTCCTTTTTGGTTTTCCTTCTCCAGCTCTTTGGATATGTCATTATAATACTGTACTTTGTCTTCTCGAGCCGCCCTTTGAAATCTTCTGTTCAGTTCCTTTACTTCATCGATTCTTCCTTTTGCTTTAGCTGCTCAACTTTTGAGAGCAAGTTTCAGAGTCTCTTCTGACATCCATCTTGGCCTTTTCTTTCTTTCCTGTCTTTTCAATGACCTCTTGCTTTCTTCATGGATGATGTCCTTGATGTCATTCCGCAACTTGTCTGGTCTTCGATCACTAGTGTTGAATGCATCAAATCTATTCTTGAGATGGTCTCTAAATTCAGGTGGAATATACTCAAGGTCATATTTTGGCTCTTGTGGACTTGCTCTGATTTTCTTCAGTTTCAGCTTGAACTTGCATATGAGCAATTGATGGTCTGTTCCACAGTCGGCCCCTGGCCTTGTTCTGACTGATGATATTGAGCTTTCCATCATCTCTTTCCACAGATGTAGTCAATTTGATTTCTGTGTCCCGTCTGGTGAGGTCCATGTGTATAGTTCCCATTTATGTTGGTAAAAGAAGGTATTTGCAATGAAGAAGTCTTTGTTGTTGCAAAATTCTATCATTCGATCTCTGGCATTGTTTCTATCACCAAGGCCATATTTCCAACTACTGATCCTTCTTCTTTGTTTCCAACCATTATAGTTCCTGTCAAAAGATCAGCTGGAACAATTGATACCTGGAAAGGACAGACTGAAGGAGATACAGTCCCTCTCAATACTCTAAAGTGTCTAGAGATAGAAACTCTTTAGACTAACCTCCTGCTTCATGTCTTGGCTCTCATAAATCTCTACATATTCAGTAAAAATGATGTTGAAGACTTTATGAGAGTAGTATACTACCTAATGTCTTTCTTTAAATTCTCACCTGATAAATTTCTTCACGTAAGTTTGTACTCATTTTTTTGGTCTAGGCTGCAACATTAGTCTAGGCTTTTGATATATTTATTATCCCCTTCTCTAATTTTTTTTTTTAAGTATGGTTCAAATGGTTAAGCTCTTGGCTGCTAACCAAAAGGTTGGTGATTCGAACCTACCCAGCAGCTCTGCAGGAGAAAGACCTGGTGGTCTGTTTCCAAAAGATTACAGCTAAAAAAATTCTATGCGTTAATTCTACTCTGTCACATGGGGTCACTATGTATTGGAATTGATTCGATGGCACTTAAAAACAACAACACCACACATATTTATACATATATATAGTGTGTGTGTTTGTGTTTGAGTGTGTATGTAGCTACATCAAAATATTTTTTGGAAATACGTGGTGCATGCAGTGTAAATATATAAATGAAAAGAATGTTGCTTTATTTGTCTTACACAAGCTCTGTAAAGCAGAAGTTTTAAAAAAAATTTCTTTTAACAGAACCAAAATAAGATTTATGTTTGGTCAGAATTAATTTCTTTAACTTACCATTCTCATTGCTCTTTGACTAATTTGGAATGTTATAACATGGTTTGAAAAACCATCATACAATGTAACCAAATCCTTTTAAATAGAAATTTCTGTTCCTCCTATGCATGCCATAATCCAGTATTGTACCATTCTACCTGACTCAGAAGCTAATTCGCATTACAAACTAATCCACTCCCTAATGAAAAAGCATATTGCAAAAAACTTTAAAAACCAGGTGTGGCATAACTTTTATAAAAAAAAAAAAATTATAAAATTTTTTTACTTTACCATTTAAAGTTTTTCTAGCCTATTTGAATGCTAAATTGATTTACACATTAATTCATAAGAACTAAGATAAGAATTTGAGTTTAAGTGAAACAAATAGTTTACAACTTTGTTAATCATGAATAATTTAGAATGATATGCTCTACCATTTCTTAAAACCTAAAGTTCCCATTTAAGTTTTTTAAATTATCTTCTTTCCTATTTAGGTGAGAATATGTTACTATCTTAAGCTTAAATTGGATAATACGTTCTCATTTTTTTTTTTTTAACAAATTAGATACCCTCTTCAGAATTTTTTTTTATTAACTTTTATTAAGCTTCAAGTGAACATTTACAAATCCAATCAGTCTGTCACATATAAGTTTACATACATCTTACTCTGTACTCCCACTTGCTCTCCCCCTATTGAGTCAGCCCTTTCAGTCTCTCATTTCGTGACAATTTTGCCAACTTCCCTTTCTCTCTCTATCCTCCCATCCCCCCTCCAGACAGGAGATGCCAACACAGTCTCAAGTGTCCACCTGATACAAGTAGCTCACTCTTTATCAGCATCTCTCTCCAACCCTCTGACCAGTCCCTTTCATGTCTGATGAGTTGTCTTTGGGGATGGTTCCCGTCCTGTGCCAACAGAAGGTCTGGGCAGCATGGCCACCGGGATTCCTCTAGTCTCAGTCAGACCATTAAGTATGGTCTTTTTATGAGAATTTGGGGTCTGCATCCCACTGATCTCCTGTTCCCTCAGGAGTTCTCTGTTGTGCTCCCTGTCAGGGCAGTCATCGATTGTGGCCGGGCACCATCTAGTTCTTCTGGTCTCAGGATGATGTAGGTCTCTGGTTCATGTGGCTCTTTCTGTCTCTTGGGCTCTTAGTTGTCGTGTGACCTTGGTGTTCTTCATTTTCCTTTGCTCCAGGTGGGTTGAGACCAACTGATGCATCTTAGATGGCTGCTTGTTAGCATTTAAGACCCCAAACGCCACATTTCAAAGTGGGATGCAGAATGTTTTCATACGAGAATTATTTTGCCAATTGACTTAGAAGTCCCCTCAAACCATGTTCCCCAGACCCCCGCCCCTGCTCTGCTGACCTTTGAAGCATTCATTTTATCCCGGAAACTTCTTTGCTTTTGGTCCAGTCCAATTGAGCTGACCTTCCATGTATTGAGTGTTGTCTTTTCCTTCACCCAAAAAAAATCTTATCTACTGATTAATCAATAAAAAACCCTCTCCCTCCCTCCCTCCCTCCCCCCTTCATAACCACAAAAGTATGTGTTCTTCTCAGTTTTTACTATTTCTCAAGATCTTATACTAGTGGTCTTATACAATATTTGTCCTTTTTTGTTTTGTTTTGTTTTAATTAATTTTTATTAAGCTTCAAGTGAACATTTACCATTCCAATCAGTCTGTCATGTGTAGGTTTACATACATCTTACTCCCTTCTCCCACTTGCTCTCCCCCTATTGAGTCAGCCCTTTCAGTCTCTCATTTTGTGCCAATTTTGCCATCTTCCCTCTCTCTCTATCTTCCCATCCCCCCTCCAGTCAAGAGTTGCCAACACACTCTCCAGTGTCCACCTGATTTAATTAGCTCACTCTTCATCAGCATCTCTCTCCCCCCCACTGACCAGTCCTTTTCATGCCTGATGATTTGTCTTCAGGGATGGTTCCTGTCCTGTGCCATCAGAAGTTCTGGGGAGCACTGTCTCTGGGATTCCTCTATTCGCAGTCATACCATTAGGTATGGTCTTTTCATGAGAATTTGGGGTCTGTATCCCATTGGTCTCCTGCTCCCTCAGGAGTTGTCTGTTGTGCTCCCTGACAGGGCAGACATCGATTGTGGCTGGGCACCAACTAGTTCTTCTGGTCTCAGGATAATGTAGGTCTCTGGTTCATGTGGCCCTTTCTGTCTCTTGGGTTCTTAGTTGTCGTGTGACCTTGGTGTTCTTCCTTTGCCTTTGCTCCAGGTGGGTTGAGACCAATTGATGTATCTTAGATGGCCGCTTGTTGGCATTTAGGACCCCAGGCGCCACAATTCAAAGTGGGATGCAGAATGTTTTCATAATAGAATTATTTTGCCCATTGACTTAGAAGTCCCCTCAAACCAAGTTCCCCAGACGCCAGCCCCTGCTCTGCTGACCTTTGAAGCTTTCATTTTATCCCGGAAACCTCTTTCCTTTTAGTCCAGTCCAATTAGGCTGACCTTCCTTGTATTGAGTGTTGTCTTTCCCTTCACCCAAAGCAGTTCTTATCTACAGATTGATCAATAAAAAGCCCTCTCCCTCCCTCCCTCCCTCCCCCCTTCGTAACCACAAAAGTATGTGTTCTTCTCCGTTTTTTCTATTTCTCAAGATCTTATAATAGTGGTCTTATACAATATTTGTCCTTTTGTAACTGACTCATTTCGCTCAGCATAATGCCTTCCAGATTCCTCCATGTTATGAAATGTTTCACAGATTCCTCACTGTTCTTTATCTATGCGTAGTATTCCATTCTGTGAATATACCACAATTTGTTTACCCATTCATCCGTTGACGGACATCTTGGTTGCTTCCAGCTTTTTGCTATTGTAAACAGAGCTGCAATAAACATGGGTGTGCATATATCTGTTTGTGTGAAGGCTCTTGTATCTCTAGGGTATATTCCGAGGAGTGGGATTTCTGGGTTGTATGGTACTTCTATTTCTAACTGTTTAAGATAACGCCAGATAGATTTCCAAAGTGGTTGTACCATTTTACATTCCCACCAGCAGTGTATAAGAGTTCCAATCTCTCCGCAGCCTCTCCAACATTTATTATTTTGTGTTTTTTGGATTAATGTCAGCCTTGTTGGAGTAAGATGGAATCTCATCATAGTTTTAATTTGCATTTCTCTAATGGCTAATGATCGAGAGCATTTTCTCATGTATCTGTTGGCTGCCTGAACATCTTCTTTAGTGAAATGTGTGTTCTTATCCTTTGTCCACTTCTTGATTGGGTTGTTTGTCTTTTTGTGGTTGAGTTTTGACAGAATCATGTAGATTTTAGAGATCAGGCGCTGGTCGGAGATGTCATAGCTGAAAATTCTTTCCCAGTCTGTAGGTGGTCTTTTTACTCTTTTGGTGAAGTCTTTGGATGAGCATAGGTGTTTGATTTTTAGGAGCTCCCAGTTATCTGGTTTCTCTTCGTCATTTTTGGTAATGTTTTGTATTCTGTTTATGCCTTGTATTAGGGCTCCTAGCATTGTCCCTATTTTTTCTTCAATGATCTTTATTGTTTTAGTCTTTATGTTTAGGTCTTTGATCCACTTGGAGTTAGTTTTTGTGCATGGTGTGAGGTATGGGTCCTGTTTCATTTTTTTGCAAATGGATATCCAGTTATGCCAGCACCATTTGTTAAAAAGACTGTCTTTTCCCCAATTAACTGACACTGGGCCTTTGTCAAATATCAGCTGCTCATACATGGATGGATTTATATCTGGGTTCTCAATTCTGTTCCATTGGTCTATGTGCCTGTTGTTGTACCAGTACCAGGCTGTTTTGACTACTGTGGCTGTATAATAGGTTCTGAAATCAGGTAGAGTGAGGCCTCCCACTTTCTTCTCCTTTTTCAGTAATGCTTTGCTTATCCGGGGCTTCTTTCCCTTCCATATGAAATTGGTGATTTGTTTCTCTATCCCCTTAAAATATGACATTGGAATTTGGATCGGAAGTGCGTTATATGTGTAGATGGCTTTTGGTAGAATAGACATTTTTACTATGTTAAGTCTTCCTATGCATGAGCAGGGTATGTTTTTCCACTTAAGTATGTCCTTTTGAATTTCTTGTAGTAGAGCTTTGTAGTTTTCTTTGTATAGGTCTTTTACATCCTTGGTAAGATTCATTCCTAAGTATCTTATCTTCTTGGGGGCTACTGTGAATGGTATTGATTTGGTTATTTCCTCTTCGGTGTTCTTTTTGTTCATGTAGAGGAATCAAAGTGATTTTTGTATGTTTATTTTATAATCTGAGACTCTGCCAAACTCTTCTATTAGTTTCAGTAGTTTTCTGGAGGATTCCTTAGGGTTTTCTGTGTATAAGATCATGTCATCTGCAAATAGTGATAACTTTACTTCCTCCTTGCCAATCCGGATACACTTTATTTCTTTGTCTAGCCTAATTGCCCTGGCTAGGACTTCAAGTACGATGTTAAATAAGAGCGGTGATAAAGGGCATCCTTGTCTGGTTCCTGTTCTCAAGGGACATGCTTTCAGGTTCTCTCCATTTAGAGTGATATTGGCTGTTGGCTTTGCATAGATGCCCTTTACTATGTTGAGGAATTTTCCTTCAATTCCTATTTTCGTAAGAATTTTTATCATAAATGGGTGTTGGAGTTTGTCAAATGCCTTTTCTGCATCTATTGATAAGATCATGTGGTTTTTATCTTTTGTTTTATTTATGTGATGGATTACATTAATGGTTTTTCTGATATTAAACCAGCCTTGCATACCTGGTATAAATCCCACTTGATCAGGGTGAATTATTTTTTTGATGTGTTGTTGGATTCTATTGGCTAGAATTTTGTTGAGGATTTTTGCAACTATGTTCATGAGGGATATAGGTCTATAATTTTCTTTTTTCGTAATGTCTTTACCTGGTTTTGGTAACAGGGAGATGGTGGTTTCATAGAATGAGTTGGGTAGTATTCCGTCATTTTCTATGCTTTGAAATACCTTCAGTAGTAGTGGTGTTAACTCTTCCCTGAAAGTTTGGTAGAACTCTGAAGTGAAGCCGTCCGGGCCAGGGCTTTTTTTTGTTGGAAGTTTTTTGATTACCGTTTCAATCTCTTTTTTTTTGTTATGGGTCTATTTAGTTGTTCTACTTCTGAATGTGTTAGTTTAGGTAGATAGTGTTTTTCCAAGAATTCTTCCATTTCTTCTAGGTTTTCAAATTTGTTAGAGTACAATTTTTCATAGTAATCTGAAATGATTCTTTTAATTTCATTTGGTTCTGTTGTGATGTGGTCCTTCTCATTTCTTATTCGGGTTATTTGTTTCCTTTCCTGTATTTCTTTAGTCAGTCTAGCCAATGGTTTATCAATTTTGTTAATTTTTTCAAAGAACCAGCTTTTGGCTTTGTTAATTCTTTCAATTGTTTTTCTGTTCTCTAATTCATTTAGTTCAGCTCTAATTTTTATTATTTGTTTTCTTCTGGTGCCTGATGGATTCTTTTGTTGCTCACTTTCTATTTGTTCAAGTTGTAGGGACAGTTCTCTGCTTTTGGCTCTTTCTTCTTTTTGTATGTGTGCATTTATCGATATAAATTGGCCTCTGAGCACTGCTTTTGCTGTGTCCCAGAGGTTTTGATAGGAAGTATTTTCATTCTCCTTGCATTCTCTGAATTTCCTTATTCCCTCCTTGATGTCTTCTATAACCCAGTCTTTTTTCAGGAGGGTATTGTTCATTTTCCAAGTATTTGATTTCTTTTCCCTAGTTTTTCTGTTATTGATCTCTAGTTTTATTGCCTTGTGGTCTGAGAAGATGCTTTGTAATATTTCGATGTTTTGGACTCTGCAAAGGTTTGTTTTATGAACTAATATGTGGTGTATTCTAGAGAATGTTCCATGTGCCCTAGAAAAAAAAGTATATTTGTAGCAGTTGGGTGGAGAGTTCTGTATAAGTCAATGAGGTCAAGTTAGTTGATTGTTGTAAGTAGGTCTTCCGTGTCTCTATTGAGCTTCTTACTGGATGTCCTGTCCTTCTCCGAAAGTGGTGTGTTGAAGTCTCCTACTATAATTGTGGAGGTGTCTATCTCACTTTTCAATTCTGTTAAAATTTGATTTATGTATCTTGCAGCCCTATCATTGGGTGCATAAATATTTAATATGGTTATGTCTTCCTGATCAATTGTCCCTTTTATCATTATATAGTGTCCTTCTTTATCCTTTGTGGTGGATTTAAGTCTAAAGTCTATTTTGTCAGAAATTAATATTGCTACTCCTCTTCTTTTTTGTTTATTGTTTGCTTGATATATTTTTTTCCATCCTTTGAGTTTTAGTTTGTTTGTGTCTCTAAGGTGTGTCTCTTGTAGGCAGCATATAGATGGATCGTGTTTCTTTATCCAGTCCGTGACTCTGTGTCTCTTTATTGGTGCATTTAGTCCATTTACATTCAGCGTAATTATAGATAAATAAGTTTTTAGTGCTGTCGTTTTGATGCCTTTTCATGTGTGTTGTTGACAATTTCATTTTTACACATACTTTTTTGTGCTGAGACGTTTTTCTTAGTAAATTGTGAGATCCTCATTTTCATAGTGTTTGACTTTATGTTAGTTGAGTCGTTACATTTTTCTTGGCTTTTATCTTGAGTTATGGAGTTGTTATACCTTTTTGTTGTTACCTTATTATTTACCCCTATTTTTCTAAGTAAAAACCTAACTTGTATTGTTCTATATCGCCTTGTATCACTCTCCATATGGCAGTTCAATGCCTCCTGTATTTAGTCCCTCTTTTTGACTATTGTGATCTTTTACCTATTGATTTCCATGATTCCCTGTTATGTGTATTTTTTTTTTTTTAATTCATCTTAATTTGTTTGTTTTTGTGATTTCCCTATTTGAGTTGATATCAGGATGTTCTGTTTTGTGACCTTGTATTGTGCTGGTATCTGATATTATTGGTTTTCTGACCAAACAATATCCTTTTGTATTTCTTGTAGCTTTGGTTTGGTTTTTGCAAATTCTCTAAACTTGTGTTTATCTGTAAATATCTTAATTTCGCCTTCATATTTCAGAGAGTTTTGCTGGATATATGATCCTTGGCTGGCAGTTTTTCTCCTTCAGTGCTCTGTATATGTCATCCCATTGCCTTCTTGCCTGCATGGTTTCTGCTGAGTAGGCTGAACTTATTGATTCTCCCTTGAAAGAAACCTTTCTTTTCTCCCTGGCTGCTTTTAAAATTTTCTGTTTATCTTTGGTTTTGGCGAGTTTGATGATAATATGTTTTGGTGTTTTTCATTTTGGATCAATCTTAAATGGGGTTCGATGAGCATCTTGGATAGATATCCTTTCGTCTTTCATGATGTCAGGGAAGTTTTGTGTCAGGAGTTCTTCAACTATTTTCTCTGTGTTTTCTGTTCCCCCTCCCTGTTCTGGGACTCCAATCACCCACAAGTTATCCTTCTTGATAGAGTCCCACATGATTCTTAGGGTTTCTTCATTTTTTTTAATTCTTTTATCTGATTGTTTTTCAACTATGTTGGTGTTGATTCCCTGGTCTTCCAGATGTCCCAGTCTGCATTCTAATTGCTCGAGTCTGCTCCTCTGACTTCCTATTGCGTTGTCTAATTCTGTAATTTTATTGTTAATCTTTTGGATTTCTACATGCTGTCTCTCTATGGATTCTTGCAACTTATTAATTTTTCTACTATGTTCTTGAATAACCTTTTTGAGTTCTTCAACAGTTTTATCAGTGTGTTCCTTGGCTTTTTCTGCAGTTTGCCTTATTTCATTTGTGATGTCTTGAAGCATTCTGTAAATTAGTTTTTTATATTCTGTATCTGATAATTCCAGGATTGTATCTTCACTTGGGAAAGATTTTGATTCTTTTGTTTGGGGGGTTGGAGAAGCTGTCATGGTCTGCTTCTTTATGTGGTTTGATATGGACTGCTGTCTCCGAGCCATCACTGGGAAACTAGATTTTCCAGAAAATCCGCTAAAAAAAAAATGCAGTCTGATCCCTATCAGAGTTCTCCCTCTGGCTCAGGCTATTTGGATGTTAATGAAGCCGCCTGGGGAGGGTGGGGGAGGGATCAGAGAGATAGGAGAGTAGCACCTCAGCATATAGCCAGAGTTGCTTGTCTTGCTTGGAATGACTATTATATCTGAGATTTCCGTGGGGCGTGTCGCCTATGTGTGCTGGCTGTGTGGAGATTGCCCCCAGGGGGTCTGGCCCACTGGAGTCACAGTCAGGTCCTCCGCTGCCAGCCCCACGTCCAGCCTCAAGGTTCCCCTACTGGGACAGTGCACTTCCGACTCCAAAATCAGTCTCTGCCTCCCGGGGACTCCCCGTCCCACCAGCCGCGTCGCCGCGCCGCCCTCGGGGTCAGCTCAGGCGAGCGGAGCAGCTCCCCTCACCTGCGCCACGACCGCGCTTCCCGGCTGGGATGCCGCTCTCCCCGCTCCAAGACCCGTCACTGTCTCCCGGGGACTTCTCCCACCAGCTGCGTCGCCACGCCGCTGGCGCCAACCAGCTGGGCCCCCCCCCGGGGTCAGTTCAGGGGGGTTTCTCTTCAGAAATTTTAACAGTGTATATTCTAAAAATTGCTTTTAAAGATTTTGAGTTGGGTATTTCATTATTCTCATTTCAGAGATAGGAAACCTTGGTGGTGTAGTGGTTAAGAGCTACAGCTGCTAACCAAATGGTCAGCAGTTAGAATCCACCAAGCATTCTTTGGAAACGGTATGGGGCAGTTCTACTCTGCCCTATGGAGTTGCTATAAGTAGGAATTGACTTGGTGGCAACGGGTTTGGGTTTCTTTTTTTTTGGTACTTCAGAGATAAGGAACTTATTCTGGGGTTGGTTGAGCAAGATCAGAATTTTAGACAGGTTGTCTCATCTCAAGTGTGTTGACCCTTGAAATGCTAGCATGTAGTCTCATCAGGAGTATATATACATATATATGTGTATATATATGTTTGTATAGGTATATAAAGAACTAAACCTATTGTTGTCAAGTCTATTCCAACACATAACAACCATATAGAACAGAGTAGAACTGCCCCCTATGCTTTCAAAGACTATAATTATGGAAGCAAACTGCCACATCTTTCTCCCTCAGAGCTTCTGGTGGGTTCGAACAGATGACCTTTTGGTTAGCAGCTGAGTGCCACTAAGGCTCTTCTAGGAACATGTATGTTGTCTGGCAAATTCAGTGCTATTTTCTATGAAGTGTCAGAAAAAAGGCCCTGCTTCCATCGAGTCCTCCCTAGAACACTTGTCTTGCAAGGAAGAAGCCATCCAAGCACCTGAATTACAACACTATTCTTTTGTATAGTTGAGTGCCCAGAAATGCTCCAACCTGAACAACCACTTGCTATTTTTCAAAACTGTTGACAATTTTATATAACGAAAAAATATGAAAATTTAACCATCATGGATTCCTAAATTAACAATAACTTCATAGGTGGAAGACATTGACACTAGACCAAGTGCCAATATATTAGAAACATTGCAAGAAGAATTCAAAGAATAGTAATAGGATAAATCAACTTAAAGAAAGAAGGTATGTGTTGAATTTCATTATAGTAGTCAAACATATCTTAAGACCAATTGTTGAGTCAGTCTGAGCCATGGCGACTCCATGTGTGTTAGCATAGAACTGTGCTGCATAGGGTTTTCAATGGCTGTTTTTCAGAAGTAGATTGCCAGGCCTTTCTTCTGAGGTGTCAGTGGGTGGATTTGAAGCTCTATGTTAACTGTTTATGGCAGCCAAGGACTCCCATGTATATGTTAGGGCACCGCTATTTAAAGTGGGGTCCCAGAACCAGTAGCATTAAGATCACCTGAGATCAGAATCTGCATTTTAAAAAGGTAACCAAATGGTTCTTATGCATATTAAGATTTGAGAAAATTTACTGTAGAGAAAAAAGGATAACAACTTAATTTTATTGATAGGGGCTTTGACCTTTTTTGTCTCATACATGCATTTTCCCTCTCTGGTCTCCAAAAGAAAAGATGATACCACTTTATTTCATCTTATTTTATTTATTAATTTATTTTCCTTTCAAAACTATAGGTTAGTGTGAGGGAGAAGAGGGCCAATCTCTTTTGGAAAAGAAAGAGTTTACCCTCTTCTAAGATGCCATGGACTTATGAGAGCTAGCTCACTATTGCTTCAGACTCTAAATTATGGCATTCCCTGTCTTTCAGGCAGAACAGATATATTTTCCTTTTAGATAGGGACCTTGGATGCTCACAATAGTTAATACCATGGATGAGAGGAACGCACAGGCAGAACAGAGTCTCAGAATCTCACTTTATTGTATAATAAAGTTATTTTCATGGAGATTTTTCTTCATGCTGAATGTATAGTCTGTATGATTATGACTGTGACATTGTGAATTCTTTTTAAAGCATGAGATACCTAGTCTCTCTCTCTCTCTCTTTCTACTCATGTGTGGGTACCAGGAAAATGGGATAGAACTTTAATTAGTAAATTACACTGCTTGTTTTATGCTTAGAGAAAATTGCATAGATTCAAAGACATTTTTTTCATAGATTCCAAACATTTGTTCATGAAACCCTGGTGGTACAGTGGTTAAGAGTTCGGCTGCTAACCAAAAGATCGGCTGTTCAAATCCACCAGGTGCTCCTTGGGAACCCTATGGGGCAGTTCTGCTCTGTCTTATAGGGTCACTATTAGTCAGAATACACTCAAGAGCAATGGGTAGACATTTGTTCATAGGCTCCAAAAATTTTTTTATGTATGAAGTTTTCTTTTTTTTCTCTGAATTTTAAATAGCTAATTGAGAGTAGTCTATATGGGAATTATTAGTTTTAATACACAGGACTATTGTGTTGTAATGGCATAATTCTCAGATAGATCTTCATTAGATTGAATATGGTTTTAAGAATCACTTTTAAAAATGACTGTCAAATGTAACAAAGCAGCACAGGGAACAAAAAGGCTGCTTCTTTAGTAATTTTATTCAAAATATTTAGCTGGTATTTCTAGAATAAACACCAATTTTCAAAATTTAGTATCTTGGTCTCTTCAGAATCACCTTGGATTAAATTTGATTTGGTCCATTTGGTCATTTGGGCCTTTACCTCCAAAAGCTACAATTGTGATGTCATTTCAGAGCTTTCTGGCCAAGTGCAATAGCAAAAGGAAAATCTGTAAGAAATTTGAAAGGTAAAAAATGCTACCTAATTTTAAAAGCTAGTATTTTTAAGTGAACAAAAGTTTTGTAGGCGTTTTAAAAGACATGCATATGCTGGTTAAAACATTATAGTTCAAATTATTTAATATCAATTTTAAGGATTGATTTTCAAGACAGTTCTTTTATTAGTTTTGTGAAGACTTAACATTTTCTAAATACTAGCTTACATGTGATGTTAAGTAGATTTAGTTCAATATTTTGTTACAAATGCTCAAGCTCCACAAATTAGGTTGCTATGTTGTTGCCTATGATCTTCTGTACTTCATTAAATAAACAGGATATGTAGAGAAGAAAGCAGGTCTTACAAAGTTGGACAAAACAATGGGAGGGAGTTTTGTTTTCACTCTAAATAGCTTAATGTCTATATGCCCTCTATTCCAATAAGTCTTCAATGTTAAGATTTGAGGGTATTAACAAAGTTTTAATACATTATCTTTTCATTTCTGAATACAAAAATAATACTATTGTATGGATTGTATTGTGTTCCCTAAAATGTGTGTCAACTTGGCTAGGCCACAATTCCCAGTATTGTGTGGTCATCCACCATTTTGTGATCCGATGTAATTTTCCAGTGTTGTAAATCCTACCTCGATGATGTTAATGAGGTGGGACTCAATCTATAGGATTAAGTTGTATTTTGAGTCAGTCTCTGAGATATAAAAGAGTGAATTGAGCAGAGAAGACAGGGACCTCCTACCACTGAGAATGAAGAACCAGGACCCAGGGTCTCTGCACTGAGAAGCTCCTAGGCCAGGAGAAGATTGATGACAAGGACCTTCCTCCAGAGCCAACAGAGAAAAAAAGCCTTCCCCTGGTACTAGCATCCTGGATTGGAACCTCTAGCCTTCTAGACTGCGAGATAATAAATTTCTCTTTGTTAAAGCCATCCACGTGGGGTATTTCTATTATAGCAGTACTAGATAATTAAGACAACTATTTTAGTCAAATAGGAAAATCTACAAAATATAAAGTAAAAGGGACAAAAATCACCAGCAATCTCACTACCTAGAAGTGATAAATATCAACACTTGGCCTATATTTTGGTAATCTTTTTCCCCATTGGATGCTACATGTACTGTTTAGTACATTGCTCTTGACTGATAATCTAAAAGTACTCATTTTGATTTGAAATGTACCCCTTTTAAAATTAAAGTGTGTCTGGTGTAAAATTCCAAGTAGAATATATAATGTAAAATATCAAAGTCTATACTTGTCTTTAGAAATATTTACATTTTACCCAGAGTTAGCCACAGTTAACAGTCTGATGCATATTGGCAAATTTTCTTCTTTTATGCATTTAAGATGTGTGAAAGGTGATTTTAAAACAGCTATTTAATATTCTTTGATATGATTGGAGCATAATTTATCAACTTAGTATTGATAGCCACCTAGGTTATTTAAAATATTTCCTATTAAAAGCACCCTGCAGTGAACATAGGTGCACATTTATTTTACAAAGTATACTTTAAATATTTCTGTGGGAATTTGTAGAAATGGGGTTTCCTATTTAATAATTAAGGATATTTTAAGTTTTGATGAACCCTTCCAAATTTTTTCTAAAAAATTCCTAATGATTTCATTTACACACAGTGTTTGAGCATGTTGATCCCTTTCTGTCTGATGCTATGTATCACTAATCCTTTTTTCCAATTTGTTAAAAAAAAAAAAGAAGAATTTCATTTTGTTTTAATTTGCAGAGCCATGGTATTTTCAATGGCCTCATATGCATGCAAAAACTGGGCAACGAATAAGGAAGATCGAAGAAGAATCGATGCCTTTGAGTTATGGCGTTGGCAAAGAATATTGAATATACAATGGACTGCCAGAAGTACAAACAAGTCTGTCTTGGAAGAAGTACAGCTAGACTGCTTCTTAGAAATGAGGATGGTAAGACCGTGTCTCACTTACTTTAGACATGTTATCAGTCCATAGAGAAGGACATCATGCTTGGTAAAGTAGAGGGTCAGTGAGAAAAGAGGAAGACAATCAACGAAGTGGATTGAGACAGGGGCTGCAACACTGGGTTCAAACATAGTAATGGTTGTGAGGATGGTTCAGGACAAGGCAGTATGTCGTTCTATTCTATGTAAGGTTGTTATGAGTTGGAACTGAGTTAACAATACCTAACGATAACAATTATGATGATTATTAGTGAGTTTGAACATCTTTCATAGATCTATTAACAAATTGTATTTTTTTTCCTATTTTGGGGCGTAACTATTCGTGTAGCTCAATTTTTTTATGGTCTTTGTTTCTTACTGATTTGTAGAAGCTCTTTGCCTGTTGCTTATGTTGCAAATATTTCTTTTCAGTGTATTTTGTGTATGTTGGTATTTTAGGGTTGTTTTGGGCATTTCTAACATATACGTATTTAATTTTTATGTTCTAGTCTGCTTTTCAAGCCACTGTTTTTTGCAAATAATAGTAATAGCTTATATCTATATAGCATTTATTGTTTACCAAGGAAGATTCTGATTTTCAAATATTGACACATTTAGCATTCATCATAGCCCAATGAGGTAGGTAGATTCTGTTTTATTCATCTTATCATCTTTATTATAGAAATGAAAAGTGAGGAACGTGGGGTAAATTTGGTTCAGTTAATTGCCTAAGGCTGCAAGATTAGAAAGTAGCAAAGCGAAGACATGGAGCCAGGCTGTGGGGCTCCAGGATCTGTCCCCTTAGCCTCTTCCTTAGCAGAGGAATCCATCTAAGGAACAGGTAGGGGGAACATCAAAAACTGAGAGCCTTAGAGACATGGGAAGCTGGCCCTGCATAGGGAAGGAGTTAAGACTCAGAACATCAGCTCAGAGTTAGCCCTAGAGATAGGTCGGCTTATGCCACATTTTGCCTGGCAGGGATTCTCTCCTAATTCCCACAAAATTAAGTGAATTTCACAGGCTCACCAATTAATGGGATCGATGTGGACACCCTGGGTAATCCAGGGTTATGCATCAACTTGTTTGCACCAGTATGCACATTTTATTGATCTAATTAAATAACCTACCATCAAATTTCTTCTTCATTTCATTACATACATACATATATAGTCCATCCGTTTATACCTACTTCAGCTGTTCTAATAACTTTATAGACATTTGAAGTAAGTTATTAAGTTGGTTATAATAGTGGTATTTATTAGCAATTTTGATAATTGTGTATTGTATATGCATCTATAAATGTGTATATAAAACCTCATTTGCTTCTGATAGTAAATATGTGAAGTGCAATTTCCCCTTTTTACAGATCAAAGCATTGCTCATTCTACAACAACTTTTGTTCTTTTGTTCCAAATATTTCTTTTGGTACAGGCTGGTCTATAGCTCTGGTATTCTCCTCCAAAAGAATCATTAAGGATTTTAGTCAGCTTTTATGGAGTCCTAGAAATTGTTGTTTACAAAGTCATTGTTACTGTAAAGGTTTATGATATTATTTTTAAATGCCATCCAGTATGAGAAGTTTAAAAGGAAAAATAACCAAGTGCTTTAAAAAATAAGTTATTCACACCTTATTCAGTCATGATCTGAGTTTGCCTGTGAGGAAGATTAAAACTGTACTGACTCAGAGTATTAAAGGATTGTACACTTTTCTAGAGAAACCTTCACACTAAACTCATTTTTAAAATCATCAGTTCATTTTGAAATGTTGAGAAATCTACTCAGCAAAGTTTATCTGAGAATATTGAATTGTGGAGCCTCTCTTCTTTATGACTACTGGCAGAAAAGAACAATGAACATAATATAAATGTGAAGAATATCTACAGGCAATGTACTGGAAACATCACTTTAAGTTTAAGCTTAATTTTGCAGCTCTTCTATAAATTTAATGTTATGTCTGTTAGAGTATATATTATTTTTCTACTTGTATTAAAAAAATGAGAATAGGACTGGACCAAAAGCAAAGAAGTTTCCTGGATAAACTGAATGCTTCGAAGGTCAGCGGACCAAGGGCTGGGGTTTGGGGACTATGGCTTAAGGGGACTTCTAAGTCATTTGGCAAAATAAATTCTATTAAGAAAACATTCTGCATCCCACTTTGAAGTGTGGCATCTGGGGTCTTAAATGCTAAGAAGCAGCCATCTAAGATGCATCAATTGATCTCAACCCACCTGGATCAAAGGAGAATGAAGATCACCAAGGTCACACGATAACTATGAGCCCAAGAGACAGAAAGGGCCACATGAACTAGAGACTTACATCATCCTGAGACCAGAAGAACTAGATGGTGCCCGGCCACAACCGATGACTGCCCTGACAGGGAGCACAACAGAGAGCCCCTGAGGGAGCAGGAGGTCAGTGGGATGCAGACCCCAAATTCTCATAAAAAGACCAGACTTAATGGTCTGACTGAGACTAGAAGAATCCCAGCAGTCATGGTCCCCAAACCTTCTGTTGGCCCAGGACAGGAACCATTCCTGAAGACAACTCATCAGATATGGAAGGGACTGGACAATGGGTTGGAGAGAGATGCTGATGAAGAGTGAGCTACTTGTATCAGGTGGACACTTGAGACTGGTTTGCATCTCCTGTGCGGAGGGGAGATGGGAGGGTAGAGAAGGTTAGAAACTGGCAAAACGGTCACAAAAGGAGAGACTGGAAGGAGGGAGCGGGCTGACTCATTAGGGGGAGATTAAATGGGAGTATGTAGTAAAGTGTATATAAGCTTATATGTGACAGACTGACTTGATTTGTAAACTTTCACTTAAAGCACAATAAAAATTATTTTAAAAAAACAAGAATAGCAATTTAAAGCTACAACGTTCTTCTATAGTTTTGCAAAAAAGATATATTCTCTTCATCTATCTCCATATTTATTATAAATTTGTACGTCCTTCACACATGGTTTTTTTCCCAAAATTTTCTTTCCTCTGGATATTGTTAAATGCAGTTATTTTAGTCTGGTAATACCTAAATTTTGCTTTTTTTTTGGTGCTGTTCTCATAAAATAGGCTTAATGTTAGACACTGAAGAAGGTTAAGACAACTGAACCACACCCATCTTCATCTGTACTTAGAAATCACATGTAATACTATTTTGCATGATATTTATACATGAATGCATGTACATACATAGAATTTGAGACTGGGAGAAATTTTAAGTGAGCTGTGTGTATACATATTTATTAACATAAAACACACATGTGCTCTCTGCAGGCTCTGGCCTGGGTATTTCTGTTTTGGAATGCTCACTCACCAGGATTAAGGTTGGGCTGGACCACCCACAAGAGCAAGGCCACCCAAGGGAAAACTTGAGATCCGGGCAGACAGAGTTGCCAGGCTTACTTTGTGAGAACAGCTGGCCAAACCAGCACCTGCTGCCCGGCTCCAGACAGCTGAGTGAAGGCTGAGTGGGTCCAGCTGCTTTTAGGATGGGCATTGACAAAGACCACTGCCTTTTGAGCATCTGTCAACTCTTGCTATATTTGGTGGAGGAAATTTGGTGGAGGAAATTTGGCAGGGAGCAGTGTGGTCTACCAGCTAATATTTAGGCTGATTAGTCATAAACCAGAATCATAAAATCATAGGGCTGGAAGGAACCTCCAGTGGAGTAGATCATAAACTTTGGTGTCAGACAGAATAACATTGGGGGTTTACTAAAAAGACTGTATCCCAGACCACCATACCTTACAGGGCTTGATTCAGTGGTCCTGGATGAAGCTCTTTGTAACTGACTTTGAGCCAAAAAGCTTGAGTTAGAACTCTGAGAATGACTTAGCAGCTATTTCACCTTAGGCGACTCCCTCTCCAAGGCTCAGTTCCTTCTTTGTCAAATTGGAGTGCTGATATCTGCCACACCTGCTTTGAAAACATTGAGAGGCTCAATGAAGATAATGTATGTGAAAGCACTGGTAACTTGGAAAACCTCATGGAAATACACGGCGTTTTCATTATTTTGACCTCTTCCTGATACTGGCAACTATTTCAGTCTGACTGTGACAGTAAAGCCATCCATCATTGTGAATTTCTTCCCACTTTCATTACTTACAAATTCATCAACAGAGGGATTTTAAACTCCTGGTCAAAAGTCTCCACACCTGGGTAAACCTGTCAGAACTGTCACTGTTGCGTCTCACCTTTGAACTGTTCTGGTCTGTAGTGGAAATAAATTTTTTTTTTTTTCTTTTTTGACTCCTGAATGTCCATCAGATGAGAATATGGTTTTCATTCTCTCAGCTCATGTGCTAAACTGAACTGCACCAAAATCCCTATTTTTATCTGACCTGGCCTCGGAACTGATTTAAGCTCTTCCTCAATTGAGTTATGGGAGAGGATCAGTCCTTTCACCTTGGAGTCTAACCTCTTTTCATCTTGATTTTCTGCACTATTTCTAAGAAGTTCTTTGAATTTTTACTTTACAAAATGTAATAGGTCTGTGACATATTTACTTTACTCGAGGAATAATTTATGTTTAAGTTTTATTATTCCCTTAGATTTTTTTTCTTTTCCCTGAGGCTTTTATTATTTCCTTTGTATGAAGAAGTTAAGAGCACATATAGCCACATTGAATTATTGTATTTTATATTCAAATGATCTTTCAGCAAAGGAAAGGTATACAGTTTTGTTTTAGAGCTTAAGTCATGATGAGGGTATCTGTCAATCCAATATCCTCTAAAGTAGATGATATCATGCATGCAGAATTTCACAAATCTGAAAAACAAAGTACAGTGCATTTTACTTTTTTTTGTCTTTCCTTGGAGTCCTACCCAAATATAAATTTTCAGTAATCATTAGATAATCTCAGGACTACAAAAGTATGTAGAATTCTTTCATTTTATTTGATGTTTAGAGGATTAGAGAAAACAGACCTCTTGGTTTGTGATTTGATCCTTTTTTTTTCTTTTAGCCAGGAAAGGGTAGCTGAGAAATTTATTGTCATTTGCACTAGGTTAGGACACAGCAGGTTGCTGTGTATGTTCACTAAGCACTTTGGGCAGAAGAGAGAGTATGTCCTGAAGACGTTATTTGGAAAGCCAGAAGTTTTCCACAGGAAAGACATTCTATTCTTTTGGATGACAAAAATATACAAATTTCCTAAAAAACAGTTATTGAAACCACACCATCCTTTGTCACCTGTTCATGTTAATTTGTTTGTATTCTCAGGAACACAGTTAGTACAGTAGAGCTCTGTGGAGTTAATAGGTATCCAACTTAAAGTAGCAACTACCTGCTTGATTCAAATGATTAAACGTTTTGTTTTGTTTTTTTCTTTTTGTAGTGGTGGGAGACAACTAACTAAAAATCCTGGAATCCTTTTCCCTACTAGAGCAGAGAATGTGGTTTTCAATGGACACTGAACCCAAAATTGGAGTGAACCCTATGTTCCCTCTTTAGTTATGTAACCTTCACTGTTACAACTACCTCCAGTTGACAAACAATAAAAATAACCAACGCTTTAAAAAACTTAACGTTGTGTCAGACGCCGTGCTATGTGTTTTACATTTAACTCTGACAGCAATTTTTTGAGATTGGTACTATTACGAGCTTCCTTTGTATTCATAGGGAACCAGAACTTAAGGAATTTAAATAAATTTCTGAGAATCACACAGCTAGTAAATGGTGAAACTGGGATTCAAACCCAGTTCTTGGGTGCCAGGAAAATTAAATTGAGGCAAGAATGACATAATTGACCAGAAGGAAGCCATCAATAGCTAAAATAGCAAATAAGAAAGAGACTTAAAAGCTGAATGTTCTGTCAGTTCTGGAAAACAAAACAAAATAAAACAAAAAAATTTGAGTCTTTAAGGTGGTGTAGGAATTTCATTTTTATAATGAACAGCAATGAAGGAATATTAGAGAAACATAGAGTCATGTATTTAGAAATAGGATAACACATAGCCATGCCTAATCATAGGAGGCCATAGACTTTCCTGCTCAAAAGAGTATGAAGGGAACAGAAGACATCTGCCTGGTTGGAATTTGTGGAGGTTCACATGGAGACAAGGTCCCTAATGTTTCTATAATTCCTTCACTGACAGACAGTCACAGGTAAGGGAAATAAGCCTTGTGAAGGCAGCAACATGGACTAGAACTTTGATCTTCAATATGAAGCTGTGGATATAGCAATGTTTATCAGGAAGTTTTAAATGAGGCAAATAATAACAGGGGGCAAAAGGAAGGCACTAATAACAAAATAGGAGCTTAGAAGCTAATCACTCTGATAGAAACACTGGAAAGATCTCAAGAACCCTCTGAATTACACTAAAGAGTAGTTCCATTTAGCACTGTGCAAGGATGAAGGCCATGTTTCCCGAATTCTGTACCATAGATGGAAATTGGGTCTTGGACTGGCTCCTCTGCCTCCCATTTGTTATTGTTGTTAATAGTTGTCTGGTCAGCTCTAACTCATGGTGGCCTTACGTATAACAGAATGAAACATTGCCTGGTCCTGTGCCATCTTCATGATCATTGTTATGTTTGAGTCCATTATTGTGGCTAGTGTGTCAATCCATCTCATTGAAGATTTCTCTCATTTTTGTTGACCCTCTACTTTACCAAATTTGATGTCCTTTTTTAGCAATTGGTCTTTCCTGATGATGTGACCAAAGTAGGCAAGCCACAGCCTTGCTTCTAAGGAGAATTTTGGTTGTATTTTTTCTAAGACTGATTTGTTTATTCCTCTGGAAGTTCATGGTATATTCAATATTCTTTGCCAATTCAAATGCATCAATTCTTTTCTGTCTTCCTTTTTAGTGGTCCAGCTTTCATATGCACATGAAGCGACCGAAAAAACTAAGGCTTGAGTCAGGCACATCTTAGTCACCAAAGTAACATCTTTGCATTTTGAAGCTTTAAAGAAGTCTTTTGGAGCAGATTTGCCTAATGCAACACGTAATTTGATTTCTTGACTGCTGCTTCCATGGACATTTATTGTTTATCCAAGTAGAATAAAATTAACAACTTCATTTTTCTCCATTTTATCATGATGTTTATAGATTCAGTTGTGAGGATTTTCGTTTTCTTCATGTTCAGTTGTAATTCATATTGAAGTCTGTAGTCTTTGACCTTCATCTGTAAGTGCTTCAAGTCCTCTTCACTTTTGGCAAGCAGGGTTGTGTCACCTGCATATCAACAAGTCTTCCTCCAATCCTGGTACCATGTTCTTCTTTATATAGTCCAACTCCTTGGATTACTTGTTCAGCACACAGATTGAAAAAGGATGATGAAAGGATAAAACCCTGCTGCACACTTTTTCCAATTTCAAACCATGCAGTATCCTTGGTCTGTTCGAATGACTGCCTTTTGATCCACATACAGTTTCTGAATGAGCATAATTAAGTGTTCTGGAATTCTCATTCTTCATGATGTTATTCTTTTTTTTTTTTTAATGATCCACACAGTCAAATACTTTCATGTAGTAGACAAAATACAGGTAAACATCTTTATGGTATGCTCTGCCTTCAGCCAAGAACCATGCTTAGAGAGATGGAAAGTAAAGACTATTGGAACTCTTGACCTAAAGTAGAAATATACTTAAGAAATATCTTTCTTAATTAAGCTCAGTCAACATTTTTAAAACAATGCATTCAATTAATGGAAGTATTTCTGGAGAAATTCGATGCAAGCTTTGAGAAATTTAAATGTTAGTCACTTTATGTTGGTTGTTAAATTGGTCCTGGTTTCATCTGCAAGAAATCTAAGAACTCTGAGAAATCAATTTATATTTTCATCAAGGTTTTTACATGGCCTTTAGGGATATAGGTATGTTTGACTCTAGCAGTTAATGATTTTTTACTTGTTGTAGCATTTAGAAACCTCCAAGAGAAGGTGTATTAGTACAGAAGGAATGTGTTCCAGGTGGGGCTCTATCTCCCAGTGTGGACAGTATGGTTAAAAGTGAGTTAAATTCCTCTCGGACTAATTTCTTCTTCAGTGAAAAAGTGAGAATGTATTATTATTATTATTTTTATTATTATTAGAGGACTGTTGAAGCACTTTTTGTTTCTAAGATTTTATACAATTCTCAGCTGTTACTCATGGGTTGAAACTAGTGATGTACCTAGGCAAGTTTTCTGTTGCATGAAAAGGATATTACCATGAAGAAGATTAAAATCATTTTGAAATTCTAAGACAGTAAACTGGAAAAGCAGATGCCCATTACTAATCATTTCTGATGGCTCACAGTGAGATTCCAAAGGATGGAACAGTCAGCCATCACAAAGGAAAGCTTCGGCAGATTTAACTAGCAGCTTTGTTGATATTTCTCTTTGAAAATTCGTGTTGATGGAGGCACCTGTTCAGAATATCAGAAACTACTGTGCAACCCCATAGAAAGAAATAACAGAAGGAAAATCATTGCTAACGTTTAATTCGAATGAGTGTTACTTATTGCATAAGCACTCTGTGGTTAATAATTTCAGTCCCAATTGGAAAATAAACTGAAGAGAGACTGCACTGAACAGGTAATTGTGCTAAGGTAGTTTGTAGTACTCAAGTAAACAAGCATCAGCTGATCTTTCTCAAGTTCTTCTACATCACTAGTCCTTAAATATGGCTACACGTTGTCATCACCCAGGGAGTTAAAAAAAAAAAAAAAATCCCATCTCTCAGATTGCACTCCATACAAATAAATCTGCTGAGGTTGAGGTCCAGGCACTCTTGAAAAATCTACACATGATTTCAATATGTAGAGTTGTTTGAGAAGCACTGTTCTGCATAACTGAATTGTTTCTGTATGTGAAGCTCTTACGAGCCTCAAAATGGACTTGATTTAAGAAAAAATAAAGGTCTATGGGAAGATTAAAATTGTGTTTTGGTTTCAAGACCATGAGAATGATTATTCCAAACAATTTACTTTCAAGATTTCACAGTCGTCAGATATTTTCACATAATTAGTCCATTCACATCGTTGTTGTTAGGTGCTGTGGAGTCAGTCCTGACTCATAGCAACCCTATGTACAACAGAATGAAACACTCCCAGTCCTGGGCCATTCTAATAACATTGTTATGCTTGAACCCATTATTGCAGCCACTGTGTCAATCCATCTCATTAAAGGTCTTCCTCTTTTTTGCAGACCCTCTACTTTACCAAGCATGATGTCCTTGTCCAGGGACTGATCCCTCCTGATAACATGCACAAAGTATGTGAGATGTACTTTCACCATCCTTGCTTCTAAGGAGCATTCTGGTTGTACTTCTTCCAGGACAGATTTATTCATTCTTTTGGCAATCCATGGTATACTCAATATTCTTTGTCAATACCATAAGTCAAAGGTGTTGGCTCTTCTTGGTTCTTCCTTATTCACTGTCCAGCTTTCATGTGCATATAAGGCAACTGAAAACACCATGGCTTGGGTCAGGCTCACCTGACTTTTCAAGGTGACATCTTCTCTTTTCAACACTTTAAAGAGGTCTTTTGCCCAAAAGCAATGCGTTCTTTGATTCCTTGACTGCTTCTTCCGTGGGCTTTGATTATTGACCCAAGTAAAATGAAATTCTCGACAGCTTCAATATTTTCTGCATTTATCATGATGCTGTTTATTGGCTCAGTTGTGAGGATTTTTTTCTTTATGTTGAGGCGTAATCCATACTGAAGGCTGTGGTCTTTGATCTTCATCAGTAAGTGCTTCAAGTCCTCCTCACTATTATCAAGCAAAGTTGTGTCATATGCATAACATAGATTGTTAGTGAGTCTTCTTCCCATTCTGATGCTGGATTCTTCTTCATATAGTCCAGCTTCTTGAATTGTTTGCTCAGCATACAGGCTGAATAAGTATGGTGAAATGACACAACCCTGATGCATACCTTTCCTGATTTTAAACCAGGCAGTATCTCCTTGTTCTGCTCAAATGACTGCTTCTTAACCAGTGCTCATGTTCCTCATGAGCACAAGTAAGTGTTCTGGAATTCCCATTCTTCTCAATGTTATCTATAATTTGTTACAATCCACACAGTTGAGTGCCTTTGCATAGTCAATACAACACAGGTAAACATCTTTCTGGTATTCTCTGCTTTCAGCCAGAGTCCACCTGACATCAGCAATGAAATTCCTGGTTCCACTTCCTCTTCTGAGTCTGGCTTGAATTTTCACATAATTAGTCCATTCACATTAAAGTGGCTCTGTTGTGTTCAGATATTATAGTGAATGCTTATATTAGCTTCATGGAAGTTGTCTTACTTATCTAGTACTGCTATAACAGAAATACCACCAGTGAGTGGCTTTAACACACAGAAGTTTGTTTTCTCCCAGTTTAGGATGCTCTGAGTCCAATTTCAGGGTGACAGCTCCAGCAGAAGGTGTTCTGTCTCTGTAGGCTCTGGAGGAAGGTCCTTGTCATAAATCTTCCCCTGGGTCTAGGAGCTTTTCAGCTCAGGGACCCTGAGTCCAAAGGATGTGCTTTACTCCTGGCTCTTCTTTCTTGGTGGTAACAAGGTCCCTCTCCTTTCTGCTCACTTCTCTTTATGTCTCAAAAGAGATTGACTCAAGATACCACCTAATAGCTAATCCTGTAGATTGCATCCAGCCTTACTAACATAACTGCCTCTAATCCTGCCTCATTGACATCATGTTGTTGTGGTTGTTAAGTACCCTCAAGTCAATTCCAACTCATAGTGACCCTATAGGACAGAGTAGATCTGCCATGTAGGGTTTCCAAGGAATACCTGGTAGATTTGAACTGTCAGTCTTTTGGTTAGCAGCAGAGCTCTTAACTACTGCATCACTAGGGCTCCATTAACATCATAACTTAAACCTAACCTGTTGCCATCTAGTTGATTCCAATTCATAGTGACCCTACAGAACGGAGTAGAACTGCCCTATAGGGTTTCCAAGGAATAGCTGGTGGATTCATACTGCTAACCTTTTCTTTAGCAGCCTGAACTTTTAACCACTGCACCACCAGGAGTTTGGTTAGGAATTACAATACATAGGAAAATTATATCAGATCACAAAATGGGGGACAGCCGCACAGTACTGGGAATCATGGCTTAGCCAAGTTGGGGGACACAACTCAATTTTGGGAGGACACAACTCAATCTATAACAGATGGATTAAAAATTCCCCACCTTGTATATAATTCAGCTTTAGAGAAATTTTCTTCTTCACATCTACCAATTAACTCTGAAATGCACTTTTTCTGAATTAATGTTCTTAGCTTTGCCAGGCCCACTTGAATATGCTGCTTATTAATCTAAGTTGTTTGGTTCAATTTGTTTATCTCAGTACTCAACAGGGCTACAAACTGGTTCATTCCAGTTCAAACCCCTATGAGAATTTGCATTTCCACCTCAGATATACTGAATCACAATCTATATTTTTATCAGTACCCCAAGGTGATTTTTGTGTATAGGAAAAGTTTGAGAACCATTGCTCTTCTAGTGGTCCTCAGAATTGGTCCCTAACCAGCAGCATTGGTATTGCCTGGGAACTTGTTAGGAATGTAAATTATCAGTAGGGGTTAGAAGCAGAACTAACCAGTTTGAAGCCCTCTTTCTTAAGCATTCTGTCTCTCATTGATGAGAGACTTTCGGTTTTTCTTCTACTGGCTTTACTTTCTTCCATGAAGATGGTCATTTCTTCAGTGTCTGCTTCCCTCAGTCCAAATTCAGATGTTAATTAAACCAGAAAATTCAGAAACATTGAACATTAACTCCTATGGCAGTGTATCTTTTATTGACAATTGTTGCTTATGACTTTTGCAATTTAATCAGTTCTTCGTTGATTTTCTTTTTTAAATATATCCAAAGAATTGTCATTATCAGTCATAACCTTTCAAACTCCTGTATATACTGGATTTGCAGTGTCCTTTAATCCCATTAGGAGACTTTGAACTGAGCTCCTTCTCTTCACAACTCTTTTTATCATATTCATCATGGACTTTTTAAACAATTTCTAAAATTATTGTTCATGACTATTTCAGTTCTTTAATTTTGACTTTGCATTGTATTTTCATTTCTAACAGCATAGGATCCTTTTCATTCTTTGGGTAGACAGTGGCTTGTATTTTTCATATTTAACCGGAGAAAATTTCTTTACTTTGAAAAACCTCCTCAGGCACACTATCTCCATTTAAATTTTTGTTTTTTTTTCTTTTGATTATTAATTCATCAAATTTAGGTTCATGTTCATTCTTTAAAGACAGTAGTTCCTTTTGATGTTTCACATTTACTGTTATCTCTAAAGAAAATTTTACTTTATTTCTATGGTTCATTTTTTTAAGAACTGAGAATTCACACTCTTGTTTCTTTGTGCCTACAAGTATTTGAAAAAGAAAAAGATAAAGAGTAAATGCTTCGTCTTCAGAGTGAGTTATAGTTAGAACGGAATACCCTTGGAAACCAAGCCAGAAGGTGAAAAAAACAGCCTAGCAAGAAGACAACTACAAAACTATTGTTTGAGAAACCTGTAGACAACAAAAAACAAACAAACGCACCAATAAAGACAAAAACATGAGCCAGGAGAGAAAACTCTAAATCCAGAGGCATGATTGGGAAAAAGAAACATCTTAGATTCCTCAAATAATTTAATTACAGAAAGAAACTATTCAGAAAGAATAACCAAAACCCAGTGTCCTTGAGTCGATTCCGACTCATAGCGATTCCAACTCATAGCGACCCTATAGGACGGAGTAGACCTATTCAGAAACTATTCAGAAAGAATAGTTGGAAAAAATTTGCATTTTGGGAGTCAAAAAGGTAAGAAATAAGTTGATAGAAATAGGCAGCAATTATAAAACTAAAAACTGATCATTCAAATGAAAAGTATTTTGCTGGAAACCAATTGTCTAGATAGACTCATTTCCTTAGGTAATTAATGATGGCAATTTTGGGATTTTTCTTGAGGTAAACTTTTTTTTTTTTTTAATTTTAATCAATTAGTTTTGTTAAGTTTTTTTTAAGTAAGCTAAATAAATTCTGGAGTGGTTTAAAATAAGCTTATATTTTGATGTACAGATTTTGAAAAATTTAGCAAAGCTTCTACTTTTTTGAGTTTTCAAGTCATGACTTTCTGCTTTTTTTTGTTATTTATTTTGTAGCCCTTTTTTCAACTTCAGTTGAATGTTTAGCTTTTTGTTTTTTCTAATTTAGTAATATACACATTTGAGTTGATGCTATATTTCTATTATATTCCTTTAAGCAATGATTCTGCTATTGCATAGGATCTGATATATAGAATTTATATATTTTTATATGACAAGTATTGTTTATTTTTTAAAAATTCATGTTTCTTCTTGGTTCACAATTTATTCTGAATAATGTTTTTAAATCCAGGTGTAATAGGGTCTTGTTTTTTTAATTATTATTACTTGTAGTTTATAACACAATTCTTTATGTTCGTAGAATGCGGTTTTTGGTATTTCTACTATTTTATTTTTATTGCCAGGGTTTTCTTGCCTAATAAATAATTAATTTTGGTAAATATTTCTATGAATGCTTGGAAACACTATGTATTTCTGTTTTCAAGGTATAAACGCTTAAAACACTTTCTAAGTGAATAACTTATTGCTTTATTTAATACATTTATTCCCCTACTCTCAAGTTTTTAATTTTAGGTTATCTGTTGACTAATTCCTGCTGTGCAATATGACTATCCCATCTCATTCTGAGTGTGTTCAAGGAAACAAACGAACAAAAAAAAACATTGCTGTTGAGTCAATTTTGACTCATAGCAACCCTGTAGGATGGAGTAGAACTGCCTCATAGGGTTTCCAAGGAGCAGCTGGTGGATTTGAACTGCAGAGCTTTTGGTTAGAAGCCAAACGCTTAACCACTGCAAAGTATCCAGGGAATAAAGGATTTCACGTGGGAATTGGAAACTCCACACATGTTGGGAGAGCTGGGAGCAAAGGCTGGAGATGCTATCCAAGGCTGCAGGTTGAATGTGAGGTAAGCAGTTACAGAAGACCTCAGCCTGAAGAACCAGGGTAGTTCCTAACTGCTCCCCTTAAGTGCTGCAGATCTCCAGAATCTTTGAGAACTGCACATCAGCTCACTGGCTATGCAGCAGTGAGGGAGCAGCTCTCATGTACCCTCTGAGAAGCCCCAGGGAACCTCTTGCCTGCAGCATGTCGACCTGCAACCATGCCTAGAAAATAATAGTGGTGCTTCTCTTCTGGCTTCCAAATCTCACATATGTTTCTTTCACTGGCAAACTGGAACTCAGAACCTGATGGGGAAATGTTGTGCAGGAATAGATCCAAGGAAATGTAGTTTCCAGCTTCTATGGAAGGCTTTATAAGGTGACTTTAGGGTGATGCCAAGTTGACAACAGATGATTAGTAGTGACTTCAAAACTCTGTTGTTATCTCAGCAGCTGTATATTCCTCACTTTTCATCCATAATTAACTTATCAGTAATATACAGTAACAACATAAATCATGGCCAACGTTATGGGTTTTTTTTGCAATTGCTATATCAATAATCATGAAAATAACCATCATCAGGTCAGTGAGGTCAGAGGAATTTGGCACATTGAATTAAAAATCCTTGAAGGCAAGAATCATGTCACTCATGTCTTTCATGAAATCTGGCATATCAGATGCTTTGAAAACACTATCTCTAACTCCATCTGACTGCTTCCACTGTTAGAAATTACTCTGTGTATGGTTCAAGCAATGGATCTTTCCTCTGCCAGATAGCATGTTTGTCAAAGTGCTTTGAGCTTTGCCCAGAAACAAAGCTCAAAATCATGAAACAATTCCTTTGGTGAACGGCAGTGCATATCCCTCTTCTGGCCTGTCCATTGGGCACTGCAGCCTTAAAGGAGCAAGGAAAAGGGAGGAGAATATTCTTCTTGTCCTATTTCCATCCATCAAGGGCTTCCCTTTCTATGCATATAACAGTCACTCAGATGGAGAATTATATAATCATATATACACAAGAGGTCTAAGAGTGAACAACTCAAATTTGGGAAAGCCCCAGGATTATCAATAAATTATCAATAGCTTCCAAAAAAAGCTTCCACTTCTGTAGCATGTTGTCATTAAAAAATGTGCTTTCAAATAAATTGCCTAATTTGATTCATCTGCCAGCCCCTTGAGATATAGGACATGTTTTGTTTTGTTTTTATTGTACTTTAGATGAAGTTTTACAGAACAAACTAGCTTCTCACTAAACACTTAGTACACACATTGTTTTATGACATTGGTTAACAACACCACAACATGTCAACACTCTCCCTTCTCCACCTTGGGTTCCCTATTACCAGCTTTCCTGACCCTTCCTGCCTTCTAGTTCTTGCCCCTGGGCTGGTATGCCCATTTAGTCTCATTTTGTTTCATGGGCCTGTCTAACCTTTGGCTGAAGGCTGAACCTTAGGAGTTACTTCATTTCTCAGCTAAAAGGGTGTCCAGGGGCCATACTCTCAGGATTTCTCCAGTCTTTGTCAGACCAGTAAGTCTGATATTTCTTTGTGAGTTAGAACATTTTTCTACATTTTCTCCAGCTCTGTCCAGGACCCTCTATTGTGATCCCTGTCAGAGCAGTCAGTGGTGGCAGCTGGGCACCATCTAATTGTACTGAACTCAGTCTGGTGGAAGCTGTGGTAGATGTGGTCCATTAGTCTTTGGACTAATCTTTCCCTTGTGTCTTTAGTTTTCTTCATTCTTCCTTGCTACTGAAGGTGTGAGACCAGTAATCTTAGATGGCTGCTCACAGGCTTTTAAGACCCCAGACACTACTCACCAAAGTAGAATGTAGAACATTTTCTTTATAAACTACATTATGCCAATTAAGCTAGATGTTCTATAGGGCATGTTTTATTATGTCCATTTTATAGATGTGAAACCAGTGCTCAGAGAGGTTACAAAACTTATTCCTATGTCCTAAAGTGGTAATCATGGAGGGGACCCTCACACTCTAATTTTGGATTTTTGTTCTCAAGTTCTTTCACCATGTCATGCTCCAGCACTGTGCAAGCCATTACGATAGTCAGTAGGAAGTAATGTGAGTCTACAAGGCTGTTGTCATTGCTAGGTGCCATCGATTTGTTTTTCACTCATAGTGACCATATGTACAACAGAATGAAATACTGCCCATCTTCACAATTGTTGTTATGCTTGAGCCCATTGTTGCAGCCACTGTGTCAATCCATCTTGTTGAGGATCTTCAACTTTTACTAGGCTATATATCCATTAATCTACGAGTGTTTCTATGAGCGTCAATGTGGCTAGCTTCTATACAAACTTTAGTATAAAAAAACTAAAGGCACGTATTTATCAAAGTCTACAGAACTCTGTGAAGCAAGAGTTAGGAAAAAAAAAAAGAAACTAAATTCTGAGGAGCAGATCTTCCTGTGGTAACAGTGCATTCCAAATGTGTGAAAAAGAGAAAAACATGATGTGCAATAAATCATGGCTAAAGTGAGTTAGCTTATTAATTTCCTTCTCTGTTTCCTTGCCACTGCCAGCCAGCAGTTCTTACAGGCTTTCAAAACCTGGGAATGATAGGCATCCTCAAGTTCAAAGACTCCCTTGAACCTTTTGGACCTACAACTGTAGCTATAAGTCCTGTTGAAACAGGCTTCCCTGGGGAATTTCCAACACAGTTGGATACACAGTACTGTTAGAACTAGCTCTCTCAACGTTGTTCATCACTGACATTCTACACTCAGCTAGGCCTGGAAGAACAGAGGCTGCCTTTGAGACTGGCTTGGGGCATGTACACCTGGTATCTCTAACCTGAACTACCTGACACCGGTCACTACTACAACACAAATGGGCCCTCCCTTCTGACACAGGTGTCAAGCACTGCCTGATGTGTATCACGCATAATCTGGAAACACATCTTCTCTGTATGCAGCTTCAGGGGATTTTTTCCTTTGAGAAGGAAACCTTTGCTCCCTTTCTTAATGGTCCAACTCCAAAAGGGTTTTTTTTACATGAGTTGTTTCCTGAGGGAGAGATTGTCATCATTGGTATTAAATCATATATATTGAAGGTCCATACTTTCACAATAATTGACTAAGTAGACCCATGAACAGGAAGAGGGAATAACTCTGCTCAGAAATAAAAGATGCCATAATCCTTTTCTTTAATGTAGGTATGGTGTGTATATCTTGGTTGGTTCTAGGGAAAAATAAAATTGGCAGAGGCAGTACTACTCCCACGAGCATCATTCACTTTTATTTTAGAGAGAGAGGTGGGTATGCTCGACAAGAATGATCATGCTCAAAAGGTAACACACTACCAAATTAGCTCAGCTTTTGGTCCTTTCTTTTTTGAAAAACCTCAAGCATTCTGTAAGCAACTCTTGGTGGGGCTCTTAAAATTGCAAAATCAGTGTCTAGGTGAGTTGCAAAAAAAGGACAACAGGACTAAGGTTTTAGAAACCAGTTGTTCAGAGTATTCTTTTAGATTATACATACAGATCACCCCTTGCCAGAGATGGTTTAGCTAAGACCAGGATCTTAATAAGGTTATATCACAGAAGCACTCTTCTTGCTGAGAACAGGTCCAAGTACTGGAAGTAAGAGAAAGCAGCAGTCTTTGACCCCATGAAGGACCATTCGGGAAAGAAATCATTGAAAAGGGTGCTGATTGCTCTGATTTCTAATTCTTCATTAATGGATTCAGTACCCAGGCCAAAGTCTTCACCTTTATGTCCTCAAGTGATCCTGAATGATGATATGGTTATAAAGGTTTATGCTTATAAAGGACTTGTATTTGTGTCCCTGAGCTGCCAAACAAGAGGGCTTAAAACAACAGACATTTATTCTTTCACAGTTCTGAAGGCAGACATGCTTCAGGCAGTACAAAATCAAGGTATAGGCAGGGCCATGCTTTCTCTGAAGTCTCTAGGGGAGTAATCCTTCCTTGCGTCTTCTAGCTTCTTGTTGTCCTAGGCATTTTATGGCTTATGGCAATATAACTCTAATCTGTCTTCGTAGGGTCATCTTCTCTGTGTGTCTGTCTCTGTATCTCTTTTTATAGGTCCACCCAACTCCAGTATATTTCAAGAGGCAGCATATGGTCGAGAACTGATGATGCTGAAGGAAGAGGTCCAAGCTGCACTGAAGGTATTGATGAAAAACAAGGCTCTAGGAATTGATGGAATACCAACTGACATATTTCAACAAACGGAGTCAGCTCTGGAAGTGCACATTCATCTATGCCAAGAAATTTGAAAGACAGCTATCTGTCCAACTGACTGGAAGAGATCCATATTTGTACCTATTCCAAAGAGAGATGATCCAACAGAATGCAGAAATTATTTAACAATATCATTAATGTCACACACAAGCAAATTTTTACTAAAGATCAACATTGTTCACAACAGCAAAAAGATGGAAACAACCTGGATGCCCATCAACACATGAATGGATGAACAAACTATGGCACATACACACAATGGAGTACTATGCAATGATAAAGAACGATGATGAATCTGCAAAGCATCTCACAACATGGTGAATCTGAAGGGAATTATACTGAGTGAAATAAGTCAATCACAAAAGAACAAATATTGCAGGAGACCATGACTATAAAAACTCATGAAAAAGTTTACATACAAAAAGAAACAATCTTTGATGGTTATGAGGGAGGGGAGGGTAAAGATGGAAAAACACTAAATAGACTATAGATAAGTGGTAACTTTGGTGAAGGGTAAGATACTACACAATACTGGGGAAGCCAGCATATCTTGTCCAAGACAAGGTCATGGAGACTCCATAGACACATCCAAACTCCCTAAGGGACCGAATTACTGGGCTGAAGGCTGTGGGGACCATTGTCTCAGGGAACATTTAGCTCATTTAGCAAAACACAGTTTATAAAGAAAATGTTCTACATTACACTTTGGTGAGTAGCATCTGGGCTCTTAGAAGCTCGTAAGTGGCCCTCTAAGATACTCCACTGGTCTCACCCCATCTGGAGCAAAGGAGAATCAAGAAAACTGAAGACAAAAGGGAAAGATTAGTCCAAATGACTGATGGGCCGCAAGTGCTACAGCCTCCACCAGACTGAGTCCAGCACAACTAGATGATGCCTGGCTACCACCAATGACTGCTCTGACATGGATCACAGTAGAGGGTCCCGAACAGATCTAGAGAAAAATGTAGAACAAAATTCTAACTCACCAAAAAAAAAAAAAAAAAAAATGGCCCGACTTACTGGTCTGGCGGAGACTGAAGAAACCTCAAGAGTATGGTCCCTGGACACGCTTTTAGTTCAGTAATGAAGTCAGACCTGAGGTTCACGCTTCGGCCAAAGATTAGACAGGCTGATAAAACAAAATGAGACTAAAAGGGCACGCCTGCCCAGGGGCAAGGATTAGAAGGCAGTAGGGGATATGAAAGCTGGTAACAGGAAACCCAAGGTAGAGAAGGGTTGGTAACCAATGTCACAAAACAATATGTGTACTAATTGTTTAATGAGAAGCTAGTTTTTTCTGTAAACCTTCACCTAAAGTACAATAATAAAAAATAAATTAAAAAAAAGAAAAAAACTTTGCTGAAGATCATTCAGAAGTGGTTGCAGCAGTACATTTACAGGAAATTGCCAGAAATTCAAGCTGGATTCAGAAGAGGATGCGGAACTAGAGGTGTCATTGCTGATGTCAGATGGATCCTGGCTGAAAGAAGAGAATTCCAGGATGATGTTTACATGTGTTTTATTGACTATGCAAAGGCATTCAACTGTGTGAATCCTAACAAATTATAGATAACATTGTAAAGAATGGGAATTCCAGAACACTTAATTGTGCTCATGAGAAACCTGTACATAGATCAAAAGGCAGTTGTTAGAACAGAACAAGGGGATACTGCGTGGTTTAAAGTCAGAAAAGGTGTGCATCAGGGTTGTATCCTTTCACCATACTTATACAATCGGTAGGCTGAGCAGATTATCTGAGAAGCAGGACTATATGAAGAAGAATGAGGCATCAAGATTGGAGGAAGACTCATTAACAACCTGTAAAATGCAGATGACACAACCTTGCTTGCTGAAAGTGAAGAAGACTTGAAGCACTTACTGATGAAGATCGAAGACTATAGCCTTCAGTATGCATTACACCTCAACATAAAGAAAACAAAAATCTTCTCAACTGAACCAATAAGCAACATCATGGTAAATGTAGAAAATATTGACGTTGTCAAGGATTTCATTTTACTTGGATCCACAATCAACACCCATGGAAGCAGCAGTTAAGAAACCAAAAGATGCATCGCACTGGGCAAATTGGCTGCATAAGACCTCTTTTAAAGTGTTAAAAAGCAAAGATGTCACTTTAAGGACTAAGATGCACCTGGCCTAAGCCATGGTGTTTTCAATTACCTCATATGCATGTGAAAGGTGGGCAATGAGTGAAGATGGCCAAAGAAGAATAGATGACTTTGAATTATGGTGTTAGCAAAGAATATTGAGTACACCAGGGACTGCCAGGGGAATGAACAAATCTGTCTTGGAAGAAGCACAGCCAGAATGCTCCTTATAAGGAAGGATAGCAAGACTTCCTCTGACATACTTTGGACATATTATCAGGAGGGACCAGTCCCTGGAGAAGGACATCATGGTTGATAAAGTAGAGGGTCAGTGGAAAACAGGAAGACCCTCAAGGAGATGGATTTACACAATAGCTGCAACAATGGGCTCAAGCATAACAATGATTTGTGAGGATGGCACGAGACTTGGCAGTATTTTGTTCTGTTGCACATAGGGTCACTATGAGTCTTAATGCATTTGACAGCACCCAACAACAACCACAACTCCAGTATGACCCCATGTTAACTTAACTAAGAACATACATAAAAAGTGTTTCCAAATAAGTTCACATTCCCAGGTACTCGGGTTTAGAACTTGAAGATATCTTTTGGGGGGACACAGTTCAGTCCACAACAGGAACTATCTCTTTATTGGATACTAGAACAAAACAGATGTTCTAAGGAGTATAAGTGATAGAGTGGCTCAGTTATGAACTAAGGAGATAACCTATTGCCTTCGAGTGAATTCCGACTTGTAGTGACCCTGTAGGACAGAGTAGAACTGCCCCACAGGGTTTTGAAGGCTATAATCTTTATGGCGTAGATTGCCACATCTTTCTCCTGTGGAGTAAGAGATAGGTTTTTTGGGTAGCAGCCAAGGGCTTTAACCACTTCCCAACCAGGGCTCCTCAAAATACGAACAGGAAGAAGGTTTTAGAAACCAGTTGTTCAGAGTATAGGAGATTCATAAATTCTACTGTGGAGATGGTAGAGGAATATGATACCTTACTGGAAGTAAGAGGCCCCTGGGTGGCACAGTTTGTACTTGACTACTACCTAAAGGTTGACAGTTTGAACCCACCCCACTAGTACCACAGAAGGAAGGCTTGGTGATCTGCTTCCAGTAAGATTACAGTCATGAAAACCCTATGGAGCAGTTCTACTCTATTACACATGGGGCTGCCATGAGTTGGAATCAGCTGGATGGTAACGGGTTTGGTTTGGTTCACAAAAAACTATGAGATGCAATTATGAGACAGTTCCTAAAAACTAAATGCCTTCACTGTGACATACACAAGCACATGCACTTCCAGTGTTTTTTTCCTGTGATGAATGTTTTCGTCTTCCTCTTTTTTTTTAAGTAGATTTTATGTCAGTACCACGTATTTAGATTATTCAATTAAAAAAACAAAAAGTTGGCAGTTTGAATCCACCAGCCCATCCTTTGGAAACCCTATGAAGCAGTTCTACTCTGTCTTGTAGGTTTGCTATGAGTCAAAACGGACTCCACGGCAACAGGTTTAGTTTGTTCATTTATTTTCCTTCTTTTTTTTTTTTTTTTAATTTAGATTATTCGAATTAGTTTGCCAAGATCACTTGTTCTTGTGCGTTATATAATTTACTCTAATATACATGGGACCGAAGTTTGGGGCCAAAATATTTTTAGTCGCTTACTGTTAATTCATTTGCAATTCTATACCTCCAACTAGGTGAAACACCATACTGGTTGTTACACAGAATCTTCCACTTGTGAAAGACAATGCGGAAGACAGACTGGACAGATCGATGCGTTTCAACGCACAATGTAATAAAGATCTATCTTCCACATTATTAAAGTAGGTTCATATCTACTTCTTGAAAAACATTGTTACAATATTTTCATCAGACTTCATTCAACTAATTTGTTGATCCCTCTCAGGGCATAAACTGAATTAATTTTATGCATTTTTTTAATTACTTGGGGACAGTTTTTCCCCTAGCTACTATATATCGTCATATGTAAAATCACACATACACACTCACTCACATTCGTCTTGGACTTCTACTCTTTTATTCCTTCTTAGCAAATTTTATGTCTAACATTCTAAACATTTAATTTATTTTTCTTTAGTTATTGTCTGTCTCTCCCACCAGAATGCAAGCTCCATGAGGGCAGGGATTTTGTTGTCTTTTTATTTATTGTTGTACACTCAGTACCTATAACATGTCTGCTTTATCACAGGTGCTGAATAAACATTTGTTGACTGCTCTTGAACCTAAATTTACTGGTCAATGGTGCAAGCGTCCTCAATTTTGGTCAATATATGTGGATGGAGTCGTCTTAGCACTAAACAAAATGGCAGAGAAAGATTGGTTTACCTCACTAAGGAGTCAGTGAAATATAACGAACAGTGTTTTTCAGGAGAAAACTAGATTGGAAGCTAAGCTTTCTTTTAAAAGAAAAAGAATTAGATATCTCTACTGTGCGTATGGAAACTCTGGTGGTATAGTGGTTAAGAGCTACGGCTGGTAACCAAAAGGTCGGCAGTTCAAATCTACCAGGTACTTCTTGGAAGCTTTATGGGGCGGGTCTACTCTGTCTGGTTGGGTCGCTATGAGTTGGAACCCACTTGATGACAAAGGGTTTGTTTTGGTTTTGGTCTTGGTTTTTCTATGCATATGGAGTCCCTGGGTGGTGCAAACAGTTAACATTCCTGGCTGCTAACCAAAAGGTTAGAGGTTCAAGTCTAACCACAGGTGACTCAGAAGAAAGACCAGGTGGTCTATTTTCAAAAAATTGGCCATTGAAAAATTCTCTGGAGCACAGTTCTACTCTTACACCTTGAGACACTGAGTTGGAACTGACGTGATGGGAACTGGCTTACTATGTTTGTGGATTTAAATTTAAATGTATATTACAATAATTTTCTTTCTTATATTGAGCCTTTTCATGAATATAAACTTCATGATTAAAAGTCACATGCAAAAAAAAAAAGTATATATATATCTTTCTCACCCTTATATTTGAAATCTGTCTTTTTTTTTTTTTCTCCATTATCAAAAAAACTATTGCCGTCAACTCACAGGACAGAGTAGAGCTGCCCATAGGGTTCCCAGGGGACAGCTGAGGGAGTCAGAGTGCCAGCTTTTGGTTAGCTGTGTAGCTTGCTGTAGCTCTAACTACTGCACCACCAGTCGAAGGGTTCCCTTTTCTCCCTTAGGACGTATTCAAATAATTTTCAGGAATATTCTTTTAAAAACATGTAGTGTTTATTTATTTCAAGGAGTACGTTGAAGTTATTTCAGTATCTTTAAGTTAAACATTTAAATATGAAAAGATGAAATATTCGGGTGTTTATTCAAATTTAACTCACAGTAAAAAAATCTATGAATTTCTTTGCTTTTAATGAAAAACTATAAATGAAGCAAGGTTAAGGTACCGGATTTTGAAGAAATGTGTCCTGCTCCATTATGAAATGAAACCCTGGTACCTGAATCAAAATCATAGCACGTGAAGAAAATTAAACTGTAATGTGTGCTGAAGTCAGATTTAGAATCAAACTAGAAGATGCTGTTTCTCTGTTGCTGTTTGCTTTATGGTTAAGTACTTAGTACGCAGAAGTTAGAAACTGAAGAAAATAATGGCACTATTATAATAAGCTTACTAGACATCCATATGATTTTTACATGCATTTGCAGTAGTTTTATCATAATTTGGAGTTTCTTAAATGGGCATCCAGCCATTCTTTCAAGAAATCTTCCACTCCACTGAGTTATTTTTCATTTAATTGTGGTAGAGAGTTTGCAGCTGCTTCCTTCATAAAGATTCAATGATTAGTGAATTTGGAGAAAAAAAAAAAATTACTGAAAATAAAATAATGTTCCCAGTATATTATTCACCAATAAGCTGAGAATAATTTTGATTTCCCTCATGGACATACTATAATTGTGGGAATTATGATTCCATAATAATTCAGGGAGAAGTTGAGTGTATTCTAGATCCAAGTAGGGGCTGGGCTAGGAAGTTCCTCCCAAAGGCAATAAATCTATGTTTGCCTCAACAGCCCAAGCATCTCACCAGTCACACAGCAATAAAGGAATTGCTGTTAACCAATTTACAAACAGATTTTGGAAGCAAGCGGTTCTGTCCATACTAGAACAAGGTTTTCCTGATGCAAAAATCATATCAACAGGGATAAAAGAAAAATTATTTGTCACATGTGGGCTTTTACATAATAAAATGCTGCTTCTGAAAGAAGCAACTACACTTATACAGCATAGACTATAAAATGACACAATATTTAATTTTACATTTTTGTCTCAAATTTAAATTGTGGTTTACTTTTTAATAAAAGTAAGGGCAAAACACAAACTGTGAGTACCTGATTACAATTAATATTACATATTTCAACGAATGGAGTCCCTGAGTGGGGGGAACAGTTAAGGGCTAGACTATCAACCAAAAGATTGGCCGTTTTAACCCACCCAGAAGCACTTCGGAAAAAAGGCCTGGTGATCTACTTTTGAAAGGTCACAGCCATGTAAACCCTACTTTGAAACCCATGGGGTCTTCATGAGTTGGAATTGACTTGACAGCAACCGGTTTTTATGTATATGAATTTTGTTTTTCCTTTACTTTTGTCCTTGTATAGTGGATCATCATTTACTATTCTGAGAAGTAAACACTTATTGCCCTAAGAGCAGAGTTTTTCAGCCCCTCTACTGTTTTAGGCGGAGCCCTGGTGCATGGTGGTTAAAAGCTCAGCTCTAACCAAAAGGTCAGAAGTTCGAATCCACCAGCCGCTCCTTGGAAACTCTACGGGGCAGTTCTACTCTGTCCTATAGGGTCTGTATGAGTCGGAATCGACTCCATGTAAGTAGTGTGGTTATTGCTTTGTACAACACACAAGTTATAATTTTTTTTTCTGTAGTTCCTCCTTGCTTTCACCTTCCTCTGTCCTGCTAATTATATTTCCTTGTATTCCAAAGTTCAGAATGAACTAATTTCCATGATTGTGCTCTAAGAAGATTGTCCACGCTTTTTTAAGTTTTGATTTCTCACAGTCCTGGGCTAAAACATCACAGCAATGTGACTAATACTTTGGGGAAAACATTCACTTCCGTAGCTAGCATTGAGTGTTTTACGTAATTCTTTATGGCACATAATTATTATTCTCGTCACTAGGGCAATGCCATACTAGACGCCTTCTGTCTCTAGGATTGTGGATCTTCCTGTCACACTGCTTAAACAGCTTTGCTTTATGTGCAAGTGGCACGCGTCATATGTGGATTTTGTAAGATAATGGACAGATTTTCAAATTCATTATAGTGCTTCACTTGTTAAACATTTTCTAATTATACTTTCCTTTGATGGAAAAGGGAGCCCTGGTGGCTCAGTGGTTAAGCGCTTGGCTGCTAAAGGAAAGGTGGGCTGTTCAAATCCACCAGCCACTCTGGGGGAGAAAGATGAGAAAGTCTGCTTCCCCAAAGATTACAGCCTTGGAAACCCTGTGGGGGAGTTCTCTGTCACATAGGGTTGATAGGAGTTGAAATAAAGTCAGTGGCAATGGGTTTGGTTTGGGTTGGTTGATGAAAAAGAAAGCAGCATTTGTTTTAATCCAAAGAAATTATTTCTACATTCTGAGCTCTGAAAAGTGTATGAGAAACATGGGTATTCTCACTCACTCTTTTCAGAAAAAACCAACACAGAACTTTGTTACTGAATTGTCCATATCTCTGTCTACATCACATTCATCTTTTCTAGATGCCAAGTTGCCCCGTACAGCAATCGCTACCTATATATAAATTCTAGCAGGGAATAAAAAGGTTTAGGAAGTGGTCTCCTATGAAAAGATTACCTTTTTGTAAGCACTTCCTTTCTTACTCTCCTTCCCTCAGCCCTGAGCCCCAGTATCTAACAAAAAATTATGTGCAAAGTAAGTTCCCCAAATGTATCTTTTTTTTTTTTTATCAGAGTTAGTAAATGAACTAAGAGATAGTATTTTCTGACCTCAACTCTTCAGCTTTTTTTAGTCGCAGGGAGGAAAAAAAGCCCTTTATAATATTAAGTTGCAATATCACAAGGAGTCCTGATGAAGGACTGGGCTGAAGAGAGGCATGAACACATTTGTATTTGAGTTAGAAAATCTACTACACGCTCTCATTTTCTAAAGACATTTTTGATTAAAAGTTTTGACAAGATGGGGATAAGTTTTGCACTTCAAACAGTTTTGTAAATCTTTGTTTTCTTTGTCTTTGATAAACTGTTTTGGGGTTATTATTTTGCAGCTGCATAGGGAAGAGATTTAAGCAGTACTGAACTCTGCATGTTGTCTGTGGGCTTAGTCAATGGGAACTCCCACATGCTCTCACACCAGGGATCTGATTTGCGAACCAAAGGGGAAGGAAAAGGTCCAGCTCTTGCTCGTGCATCATTTAAAAACCCTCATTAGTCTTTCAGGGTCAGAATACTGAGGGAGAGGGAAAACACCTTTGTCTCTAGCACATAATGAATCTATCCCTTAGTAGACTGGCCATGCACTGTAAAACACAACCGTGTTTTGCTTACATATGTCTGCTGACTTTCCCCCAGGCAACTTTGTGTGCAGGGATGAGATTAGGAATTTGCAAGTTGTCCCAACTGCCATAGGACTTCCTTTTGGTATGCTTTGGGTTCTAATCAAAGTATCCCCTCTGGGTACAATTCTATACTGTTTTCTGCTGTAAAACTCCTACATGTGTCTCAGGAAGCTCAGGGACAGAGAAGCCCCTGGAGAGGAAGGAGTCAATTTAATAACATATCTACCTCTCAGTATCAAGAAGACATATACCTGCACTTCCTCAGCTGCTGACAGAGATAATTCAGAATGTCACAGTCTTGTGCCCTGGATACATGGAAAGCAGAGCACACATTGTTTAGTTATTTCCACTGCCTTATTTACGTTCACCATTTTTATCTTTAATGCTCTAAGCAAGGCCAGTATTAGAGAAGCTAAGACAGCAGCCATATGTGGTAGGACTAGAAGGGGAGAAAGAGATGTACCCTCATCTTCAATTGTCTCTTAGAGTGGTGTGATGGTTAAGGTAGTGTGTCAGCTTGGGTGGGCCCTGAGTCTCAGTGATTTGGTACTCATATCATGTGATCACTTCCATGGTGAGATTTGATATAATGTGATCACCTCCATGATGGGATCTGCTGTGAGTAGCCAATCAGTTGAAAGGGAGTTTCCTTGGGCATGTGGCCTGCATCAAATATAAGTGGACATCCTGGCAGGGCTTGTGGGCTTTTGCTCATTCTGGATCTTGCAGCTGGCTCCTATTCATCTGACCTCCAGTTCTTGGGACTTGAGCTAGCAGGTCAACTTCAGTCTTGCCTGCCGATCCTGGGATTTGCCAGTCTTCACAGCCTTTCAGTAAGAGCCCTGCTCTCCGATCCGTCAATCTTGGATTCACCAGCACCTGTGGCTACGTGAATCAGGAGAAGCCTCTATCCTGAACCCCAGACTTGGGACATTCCAGCCTCTACAACCATGTGAGCCATTTCTTTTGATATAAATTTCACTCTATATATGTACTTATATGCTTTACTGGTTTTACTTCTCTGGAGAGCCCAGCCTAAGAAATTTGGCACTGGCAGTTGGTGTGCTGTTGTAACAGCTACCTGCAATGTGGAAGCAGTTAGCCTTCAGCTGGTAAGGCCAGCAATACACCTTCAGTTGCCTGCCTCAGAGCTACATCAACTCTCCAGCCCTATGTCTTAATTTAGTCCACAAGGACCTTGATCACCTTTCCTTCCACAAGACATCACGCTGGTCCATTACATTGATGACATTATGCTGATTGGACCTAGTAAGGAAGGAGTGTCAATGACTCTGGACTTATTGGTAAAAAAATTTGTGCTAACCCAGATTTTGTGCTAGAGGGTGGGAAATTAATCCTGCAAAAATTCAGGCTGCAATTACCATACTGGCTGGTGTGATTGATCCTGATTACAAGAGGAAATCAGATTGATATTACATAATGGAAGTAAAGAAGAGTATATCTGGCATGCAGAAGATCCCTTAGGGCATCTCTTAGTACTGCCATGCCCTATGATTAAAGTCAGGGGAAACTACTGCAACCACACAACCAGTTGCAGAAATGAGGATTTTAATTGTTGTGACTGTTTCTGCTTTGTATGTATGCAACAATTTTTTTTTTCCTTCACTTATAAAATATAAGACATAGGGCTGGCACATTTTTGGTTATATGTGTGTTCGCTGTGTCATGTTAGGCACAAATATGACTTTATAGTTGTCATTATTCAGAAATTATGTATGGTTTAAGGAGACGTGTGCAGGTGTCAAGTTGACAAGATGTGTGATGGTTAAGGTTGAGTGTCAACTTGGCTGGGCCATGATTCTCAGTGGCTGGCAGTTGTATGATGTTGTCATCACTTCCACGATGAGATTTGATATAATATAGTCACCTCCATGATGGGATCTGCTGTGAGTAAGCCAATCAGTTAAAAGGGAGTTTCTTTGGGCGTATGGCCTGTGTCAAATATAAGGGGACATTCTGGCAGGGCTTGTGGGCTTTTGCTCATTCTGAATCCTGCAGCCAGCCCCTGTTTTTCTGACCTCTGGTTCTTGAGAATTGAGCTAACAGCTTACCTTCAGTCTTCCCTGCCAGTTGGGATTCGTCTATCTTCACAACCTGTGAGCAAGAGCCCTGCTTTCTGACCTGCCGATCTAGGGTTCGCCAGCACCCGAGGTTACACGATTCAGAAGAAGCCTCTATCCTGACCCCCAGGCTGGGACATTTCAGCCTGTACAACCGTGTGAGCCATTTCCTTGACATAAATCTCCGTATGTATACTTAAATGCTTTACTAGTTTTTCTTCTGTAGAGAAGCCAGCCTAAGCAGCTTTTTTGAAATTTCCAGTGTTAAATTCTTCCTAAATTACCTTCTGGAAGAGCTGATCATTTGAACTGAGGTGGGTAAATTTTTTGGAAGCTATCACATTAAATCTACCTCCACCCAGGGCAATAACATTCACTGCCTCATAGATTGGGGACAAGGTAGAGACAGCTTAATGGAGTGGTGGATTTGGGAAGCATGGGCTTTCCTGGACCAGGAAGAATATACAGTGGGCTGTTCATGGCACATAGGCTGTTTCTGAGCATGAGCCTCCAGGTTTTAGAGAAGGAACTAAAAAGAAGCATGTTCGGACCAAGCCTCACCATGATTCTATCATTGACTAGGACCAGCCCTGGCTAGATGCATTTGGCAATGACCAAAAAACCTGTTGCCATTGAGATGATTTCAATTCTTGGCTACTGCATATTTTATAGAGTAGAATACTTTATAGGATTATCTTGGCTTTAATCTTTTACAGAAACATTCCCCCGGACCTTTAGGTTAGCAGCCTATCACAAACCTCTTGCTCCTCCCAGGCTCCACTGGGCAATAACAGTGACAGTCATTCTGTTGATTTGAAAATATCTAAAAAAACATAGCAGCAATGTTTGAAATGACTGTGCTGAGTCCATACATACCCTAGTCAATGTTGTCAATAATTTCTATACATTTTAACAAAACACTTCAAGGCAATAATCATCCCACTAAAACTACTTTCTTAGATGTCATCAATGGCCTAGTAATTAACATATATAATCATTTACTTAGTCACTTTCATTCATTGTTGTCTTGGACCCAATCTTTTTGATACTCTTTCCTCCTTTAGATTTTCTGACATTCAGTCCTTTTGTCTCTCAAAAGTGGGAGAAAGTGATCAATGATCACTTGACTCAAAAGTTCAGTGATCAGGGGTAATTAAGGTTGTAAGATACTGCTTTTGAAGGGGTCAGAAAGTGGTTACCCTCATGCAGCCTAGGGTTTACAGCTTAAAAAAACAATTAATTTGGTGACTAATTAAGAGAACAAAGACAAGGAAAAGTTCCCTCAACAACTTCCCTCAACATTTCTCAGAACATATTTGTATACTTTAGATGAAAGACCACAGAAGAGTTTCCTTCTTCCTCATTCACAACCCGAAGTTAAAGGCATGTGGAGTTCTGCCAGGTTCAACGTCTTAACAAGGTAGGTAAATTAATGCTGCCTTCTTTCTCTGGTGAACCGTAGGAAATGCTAGGCAAATTATTTATAGCATCTTTGTTTTCTGATATTTATAAACAATATTCCTGATATTTTCCGGTGGAGGTTAATCTTCTCTTTCAAGAGGCTTGGTTTTGAATTCAAAATAAGGGGATATATGTGATTCTGGAACATCTCCAAATCCACAAATTCTTCCTTACAGAGTTAAGGGTGTGAAAGGATGTGTAAATATTTAGTGAGTAGCCTTAGTCATTCCAATGGAAATAGTCTCCTTCTGGTATTTTGGCATCAAGTGAAAATGCCCAGGCTTGGGCTTTGAGTTTTGATTCAAACGTAAAAGATACCAATTTTGTCAGTTTGAAAATAAATATTAACATATAGACGCCTCTTAACCACCCCCCTGAGCCCTATATTTTCCACAAATATCCATTGTAAAATCGGTATTTTCTGAGAAGTGTTGAGTTAGGAGAGCATAGCATAAGTGTGATATCTGCAAGAGGGTTGATGTGGGGTGGAAGGTGAGGAAGAAACCATTTTCTCCCTCAAGCAGGCAGGGAACCAGGAATGTGTCCCAAGTTAAGTGGGAATTCTTCAATTCTCTGCTATAGCGACTTTCCCGAACCAGTAGTATAGATTTCTAAGACTGGATTATAGGACCAGATTCTGCCTTTATTAGTTAATTTTTGCTTTTTTAAATCATGTTAGCTGTTTTTGGAAACCCTGGTGCCATAGTGGTTAAGTGCTAAGGCTGTTAACCAAAAGGTAGGCAGTTCAAATCCACCAGGAGTTCCCCAGAAACTCTATGGGGCGGTTCTACTCTGTCCTATAGGGTCGCTATGAGTCGGGATTGACTTGATGGCAACGGGTTTTTTTTTTTTTTAATTGTTTTTATGGAAGCTGTAATATACAATTATCTCATATCCATTTTAGTTTTTACTGTATTTTTGGGTGACTGAAAAGTCTTGTGAGGTTGTCTTAGTTAATGCTGCTGTAGTGGGAATACCATAAGCAGACGGATTTAATGAACAGAAATATCTTCTCACGGTTCAGGACGTTAGAAGTCTGAATTCAGAGCACAGGGGAAGGCTTACTCTTTCTGTCCACACTGGCGAAAAGTTTTGTCCTTTAAGGTTCTCTTTCTTGGTTCCTTGGTGATTTCTACGTGGCATCTATCTTTCCCCCATTTGTACTTGCTTCTTTCTTTGTCGAACTTGTTCTTTTTATACCTAAAAATCATTAGGTTGAAGACATGCCCTACACTGATATGGCCTCATTAACATAACAAAGGAAACCCTGTTCCCAGATGGGATTACATCCACAGGTATAGGGATTTGGATTACAACACATATTTAGGGGGACATAATTCAATCCATAACAGAAATATAACATATATACAAAAAAGTGATGAACTTATATATACGTATTCGCCACCTAACTATAGCCCAGTTCAAGATGTAGAACACTGTTGGCAAGAGAGAAACTCCCCTCGTGCCTGCCCCTGTCAATCATCCCACCAAGGTAAAGTTTATTCTCATTTTCGGGGGGTAAATACATAAATATATATATATGTATATATAAACCTGGTGGCGTACTGGTTAAGAGCTATGGCTGCTAACCACAAGGTTGGCAGTTCAGATCCACCAGGCACTCCTTGGAAACCCTATAGGGCAGTTCTACTCAGTCCTGTAGGGTCACTATGAGTTGGAATCGACTCAATGGCAATGGGTTTTGGTTTTTTTATATATGCATATACATATATGACAAAACATTTGCCATTTCAACATTTTTTACATGTACAATTCGGTGGCATTAATTATGTTCCTCCAGTGACATTAATTATGTTCATCATGTTGTGCAATATCAAGCTATCCATTTCAAAAATGTTCCATTATCCTTAACAGAAACCCAGCACTCCCTAAGCAGTGACTCCCCATTCCCCCTCCCTCCCCAGTCTGATAACCACTAATGAACTTTATCTCCATACATTTGCCTATCCTAGATATTTTATGTAGATGGGTTCATAAAATATTTTACCTTTTTAAGTCTGCTTTATGTTACTCAACCTATTGTTATCGTTTCATCCACATTGTAGCATGTATTAGGACATCATTTCCTTTTACAGCTGAGTAATATTCCATTGTATGTGTATGCCACACATTTTGTTATCCATTCATCTGTCGCTGAACATTTAGATTGTCTCCACCTTTTGACTGTTGTGAATAGTGTTGCAATGAAAATTGGTGTACAAATATCTGAATATCTGTTTTCAATTATTTTGGTTATATACCTAGGAGTAGAATCGCTGGGCCATATGGTAATTCTGTGTTTAACTTTTTGAGGAACTGCCAAATTGTTTTCCAAAGTGGCTGTGCCATTTTACAATCCCACAAATAATGGTTGAGGGTTCCAATTTCTCCAAACCTTTGCCGACACTTGTTTTATTTATTTAATCATAGCCAATTTTGTGAGGGTAAAAAGATATCTCACTGTGGAACTTGGCCACTAAAAAAGGTCGGCAGTTTGAATCCACCAGCTTGGAAACCTTATGGGGCAGTTTTACTCTGTCTCATAGGGTTGCTACGAGTCGGAATCAGTTTGACAGCAGTGGTTTTTTTTTTTTTTTTTCTATGACTAATTTCATTAAACATTGAACATTGTTTTCATGTGCTTGTTGACCATCTGTATATCTTCTCTGATGAAATGCCTGTTCAAGTACACTGCCCATTTTTTGATTGGGTTGTTAGTCTTTTTTTGTTAAGTTGTAGTTTTTTTTTTTTTTTTTACATATTCCTGGATAGTAAACCCTTATCAAATATATGGAACCCCCCAAAATTCTCCCAACCTTTAGGTTGTCTTTTCATTTGTTAATGAAGTCATTTAACAGACAAAACCTTTTAATTTTGATGAAGTCCAATTAATTTATTTTGTCTTTCATTGTTGGTGTTTTTGGTGTCGTTGTTGGGTCTTATCTAAGAATCCATTGTCAAAAACTGGGGCCTGAAGCATTACTCACATTTTCCCCTAAGTGTTTCATAGTTTTCATTTATACATTTAAGTCCTTAACCCATTTTGAGTTAATTTTCATCTATGGCATAAGGTATGAGTCCAGCTTCATTCTTTTACATGTGTAAATCTCGTTGTCCCAGTGACATTTATTAAAGAGACTATTATTTCCTCATTGAATGGGCTTAACCTCGTGTTGAAAATCAATTGACTGTAAATGTATGGGTTTATTTCTGAATTCTCAATTCTTTTCCATTGATCCATTATACCAGTGCCAAACCGTTTTGATTATTGTAGCTTTATGACAGGCATTGAGATCGGGAATATGAGTCCTACTTTATTCTTTTTCAAGGTTTCTTTGGATATTTGGGACCACTTGAAGTTCCATATAAATTTGAGGATTGGCTTTTCCATTTCTGCCAAAAAAAAAAAAAAAAAAAGCTTTTGGTGAAAATTTGATGGAGATTGTGTTGAATCTATAGATTGCTTTGAGTATTATTGACATCTTAAAATATTCAGTCTTTCAATCCATAAGCATGGAATTCCAGTCCTTTTATTTAGATCTTTTTTAATTTCTCTCAGTAATATTTTATGATTTTTACTGTACAAGACATTCACTTCCTTGATTAAATTTATTCCTAGGTGTTTTATTCTTTTAGGCACTAATTTAAATGGAATTGTTTCCTTAGTTTTCTTTTCTGAATGCTCTGGCCAAACTGAGGTTTCAGTTCTTTAGTGGCATTCAGTAAACAAGGGATCCATGTCTTGACTGGGGGTGCCACTGTGGCTCCCTTCAGCCATCTTTCTGCCACACTAGGAGGGAGGAATGGGAAAGTAAATAAGGACATTGTCCTACAAGTTGAAAGTCCTTCTTATCTTGATTTGGTTTGCAGCTCTTTGCTGTGATATTTTGCCCACGCTTTCAGAGTTCTCACAGGGCTGAATACAGAGACTTCTGGTTATTTTTCTTGGTGTTCATGTGTGGAGAGTCAGGATCTTAGATTTGTTTACACTGCCATCTTCTCAGCATTACCTATTCTGATTTTTATCACAACTACTTTTACCTGTTTTTGGACTTCAAATAAATAGAATTTTATTGTATAAATTATTTATTTCTGGGTTTTTTGTTTAGCATTATGTTTGGGATATTTAGCTATGATATTGCATGTAGCACCAATTTATTCTTTAATGGTTGTGTAGTATTCTACTATGTACCTACTACAATTCATTTAACCATCCTGCTCTTGAAAGGCATGCTGGTTGTTGCCAGGCTTATGCTATTTTGAATAAAACTGCTGTGAACATTCCTGTACTTGTCTTTTGCTGCATATATGCCCTATTTTTTCCCTTGGTATATACTTAAGAATGAAATTGTTGGTTCATACAGTAGATGATTTTAGTAGGTGCCATCAAGCAGTTTTTCAAAGTGGTTCAACAGTTTTACTTTCCATGTCCTTGTCAAAACTTGTGAGATTCAACTGTCATAGTACCTGTAGCTGTAAATTTTCTTTTCAACTGCTTTGTAGTATTCAAGTATGAATATTCCGCAATTCAGATATTCATTCTACTATTGAAGGATGTATGGGCTTTTAGCCATTATGGTGGCATCTATGACTTTAAATTTCAGTTTTCTGATGATATATGATGTTGAATATCTTCTTCAGATCATTTTACAAGCAGGACACATGTCCTAAGAATACAGTGAGCATCTGGCTGATCACTGCTCTGTCCATGGTCAATAATCCTATTGACACGGCTTGCCTGTTTCTTCTAGGGAAAGTGTCACTTACCTTGCAGGACTGAATGGCAGCAGCACCTCTTCAGGATATATTTTGGGCATTGATATTACAGAAGAGAAGGCATAAAGTAGGATGGAGTTGATTATTGTTGATTTTCATGTTAAAGTATTAAGAGAAGGAAAAAGTTGAAAGTTCATTGACCCTTTTACTAAAACAAGTCTTGAGGGGACGTTCCAGCTTTATTTTCTGCTTTGCTAATAATGAAAAAGGAAAATGAATTTTCTCTTTCATCCTTATTGAGGACTGCCTGCAGTTCAGAGACACTATGAGCAAGAATCTTTATTGTATGCCTTACTAATTCATCCGAAACATGATACAAGCAAAATAGCATTTATAATACTGATGCTATGGAGCCCTGATTGCACACTAAGAACTTGGCTGCTAACCCAAAGGTCAGCAGTGTGAATCCACCAGCCACTCCTTGGAAACCTTATGGGGCAGTTAGTTCTACTTTGTCCTATAGGTTTGCTATGAGCCAGAATTTAAGTCAATGGCAATGGGTTTGGTTTTTCTGGTTTATACATAAAAAGATATAATTTACCTAATAAATTTAAACCTATAGTAGAATAGTAACAATGTTGGGCTGTTTTAGTTTCATGCCATATTGGCTTGAATGATCCATATGCTCTGTAATTTTCATTCAAATACTATTGGCCTTATTGATTACAGATTGCAATGAAGCAAATGAAATAAGGAAAACTATTTTTCCCAGAGGAATGTAAGATTTATAAAAGAGACAATTAGTAAAACAATACACTTGATGATAGCTTGTTATAAATACACCTTTATGTATTGCAGATGGGAAAATGACTCAATATCACTTGTTTCTGAGAAACTTTCTGTCCTTCTAGAAAATAACAGCTGTAGTAACAAGAACAGAAAAATTAATAGCTAAATATGACACTGTGACCATCTGTAACGATGAATAAAATCCTAGGTAGTGGTTGATGCAAACATGATTTTTTCTTAACACATATGACTATATTGTTAGGTGCTGTCAAGTCCTTTTCTTGTAGGACTTAACTCATAGCAACCCAGGTGACAGAATAAAACTGCCCCATAAAGTTTTCTAGACTGTAATCTTTATATAAGCAGATGGCCAGGTGTTTTTCTTTTCATGGAAAAGAAATGGGTGGGTTCAAACCATCAGCCTTTCAGTTAGCAGCTGAGCACTTAGCTGCTTGCACCACCTGGGCTCCCTATGACTACGTTAAACCAAAACCATACCCACTGCCATCAGTCAATTCCAACTCATAGAGACCCCATAGGGTTTCCAAGGCTGTAAATCTCTACGGAAGAAGACTGCCACATCTCTCTCCTGTGGAGCCACTGGTGGTTTCAAACCTCCAATTGCATTAACTACTGAGCCACCAGGGCTCCTTCATTACTAGATTAAGGGGGATTGAAATGACCTTAATGAACAGTTTGCTATGAACTAATCTACAGAAAGAATTGAGATCTCTGAACAGAAATTGAAAAGGATAATTATCTTCCTTAAATTTTTCTAAATCCGATTATCTGAAGGCAGGGCAATAGGTTGGTATATCTGTATCTATGAAGCACTGACAGAGGAATGGTGCTATATTAAAGGTCAACTCCCTTTCCTATGAACTCTTTCTGACTTTTCTGTAGAAAATTGCCCTCGATGCATCCTGACATTCCTCGCTGTCCATAACGGGCACAGTGAAAGGTCACAAGTGGGAAATCTCACAAGATGTGTTAGCTTTAAGCCTGCAAGCCTTTCTGTGATTAGCCCATGAACCCACTGCTTCTCAGAACAATGCACATGGTATTTCTGTCTTTCAGCTGCCAGGCCAGGTAGTCAGCCAATTCTTTAACCAAAGCTTATATAAAAGTTTAAGGAAACACCTTACTGTTCAGTGCTTTCCACTTAAGTTATCTCCCCTATGACTGGTTCCCTCCTCAGAAATGTCCAGCTCCACAAATTGCAATATCAACAGAGAGACAAAGTTTTGCTTTACTAAATCCTTTTGGCCTGAATTTTGTATTAGTTGCCTTTGAATCCTAGCAAATGATAAATTTAGCAGCTCACCAGATAGGAATAAGTGTTTATCACTTGAGTCTACTTTATATGTTAGACTTCATAACCACAGAGCAGGGAGAAGATAGGGCCTGCCTGTGTTTGGGAAATGTTCTTTGGGCCCCAAGTTCCATGTACACATGATTTATAAAATTATTAGAGAATGTAAAGCGATAAATAGTTTCTTTCCCCCAACTGTTAAAATATAAAGTACTGGGATTCCAGGTACTTTATAACCAAAACAACCAAATCCACTGCCTTTGAGCTGATTCTGACTCATAGTTCTAATAAAACTGGAATATCTCTTTCAAATAATAAACGAAATGTTACCTTTGGGACATTACATCATCTTCGTATATACGCCAGGTAGAATGCTACATATACAAATCTGAAATGATTTCATATACTGCACGTAAACCGAATCTGAATTTCAAAACACGTGCCCTTATAAATCTCCCTTGTATGTCAGCTGTGTCCTTATAGACAAAATTGTGAGTTAAAGGCTTTAAAAATTTGGGCCACCACAACCCCCAACATGTCTATTTTTTAGTCCATTCTCTCTATTGGGATATATCTTCTTGCACACATTCAAATGTCGTTCCCTGAAGATGTGAGCAGGTGTACACATGGAAAACCTACTCTGTTTAATTGTGCCCTCATAATAGAATTTCAGGGCTGGAAGGGGCTCTAGGGGTCATTTCGGTCAACTCTAAATAGACTGACTATACATTGTCTCCCCAGGGAAGTAATGGGCATTTAATAGTCATGTTCAGAATGTCTTCTTGGCCTTGAGGTGTCTTTGTTAATCAGTAACACCTGGGACCTTCAGAGAGCAGATCCAGAGACATGGATGAAAATATCCGTTTAAAGTGAGAAAACCAGATAAAACAAGAGTATTCAAAATCTGTTTATTCTCTCTTTGTGCTTCTCTGCCTTTGGTGAGACACAATGGGCTGGCCAAGCACTATAATAGCATTATTAAAAAAAAAAAAAAAAAACACTCAGCAATTTACTTCAGATGAGAGGTACCGGAAAGGGGGAAAATTGCTGTCTTCAAAATCTTTACATTAATACAGAAATCATTTGTAGTTTTCCAAAAATCTGAGTATACTTACATTTTCACCTGTCCTCATGCTTTTCTCAATTCTTCCTACCGTCATTTATGTTATTCTGCTAAGAGAACACAAGCTGATGTCTGCCATAAAGCAGACTCACAGTTCCCTCTTAAAAGTTCTTAGCTATAACGTTCGAGAAAGGCAACAAAAAGTTCTCATTTATTGAAAAATTTTGAGTGTATGCTCATATGCCAGAAATATGTTTTAACTAAAGGGGAAAAAGCAATATAAAGAAAACATCTCGGAATTTCAAGGGCTGGCAACGCACAGGAATATGACCAGAAGCACGATGTGCCCTTTTCAGCATACGCGCAGACTATGAAATCCTGTGCTGCCAGAGGTTCATAGAGAATTGACAGATTTGCCTGGTGGGTTTCCCTGTTCGGGATATATATAAATATATTGGCTACTTCTTTTATAGTTAGTTTTTTTAAGCAGAAGTGTTATTTGAACATATTTCCTATACTGAGGCTAAAGAGGAAAACGTATGAAAGGACAGATTGGAGAGTGAAAGTGGAAAATTTTGGATCAAGATTGAAACCAGAAAAGGGAAAGACTGAGGTATCATTTATATTCTTTATGTAATGACACAATAAAGGAAATAATTTCGAGAATATATATTATTTTCCAGATGCCTAACAAATCATGGAGTTTCATTATTGAGGCAAGCTCAAGGAAAGCAGATACTTCCTTATTTTCCCAGGCAAGTATATGTGTAAGCATATATATATATATATATAGGGATGTATATATGTATATTTGTTAAAAATATACAGATAGATAAATGTATATGTATCTGCACACATACACAGAGATTGAATTCTCTGGTGACATTCTCTGAATATTAGTGAGTAAACATAGTTGTATCCTTAGATATAAATATATTTGGGAGCTACATACGTCAATATGTTTCTTTCTATACCTAAGAAACAGAGGAGACTAAGTTTAGTACAACTAAAAGAAGAAAAAGGGATTACTTCATGGGTTAACACAAAGACCATTTATTATTCCTTACGAAAGGGGCAGTTTGTGTTGATATGGTAATGAGTGAAACTCTGACATAGAGTAGCTACAGAGAATAGAGGAGGGACAGGTAGTATAGAAAAAAAAAATTTTTTTTTTTATGGAGTTATATCTATGACTTTGGAGTTTATATGAAGGTTGCTGGCTCAGATGGCCATTCTCAACGGGAATCAGGACCTGAAAGAGAAGTGAATGGTCTGCTCTCTACAGAAATGTGTGAGGGAGAGAATATCATCATCATGTATATATAAAACCACCAATTCACATTCAAGGAAACTCCGGTTGCCTAGTGGTTAAGAGCTATGGCTACTAATTAAAAGGTTGGCAATTCAAATCCACCAGGTGCTCCTCGGAAACTCTATGAGGCAGTTCTACTCTGTCTTGTAGGGTTGCTATGAGTCAGAATCGACTCAACAGCAAAGGTTTTTTTTTTTTTTTAATTAACGTTCAATAGGTGAAAATGCGCTGAAGGCATCGGTGAAAAACAAGGCTCCAGGAAGTGACGGAATACCAATTGAGGTATTTCGACTAATGGATACAGCGTTAGAAATGCTTGCTCCCTCCTTTAGGCCAAGAAACTTGAAAGACAGCTACTTGGAAAACTGATGAGAAGAGATCCATATTTTTGCCCATTCCAAAGAAAGATGATCCAACTGACTGCAGAAATTATCAAACAATATCGTTAATATCACACATAAGTAAAATTTTGTGAAGATCATTCAAAAGAAGTTGCAGCAGTACATCGACAGGGAATTGCCAGAAATTCAAGCCAGATTCAGAAGAAGACATGAAATGAGGGATATCACCACTGATGTCAGATGGATCTTGGCTGAAAGCAGAGAATACTAGAAAGATATTTGCCTGTGTTCTATAGACTGTGCAAAAGCATTAGACTGTGTGGATCATAACAAATTATGAATAAGATTTCAAAGAATGGGAATTCCAGAACACCTAATGGTGCTCATGAGGAAATTGTACATAGACCAACAGGCAATCATTTGAACAGAAAGAGAGAGTGCTTCATAGTTTAAAAATCAGGAAAGGTGTGTGTCAGGGTTGTATCCTTTCACCATACTTACTTAATCTCTAAGATGAGCAAATAATAATCCAAGAAACTGGACTACATGAAGAAGAACATGGTGTCAGGATTGGAAGAAGACTCATTAACAACCTGTGATATGCAGCTGACATGACCTTGCTTGCTGAAAGTGAAGAGGCCTTGAACACTTACTGATGAAGACCAAAGATTACAGCCTTGAGTATGGATTACACTTTAACATAAAGAAAATAAAAAATCATACAACTGGACAAATAAGCAACAACATGATAAACAGAAAATATTGAAGTTGTCAAGGATTTCCTTTTACTTGAATCCACAGTCAACGCCCATGGAAGCAGCAGTCAAGAAGTCCAGTGACAGATCACTTTGGGGAAATCTGCCTTGAAAGACCTCTTTAAAGTGTTAAAAAACAAAGATGTCACTTTGAGGACTAAGGTGCACCTGACCGAAGCCATGGTGTTTTCAATCACCTCATATGCATGTGAAAGTTGGACAATTAATTAGGAAGACTGAAGAAGAATTGATGTCTTTGAATTATGGTGTTGGCAAAAAATATTGAATATACCATGGACTTTCAGAAGAATGAACAAATGTGTCTTGGAAGAAGGGCAGCCAGAATGCTCCTTAGAAGCAAGGATGCTGAGACTTCATCTCACGTACTTTGGACATGTTATCAGGAGGGACCAGTGCCTGGAGAGGGGCATCATGTTTGGTAAAGTAGAGGGTCAGCAAAAAAAAGACCCTCAATGAGATGGATTGACATAGTGGCTGCAACAATGAGCTCAAGCATAACAAGGATTGTGAGGATGGCGCAGGACCGGGCAGTGTTTTGTTCTGTTGTACATAGGTTTGATGAGTCAGAACTGACTTGATGGGACCTAACAAACAAAGAAACCCAAAACAGTAGCATGAAAATCAATCCATTAAGAAATATGAAAACTTTTATAGATGTGTAATATGAAAACAGAAGAGTCTAATTCTTGAAATTTAAGGGTAGTTGATGAGAAATGAAAACAGAGCCTCTGGAAGGGTACAAATATATATTTACATATGTTGTTGTTTAGTGCTGTCGAGTCATTTTCGACTCATAGTGACCCCATGTGACAGAGTAGAATTGCCTTGTAGGGTTTTCTTGGCTGTAATCTTTATGTGAACAGATTGCTAGGTCTTTCTCTCATGGAGCCGCTGAGTGGGCTTGAACTCCCAGGCTTTCAGTTAGCAGCCAAGAGCTTAACTGTTTGCGCCACTAGGGATTCTTATATTTACACACACGCACACACACATATCCACATATAGCATGACTCAAAATGAGAAGAAACAGCTGCAAATATCCATTAATAATCAGAACATGGATTGTATGAAGTATGAATCTAGAACAATTGGAAATCATCAAAAATGAAATGGAATGCATGAACATCAATATTCTAGGCATCAGTGAGCTGAAATGGACTTGTATTGGCCATTCGAATTGGACAATAATATGGTCTATTATGCCAGAAATGACAAATTGAAGAGGAATGGCATTGCAGTCACTATCAAAAAGAACATTTCAAGATCTATCCTGAAGTACAAAGTTGTCAGTGATAGGATAATATCCATATGCCTACAAGGAAGACCAGGCAATACGATCACTCAAATTTACACACCAACCTCTAAGGCCAAATATGAAGAAATTGAAGATTTTTACCAGCTCCTGCAGTCTGAAATTGATCAAACATGCAATCAGGATACATTGATAATTACAGGCGATTGGAACGTGAAAGTTGGAAACAAAGAAGAAGGATTGGTAGTTGGAAAACATGGCTTTGGTGATAGAAATGGCTGCAACAATAGGCTGAAGCATAACGATTGTGAGGATGTCACAGGACTGGGCAATGTTTCATTCTGCTGTACTTGGGGTCGCTATGAGTCAGAATGCACTTGACATGTACATGTATGTATATATATGGTAGAAATTTTACTTGAAAAATAAATTAAAAAAAACACTGAAGAGAAATCATGTAAAACCATATTTACAATTTGTGAGATACTTTTTATTGATTTTGATTTGTAAGTAAGTAAATAAGAAAAAAGTCAATGGAAGAATGTTTTTACACTGAAGTAAAAACTTGAAAGCCCACCCTGATGTCTTTAAAGCCACCAAAAATGGCATATGGTTCTCTCTTGAATTCTGCATACTGTTTTTATGATGAGACATTTAAAGGCGAATGGAGGAAGGAATGTTTGAAAAAAGCATTAGGCCACTGGCAATGATAAGGATGAAAAAACGGTGGTCATTAGTTGACAGTTTACTATGTACCAAACATTACATGTGCCAGGCACCGTTTATATGGCTGTCTAATTCAATCCTCACAGCGATTCCTATTTTACAGATGAGAGAAGAGTACACTTGACAGAGAGGTGAAATGACTTACAAACTCACACGGCTGAGAAATGACAGTCTGAATGCCGAATGTCTCCCTTAGACTAACGCTGCTGTAACAATAAGCCCCGACAAAAATGATCAATTGTCCTAAGTTGTAAGGTGTGTAATTTTGGATTGTCTTCAGGCTGAACCACCCGTATTTAAAAAAAAAAAAAAAAGAGAGAGAGAGAGAAAAAAATAAAGGATTGAGATATTTGAGCCTCATCCTCAAAAGAATAATCATAGAATGTTAGAATCTCAGAGCTCTAAGAGGATTTTAACTCTGTATTATTTTGCTGGTGAAGGAATTAAGACCTAAAGAAGTAAAGACAATTAATACAAACATAGAGATAGATAGGGCTAGAATTAAACAAAACAAAACTCATTGCCATTGAATAGATTGCAATTCATATTGACCTATGGGACAGAGTAGAACTACTTTGTAAGGTTTCCAAGGCTGTAAAGCTTTATAGAAGCAGACTACCACATCTTTCTCTTGTGGAGAGTCTGGTGGGTTCGAACTGCCAACCTTTCAGTTAGCAGCTGAGCGCCTACCCACTGTGCCATTAGGGCTCCTAGGGCTAGAATACATGGTTATCACTCCAGTGTTCTTTCCTCTGTATCACATTGTCTCATCTAAGTCAGAACATTCACGAAATGCTTGTTTGTGGGAAACTCTAGGCATTCTTTTTCCAGAGCTTAAAATAAGTTTCAAACATAAATTCAGAAATCTGAAAGCATTGGGATTCTTTCCTGGAGTTTTAAAGCTTGAGCTGATACACATGTGTATAATGGAAATGCAAACACTACAAAATTAAAAATCATTTATATTTAATTATTTTTGCAACAGTCCTTGTCCCTTCTGGATATCAATGCTTAACATGCAATAAAAAAAAAAAAAAATTGCTTCAGGATAAATACTGTTTTTGTTATTTCACAGATGAAGAAATCGAAGAAAATAAATGCTAAATCATTTAAATCCTTAGGCTTGCTACCTGTTACATTTTTTATATTTTAAAACTATAAAATTTTGATAATTTTGGACAATTTGAGAAATTTCTATTGTACAGTTAAAGCTCAAGAAAAAGTAGTGTTTTTGTGAAAGCATTAAAATTATTATAAAATTAGAATGTTAAGAGTAAATGGATTGAAATCAGATGAGAATACTGCAATCACTTTTTTAAAAAAATCATGGAAAAGTTTTAAAAATTAATTTTGCTTTTGGTATTTATTTCGATAAACATGTACTGTCTGCCTGCTTCCACATTGGTGAGAGTGGTACCTAGCTGCATGACCTGGTTCAATGGTGCTGAAGTTTCGCCACAATACAATGAGAAACCTGTTACAAAGGAGATGTGTAAAAGGCGTCAAAGGGAACTTAATTCATAAAGCTGGAGGAAGAAAATAGTAAAATTTATCAGAAGAAGGTGACACCTGAGTTGGGACCTGGTGGGATAGGTTCAGGGAGCCCAGGGGAATAGATGAAAGTAACAAAATTTGGAGTCATAGGAAGCCAAGTTCAAATCCTGGTTATGGAACTTTGTTCACGTTACGCAAACTTTCTAGGCTTCAGTGTCTGTATCTGCGACGTGAAGCTAATAACAGCTACCCAGCATTGTTGTGATTATAGATAATGAACAAGAAATGCCTGCCGCATGAATTATTGTTGTTGATGTTAGGTGCCATCAAGTCAATTTCAACTCATAGCAACCCCATGTGACGGAATAAAACTGCCTTATAAGGTTTTTGTGGCTGTAATCATCCCCAATCTTTATAGAAGCAGATCACCAGGTCTTTCTTCTGCAAAGCCTCTGGGTACGTAGCACTTGATAAATCATAGCTATTACCTTTTAATGAAAGCCATGGCAGAAAGCTGATTCAAGTTCTAAGGAAGAAAGTATTTGTAAAATCATAAACGGTATAAAAATGAAAGGCCTATTGTTCTCACATTTGGGAAACTCACACTCACATGTTCCTAATTTCCTTTTTAATTTTATATGTTTACCCAGACCTCACCCTGTAACTCCAGACTTGAATATTCAGCTGCCCATTTTTTTTTGACACCTCCACCTGTAAATAATCCCATAGACATCTCACAGTGGCCCTTCTGCTTTACTTTTGCCTCTTTATAAGCTATTTTCACATAGAAGTCAGAATTATATTGTTTAAATGCCTTCATAAATTATTCCCTTTCTGGAATCCTTTTAGTGACTCCCCACAGCGCCAAGAATAAAATGCAGACTCCTTACCAAGGCTTTCAAAGTTTACCTTATCCACTCTTACTTTATTTCCTGATTCATTTCATGTCCACTTGCCTGACCCATTATGCCCAGCTACAAAAAATTTCTCAGTGTCTTGATCTTAATATACTCTTTCCCAGCTAAGAACCTTTAAGTATTCTGTTTCCTGCCCAGAGCGTTTGACTATTAGTTCTACATATAGCTGCCCCTTCTCTCCATTTGGTCTCAGGATCAACCTTTTCCTCAGAGAGTCTTTCTCTGAGCACCCTACCTAATCAAGCCTCTCCCTATTTTTCTCCTCTAATAATTCCCTGCCATTGTATGTGTATTTATTTGCTTGCTTGCTATTTCTGTCATTCCTACTAGATCAATTACACCATAATGAAGGGCCCATTTCTGTCTTTTTCAGAACTGCTTACTTGTTCTGAGAACCTCTTGATTAAATTCCTCTTTGTAGGTTTGAAGCCCCACAAAACATAAAATTAATTATTTTTCTCTTTGATAGGACATGGGATTAGACAATTATTATTATTTTTTTATCCTTAGATAGTCAAACTAAGATCTATATAGTCACTTCACAAAAATAAGCACATTTCAACAAGCGGAAAACTTAATGCTTAGTTGCAATTTTAATATTACTGAAGGCTAGAGAAGGATCTGAGCATTGAATACATTTGAAAGAAGAAACGGTGTTTTGATCATGTCTCATCATGACCAATTCTGTACCTAAAAATAATAAAAGGGGGTCATGAAAAGTGTGATTCCTTTGAAACAATCACACTAGATAATTACAATAGAATCCTGTTTACTATTATAAATAAATAAATAGTAGAAAAGCATCTAACTAGTCATATGTATTTTGTTATTTTAAAAGAGTCAAAATTAGACCTACTATTAAGTTATACTGAGTACAGGTTGTGGCACAAAGCACTCCTTCAGCATATACTAGTTAAATAAATTAATAAATGAATAAAAATGAGAAGTGGCTGAGTATGAAGCCAGAAAGAAAAGTAGCTGTCAGAAAGAAAGGTCTTGTATTCCACAATAGTAGTGTACTTTAAATACATTCTCTAAATGACTAAGAGTTAGCCATAAATGTTAAGCAAGAAAATGACACCATTGTATGTGTGATATATAAATACAGGGCTCGGGGCATTGTAATAGATACAGCAAAAAGGCTAAAATTAGTAAGTGGAGTTTTTTCCCCCAAGGTATTTTATAGCATTTCAAAATTATTACCATTTGCCATAAAAGAGATCATCAAAGCCTGATCTAAAATATTTCAGTAGTGATGGAAAGGAGAATGCAGTATGAGAAGTAGCTCTGTGTTAGAGTTTGTAGATGGCATATGACAGGAGAAGTCTACAAATTCTGGTTTTAAGAATAGGGTGGCTGCAGGGTGGGGCCAGGATGGCAGAGTAGTCACACGTCTCCAGTGATCCCTCTTACAACAAAGACCTCCCAAAAAAGTGAAGTGGTTATATATATGACAAGTTAGGAGCCCTGAACATCAAAGGCAAAGTTAGGAAATCAGACTAAGTGGCAGGGAGAGAGAGACAGTTCAGAAGTGGTGTGGAGTGGCTGGACCTAACTTGGGTGGAACTGGAGCCCCTCTGGTACAATCCCCTGGCACTACTGTGGTGGGGCTGGAGGTGTTGCTCAGGGAGAGACAGTGAGCCACACAGTCTACTCACACCTCCAAAATCAGAGAAGACCAGCATTCTCGGCAAAAGGTAAGTACATGTGTCTAATTTACCTTGCTCTAGCCCCCAAGCCAGCTTCAGTGGCTGTCGGTTTCCCTGGGCCTGAGATATGTCCTGCTGTGTACCTGAGCCATTCTTCTGGCCTTGGAGAAGGAATAAATTAACAAGTGGGGGAAAAGATAATATGCTGGCTCCCCTAAGGTAGGAACTCAGGGCAGAAGCAGCTCCTGTCCAGGCACAAATTGTCCACAGATTTTGAATGTCTTTCACCCCTGCCTGGACCTGTGTGGACCCAATTTAAAAGCTTAGGTCCTTGTTGGCAGATAGCAGTGATGTATGTTCCTGAGATCTAATTTCAACTGTTTCAGCTGTGTGGTGAAGAGGTGGATTTTTGAGGTTTCACACAACTCTGCCAATTAAACAGGGTCCTCACCTAACCACATCAGGGCCTGAGGACTGATGGCTCCACCCACACCATCTAGCCACCCGTGGCAGGTGTACAAGAATAAGTGGTGTCTCCCAATCCTTACAACCAAAGGCATTGGGTGCCCATGGCCCCATTGCAGAACCTACCCACCTACGGACTCTAGGGAACAGGCACACACTTTCCTCACAGACACTCGGGGGACAGTCGTCAGCCCCTGCCTTGCTCAGAGCATGGCCCCCTGCTGCAACCAGATACCTGTGCCTACACCAATCACCCCCGCCCTTCTAAAACTGAAGGATGGAGCCTGCATCACACACTTGGTGACCGACTACCTGGACACCTGAGCTGAATCCATACAAGAAAAGTGAATGGATTCCTAGGCTCATAAACCAGGTAACAGCTCTAGCCATCTGGTGACAGGACATTAGAGCTTCAAAGGTGCAAATAATCAAGCTAGCTCTCTCAAGAAGCCTATTTGGACATATCAACAGAAAACAAAGCAAGAAGCTAGGATACAGTAAGCAAACATAAATTAATCAATAACCTACAGATGGCTTGGAGACAACAGTCAATACCAAATCACATAAAGAAGCAGACCGTGATTGCTTCAATAAGTTCTCAGAACAAAGAATCAAGGAATCTTACAGGTGAAGAGGTATTCCTGGAATTACCAGAGCAGAATACAAAGATTAATTTATGGAACTCTTCAAGATATCAGGAAGGAGATCAGGCAAAATGCAGAACAAGCCAAGGAGCACACAGATAAAACAACTGAAGAAATTAAGAAGGTTATTTAAGAGCATAATGACAAATTTAATAGGATGCAAGAATCCATAAAGAGACAGCAATCAGAAATTCAGAAGATTAACAATAAAATTTCAGAATTAGACAACTCAATAGAAAATCAGAGGAGCAGAATTGAGGGACTGGAAGTCAGAACTAGTGAGATTAAAGATAAAACACTTGGAACCAATATATTCGAAGAAAAATCAAATGAAAGAATTTTAAAAAATGAAGAAATCCTAAGAATGATGTGGGACTCTATCAAGAGAAATAATCTACAAGTGATTGGAGTACCAGAACAAGGAAGGATAACAGAAAATACAGAGAGAATTTGTTGAAGATTTGTTGGCAGAAAACTCCCCTGATATAGTGGAAGATGAGAAGATATCTATCCAAGATGCTCATCGAACCCCACATAAGGTTGATCCCAAAAGAAAGTCACCAAGACATATTATAATCAAACTTGCCAAAACCAAAGATAAAGAGAAAATTTTAAGACTGGCTAGGGATAAAAAAAAAAAAAAAAGAAAGGCACCTACAAAGAGGAGTCAATAAGAATAAGCTCGGACTACTCAGCAGAAACCATGCAGGCAGGAAGATAATAGGATGACATGTATAAAGAATTGAAGGAAAAAAAATGCCAGCGAGGAATCATACACCCAAAACTGTCTCTCAAATATGAAAGCAAAATTAGGACATTTCCAGATAAACAGAAGTTTAGGGAATTTACAAAAACCAAACCAAAACTACAAGAAATACTAAAGGGAGTTCTCTGGTTAGGAAATTAATAACATCGGGTATCAATGCAAAACTAGAACACAGGACAGGGCAACCAGATATCAGCCCAGATAAGGAAAGCACAAAAACAAATCAAGATAAAAAAAAATGAAAACAGTGGAACAGTGATGTCATAATGTAAAAGATGACAACATTAAATCAATAAAGAGGGACTAAAAAATGTAGTCATATATCTTTCATATGGAGAGGAAACCAAGGAGATATAAAGAAATAAAAGTTTGGTTTAAACTTAGAAAAATAGGGGTAAATATTAAGGTAACCACAAAGGAGACTAACAATCCTGTACATCAAAACAAAAAGCAAGAAAAGGATAAAGTCTCAGCAAAAACAAAATCAACAACGATGTAAAAGAGGAAAAGACAATATATAAAGAAAAACTACTCAGCACGAGAAATTAAGTGGAAAAAAAAAAAACTATCAACAACACACCAAAAAAGGCATTAAAATGACAGCATTTGAGATGGGTGCTATCACAACAGATCCAACTGAAATTAAAAGAATCATATCCGATTACTATGAAAAATTGAACTCTAACAAATTCATACCTATCCATAATTACACTGAATGTAAATGGAATAAATGCACCAAAAAAGAGATGGAGAGTGACGGAATGGATTAAAAAAAACATGATCCATCTATATGCTGTCTACAAGACAAAAACGTTAGGTTTAAAAATACAAAAACCTAAAACTCAAAGGACAGAAAAAAAAAATCAAACAACAATCAAAAAAGAGCAGGAGCAGCAATATTAATTTCTGACAAAATAAACTTTAAATTAAAATCCACCACAAAGGTTAAGGAAGGACACTATATAATTAAAGGGATAATATACTAAGAGGATATAACCATATTAGATATGTACTCAATGACAGGGCTTCAAGATACATAAAACAAACTCTAACAGCATTCAAAAGCAAAATAGTTCCACAATAATAGTAGGAGACCTCAACATACCACTTTCAGTGAAGGACAGAACATCTAGAAAGAAGCTCGATAAAAACACAGAAGATCTAAATGCCACAATCAACCAACTTGACCTCATAGACATATACAGAACCCTGAACCCAACAGAAGCCAACTGTACTTTCTTTTCCAACACACATGGCACATTCTCTAAAATAGACACATATTAGATAATAAAGCAAGCTTTAACAGAATCCAAAACATTGAAATGGTACAAAGCATCTTCTTTGACCATAAAGCCATAAAAGTATAAATCAAAACAGAAAAAGCAGGGGAAAGAAATCAGACACTTGGAAACTGAACAGCACCTTGCTCAAAAATAACTGAGTTATACAAGAGATTGAGGATGGAATAAAGAAATTCATAGAATCCAATGAGAATGAAAACGCTTCCTATCAGAACCTTTGGGACACAGCTAAAGCAGTACTCAGAGGTCGATTTATAGCAATAAGTGCACACATCCAAAAGAAGAAAGGCCAAAATCAAAGAACTATATGCACAACTTGAAGAAATAGAGAGCAACAAAAGAAACATTCAGGCACCAAAAGAAAGCAAATAATAAAAATTAGAGCAGAATTAAATGAAATAGGGAACAGGAAAACAATTGAAAGAGTTAATAACACCAAAAGCTCTTTCTTTGGTAACATTAATAAAATTGATAAACCATTGGCCAAACTGACAAAAGAAAAACAGGAGAGGAAGCAAATAATCCAAATTAGAAATGAGATGGGTGATATCACAACAGATCCAACTGAAATTAAAAGAATCATATCAGATTACTATGAAAAATTGTGCTCTAACAAATTCAAAAACCTATAAGAGATAAACAAATTTCTAGAAACACACTACCTCCCTAAACTAACACAAACAGAGGAAGATCAACTAAGTAAACCCAGAACAAAAGAAGAGATTGAAAAGGTAATTAAAAAGCTCCCAAGAAAAAAAAGCCCTGACCCTGGTGACTTCACTGGAGAGTTCTACCAAACTTTCAGGGAAGAGTTAACACCACTATTACTAAAGGTATTTCAGAGCATAGAAAAGGATGGAATACTCCCGAACTCATTCTATGAAGCCAGCACATTTCTGATACCAAAACCAGGTAAAAATGTCACAAAAAAATTAAATTACAGACCTATATCCCTCATGAACTTAGATGCAAAAATCCTCAACAAAATTCTAGTCAATAGAATTCAACAACTTATCAAAAAGATAATTCAACATGACCAAGCGAGATTCATACCAGGTATGCAGGGATGGTTCAACATTACAAAAACAATTAAAGTAATCCATCATATAAATAAAACAAAAGACAAGAACCACATGATCTTATCAGTTGATGTGAAGAAGGCATTTGCAAAGTTCAACACCCATTCGTGATAAAAACTCTCAGCAAAATAGGAATAGAAGGGAAATTCCTTAACATAATAAAGACGATTTATAAAAAGCCAACAGCCAACATTGTCCTAAATGGAAAGAGCGTGAAAGCATTTGCCTTGAGAACAGGAGCCAGACAAGGATGCCCTTTATCACCACTTTTATTCAACATTGTGCTGGAGGTCCTAGCCAGAGAAATTTGGCTAAAGAAATAGGAGTATCCAAATTGGTAAGGAAGAAGTAAAAGTATCTCTATTTGCAGATGACATGATCACAGAAAACCCTAGAGAATCCTCAAGAAAACTGCTGAAACTAATAAAGAGTTCAGCAGAGTATCAGGATACAAGGTAAACATACAAAAATCAGTTGGATTCCTCTATACCAACAAAGAAAACATCGAAGAGGAAATTATCAAATTAATACCATTTACTATAGTCCCTAAGAAGATAAAATACTTAGGAATAAATCTAACCAGAGATGTAAAAGACCTATACAAAGGAAACTACAAAACACTACTGCAAGAAACCAAAAGAGACTTACATAAGTGGAAAATCATACCTTGCTCATGGGTAGGAAGACTCAACATTGTAAAAATATCTATTACACCCGAAGTGATCTATAGATACAATGCAATTTTGTTGCAAATTCCAATGACATTTTTTAATGAGATGGAGAAACGAATCACCAACTTCATACGGAAGGGAAAAAGGCCCCAGATAAGTAAAGCACTACAGAAAAAGAACAAAGTGGGAGGTCTCATATTATTTTATGATTTTAGAAACCATTATACCACAACAGTAGTCAAAACAGCCTGGTACTGTTACAACACCAGATACATAGACCAATGGAACAGAATTGAGAATCCAGACATAAATCCATACACATATGAGCAGCTGATATTTGACAAAGGACCAAAGTCTGTTAAATGCAGAAAAGACAGTCTTTTTAATAAATGGTGCTGACATTATTGGATATCCATCTGCAAAAAAAAAAAAAGACAAGACCCATACCTCACACTACACACAAAAACTAATTCAAAATGGATCAAAGACCTAAATATAAAACCTAAAAAGATAAAGATCATGGAAGAAAAAAATAGTGACAACACTAGAAGCCCTCATATATGCCATAAACAGTATACAAATCGTCACTGCCAATGCACAAATACCAGAAAAGAAACTAGATAACTTGGAGCTCCTAAAAATCAAACACTTATGCTCATCCAAAGACTTCACTGAAAGAGTGAAAGATCACCTACAGACTGGGAAAAAATTTTTAGCTACAACAATTCTGATCTCTAAAATCTACATGATTCTACAAAAACTCAACAAAAAGACAAATAACCCAATTAAAAAAATGGTCAAAGGATATGAACAGACACTTCACCAGAGAAGACATTCAGGCAGCTAACAGATACATGAGGAAATGCTCACGATCATTAGCATTAGATACCATCTCACTCCAACAAGGCTGACATTAATGCAAAAAACAAAATAATAAATGTTGGAGAGGATGTGGAGAAACTGGAACACTTACACATTGCTGGTGGGAATAGAAAATGGTACAACTACTTTGGAAATGGATTTTGCCTTTCCTTAAAAAGCTACAAATAGAACTACCATCTGATCCAGCAATCCCACTCCTTGGAATATATCGTAGAGAAGTAAGAACCTTCACACAAACAGATATATGCACACCCATGTTTATTGCAGCAGTGTTTACAATAGCAAATAGATGGAAGCAACCAAGGTGCCCATCAATGGATGAATGGGTAAATAAATTATGGTATGTTCACACAAACAGTAAAGAACAATGAAGAATTTGTGAAACATCTCATAACATGGAGGAATCTGGAAGACATTATGCTGATTGAAGTTACTCCAAAAGGAGAGATATTGTTTGAGACCACAATTATAAGAACTCAAGAAATAGTTTAAACAGAGACGAAAATATTCTTTGTTGGTTATGAGTGTGGGGAGGGAGGGAGGGAGAGGGGTATTCACTAATCAGACAGTAGAGAAGAACTATTTTAGGTGGAGACAAAGACAACACACAATACAGGAGCAGTCAGTACAACTGGACTAAGCCAAAAGCAAAGAAGTTTCCTGATTACAACAGAACACTTCAGGGCGGGGGTCTTAGGACCATGGTTTCAGGGGACATCCATGTCAATTTGCATAACAAAATGTATTAAGAAAACATTCTGCATCCCACTTTGGTGAATGGTGCCTGGGGTCTTAAACGCTACCAAGTGGCCGTCTAAGATGCATCAATTGGTCTCAACCCACCGGGAGCAAAGGAGAATGACGAACACCAAAGACACAAGGTAATTATAAGCCCAGGAGACAGAAAGGGCCACATAAACCAGAGACTCCATCGGCCTGAGACCAGAAGTACCAGACGGTGCCTGGCTACAACTGATGACTGCCCTGACAGGGAACGCAACAGAGAATCCCTGAGGGAGCAGGATAGTGGGATGCAGACCTCAAATTCTTATAAAAAGACCAGACTTAATAGTCTGAGTGAGGCAGAAGAACCCAGAGGTCATGGTCCCCAAACTTTCTGTTATCCCAAGACTGGAACCATTCCCAAAGTCAAATCTTCAGACAGGGATCGGACTGGACTATAAGACAGAAAATGATACTGGTGAAGAGTGAATTTCTTGGCTCAAGTAGACGCATAAGACTATTTGAGCAACTCCTGTCTGGAGGCAAGATGAGAAGGAAGAGGGGGACAGGAGCTGGCTGAAGGGACACAGAGAATACAGGGTGGAGAGGAGGAGAGTAGTGTCTCATTGGGGGAAAGTAAGTAGGAGTACATAGCAAGGTGTATATAAATTTTTGTATGAGAAACTGGCTTGATTTGTAAGCTTTCGCTTAAGGCACAATTTAAAAAAAAAAAAAAAGAATAGGATGGCTGGTGATACTTTTAACCAAATCTGAGGTTAACGTGGGTGGGACGGAGATAGGTGTATTTTGCAGTATCTAGTATTTGAAGTGCTTATAGGACATCTGGAAACCCTGGTGGCATAGTGGTTCAGTGCTACAGCTGCTAACCAAAAGGACGGCAGTTTGAATCCACCAGGCATTCTTTGGAAACCCTATGGGGTAGTTCTACTCTATCCTATAGGGTCAGTGTGAGTTGGAATCAACTCAACTGCATTTGCTTTGGGTTTTTTTTTTTTTTAAATAGGGCACCCACATGTACATATCTAGGAGGCCGTTGGAAATATTGATGTGGGTGTTGGAGCTGGGTTAGAGAAATATTCTAAGACATCATCACATGTAAGAAGTAGGTAAATTTATGATCAAATTCATTGATTTCTCCATTTGTTTAACAAATCTTTACTGAACACCTCTTATGTGTCAGGAACTGTTCTAGGATATTGGAATAAGCATCCAAGAACTAAACAGATGACGATTACTAATCTTTTTTAGCTTATCTTTTTTTGAGGGGGCACAAACATTATGCAAAAATATGGAAAAATCTGGCAGTGCCTTGCCCACAGCCCCTTGGTACTGACAAGTCCCATAACTGTCCGCACAACTTCCAACTGCCAGCACCTCTTCGGATTGTCTTATGCTCTTCCAGGAGCATCCCTCACATAATGCAATATATGAGCTGGTAAAGAAGCACCCCAGCTTCCTTGGACCACTTATGTGCATGTTTAATACTGTCTTTCAGAGTCTCCAGTAGAATTAACATGGTGGTACTTTGCTTGATAATGTATCTTTTATTGGCTTTGCACCCTTCCCTGTCTTCCTTCCTTAGTCTACTTCACACACACACACACACACACACACACACAAACTTACCGTAGAATCTTTGTCTCAGGTTCTGCTTCTATGAAATTAATAAAAATATTAAATAATTAAACAGTACAGAATTTTAGAAGGGTGATAAATGCTAAGAGGAAAAAAATGTAGAGGAGCAAAGAGGTCTGTTCTGGAAGAGAGAGGGAGAGTGAGAGTAGCAGAAGATGAGTTCAGAGAACATAACTCTGGGAGGAGCAGACCAACAGGCCGTGGCTTAATTCAGGTACTGCACCAGCCCTGAATGTGTGGCTCCACTGAGCTGTTTCTATTAACCAAGTATGACACAACGTCCTTTCTCAAGCACAATGATGTGCTAATTAAAAGATAAAAAAAAGCTTGACCTGTAAATTTGAGCTGATATTATGGTAAAGTTATTTAAAAGACTGGTGTCAGATATTTGGACAGGGGCACAATTTCAGTTCTTGCCATTTTCCATAGATAAGTAAACTGCTGGCCATACCTGGGTGGCGCAGCAGTTAAGAGCTTGGCGACTAACCAAAAGATCAGCAGTTCAAATCCACCAGCCACTCCCTGGAAACCCTATGAGGCAGTTTTGCTCTGCCCTATAGGGTCACTATGAGTCGGAATCAACTAGATGGCAACCAGTTTGGTTTTTGATTTTTGGGCTCAGTGCAAAACCTGCCATACCCTGGGTTATGCCTCTGCAGAACCATAGGCCACTTCAAGAATTTTGCCTTATACTAAGATAGAAACTGGGTCCGTTAGAGGGATTTGAACAGAAGCTTGCCATGATCTGACTTATATTTTAAAAGTTTTATTCAGTTTTGTTAAAGATAGCAAGAGGTAAGGGTTAAAGTAAAGGGATGGTTAGAAACAGCATAGTAACCCAAGCAAGGGAAGGTATGACTTGCACCAATGTGGCAGCAGTTGATGAGTGAGTAGTGGCCAGATCCTGAATATTTGAAGATTGAGCCAACAGGCTTTGCTGGGATGCAAGAAAAAGAGAGGAATTGCAGATGACTACATGGATTTTGACCTGAGATACTGGAAGATAGAGTTGACATAAACTAAGATGGAGATATTTTGTGGGAGTAGAACAACAGTTCACTTCGGGCTATACCGAGTTTGTGATGTCTGTTAGACATTAATGTGGTGATATCTGGTAGGCAATTGGATATGTGAGTCTGGGGTTTGAGAGATGGCTGGGCTGACGATATAATGTCTTGAGACTGGTGTGAGAAAACCAAAGAATTGAGTGAAGACACAGAAGAGAAGACCCAAGAGCAGAGTCTTGATCTTTACAATATTTAAGGATCAGAAGAAAGAGGTAGAACTAGCAAAAAAGACTAAGAAGAATGACTGTTGTGTTAGGAGAAAATCAATAGTTTTTAATGCCCAAGGGAAGAAAGTATGCCAAGGAGGAGGAAGTGACCAACTGTGAAAAATACCGCTAATGGGTCAAGTCAGATGAGAGTAGATATTTATCATTGGATTTAGCAATTGACCTTGGCAGGGACACATTTTGTTGAGTGAAAGGGGAAAAAAATCCTCTCTGTAGTAAGTCTGGAAACACTGGTGGTGAAGTGGTTAAGTGCTACAGCTGCTAACCAAAAGGTCAGCAGCTCTAATCCACCAGGTGCTCCTTGGAAACTCTATGGGGCAGTTCTATTCTGTCCTGTAGGGCCACTATGAGTTGGAATCGACTCGACGACAATAACAACAGCAAAAGAACTTACCAACTTTTTGGTTAGCAGCTGAGTGCTTTAACCACTGTACCACCAGGGCTCCTTAAGAGAAACTGAAAGGACAGGAATTAGATGTAGAAAATAGAAACTGCTCTGAAAAATTTTACTGAAGAGGGTTTCATGAAAAGGCGGCCATAGATAGCTTGGAAGAGGGGTCAAGAGAAGAATATTTTTCTTTTAACATATGAGGTAAGACCTCTTTGTAGGTTGAGGGGAATGAACCAGTAGGGGTCAAAATATTGGTGTTTTAGAAATAGGAGGGCAAAAATGCTAGAATGATGTTCTTGATGAGGCAATGAGAATGGGATCTAGTGTAAATGTGGTGGAACTGGCTTTAAGTAGGAACATGGATACTTCCCTTTAACATGGGGCACTGGTAGTTCAGCGGTAGAATTCTTGCCTTCCATGTAGGAGAGTATGGCTTGACTCCTGGCCAATGTACCTCATGCAAGCCATAAATCTCATACATGGCACAGAGGAGGCTTGCATGTTGCTATGATGCTGAACAGGTTCCAGGAGAACCTCCAGACTAAGAAGGACTAGGAAGAAAGAAAGGACTGGTGATCTACTTTCAAAAACCAGCCAACGAAAATCCTATGGATCATAATTGTCCAATTGATAACCCATCATGGGTATGGTGCAGGACTGAGTGGTGTTTTTTTTTCTTGGTCATTGTTGTTCCATCTTTCTTGGGGTTGCCATGAGTCAGGGGCTGACTTGACACCAGCAACACAACAATAATGTAAAATATTTACAAATAAAGTATGTTATATATAAACATATATATTTAGAGAACCATTTCAAATATTGTTAAAGATATTTGTCTTGTTGGCAGGCAGGGTTTTTTCAAGATGTGTTGTGCAGAGTGGGAAAGCAATCTGGAACACTCATCAATTGTTAAATGAGATTTCATGGAGAAAGAAAGTTACGTGAAATAAACTATCCAAGGACAGAAACCAGAGGACACTAAAATTAAAGAATACACATAAAAAAGGGAGATAATGATAGGGAGTAATTGTAAAGACAAAATAATCAAATAGTGTTACTGTAGGTAAGGTGAGAGAGAATAAAATTCTTCATGTGATTGCTCATTTCTTACTTATAGTACAATTTTACTTTCTGCCATTTTCTATCACTCTTCTTCAAATTTTTGCTTTGAAAGAGAGTGTCACCACCCTTGTGGTGTAGTAGTCAAGTGCTATGGCAGTTTGAATCCATCAGGCGCTCCTTGGAAACTCTATGGGGCAGTTCCATTCTGTCCTATAGGGTCGCTATGAGTTGGAATCCACTCAAAGGAAACCAGTTTGTGTGTGGGTGTGTGTGTTTTAAGTATGACTTCAGGCAGCTGATGTTAACTTCTTTACAGGTTATAACAGAGGACTAATGCTGCTTGGCCCTTCAAGGGGCTATTTAAAGGGCTAGGATCCTTTAGTACTAATGCTAAAAATTTTTTGCCTCTCTACAGAGAAAAGTTCTAGCTTTTCTCCTAGTAGCTGCTTCAAAATGCTCTGTATTCTCTCCAACCCTCAGCTTCAACCAGAAGGAAAGCAGATGTGTCTCATCTCTCCTTACCACAAGTAGAAAGAAGAGCCAAGAAAACCCACAGGCCCAATCCTTTGACATTTCCAAATATTTCTTGTAGATGAAAGGAATGAGCTTAACTCTACCCCACACCCTGCATTTTAATCACAGCATAAACACCAGGTAATGGTATTTAGTACCCAACCAAAAAACCAAACCCACTGCCGTTGAGTTGATTCCGACTCATAGCGACCCTATAGGACAGAGTAGAAGATGGCAATTAATGATTGGGTGTGTAGTTTTCACAAATTCTATAGAAATAAGCTTCAAATTAAATTTGGTTAACATCTAACATTTTGATTGTTTTTTTAAGCTGAAAATATGCAATGGAATAAATATCCTGATATAAAAGCTTGATTTGTATATAGGCATTTATTAGCTGTGTTTATTATTTAATTCAAAAGTAAGAATTTAACAAATGTATTTAAATGTAATCAGCTTGGGTTTGATTATTGTTCATTTATTCAGTCCTTTTATGCCTTTTTGAAATGACAGTGCTCCCAAGGAAATTACTTATGATCATACATTTTGTTTAGTGAAATGTGATTAAGTAAATAAAAATGAAAATGATGGCACTATGCTCCTTATACAGATAAAGTTAGAGCTGGTTTGTGTAAATGATATGCTCTATTTGGAAGCTCATTTATCTGTATAGATTTCCCAGCAGTAATGGAACTCTGTGTACCTTCCATGATCTAATTAATCCTTCCAGTTTTTGTAGAGTTTTCAACTAGAATTCCCAAAAGTTCTGTAACTTGTTCTAGAACAACAAACTGAAGAGAAATTGGTATGTAAATATCATGGAGAGATTCTTTACCATTTCCAATTTCTATTGAGGGCAGAATTGACTAAGAAGGCATCAAAAGTATCTTGAAATATTTAAAGATGGCACGGTTTGTGAATGCAAAACCAAAACAAAACCCATTGCCATCGAGTTGATTCCAACTCACAACAACCTTCTAGGAGAGAGTAGAACCACCCCATAGGGTTTCCAAGGAGTGGTTGGTGGATTCAAACTGCCAACATTTTGGTTAGCAGCTGAGCACTTAACCACCACACCACCAGGGTTCCTTGTGCAAGGTGACACCTAAAATTACCTTCAAATTAAACTAATTTCATTTTGAACTGTAATGAACATTTCATTTAAATTTATTTAAAAGCATGTATTTCTGGTTAAAAAAAGTAAAATGGACTTTTTTATTTCAATGAGGAATGGGACTTCATGGACTAGTTTCCAGAATTTTTATTTTAATCGAACTGAAAGAGTATCTGTAATTTGCTGTCTTATCTACATTCCTAGAATTTGTACCTATCACAATGCCACAGAAAAAAATATGTTTTCACTTCTGTAACTACATAAACAGAGTTCTTTGAAGAATGACCTGTGATCTCAAACTTGACTTCATGAAATTCTCCATTTTAGTTCTGAGACAACACTAATATCTGCTTTTTATAGAGAAAAGTGTCTGACTTGATTTTGATGATGGGCATTTAGGTTGTTTCCACTATCTCTTGGAGATCAATTTGCCTTTCTCCTCTCATTTTCTGAGCATAAGATTCAATTGAGAGCTGCCAATCAGGTACTCCTCTGTCCAACTGAAACCAACTTAACAAAGGCAGAAGAAAAGTTATTAGGAATAGCTTGCTTTTAGTAAACTTACATTCACTCCTAGTGACCAATGGATTCTTTATTAGGTCTTTAGATCATCTGTTGAAGAATCTATTACAATATTTTTTGGGGAGAGTCACCATTAGGTCTCCACTTTTTACATCATTTATGAAACTGTATCACATTGGTCTTTCTTTGGTTTCCTAACATCATTTCCATCTTCTGTGACATTTTTTAAGATTGATGACAATAATTTTGTAAGTTCCTTCTGTAAGTTTTTCTCACACATGTCAGGATATACTTTTCCGTATACAGAATCTTCCTTTGCTGCACCACTCACCTACTTCAACCTGGTTCCCTGGCTCCATCAGTGTTGCCTGCATGGAGGACCCATGATTACACGATCCATTTGTTCAGTATGATAACTAGCAGTTATGTTGGCTTTAAAATGCTATCGGTTAGCACCTCATCCTTCAAACAACAATTTCTTATCAAAAATGAGCTACTGATTTATAGTTACAGACACTTTAAGAAGTGACTGATAAAAATTCACTGAGTGTACTAAAGGTCATTTTATTACCTTCGTTATTTATTCAGACAACTTGAAGTAAAATCTATAAAAAAAAAAAAAATCTATAAGTCCCATTTATTCCAACTTTGTTCTTTCCTTTCAGGTTTGCTGTAATGTGTCCTTAGTGGGATTAATGTGGCTACTACCATTTGTGTAGTCTGTACATTTCACGTGACATTTTAATACCATATATAATTAAAATATGATTTTTTTAACAATTTGTTTTTTTGGGGGGGAAATATACACAGCAAAGGATCCACCATCAACAAATTCTGCAATTCAGTGAAATTGTTTATGTTTTTCAAGTTGTGCAATGATTCTCACTATCTTTTCCAAAGTACTCCATCACTATTAACATTAAATCACCACCCACTAAGCTTCTCTTCTAACCTTTCAATATGCTGTTGTCAGTTTGATCCCACATAGATAATTCTTTGAAAGGACACAATGCTCATGCAGGCATACTTTACTAATTAAGCTATTGTTTGGGTCAAAGCAGACTTTAGGGGATAGTTTTGGCTTCATGTTTAAGGTTAAAAGATTACCTCTGGGCAATAGTTTTGAGTGTTCATCCAGTTTCAGTGGCTTCAGAAGATCTGGATTCTATACAGAATATGAGACTCTGTTCTGTTTTTTCCCTTTTTGATAAAGATTCTTCTAGAGGATATTACTTAGATCAAAATGTTCAGTAATGGTAGGCAGGCATGATCCAGTTCCTCTGGTCTCGTGGCACAGGAGGCAGATGTTCATGGAGACATTTCCTCCTCCACTCCCCAACTCTCCTTTCTCTGCTATTCCAGGTAAATGGAGACCTATTGTTGTAGCTTGGGTGGCCACTTGCAAGCTTTTAAGACCCCAGGCACTACACAATGAACTGTGGAGGTAGAAGAAAACACTGGAAAACAGTATTAGGCCAATTGACTAAGATGCACCATGAAGCTATGACCCTAGGCTTCCAAACTGAGAGAACAAATCCTATGAGGTGTTTGGTTGTACATAAGCAACATAAGTAACACAACATTTGCCAATTTGACATTTTTCAGGTGTATAGTTTTGTGATACCAATTACATTAGTTGATGATTTTGCAACAATTACCCTTAATCTGTGCCAAGCTTCTCATCACCACAAACAGAAACTCACTGCTTCCCATACATTGGCAATTTAATCTCCCTGGTATCACTGATACCCCTGGTATTTTATGACTACTTTTTTAAATAAAAGGGAAATTAACCTGGCTCTCATTACCTTTCAATGTGAATATTAGAATGAAAACATGATAATTTACTAAATGTTTACAATCTAGAGTTTTATGAGTAGATATAAAGCCATTGCAGCCACAAAACAAGAAACATAATGATTATTTCCCAAGAATTTGGAAATAATTACCCCTTGTCTCTTAATTAATGAGGGTGCAGGAGAGCTTCAGACAATTATGTGACTTAACTCACAGCACTATGGTAGTGCTTTCAAGATGCCAAGAATAAATCATGATTTTTGGCTATAAAATACAAACAGTGGATCAAAGTTTTAAGTGTTTACATGCTGTCTTGTACATAAGTAGAATTTATGTGAAAAATCTAAAAGAGGAGATAAACTTCTGAATTTCTTATTCATACCAGTTTCAGCTACCATCTATCCTGACTCACGCCCAGCCTGTGTGTGTCAGAGTAGAAATGTACTTCACAGGGTTTTCAATCGTTGATTTTTCAGAAGTAGATCACCAGGCCTTTCTTCCAAGGCACCTCTGGGTGGACTTGAATCTCCGACCTTTTGGTTAATAACCAAGCACGTTACTCAGTTACCCGTTTGTATCACCAGAGACTCCTCTTATTCATACACACATTTATTTATCTGTTCAATATTAAAGAAAATGGTTTGATGACTTCAGGTTTACCAAAAAAAAAAAAAAAAGGAAAGAAACTCACTGCCATAGAGTCAATTTTAACTCATAACAACTGTATAGGACATAGTGGAACTGACCCCATACGGTTTTCTAGGCTGTAAATCTTTACAGAAGCAGACTGCCCATATTTCTCCCTCAGAGCTACTGATGGGTTTAAACTGCTGACCTTTCCATTAGTAGTTGAGTGTTTTAACCACTGCACCACTAGGGCTCCTTATTCCGGGTTTAGAAGGCAGCAATTTATCCACCTTTGAATTAAGGGCAGCTTTTTGCCTTGACACAGGGCCCAGGTGGCACAGTGGTTAAGAGTTTCACTGCTAACCAAAATGTTGGCAGTTCGAATCCCTCAGCTACTCCTTGGAAACCCTATGGGGCAGTTCTACTCTGTCCTATAGGGTCGCTGTGAGTTGGAACCAACTCGACAGCAAGGGGTTTGGTTTTTTTGTTTTGTCTTACCATTCCACATTTCTAGGAAGCTTGTTAAAGTCTTATTTTCTCCAGCATAGACGATACTTATAAATAAGAAGGAATTAAAATAGTAAAAAATTTTCAGATTTTATTAAATAAACAACTGCTTGAAAAAATTCCACAACTATAAATACTGAATAAGCAGATTACATTTGAAAATAGCATAAAATAAAATGAAATGGTTATTTATTCTGATTATATTAATTTGTGAGGTGAAAAAAATCTAGTACCACCCCCCATTCTTTAATATTGTACCATTTGTATCAATAATAATAAGACTCAGAGTAACTCCAGGCTCGGAGACTCCCATTTTCTCCTCTGTATTGCACTAAAATTTTGTTACACAGTGGAGTGGTCATCAGAAGGCAGAATGATTTTGCCTTTTTTTGCTTTTTCTGGGCAGGCAATGCTAGAAATGTCTCTAAATTCTTTATTTTTACCTGATTTAAACTTTTTCAGAGAGAGAGCTATTTTATTTAGGCCATGACATTTTTCAGCATATACAGCATACATCCTTTCATGGTTCTGTGAATCTCTATAGCATATAATTTAAATGTTATTTTGCTTCACAAAAGTAAACAAATTAATAAACCCACTAGTCAGATTTTAACAAGAGATTTCATTTTTCAGCGGGGTATTAATACAACGGCAGGAGAGGTTGTGCCAATTGGAGGAAAATACAGTGGAATTGATACGGTATGGAGAATGTACAGAGGATTCACTCAGTGTCCTCTGTACTGAGATTAGAAAGCAGCAGGGTGGAGAAGGTAAGGAAAAAACATCCCTGATGGAATAATTCCGTGGTTCTTAAGGAGCAGAATGACTAGATTGGATTGAAAAGAACCAGCTAAGGGAGAACCAGCTGTCTCAAAAGTCCAAGCTTCGGTAACTCTATCAGTGCCAAATATAGCAGATATTCTCCCTTGCTTTTTTTTAAAGGTATGAATAGCTAAAAGTGAATTTTGAAAATAATAGTATAGCATAGGAGAAGGATAGTTAAATGTTAAAAACATATTAATTTTCCTAGTTTTAAAATTATGGGATGATCCATCTTCATTTCCTAATGCTTTGCTTGCAAATAACTAATGTTTTAAAAATAATGTGGAGGTGAAAAAAAAATCGGTATTAAGGATGCAAATATTTTCCAGCACTAATGAAGGTTTATTATGTTCAAGGCACCATGTTAGATACTGCAATGGGTAAAAAAAAAAAAAGAGTCATGGTCCCTGTCCTCAAGAATCTTTGAATTCAAGCTAATGTTATGGGAAACTACTGCAAAACCTAAGGCGCCCTGGTGCACAAGGGTTAAGCAACAGACTGTTAACGAAAGGTTGGCAGTTCAAAACAACCAGCCATTCCATGGAAGAAAAGGCCTGGTGATCTGCTCCCATATAGATTACAACCTAGGAAACCCTATGGGACAGTTCTACTCTAACTATAGGGTCACTATGAGTCAGAATTGACTTGATGGCACATAATGGCAATCTGAGACCTTAGAATGAATCCAGTTTCTTTGAACTTCTGCATGAAGGTTTTGTTTTGTTTGTTTGTTTTTTTACCCCATAGCCAGTAGATGTGTACACAGGGATCAATGGGTTCAGGTGGGGAATGTTATTGAATAGGTTTGAGCAAAGGATGCAGGAGAAAAGCAACGTTTCAGAGAGATTATTTCTGGGGGCTGTAGATTATTGTTGTTGTTAATTGCAGTCAAGTTGGCTCAACTCATGATGAACTTACATGTAACTAAATCATACATTGCCTGGTCCTGTGCCGTCTTCATGATCATTGGTATGTTTGAGTTGATCCTTGTGCCCATTGTATAGTGCATCCAATTTAGGGGGCTTGTCTTCCAGCACTATATCAGACAATATTCTCTGGGGATCCATAAGATTTTCATTAAATGATTTTCAGAATTAGATTGTCATGCCTTTGGGTGATACCATGCCAAATCTCCTAGGTAGTCACACGTTTTCCCAGATTTCTAAACAGCCAGGAAGCCATTAGAAAAAGGGGACCAATCACTAAACATGATTCCTCCAGGAACATCACTTCCTTCTGATTAGAGCCTGAACACACATTAGCACTTGGAAAGTAGCTTTCGTTACTTACAAAAAGAAGCAAACAGCATGTAATAGGCCAGTGGTACCCCTGGGCTTGTAAGCTGTGTGGGGGAGATTAGAGACTTCCATATTTTTTTTTGCACCATACATGAGAGACTTAAAAAGGGTCAGTCGCATAACAAACCCATTCCCCTTGGCTTTGGGAAGCTCTCCTGATGGATATAGACAGCTCTTCCATGCAAGGTTTCACATGACATTGGGAGTGAGGGACACAAAAAGACCTATCTTCTGGTATCCCTCCCTTGGCCAGGCAGGCATAATCAGGTGGGCTGAGAATTTCTGCTACACGTGTTGCCACTAACACCATAGCTGATGGACGATGAGGTCCCTTGCTGGCCATTTTTATACCCCAAATGTCATGTGGTTAGGATCTATTGTGACCCAGTACACAAGGCACAATATAATTTCCTAACCTGACTTCCCTAGGAGGTGGGAAGGTCAGACACCTTAGTGCCAAGCCCAGGATTGTATCTCTTTAAACCTGCTGACTTTTAGACAAATCATTAGGCTTGGGGTGTGGAGAAGGTGCAGTGGTTTGTTTTCGAAGCCCAAGGGTGCTAGTAGGGGTAGGAACAGGGAAGACATGGTCACAGGCTTGTCTGAAGGACTGCTTCCTCACAGCCTTTCTTCCTAGTCTGTTTTAGTCTCAAAACTCTACTGAAGTATTTCCACTTGACTACTTGGACAAAATTATTTAATCTTTCCAAGTTCTAGTTTTCTTTTATATAGAATGTGAATAATAATAGTGCCATTGTGAGAACTGCTGAAGTTAATGCATGTAAAATAATTCACTGTGTCTGGCATGTAATAAGCAACCAATCAATCCTATTCTGATTGCATTTAGAACACAGATCCTGGTATATATTAGCAAGATATTAATTTGTTGAATAATTAAGTGGAAAGAAGGAAGGGAGAAGGAAATGAAGAAGGGAAAGAGGGATGAAAGATAGGAGGGAGGAAGGGAGGAAAGGAGGAGAGGGAAGGAAGGGTGTCTGAAAAACCATAAGATATATTACAAAGTATATATACTAGGCTGTGGGCATTATGCAGGGCAAGAATATTATGTATTTTTCAAGTCAGTATAATCCAGAACTTCCAACACAGTATCTTGCAAATAGTTGATATGCAAATGCTTTTAAAATTACCTGAAAAGAATGAGTGATATATATTTTTGTATGATTGTTGAATGTCTGACACCATGTTTGTTGTTGTTAGGTGCCATCAAGTCTGTTCCAATTCATAGAGGCCCTATGTACGACATAACACCATACTAGAGTGCAAGTTTCATGAAAGCAGGGTATGTGTTTGTTTGTTTTTAAGCCATTATACCTCTATCATGTGGTAGAGTACCTGGTGCAATTAATGGTCACCTTAGACTTCAAGGAAGAAATGCCAAAGGTATTCCTGGGTAGACGGATCCATATGTAGCACTTCTCATGAGCATGAGAGAAATATACTCAGAAAATATTTCCATGAGTTAGGTATTCCATTTTTCAACTTTCCATTTTTCAGAATGCTCCTTAGAAGTATACTTTGCACATACTTTAGACATGTTATCAGCAGGGATCAGTCCCTGGAGAAGGACATCATGGTTGGTAAAGTAGAGGGTCAATGAAAGAGAGGAAGACCCTCAATGAGACGGATTGACACAGTGGCTGCAACAATAGGCTCAGTGATTGTGAGGATGGCGCAGGACCAGTCAATGTTTCCTTCTGTTGTGCATAGGGTCGCTATTAGTTGAAACCAACTAGACAGCACCTAACAACAGCAGTATTTTTCAATAACATCACAGATGGCAGTTGTTTTGCTTTGTACTATATAGTATTCCTGAGAATGTGTGAGAATAATGGCTACTTAAAAATGGCAATAGTAAGAAACATTTTACTAACAGACTAATGGGCATTTAAAACGTTCTTGAGAATATTCTGAATATTTACAGTCACAATGTGTTATTGGTTATTCTCAACATGTGCAGTGACAATCCTTATCCTTGGAACTCAGAAGACATCAGACAGCCTTGTTCTGTCTCCAAGAGGCCAGAGAGCAAGCCAAGGTTGATTTGCTTTATGAATCAGGGCAGATCATGCAGGATGTTCCCCAGCCACAAAACTCCCAGAATGGCGTACGAGGTTACCCAAACAAACACTTTTCACCCACAGTGAGAAATTCCAAGTTGTGGCCAGCTTGCTGTTTCGGCTGTCATCTTGATTTTTCCTTTTCTGTGTGTACAAAGAAAATGGATCCCAGGGGACAACTCTCACACTTGGTACCCTCCATTTCCTCAGTCTAACTGAGTGTAAGTAATGGAACCACGTTTTAATGGCCCACTATCCCAAATGGCCTCCTAACCCTTCAGCAGAGTTGTTTTGTAGCTGACAAATATGACAGGCAAGGCTAACGAACCCTTAGGCCAGCAATATTCTCATCTTTAATCCATCATAGACATCAAAAAATAATGAGATTTCTTGAAATTGGGCCAGCAATGAGCTCATATGACACCGAGATGATAAATTTACTCAACCACTTACAAAGAAGTAGCCAGCACATCAAAAGACCCAGGTAATTTCGCAGTGCAGACTGATGATGACGTGTGAAAAATATGGGTATTTTGCCACATTCTGTAAATGGTATCTAGTTCTAGCATCTAGTCCGTTTCCATTTGTAATACTCCTTCTCAGTCATACCTTTTATTTCTTAGTGTGTTCCATAGAAATGTAATTCTATTTTCCCTCTGGGAAAGCTGATAAGACAGTTACTTGAGTCTGTGTGCATCATGCTATTTCTGCTGTAAAACTGATAAAATGGGGCATTAAAAAAAAAAAAAAAACAGAGAGTTTTGGGTTTTTTAAGACAAAAACAAATTTTAAGTTTTCTTTTTAGGCTTAAATTGAACTGGTCTAACCCTGAGGACCTGAATATGTTTAGAAGTGGCTCTAAGCACTGATGCTTGGATGGTAGTGTTTTAGAGCAGATATTGGTAAAGGAGAGGGCCTGCTCATTCTAGGGCATTGTGGGTAACTGTGTATCTTTTATCAAAATCCACAGTTTTGATTTGAGAAAACAATTGAATGTGATAAAATATATTTTTTCTACTTCTCATAAGGCTCGACAGATAATGCTTTTCTGCTTTGCATTAATAAGGAGAACGCAAGTTTCAAACATTATGGAAAAGTCAAAACTACTTAGTGACTAGCTCTTAACAATCAAATGGAAGTAAGCTGTCCCCAAGTAATTCAAACTCTGCACTGACTATTATTATTAGAATATCTTACCTTTTTTACCTGAAAAAAATGCCAACATTGGAGAGAAGAGAGATGTTTCTCTTGTCTTGTTAGGTAATATGAATAAGTTGGTTAGATACTTGATACTCAAATTATATGTGGTTTGTGACCAGCAGCATCAGCATCACCTAAGAACTTATCAGGCATAGAGATGCTCAGGCCTCACCCCAGACCTCATGCTTTGGCATCTGTATTTTAACAAGATCCCCAGGTGAAGGAGAAAGGCATAAAGAATACGAAGTTACTGAAAAAGGCTAAGAAACAGACACAGAAAAGGAAAGATGAGTCATAAGAGGAAATATGTCAACTCATATTCTTTCCTGGGTGTTCAGTCGATTAAGTTGTGGGTGATGAAGAGTATTTATAATAGTTCAATTCTATTTGCATTAATAAAGTGTTTAATTCACAAGAAAAGTATTATCTTTTGGATTTTAAGCTAATGTCCAAGAGATAAATTTATACAAATATTTACCCTGTGGGTGAGAAAAAGAAAATTGCTGGACCATGACTACCGCAGCCTTCACTAGCTGAGTCCGGTACAACTAGATGGTACCTAGCTGCCCCGACTGACTGCTCTGACAGAGATCACACTAGAGGGTCCCAGAGAGAACTGGAGAAAAACGTAGAACAAAATTCTAACTCACAAAAAAAGATCAGACTTGCTGGTCTGACAGAGACTGGAGAAGCCCCGAGAGTATAGTCCCCGGACACACTTTTAACTCATTACTGAAGTCACTCCTGAGGTTCACCAGTCAGCCAAAGATTAAACAGGCTCATAAAACAAAATGAGACTAAATGAGCACACCATCCCAAGGGCAAGGATGAGAAGGCAGGAAGGCACAGGAAAGTTGGTAATGGGGAACCCAAGGTCAAGAAGGTGAGAGTGTTGTCATGCCATGGGGTTGGCAACCAATGTCACAAAACAATATTTATATTAATTATTTAATGAGAAACTAATTTGCCCTGTAAACCTTCATCTAAAGCACAATAAAGAAAAGAAAAGAAAATTGCTCATAACTGAAAAGGAGAGTTAGTTCTTTCAGGCTACTATGTGACTCCACAGGCAATTAAAACTTCAACTCAGGACTTTTTCAGTGTTCCTGAAGAAGGATCAGTTCAATATCTAATTAACATCCCAGGGCAATAGGTAGAAGGAAAGTCCTGGAAAAACACCAAATACATGTGCATGTGTATGTATATGTGTGTATGTGTTTTTATATTTGAGTACTTAGAAACTGCAGATGGAAAGATAATTTATGTCTTCATTTCCAATCAAGAGTTTGAATCCTAGACTGGCCAGTATTGTGCATAGTGAAAACATTCTGTACATGTAAACCTAGTATAATCCCTACTTATTTTCATGAGCTGGGTCTAGAACCCCTGGCCCCTGGCCACATTGTTTCTGGGAGTCAGGGCTAGGTAGGCACAAGGTTGGGTCAAAGTTGGCTCTAGATTTCAGAGTGAGATGCCAAGAATAAAAACCAAGAGTAAAGTCAGAACAGAGACCAATTTAGACCATAAAAATATATATCTCAGTTAATGTCTGAAAAGAGAAATGAGAACAAAGAACACAGTAAGAGACTAGAAATCAGAGGCACTTGAACAGAGGATGTGTATTCAGAATGAGGGTATGACCAGAATATCAGTACAGTCCCTGAAGTGCTGAGGTGCAGGAACAGGGACTTTTTCCTGTCTCCTCCCTAGGGGTGTGTTTGTGGAGGATGTCAAGGGAATGTTGGTCATTCAGACAACCTGGGAGGGAGGGTGGGTGAACAGGTCTTGGTGCATGAAGTGGTGGAAGACTCTGGGATAAGGGAATTCGTGACCCAGAAGGAAACCAGGCACAGTCTTAGAACTCCAGGAGAAACACTGGTGCACCTATCATGGAAAGCCTGCTAGAAAGGGTCTTCCACTTAGAGATTCTTATTGTGCTATCCGTTTAGGCAGTTAGTACTTTCCTAAGATATTCAGCTGTTGAAAAACTGTTATTCAAGGAGGAATGTGGGTGAGAACTAGGGTAGAAGGCAGAACTGTAATCTATTAGGTTGCCTTGATTGGAGAGTCAGCAAAAGATTGTGTGTCAATTCTGTGGTAGAGAGCTAAATGGATTAGCGATCTTAACAGTAGAAGTTATGTAAACTCAAGTTTCTTCAAGTTCTGATTATGATGTAATTTACCTATTAGTCTGCAGTGGGGTGAGGTAAGAAGGGGGTAGAAAGTGGACAAATAGGGCAAGTTTTGAAAACCTTGAACAGTAACCTTCAAAACTGATTTCAAAGAGGCAACTAGTTGCCTTGATAATTCTGGAAGCTGAAAATCAACATGTTGTGTAAGAAAGATAATATTCAAGGGAATAGTGTTTCAGAGTCATTTACCATTTGAAAGAGGATAAAGAATGTAGCTCTGAACTGTTTCATCTTATGGGTTACAGGATGGTTTCATCTTATGGTTTAGAATTCACCATAGGGTAGGGTTCAGCAGGTTTCACAGTCGTATGTGTGCCACCACCATAGATTCAACACTTTTGGGGAAATTGGCCACCTTCCCAAATTGGAAGCACAGCTTTCCCATTTAGTACTTGTTCTCTCCATGAGCATCAGCAGGTGGTGAACCAGGACAGGCAGCAACAAGATTTTATTCTTTCCCTATTAGTGGTGGGAGGTCTAGCAGCAGAGTGTCAAGGAGAAAAGAACAGTTATTACTGGAGTACTTCTGATGCTTTTGGGGAGGTCTTCCAATTCAGAAAGTCTGAAGGCTCAGGTAATGCAGTTAGCTGTGCATGCAGGATGCCCCTGAAGCTTTCCTGGACCTGGGCCTACACAACTGAATCATTTCCCCTTTATGTACTAGAATTAGGGCCAAAATTCCAAAGAGTAACAGGTCATTGACTCTGTCCCTGCCAGAACCCACTCATTGCATTGGTGGGTATCATTCAGCGGTGAGGCTTAGTACTACCTGGAGATGATGTATCTTTAACAAGCAGGCTATCTGGCAGGAGGAGAGTTATAGCACAGTTATTTAGGTTCCATGAAAAGTATGAAACCAATGGAGGGACATTCTATAAAATGCCAGACAAGTACTTCTGAAAACTGTCAGAGTCATCAAAAACAAGAAAGTATGAGAAACTATCACAGTCAAGAGAAGCCTAGTGAGACCTGTGAGTAAATGTAATGTATAATCCTGGACCATATTCTGAAACATCAAAAGGATACTAGGTAAAAGCTAAGGCAATGTGAATAAAGCATGGACTTCAGCTAATAATAAGGTATCAATATCAGCTCATTAATTGTAACAAAAATTATCATACAAATGTAAGATGCTAATCAGAGAAACTGGCTACATGACAACTCACTGTACTATCTTTGTAATTTTTCTGTAGTTATGAAAGTATTCTTAAAAATAGTTTCTTTAAAAATGGGTTGATTTATAGAATAAATATGATTACCCATGATTCGATGATTATTGAAGCCTCATGGGCTCCTTATATCTACTTTTTGTACATATTTAAAATTTTCAATACCAGCAAGTTTTCAAAGAGACAAGCAAAATAAAATAAAATAAAATAAAACCAAGATTAAAGATGTCCCTACCATTCGTTAGATTTTAATTGCAGAAAGACCTCACCTTTTTTTCACCATATCCTTTAAAGCCCCACTTAATCTCTTGGCAATTCTCTGGATACTGGAAGAAGACTTTAATTAGGGTAACCATATAATTTGTTGTCAAGAGTGAGACACTATGGAGACTTAAATGGAGTGCTTTTAAGTAATTATGCTGGGAAAACAGGAGACAAGTAGGAGTACTCTGGGAAAATGCAGGTTACTCTTTGGCTCTCCTTTTTTTGGCTTAACATGGCTCCTACCTGTTTCCCTTTTCCTTCCACCCTTGTATCTGTTAGAAAAGGCAAAGTTTACTTAGATAACTATAGAGAATTTGGGGATGTTAAAGACCTGGAGTTAGATTTTCTACCATTAAAGAAAACTTAGACTGTTCCCAAATGTCTTCTTTTATCACCAAGGAAGAATTGGAAGCTTAACACAGAAATGGAGGTGAGAGCCTCAGGATGTGGTGGTAAAGAAAGAAAACTGGTGAAGATATGCTTCTCCTTCATGCTTAGACCCCAATCATAGCAACTACTGGGCAGCAGGTGTAAGTGGAGTTTTTCGATTTGGGTCTGCAGAAAGTGGTTGAAGAATGTAGATGAAGGATATTGCAGTGCAGTGGTATGATGGCAAAGCCAGTTTCACAGCCTTTTGGAGCAGCAATTTGACTGAAAGGGACATCTAAATTGGCTTGGTATATGCTATCATTTTAACAGAATGTTAGCATTGAAAATATTTCCACTTAAAACTACTACCAGTGTAAACGTAACATATCCGCATGTCTGTAGGCATCTTCAGGGCAGAGCTGTGTCTTATGGATTATTGTTTTCTAAGCCACCTTTGGCAATGCCACCAGCATAGTAAAGCTCAGTGATGTTCTTTGAACTAAGTGGTTGCATGTAAATTTCAGCATCTGGAAACATTTACTCTACAAGGTTTTCCACTGATTGGTAAAGAAGTACTGTACTAAAATGCAAATACCTTAGAGTCTTGGTTGAACTGTTCCACCTGTATCTGCCTTGCATATGCAGTGGAGGCCTTGGCTCTGCCCAAACTATACAATATGGTGTGTTCCTCTCTAACCCAGCTGTGTTCTTTTATTGATACAAATTGTCAGAGGAGAGGAAAAGGCGGGATGAGAAAATAAGCAAAAGAAGGAATAAGAATTTGAAATATCTGACAGAAGAAGAGAAATAGCTTGAAAACTCTGCTGGAAAGTTCTATTTATATCTTATGACACACACTCATGATTACTGTAGCTTCGATATCATACTTTATCTCCTCTCATTGTCCCTTTCTGCTACTGCATGATAATCCATACAAAAAGTCTAGAGAGAGCTACAGAAATCAAAAACTAAAAAAAAAAAAAGAAAATTGTATCCTTAACAAGCTTTATTCTCTTGGAAATTTATGTACAACATTTTTCCTTTCTACATTTCTTTGTATCTTTACTTCATCCATATTAGAATACGAGCTCTGAGAAAAGAGAGTGATCTTTATTTATTATTTCACTACCTATCATAAACATTCCCAGGCATCTGCCAGTTTGTCATACTGTGGGGACTGTTACTGTGATGCTAGAAGCTGTGCCACCGGTATTCAAACACCAGCAGGGTCACCCATGTTGGACAGGTTTTAGCTGAGTTTCCATACTAAGACAGACTAGGAAGAAGGACCCAGCAGTCTACTGCTGAAAAGAATTAGCCAGAGAATACTTTATGAATAGCAGCAGAAGATTGTCTGACATGTTCTAAAAGATGAGCCCCTCCAGTTAGAAGTCACTCAAAAGAGAACTGGGAACAAATGCCTCCTCAAAGTAGAGTAGACCTTAATGATGTGAATGGAGTCAAGCTTTCGGGGCCTTCATTTGCTGATACGGATTGCTCAGAAGAAACAGCTACAAACATCATTTGATAATCAGAACGTGGAATGTATGAAGTATGAATGTAGGAAAATTGGATGTTGTCAAAAATGAAATGGAACATATAAAAATCAGTATCCTGTACGGAGTAAGGTGTATATAAGCTTATATGTGACAGACTGACTTGATTTGTAAATGTTCACTTAATGCTCAATAAAAATTATTAAAAAAAAAATCAATATCCTAGGCATTTTTTGTTGCTGTTGTTATGTGCCATCCAGTTGATTACGACTCATAGCAACCCTATGTACAACAGAACGAAACACTGACTGGTCCTGTGCCATCCTCACAATCGTTATACTTGAGCCCATTGTTGCAGCCACTGTGTCAGTCCATCTTGTCGAGGGTCTTCCTCTTTTTTTGCTGACCCTCTATTTTACCAAGCATGAAGTCCTTCTCCAGGGACTGATCCCTCCTGATAACATGTCCAAAGTATGTGAGACATAGTCTCACCATCCTTGCTTCTAAGGAGCATTCTGGTTGTACTTTTTTCAAGACAGATTTGTTTGTTCTTTTTATAGTCCATAGTATATTCAATATTCTTCACCAACACCGCAATTCAAGGGCATCAATTCTCCTTTTGTCTTCCTTAAGCATTGTCCAGCTTTCACATGCGTATGAGGCTATTGAAAGCACCATGGTTTGGGTCAGACACTCCTTAGTCTTTAAGGCAACATCTTTGCATTTTAACACTTGAGGTCTTTTGCAGGAGATTTGCCCAGTGCAATGCCTCTTTTGATTTCTTGACTGCTGCTTCCATCGGTGCTGATTGTGGGTCCAAGTAAAATTAAATTCTTGTGTCATGGATTGAATTGTGTCCCCCCAAAATTTGTGTCAACTTGGCTAAGACACGATTCTCAGTCCTGTGTTGTTGTCCTCTATTTTGTGATTGTAATTTTTCTCTGTGTTGTAAATCCTAATCTCTGCCAGTGGTAAATGAGGCAAGATTAGATTATGTTAAAGAGGATTAGGATGGGATTGTAACATGCTTACTAAGGTCACACCCCTAATCTAATGTAAAGGGAATTTCTCTGGGGTGTGGCCTGCACCATCTTTTATCTTATGAGAGATAAAAGAAAAGGGAAGAGAGCAGACAGTGGAGCGGAGAGTGGGGAACCTTATGCCACCAAAAAAGCAACACCAGGAACAGAGTGAGTGTTTTGAACCTGAGGTTTCTGTTCAGAGAAGCTCCTAGACCAAGGGAAGATTAATGACAGGGACCTTCCTCCAGAACCAACAGAGCGAGAAAGCCTTCCCCTGGAGCTGACACCCTGAATTTAAACTGGCCTTTGTGAGAGAATACATGTCTCTTTGTTAAATCCATCCATTTGTGGTATTTCTGTTATAACAGCACTGGATGACTAAGACACCTTGACAACTTCAATCTTTTCTCCATTTATCATGATGTTGCTTAGTGACCCAGTCCTGTGGGTTTTCTTTTCTTTGTGTTGCTGTGTAATCCACACTAAAGGCTGTGGCCTTTGATCTTCATCAGTAAGTGCTTTAAGTCCTCTTCACTTTCAGCAAGCAAGGTTGTGTCATCTGCATAACGTAAGTTGTTAATGAGCCTTCCTCCAGTCCCTATGGCCCATTTTTCTTCATACAGTTCAGCTTCTCAGATTATTTGTTCAGCATACAGATGGAATAGGTACGGTGAAAGGACACAAATCTGAAACACACATTTCCTGACTTTAAACCACTTAGCATCCTCTTGTTCTGTTCTAACGGCTACCTCTTGATCTATGTACAGGTTCCTCACGAGCACAGTTAAGCGTTTGGGAATTCCTATTCTCCACAATGTTATCCATAATTTGTTATGATCCACACAGTCGAATGCCTTTGCGTAGTTAATAAAACAAATGTAAGCACCTTTCTGGTATTCTCTGCTTTCAGCCAGGATCCATCTGACATCAGCAATGATATCCCTCTTTTGATATCCTCTTCTGAATCTGACTTGAACTTCTGACAGTTCTCAGTTGATGTACTGCTGCAGCCGCTTTTGAATAATCTTCAGCAAAATTTTACTTGCCTGTGATACTAATGATATTATTCGATAATTTCCACATTCGGTTGGAACACCTTACTTGGGAATAGGCGTAAATCTAGATCTCTTCCAGTTGGTTGGCCAGGCATAGAGGAGTAAGCACTTTCAGCACTGCATCCATTTTTTGAAACATCTCAATGGGTATTCTGTCAATTCCTGGAGCCTTGTTTTTCCCTGATGACTTTGGTGCAGCTTGGACTTCTTCCTTCAGTACCATTAGTTCCTAACCATGTGCTATCCCCTGAAATGGCTGAACTTCAACCAGTCCTTTCAGTATACTGACTCACTGTATTCCTTCCATCTTCTTTTGATGCTTCCTGCTTCATTTAATAGTTTCCTGGTAGAATCCTTCCGTATTGCAACTCTAGGCTTGAATTTTTCTCCTCAGTTCTTTCAGCTGGAGAAATGTTGAGCATGTTCTTACTTTTGGTTTTCTATCTCCAGGTCTTTGCACATGTCATTATAATGCTTCACTTTGTCTTCTCGAGTTGCCCTTGGAAATATTGTGTTCAGCTCTTTTACTTCATTATTTCTTCATTTTGCTTCAGCTACTTGATGTTTGAAAGCAAGTTTCAGAGTCTCTTTTGACATCCATTTTGGAGTGTTGAACACTAATGACCAAAGACCAGACAAGTTGTGGAATGACATCAAAGGGCATTGTATATGGAGAAAGCAAGAGGTCACTAAAAGGACAGGAAAGAAAGAAAAGACCAAAATGGATGCCAGAAGAGACTCTGAAATGTGCTTTTGAACATAGAGTAGCTGAAGTGAATGGAAGAAATGATGAAGTAAAGAGCTGAAGAGAAGATTTCAAAGGGCAGCTTGAGAAGACAAATACAGTGACATGTGCAAAGACCTGAAGTTAGGAAATCAAAAGGGAAGAACAGGTTCAGCATTTCTGAAGCTGAAAGAACTGAAGAAAAAATTAAAGATGGTATTGCAATACTGAAGAATTTTATGGGGAAAACATTAAATGACACAGGAAGCATCAAAAGAAGATGGAAGGAATACACAGAGTCACTATACAAAAAAGAATCTGTTAACGTTCAACCATTTCAGGAGGTAGCATATTATCACATACCGAAGGAAGAGGTCCAAGCTGCACTGAAGACATTGGTGAAAAACAAGGCACCAGGAATTGGCAGAATACCCATTTCAGATGTTTCAACAATGGATGTAGTGCTGGAAGTGCTCACTTATCTATAACAAGAAATTTGGAAGACAGCTACCTGGCCAACCAACTGGAAAAGATCCATACTTATGCCTTTCCAAAGAAAGACATTCCAAAAGAATGTGGAAATTATGGAACATTATCATTACTATCACAAGCTAGTAAAATTTTTCGGAAGATCATTCAAAAGTGGCTGCAGCAGTACATCGACAGGGAACTGCCAGAAATTCAAGCCAGATTCAGTAGAGGATATGGAACCAGGGATATCATTACTGATGTCAGAAGGATCCTGGCTGAAAGCAGAGAATCCCAGAAAGATGTTTATCTGTGTTTTATTAACTATACATAGTTTTATTAACTATATATGTGTGGATCATAACAAATTATGGATAACAGTGGGAAGAATGGGAATTCCAGAACACTTAAGTGTGTTCCTGAGGAATCTGTACTTAGACCAAGAGGCAGCCGTTCAACAGAACAAGGGATACCTTGTGGCTTAAAATCAGGAAAGGTGTGTGTCAGTGTTGTATACTTTCACCATACTTACTCGGTCTGTATGTTGAGCAAATACTACGAAAAGCTGGACTATATGAAGAAGAATGGCACATCAGGATTAAAGGAAGACTCCTTAACATCCTGTGTTTTATAGCTGACACAATCTTGCTTGCTGAAAGTGAAGAGGACTCGATGCACTTATTGACGAAGATCAGACCACAACCTTCAATATGAATTACACCTCAACATGAAGAAAACAAAAATCCTCACAACTGGACCAATAAGCAACATTATGATAAATGGAGAAAAGATTAAAGTTGTCAAGGATTTCATTTTATCTGACTCCACAATCGACACCCATGGAAGCAAAAGTGAAGAAATTGAAAGACGTATTGGATTGGGCAAATCTGCTGCAAAAGACCTCTTTAAAGTGTTAAAAAGCAAAGATGTCACCTTGAAGCCTAAGTTTTGCCTGACTCAAGCCATGGTGTTTTCAGTTGCCTCACATACATACAAAAGCTGGACAATGAATAAGGAAGTCTGAAGAAGATTTGATGCCTTTGAATTATGGTGTTGATAAAGAATATTGAATATAGCATAGACTGCCAAAAGAACAAACAAATCTGTCTTGGAAGAAGTGAAGCCAGAATGCTCCTTAGAAGTAAGGATGGCGAGACTACACCTAACATGCTTTGGATGTGTTATCAGAAGGTATCAGTCACTGGAGAAGGACATTATGCTTGGTAAAGCAGAATGTCAGCAAAAAAGAAGACCCTCAATGAGATGGATTGATACAATGGCTGTAAAAATTGGCTCAAACATAACAACAACAATTGTGAGGATGGAGCAGGACTGGGCAGCGTTTCTTTCTGTTGTACATAGGGTTGCTATGAGTTGGGATTGACTTGAGGGCACCTAACAACAACAATCATAAACATTACTGAAATATTCTTACATGCTGATGTAAGAATAAAAAAAAAAAAAACAGTAAGAATAAGTACATTTAATTAGTTTAAAGATATTTCTTGAGAAGGACTTCATTTGCCAGAGTTTCAGTGGCTTCCTATTTGCCAAACTCTGGGGAATCTTTAAGTTCCTTGCCTTCTCAGAGATGTTCAGTATCGTTAAATACTCTTCACCTCTGGTAGCATGCTATTCCATCATTTCCATCCTAGTTTTTCTTATACATTTTGATTTTCAGTAAAAAAAAAAAAGAACAAAAACCCTAAGTTCTTTACCCTCTTTTATTCTAAACGTAGGTGTCTATTCTCCTGCTTGAAGTTGACAAACATTTTTAAGAAGACGACTCATAAGACTGTAGCTTCTCACTTCTCATTTAATTCTTTCTTCTCATATCCTGATGATTCTACCTCATGAAAATCTTTTTCCTTTCTACCTCTACTGTTTTAATAAGACCTTCATTTTTTCTCATTACCAAAAGAGTTGTAAAATGGGTCACTCTGCTTTTTATCTTCCTAAATAATTTTTTCATCTCCCTCTAATCCATTTTGCATATCAATGAGAGGGTTAACTTTTTCTGAAACACAAATATGTCCATACTTTCTCCTGCTTTAAGAGTTTGAGTGGCTCCCCATGGTTATTAGAATAAAGTTCAAACACAAAAACATGTTCCAGCCACATTGAATTACTTACAATTGCCAGTGCCTGCTCATGCCTCATGCTTTTGTCATTCTGCTCTTGCTTCTCCTGCCACCTGGGCATCTTGTTCACTTCTGTTGACCTGGTGAATATTTCTCCATGACTCAGCTTAAATTATGCGATGTATTTCCCGAATTCTCCAGGCTAAGGGAGGTTCCCCTTTTCCTTACTTTCATAATATTCTGTTTAGGTCACTGATTTCACTGTTTTGAAAGGATTAATTTTCTTGAATGCTTATTAGATTGTTAATAGTTTTAGATCAGAAACTGTCTTATTTGTCTTGAAACAACTCGTATCTAGCACATCGAAGGCACGTAATAGGTGCATAATAAATACTAGTTCAATAAAACTTTGCACATTACCATCTAACAATGGAAAGAAAATCAGAATTCATTCCACCTTACTATGACAATCTGTTCACCTTATGTGAATAACACTTTATGTGAATGATGTGAACAATTTATTTTCACTGTTATATTTAGGCTTTTGCTAAAACATACTTCCAAACCCAAGAAGTCATTCCTCTTCCACTTTAGAGGCAGCAACAGCTGTTAAATGTTTTAAGCCTTGAGGAAAAAAAAAAAAAAAAGCTCTATATTTGAATTTGTTTGAAGAAATTGAAGTCTGTGCCTACGGAGAAAACAAGCATGCTCTTCATTACCCATTGTTCCAGAGGCTTCCCTTGGGTGCTTTCACGTCTATCAGCTTGGTCAGGCTGACATCTGTTGCTTTGTCTCTCAAGTCTTCTCTTGGAACTGTGTTAAATCAGATTAAAATATTCCAATTATTTTTTCTGTATGTAAATTACTTCCATTACAATAAATTAATTTGAAAGTGAAATCCACGAAGTTGTACTATTTTGACCTGAGTGCCTTGCTAATTACCATGTACCTTAATTATCTTTATTAAGGTTTCTTTCAAGAGGGGATAGAACTATGGAGGGATTAAGATTGCGTGTTGGTCTCCTGATTGAGTGATCTGTCTCTGACAACTGAGTTTCCATGGGCTTCCCCAAATGTCTTTCACTAGCAAACAATTCTGAGATCTGGGATATTAGGAGGGAATTCTGGGGGCTTTCTAGTCCTCAAGTGCAGTGTTCTTAGCTGCCTTTTGCATTAGCCCACTGGACAGGATTCCAGGTCTCATCCCCAATATCTGCCTGGTTACCCTTTGATGGGATACTTACTCATTGTTCTCTGATGAAAGGGTAGCATGATGGCATAGTAGTTAAGAAATTTAGAATTAAACAGACCCATTACTGCCAAGTCGATACTACATGTGTTACAGAGTAGAACTGTATTCCATAGGGTTTTCTTGTCTGTAATCTTTACGGAAAGCAGATCACTCATTCGTTCTTCTGTTGTGCCACTAGGCGTGCTTGAACCACCAAACTCTTGGTTAGAAGTTTAGCACAAACTGTTTGGCCACCCAGGGGCCTTTGAATTAAACAGACCCAGTTTCAGATGAAAGATACTCCACATTTACTAATTGCCTAATTGTGCTCAAGATGCGTAACATCTATAAGTGTTAGTTTTTACATCTGTAATATGGAGAAAACAACACCTAACAGAATTGCTGGCATGCTAAAATTAAGTCACACCTACAGAGAATCCTGCGTAGGGCCTTGTATGCTGTAGATGCACAATGCATAATTGCTTGTAGAAGCACATGTCTCAACACCACTTCCTGCCCTATGTGAGTTTGCATTGGACTGTCACCTGAAATCATGTTGCAAATTTCACCTCACTGGGTTTGACTCTCTGTATTTAAAAATCAGTGGTATCACAATTGCATGCCTACTTCTTTTAGAACAATGCTTCTCAAACTTTAAGGTTCATACAAATCTCCTGGGATCTTCCTAAAATGCAGGTTCTGGTTCAATGAAGTCTGGAGTGGTCTGAGGTTCTGCATTTCTAAAAGCCTTCAGACAAAGCTGATGCTGCTGCTCCATGGACCACGCTTCAAGTGGCAAAGTTTTACACAACTGACTTTCAACCTTGGTGTATTAATGTCACCTGGGGATCTTTTAGAAATCTCCATATTCAGGCTGAACTCTGGACCAATTAAATAAGAATTCCACCTTTCCTGCCTTCCTAACTTCCTGCCTTTCTTTATTGGTTCAACAAGTATAAATTTAGTGTCTACCAGGCGCCATTGAGTTGATTTCAAGTCATGTCAAATCCATGTGTGTCGGGGTAGAACTGTGCTCTACAGGGTTTTCAATGACTCTTTCTTCAGAAATATATCCCCAGGCCTTTTTTCCAAGGTGCCTCTAGGTGGACTTGAACCTTCAACCTTTCAGTTAGCAGCCGAACACATTAATTCTTTGTGCAATCCAGGGAGTTTATTTAGTGTCTACTCTCTCCTAAATGCCAGATAAACAATACTGATTAATAGAAAGAGACATTCATTTTAAACAGGATGCTATTACAAAGTGGAAAAGTGATTCTAAGAAAGAAATTGGTGAGTTTATTTTCAGACATAGGATAATGTTCCAGAAGTTACCCTAGGCTATTTAACGATAAAGGGAAAAGAAGAGATCCTGATATAGAGTGCCTGCTTTATTTAGGCACATTGCACAGGCCATTTTATTTCATTATGAGGGAGATTGGTGGATTCAAATTGCTGACCTTTTGATTACCAGCCAAGCTCTTAACCATTTGCTCCACTAGGGCACCATGAGGGAGATAATACTTCTTTATTTTTAGATGAGGTTCCAAGTAAATTGCCTAAGACCACACATCTGGAAAGAGATGTGTAATTGGGACTCATGATTCTCTCACTCCAAAGGCCCTGCTCTTTCTATCACGTCCCATCCCTAGGGGTTCCTGTGCTTCCACTTTAAGAACTGGATATCGGTAGTGGAGGTTCAAGTCATTGAATAGAATTAAATGCAAATTAGGAGGACATGGAAATATATTTGCTAAATGTAACTTGTATTTCTAACTCACATTTCTAAGAGCTGTAAGTTATTTCCGTTTTTTTTCTGGGTATAAGTTATTTATCTTTTAACTCAATGTCAAAGGGATTTGCTTTATCTGTACTTGATTATATTCGTCAGGGGTAGGTTAACTTCTATTGTAAACAACTTCAAAATGTCGTTACTTTAAAAAAATAAAACTCTCACAATAGACCAAGGTGGAGTTCCTGGTGTAGGGAGTTGTCCTTGTGACTCAGTTACACTGGACACTTTCATTTTGTGGTTCTGCTCTCCTCTGGGTCATCTGAGTCCTCTCCAAGGTAGATAGGTAAACAGCATGAGGATCTCATATAGGAAGGCTTTATCAGATAGGACTACTTGCCGTGTGTCATTTCCACCCTGATTCCAATGGCTAAAACTCATTTTCATGACCGTACCTGACAGCAAATGATACTGAAAACTGTCGTTTAAGGGAATTCCCAAAATGAAAAAGAAAATTTTTTTCCAAACAAAATAATGTATGGAATAGGAATACAAATGTCAAATTCACATGTGTGGGATGACCCTTGCTATTAATTTTTCTTCATCTTAATATTTCTGTCCTTTTCTTTTTTTTACTTAAAATGACAGAAATTTATTTTCTCACAGTTCTGGAGGCCAGAAGTCTGAAATCAAGGTGTCTGCAGAGCCACACTCTCTCTGAAAGCTGTAGGGGCCTTCCCCTTTGTCGTGGCCAGCTTCCTGGAGCTCCAGGTGCTTCCTGGCTCATGCCACATCACTCCAATCTCAGTCTCCATCATCACATGGCTTTCTCATGTATCTGACTTCTCCTCTTCTGTCTCTTTCTCTCTCTTTTTTTTTTTTAATTGTATTTTAGAGGGAAGTTTACAAAGCAAATTCGTTTCTCATTAAAGAATTAATACACATATTGTTTTGTGACATTGGTTGCCAACTCCATGGCATATCAACACTCTCCCCGTCTTGACAGCACTGGGTTTTGGGTTTCCTGTCTAGACTTTGAGTTTCCCCTTCCTAGCTTTCCTGTCCCCTCCTGCCTTCTCATCCAAGCCCCCGAGCTGGTGTGCCCTTTTAGTCTTATTTTGGTTTATGTGCCTGTTTAATCTATGGATGAAGGGTGAACCTCAAGAGGGATTTTAGTTCTGAGTTAAAAGGATGTCTGGGGGCCATGCCCTCAAGGTTTCGCTAGTCTCTGTTAGACCAATAAGTCCAGTCATTTTTGTGACTTAGAATATTGTTCTACACTTTTCCCCAGCTCTGTCTAGGGCCCTCTATAGTAACCCCCGTTAGAGTAGTTCCCTTAAATGGCCGATCACAAGCATTTAAGACACCACATGCTATTCACCAAAGTAGGGTGTAGAACATTTTCTTTATAAACTATGTTATGTCATTTGAGCTAGTTGTCGCCCAAGACCATAGTTCTCAGCCCTCGGCCCAGTAATTCGGTCCCTCAGGGAGTTTGGATGTGTCTATGAAGCTTCCAAGACCTTGTCTTGGTCAAGTTGTGCTGATTTCCCCAGTATTGTGTACTCTTACCCTTCACCAAAATTACCACTTATCTATTGTCTACTTAGCGCTTTTCCCTCCCCTCTTCTCCCCTCCCTCGTAACCATCAAAGATTGTTTCTTTCTGTGTTTAAATCTTTTCATAAATTTTTATAATAGTGGTCTCATACAGTATTTGTCCTTTTGTGATGGATTTATTTCACTCAGCATAAATGCCCTCCAGTTTCATCCATGTTGTGAGATGTTCCACAGATTCATCATTGTTCTTCACTGGTACATAGTATTCCATTGTGTGTATGTACCATAGTTTGTTTATCTATCCATCTGTTGATGGGCACTTAGGTTGTTTCCATCTTTTTGCTATTGTGAATAATGCTGCAGTGAACATGGGTATGCATATATCTATTCCTGTCATGGCTCTTATTTCTCTAGGATATATTCCTAGAAGTAAGATTGCTGGTTCCAATGGTATTTCTATTTCTACCTTTTTAAGGAAGCACCATATCATTTATATTCCCACAAGCAGTGCATAACATTTCCAAGTTTCCTAGTCTCTCCAGCATTTGTTATTTTCTGCCTTTTTTTTAATTTGTGCCAGTAATGTCGGAGTGAGATGGTATCTCATTGTAGTTTTGATTTTCATTTCTCTAATGGCTAGTTATCATGAGCATTTCCTCACGTATCTGTTAGCTGTCTGAATGTCTTCCTTGGTGAAGTGTCTGTTCATATTCTTTGCCCATTTCCTAATTGAATTATTTGTCTTTTGTTGTTGAGGTATTGGATTTTCCTATAAATTTTAGAGATTAGAATTTTGTTGGATTTGTCATAACCCCCAATTTTTTCCCAGTTCGTAGGTTCTCCTTTTACTCTTTTGGTGAAGTCTTTTGATGAGCTTAAGTGTTTAATTTTTAAGAAGATTCCAGTTATCTAGCTTATCTTCTGGTGTTTGTGTGTCATTAGTTATGATTTGTATGCTATTTATGCCATGTACTAGGGCCTCTAGTGTTGACCTTATTTTGTCTTGCATGATCTTTATAGCTTTTGGTTTTATATTTAGGTCTTTGATCCATTTTGAATTAGCTTTTGTGTATGGTGTGAGGTATGGATCCTGTTTCATTTTTTTGCCAATGAACATTCAATTTTGCCAGCGTCATTTGTTAAAAGACTGTCTTTTCCCCCATTTAATGGACTTTGTTCCTTTGTCTAAGATCAGGTGGATGGATTTGCATTTGGGTTCTTGATTCTGTTCCATTGGTCAGTGTGTCTGTGGTTGTACCAGTATCAGGCTACTTTGACTACTGTAGCTGTATAGTTGGTTCTGAGGTCAGGATATGCAAGTCCTTCTACTTTATTCTTCTTCTTCAATAGTGATTTACTTACCTGGGTCCTCTTTCCTTTCCATTTAAAGTTAATGATTAGTTTTTCCATCTCATTAAAGAATGCTGTTGGTATTTGGATCAGGATTCCATTATATTGTAGACTGCTTTGGGTAGAATTGATATTTCACAATGTTCAGTCTACCTATCCATGAGCATGGTATTTTTTTTCATTTATATAAGGCCTTGTTTGCTTTCTTGCAAATGTTTTATAGTTTTTTTGCACAGGTTTTTACATCCCTGGTTAGATTTATTCCTAAATATTTTATTTTTTAAGGACTATTATAAATGGTCTTGTTTTTCCGATTTCCTTTTCATCATTCCCTTTATTAGTGTATAGGAATTTCTGATTTTTATATGTCTATCTTGTATCCTGTTAGCCCTCTGAATCTTTCTCTTAGTTCCAGTAGTTTTCTTGTGAAGTCTTTTGAGTTTTCTTTGTACAGTATCATATCATCCACAAACAGGGGTAGTTATACTTCTTCCTTACCAATTCGGATGCCCTTTATTTCTTTTATCTTGCCTTATTTCGCTAACTAGGACTTCCAGCACAACGTTAAATAGCGGTGATGATAAACGGCATCCTTGTCTTGTTCCTATTCTCAAGGGGAATGTTTTCAGCCTCTTTCCATTAGGAATGATGTTGGCTGTTGGTTTTGTATAGATGCTATTTATTGTGTTGAGGATTTCCCTTCTATACCTATTTTATTGAGAGTTTTTATCAGGAATGCGTATTGGATTTTATTGAATTCCTTTTCCGCATCAATTGAGATGGTAATGTGATTGTTTTGTTTTATTTATGTGGTGGATTACATTGATTTTCTAAGGTTGATCTATCCTTGCATACCTGTTATGAATCCAGCTTGGTTGTGGTGCATTTTTTTTTTTTTTTTTTGACATGATGCTGAATTCTATTAGCTAGAATTTTGTTGAAAAATTTTGCATTTGTATTCATGAGAGATATTGGTCTGTAATTTTCTTTTTTTGTGGTATCTTTGCCTGGTTTGGTATCAGGGTTATGCTGGCTTCAGAGAATGAATTTGGAAGTATTCCATTCTTTTCTAAGTTCTGAAATAGTTTGAGCAGTATTGTTGCAAGCTCTTCTCTGAATGTTTGGTAAAATTCTCCAGTGAAGCCATCTGGGTCAGGGCTTTTTTTTGTGGGGGGGAGGGGAGAGTTTTTTTTTTTTTTAAATACCATTTCAATCTCTTCTCTTATTATGGGCCTGTTCAGATTTTTGACCTTGGTTTGTGTTTGTTTAGGTAGGTAGTGTATATCTACAAATTTGTCCATTTCCCCTAGGTTTTCAAATTTGTTGGAGTATATTTTTCTCACTAGTCTGTTATGATCTTTTTTTATTTTAGTTGTGTCCATTGTCATGTCTTTCTTTTGGGTTATTTATGTCCTCTCTAGTTTTTGCTTTTGTCAGTTTGGTAAATGATTCATTGCTTTTGTTGATCCTTTCACAGAACCAAATTCGTGTTTTTTGATTCTTTCTATTGTTTTCTATTTCATTTATTTCTGCTCTGATCTTTATTCGTTCCTTTCTTCTGGTGGCTGTGGGCTCCTATTGCTGATTTCTTTATATTTGTTTGAGTTGTTAGTTTAATGTTTTCATTCTGTCCTTTCTTCTTTTTTAGATGTGTGCATCTGTTGCTAAATTGACCTGTGAGTACTGCCTTTGCTGTGTCACAAAGGTTTAGGTTTTGGCATGGTGTATTTTCATTCTTGTTTGATTCTAGGAATTTTTTTTATTCCATATTTGATTTCTTCTATTACTCAGTGCTTTTTAAACAAAGTGTTATCCAGTTTCCATGTATTTGATTTTTTTTCCTTCTTCTTCCTCTTATTTCTACTTTTATGGTGCTGTGCTGAGAGAAGATGCTTTGTAATATTTCAGTGGTTTGCATTTTGTTGAGGGTTGCTTTGTGGCCTAAGATGTAGTCTATTCTGGAGAACGTTCCAGGTGTTTTGGTAAAGAATGTGTACTTTGCTGCTGTTGGCTGGAGTGTTCTATGTATGTCTGCGAAGTCAAATTGGTCGATTGTGGCCTTTAGCTCTTCTGTACTTTCATTGAGTTTCTTTTTAGATGTTCTGTCCTTTACTGAGAGTAGTGTGTTGAAGCCTCCTACTACTGTTGTGGAACTATCAGTTTCTCTTTTCAGTGATGTTAGAGTTTGTTTTATGTATTTTGGAGCCCTGTCATTGGGTGTGTAGATATTTATTATGGTTATGTCCTCATGGTGGATTGTCCCATTAATCATTATATAATGTCCTTTTTTGTCTTTTATGGTGGATTTTGTTTTAAAGTCTATTTTATCTGAGATTAGTATTGCCACCTCTGCTCTTTTTTGGCTGCTCTTTACTTGATATATTTTTTTCCATCCTTTAATTTTTAATGAATTTTTGTCTTTTTTCCTAAGGTGTGTCTCTCATAGACAGCATATTGATGGGTGCGGTGTTTTTTTTTTTTTTTAATCCATCTGTCTCTCTCTGTCTCCTTATGGGTGCATTTAATCCACTTATGCTCAGTGTGATTATTGATAGGTATAAGTTTATTGCTGTTATTTTATAGTGCTTTTTTGTGGTGCTGATGTTTTTTTTGTTCCTCTTACTCTTCTGTGCAGTATTCCTTTTTTGTGGATTTTTTTCATTTCTTTCGTTTTGGTAAATTTTGTGTTTACTGAGGTTTTATATTTTTCCTCTTTGTTTTGATGAGTAGGTTTATTAAGATTTTTTTGTGGTTACCTTGAAATTTACCACTATCTTCCTAAGTTTAATCTAGTCTTTTATTACTTGATAATGCTTTGACTTTCTTTCTATTTGAAAGCTCTGTACCTATATTATTCATGCCCTTTTTTATTTTTCTGACCTTGTTGTCATTTATGAATTGACATCTCTGGTTCCTTGCTGTAAATTTTTTAGTGATGTTTCATCCTTGAGATTCATTATGTAGGTTGGTATCTGGCTGATGCTATCTTATGTACTAGATTCAGCTTGTTGTCTGATATTGGTGATTCTCTAACCTGAGGACTCCCTTTAATAATTCTTGTAAGTTTTACACGTTCCCTAATTTCTTTTTATCTGGAAACGTCCTAATTTTGCCGTCATATTTGAATGAGAGTTTTGCAGAATGTATTATTCTTGGTTGGTTGTTTTTTTTCTTTCGGGATTTTTATATATGTCATTCCATTGCCTTCTTGCCTACATGGATTCTGCCGAGTAAGCAGAGCTTAGTCTTATTGTTTCCCCGTTGTATGTGACTTTTCGTTTTTCTCAAGCTTCTCTCAGGGTTGTTTTTTTGTCTTTGGGTTTAGCCAGTGTGATTATGATATGTCTTAGTGTTTTTCTTTTGGGGTCTATCTTAAATGAGCTTCGTTGAGCTTCTTGGATGGTTGGCATTTTGTCTTTCATGATATTAGGAAAGTTTTTGGTCAGCAAATCTTCAGTGACCCTCTCTGTGTTTTCCATTTTCTCCCCCTGTTCTCACACTCCGAGCGCTCAAAATTTTTACTTCTGACTGTATCCCACATCTTTCTCAATATTCTTCCTTCTTTTCTCTGATTTTTCCTCAGTCAAAGTGGTATTTGTCTTCAATTTAGCTGATCCTGTCTTCAATTGTTTCAAATTTTCTCCTAAAACCTTCCATGGCTCTGTCCATTTCTGAAATCTTGTTATCTCTTAAATTTCTAATTACTGTTTTCATACGATTTCCAGTTATTGTTTATTTTGGCATTTTATTCCTGTCATTATTTTCCTGAATTCTTCTGTTGCTTTGTCTGTGTTTTCCCTGATTTTGTCTGTATTTTCCATGATCTTGTCTATTTTTTCCTTATTTTTGTCTGTGTCTTCCTTCACCTGTTGGAGAACCCTGAATATTAGAGTTTTGAATTCCCTATCAGGTAGTTCCAGTGCTTTTTCTTCTACTGCAAGGTCATCTAGTGTTTTATTTTGCTCACTTTCTAGAGCCATTCTTTCCTGTGTTTTTTTTTTTTTAAATAAATTTTGATATTGTCTGCTCTCTCTGGGACATTCAGGAATTATTTTCTTCATTTTTTGATTGTAGATTTGATTGTTTCATCCTGCTTTTTCGTTTTATTGAGTTATATCTGGACAGGTGGGCTAGACATGTTTTGTTACTTGCTCACCTGTGGGCACAATACTTCTCACCACCTTGTCCAGGTGGGCAGGACTGGTCACTCAGCTATGGTGCAGCAGGGCAGGTCCAGTGGGGGTGGATGAGTAGGGATAGGTAGTTTGTAGCATGATCTGGGGCCAATGGGGCAGGGCTGAGGGCCAGTGCAGGGCAGGCTCTGGGGTACTGCATCAGTACCACTTGAGGGCTCAAAAGCACAGCATTCAGCACACAGTACAGATAGGTAGAGGGAAAGGGGAAGACGTGATGTACTGTACAGGTGCTCTGTCTCTTGTTGGTAGCTCCGTGAAGTAGCCTTCATATACTCCCTGTCCACAGTCCTTGGTGACTTAGTTCCAAGATGGTGAATTCATGTGGCAATGAGCTGGTATTTCTCTGTCTGAGAGACGTTGGCAGAGACCTTGTACAGGGAAGAAGGGTAGGGAGGTGGGAAAGTGTGTGTCCTTGGTTACCGGGTGCTCTGTCTCTTGTTGCAAGCTCTGTGAAGTTGCCTTCCCTTACTCCCTGTCTGAGTTCCTTGGTGGCTCTAGTCTAAGATGGTGAATTTGTGCCTTGTTAGCTGATAGGAGGCCTGCACTCTCTAGCTGTCCTTATTCTCTGTTCTCTGTCAGTTTCTCATTTCATTCAGTGCTTGATCAAGTTCTTTATTCCTGCATTAGTGCTTAGGGTTCCATGATTGATGTTTGTATCTGTTTTACTTAGTTTTCTGGGTCTTTACTGCAGAGGGACATCATGGTGCTTCTTTCTATAGCACCATCTTCATTCTTATTTCTGTCCTTTTAAAAAATTAATCATCATTAACCCCCAGATGAGGTTCTACTACTCCCAAGTCAGCAACGAGGTGAGAAGGAAATGAATAGAGAGCTTTCAGCTAGTAGTCAAATGCAAATCGATTGTGGCACCCAGGGACCCTGTGCAGTGGTTAAGCACTTGGCTGCTAACTCTAAGGTAACAACTTGAACCTACCAGCCACCCTGAGGAAGGAAAGACCTGGTGATCTGCTTCAGTAAAGATTACAGCCTAGGAAACCCTATGGGGGCAGTTCTACTCTGCCCTATAGGGTCACTATGAGTCAGAATGGACTCGGTGACACACAACAACAATAACAACAATGAGCTGTTTAACTTTCTATGTATATTTATTTTTAGACCTATTTTTATTGACTGCAGGCAATCTCTATCTCTTTCTTTTTTCTTTAATACACAAACTGCTCATTTTCTTGCAGCTTTTCAGATTCTTTCAAATTTTCTTTCCCCAGGAAGAACCTTTGGAAGCTTATATGTCTTTAGTAAATCTTTTCAATAATTCCTGGCTGTGGCAGACGCAAGGGGAGCTAGATCATGCCTGTCTATAGATAGTAGCAGTAGGAACAGTCACAAGAGAGAAACAGAAGGCAAGAGCAGAGTTAGTTTAAGTGGACTAAAGGCAAATGAAACCAGCGTTACCTCATGATTAATATTCTAAACTATAGCCACAAATCTTCCAATCTGAAAGATGTGCTCTATTTGCAGGGGCTAATTATATATACTCTCCACCTTTACTGATCATTATATCTTGTTTCAAGAGTGTTAGAATTTTCTTAGGGCAGTTCTTCCAAATGAGTTACCCTTAAGGATTTAGTAAAAGCCCACACTAAAGACATTCTAGAAAGAGGTAACACTTTGGAATATAGGCCATATGGAGTGGTTTTTCCCAGGCCTCTGAATAAGGCAGCTGATGCATATGGCAATTGGGCCACCACACCATCAGCAGTAAATTGCTGCATCTATGTGTGCTTTTCATGCCCAGTTTACATTGTGCTTACTTTGGGCTCCGAATCTCTTCCAATTCCAACCACACAAGAGAACATACATTAACGCAAACATGAAAGAGATCTGTTTTCACTTTGTCTACTTTCATTAAGACTTGAAAACCCGTAATCTTTCTATTGAGAGCTTATTTGGTGAATTAATGATGACAGAGGATTATGTTACTGGTATTTCTTTATGATTTCCCCCCTACTTTCTAGGATCTCTGCACTCACTCCATCGATTTTTTTTTTTTCTTTCTTTTTGAGATAAAATGGCAATAGTAAAAAATAACTACTGTCCTTTGGGAACTACTATGGGCATGTAAGGTGCTGGTGCTGTATGGTGGTTAAAAGCCCAGGCTTGAGATGTAGCAGATCTGCGTTCTGAGTCCTGCTCTACCTTTTATGATTTTGTGACTTAGGACTGGTTACTAAACCTCACTGCAAAGTGAAGGGAAATGAGAGTCAGACCTACTTAGGGGTGTATAAGAAGGACTAAGTGGGATAACGTATGGAAAGCACTCAGCCCAATGTATGGCATCTGGCAGGTGTTCATCATCGTCCCAATTAACATCACCATGTGCCAGCACTACAAAAGGGACTTTACATACGCTCTCTCCTATAATCCAACAGAGTAAGTGGTATTTTAAACACTACTTTGTAGAAGCTGAAACGGAGGCTCAGAGGGATTGCACTACATAGGCATGTTGCTGATTTATGTGGAAGGGCCAGGTACTCAGGAAAGAGCTGGGCTCTTGCCACACTGCTTTCTCCTAACTTAAGGTACATTGGAATGGCAATTCTAATACATGAAGTGCGATTTTCTAAAATATCTGTTGCAATTATATTTGAGTTGTAAAAGTAAAAAAGAAAAAAATTCACTGACACTCCTTTTTAGCTAGTGAGCTATCTTGGTGGTATAGTGCTTAAGGGTTCAGCTGCTAACCAAAAGGTCAGCAGTTCGAATCCACCAGCTGGTCCTTGCAAACTCTATGGGGCAGTTATACTCTGCCCTATAGTATTGCTAAATGTTGGAATTGACTCAAGAGCAATGGGGGTTTGGTTTTTTAAATTTAATCTCAAATATGTAGTGGGAGTAGAAGATATTCTTACCAAAAAGGAAGAGGTTTGATTCTGGCCTCATTTCAACTTTATCTTCTACAGACTCTTAGAATGTTATTCATGAACACCAAATAATGAAGGAAAATGCCAAAACAGTGAAAATCCTTTTATTTATTTGTTTATTAATTAACTTATTCAAGCATTTATTGAGCTCCTACTTGTCAGAAAACACAATGGATACAATGATAAAAACCTACAGGCCTCACTTTGGAGGAACTTAAAACCAAGTTTAATAACATTATAATTATAATATATATAATTTGTTTTTTGCGGCAATGACAGTTTGAAAATATTTGTCTTCTGCAAGAAACATATGTTCTAAGCCATGGAAGCACATGAGCCTTCAAAGTTACTATCTTCTTAAACATTTGGTAAGAATTTATGAATTCATTACATGTTCCTTTGAAAATACCTATTTAGATAATAATCTTGTATTTCCTTTCTCTAAAGACCTTGGACTGAATTAAATTGAATGTAAAATTCTCCCTTGTCTTACATTATCATGTGGGATTTTTATAGAGCAACTATCCCACAGGTATTATTTATTCTTAATTATTGAGGTTAAGACCTTGGGCTCTGTGGTTAGACAATCTGGAACCCTAGTTCTGCCATTTATTAGCAGTGTGATCTTGGGAAAATTACTTGAAACATTAGTATAATCATATTGCTTACCTTATAGTGTTATATGGATTAAATAGTAAGTGATAAATAATGTTAGATATTATTAATTAACTAATAATATTAGTTATTATTAGTAAATAACTAATTTTGGGGTATTAGTTATATTAATAACTATTATATTAACAAGTAATAACTAATATTATTAGTTATGTACTAACAAGTACCAAAATGTAAAAAGATTAAGGGGAAGTCTGAGAACAAAAGCAACCTTCACTGCAATATATACTCAGTAGAACAGCACTAAATGTGTAATGTTGGTTATAAACCAAAGGCAAACCTAGGTGGCACAGACAATTAGCCCAAAGTTGGCAGTTCAAACTCACTCGTAGGTGCTTTGGAAGACAGGGCTGGTGATCTGCTTCTGAAAGTTCACAACCTTGGAGAACAGTTCTACTCTGCACACATGTGGTCACCATGACTCTGAATCAACTCAACAGCAGCTAGCGACAACAACACGACTAAAGTGTATATTTATTTTATTATTATCCACAATAATTAAATCTTGAAAAATTTTTCTAACAACTCTATTAAGTTAATTCCAATTGAGTTCAATAGCAGTGTATGGTCTTTTAAACCACACAAAACATTATATGCTACAGCAGAGATAGCAAACAATGTGATAAAGGAAGGATACAATTTTTAAGAACAAAACCGGAGAAGTGTCAAAATCCTCAAAGTTTCTAAATTATTTGTAGAAAGCTAATGATTTAGGAGTTAATAACATCCATAAGTAATCTGGTCCCAGTGCACATTTGAGGAGCTGTGCACGTCCCTCTTCTTGAATCTAAGGTTGATGGTCAAGCAATATGGTAGCAAAAAGCATGCCCTTTTCCTTTACCATTCTTGTGGTTACAGAATCAAGTATCAGATAAATCAAGTTCAAGAGAGTAGACTGCTAGCAGGGGTTAGTGTCACCTGAGGACCTGCAAACTTTAAGAACTTCAGAGGAGCTCCAGTACTCACTTCCTGGGATGCCCTAGTCCTGGGATGCCCCTGCTGTATGAGGATGGCTTTCTCTCACTGCTGTAGAATCATATGGCCCAACCTTTCCTGCTAGGAAATACAGAGGTACCTAGGATTTTCTTTTTTTTTTCTACTATCACTTGTTCAATTCTTGATATAATTAGCGCTTACTCTTGCAGGTTTTTTTTTTTTTTTTTTTTTTACCATGAGAATTGCTAACTCTAATATTAAAAATAAAGGACAATTGAATTGCTTCAGCAACTAGCTCTCTGACATTCACTATCATAAACAAGAATGTTTGTTTCACCATTTTGAAAAGAAACCTATTGTTAAATATCCAACACTTAATTATTATTTAGGTTTAGAGATATTAGAACCCATATTAGAGATATTAGAAAGGATAAATTATATGTAGTTGTTCATAGATACATATTTACATTTTAGATAATTGGGGAGAGAGATACCAGACCCAAATGTATTCTTATTTCCCCTTTATCCACTTTGTATACCTTATTTTATTACTCTCTTAGTTATCTAGTGCTGCTATAACAGAAATGTCATGAGTGGATGGCTATAACAAATAGAAGTTCATTCTCTCACAGCTTATAAGGTTAGAAATCCAAATTCAGGTGGTCAGCTCCAGGAGAAGTCTTTCTCTCTCTGTCAGCTTTGGAGGAAGGTCCTTGTCATCAGTCTTCCCCTGGACTAGGAGCTTCTCAGCCCAGGGATCCTGGGTCCAAATGGCATGCCCTTCTCTTGGCACTACTTTCATGGTGGTATGATATCCCCCATGTCTCTCTGCTTGCTTCTCTCTTTTATATCTCAAAAGTGATTGATTTAAGAAACAATCTAATCTTGTAGATTGAGTCCTGATTTATTAACATAACTGCCTCTAATCCTACCTCATTAACAACATCATAGAGGTAGGATTTACAACAAGTAGGAAATCACTTAAGGTGACAAAATGGTGGATAATCACACAATGCTGGGAATCAAGTTGATAGATATTTGGGGGAGGTACACAATTTAATCTGTGACAATTACCTAGGTGAAGATCTAGAAGTCACTACCAAAAGAATTTGTCCTGAACTCATTTTTACCAGATCAAACTACAAATAATGAAAATGTAAGAAAATTCAATAAGTGTACTGCTTTTCTCTTTATTTCTGAAAACATTTGAGGATTTTCTTTCACTTTGGGGATCAATGTGCTGATAATGCTTGTGTAGCTCAGTAAGTTTGTTTTTTTTTTTTTTAAAGTAAGTATTTTTGTTTCTTTCTGTGATTTATTTTATCTACAGTGTGTCCCCATATCAGCTACTTAGCTGACTCATAAGTGAGAAAAATTGATCATGCTTTGTATTACAGTAAAATCAACATTTCTGAACCGAGCTTTATTCTTTCTTTTTTTTTTACCCAAATTACTGAATATTTATTTAGATTGAGACATCAACAAATCACACTTTTTTTAAAGGGGAAAATACTACAAACATCACAAAGTCTATAAAAATAAGAGTAATTTTATTAAGTACCTGCTTGATTTCCCTCTATAATATCTTTTCCTGTACTTTTTGGCTGCATCTGCTGTGAACATTCATAACAATGTCTTTATAACTTATTTCTTTCTTTTTTTTAAGTTCTATTAATTTTTTTTTATTTTTATTGTGCTTTAAGTGGAAGCTTACAAATCAAGTCAGTCTCTCACACAGAAACTTATATACATCTTGCTACATACTCCCAATTGCTCTCCCCCTAATAAGATAGTCTGCTCCCTCCCTCCATTCTCTCTTTTCATGTCCATTTCGCCAGCTTCTAACCCCCTCTACACTCTCATCTCCCCTCCAGACAGGAGATGCCAACATAGTCTCACTTGCCTACCTGATCCAAAAAGCTCACTCCTCACCAGCATCCTTCTCTAAACCATGGTCTAGTCCAACCCCTGTTTGAAGCGTTGGCTTTGGGAATGGTTCCTGCCCTGGGCCAACAGAAGGTCTGGGGGCCATGACCACTGGGGTCCTTCTAGTCCCAGTCAGACCATTGAGTCTGGTTCTTTTATGAGAATTTGGGGTCTGCATCCCACTGCTCTCCTGCTCCCTCAGGGGTTCTCTGTTGTGTTCCCTGTCAGGACAGTCATCAGTTATAGCCGGGCACTATCTAGTTCTTCTGGTCTCAGGCTGATGTAGTCTCTGGTTTATGTGGCCCTTTCTGTCTTTTTGGTTTGTAATTACCTTGTGTCCTTGGTGTTCTTCATTCTCCTTTGGTCCAGGTGGGTTGAGACCAATTGATGCATCTTAGATGGTCACTTGCTAGTGTTTAAGACCTCAGATGCCACTCTCCAAAGCGGGATGCAGAATGTTTTCTTAATAGATTTTATAAATTATTTCTTTAGTGAAAGAGTTAAAAGATAGTTCAATCTTTCTTTTAGCCTAACCAGTAAACTAGTAGAGACCCCATGTGTGTCCAGGTAGAAGACACATGGGGTCCCCAAGGTCCATGGGGTTTTCAAGGCTGTAGATCAGAAGTAGATCACCAGGACTTTTCTTCTGAGGCACCTTCAGATAGGTTTTAAGCTCCATTCTTTCAGTTAGCTGTCAAGAACTTAATCGTTTGTGCCACCCAGCAACTTCTTTTAAGTTGTTTTTATCATTATTAGGTACCATCAAGTCAATTCTGACTCATAGTGACCCCATGTGACAGAGCAGATATGCCCCGTAGGGTTTTCTAGGCTATAATTTTTTTTTTAATTTTATTCTGCTTTGGGTGAAAGTTTACCCAAATTAGTTTCTCATTCAAAAATTTATACACAAATTGTTTTGTGACATTGATGGCAATCCCTACAATGTGGCTGCGCTCTCCCCCTTTCTACCTGGGCTCCCCATGTCCAGTCGTACAGTTTTCCTGTCCCTTCCTGTCTTTTCATCTTACTCTCGGACAAAAGTTGCCCGTTTGAGCTTATATACTTGACTGAACTATGAAGCACATTCCTCGCATGTGTTATTGTTTGTTTTATAGATCTGTCTAATTTTTGTCTGAAAAGTGGGCTTTGAGAGTGGCTTCAGTTCTGAATTAGCAGGTTGCTCAGAGTTCCTCCTGTCACAGTAAGTCTAGTCTTTTTTTGTGAATTTGAATTTTGTTCTATATTTTTCCTCTACTCTCTCTGGGACAATCTATTGTGATCCCTGTCAGAGTGGTCAGTGGTGGTAGCTAGGTACCATCTAGTTCTTCTGAGCTCTAGCTAGTAGAGGCTGTGGTGCATTATTCCCTTGGACTAATATTTTCCTTGTGTCTTTGGTTTTCTTCATTCTCCTTTGCTCCAAACGTGACAGGAACAATAGATATATCCTGGATGGCCGCTGATAAGTTTTAAGATCCCAGGTACTACTCACCAAAGTAGGATGTAGAACATTTTCTTTATGAACTATGTTATGCCAATAGACCCACATGTCTCACGAGATCATGATCCCCAGCCTTCAACCCCAGGAACTCATTTTGCCTTGGTCAAGTAGTGCTGCCTTCCCCTATATTGTGTGTTGTCTTTCCCTTCATCAATAGTTGTCTGCTATTTAGTATCGGTTTTCTCTCCCTACCCCTTCGTTCCCTTGTAACCATCAAAGATTTTTTGTCTTTGTGCAAACTTTTTCTTGGGTTTTTATGTCAGTGGTCTCATACAATATTTGCCCTTATCTGATTGACTTATTTCACTCAGCATAATGCCCCCCAAATTTATCCATGTTGTGAGATGTTTTTCAGATTCACTACTGTTCTTTATCATTGTATAGTATTCCATCGTGTGTAAAGTAGGTACCATAATTTGTTTATCCATTTATCTATTGATAGGCACGTAGGTTGTTTCCTTCTTTTTGCTATTGTTGATAACGCTGCAATGAACATGGGTGTCCGTAAGACAGCTCTTATTTCCCTAGGTTATATTCCTAGGAGTGGGATTGATGGATCATATGGTAGTTCTATTTTTAGCTTTTTAAGGGGGTACCCTGGTGGCGCAAATCATTTTCCATAATGGTTGTACCATTTTACATTCCCACCAGTAGTGCATAAAAGATTCAATTTGCCCAAAACCTCTCCAACATTTGTTACTTTGTTTTCTTTTTTTTTTTAATTAGTACCAGTAATGTCAGGTGAGATGATATCCCATTGTAGTTTTGATCTGCATTTCTCTAATGGCTGATCATCTCCAGAATTTCCTCATGTGTCTGCTAGTCACCTGAATGTCTTCTTTGGTGAAGTGTCTGTTCATATCTTTTGTCTGTTTTTTAATTGGATTATTTGTCTTTTTGTTGTTCAGGTATTGAAGTACTCTGTAGATTTTAGTAAATAGACCCTTGTCAGATATGTCGTAGCCAAATTTTTTCCCAGTCTGTAGGTTGCCTTTTTACTCTTTTGGTGAAATCTTTTGTTGAGTATAAGTGTTTGATTTTTAGGAGCCCCCAGTTATCTAGTTTATCTTCTGTTATTTATGCATTGTTACAGTTTTTATTGTATTTATGCTATGTATTAGAGCCCCTAGTGTTGTCCTTACTTTTTCTTCCATGATCTTTATCATTTTAGGTTCTATATTTAGGTCTTTGATCCATTTTGAGTTAGTTTTTGTGTATGGTGTGAGGTATGGGCCCTGTTTCATTTTTTTATAAATGTGAGCACTATTTGTTAAAGAGACTGTCTTTTCCCCATTTAATAAACTTTGGTGTTTTGTCAAAGATCAGCTGATCATAGGTGGATGGATTTACATCTGGGCTCTTGATTCTTTTCCATTGGTCTATGTTTCTGTCCTTGTACCAGTACCAGACTGTTTTGACTACTGAAATCAGTTCTTGAACACCAACAAAAACAATAATGACTTCCTAGCTCATTATGTTGCGCATATTTTATTAATAAAATGATTTAAATTATCGTTTCTAGAATGATAGAAAAAGGAAGGGAGTGATGTCACCTTAGAAAAATATATAATAAATAAATTATATCTGACTCCTCTCTGTGCTCACACCCTTCACAATGTGATTTTGTTGCTCCATTCTTCCAGAAGTTGAGCCTTCTTCTCTTCCATGCCTTTAAATGGACATCCAGTTATGTTAAAGAGACTGTCTTTTCCCCATGTCCCCATGGTGGTAGAGTGGTTAAAAGCTTGGCTGCTCACCAAAAGGTCAGCAATTCGAATCCACCAGCTGCTTCTTGGAAACCCTATGGGAGCAGTTCTACTCTGTCCTATAGGGTTGCTAAGAGTTGGAATCAACTCGAAGGCAATGTTTTTTCCCCCCATCTAATGGACTTCGGCACTTTGTCAAATGTCTGCTGCCTGTAGGTGGATGGATTAAGTCTGGAGAACCCAGCTTTTTTTTTCTTAATTTTGATTTGGACAGCAGGTGATTGTAACCATGTAACTATTTCCTGTGTTTCTTGGTCACACATGTTTGTCAAGTAAATATAATATACGGCACATCTTCCTAATGACCCCCACTTCCTGCACTATAACCCAGCTCAAAACTTAAGAATATTTGAAGGCTGAGCCAGAACAGCAATGTTATCAACTTTAATTTGTCACTCTGCAGCTTGCCTCCATATTAAGCTCCCATGTCCAGAGATGGTCCATAACTTTGAGATTAGCTAAACCTATGAGATAATGCATCTTATTTCTTTAATCATTAGTGGTGTGCTGCCAGGAATTTATAAATGCCGGTCAATGCTTTTGTTTGCTTTAGGGCACGTTTGCAATCAATCTGCAAAGGTTTGAATAGAAACCACCTAGCCTTGAGAAATGATGACATCCTCACTCAGATAAATAAAGATACAAGGAAAAATCATAACTAAGTAAAAGATGTTGAATGCTAAGTGAAAATAGGAAAAATGGATTTCCTAGGAGGAGCCACAGAATTATAAAATTATAAGGACTTTAAGTATGAAAAAAATAAGCTCCAAAGAGACAAGGTTACTCAGATATGTGAGTTAAAGTCAACTCCGAATCCAACACTCATTCCACATCAATGGGAAGCCTCCTTCAATGTTGTCGTTGTTGTTGTTAGGTGCTGTCAAGTCACTTCTGGTTCATAGCAACCCTGTGTACAACAGAACGAAACACTGCCCGGTCCTGCACCATCCTCACAATCATTGTGCTTGACCCATTGTTGCAGCCACTGTGTCAGTCTGTCTCATTGAGGGTCTTCCTCTTTTTTGCTGACCCTCTAGTTTACCAAGCATGATGTCCTTCTCCAGGGATTGGTCCCTCCTGCTAACATGTCCAAAATATGTGAGACATGATCTAGCCATTCTTGCTTCTAAAGAGCATTCTGGTTGTACTTCTTCCAAGACAGATTTGTTCATTCTTTTGGCAGTCTGTGGTATATTCAGTAATCTTTACCAACACCATAATTCAAAGATGTCAGTTCTTCTTTGGGCTTCCTTATTCATCAACCAGCTTTTGCATGCATATGTGATGATTGAAAACACCATGGCTTGGATCAGGCACACCTTAGTCTTCAATGTGGTATCTTTGCTTTTTAACACTTTAAAGAGGTCTTTTGCATCAGATTTGCCCAGTGCAATGTGGCATTTGATTTTTTTAAAGTAAGATGAGATCTTTGACAATTTCGATATTTTCTCTGTTTATCATAATGTTGCTCATTGGTCCAGTTGTGAGGATTTTTGTTTTCTTATGTTGAGGTGTAATCCATACTGAAGGTTGTGGTCTTTGATCTTCATCGGTAAGTGCTTCAAGTCCTCTTCACCTTCAGCAAGCAAGATCGTATTATCTGCATAACACAGGTTGATAATGAGTCTTCCTCCAATCTTGATGCCACGTTCATCTTCATATGGTCCAGATTCTCAGATTATTTGCTCAGCATACGAATTAAATAAGTATGGTGAAAGGATACAACTCTGATGCACGCCTTTCCTGACTTTAAACTATGCATTATCCCCTTGTTCTGTTGAACAACTGCCTCCCTCAATAGAACACATTATACAGAAGCTGCCACAAGCAAACTAGACCCCAGGAGTCTGGGATCCTGTATTCCTTTAAACCAGAGCTGAACAATGTACACAGACACACAAACTCACAAAAGGATTACTATTAGCGAACAGAGGGCTGAATCACTTGGTCTTTTTCACTTTTCATTCAAGGAGTTTATGATGATTCATATAGGTGAATACATGAGGCCATTCTTATCACAAGAAGGTCTGTAGAACTAAGAGGTAACAGTGTGGAGGGGTAAAGACCATGGACAAAATCAGAGTCATATGTATCAGAGTTAGCCAGAGCCTCTTTAGCCAAGAATCACAGAGCATAGAGGAAGGCAATGGCTAAGTCTGGGTGTGACAGTCTGTACCTCAGCACTCTCTACTCTGTAGACTCGGAAAGGCAGAGAACTGGGAAATAGCAGGGTAAGCGGGGGCTCTGGTCATGTACCTATAATGCCTTAAAATCCCAAGGCCTCCATGGAATAAAGGTGTGCCTTCTGAGGCCACATGGACTGTAAAGACTGAATACGTCCAGACAGGGGTAACAATTTGTCTTTCATACACATGACCCTTCTTAAAGCTTTAGTGTTTCAGTGCGGCTGGTGGTAAAAATCTTTGCTTATGAACTAAGGCTTTCTAGTTGCCTGTAGATATAGTCTGGGGATTCTCTGACTAAACATACACTGCATATATGTGCATTACATGTGGTCAGGCTGATTTGTAAAAATGTGAAATCTGATTATATATGCTTGTGCACTGAAAAATTCACGTCTGACTGTGCATATTCCTCAGCAATACCTGTGGCAATATACTGGCAGAGGAATCCCTTCACTTTTTACTCTGCACGGTGGGAATTTGCAACTATACATAGGACCAGGCAATGTGAGAACATACTTCACACTTGGGCAATAACTGTTTAGTCCAGGGTTTTTTTTTGTTGTTGTTGTTGTTTAATATATTTTATGTATAATTCTTAAATAATTAAAATACAAATATTGTCAGATCCAAGGTGGATGATGAAAGCCTTACTTGGAGAACAGTTTCTCATCTGCATCAGAACCCTTGGCCCCTCTCATAGAGAACCTAGATCAGTAGGATTAAACTCAGGCTAGAAATGCATGTTTTAAAAAAATCCTAGAAAGCAGAATCATCCGTCACATACTTAACTTGTAGAAACTCTAACTCATGCCACCACTTGGCCCTAATACAAATCCCAAACATAAAGCCCAACCTCTCAGGCTTGAATAAAAGAACATTTGTGATGAACTGAAGACCTGAAGTCATGTGACTCTCCGAGGGCCCAGTGTTACCACAAATGTCTGGGTAAAGGGAGTTGGGAGTCAGTTCCCCAAGCAGCATATCAGACTCCTCAAGCAGTTATGTCTTATTTGAATTTGCAGCCCCAGCTTCCAACACCAAGTTCAACATATAATAGATGCTGAAAAATTGCTTGATGAATAAAATGGCACAGTCATAAGGGAAAGTGAACAGAACTATTTTATAATCTCTATGCAACAGAGAGGAGAAATCCAGTAAGAAATAAGAACCAGGGAAAGTATATTAGAGCTAGATATCTATCATTCATTGCCATACTGCATGGGGTTTGGATCAAAATCTACATGGTCAAGGACATGGAGGTTGGGGAACTTACTCTTTGTCCTTTTACATATCGTGAACAGGTCTAGTGTTTATTCCTTGTCTTTTCTCAGTTTGTCAAGGTTCTGTTTAAAGGCTGAGGAATCTAATTTATACATGTGCTTATTGATCCTTTTCCCTTGACCTTAGAAAGAGATGAATGTAGTATTTTCAAAGGATGTCAATGATGAGGATGCTGAAGGAAAATGGAACATAGAGGATAGCAGGGCCACCATGCCAGGTGATCATTCTGGCGGAGGGTAGGAAGCAGGATCTCTGCTATAGCCAAATCTTTTTTTTTTTTTTTAAGTGAATCCTGTTGATTTACATGTGTAAACCACTGCCCTTTCATTCCTTTTATGTCTAAGTCTTTAAAGGGAGAATAAGCAATGCGCGAGAAGGATACCACCTGAGACAACATGAGCTAAGTCTTTATTAAGCATAACTTGACACTAACTGGCACCTCACTTCCGCTCAAATGCCAGATTACAAAGGTTTTACTGTGTGTACACCATGTCTATAGGGTAATGATACAGGATTTTTGTGTGGTTTATGGAAAGCAGTTCTCACAATTTTATAGCCACTTCCCGCCCTTTGCCCTACCCTTAGCAGTAAATTCCCTTTCTTTTAACGTTCTATATCCCTGCCTTTATTTCTAATCTCTTTTAGGTCAACAATGTTATAAAGGTTCAGTAAAATCAACTTCAGACTTTTCTCACTCTTTTTTATCTCTGATCCATCTTAATTTAGGGGAGAGAGAGAGAGAGTCAGAAAGAGAGAAAATAAATTATTTTTGTTGAGAGGTTTATATTCAGCTTTTGACAATTTCTATTGTTGAGAGGTTTATATTCAGCTTTTGATAATTTCTATTGCATGGAACAAGAAAATTAAATCAAAAAGAAACTAAGATGATTACTCTAGATCACTAAGTAGTTCATTGATGGGGAAAGCAAGAAAAAAAAAGAAAGAAAGAAAGAAAGGAAAGAAACCAACCTATATTTAAAGTATTTTAAGAAAGTTTTTTTTTTAACTTAATTTTTACCAACAAATTATCAAGTTGAATAGATATGAGGAGGAATTGTGAGATTCTCAGACCACCAAGAATACAGTAATGTACAATCAGCAAGTTTAGGAGTAACTCTTGTTTGTGGGGAAAAAATGGAAGTATGTTATCAATTAGAACCATAGCATAGCCTTTTTCTGTTGGGAAGTGCAATTATTTTTGGACTGTAACATGCAGTTTTATGGTGTTTCTCCCCTTAGATTTGGAGTTTGAATAATATCAGAAGAAAAGCTTTCTTGTTTCCCACAATCCACAGGAGGCTTGTGTTTCTGCACTCTTGCTCACACTCCGAAATTCTATTAGTCTCTCTCCTACCCTGGAGAGCAGATGATACCTTTTCATCCCTTGCAGAGCTGGCCTCCAAGTTGTAATGAAACCCACTAAAGAATGCAAGGAACACCATGCAAAAAGAGAGATCCAGGCTAAATGATACTCCAACTGGTAAATCTTGATGATTTCAGCTCCTTGAGAAACATGTGATATGTGTTTTCCCCAAAAAATACTGACTAAAGTTCCTCTCCACCTACTCTGAAGCATTTTCATATTTCCTCAAACAAAAGCACACCATCAAGGCAGACTGTTTGCACACACATAATTCATCCTGTAAGTACCATTGGCATTTAGTCAAAGGATTTTAAAGACAAGAAAGGTCTGTTTGGACATGAAGAGAAAATAACCATTGTGAAATTTCTCAGCAAAATCAGTTTACTGGGAGTGACTTGGAAGGTCAGGAGATTCTTTTTTTTTTTCCTGTTGCAACTGCTTAAACACTAGCTAGAAATAAAGATATTGGAACAGCTTCTTTGCTGTATGGCCATGATGCAACTCAGTGGTTTTAATTTTTTTTTTACCCAGGACAAGCCAATCCTGAAAATAGGTTTGTTTTCCACTAGTTCCTTAGAAAAGAAAATGTTTAGCTTTCCCCAGTCTGTCAATCTTGTGGTAAGAAAATGCCACCAGGGCACCTTTTATAAGAATCTGGGCTCAGAAACAGCTGTACAAATCATAAGTTTTTCCCCCGTTAGTCCGACTGGCATTCAAGTCAATGGGCATTTTAAGAGACGAATTATAAAGCAGGCTCACTCTGAAACCCAACCTGGGAGAGGGGCATAGACAGCCATGACAACCTGTTTAGAACTGGGTCCTCTGATATTGACATTGGATAAATGAGGAAAATCATTTATGGTACCAAGTAAAGCAAGCTCTCCTAGAGCTGTTATTAGCCTGCAGATAGAAAAGCAAATTGATGCAAAAGTCCAGCGTTTCTAGAAAAAGAAGGAAAAAAAAAAAGTCCTTGAGAGATGATATGGAGGATATTATTCTTTCATGAACTAATACTCTCTCCTTGTCAGTTTTAAATGAAGAAAAGGACTGAAATCCCCAAATGGGAAGCTAAATAAAGTGCTTTTTTTTTTAGTGCACAGCAATAGCAAGTGAATTGCTGAAACCATTTCAACCCAAAAGTGACAGAGGGCAGTAAATCATTTCCTTCCCCCTCGCACCTTCTCTTCCCCGCCAAAAAAAATTTGCTGTTAGACCTCACCCCATTAAAATGTAATTTTATCTCAATCCATGTCTGCCTTTGTTGCTGCTTGGGTCTGTCTACTTTCTTCCCACACTGGTCAGAGTGAGGATACTATTTACACAGGGTAGAAAAACAGCTGTCCTGGTAACAATCCTGGATGGGCACCCAAGATTAAATTGTGCAATGCAATGTGTCCCCCAAATGGATTCTGAAAGCTCCCTTTTAACGGTATCTGATGTGGTTTTGATGTGGTAGAGTATGCTTAAGGTGGATCGCCTTTCCTGGCTTTCTCCCTTCCCCTGTGAGACAGAATATGGGTCAGAGGAGGAGATAAACACTCAGGTCTAGGGCAAGTTTTTCCACTTAAATTGTTTCAATATGTTCTGAGCATCTTACCTTGTTCATCACTCAGAGCTTTTACAAAGACAACTGAACCCAACTTCCTTAGTAGAGCTGATTTCAGAGAAGCAAACAGCAGAATTATATTACAAATAAATTATTATGAAACCATTTCCCCTAAGGTTTCAATTTGCAAAGGGCTCTGTATGACTCTGTAGAGCAGGAGATCTGGAGGAAGGGTGCTTGGTAATAACCAAGGACATGACCCAGGGGATTGAAGAAATAATACAGAGTTTGGCCAGTAAAGGGCAAGGGGGAAAGGTTCAGATTGCTAAACTCATAGCTGTTGGGAAATTAAGAAGCGTTGATGGGAGAACATCCAAGTCAAATTGAACAGAATCAGAAAACTCTCTGATACAAAGGTAAATAAAGATCTATCTTCCTTTCCCTCCCAGGCTGTTCCCTCTGTATTTATTTTGGACAGCTGAGTATCATTCAGTAGTGATCAACATTTAATGAGCACCAATGATGGAAGACTCATAGAGCAAGATCCATTCACACAAAGTCAAGCAAGACATGGTTTCTAACTTCAACACATAAAAACCCTTCAACATAGTGCTGCTTGTTTGGCCTTGAATCTATCATTGGTTGGATAATGAATGTTGTGATCTCTCAATACCTAAATTTTCTGAGTGCTCAAGTATGTGTCAAGGACTGTGCTAGGCACTTTGTTTCTTAATTGTAATCCTCCCAATTAGCACCGTGAGTTAAATATTATTTACCATCTTTTACTGATGATGAACCAGACACTGAACAATGAAGTAAACTTGTACAAGATCACTTAATAAAAGGGAGAACCTAGGTTTAGATATTTTTAGGACTCAAAGCCTTTAATGTGTAGATACTTGAGTTTTCCATTTGGGTAGTTCATTTAAGTAATATGTTTGAACCTATGGTTAATATCCTCTTCTCACCCCTGTTGGGGAAGTATAGGACAAAAATTAGAAACAGGCAAGTCTTTTACATTGGCTAAGGGTAGATGGATAAGATAAAGAGGAAAATCAAGTGACAAACTGCAAGTGTGAAGTCATGATTTTGTAGTAGAGGTAGGCAAAAAGCCATAAGCCTGGGACAAAGATGAGTCTGGACACAAGAACACCAAACACTGCCAGTAGCTTCATGCAGTCCCAATGACTTTCTCTAGATCACTGCCTGTCACTACAAGTAATATCTTCTACATGAAGGGAGCTAGCAATTTTGTTAAAATTCTGGCAAATAATAAAATAATTCCTTCTATTTGATAACACCTTAGAGTTTCATTAACTTTAATTTCATCTTATCTTCAAAAATTCTGTGATTTCTCAGTCGAGGAAATTGAATTTAGAGAATTTGAACCAAAGGAAAAAAAAAAATCAACATATAAGGGGAAGACCAGTTGTTAAACGCAAATATTTTGACTGTCAATCCAGTGTGAACTTTTCGCTTTAAACTTTCTAAAAATATGCCACTTGCATGATTTTAAGATATTTTAATAGGAAGTTTAACATAGTTTATCATATTATTTTAGGAGTCACCCAGAGAAAACATTGATACCCTAAATACATATTTTTATTATTCTTATTTGGTAATAATTGGAGAAAAGTTATCTGCTGATAGTTTGATTCTTTTGGTAATATATCTGCCACTTGGTTGAGTTATGAGACAAAGTTTGGTTCTCTTTGCTGGGCTTCATTTTTTATATAGCAAAAAGCAGTTTAAAGTTAAATCTATGAAATAATTGAATAACTCAAGTTATAATCAAAATCAAAGTATTACTAAGAAATTATGGGCACGTGTTCTTGTGCTATTTATAAACTTTAAATGACATAATTCAAATATAAGTGTCAAAATTTCTGTTTAACCTCCGGCATGGTTTGTGTGTATTAAAACAAAACAAAACACAGTATCACATAAAATGTTTGTAAAGAGTATGTCACTGAAAAGTACCTTGGCAGAGAAGTCAAGATTCTTTTCTTTGATGGTGATGCAAAAAATTGAATCAAGCAAATAGATGTGGAATGCTTATCAATAAACGAGTAAAATTATACACTGACCTCTTAGAACAACAATGAACAAGTGGCCAGGATATAATGATGCTGAGTCACAGACTGTAAATGACAGTTAAGAATATATAAGATTTGACAAAAACTGAACCAAACCCACTGCCCTTGAGTTGACTCAGACTCATAGCGACCCCAGAGTTTTCAAGGCTGTAAACATCTACAGAAGCATACTGCCCCATCTTTATTCTGAAGAGCCACTGGCGGTTTTCACCACTGACCTTTCGGTCAGCCGTGTATCCCTTTAACCACTGTGCCACCAGGACTCCTTAGATTTAACAAAAGTAGCCTCTTAATAAATATCTACATGGTCATTCTCAATAATGCGTGATTTTGCCCCCCCAGGAAACACTTGGAAATGTCTGGAGACATTTTTTATTATCACAAGCCTGGTGGAGTCTGGGTGGGGTACAACCGTGTGTTGGGTAGAGGCCAGGGAAGCTGCTAAACATCCTACAGTGCATAGGAGACCCTCAGGACAAAGATTCATCCTGTCCAAAGGTAGAGAAACCCTGAACTAAAGGTAGATTTTACTATCACTTGGAGGAGAATTTTTCTAAACCAATTGCAATGAAGAAATCAGTGATGGATGGTGGCATAAGACAGGACAAAATGATGTTAGAGTAGAGTAGAGGGTCAGCAAAAAAGAGGAAGACCCTCAACAAGCTGGATTGAAACAGTAGCTGCAACAATGGGCTCAAGCATAGCAACTATAGTGAGGATGGCACAGGACCCAGGAGTGTTTCTTTTTGTTATGCATAGGGTTGCTATGAGTCAGTTCTGTCTCAATGGCACCTAACAATAAATGATGTTGGAAATTTGGAGGCGGTTTCAATTGTCATCACTAGGAGAAAGGACAGGAAGAAAGTGATGAAAGCCCAACATAGAGGGGTTAGTTTTAGAAGTCAGGAGTTATACAGGAGTTGGAAGCAACAGGTTTTGATATACACATGTTGTTTGTGGCTGTCCAGTCAATTCCGGCTCAAGGTGACCTCATGACTGCAGAGCAGAACTGCTCCATAGGATTTCCAAGGCAGTGAACTTCAGAGGCAAATAGACAGGCCTGTCTTCCTTGGCATTCTGGATGGGTACGAACCACCAATCTTTCAGCTAGTAGTTGAGCACTTAATGTATTTTCACACAAATTGCTTGAGCATTAATATATATTTTTTTCATACTGCTCAGCACCCCGTGTGTTATTTTCATAGGCATGCCATACCAATTTCCAATATTTTTTTTTACACATTGCTGATCTCTATGTCATTTTCTTCGTTTTTCTGTCCAACGGATTTAATGTTAAGTGTTTCTCTTGGTGCCTGTTGACAGGGGAGTTTGGTTCCCAGCAGCTGACCCTCACCAGCCTACTGTCTAGTCTCTAATGCAGGCACTTTCCCAACAAGATCCTTCCCTGCTCTGCAAACCACTTTCTCCAATGCAGGAAGAAATCACATTTTCTGCCCCAGACACAGCCCTTGTCAGGGTGGCTGGCCCGAGCCCAGGAGGTGCGTGGGTCTGCGCGTCCCGGGATGGAGAGGCAGACGAGGCCAGCCCGAGGCCAGCGCTCCGCCGCCGCCGCCGTCGCCGTGCACGTTCTGCCCTCCATCCGGCTGGCCGTCACGCTGGGGCTGTTTGAATCTCCCGCTTTCCTGGACGCATGCGGGGCGGGGAGAGGGGGGCATGAGAGCCGGGGCGTTGAAGTGTCAGGGGTCCCTCGCTCCGGAGAAGCGGGTCTGACTTGCTGCTCGGAGTCCCGTGGGGCGGGGGCAGTGGCACCGGCACCGTCCCGCCGCCCGGCCTCCCGTGGGGTCGACCTCGCGGGACTCGGCAGGCGGGCAGGTCCCCACCCCACCCCCCGCCAGCTGCAGTACCAGCCGGTGCTCAGGCTGTGGCAGCCCAGCCCTGGGCCTGCCCTCCGCCTGTCTCCAACACTCCTGTCTATCTCCAGCGCTTGGTGCCTGAGCGCAGAGCAGCTACAAGGAACTCCACCTCTCTCAGGCCCACCGCAAACTGCTCCAGAGCAAAGGCACCGTTTCAATAGTTTATTTCACGATTACCTGGGCACCTCTAAACTCCACCCATGACTTCTTTACCCTGGCTTATACCTTTATTATACGAACACGACCGAGAGTAATATTTTCGGACTATTGAATGAGGGCGATTGAGGCTGAAATTCACTTCTGAAAATGTCACAAGACATTGGCAATATATGTATGGGTGCACTTATACCAGAGCTTTTTTTTGTTGTTTGTTTCACATGATTTTGTCATTTCCCAATGTTATGTATGTGTGTGCATTACTTACATGAACACACTATTTGCAAAAATACAGGAGTCATTTGCACCAGCCAGAGACTCCTAGATGTACACTTTAAAAAAAGTGCTATCCAAAAACAGCACTGATTAAAATATGGAGCAGAGTGAGATATCTACCAAAATATTCCTCACAGAAATAAAAAGTACAAGAAATAACAAAGTACATTCAAAACAAAGCACATTTTGCAAGAACACGAATAAGTAAAAAAGGTGTGTTAAATTCAGAAACATTGCCGGTCTAAAGGGAGAAGGTAGAGGGCTATAGGAGGAAGATGCGATCTATGATTCCATCAATCAAGAGACGGGCCATTGAAGAGAATGTGCAGATAGTATTAACCCTAAGTGTGAATACTCAAAATCAAGGCAGATGGTAATCAAATGGAATTTTAATTAGTCACATCTGGATTCATGGGTCTTCTCATTGAGGAAAGATACGAAGAAACCATTTTTGGGAGAATAAATAACTGCTTCTTAGATCAAGTAATTTTAGAATCCATCTGGAAAGGAAATACGCTGACCGAATTCTGCATAAAATACAGGCAGTAGATCAGAAATTATCCAAACCACTATGTATTAGTGATCAGTATATGATTAAGCTTCACTTTCTGCTGAGAGTGAGAAAGCCAAGAAACATCTAATACACGCTAACTCAATTTTAGCAAAGAGACCTACATCAAAATGTGGATATTTTAGAAAAATGCAAAGGAGTAGGAAAAAAAAAAAAAAAGCAAATAATCTACCAGGAGCCTGGAGACTGTTTAAAACACCTTATTAGAAGCCTAGGCAAAATGTGTGCCAAGGATCAAGAAACCCAGGTGCTCAAACAAAAACCTTGTATGGCTAACTGGCGAAGCAAAAGAGGTCCTTGTGTGTGAGGGGAGGAGGATGGCATTTCTAATGGTACAATTGGCTAAGTGAGCAAAACAAGAAAATCCACAGAATAAGGCAGATCAGGTGCAAACAAACCTAAGACCAGCTGAAAAAGGCTTTAAGGAACACTGTGTTCAATATTCCAAGGAAAATAATAAAAGCTTTTTAAAAAATAAATTCAACGGTAGTATGCCAGCTCGAGAATCGCTAGGACCGTACACTGATGGTGGTGGAAAAGCTGACTTTTAGAATAAAAATGATCTGGCAAAGGGAATAAATGGATTCTTTATTTGGAGTCTTATTACATAAAAAGTTTAGCTGCATGTCTAGCCCTTAGTAATCTTGTATATAAAAATGACCATGGAATTAAAAAAAAAATTATAAATTCAAGTGCTATCCATATCAATAGCTGATCAACAGAACTGGGTAACATTTAAAATTGGTATATTTGGGGACCTCATTCTTGGAGTTCCGTACGGACATCCACAGGTGGAGCCCGTGACTCTGTATTTTTTTAACAAGTTCCCCTATGATTCTGACAATCGGTATTGTTTAGGCAATCCTGCTCTAGACCTAATTAACAAGCTAGCCATTTAAATATAAGCAATTATCATGGCTAAAGGAGCTCATTATTCAAATCATTTGTCCAACAAGATACTTTGCTCACATTTATCCTCGGCCAGAAGACTGCTAGGAGTTAATGTGATTCTTACCCAGAGAAGACCCTGAAAAGTACAATTTCATCTCCATACCTGATTCTCTGTCATAAAATAAAAGGCAAGATCATTCTACACTTAACTAAACATAGGAATTTAGTAGAAATGCAATATGACAGGCTTTCAAGAGACATTATTTCTATTAATTATTAGAATTATTTGACAAAATTATTTCTATGAGAAAAAGTTGATATAATTTATTCAGAATTTAAATTATATAAAGCTATAGACTTATTTTTTTTTTTATAGACTTAAGGCTATTCAAAATGAAGGCTCAATATGGAACAAGAAGTTGATTTTTTTTAGAAGAGGGAATAACTTGAAGGCAAAAAACCATGGCTGGAGAGAGGTAGGTTCTTCCCAAAGCTGAAAAAATTCTACAAAGGTATCACCAACTGGGTGATCTGCCAAGACCTACCTGAACATTTTTACCATGAGTTAGAAGAAAGTCACTTAGAGAAAGTTCAAGACTTTGAAATATAAAATCTCCAAATAGAAAATTGAAGACTTTCTGCAGTATTTACAGAAAATGAAATGCTTAGTGGAGGAGTAGAAACTACAATAGCATCTTATGTATGAGTTGGCAGGATAACGTATCTCTGTGAACCCATATAATGTACTACATTTACCAAAAAGGAATTACACACACCACACACGCACACACACATGCACACACAATACCGTGAGGATATTGGATTCCTTTTGCAGAATCATTTCTAAAAACATTGTCTTGAGAACATGACACCAGCAGAACTATGGCAATTATTGGTAAGGCAGTTAAAAGAAAAATTAAACAGTAGACATGTTTTTTTTGTCATCCATAAAATATAATTTATTTAAATTAGGCACTGAATGCAGTTCTGTATGTCGTATCTTAAGAAAAAATAATAGTATTGAAACAGATTAAGAGAAAAACAATAACTAGGCACAGATGTGTGGATTTTTTTCCAGAATATATGCAATTTAAAGAAATTAAAAAAAAAACTTGGAGGTGGGGTTGGAGGAATCAAAGTTTATGAAATAATGAAAGATGGGAATATGTTTAATATTTATTTGTTTATCCAGTTCTAGAATATTAGAATTCAAGGACATCTCTTGAAGTATAGAAGAGATAATTCCAAAATCAATAAATAAAAACAAATTCTAGAATTTAGTCCAAATTATTTGGCCAGAATGTCCATCATTCATAGATTTTATGTAGTGAGTAAATACTATGCACGTCTTTTATAGATCTGGACAAAATATCCAGATATTGCTTGGTCAAGATCCTGCTTCCAAGCAGGCATACTATTGCTATTTACACTGTAATTAAAAAAAAAAAAAAAAAAATTTTTTTTTTTTTGGGGGGGCAGTTAATACACAGAGTGGTTGAGTAATTTTTCCAAGGAGTTGTTTCCAAATGACATAATAGGATTAGGATTCAGATATTTTGCCTTTGAGAAAGTGTTCTTTCCAATGAATAACATGCATATTACATATGTGTGCAGAGCATTCGGCTATATGATGACATATTCCATGTAAGTTCCACCGCTATCGTATAACCTAGTTTTGTAAATCACATAAAGTGAAAATGACACTATGATTCTATCACAAAATCAATCTACCTTAGAAAGGTATTAATCTATAACAGTGGTTTTCAGAGTTTGGTTCCTGAATAAATAGCATCAACAACATCTGGGAACTTAGTAAAAATGCGAATTTGGGGGCTCTCCTTTGGACCTACTGATTTAGGAGCTCTGGAGGTTAGACCAAGCAATCTGTGTTTTATCGAGCCTTTCTGTGTTTCTGATGCATGCTACGGTTTAAGAATTACTGCTTTAAAAATATCAATCCTTGTAAATGAGTGGAAGAAAGAAGAATTTTCTTATTTGTCATTTTCTCTTTCAAAGGTTTTGCAGATCCTGAAAGAACTTGACTTTTTAAAAAGATGCTGACTGTATAAGACATGTTGTTGTTATTGCTGCCATTGAGTCGATTCCAACTCCTGCTGACCCCATGCATGCAGAGTAGAATTGCTGCATAGAGTTTTCAAGGCTGTGACCTTTCGAAAGCAGATTGCCAGTTCTGCCTACCAGGGTGCTTCTGAGTGGGTTTGAATCTCCAACTTTTCAGCTAGTAGTCAGGCACTTAACCATTAGTGTCATCCAGGAACGCCTATATAAGATGCATTGGTAAAAAAATCATCTTTCATACAAAAGGTGTGAGCTCCTCTGTCTGACACCTCATGTATAAATCAGTAATTAGAGGTCTGTAAGTTAAGTGCCCAGGATAATAGGTAAATAAAACAAAAGACCTCAGACCAGAGCTTTCATAGCAGACCATTCAAGTACTCACCTCATTCTCTTCAAGAACTTGTTTACTTTAAGTGATACTGTGACGCAGAAGAATCACTTGAAAATGTTGGTAGAGTGCAAATTAATGATTGCCAAGGATCAAGAAACTCAAGTTTCTAGTCACTTAGTATAACTCACATAATGCCTTTCTAAGAACGATACGATGGGCTCTGCTTTCCAGCATCCCTAGCTGGGATTACGCAGCTTTAGGCTTCATCTTCAACAGAACAGAACACACAGGTTATCCCATCATAGCCCAATGGAAAAAAAAAAAGCAGTTGCCACTGAGTTGATTCTGATTCATAGTACCCTACAGGACAGTGAAGAACTGCCCCGTAGGTTTTCCAAGGAGCGGCTGATAGATTGGAACTGCTAACCTTTTGGTTAGCAGCCGAGCTCTTAATCACCTTGAAATATATTTCAGAGCAGAGATAAATTAACAGGTAAACATTTATTCCTTTTATCATGTGCTACATAGTTCTGCTCAAAAAGACCAGAACAGTTCTGAACAGTTCTGTACAAAAAGAAAAGTACATGCTACATGTCTAAAGTGACTTTGATCTTGAAATTAAGCCAGGGACTCTGGACATTGGGCATTCACTCTCATTCTAGAACACATTTATAGTTGCAGCTCCAGCTGCAGTAGCAGGCTACTCAGTCTGAATCCCCCTCCTGCAAAAGCAGCTTGAGGCCTGTTTACAATGCAACTTGCACTTTAAAACTGGAATAATCAATACTCCTAGTTCTTATGCCTCCATTCCCTTATCCATAAATAATATTGTCCAAAAAGAAAGTTCACAGTCATAAAGCTACAAATGTTGGATTGGGTTATAAATTTTAGGATGAAAGAAGCGAAAAGAATAGAAATATACAGAATTACATTTTTAGTTGGTAGGAGAAAAAAGTGTAGCGCTTGATTGCCTTGGGGGAGAGGAGATGAATTGTATTCACTAGAATGTATTTGGGTTTTATTCAACTGTCTTATGTCTAAAAATTAAAAGAGGGAAAAAGTACCTTGAATTTGAAAAATCGAGGTCAAACTGAATTATCCTCTCTTGTATGTATATTAAAGTAACAATCTTATATTAACTACATCAGGTTATTTCATATAACTTTTTGTATAGAAGGTAAATTCACTCTGGTGATGATAAAGAAGAAGAAGAAAAATAACTTCTTTTTTGAACATGTAACTACTATTTTAATAATTTTTTAAGCAGGATGTTTGTTTGGGCTGAGACAGAGTTTACGAGAAATGTCTCTTTCCTCCCTCCATCCCAATTCACAGGCACTACCTATGGGCCTTGACAAAGAGAAATATTTTTTAAGCTATTGAAAATATTAAGTCTGTGATGCTCTGGATTTTATATGGCATCATCCATATTGCATTTTAAACTTCTACTATTCTATCTTAATACTTTTTAGGCTTTTTAAATCTACTTCTTCTTCTACCCCTGACATTTATACATAAATAAAAACTATGAAATTCAAAAAGTGACGAAATCCTAGAATGTCATTGTTCGGTGCTGTGGAGATGATTCTGGCTCACAGTGACCCCATGTGACAGAGTGGAACAGTCCCATAGGGTTTTCTAGGCTGTCATCTTATGAGAGCAGAGCTCCAGGTCTTTCTCCCGCAGACCTGCTGGATGGGTTTGAGCCACCCAGTTTAGTAGCTGAGGACGTATCTATTGCACCACTAAACCAAACCAAAACTGTTGCCCCAGAGTGCATTCTAACTCGTAACGACCCTATTAAACACAGTAGAACTGCCCAGTTGGGTTTCCAAGGAGGGGCTAGTGAATTCAAACTGCCGACCTTTTGGTTAGCAGCCCTAGCTCTTTACCACTGCACCTCCAGGGCTCCATGTTGCACCACTAGAACTCCTTAATCCTAGAATAACAGATTAATAGAAGAATTCCTGATCAACTCCTTTTTAGCAAGCCACACAGTTCTGCTTACCTTACCCTTAATCAAATATTTAAGTAAAGATGAAACTTTAGATGAAGCTAGTCCACAGAGGTTTCATCTAGAAATGGTGGTACAGTGGAAACCACTGTCGTGTAGAGAAACACTCATGCCTTTCCCAGAATATGATACCGTGGCTTACTTTCATTCATAGCCCAGCTGAGACCGTGAAGCATTACAACTGTCTTGAATAAGATATATTGATTATATTGTCATATCCCAAGAGACCTATATCCACATACACAAATCACTCCACACCTTAAAATAAGTTTCGCTGCAGAGAAACATCAATGAATATGCATTTGTTCCTCTTATCTGGTGTTTCACACTCAATTCTGCTCTCAGCAAGTATTGATCAGCATTCTTGGATTTGGTCAAGAATGTGAAAAAAGTTAGTCCACTTATCAGCTGGAAACGCCATGAAAACTATGCAACGAAATAAGAATCCATTGGTTGAATGGCAAATTCATAACACATTCATAAAATAGGAATGTGACAGGGGACATTTAGAGAAAAAATAAGCAGATAAACTAAAATGACTTTTCTTGCAAATATGTGTGTAAAATATATTTGGGTCAGTACTATATCTTCCATAAAATATATGTGATAAAGAGGGCCCTTCAAATAACTTTCAAATTGTTAAATAATAGCTGTTTTTAAATAAAACCAACAAACTCACTATATGCATATCAACTGAGGCCATAGATGAAGGCTGAATCTTGTTTTTTCTTAATGATGTATTTAGACACTCTAGAAAGAACACGTTTGAATGCGGATAGGATTGTAGACTATTTGAATGAGACGAGGAGTGTGTATATATATATATAAATCATTAAATATAAAATATAAAACTTTTTATGATCAGTAAAAATCTGGCTCAAAATACATACTGTGCAGTTATTTATCTCTCTGTGTTTCTAGCTCTAACACCCTTCTTTTATAACACATGTGGCTTCCACCTGTACTTGTTATTTTTACAATACTTTTCACTTGTATATGTTACTCCTGGTAATGATACGTGATATGACTTGATCTTATCTGGATTTTTCTATTTATAGCTGTTCTTAGCCTCTGTAAACAGTTTCATAGAAAGGATGAACCATTCATCAATGTGAAGTGTTTTTCATGAAACCTTGAAGGGATTCCAATTTGGCTGACTGCATTTCCACAGATGTGTGTACGCTATGTCTGAGGTAACCACAGGCTGGATTATCTAATTCGAATCTACAAAGAAGATAAATATACTCTTCTAAACAATAAAAATGTTGAAACAATAAACAATACATCTTTTTAATAAAATATTTGCTGAGTAACCTTACTATCTTCCAGATGAAAACATTTAACTTCTATGACCAAAAAATTTATTGTAAAACTATGAGATGAGTATTTAAGCCAAGGGAGAAGGAAACTCCTGTCAAAATTACCTGGAGAGAGGCCTTACCACAGATAAGAAGAGAGAAGGGCTCATGTTTTGAAATTATTAAGCAGAACCCAAAAAGTTCTTCTGGTCTAAATAACCTTCCTCGGAAACCATATCTGACATCTGAAATAATTAATTTCACTTCTCTGGAGAAGAAACATCAAATGATTTGTCTTCTTCCAAGCATATGGTGCTCTTTCTTACCTCCACAACCTCACACATGCAATGCTCTGACTGGATTGTCCTTTAGTCTTTTGTCTCCATTATTCAAGATTCACCTCCTCAAAACCATTCTATACCAATAAATGTCCCTGCCTTCCTGGGTTCCCTTGAGCGTTTACCTCTAAGAATTTTATTATTCATTGAAAAGTGGTAATTACTTTTATGTTAATCTCTCCTACTACACTGGATTTATCTGAAGAGAAAGATTAAGTAACTGTTAAGCATTATATTTTTATTTGAGAATTATTTATCACAGAGGTGGTAAGCTAGTTGAACATAGTCCAAATTCTGTCTACAGATGTGTTTCGTTTTACACCTACACAATATTTTAAAGATCAAAATATTCACACTGAAAACCCACATTTCTGGCTTCTCTTGAAAAATCTGAAGACTGTAAAACACTAGGCCTCTGTTTCCAAGTAGTAACACTAGGCTAGAGTTGAATAATGATTTTCCATTTTACGCATGGTCAGTGTCTCCAGTTTGGCTCAGTCCTCACCATTCAAGTTTATCTTATACCTTGTTTACTTTACTCAATATTACATACCTTGCAATGGAATATACTTGTGCCAGAGAGACCTAGCCTATTCAGATTAAACATTAAGACTACTAAAGTGTAAAGGGAAGAAGGAAACTCACTGATAATAGCAGAAGCTTAATTTCATAGCATATAGAGAGCTGTGGAAAGCCAGGCCTGATCCAGATGCAAAAGGTGAAATTCTAGGCAGTGATGAGCCCAACATCTGAAGTCATAGAAGGCTGTTAAACCATCAAAAGAAAATCACTCACAAAATACGAATACAAAATGCCAAATACGAATTCCACTGTCCTCATTACATTTCATAAACGCAGTACAAGCCATGATCATTAGAATTGGTTCAGTAGAGCACAGGTTAAAACATTCAATGTTGTAAAAAGAAAAAACCAAATTGTAGTATAATGCCATATGTATCTTTCTGGTAGTTCTTTTCTAAAAAGTATTCCACCTCTTGCAGCATTTTTTTAAATTGTACTTTATATGAAGGTTTACAGAGCAATTTAGTCTCTCACTAAGCAGTTAATACACATATCGTTTTGTGACATTGATTGCCAACCCCACAACATGCCAACACTCTCCACTTCTCGACCTTGGGTTCCCTGTTACCAGCTTTCCTGTCCCCTCCTGCCTCCTAATCCTTGCCTCTGGCATGGTGTGCCCATTTAGTCTCATTTTCTTTCATGGACCTGTCTAATCTTTGGCTGAAGGGTGAACCTTGGGAGTGACTTCAGTTCTGAGTTAAAACGGTGTCCAGGGGCCATATTCTTGGGGTTTCTCCCATCTCAGACACATCAGTAAGTCTGGTCTTTTATTGTGAGTTAGAATTTTGTTCTACATTTTTTTCCAGCTCTGTCCAGGACCCTCTAGTGTGATCCCTGTCAGAGAAGTCAGTGGTGGTAGCTGAGCACCATCTAGTTGTGCTGGACTCTGTCTGGTCAATGACACGGTAGTTGTGGTCCATTAGTCCTTTGGACTAATCTTTCCCTTGTGTCTTTGGTTTTCTTCATTCTCCCTTGCTCCAGACAGGGTGGGACCAGTGAACTATCTTAGATGGCTGCTCACGAGCTTTTAAGACCCCATGTACTACTCACCAAAGTAGTATGAGGAACACTTTCTTTATAGACTACGTTATGCCAGTTGAGCTAGAAGTCCCCCGAAACCATGGTCTCCAACCCTCAGCCCAGTAATTTTGTCCCTCAGGGAGTTTAGATGTATCTATGGAACTTCCATGACCTTGCCTTGGTCAAGTTGTGCTGGCTTTCTTATTATTGTGCACTGTCTTACCCTTCATCAAAGTTACCACTTATCTATTGTCTAGTTAGTATTTTTCCCTCTCCAACACTCTCCACTCTCCTCTCTAGTAACCATCAAAGATTGTTTCTTTCTGCATGTAAACCTTTTCACGAGTTTTTATAACAGTGGTCTCATGTGGTATTTGTCCTTTTGTGATGGACTTACTTCACTCAGAATAATGCCCTCCAGACGCATCCATGTTGTGAGATATTTCGAGGGTTCATCACTGTCCTTTATTGGTGCATAGTATTCCATTGTGTGCATGCACCATCGTTTGTTTATCCATTCATCTGTTGATGGGCACTGTCTTAGTCATCTAGTGCTGCTGTAACAGAAATAACACGAGTGGATGGTTTTAACAAAGAGAAATTTATTTTCTCACAGTCTAGTAGGCTAGAAGTCCAAATTCAGGGCATCAGCTCCAGGGGAAGTCTTTCTCTCTGTGTTGGCTCTGGAGGAGGTCCTTCTCATCAATCTACCCCTGGACTAGGAGCTTCTCCACGTAGGAACCCCTGGTCCAAAGGACACACTGTGCTCCCAGCACTGCTTTCTTGGTGGTATGAGGTCCCCCAACTCTCTGCTTACTTCCCTTTTCTTTTATCTCTTGTAAGATAAAAGGTGGTGTAGAACACACCCCAGGGAAGCTCCCTTTATATTGGATAAGAGCTGTGACCTGAAGAAGGGTGTTAGAGCCCACCGTAATCCTCTTTAACATAATATAATCTTGCTGCATTAACTACAGGCAGAGATTAGGATTTACAACACATAGAAAAATTACAGTCACAAAATAGAAGACAACCACACAATACTGGAAGTCATGGCCTAACCAAGTTGACACATATTTTGGGGGGACACAATTCAATCCATGACAGGCACCTAGGTTGTTTCTATCTTTCTGCTGTTGTGAATAACGCTGCCGTGAACATGGGTTTGCACATGACTATTCATATGACGGCTCTTATTTCGCTAGGATATATTCCTAGGAGTGGGATTGCTGAATCATATGGTATTTCCATTTCTAGCTTTTTAAGGAAGCACCATATCATTTTCCATAATGGCTGTACCATTTTACATTCCCACCAAGAATGCATAAGAGTTCCAATCTCCTTGCACCCTCTCCAACATTTGTTATTTTCTGTTTTTTTTTTAATTTTTTGTTTGTGCCAGTAATGTTGGGGTGAGACGGTATCTCACTGTAGTTTTGATTCGTTTTTCTGAAATGGCTAGTGACTGTGAGCATTTCCTCATATTATCCGTTAGCTGCCTGAATGTCTTCTTTGGTGAAGTGTTTGTTCATATCCTTTGTCCATTTTTTTAATTGGATTATTTGTCTGTTTGTTGTAGACGTGTTGGATTTTCCTATAGGTTTTAGAGATTAGACCTCTGTTGAATTTGTAATAGACAAATTTTTTCCTGTAGGGTCTCTTTTACCCTTCTGGTGAAGTCTTCTGATGAGCATAAGTGTTTAATTTTTAGACAATCCAGCTATCTAGCTTATCTTTTGGTGGTTCTGTATTGTTAGTTAAGGTATGTATCCTATTTTTTCTTGTGTAATCTTTATAGTTTTTGGTTTTATATTTAGGTCTCTACGATGGCACTGGGTTTTGGAATACATTTTGGATTAGTTTTTGCATATGGTGTGAGGTATGGGTCCTGTTTCATTTTTTTTTACAGATGAACATCCAGTTTTGCCAGCACCATTTGTTAAAAAGACTGTCTTTTCCCTATTAAATGGATTTTGGGCCTTTGTTGAAATTCCGGTTACTATAGGTGGATGGATTTCCATCTGGGTTCTCAATTCTGTTCCATTCCTTAATGTGTCTGTTGTTGTACCAGCACTGGGCCATTTTGACCACTGTAGCTGTATAGTAGGCTCTGAGGACACGTAGTGTCAGTCTTCCTACTTTGTTCTTTATCTTCAAAGTACTTTACTTACCTGAGGCCCCTTTCCTTTCCATATAGAGTTAATAATTAATTTTTCCATCTTGTTGAAGAAAGCTTTAGGTATTTGAATTGGGATTGTATTGTATTTGTAGATTGCTTTGAGTAGAATTGACATTTTCACAATGTTGAATCTATCTATCCATGAGCATGGTATTGTTTTCCATTTCTATAGGTCTCATTTGGTTTCTTCCAGTAGTGTTCTGTATAGGTCTTTTACATCCCTGGTTAGATTTATTCCTAAGTATTTTATTTTTTTAGGGGTTATTAAATGATACTGCTTTCCAGATTTCCTTTTCATGGTGGTTTATTGGTCTATAGAAATCCAATTGATTTTTGTATGTTTATCTTGTATATTGCTACTCCACAAAATCTATTAGTTCTTCCAGTATTTTTCTTGTGGAGTATTTTGGGTTCTTTTTTATGTATAGCATCATATCATCGACAAAAAAGGAAAGTTTTACTTCTTTTTCACCAGTCTGGATGCTCTTTCTTTTTCTTGCCTTATTCTTCCAGCTAGGACTTTCAGCGCAATGTTAAGTAAGAGTGGCGATAAAGGGCATCCTTGCCTTGTTCCTGCTCTCAGGGGAATGTTTTCAGCCTCTCTGCGTTAAGAATGACATTGGCTGTTGTTTTTACATAAAACCTCAAAACTAGACCCATTGCTACCAAGTCCATTCCGACTCATAGCGACCCTATCGGACAGAGTAGAACTAGCCCATAGTGTTTCCACTATGGGTTAGTGAATTTGAACAGACATTTTGTTTAGCAGCCAAACACTACACTACTCAACCATACCCTTTATTATGTTGAGGAATTTCTCATCTATATCTATTTTATTGAGAGTTTTCATCAGGAATAGGAGTTGGACTTTATCAAATGCTTTTTCTGCATTGATTGAGACGATCATGTGATTCTTTTATTTATGTAGTAGATAATGTCCATTGATTTTCTAATATACCTGGTATGAATCCCATTTGGTTGTTTGTTGTTGCTGTTAGGTGCCGTCGAGTCGGTTCTGACTCATAGCGACCCTATGCACAACAGAACAAAACACTGCCTGGTCCTGCGCCATCCTTACAATCGTTGTTATGCTTGAGCTCGTTGTTGCAGCCACTGTGTCAATACACCTTATTGAGGGTCTTCCTCTTTTTCGCTGACCCCGTACTCTGCCAAGCATGATGTCCTTCTCCAGGGACTGATCCCTCCTGACAACATGTCCAAAGTATGTAAGGTGCAGTCTCACCATTTTTGCCTCTAAGGAATATTCTGGTCGCACTTCTTCCAAGACAGGTTTGTTTGTTCTTTCGGCAGTCCATGATATATTTAATATTCTTCCCCAACACCACAATTCAAAGGTGTCAACTCTTCTTCAGTCTTCCTTATTCATTGTCCAGCTTGCACATGCATATGATGTGATTGAAAATACCAGGGCTTGGGTCAGTCACACTTTAGTCTTCAGGGTGACATCTTTGCTCTTCAATGCTTTGAAGAGGTCTTTTGCAGCAGATTTGCCCAATGCAATGCGTCTTTTGATTTCTTGACTGCTGCTTCCATGGGTGTTGATTGTGGATCCAAGTAAAATGAAATCCTTGACAACTTCAATCTTTTCTCCGTTTATCATGATGTTGCTCATTGGTCCAGTTGTGAGGATTTTTGTTTTCTTTATGTTGAGGTGCAATCCATACTGAAGGCTGTGGTCTTTGATCTTGATCAGTAAGTGCTTCAAATCCTCTTCACGTTCAGTAAGCAAGCTTGTGTCATCTGCATAATGCAGGTTGTTAATGAGTCTTCCTCCAATCCTGATGCCCCATTCTTCTTCATGTAGTCTAGCTTCTCTTATTATTTGCTCAGCATACAGATGAAACAGGTGTGGTGAAAGAATACAACCCTGACACACACCTTTCCTGACTTTAAACCAATCAGTGTCCCCTTGTTCTGTCCAAAAAACTGCCTCTTGATCCATGTAAAGGCTCCTCATGAGCACAATTAAGTGTTCTGGAATTCCCATTCTTCGCAGTGCTATCCATAGTTTGTTATGATCCACACAGCCAAATGCCCTTGCATAGTCAATAAAACACAGGTAAACATCCTTCTGGTATTCTATGCTTTCACCCAGGATCTATCTGACATCAGCAATGATATCCCTGCTTCCATGTCCTCTTCTGAAACCGGCCTGCATTTCTGGCAGTTCCCCGTCAATATACTGCTGCAGCCGTTTTTGAATGATCTTCAGCAAAATTTCGCTTGCATGTGATATGAATGATATTGTTCTATAATTTCCACATTCGGTTGGATCACCTTTCTTGGGAATAGGCATAAATATGGATCTCTTCCAGTCCGTTGGCCAGGAAGCTGTCTTCCATATTTCTTGGCATAGACGAGTGAGCACCTCCAGTGCTGCATCTGTTTGTTGAAACATCTCAATTGATATTCCATCAATTCCTGGAGTCTTGTTTTTTGCCAACGCCTTCAGAGCAGCTTGGACTTCCTCCTTCAGTACCATCAGGTCCTAATCATATGCCAACTCTTGAAATGGTTGAATATCGACTAATTCTTTTTGGTATAATGACTCTATGAATTCCTTCCATCTTCTTTTGATGCTTCCTGTGTCATTTAATATTTTCCCCATGGAATCCTTCAGTATTGCAACTCAAGGCTTGAATTTTTTCTTCAGTTCTTTCAGCTTGAGAAATGCCGAGCGTGTTCTTCCCCTTTGGTTTTCTATCTCCAGCTCTTTGCACATGTCATTATAATACTTTATTTTGTCTTCTCAAGAGGCACTTTGAAATCTTCTGTTCAGTTCTTTTACTTCATCAATTCTTCCTTTTGCTTTAGCTGCTTGACGCTGAAGAGCAAGTTTCAGAGTCTCCTGTGACATCCATCTTGGTCTTTTCTTTCTTTCCTGCCTTTTCAGTGACCTCTTGCTTTCTTCATGGATGATGTCCTTGATGTCATTGCACAACTCGTCTGGTCTTCTGTCATTAGTGTTCAATGTGTCAAATCTATTCTTCAGATGGTTTCTAAATTCAGGTGGGTTATACTCAAGGTCATATTTTGGCTCTCATGGACTTGCTCTGATTTTCTTCAGTTTCAGCTTGAATTTGCATATGAGCAATTGATGGTCTGTTCCACAGTTGGCCCCTGGCCTTGTTCTGACTGATGATATTGAGTTTTCCATCGTCTCTTTCCACAGATGTAGTCAATTTGATTTCTGTGTTCCACCTGGTGAGGTCCATGTGTGTAGTTGCCGTTTATGTTGGTGAAAGAAGGTATTTGCAATGAAGAAGTCGTTGGTCTTGCAAAATTCTATCATTCGATCTCTGGCATTGTTTCTATCACCAAGGCCATGTTTTCCAACTCCTGATCCTTCTTCTTTGTTTCCATCTTTTGCTTTCCAATCGCCAGTAATTATCAATGCATCTTGATTGCATGTTCGATCAATTTCAGACTCCAGCAGCTGATAAAAATCATCTCTTTCTTTGTCTTTGGCCCTAGTGGTTGGTGCATAAATTTGAATAATAGTCTTATTAACTGGTCTTCCTTGTAGGCATATGGACAATATCCTATCACTGACAGCATTGTACTTGAGGATAGATTTTGAAACATTCTTTTTGACGATGAATGCAACACCATTCTTCTTCGAGTTGTCATTCCCAGCATACTAGACTATATGATTGTTCGATTCAAAATCGCCAATACCAGTCCATTTCAGCTCACTAATGCCTAGTATATCGATGTTTACGCATTCCATTTCACTTTTGACAATTTCCAATTTTCCTAGATTCATGCTTCGTACATTCCAGGTTCTGATTATTAATGGATATTTGCAGCTGTTTCTTCTCATTTTGAGTTGTGCCACATCAGCAAATAAAGGCCCCGAAAGGTTTACTTCATCCACGTCATTAAGGTCAACTCTACTTTGCGGAGGCAGCTCTTCCCCGGTCATCTTTTGAGTGCCTTCCAACCTGGGGGGCTCATCTCCCAGCACTATATCAGACAATGTTCTGCTGCTATTCATAAGGTTTTCACTGGCTAATGCTTTTCAGAGGTAGACTGCCAGGTCCTTCTTCCTAGTCTGTCTCAGTCTGGAAGCTCAGCTGAAACCTGTCCTCCATGGGTGACCCTGCTGGTATTTAATACCGGTGGCATAGCTTCCAGCATCACAGCAACACACAAGCCCCCACAGTACGACAAACTGACAGACACGTGGGGGTATTTGGTTGTGGTGTATTATTATTATTATTTGATATGGTGTTGAATTCTATTGGCTAGAATTTTGTTAAGAATTTTTGCATCTATATTCATGAGTTTTATTGGTCTGTAATTTTCTTTTTTTGTGGTATCTTTACATGGTTTTGGTATCAGGATTATACTGGTTTCATAGAGTGAATTTGGAAGTATCTCTTCTTTTTCTACGTTCTGAAATATTTCGAGTAGTAGTGGTGTAAGCTCTTCTCTCAATGTTTGGTAGAATTCTCCAGTGAAGCCATCTGGGCCAGGGCTTCTTTTTGCTGGGAGTTTTTTAAATTACCTTTTCAATCTCTTCTCTTGATATGGGTCTGTTCAGATCTTTGACCTCAGTTTGTGTTAGTTTAGATAGGCAGTGTGTTTCTAGGAATTTGTTCATTTCCTCTAAGTTTTCGTATTTTGTTGGAGTATCATTTTTCATAGTACTCAGTTATGACCCTTTTTATTTCGGTTCAATCTGTTGTAATATTCCTCATTTCATTTCTTTTGGGTTATTTGCATTCTCTCCTGTTCTTCTTTTGTCAATTTTGCCAAAGGTTTGTCAATTTTGTTGATCCTTTCAAGGGACCAACTTTTGGTTTTGTTGATTCCTTCTATTGGTTTTCTATTCTCTATTTCATTTATTTCTGTTCTGATCTTCATTGTTTTCTTTCATCTAGTGGCCGGGGGCTTGTTTTGCTGTTCTCTTTCTATTCATTTGAGTTGTATAGATCATGTTTTGATTTTTCCCCTCTCTTCTTTTTTTGATGTGTGCATCTGTTGTTCTAAATTGACCTCTGAGCCCTGCCTTCGCCATGTCCCAGAGGTTTTGGTATGATGTGTTTTCATTCTCGTTTGATTCTAGGAATTTTTTTTATTCCGTCTTTGATTTCCTTTATTATCCAGTAATTTTTAAGTAAGGCGTTATTCGATTTCCATGTATTTGATTTTTTTCCTTGATCCTCCTGTTGTTAATTTCTACTTTGATGGCATCGTGGTCAGAGAAGATGCTTTGTATTATCTAAATGTTTTGAATTTTGTCGAGGGTCATTTTGCAGCCTAAGTGGTCTGTTCTGGAGAATGTTCCACGTGCGTTGGGAAAGAATGTGTACTTTGCTGCTGTTGAGTGGAGTGTTCTCTATATGTCTATGAAGTCAAGTTGGTTGGTTACGGCCTTTAGATTTCCTGTATCTTTGCTAAACTTGTTTCTAGATGTTCTGTCCTTTACTGACAGTTGTGAAGTCCACTACTACTATTGCGGAACTATCAATTTATCTTTTCAGTACTGTCAGGGTTTGTTTTATGTATTTTGGAGCCCTGTCATTGGGTGCATGTATATTTATTTTGGTTATGTCCTTATGGTGGATTGTCCCCTTAGTCATTATGTAATGTCCTTCCTTGTGTTTTATACTGGATTTTGTTTTAAAGTCTGTTTTATCTGAGATTAGTATTGTCACCCCTGCTGTTTTTTGGTTGCTCTTTGCTTGATGTATATATTTTTCCACACTTTGATTTTTAAATATATTTATGTCTTTTTGTCCAAGGTGTTCCTCTTATAGACATTATATTGATGAGTACTGTTTTTTTTAATCTATTCTGCCACCCTCTGTCCTTTATGGGTACATCTAAGCCTTTTACGTTCAGTGTGATTATTGATAATTAAAAACCAAAGCTTTTGCTGTCGAGTCAATTCCAAATCATATCAACCCTATAGGATAGAGTAGAATTTTCCCATAAGGTTTCCAAGGAGCTGCTGGTGGATTTGAACTACCAACCTTTTGGTTAGCAGCCTTAGTTATTAACCACTGTGCAACTATGGCCCTGACTATTGATAGGTGTGTTTATTGCTGTTATTTCATAGTTTTGTTATTTTTTTGTGATGCTGACTTTTTCTTTGTTCCTCTTACTCTTCTATGCTGAATTTTTTTTTTGTGGATTTTTTTCCATTTCTTTCATTTTTGTAGATTTTATGTTTACTGAGATGTTATGTTTTTCTTCTTTATTTTGATGAGTAAGTTTGTTAACTTTCCTTGTGGTTACCTTGAAATGTACCCCTATCTTCCTAAGTTTAAACCAATCTTTTATTGATTATATTATCTTGACTTCCTCTCTGTCTGAAAGTTCTATACCTACACCCTTTACTCCATCTTTTATTGTTCTGATACTGTCATTTGTAAATTTTTTAGTTTTGTTTTATCCTTGAGAGTTCAATATCCACGTTAGTATTTGGCTGACACTATCTCGTGTCCTAGATCCAGGTTTTTGCCTGAGGTTGTTTGTTCTCTAACCGAAGGACTCACTTTAATAATTCTTGTAAGTTTGATTTGGTTTTCATATATTCTCTTAATTTCTGTTTATTTGGAAATGTCCTAATTTCACCATCATATTTGAGTGAGAGTTTTACAGGATATATTATTCTTGGTTGACAGCTTCTCTCTTTCAAGATTTTATATATGTCATTCCATTACCTTCTTGCCCGCATGGTTTCTGCTGAGTAATGATGTGTCTTATTTTTTTCCCTTGTATGTGACTGTCCATTTTTCTCAAGCTGCTCTCAGGATTCTTTTTTGTCTTTGGTTTTAGCTAGTTTTATGGATTGAATGTGTTCCCCCCAAAAAGTGTGCATTGGCTTGGTTAGTCCATGATTTCCAGAGTTGTGTGATTGTCTACCATTTTGACATCTGATGTGATTTTCCTACATGTTGTGAATTCTACTCTTATGATATTAATGAGATGAGGTTAGTGGCAGTCATGTTGATGAGGCAGGACTCAATTTACAAGATTAGGTGGTGTCTTAAGTCAATCTCTTTTGTGATATAAAAGAGAGGAGTGGGCAAAGACATGGGGACTTCGTTACCAAACAAGAAGAGCCAGGAGCATACGTTCTTTGGACCATGGATCTCTGCACTGAGAAGTTCCTTGATCAGGGGAAGATTGATGGCAAGGACATTTTCCCAAAGCCAACAGAAAGACAAAGATTTTCCCTAGAGCTGACGCCCTGAATTTGTACTTCTAGTCTCCTAAACTGTGAGAGAATAAATTTCTGTTTGTTAAAGCAATCAGCTTGTGTTATATCTGTTACAGGAGCCCTAGGTAACTAAGATAGTGAGTGTGATTGTGACATGTCTTAATGATTTTCTTTTGGGGTCTATCCTATGGTGGGTTTGATGAGCTTCTTGGAAGGCCAGCTTTTTGTCTTCCATAATATTAGGGAAGTTTTCTGTCAGTAAATCTTCAATGATCCTCTCTATGTTTTCCATTTTCTCCCTCTGTTCTTGAGCTTCAATCGCACATAAATCTTTTGCTTTTGATTGTATCCCACATCATTCTCAGGGTTTCTTCATTTTTTCTTCATTTTTTTTCTGGTCTTTCCTCAAAGTGGTATCCAAGGATTTGACTTCAATTTCTCTCATCCTGTTTTCCTTTGTTTCAAATTTGCCCCTAAAACCTTCCATTGTACTGTACATTTCTGAAATCTTTTGTTTATCTTTTGACTTTCTAATTGCTGTTTTCATATGAGTTCTATTTGTTTATTTTGACATTTAGTTCCTGTAAAATCATTTTCCTGAATTCTTCCACTCCTTTGTCTGTGTTTTCCCAGATTTGGTGGTGTTTTCCATGATTTTGTGTATTTTTTCCTTATTTTTTTCTGTATTTTCCTTCTTTTGTTGAAGTATTCTGAATATTAGAGTTTTGAATCCCCTATTAGGTAGTTTCAGTGCCTTTTCTTCTACCAGAAGGTCTCTGGTGTTTTATTTCAGTCATTTTCCAGAGCCATCCCTTCCTGTCTTTTAAAATGTTTTAACATTGTCTGCTGTCTCTGAAACATTAAGGAATTATTTTCTTCAATTATTTATTGTAAATTGGTTTGTTTCATCCTGCTTTTTTTGTTTTATCTGGTTATATCTGGGCAGATGAGCTGGGCATGCTTTGTTGCTTGCTTGCCTGTGGGCACAATAATTGTCATCACCTTGCCCAGATGGGCAGGGATGGTCATTCAGCTATGGGGTTGCAGGGAGGGCCTAGTGAGGGTGGGGAGGGTGGAGATGGGTAGTTTGCCTCACAAAATTGGGGGCCAATGGGGTGGGACCAGGGAGTGGTGTGGGGCAGGGTCTGGGGGACGGTGTCAGGGTCACTCAGGCATGTGGTATTCAGTGCAAAGTAAAGATATGTGGAAAGGAAGGGATAGGATGTGATGTGCACAGCTAAGTGGGTGAATGAAAGAAGAAAAAGAAGAGATGCCAAAGCAAAGAAACAAAGAATAGATAAGTTTGAAGGAAAAAAGAAAAAAAGCAAATAAAATGGTTATGCAATAGGATTAATTGGGTGGGGGTGGGCAGATCTGGTAAGGCTGTGTGCCTCTGGCCCTCTAGCTGAGTGGTGTGGCTTGGCCTGTTGAGAAGGGACGTGGACAGTGGCAGGGGCTAGGTGGTCCAGAGAGGTGAAAGAAAGAAAAGAAATCAACAAACAAAATAAGTAAATAAAATAAATAAATGTGGTGGTGGGGAAGCAGGCCATTGGGGATAAGTGGAATTGGGGTGGTGGCAAACTGATGTCTCTCTCCTTGGGGAGAATGTCATGGCTTGTCAGAAAGGGGAGGAGGCAGCACAGGGCCAAGGTGGGAGAGAGTAGGAAAAGGCAGAAGGGGAAAGATAGAGAAAAATAAAAAACATGGTGCTGATGGAGCTGGCCTATAAGGGCTGCTCAAGTCCTGGGAGGCCATGTGCCAGAGAGTCTACAGCAAAGCAGTACACCACAACCCACGAAGAACGGGGGACAGCACATGGGCTAGGTGGGTGGGAGAAAGGAAAGGAAGGGAGGGAGAAAGAGAGAAGAAACCACCACCACAGCAACAATAACAAAAAAAAACTTAAAACAAACAAACAATAAATAAAATGGTGCTGAGAGAGTTGGTCAGTAACAGTGGCACAGACCCAAGGAGGTCAAGTGCAGCGACTCTCCAGCTGAATGGTGCAGTACGATCCCCCAAGAAGGGGCGGGGGCAGTGCACAGGGCTGGGTGGCTGGGACAAAGGAAAGGAGAAAGAGAAGAAACAGAAAAAAACAAAATAGAAAAAGAACAACAAAAAAAAATCACAACCTGTCAAGAAGGGAAGAGGGTGGCACATGTGGCTAGCTGTGTGGGAGAAACAAAAGGAAGGAAGGAAGAGAGAAACAAGTAACAAAAAAAGCCAAAAAATAAAATAAAAAAAAAAAATTGCACTGAATGGGCTAGCCAGTGGGAACAGGGTGGACCTGGGTGGCAGTGAGCCAATGTCCCTCATGCTGAGCAACCATGACTCATTGAAAGGTGGCAGAAGACACATACAGGAAAGAAGGGTGGGGGTAGGAAAGTGCATATCCCTGGTTATCGGTTGCTCCATCTCCTGTTGGGAACTCCATGAAGTTACCTTTCTGTACTCCCTGTCTACATTCCTTGGTGGTTATAGACCAAGATGGAGAATCCATGCCACTGCATAGCTCTCTTTGTTCTCTGTTCTCTGTCAGTTTCTTATTCCATTTGGTGCTTGATCAAGTTTTTTATTCCTTCATTTGGTGCTTAGGGTTCCAGGATTGGTGTTTGTATCTGTTTTACAGGTCTTTGCTGCAGAGGGATGGCATGGTGGTTCTGTATAGCACCATGTTGGCTCTGCTTCCCCTCTTGCTGTTTTTTGTTTTCTTCTCATCTCAGTTCATTTTTTTCCACACTTGATAGTTCTCAAATTATTAATTCATAATTTATGAATGATTTTTGGCAATGTTCAGACATGAAAAGAGTGGAGAGATGGTCTTTTGGAGACTAAATGTGTATATATATATATAAATATATATGCATGTATTATATATACAAATACACACATGCATAAACCCACATGCATGTGTTTGTGTGAATTTTGTAGAAAAATCAGAGTTTAGAAAGAATAGGGTAGCAAGAAAGAGATAGAGATGGATAGAAAGCTAGAGCTCAAACCAGTTTTTAAACCTAAAAAATACTTATTTTAAATACTGATAGTGGTTGCTTTCTACTATTGTCATGTAAATTAGGCAAATAAAACAGATTGTCTTGAAATGTTGAATCGTAAATGCCATGCTCTTTGTTTTCCTCCAGGCAATGCTTTAAAAGGTGGCAAGAAGTAAGGAAAGAGTCCCACAATAGTAAAAGATAGATAGCAGTCACATATTTTAAGTGAGCAATAAAGATGATTGTAAGTAACTATGCGCTATGATTTCTGTGACAGAAAGCAGAGGGAATTAGGCATTTTAATATCTAAGAGAGAATTTCCTTGACTATGCTTCCACAAAATTTATACAAAATTTTTATAGACAATAATTTTGTGCTTGCCTTTCTTACCACTGTACTAAGCATTTGGGAGATATGAGGACAGAATCCTTGTTCTTCAATAGCTTATTTGTAGTAATAAATTTATTGGTTTTAAGGATATATATCTGATTAGGTTACTGCTGTTACTTAACTCTATGACTAAAGCATTATATAAAAAAAAAAAAGCATTATGGTTACTACTATAGTTTAAAACAATATTATTCACAGAGTACAGGGCCATGCATTTTGCTCCATGCATCAATTGTTGCTGCCATCCTATGCCATTTGGAGATATCCTATTTATTATCTGGTTTGACCTTGGATATTTGAAATTAAATCTGGGCATTGGATGAAATTTTTAAATTCTGAATGAAATTCACAGAGGTGATAATCTAACTACAGAGATTAGGAACTGTATTTTTGCATATTCTCTAGTTTTGGAGCTAATTGATTTATTATAGATCTGTATATTCATTAAAGTTTTTTGCATATGAGGTGCATAAACGTAGATAGGTACATCTCTCTCTTTCTCTTTCTCTCTATCTCTCACTCTCTCCAAATATAATACTTCATTCCTAGATGCCAGGTCTAGCAAATTAGCTCTTCTTAGGTAGATATATCAAATGAAGCTATAACACCTATGATAAAAAGCAATTATATTTGTGTTTGAATAATCAGAGTCATTGCTTTTCGTGTTTAGTCTTCTCTTATTGCAACCCTTGTCAATTCGTACATTTAGTTGCACACGTCTTCTGAGCCTCTAAATGCTGCCTATTTAATCTCGTTGAGATTTACGTATTTCATTCCTCAGTGTTCTCAAGAACCGTATAAATACTAAAACAAAGCAACAAGGTTATAATGCAAATGATTTCTATTAATAAGCTGCAAGTATGTTTGAACAATCATATGAAAATGATGAATTATAATGATTTCATAACAATGTGTTAAACTAAAAACTCTAAGTACCCATAAAAAAATCCAGTGCCGTCGAGTTGATTCCGACTCAGAGCGACCCTGTAGGACAGAGTAGAACTGCCCCATAGAGTTTCCAAGGAGCGCCTGGTGGATTCTAACTGCCGACCCTTTGGTTAGCAGCCGTAGCACTTAACCACTATGCCACCGTACTCATAAGATAAAATACTAGAAGACGGAAAAAAGAAAGCCAAAATGGATGAGTGGCTTTTAGTTTTTCTGAATCCCTGTACCTATTACTAGGAGCCTGGTATAGGGTTGTTATGAGTCGGAATCGACTCGATGGCACTGGGTTTGGTTTTTTTTGTTTTGGTTTCTAACCCTTGCCTCCCTCATCTCCTGCACCTACCCATCCCTAACAGGGATCAATTGATCAAATATAAAGCCTCAACTTTACCTCCAATTCCTAGGATTGATCCTATTATTATTGTTATACTATTATTATTAGGTACTGAAGAGTTGTTTTGTACAACAGAACAAAACACTGCCCTGTCCTGCACAATTCTCAAAATTGTTGCTATGTTTGAGTCCATTGTTGCAGTCCCTGTGTCAATCTATCTCATTGAGAGTCTTCCTCTTTTTCTCTAACCCTCTAATTTATCAAGCATTAAGCCTTACTCCAGGAACTGGTCTCTCCTGATAAGACGTCCAAAAAATATGAGACAAAGTTTTGCTATCCTTGCTTCTAAGATGCAATCTGACTGTGCTTCTTCAGAGACAGATTTGTTCATTCTTCTGGCAGTCCACAGTATATACAATATTCTATGTCAACATCACAATTGAAAGGCATTAATTCTTCTTTGGTCTTCCTTATTCATTGTCAAGCTTCATGTGCACATGAGGTGATTGAAAATATCATGGCTTGAGTCAGGTGCACCTTGGTCCTCGAAGTGACATTTTTGCTTTTTAACACCTTAAATGGGTCTTTTGCAGCAGATTTGCATGAAGCAATACTTCACTGGATTTCTTGACTGCTGCTTCCATGGGCATTGATTTTGAATCCAAGTAAAACAAAATCCTTGACAACTTCAGTATTTTCACCGTTCATCATGTTGTTGCTTATTGGTCCAGTTTTGGTGATTTTTGTTTTCTTTTTTTATGATGAGGTGTAATCTATACTGAAGGCTATAGCCTTTGATCTTCATCAGTAAGTGCTTCAAGTCCTCTTCACTTTTATCAAGCAAGGTTGTGTCATCTGCATATTGCAGGTTATTGATGAGTTTTCCTCCGTTACTAATGGCACATTCTTCTTCATATAGTCCAGTTTCTTGAATTATTTGCTCAGCATACAGATTGAAAAAGTATGGTGTAATGACAAAGCTTTAATCTACATCTTTCTTAATTTTAAACCATGCAGTACTCTCTTGTTCTGTTCGAATGACTGCCTCCTAGTCTATATACAGGTTCCTCATGAGCACAATTAAGTGCTCTTCAATTTCCATTCTTTGCAATGTTATCCATAATTTGTTATGATTGACACAGTCAAATACCTTTGCATAGTCAAAAAAACTCATGTAAACATCTTTCTGGTATTCTCTGCTTTCAGCTAAGATCCATCTGACATCAACAATGATATCTCTCATTCTATGTCCTCTTCTGAATCCAGCTTGAATTTCTGACAGTTCCCTGTCAATGTACTGCTGCAAATGTTTTGAATGATCTTCAGCAAAATTTTACTTGTGATTTTAATGATATCGTTCAATAAGTTTCTCATTCCATTGGATTACCTTTCTTTGGAATGGGGACATACGCGATGTCTTCCAGTCAGTTGGCCATGTAGCTGTCTTCCAATTTTCTTGACATAGATGAGTGTTTTATCTGTTTGTTGGAACATTTTCAATTGGTATTCCATCACTTCTTGGAGCCTTGTTTTTCACCAATGCCTTCAAGTGCAGCTTGGACTTTTTCCTTTAATAATATCAGTTCTTGATCATAGGTTACCTCCTGAAATGACTGAATGTCAACCAATTCTTTTTGGGAACAGTGGCTCTGTGTATTCCTTCCATTTTCTTCTGATGCTTCCCGAGTTGTTCAATATTTTGCCCATAGAATCCTTCAAAATTGCAACTCGATGCTTGAATTTTTCTTCAGTTCTTTCAGTTAAGAAATGCCAAGCATGTTCTTCTCTTTTGGTTTTCTAAGTCCAGATGTTTTTGCATTTTACTACAATGCTTTACTTTGTCTTTTTGAGCCAGGCTTTGAAATATTCTGTTCCGTTCTTTTACTTCATCATTTCTTCCATTCACTTTAGGTACTCTACCTTCAAAAGCAAGTTTTAGCAACTCTTTTGATATCTGTTTTTTTTTTTTTCTTTCTTTCATGTCTTTTTAATGACTTTTTGCTTTCTTCATGTATGTTGTTAGAGAAGTCTTAGGTCATTAGCATTAAGTGCATTAATCTAATCTTGAGGTGGTCTCTAAATTTAGGTGGGAAATACTCAAAGTCTTATTTTTGCTCTTATGGACTTGTTTTAATTTTCTCAGCTTCAGTTTGAACTTGCATATGAGAAATTGATGGTCTGTTCTGCAATCAGTTCCTAGTCTTGTTCTGACTTACGCTGTTTAGCTTCTCCATCATCTCTTTACACAGATGTAGTTGGGATTAATCCTAGTTTGAACCAAAAGTGGGGTAAAGATGCCTAGCACCTAACATGATAGCCCATTACTGGGTTCATTCATCCAACAGCCAGTTATTGGGAAAGCAAGGATGACTTAAAAATGATCCTTATACTTAAGAAGCTCAACACCTGGTGGGAAGAGGAATAAAAAATAGCATATAATCACAATGCTGGATGAATTGTGTTATCATAGTAGTTCATACAATGTGATGTAATAGAGCAAACAAGTTGAAGAGTCATCCTAATCATGTGAAGGCTTCTTGTATGATTGTAAGAGTTCTTCAGGAGAAGATAAAAGATCTTTGCCAGGAAAAATCTCACGTAAAGTGCATGTGCGAAGAAGGATGCAATAATCATAAATGTTTTAGAACGATGCAACTGGATGTAGTTTTAAGACAAATTAAAAATATGATGAGACTAGAGGCAGAGAGATGGCTAAGAGAGTTATCAATAATCTAAACAAAAGATATTGATGATTAAAACTCAGACAATGGGTTGCAGATGGAGACAGAAGAAGTACCTGATGATGCATTGAACTTCAAGTATATGAGAGAATTAGAAGTCAGAGTTTATTTTCAACTGTTAACTTGTTAGTCTGAATGAATTATCATGTTCTTATTACTGAGAAAGAATATAGGAAGATAAACATGCCTGATGGAGAAGACTTTAGTTTTAAATATACTAGGTTAAGGTTCCTGCAAATACAGAGACTATTAGGTGAATACATTCATTAGGAAACTGGAAATGTGAATCTTAAGAGAGAGGAGGGCTGAAGTGTGCTGAAGAGTCATTAGTGTAATTATTCACATAAAAATCCCAGATTTCACTGTTCACAATTGGCAAAAAAAGTCTTTTCCTTTTTTTCTCACTGTCTCTTAAAACTATGGAAAAATTCTTCAACAGATCCCTCTATCATTCTTTGATTAAAATAAAAACCCTCCGGTCATTTTTTTATTCTCAAGAATAGTCTCAGTTCCCTAAAAACAATGACTAGTCTAGGTAATTCTCAGACTCTGGCTTTCTTGGAGTATGTTCTAAGCTCACTGTTGTGGGCACTTCCATGTAGCCTTTGGAAATTGTCTTTCCAAGAACACCTGACTATAGATTTCTTTGATGTAGCAATACTCTCTTCTGGCTGGCTACTTCCTATATCCTCCTTAGATTCTAAAAATGATTGTACATCACTAGTCTTTGCTGCGGTCTCAGCCCTTCTGCTGAGGTAGCCTTACTCCCCAGGCTTTGGGAAGTATACATCTATTCCCTATCACCTGAATAATCACAGCTGGCTTCCAATATTGCCACTTCTTTATGCTCTGACACTAGGTGGGCTGTTCTATTCTTTAAATATCTCAGGCACTCCACACACCCTTATATTCCTGCAAACTTCAGGAGACAAATGTTAAACTGTTAGATATTTGTGGTAAGAGGAATGCTGCCCCCTCCTCTCTTCCATGAGGTGGAGGGATAGAAAATTTAATAGCATTCCAAAAGGTCTTTCCAAAGAAACTCTCGTTTTTTCTCTCTTCCTCTTGAACCTCAAGATTTTTCTATCCTCTAGGCAGTTGTTAGATTAATAGTGTTTCAAATCAAGTTTTGATCACAAAATTGCAATATCCTAAACAGATGATTTAGAATCTAATTTTGAAATAAGGGAGCACTTCACAACTACTGCTTTGTTCTTAGCTTTTTAAGGTCTAAATTAATTGAGACAGGGGAGATCCCAACTAAAACATTGTTAATCCATAAAATAAGAACAAATAAAATGCCCGGTGAGATCCTATAGGGAAAGAAGACAACTGCTGAAGTCAAATCTCTGGAAAGAATCTTAGACTTCTAGGAAGGAAACCAATGAAATGCACTGAAAAAGGGTGATGAGAATGAAAAAGAGAACCAGAAAACATTGTGTGTAGGCTGACAGAGGCGTTAGTTTAAGAAAGAAGAAGTGTTCTACAAGGATATGTGCTGCAGAATGAAGACTGACATATGGATATAAGAATTAGAGGGCATTCATGTTGTTGTCCTTGTTAGTGTCATTGAGTCAGTTCAGACTCATAGCAACCATATGTACAACGGAATGAAACACTGCCCAGCCCTGCCCCAGCCTTGTAATTGTTGTTGGTGAGTCCAAATGAAAGCAAAAGTTAGATTTCAATGAATTGAGATGTTTGAAGGGGAAGGGAAGAAGAAATCTGACAGTAGGTAAAAGAACAAGAAAAAAGGATTATTTGTTTGCTTGATATGGGGTAGGGGAGTAAGGATAGGTTTAAAGGTCTTATCACATTTGCAATTAGTCAGGTCAATCATATTTCTTCCTAGTTTCAGAGAATGAGTCCACTCTTGGTGCCTCAGACCACATAATTGTGTTCATCTATGGTTTCTTTCCCAAGTTTTCATTCTGGTAACTTTCTTTGTACCTATGATCTTAGGTCTGAGGTGAATTTGATAGAGAATAGGATCATTGCCCAGTGACTAGGACCTTGACTGACATAGATGTGTAAGTACCACCTGATACATATTTGTCCTCATGATTCAATGCTAACTGTTGGGATACTCTCCTACTTTATCATAGGACTCCACCTCCTTGGTGACTCATTACCTGGACAATTCTGTATATTGTTATATATTGTAACCTTGGTCTCTGGCTAGTAAGGCAAGTCAGTTTACCCCATCCTACCCCACTTCCAGCATTTTCTTGCATTCCCTATCCTGTAAAAAGTAGAAACCAGATCTAAAGACAATGGGTAATGCACAACTTAGAAGATATTCTAAGGCCACATCTGAATAAATTAAGAAGACTCTTCATTTCTTGATATCTGTTTTTCTCCAGGAGCTAATCAAAGCCCAGTGTACTCTGGGAAATGCCTCTGTCTTCACTCTCCTTAGCTGTTTATAACTAGGGTGTTGAAAAAAATTGTTAAATTTAAAACCCTTGTTTAACCCAGCTCTGATAGTGACGTTATATAGTTGAAGTAAATTTTCAAACACATTTATCCTTGGGTAAGATAAACAAAAATATTTGGGTATCATTAATTACTGCACAACAAGCAAAAAAAAAAAAAAAATCAAAACAAATAACACTTTCAACACCATTAGTTTGTGTTTTAATTAGTTGTTTTGAAAAGGCTAATTGGATAGGAAACAGATCTTCCTTTTCATTAATATTTACCAAAGGGAAAAAAGTTGACATTTCACTCCATCTAAAGATCTGTTTTGTATCCAATTAGCCTTTTCAAAATTCTCACCACTCGTCTATCAGTTTATCATATGACGGTGGCTTATGTATTGTTGTGATGCTGGAAGCTATGCCAGCAATATTTCAAACACCAGCAGGGTCACCCATGGTGGACAAGTTTCAGTTGACCTTCAAGACTAAGACAGACTAGGAAGAAAACTCTGGGGATCTACTTCTAAAAACATTGGTCGGTGAAAATCTAAGGAATAGCAGTGGAACATTGTTTAATATAGTGCTGGAAGATAAGCCCCTCAAGTTGGAAGGCACTCAGAATAAAACTGGGAGAAACCTGCCTCCTCAAAGTAGAGTTGATCTTAATGATGTAGAATGAGTAAAAATTTGGGGATATATATTTGCTAATACGGCACAACTCAAACGAGAAGGAATAACTGCAAATATCCATTAATAATCAGAACATGGAATGTACGAAGTATGAATCTAGGAAAACCGGAAGTTGTAAAAGTGAAATGAAACACTTAAAGATTGATATCCTAGGCATTAATGACCTGAAATGGACTGGCATTGGCAATTCTGAATTGGACAATCATATTGTCTACTATGCTGGGAATGGCAAATTGAAGAGGAATGGGTTCACATTCACTGTTAAAAAGAACATTTTGAGATCTATCCTGAAGTATAACGCTGTCAGTGATAGGATAATATCCATATGCCTATAAGGAAGACCAGTTAATACAGCTGTTATGGATTGAATTGTGACCCATAAAATGTGTATCAAATTAGCTAGGACATGATTCTCAGCATTGCGTGATTGGCCAAAATTTTGTCATCTGTTGTGATTTTTCTATGTCTTGTAAGTCCTAACTCTATAATGTTAATGAGACAGGATTAAAGGCAGTGTGTTAATGAGGCAGGATTTAGTCTAGAAGATTAGATTGTATCTTGAGTCAATCTTTTTGAGGTTTAAAAGAGAGAAGCGAGCAGACAGACAGAACTTCCTACAACCAAGAAAGTAGTGCCAGGAGTGGAGTACATCCTTTGGACCTGGGGTCCCTTCCCTGAGAAGCTCCTAGACCAGCGGAAAATTGATGACAAGAACCTTCCTCCAGAGCTTACGGGGAGAGAAAGCCTTCTACCCTACTAAATAGTAAAATAATAAATTTCTGTTTGTGGAAGCCTTTCATTTGTGGTATTTCTGTTATAGCTGCACTAGATAGCTAATGCAACAACTGTTATTCAAATTTATGCACCAGCCATTAATGCAAAGATGAAGACATTGAAGATTTTTACCAACTTCTGCAACCTGAAAATGATCAAACAGGCAATCAAGATGCATTGATAATTACTGGTGATTGGAATGCAAAAATTAGAAACAAAGAAGGATAGATAGTTAAAAAATATGGCCTTGGTGATAGAAATGACACTGGAGAACATGTGACAGAATTTTGCAAGACAAATAAATTATTCATTACGAATACCTTTTATCAACAACATAAGTAGGAACTATACACGTGGACTTTGACAGATGGAACACACAGTAATCAAACTGACTACTTCTGTGGAAAAAGAAGATGGAGAAGCTCATTGTCATCAGTTAGTGCAAGGCCAGGGGCCAACTGCTGAACAGACCATCAATTGTTCACATGTAAGTTCAAGTTGAAGCTAAAAAAAATTAAAACAAGCCCATTAGACTTAAGTAAGATCTTGAGTATATCCCACCTGAATTTAGAGACCATCTCAAGAATAGATTTGACTCATCAAACACTAATAACCAGAGACCAGACAAGTTGTGGGATGATATCAAGCACATCATACTTAAAGAAAGCAAAAAGTCATTAAAAAGACAGGAAAGAAAGAAAATACCAAAATGGATGTCAGAAGAGACTCTCAATCTTGCTATTGAACGAAGAGTAGCTAAAGTGTACAAAAGAAAAGATGAGGTAAAAGAGCTGAACAGAAAATTTCAAAGAGCAGCTCAAGAAAACAAAGTAAAGTGTTATAATGAAATGCGCAAAAATCTGGAGTTAGAAAACTAGAAGGGAAGAATATGCTTGGTATTTCTCAAGCTGAAAGAACTGAAGAAAAAATTCAAGACTGGAGTTACAATTAGCTGAAAGAACTGAAGAAAAAATTCAAGACTGGAGTTGTAATTTAGAAGGATACTATGGGCAAAATACTGAACTATACAGGAAGCATCAGAAGATGGAAGAAATACACAAAGTCACTGTACCACAAAGAATTGGTCAACATTGAACAATTTCAGGAAGTAGCATATGATCAAGAATCGATGGCAATATAAGAAGAAGTCTAAGCTGCACTGAAGTCACTGGTGAAAAACAAGGCCCCAGGAATTGATGAAAAATCAATTAAGATGTTTCAATAAATGGATACAACGCCAGAATGCTCAAATGTCTATACCAAGAAATTTGGAAGACAGTTACCTGGCCAACCAACTGGAAGAGATCCATATTTGTGCCCATTCCAAAGAAAGGTGATCCAACCAAATGTGGAAATTATCCAACAGTATCAATATCACATGCCAGTGAAATTTAGTTGAAGATAATTCAAAAATGGTTGCAGCACTACATTGACAGGGAACTGCCAGAAATTTCAAGCCAGATTCAGAAGACGACATGGAACAATAGATATAATTGCTGATGTCATATGGATCCTGGGTGAAAGCGGAGTATACCAGAAAGATGTTTGCTTGTGTTTTATTGACTATGCAAAGACCGTTGTCTTTGTGGATGCTAACAAATTATGGATAACACTGCAAAGAATGGGAATTCCAGAACACTTAATTGTGTTCATGAGGAACCTGTACATAGATCAAGAGGCAGTCATTCAAACACAACAAGGGGACACTGTGTGGTTTAAAGTCAGGAAAGGTTTATGTCAGGGTTGTATCCTTTCACTATGCTTGTTCAGTCTGTATGCTGACCAAATAATCCAAGAAGCTGGACTATACAAAGAAGAGTGTAGCATCAGGATTGGAACAAGACTCATTAACAATCTACAATATGCAGATGACACAACCTTGTTTACTGAAAGTGAAGAGGACTTGAAGCACTTACTGATGAAAATCAAAGACCACAGCCTTCAGTATGGATTATACCTCAGCATGAAGAAAACAAAAATCCTCACAACTGGACCAATAAGCAACATCATGATAAACGGAGAAAAGATTGAAGTTGTCAAGGATTTCATTTTACTTAGATCCACAAACAACGCCCATGGAAGCAGCAGCCATGAAATCAAACAATACATCACACTGGGAAAATATGCTACAGAAGACCTCTTTAAAGTGTTAAAGAGCAAACATGTCACTTTGGGGACTAAGGTGTATCTGACCCAAGCCATGGTATTTTCAGTTGCCTCATATCCATGCAAAAACTGGGCAGTGAATAAGGAAGACAGAAGAAGAATTGATGCATTTGAATTATGGTATTAGTGAAGTCTACTGAATATACCATGGACTGCCAGAAGAGCAAAGAAATCTGTCTTATTAGAAGCAGAGCTAGAATTCTCCTTAGAAGCAAGGATGGTGGGACTTTGTCTTATGTATATTGGATGTGTTATCATTAGGTACCAGTCCCTGGAAAAAGACATTGTGCTTGGTTAAATAGAGGATCAGAGTAAAAGAGAAAGATCCTCTAAAAGATGGATAGACACAGTGGCTCCAACAATAGGCTCAAACATAGCAATGATTTTAAGGATGGTACAGGACCGGGCAGTGTTTCCTTCTGTTGCACATTGGGTCACTACGAGTCAAAACCAACTAGTTAGCACCTAACAACAGCAACAACAATGAAATTCCATATCATTTATAACTCTGTCATCCATGAGTACTGGACTGGGCTATTGCTCCTTATAGGTCTCCTTCAGCTTCATGACTTTCCCTTTTTATAATCTCAAAAAGGATAGACATACTGATCTTTCCCAATTTACTTTGATTTTATGTTTAATTATGAAGAAAATGCATAGAGAGGAAAGCTTCATGGACATTCAGAGTAAATTTTCTTTTATTTGCTGGCACTATAAAAGTCCAAAGATGTGTCATATTGAGAGAGAATTTTCTAATTAATTGTAGGCATAATTACAGGTAATGGTGGGCTGTAAAGCAGCCTACAGCTTGATTTCTAGGTATTTATTACACTGCTATTTTCTTTTATTTTTCTATCTTCTCATGCACTGGGATAGTTTGTCTATGAAAAGTGCCATTTAAAATGAATAGGCTCACCTATCGTCAATATGCCCAAAATTCACACCTTTAGTCATTAATTTTGTACATACATTCTTATTCTTAAATACTGATGGTCTCACTTTTGGAGTTCTTAATCTTATTTATTCTTTTTCTTTGCATATTGAAATATCTCAGCAACTCCTTATTACTTACATTAGGTTACTTAGGATTTTATGAAAATGGTTATTCAGTGCAACTGTACGTTGAATAAGAAGTTATATTCCAACATTTATGGCTAGTTCGGTTGAATTTTACAATCTCCCTCTAAAGTTAAATTATTTACACCAAGAAAGGTAGAATAAACCAATTTTTTTTCCTAACAATCATAGACTTTTAGTTTGTTTTTTCTGGATTTTTTTTTTCTGTTACTTTACAAAGTTAGCCTTTTAATAATGAAAGAGAAAAAAAATTAAGCATATGAAATTGATGTAATTTGCATTTCTAAACTCTACTAACATTTTCTGAACACTTACTATATTATAGGCATTAAGTCACGGTTCAAGAGAGAGACAAGTAAAAATAATTACAACACAGTGAACATACTATATTCATCATACCCAGTTAACATCTTGCTTAATATCCAGTCCCTCCATCTTTCTTGCCAACAGAATTCTGATTTTTTTACTTGGAATGATGAATACACTTAAATACTCACTATCTCAGTTTCCCTGTGGTCATGTGACAAAATTCTGAAAGAAAAAAAAAAGAGAGAGAGAAAGAATGACAGTCAGAAGTGAAAGTCAACTGGGAAGTTCTACCCTGACAAGGGAATAGGTAATGATCCGACATCATTGGTGGGTACACTGGGTTGAATAGTATTTCCCAAAAATTCACATCTACCTGGAACCTATGAATGTGAGATTATTTGGGAAGAGATCTTTGCAGATGGAATCCAGTTAAGATGAAGTCATACTAGATTAAGGTGAGCCCTAAGCCCAGTATGACTGGTATCTTTATAAGAACAGAGCAATTTGGACACAGAGAAACACACAGTGGAAAAGGCCATGTGACGATGGAGGCAGTGATTGGAGTAACGTATCTATAAGCCTAGGAACACCAAGGATTGGTGTAGCCATCAGAAGTTAAAGAGGAAAAGAAGAATTTTTTTCCCCAGAGACTTTGGAGGGAGCATAACTCTGACATCTCAATTTCAGATACCTAGCCTCCAGAATGTGAGAGAATAAATTTCTGTTTTTTTAAGCTACCCGGTTGTGGTACTTTGATACAGCAGCCCTAAGAAAGTTGTATAGTGAGATTTATGCTCAAGATTTTATTGTTCATGCTGGTAAATCAAAGTAATTGATACAATAGAAAAAATGACTTTGTCACATATGATTGGGGTGTCCCATCAAAATTTGGTAAAATCAGAACAAAATATCTTAGTCTCAAAGAAGCTAAAAAACAAAAAACCACTGCCGTAGAGTCCATTCTAACTCATAGCCATGCTATAGGACAGAGTAGAACTGCCCCATAGGGTTTCCAAAGTGTAGCTGGTGGATTCGAACTGCCGACCTTTTGGATAGTAGCCTAGCTCTTAACCACTGCACCACCAGGGCCCTAAGTGATAGCTATATTAATAGCCAGAAATAATGCTAGCCCACTCCTCACTATTTGGCAGGGGTATGAAAGAATGACAGAGCCCTACCCAAAGCCAGGCAGAAGGTGGGTGTGAGGAGAACGAAAGATTGCTGTGAACATATCCCATTATCATTCTATAATCCAATTTCATTTTACCAGGCTTCTGTTTGAGGGCAAATTTTTAGTTCAAGAAAAACACCACCCAAGAGACAGAAAGGGCCAGACTCCATCAGCCTGAGACTGGATGAACTAGATGGTGCCCGGCTACTACCGATCACTGCCCTGATATGGAACACAACAGAGAATCCCTGAGCAGGAGCAGGAGCAGGAGAACAGTGGGATGCAGATCTCAAATTCTCATAAAAAGACCGGGCTTAATGGTCTGACTGACACTAGAGGGACCCTGGAGGTCATGGTCCCTGGACCGTCTGTTAGCCCAAGATTGGAACCATTCCCAAAGCCAACTCTCCAGACAGGCGTTGGACTGGACTATAAGACAGATAATGATACTGATGAGGAGGGAGCTTTTTGGCTCAAGTAGACACATGAGACTATGTGGGCAACTCCACTCTGGAGGCAAGATGAGAAGGAAGAGGGGGACAGGAGCTAGTTGAATGGACATGGGGAATACAGGGCGGAGAAGAGGAATGTGCTGTCTCATTACGGGGAGAGCAGCTAGGAGTACATAGCAAGGTGGGTATAGCTTTTTGTATGAGAGACTGACTTGATTTGTAAACGTTCACTTAAAGCACAATAAATAAATTAATTTTAAAAAAGAAAAACACCAAAAACAGAGAAGTTCAGAAAACCATGGGTGCCTGAGAAGTTACAGAGTGAACAGAGCTGTGAAAAATTATTGCCAATTCAGTGTGCATTGTGAGTGTAAAGTGGAGTTATTAGCTTTTTAAAATATCATATTCAAATTTCTTTATCCAAATAGATGTCTTCTCCTTCAAAGTGGTCACAGTTTGAAGATTCATTCCAATAGCATCTATACTGTTCAAATTTCTTTTGGAATGCTTCTTTAGAGATATATTTTAGAACATATCATACACTTTTAAATAGCCTCATGATTAGTATCTACTTCTCTCTTGAGGTGGATTCGACTTACGGATATGGCCAAACGGTCAAACTTTATGATTAGGTTTGGTGATCAAGTTTGTGGAACGTGTTTGTTTGTTCAAAAGAAGGTATAACATAATACCATGAGAGTTTTGAGTGTCTTGGTATTGAAGGATAATCTCATAAACAAAGCAACAATTTACTCACATGCAGTAGAATATATTTATTAGCAAGTCAATACTCTCCTGAATAATTAATATGTTGTGCTATATGACAAGAACAAGATCCTCCATAAAGGCTAATTATTTCTATTCTAAATATTAAAAGTATGATGGCTAAAAATGCTTTATAAATTCTGTATTCTTCAATTAATTATTTCTAAGTTCTTCAAGAGGAAACAATTGCTTAAATACTGAGTAAAATGTTTTTAGCCTATGCATTGTCTGTGACATTCAAGAAGGGCTAAAAGTTAATTTTATTTCCTTGGCAATTTTTAAAAAGATTCAACTCTTGAGTAAGCAAAGTGCCAGGAAAAATTTTCATGGATTGTCTAGAGTCTGAAATACAGGTAGTTCCACACTTGAATACACTGAAACTTTCATTCTTAATGTATGGATATCAAGAATTCTCTCTACACAATTTCTCCTGAGAGACCACGAAATCCTTCCATCTCTCTCAACACTAACCTTAGTTGATTCCTTTGCAGAACCAGAATTTATCACCCACTATTCTCCAACCCTTTCCCTCTTCCAACTCTTAGAGACGTAAAATGAATTAAGTGTTTTCTAGTTATTAGTAGCAATAGCTAAAATGAATTGAAATTAATGCCATGTTATGCCATTACTCTTCACAACCAACCTGAAAGATAAAAGGTATTAATTGTTCCCATTTTTCAGACGAGAGGTGGGCATGAGACATAGACGTATGAGAAACAAGAGACCAGGTTTGAACTCAATCTGAAGTCTGAGGTTGAGTGATGGAAAAAGAGGCGTAAGGTTTTACTTTGGCAATAATAACATGAAGACGTTGTCCTCAACCCAATGTCAAAATAATGATCAGATGGCATTCTTCCAGGTATTACATAAACATGCAAATAAAAATGCAAAAGAAGGTGAGGACACAAAATTGACAGAGTGGAGCAGAAAAACTATGGCTAATATCCTACCACTCCTGCCTTCATCTACTGATCCTACAGGCCCAATGGAAGATTTTCATCGCTCTTTTTCTTAGCCTTCTGTTATAATAGGACCTTGGAGTTAAGCAGCCAATATTACTTCAAGTCATGTGATGTATTATGTTGGCACTCCTAAGACAACAAAGTGGCTGGAAACAGATTTACAGGATTCGCAAAACGAGGAAGGCCATGCAGTCAGGCTTCATAGCATAACTATGTGCAGAAGAGCCCGAAGATCTTCAATTTTACTTTCCCATTAGCCCTACTCAGCTACTCTCTGTATCTCACACAGATTCCCTCTCTTAGGCTTTTGGAAGTTTTGTTGTTTTTTTTTCTTTGCGCTATATGTCTATCCTTTAACTCAAATTTAATAGCTTCTCCTTCCAAATGTGAGTTATCTGGGACCCATCTCTCAGTTATCTAATGTTGCTACAACAGAAATACCACAAGTGAATGGCTTTAACAAACAGAAGTTTATTCTCTCACAGCCTAATAGACTAGAAGTCTGAATTCAAGGTTCCAGCTTGAGGGGAACACTTTCTCTCTGTAGGCTCTGGAGGAAGGTCCTTCCCATTAATCTTCCGCTGGACTAGGAGGTTCTCTGAGCAGGGACCCAGGTCCAAAGGACACACTCTGCCCCTTGCGCTTCCTTGGAGGTATGAGATCCCCCTGTCTCTCTGCTCACTTCTCTCTTTTGTATCTCAAAACAGACTGATATAAAACATAACCTAATCTTGTAGATTGAGCCCTGCTTCATTAACATAACTCTCTAATCCTGCTTCAGTAACATCATAAAAGTAGAATTTATAAAACATAGAAAAATCACATCAGATAACAAAATGGTAGACAATCACACAATACTGAGAATCTTCGCCTAGCCAAGTTGACACACATTTTGGGGCAACACAATTCGATCCATAACACCATCCTTCCCTTGAACCCTCCTCCTACTTTCTAACTCCAACATCTTTTAATTTCTCTAATCTTTCCATCTTTGAAATTAAAATTTTCTGGTTAAATAATTCAGTTGGTCAATTTTTAGTTTTATGCCATGCCAAGTCATATGTGTTGCCCAACCTGCGTAAATTAGTTCTTTTTGGGTGAGGTGCTCATGCCTGCTCCAGATATCTTGATCAAGGTGGAAATGTAAGATTGCTTAGTATCAAACATGGCTTCCTAGGCTGCCCGTGACATAAAGCTGTTTTTCTTATTAGGAGATATTGGCGCAATAAATATTTTGAATGTTGTCTAGTACACACTTATGCTCTCTTCCCTCTTTTGTACTCCTGCCCTTATCATCACTCCCCCAGAATCCTGAAACAGTTTCTCTGGCTCCTCCCCACCCATCTCTCACTTCCTTCAGATATTCTTATTAAAAAAAGTTGTTAACTTCATAGGCTTGAGGTACACTACAATAGATCATATTTTCATTCTTTAAATACTTTGTCTTACTTCTCATTTTCTTCCTGCATATTTAGCCATTTATTCAATCTCCTTCAATCTTCTTCTTTTATTGACCTCAAAAATTTGAAGCATCTGTGGAATCATTAGAATTTTCCACAAATATTCTTTCTTTTCCTCAGGGCACATGGTAAGATTGCCCTTTCCCATCCACTTGTAATTAGATTTGGCCAGGTGGCTTGCTTTGGGCCATAGAAATATGAGTGTAGGCAGTATGTGTCACTTACAGGCAGAAGCTTTAGGAATCTGTGCATACTATATCACGTTCTCTTTCCTTCTGCCATGGTGAACAACAGAGTTTCACAGTAGTGGTTCCTCTTTAAATGAGGCCCCGGAGTAAAGACAAGGTGGAAAAATACCCCACTCAACCTACTCTGAAAATGCAGTTGTGATTCCAACTCATCCAACCCTATTGGACAGAGTAGAACAGCCCCATAGGGTTTCTCAGGCTAAAATCTTTACAGGAACGGATCGCCAGGTCTTTCATCCCATGGAACTGCTGGTGGGTTCAAACCACAGACCTTTACGTTAGCAGCCGAGTGTTAAACCTTTGTCCCTCTGAACATGCAGAATGAGTGAGAAACAAGAGGGTTGTTTGTTACTGAATTATAATCTAACTGATCTTGACTGATTAGAGCCATGGTGATCAGTCGTGGATGTCCTTCTTTTTACTATTAGCAATCATTCCTTTGTTGCTGCAATGGTTAAGGCCGGGTGTCAACTTGGCTAGGTCATGATTCTCAGTGGTTTGGCAGTTGTATGATGTGATAACTTTCATGATAAGATTTGATATTATGTAATCACTTCCATGATGGGATATGCTGTGAGTAGCCAATCAGTTGAAAGGGAGTTTCTGTGGCCATGTGGCCTGCATTGAATATAAGTAGATAGTCTTGCAAGATTTGGGTGCTCCTTGCTCTTGCTGGATCCTGCAGCTGGCTTCTGTTTGTCCAACCTCTGGTTCTTGGAACTTGAGCTAGCAGCTTACCTGAAGTCTTGCCTGCTGATCTTGGAATTCATCGATCTTTGCAGCCTGTGAAAAAGAGCCCTGCTCTCTGACCTGGTGATCTTGGGATCACTAGCCCCTGTGGCGATGCGAATCAGAAGAAGCCTCTATCCTGAGCCGTGGACTTGGGACATTCCAGCCTCTACAACCATGTGAGCCACTTCCTTGATATAACTCTCTTTATATATATATATATATATATATATATATATATATATATATATATATATATATATACACAAACACACACACGCACAAACTTTTTTTTTTTTTTTTTTTTTTAGCATTACTGGTTTTGCTCCTCTAAAGAATCCAGCCTAAGATAGTTGTTCTTATCTGGTCCTTATCCCATGTATTTAAATGTAATTTGTATGCTGATAATGTACAAATTTTCTTTAGATATGACTTCTCCTCTGAACTCTTTATTTGAATCCCTGCTTAAATTTAATATTCCTAACATAACTCTAATTTTCCATTGTTACCTTAAACTTCTCATTAGCTGTATTTACCATCTTCAAGATGTTACTACTCCTCACCCTGGATTCCTGGCCAAAAACTTGGCCAAAATCTTTGCTTTCTCTCTCTCTCTTTCTCACACACACACACATATAGCCATTTCATTTGCAAGTTCTGTTGGCTTGAACTCCAAAATACATATTGAATCTGACCAATTATTACCACCTCCACTACTGCCATGCTACTCTTAAGTCTTTAACATCACTTGATGGATTATTTTAATAGGATATCACTGTTTCCCTGCCACCTCTCTGGCTTCTCTACACTCAATTTTCTACTAAGCAGCCATAGAGATCTTTTTTTAAATAAGTAAGTTAGGTCTCTCCTTTGCTTAAGGCCCCCTATCACACTTTAATATCTGAAATCCTGGCCCCTGTCCATATCTCCAACTATGTTTCCTGTATTATTCTTCTGTCTTGTTTAATTCAAGCTACACTGACTTTTTCCTGTTCCTCAAACATTAAAAACCAGTTGCCATTGAGTCAAATCCAAACTCATGATGACTTCATGTGTGTCAGAGTAGAACTGTCCTCCATAGGGTTTTCAATGGCTAGATCACCAGGCCTTTCTTCCAAGGCACCTCTGTGTAGACTCACACCTTTGACCTTTTAGTTAGCAGCCTAGTGTGTTAACCATTTTCATGACCCAGGGACTCCTTTCGAATGTTAAGTATGGTCTTCTCTTAGCAGTTGATTTTCCTCTGCTTATAATATACTTTTTTTTTCTGAGTTAGCAAATCCAGTTCTGTATTTCATTCAGGTTTCTCTTCAGAAAAATCTTCCCTGATTACCCTATTGTGGTAGACATGAAGATGTACCACTCAGCTCTTATTTCAAAAAGAACACACTACTCAGCTGCTGGAAGTGCAATCAGCAGATAGCTTCTAGTGGTCAGCTCCTTCAGGGTCTGCGTCCTTTGCATAAAATGGCTCACTTGAGGTCATGCCCGTTCTGTGACCATCTACATTTGTTGACTGAGTAATGCAGGGATAGACTTAGTGATTTTTAACCTAAAGGGGACATTTTATGGGGCAATACCTACTTCAGGACTCCTCAGTGACTTGCCTGAGGCTTCGTCTCAGCCACATCACAATTCAACTCCTTCCTCTGTTTTAAGAATTCAAAACACTTCTACTATTAGAGATTTATTATAAACTGTGACAAAAGTAAGATGTTCTTTTCTTTAATTCTGTGAAAGATAAGCGCAACAGATCTTTGGCTGTCCTGTTCATCTTTGCATCATTAGTCATGATGGATAGTCTACTTACAAAGGCAATTACATTATGTGTGATTTTGACTCTTGATGGAAAAAGATAAATTAACTGTGGGTTTATGCAACATAACATCTAGAATTGCATTTGGAAAAGAGTTCCAAGTTGAATAGCATCCAGACCAGTCAAATCGCCATCAGCTTGGCTTCTTCTATAACATTCTTTTAGTAGTTAATGCTGTTTTTATGTTTCCTAACTGTCTGTCCTGGGTGGATATGATTCCACTGGGTCACCCAGTCTCTTGCCTATAGTCACAATGGGTTCATTTACATCTTATTTGCATAGAAAAATCATCTTGTATATACTTATACCAATACAAAGACAGGGCAACAAATAACTCTAATCAATTACTCATGCACTGATGGTGCAGAGTCAAAGTGTTCAAGTGATGCTATTAAAATCTTCCTTAACATCAAAATCTGGTAGATAAAGTAGCCACACAGCACCATTAAAAAAAAAAAAAAAATCTTAAAACTGCTTGAGTTTTCTTATCTTAAAGATTTTACTTTATTGAGGGCATACAGTTTCTCATAAATCAGTATTCCTGATTATCGCTCCATTCATTTTCATGTTTTTTCTTCTTCTTTATTTTGTCAGGTTCTCTTTCCTTTTTCTTTGTCTTCTTTCCTGTCTCTTGTCTTTTCTGCCTATAGCTAACTTCACTTCTCTCTGCAGCCTCTTCCTCCCTCTTACTCTTCATTTCTCCTTTCCAAACACAAACCACGAATAGTGAAGAAGAGAGTCAGATAAAAATGAACATAGAGATTGATAGTGGAATGACCAAGCTGGTCTTTATCACATAATTCATATTTCATGCAGTCCATGTTTCTTTAATTTTATTTTGATGTGCTCTTTGAAAAAGTTAGTTTATACTTAAAATAACTAAACGATCCATTTTTGTAGATTTTTTTGCAGCAAAAATAAATCTTCAGAAGAGATTGTTGTTGTTGTCCTGTGCCATCAAGTCAGCTCTGACTCAGGGTGACCACTTAAGATGGAGTAGGCTGCTCCATAGGGTTTTCTTCTTTATTGTGCTTTAAGTGAAAGTTTACAAATCAAGTCAGTCTGTCATACAAAAAGTTATATACACCTTGCTATGTACTCCTAGCTGCTCTGCGCCTAATGAGACAGCACATTTCTCCTCTCCACTCTGTCCCCCATTCATTCAGCCAGCTTCTGTCCTCCTCTGTCTTCTCATCTCACCTCCAGATAGGAGCTGCCCACGTAGACTCATCTGTCTGCTTGGGCCAAAAAGCTTCATTCCCCACCAGTATCATTTTCTGTCTTGTAGTCCAGTTCAATCCCTGTCTGAAGAGTTGGCTTTGGGAATGCTCCAGTCTTGGGCTAACAGAGGTCAGGGGACCATGACCTCCGGAGTCCCTTTCATAGTGTTTTCTTGATTGTAATCTTTATGAAAGCAGATTGTCAGGCTTCTTCTTCCACAGTGCCTTTGGGTGGGTTCAAACTGCCAATTTTTCAGTAACCAACCAAGTACAAACCTTTTGTATCACCTAGGGACTTATTCAACAGAGATTACTAGCAGTCATATTTTATTCTGCTGTAAAAATTGTTTCAAGACGTGGCAGGATGTCATAAGAGAAAGAGCCAAGAAAAAGGAGAAAATAGAGACAGAGAGAAGGACAAACTCACCCCATCCTTGGCCTGCAAATGTGTTATCATACTTTGAACAAAAAAATATGAAACAACGATTTAAAAAAGAAAAAAAACACATCCATAACGTGGGAAAATCATTTTACACTGAAGCCCTGGTGGCACAGTGATTAAGAGTTTGGCTGCTAACCAAAAGTTCGGTAGTTCAAATTTACCAGCTACTCCTTGGAAATCCTATAGGACAGTTCTACTCCCACAGAGTTCCTATGAGTCAGAATTAACTCCACAGCAATGAGTTTTCTTTTTTTAAATTAACTGTGTGCCACTGGGCTGTCATCAGTATTAACTTAAGTTTAAGTTAATAGAAACTTAAAAATCATAAACTATCTTCTCTTATAATCATAACTTACAGATGAGAAAACTGAGATGCATACATATTTTGATATAAAGACTCAAAACATTGCTTCATCTGAACCATATGTTCCATACTATGTTTATAAATTTGAAAGATAGTTACCTGGCCAACCAACTAGAAGAGGTCCATATTTATGCCTATTACAAAGAAAGGTGATGCAACTGAATGTGGAAATTATCAAACTATATCAGTAATATCACAGGCAAGTAAAATTTTGTTGAAGATCATTCAAAAGTAGTTGCAGCAGTACATCAACAGGGAACTGCCAGAAATTCAAGCCAGATTCTGAAGAAAACATGGAAAGAGGGATATCATTGCTGATGTCAGATGAATCCTGGCTGAAAGCAGAGAGTACCAGAAAGATGTTTACCTGTGTTTTATTGACTATGCAAAGGCATTTGACTGTGTGGATCAGAATAAATTACGGTTAACTTCGTGAAGAATGGGAATTCCAGAACACTTAATTGTGCTCATGAGGAACCTGTACATAGACCAAGAGGCAGTCCTTCAAACCAAACAAGGGGATGCTTCATGGTTTAAAGTGAGGAAAGGTATGCATCAGGGTTGCATCCTTTCACCATACTTATTCAATCTGTATGCTGAGCAAACAATCCCTGAGAAACTGGAGTACTTGAAGAAGAATACGGCATCAGAATTAGAGAAAGACACATTAACACCCCGCGTTGTACAGATGACACAATATTTCTTGCCGAAAGTGAAAAGGACTTGAAGCACTTACTGATGAAGATCAAAGACCACAGCCTTGAGTATGGATTATACCTCAATCTAAAGACAACAAAAATTCTCATAAGTGGACCAATAAGCAACATCATGATAAATGGATAAAAGATTGAAGTTGTCAAGGGTTTCGTTTTATTTGGATCCACAATCAATGCCCATGGAAGCTGCAGGTGGGAAATCAAATAATGCATTGCATTTGGCAAATCTGCTGCAAAAGACCTCTTTAAAGTGTTGAAAAGCAAAGATGTCACCTTGGGGACTAAGTCTGACCTAAGCCATGGTGTTTTCAATTGTCTCATATGCATGGGAAAGCTGGACAATGAATAAGGAAGACCGAAGAAGAATTGACAACTTTGAGTTATGGTGTTTACAAAGAATATTGAATATACATACCATGGTGTCATGGATTGAATTATGTTCCCCCAAAAATGTGTGTATCAATTGGGCTGTGCCGGGATTCACAGTATTGTGTGATTTTCCTGTATGTTGTAAATCCTACCTCTATGATGTTAATGAGGTAGGATGGCTGGCAGTTGTGTTAGTGAGGCAGGACTCAAACTACAAGATTGGATTGTGTCTTGAGGCAATCTCTTGATATGTAAAAGAGAGAAGTTGGGAAGAGAGATGGGACCCCTCATACCACCAAGAAAGCATTGCTGGGAGCAAAGCCTGTCCTTTGGAACCAGGATTTCTATGCAAAGAAGTTCCTAGTCAGGTGGAAGTTTGATGAGAAGGCCAACAGAGAGAGAAAGACTTCCCCTGGAGCTGACACCCTGAATTTGGACTTTTAGCCTACTTTACTGTGAAGATATAAATTTCTCTTTGTCAAAGCCATCCGCTTGTGGTATTTCTGTTATAGCAGCACTAGATGACTAACACACGTGGATTGCCAGAAGAAAAAACAAATCTGTCTCGGAGGAAGTACGGCAAGAAAACTCCTTAGAAGCAAGGACAGCAAGACTTTGTCTCCCATACTTTGGACATGTTATCAGGAAGGACCAGTCCCTGGAGAAGGACATCATGCTTAATAAAGAAGATGGTCAGCAAAAAAGAGGAAGACCCTCAATGAGATGTTAGCTGTTACAATAGGCTCAAGTATAACAAGGATCGTGATGATGGCACAGGACTGGGCAGTGTTTCGTTCTGTTGTACATAGGGTTGCTATGTGTTGGAACTGACTTGACAGCACCTAACGACAACATTAATTAGGGACATAGTCCACTAAGAGCAAGAGGCTATATGCTTATAAAAGAGAAACAGGATTTTAAAAAAGCAGAGAAATAATGCTATTATATGTACAGATGAAAAGATCAGAATAGTGAAGACGTCCCAAGTTCATGTTGTACAGGAATAATTGTTTGAGGAAGGTTAAGATTTTTACTCAGTAGGAGAAAACAATGGTGATTACAGAGTGATTTCCAAATACTTGAACACATGCCCCTTGGAAGTTGGAATGTATTTTGGGGGTTCTTCAGACATATAACAAGGGGCTTGTGAGTGGAATTTATAGAAAAATCTGTCTTTCTTGACTCAAAAACAGTAAGACTTTCACCTTTCAGACTTTGTACTGTGAGGGTCAATTAAAGAGTACCTCTAGACTTGAATTGGGTGGGAGTGGGCAGTGGCATTGCCATTATTTAAAAAACCTGAGTTGGTTTTCAATAAATGTAAAGGTTTCCAGCACGTGAAACTTGTTTTCAAACCTCTTGAGGGATTTTTGCAGAGCTTTTTCAGTAACCTACTGTCTTCTATCTGTGCAACACAGAGAACAGAATGGTTTGGGCCTAAAGCGAGACAAAAGTGATTTTTGTTAGATATGAGAATTTTCTGGCAGCAATTTTTCTTAAGTGATGGAATGTGTAATACACGAAACTGTAATGTCTTCACTGGAGTCTTCACATACAGGCCACATTCTCCTTTTCTGCGATGGTTTAAATTTTCTTGCAAGCATGAAATGGATGTAATGACTTATTCCAAACACTTGATTCTTTGAAAATATAGCAACATTTAATTTATCCAGCATCATTCAGGAATGAATTTCTCTGTAAAGCAAAGGTTCTAAATAAATATGTTCAAGGTCAGTGTAAACACTTTTGCTATAAATCTTTCCAAAGTTCATTGAACTGTTTAAAAGTGTTTGATAAAACCCATTGCCATCTACTCCATTCCAAAATTTTTTTATGCTTTTTAAAAAATTTTTATTGTGCTTTAAGCGAAAGTTTACAAATCAATTCAGTCTTTCATAAAAAAATTTATGTATACACCTTGCTATTTTCTCCTAGTTGCTCTCCCCTTAATGAGACAGCACACTCTTTCCCTCTACTCTCTATTTTTGTGTCCATTTGGCCAGCTTCTGACCCCTCTGCCCTCTCATCTCCCATCCAGACAGGAGGAGCCCACATAGTCTCATGTGTCTACTTGATCCAAGAAGCTCACTCTTCACCAGTATCATTTTTTATCCCATACAACAACATAGTCCAGTCTAATCCCTGTCTGAAGAGTTGTCTTTGGGAATGGTTCCTGTCTTGGGCTAACAGAAGGTCTGGGGACCATGACCTGTGGGGTCCTTCTAGTCTCAGTCAAATCATTAACACTGGTCTTTTTTTACAAGAATTTGAGGTCTGCATCCCACTGCTCTCCTGCTCCCTCAGGGCTTCTCTACTGTGTTCCCTGCCAGGGTAGTCATCGGTTATAGCCGGGCACGATCTAGCTCTTCTGGTCTCAGGCTGATGTAGTCTCTGGTTTATGTGGCCCTTTCTGTCTCTTCGGCTCATAATTACCTTGTGTCCTTGGTGTTCTTCATTCTCCTTTGGTCCACGTGGGTTGAGACCAATTGATGCATCTTAGACGGCCACTTGCTAGTGTTTAAGACCCCAGATGCCACTCTCCAAAGTGAGAAGCGGAATATTTTCTTAATAGATTTTATTATGCCAATTGACTTAAATGTCCCCTGAAACCATGATCCCCAAACCGCTGCCCCTGCTACTCTGGCCTTCGACGCACTCAGTTTATTCAGGAAACTTCTTTGCTTTTGGTTTAGCCCAGTTATGCTGACCTGTCCTGTATTGTGTGTTGCCTTTCCCTTCACCTAAAATAGTTATCTACAATCTAATTAGTAAAAAGCCCTCTCCCTCTCTCCCTCCCTCCCTCCCCACTATTGTAACCATCAAAGAATACTTTCTTCTCTGTTTGAACTGTTTTTCAAGTTCTTGTAATAGTGGTCTCATATAATATTTGTCCTTTTGCAACTGACTAATTTCACTCAGCATAATGCCTTCCAGGTTCCTCCACGTTACGAAATGTTTCACAGATTCATCATTGTTCTTTATGGATGCTTAGTATTCCATTGCGTGAATATACCATAATTTATTTATCCATTCATCCGTTGATGGGCAGCTTGGTTGCTTCCATCTTTTTGCTATTGTAAACAGTGCTGCAGTGAACATGGGTGTGCATGTATCTGTCCATGTAAAGGCTCTTATTTCTCTAGTATATATTCCAAGAAGCAGGATTGCTGGATCTTATTGTAGTTCCATTTCTAGTTTTTTAAGGAAGCACCAAATCAATTTCCAAAGTGGTTGCAGCATTTTACATTCCCACCAGCCATGTATAAGTGTTCCAGTCTCTCCACAACCTCTCCACCATTTATTATTTTGCGTTTTTTGGATTAATGCCAGCCTCGTTGGAGTGAGATGGAATCTCATTGTGGTTTTGATTTGCGTTTCTCAAACGGCTAATGATCCTATTTCCTCATGTATCTGTTAACTACCTGAATGTCTTCTTTAGTGAAGTGCCTGTTCATATCCTTTGCCCATTTTTTAATTGGGTTATTTGTCTTTTTGTAGTTGAGTTTTTGCAGAATCCTGTAGATTTTAGAGATCAGACACTGATCAGAAATGTCATAGCTAAAGACTTTTTCCTAGCCTGTAAGTAATCTTTTTATTCTTTTGGTGAAGTCTTTGGATGAGCGTTAAGTGTTTGATTTTTAGGAGCTCCCAATTATCCAGTTTCTCTTCTGCATTGTTAGTAATGTTTTGAATACTGTTTATGCCATGTATCAGGGCTCCTAGCATTGCCTCTATTTTTTCTTCCAAGATCTTTATTGTTTTAGATTTTATATTTAGGTTTTTGATCCATTTTGAGTTCATTTTTGTGCGTGGTGTGAGGTATGGGTCTTTTTTCATTTTTTTGCAGATGGATATCCAGTTATGCCAGCACCATTTGTTAAACAGACTGTGTTGTCCACATTTAACTGACACTGGGCCTTTGTCAAATATCAACTGCTCATATGTGGATGGATTTTATGTCTGGATTCTCAATTCTGTTCCATTGGTCTATGTATCTGTTGTTCTGCCAGTACCAGGCTGTTTCAACTACTGTGGCAGTATAATAGTTTCTAAAATCAGGTAGAGTGAGGCCTCCCACTGTGTTCTTCTTTTTCAGTAATGCTTTACTTATCCGGGGCATCTTTTCCTTCCCTATGAAGTTGGTGATTTGTTTCTCCACCTCATCAAAAATGTTGTTGCAATTTGTATTGGAATTGCACTGTATCTATAGATGGCCTTTGATAGAATAGATATTTTTACAATGTTAAGTCTTACCCATGAGCAAGGTATTTTTTTCCACTTACGTAGGTCTCTTTTGGTTTCTTGTAGTTTTCTTCGTATAGGTCTTTTATGTATCAGGTAAGATTTATTCCTATGTATTTTATCTTCTTGAGGGCTACTGTAAATGGTATTGATTTGGTGATTTATTCTTTGAGATTCCTTTTGTTAGTGTAGAGAAACCCAACTGATTTTTGTATGTTTATCTTGTATACTGATATTCTGCTGAACTCTTATGTTAGTTTCCATAGGTTTCTTGAGGATTCTTTAGGATTTTCTGTGTATAAGATCATGTCATTTGCAAATAGAGATAATTTTACTTTTTCCTTGCCAATCTCTTTATTTCTTTATCTAGCCTAATTGCTCTGGCTAGGACCTCCAGCACAATGTTGAATAAGAGTGGTGATAAAGGGTATCCATGTCTGTTTCCCGATCTCAAGGGGAATCCTTTCAGACTTTCTCCATTTAGGATCATGTTGGCTATTGGCTTCGTTTAAATGCCCTTTATTATGTTGAGGAATTTTCCTATTTTGTTGAGAGGTTTTATCATGAATGGGTGTTGACCTTTGTTAAATGCCTTTTCTGCATCAATTAATAAGATCATGTGGTTCTTGTCTTTTGTTTTATTAATATGATGGATTACATTAATTGTTTTTCTAATGTGGAACCATCCCTGCATACCTGGTATGAATCCCACTTGGTCATGGTGAATTATTTTTTTGATATGTTGTTGAATTCTATTGGCTAGAATTTTGTTGAGGATTTTTGCATCTAAGTTCATGAGGGATATAGTTCTGTAATTTTCTTTTTTTGTGGTATATTTACCTGGTTTTGGTATCAGCGATTTGCTGACTTCATAGAATGAGTTTGGGAGTATTCCATCCCTTTCTATGCTCTGAAATGCCTTTGTTAGTAGCGGTGTTAACTCTTCTCTGAAAGTTTGGTAGAACTCTGCAGTGAAGCTGTCCGGGCCAGGGTGTTTTTTTTGTTGTTGTTGGGAGTTTTTTGATTACCTTTTCAGTCTCTTCTTTTGTTATGGGTTTATTTAGTTGTTCTATTTCTCTTTGTGTTAGTTTAGGTAGGTAGTGTGTTTCTAGAAATTCATCCATTTCTTCTACATTTTCAAATTTGTTAGAGTACAATTTTTCATAGTAATCTGATACGATTCTTTTAATTTCACTTGGTTCTGTTCTGATATTGCCCATCTCATTTCTTCTTCGGATTATTTGTTTCCTGTCCTGTTTTTCTTTTGTCAGTTTGGCCAATGATTTATCATAGTTATTAATTTTTTCAAAGAATCAGCTTTTGGTCTTGTTAACTCTTTCAATTGTTTTTCTGTTCTCTAGTTCATTTAATTTTGCTCTTATTTTTATTATTTGTTTTTTTCTGGTGCCTGATTGTTTCTTTTGTTGCTCTTTTTCTATCTGTTCAAGCTGTAGGCATAATTCTTTGATTTTGGCCCTTTCTTCTTTTTGTATCCGTGAATTTATTGATATAAATTGACCTCTGAACACTGCTTTCACTGTGTCACAAAAGTTCTGATAGGAACTGTTTTCATTCTCATTGGATTTTATAAATTGCTTAATTCCATCCTTAATTTCTTCTATAACCCAGTCATTTTTGAGTAGGGTATTGTTCAGTTTCCAAGTGTTTGATTTCTTTTCCCTGCTTTTTCTGTTATTGATTTCTACTTTTATGGCCTCATGGTCAGAGAAGATGCTTTGTAATATTTCAATGTTTTGGATTCTGCTAAGGCTTGCTTTATGACCTAATATGTGGTCTATTCTAGAGAATGCTCTGTGTGTGCTAGAAAAGAATGTGTACTTGTCTGCTGTTGGGTGGGGTGTTCTGTATATGTCTATGAGGTCAAGTTGGTTGATTGTGGCATTTAGATCTTCTGTGCCTTTTTTTGCGATTCTTTCTGTATATTCTGTCCTTCACCAAAAGTGGTGTGTTGAAGTCTCCTACTATAATTGTGGAGCTGTCTATCTCACTTTTCAATGCCGTTAGAGTGTGTTTTATGTATCTTGAAGCCCTCTCATTGGGTGCATAAATATATAGTATGGAATATCCTCCTTGTATATTGTCCCTTTAATCATTATATAGTGTCCTTCTTTATCCTTCGTGGTGGACTTAACTTGAAACTCTATTTTGTCAGAAATTAATATTGTCACTCTAGCTCTTTTTTGGTTGTTGTTTGCTTGATATATTTTTTTTTCATCCTTTGAGTTTTAGTTTGTTTGTGTCTCTAAGTCTAAGGTGTGTCTCTTGTAGGCAGCATATAGATGGATCAGGTTTTTTTTTTTAATCCATTCTGCCACTCTCTGTCTCTTTATTGGTGCATTTAGTCCATTTACATTCAGCGTAAATTATGGATAGGTATGAGTTTAGTGCTGTGATTTTGATGTCTTTTTTGTGTGTGTTGTTAACAGTTTCTTTTCCCTACTTAATTTTTTTTGTGCTGAGTAGTTTATATGTTGTCTTTCCTCTTATTTGTTGTTGCTGATTTTGTTTCTGCTGAATTTCTATTTTTTCTTGCATTTTACTTTGATGTGTAGTGTTGTTAGTCTCCTTTGTGGTTATCTTAATATTTACCCCTATTTTTCTAAGTTTAAACGTAAATTTTATTTCTTTATATCGCCTTGTCTTCCTCTCCATATGGAAGATCTATGGCTACATTTCATAGCCCTCTTTATTGTTTTAATGTTGTCTTTTTTACATAATGACATTGCTGTTTCCCTGTTTTGAGCATTTTTTTATGTTCTTTTATTTTGTGATTTCTCTATCCGGGTTGACATCTGATTGCTCTGTCCTGGTTTCTAGTCTTGGGTAGTTATCTGATATTATTGATATTCTAACCAGGGAACTCCTTTTAGTGTTTCTTGCAGTTTTGGTTTGTGTTTTACAAATTTCCTAAACTTCTGTTTGTCTGGAAATGTCCTAATTTTGCCTTTATATTTGAGACAGTTTTGCTGGATATATGATTCTTGGCTGACAATTTTTTTATCTTCAATGCTTTATATAAGTCATCCCATTGCCTTCTTGCCCGCATGGTTTGTGCCAAATAGTCTGAGCTTATTCTTATTGACTCTCCTTTGTAAGTGACTTTTAGTTTATCCCTAGCTGCTGTTAAAATTCTCTGTCTTTGGATTTGGCAAGTTTCATTATCATATGTCTTGGTGACTTTCTTTTAAGATCTACCTTATGTGGAGTTCAATGATCATCTTGGATAGATATCTTCTCATCTTTCATGATATCAGGGAAGTTCTCTGTCAACAAACCTTCAACAATTCTGTTTGTATTTTGTTATCCCTCCCTGTTCTGATACTCCAATAACTCATAGGTTACTTCTTTTGATAGAGTCCCACATGATTCTTAGGGTTCCTTCATTTTTTTTTTTAATTCTTTTATCTGATTTTTCTTCATATATATTGGTGCCAAGGGCTTTATCTTCATTCTCACCAGTTTTGCCTCCCACTTGCTGAATTCTGCTCCTCTTACTTACTATTGAGTTGTCTAATTTTGTAATTTTGTTAATCTTCTGAACTTCTGATTGCTCTCTCTATGGATTCTTGTAGCTTATTAAATTTTTCATTATGCTCTTGAATAACCTTTTTAATTTCTCCAACTGCTTTTTCTGTGTTTTCCTTGGCTTGTTCTGAGTATTCCCTGATCTCCTTCCTGTTGTCTCGAAGGTTTCTGTATATTAATCTTTTGTATTCTGCATCCAGTAATTCTAGGAATGCACCTTCATCCAGAAGATCCCTTGAATCTTTGTTTTGAGAGCTTGTTGAAGCGATGATGTTCTGCTTCTTTATGTGATTTGATATTGACTGTTGTCTCCGAGCCATCTATAAGTTATTGTATTAGTTTATTTTATGTTTGCTTACTGTATCCTAGCTTCTTGCTTTTTTTTTTTTTTTTTTTTGATATGCTTAAATAGGTTGCTTGAGTGAGCTAGTGGCTAGAGCTGTTATCAGGTATATGAGCCTAGGAGCCCATTCACTTTTCTTGTATGGATTCGGCTCAGGTGTCCAGGTAGTTGGTCATCAGGTGTGTGGTACAAGCTCTGTCTTACAGTCTTAGAGGGGCAGGTGTGATTGGAGTAGGTGCCAGTATCTGGTTACAGCAGGGGTTCAAGCTTTGAACAAGGCAAGGGGCTGACAACTATCCCCCAACATCTTTGAGGAAAGCACATCCCTGTTCCTTAAAGCACACAGGTGGGTGGGCTCTGCAGATGGACCATGGGCACCCAATGCTTTTGGTTGTAAGGATTGGGAGGTATCAGTTACCCTTGGACCCATGTTACAGGTGTCTGGGTGACATGAGTGGAGCCACCAGTCCTTAGGCCCCTGATGTGAGTAGGTGAGGACCCGGTTTAAGAGGCAAAGTGGTGTCAAACATCAAACACCAACCTCTCCACCACACAGCTGAAACAGTTGCAGTCTGCCAACAAGGGCCTATTCTCCTGAAATAGGCCCACACGGGTCCATTCAGAGGGAAAGTTATTCAAAGTCCGTGGACTATTTATGCCTGGACAGGAGACTTTTCTGTCCTGAGATCCCCAGATTAGTGGATCTGGCAGATTATCTTTCCCCAATTGTGAATTTATTCCTTCTCCAAGGCCAGGAGAATGGCTCAGAGTGTTCAGCAGAACCTATCTCAGGTCCAGGGAAATCAACAGCCACTGAAGCTAGCTTGGGGGCTGGGGCCACAGTAAAATATATGCAAATACTTAGCTTTTTCTGAAAGCGCCAGTCTTCTCTGGTTCTGGAGGTGTGAGTAGGCTGTGCAGCTGGCGGTTTCTCCCTGAGGAAACCGTGGCCAAATGCTACCATAAGCCCACTGCAGTCACTCCCAGGAATGGTGCCTGAATGTTCCCGTTGACTCAGGTCCGGCATCTCCTCTCTGCTTCTGAACATCTCTCCCTCCTCCTGCCACTCGATCCATTTTCTAACTTTTCATTTGATGTTCAGGGTTCCTAGCTTGTCATAAATGTAATCATTTCACTTGTTTTTTCGGGTCTTTGTTGTATGAGGGATCACCGGAAGCATCTGACTACTCCACTTTCTTGGCCCCACCTCCGTTCCAACTCTTAGCAACTGTATATGACAGAGTAGAGCTGCCCCATAGGGTTTCCAATGAGCGGTTGGTGGATTTGAACTGCCAACATTTTGATTATCAGCTGAGCTCTTTAACCACTGCCCCAATAGGTTTAAAAGTATAGTATATTGAATTTATTTTAAATTATAATTTAAACTTTCATTTATTTGACAATGTTATCATTAAAACCTTAATTGTTTTAATGTGTTAATTATATTCATTTTCTCAAAGAATTTTAAACTTTGTTTTTCCATAGAGTAAATAATCTTCCTTTAAAAGTGAGCCTCAAAATCTTGGCTTCTCCTTTTTAATTCTGGACATTCGGAAGTCACATCTAATTGATGTTGATATCGGTATACTATGAGGTGTCCACCTTCTTTTTTTTTTTTTTTGGTGTGTGTTGTTGCTGGAAAATCTGATAATTTGGCTTTTAGAATTTCTCTGAATTGAGAATAAATATAAATTGAATGAGGATCTGAAAATATTGCTAAAGAATAAGATGTAGGATCATTATGTGTTCAAGAAAGTTTTTGCTTGGTTCCTATGTGTTAGATATCTGTCATTGTTTAACAAATTACCCCAAAATTTAGCAGCTTAAATTGGCACACTTTTATTACCTCACAGTTTCTATGGGTCAGGAATCTGGGCACAATTTGGTTGATCCTTTAGCTTCACAGTCTCTTACAAGTCTACAGTCAAGGTTTGCAATCTTGTCTGAAGGCTCTACTGAGGCTCCACTCCTAAACTCCCTCACACAGTTATTGAGGGAATGCAGTTCTTTGTGCCTGTTGCAATAAGGGTCTGAATTCCTCACTGGCTGTTGGATGGATGTTGCCCTCAGTTCATTGCCACATGGGCCTCTCCAGTGTAGCATCATCATAGCCAGTATGAGAAAGCCTGCTAGCAAGACACAAGCCACTGTCTTTTATAACATAATCACACACAGTAATACGCCATCACTTTTGCCATATTCTGTTCATTATAAGCAAATTATTAGATTCGGACACACTTGAGGTGAGGAGTTAACACAAGCACATGAATATCAGGAGATGGAAACCAGAGGGAGCCATGTTGTTGCCTGCTATGGTTACTGTACAAATAACTGAGGCTGGTATAAAAGTACACTTGTGTGAGTCTAAAATGACTTTTGCATTGGTTTATTGCATTACCAGGCATATTTATGTGATGAAATAAAATGTGTGACATCCAACTTACTGTAAATGATTAAATCAAATAAAATTTTAAAACTGAAAAAGATTAAACATCTATTTGAACTTTATCATTTGGTGAAAACAGTAATATTTTGGAGTTTATGTGTATTATGGTGTGTGTGTGATTTGGAGCACAATACCAAAGATGCAATCTTCTGCACAGCAAAAACTTCCAAAGTGCTTGTCCTGTAGACAAAGGTACTTAAGAAAGATGAATATGAATTATGAGAACAGAACATCAAGATGATGTGCTGTGGTAGGCATTATTCTTGATCAACAGGCAATGGATTTATTCTGAACTTTGTCCGCAACCTCTTAGTTGAAATATAACCTTGCACCTGCCATTTACAGTACCCATCCTTAGAAGTGATAAGAAATAAAAGTGACTTCACTCCTGAAAGTTTGACTCAAATGACAGTATAAGACGTACTTCAATTCTCAGAGCCACAATTATACTACCAGCATAGAGCATGTCAAAGTCTTTGCCGTGGCTAGGCGTTAAGATTTCTCCATGCATCAGGCTTATATTGACTGAAATTGGAAACTGATTGAAAAGGAAAAAGAAAGGCTAAAGCAGACCAATACCTTCAGTATGACCAGGTGTCTACATTCATTAGCACACAGATGGCATAGGATTTTGGAACTGAAGTCCAATTCACACTCAAAGTATTTTAAAAGCTTTAAATACAAGTTCAAATAGGAAAAAAAAAATTTCATTTTAAAGGTGACAGATGTAGCTAGAATAAAGACACACCACAGGGCTTTGATCTTACATACGAGCCATCTCTCTTCACATTTCAGTTCCATTTGTAATTTCAGGGAAAAACATAACTGATTCTCAAAGGAGTTGGAAAGCATTTATGGCATGGCTGGCAGGCATTATTTCTGTTGTATCTTAGTAATTAAATGATATAGCCAGCTAGTGGGGGGAAAGAAAAGGCAAAGTGAGGGTCTCCCCTGGATAAAATCATACCCTATTTCTTTCATATTACGACTGTGACAATGATGCTAATGATCGTGGGTAAGCATTGTTGATAGCTCACTTTCCAATACAACTGTCTTGAACACATAATTAAATGAAGTTGTCATGGACAGTGCACATTTAAGAGAGCATAATGCTAAAATATTAAATACCAGCTAACCTGCAGGTATTACTTCACTTGATGTTTTCCATTTCCATTAGCAAATGAGGAATCTAAAGGGAGATTAATCTATAACTGGTAAAATTAGAAACACATAATAATGTTGAAATTGAGATTTTGTCTCAAGGTTGGCATTTCTCTTTGTTATGAAGTATACTTTCATTACTCACAATGATATCTAGGGGATTTCTGTGACTGCTCCCACCAGCCTTGCCCTCTTGTTTTATCTGTACTGCCAGTCTTCTTAGAATAGCAATCCACCCTCTAGATCACTACATTCTAGTTTCTGTCTCCATCACTTGAACAAAAAAATATGCTAAAGTCACTAAAAATAAAAAATTTTTTAGTTTTTACTAGAGGCCTCCTTTTACCTATATCCAGGGAATTTATTTATTTATCTATTTCAGTTTAATCATACCTACTTTATTGACAGCATTTCTCTCAAATCTTAGTTTTGTAAAAACAAATAAATAAATCTTACTCATTCTAGCTGTGCTTTTGGAGCCTCTCCAGTCTCTTTTAGTTAGTTAGTTAGTTATTTTGGTGAACTCCATAAGTGTAGTGTACAGTATACCACTAGTTGCCATTGAGTCAATTCCAACTGGTGGCGAGCCCACGTGTTTCAGAGTAGAACTGTGCCCTGTAGGTTTTTCAGTGGTTGATTTTTTGGAACTAGAACACTGAACCTTTCTTAGAGGTGCCTCTGGGTGGGCTTGAACCTTCCTGTTAACAAACAGTATGTTAACCATTTGCATCACTCAGGGAATCTTAGTTTGCACTCTAAGTCTTCCTGTCTCATTTGATATCCTCTTTCTGGAAAACCTGATCCTCCCTCAGACAATAAACCCTCATCTTTATAGCTATCCCTTCAGTGTCTATATCGCTGGCTCTAATCTGCTTCCTGAGCTCCAGATCAATATTTTCATCAGTCCACTGAGCAACTCTATCTGGAGGTTCCACAGATATTGCAGATTCAGCATGTCTAAAATTAAACTCCATTTCTCTTTCATTGTACTTTTCTTTCTGTGTTCTCTCTCTAGCATGAAATCTTCGGCACCCAACCAATTGTCTTAACCAGCTTTGACCCCCCCTTTTTTTTTTTTTTTTACCACAACCACCCCATATAATTAATTCAACAAAAACTGTTTGCTTTCCAAATGTCCTCTGTGTCTGTATCCCAGCTTAATGCCTACTACATGTCCAAATGCATGTCATTTCCCCTGATGGTATCAAAGTAACTTCCTAACTGCTCACCCTTTTTTTCCAACCTCCTTGCTTCATATCTTCAATCTTCTTTCTCCTTCCTTTTGGCCAGAAAAATATTTTAAAATGTGTAACTGATTTCTATCATATACTGCTTAAAAATTTACCTTATTACTTGTAGAATAAGTTCAAGGTCCTTAGATTAGATAAGTTTCTTCACATTTTGGTCCTGAATACAGGAGAAGATGACTCGGTAAGCAAGGTACGCAAGGGTTTACTTTCTAATCTGTAGTGCCTATTGGATAATCTGCCTCTGCCTGAATGAATACCTTTTCAAAGCCATCGTCTGGCAATTATCTTCAAGTGCATCTTTCTCTGTCTACTTTCCACCCACTGCCATCCAGTCAATTGTGACTCAGCGGCTCTATAGGACAGAGAAGAACTGCCCCATAGAGTTCCTTATGCTGTAAATCTTTACTGAAGCAGACTGCCACATCTTTCTTCCTCAGAACAGCTCGTGGATTCAAACTGCCAACCTTTCAGTTAGCAGCCGAGCACTCAACCACGGTGCCACCAGGGCTCCTTCTGTCTGCATAAATCTACTTTATTTCCTACACACATCATGTGTGTCTTCACATTTTAACAAATCTCTTAAGAATGTTCTTCCCTGCACCTACACCTGTTAAACTCATACAACCCTCAAATCCCATATAAAAATATTTCCTATTCTGTGAAACTTTCCACCGCTCTAAAAGTCAGATCAGTCATTAAAATTCATTCCCACTCTCTGCACTTCATATAATATAAATGCTTATATTGTATGTAGACGTGCACAGAGCAGGAATACATATACATATATATATATATCACATTGTGTATTTAATATTTGCTAGTGGCTGCTACCCCCACCAGGTCATGACCTACTTATGGACAGAGATATTACATGTCTGGAACATTGTAATTGGTCAATAAATATTTGCTGAATAAATAAATGAATGTGTGTTTTTATAAATAAATAAGCACAGGCTTTTGTGAGTAATGAGCCTTTTTTCAGTCTTTCCCTTTTCCACTCTTAAAGGCCAAACTATCTGCAGTATTCTGTTCAAACCTATGTTAGTACATATTTTTAAAGCACCTTTTTATTTTTCCCAGGAATCCATATTTTAATCATTAAGTCTGTGAGGATGAAATTGCAGCTGGTGTTGTATAATTGTTCACAAAAAAAAATTTTTTAACACACATTTTAAGGAACAGAGCATGCATGTGTGTGTGTGTGTGTGTGTGTGTAAGCAGCAGACCACATTTATAAATTGTTCAATGACTACCTTAATCTTCTCTCTCATAAACAAGAACAGATGCCTACAGATTTCCAGTGTAGTCCTCTCTGTATGAGCTTCCAGAGGAAGAACAAATTTGTTACACAAGTGCTTTTTCTTGGTAGAGAAAACTCTTTACAGAGTTTGGTTAACTCTGTAGCCAAATATATGCCTTCTTGGTTATGCTCATTGATGCTTAGCTGTGATCTACCATGCATCTCCAACATATTTTCTATTGGAAAATAATCTAAGATTATGGTGACATGTACATAGAGAAAAAAAAAAAAAACCAAATCCGTTGCCATCGAGTGGATTCTGACTCACAGCGACCCTATAGGACAGAGTAGAACTGCCCCAGTAGAATTTCCAAGGAGTGCCTGGTGGATTCGAACTGCCGACCTTTTGGTTAGCAGCCTTAGCTCTTAACCACTATACCACCAGTGTTTCCTGTACATTGGAGGGTGGGGAATAGCTATTCCTACTTCTGCATTTAAGAAATGAATTTTCCCCTCTGCAGAGGAAGGGCTTTAAGAGTTCTAGTTTTCTTCAGCTGGGAATGCTGCATATCACTTTGTGTATCCCAGAAGATCACATGATGGGCGACAACAACAAGGCACAGCTTGTTTTGTTGAACTGTGTCTCAACTACTTAAAGCTTGTAACTAATAACGCAAAGGGAGAAAGAAAGACTAAGGATTGGGTTTTGCAATTAGAACAAAGCAAACCATGATGAAAAGTATGCTCATTTTGGATTAAAACAAGGTAAGTGTCACTCTAGAATTTCTGCATCTGGGTCATTCAGGCGGAGCCCTGGTGGTGCAGTGGTTAAGTACTTGGCTGCTAACCAAAAAGTCAGTGGTTCAAATCTACAAGCCACTTCATGGGACAAAGATGTGGAGGGCTGCTTCTGCAAAGATTACAGCCTTGGAAACCCTATGGGGCAGTTATACTCTGTCTTAAAGGGTCACTATGAGTTACGATTTATTCGACAACAATGGGTTTTTGTTCTTCCAGTCATTTAGGGCCTGCTTCAATGGCTTGTCTACTTCGCAAAATTTTTCAGCCTTTTATACGTGTCTTGGTTATCCAGTGCTGTTATAACAGAAATAGCACAAGTGGATGGCTTTAACAAGAGAAGTTTATTTTCTCACAGTAAAGTAGGTTAGAAGTCCAAATTCAGGGCATCAGCTCCAGGGGAAGGCTTTCTCTCTCTGTTGGCTCTGGAGGAAAGTCATTGTCATCCATCTTCCCTTGTTCTGTGAGCATCATAGGCTCAGGGACCCCAGGTCCAAAGTACGTGTTCTGCTCTTGATGCTTCTTTCTTGGTGGTAGGAGGTCTCCAACTCTCTGCTTGCTTCCCTTTCCTTTTATCTCTTGAGAGATAAAAGGTGGTACAGGCCACACCCCAGGGAAACTCCCTTTACATTGGATCAGGGAGGTGACCTGAGTAAGAGTGGTGTTAGGATCCCACTCTAATCTTCTCAACATAAAATGAAAATCCAAAAATGGAGGACAACCACACATGGCCTAACCAAGTTAATACATACATTTTCAGGGGGACATAATTTAATCCATAACAACATGTGTCATGGATTGAATTATGTCCTCCCAAAATACCTGTCAATTTGGCTAGGCCACGAATCCTAGTATTATTGTGTGATTGCCCACCCTTTGGTGATTTTCCTATGTGTTGTAAATCCTACCTCTATAATGCTAATGAGGCAGGATTAGAGGCAGTTAGGCAGGACTCAATCTACAAGATTAGGCTGTGCCTTAAATCAATCTCTTTTGAGATATAAAAGAAAGAAGGAAGCGGAGAAACAGGGGACCTCATACCACCAAGAAACAAGAGCCAGGAGAATAATGCATCCTATGGACCCAGGGTCCCTGCATTGAGAAGCTCTTCAACTGGGGAAGATTGATGACAAGGACCTTTCCCCAGAGCTGACAGAGAGAGAAATCCTTTCCCTGGAGCTGGTACCCTGAATTTGGACTTCTAGCCTTGTAGACTGTGAGAGAATAAATTTCTCTTTGCTAAAGCCTTCCACTGGTGGTGTTTCTGTTATAACAGCACTAGATAACTAAGACAATATGTGATGAGCTATTTAAAAGAAATATCCCTGCTAGTGTTGCATACAGTTGCTGAAAATAAAATTCTTTAGAGTGCCCAAAGATCAAAGCCCCATAAGCCTTCTAAACCTAGATCCTTACCAATGTGTGTGAACCAAAATCTGGCAATGAAGCCAGCAAGGCATCTTTGATTCAGAAAAGAATTCATTTTCAGAATTTGGTGACTGTTAAAACATAGCTAATTAAAACTTTCTATATGTGCATGAATGTATATATGTATGAACTTTTTGTATTAGAAAGATGTGTGTTATGTAATATAGGATGATGGCTATAGGGCTGCTCACCCCGTTCAGATATTAAGCAATTTATTTATTCAGTATTAGTCATTCATTAATTCAAGATAATTATTGATTGCCTGCTAAATGCCTGTGATAGATGTTTGTTGTTAGGTGCCATCGAGTCAGCTCTAATTCATAGTGGCCATGTGTACAACAGAACAAAACACTGCCCGGTCTTGTGCCATCCTCCAATCATTGTTATAGTTGAGCCCATTGTTGCAGCCACTATGTCAATCCATCTCATTGATGGTCTTCCTCTTTTTCACTGACCCTCTACTCTACTAAGTATGATGTCCTTCACCAGGGACTGGTCCCTCCTGATAACATGTCCAAAGTATGTGAGACGAAGTCTCTCCACCCTCACTTCTAATGAGCATTCTGCCTGTACTTTTAAGACAGATTTGTTCATTCTTCTGGCAGTCCACAATATGTTCAATATTCTTCACCAACACCATGATTCAAAGGCATCAATTCTTCAGCCTTCCTTATTCATTGTCCAACGTCCACATGCATATGAGATGAATGAAAACGCCAAGGTTTGGGTCAGGTGCACCTTAGTCTTTAAAGTGATGTATTTGCTTTTTAACACTTTAAAGAGATCTTTTGCAGCAGATTTGCCTAATACAATATGTCCTTTGATTTCTCGACTGGTGCTTCCATGGGTGTTGATTGTGGATCCAAGTTAAACGACATAGATGTTAGGGATATTCAAGTGAACAAGATCAACTCCCTGCCCTTGCAGACTTTTCAGTCTGTTAGAAGATAAAGAAAATACAGAAAACAACAGAGAATTAGAAGGGCTAAGCTATGGAAAAATAGAACAATATAGGAGTGCAAAACCTGGCACATAACCAAGACTTATGGGAGAGACGTCTAAGTTGTGACCTGGAGGGTGGCAAGGAGTTGTATGCACGGAGAACCTCATGAACTTGGAACATTCAAGCTGAGAGAGAGTTTGGTGGAGAAGTGCAAGAAGCTCAGTACGGCCACATCCGAACGGAACAAAAAGAGATATATAAGACCGTGATGAGAGCTTAGTAGTTTTTATGAATGCAGTCCAAGATATTTCTTTTTGACTACTAGGATGGAGAGTTGGACCACAGGAGGATGTTGAAGGGCAACTTGTTGTCACTATTAGCTATCCTATGAAGCATGGGGATAGAAAGCTTGTAAGGATGTTTCCCTAGCAACTTCTGACAACGGTGGCAGAATAAGGACATTAGACATGAGGCAGTGGCAGAAAACAGAACAAAGACACTTGTACCCTTCTGATTAGTTGGTACAAAAGGCAGTTCAAAGAATGAGGGAAGACATGGCTAGCTGCCTCCCCAACATCCAATCCCATTTTCCTCCTCTATGCAAATACCAATATGATCAGGAGCCATCCTACCCAGCCTAAGAGCCCCAGAGTAAGCCAACCCTGCTCCTGTAACAGGAATGAGACAGAAAGGACTTCACCATCTCTCTGCCAGTGATTAGTGCAGGAATGGGCTAATTTTGGCCAATGACAAGTGAAAAAAGATATTTGCTCTTCTAAGTGAACTCTCAGAATTACTGCTTGTTTTTTTTTTTTTTTATATATATGGATGTTTTCATGTCTGATTGCATGCAGCCAACACATCACAAGACTGTGGGTGATGCTTTCACACAACAGGTAGTGGGGCAGGGTCTAGAGCTGCCCTGTCCTATACAGGAGCCACTAATCATATGTGACTTTTTAAATTTAACCTTAATTAAAATTGAACAAAATAAAAAGTTCAGCTTTTCAATTATAGTGGTATGTTTCAAGTGCTCAGTAGCCACAGGTGACTAGCGGATACATTGGACAGTGCTGTTATAGACTATTTCCATTATTGCAGAAGGTTCCATTGGACAGTGTTGGTCTAGAGAATCAGAAAGAAACAAGGTGAAAATTTTAGATTAAATCAACTCTGAAACTTACTTTGCCTCTGGGCTTTCAGAACGTGAACCAATAAATGCCAGTGTTGTTTAAATCAGTTTCAGCTCGGCTTTCAAATCCTCCTATCTGGAAGCATTCTAGCTGATTGTAATATTATTTTTTGTTTGTTTAAACATTCAAAATTAAAATATTTTGTGCAGCAAATAAGTGTGATTCCCTTAAGTGACAGAGCCCATCATTACATCTTGCCCTTCAATAAGCAGTAACATTTTGGGGCAATTAATAAAAGAATGATTGAATAAATTGTAGAACTCATTTCACTTAATATTGCATTTTTTTCTAAACAAATGGTTTTTCGGCTTACTGTTTTTCTGAGATTATATTAATGTATTTGGTCCATTTGAAATACAGTACAACATTCTTCAAGCTTCATGTTAATCAAAAGTCCTACTGAAGCAACCAAGAAAAGATTCATTGATTCGACAAGACAAAGGACGGCTTCTCTTCAAAGTGTGTAGCCTCATATGGTTTAACAACAGATGTTAACTGTCAACCCTCCTGCACACCATCCCTTCCTATTTGTCATATTTAGGTGCTAGATGGGATTCATTACAGGACAATGTAACAACAGGGGGCAATTATATTTTTATCATGAAGCAATCACATTTCTCAGAGAAGCACGGGCACCCATCTGGGGCTCCTGCCCTAGGGGTGCAGTTTTCTTTTGATAACCTCACCTATTGAACTGTCATGTTCCATCGCTCAATTAATTTGCTCCAGTAGATGGTTCAATAAAAATGTTCCCTCTATTCAGGCAGTTTGATGACTCTCTCTGCTCTTTCAGACCAAACACAATGAAGGCGTGGGCCTGAGTTCCTGCTGGAGCACACAAAAGCACTCAGACCCCAGCTGCCTCCTGGTGTCCTTCCTGTGGCCCCCTGCTCTTAACACAGATGGAGAGGGAGTGTCCCTGATCTTTCCTCATCCCTGAGAGAAACAGACAGGCACCTTTTCCTGCAGTGAGGACATTCAGGTTAAAAAAATAACTAAAATGCCAGATTGAAGTTTGAACCTTACATCTGGTCCCAAGAACTCAAAAATAAACCCCTGCAATTGGGACAAAGAGAGTGATGTTACCTACTTTATTCAATGCCTGAAATATTTATTTTTCTATAAAAGATGTCTGCAACTAACCCACTTTTTAAATTGACTAAAAATTAAATTAAATGTAGTGAATGCTGAAGTTCAAAAAAACTCAAAAGCGTGTATAAAATGAAAACTAAATGTCTTCCCCCACCACACACACACACACCCCATTACCACCATCTTAATCTCACTGTCCTCTCTTTATATAACCACCATCAGATAGAGAACATTTGCTTCTCAAAATGTTTCAGGATATCCAATCACACATGTGTGTGCACACACAAACACCATGTTTTGTGCATATTTTACATAAATGGGATCCTACTATATTCATTGCTCTGCAACTTAAGTACGCATTTCAAAAATCTTAAAATAATTCCATTGTAGACATACACTACTGTTTCATTTTTAAAAAGAAAAGTTTCATGGTAGTCCATACCATAGAATTACATAAATTCCAAACCTTTGTGTTACTGGCGGTAATATAGATTGTTTCTACTTTTTTCACTTTTTCCCAATATTTTGAACAGTGATGTGAAGAACATCTGTGTGTGTGTGCACACATACACATGTGTGATTATTTCTAGCCCCGAGATGTCGGTGGAGCTTCTGTAGTCATGCCGAGTTGTACATAACACATTTCGGTAAACGCAATTTGCACTCCAAGACAGATGTAGACGCTCTTTTCCCCCATATATTAACAACTCTCCACATTATCAACTTGCAAAGTTTTTCTTGGCAAATTTGATGGTCAACAAATAAATTTATATTTACTTGATTACTAGTAATATTAAGCATTTACTCATGTATATATATTTTGTAATTTTTAAGTTATTCTTCTAGGGGTTGCCTTTTATATTTGTCCATTTTTTCTATTAGTTTTTTATTTTGTTTTCTTATTTATTTATGAGATCTATGATGGATGTATGAGATTTATGATGAACGCTAAGCCTTTGTTTTATCTGTAATAAACATTTATCCTGTTTATTTCTCCTTTTCTGTTCCTTCACTTTTTATTTTTAACATATATCTTTTGCCCTTATAAATACTTAAAAATTTTGTAGGCATCTATTTTTAACTTTTATAAGTTTCCTGACTTTTCCATTTTGACCAAGTAAACTTTCACCATCCCCAAATTCTTAACTGTAAATTTTTCTAGTAAATTCATGCTTTAAACAATATATGTCTTTAAACCATCCGAAATTTGTGTATGGTGAGAGATAGAGATTAAATTAATATTTTATGTAGTTTTTCTAGATTAATATCATGTTTCCTCAAGCTTCTTTCTCCTTTGATTTTTAAGTACCATCTACATCATACTAAACTCCTACAGGTACGTGAATATATTTTTAGAATCTCTAGTTGGTATACAGATTTATATGTGTATTTCCTCACTAATGTGTTGTCACTTCAATTACTCTAGCTTTACATTGCAGCTCTCACATTTGAATTTTGGTAACAGAAGTGACTCCTCATTATTTTTCTTTTTCAGTAAGTTTTTGATTATAATTAGGCATTTTCCCTTCAAGGTAAATTTTATAATTATAATTATAAAATTATAATTTAACTTTGCAACTTCCATAAAATATTTTGTTAATATTTTATATCTGTTGCTGGATTTGTAGGATAATTCAGCAGACACTGATGTTGCCAAAACACTGACTCTTCTCATCCAGAACCATGTTATGGCTCTCCATTTATTCTGGTCATCTTTTATGTTCTTCAATAAATTTTTATGGGTTTCTGCATATTGGTCTTGCATATTTTTTCTTAAAATTTATTCCAGAATATTTATCATGAAAGACTTTTGGGAATTCCTCTTTATAGGTTTTAACACCCAAAGAAACTGTCATACAATTCCCCTTCTTATAAAGAAGCATATGGAATTAAAAGACAGTGAATATTTTATATTGTTTTAAGCATGTATTCTAGGGCATTGGTGTGCCCTTTGCAGAGATAGGCTATACATTTGAAAATATATAAATATTCTCCTTATTTAGAAATATATATATATTTAATATTCTATGTATCCCAAAGACATTTTCAGACAAGCCTATAGGCAATCTGAATGTGAATTTCATTACAACATGTTTTATAATGATATACTGTTAGACATAATGTAGGTGTCTATTCCTGAGAGGAGAGATGAGCAACTGATAAAATATATGCACAACAAAATAGACTAAAACAAAGTGGGAGTGGAGAAAGTAACAAATTGGATAATTATAAAGTACAACATGATTTGTGTAAATTTCATATTCTTTTGTGCACACTAACACTAAATATTTTACAAAGAAAAATGTGTGCATAAACATTTGAATGGTGGCCTCTGGAGTTGGGGGCCGGGGGAGGAAATGGGACTAGGAAATAAGGCCTTTTGGATAAAGAGAAGAGCTTTGCTTAGGCTAATGACAATAGAGAGCCAACAAAATATACAAAAAATAGCCTAACTCTACATTTTGGACATGGCATTTTTTATAATATTATATGCAATAACATTTAATTATAACCCTGGTTTAGTCATGCACAAAATTAAGAACTTTTTTTGTGCTTTTCATGTGTTTTGTGATTGAAGGGCTAAATATTGCCCATTGTGAGATGAATTTCCCTATTTTCATACAGTGTAACGAAAGTATATGAAACAAAATGTATTTCTTTTGGTTACATTTGATTCCTAACATCCACAACTGAGCCACATAGCTTCTTCAATCAGAGCAATTCTTATGTGTATTATTGTATACACAAAACACTCTAGAATCTAAGGACTTATAGAATTCAGGGCAACTTGATCCTTAATTTTGATGTATATAACACCTGATATTATCTGGTAACACCTGATATTAGTTCTTTGTAAAAGATTTCAGATTAAGAAAAAAAAATTGTAAGATCAAATACATTCATTTAATAGAATCACTGGGGAGTAAGGTCAGTACATAATGTGTTGGGACATGAGTGACACGTTTTCAATGATAAATTCTGGTTTTGTTTGCAGGATAATACTCTTTTATTTATCTTTTAAGGGAAAACGTTTATATCTTTTTAGAAGATTGATTTCTAGTTGATAAACTTCCTAATCTTACTAAATAGGAGAAAAAAGTTGATGAGGTTTATGAATGAGAAGTCAAGTCCCTGGGGGGTGCAACCAAATGACACACTCAGATTCTAACCAAAAGTTTAGAGGTTTGAGTTCACCCAGAGGCACATCAGAAGAAAGACCTGGTCATCTACGTAGCAAGAATTAGCCACCGAAAACCCCGTGGAACATAATTCTACTCTGACGTACACGACATCACCATGAAATGGAATTGACTCAACTACAAGTAGGTTTTATGTTTTTAGGGTAAGTGTGAAAATGTGGGCAGATGGGGGGGAGGGCAGCCAAGAATGAAAATGGTGAGACATCACCTGATCCCCCTGCAGAGAACAGCTCGTTTTCAAATGTTGTGTGTGAGTTATTGCCAAGTAGATTTGTTTCCTCGGGTGTACATGAGGAATTTTCATAGCTATGGCAGAATTTATACTAATGGTGAAATCAATCTGTCTTGCCCAGAAAATAAAAAATATGTCCTGGCAAAAATCCAAGATGACTTTTTGTTTTTGTTGAAGTCCAGCTGCTTTCTCAAACACACCTGGATTCTAGGTTTTTGCTAGATGGATCAGGATTATAGAACTTCAGAGCTAAAAGAGCCTTAGAGATCATTTTGTCAGATTCCTAACTCTTATAAAATGAAGAAGAAAAAAAAAAGTCCTATTTAGTGTTCACTGAGTGTGTTCGCTGAGTGTGAACATGGCAAAATCCTAAAAGGGAAACAATTTTGTCGCATCTGCTTAGAAATACCAGAGACATAAAGACCAAAAGTGGTGAAAGATATATTTCATGAGAAAATGAACTGAAGTTTGTGTGCTTTGGTTGAAATCACTTTTGGCATAGGATATCAAAATGAAGGCAAGATATTCTGAAGGGGGAATTGAAGAAGAGCTATGGCCTCAGAGCAATAATGGATCCTTTGGGAAGAATTAATATACCTAGCTGCCATGTAAGGCTTCAACAATTAAAATCTACAATAAAAGTGATATTGGTATTAACTGGATATTAAATCTGAATCTAAGTCAATTTAAATGATGACAAATAACACCTTAGATCCTTGGGAACTTAATCCAAGGATATCAGTCTACATTGCCATTCATCTGTTTTATTTGACAAATGTGAGGTTAGATTATTACATGTATGTCTACTTCAAATACTAAAGAATACACTTTAATGAATCACCCTTCTTTATAAGTTGTATCCTGACCTGCTGCGGTGAGCTTTCACAGGTCCTTTCAGTACTGTTCATATTTTGAATCTTGAAGAAAACATCTTGGAATCACTCTGAGGTGACCGGATGTTACTGCACATCTTGAAGCATTAGCGTGATATCTGACATTCTTAGATGACATATTTTATAAATTGAGTTGGGATGTAGACGAGAATAATTAGGAGAAAGCACAGTACATTTAGAATCAGAATATTTGGGTTGACTTATTATTTTTATTATTTTGCAAAGTCATTCATATTTCCAAATATTCATCTCTTGCTGTAACAAAATATGGGTGAAAATACTTGCCCAATGCACAATAATGTGGAAATCAAGTTAATTAATAAATGTGTTGGAAATGTATAAAGGACTTTGAAATTATAGTTATTACCTTCCTCTATCCAAAGGTACTTGAAATAAAATACAGAAAAGCACAGATATGAGAAGTGAGAAAACACAAGGACAAAACCCAAAAGAGTTCCTTTGGAAAAGCTAAGCTGAAAATAGTTGCTATAATGAGGACAAAACTTTGTGATTCCTAGTTAGAAGGGCAAAAAGAAATACATAAGGAGGCACCCACGATAAGCTAGTTTTCAAAGGAAAAAGCAAAATTTAGCAATTTCATTCTCAGTGATAACTGATTTTGAGCACAAAACTAAATTATTTCTTAAAGAAAAATAAATGTAAATCCTGTTATAAATCCCCAAACCAAACTCACTACCATCAAGTAAATTCCGATTCATAGTGACCCCACAGAATTGCTATGAGTCGGAAATTGATTCAGTGGCAATGGGGACCTATAATAGGTTTGTTAATTAAATGAAAACTCATTGAAACTAGACAGTGAGGCTCTATCACAGTCTCCAGATTTCACAAGAAAGAAGGTTAATTGAACGTTGTTAGTTAGCTGCTGTTGAGTTCATTCTGGCTCATGGCAACCCCAAGTGTGCAGAGTAGAACTGCTCCAAAGGATTTTTAAGGCTGTGACCTTTCAGAAGTGGATCACATGGACCGTCTTCCAAGGCACACCTGGGTGGGTCTGACCCACCAACCTTTGGGCTTGTTGTTGTGTTGTTGTTAGGTGCTTCGAGTCGGTTCCCACTCACAGTGACCCTGTAGGACAGAGTTGAACTGCTCTATAGAGTTTCTAAGGAGCAGCTGGTGGATTTGAACTGCTGACCTTTTGGTTAGCAGCTGAGCTCTTAACCACTATGCCACCAGGGCTCCTTAATACCTTGAGCAACCCAGGGACTCCAGTTTAACTATATACATAATTTCAAATTTTCTGCAGGCCAAAAAAAAAAAAAAATTCTGAAAGACTAACTACAACCAGGGAAACAGTATTTGCAAAGATATGATCAAAGAAGTCATAAAAAATGAGAAAAAATGTCGTTTAAGCTTAAGACAAGGTGCTCAATGGCATTCAAGATGAACTAAATGCAAATTAAAAACAGGAGAGACCATTTTTTATTTGTTAGCTTGGCAAAGATAAAACAGTTTGATATCACTCTGTGTTGGCCTCCAATTGGTAAAGGCAACACTGAAACATTTATTACAAGAGTATAAATAGTTATAACTTCTTAGGAGGAACTTCTGACAATATCTATAAAAGTTAAAACTACACACACACTTTGCAATTCTGCTTCTAATATATTTGAACAAACATTTACGTGTATACCCGTGGAAGCATGGTTCACAATATCAAAACACTGGAACCAAATTTGGATAAATTATGTTACTACCATTCAATGGAATATTATACATGCATTAAAAGAATGAATCAGATCTCTTTATATATACTGATCAGAGCCATCTTCAAAAATAGTATGTATAGTATTGCTATTTTAAATAATTTACATCCTTGATTTTACATTTGTGTAAAATGAATGAAGGATCGTAAATTCTTTATGTACAGAACGTTTGGAATGATTCAGAAGCAAGTACAACAATGTTTGTCTCTAGGGAGGAAAACTGAGAGACAAATGGTCAAGGTAGGCAGGGGAACCTCATTTTATTTATTTATTTATTTAATTTTTGTATTTTGTTCCTATACTCATTTTTCTTTTAATAAAAATTGTTAATTTCTCTTCCCAGTATCCGCACTCATCTTCGTTCAAGGTGATAACAGTCTCAACTAAACAGGATTCACCTAGGAGCCGTCTAACATATTAATAGAAGTATCATCTGACTGTAGGGTCTCCAGCCCTTCTTGGATTTTTAGTAGCTTTGGAAATTCCAGGATCATCCTCTCAGCTTTTTTCTTTTTTTTTTTTTTTAACTCCTGGGCCAAGGGATCCTGAGATGGTTTAAGTTAACTTACAGCTACCCAGTTAAAAAAAAAAAAAAGGATTTTATCCTCATCTCATATTCACCTAAATTTTTCTGGCCTCATTTCTGAGAATTTTGTTTAAAAAGTGAGATCTGCACCACTGTTCTAAGCATGAAATGAACACATAATCTTAAAGTTTTCAAATGAGAGAGGATACATTAGTTTAATCCCAGAAAATCCAGGGTATATCGTCATTATTCATTGTGATATCCATAACAGCTCAAGGAACAAATGGAATCACCCTGAAGTTTGGATGCAGTCAATTCATTCATGTGTGTTAGGTTTTGTATACCACCTCCTTCAGCTTATCTAGTGAACAAGTGGTCAGTATGTGACAAAATGTTGTTACATACCATCAACTAGACTTCGACTCATAAGGGCCACTTATGACAGAATAGAGCCACTTCATGGAGTTTTCATTGGCTGCAATCTTTACAGAAGCCAATTGCCAGGTCTTTCTCCCGTGGAGCTTATAGGTAGTTTGTAATCAGCCTCTTGGTTTGTTAATCGGCCTTGTGATTAGCAGATGAGTGCTTAACCATTTGGTTCCTTATACAAGATAATATACAAAAAAGTGAAACTCTTGGAACAGTGTCTAGCAAAAAATAAGCACTCAGTAAATAACTGTTATCAGTAAATAACTGTCATTATTATTATCTTAGTAATAGTAGGGTAATTTGCACAGCTTTTAAAAGTTGCTATTTCTAAAGTTTTAATGATGAACTCAAAAAAAAATTAAGACTTTTTAATGCCTCAAAATAAAAATTGAATATTCATTCATGTAAGGAAAGTAACAGCTCATTTGAAAGACCAAAAATATTTCTAAACCTTCCAATGTTTCTTTTTCTCCACATTCCAACAAAACTTCTTACCATGTAGGGAAGCTTAGAGGATTATGAATCTTTAACAACCAATATGAGTGATACAAACTTATGTTTACAGTTTCGGCCTATGAACCGCAACAGCTGTAATTTTAAAATTACACCAGTGTTTACTTCTCTGAAATACAAGGAACAGCCTTTTCACAGAACTGCTTTTTATAAACAGTGCTGCTTGTAGGTAGTGGGATAAATTATGGCCTAGAATTTTAAAGAACAGTCCCCATGAATCTGAATATGAACTGTTCACGCACGAAGACAGAATTTGGCCCAATTCCCCGCACAATTGATGACAGAAGCTCACAGAGGCTAATCCTGTCCGATTTTTAAAGATATGTGTATACTGCTGCTTAGTTTTGGCAACCACTCTTCATAGGTATGTTGCCTTCATAATAAATCCCCCCTTTTTTTTCTTAATATTGGGGGCTTATGTTTTAGATACCATGCTGGTGGTTACTAACAAAATTAAGAAGTGATGGAAATACATATAAAATAATTTTACAGCTTTGGTAGACCTTAACTTATTCTGTATTGTCACAAATCAGTTCTAGGGTTTTCTGTAAATGAAACATGTTCTTGCTGTTTTTGAACTAAAAATAGGTGGGAAATTACCTCTAATTCTTCTATAGATTGTATGGTAACTGAAATTTTATATAAGAACTTAAAAACAAAGTCATCGAATCAGTTTTTAATGGAGAAAAATGAAGCAAAACATTGCTATCAACAATATTTGCAGATTTTATATTTAACTTTAAAAATAATAGATCTTAAAACCCTAAATGCAGATTCTAGCAGCTTCTGAAAAATGGGCTAATGTTAACTCACTAAGTATGGGTACCAAAAGACAATAACTTATCCTCTAATGGTTTTTGTTGTTGATTTTGTTTCTGTTGTTGATTGTGACTTAGGAGACCCTGTGTGTTCCTGAGTAGAACTGCTCCCTAGGGTTTTCTTGCCTGTAAGCTTTACGGAAGCAGGTTGCCAGGCCTGTTTCTTCCATGGTGCTGCTGGCTGTTTTTTAACCACCAACCTTTTGGTCACCAGCTGAGCTGAAACTATTTTATGCCACCCAAGGACCTTCCTCTAATGGTTTTGATTACTCCAACAGGATCTCCTATGAAAGCCTGACAATCAACTTCCTGCAAAAGTCTCAATATGAAAGCATGCATGACCAGGATGTAGGAGCCACTCTTTCACTGGGGCTTTTTGCAAGATGCCAAAGTAAATAGCTGTAGATAATACATGCAAACACACCCTAAGACTGCATTAAAAAAAAAAGAGCTAAAGGAAATTCAGCCACCAAAGCCACAAGCTAGCAAAGACTTTTTGAAATATTCCACCACTTCCTGGAGATTAAATTTGAAGAAAAACACCCTGGTGTTAGATTCCAAGGCGAAAACGTACAGGTGGAATTTCTTTTTTTAGCATGCTTTTTCTTTTTTAACATGCTCTTAGGAGAAAACCACAAACAATTACATTGGCCACAGTACATCTTTAATAGCCTTCCTATGTTTGCCGTATAAACATATCTCCAGGATCACTTTGGGATATCTGCTTAGAGTATGGGTGCAAATTCTACAGATAACCACTTCCCAAGAGATTACATTTATTAGTATGTTTATGGGTCACCTTTTGACATTCACAAAAATGCCACAAATGCCATAAGATATGTACGCAGATTCTTCTTTCTGTCAGTACCAAAATTTTCAAGTTTAAGGGCAGAATTATACTAATTTTGCTATGAATGTTTTATGATGGAGGTATTGTTTTAAAAAGTGAAAAAAAAAATCCAAAAATTTGCAATCAACTATTTGCATTTTCTGTATATTCATCGAATCTTTGTATATTGTACTTTTTAAATGCTGTACTCTTTATTTGTTCAGCTTCTTCCAGAATCTTTTCAAGGAACTATATTCCCCAACTTCACATTTAAAAGTGTTTCCAGAGACCATTTCTTTATATTCCTTTCCAATCATTTGCTTATGAAGGCATTTTTCTATAAGTTGGATCAAGGATTGTTTTTTCCTGTTTTGGAAAAGAAAATAACAACAACAAAAAAAATCATTAATGCAAGTCACTTGAATGCTATTCCCCTTAGATCCAAAATAGAAAAGAAAAATGCTGCATTGTTTCACCAAAAAGGCTGAAGATATTCACAAGCTCCTTTTGTTCTTTATAGGAGTGACTTCAGCAACAATTAATGTATACCTGTTCATGAATATAAATAACTGTCTTTGATAAGTTCAGTTTTTAATTGTCGTTATGTATGCAACCTTCCGTACTTTGGGGATGCTTCATTGTTTCTTAACGGACTTATTTGGGTAGTCTAAGAGAATACATACACGACACTCAAGGAAGAAGAAACATGACAGTGCATGACGGTCAAGAAAGAAGAGACAACACAGTTGAATAGGTAAAACCCATTATCTGATTCCATGTGACACAAGAAATGCACATTTCAGCCATACATAAGAAATGTCTTCTAGGGATTTCTGTGTACTCTGAGTACATTACCCCACATGTCTGTCAGGTTGTTGTACTGTGGGGGCTTGTGTGTTGCTGTGATGCCAGAAGCTATGCCACCGGTATTCAGATAACAGCAGGGTCACCCATGGAGGACAGGTTTCAGCTGAGTTCCAGACTAAGACAGACTAGGAAGAAGGACCCGGCAGTCTACCTCTGAAAAGCATTAGCCAGTGAAAACCTTATGAATAGCAGAGGAACATTGTCTGATATAGTGCTGGAAGGTGACCCCCCCCCAGGTTGGAAGACATTCAAAAGATGACTGGGGAAGAGCTGCCTCCTCAAAGTAGGTTCGACCTTAATGAAGTGGATGGGGTCAAGCTTTCAGGACCTTCATTTGCTGATGTGGCATGACTCAAAATGAGAAGAAACAGCTGCAAACATCCATTAATAATCGGAACCCAGAATGTACGAAGTATGAATCTAGGAAAAGTGGAAATCATCAAAAATGAAATGGAATGCATAAACATCGATATCCTAGGCATTAGTGAGCTGAAATGGACTGGTATTGGCCATTTTGAATCAGATAATCATATAGTCTACTATGCTGGGAATGACAACTCAAAGAGGAATGGTGTTGCATTCATCGTCAAAAAGAACGTTTCAAGATCTATCCTGAAGTACAACGCTGTCAGTGATAGGATAATATCCACACGCCTACAAGGAAGACCAGTTAATACAGCTATTATTCAATTTAGACAACAACCACTAGGGCCAAAGATGAAGAAATAGGAGATTTTTATCAGCTGCTGCAGTCTGAAATTGATTGAACATGCAATCAAGGTACATTGATAATTACTGGTGATTGGACTGTGAAAGTTGGAAACAAAAAGAAGGGCAGTAGTCGGAAACTATGGCCTTGGTGATAGAAACAGTGCCGGAGATCGAATGACAGACTTTTGCAAGACCAATGACTTCTTCATTGCAAATACCTTCTTTCATCAATATAAACAGCAACTGTACACATGGACCTCGCCAGAGGGAACACACAGAAATCAAAATGACAGCATCTGTGGAGGTGGCTAGTGGTTAAGTGCTACGGCTGCTAACCAAAGAGTCGGTAGTTTGAATCCATCAGGCGCTCCTTGGAAACTCTATGGAGCAGTTCTACTTTGCCCTACAGGGTCGCTGTGAGTCGGAATCAACTTGACGGCACTGGGTTTGGGTCTGGGTGGAAAGAGACGATGGAAAAGCTCAATATCATCAGTCAGAACAAGGCCAGGGGCTGGCTGTGGAACAGACCATCAATTGCTTATATGTAAGTTCAAGCTGAAACTGAAGAAAATCAGAGCAAGTTCACGAGAGCCAAAATATAACCTTGAGTATATCCCACCTGGAAACCCTGGTGGCATAGTGGTTAAGTGCTACGGCTGCTAACCGAAGGTTCTGCAGTTCAAATCCGCCAGGCACCCCTTGGAAACTTTATGGGGCAGTTCTGCTCTGTCCTATAGGGTCGCTATGAGTTGTAATTGACTCTACGGCACTAGGTTTGGTTTTTTTTGGTATATCCCACCTGAATTTAGAGACCTTCTCAAGAATAGATTTGATGCATTGAACACTAGCAACTGCAGACCAGACGACTTGTGGAATGACATCAAGGACATCATCCATGAAGAAAGCAAGAAGTCACTGAAAAGACAGAAAAGAAAGAAAAGACCAAGATGGATCTCAAAGGAGACTCTGAAACTTGCTCTTAAGCATTGAGCAGCTAAAAAGCAAAACGAAGAATTGATGAAATGAAAGAACTGAACAGAAGATTTCAAAGGGCCTCTCAAGAAGACAAAGTAAAGTATTATAATGACATGTGCAAAGAGCTGGATATGGAAAACCAAAAGGGAAGAACACGTTCGGCGTTTCTCAAGCTGAAGGAACTGAAGAAAAAATTCAAGACTTGAGTTGCAATAGTGAAGGCTTCCATGGGGAAAATATTAAACGATGCAGGAAACATCAAAAGAAGACGGAAGGAATACATACAGTGATTATACCATAAAGAATTAGTCGATATTCAACCATTTCAAGAGGTGGCATATGATCAAGAACTGATGGTACTGAAGGAAGAAGTCCAAGCTGCTCTGAAGGCATTGGCAAAAAACAAGGCTCCAGGAATTGATGGAATATCAACTGAGATGTTTCAACAAACAGATACAGCGCTGGAGGTGTTCACTTGTCTATGCCAAGAAATATGCAAGACAGCTTCCTGGCCAACTGACTGGAAGAGATCCATATTTATGCCTATTCCCAAGAAAGGTGATCCAACCAAATGTGGAAATTATAGAACAACATCATTAATATCACACGCAAGCAAAATTTTGCTGAAGATCATTCAAAAACAGCTGCAGCAGTATATCGACAGGGAACTGCCAGAAATTCAGGCCGATTTCAGAGGAGGATGTGTAACCAGAGATATTATTGCTGATGTCAGATGGATCCTGGCTTGAAGCAGAGAATGCCAGAAGGATGTTTATCTGTGTTTTGTTGACTATGCAAAGGCATTCGACTGTGTGGATCATAACAAACTATGGATAACACTGCGAAGAATGAGAATTCCAGAACACTTAATTGTGCTCATGAGGAGCCTTTACATGGATCAAGAGGCAGTTTTTTGGACAGAACAAGGGGATACTGATTGGTTTAAAGACAGGAGAGGTGTGCGTCAGGGTTGTATTCTTTCACCATACCTATTTAAAAATCAGTATACTGAACAAATAATACAAGAAGCTGGACTATATGAAGAAGAACGGGGCATCAGGATTGGAGGAAGACTCATTAACAACCTGTGTTATGCAGATGATACAACCTTGCTTGCCGAAAGTGAAGAGGATTTGAAGCACTTACTAATGAAGATCAAAGACCACAGCCTTCAGTATGGATTGCACCTCAACATAAAAAAAACAAAAATCCTCTCAACTGGACCAATGAGCAACATCATGATAAAGAGAGAAAAGATTGAAGTTGCCAAGAATTTCATTTTACTTGGATCCACAATCAATAGCCATGGAAGCAGCAGTCAAGAAATCAAAAAACACATTGTGTTGGGTAAATCTGCTGCAAAAGACCTCTTCAAAGTGTTGAAGAGCAAAGATGTCACCTTGAAGACTAAGGTGCACCTGACCCAAGCCATGGTATTTTTAATTGCATCATATGCATGCAAAAGCTGGACAATGAATAAGGAAGACCGAAGAAGAGTTGACACCCTTGAATTGTGGTGTTGGTGAAGAATATTGATCATACCATGGACTGCCAAAAGAACTAACAAATCTGTCTTGGAGGAAGTACGGCCAGAATGCTCCTTAGAGGCAAGGATGGGGAGACTGCATCTTACATACTTTGGACATGTTGTCAGGAGGGATCAGTCCATGGAGAAGGACATCATGCTTGGCAGAGTACAGGGTCAGCGGAAAAGAGGAAGACCCTCAACGAGGTGGCTTGACACAGTGGCTGCAACAATGAGCTCAAGCATAACAGCGATTGTAAGGATGGCGCAGGACCGGGCAATGTTTCGTTCTGTTGTGCATAGGGTCACTATGAGTCAGAACCAACTCGATGGCACCTAACAACAACTAACAACTGAGTACATTGTTTTCTTTAAACTTGCATCACTACCATGGTAATAGTCAAAGGCAGTTAGCAAGCATCTTCCTTCCATATTCCTTACACTGCCTCAGAGTTCTCCTATTTCAATGCCATCACAGGTCTGTGACTAAGAAAGCAATGGCACACTGTCTATTTCCCTTCAGCCCTCATATAGTCCATCTTTTCAGATTATTTGCTCAATATACAGATTGAATAAATGTGGTGAAAGGACACAACCCTTACGCACACTTTTCTTGACTGTAAACCACACAGTATTCCCTTGTCCTGTTCGAATGACTGCCTCTTCATCTGTGTTTAGGTTCCACATAAGTACAATTAAATGTTCTGGAATTCCCATTCTTTGCAATGTTATACATAATTTGCAATGATCCACACAGTGAAATGCCTTTACATAGTCAATAAAACACAGGTAAACATCTTTCTGGTATTCTCTGCTTTCAGCCAGGATTCATCTGAAATCAGCAACAATATCCCTGGTTCCACGTCCTTTTCTGAATCTGGCTTGAATTTCTGGTGGTTCCCTGTGGGTGCACTGCTACAACCACTTTTGAATGATCTTCAGCAAAACTTTACTTGCATGTGATATTAATTATATTGTTCAATAAATTTCCAAATTTGGTTGGATCACCTTTCTTTGGAATAGGTGTAAACATAGATCTCTTTCAGTTGGTTGGCAAGGCAGCGGTCTTTCAAATTTCTTAACATAGACTAGTGAGTACTTCCAGTGCTGGATCCATTTGTTGAAATACCTCAGTTGGTATTCCATCAATTCCTGAAGCTTTGTTTTTCACCTATGTCCTCAGTTCAGCTTGAACTTCTTCCTTCTGTACCATCAGCTCTTGATCATATGCCAAGTCCTGAAATGACTGAACATTGACTAATTCTTTTTGGTACAGTGACCTGAGGTTCCTGTACACAGAAGCTCCTAGACCAAACCAAACCAAAAACCAAACCCAGTGCCAGCGAGTCAATTCCGACTAATAGCGACCCTATAGGAAAAAGTAGAACAGCCCCGTAGAGTTTCCAAGGAGCACCTGGTGGATTCGAACTGCCAACCGTTTGGTTAGCAGCCGTAGCACTTAACCACTATGCCACCAGGTTTTCCCTCCTAGACCAAAGGAAGATTAATGACAAGGACCTTCCTCCAGAGCCAACTGAGAAAGAAAGCCTGCGGCTGTGGCTGATGCCCCAAATTTGGACTTGTAGCCTACTAGACTACAAGAGAATAAATTTTTCTTTGTTAAAGCCATCCATTTGCAGTATTTCTGTTGTAGCAGCCCTAGGTGACTTAGACAAATGCCATGCCATTCCTCTTCAAATTGTCATTCCTGGCATAGTGGACCAAATGGTTGTCCAATTCAAAATGGCCAATACCAGTCCATTTAAACTCATTAATGCCTAGGATATTGATATTTGTGCATTTCATTTCATTTTTGAGGATTTCTTATTTTCCTAGATTCATACTTCATATATTCTATGTTCTGATTATTAGTGGATGCCTGCAGCTGTTTCTTCTTATTTTGAGTGGTGTCACATCAGCAAATGAAGGTCCAGAAAGCTTGACTCCATCCCCATCATTAAGATCAACTCTACTCTGAGAAGGCAGTTCTTCCTCAGCCATCTTTTGAGTGTCTTCCAACCTGAGGGGCTCATTCCTGGCACTATATCAGACCATGTTCCACAGCTATTCATAAGGTTTTTACTGGCTAATTTTTTTCAAAAGTAGAACAACCGTCCTTCTTCCTAGTCTGTCTTAGTCTGGAAGCTCAGCTGAAACCTGTCTGCCATGGGTGACCCTGTGGGTATTTGAATACTGGTGGCATAGATTCCAGCATCATAGCAACACGTAAGCCCCCATGGTACGACAAACTGACAGACACATAGGGCCTGTGAAGACAAAGGCATACATAGCGTATACATATATATATTTTTGTGTGTGTGTGTGTGGGGGGGTGATCTAGTTGGTGGTGTCAGGAGGTAGCCTGGGATCCAAGAAGGTGAGTCTGACTAATAAGGTAGACCTGAAACCTGCTGATACCGAGCTAAAGCCATGACTGTGGCTGAGGCTGGGTAAGAGGCAGAGCCTGCTGAATCTCGTATGCTATGTACACTAGATTAAATCAGTGCCTTTCGGATACCAGCTACTGCTTTCTTTAGACCATTGTTCCACATCATGTTGATATATGCCTCCAACAAGTCCAGTTCTTTGGTTTCTCCCTCTCATCGTCATCACAAACTATCCCTTCCTTCAGTAACTCCCGTTGGCTCTAGCTTCTAAATATTTTTCTAATCTATCCATTTTCTAATAACATGTCTTATGTTCAAGCGGTATTCATTTTTCACTGGAACGACACCTTTAAAAACATTATGGATATTTTCAAAAATAAACAAAAGTAAGGGGAAGGGTACAACAACTATTTGTTTAGATTAAAAAAATCAATATTTTCTGTAACTTCTTCATCTGTTTTTTTTTTTTTTGCCTTTTTCTTTTTTTAGCTGAACAATTTTAAAGAAAATTATAGGCAACATATTACATTGCCCTTATATAGTTGAGAATGAATCTCTAAAAAATAATTTTCTTATGTCACCATTATATTAAAAAAGCACACCTTAAAATTAAAACAAATTACTTATCATTTTATGCCCATTTAATAGTTAAATTTCTTCAGTTGTGTTAAAATGCCTTTGTTGGGGGGGGGTAGGTGATTATTCAAGTTAAGATTCAAGCAAGATCCATACATTATATTTAAGTTTTTTGTCCTCGCTTTGTCTTCCTGCGCCTTTGGCTTGTCAAGTATTTTCATATTTTAAATTGGTCTGCTTACTTTTTTATGGTGTTGTTTAATGTGTTCTTCTATTCTCTTCATTTTAACAAATGGACATTTGCTCTAGAGACTTGAATAGATTCAGATAAACTTCTGGCAAGAAACTTTACAACGCTTGCTGTGTGTTTTTTATTGCATCACGTTAGAAAGCTGTGTCTGGGTATCCTGCTCTTGAATGATGCTACACCATGCCTACCACATGGAAGGTAGGGAGACAGGCCCGCATCTATCTCTTAGCATTATTTTTAGTGATACTAGATCACAGGTGCTAAGTTGGTGAAATCCTGTTGCTCAATTATAAATGATAACCATTCTGGTACATATTATTGCCATCTTCTGCCTAGGTTATTTCAATGACCTTCTAATGAGGTCTTAATGTCTGTATTCTTGCCTCACCCCATCCCCATAATACCTTTTCTATGTGTCAACCAGAGATCTTCTTACAAAACTCAATTCTGAACATGTTATCCATATGCTAATTATACCTGAATGGCTTCTGTTGTCCTTGAACCAAATCCAAACTCTTTAAATTTATCAGCTATGACAGTGTTGAAGATTAATCTCTGTACTTCTCTCTAACTTCATTCCTCATGCTTTGTACTTCGGTTACTGAAAATGCCTTCTATTTCATCAAGTGTGCCATGTTTCTTGTTATCTTTGCATACAAGAATCGTGGATGCTTTGTCACCTTAAAATTAACTGGGTAATGAATCCTCATCCATGAGACTCAGTTTAGGCATTATCTTCTTTGGAAGTATTTCTGGAGCACCCTAGGTGGAGCTCTAGAGGAATGCTGTATTATCACACTGCATTTTAATCCATTATTTCCCTTTCCTTGTGCCTCCTTCTACCCCAATTAAGGTGAAAAGTATGTCTATTTTGATCAACTCTGTGTACACACAACTAGTTCAAGGTCTGGTACATAGCTGCTGTGGAGTCAATTCTGACACATAGTGACCCTATAGAACTGAGTAAGACTGTCCCATAGGGTTTCCAAGGAGTGGGTGGTGGATTCAAATGCTGACCTTTTGGTTAGCAGCCAAGCTCTTAACTACTCCACCACCAGGGCTCTGGTACATAGTATAAGCTTAATAAATTGTTATTCAGGAATAAATAAATGACATTCAATATCTGATATAGATTCTAGAGTTTAGGTTATGTACTTCCACCCTGAGGGTGATATTGTGGTAGCCAGTTCAAATCCTTTTAAGAAAAAGTCAGGGCATAAACATGCAAACATAATTTGGCAAGATATTATCACTAAAGTATATTAAAACCGAAAAAAAAAAAAAAAAAAACCTAACCCGTTTCCGTCGAGTCGACTCCAACTCACAGTGAGCCTATAATACAGAGTAGAACTGCCCCGTACTGTTTCCAAGGAGCGCCTGGTGGAATTGAACTGCGAACCTTTTGGATAGCAGCTATAGCTCTTAACCCCTACACCATCAGGGTTTCCAAATAATGTTAAAACAGATCATTAAAATGAACGAGCAAAAGAAAAGTAAATAAAACTAAGAAAAAAAAAAAAACTTTACCTTATTCTTGATTTTAGCTCATTTCAGGAGAAAATGAGCCCAGTTCATTTTCATAAATCTATCCAAACTTCTTTTACTTTCAAGAAGAAAAAGAAGAAAATGCCCACAGGGTTCGTAAGATATGAATCCAATCTATTGTTGCTTTGAAAGTAAGATACAACATTTTGGCTTTTGAGGATTACTATCATTTTTAGGAATATTGTACAAATTGATAATGCCTATTAAACTCAAATATTTTCTTGTGAATTCTCTTACTACAATTTATCTAGGATAGGGATATATTGTTTGGCTGACTAAGATAGGGTCAGATAAAGAATATAAGACAAAATAATTAGGAAAGCACTATAAGGACTAGCATAGAAAAGATTTAGACACTACTTTAAGTTGTAATACTTAAAATGTGAATATAATGAAGTTAGATTAAATTAAATTCTACCACTAATAAATTATGGATATGTAGATAAAATGGTAATGAAGTTAAAAACCTAAAAAACAAATTAAAAAAAAAATCAAGTCAAACTAATGAAAAGGAAAGAATCTTTCTATGGTAGGATTTAAATACATGCAAATTAGGTGAAAAAGAAACAGAATTTAATTATTTCAATGTATATAATTAGAGGCAGCATATATAGGCAATTTGTGGAAATGGGAAATATGGAAATAGTTAATGAATATTCTATGTGATTAATGTAAAGTATTAAACCCACAAATTACATATATACGCTTTTAGTCTAAATCATCTTTAGGCAATTAATTTTTGGGGTAATATAACAAACCTGGATGCGTTTCATAATTATTACTGATATTAATATCTTTTTACATGATTTTTATGCTGTCTTCTATACTTCAAATGTTATTATTAATAATCCCTTTTACTCATATAAATTTAAGGAATTAAAACTAATTTTACCTTAAGAAATTGAGAGTCCGCAGCAAGGCGTAGAGCGTCATCACTTACAATCAGGTATGCTGTGCTCTGAAAACAACCCTGGAATGGTAGGCAACACCCATCATTCCAGTCCCAAGCTTGCTGTGCACTCAGTGTGTGATGCCTTGCATGCACCATTCTCAGCCTCAGGTTCCTCATCAGGAGATCCTAAATTTCCCTTTGGCTTTCCCAAGGGCCTAGCGTTAAACTAAAAAATATGTATTTTCCAGTTATATCTGTGGAGGTAGACTTGAAAATTATGGTGGTATGGAGGGAGTTGTGATTTTTCACTGTGTCTTTCAGGATATCAAAATGTAGTCATTACGATTTTTAAGAAGTAAAATATATGTAGAAGTTTTAGAACTGAAAGAGACTTAGGAGCTCCATCTAGTCCAGCCTTTTAATTTACTACTGAGAGACCTGAGACAGAGGTGAAATCTTCTTGCCCCAAATCACAGAGCCATAGAAAGTAGCATTACCATGAGAACCCAGTTCTATAGACTAAGGTCCAAGACTTCTTCCTCATCACCATCCTCATGAGGGCAATATTGCTGTATATGTCTCTAGTTGTCTTTACTGATGAGCCAATGCCTAGAGACATTCCAAATTGAGTGGTCTGCAGCATTAGTTTCCAGAAGTATGTTAGATTGCAGGCTTTAGTTGAAGATATAATCTTTTCATGCATAAAATTAAAAAATTACAGGCTAAATTTCAACTATTGTCAAAAATCAGTTTGTTTTGAATTTAAGTTAATACTAATTTTATAAAAGCAGAGATGGAATGGCTAACAGTAGATTCTAAAACATCTGTTACAACAACCTAAAAGTAACTAATTTTATTTTCAAATACAACAGAAAAAGGAGAGAATATCTTCTGCTTAAGCTGCATGTGTGAATATCACCTTCTTTGGCAAAATCTTTGGGGGAATAATTTTCAAAAGCAGAACAATAATACATATGCATAAACTAACGAAGCACAACTCCTAAATGCTTGCATATTTGTCATCCCTTTTTTTGGAGTCAAGTTTTATTTGAAATTATGATAATTATCTCATTATGTAAATGTCCCATTTGTTTCAAAATGTTTTTTCCATGTAAACATCTGTGGGTATGTTAAAGCTAAATTTTTTCTATATTCCAATGCAAATGTATAACTTATTTTATAATTTCTTATATGGTGATATACAGAGAATTCCATCTGTCTCCCCCTCCCTTCCTTCCTTAAATATTCATTGAACATTTTTTTTTTTCCCGAGAGAAAAATTGTGCCAAGTATTGAGGATATGGGAGTAAACAAAATACACATGGTTCCTGCTTTTGAGGATTTTTACGTGATGGAGGAGAGATATGCCCACACAAAAATTAATACTTTTTTAAGTTGTTTTATACAAACATTTAGATAAAGATAACCAGTTGCCATTGAGTTTATCCCAAATAGTGATAACCCCATGTATCAGAGTAGAACTGTGCTCCATAGCATTTTTAATGGTTTATTTTTCAGAGATAGATTGCCAAGCTTTCCTTCTGAAATGACTCTGGGTGGACTCGAACCTCCAACCTTTGGGTTGGTGGCCAAGCACATTAATCATTTGCACCAACCAGGAAGTCTGATAGGTACAACAGAGAAGAACTAATTTAGATTGGGTTGAAGCAAAGGAAAAGACCAACAATTACCTTTTTGAAGAAATGACGTTTAAGTTGAGGCTTGCAGAAATGAGTATATGTATAGTAAAGAGCAAGAAAAACACCATTTAGGCAGGGTGTACAAAATAGGGAAAGACCGTAAACTGGGCAAAAGCAGGCCAGTTTGAATAACTCAATGGGCAGTAGAAGGTGAGGCATGTTGAATGGGGAAATGTGTCTGAGGTGAGGCTAACAAGGCAGGCATTGCTGCTATTTTCACTGTGAAACTTCCTGATATTGTAAAGCTAATTCTCAGACTTTACTGATTTCCCTGCAATGTCTACTTAATTTTTGCACACTTCCAGTAGTTCTCGTGGTCTGTCATTTCTATGCTCCCTAGAAATGTCTCATCAGCCATACCAAAGGGGGGAAAAATAGCAAAAAACATTGCTGTCAAGATGATTCCAACTCATAGTGACTCTATAGGACACAATAGAATTGCCCATAGGTTTCCAAGGTGGGTGGTTCGAAATTACCCGTGGCACTATGAGAGAAAGATGAGGTGGCCTGCTTCTGTAGAGATTTACAGTCTTGGAAACCCTATGGGGTTGCTGTGAGTCAGAATTGACTCCATGGCAGTAGGTTTGGTTTTTTGGTTTTGGGTAATCTTTACCAGAGCAGACTGGCACATCTTTCTCCCATGGAGTGGCTGGTGGGCTCAAACCATGAACTTTTTGGTTATCAGCTGAGCACTTTAGCCATTGCACCACCAGGGCTCCTTTCATTAATCAAGTGGTTCGATAGTTTTTTTTTACGCTCATATCCTTTGTTGACCTCTCCATAATATTTGTCCTACTTGGAAGAACAACTTCATTTTCTTTGCAACTTTGGACAGTCTTGCAAATCTCTGCCACCAATTCAGGCTTGTGAGATAAAATGATTCCAGAAAAGTTAAAAAAAAAATAAAAAAGAAAGAAAATCAGAGAGAATATTGCCGTTGGAAATCAGTGGGTGATTTCTAAGGCTTTCAGGTGTTCCTTCTTAAACAGGAGTTGGAGAGACCGTCACCACTCACTGTTATGAAGGATTCCAAGTACTGATTGATTCAGGTAATTTGTTCTTCCATTGAACAGATACTGAACCTCTACTATGTTCAAAGACCTCCCTTTTATGGATGGGAAACAGGGGTTTGTAGGTGGTCATAAAGCTAGTAACTGGGTTTTCTGTCTCCAATCTGTAAGTACTCTGGCATAACAGTAAGTCGCCTCAGAAGGCTGAAACTATTGAGTACAAAATGAGCTATCTATGGGATTTTCTTCAATTAAAAAAAAATGTTGAGTTGATTTGGACTCATAGAGACCCAGTAGGACAGAGTAGAACACCCCCATAGGGTTTCCAAGGAGTAGCTGGTGGATTTGAACTGCTGACCTGTTGGTTAGCACCCAGGCTACAAATACTTTTTTAAAAGTTGATTTTTTTCACCCTACAACATGAGGAGCTAGGGAAATCCGTGGTTTGACACATTGCTTTCACTGATTCTTTTTACATGGTTTACTCAGCCTTTATATTTCACCATATGTCCAAGAACCTGATAAACTTTGGAGGCACCTAATTCTCAGGACACCGTAGGGATCAAGTTATATTCTTGTTAAGGGTTAGGACGTTAAACCTCAAGATATGTCCCAATAGACAGATATGGTCTCACAGCAAACTGACAGAAGAATAGATAATCTCTTGACTCCAATTGCAATTCCTTTTCTATTAGAGCACAACACGCCAAACTGGATAATCTGCAGGAAAGACAGTGATGATTAAAAAGATAGTGTTTGTGGCCTGACGTTCAGCTCATCATCACAACCATTCATCACCTTTACTTTCCAATTAGTCTCTGTCTTCCATCAAATAAGCCTTGCCATTAAGTGATAAAATGCAAAATTATATCACTGCAATGATAGAAAGACAGCAATTTGTGTTTAAAATAAACAAGATAAAAACTTGCACGCTATTCTGTTGTCCATTTTACTTTTTATTGGAGTCTTTTTGCATAAATGTGAAAGATAACCATAGCAAATGCAACACTCTTTAGAAAGGATGTTTTCAAATAATGTAATAATTATGGGGAAAAAGTTTACTTGCCTAAAAATGTAGCATAAATTTAGCATAATTATGGAAAGAAATGGAGCTGATTTGTGTGAGCTCCCATTGAAGCTTTGCTGAGAGAAGAGTCATTCTTTTCACTCTTTTCAAAAAGAAGATAAAAAGTAGATGTGGGAAATAGAGAACTGCCTGTAATGAAAGCAGAAAGACTATTTTTTCATCAAAATGCCCTAACATTTAATAAAATAAAATGACAAAAAAAACACACAGTTGACCTGAAAATTACCAGAACTAGCTATTCTCTAAAATAGCAAAAGTTATTATATTCAAATAAAATGTATAATTTGAAATCTTTCTTATATCTATCATATCTACTGTTTTTCAAAACAATGATATCAAAGTAGTTTGGAAGTGGGATATTGCTCTTACCTACAGCTAACATGTAGTTGCTATTTATTGAGCATTGCTATATGTTACACAGAATAAAAGCTATTTCATTTAAATATTCTTTTTCAAACCTAACAACTCTATAAAGAAGATACTGTTATATAGCAATTTAAAGACTTGAAAACTGAGTCTCAGAGATGTTAAATAGCTTGCCTAAAGTCACATTGTTAGTAAATGGTATGAATTCATTCATTCATCTCTATATTCACTGAACACATACTCTGAGCCAGGAGACAGAATACATACAGGAAATATGATGATTAAATACACAACAAAGCTCCTGCTATCATTGTAATGGGTAGAGACTGATAATAAATATGTTAAAAAATAATCTGAGTAAATAAAAGGACAAATGAATAATAATCTCAGTTCATTGCTGCACTAGTCATCTAGTGCTGCTATAACAGAAATACCACAAGCGGATGGCATTAACAAAGAGAAGTTTATTTCTTCGCAGTAAAGTAGGCTAAAAGCCCAAATTCAGAGTGTCAGCTCCAGGGAAAGGCTTTCTCTCTCTGTTGGCCTTCTCGTTAATCTTCCCCTCGTCTAGGAGCTTCTCCACGCTGGGACCCCGGGTCCAAAGGATGCACTCTAATCCTAGCACTGCTTTCTTGGTGGTATGAGGTCCCCCATTCTCTGCTTGTCTCCCTTTTCTTTTATCTCTTGAGAGAGAAAACGTTATGCAGGCCACACCACAGGGAAAATCCCTTTACATTGGATCAGGGATGTGGCCTGATCAAGGGTGTTATATCCCACCCTAATCCTCTTTAACCACAGGCAGAGATTATGATTTATAATACATAGTAAAATCACAAAATAGTGGACAAATACACATGGCCTAACCACATTGACACATATTTTGGGGGGACACAATTTAATCCATTACAATTGCTAATAGTACTGTAAAGAAAATAATATGTGGAAACAGGGTAAGAATGACTAGACATGAGTGAAGATGGGTTATCGAGGAAGGCATCTCTCAGGAGAAAGCACTTGAGCTGAAACATTAAGGGTGAGACTGTGAAAATCTATTGTTCTTAGGTGCCCTCAAGTCGGTTCCAACTCATAGCAACCCTGTGTACAACAGATGAAAAACACTGCCTGGTCCTGCACCATCCTCATAATCCTTGCTACGCTTGAGTCCATTGCTGCAGCCACTGTGTCAATCCATCTCATTGAAGGTCTTCTTCTCTTTTGCTGACCCTCTAGTTTACCAAGCATAATGTCCTTCTCCAGGGACTGATCCCTCCTGATAACATGTCCAAAGTATGTGAGATGAAGTCTCGCCATTCTAAGCAGCATCCTGGCTATACTTCTTCCAAGACATATTTGTTCATTCTTCTGGCAGTCCATCGTATATTTAATATTCTTCACCAACACCATGATCAGAAGATATCAATTCTTCTTTGGTCTCCCTTGTTCATTGTCCAGCTTTCACATGAATATGAGGCTATTAAAAGCGTCATGGCTTAGGTCAGGCACAACTTAGTCCTCAAAGTGACATCTTTGGTTTTTAACACTTTAAAGAGGTCTTTGGCAGCAGACTTACCAAATGCAATATGTCCTTGGATTTCTTGACTGTTGCTTCTATGGGCATTGATTGTGGATCCAAGTAAAATGAAATCCTTGATAACTTCAATTTTTCCCCATTTATTATGATGTTGTTTATTCATCCCATTGTGAGGACATTCGTTTTCTTTATGTTGAGGTGTAATCCATACTGAAGGCTGTAGTCTTCGATCCTCAACAGTAAGTGATCAAGTCCTCTTTACTTTCAACAAACAAAGTTCTGTTATTTGCGTATCACAGGTTGTTAACAAGATGCAACCCTGACACATACCTTTCCTGATTTTAAAACACAGGGGTAAAATACTTAGGAATAAATCTTACCAGAGATGTAAAAGACTTATACAAAGAAAATTACACTACACTTCTGCAAGAAACCAAAAGAGACTTACATAAGTGGAAAAACATACCTTGCTTGTGGATAGGAAGACTTAGCATTATAAAAATGTCTATTCTACCAAAAGTGATCTATACATTTAAAGCAATTCTGATCCAAATCCCAACGACATCCTTTAATGAGATGGAGAAACAAATTACCAACTTCATATGGAAGGGAAAGAGGCCCCAGATAAATAAGGCATTACTGAAAAAGAAGAACAAAGTGGGAGGCCTTCCTTTATCTGATTTTAGAATCTATTATACTGCCACAGTAGTCAAAACAGCCTGGTACTGGTAAAACAACAGATACATGGACCAATGGAACAGAATTGAGAATCCAGAAATAAATCCATCCACATATGAGCAGTTGATATTTGACAAAGGCCCAGTGTCAGTTAAATGCGGAAAACACAGTCTATTTAACAAATGGTGCTGGCATAAGTGGATACCCATCTGCAAACAAATGAAACAAGACCACACCTCACTCCATGCACAAAAACTAACTCAAAATGGATCAAAGACCTAAATATAAAATCTAAAATGATAAAGATCATGGAAGAAAAAATAGGGACAATGTTAGGAGCCCTAATACATGGCATAAGCAGTATACAAAACATTATTAAGAATGCAGAAGAAAAACTAGATAACTGGGAACTCCTAAAAATCAAACACCTGTGCTCATCCAAAGACTTCAACAAAAGAGTAAAAAGACTACCTACAGATTGGGAAAAAGTTTTTAGCTATGACATTTCTGATCAGCGCCTGATCTCTAAAATCTACATGATACTGCAAAAACTCAACTACAAAAAGACAAATAACTCAATTAAAAAATGGGCAAAAGATATGAATAAACACTTCTCTAAAGAAGACATTCAGGTAGCTAACAGATATATGAGGAAATGTTCATGATCATTAGCCATTAGAGAAATGCAGATCAAAACTACAATGAGATTCCATCTCACTCCAACAAGGCTGGCATTAATCCAAAAAAACCAAAATAATAAATGTTAGAGAGAATGTGGAGAGATTGGAACACTTCTACACTGCTGGTGGGAATGTCAAATGGTACAACCACTTTGGAAATCGATTTGGTGCTTCCTTAAAAAGCTAGAAATAGAACTACCATAAGATCCAGCAATCCCACTCCTTGCAATATGTCCTAGAGAAATAAGAGCCTTTACACGAGCAGATATATGTACACCCATGTTTATTGCAGCACTCTTTACAATAGAAAAAGATGGAAGCAACCAAGGTGCCCAACAATGGATGAATGGATAAATAAATTGTGGTATATTCATACAATGGAATACTATGCATCGACAAAGAACAGTGAGGAATCTGTGAAAGATTTCATAACATGGAGGAACCTGGTTATGCTGAGTGAAATTAGTCAGTTGCAAACGGAAAAATATTGTATAAGACCACTATTATAAGAACTTGAGAAATAGTTTAAACTGAGAAGAAAACATTGTTTTGTGGTTACGAGAGGGGGGAGGGAGGGAGGGTGGGACAGAGATATTCACGGGCACTAATTTAGGTGAAGGGAAAGACAACAGACAATACAGGGGAGGTCAGCGTAACTGGACTAAACCAAAAGCAAAGAAGTTTCCTGAATAAACAGAATGCTTTGAAGGCCAGCGTAGCATGGGCAGAGGTCTAGGGGCCATGGTTTCAGGGGACAGTTAAGTCAATTGGCATAATAAAATCTATTAGGAAAACATTCTGCAACCCACTTTGAAGAGTGGAGTCTGGGGTCTTAAACGCTAGCAAGCAGCCATCTAAGATGCATCAATTGGTCCCTACCCACCTGGATCAAAGGAGAATGGAGAACACCAAGGACACAAGGTGATTGTGAGCCCAGGAGACAGAAAGGGCCACATGAACCAGAGACTACATCATCCTGAGACCAGAAGAACTAGATGGTACCCAGCTACAACCGATGACTACCCTGACGGGGAACTCAACAGAGAACCCCTGAGGGAGCAGGAGAGCAGTGGGATGCAGACCCCAAATTCTCATAAGACCAGACTTAATGGTCTGACTGAGACTGGAAGGACCCCGGTGGTCATGGACCCCAGACCTTCTGTTGACACAGGACAGGAACCATTCCTGAAGCCAACTCTTCAGACATGGATTAGACTGGACAATGGGCTGGAGAGGGATGCTGGTGAGGAGTGAGCTTCTTGTATCAGGTGGACTCTTGAGACTATGTTGGCATCTCCTGCCTGGAGGGGAGATGAGAGGGTGGAGGGGGTTAGAAGCTGGTGAAATGTATACGAAAAGAGAGAATGGAGGGAGAGATTGTGTTGTCTCATTAGGGGCAGAGTAATTGGGAGTGTGTAGCAAGGTGTGTATTGGTTTTTGTGTGAGAGACTGACTTGATTTGTAAACTTTCACTTAAAGCACAATAAAAATTATTAAAAAAAAAAAACACACACAGGGTATTCCGTTAATCTGTTCTAACAGCTGCCTCTTGGTCTATGTATTGGTTCCACATGAGCACAGTGAAGTGTTCCAGAATCCCCATTCTTTACAATGTTATCCGTAATTTGTTAAGATCCACACAGTCAGATGCCTTTGCACAGTCAATAAAATACAGGTAAACATCTTTCTGGTATTGTGTGCTTTCAGCCACGTTTCATCTGACATCAACAATGATCTCCCTCATTCCACATCCTCGTATGAATCTGGCTTGAACTTCTGGCAGTTCCCTGTCGATGTACTGCTGCAACTGTTTTTGAATTAGCTTCAGCAAAATTTTCTTGCATGTGATATTAATGATATTCTTCGATAGTTTCCAAATTTTGTTGGATCACCTTTATTTGGACTGGAAAGAAATATGGATCTCTTCCAGTTGGTTGGCCAAGTAGCTGTCTTCCAGATTTCTTGGCATAGACTAGTGAGCTCTTACTGTGCTGCATCTGTTTGCTGAAACATCTCAATTTGTATTCTGTCAATTGCTGGAGACTGTTTTTCTCCAAAGTCTTCAGTGCAGCTTGGACTTCTTCTTTCAATGCCATGGTTTTTTTTATCATAGGCAACCTCTTAAAATATTTGAATGTTGATCAATTCTTATTGGTACAACAACTTCATGCATTCCTTCCTTCCTTTTTTTTTTTTTTTGTCTTTAACAAACAGAAATTCATTTCCTCACAGTTTAGGAGGATAGAAATTCAAATTCAGGGTGCTGGCTGTAGGGGAAGGCTTTCTCTCTCTGTCGACTCTGGAGGAAGGTCCTTGTCTCTTCTAAGCTTCTGCTTCTGGGTGATCTTCATGTGACTTGGCATTTGTCTTTCCCCATCTCTGTGTGCTTGTTTAATCTCTTTTATATCTCAGAAGAGATTGACTTAAGACGCATCCTATACTAATCCTGCTTCATTAACATAACAAAGACAACCCATTTCCAAATGAGATTATAACCACAGGCCTAGAGGTTAGAATTCACAACACATATTTCCTCCCATCTTTTTTTGATGCTTGCTACATCATTCAGTATTTTACCCATAAAATCATTCCACATTGCAACTCAAGGCTTGAATTTTTTTGTTCAGTTCTTTCAGCATGATATATGCTGAGCATGTTCTTCTCTTTGGGTTTTCTAACTCCAGGTCTTTGCACATTTTATTGTAATACTTTACTTTGTCTCCTCAAGCTGCCCCTTGAAATCTGCAGTTTAGCTCTTTTACTTCATCATTTCTTCCATGCAGCTTAGTTGCTCTACATTCAAAAGCAAGTTTCTGAGTTTATTCTGACATCCATTTGGTCTTTTCTTTCTTTCCTGTCTTTTTAAGAGCCTTTTGCTTTCTTCATGTATGATGTCCTTGATGTTATCCCACAACTCTTCTGGTCTCCAGTCATTAGTGTTCAATTCGTCTAATCATCAATAGCTTATATGCAAGTACAAATTGAAGGTGAAGAAAATTAAAACCAGTTGATGAGTGCCAAAATACAGTCTTGAATATATCCCATCTGCATGTAGAGACCATCTCAGGAATAGATTTGGCTGTGAAAATCTAAAGAAGAGTTATTCAGGCAGAGGAAAAACCTGAGTAGTTTCTGAGATAGAAATAAGCTTTAATTGTTTGAAGGGCAGCGAGAAGGAAAATATGGAGCTTATCGAACCAGGGAGGAACATGAGATAAGAGCTGTAAAGAGAATTAATGTGCTTGTACACAATCCACCACATAGAAAACCTTCTAAGATTATTGCTTAAACCAACAAACTTGTTGGCAGTTGTATGTAAATTTGCTGCTGCTGAGTGGGGTGAGCATTCCAATTGCTTCTGCAGTAGTAGGGTAATTTACGTTAGAATTTTTCTAGAGCAAACACCCCAAAGAGAAGTTTCTGCTTTGTATCTTCAACTTTACTAAAAATTAGAAGAAACCGATCTTCGATAAGATTGTAGCTATTAAAACTCCAACAAATGCCATATGTGTGTAGTTCCCCACATACTGCCAATACTGCTATTGCTGGACTTTAAGTTTTTACAAATGTGATGGGTGTAAAATAGCATCTCACATTAGAACCAACTGGAAGCTGTTAAGAAACATCCGAGCACAGCTGCACTACCAGAGCTTCTGCTGTAATTGGTGGAGCCAGAGCATGGGCGGTTGTAATAGCTTTCTAGGGGATTCTAAGACCACCAGCTCTTCTCTTGTGCACCTGTAGGTGTTACAGCACCTGTAATTTTCTTCATAAAACTGAGAGAAATTAGATTAAAATATTGGGATTTTGTATGTGTGCCTGCTATCTGGTAAGTTTGACTGCATTAATCATGTTATTGAAAAGGCATAATTTTATTTTAAATAGGAAGAAAATAATTTCAAGGTTGAAGAAAAAAATACAATGTTAGCATTTATGTGCAGTTATTGGTCATTGACATTTGCAAGCAAGATAGATCTTTACTGCAAATAGTTTTTCCCCTTATTTTACTTTTATTTCCTCCCTCTTCCTGGAATGTTGATTTAGAAGTCTCCATATACTCTCTATGCAGCATCTCTGAATGGGATATACTATAGTTTTCCAACGGTTTATTAATAATCATACGGTCTTATATATGACTTGGATCCACATAGCTGAACCCAGTACTGATTGGCTCATTCCGTCTTGTTGGAAGTAAACATTTTGGAAATCAGGATAGTTCACCAAGTTGAGATGAGAAAAGCATAAGTTAAGTTTGGTTTCTTTCTCTGTGTAACTACCTAATCACACATTAACATTTTTATCTCACCAGGGCTTAGTTTCCTAATCCAGTAAATTGCTGTAGTAACCCCTTAGAGATGTTGTTCGTATTTACCAATTACGATGGCAAATTTCCTTGGCTGTGCAAAATGATATATGAATGTTGTGTAGTGGAACTGCCACTATAGCTTTTCTTTCTGAGAACTGACCTCTATAATGAACATTTAACAGAATTATTTTAAAAATTGCCGAGCTTAATCAAATTATCAATAAAAACAGCCAAGGATTTGCTGTACTCAAGGCTATTGGTGCATATAAGCATATCCATAAACTATACAGTGTATAAGCTCCCTGCTCTCAATACTTTCTAATAGAATTAAAGAAACAAGAACATGTACGTGGCAAATAACTAAAGGTCAAATACGCTCTATGTAATCAGTAATATGAATGCAATGGAAGGTGCATTATTTTTTATTGCTACTGTAATACATGATGACAAACTTGGTGCCTTACAACAACACACATTTACTATCTTACAGTTCTGGAAGTCAGAAATCCAAATTGTGTTTTATTGTGCTAAAATCAAGATGTTGGCAGGGACGCTTTCCTTTCTGGAGGCTCTAGAGGAAAATCTGTTTCCTTGTCTTTTTCTGCTTCTGGAGGCTGCTTGCTTTTTCGGCTCATGGGCCCCTTCCTTCATTTTCAAAGCCAGCAACATAAGGCTGAGTTCTTAGACTGCCATTTCTCTGTCTCTCTCTTCCGCCTTCCTTGTCCTCTTGTAAGAGCTCCTGTGATTACGCTGGGCCCACTTTGAGGTTCAGATGATTAGCAACCTTAGTTCCATCTTCAGTTTTAATTTGCCTTTCCAGGTAACCTAATATATTCTCAGCTTCCGGGGATTAGGATATGGGCATCTTTATGGGTAAGGTGTATGTGAATAGAAGCATTTGGCTGCAAAAGAAGTTTCATTTACAGAAGGAAGGGAAAATATACCTGATAAAGAATTTTAGAATCAAATTATAGAGATCTCTGAAAGACAAATTGAGGAATTTAAATTTCATGAAAAAGGCAGTAGAAGGTCATCAGAAATGCTTGGCTGAAGAGAAAAATGACCAAAGCAAGCCGAGCAAGAAGATTCATAACAAAACAAAACAAAAAACAAAACTATGCAATGAAATAAGAAACAAAGGACATTGACTGTTAGGAGACCACAGGGACCCACTGTGGTTCAGGTATTAGATGATAATGACTTGGAACATTGTGATGGAAGCAAGAATAATCAATAGAGTCCGGCAAAAAGGCATGCAAATGCACACACCTCTGTGGTCTTAAATGTGGGAAAGTAGGAAAATTGGCGACACCATGAATGGATATAAAAATACACATTTTGTGATAAGGAAAACCACTAGAATCAAGAATTCTTTACAGAAAACATAAAATGTAAGGAAAAATGTTTTATATCCTGTTACAAAGTGTTCTACCATTGGCTAAGAATTTCTTAAATACACACACATTCCTATGGTGCCTATATGCATTACTTCCATTATGTCTATAAGATACGTAGTTGCCATATGGTAATGCCCAAGGCTTATCCTTATAAGTCAGTTTCTCTCCTTATCAGAAGATGGAACCCAGTTACTGGCAGCCTGTTGATGCACACTGTTCAGAAGCAGTACCCAGAAGGACTAAGTCATCTTTACTTTGTATACCTAGCTTGTAGATGGGAAAACGGTGAGGCAATCTGCTTCCTTAAAGATTTACAGCCCTGGAAGACCTATGGGGCAGTCTGCCCTAAATGGTTGCTATGAGTAAGAATTGACTCCATGGCGGTGGGTTAACCCTTTTACTTTAAGATAACTATACATGTTGCCACTGAGTGGATTCCAACTCATAGCAACCTTTTAGGGCAGAGTAGAACTGCCCCACGGTTGCCAAGAAGCGACTGGTGGATTCAAACTGCAGACATTTTGTTAGCAGCCATAACTCTTAACCACTGCGATAGTATAATACTAACGGTGTTTCAAGTCCTAGAGAAGGAACCTCCCAGGGTTTTGCTAATCAAAGTATAGTTTAGGGATCATCAACATCAGCATTACCTGGAGGTTTGTTAGAAAGGCACAAATTGGGCCCCATCTCTAATGTTCCTAGTCAATTTGCATTTTAATAAGATCCCCCAGGTAATTTATTTGTACATTACAGTTTCAGAAGCGCTGGTCTAGTGCTCAAAACTAAAAACTGAAAACCCATCCAGAGAAAAACTTTCATCTGAAATCAGACTAGGGTCTGTATGGCTTTTGAGAACCGGAAGGGAGAGAAGGAAGCGACAGCTGCTCAGACGCACGAACCCTCCCTTGTTCAGACGCCCTGATTGCTTGGACTGAGCACACCACATTCTTTTAACGGGATGAATTATGAATTTTACATCTTTGAAACAAACATTAAGAACAACTCTCAAAAAACATTAACTGCTAGTCAAATCAAAGTACTTCCTTTTAGCTTTTGATAATATTAATAGAATAAAAAATATTTTTGTCCCTTTAAAATTATTTAGATATTTTTCCAACTATTATAAAATAAACTCCAAGCAGAATTTTTATTCGAGTAAATCATCACATAACCCAGTATGTGATGACATAACTACTTAAATTTAGGAAAAGGAAAGTAAGTTATTAAAAATCTAAAGCTGTTGTTGTTTTTTTAAAGCTGTTTAACCTAGTTCATCTTGGGTCCCTCTCTTGCCTTTCCATTAGTTAGCGCCTACCCATCCGTTTGTCAGATCCAAAATGGAGGGCCTTTGTTTCACAGAAAATGGAATTTCCATCTAGAAATGTCTTACTAACAAGATTAATCCTTTTCACTCATTTACTAGATATCATTTGAAAATGAACTATTTTTGATATGCTAACAGAAGAATGACTTTTTCATTTAAAATATATAGTGATATTAAAAAAAGGAAAAACTGCCATTGAGTTGGTTCCAACCCTTAACGACCTCATAGGGTTTCCAAGGCTGTATATCTTTACAGAAGCAGACTGCCGCATCTTTCTCTCATGGAGCCACCGGTGGTTTTGAACTGCTGGCATTTCAGTTAGCAGTTGAGCGCCTTAATCACTGGGCCACCAGGGCTCTATAGTCATATAATAATTACTAGATTAGTGCATCCCAGAGATTAGTGCATGTACAAGATAAAAAAAAATTGTTTAAAATATTGTTCATTTCCTGTTTGCAACCCATGACACTTAAACACAAATCCGCTAGAAATTCAGTATACTATTTGCTCAAAGTTTAATGTGTACTGACAGAAGAAAGAGTGGCAAAACAAAAAGGCTTTTTATAATATGATGGCCATGCCTTATTTGCAAAATCCTGGGGCATTATTTAATTTTGTAAAAGACATTGGAGATACTACCTCGAATAGAATATTTTGCTGGAGTCTTATCACCACTTCCCCTTCAAAGATTCAAGTTGAAGAATGCTTTGGCTTAATGAGAAAGTGATGCAATTAATCAGCACGGTATGAGATTTGTGTGTGCACAATTGGGGATAAAGGTGCTTAATAAAAAGACAACTGATACAGATGATAAAGATGGTGTTAGGGCTAGATAATAATTTTTCCACTACTTCAATGAACCCCTCCTTCCATCCCACCCTTATATTCCTCATGTGTCTCACTTATCTTTTGTTTAACTTGAACTTAACAATTGACCCTACCCAATTTATCAATGGTTTTGTGACAGCAGATCACATATCTGTAATAAACTGTTGGAACATCAATTTAAAAATAGCAGTGTTAGGAAAGAATATGAGATGGAGAGAATATGAGATGGAGATATCTGCATGTTCGAAACACAAAGTCTAACTAACCCAATAACTAAGCCACTGAATATTTCAAAGCCACACTTCAGCATTCGAGAGAAGCAAGCCTCAGAGTTCTTACACAGGCACCTTCTGAACCATGTGTCCTTTAGGAAGTGCTGACTCCAAGGCTCTAGCTTAGAGAATTTTGTTTTGACATAGTCAGTTCTGGTTGATGTGTCCTTAGATGCTATGCTGTGAACCAGCTGCACACAATGCTATTCATTCCAGCTGATTTGTCCGAACCCTGAATGCTTGATTTTCATGAAGAACAGGATCCGTGTGCTGAATGCCACTGGCTGTTAGTTTCACAGAGCTAGCTATCTTCAGCCCTGGGAAAAATAAAAAAAGCATTCGGTCAGTGCCACTTAAATCTGGAAAAATGTCAAAGTGATTTCTTTCATACAAATGTAACCTAGCTGAGGCTAGGAATCAGTGGCTCTTACCTTCTTATTATACTTAAAAGGTTTTAAAAATATGCAGTATAACTCAAGGATGCAAGACAAATAAGTACGCTCAAAGCCTAAGCTTGGCTTAGTTGTTCCTTTATCCTCCCCAAATTCTTTAGGTAGTTCTGTTCTTAACGATTTTATTTCTCTATTGTTTAATTAAAGAAAAGCTTTGCTCAAATTCTAGTTTGAAGCAATTCTTCCTGCTCTCACTGTTAAGAAATTTGGCAAAGCCGTGCTACCTGTAAGCTATATAACTAGTGACACTGTGTCCAGTTCAGATAATAAGAGTTATGAAACTAATTTAGGCTGAATATTATCAAACTTTATAACCAGATTTTATCATGAAACTTTCAGAACAGATGCATGTACATAATATATGCATCAAAGTATGATAAAAACACGAACATAGCAATAGGTTTGCTGAGTGCCTATGTACAAAAACCTGGGTTACATACCACCCAGTTGCTGTTGAGTCACTTTCAACTCATCGAAACTTGATGTGTGTCAGGGGAGAACTGTGCTCCACAGGGTTTTCAATGGCTGATTTTTCAGAAGTAGGTTGCCAGGCCTTTCTTCTGAGGCACCTCTGTGTGGCTTAGAACCTGCAAGCTTTCGGTTAGCAGCTGACAGCATTAGCTGTTTGCGCCACCCAGGAACTTCTGTATACCAACAGAGATACAAAAATAAGTGCAGTTGCAGCACTTCCCCTCCAAGGACATACACTCTAATATCAGGATTTCTGATCCAAGATCCCTTAAACCTAAAAACACTTCATTTTAATTTTCAAAAGGTCTAACAGTTATAAAAAATAAAACCTTATGACAGTCATACATTTACCTGTAGTAAGTCCAAGAGCACCAAGCACTTACATAGTGATACTACGGGCCAGGAACCATTCTAAGTAATTTACAGATTTGAACATGTAATTCCCACAATGACATTATGTGGGTACTATTATTTTCCCATTTTTTTCACAAATGAGGACAGAGAAGCATAGAAAGATTAAATAAACTGGGGTTATATGGCTAGTAAAACCTATGAGGTTGTATGACTAGTAAATCACAGATAGAATAGAAAACCAGTCTTCAGTGTTCTTACTCTTCACCAAGGTGCTAGGCCACCTCTTTAGTTTTTCTGACCCTTAATGCACTTACAATTAGCAGAATTGTCACTTGGCTCTTACCTAGGGGGAAAATAATAGGAACTAAGTTGTTAAGTATTATGAGTGACTGTTTTTTATAGTTTTTTTTTTTTTTTTTAATCTTGAGGTTCCTGGTGTGGGGAGTAATAACAAAAGAGGTTCTCGGTGGTAAAACTATTGAGACTCACCGGTTAATGTGAAGGTGACCAGGCCCATGTAATTTGGAGAGGCTCTTTTATTACTTTACTATTGATACACATTTTGGATGGAAAGACAATGTGTATAAGGTAAATAAATAAATAATAACAGTGGAGATCATAGCTCTCTTCACCTCAGAGAGAAGAATAGATGAAATTGTCATTTCAGAGACCCTCGAAAATTACCCTGGGATTAGTCCCCCAAACTATGCAGTACTCAAGAGTTAGTGAGATTCTGAGATATAACGCTGGGAGATAGGGAATGCATCCTATTCTAAAACCAGTCTGAAATGGGGTAAAAACACAGTTAGTTGATGTTGAAGCTCGTAGGGGACAGCAGGTAGGATTCTCATCTCCTCATTTTCTCAAATTCTTTTAATTGTTTCTCAAAGGGCATTTAATTTAAGCTAAGAGATGCAGATACCCCTGCTATCTTGTTCTCACAACTGACTTACACAAGTAAAATCACCAGTTATGAGGTTAAAACACTAAGCTTTCAGGTCTGAATTATGAGAAGGGTTGAGTCCATTTAAGTCTGTGATTTTCTTTGAAATATTTCCTTTGATAATTTAACATTTGCCTTTCTTGAACCTCCTCTCACACAGAGTCGTGCATTAGCTGTTCCTCATCTCATATCCCATAAAACTCCTGTATACTTCACTTGCCTTCTCCCCCCTCCTCCCCCTGCTTCAAATTTGAACAATGTTATATCCTTATATAGACTCATTTCCGCATGGAGTTTCAGTACAACCTCCTGGAATGAGAAAATAACCTTAACTGATGTGTGTGCTTAGACTTTTTACACTGTCAGGCAATTATCCAGGTGGAACCAGTGGTAACAGTTTCCTAAACTAAAACTTTTAACAATCCCCAGTTTGAGATGTGTAAGCAGTATCCTCTGCTTGCACAAATTATGAAAGCTGCTTGCTCAACAAATATTCAGTTATATTTAAAATTGATACACTTCTTCACATATGAAACAAATGCATTTTTTATGGGAAATACAAGAATGTATTCAAAAGAGGGGATTGTAAGCAATAAAAAAATTACAAGTCCTGTTTATTTAAATGGGAAGAGGGGAAAAGGGAGAGAAGGAAAGCGGTAAGGAGGAAGGGAGGAAGGAAGGCAGGTAGGCAGGTTATCTGTGTTAAAAAGGTAATTATTTGTAATGACTAGCCAGAACTGGATACATGCCTAATTAACAGAAAGTTCATACCATATCAGATACATATTATAGAGCTGTAGGAATGTAGTACAGGGTAAAAAGATAGGTATTATCTCATTAACTTACAGATTTGACTCAGCAGCAATGGGTTTGATTTTTTGTTGTTGTTTGGTTTACCATCAAAATATAATAAGAATAATTCAAATTATTTGGAAGAATTTGGTTCATGTCATGTTGAAACTACAGCAAACTCTGCAAACATTGACATCGCCTTATCTTTGATGAATATTCCCTCCTTTATTTCTTCAATCTGTTCAGGCAGTTGCAAAACATCTGGGAAAATGGGAGCAATAAGCAACATGACCCAGCTTAAGAAATTCTTACTCAAGGTTCAATTTCTTTCACTATAGAGATGGCTCCCCATGGTATGAGGCCCGAAATAGCTAAAAAAAAGTACCTTGAATAGGCATATAACACACACCCACATATGAACACATTTGACTAATCATATTTGTATGTAATAAGATACACACAAAAACACACATAATGTTCAAATAGATGGCCAGTGAGTGTTAAATGCTTGGAATTAAGTATCTTAATACCCCAACAAAAAATATGTAAATGAAATAATATGGATTTAAACTGCATACTATGAGAATAAATACTGTTTTAATCTTTACTGACAGTATCCCAAAACTTTAAACAGAACTCATACAAATAGAATCTTGTAATAACATTATTAAACTGCAGGGTATTTTAGTTTTGGCAAACATTTTCCATGTCAGCTGCAGAATATACTAATACCAGTTACTTCTTTTCTACACAGATTTTCCTGTTACATACGGTAAAAAGATCTCAGAAATCCTAATCCCAATAGCATCCCCCATACCTAGTCTGATGCTCATTTGGTGATGGCATGTTAACCTTTAGGACATCAGTTGAATTCTAAAATTTCCAGAGTTCAATGAGCAGTGTTAGGATGGGGACTTTTATAATTTGGAAACCCTTGGAAAAGTATTTGGCTATAAAACACAAGACTGAGCTCCATTACTCCAACATACTGGTACTAAGTGGAAGCCTCAATTAAGGGAAATCAGGATCCCAAAGTAAAAATCAGATTTCTTTAACTATTAATCACCTTATTATATATATGAGCCAGAAAAATGAAAATTAGGGACAAACCGTGTACCACATGGATGGTTTTCTTTCCAAAATACTTCTAAGGAAAGTGTTAGAGAGGAGAATAACATAAGCAGATATATATTTTTCCCCCTACTTAAACTAACACGAGTCTTTTAAAGCCTTCTCAGTTTTTCATAGAAATTCTGTTTCTGTCAAAAAAAACTTTAGCCAAGGACACAGAAACCTTATGAGTTTCCTTAAAAGTAAAAGACGATAAGAAGATGCTATAACAATGCCAAGTGAAACACTGAAAGAACGTGTCATGGGTTGAATTATGTCCCCCCAAAAACGTGTGTATCAACTTGGTTAGGCCCTAATTCCCAGTATTGTGTGGCTATCCTCCATTTTGTGAATGTAATTTTATGTTGAGAGGATTAGGGTGGGATTGTAACACCACCCTTACCCAGGTCTCTTTCCTGATCCAAGGTAAAGGGAGTTTCCCTCGGGTGTGGCCTGCATCACCTTTTATCTCTCAAGAGATAAAAAGGAAAGAGAAGTGAGCAGAGATTCGGGGACTTCATACCACCAAGAAAGCATCACCTGGAGCAGAGCACATCCTTTGGACACAGGGTCCCTGTACCTGAGAAGCCCCTGGACCACAGGAAGATTTAGGACAGGACCTTCCTCCAGAGCAGACAGAGAAAGAAAGCCTTCCCCTGGAGCCGATGCCCTGAATTTGGGCTTGTAACCTACTAGACCATGAGGAAATAAATTTCTGTTTGTTCAAGCCATCCACTTGTGGTATTTCTGTTATGGTAGCACTAGATAACTAAGACAGAATGAAATTTGAAAAAGAGAAAATTGGAGGAGAAAAACAACAGGAGCACTATTTTTAAAACATACACTTGGCTTAATATTTCAAATATCAATGTTATGTGGCTACCTTGGTCTAGATCTGGTAACCCCATGACCAATAAATAAAGTTTGACCATTTTAATGGGGCATTAGCTCCACGTTGAGCACTGCTTGGCTTCTGTCAGTTTGTTGTACTGTTGTGGTTTGCATGTTGCTGCGATGCTGGAAGCTATGCCACAGGTATTTCAAATACAGGGCCATCCATGATAAACAGTTTTCAGCAGAGCTTCCAGACTAGGACGAAGGACCGGGCAGTCTACTTATGAAAAAAATGGACAGTGAAAACTTTATGAATTGCAGTGGAATATTGTCTGATATAGAGCCTGAAGATAAGCCCCTCAGGTTGAAAGGCACTCAGCATATGATCTAGGAAGAGCTGCCTTCTCAAAGTAGAGTCAACATTAGTGACATGGATGGAGAAGAAAAAATTCAGGCCTCGAATTGCAAATTTGAAGGATTCTATGAACAAAACATTGAAGTTGTCAGGGATTTCATTTTGCTTGGATCCACAATCAACACCCGTAGAAGCAGCAGTCAAGAAATCAAAAGACACATTACATTGGGCAAATCTGCTGCAAACGACCTCTTTAACGTGTCAAAAAGCAAACATGTCATCTTGAAGACTAAGGTGCACATGACTCAAGCCATGGTGTTTTCAATCACCTCATATGCATGCAAAAACTAGACAATGAATAAGGAAGACAGAAGAAGAATTGACACCTTTGAATTGTAGCGTTGGCAGAGAATATCGAGTATACCATGGACTGGCAAAAGAATGAACAAATCTATCTCTGAAGAAGTACAGCCAGAATGCTCCTTAGAAGCAAGGATGGAGAGACAGTGTCTCACATACTTTGGACGTGTTATCAGGAGGGATCAGCCCCTGGAGAAGGACATCATGCTTGGTAGAAGGTCAATGAAAAAAAGGAAGATCCCCAGTGAGATGGATTGACACAGTGGCTGCAACAACAGGCTCAGGCATAATGAACGTGAGGACGGCGCAGGACCGGGCAGTGTTTCGTTCAGTTGTACATAGGATTGCTATGAGTCAGAACCAACTCGATGGCACCTAATAAAAACAACAACGTGGGCAAAATAGGAAGCATCAAAAGAAGATAGAAGGAATACACATAGTCACTGTACCAAAAAGAATTAGTCAATGTTCAAACATTTCAAGATGTAGCAAATGATCAATAACTGACGATATTGAAGGAAGAAGTCCAAGCTGCACTGAAGGCATTGGTGAAAAACAAGGCTCCAGGAACTGACAGAGTACAAATCGAGATGTTTCAACAAACGAATACAGCACTGGAGTCACTCACTCATCTATGCCAAGAAATTTGGAAGACAGTCACCTGGCCTGTAAACTGGAAGAGATCCATATTTATGCCCATTCCAAAGAGAGATGATCCAACAGAATGCAGGAATTATCAAACAATATCATTAATATCATATGCAAGTAAAATTTTGCTGAAGATTATTCAAAAATGGTTGCAGCAGTATATTGACATAGAGCTTCCAGAAATTCAAGCTGAATTTAGAAAATGTCGTGGAACAAAGGATATCAATGTCAGAAGGATCTTGGCTAAAAGAAGAGAATACCAGAAAGATGTTTACCTGTGTTTCATTGACTATGCAAAGACATTCAACTGTGTGGATCATAACAAATTATGGATACCATTGTGAAGAATGGCAATTCCAGGACACTCAATTGTACTCATGTGGAACCTGTACATAGACAAAGAGGCAGTCATTCAAACAGAACAAGGGGATACCACGTGGTTTAAAATCACAAGAAAGTGTGCATCAAGGTTGTATTCTTTCATCATACTTATTCAGTCTGTATGTTGGCAAATAATCTGAAATCCTGGACTATATGAAGAAGGTGGCATCAGGACTGGAGAAAAATTCAATGTGCAGATGACACAACCTTCCTTGCTGAAAGCAGAGAGGACTTGAAGCACTTACTGATGATGATGATGATCAAAGACTACAGCCTTCAGTATGGATTATACCTCAAAGTAAAGAAACCAAAAATTCTCAAAACTGGACCAATAAGCAGCATCGTGATAAATGGAAAAAATATTGAAGTTGTTAAGGGTTTCATTTTACTTGGATCCACAATCAATACCCACAGAAGCAGCAATCAAGAAAGCAAAGGATGTATTGCGTTGGGCAAATCTGCTGCAAAACACCTGTTTAAGGTGTTAAAAAGCAAAGATGTCACTTTGAGGACTAAGGCGCACTTCACTCAAGCCCTGGTATTTTTCATTAGCCTTATATGCATGTGAAAGCTAGGCAATGAATAGGGAAGACCAAAGAAGAACTGATGCATTGGAATTATGGCGTTGGAGAAGAACATTGAATATACCATTAACTGCCAGAAGAACAAACAAGTCTGTCTTGGAAGAAGTACAGTCAGAGTGCTCCTTGGAAGCAAGAATGGTGAGATTCAGTCTCATGTATTTTGTCATATTGTCGGGAGGGACCAGTCCCTGTAGAAGGATATCATGCTTCGTAAAGTAAAGCTCAGCAAAAAAGAGGAAGACTGTCAATGAGATGGACTGACACAGTGGCTGCAGCAATGGGCTCAAACACAGCAATGATGGTGAGGATGGTGCAGGGCTGGCAGTGTTTCATTCTGTTGTACATAAAGTTGCTATGAGTTGTAACTGACTTGACGACACTGAACCACAACAACAAGCACTGCTTACATTCTCTTCATTGGCCATTTCACAGCCCAAACTCTCCCTTGGATGGATGTCTTTGTAACTTAAAGATCATTAAATTGAGTTCAGGATGGGCATCCCTTAATTTCTCTTCATTATACCAATTTAATTCATTGCCCTTAAAAATCAGTATTACTTAAAAAAAAAATTCTGGCTTTAGGCCAACTCAACATTGTTCACGTGTACAATTGTACAACCATCACCAACAGTGGCGGCCAAATTTTCCATCACTATAAATAGAAACTTGCTGGCAAATGATGTTACATATATTTTTACAATAATAAAAATGCCTATGGTTTTATGGTATTCCCAGTCATTTGTCACTATCTCAATGTCTTTATTCCTTAATAATTCCTTTAATTATTTTCAATTTGTCATTATACACAATTATGTTTTGTTCCTATAAACAGCAATTTTTTTTAGAGGCATTAATTACAATTTAGAAAATTTTTGGAATAAATTGATAGAAATTCAGAATCAACGTCTTTATAATCTTTTTAATTTCAATGTACTATCTTGTATTTTATGTGTTTCAGCTATTTTATTTCATAAAAAATGTTAAGGGATAGAAAACAGATGAGTGAATGAATACCTCCATTTCATAAGGAGTCTTGGCATGCTAAGTAACCAGTTTCGTAATATTTTATTTCTCAACTGACTCATTAGTTACTTGAATTAACTTAGTCCTATGAATTTTAAGACTAGGTAAGCTTGAGAGTGGGATACAATTTAATAGAGCAAAGATATACCTAGAAGAAAATAATAACCCTTCTTTACCACCTGTCTTTAATCTGTTTCAAGGAGTATGTAGTTAAGAAGCAAAGCAAGTTGAGAGGATAACAGTAGCATTAAGCATAGTTTCTAGAGAGATATTAGTGCCTCGTGCACCTTAACCTAAGAGACAGGGTGATCTAGTAGAGAGGTTAAGAGCATGCCTTTCAGAGTCTGACATCTGAGTTTGATTCTTAATTTTGCAACTTTTTGTTTCTCCAAGTTGACTTATCATTCTGAGACTCATCTAGAAAATTAAAAATAATATTTACCTCTCTAAGGCTGTTGTGGATATGGAATGAAATTATATATATAAAAAACAATTAGAGTGCCTAGCACAAATTACCCCCATTGCCATAGAGTCAATTTTGACTCAAAGTGACCCTATAGGTCAGAGTAAACTGCCCCATAGAGTTTCCAAGGACTGGCTGATGGATTCAAATTGCCAACCTTTTGGTTAACACCCATAGCTCTTAACCACTACTCCATCAAGCTTCCAAATTAGCACAAATTAGGTATGATTATTAAATTTTTACTTGAAAAAAAATTCATTGTTAAGAACAAGAGAAGGGTAGAGAGGTTGTATTTGGCTTCTGATCAACATACTTGGCCATTTTGCTCCTTAGATTCCTTACAGTATCCGTGTTTCAGCAGTAGAAGCCAGTGTCACAGTACTAGGAAGGATTCTAAAGTTTTATCTAGTATCAACCGGGACAACTGCCTGAATCATTTAGTTATGTCTGCCCTGGTCGCTTAGTGGTTAAAAGCCACGGCTGTGAACCAAAAGGTCAGCCATTCAAATCCATTCACTCCTTGGAAACCCTATGGGGCAGTTCTACCCTGTACTATAGGATCTCTATGAGTCAGAATCGACTCAAGGGCAATGGGTGGGCCCTGGTCTCAGAAGGAGCTGAGAAATTGCAGCCCAGTCTTCAAGCTCAGCAATTCCTCCATCTAAGCTGCTCTGTATTGTTCTTCCTGTTCTAGATTCCCTACCTGAGCAGTACCTTCTGGTAGATCATCCGCTTCCCTCTTCTCTTAATTTTTATCATAGAAAGCTAAAAAAAAAAAAGCTAAAAATATTCTTGAAAATTGACAACTTATTATTCCTTTAACAGCTGGAAAAACACTGATACTTGAGGGGACTTTACTGGAAAAGAAGCACTTGCTTTCTTTTCTCATGTGGCAAGGCTATTTTACATTTTTTTAACTACCAGTATTTATTATGAGTATATAGCACTGGCAGAAAACATTGGCAACAGCCACTAGAGTAGGCAGGGATGAAATACTTAGCCCAGCTTTCAGAAAGGGTAAATCATAAAAAATCTGCAGTGAGGGGACAGTGATCCTGGGGAAACAGTCTTGGGTAAGTTGTTGAAGTATTAGAGCAAAGGGGCTCCATTCTGTTTACATGGTCCTGAAAGTCCAGAGAGTAAGAAAGGTAGTATGGAAATCTTAATTCAGAATCAATCCTGGTAATACTACAAAAATTTTCCTCCATTGGAAAAAACACTCTTACACATTCATTATCAAGTAGTGTCATTTAAATACAGACTCAAAGAATACTGCCATTGTCAAAGGCAGCCATTTAGGAAGATTTATGTATGAATGGTTTTCTCTTTTTTTTCACAGATAAACTTTGAGAAATAAACTGCTTTTTAAATTAATAGTTTTAACTTCTCATACTTTATACCACTTACATATATATATCCACATATATATTTTTGTTGTTAAAATTTAAGATTTGCACACAGATGCTTGGTGAAATGCTAATGAATATGACTTTACATAGAGTATTATCATTTTATTTTTTTCTTTATCTCCAAAATGTGGTTTAAAATCCAAGAAATTGGTTCCTGGATAAAACCTTCAGTTGTTCACTAGTCAAAAATGGGCTATTTTTAAAATCCACATCCTGAGCTCAAAAGAGCAAAGGATTAATGCCAAGTTGGCAGTTTTTATGGTGTGAGAGGATCTACAGTCTGAACTTTCCCATCTATAATGTTGCTGTTGGAGACAGCAACAAGGAAATGAATACTACATAGGATGCCTATGGTACTGAATAAGAAACAAAGTCTGATAGAACTTCTCAGGGGGATTCAGGACACTGAATAGGCTGGCAGAAGGGAGCATCTTTCCCCAAATTCATGCATTTCAAAATCTTAATCAAAGCACTCTGAAATAGCTTCACTGATCACTGAAAACAATAAATTTTTTCTGGTCATTGTTAACATCAGTGGTCATGACTCAAAAAAAGATATTCTCACATTCAAAGATAGTGTGATATAACAGAAGACTGTAGCAGGTGTCACCTGTTTCCATATGTCACATTCCTGGTTTCTTTTCAGATTCGTGTGACTAGGCTTAATGAATACACTCAGACTCATTTAGCATGTTAGCATCTCACAGAGATGGTAGCAGATATTAAACTGACAAGAAGTGATAGTATATTTGATCTTAGGCAAGAATTCAATTCCTCTCCTGTAAGTAAGAGAACGGCAAATACATTTATCACTTGAATCAAGATGTGAAGAGTAGCAAAACAGGTGGTAGAATATGGAAAAAGATGGAAGACAAGTCTGCAAACACAAAATGCAACTGAAGTTTCAAATGATGTCAGATTCTATAAGTTTTAATAGTGTTTATGCTTCCAGGAATTCAAGTGCTTTTAAGTATTCACATCAAAGTAGTGTTTGCAAATAGTGAATTACTCTAACACTCACCATTTCCTGAGGCTATTAAAACTGAGTATGAATCTGTCTTTCTCAATCACAATGATTGGTATATAACCATTACTGCCATGGAGTAGATTCCAACTCATGGTGACTACATGTATTACAGAATAGAATGCTCCTTAGGGTTTTCTTGGCTGTAATCTTTACAAAAGCAGATCACCAGGCCTTTTCCATGGTGCCACTGTGTACGTTTGAACCATCAATCTTTAGGTTAGCAGTCAGTCACAAACCACTTGTGCCACCCAGGTACCTAACTGGTATATAAACCAAAATCAAACCTATTAGCATCGAGTTGATTCTGACTCATAGCTACATTATAGGGAAGAGTAGAGCTGCCCCATAGGGTTTCCAAGGCAGTAAATCTTTACGGAAGGCGACTGCTACATATTTCTCCCCCAGAATGGCTGGTAGGTTTGAACCATTGACCTTTCAGTTAGCAGCTGATCACACAACCACCATACCACCAGGGCTCCTAACTGGTATACAGTAGGTGCTTAAAATATGTTGAATAAATAAATAAATTTCTGCTTATTTTTTCAATAATGAAATTAAAATATCTTATAAACTTGTTTCAAAATTTGTCATAAGTTTGGCAGAGTTTAATATTAATATAAATTGGAGACAGACTAATAAGAAAACAAAACTAAGTTTCTGAGGTGAAATTTTGAGGGGGGGCATGAGGAAATTCATAGCAAATAACCTCCTAAACACACACACACACACACACATACACATACATATAGTATATACAATGTGTTAGGTCCTGTTCTAGGTGCTGTATAGAGATTAACTTTCTAAATAAGTCATGCATCGTTTAACACCCATGATACTTTCTGTGAAATAGGACATTATGTGATTTAGATGTTGTGTGAACACCGTATTACAGTCATGTACCACATAATGTCCATTAAGGCAACATCCAACTACTTATATGTCTGTGGTCCCATAAGTTCAGAAATACTGATTAGAGAATGGGACATAGCAGACATCACTGAGCATATGGAATGTGACAGCTTCCCGCACACAAAACATGTATCTTGTGTCTCCTTTATAAAAAGGGATTGTACTGCCAGGCACCCATATGTTATCACAAACCATTGTTTGTACCTCAAATTTTTTGTTTTATTTGATTGCATTTTAGGTGAAAGCTTACAGCACAAATTAGTTTTTCATTGACAAATTTATCCACAAATTGTTTTGTGACATCATTTGCAATCCCCACAATGTCAGCACTCTCTCCCTTTCCCTTTCTACCCTGAGTTCTTCATGTCCATTCATCTAGTCTCCTTCCCTTCCTGCCTTCTCATCTTTGCTTTGGGGCAAATGTTGCCCACTTAATCTTGTATACTTGATTACTAAGAAGCACATTCCTCACGTGTGTTATTGTTTGTTTATGTTATTGTTGTTATTAGGTGCCATCGAGTTGGCTTAGACTCATAGTGATCCTATTCAAAACAGAACAAAACACTGCCCGGTCTTGCAGCATCCTCACAATCTTTGTTATGCTTGAGCCGTTTGTTATAGCCGCTGTATCAATCCATCTCATTGAGAGTCTTCCTCCTTTTTGCTGACCCTCTACTTTACCAAGCATGATGTCCTTCTCCAGACACTGATGCCTCTTGATAATATGACCACAGTATGTGAGACGTAGTCTCACCATCCTTGCTCCTAAGGAGCATTCTTGTTGTACTTCTTCCATAACAGGTTTGTCTGTTCACTTGGCAGTCCATGGCATATTCAATATTCTTCACCAACACCACAATTTTTTGTTTATAGGCCTGTCTAATTTTTGGCTGAAAGGTGGACTTCGGGAGCGGTTTGAGTTCTGAGTTAGCAGGCTGTCAGGGGACCATAGTCTTGGCGGTTCTTCCAGTTTCTGTCAGACCAACAAATTTTTGGTATAAAAGGCTTTATGGGAGTTAGTTCCTAACTACAAAAAAACTACAGGTTGCATTTAAATCAGGCATACATAATCCAGGGACGGCCTGGATATAATACGGTATTCCCACGAGTCCAAATCACTTAACATCGTATTTCACCCAACATATCACAGTCATTAAGCAATGTATGACTGTATGTACAGGTATGGGTGGCCCAGATAGTATGTGAAATGCCAGAGGCATAGCTTCTAGCATCACAGGAACTTGCAACCCACCATAGTATGACCAACTTCAGCTGAGGTTCCAGAATAACAAAGGCTAGGAAGAAGGACCTGATGGTCTATTTCTGAAAAAAATTAGCCAGTGAAAACCTTATGAATAGCAGTGGAACTCTGTCTGACACAGTGCAGAAGATGAGCCCCTCAAGTTGGAAGGCACTCAAAATATGACTGGGGAAGAGCTGCCTCCTCAAAGTAGAGTCAATCTTAGTGACATGAATGGGGTAAAGCTTTTAGGACTTTATTTTGCTAATGCAGCATGACACAAAATGTGAAAAAACAGCTGAAAACATTCATTAAAAATTGGAAAGTGGAATGTACGAGGTATGAATCTAGGAAAATTAGACTTTGTCAAAAATGAAATGGAACACATAAAGATCGATTTCCTAGGCATTAGTGAGCTCAAATGGACTGGTATTGGGCATTTTGAATCAAACATTAATATGATCTTATGCCAGGAATGACATATTAAAAAGGAATGTTGCCACTTGCGTCATCAAAAATAACATTTCAAGGTCTATCCCAATGTGCAATGCTATCAGTGGTAGGATAATATTCACACGCCTACAAGGAAGACCAGTTAATATGACTATTATTTAAATTTACATACCAACCAATAAGTTCAAGGATGAAGAAATCAACAATTTTTTTAACAACATCTGCAGGGTGATATTGAGTAAACCTGCAATCAAGACACAATGATAATCATTGGCTATTGAAATGAGAAATTTGGAAACAAAGAAGTTGGAAAATATGGCCTTGGTGATAGAAATGACACTGCAGATCTCATGACAGAATTTTCTAAGACTAACAACTTCTTCATTGCAAATATCTTTTTTTCAACAACATAAACAGTAACTACACACATGGACCTCACCTAATAGAAAACACAGTAATCAAATCAATCACATCTGTGGAAAGAGATGATGAAAAAACTCAATATCATTAGTTAGAACAAGGCCAGGTGACAACTGCAAAACAGACCATCGACTGCCATTATGCAAGTTCAACTTGAAGCTGAAGAAAATTAAAACAAGTCCATGAAAGCCAAAATATGACCTTGAGTATAACCCACCTAAATTTGGAGACCATCTCAAGAATAGATGGGATGCACTGAAAACTTATGACAAAGGAATAAGCAAGTTGTGGGATGACATCAAGGGCATCATACATAGAGAAAGCAAAACATCATTAAAAACATAGGAAGAAAGAAAAGATGAAAATAGATGTAAGAAGAGACTTTGAAACTCTTGAACATAGTAGCTAAAGTGAATGCAAGAAATGAAATAAAAGTGCTAAACAGAAGGTTTCAAAGGTGAAGAAGAAAAAGTAAAGTATTATAAAGAAATGTGCAAAGACCTGGAGTTAGAAAACCAAAAGCAATGAACGTGCTTGCAATTTCTCAAGCTGAAAAACTGAAGAAAAAATTCAAGCCTTGAGTTGCAATTTCGATGAATTCTATGGGGTAAATATTGAACGACTCAGGAAGAATCAAATGAAGATGGAAGGAAAACACAGAGTCACTGTACCAAAAAGAATGAGCCATCGTTCAATCATTTCAGGAAGTAGCAAATGATCAAGAACCAATGGTATTGAAGGAAGAAGTCCAAGCTGCTCTGACATCACTGGTGAAAAACAAGGCTTCAGGAATTGACAGAATATCAACTGAGATGTTTCAACAAATGGATGCAGTGCTGGATGTGCTCACTTATCTATGCCAAGGAATTTGGAAGACAGCAACCTGGTCAATTGACTGGAAGAGATCCATATTTGTGCCCATTTCAAAGAAAGGTGACTCAACAGAACGTGGAAATTATTGAACAATATCATTAATGCCACACACAAGTAAAATTTTGCTGAAGATAATTCAAAAATAGTTGTAGCAGTACATCGATGGAGAACTGCCAGAAATTCAAGCCAGATTCAGAAGAAGACCTAGAACCAGGGATATCATTTCTGATGTCATATCGATCTTAGCTGAAAACAGAGAATACCAGAAGGATGTTTGTCTATGTCTTATTGACTAGCAAAGGCATTTGACTGCATGAATCATAACAAATTATGGGTAACATTGTGAAAAATGAGAATTCCAGAATACTTAATTGTGCTCATGCAGAACCTGTACATAGACCAAGAGGCAGTAGTTCAAACAGAATAAGGGGATACTTACTGAGTTAATATCACTGAAAGGTATGCGTCATGGCTGTTTTTTTTCACCATACTTATTCAATCTGTATGCTGAGCAAATAATCTAAAAATATAGAATTTATGAAGAAGAACATGGCATCAGGATTGGAGGAAGACTCATTAACAACTTGCCATATGTAGACGACACAACCTTGCTTGCTGAAAGCAAAAAGGACTTGAAGCACTTACTGATGAAATCAAAGACTACAGTTTTCAGGATGCATTGCACTTCAACATAAAGTAAACAAAATCTTCACAATTGGAACATTAAGCAATATTATGATAAATGGAGAAAATATTGAAATTGTCAAGGATTTCATTTTACTGGATCCATAATCAATGCCCATGGAAGCAGCAGTCAAGAAATCAGACAACCTATTAGACTGGGAAAATCTGCTACACAAGACTTCTTTCCAAACCAAAAACCAAACCCGTTGCCATTGAGTTGATTCAGAATCATAACAACCCTATAGGATGGAATAGGACTACCCTATAGGATTTCCAAGGAGTGGCTGGTGGATTTGAACTGCTGACCTTTTGGTTAGTAACTAAATACTTAACCACTGCTCCACTTCTTTAAAGGACTGCACAATACCTCTTGAAAAGCAAAGATGTCACTTTGAAGACTAAGGCAGACCTGACCCAAGCCGTGTTATTTTCATTCGCCTTGTAGGCATGCGAAAGCTGGGAATGAATAAGGAAGACAGAAGAAATGACACATTTGTATCATGGTGTTAGTGAAGAATGTTGAATATAACACGGACTGTCAGAAGAATGAATAAGTCTGTGTTGGAAGAAGTACAGCCAGAGTGCCCCTTGGCAGGAACTTTGTCTCACTTACTTTGAATGTTTTATTAGGGGTAGCAAGCCCCAGGAGAAGGATATCCTGTTTAGTACAGTAGAGGGTCATCAAAAAAGAGGAAGACCCTCAACGAAATGGATTAACACAGTGGCTGCAACAATGGGGTCAAACACAGCAATGATTGTGAGGATGGCACAAGACCAGGCAGTGTTTTGTTCTGTTGCGTATAGGGTGGCTATGAGTGGGAACCAACTCGAAGGCACCTAACAACAACAACAACAATATATACAGACAGTCCCTGGGGTCAGGAATGTCCCACTTATGTACTACCTGTAGTTAGAAACCAGCCTATTATATTAAAGCCTAAAAGCCGAAAAAGCCCTTGCCGTAGAGTTGATTCTGACTCATAGTGACCGTATAGGACAGGGCAGAACTGCCCCGTAGAGTTTCCAAGAAGTACCTGGTGGATTCAAACTGCCAACTTTTTGGTTAGCAGCCATAGCACTTAAGTACTACATCACCAGGGTTTCCTATTAAAGCCTAAACCCTAGTAAAAAAAAAAAAAAAAACTTAAAGCCTATTATAATAAAAATTTGATGTGCATACAATGGGTCATAATAACAAATGGGCAAATGGAAGTGCAATCTCTGTATATAAGAGATAAGTATATAAGAGATACAAGTGTTGGATGCAGAAAGCTGTTGCCTTTGCTAAGTCCAGTTACATCTGCTACATCCCATTCTCTGACTGAAATTTCTGAACTTATGGAACCATGGAAGTGCGTGTGGTTGAATGTTGTCCGAATGGACGTACGTAGTGCATGACTGAACTCATAACTACTCTATAATATATTCACTGTTATTATCCTCCTTTTAAAGACACAGTAAGTGAGAAAGAGAAAAGTTAGTCTGCCTACATTCACATAATTAGTAACTTATGTTGATGATTGGAAATTTAGAGATATCATTTAAACGTAGAAGGTCTGCCTTTGGAGTCTGTGCTCTTAACTACTATATTTTTTCCTTGTGTGAAAAGAAGATTTTAAGGAAAATACCATATTTTTCACAAGTCAAACTCCATTTCTGTTAACCTTGTGGGGGGAAAATGTTTATCATGAAAGCCCAAATACAGTGAACTTAGATTGAATTTAAATTCCTTTATCATGTTTATTTCAAATTGTCTTACAAAGTAATGTGGGAATTTTAAATGGCTTCTGAATTTCGTACTCTAAGTTATTTTTTGTGATGCTTGATAGCAAACAAAAAGCCAGCTTTGGAAGAGTTCTAAACCATCAGGCATCTCCCTCTGTAGTCTCTCCGGGAGGTTTCCCGGCAGGGGAGATATATAGTTCAGTGAATGTTGGCATTGCTGCCTCAAGGTGTCAAGACTATTTTTCTCACCACTCTCCGTAAGTCAGGCTGGTTCTCTGTCTTTCACTTTAAACCACTGAGACTAATGACCACTAGTAGGGAAAACACCATCCTCACTGCCTCTGGTGTCTCCAGCACCTTATGTTTTACATGACGATGAGGAAATTGCCATTCTACCTGCCTCCCTCTAAAAAAAAAAAATCTTTAAGAGAGTTTTTAAAGAATATTCCTGGCATTTAAGAAACATCAAGTTGAGGTTAGCTGTAAGGCAAAAAAAAAAAAAAAAAAAAGATTTGTAAATGGCATCCATCTTCCTTGAAATAAAGTCGGTTTGATAATAAAAATTATCTCCTATATTAGCAGGATAGGGCAACCCACCCAGAGTGATAGAGATGCTGGGGGACAGGATGGTGGATAAAGGAGGGGAGCATGCCATTCTTAGAAGTGCCTGGAAAGGCTCCCAAGACAGCACAATTCATAAAAGCCATATGAGGCCGTTCCTAGGAGGACGTAATTCAATAAGGCGATGCATGTGACACATTGCTTCTTATGGCCTCTGTCTTAGAAGAATAATTGCCACAGAAAAAGAAAAAGCATCTTGCTTTTCAAAGAGGCGGCTGACAACTTCACTAATGTGAAAGAGAAATTTAACTTTTACAGATATTAAATTTCTGAATTATATAAAGACTTAAGGCTTCTTGCTATGAAAGTTAAGTGTGGGCAATTTGGTAATTATTTACTTTTAGTGTTTAGATGAATGTGGAAGATTATATTTTCCAAAGCCATGGAGTAGAATTGGTAGGATGAGAGATAATTTTGCAGAAATCTCAGGAAAATACAATCTGACTTAATTAAATAATGTCTTTCTTTTAATGTAAGTCCTTTGAACATGTTAGGAGGGATCCCTCCCTGAAGGAGGCCATCATGCTTGGTAAGGTAGAGGGTCAGTGAAAAAGAGGAAGACCCTCAACGAGGTGGTTTGACACAGTGGCTGCAACAATGGGCTTAAGCATTACAAGGATTGCGAGGATGGTGCAGGACTGGGAAGTGTTCTGTTCTGTTGTACGTAGGGTCTTTATGAGTCAGAACTGACTCGATGGCACCTAACAACAACAACAATGTGAGTACAAGTTATTGTAGCTCTTCACAATACCCATCCTCTCTGTGTATTGATATTTTTACTTTTCATTACCCTGGGTTTTCTATTGTCACTTCATGGCCCTTGAATTTGCAAATTTGATCTTTGGAACTGATTTTCTATCAGAACCATTTGCTCTTTACGCTTTCAGAGGCTAGTTACGTAAAAGTGAATGAACGCTTACATAAGTCCAAAGTAAGCTACTTCAAATAAAAAGATTGACAAGTGGTACATATGAAGCTTTTTAGGTGTGTTACCAGCTTGACTGTTCACTCAGAATGAAAAAGCATGCTTCCTTTAAAGACAGTGTAGAGTAAGTTGGGAAGAGCTGGGACTTTGGAAACTGACTGCCTGTGTCCAAATCCTGGGCCCACACTTAACTACCTATAGAAGTTTTTTAACTTCTGTGTACCTCTGATACAACATCTTTAAAAGAGAACAATAGTGGTTTCCAAGGAGTGCCTGGTGGATTCGAACTGCCAACCTTTCAGTTAGCAGCCATAACTCTTACCCACCAGGGTTTCCATAATAGTAGCTTATTGTAATAATTATGTGAGTTAATATACGTAAAGGGCTTAGGAAACAGGTTGTCACAAAAGCAACACACAAGAGGTACTGGATATTATTATTTAGAGTACTTTCCAACTGAAGAATTAACCTGAGGCTAAAAAACCAAAGAAAACCAAACCTGTTGCCAGCGAGTCGATTCTGACTCATAAAGATCCTGTAGGACAGAGTAGAACAGCCCATAGGGTTTCTAAGGTGTGGCTGGTGGATATGAACTGCTAACCTTTGGTTAGTAGCCAAACTCTAAACCACTAACACCACCAGGGCTCCCACCTGAGGTTAGAGGGAATGGATTTTCAATTTAGAAAGTTAAGACATAAACAAGGAGCCCTGGTGGCACAAATCGTTCAGCATTCAGCTGCTAACCAAAAGCTTGGTGGCTCGGACCTCCCAGCGGATCTGCAAAGGAAGACCTGACAATTGGCTTCCATAAGGATTGGTGGTGTGGTTTACAGCCTAGAAAATCCTGTGGGGTGGTTCTACTCTATCACATGGGGACACTATGAGTTGAAATTGACTCAACAACAACCACCACCCACAATAAAACATAGAGGGACACAATGCCGACATAACATTGGATTAAACAACACTCGAGTTACTGCAGGACAGTGAGAGTAAGAGGGGTGTTTATTAAGGTCATACAGGAAATTCAAAGGAGTTGCTCAATGGGACAAGCTTCCTGGTGCTACAAGCAGTTTGCCAACATTTGCTAAACTAAAAGTTGACAATTTGGACCCACTCAGTGGTTCCACAGAAGAAAAGCCTGGCAATCTGCTTCCACAAAAAGTACAGCCAAGAAAACCGCATGGAACAGTCCTACTCTGTAACACATGGGGTTTCTACAAGTCAGAACGATTCTATGACTTAACAGCAATGATTTTGTTTTGTTTTGTTTACTCAATGGGAGCTACGTTTTAATTCTCTACTCTAAGTAGGAAGTGACTTTTCCTACCAAAAGTAGGGGAAAACAAATCTCCCACCTACCCTTCCCTCCAAACCCCATAACATCCAGGGAAGGATTCTGTCAAATCTTTTTCAAAATGCCAAGGGAGTTAGGACATTGAGCTGCCATTCTTTCTTTCCCATCTGAAGTCTCCCCTTTCTGTTAACTTTTGAATTTCATATCAGATTCTACTATATAATTTGTTAAAATTGGTTGCAAAAGTACCTTCACGTTAAAAGGTCTGGATGAGCTCCCAATAAATTATTTGAGTTTTGAGTTAAAAAACATTTCAGGTATTGTTATGTAAGCAGCTTAATGAGCTGGACATTGAATGTCAACAGGAGAAAACTGTATTTTCTCACCATTCCCCGCTATTGCATGTCCCATCGCCAACACTGAGTCATATCGAAGCAGATCCCAACATATTTCTGTAACCTTAATTATTAATAAAGTCTTATTTTTAGGGATTAAAAATACAATCAATTCCAATGTTATAATTTCTCCCTCTCACCCAATTAATACTTCTCTTACAATTCAGCCTTATCTGTGCTAAAAAATATGTAATAGAGAAGTGGAAAGTTGTTGATCTGTTCCGGCTCCTTACTTTAACTCTCCCACATTCACTCTGTTCCTTCTGAATCCTCCTAGATTTTTAGGGGGTGGAAGTATGTTGGTAAGCAGAAAATTAGGTAAAGGGATGGGAAGGTCTTACTTGAGTATTTTCATCTGAAAATTGTAGCCCTCTGGATGGCCAATGTCTAAATATCAACTCTCTAGAGAGAGATTTCTAATATCTCCCACATTCCTCCACCCCAGCCGTCTTCATCTTGCAAATGTCCCATATATCCTATTGCTCTTGGAGTCATGCCATTCTGGCTCAAGTTGGCTACCTTCTTCAGCATACTTTTAATCTAAGGAAAATCTCATACATTTATTCCATCAAACACTGGAAATAAGAGCATGACCTATGAATCCCTCTCTTTTTTTTGCTTCCCAGGGAACACCAGCCAGCCTTCAGTTATTTTTTTCCAGTGACAGACATGAATTCCTATATCTGCAAGCTCTTTAAGTGGTTTCCTTGAAGTCCTATTGACTTGGTTTAAGTTCAAGAGAAGCTTATACTTCCTCCAAGGAGTAAGAGAGGAAAATCACAGCACTCCAAAATTCTACTGAGGGAAATCCTCATTCACCAGTTTCACCCACTGATTTACTAGCCTCCTCCTCTTATATATAGGTTAGTAAATGAGCTAAGAGCTGCAGAATCAGCTTGTGCTGCTTTCCAACAAGTTCTGCGGAGACGGTCTAACACCTTTCTAGAATGTGTGGTGGTCAGTTAACACTCATTGTACTCTGCTTTGGAGCCCCTGCCAGATACCTAAAAGAGCAGAAAAATTCACTTGCCATACAACTACAATTATATAAAGGTGGCTGAACAGGATAGACTCTTCTTCTTAGAGCAGACTTTGGCTCCCGTAGAAGGAACTAGCAGGTGAGCAGCAAACAGAACAATTTCAAACTAAGTGGTTATACATTGTATTTCCTCTTTATAACTTTCTTTTAATCAGTCCATAAGCACTTATTATCTATATACATTTGGGAGACACCATGAGTTATTATGAAGAATTTAATTAAATAGAAGAAAGAATCCCTGTTCTTGAAGAGGGATTATTTTTTAAAGACCCTTTGCTCTAATGCAGTGCTTCTTAAATTTAAGTATGCCATTAAGAAGAGAGCAAAAGTATAGTCCTCAGTGTTTGAGAATGTGTCTTGAAGAGTAACTGTGGGCTTCATATTTGATGGCGTATGTGTATACCCTGGGGGTACAAGAAGACTTCACGAGAAATACACAGAAAGGGATAATTTAAAGGGACCGATTTTCAGATCCTGAGCTCTCTTATGTACAATTAACCAAAATCAATCCACCTAAGAAGAAACATGTAATTGAGTTTTCTTCCTTTTCCTAATTTCCCTTCATAATTCTGTTCTTCCATTTAGATCATATTTCGTATCTCTTAGATTTTACTATCTTCCATTGTTCAAAGGTATAAAAACTCCAGAATAGAAATCAAACCAATGATTTTTAAAATGTTGCTATTTATTTTGAAAAAGTGAATGATTCTGATAACTGGACAATACATAATAAAACTTTTGCAGCCCACTAGTTTTGAAGTATTTGCCTTCAACAAAAGTTAAAGGAGGATAAAACTGAGTTGTCACCTTTCTTAAAGGATGAAAAATTCTAGATCCTCTGTAGAAGATATTTATAGCAAAACTGAAATAATAAATATTTAAAAAAATATTTATTTTCAAAAAATCTCTTTCCTGTGGTGAGAGATAAGCACAGTAAATGACTGGGGAATGGTGCAGTCTGGTTGATTCTGTAGACCAGTGAATCAAAAGTCACTACCAATTTAAAAAATTAGATGTCAGTAATATGGCACTAGAAAAAAAAAAAAAATATATATATGGACTGAAGATACTCTGAGACCTAAGCCCAAAATCACTTATTTAACTGTTTTAGATCAGATGAGGAGTTTCAGGCTTAAACTGATTCCAGGTTTAAGATTGAGCAATCCAGAAGGCAATTAGAGCCACAGAGTCAGATGACATTCCTGATGAGGACTGATTTTCACAATGCAGCCAGAAGGCAGCACTGATGCAATGGAAAGAACACTACCTAAAATCAGCAGAATGGGGCTTGTGCAGTTCTGCCACTGACTACTGGGAAGCTTTGGTTGAATATTTGAATTCTAATTCTTGTTTTCATCCAGGAGCACACCACAGCACACCATGCTGTGGGCCCATTCTATACCAATAGAGAGAGCACTGAAGGCACACAGAGCTGAGTTTAATTTCACGTCCATCACTTATTAGCTAAGTGACCTTGCATAAAGCTCTCAGAACCACGTTTTTGCGATCCGTTTAATGGGAATAACCAAAACGTCTTACCAGGGCTGCTGTGAGACTAAAATAAGGCGTTACCACATTTAGAGCATACTCAGCGCTTATGGCTCATAGTAAGTTGTAATTATAGCACATCTCCATATTGGGTGATTACACAAATTCAATTAGCACCTAGATGAAAGGACCTCACATGATATCCAACATGTCACAAGTACTCAAAAAAAAATTTTTTTTTTGAGCCTAATCAGGTTATTATTTCTTTTTTTATTGTACTTTAGATGAAGATTTACAGAACAAACTAGTTTCTCGTTAAACAGTTAGTACACATATTGGTTTATGACATTGCTTAACAACCCCACGATGTGTCAACACTCTTTTCCCTTTACCCTTGGGTTCCCTATTACCAGCCTTCCTGTTCCCTACTGCCTCCTTGTCCCTGCCCCTGGGCTGGTGAACCCCTTTAGTCTCATTTTGTTTAATGGGCCTATCTAATCTTTGGCTAAAGGGTAAACCTCAAGAGTGACATTATTATTGAGCTGAAAGGTGTCTGAGGGCCATACTGTCAGGGTTTCTCCAGTCTCTGTCAGGCCAGCAAGTCTGGTCTTTCTTTTTGAGTTAGAATTTTGTTCTGCATTTTTCTCCAGCTCTGTCCAGGACCCTCTATTGTGATCTCTGTCAGAGCAGTCAGTGGTGGTAGCCAGGCACCATCTAGTTGTACTGGACTCGGTCTGGTGGAGGCCATGGTAGATGTGGTCCATTAATCCTTTGGACTAATCTTTCCCTAGTATCTTTAGTTTTCTTCCTTCTTCCTTGTCCCAAAGGGGTGAGACAAGCGGAGTATCTGAGATGGCCTCTCACAGGCTTTTAAGACCGCAGACGCTACTCACCAAAGTAGAATGTAGAACATATTCTTTATAAACTATGTTATGCCAATTGAGTTAGATGTTTCCCAAGACCATGATCTCCACAGCCCTCAGCCCAGCAATTCGGTCCCTCGGGGAGCTTGGATGTGTCTGTGGATCTTCCATGACTTTACCTTGTACACGTTGTGCTGACTTCCCCAGTACTGTGTATTGTCTTACCCTTCACCCAAGTTCCCAGTACACCACCCAGTGCTGTCGAGTCGATTCCGACTCATAACGACCCTATAGGACAGAGTAGAACTGCAAGTTACTACTTATCTATTGTCTATGTAGTGTTTTTCCATTCCCACCACGCCTCCTTCTTAACCATCAAAGATTTTCTTTTTCTGTATAAACGTTTTCATGAGTTTTTACAGTAGTGTTCTCATACAATATTTGTCCTTTTGTGATTGACTTACCTCACTCAGCATAATGCCCTCCAGATTCATCCATGTTATCAGATGTTTCACAGATTCATCTGTTCTTTATCTTTGTGTAATACTCCATTGTGTGTATACACCACAGTTTGTTTATCCATTCATCTGTTGATGGGGGTACTCAAAAAATTTATTCATTCATTTAAGATGCTAGAGAGTCACTGATTACCCACTAAATTCATATATTGCAGGTGTTAGAACTTCTAAGATGACAAATTATATTCTTCCTTCAGTTGCATCATGTAAATTTTATTGTCCCTATTTTACAAAGTAATACTAAACCAAAAGAAATAGCTTATGTTGTCTTACAAATTCAAGTGGGTTCATGGGGACAGTGGGATATATTTTAAATTGGGATTTTCTCATTGTTTTAGACTTCTCAATTCCATTTATTATATAAATTTTAAAATAATCTATTTTAAGCACAAAGATGACCTTATCATTTCCTTGCTTAAGACATTTCAATAGTTCTCCTAATCACATACCAAATGAATTATTACAAACCACTTAACGTGGTGCACGCACTCTCCATTATCTTAATTACTGTCTTAATCCATTGTCGTCAAGTTGATTTGGACTCATACTGACCCTGTAAGACAGAGTAGAACTGCTCCATAGGGTTTCCAAGGCTGTAATCTGTATGGAAGCAGACTGCCACATCTTTCTCCTGGGGAGTGTCTGGTGGGTTTGAACCTACCACTCTTTATTCTCATCTTCTTCAATTCCTTGCTTCACATCTTTTGATCTGATAATTCCTCACTGCTTATATTTCCCTAGATATACGACATTCTTTCTTCCACTCATGCCTGTTGTTACACTCTCCCCTCTGCCTGGATTCCCCCTGCCTGCTCCCAGCCCCATGCCCTTGTCACTCATCCTTTAAAACTCAGCTCAGATGTTCTTTTCTCTGAATTATCTCAAGCCCCTGCCCTCACATTTTCCTCACCCTATCTCTCATTTTTTTACTTCTCACTAGACTGTAAGCACCTAGGGATGGCCATGATTATTTACCTTAAAGTTCTCAGTCTCCAACAGTGCATAGGAAAGGGGATCAACAAATCATTGTTTCATTAACTTATAAATGAAGAAAATGGAGCTCAAAGAATTTCTGTAATTTCTCTAAAGACATGTAAAAGTATTTACCTTGGGAATAAATTCACCTGTATTATTTTATTCTTGGAAACTTCAGAAAAAATATTAATTGATAAAAGATATATAAAATGTTGATTAGATATAAATAACATAATCAATAAATTTTTTTTTAATGTTTTGAAATATTCAGAAAAGGCATTCACTCTTTAAGAAGCAGGGGTCTCTTAAAATAGGCCAAACTGTTAAAGAACACCCATCTTATCTGGATAATTTTTTGATGGGAAAATATTTCAGAATGTAATAGACAGGAATTACTATTTTCTTTTTTTCTAAGAAAAAGGAAAAAATATTATAACATACGAGGAAAGATAAGTAACTTGAATTTTCTTTTTATTTCTTTATTGGTTAGTGTTCTTATTTGGCATGGAAATGACATAGGAAACCCGAGCTGAATAGTGCAGGAAAGTAAATTAAATGAACACTGGAATATTTAGAAGCCAAATGGAAAGAAAGTAGCTCTTGCCTGTGCAAAGAATGAGATTAGCAGGAAAACATTACAGACAAGATTCTCTGAGAGGGGAATTAAAGTCAGCAGCAAAACAATTAATATCTCTGATCATTTGCAAGCTGCCTAAAGAAACCCTAACAGGCTAAAGCAGTGTTTGGTCAGTCATGTTGTAACTCTCCAAGTATGTATGAGCACAAATAAATCAGAATGGTGAACATATAGATTAAGTAGTGACTCATCAGACGCATGTTTCTTATTGTTATAGATTGAATTGTTGTAAATATGCATTGTAAATTCTAACCCCTATACCTGTGGATGTAATCCCAATTGAGAATAGGACTTTCTTTGTTATGTTAATGAGACTGTATCTGGGTAGGCTGTTTTTTAAATCACAGAGCAGATGAACCACAGAGAAGGGAGACCTAGTGAGTGGCACAATGGTTAAGTGTTGTGCTGTTAACCAAAAGGTTGGAGGTTGGAACCTACACAGTGTCTCACAGGAGAAAGACTTGGTGATCTGCCCCCACTGCAGGCCTATCTATGGAAAATAGGCCTATGGCAATCTGTTTTAAATTGCTGGATGATCTCTCACAGCTGCGGATGGAAACTGTGATGGCCAGTGGAAACTGCTCATTAGCTCCCCTCCTCAAGCGACATCCAGAGCGCATTCCCTACCTGCCACACCTTGCTTATGCCTCTGGTTCCCATAGAGATTAAAAAAAAAAAAACAGCCTAGAAAATCCTATGGAGCAGCTCTATTCCGTTACATGGAGTTGCTATGAGTCAAAATTGACGGCACCTAACAACAGGTACAGAGAAGGAAGCACAAATGGAGGGGAAGACACACACCCCATGAAGATGGTCAAAGAGTGGTGGAACAGAAATGTAAAAGAGACAAGGACCTGGCCCCAGAGTAGCAGTGAGAAAGCCTTTTCCTAGAGCTGGCATCTTGAATGCAGACTTCTAGCCTCCTAAACTCTGAGAAAATAAATTTTATCTTAATTAAAGCCGCCCACCTGTGGTATTTCTGTTATAGCAGCCTTGAGAAACTAAGACGCTTGTGGAACTCACAATATTACATCCAAAGTGGGCTCCTTAGAAATCTAAAGCTGAATTTTTAGACATCATAATTTAGATTGCTACCCAGGAGAAAGTCATGAAAAAAGGAGCACTGGACTCAGACTCAAAGAATAACACTCACCTCTACCTACTCACAGGGTCGTTAAAAGTCGGAATCGACTCGACGGCACTGGGTTTGGTTTTGGCTTTTGGTTCTACCAACTGGCAGACTGATATTCACCTTATTTGCCTCATATCATAAGCCTGAAACAATATGAGGATCTCAGGGAGCTGTAATGTTGTTTCTTGGAATTCAGAGCTGGTTTCTGATTATAAAATAAAAGTTAAGCATATCAGAAAATGTTTTGGTGGTGGTGGTAGTTTTTTGTTTTGTTTTGAAGTGTTATTCAGCCCCGATATTGATGTGTTTAATTGCTGTTATTAAAGACTATCGGCCCTCAGATAAGATCAAAAAGGGTGCAGGCTCATTGCTTGGGTCAATTATAAAATGTTGATGTATGATGAAGAAAGAGCAGAATCTCTCATATCACATTTTCCTCCTGTCATTTCAGTCAAAAAATAAATTTTTAATGAAAATGAATGAAACGAATAGGACTAAGAGAAAAGTACAATCTAAGATAGGTGAACAAATTCAGAAATCAACTAATTCTTCTTAGGCTATCTCCTAATTTTGGTGAATGATGCCCAAGTGATGATCATGATGCCCAGGTAGGAATGATAGCACAATCACATTATTATTAAGAAGCATGAAAGAGGGAGAGGCCAAACACTGGAGTTAAAAAGAAGAAGCAGTCTACTTCCTTCTCTCGTTCCTGAATCTCCTTCTTCCTCTGCTCTTTCAGGAAAATAGAAACCAACTGCTGTGTCTTAGGTGGCCACTTGCAAGCTTTTAAGACCCCAGACTCTACTTATCAAACTAGGAGAAACTCTAAAAACATTAGGCCAATTGACTATAAAGACCCACAAAGCCATGACCTTAAACCTTTGAACCAAGAAAACTAATCACATGAAGCATTTACCTTATTTTCACTCGAATACTGTGTGTCTTCTGAGTTTGTTTGCTGGCTGAGCCCTCCCCTTAAAAGGCCATTCCACATGTTGCTGTAATGGCTGAAGGCCTGTGTTATATGCATAAAAATATGGTAGTTGTACCTAAGTAGTATCAACAGGCACAGGCTTTTTGTTGGCTACTGTTGTAAAATTATATGAAATGCTTTATTTGCCATTGTTCCCTTCCTGTCCCCCCAGTGTATAGCTTAATGGTAACAGCTACATTAGTCTGGTTGTGTAACCATTACCCTTAGTCAATGCTGATTTTCCCATCACCATAGAGAAAAATTCGCTACTTCCCAGTGAGTGATTTTGCCTTCCCCCCTCTTCCCTCTCCCTAGTTACCACTATAACCACTGGTCTGTATATAATTACCTATTTCTGTTATTCCGTATAAGTGAGAGCATACAATATTTGGCCTTTTAGGACTGACTTATTTTGCTTAGCTCAGTGTCTTCAAGATTCAACCATATTGTAGCATGTATCAGAACTTCATTCTTCTTTAAGGCTGAATAGTTTTCCATTGTGTGTATTACCATATTTTTACCCAAATAATGTCTGAGTTATACCTTTTTGCAAATTGCACAACCCCCCATGTGTTATTTTCACACCAATATTTTTTTACACACTGTTGACTTCAATTTCAATTTTTTTCCTGACAATGAATTTAACATTACCAGGATAAAACTGATCTCATGGAAATGTCATTTACAAAAAAAAAAAAAACTTGCCGTCAAGTTGATTCTGACTCATAACAACCTTATAAGACAGAGTAGAGCTACCCCATAGGGTTTCCAAGGAGCAGATGGTAGATTTGAACTGCCTGCCTTTTGGTTAACAGCTGAGCTCTTAACCACTGCACCACCAGGGCTCCCAAACGTCATTTAAAATAGATATTTTCTTAAACTATGTGCAACCAGTGGTGAACAGGTTCGTGATGGAAATGGGACGCCATGCTGAAAACAAAGAGCACGAATGCATGAAGAGCTAGAAAGTAGTAAGAAATTATCTTAGGCCTAAAACTACAAGAACAAGGTATTGTTTGTATTTATTGCTTTCATAATCTTAAGCTTAAACACAATTTTTGATAATCAATCTCTTTGAAATCAACAAATAAAAGTCACCAGAAGATACTGTGTTTTCATCTTTAAAAAAAGCCATTTTAGTTTATTTCTTCATTATAATCACCATCATCTGACTCAGGAACCCTTCAAAGTCTAATCCCTTGTCACTATCGTCATTGATATTTCTCAGAACTGCCTGCAGATGTTCTTCTGTGGCTTAATTGATGTCATCATCATCACTGCTTTAGGTGTCTTCATCTTTGTCACCTGTATTCTTCTGGTAGACAATACCAGCCTTTCTGAAACCATTGCAGGTGGTTATGTGGGTTATTTTCCCCCATGCAGAAGCCACACACTGCAGACGTCACTCACTTCAGTCATCCTGACGGTATAAACTCATGAATTCCAGACTGCATTCATTCATCCCACTCTCTTTTCATAAGTCTTGAATGGGTAGTTGACCACTATTTCTAGCAGCTGGAGCTTGCAGGTAAGTTCCCCAGGCACAACTGTTACATGGGCACCAGCTGAGTTGACATAATTTTGATTTTTTTTTTTCTTTGTGAGCAGCCCAGCATCGAAAACTAGATTTCTTCAAAAAGAATTCTCCTTCTGGACCCAATAACATTTAATTGCCTATATTTTCATGACATTGCAATCTATCCATCCTTTCTTATTACAATGAACCATCACACTGGTGGGCAGTTTTTGTGGAGTATGTTAACCCTCCTGAAAGTCAACATCGGCTTTAATTTCATCCCACTTGCAAGGCAACCAAGGACTACAGTGAAGCAAGCCTTCTTGTGCCCAATGGTTGTAATGGCTACAGTTTTTGTTCCTGAAGCAGCTACAGTCCTGGTGGCAGGAATGTTGAAAGACATAGGAAACTCATCCATATTAATTTTGTCCATTACAGAAATACCAAGTTCAGAGATTTCTTTGGTGATGGATTTGAGGAAGTTGACCATATTTTGTTTCCAGCCATCCAGAAGTTGCTGGCCAAGAGTGGTTTTCATTCTCACAGGAAAATCACTACTTTTCGTGAATTTAGAAATTCAGGTAAAGCCCATCTTTAAATCTGTCATTACTCTTTCATTTGCCAGAAGCTTCATGTTGATCTGAATCTTGACAGCAGAGAAGCTCAATTTGTTCCCATTCAGAAATAATCTACTCTTTTAAATATTTCTCCAACTCAGGCCATTTCTCTTTGGCCCCAAAACATGCGTGTTTTCCTGGGTTCATTTTCTCCAGCTCCTTTTTCTCCTTTCTCCATTCACAAATGGAAGACTTTCCAACCTCGAACTTTCTCACTGCTGCTCTCTTGCGTATTTCTTCCACCCTCACAATGACTTTCAGTTTGAAGTCTGGTGTGTAGGACTTGTGTTTAAGTCCTGCCATGATCCTAAAGGGTTCTAAGATTTAGATTTATAAACTGAAAAAATGTGCACAATATAACTGATAACTGGCTGGTTCTAGTAAAGTGATCGAAAAATTCAAATGTGAGGTGTACGAGAAGCTAGCAATCATATGACTAAGGTGAGTTAAGATCATTGATCAAAGACAATGGCACTAATAAGACAAAATTAGACTATGAAATAAGCAGACCTAACATAGCTTAAGGGTTTCACTTAACCTGATAAGATTTTCACATTCAACTGTTGAGCCAAGATCGATTGTGTATCAGTTTTGCATTTTTCACTCCTGCAATTAAAAGCCAGAGCTGGAAAATAACTGTGATAATTATGTCAATGCAGATAGAACTGAGATTCCTATTGATAGCTACTGGATGCCACTTATGCCAGTGCAAGCTTTTCTTTGCTTACTCTTCCAATTGTCAGCATATGATTTATGTCCAGGCTTCAGTAGGTTCAAGATTCCAGTTGATAACTCAAAAGCGATAAGGATGTAATTACCATCCGAACTTGATAGAAACAAACTCAGAGTTTCAAGTGTTGATTTTCCAGTTACTAGGGTACTACCAAACTCAATCCATGACTTCTTGAACATGTCTTATACCTTTATTACACAAATATAATCAAAAATAACATTTTCAGACTATTGAATGAGAGTGAATGACATCAAAATTCACTTTTGGAAATGTCACTAGACATCCATGGTATATGCATGGGCTCACTATGCCAGAGCTTTTTTGCATAATTTTGTCATTTCCATGCATTATTTACAGTAACTGCCTCCATAAACTACGACCTCCATTGTTAAGAGACCAGAAGAAATGGATGGTACCTGGTTACCATTACTGACCATATTGACCAAGGACCCAAAAGATGGATCCTGATCAAAAGAATCAAGTTCACATGGAAACCAGACTTACTAGATGCCCTGAAACTAGGGAAACCCCTGAATCTAATGCCCAGACATAACCTTTACACCTTGAACCAAAGCTATCCCATGAAGCTGTCAATAAACTAAACAACAGCTTAGCCAATTAATAAAGTTTGCCTTGAGCGTTGCATTCTTATAAAGAATTATCAAATGAGATTAAACTGACGACAGTTAATCTAAAGCACAGATAAGAACTTCAAGGGGCAGAGAGCCTATATTAACGGTGATGAAAAAATAGCGAGAATGGTGATGCAAGAAAAAGTATGTAACCAATGTCGTTGAACTGTTCATGTAGAAATTGTGAATGGGTGTATGTTTGGTTGTATATATTGCCACCAAAAGTAAATAAAATATTTTTAAAATAATAAAAAATGGTAAAAACTAAAAAAGAGGAAGCAGTTGTTACTAGGATTTAAGTTGGAAACAAGAAGGCAATGAGAGCAAGAGACGGCAGGCTGGTTGCCTTCAGGTATCTTATTTAGGAAAGTCATAAGTTACATGCTATTTGGCCTCCAACAATAAAATTGATAGCAAGGTGCTCAAGTTTCAAGAAAAGAATTTTTTTATATATTGGAACTTACTGAAATGGATTGAGATAGCAGATAGAGTATTCTAGAGTATAACAGGTATTACAAATTCTGTTATGGTCTGGTAGTAATGTCATAGAAAAATTTGAAGTATTGTAAATGTCTTAGATTAAATTCTTTGTTACCTCCTACCTCTGTAAGTCAAATAAAATTTTGACAAGATGAGAAAATAGTACCTGAGATTCTCTTATTTGTATATATGTGTGTATTAAATGAAATAATCAAAAGCACTTTAGAAACTATGAGGTCACAAAAATACTGCATCCTATAAACTTTAATCCATAAAATTTTAAATTGTGATGCAAATACAGCAAAAAAAAAACCCAAACCTGTTGTAATTGAGTGAATTGTGACTCATAGCAATTATATAGGACAGAGTAGAACTGCTTCATATGGTTCCCAAGGCTATAATCTTTACAGAAGCAGACCGTTAAATCTTTCTTCCACAGAGCAGGCTCATGGGTTTGAATCTCCAACCTTTGGGTTAGCAGACGTGTGCTTAACCAGTGTGCCACCAAGGCTCCTTTTGATACAAATATGGACATTGTAAATTGTTATGTTATAAAGGGAATAAACAATTGGCTTGTGGTAAAATATGGGAAAATCTTGATTATTAATTCAAATATATTAGTCCCTATTTCTGCTGTGACAAAGTGCCATGAATTTAGTGACTGTGTTCCTTCTGGGGAAACCCTGGTGGTGTAGTGGTTAAGTGCTACAGCTGTTAACCAAAAGGTCAGCAGTTCAAATCTACCGGGTGCTCCTTGGAAACTCTGTGGGGCAGTTCTACTCTGTCCTATAGGGTCACCATGAGTCAGAATTGACTCGATAGCAACAGGTTTGGGTTTTTTTTTTTTTTTTGGTTCCTTCTGGAAGCTCTAGGAAACACTCTCTTTCCTTGTCTTTTCCAGTTCCTAGAAGCTGTCTGTATTCCTCATCTCATGGCTCCCTTCCATCCTAAAGCCAACAATTGCATCAATTCAAATTCTCTTTCTGTCATCATATTTCCTTCTCTGACAATGACACCCCTACCTACCTCTTCTTTTATAGGGACCCTTTTTATTATATGGGTCCACGTGGGCATTCCAGGATAATCCGTCCATCTCAAGAGCCTTAACACATCTGCAAAATCCTCTTTGCTGTGTAAGGTAAATATTCATAGATCCAAGGGATTAAGCCGTGGACATTTTTGGAGGGCCACTATTCAACCCACTGCATTATTCTATAGGCATTATGTTGCCTCTAATGTATCCTGAGAATAAACATTTGTACAGAGCAGTGATTAGAGCCCTGAGGTTCATAAGAGGTGACTCAGGTGTTGCAAAGGACATAGTGGGAAGCCAAGCAGGACAATTTACTCAGCTTCTGCATATGGTTTTAGTTTTAAAAATAGGGTTTCATGACTAAAAGTAAAAAATCATTATTTAAAGTAGTAGCAATTGTACTGTCTTTTGAGGTTTGGGGCTATTTGAATGCCAGACCACAGGATATCTTATATTATAAAGACTCAAATTTATATCTGTCCTGGTCTGTTAAAGTTCCAAAGCATAATCAACTTTCTTGTCCTGTAACAGGAAAGAGAAACAGTTAATAACATTAAAAAAAAGAAAGGATTGTTTTAAACTTTATTGCTAAAGTCCTTTTTTTTAAATCACTTATTATGTGAAATTCCTTCTTTCCTGAATATACTTGTCTTTTCTAAAAAGAATTAGTGACTTCTTTACTTCTTTAACTTTGCTTTTAATTACTACTAATGAAAGAAGTAAAATAGCAGACCACATGGAACACTATATTGTAAATGCCAAGAGAAATAAAATAAATAAATGGTTTATTAGGCATTGCGTATGAGGCATTGTACTTAGTGATACGTAATGTGCAATTGTGGGTAAGGTAAAGCCCTGGATCTCAAGTAGGACAAATTAAAGACTATGTGCGTAATTAATTACTCATGTCATAAAGCAAGAGAATTAATAAGTGACCCAACACAAAGTATACTTTTTTCAAAATATTTTCTGAAATGGTAGTGATTTTTAGTCATGATGGTGTACATATTAGATGCAGACATTTCCCTTCTTACCCTCACAAACATATAAACATTCTCCAACCATATGAAAATGTTGGATTTATATACAAAAATAAATTTAAATACATAGTCAAACTTGAAAGAGAGGAAACCAAGGACAAAAACAAAGAAGGATCTCACAGGGCTGAGTGGAGTTTAAGGGCTATGACTCACACAGGCCAGATAGAGCTTGGTATTAGTAGATTTGTTTGTTTGTTTATTTCGATTTGGTTTCAGAATGGCTTATGAGAAGTGAAAATAGCAAATAAGTTGGGAAACTTAAATTTGTATCACTTTTTATATTACAATTAAAATGGTTGGTTTCTACTCATTATCATACAGTGAGCTATTAGGCTAAGGATGATAGATGCTTCAGAGATTTGCCTCCATTCTTCCCTGCTATGCCTGTGACAGATAAATGTATGAGCCCAGAATTCTTCCCAGTGAACCAGAATTTAAGCATGGAAGCTCTTTAATACAGGGATCCAGGCAGCCAAGAGCAGCAACTTATCATTCCGAGCACATAATGTAACACCCATCTGCCATCAGTGCATAGATGATTTTTAGTATGGAATGAAAAGACTACCTTAGAACAGGAAGAAGCGTGTGTTTCAGGGATGAAAAACAAGAAAGAGTATATTAAGGAGACAAATTAAAATTATAACCCATTGCTGTCAAGTTGATTCCAACTCACAGGGACACTACACGGCAGAGCAGAACTGCCCCCATAGAGTTTCCAAGGAGCAGCTGGTAGATTCGAACTGCCAACCTTTTGGTTAGCAGCTGAGCTCTTAACCACTGCACCAACAGGTCTCCATTAAAATTACAGAGTATAAAAAATAACTAAAATAATATGTCAGGTGGGAAGTTATAAGGTCACAGGTTTTATTTTAGTGAAGCAAATTTCTAATCGAATGGGCTAATGACTGCTTCAATAAGTAAATTTATTTTGGGGTATATGGTAGTAAGGCTGGTTGTAATTCTTTCTTTTTCTTTTCTTTGCTAGTTATCACTAAATGAATTACAGATTAGCTGATCAACATGCCCAAATATATTTGTTTTCTACATGATTTTAAATATTTTTGCCCAGTTTTAAAATTTCTTATCTTCTCGTATTTATAACCTTTTATAACTTAGTTAAATGGGTTATGAATACATCATTTATTATATCAAAACAAATATAAGACTAGGAAAATTGTAAACAAATTCTTCAAGAAATTCTATTTGAAAAAGGGTCTACTTAATTTTTTTATTATTATTGTGCTTTAGGTGAAAGTTCACAGCTGAAGTTAATTTCTTATACAAAAATCTATACACACATTGTTATGTGACATTAGTTGCAATCCCTATATTGTGACACCACACTCCCCCTTTCTACCCCTGGTTTCTCGTGTCCATTCAACCAGTTCTTGTCCCTCCCTGCTTTCTCATCCTACCTCCAGACAGGAGCCACCCATTTCGTCTCATGTATTTGATTGAACTAAGAAGCACAATCTTCACAAGTATTATTTTATGTTTTATAGTCCAGTCTAGTCTTTGTCTGAAGAGTGAGCTTCAGGAATGACTTTAGTTCTGGAATAACAGAGCATCTGGGGGCCAAGGCTTTGGAGGTTCCTCCAGTCTCAGTCAGATCATTAAGTTGGTCTTTTTATGAGAATATGAGTTCTGCCCACACTTTCTCCACTCTCTCAGGGACTCTCTATTATGTTATCTGTCAGGATGTCATAGATGGCAGCCACACCAACAAGGGGGTACTGCATTGTTTAAAGTCAGGAAAGGTGTGTGACAGGGTTGTATCCTTTCACCATACCTATTCAATCTGTATGCGGCGCAAATAATCCAAGAAGCTGTACTATATGAAGAAGAACGGGGCATCAGAATTGGAGGAAGACTCATTAACAACCTGCATTATGCAGATGACACAAACTTGCTTGTTGATAGTGAAGAGGACTCAAAGCACTTACTGACGAAGATCAAGGACCACAGCCTTCAGTATGGATTACACATCAACATAAAGAAAAAAAAATCCTCACAACTGGACCAATAAGCAACATCATGATAAATGGAGAAAAGATTGAGATTGTCAAGGATTTCGTTTTACTTAGACTCACAATCAACACCCATGGAAGTAGCACTCAAGAAATCAAAAGATGCATTGTATTTGGCAAAGCTGCTGCAAAAGACCTCTTTAAAGTGTTGAAAAGAAAAGATGTCACCTTGAGGACTAAGGTGCACTGGACCCAAGCCTTGGTGTTTTCAATCACCTCATATCCATGCAAAAGCTGGACAATGAATAAGGAAGACTGAAGAATTGGCACCTTTGAATTGTGGTGTTGGCAAAGAATATTGAATATACCACAGAGTGCCAAAAGAACAAACAAATCTGTCTTGCAAGAGGTACAACCAGAATGCTCCTTAGGAACAAGGATGGTAAGACTAAGTCTCATACACTTTGGGCATATTGCCAGGAGGGATCAGTACCTGCAGAAGGACATCATGCTTGGTAAAATAGAGAGTCTGTGGAAAAGAGGAAGATCTTCAACCAGATGGATTGACACAGTGGCTACAACAATGGGCTCAAGCATAGCAACAATTATGAGGATGGTGCAAGACTGGACAGTGTTTCGTTCAATTGTGCACAGGATTGCTATGAGTTGGAAACAACTGGACAGTACCTAACAGCAATAAGGTACTATCTAGCTCTTCTTCTCGAGCTGATAGAGTCTCTGGTTTATGTGGTCCTTTTGCCTCTTGGGCTAATAATTTCCTTCTGTCTTCGGTGTTCTTTATTTTCCTTTGCTCCAAGTGGTTTGGGACAAATTGATGCATCACAGAAGGCCACTCAAAAGCTTTTAAGACCCCAGACTCCACTCACCAAAGTGGGATATAGAACATTTTCTTAATAAACTTTGTTATACCAACTGACATAAATGTCCCCTGAAACTGTGGTTCCCATGCCCCAACCTCAGCTACTCTGTCCTTCAAAGTGTTTGGTTGTGTTCAGGAAATTTCTTGACTTTTGTTTTAGTCGAGTTGTGCTGACTTCCCCTGTACTGTGTGTTCTCCTTCTCTTCACCTAAGATGATTCTTGCCTACTGTCTAGTTGGTGAATTCCCCTTTCCCTCCCTCCCCACACTCATAACCATCAAAGAGTGTTTCCTTTTGTGTTTAAACCTTTTCTTGAGTTCTTATAATAGTGGTCTCATAAAATATCTGTCCTTTCACAACTGACTAATTTCACTCAGGGAATGCCCTCCAGATTCATCCATGTTGTGAGATGTTTCACAGATTCATCATTGTTCTTTATCGATGCATAGTATTCCATTGTGTGTATATACCATAATTTGTTTAATCCATTTGTCTGTTGATGGGCACCTAGGTTGTTTCCATGTTTTTGCTACTGTGAACAATGCTGCGATGAACATGGGTGTGTATATATCTATTCATGTGACAGCTTTTATTTCTCTAGAAAATATATTCCAAGGAGTGGGATTGCTAGATTGTATGGCACTTCTATTTCTAGCTTTTTAAGAAAAAGCCAAAAAATATGGAATGCTTAACAAATTTGCATGTCATCCTTGAGCAGGGGCCATGCTAATTTTCTCTCTATTGTTCCAGTTTTAGTATACGTGCTGCCGAAGGGATCACTCTATTTAATTTTAATGTATACTTTCCAGGTAAAGACATTATTATGTTTCCCTTTTTTTTTTCCTTCAGAATCAATGCCAGTATCAAAAACTGCTGGACTTATCTCTATACACATTCTAGCTTATCAAATTTATCTGAACATATTTCATATACCAGCATAGATATAACCAGTCCAAATATGGGTTACCATGTTTGGATCCTCTGTACAGTATTTTATTTTAGAGAATTGTTTTTAAGAACACTGATAAATGAAAATGTGTGTGGTATTGCATCCAACATTGTGGAAGGTGTAGAGATTCCTGATAATTAGTATAGGGAAAATGGGAGAAATTTAGATAGCTATATAGTGGGAGAATTAGTAAACTTATTCTATAATTCTTGAAAATGCAGAATTAAGACTAACAGAAAATTCAGAGAGATAAATTTTAGCTCACATAAGAAAGAGCTCTCTAAATATTGACTAACAAAAAAATATTTGGAGATCGTCAGATCCAAATTTGAATCTTGGTTTTATCACTCCCTAGGTGTAGGATTTGGATATGGACATATGTATTTCAGCTTCATTTTCTTTATAAGATGCAGAGAAAACTTAGGTTCATATGAAGATTAATTACTGTATTATATAAAATACATTCAGCACAGTGTCTTGTTCATGACACTTAAAAAATTGCTACTGCAGCTAAATATCCTAGAATATAAGTGATATTGATTGGATGGTTCCTTGCTGGCAAACCAAGAACACAGTATCTTGTTTTTAATGAAAAGGTTAAAATAGACAGCATCTAAGATTCCTTGAAACTCTACAATCCTTAGATAATATTCACCATAACAAGGTCTTTCTGCATACAGGTTAATCTCTGAACACCATGGGCTGTATAACCTTATAATTGATGATGCTAACAAAAGGCCAAATGTTAGCATAATTTTACACTTCTCACAGTCATGCATTTTTGAGAGGTAAATACACACACACAGAGACACGCGAGAAAATATTTTCCTTACAGAGAAAGATGATAATAAAGAAAATTCATAGAGAACTTCACACACATATGCAAGAAGGCTTGTATAAGAATGCTCATTATAACATCTTTTTAATGAGGGAAAAAAGGACAAAAGGCGTTAAGAAAATGACTATATGAATTTGTGATTTTCTTCACGTGATGAAATACTTTATTAAATTACTAAACACTGTATTTAAGAAAGGATAAGCCACTGTGACATATCTGTATGTTTGTACAACTAGACATCTTTAGGTCAACAGCAACCAACAACGTATATATGTATAAAATCTAATACATATAATCTCACTGCTAAAGATCAAAGATTAAATGGAAATAGAAAAACTACAAAATGATATATATATAGGAAGTACTTCTGGAATAGCCAAGTAGGGATCTCTAAAAATGCACTAAACAACAACAACCCATTGCCATTGAGTTGATTCTGACTCATAGCAACCCTATACAACCGTATTCGCCTCGGTAGGGTTTCCAAGGAGTGGCTGGTGGATTTGAACTTTTTGGTTAGCAGCTGCAGCACTTAACCACTACACCACCAGGGCTCCAAAAAATGTACTACTACATAAAATAAATGAGAACCATGGAAAAAATAGTCAAAATCATCTTTTTAAGAGCTCCTGAAATTTAGGGATGATGAAAATGTTCCAAAATTAGATACCCGTGATGGCTTCACAACTCTGTGGGTAAACCAAACAGCACTTAGTTGTACACATTAAAGAGTGAATATTGTAGAAGGTGAATTATCTCAATAAAGCTGGAATAAAAAAAGGAAAAGTGGTGCATATAGTAAAATATCATTTGTGTAATATGGTAAAATATATGACATTGATTTATTGTCTATGGACACAGATGCATATATTTGTACAAAAACAAAACTTGTGATGTATACATATTAACTTCATGCTCCTGGCTAATAGCAGATACTCAAAGAGAAGAAGGGATGGCAGGAGTATACCGGTTTCTGTATTGTTTTATTTTTAAATATATATTTGAAGCAAGTACATCCAAATCCCATGGGTTTTAAAATCTGGGTGGTTGGTACATGCATGTTCCTTATAGTATTCTCTGTACTTTTTGTATATCTGAAATACTTCATAATAATTTTTTTTTTTAAGTAGAAGAAAACTGGTAATTATTAAGATTATGGGCTAAAAGAAATGCATCTGTTATTTCTGATTGCTCTGCAATATCTTCTTGTTAACTGCAATTTACAGGCTACGGAAGGCTTCCAGAGAATCTTATGATATAGAAATAGCTTCAGTTCTGCAACAAAGACTAAGAAAACAAGTGTTAAGCAATTATCTTTGTGCGAGAATGCCAACTGATCCAACAAGCATTAAAAACCAAGCTTGACAAATTCAATACTAACACAAATTACTAAATACAGGCAAAAATCTGTCAGAGAAAAGTGTGTACTGATGAAGGGATGCAGTACCGTATTGCCGGTGCTGTATGTTCCATGTTGCATGGTGAAGAGGACATGAAACTTGGTGCCAGAAGATATGGGTCCAGAACTAGGTTTATCCATTTGTCACAAGTGTGTTCTTGAGTGAGTCACAACTTCTGAGGTGATCATCTAACTAATTCACATCTAATTTCATATGTGAATTTTTTTGTAAATTGTGGCTTGCTAGGTATAATTTTATATTTTGGGGGGGACACATTTGCATCGTTTAAGTGGACATGAAAACACAGAATTCCAGTCTCAAAGAATCAAACAGAGGTTCTAAAATGAGATGGCTATGGACAATGTAAGTGGATGACAGTAAAGGGATGTACTGTGTCCATATGCAGACTATTGTGACTTATTCAGAATTCTAGCCAAGGATGGCTGCAAAAAAAAAAAAAAAACTTCCTTAAAGAATAAATTTTCCTACAGTGTACATAAGTCTTTCTTTTCAGTAAAATTGAATTTTCTTAAGGCAGAATCATCTGTAGTCCACCACCTTAGATTGCACTTCAGGCATACGGACCACAGTCTGAGAAGTACACGGCTCCCTAATTACAAACAGAGGCACGCTCCTTACCAGCTGCTCTTCTTAAACTCCATTGTCTAATCTAAAACTTCAGCGCTCACTGTGTGAGAGGTGCCCAATGAAAGTGTAGTTTCAGATAAAAACATCTGATTCTCTGAACACTATCTGACTTCTTCCTCACTTAGAGTTCTTTCTCTGAGCCTTTTCCTACTGCCTCTCTTTTTCAGATCTATTCGGGGAATATGTAAAGAATGGGAGAGAAAAAGCAATTTAGAAAGGGAGGCTCTATTGCAAACTATATAGCTGTAAAAAAAAAAAGCACCAAACCTATTGCCATCTAGTTGATTCCAACTCACAGCGGCCCTATAGGACAGGGTAGAACAGCCCCATAGAGTTTCCAAGGAGTGGCTGATGGATTCAAATTGCTAACTTTTTCATTAACAGCCGTAGCTCTTAACCACTGCTTCACCAGGGCTCCAAAGAGCTGGGAAATGAAAACAGTGGGAACTTTCCCAAGATTTCTGAATTGGGTGTTCATTTGTAATGCAGCTTTCCCAGCTCCTCGCAGTGCAGCTGCTCTAGGAATTTGGGAAAAACTAGAAGCTTGGCATATCTTCCCCAGGAAATAGGTCCTCATGGATAAAGAAGAGATATGGGTGAAATTCACTGAGTCTCTAAGAAAGTCCCTAGGCCTCCCATTCCCTGTGAAGCACCGGTGGTGGTGGTGGTGGAGGTAAGGGTGAGGAGTTAAGGGAGGAAGATGTTGGGTGGATAGTGGGTCCACTATATCGACAACAAGAGCAGTTCATCACTACCTGATAATCCTTGTTGTTGTTGTTAGGTGCCTTTGAGTTAGCTCCAACTCACAGCAAACTGTGTACAACAGAACAAAACACTGCCTGGTCCCGCACCATCCTCGTGATCATTGTTCTAGCCACTGTGTCAAGCCACCTGGTTAAGGGTCTTCCTCTTTTTTGCTGACCCTCTACTTTACCAATCATGATGTCCTTCTCCAGGGACTGATCCCTCATGATAATATGTCCAAAGTATATGAGACAAAGTCTTGCCATCCTCACTTCCAAGGAGTATTCTGGCTGTACTTCTTTGAGACAGATTTGTTCATTCTTTTGGCAGTCCAAGATATATTCAATATTCTTCTCCAACACCATAATTCAAAGGCATCAATTCTTCTTTGGTCTTCCTTAATTGTTGTCCAGCTTTCACATGCATACGAGGCAATTGAAAATACCATAGCTTAAGTCAGGCCCACCTTAGTCCTTAAAGTGAAATCTTTGCTTTTTAACACTTTAAAGAGGTCCTTTGCAGCCGATTTGCCGAATGCAATGCGTCATTTCATTTCTTGACTGCTGCTTCCATGGGTGCTGATTGTGAAAACAAGTAAAATGAAATCCTTGACAGCTTCAAACTTTTCTCCATTTTTCATGATGTTGCATATTGGTTCAGTTGTGAGGACTTCTGTTTTTTTTTTTTTTATGTTGAGGAGTAATCCATACTGAAGGCTATAGTCTTTGATCTTCATCCGTAAGTACTTCAAGTCCTCTTCACTTTCAGCAGGTAAGGCTGTGTCATCTGCGTATTGAGTCTTTCTTCAGTCCTGATGCCCTGTTCTTCTTCATATAGTCCAGCTTCTTGGATTATTTGCTCAGCATACAGATTGAATAAGAATGGTGAAAGGATACTACCCTTTCTAGACTTTAAACTACGCAGTATTTAAGCACGCCTTTCCTGACCTTAAACCACACAGCATCCCCTTGATCTGTGTGGTGGACTGCCACTTGATTTATGTACCGGTTTCTCATGAGCACAATTACGCATTCTGGAATTGCTATTCTTCCCAATGTTATCCATAATTTGTTATGATCCACACAGTCAAATGTCACTGTATAGTCAATAAAACACAGGTAAATATCTTTCTGGTGTTCTCTGCTTTCAGCCAGCATCCATCTGACATCAACAATGATATCCCTGATTCCATGTCCTTTTCTGAATCTGGCTTGAATTTCTGGCAATTCCCTGTCAATGTACTGCTGCAACTGCTTTTGAATGATCTGCAGCAAAATTTTACTTGTATGTGATATTAATGATATTGTTTGGTAATTTCCACATTCTGTTGGATCGCCTTTCTTTGGGATAGTCATAAATATAGATCTCTTCCAGTCAGTTGGCCAGGTAGTTATCTTTCAAATTTCTTGGCACAGTTGAGTGAGCACTTCCAGCACTGCAAGCATTTGTTGAAACATCTCAATTTGTATTCCCTCAATTCCCGGAGCCTTTTTTTTTTTTTTTTTTGTCGTTTTCTTCTGTGCAGCTTCAACTTCTTCCCTAAGTACCATTGGTTCTTGATCATATGCTACCTTCTGAAATGAGTGAACATTGACCGATTCTTTTTGGTACAGTGACTCTGTGTATTCCTTCCATCTTCTTTTGATGCTTCCTGAGTTGTTCAGTTTTTTGCCCATAGAATCTTCACTATTGCAACTCAAGACCTGAAATTTTTCTTCCATTCTTTCAGCTTGAGAAATGCCAAGCATGTTCTTGCCTTTTGGTTTTCCAACTCCAGGTCTTTGCACATGTCATTATCACGGTTTACTTTGTCTTTTCGAGCTGCCCTTTGAAATCTTCTGTTGAGCTCTTTCATTCCACAAGAGCCAAAGTACGATCTTAAGTATATTCCACCTGAATTTAGAGACCATCTCAAGAATAGATTTGATGCATTGAACACTAATGACCGAAGACCAGGTGAGTTGTAGAATGACATCAAGGACATCATACATGAAGAAAGCAGGTCATTAAAGAGACAGGAAGGAAAGAAAAGACCAAAATGGATGTCAGAATAGACTCTGAAACTTGCTGATGATCCTTAGGTGACACCTAAGCTGACTACAGTATTTTAACACAAATAATGCATACCTCCTACATTTGTTTGCCAAGCCCCCCAACCCCCTCCCTGTGGTATTGTCATAAGCACCACTATGCTAATTTTTTTTTCATGTTGCTCAGCATGCTTATCAAAATACCTCACAGTGGGAGGGCAAAGTCTGCAAACAAACATAGAAGGTGTGTGTTACTTGTGTAAAAATAAGGCAATTCTCAGTAAAGTGATATTACCTGTCTAATGTCTTTCAGCTGGTAAAGGCACAGCAAGTGTTTGAAACTTCATGTGCCACTATATCAATAACATATGTACCTGTGTATTTTCTGTGACCTCATAATGCCATAAATTGCCCTTACATTAAAACCAGTTGCTATCAAGTCGATTTTGACTCATGGAGAAATTGTGTGTGTGTGTGTGTGTCTGTCTGTCTGTCAGGGTAGAACTGTTCTCTATAGGCTTTTCAATGTCTGATTCTTTGGAAGTAGGTTGTCAGTTCTTTCTTTAGAGATGCCTCTGAGTGGACTGGAACTTCCAACTTTTGATTAGCAGCTGCACATGTTACCTATTTGCACTACCCAGGGACCCCCATTCTTAGACTACCAAAAAAAACCCCAAACCCATTGCCATCGAGTTGATTCCGACTCATAACAACCCTACAGGACAGAGTAGAACTATCCCACAGGGTTTCCAAGGAGTGCCTGGTAGATTCGAAGTGCCGACATTTTGGTTAGCAGCTGTAGCTTTTTTATTCTTATATTAGGACTTTTTAATTTTTATATTTGTCTTTAAACTGTGTTATGGATTGAATTGTGTCCTTCAAAAATATGTGTTGTAAATCCTAATCTCTATACCTGTGGTTAAAATCCTATTTGGGAATGGATTGTCTTTGTTATGTTAATGTGGCAGGATTAGTGTAAATGTATCTTGAGTCAATCTCTTTTGAGATATAAAAGAGATCAAGCGCAAACTAGCAAATGGAGATGGGGGAAGATAGATGCCAAGCCACATGAAGATCATTCAAGAGCAGAAGCTCAGAGACAAAGGCATTTCCCTAGAGTCGACAGAGAGAGAAAGACTTCCTCTAGAGCCAGAACGCTGAATTCAGATCTACAGGGTCATATGAGTCGACAGCACACAACAATAACAGCCTCCTAAACTGTGAGAAAATAAATTTGTTTTTTAAAGCCACCTACTTGTGGTATTTTTGTTATAGTCACAAGAAACCAAACCAAACCCATTGCAGTTGAGTAAATTCCAACTCATAGCATCTCTATAGGACAGAATAGAACTGCTCCATAAGGTCTGCAAGGAGTGGCCGGTGGATTGGAACTGCTGAACTTTTGGTTAGCAGCCATATCTTTTAACCACTGTACCACCAGGAATCCTCTGTTATAGCAGCGCTAGATAAATAAGACAAACTGTAAAGACAGAGCTTTCCAATAAGATAATGGGGGAAAGTGGAAGATTACTGATAATTAAAAAAAAAAAAAAAAAAAATTTTTTTTTTTTTTCATTAGAATTGCTTAAAATCCAAAAGAGGCAGGAGAAGAATAGAACTTGAAGAAGGTAGGAAATTCAAAGAATGTGATGGATATCACACAGTTAAATCAATGCTAATGAATTCACAGGATGTTTGAATTAAGTTCCTGCTTGGGATATTAAAAGGTACCAGAGTTTAATACATAAACTAGACGCACAGGAAATTATTATTCAATCTGTTGTTTTACCAGAAATTCACAGCTGTTATATTCTTTTTTTTTTTCCCCCAAGAAAAATGAAACAAAGACCTGGAGGGAGGCAGGAGAGTGGTAATATGAGTAACCTCTTGCATAAGATTTAGCAAAAGCTGGCCACTGTATTTGTAAAGAAATAGGCAGATATTTCTGAAAACGTCAGGAAAATTATTCTTAATATAAATGCTGCTTTCTTTCATACTGAGACATCTACAATCAGAAAAGCATATTTTACAAATATTAATTTGTGTCAGATACTGTTGTGAATACAATTTGATTATTGAATTTGAATTCGAGATGGAAAAATCCAATTTTTCCTAATGCTAACATGTGCATTCAATAGGTGTCAGGACTTATTTCCTAAATATTTGTCATATGGCTTCACATTCTAGCATTGTATATGTATATATGCACATATTAAAAAAAAAAAAAGTTGCGAATGGGTCGATTCTGACTCATAGCAATCCTATAGGACAGAATAGAACTACCCCATAGTTTCCCAGGAGCATCTGATAGATTCTAACCTCCGACCTTTTGGTTAGCAGCCATAGCTCTTAACTGTTACACAACCAGGGTTTCCTATGTGTGTATATATATATACATGCATATATATATATATATATATATACAATGCTAGAATAGATAGATATATAGCTATAGATATAAATATATCCACATGTAGGTGCTGCATGTATGCCAGTGAAAAACGTAGCTCCTTATATAAACATGGTGCGTTTTTAGGCTTTTTATTCCCCAGGTGGGGGGGGAGGGGTGAGAGGTCTTAACTATAACACTTTATCTGAGCAACTGTAACATACGAGACAAGCATTAATATTTTACACTTGACAAAGAGAGTGGAAGAGTAGTCACATAGACCTGAGTATGAAAACATTTTGCCTGGGCTAACAGGTATCTTTATCTGCTCTTCCACCCAGCCTGCCTGAATCAGTTGCTCTGTGGGCACCAAAGCCTCTTGGATGAAATGGAAACCTTAATTCATAGGTGGGGCCCTACATGCAGTATCAGTTCGGTTCTTGGAGATGGAGTAACAATTCACATCATGCCTAATGTTGCTAGTAATTAAGATGTTTTTGTTAGTTTGCTTTGTTTCCTCATTTCTGAACCATATTTACTATCAGGAGAACTTGATTCATGTAACTTATATTTTCTTTTGCCTAATTCGCAAAATTAATTAGGATAGCCCAGTTTATACTGCAGTAACAGAACAATCCTGAAATCTCAGTGGTTTCTCGTAGCAAATAGTTTCTTACTCACAGATTATATCCAGTGTCAGTTGGTGGGGGAGTCCCTGTTCTATACAACCCCTCAGTGACCCCCCCCCAAAAAAAACCAAACCCATTGCCATCGAGTCGATTCTGACTCATAGCAACCCTATAGGACAGAGTAGAGCTGCCCCGCAGAGTTTCCAGGGAGCACCTGGTGGATTCAAACTGCCAAGATTTGGTTACCACCTGTAGCACTTAACCCCTATACCACCAGGGTTTCCCTCAGTGACCCAGTTGCCAGAAACTCCAGCATCTTGTAGATCCTCCATGGCCTCATTGTTGTTGTTAGGTTCCATCAACTCGATTCTGACTCATAGCGACCCTATGTACAACAGAACAAAACATTGCCCTGTCCTGCGCCATCCTCACAATCGTTGTTATGCTTAAGCCCGTTGTTGCAGCCACTGAGTCAGTCCATCTACTTGAGGGCTTTCCTCTTTTTCACTGACCCTTTACTTTACCAAGCATGATGTCTTTCTTAGGGACTGATCCCTCCTGATAACATGACCAAAGTATGTGAGGCATAGTCTCACTATTCTTGCTTCTAAAGAGCATTCTGGTTGTACTTCTTCCAAGACAGATATATTCGTTCTTTTTGCAGCCCATGGTATATTCAATATTCTTCTCTGACACCACGATTCAAAGGCATCAATTCTTCCATCTTCCTTATTCATTGTCCAGCTTTCACATGCACAAAGGCAATCGAAAACATCATGGTTTCAGTCAGGTGCACCTTAGTCTTCAAGGTGACATCTTTCCTCTTCAATGCTTTAAAGAGGTCTTTTGCAGCAGATTTGCCTAATGCAATGCGTCTTTCGATTTCTTGATTGCTGCTTCCATGGGTGTTGATTATGGATCCAAGTAAAATGAAATCCTTGCAACATGCAAGCCCCCCTAGTATGACAAACTGACAGACACATGGCAGTCATGGCTTCCTTAGTTGCGATGGAAAAGGGAGAGAGAAATTAGAGTCACACACTGGCTCATAATTGCTTCATCCTGAAGGTAACACTTGTTGCTTCCACTCCCTTTCCACTGACCAGAATTAGTTCCAAGGCCTTGCAATATCCAAGTATGTGGAAAATATGGAGTCGCACATGGATAGTCAATGAGTAACCATCATCTCTCCTGTAATCACCAAACTTAATTAATACCCAGTTAAATAGTCAGTGATTTTTTTAAAAAAGAAATACTTTTTGTAAGGCTTTTCTCTAGAAAGAGAAGAATAATATTGGAAATTGGGTGTCATCATATGTATTTATTTTAAGCAACATCATGATAAATGGAGAAAAGATTGAAGTTGTCAAGTATTTCATTTTACCTGTATTCGCACTTAACGCCATGAAAGCAGCAGTCAAGCAATCAAACAACATATTGCATTGGGCAAATCCGGTGCAAAGACCTCTTTAAAGTGTTTAAAAAAAAAAAAAAAAAAACAGTTTTACTTTGAGAACTAAGTGTTACTAACCCAAGCCGTGGTATTTTCAAATCATCTCATATGCGTGTGAAAACTGGACAGTAAATAAGGATGACAGAAAAACAATGCCTTTTTTAGTGAAGAACATTGAATATACCATGAACTGCCAGAAGAACAAACAAATCTGTCCTGGAAGAAGTACAGCCAGAACACTCTTTAGAAGCGAGAATGGCGAAACTTTGTCTCATATAGTTTGGACATGTTATCAAGAGAGACCAGTCCTTGGAGAAAGACATTATGCTTGGTAAAGTAGAAGGTCAGCATAGAAGAGGAAGACCCTCAACGAAACAGATTGACACAGTGGCTGCAACAATGGGCTCAAACGCAGTAATGATCGTGAGTACGGCACAGTACTGGGCAGTGTTTTGTTCTGTTGTACACGATGTTGCCATGCGTCGGTACTGACTAGATGGCACCTAAAAACAACAAGAAGTTCTAGGAAAAAAAGTAAAATAAATCCAGTCATCTTTGAATACATTTCTGCGTTAGAAAAACAAATAATAATCTGAGTTTAGTCCATAAAAGTGGCTTCATCACAATGAATTCTAGGAATTTTGCTGATTTAAATGATGTTGTCATTAGTTTCTACTGAGTGGATTCCAGCTCAGAGTGACCTCATGTGTGTTGAGTAGTACTGCTCCATAGGGTATTCAAGGCTATGGCTTTTTGGAAGCAGACTGCCAGGCCTATCTCCTGAGGAGTCTCCAGATAGGTTTGATCCTCCAACCTTTCGGCTAGTAGTCAAGTGCTTAACCATTTGCACCACCTAAGGAATCCTGAATAAATGGTGTTGTTGTAAATAAATGGTATCACCAAATTGAAAGGACTGGTGATATGTTTCTTTCTAAAAGTTCATAGCCTTGAAAACCCTAAAGAGTGCAGCTCTATTCTGCATACATAGGGTCCATATGAGCAGGAATTGACTGTGGCATTTGACCACCAAATTAAAACTCACCAATTTTCTGTTACCAGAGAGTCTTCCTATAATTATCCTAGCTTTGATCGGCTTATGCTCTGTCATGGATTGGACTGTTTCCCCAAAAAATGTGTCAACTGCGTGGGGCCATGATTTCTAGTATTGCGTGTTTGTCCTCCATTTTGTGATTTTCCTATGTGTTGTAAATCATAATCTCTGCCTGTGGTTGAAGAGGATTAGGGTGGGATGTAACACCCTTTCTCAGGTCACAATCCTCATCCAATGTAAAGAGAGTTTCCCTGGGGCATGGCCTGCACCACCTTTTATCTTACAAGAGATAAAAGGAAAGGGAAGTAAGCAGACAGTTGGGAACCTCATACCACCAGGAAGCAGGGCCAGGAGCAGAGCCCACCCTTTGGACCTAGGGTTCCTGTGCAGAGAGGCTCCTAGTCCAGGAGAAGATTGATGACAAGGACTTTCCTCCAGGGCTGACAGAGAAAGTCTTCCCCGGGAGATGACACCATGAATTTGGACTTCTAGACTACTAGGCTGTGAGAAACTGAAGTTCTCTTTGTTAAAGCCATCCACTTGTGGTATTTATGTTATAGCAGCACTAGATGACTAAGACATGTTCATTGGCTGTAGGCATAGCAAAAAACTAATTCCATATACCATTTCTATATATAACTATTTGTCTATCTATCTATCTGTAAAAATATATATGTAACTGTGTGTACAACTATGTATATGTTAGTGGCATCTGTAGAGGATATTATATTGTTTGGAATATAACTGCATCTGATTTTGTTTTTACTACTAATATAATCAAAACAAAATTCAAAATGTAGGAGAATCCATGCTATTTTTTGCTTCACATTTCCTTAATAACAGAAAATAGACTTGAGGACAGAATGACATGACTTGACTTTAGAGTTTGTCATTTGATAGTTGATATTTTAGAAAAAGAGTGCTTTGCTGTGTTCTGAGCAGTGTCATGTCATCCCAGGAGGAAATCAGATTCTTTGAGATGATTTTTTTCAGGTACCAGAAGAGAAGTGATAATGGATTGCTATCTTTAAAAATGTTGCTACACGTCATGAGAAATTTTCTAACTTACTTCGAGATGGCTATCCAACTAGGTCCCTTGCTGAGTTAAAGGGCTTCTATGTATAATCTTTGCCAACTATTCCACTGTAATTTTTATTCCATCCAAAATAACTTTACCCAAAGGAAGAGAATAAATGGAATAGTAAATTGGTATTATGTGACAATTAAGTAGTAAACTAATGCCTCATCCAGGCTTTTAATCACTCATCACTCATTCAGTATAATCAAGGTTATTTTACACTGCTAATGCCTCTGTTTAGTGTAATTACTCAAATATCAGGTCCTAGAATGAATCAAGAATTGACTGGCCTAATCAACATTCAGCTCATGGTTTGTAAAAGGAAACCCTGAAATCAAAACAAAAGCCAATTTGGTGAGTAACATAAATAAGAGAGAAAAAAAAAAAAAGGATTTTTCTGATCAGTAAACTCATTGTTTTAAAACATATATTAATCTAATGTCCACAGATGGATGATACTGTGTTTATCATTATAGAGCATTTTAAAAATTATATTTTATTTAGAAGTATTTCAAATTTTGAACAAACTCAATGTTCAATAACAAACTTAAAGAAACACTTGGAATGCAACAGTCAATAGAAATAATGGTTATTTACATGTTAAGTTGCTGACAATGTATTGTCATATAAAGAGATGTGTTATATGATATTATTTTTGTCAATATATATTTGCATATGGAAAAAATATGTAAGAATATACAATAAAATGTTTAAAGAGGTACTTTTGGTGCTGGCCTAATTGGTTTCATATTTATTTATCTGTCCTTTGTATATGATATATGAGTTTAGGCTAGAAATATGTATATATATAGAGAGAGAGATTGATTTATCTCAAGGAAATGCCTCACTCTGTTGTGGAAGCTAATAAGTCCCAAAGTCCATGGGTCAGGCATCACCTGGAGGCTTCTCCTGACTCATGAGGCTGCAGGGGCTGAGCAAGCCAGAGCTGGCAGGTCAGACTGTAGACTTCTGGGTCACAGGGCTACAGAAGCCAGTGAATCCCAAAGTCAGCAGATTAGAAACAAGCTGCCGGATCACAGATCTGTGGAGCTAAAAAACCAAACCAAACCCATTGCCATCAAGTCAATTCCAACTCATAGCAACCCTGTGGAGCTACTGAATCCCAAAGTCGGCAGATCAGACAATAGGCTGCTGGCTTAAGTCCCAAGAGCCAGAGGTCAGATGATGATGAGCTTGAAACAGGATCCAGACCCTTGTCTTAAAATTTTTGACTTAAAATCTATCTTATCCAGAATTATTATTGCTACTCCTGCACTCCTTTGAATACTACTTGCTCAATATTTTTTCCATTCTTTGATTTTTAACTTTGTGTCTAAGGTGTGCCTCTTGTAGGCAACGTATTGATGGGTCATTTTTTTTTTTTTTTAACCCCTTCTTCCACTCTCTGTCCCTTGACTGGTGCATTTAACCCATTTACATTCAGCATTATTAATGATAGGTATGGCTTCATTGCTGCCATTTTGTTCTACTTTTTTTGTGGCATTAGTAATGGTTTCTTGGTTCCACTTAATTTTCTATGCTGAGTTCTTTTGCTTATGGATTTTCTTTACTTATCAATCATTGTTGTTGGCTTTGTGTTTACTGAATCTTCTTCGTTTTCTTCTTCATTTTGGTGAGCAGATTTTTTACTTTGTGATTACCCTGAAGCTTACCTTAATCCTGTTAAAATTAAAATAGTCTGTTACATCTTGAAATTGTCTTGACTTCCTCCCCACATGGAAGTTATCTAACTACATCTTTTATTACCGCTTTCTGTTTGAAGTTGTCATTATTTACACCGTAACTCCTCTGGTTCTCTGTAGTCCTTTTTTTTAAAAAAAAAAATCTTTATTTTTCATTTACTTTTCCTTTTTTTAAATTTTATTGTGCTTTGAGTGAAAGTTTACAAATCAAGTCAGTCTCTCATACAAAAATTTATTACACCTTGCTATATAGACCTACGGAAACCCTGGTAGCATAGTGGTTAAGTGTTACAGCTGCTAACCAAGAGGTCAGCAGTTCAAATCTGCCAGGCACTCCTTGGAAACTCTGTGGGGCAGTTCCCCGTCCTATAGGGTCGCTATGAGTTGGAATCGACACGATGCCACTGGGTTGTTTTTTTGTTTTTTATATACACCTAATTGCTCTCCCCCTGATGAGACACCACACTACTTCCCTCTAATGTCTCTTTTTGTGTCCATCCCACCAGCTTCTGACTTCCTCTACCCTCTCATCTCCCCTCCAGATAGGAGATACCAACATAGTCTCATGTGTCTACTTGATCCAAGAAACTGATTCTTCACCAGCATCTTTCATTTTTGTGCGTGCTGTGAGGTATCGGTCTTATTTCATTTTTCTGCAGATGGATATCCAGTTATGCCAGCACAATTTGTTAAAAAGACTGTCTTTTCCCCAAGTAACTGAATTTGAGCCTTCACCAAATATCAGCTGCTCATATGTGGAGGGATTTGAGCCTGGATTCTCAATTCTATTCCATTGGTCTATGTATCTGTTGTTGTACCAGTACCAGGTTGTTTTGACTACTGTGGCAGTATACTGAGGCCTTCCACTATGGACTTCTTTTTCAGAAATGCTTTACTTATCCGGGGCCTCTTTCCCTTCCATATGAAGTTGGTGATTTGTTTCTCCATCTCATTAAAAAATGTTGTTGGAATTTGGGTCACAATTAATTGCATTGCATCTACAGATGACTTTGGTAGAATAGACATTTTTACACTGTTAAGTCTTCCTTTCTATGAGCAAGATATGTTTTTCTACTTATGTAGGTCTCTTGGTTTCTTGCAGAAGTGTTTTACAGTTTTCTTTCTATAAGTCTTTTACATCTCTGGAAAGATTTATTCCTAAGAATTTTATCTTCTTGGGGGCTACTGTAAATGATATTGACTTGATTTCCTCTTCAATGTTCTTTTTGTTAGTGTAGAGGAATCCACCTGATTTTTGTGTGTTTATCTTGTATCCTGATACCCTACTGAACTATTAGTTTCAGTAGTTTTCTGGAGGGTTCCTTAGGGTTTTCTGTGTGTAAGATCATGTCATCTGCAAATAGAGATACTTTTACTTCTTCCTTGCCAATCTGGATGCCCTTTATTCCTTTATCTAGCCTAATTGCACTGGCTAGGACCTCCAGCACAATGTTGCATAAGAGTGGTAATAAAGGGCATCCTTCTCTGGATCCCTATCTCAAGGGGCATGTTTTCAGGCTCTCTCCATTTAGGATGATGTTGGCTGTTGGCATTGTATAAATGCCCTTTATTATGTTGAGGAATTTTATTTCCTGTTTCTATTTTGCTGAGAATTTTTATCATGAATGAGTGTTGAACTTTGTCAAATGCCTTTTCTGCATCAATTGATAAAATCATGTGATTCTTGTCTTTTGTTTTATTTATATTATGGATTACGTTAATTGTTTTTCTAAAGTTGAACCATCCCTGCATACCTGGTATGAATCCCACTTAGTCATGGTGAATTATTTTTTTGATATGTTGTTGAATTCTACTGGCTAGAATTTTGTTGAGGATTTTTTCATCTAAGTTCATCAGGGATATAGGTCTGTAATTTTCTTTTTTTGTGGTGTCTTTACCTGGTTTTGGTGTCAGGGATATGCTGGCTTCATAGAATGAGTTTGGGAGCATTCAATACTTTTCTATGCTCTGAAATACCTTTAGTAGTAGTGGTGTTAACTTTCCTCTGAAAGCTTGGTAGAACTCTGCAGTGAAGCCATCCGGACCAGGGCTTTTTTTTTTGTTGGGAGTTTTTTGATTACCTTTTCAATCTCTTCTTTTGTTATGGGTCTATTTAGTTGTTCTACCTCCGTTTGTGTTAGTTTAGGTAGGTAGTGTGTTTCTAGGAATTCATCCATTTCTTCTAGGTTTTCAAATTCGTTAGAGTATAATTTCATAGCAATCTGATATGATTCTTTTAATGTCAGTTGAGTCTGTTGTAATATCACCCATCTCATTTCTTATTTGGGCTATTTGCTTCCTCTCCTGTTTTTCTTTTGTCAGTTTGGCCAATGATCTATCAATTTTGTTAATTTTTTCAAAGAACCAGCTTTTGGTCTTATTAATTCTTTCAATTGTTTTTCTGTTTCATTTAATTCTGCTCTAGCTTTTATTATTTGCTTTCTTCTGATGCTTGAGGATTTCTTTTGGTGCTCTCTTTCTATTTGTTCAAGTTGTAGGGATAATTCTTTGATTTTGGCCCTTCCTTCTTTTTGTATGTGTGCATTTATTGATATAAATTGACCTATGAGTACTGCTTTCTCTGTGTCCCAAAGGTTCTGATAGGAAGTGTTTTCATTCTCATTGGATTCTATAAATTTCATTGTTCCATCCTTAATGTCTTCTATAACCCAGTCTTTTTTAAGCAGGGTATTTTCAGTTTTCGATTTCTTTTCCCTGCTTTTTCTGTTATTGATTTCTACTTTTATGGTATTATGGTCAGAGAAGATGCTTTGTAGTATTTCAATATTTTGGATTCTGCTAAGGCTTGCTTTATAACCTAACATGTGGTCTATTCTACAGAATGTTCCATGTGCACTAGAAAAGAAAGTATACTTGGCTGCTGTTGGGTGGAGTGTTCTGTATATGTCTATAAGGTCAAGTTGGTTGACTGTGGCATTTAGGCCTTCTGTATCTTTATTGAGCTTCTGGAAATCCTGTCCTTCACTGAAAGTGGTATGTTGAAGTCTCCTACTATTATCGTGGAGCTGTCTATCTCATTTTTCAAGGCTGTTAGAGTTTGTTTTATGTTTCTAGCAGCCCTGTCATTGGGCCTATAAATATTTAATATGGTTATATCCTCCTGGTATATTGTCCCTTTAATTATTATATAGTGTCCTTCTTTGTCCTTTGTGGTAGATTTAACTTTAAAGTCTATTTTGTCAGAAATTAATATTGCCACTCCTGCTCTTTTTTGATTGTTGTTTGCTTGATATTTTTTCCCATCCTTTGAGTTTTAATGTTTGTGTCGCTAAGTCTAAGGTGTGTCTGTTGTAGGCAGCATATAGACAGATCGTGTTTTTTAATCCATTAGGCCACTCCGTTTTTTTATTGGTACATTTAGTGTAACTATGGATAGGTATGAATTTAGTGCTCTCATTTTGATGTCTTTTTTTGAGTGTTGTTGACAGTTTCTTTTTCCACTTAATTTTTTGTGCTGAGTAGTTTATCCTTATGTGTTGTCTTTTCCTCTTTGTTTTTGTTAATTTTGTTTCTACTGAGTCTCTATTTTTTTCTTGTATTTTACTCTGATGTGTAAGGTAGTTTGTCTCCTTTGTGGTTACCTTAATATTCACCTCTATCTTTCCAAATTTAAACCTAACTTGTATTTCTTTGTATCACCTTGTCTTCCTCTCCATATGAAAGATTTATGACTGCATTTCTTAGTCCCTCTTTATTGTTTTAACATCTTCTTTTGCATAACAACATTGCTGTTTCCCTGTTTTGAGTGTTTTTTTATCTTGATTTTTTTGTGTGTGTGATTTCCCTATCTGAGTTGACATGTGATTGTTCTGTCCAGTGTTCTAGTCTTGGTTGATACCTGATATTATTAATTTTCCAACCAAAGAACTCTCTTTAGTATTTCTCGTAGTTTCAGTTTGGTTTTTACAAATTCCCTAAACTTCTGTTTATCTGGAAATGTCCTAATTTCACCTTCATATTTGAGAGACAGTTTTTTTGGATATATGATTCTTAGCTGGCAATTTTTTTCCTTCAATATTTATAGAAGTCATCCCTTTGCCTTCTTTCCTACACAGTTCCTGCCAAGTAGTCTGAGCTGATTCTTATTGACTCTCCTTTGTAGACGGCTTTTTGTTTATCCCTAGCTGCTCTTAAAATTCTCTTTATCTTTGGTTTTGGCAAGTTTGATTATAATATGTCTTGGTGACTTTCTTTTAAGGTATACCTTATGTGGAGTTTGATGAGCATCTTGGAACAATATCTTCTCATCTTTCACGATATCAAGGAAGTTTTCTGCCAAGAAATCTTGAACATTCTCTCTGTATTTTCTGTTATCCCTTCCTGTTCTGGCACTCCAATCACTCGTAGTTTATTTCTCTTGATAGAATCCCACGTGTTTCCTAAGTTTTCTTCATTTTTTAAAGTCTTTTTTTGGATTGTTCTTCAAATATATTGTTGTCACGTGCTTTATCTTCAAGTTCACCAATTCTGCATTCCACTTACTCAATTCTTCTCCTCTGACTTTCTATTGAGTTGTCTACTTCTGTAATTTTATTGTTAATCTTCTGAATTTCTGATTGCTTTCTTCCTATGGATTCTTGCAGCTTATTAAGTTTTTTATTATGTTCTTGAATAACCTTTTTAATTTCTTCAACTACTTTGTCTGTGTGTCCCTTGGCTTGTTTTGTGTATTGCCTGATCTCCTTCCTAATCTCATTCCTGACGTGTTGAAGAGTTCTGTATATTAATGTTTTGAATTCTGCATCTGGTAATTCCAGGAAGGCACCTTCATCCTGAAGACTCATTGATTCTTTGTTTTGAGAGCTTGTTGAGGAGACCATGGTCTTTTTCTTTATATGACTTGATACTGACTGTTGTCTCCAAGCCATTTATAAGTTATCGTATTAGTTTATTTTACGTTTGCTTACCGTATCCTAGCTTCTTGCTTTGTTTTGCTCTGCCCAGATGGGTTGCTTGAGTGAGCTAGCTTGATTATTTTCACCTTTGGAACTCTGATGTCCTGTCCCCAGATGGCTAGAGCTGTTATCAGGTGTATCAGTCTAGGAGTCCATTCACTTATCTTGTATGAATTCAGCTCAGGTGTCCAGGTAGCTGATCATCAAGTGTGTGGTACAGGCTCTGTCCTACAGTCTTAGAGGGGCAGGGGTGATTGGTGTAGGTGCCAGTATCTGGCTGCAGCAGGGCTCACACTCTGAACAAGGCAGGGGGCTGAGAATCATCCCCCACGTGTCTCTCTGAGGAAAGCATTTCTCTGTTCCCTAGAGCATACAGGTGGGTGGGTTTTGCAGACAGACCTTGGACACCCAATGTTTTTGGCTGTAAGGACCGAGAGGTACCAGTTATCCTTGGACCCCTGTCGCAGGTGGCTAGGTGACGTGAGTGGAGCCACCAGTCCTTAGGCCCTTGATGTGGGTAGGTAAGGACCCTGTTTAATAAGTGAAGTGGTGTCAATCATCAAACACTCACCTCTCCACCACACAGCTGAAAGAGTTGTAGTCTGCCAACAAGGGCCTATTCTCCTGAAATAGGCCCACACAGGTCCACATAGAGGGTAAAGGTATTCAAAGTCAGGAGACACTTCTGTCCTGAGCTCCCCAGGTTAGTGGAGCTGGCAAATTATCTTTTCCCCCAGTTGCAAATTTATTCCTTCTCTAAGGCTGGGAAGATGGATCCAGGCACTCAAAAGGGCCTATTTCAGGGCCAGGGAAATCAACAGCCAGTGAAGTCAGCTAGGGGGAAAGGGGCACAATAAAACATATGTAAGTACTTAGCTTTTGCCAAGGGTGCCATTCTCCTCTGGTTCTGGAGGCTGGCTTTGTCTCAAGATGGTCATGTTGTAATGTGCTGGTTGGCAGGACACCTCCATTCGCTGTGTTTTCTTGCTTGCTGTTTTCATTCAGTTTCTTCTTCTAATCAGTGTTTGATCTAACTCTTTATCCTTCCATTTGATACTCAGGATTTCAGGACTGTCATCTGTATCTGGTCCACTTGGTTTCTCAGGTCTGTGCTGTAGAGGGATGGCATGCTGTGTCTGACTAAGCTGCCATCTTGGGCAGTCTCAACAATTGATTCTTAAGTAATGAAATAATGGAAGGAGGAAAAATAGTGAAACCTGAAAATTCTTTCATACATTAATTTGTTTGTTCAAAAATATATTTAATGTACTATTGCAACGGCAATGGCCTGATTGTCTTAGCCATCTAGTGCTGCTAAAACAGAAATATCACAAGTGGATGGCTTTAAAAAGAGTTTATTCTCTCACTGTCTAGTAGACTAAAAGTCCTAATTCAGGGCACTGGCTCCAGAGAAATGGTTTCTGCCTCTGTTGGCTCTGGAGGAACGTCTTTGTCATCAGTCTTTCCTTGGTCTGGAAGCATCTTTTCACAGGAATTTCAGGTCCAAAGGACATATTCTGCTCCCAGAACTGCTTTTTTGGTGGTATGAGGTCTTCTTGTCTCTCTGCTTGCTTCTCTCTTTTATATCTCAAAGAGATTAACCTAAGACACTATCTAGTCTTGTATATCTCATCAGTATAACTGCTGCTAATCCATTTTATTACATCATAGTGATAGGTTTTACAACATGTAGGAAAATCACATATAATGGTGAACAATCGAAGGTCTAATCCCTAGAATCTACAAGAAAATTCAACACCTCTAAACAAAAAGACAAATAATCCAGTTAAAAAAATGGGCAAAGGAAACAAACAGACACTTCACCAAAGAAGATATTCAAGTGGCCATCAGACACATGAGGAAATGCCCACAATCTCTAGCCATTAGAGAAATGCAAATCAAAACTACAATGAGATACCATCTCACCCCAGCATTACTGGCACGAATCAATAAAACAGAAAATAAGAAATGTCGGAGAGGCTGCGAGGAGATCAGGACTCTTATACACTGTTGGTGGGAACGCAAAATGATATAACCATTTTGGAAAATGATATGGTGCTTCCTTAGAAAGCTAGAAACAGAAATAACATATAATCCAACAATCCCACTCCTAGGAATATATCTTAGAGAAATAAGAGTCATCACATGAATAGATATATGTACACCTGTGTTCATTGGAACATTGTTCACCATAGCACAAAGATGGAAACAACTTAGATGCCCATCAACATGTGAATGGATAAACAAACTGGTACATACACACAATGGAATATTACCCAACAATAAAGGACAACAATGAATCTGTGAAGCATCACATAACATGGATGTATCTGGAGGACATTATGCTGAGTGAATAAGTCAATCACAAAAAGACAAATATTGTATAAGATCACTACTGTGAAAACTCATGAAAAGGTTTACATACAAAAAGAAACGATCTTTCATGGTTACAAAGGAGGGGAGGGGTGGGGATGGAACAACACTACATAGACAATAGATAAGTGGTAACTTTGGTGAAGGGTAAGGCAGTGCACAATACTAGGGAAGCCAGTGCAGCCTGTACAAGGCAGGGCCATGGTAGCTCCATAGTCACATCCAAACACCCTGAGGGACTGGATTTATGGGCTGAGGGCTGTGGGGACTGTGGTCTCAGGAACATCTAGCTCAATTGGCATAACATAGTTTATAAAGAAAATGTTCTACATTCTACTTCAGTGAGTAGCATCTGGGGTCTTAAAAGCTTGTGAACAGCCATCTGAGATACTCCACTGGTCTCACTCCTTTGGGAGCAATGAAGAATGAAGAAAACTAAATACACGAGGGAAAGATTAGTCCAAAGGATTAATGGACCACATCTACTATGTCCTCCACCAGACTGAGTCCAGTACAACTGGATGGAGCCTAGCTACCACCACTGACTGGTCCAACAGGGATCACAATAGAGGGTACCAGGCAGAGCTGGAGAAAACTGTAGATCAAAATTCCAACTCAAAGAGAAAGACTAGGCTTGCTGGCCTGACAGAGACTGGAGAAACCCTGAGAGTATGGCCCCCGGACACCCTTTCAGCTCAGTAATGAGTTTACTCCTGAGGTTCACCCTTCAGCCAAAGATCAAACAGACCCATGGAACAAAACAAGACTAAAGGGATGCACCAGCCCTGGGGCAGAGACTGGAAGGGAAGAGAGAAGAGGAAAGCTGGTAATAGGGAGTCCAGGGTTGAGAAGGGAGAGTGTTGACATGTAATGGAGTTGTTAACCAATGTCATATAACAATGTGTGTACTAACTATGTGATGAGAAACTAGTTTGTTCTGTAAACCTTCATCTAAAGTTCAATAAAAAAAAAAAAGTGAACAATCACATAAAATGTTGGACAATCACACAGTACTGAAAATCATGGCCCAGCTAAGTTGGCAGATATTTTGGGGCACAAAATTCAATCCATGATAACTATGTAAGGTGATGAATCCTGGGATGTAGAGGTAAAATTGCAATAATTTATAGCTAAATTATTCAATATTGATTTCATCCTGGGAAGCAATGAAGTTATATAAATAAATTGTTTTATTTCTCTTTAATGTATTTATTATCTTGACTTCTAAATGAACATTTTTTCTATTTTGAAATAAATCATAATAGAGAGAAAAGATATGTAATCATTTAAGTGGACTGAGTACATGGATAGGTTTGATATTAGCATTTTTCATTATTGTATCTGATTAAGTTAAGAAGAAAATAAAACAATACAGTTTATATGAATGAAGGTAATTTTAAAGCATTCCTGATGTTAGCTTTGCTGTTAAAAATAAAAAGAAGAAGAGGAAGAAGAAGGAAGAGGGAAAGGGGAAAGGGATAGGAAGGGGAAAGAAGAGGAGAAGCAGCAGCTCGCTATTGAAATTCAAGTATTGGTATAAGGATGTTTTACCATAAATAATACAATGAATACAGAAAATAGGAGAAAGGCACTAAAAGGACTTAAACATTCAATGCAAATCACTTTGGGATGCAGCTGTAGTCAGCCTAATGAAATAAAGTTGTATAACATTTGGAATAATAATTGGTCAAGAAAAACAAATTAAAGGCTTTACTTCATATTAAGAAAAAATTAATCTGAATTTGAAGACAATTAACATAGTCAAAAGTTATTGTCTTGTTTTAAATTTTTTAATATTAGGAATGTTGATAATTTTTATGTTACAACAGCATTCAAGTTTAAAAGACTTTACACTCTCACTCTGGTAGAGTTAAATTTTCATAGAAAAAGTAAAACTGATGAAATTGTGACCTTTTGTTTTACCTATGTCAACCTTGAAAAATGGAATTTAACAGAAAGTAAAAGAGTAAAATTACACAAAAGAATAAAAAGGAAAATACCCCCATATGTATAGGATGAGAGAGAAATATCTTAAATGTACTAAATGTAAATATATATATATATATAAATATAGAATAGGGGTTTTATTGGATAAACAGTAAATATATGTCAAGAGACTGTCCTGTGATGCACAGAATGAGTGACCTATTGGTTTTTGAATGAAAAAAAAAGTACATTAACATGGTGTCTTAGGGTTCTCTAGAGACACAGAACCATTGAAATAATATATATGTATGTATTTTTTTTTATGTATATATATATATATAAAACCCACTGCCGTCGAGTCGACTCTGACTCATAGCAACCCTATAGGACAGAGTAGAACTGCCCCATAGAGTTTCCAAAGAGCACCTGGCAGATTCAAACTGCCAATTTTTTTGTTAGCAGCCATAGTACTTAACCACTGTGCCACCAGGGTTTCCATATATATATATATATATATATATATATATATATATACATACACAGAAAAAAAAATGAGATTTACTTCAAGATATTAGTTAACGCAATTGGGAGGGGTGGATCTGGAAGATCCAAAATCCATAGGGGAGGCAGCAGGCTGGGGACATCTGTAGGTTTGAGTCCCATGATCCACAGTTCAGGCAATGGAGAGAATGCCAAGTAAAGAGAGTGAGTTCTGCCAAAGAATCTATTTATAGCCTGAAGGCATGACACATCCTAAGGAAAGTTCTTTTTCAACTATTTGATTACATTACATTACAGAAAGTGATTGCATTAGATTACACTGTGGAACAGTAATTAGTCTTGTATTTTCCAAGTCACTGAAGCCAAGTTGACACACGAAATTAACCACTACACATGATAAGTAACCACGATAATCTAGATATGGACTGGACACTACTATGCAGATAGACTTGATATCTTCAACTTAAAAAAGACATCTGCAAAATATCTACAGTTAATATCACATTTACTGGTTAAATGCTGACTGATATCTCCCTAAAATCAGAAACAAGGATGTCCACTCTCACTACATGGAGTTGGTACTGTACTGTAGATCCTAGATAGTGCAGTAAGGCTGGGAAGAGAAATAACAAAATATATACTGGGAAAGGGAGAAAAGTAACTGATGACCTGATATGTATGTAAAAAATCCTAAGGATTACAGACAAGAAAAAAAAAAAAAAATACTGTAACTAATAAGTGCGTTTACTATTAGCAAGATATAGGACTCAAAGTCAATATCAATTGTATTTATACCTACTAACATTGAACAATATGAAATATAAATATTAAATATCACTTATTATAAAACATCACTTATTACAGTACATAAAAATATAAAATAGGAATAAATTTAATAAAATACGCTTAAAACCTGTACCCTGAAATTTTTGAGAGAAATTAAAGGAGTCCTAAATATGTGAAGAATGATATACCATGTTCATGACTCTAAACACTCTATTTTGTAAAGCGATCTATTTCTTCCAAGTTCATTTATAGGTTAAAGGCAACGAAGATCAAATCCAGCAAGATTTTTGTAGAAATTTACAAGCTGATTCTAAAATGTATGTGGAAATGCAAAAGACCTAAAATGACCAAAACAATTTTGCAAAACAAAGTTGGAAGTTTTATCCTACCCTGAAAATAATAAAGACAGGGTGATATTGATGTAAGGATAGACATAAGGTATCTATGGAAGAGAATGTGAGTCTAGCAATAGACTCACACTAACATGCTGAATTTATTTTTAACAAAGGTGCTAGGATAATTGAATGGCAATTGTATAATTTTTACAATAAATAATGCTGTATAACTAGACATCCATGGGCAAAACAAAATGAGCATAGACCCCTACCTTACACCATATGCAAAAATTAAAGTGGATCATTAACTAAACATAAAAGCTAAAACTATAAAACTTTTAGAAGTAACCAGTAGAAAATCTTTGTGACCTTGGACAAAATGAATAATTTACGTGTCATCAAAATTAAAAACTGCTCTTGAAAAGTTGTTAAGAAAATGAAAAGGTAAGTCACCAACTGGAAAAATACATATATCTAAAAAATGACTTGTATTCAAAGTATGCAAATAAATCAACTCCATATGAAAAAAAGTAATAAAATAAATTTAAAAATCATCAAAATATTTGAACACATACTTCACAAGAGAAGATAAATTGATGACTAATAAGAACATCAATAAATCCAAAACCCACTGCTGTCAATTCCAACTCATAGTATGGTGGATTAATTACATTTGTGTGTGGCCTTTCTAGCCATGGTCTTGTAACTCCCACCCAGGTGATTGGGTGGGACTGCATGATAGGGTAATTGTGGCCTACCAAGGGGATTGGTCAGTTTTGCCTTAAAAGAGAGCCAATTCCAAAGAGAGGAAGGTCCTACTACCACCAAGGAAGAATGGTCAGGAGCGAAGAGCATGTCCCTTGGACCCGGATCCCTGTGCTGACAAACTCCTGGAAGCAGGAGACTGAGAGAGAGAGAAAGAGAACGAGCTGTATTCCTGAAGCTGGTGAGAAGCGGTTGCGGGCAATACCTCGAAACCGAGACTCGGCATACCGCACAGTCGGCTTGCAGACCCACAGAGAGAGAAAGCTGAGTGCCTTTGGGGAGAGACCTAGGGCCAGGGAGTGACATGCCTGCAAGCATAGTTGGGAAGAGGCTATCCTAATGGAAGAACTGTATCCTGAGTGTTCCTGAGCCTGAATTTTAACTGTTACTTCTCTAATAAACCCCATAATTATGGGTATGGTCTGTGAGTTCTGTGTGGCTATTGTAATGAATTATCGAGCCCAGCAGAGAAGTAGAGAGTGCTGTACAAGGGGCAGTTGATGTCTGAATTAGTAAAGATAACAGAGAGAGGCTTGTCTGGCCTCCATCTCATGGGAGTCAGCCTTGTGCTGATGATCTTTGTTCTCCTTCCCCTTTGCGGAGTTGGGGGAGGTCCAACACTTGCCCCAAGCTGTTTTTACAGGTGGTATCAGAAGCAGAATCCTTTGCAATGGCTCCAGACTCGTGATAGCATGGAACTTTGTACGAGAAAGAACTAAGGGGCTTGGAAAGTGAAACTTTTGATTCTTAGATGATTGCTTTTGTTACTGTTACCTGTAATGGCTGGAAAGCCCCACCTGGAGTGGCCTGGGGCAAGAACCAGGCCAGATAAACAGGATGATTGATAGGGGGCCAGGGGTCTTCTGGTTACACCCAGCCAGAGGTCCAAGGCCATATCCAAATCAATGAATGAGAAGGTGTAGAGAAGGCTAAACTGGAATGTTTTAAAAGGGTTATATGTTTAGGATTATGCATTTATCTGAATGTACTATGGATACTGAATGTTTCTCCTACTTAATGTTGTAAAGCAGACCTACATGCATGGTCGAAATGAATATTGGATATTATAGATTATAGAGAGTGTGTAACTCTGCCTTCAGCCAATACTTGATTGGATATGCTAAAAGAGAACTAGGATTCACCCAGGAGAAACACAAGTTTTTTGTTTTAAGCCAGCAGCCTGTGTATAGAGTGGAGGTTTAGGTCAAAAACCTGAGCCCTGTCAGATTTACTTTTGAAAAGATGTGCACATAGCAGCCCTATAGGACAGGGTAGAGCTATCCAATAGAGTTTCCAAGGCTATAAATCTTTATAGAAGCAGACTGCCACACCTTTTTCCTGCAGAGCAGCTGGTGCATTTGAACTGTCAAACCTTTCAGTTAACAGCCAGGTACTTAACCACTGTACCACCAGGGCTCCAAGTACAAAACAGGAATAGATGCTCAACCGCATTAGTTACCAGGGAAATAAAGTAAAAAATTATAATGAGATACCACCACATAACCATTAAAATGCTTAAAAGTTTTTAAAATAACAGATAATACTAAGTATTGGCCTGTGTGTGGAGCAAGTAGAACTCTTCATATATTGCTGGTGGGTATAGGATTTCGTGAAGTCCTGCAGTAAAGAAACCAGTCTAAGTGTAACCCTGGCATTCCAAATTTATTTCACATCTATAGCCAAGATCAGAGTAACAAATGGTAACTTTTTATGGTATTCTTAGTCCATATTTTCAAATGTTGGAAGGGCTTGTTTATAGTATTTAAGTCTAATATTTCTATCAGTAGTCTTCATATCGTGATAGCTATTTATTCAGTATATTGTCTTCAGAGCAAATAATGTTAATTGATTTCAAGGCAGTGGTGAGTACCCTGCATAAAGCTCTAGACTAGAGATGGGGCTACTTGATTCTTAACCTGGCTGTACTACTGTGGAAAGGTAATGCAATCAGAGCTTCTCTCCTTTACATTGTAGAGTAGGGGCTCAAAGAATAGCCTCAGCTTTCTTCCAATTCTAAAATAATATTTTTTCTATTTATTTTTGCATCTCGTTTAGTAGTAAACCCACAATACCAGCTTATTAAATTATTTTTCAGTTTTTCACTGAAAAAGGAACAAATTAATTTAAAAAGACACAGAGAGAGAACACTATCAGTTCCTTCAAAGAAAACCATTTTATCTCTTCAGGTTGTTGGAGTACTCATAAGAATCTGCTATTTTCCAGTGTCACAAAATTACCATAAAAGTTCCAATAGCTTCTTGGAACCAGCAGAAGCAGGGAAGAAAGGGTAGGAAAGTAATTTCACATCAGTGTTTCTCCTTATTGGTTTAAGCAAAAGTAATGTATGGATTGAGGCAGGGGACAATTAATGTTGGTAATGAGTTAATGCTGACCCTTGTGGTTTGAAGGACCACCCACAGATCACCACTCTTCCACATTTGATACATACATGTTGGTTTTAGAATTTTTCTTAAAAAAAAAAAAAAAAACCAAAAACACAAGGTTTATTTTTAAACAAAAAAAAGACCTACAGCTATGGTTAGAAAAGATAGAAAATACTCCTTTTATGTAGCTTGTAACCTGAATACTTCCCCCACAGCTCTAGCAGTTTTCAGAGCTAAGAATTCTTACCTGTCCCTGAAGTCCGTTAACAAAATAGTATGCCATAAATAAATCACAAAAATCCTTAAATCAAACCATAAAATATATCAGTTAATAATGTGGCTATAAAAAAATGAACATATTTTTTCAAGTCCTTGTGTTTTGTATTTTATAGATCATAAAGTCAGTTCTTTCTCCTGAGGTGAAGTGAAAAATTAATGTCATAAAATACCTAACTATACTGAATTTTATCCTGTGGGAGAAAACAGGAATTCCCTATTTTATTTTTATTTTGTTCTAAAATGAAGTACAGCCTTAAAAATATTTCTACTACTATAAATGAAGCATTGAACTCATATAACTGTAAGTGCCAGTCAGTTAGCAGTCAGTTAAAATTAGAGCAATCAAGTACCTCTTCAGGAAAAAAGAAACCATTCCTGAGATGATACATTTAAAAATACAACTTTAAAAATGTAAACAAAATTAAGTTTATTTGGCTTATAAATTCCATCTGGCATATGTTTACATTTCTCTTCAATGGGTAACTTGAGGGCTATTTTATACTATTGTGTCCAAAAATGCAAGTTCAATAGGAATAATTATGCATACTACATGAAGGATTTTATATACAAACAAAAACAGTAAACTTTGACAGAAAATTCGAGAAATATAAAGTAATTGGCATGGATGCGCTGTGGTCCCAGTGCTGCTTACTTGGTGGTGTGAGGTCGCCAACTCTGCTTGATTCCCTTTCCTTTTTATGTCTTGAGAGATAAGGCCACACCGCAGGGAAACTCCCTTTTGTATTGTATCAGGAATGTGACCTGGGGAAGGGTGTTACAATCCCACCCTAATCCTTTTTAACATAAAATTATAATCACATAATGGAGGACAACCACACAATACTGGAAACCATGGCCCAGCCAAATTGATACACACATTTTTTGGGGGACATAATTTAATCCATGACAGACATTGTGAAAGCAATAAGAACATAAATTGATAAGCAGTCTCAGAAGCATGCTCAACCTCTTTTCCTACATAAACTTTCCACCTACCTGCAATAGATATTTTTTAAGGAGGCAATTTACCTCCAAAATGATCAATACAATATATGCTTCATTTAAACATTTTCTGATAACCAATTTGCTATTAATTTAAAGCATATGTAGACAGCATTTTGTACAGATAGATGGGAAGACCCAGCTCACTGACAGCAGTTCATGTCTTGTATCTGCATGCAATCCATACTATTGGGGTTTGGATAGGAGGTGGGGATAGGACAAGAAACTCCAGGCAAGAGGAGAGTAGGTCATCTATATATATGGCTGACTAATCAGCATTCCACCATGAATTGCTCTAAGGAGACTTCATTTAAAACTTCTGAAGCCTTAAATTTCCCATAAAATCCAACCCACCAAGTAGTTTTCCTTTGAATAAAAGACTATGTGTTCAGATAAGTGGAAAAGTGGCTTCAAGATAAAAAAGTGATCTCTATTCCTGCTTGGGAAAAGAATCTGTATTGTTGGTGGTTGAAACAACAAATTGGAAAAATGTGACAGTAAACCGAGGTTTAGATAACCGTCCAGCCTGGCTAGCATTCTGTGTTTACTTGTTATTGTGCCAAGCTGAGCTTTATTTGACAACTGCAAGGAAAAAACTAAATCTCTGGGGACAGGTGTACTTCAGAGACCAAAAAGTTTGATTTCACCCAACAAAAATTGAAATTAACTTCCACATTCTTCAGTAATATAGGTGTCTGGTCTATATTTCATTTCTCCTTCTCTATCCCTCTATCTCCTTAATGCACTTTGACCTTGGTATCTTATAGTTCATTTGTAGCTCGTGCCATTCTTTCCACTGTGTTGTTGTTAGGTGCTGTCAAGTCAGTTCTGACTCTGTACAACCTTGAAGCACACCTTTCCTGACTTTAAACCACACAACAGAATGAAACACTGTCTAGTCCTTCACCATCCTCACAATTGTTGCTATACTTGAGCACAAAACTGCAGCCACTGTGTCAATCCATCTCATTGAGGTCTTCCTGTTTTTCGATGACCCTCTACTTTACCAAGTATGATGTCTTTCTCCAGAGACTGATCCTCCCTGAGGGAACATGTGACAAAGTTACAACATCAGTACAAGAGGCAAAGTCTTGTCATCGCAGCTTCTAAAGAGCACTCTGGCTGTATTTCTTCCAAGACACATTTGTTTGGTCTTCTGGCAGTCCATGGTATGTTTAATATTTTTTGCCAACACCATAATTCAAAAGCATCAATACTTCTTCGGTCTTACTTATTCATTTTCCTGCTTTTGCATACATATGAGGCAATGGAAAATACCCGGGTTGGATCAGGCACACCCTAGTGTTCAAAGTGATACTTTTTGCTTTTCAAAATTTTAAAGAGGTCTTTTGCAGAATATTTACCCATTGCAATATGTTGTTTGATTTCTTAACTGCTGCTTCCATGAGTGTTGATTGTGGATCCAAGTAAAACGAAATCTTTGAAAATTTCAATCTTTTCCCTGTTTATGATGATGTTGCTTATTAGTTGCTTAGTGTGAGGATTTTTATTTTCTTTATGTTGAGGAGTAATCCATAATCCATACTGAAGGCTGTAGTATTTGATCTTCATCATTAAGTGCTTCAAGCCCTCTTCTGTTTCAGCAAGCAAGGATATGTCATCTGTATATCACAGGTTTTTAATGAGTCTTCCTCCAATGGTGATATTGTGTTCTTTTTCATGTAATCCAGTTTCTCAGATTATGTGCTCAGCATACAGATTAAATAAGTATAGTGAAAGGATACAACCTTGAAGCACACCTTTCCTGACTTTAAACCACACAGTATCCCCTTTTTCTGTTCAAACGGCTGCATCTTGATCCATGTACAGATTCCTCATTAGCACAGTTAAGTGTTCCAGAATTCCCATTCTCTGCAATGTTTTCCATAATTTTTTATGATCCACACAGTTGAATATCTTAGCACAGTCAATAAAACACAGGCAATCATTTTCCTGGTATTCTCTGCTTTCAGCCAGGATCCATGTGACATCAGTAATGATATCTCTTGTTCCATGTCTCCTTCTGAATCCAGCTTGAGTTTCTGGCAGTTACCAAGATAGTGTCTCATTTAACCCTCTTGCATAACAAAGATCATGATCTTCCTTTTTCCACAAGAAAATTAAGGTTCGGGGAGCTAAATGCCTTTCCCAAGTTCACAGAAATACTCAATGTCTGAGTCAGGATTTGAACTTATTTCTCTCTGATCTCAAGCCATCATTATTCCTACCATAAATTTTCCCTTTAGAAATCTGAGGGCTCCAACTTCCATTTTAAAGTGGTTTGCATTCCATGATCCAGTTTCCTGAAATAAAGACATGGAAGAAGATAAAAGAAACCATAAAATCTTAATAAGCTAATCACTATTTTTAAAATATAAACAGACATTCTGTTACAAAGGATGACACTTCTGGAATAAAAATTACAATTGGTCACTCACCATTTTATTACGTTAGAAAACTGAGTAGGCTGCCTTTTGCTATATCAAAAAGGCCATGAGTTTACCTGAAGCGGCACTGGTTCAGAAATTTCAACATTTAGGAACAAAGGACGGAAAGAAGAAGTAAAGGAAGGAAGGAAGGAAGAAAAGGAAACAAAAAGGTAAACTACATAGAAAAGAGAAGGGGATTTGCTGGAGCACATTTTATACTGAAAGGTGTGGGACCTGATTCAAGTACTGTAAATATGGCTGGAGACAGAAAGAGACTCGACAGAGTGTATAATTGAGATTAGATTGTCTTATTAAGCATTTTTTAAATAAGACAGGAGATACATAGATACATTCATACACACATATGAGAATTATGTTCATGTATTCTATATATTCTGAATATTAGAAAGCCATAGTAGAGTCCCATTAATTTTTATCTCAAGCAGGGGAGTCATAGCAGATAAAAGCCAGCCTCTGGATATGGAAGTGGGAGCTGTGCCTGTTTACAAGCCATATGACCATAGAGCTGAGGTAAGACTTCACCAGCTCCTAGGAGGACAGAGGGGGAAAATAACAATGAACAAACAAGCATGTGGCAAGCTGTATAGTTAGCATAAGTTTCTCTGTATTTCCAAAAAAATACTGTATGAGATGCTGGAAATTATAGTACAGGCCAAGGGAGTTTCTGACAGAACTCATAAAAATGATTCATGAAGAGATCCAAACATTTTTTGAGAAAACAACTTTTCATCTCAATAAAATGCTGAATATTATGATCTCTAGAATCGACTTGATGGCACTGGGTACTGGGTTTTTTAGGTAACAAGTACGGCAATGGGTTTTTTGGAGGTAACAAGTGCAAAGCTACTTAATTAATAGGTTGAAATAAAACACTTTGATTTGAAAAAAGTGATACTGGGAAAAAAATTGCATGAAAACTAAATGCAAAATCCTGCATGGGAAGCAGTGAAAAAAACAAAAGTTAAACTAGAAAATTGAGTCAATTATATGAAAAATGAGCAAACTCTTCTTAAATGCAGGAAGAAAAATTATTGAATGTTAGAAATAATTAGACTGAGAGAAATAAAAATACTGAACAGATAACTTATACAGAAATTATAGTTTTTTTTTTGTTGTTGTTGTTTTTCCTGAAAACGAGACCAGAACAACAGGGATAGAAACAATAATAAAATATTTAACAAAAGAACACTCTTAGTGATAATTAGAGATCTGAACACACAGATTAAAACAGTTTATAGAGTTTCAGACCCACATGTATACACATCCTGAGGAGCTTTAGAATTACGAAGATGAAGAACAAAACAGGTAATTTACAATGGAAAAATATTCAGGTTTTTCTCAGGCTTCTCTGTAACTCCAGATTTCACAAGAAAATGGAGCAAGGTTTACAGAGTTTTCAAGATAAAAAAGGATGGTCTTAGTTGGGTCCTTCCATACAGGAACTGTGAGAGAAAGATTCGAGCGCAAGTAGTTTACTTGGGAGATTGTCCCAGGAGACACCAGGAGGAGAGTGGAGAAGTGAGACAGAAGAGAAATGCATTATCAAGCAAGTCATCCCCAGGGGCTTAATGCTCCCAGGGAACTCTGGGAAGCGGTATAAAGCATACATATCAGAGTTAACCAACCCAGGGGGAAAGGGAGCTGAGGTTTTTATCTACCAACTTCTATTACTCATTGGTGGACAGATGCTTCTGGGAAGTGTTGATTTCCAGGTACATCCCACTTGCTACATAGGCAAGCATAGTGAGTAGGGTGCATTTCAGTAGCCTGAAAGGATCTAATGCAAAAGGATGCAAATGCTGTTAGATGGAAGCCTGCCCCACTGAAATGTAAGTGCTGAGGGCATATGGGCAGGTACGAATAACACACACTACAAAGTCACACCCAAGAATTTTATAGTCACTATAATTGTCTTCCCTATGTCAAGGCAGCAAAAAGACATAGTCGGAGAGACAAAAGTTTAGAAAATGCACCTCCTTCAAAATAATTACTTTAAGAAGTGTTACAGCTAAATAAGTGATAAATCAGAATTTAGTAGTCAAGAATCTTGTTTTTGTAGCATAAAAGAATTGGAGGATGGCTCTTTGGGAATTCCAACAAATAGTGCTTCTGCCTCTACTGCCAGACTGTTGAGGAGAAACATCTGCACACCATTCCTGTTTTTATGAGTAATACTAATGGACTTCTAATTAAAAAATAATAATAATACCCACCATTCATTGAGTTTTAGCATGGTCCAGGCACCCTTCTAAGTACTGGATATGCATTATTTCACGTAATTCTCTGAATAACTTTTTGAGGCAAGTACTGTTATTATCCATATATCAGAGATGAGGAAAGTAAAGCAAAGTATTGTTTACTTGGGTTCACTCATTAGTGAGTGGTGGAAAAGGGATATTCTGTCAGTTTACCTTGAAATATGCTCTCTTCAAAATGGTGTCCCATTAATGCCGCAAAAGAAATAAGCCTCATCTGTAAACAAGCACCATGCTGGTTGTGCTCGCTATTATTTTCTCAGGGTCTGGCAGAGGGCCAGGTATAAAACAGGAACTCAGTAAATATTTGTCAAATGTTGAGTTTCGTTATAAGTTATATTTCCTCCCAAGGAAAGAAATTCTATTGGAGATAAATTCCCCTAGAAAAGTATTTTCCCTGAGCATAGTACAAGAGTGTATTGAGAATTCCAATTAAATTATAAAAGGCTACGTTAAAAGGAAAATAAAACAGTACTGTGCCAAGAAAACAAGTCTATAAATAAACAGCTAAGTAATAGTGGTGGTGACTTTGTTAGTGAACTATGGATAAACTTCACCTTTTTCTTTGCATTGTGTTCAGTATGTTTACTCACATACGATTCAATGTACCATAAAGTTGAGTTATTCAGAAGTTCTCTATAGAGCAATAAGTAAATAAGTATTTCAATTACCTTTGACTTGGACTAAAGTAATTTACAGGTGGATACACCTGTCATAGTTTTGGATCCTAGAGACCTGCTTTACTGTTGTTTCTGCTCATAGCAACAGACCCTACAAACCAAGGCAAAGTACAGCCAGTTTTTTATGTGCACCTGCAATGGCAAACAAAATACAAATTCTTTGGGTTTACTATCATTGGGTCTCCAAGACAATTGTTCTTAAAGATAATCTTATTTGGCTTTAGTCAGAGTTTATTCTTTCTAGAATTTGGAATGGTGCCCTTTCTAAATCTTGTTATAAAGATTTATGTAAAACTTATATATAAGATCTTTCTTCCTTTGAATCAATTCTTAGCTGGCCTGGAAACCTTTTTTTTTTTTTTTCATTGCATTAGACTTAAGAGTGGTATCACTTGGTCTCCAACTGGAAAAGAGCCAGTCACATAAATCTTTTCCTGTTATTCAGTAAATCCAAGATAAATCTGGAGCTGGGCTCAATAATCAGTCCACAATGTTAGAGTCAGGTGATAATTCCTCACCTTCCTGCCTTAGATAGTTCTAACCTAGGCCCTTACTAGAAAGTACAGCAATTAAAATTGTAAACTATTGTCCATAAATAATTCTTGATAACTGCAAATAACTCTTAATTACAAAATGTAAAATGATTAAATACGGGCAATATATGTTCTTTAGTTCACGTAGGTTTTCTTTTTCATTCCTCAAATTGCTTTTAATTTTAAGATTTATTCCTGAATTGTGTAAAAAGTTTACTGGAGGCAACTCACGTATGATACTAAAATTGCAAGATAATGCCTTTAATATCTCTACTTGAAATAACACATGTGAAAAACAAAAGCCACTTCACCTTTGGTATTTATATGAATTATATAAATATTATTTAATATTAAAAAATCAATAATGGAATAGATTATAAAGAAAAGACTATCAACCTAAATTTGACCAAGAGATAGTTACTCTTAATAAATTGATCATAATCTTTCTAGATATCAATTTTGCATATAAATTTACATATACAGACACATACATAAATCTAGATATAGCTAGGACTCTACATTCCATAGAGCAACATGATTTATTAATCTAATGTATGTCATAAAGATCCTTCCTTGGAATTCAATGTAACTGTATATAATCTTTCTAATAGCTGTATAGTATTTTTTTTTGTATAGCTTTATTTATTCAATCACCTTTCTATTGATGGATATGTATTTCCAATTTTTTAACTTATGAACATTTTGAAATATTCTTTTATATATAAAATTTGTGCCTTTGTCCAATATTATATTTGAATAAATTCCTGAAAGCATAATTACCAAGCCAAAATATGTAACATTTTATATTCCAGAAAGTAGAAACAAATTAAGAAAATTCAAATGCAACTTAATAATGCTAGGAACTATAATTTTAGTACAGTTGCCCAGTGATCAACACTGCTGTGACTATTTTATGCTGTAATAATCATTTTGGTTGGTATCAGAGAGAAGGTAATTAGACAATTGTACGTCACGCCCATTATCAACTTACCCAGGAATCCTGCTTTTCTGTCTCATAGCAATGGGTCCTTACTAATCTATGGAGTCTTCAAGTTATTCAGTGTGTTTCTACACAGATCCTTGGGTGGGGGAACTTCTTACCAAATTTAGATACAAATTTTAGCATTCCCATGTTGTTTGTGGCTGCTCTAATAACAACAGTCATAAATTATAAATGTGATTATGAACTTCACATCACCAAACAAGTATAAAAGAATTGGAAAAGCAAAAATAAGTTGAAAACCAAACTGAATCCATGCGAAATACTGGAATGCAATCTCAGTCTAAGACTGGATGTGATTTATCTTTTCCAGAAGAAAAAAATCACAGAAAAGCAAGACAATTCTAACATTGAAGCAGTGATAGGAGTAAAGGTAAACCAATGGAACAGGAAATCACTGGACATATTTGTTTAAGAAAGCTTACAGCTCTACTTCCTGCTCCCTGGTTCCATTTTCAAGGCAGCAAAGTCTTGTAATGGTTCAGTCCTTGTTTTCTTTCTTTTTTTTTTTTTGGACCTTTTATTGATCGCACTCCACCACTTGCTTATCGGTTTCTCATACTGTGGCGGCTTGCATGTTGCTGTGTGCTGGAAGCTATGCTGCCAGTATTTCAAATACCAGCAGGGTCACCCATGGTGGACAAGTTTCAGTGGAGCTTCCAGGCTAAGACAGACTAGGAAGAAGGAACTGGTGGTCTACTTCTGAAAAAAACTGGCCAGTTTTTTATGAATAGCAGTAGAACACTGTCTGGTACAGTGCCAGAAGATGTGCCCCTACAGTTGGAGGGTACTCAAAATATGATTCGGGAAGGGCTGCCTCCTCAAAGTAGAGTCAAACTTAATGACATGGATGGAGTAAAGCTTTTGAGACCTTCATTTGCTGATGTAGCATGACTCAAAATAAGAAGAAACAGCTGAACATATCCATTAATAATAGGAATGTGCAATGTACGAAGTATGAATCTAGGAAAATTGGAAGTTGTCAAAAATGAAATGGAACACATAAAGATCAATATCCTAGGCATTAGTGAACTGAAATGGAGGGGTGTTGGCCATTTTGAATGGGACAATCATATGGTCTCCTATGCTGGGAAAGATAAATTGAAGAGGAATGGTGTTGCATTCGTTGTTAAAGACATTTCAAGATCTATCTTGAAATACAACCCTGTCTGTGATAGAATAATATACATACACCCACAAAGAAGTACAACAAATATGACTATTATTCAAATTTATATACCAACGACTAACACCAAAGATGAAGGAATTGAAAATATATACCAAATGAGGCAGTCTGAAATTGATCAAAGATGCAATCAAGATGCATTGATAATTACTAATGATTGGAATGTGAAAGCTGGAAATAAAGAAGAAGAGTAGGTAGTTGGAAAACATGGACTTGGTGATTGAAATGACCCTGGAAATCCCATACTAGGATTTTGCAAGACCAACAATTTATTCATTGCAAATATCTTTTTCAATAACATAAATGGCAACTACACACTATATATACATACATGGTGACTATACATATATGAGGAAAGCAAGAGGTCATTAAAAAGACAGGAAAGAAAGAAAAGACCAAAATGGATGTCAGACGAGACTCTGAAACTTGCTCTTCAACATCGAGTAGGTAAAGTGAAAGGAAGAAATAATGAAGTAAAAGAGCTGAATAGAAGATTTCAAAGGACAGCTTGAGAAGAGGAAGTAAAGTACTATGATGACATGTCCAAAGACCTGGAGTTAGAAAACCAAAAAGAAGAACACACTCAGCATTTCTCAAGCTGAAAGAACTGAAGAAAAAATTCAAGGCTCAAGTTCTGACATAGGTATTAAACAAGCTCCCTCTTTTCTCCTACACTTGTTGAATGATGTGGTAAGATCAAAGACTTAGCTGTGAAGTTTTTACATTGCAAAAGACGGAATAAGCCATTTGGTCTGCACTTATACTAGATTGTGGTTGCTTTTAGTAAAGTAAAAGATTTCCAACCTGAGGTCAGGTCTCTCTCATCAGGCTCTACATTAAGTTTGGGAACCAAGCCATTGTCCTCTGTACATCTGTTGCTCCCTTGAGTATATTGCAGAATAAGCTGGTAAGATTTAGGTGTTTCTTAGGCCCTTACTCAATAGCATCTTAAAGTCACCCTTTTATTTTCTGGCATCATTTCAGCAAGTTAAGCAAGAATAATGCGTAGGAAACATTCAAAGACAAAATCCCTAGTGAATAGCGAGCTCCTGACTTTGGAAGAGGTCTTAGGGCTTTTGTTAATCAAGCGCATGGCAGGCTTAGTGTTTCCAACCCCACTTACTAGTTTATGGGAGCAAATTGTTATTATCTTGTGTCACGGATTGAATTGTGTCCTCCAAAAATATGTGTCAACTTGGTTAGGCCATGATTCCCAGTATTCTGTGTTTGTCCTCCATTTTGTGATTGTAATTTTATGTTAAAAAGGATTAGGGTGGGATTGTACACCACCCTTACCCAGATCACATCCTTGGTATACAGGGAGTTTCCCTGGGGTGTGGCCTGCACCACCTTTTATCTCTCAAGATAAAAAGAAAGGGAAGCAAGCAGAAAATGGGGACCTCATACCACCAAGAAAGCAACACCAGGAGCAGAGCATGTCCTTTGGACATAGGGTCCCTGCACCTGAGAAACTCCTTGACCAGGGGAAGATTGAGGACAAGGACCTTCCTCCAGAGCCAACACCTGGAGCCGATGCCCTGAATTTGGACTTTTAGCCTATTGTACTGTGAGGAAATAAATTTCTCTTTGTTAAAGCCACCCACTTGTGTTTGGGGTCATGGTCACAAGGAAGTTTCAGATAGCAAGAAGGGTGCATTCAAATCAGGCAGATATTCAAAGGGTTAATATTCTGTCTTTTAGCTTATTAATGTCAGGCGTTGGCAGATGGTATTGAATTGGCTGCTCTAATTCTCTTCATTATTAACTTAGGGTAACCCATCAAGGGTCAAGAAAGTCCATGGTAAGGTCAGTATCTGGAGAGTGATGTGCTGTGTACAAAACCTCTCTGTGGTGCCCCTCCAGGTGCCCTCGATTGGCTCTGATTACTTCACTAACTCCTGATTTCTAAAAATTTGTCTCAGGTTTTCTTTTACTGCTTTAGTCTGTACCTTTGAAATGCCTGATTCAATGTACTGAGTTTCTTTGGATTTGTTAGCCAGAAGGGGGGAGAGAGCAGGGAGTGGGTAGAGCATGAGAAATAAAGGTTAAAACATTCGACCTCAGGGTCTTGTCTCTGAAACAGGAAACCCTGATTCCCCAGGGCTTGAAAGAAATGTGTGGACAAAACAGCAATATTGCCCTATATTTAAGGCTTGACTGGGATGAATTTTGGACTTTAGTCTCAGAGTCACTGAGAGACATAAAAACCTGTAAAATGTAAGGCCTCCCTGAGATGTGCTCAGGGGACACTAGCAGTATTCTGCAAGGTGGCCCATCTTCCTTTTCCTACTAATTCTGATCTCTGTTCATGTAGGCAGGCAAAGTGGAAGTGAGAAGCCAAAAATCCCTGGATCAACCTTAAGGGACCTGGGATCCAGTCTTGACTGCCAGTGGGCAACTATGCAAACTTGGAGCAAATGTGATCTCCATAAGCTGCAGTTTGCTCATCCATAAAGCAAGACCAGGAGGGTTTGTGGTGGAAAATGGACCCAGAGGCTTAATAATTTAAGCATTTATAGAATAGCTACATAAGAAGGACAATAAAGGAGTCACACAGTTCTTGCTGGGAAAGAAATTTCAGTCACATTGTTCTGGTGGCATATATGTGCCTGGCTATAAAACATTAATATCTTTATTAGTTTGGTTTATGGGGATAGAGAAAATGTGGTCATATCTGGGAAAATAAATATGTTGACATATTACAATCTATTTTATCTTGAAATAGTATATTCAAGGTCAGCCAACAGCTGTGTGCAGAAAGGTTTTATATAAATAGCTCTTTATATGGAAAAGTATTATCAATATCAGTAATTATGGAAGTTAAATAATCTGCGAGTGAGATACTTAACATTGTAAAAGAAGGCTATAAGGACAGAAAGATGTGAAGGCCAATTATTTTTGGCTGACACAAAGGATTAGAGGGGCAAAAAGTAATACCTATAAAAAAAAAAAAAAAAAAGCCCAAAATATCCATTTAGTTACTTCAAAAGGAATATGCCAATATCGGAAAAACAAAATATTTAATCCATTCATATAATAAGCAATGAGACTATGACTCAAGAATTAAATATATAAAGTAATCAGAAACATTATGATACTACATTGAAAAGTACATTAAAGATGTAAGATTAACCACGTATTTATGTCTGCATTCTAAAATTTCACAAAATTGACACTAAGTTATTATTTTGAAAGACAAGTCAATAAAAAGTAAAAAAAGAGAGAGAACAGGACAGAATGTGATAGCAATACAATTTTGGAACCTAGAAAGCAGAAGAACATGTGGCAACTGAATTGATGAACTGGTGAAAAAAGAACCTAAGCTTACAGTGTTAAACTTTGTTGATAGGAATCAGCACAATGACCACCTTTGTGCAGAGGTAATTAACTAGCAAGGGACAAGAGGGAGCTTTCTAGAGTGATGGATACATTCTATATTTAGGGGTAGTGGCAACACGCATGCTTACTTTTGTCAAAAGTTATTGAACTGTAAACTTAAAATCTGTGCATTTTCTTGTATGTAAATTTTATCTCCATAAAGAAAGAAAGTATATATATTGTACTATGTGTCTTTTGGACCCCTTCTCTCTCTCTTCTCTAAGAAATGTGGTAGCCAGGTTTACACTTCCAAGATAGGAGATTGGCAATAACTTTTCTGAGAAAAAAATTGACCAATCCGAAAGGAAATAAGAAAGATGCCGTTTAAAGAGGTGTGTCAATGAAACCACCCTTCAGTGAAATCCACCAGTCAACAAGCCCTGTCTTCCAATCTGCCTTCCAGTATCTCACACTTTAATATGCATAAATTGTTCAAGGGCACCAGCCATTTGACAAAAGCCTCTAATTGGAACAACGGAAGATAAAAACAAAACAAAAAGCACACAACTTGAAAACAAAGCTGGGAGGAACTATGTAAAACAAAGCTGAAAAGAATTTTTTTTTCAAATATCTATAAATAGTAGCCTATGGGAAGCTATTATACATTCTGCATCTACAAAACAAGAAAAGAGTGCTATGATGCTATGAAAAGGAACATGTGAGGGACAAAAGCTGCTTTTAAAATTAAAAATATTAATTGCCTACAACTTTAGAACTCTCCCAGAGTAGAAAAAATAGGAACAATGCCCAACTCTTTTCATAAGGCCAAAATAGCCTTGATATTGATGAGAATATTTAAAAAAAAAAAAAGAGAGAGAGAGAGAGAAATTATAGGCAAATCCCTTTTCATGAACGCAGGTGCAAAACTCTTAAAACATTAGTAAATCAAATTAAGCTATACATAAAGCTATATATCAGGACAAAGATGAGCTTATTCAAAAGGTATTACTGGATTATTATTTTTTGCTATGAGTTGGAATAGCCTTGATGGCAATGGGTTTATTTTTAACTCAAGTAATTTAATTCATCATATTAATAGAAAAAAAATCCATGTTATAAAATCCAATACGCAATCATGAAAAGAAAAAGTAACTCTTAGCAAATTTGGGATAGAAGAGGACTTCCTTATCCAATAAATAATATTCACAAGAAACAGCAAACATCACACTTAATGGTGATAGATTAAATACTTTCATTCTCATTTTGGGAACAAGACATGCTTCTATTGTCACGACTATTGAACAGTGTATCCACTAACATTGCTCATCAAATTAGGCAAATAAAGAAGTAAAAAGTATATGAACACGAAAGGAAGAAATAAAACTATACAAACAATATGTTGATGTATGTGGTAAATCCCAAAACATCTAAAAATCAACCTTTGGCATTGATCTATCTGTTACTGGATTTATCAGCATCGCTAGATATAATGCCAATTTTCAAATATCTTTCTTCATACAAGTGCAGTTAGAAAGTGAAATATAAAATATAAAACATACTATTCAAAAAAGAATATAAACCACATTGTATAAAAAAAAATTGTACACGTAAGACTAAATCTAACAAAATATGTGGGAGACTTATTCAAAAAACATATTAAGATAAAGAAAATCTAAATTAATAATAAGATGTGCCATTGTTCATAGATGGGTGACATCATGTTACACAGATGTCAAGCCTCTCAGAATTGATCTAATTCTCAAAGCAAGTCCAATAAAAATGCCAGCAGAGTTTTATTTTGTGGAAGTTGACAACATGCTTCTAAAATACATATGTGAAAATGCTAAGGGTCAAGAATAGTTAAAACATCTTGAAAAATAAGATTCACAGACTTGCACAATCAGATATGAAGACTTATTACAAAATAATAGTAATTAAAATATTGTGCTATTGGCATGAAGATAAATGCATCATAGTAGAGACCAGCAACACATTGTATGTATATGGTCATCTAGTTGATGAGTAAGTGTCACTGCAATGTAGTTGGAAAAGGATGCCTTTCCAATAAATAACGCTCTGTCAGTCAGATATCCATTCAGGAGAAAAATCTTTTCCTCAACTTCACACCATACAGGAAAATAATACCAGATAGGCTGGCCTGAAGTCCAAATTCAGAGCGCCAAATCCAGGGGCAGGCTCTCTCTCTCCGTAGGCTCTGGGAAAAGGCCCTTGATATCAATCTTCCCCTGGTTGAGGAACTTCTCAGCGCAGGAACCCTGGGTCCAAAGGATATTTTATGATCCTGGTGCTCCTTTCTTGGTGGTTTGAGGTCCCTCTGTCTCTCCCCTCACCTCTCTCTCCTATATCTCAAAGGAGATTGGCTCAAGACACAATCCAGTCTTGTAGATTGAGTCCTGCCTTACTAACATAACTGCCACTAATCTCATCTCATCCACGTCATAGAGATAGGATTTACAACACATAGGAAAATCACATCAGATAACAAAAATGGTGTACAATCACATAATACTAGGAATCATGGCCTAGCCAAATTGATACACATATTTTTGGGGGACACAATTCAATCCATGCCATGTGCCCTTGAATCAATTCTAACTCATAGTGACCCTATGTACAACAGAATGAAACACTGCCTGGTCTTGTGCCTTCCTTACAATTGTTGCTGTCCTTAGGCCCATTTTTGCAGCCACTGTGTCAGTTCATCTTGTGGAGGGTCTTCCACTTCTTTGCTGACCCTCTACTTTAAGCATGATGTCTTTCTTCAGGAACTGGTCCCTCCTGATAACATTTCCAAAGTGCATAAGCCATCCTCCCTTCTAAGGGGCATTCTGGATGTACTTCTTCCAAGACAGATTTGTTCATTCTTATGACAGTCCATGGTATATTCAATATTCTTCATGAACACCATAATTCAAATGTATCAATTCTTCTTTGGTCTTCCTTATTCGTTGTCCAGCTTTTGCATGTATATAAGGCAATTGAAAATACCATGGCTTGGGTCAGGCCCACTTTAGTCTTCAAAGTGACATCTTGCTTTTTAACACTTGAACGAGGTGCTTTGCAACAGATTTTCTCAATACTATACGTCATTTAATTTCTTGACTGCTGCTTCCACGGACATTGATGGTGGATCCATATAAAATGTTGCTTATTGGTCCAATTGTGAGAGTTTTTGTCTTCTTTATGTTGAGGTGTAATCCATACCGAAGGCTGCAGTCTTTGATCATCCTTATTAAGTGCTTCAAGTCTTCTTCACTTTCAGCAAGGAAGGTTGTGTTACCTGCTTTATTGAAGGTTGTAATTGAGTCTTCCTCTAATCCTGATACCATCTTCTTCTTCATATGGTACAGCTTCTCAGATTATTTTCTCAGTATACAGATTGAATGAGCATGGTGAGAGAATACAACCCTGACACACACCTTTCCTGATTTTAAACCATTCAGTGTCCCCTTTTTTGAACACCTGCCTCTTGATCTACGTACAGGATCCGCATAAGCACAATTAAGAGTTTTGGAATTCCCATTCTTGGCAATGTTATGTAAAATTTGTTATGATCCACACAGTCGAATGCCTTTTCATAGTCAATAAACCTCAGGTAAACATCTTTCTGGTGTTCTCTCCTTTCAGCCAAGATCTAGCTGACATTAGCATTGATATCTCTTATTGCACATCTGCTTCCGAATCCAGCTTGAGTTTCTGGCAGCTACCTGTCGATGTATTGCTGCAACTGCTTTTGCATGATCTTCAGCACAATTTTACTTTTTGTGATATTAACGATAATGTTTGATAATTCCCACATCCTGGTGGATCACCTTTCTTTGAAATGGGCACAAATATGATAGCCTTCCAGTGGTTTGGCCACGTAGCTATCTTTCAAATTGCTTGGCATAGACAAGTGTATGTAATAAGTGTATATACCATGTATAGATGAGGTGATTGCCTAACACCTTTCGAGATGCAGATTATACTGTGAGAAATTTCCTATCCAATGTGTTCAGAATCTTTAAAAGAAATAAACTAACAAAGAGATTCTTCAAAATGCAGTGATAGGGCAAACTTTTACAAGCAAAATTAGATTTGCTCATAATCTGAAATTCATTAAATAGCATGGTCATTAGCTTAGGTCATATATTTCTGGAAACAGTTTTCCTATTTAGCCCGTAAATTAAAACCTTTGCATCCACACACATTTTACTTGCACAATGTTTCATCAAATGAATTGCACATTCATTCAAAATAATCGAGCACCAACAGTATATATATTTTATATGATATATTTTGGATATACATAGTCTGTGCCAATATTTTTAGAAGTTTACACTATACCCATTCTGGAAAGGTTACTATTTTGAAAGGAAGTTCATTGCTCTTAACAAATCTTGTAATTCACATGTCTGTTAAATAAACTATTGCTCGGGTACCCATATCTAAGAAATCATACAGGTTTTATGTATTTACTAAAAAATCATAAAGTCTAAAAATAAATCCATATGACAAGAGTAATAGTAACACCTCTTCCCAGCCCAGTAGACAGTTAGTGGGCCTCAGGGAAAAAATCCAGCAAGAGTCTCACATAAGTAAAAAGTTACTTAATTTAGCTGATGAATGATTTGTACGTCACCCCTCCCACTTTTGGAAAAATAGCCTAAACTGCTTGCTTCTCAAATTATTGACATTGAACCACAAACTTAAACAAACAAAATGTGTTATTTAAAAGAGAGATAAAACAGACAGGAAATCTTACTACTTAACTCAGAATTTAATTCAAATAAAAGGAAATAATGGGATGCCTTCTCTCTCATATTCAACCGACAATAATTTAAAAAGAACACAGGGGCCCAGTCTGGATCACAGTCATGGGAAATTTAATACATTCCTGGTGGGAATGTGAGCTGGTGCCATCTTCCCAAAAGGGATTTTGCCAGTCTGTATTAATTTCTTAAAACATGTATTCTCAGGACCAGAATGCCTGGCAATTTGAGATCTGAGAATTTTTCTGAAGTTATGCAATGGATTTAACTATCGGGATATTTATCATAGATTATAAATAATAAAACAAAGAAAGACATTCCATGTAGATGTTTACCAATAGGGAATTGGTTATATAAGCTACAAAACACTATGTAGCCACTAAATAACAACATAGAATGCTGAGCACTGCTGTTGTTGTTATGTGCCTTCAAGTTGGTTCCGACTCATAGGGACCCTATGATGCTGAACATTACATTATTAAGAGAAAAAAAGGTTACAGAAGGGGTATATACAGTCTAATTCTACACTGAAAACAAATAAAACACACATATATATAATTATTCATTTAATTCACAATTACTGAGGACAGACTAGTATGTGTCTACGTGATTTATTTACCTACCAACTGGAGATGATAGCATAGGGTAGAGGTGAGTATAGGGAATTTTATTTTCACTTTTAATTTTATTTATTCTAATATTTCTTTTACAAATATAACTATTTTATAATAAAATGTTATATTTCAAAAGAAATCCGTTCAAGAATCATCCATTTTCCTTTCATATAGAGGACTCGTCTTTCTAAAATAGAGCATCTTGAAGATGAAGGTTTATGTATTACGCAAAAGTGGAATATTTATGTACACATAGAAATAAGAATGCTGTCTATAATAGTTCATTATTTTTGGTTTTTAATACTTCTTTTCTGCACTCAAAATGTTGTATGCGTGTTCTCATTAATCCTCTTATTATTCCTTCCTGGTAAGTAGGTGGTAAAAGCTATTTAAAATCGCTCATTGCAGAATAGGATAATTAGGACATATATGGACATGGACTACAGATTAGGATAGGGAGATAGAAGTAAGTGCTACAAAAGACCGTGACAATTTTTAAATCTATTAGCAAAATGTTGTAGGTAACAAATACAAATACAAGAAATTCTATTACTTTCACATCAATATGGGTACCTTGGGAGTGTGTTAGCAGCTGAACACAGTATGCAGAAAGGAGCAGGGAAAGCCCTGGCCAATTTCTTCATAAAGTAATCATGCTTCCAAGGACTACAATATAATGCTGGCTCATTATGAACTACGAAAATATTCAAACACACATCCTACATCTCTTGACTTTCAGATCCTCTAAATAAAGCTAAAAGCTCTAAATTAAAGGAAAGAAAAAGGAGATACAGACTCTCAAATGTACTGAGAAAATTTTGGCTATGATTTGTGATTAATGCTCATTATTTCTCAAGGTGATTTCTTATGACAAAATAATACTTTCATACTTTCATTCAAAACTAAACATAAACATGTATTGGGAATAACCTATGAAGTATTATTTTCCAGGGGAGTGTTAGAGTGTTCCAGTGTGCCCAGAAAGAGAGGTTAACCCTTCACTGCAATCTGCATCTTCATTCAAAAATCTAGGAAGGTAGCTTTTTGAAATTGGCTTTTTGAAAGTGGCTTTTTTAGTTTCATTTGTCAGTAATACTTTCCTCAATAACAAATGCATAGGGTAAATAAAATCTATCTTAAGAATTTAAAATTATTGAAATTAAATTTAAAGAAAGAAATTCTTAAGAGAACTCAATCTACTAATAATGACACATGGATATTTTGCATAAAATCTTTTTATAGGAAGGATCATTGTAGCCTTTGGTTTTTATACATTAAGTGATTAAGTTTGTTGAAGAATTATTCTGTCCTCAGATTGTATGTACTTGTGCTGTTTTTTAAAGATAGATTAAATTGACCTTTACAAATTCTTCCAAAAATCATAAGAGAAGGTTAGTAGTCCACTACTCATCTATGTAGCTAGTATTATCCTGATATCAAAACCAGACAAAGGTATGACACGAAAAGAAAACTACTCGGGGACATCTAGGTCAATTGACACAACATAGTTCCCAAAGAAAATGTTCTATATTCTACTTCAGTGAGTAGCGTCTGGGGTCTTAAAAGCTTGTGAGCAGCCATCTAAGATACATCGATTGGTCCCATCCTGTTTGGAGTAAAGAAGAATGAAGAAAACCAAAGACACAAGGAAAATACTAGTCCAAAGGACTAATGGACCACATGAACCGTAGCCTTCACCAGCCAGAACCGAGAAGAATTAGATGGTGCCAGGCTACCACCACTTACCTCTCTGATAGGGATCACAGTGGACGGTCCCAGACAGAGTGGGAAAAAAATGTAGAACAAAATTCATATTCACACACACACACAAACAGATTTACTGGTCTTACAAAGGCTGGAGAAACCCCAGAAACTATGGCCCTTGGACAGTCTGCTAACTCACAACTGTAGCCACTCCATAAGTCCACCTTGTAGCCAAAGATAGACAGGCCTATAAAACAAACAGTAACACACGTGAGGCATGCTTCCTAGTTCAATCAAATATACGAGACATAATAAGCAACACTTGCCCAAAAAACAAAGACAAGGAGGAAGGAAGGAACAGGAAAACTGGATGAATGGTCACAGGGAACCTGGCATGTAAACGGAAAAGGGGAGAGTACTGACTCATTGTGGGTATTGCAAAGCGATGTTAAAAAAACAATTTGCGCATAAATTTTTGAATAAGAAACTAATTTGCACTATAAACTTTCACCTAAAGCACAATAAAATTAAAATAATAATAACAATGTAATCACATACTAAACATTAAATACTCTATATTCCTGTGCTACACCTACCCTATTTACAGTAAGATTTTAAGACATATTACAAATTCTTAGTTCCTGAAACTAGTTTGCAGTAGATATACTGGTCATCAGCTAAATGGAACATGAAAGTAAAAATAACCAGCTGATTACACTTATTTAAAGGGAATACAAGCATCTTATGAAAAGTACTGATGTTTTTAAAAACTTCCAGATAAAAGAGTAAGGATGCACATACAAAAAATAATACAAAACAGTCAAATCAGAAGCCATTTAACTTTACAAGTAATTGAAAGGACAAAAATGAACACAAATCACTTTTATTGTATAGAAAAAAGATTGTTTTCTGTAAAAAGTTGAACTGTCCAAAGTTGTGTGATACTTACAACAGTGATTTAAACAAACAAACAAACAAAAAGGTAGCTGCTGAGGCTGCTTATGTACAACAAAAACCTGGAGATTTGGTTCCTTGATTTAGAGGTTTGGAGTCATGGTTTTGCAGGACATACCAGTTAAATAGACTAATATGCATTTAGTGTTTCTGGTTTACCTCGTTGTTTGTTGTGTAGTACCTGAGGTCTTAAAAGCTTGCAAGAGGCTGTTCAAGGCACTACGATTGTTCTCTATTCGCCTGGAGCAATAGAGGAAGAAGGAGAGTCAGGAATAGGAGGAGGGTATGGAATGTGGAGCTAATTGCCTCCATGAACAACTACCTCCTTTGCCATAAGACCAGAAGAACTGGATGGTGCCTGGCTACCATTACTGAACATTTTGATCAAAGATTCTATAGGAGAATATTGATCAAAAGGGAGAAAATGCAGAACATAATTTCAAATTCTCATAGACTCCAGGTTTCTGGAGCCACAGAGGCTGGATGAACCCCCAACACTACTGCTCCGAGTTCATTTTTAAAATTTAAACCAAAAATATCCCCTGAAGTCCTCCTAAAACCAAACAATATTTTAGTTTAACTAGTAAAAAAGTCCATCTTGAGCATTACGCTCTTTTAAGAACAATCTATATGGGATCAAAGTGTCAAAAGCAACTTAAAAGATTAGATATAAACCTTACAGAGAAGTGAATTTATTTTAATGGGGGAGGAACAACTCAGAAGAGGAGGGTTGCACAATTTGAAGAGTACAGGTAGAAATGGTTGAATTGGAGTATGATGTACTTCATGGACTAGTCCCTCCTGAATAATATGTCCAAAGCACATAAGACAAAAGTCTTACCATCCACCCTTCTAAGGAGCATTCTGGATGTACTTCTTCCTAGATAGATTTGTTCAGTCTTCTGGCAGTACATTGTATATTCAACATTCTTTACCAATACCATAATTCAAATGCATCAATTCTTCTTCAGACTTCCTTATTCATTGTCCAGCTTACCCATACAAATGAGGTGATTGAAAATATGGCTTTGTCAGGCCCACCTTAGTCCTCAAGGTGGTATCTTTCATTTTTAATACTTTAAGGAGGTCTTTTGCAGCAGATTTGTCCAACGGAATACATCATTTGATTTCTTGACTGCTGCGTCTGTGGGCATTGATTGTGGATCCAAGTAAAATGAAATCCTTGACGACTGCAGTCTTTTCTCCATTTGTCATGATTTACTTATTGGTCCAACTGTGAGGATTTTTGTCTTCTTCATGTTGAGATGTAATCCATACTGAAGGCTGTAGTCTTTTATCTTCATTAGTAAGTGCTTCAAGTCCTCTTCACTTTCAGCAAGCAAGGTTGTTTTATCTGCATATCACAGATTGTTAATGAGTCTTCCTCAATTTCTTGATACCACATTTCTTCATACAGTCCAGCTTCTCAGATTATTTGCTCAACATACAGATTGAATAAGAATGGTAGAAGGGTATAACCGAGTACATTTCCTGATTTTAAACCATACAGTATCCACTTTTTCTGTTCAAAGGACTGTTTCTTGGTCTATGTACAGGTTCTGCATGAGCACAATTAAGTGTTCTGGAATTCTCATTCTTCACAGCATTATCCATAATCTGTTATGATTCACAAAGTTGAATGCCTTTACATAGTCAATAAAACATAGGTAAATATTGTTCTGGTATTTTCTGCTTTCAGCCAAGACCCATCTGACATCAGCAATGATATCCCTCATTCCACATCCTTTTCTGAATCCCGCTTGAATTTCTGGCAGTTCCAGAAATTGGTGAAACTCCAGATTGGCACATTACAGATTAATTTCAAGGTTTTTGCTTTAGGGACATAAACATCATTGTGAAACTGTTTGCTGGTGACTCTCAGAACTCCAGGGCAAAGCAGTAAAGATTTACCAAGGAATAATGAATCCTGCCAGGTAGTCCAAAGCTTGGGACCTCTAGGATATTCTTACTTTTCCTGATCATATATGCATAATTTTACAGCATATGAATTATATCTCATAAATTTCCTTAACAAAATAATTTTTCTAGCCCTTTAAATTGATCTTTATTTTTCATCATTAATTTGAGGTGGAAGGGCAAGTAATGCTGTCTCTACACAATCAAATGTGTAAGTGTATCTAAGAGTTTTTTTAATTATTATTTTATTCCAAGGTAAGATTATGCAAATTCTAGTCTACCCAACTACGATATAAAATCCAAATTCTAAAAATATCACTAAAGGTATTTCTTATATGGCAACTTATTTTCTTGTTAATATGTTGCTTATTAATTGGCTTGAGATGCTTATGTGCTCCAGTAAAATCAAAGTACTCAGCTCTCCTCAAATATACCCACTGTACTTCTGTTTGAATTATTTCACACACTTTTTTTTCTCATGCTCTTATAGTTATCTCCATTATTCAAAATTCTGGTGAAATGATATCTTTTCTATATAGCTTCTGCATTTCACAAAATGTAAATAATTGTCATGAATTCTTGCTACTATAAGGACTTAGTACCTTTCGTCACACTTATCAAATTCTGACTTTATTATCATGAGGTGCTTGGTAAATTTTGAATTCGATGAAAGTCCTTTTCATCAGTACTTACTGAAGAAGAAACTTAAGTAGTCTTTAATTCTCTCATCTCAAAATTGAAACAATATTTAAAAGAGCAGTATTGACTTCTCTTCTTCAGTCCCCCAATCTCAGCGTGTTCTCACAGTTCTCTACTGCTTAGGGAAGAAAGACAGGCCATTTTTACTGCCGTGTTGATTCTCCAATCATATTTTTCTTCTGTGATAGCCAAGGCAAAGTTTGAGTATGATTGTTCAGGGACTCTGTGTGACTGTTGTATTGGGTTGGTCCTCTGGCTAAAAAATGAACTGGACAACATTCAAATGGCAATGGATTCAATTCCTCTGGGATTTGAATTGGCTGTAAAACTAATAATAAATTGTGGTATATGTACTGATTTTCTATTGGCAATTTGCATGTACTTTACAAATATATCTCAACTTGAGTGGAAAAGGTCATCATTACCATTCAAAGATTGAGAAACTGTAACACAAAGCCACTAAATATATTGAACAAGGTCAGAGAGTGTATGATCAGTGAAAATGAAAATATCCCAGAGCTTTCAAGTTCTGGACTACCTGCCAGGAGCCATGATTCCTTGGTAAATGTTTACTGCTTTGCCCTGGAGTTTTAAGAGTCACAAGGAAACTCTTCCAAAATGATGTTTATATCCCAAAAGTAAAAAGCTTAAAATTAATTTCTAATACTTTAACAAAGGATCCGTGGTGGCAGAGTGGTTAAATGCTCAGCCGCCAACTGAAAGGTTGTCAATTTGAGCCCATCAGCCACTCTGCAGGCGAAATGTGTGGCAGTCTGCTTCCATAAAGATTTACAACCTTGGAAACTCTGTGGGGCAGTTCTACTCTCTCCTACAGGGTTGCTATGACTCGGAATCTATTCAACGTCAATGGGTTTTTTTTTTAATAAACCAGTATCATAGTTTTTTGGAAGCTAGTCTTCAAAACCTCAACACATTGGAAAACCTCTGAGAACCTAGAAAGCAGCATAAAGACACAAAAACAATACACTAAAGGTCAAGTTCTTTACTTAAAAGAAACCCACTAAACTATCACTCAGTATCTATTTTAGGTAATTCTAACACACTTGATAATCTGAGTGTAATAATCCACAGAAAACAACTAACAGCAAAATTGAAAGGGGAAAGGCTAAGCTATCATCAGCAAGTATTGTCAGTTTTGCCTTCTGTCGTGGATTGAATTATGTCCTTCAAAAACTGTGTATCAACTTGGTTAGGCCATGATTCCCAGTATTGTATGGTTGTCCTCCATTTTGTGATTGTAATTTTATTTTGAGAGGATTAGAGTGGGATTGTAACACCACCCTCACTCAGGTCACCACCCTGATCCAAGGTAAAGGGAGTTTCCCTGGGCTGTGTCCTGGACCACCCTTTATCTCTCAAGAGATAAAAGGAAAAGGAAGCAAGCAGAGAATTGGGGAATTCATACCACCAAGAAAGCAGCACAGAAGCAGAGTGCGTCCTTTGGACACAGGGTCCCTGTGCCTGAGAACCTCCTCAACCAGGGGAAGATGGAGTACAAGGACCTTCCTCCAGAGCCGACAGAGAGAGAAAGCCTTGCCCTGGATCAGTGCCCTGAATTTGGACTTGTAACCTACTAGACTGTGAGAAAATAAATTTCTCTTTGTTAAAGCCATCCAGTTGTGGTATTTCTGTTATAGCAGTACTAGATGACTAAGACACCTTCAAGATTCATACTTAATTCATCCACTTTTTTGTTCCTTTCCATTGCTACATTTCTAATCTGGATTGATGCAATATCTTCTAACTGGCCTCCTTCCTTCCACTTTAATTCTCCTATATTCCATTCTCCATAGAGTGGCCAGGATTGTCTTTCTAAAGTATAAAAGTGAATATGTTATCCCCATGCTTAAAATACTTCAATGCTCTCTGATTGTAAGTTTATATGTGAGTTATATCCATTTCCTTAAGACAGCTTATGAGTTCAGTATGATGTGTGCCATGACCACCTCTCTGATCTCAGCTCCTAGCACCACCTACACCTGATCACTCAGCTTCACTTACTTCTTCCTCAAGGTCTTTCCTCTGATAGTTTTTGTTCTGAAATGATCATCCACCAAAAGTTACATGGTGAGCTTCTTTTCATCTGTTTAGGCTTCACTTAAAATTTTCCTCCTGAAAGTTTCTTTCCTCACTATCTTATTCCCTGCTTGCCCAACTCCTTGCCATTTCTATTTCATTCCCTTCAAAACACTCATTATTATGTGGAATTATCTTGATATTATGTCCCTGATTGTTCCTTATCTGCCTTTACTCAATACAATGCAAGGTCCCTGAGAAGGGGAACTGGGCCTGTCTTGCTCAGCACTATATTCCCCACACCTAGAAAAAGTCCAAAACACTGTGAGTTGAATACATGGTTGAAGGAATAAATGAAGTAATAAGTTATAGTCTGGAATAAAGAAGGATAAACAGTAACCATGAAAACCACACAGAAGTTTTTTGTTTTTTTTTTTAAATACCACACAATTACCTGTACAGAAATGTGTCTTTCCACTTTAAGCCCTTAAGAGTATGACTATTTTACATCTCCAAATAGTAAATGTTCACAATTAAGGCCATGAGTCCTTCAACTGTTTCTACCTCTTTGTTGCCACTTACTACTCAGCCCCCTCAGCTTTGGCTTTAGTATTTAACAGAACTCTAACTTTGGCCTACTGTCCTCTAGATATTTCTCTTGGATCATGTCATCCATTATGCTACAATGACAGGAGCATAGAAATTACCTATATTTCAATGACTCCAAAATCTTTTCTGCAGAGCGGATTTCTCCCTGGGTTTTACTTATATTCTGTTTAACAGCATCCCCTTGGATATGCCACTTGGATAAGACAGTATTCATCATCATCATCTCCTAAAAAACAAAACATTTCTATCCACCATGTTCTCAAGCCAGAAACCTGAGATCATCCCAAACTCCTTTATCTCTGCATGCAATAAATCATGTCCTCCCAATTTTACTTCCTAACTACTTCTTGAAAATATCCCTTCCTTACTATCCTTATTACCCATTATGATTTATGTCCTCATCATCCCTTGCCTGGACTATTATAGAAAGATTGTTGCTATTACTCTAGCCTCATAACTTATCAATTTAAAGTGCTCGATGCAAATAAAATTATCTAACTATAATTTAATTCAGAACACTCCTTTGCTTAAAATGCTCCGATGAATTCCTACTGCCTAAAGAATAAAGCTTAATATCTTTAACAGGGCACACAAAAGTTTTCATGACTTGAACCTTCCCAATCCAACCAACTTCTACATTGTATATAACAGCAATGTCAAAATATTTATGGCTGGCCACCAAGCTCTTTTACAGTTTTTTGCCTTTATTATCTGTTCTTCTTTTCCTGCAAGGATATGCTCACCTTTTTTGATTCAGGTAACTTGTATTCACTCTTTAATCTTTACCGAAACAATGCTTGAATCTTGAGTTTGGATCAAGGGCTACTGTTCTTTGTTTCTGTAACACTTTGTATATAGTTCAATGTATTCATTAGAGAACTTGATCTGCAAATATCAAAGAATCTAACTAAAGTTGGATAATACAATAGAGTTTGCCATTTCCCTTGCGAGAAGTTTGGCAGGAGAAGGTTTTAGAATTGGTTGAACACTTAATAATGTCAGGCATCTGAGTCAGCTTTATGAAATCCTCTTATTCTTACTGTACAATGGCAACCTAGCTTCCAAACCTCATATGCTCCAAACTTCCTATGCTCAATCAACCATTTTCAAAGGCAGAGAAGAGTAGTGAATGACTGATAGATGGGTAGCCAATAGTACCTGCAAGAGGTGACATTGAAATTTCTTTTTACACATACATCTTGTCCACACTTTTTGAAACTTTTCAAAGATATATTCCTAATGCTTATCATTACATCCACCATATATATGCAATAAATATTAATCAAACTGATATAAAATATTTTCTTATCAGTAAGCACAGGTTATCTATGGACATAGTTAAAGCACTTGAATATTGTTTAGCCCAGAGCTGCTCTATGGGTCTACATAGGTTCCTGGCTGAAACAAATTAGGAATCCTCATAACATATGCAGAGCCATTTTCTGATTCAATGTGGAGTTTCTGTGTAAGTTAAAATGATTTTGAATTTGATCAAAGTCCTTATTTGATCCTCTGAACAAGACTCTGTAGAAGTAGACTTTAAAAAAGGGTTTCAGAATTCAGGTCATATGGCTAAGTAAACATGATTTATTATTAGACACATTAGGCATCTTTAATTTAGTTATATTAGCATTTATTGAACACCTATTAGATGCCAGACACTATGCTGGGTGATTCATAGATGAAGAGGATTGAGATAAGAGCCTATCTCTAATTATGTTATAGCCCAGCTGAGGGGGCGGGTTCAGGGAAGGATGAGAGAAAAGAAAAAAAAGAGAGGGTATATAATTTCAACTCATCCTGGTAATGTTGTACCTCAAAAGAGATTAACTCAAGACACACGGTATACTAATCTTGCCTTATTAACATAACAAAGACAATACATTCCCAAATGGGATTATACCCACAGGCATAGAGATTAGGATTGACAACACATATTTTTGTGGGACATAATTCAATCCATAAGAACTGACTAATGACAATTTATTTATAATACAAGTACAACAGCAATATAATAAATGTGATGTCAAATTGCAAGATGCTATATTTGATTCCCAATTCAAACAACACTAGAAATATTTACCTGCTTATTTTGTTTGATACCAAGGTTATTTAACTAAATCTATTTTCAACATTCTTATCAAAATATGTAGATCCAAGGTATTAATTTCATAACAAATCAAACAATCCTTAAATAAGGAATATGGAATTTATACTCTTTTGGTGAAGTAAATAAGTAAAGCTCGAATATTTTAGATTTTTGTTTTCTATACTGCTTCATGACACAGTAAAACTTTGTAATTGTATTTTATTACAAAGCAAGAATCTTACTTTCCCTAAATCTTGAATTAAATAAGCTCCAGAGTGTACCTACTCCAAAGAAAAGAACAAAAATGTACAGAGCACTCTATAAACCTTCTTACAGTAATACTCAGTGAAGCTCTCAGATTGAAACAAAAATGCCCTGTGCATATCAGGACAAAATAATAAAATGTGTTTCATATGGCTGCTGGCAAGTGGGGAGATGATAGAAAAATATGGAGAATCAAATAATTAAATGACTTTTGAGCAGTAATATTTTCTCTACCTCATGGAAACAACAACAAAATACCCCTGGTTAAAAAGCTAGAAAGTGAGGTAGCCTAATCATTAAATTTAAATCTCTCCATGGACTAAAGCCAAACATATAAAGGAAAGTATAGCTAGACAATTTGAAGGTGGTAATATAAATCCACAATTCCTACTTTAAAATAGGGTTGCTATGAGTTGGAACCGGCTCAATGGAACTTAACAACAACAACTTTAAAATTAAATTATTTTAAAGAAGAACATGCAATGAACAGTTTTCCTATAAGCCAATTTGCTGATTTGTGCTACTCAAAAGGCTTGACCCTTCCTCCATAATACTCTCTCTGGTTTTAATTTACATTGAATCCCACTCCTTTATAGCAATTCAGATTGCTGGTTGAGTTGCAAGCGTGGGAGGCTTTACTAGTTTGATCCTAATTTACTATAAAAATATTCTTGGAATTGTTCTTCAAGAGAGCATTAATATGAAAAATAAACTTGGCATAGAAGAAACTGGCAGCAAACAATCAAGGAGCTCCTCCCAACATAATACAAAGCAATCATCTTTCCTATAAAAGCTTGAGTTCTTCGTTTAACTCACTGACTCACCTAAATGTCATGGGGATTAGAATTTCCTATTCACCTTTGATGAATCAGACACAACTGTTTCATTGGTGTGTTAATGCAGGAAGAAGCCCTGAAAGCACAAGATATGCCCCAGTGAATAGCAATACCTAACTGAGTTTGGGACAACTGATTGAAGATTTTAAATAACATACCTGGGGCCCATTGCACCTATATAGCATGCATTATTATTCTATTTTGAAAAAAATCACTTTGCATAGTTGTGTTCTCATTTCATTCAGAAGCTAATATTTGATTTTTTGAAAAATAAATTCATGGTTTGTCTTTGGGCATGTAACTCATCAGCTGGTAGACGCGAAATAGTCTATTCAGATCAACTCTTATACATTTTTAACTATTTTTATTAGAAATATTTTTTTCTTTTCTGATGAAAATTAAAATGACACATTATTCCAGAAAATAAATTTGGAATGAGACAGCAAACGAAAACAAAACAAAACAAAAAATAGTACACTCAGAAAGAGAGGGGGAAAAGATGCTTGTAAAGCAAACATACATGAACATAATTTTCTGCATTTCCAGCTTGGTGTGAAACTGAAAATGTTTTTGACTTGCTATGTGTTAGTACAGGAAACCCTGTCGGCATAGTGGTTAAGTGCTAGGGCTGCTAACCAAAGGGTCGGCAGTTTGAATCCACCAGGTGCTCCTTGGAAACTCTATGGGGCAGTTCTACTCTGTCCTACAGGGTTACTATGAGTCGGAATCGACTCGACGGCACTGGGTTTGGTTTTGGTTATGTGCTAGTATAAGATAACACAACTATCTTTAATAAAACAATTATTTTCTGCTGGAAACACACAAGAAAATAAAACAGAATTTTCTGCTGCACTAGAAACTTTCTAGAAATCTAAAATAGCAATCATTTTTAAAATGTCACTTTGCACTCAAAAATTTGCCCTCAAATAGTGCACAGTCCACCCAAATAGTGCACAGTCCACAAAATAATAATAAATTAAAAATATACTAAATGCGTTTATAACGCTGCCAGTTAAATAATGTAATTGGTTCATTAGCTACCTATATGTCACCTTCAGTAATTCTTAGTTCTAGGAATCCATCTTTCACAGTTGATAGCCTGTAAAGCCTAGTGCTTCTGTCTTCTCCCTATGCCAAAGAGCACCGTGGGGTCAGATGATGTGTGCTTTCTAGGTGTCTGTACTTACTGCCTCATTCCAGTTTCAGTTTCGGTTCTCCTAACAGCAACCTACTCTACTTTTTAAGGTGTACTAATTTTTTTAGTTACCAGATACATCTTATTCCTTCAATCTTTCATTCAAACATTGTGCTCTTATTTCAGACTCCCTGGAACCAAATTCTAGTCCCTCCACTTACAAACTAGGTAATCTTAGGCAAAATATGTAACCTCTCTGGGCCTCAATTTCTTATTCTATGAAATGGGAATAAACCCATTGCCACTGAAGTGATTCTGACTCATAGCGACCCTATACGTAAAACTGCCCCATAGGGTTCCCAAGGAGTGACTGGTGGATTCGAATTGCTGATCTTTTCGTTAGCAGCCTGAGCTCTTAACCGCTGTGCCACCAGGGCACCATAATTCACTGAGTAAATTTAAAATAGAAGTCTTTGGGTGGTGAAAAGTTATGTGCTTGACTACTAGCCAAAAGGTTCATGGTTTGAACCTACCCAGAAAGGCCTAGGAAGACAGGCTCGATGACCTGCTTTCAAAAAGTCACAGCCTTGAAAATCCTATGGAGCAGTTCTCCTCCACATACCTGAGGTAGCCATGAACTGGAATCTACTCCGCAACAACTAGCAACAACAGATATAAAATACATAGAACAGTGCTAAACGCTCAAAAAATATTAGCCAGTATTGTTATAGATCTTTTGCCAAACACTTTGAATACTAATACATATATGCATACATTCATATAGAAGACTTCCCAATGCTGATTTTCAAAAGATTAACCAAAATGGGCAAATCTAGGGAAAATATTAAATAATCAAAGTCTAAAATGTTGCTGTTTTAGAAAAAGCAGCCTATTAACAACAAAAATGTGCTATGACTTACTTCTGAGTTTTTTCTTTGGCATCTTCTGATTGGTAAATTAGCAAGTCTGTATTTAATATGGAAACCCTAGTGGCGTAGTGGTTAAGAGTTACGGCTGCTAACCAAAAAGTCAGCAGTTCAAATCCACCAGGTACTCCTTGGAAACTCTATGGGGCAGTTCTACTCTGTCCTTCAGGATTACCGTGAGTCATAATCAACTTGATGGTAATGCGTTTTGGTATTTAACATAAAATCCATTTAAGTTATCTTGGCTTCCAATTCTCCTCCAGAATCTTGTCTGTCTTAAGAAAACTCTTGAGCATGGCATGTATAGTCTTATACAACATTCGTATTCTTTAAACAATTAGGTCTATGCATGAAGTTAATGGAATAAGTGCTGGTTGGCATGAGTGGCTGTGAGTTCTCACAAAAGCATTTTTTATTTTTTTATTATTTCAAAGAAGTTTTGGTTATATGATACTCCCATTGGAGACTTGTCACCTGTGGGATTAGCAAATTCATTACACTGACATCTTTACTGTTCCTCTTACAGACTAGGCCTACTCTTGCTGCAAAGTCTTTGAACTTCCTCTTCCCTAGGCCTGGAGCATTCTTCTCAGCTCCTTCCTCACCTTCTTTCACTTTTTAATGAAATGTCACTTTTCAGTATGATCATTTTGAATTCGTATGCCACCTCCATACTCCCTTTAACCCTTGCCTGCTTTATTTGTACTGCTAGCAATTATCACCAACTAATTTTAACATATAATGTATTTTATCTACCTATGTATATATCTGATTTTTGTCTATCTTCTCCTACTAGGGGGCACAGATTGTTTTCTTTTTTTTTAACTGCTGTATCTCTAGTGCCTAAAACAGTGCCTGACATAGCGGGCTCAATAAACATTACTTGTGTGTGTGAATTACACAGCCCCATCCTATCACATATGAGCCCTGGGCTTGATTAGTAGTTTAAGACATCTCCTTGTATGTTGTTCTACTTAAAAATACCAAAAGGATATGCAATGGCTTTGAATAGTATAGTCCCTTGTTTTTATCATTGGTAATATACCAATTTCATTACACTCTCAATATATGGAAATTTTACGGTTATAAGATTATATAATCCTCAAAATAATCTTGTAGACATTTTACAAATCTAGTAGACATTTTCCCCCACACATCTGTCAGTTTGTTGTACTGTGGGGGCTTTCATGTTGCTATGATGCTGAAAGCTATGCCACCAGTGCTCAAATACCAGCAGGGTCACCCATGGTGGACAGGTTTCAGTGAGCTTTCAAACTAAAACAGACTAGGAAGAAGGACCTGGCAGTCTACTTCTGCAAAAAAAATCGGCCAAATCTGCTGCAAGTTCTCTTTAAAGTATTGAAAAGCAAAGATGTCACCTTAAGGGTTAAGGTGTACCTGACCCAAGCCATGATGTTTTCAATCGCTTCATATGCATGTAAAAAGTGGACAATGAAAAAGGAAGACCAAAGAAGAGTTGATGCTTTTGAATTATTGTATTGGCAAAGAATATTGAATATACCATAGACTGGCAAAAGAATGAACAAATCTGTCTTGGAGAAAATACAGCTATAACACTCATTGGAAGCGAGGATGGCAAGACTTTGTCTCACATACTTCAGACATGTTATCAGGAGAGACCGATCCCTAAAGGAGAACATCATGCTTGGTAGTTTAGTAGGTCAGTGAAAAAGAGGAAGACTCTCAATGAGACGAATTAACACAGTGGCTGCAACAATGGGTTCAAGCATAAAAACAATTTTGAAGATGGTGCGGGACTGGGCAGTGTTTCCTTCTGTTGTACATAGGGTCACTTTGAGTAGGAAACATTTCAATGGCCCCTAACAACAACAAATCGACATTTTACAAATAAGTCAATGAAAATTCAAATGTAATATAACTTGTATAAAAGTAATAAGTAATGGAGTATGAATTTGAACTTTGGTCTTTCAAGTCTGAAGTCAGTCTCAGGTAATCACTGTGTTCTATGCACAGCTGTGGTGTGATTGATCTGGAATTTGAGTCTCAGTTCAGGTTCAAAGTCCATGGCTTTTCAGTTATACTACACCACCAACCTAAAACATTGGTGATATAGTATAATCAGCCCAGTAGTCAGGTTTCAATGTTGAACCATCATGAGCTGCTAAGATTCATACTCAAGAACTATACCTTCTATTGTATTATTATTCATCTGTTGTTTCTAATGTGAAAATCTGCTGTGCTTCTGTGGCATTCAGACTTATGTGTTATCACTGAAATTTTAGAAAATTTTATCTTTCCAAAATCCCAAAGACTATCAAATATTCCTGAATGGTCAAAATTTCAATATCAAAAATCATCATCGCTTTCATCATATTTAATTTTTTCTATGATATGGCTAGGAGCCTTGATGGTGCAGTTGTTAAAGTACTTGATAATTCATGTATTTTGAAGGTGTCTTAGTCATCTAGTACTGCTATAACAGAAATACCACAAGTGGATGGCTTTAACAAAGAGAAATTTATTATCTCACAGTCTAGTAGGTTACAAGTCCAAATTCAGGGTGTCAGCTCCAGGGGAAGGCTTTCTTTCTTTGTCGGCTCAGGAGGAGGATCCTTGTACTCAATCTTCCCCTGGTTGAGGAGGTTCTCAGGTGCCGGGACCCCATGTCCAAAGGACGCACTCTGCTCCTGTGCTGTTTTCTTGGTGGTATGAGGTCCCCAATTCTCTGCTTGCTTCCCTTTCCTTTTATCTCTTTAGAGATAAAATGTGGTACAGGCCACACCCCAGGGAAACTCCCTTTGGATCAGGGAGGTGGCCTGAGTAATTCTTGTAACCACAGGCAGAGATTATGATTTATAACACATAGGAAAATCACAAAATGGAGGACAACTACACGTAGACTAAACAAGTTGACACATATTTTGTAGGGACACAATTCAATCCATTACAGAGAGTGTGAGAATTTTTTCTGGAATTATTAAAAAGAAAATTCATACAAGAAAGCAGCATCAAAACAGAGCCAGGTAGGTGATTAGACCATCAAAGGGACACAATAGAGTAGCTGAGCGTACAGCAACAGAAAGAGACCTGTCTGACTAGGAGAGGCAATTCTTCTGGCCATGTGCTAGTGAAGGTCCATTCATAATGCATTGTCTGGGCACATACTTCAGTTAACTATGTTGTATGCTGTCGAGTCGATCCCAACTCACAGCGACCTTATATAGCAGAGTACAACTGGTCCCATCGGGTTTTCTAGGCTGTAATCTCTGTAATCTTTACTAAAGCAAATTACCAGGTCTTTTCTCCCAGAGTGGCTAGTGAGTTGGAACAACTGACCTTTTGATTAGCAGCTGAGAGTTTAACTGTTCCGATACAGAGAAATGCTTACAGATTCTCTTTGATAGTGTGGTTTACTCATGGTTAATATTTCCTTTGAGATTTTTTATTTTGTTTTGTTTTCCCTCCCCCTCCCGCTTCTTGTACAACTAGTTTTATGTAGTTGCATTTTAGAAGGGGTGCTGCTTTCCTGTTCTCACTAGTGTATTCACTGTTATATATGAATTATCTCATAAATATTGCACAACTCTAAGGCATAGATTCAATTCTAGACAGAAAAACTGAAACACGCACTTCAAATGATATGCCAAGTTAGTGGCAGAACTGGAGTGTAGACAGGTCTGCTTGACTTAAATCCCAAGCTTCTAACCAAGGAATCAACGCCTATTTCTCCTTTACGATTTCACCTCAAGCAGATTAACACAGAGCTGTAATAGCTTTGGGTTTTTGGTACATCAATTGCAGGTAAGTGTAATAATATATAGAAGCATAGTACAAAAGTCTACAGCCCAGAACTAATGCTTAGTAATATTTTCAAATATTCTTTAATGAGTTGAACCCCTAAAGGCATAACTAAAGTATATTACAATATAATAAACTAAATAATTTCCTGAACAAGTGAAATCCTGGTTCATATGCTAACAGAAGTAGCATAAACAAAAAGTAAATATAAGGCAAATCTGTCAAGTGTTGGTGATTTTTAAAATATTTTTATAGAGTTATGTTTGTACTTGAAAGAATAGCTGTAGTAACCCACAGATTGCTCAGGGTGAAAATGAAAGTAACTCAGAAGGTTGAGCATCTCTCTGAAGTACGACAATGGTAAGTTCATTTTTGAATGAATCAGCAACCAATTCCTTCCCTACTGTCATTAACACCAGATTAATATATCAGGTACCTGTAAAAAATTTTTTTAAATGAGTCGATCCATTCAGCCGAACACAGTCAAATTACAGCAGTGGAAAGTATACCGTGAAGCAGTACATGATGGAAAAGTAGCTAAACAGACAATTCAGTAGCATATACATCAAAGGAATCCTTTTTCAGTCAATTGTGTCTCCTTTTTCAACTGTTTTTTTTTTTTTTTTTTTTAACTCTTGTTTAAAAGTTGACCTATATTAAAAGATATTTTGGAGAAAATACAAATCCCAAAAAACAAAATCTGAAAAGTCCAGGGTCTGTGAGTGACCAAGTAGAGTTGATATCTCTGCACAACTTTCTTAAAATCTCTCAAGCCCTTCAACACAGCCAAAAACACACCTCTGATAGATAACTCAATTTTGATTTTTAATTCTTACTGTAAGTATAGATAAGTACAACACTTTAAGAAATAGGCCATTATAATGCTGACAATAATTGTTTTCAGATTCTCCTGGTAATTTTTTTAAGGTTTTTTTCTTAAGTTTATGAAATGAAGGTTTAATGTGATTATGGGAAGCCCCTCCATATGTGGAAGAGAGCAGTAATTGGAATAAGTAAGCCACTTTTTGCGCTGTAATGAGATAAAGCAAAGTGGGTGTAAAAAACATACTCAGTAATACTCTTCCTAGAGAAGCTGGCATCAAAATGCTAATAAAACTCATACGCTTAGAAGAACTTATAGGATTTCTGGGAATGAATATGTATTCTATTGAATGAGGAACAGCAACCTAAGATACAGCGGGACATTAGAAAACACAAAAAAACATGATCTGGTGTTATATTTTATTTTTTTTGGTGATTTTTAATTCAACAGTGGCAAAGTCAAGTCTTTTTTTCCAATCTTCCTCTATTTATTTTTTAAATCACATAGGAAAGTGTGTTTATTAATAGAATTTATGAAATGAATCTCTCCCTTTTCATATATAAACCTCTCTTCCTTCAATACGTTAAAAACTGAGTAACATTTTGATTTTAATGTATCAGAATTAAGAATATGTATTAGGAGGGAGTGTTCAGTTCTCAAGTAGATTCATCAATGAATATTTCTCAAGCTAGCACTATAGCGAAGAGAAATAGTAGAATTAGGCTTTCTGAAAAAGGTTATTTTCAGGGGACAGTCAGCAGTTATCGGACTTACAGATGAGCTTTAGAACCAGGTACAGAAAACATCTGAGAAGACCGTGGTCAAAATACAGATGAGCTAAGCTCAAAGGTTCAGTACAAGGTAGGAAACACCACTCAATGAGCCAAAAACAAAACCAAACCCCTTCCCTTGAGTCAATTCCGACTCATAGTGAGCCTTTAGGACAGAGTAGTACAGCCCCATAGTGTTTCCTAGGCTGTAATCTTAATGGAAGCAGATTGCCACTTCTTTCTCCCTTGGAGTGGCTGGTGGGTTTGAACTACTGACCTTTTGATTAAAAATCAAGTGCTTTAGCAGTGTATCAGGATACAAAATAAACATGCAAAAATCAGTTGGATTCCTCTATACTAACAAAGAGAACATCGAAGAGGAGATCACCAAATCAATACCATTTACAGTAGCACCCCAAAAGATAAAATACTTAGGAATAAATCTAACCAGAGACATAAAAGACCTGTAGAAAGAGAACTACAAGACACTACTACAAGAAACCAAAAGAGACCTACATAAATGGAAAAACATACCTTGCTCATGGATAGGAAGACTCAACATTGTAAAAATATCTATTCTACCCAAAGCAATCTTTAGATACAATGTAATCCCAATGCAAATTCCAACAACATTTTTTAATGAGTTGGAGAAACAAATCACCAACTTCATATGGAAGGGAAAGAGGCCCCTGATAAGTAAAACATTAGTGAAACAGAAAAACAAAGTGGGAGGCCTCACACTACCTAATTTTAGAACATATTATACCCCCACAGTAGTCAAAATCAAGTGCTTTAACCACTGCACCACCAGGGCTCCTTATTCAATGAGCAGATGTCCCAAAATATAGACCACAGAAGGAATATCAGCTACAAAAATCAGGGCAAAGCAATAAATTGAGAATATAGAAAGGAGATGGTAAAGAAGACACAGGTCTCCTGGGAGCTGAGAGATAATATTGCAGAAAAATTCTAATTTAGTTGGTGTCCTTTTTGGGTAAATAAATTAGTTGCAGAGTTTCTAGAAACTAGTAGGTGGCACATGAGCCCTGGTGGTGCAGTGGTAAAGAACTTGGTTGCTAACCAAAAGGCCAGCAGCTTGAATCCACCAGGTGCTCCTCGGAAACCCTACGAGGTAGATCTACTCTTTCCTGTATGGCCACTATGAGTCAGAATTGACTTGATAGCAATGTTTTTTTTGTTTTGTTTTGTTTAGTAGGTGGAGCAGTTAGGTAAATCTTTGAGGACAAAGACTGTGTCATAATCTTTTGTTTAATATCCGGGGCATACTTAGCAGAGGTAGGTAGTGCTGAATAAATGCATCTTGTGTAAGTGACACAAACCATGGACTTCTTGATGTGAGAGCCTATCTAATATATCACTACGTTATTCAAGCCCCAAGCAATTGTGTTTGTCACAGCTCATTGAGTATTTGCTGAAGGAATGATATGGTGGCAGTCTTCAAATGATGTCAAGAAAGATTAATTCTGCAAGGTTTCCTGGGTGTCAATCTGTCCCTAGTCTGTTCTGAGATTATTTACAAACTGGTTTGCAAACTCAACCCAATTTTGATAGTGAGCTTCAATTCTTAATCTCTGCTATTGAAAATGCGGTTGTCAAAAACATATTTATGCCTCACTGGCTCTTTAACACTTCATTTTATTAGCTTTGCTGTTTATTCGATAATAAAATTAAATTTTAGAATATTTCCCTCCAGTTAATATTATTTTCTATTCTAAAAGTTATATTTATTGCTAATAATTTATTGGTTTGGAAAGTAACACTACTCATAAAATGAAACGCAGTGTCATGTAAGTACACTGCTATGGATTGAATTGTGCCCTCCAAAACGATCGATATGTTGAAATCCTAGTTCCTGCACCTGTGAATGTGACCTTGTGTGAGGAAATAGAGTTTTCCTTTGCAGATATTATTGGTTAAATTAACAGGGCCATACTGGAGTATGGTGAGTCCTAATCCCTTCTGAGCAGTGTCATATAAAGGGAGGGGGCAGACTTGAGACAGAATCACACAGGGGGAACACACCATGTAAATATATGTCTGCAAGTCAAAAAATGGACAAGAGACTCCTGGGGCCACCAGAAGCTATGAGACGAGGAAAGATTTCCCCCTAGAGTGAACAGAGAGCATGGCCCTGCCTACGCCCTCAATTCAGACAGGTAGCCTCCAGACCTTGAGACAATAAATTTCTCCTGTTTAAAGCCACCCACTTTGTGGCATTTTGTTACAATAACCCCAGGAAGTGAAGACAAACACCTTAGCCCTACAGTCAGTTTAGGGCAGTGCTACAATGTTGGAAGTCATGGGTATTGTGTTCAACTTCCATCTTGACTGGTTAGCTTCACACTACACCTCTCTTTCTAGGCATCTGTTTAGCAGATATGTGTCATTTTCTCCCAGGTGGTAAAAGCAGAGCGTGTGGATAAACACAGCAAAAACCCATTCTTGCTAAAAGAAAAACAATTCAAAGTTGATGACCTATGGAGAAAAAAACTTCATTTAAGTAAGTGATGGGCAACACAAAAGGAGTGTTAAAAGTACATTTGTTCTCCTTCCACTGAATTTAACAATTCATTGACAGGCCTGGGTACATTATAAATATGGGAAGTTTCAAAAGTCTGGCAAAATAATTATTATTTTTGTAAATAAATAAGTAATGCTATAGATATTCACAATAAATTGGAAACATCCTTTCTTTTACGCTAAGAAACTGATAAACCTTGGGAAAGTCATCTTACAAAATTTTGCCTAGTTTTTTTTGTTGTTCCCTCTCTATAACAATGGATTTTGCTAGCTAAAGAGTCACTGAAACACCAATGTTCATTGCAGCACTCTTCACAATAGCCAAAATGTGGAAGCAACCTATTGTCCATCAACAGATGAATGGATAAACCAAACGTGGTACATATACACAATGAAATATTACTCAGCCATAAAGAGAGATAAAATCCTAATTCATGCCATAACATGGATGAAGCTTAAAAACATCATGCTGAGTAAAATGCCAGTCACAAAAGAACAAATACTGAAGGATCTCACTTACATGAAATAAGCTAATATATAACAAAAAACCCATTGCCATCAAGTTGATTTTGATTCATACTGATTCTGTAGGACAGAGTAGAACTACCCCCACAGGGTTTTCAAGCCTCTAATCTTTGCAGAAGCAGATTGCCACATCTGGCTAGTGGGTTTGAACAGCTGACCTTTTGGTTAGCAGCTGAGCTACTTAACCACTGTTCCACCAGGACTGCTTAAGCTAATATATAAAAAACCACACCAAATTCATTACCACTGAGTCAATTCTGACTCATAGGAACCCTAGAGGACAGAGTAGAACTGCCCCATAAAGTTTCCAAGGCTATAAATCTTTATGGAAGCCGACTGCCACGTCTTTCTACAGAGTGGGTTCGAACCACTGACCTTTCAGTTAGCAGCCAAGCACTTAACCACTGCTCCACCAGGGCTTCTTAAGCTAATTTATAGAAACCAAAAATTATTAGTGGTTACCAGGGGTGAGAGGAAGGAGGTAGAGGGAGTTTTTACTTCAGGAGGCAGTGAGTGTATGTTAATGGTGGTGGCATAATTTGAAAAGGATAGAGAGAATGGTTGTGCAACTTAAAGAATGTAATTACTGTCACTATATTATATATGTTGAATTGGCATATGTTTTGTTGTGCATGTTTTCACCCCAATAAAAATAAAAGGGGTAAAAGAAAAGAATCACTAAAACAACTTTCTCCTTCAAATATTCTCATAGTTGCAATATTCAATACAAATATATGATTATATAGTGCCAAAAGGTCCCTAATTAAGATGATCAAAATTATTCCAGCTCCATTATTCATTAATTGATATATCATTCTGATTTTTTCCCTGTGTTAAGATTTATGAGAAGACCTGACAGTGAGCTGGGAAAAGCATGCTGGCTGCATGTAAGTAATCTTGTCTGTGCTGGGGGCATCATTTGCCAGCATGCAGATACAGTGTTTACCGAGCCTTGGACAATCACATGTCAGGCATGACTTTCAATGTGCAATGAAGCACAGCTGAACTACTTTGTAATATGAAAACACATGATTTACTGGCAAATACATCCAGAAAAATCAAGTAAGCAAACTTGGCAGTATACTGTAAGTGACTCAAGTAGAGAAGGCAGTACACGTCACATTATTGATTTTAATTAGCAGATAGAGTGGACTGAAAAGAGACAAAAGGAAACTTCCTTTTAACCTTCATAAGTAATGACAAAGCTTTATAAACAAAAAGTTTTAGTAGAGTGATTAAAATTCACTCAGGTTTTGTGAAGTCTATTTCTAGGGCACATAATCTAAGTCTCTCTGTCTGTCTTTCTCTTTCTTCCCTCTCCCTCTCTCCCAATATAGCTAGTACTGAGGATGAAGTGGCAGGGATAGGAATAAGGGCTTGGGAGAGATAGACTGTGCAGTGTATCTGGGCTTTTACACAATTAAATCTTTTTCCATCATCAACGAAGCTCTAAAAATTTTCTATGTAGATGGTATCAACTGAGGTGGGGGGGTGGGGGGTGGGGAAGGGTACGAGTTTCTGATAAAGAAAATCACTTTCCATTCCAGTGCCTATACTGAGCTATTGAAGGCAACTTTGCAAGCAAGGTGTGTGACTGGTTTTCTGAATTCTAGTTACATTCTGATTCTGATTTAATGCCCCTTTGGGAAAAATTTGGCAAATTAGATGTGTCAATAACTAAAATGAACAGATCCTCACATAGGTGACAGAGCCAAACAAATCTGCCTCCACAGGAGTAACTAAATCAGGAGTGGTTACTGTGACACACTGAAGATCTCTGTAAATTCTGGACCATCCTCCAGTTCAAAGGTGGAGCTTATTCCTCCACCCCTTCAATCTGTCTGGACCAATAAAATATGGTGGAAATTACACCATGTCTATTCCAGCCTAATCTGTAGCAGAACTGGTAGCTTTTACTACCTCCTTCTTGGAAGCCAGTCACTACATAAGAAATCCAACAACCCTGAGTGTGCCATGTTGTCAGAGGCCCACACGAGTCACAGAGAAAGAATGATCACATGGAAAAGTGCTGAGTCACTAGACATGTGAGGGAAGGCTTCTTGGCTCTTTCAACAGAGCAGCCATCATCTGAAGCCAGGGAACTGAGCGACCCAAGTCAACATCAAGAACTAAGGCTGCATATATATGGCTCCAACTAAGCAGCCTCTCCCCCTACACCTCTGTCAGTTTATCCTACTGTAGTGGCTTGCATGTTGCTGTGATGCTAGAAGCTATGGCACCAGTATTTCAAATACCAGCAGGGTCACCCATGGTGGACAGGTTTCAGCAGAGCTTACAGACTAAGACAGGCTAGGAAGAAGGACCGGGTGATTACTTCTGAAAAAAACTGGCCAGTGAGAACCTTATGAATAGCAACAGAATGTTGTCTGGTATAGTGCCAGAAGATGAGCCCCTCAGGTTGGAAGGCACTGAAATATGACTGGGGAAGAGCTGCCTGTACAAAATAGAGTCAACCTTAATGATGTTGGTGGAGTAAGATTTTGGGACCTTCATTTGCTGGCGTGGCACAACTCAAAATGAGAAGACACACCGGCAAATATCCATTAATAATCAGAAAACGGAATGCACAAAGTATGAAACTTGAAAAATTGGAAGTTGTCAAAAGTGAAATGGACTGCATGAAGATCATTATTCTAGGGATTAGTGAGCAGAAATGGACGGGTATTGCCCATTTTGAATCAGGCTATCATATAGTCTACTACGCCAGGCATGACAAATTGAAGAGGAATGGCATCACATTCATCATCAAAAAGAACACTTCAAGATCTATCCTGAAGTATAACACTGTCAGGGATAGGATAATATCCATATGCCTACAAGGAAGGCTACTTATACAACTGTTATTCATTTAGGCACCAAACAGTAATGCCAAAGATGAGGAAGTTGAAGATTTTTACTAAAATATGTAATCAAAATGTATCGATAATTACTGGTGATTGGAATGCAAAAGTTGGAAACAAAGAAGCACCAGTAGTGGGAAAATATGACCTTTGTGATAGAAGTGATACTGGACATCACATGATAGAATTTTGCAAGACTTGAATTTAGAGACCATCTCAAGAATAGACCTGACACAATAAACACTAATGACCAGAGAAGACAAGACAAGTAGAATGACATCAAGGACCTCATGCATGAAGGAAGCAAAAGGTCATTAAAAAGAAAGAAAAGGCCAAAATGGATGCCAGGAGAGCCTCTGAAACTTGCTCTTCAACATAGAGTAGCTAAAGAGAATGGAAGAAATGATGAAGTAAAAGAGCTGAACAGAAGATTTCAAAGGGTAGTTCAAGAAGGCCTTATAAGGTATTATAGTAATAATATATATAATAAAGTATTATAATGAAATGTGCAAAGAACTGGAGTTAGAAAACCAAAAGAGAAGAACACCCTCAGCATTTCTCAAGCTGAAATAACTGAAGAAAAAATTCAGGCTTCAAGTTGCAATATTGAAGGATTCTACAGGGAAACTCCCCCATGTGTCTGTCAGTTTGTTGTACAATGGGGACTTGCATGTTGCTGTGATGTTGGAAGCTATGCTACCGGTATTAACATACCAGCAGGGTCACCCATGGTGGAAAGGATTCAGCTGAGTTCCAAACTAAGACAGACTAGAAAGAAGGACCAGGCTGTCTACTTCTGAAAGGATTTAGTCAGTGAAAACCTTATGAACACCAACGGAACATTGTTTGATATAGTGCCAGAAGATGAGACCGTCAGGTTGGAAGGCATTCAAAAGACAACTGGGGAAGAGCTGACTTTTCAAAGTACAGTCAACTTTAGGATGGAGTCAAGCTTTTGGGACCTTCATTTGCTGATGTGGCATGACTCATAATAAGAAAAAACAGCTGCAAACATCCATTAATAATCAGAATGTGGAACATAAGAAGTATGAATCTAGGAAAATTGGAAGCTATCAAAAAAGAAATGGAACACATAAACATTGATAACCCAGGCATTGTTGTTGTTAGATGCTGTTGAGTTGGTTCCAACTCATAGCAACTCTATGCACAACAGAATAAAACATTGCCCGGTCCTGCACCATCCTCACAACTGTTGTATGCTTGACCCATTGTTGCAGCCACTGTGTCAATCCGTCTCATTGAGAGTCTTCCTCTTTTTTACTGACCCTATACTTTACTGAGCATAATGTTCTTCTCCAGGGACTAATCCCTCCTCATAACATGTCCAAAGTATGTGAGACATAGTCTCACCATCCTTGCTTCTAAGGAGCATTCTGGTTGTACTTCTTCCAAGACAGGCTTGTTCATTCTTTTAGCAGTCCATGGCATATTCAATATTCTTTGCTAACACCACATTTCAAAAGTGCAGTTCTTTGCTTTAGGTGAAGAGAAGGACAATACTCAATACATGGAAGGTCAGCTCAACTGGACTGGACCAAAAGCAAAGAAGTTTCCAGGACAAACTGAATGCTTCAAAGGTCAGCGGACCAAGGGCGGGGGTTTGGGAACCAAATTGGCAAAATAATTCTATTATGAAAACATTCTGCATCCCACTTTGAAATGTGGCATCTGGGGTCTTAAATGCTATCAAGCGGCCATCTAAGATGCATCAATTGGTCTCAACCCACCTGGATCAAAGGAGAATAAAGAACACCAAGGTCACACGATAACTAAGAGCCCAAGAGACAGAAAGGGCCACATGAACCAGAGACCTACATCATCCTGAGACCAGAAGAACTAGTTGGTGCCCGGCCACAACCGATGACTGCCCTGCCAGGGAGCACAACAGAGAACCCCTGAGGGAGCAGGAGATCAGTGGGATGCAGACCCCAAATTCTCACAAAAAGACCAGACTTAATGGTCTGACTGAGACTAGAGGAATCCTAGCAGTCATGGTCCCCAAACCTTCTGTTGGTCCAGGACAGGAACCATTCCTGAACACAACTCATCAGACATGAAAGGGACTGGACAGTGGGTAGGAGAGAGATGCTGATGAAGAGTGAGCTATTTGTATCAGGTGGACACTTGAGACTGTGTTGGCATCTCCTGTCTGGACGCGGGATGGGAGGATAGAGAGAGTTGGAAGCTGGCAAAATTGTCACGAAAGGAGAGACTGGAAGGGCTGACTCATTAGGGGGAGAGCAAGTGGGAGTACGGAGTAAGGTGTATACAAACTTATATGTGACAGTTTGACTTGATTTGCAAATGTTCACTTGAAGCTCAAAAAAGTTAATAAAAAAAAAAGTGCAGTTCTTCTTGGGTCTTCCTCATTCATGGTCCGGCTTTCACATGCGTATGAGGTGATTAAAACACCATGGCTTGGGTCAGACACACCTTAATCCTCAAGGTGACATCCTTGCTTTTCAACACTTTAAAGAGGTCCTTTGCAGCAGATTTGCCCAATGCAATGCATCTTTTGATTTCTTGACTGCTAGTTCCATGAATGTTGATAGTGGTTCCAAAAAAATCCTTGACAACGCCAATCTTTTCTCCGTTTATCGTGGTGTTGCTTATTGGTCCAGTTAGGAGGATTTTTGTTTTCTTTATGTTGAAGTGTAATCCATACTGAAGGCTGTGGTCTTTGATCTCCATCAGGAAGTGCTTCAAGTCCTCTTCATTTCAGGAGACAATGTTGTGTCATATGCATAAAAAAAAAGCAGGTTGTTAATGACTCTTCCTCCAATCCTGATGCCCTGTTCTTCTCCCAATAGTCCAGCTTCTTGGATTATTTGCTCAGCATACAGACTGAATAGGTATGGTGAAAGGATACAACCCTGACACACACCTTTCCTGACTTTAAACCATGCAGTATCCCCTTGACCCTAGGCATTAGTGAGCTGAAATGGACTGGTTTTGGCCATTTGGATTCACACAATCCTATGGTCTACTATGCAGGGAACAAAAACTTGAAGAGGAATGGCATTGCATTCATGGTCAAAAAGAACATTTCAAGATCTATCCAAAGAACGATGCTGTCAGTAATAGGATAATATCTATACACCTACAAGGAAGACCAGTTAATACAACTATTATTCAAATTTATGCACAAACTACTAAGTTCCAAAGATGAAGAAACTGCAGATTTTTACCAATTTCTGCAGTCTGAAATTGGTTGAACATGCAATCAGGATGCATTGATAATTACTGGTGATTGGAATGTGAAAGTTGGAAACAAAGAAGAAGGATCAGTAGTTGTAAAATATGGCCTTGGTGATAGAAATGATGCCAGAGAGTACATGATAGAATTTTGCAAGACCAACAACTTTTTCATTGCTGCTACAATTTTCACCAACATAAACAGTGACTATACATGTGGATCTTACCGGATGGAACACAGAGGAATTGAATCGACTACACCTGTGGGAAAAAACAATGGAAAAGCTGAATATCATTAGTCAGAACAAGGCCAAGGGCCGAATGAAAAACATACCATCAATGGCTCATATGCAAGTTCAAGTTGAAACTGAAGAAAACTAGAACAAGTCCACGAGAGCCAAAGTACAACCTTGAGTACATCCCACCTGAATTTAGAGGCCATCTCAAGAATAAATTTGACACGTTGAGCGCTAATGACTGAAGACCAGACAAGTTGTGGAATGACATTAAGAACATCATATATGAAGAAAGCAAGAGGTCATTAAAAAGACAAGAAAGAAGGAAAAGAGCAAAATGAACGTCAGAAGAGACTCCGGAATTTGCTCTTGAAAGTCGAGTAGCTAAAGCAAAAGGAAGAAATGATGACGGAAAAGAGTTAAAAGATTTCAAAGGGTGGCTCAAGAAGACAAAGGTAAGTATTATAATAACATGTGCAAACACTTGGAGATGGAAAACCAAAAGGGAAGAACATGCTCTGTATTTCTCAAGTTGAAAGAATTGAAGAAAAATTCAAGCCTCAAGTTGCAATACTGAAGGATTCTACAGGGGAAATATAAAAGGTCTCAGGAAGCATCAAAAGAAAATGGAAGAAATACACAGAGTCACTGTACAAAAAAGAATCAGTTGACATTCAACCATTTCAAGAGGAGCCATATGAACAGGAACAAATGACACTGAAGGAAGGTGTCCAAGCTACACTGAAGGCACTGGCGAAAAATGAGGCTCCAGGAATTGACAGAATACCTACTGAGATGTTTCAACAAACAGATGCAGTGCTGGAACTACTCGCTTATTTATGCCAAGAAATTTGGAAGACAGCTACCTGGCCAACTGACTGGAAGAGATCTATATTTATGCCCATAGCCAATAAAGGTGATCCCACCGAATGAGGAAATTATTGAACAATATCACTGCAAGTAAAATTTTGCTGGAAAGCATTCAAAAGTAGTTGCAGCAATGTATCCACAGGGAACTGCTAGAAATTCAAGCCAAATTCAGAAGAGGACACAGAACCAAGGATACGATTGCTGATGTCAGATGAATTTTGGCTGAAAGCAGAGCATACCAGAAGGATGTTTACCTGTGTTTTATTGACTATTCAAAAGCATTCTGCTGTGTGGATCATAACAAATTATGGATAACATTGGGAGAATGGGAATTTCAGAACACTTAATTGTGCTCATGAGGAAACTTTACATAGATCAAGAGGCAGTTGTTCAAACAGAAGAAGGGAATAATGCCTGGTTTAAAGTCAGGAAAGGTGTGTGTCAGGGTTGTATCCTTTCACCATGCCTATTCAATCTGTATGCTGAGAAAATAATCAGAGAAGCTGGACTATATGAAGAACAGAACATCAGAATTGGAGGAAGCCTCATTAATAACCAGTGTTATGCAAATGACACAAATTTGCTTGCTGAAAGTGAAGAGGACTTGAAGCACTTACTGATGAAGGTCAAAGATTACAGCCTTTAGTATGGATTTCATCTCAACATAAAGAAAACAAAAATCCTCACAACTGGACCAATAAACAATAGCATGATAAATGGAGAAAAGATTGAAGTTGTCAAGGACCTCATTTTACTTGGATCCACAATCAACACCCATGGAAGCAGCAGTCAAGAAATTAAGATACATTGCATTGGGCAAACCGGCTGCAAAAGATCTCTTTAGAGTGTTGAAAAGCAAAGATGTCATCTTGAAGACTAAGGTGCACCTGACACAAGCCATGGTGTTTTCAGTTGCCTCCTATGCATGTGAAAGTTGGACACTGAATAAGGAAGACTGAAGAAGAATTGATGCCTTTGAATTGTGTGTTGGAGAAGAATATTGAATATACCATGGACTGCCAAAAGAATGAACAAATCTGTCTTGGAAGAAGTACAACCAGAATACTCCTTAGAAGCAAGGATGGCAAGACTATGTCTCACATACTTTGGACATGTTGTCAGAAGGGACCAGTCCCTGGAGAAGGACATCATGCTTGATAAAGTAGAGGGTCAGCAAAAAAAAAAGGAAGACCCTCAGTGAGATGGAGTGACACAGTGGCTGCAACAATGTGCTTAAGCATAACAATGATTGTGAGGATGGTGGGGGACCAGGTAGTGTTTTGTTCTGTTGTACATAGGGTCACTATAAGCTGGAACTGACTTGATGGCACCTAACAACAACACATGGAAAATACTGAATGAGTCAGGAAACATCAAAAGAAGATGGGAGGAATACACAGAGTCATGGGACTAAAAGGAATTGGTTGATATTCAACCATATCAGGAGGTAGCATGTGATCAAGAACTGATAGTACTGAAGGAAGAAGTCCAAGATGCATTGAAGTGAATAGTAAAGAACAAGGCTCCAGGAACTGACAGAATACCAACTGAGATGTTTTGACAAACAGATGCAGCGCTGGAGGCTCCTGAGGTGCTCACTTGTGTATGTCAAGAAATTTGAGGGACAGTTGCCTGGATCTCTTCCAACTGGAAGAGATCCATATTTGTGCTCATTCCAAGAAAACTGATGCAAAGAATGTGGAAATTATTGAACAATGTCATTAACATCACACACAAGTAAAATTTTGCTGAAGATAATTCAGAAATGGTTGCAGCAGTACAATGACAGGGAATTGCCAGAAGTTCAAGTCAGATTCGGAAGAGATCATGGAATAAGGGATACCATTGCTGATGTCCGAGGGATCCTGGCTGAAAGCAGAGAATACCAGAAAGATGTCTACCTGTGTTTTATTGACTATGAAAAGGCATTTGTATTTGTGGATCATAACAAATCATGTATAACATTGCAAAGAATGGGAATTCCAGAACATTTAACTGTGTTTGTGAAGAACCTTTACATAGACCAAAAAGCAGCCGTTCTCACAGGACAAGAGAATGGTGCTCGTGGTTTAAAGTCAGCAAAGGCATGCATCAGGCTTGTATCCTTTCACCATACTTACTCAATGCATGCAGAGCAAATAATCCGAGAAGCTGGACTATATGAAGAAGAATGAGGCATCAGGATTGGAGGGAGACTCATTAACATTCATTAACAACCTTTGATATGCAGATGACACAAACTTGCTTGCTGAGAGTGAAAAGGATTTGAAGCACTTGGTGATTGTCTTAGTTATCCAGGGTTTCTGTAAAAGAAATACCACAAGTGGATAGCTTTAACAAACAAAAGTTACTCTCTCACTGTCTAATAGGCCAGAAGTCTGAATTTAGGGTGCCCTGCTCCAGAGGAAGGCTTTCTCTCTCTTTTGGCTCTAAAAGAGGGTCCTTATCATCATTCTTCTGGTCTAGGAGCTTCTTAGTGCAGGAACCCCAAGTCCAAAGGAGGCGCTTTACTTCCAGTACTGCTTTCTTGCTGGTATGAGGTTCCCCATGTCTCTCTGCCCACTTCTCTCTTTTATATCTCAAAAGAGATTGGCTCAAGACACAATCCAATCTTGTAGATTGAGCCCTGCCACTTTAACATAACTGCCGATAATCCCATCTTTTCAACATCATAGAGATAGAATTTACAACACATAGGAAAATCACATTAGATGACAAAATGGTGGACAATCACACAATGCTGAGAATCATTGACTAACCAAGCTGACAGATATTTTGGGGGGACACAATGCAATCCATGACACTGATGAAGATCAAAGACTACAGCCTTTAGTTACAGGCTGTGCCTCAACGTAAAGAAAACAAAAATTCTCACAACTGGACCAATAAGCAACATCATGATAAACAGAGAAGAGACTGAAGTTGTCAAGGATTTCATTTTACTTGGATCCACAATCAACACCCATGGAAGCTGAAGTCAAGAAATTAAACAACAAATTGCATTGGACAAATCTGCTGCAAAAGACCTCTTTAAAGTGTTGAAAAGCAAAGATGTCACTTTGGGACTCAGGTGTGCCTGACCCAAGCCATGGTATTTTCAATCACCTCACAAGCATGGGAAAAGCTGGACAATGAATAAGGAAGACTGAAGAAGAACTGATGCCTTTGAATTATGGTGTTGGTGAAGAATACTGAACATACCATGGACTGCCAGAAAAAGGAACAAATATGCCTTGGTAGAAGTACAGCCAGAACGTTCCTTGGAAGTAAGGATGGCAAGACTGTCTTATGTACTTTGGATATGTTATCTGGAGAGATCAGTCCCTGGAGAAGGACATCATGCTTAGTAAAGTAGAGGGTCATCAAAAAAGAGGAAGACTCTCAAAGAGATGGATTGACACAGTTGCTGCCACAACCAGCTCAAGCATAACAAAGATTGTGAAGATGGGGTTGGACCAGGCAGTATTCTGTTCTGTTGCACATAGGAAACCAACTTGATGGCACCTAACAACAACAACAAACACCCCCAGCCTGTCTTTACCTATTTGGCCCTTCCCAGCTGGGAGCCCTGACACTGTGAGGAAGAGGCCAGTCAGCTCCACTTTCCAAATCTCTGAGCCTAAGAATCACAAGCCAAATAAAATGGTTCTTGTTTTAAGGCACTAAGTTTTGGTTAGGGTAGTGCCTTATACAGGTAGTCGCTGAATTATGATGGGGTTCCATCCCAAGGACTTCGTCATAAATTGGTTCTGATCTAAATTGAATGTCGCTTTTTTATTTTTTTTAGTTTTCATTATTGTGGCTTTTTATTATCAGTATCTTTATAAATCCAATCTTTATTTGCCTTTGGAGGCTGGAAACATCACATATAAACTTACAGATATATTTTAACATCATAGGTAGTGTATGGAAACCCCGGTGGCTTAGTGGTTAAGAGCTACGTCTGGTAACCAAAAGGTTGGCAGTTCAAATCCACCTGGGCGTTCATTGGAAGCTCTATGGGGTGGTTCTACTCTGTCCTATAGGGTCACTATGAGTTGGTAATTGACTCAATGGCGGTGGGATTTTTTTTTTTCTTATGTATTATATAGTACTAAGGATAAGACGTACAGGAAAAAAGATAATCTTAAATGTGGCTCACCGTTACTCAAACACGTCCTAAATTGGGGACTACCGGTATCGAAACTGAAACAATCTTAAACAAGGTGTTCAGGGTTTATGGCTGATGTATTTAGGGACATGGGTTTTATGTCATGTATCCTGAAGAATATACAGTTTTAGATCAAAAATAGGAAATCATGCACTAAATCTGACAAATATTGGCAGGTTGTGAACTCCCAGATGAGTGTAGATTTTTACGTTACCTGGTTTTAAACTTAGGTCCTACAGTGTTAAATCTATTAGTGGTGCAGCGTTCCTCTATTAGTATCACCATTTCATCAAATTGGGAACATCTCTAAGGAAAACTTCAGTAATGGATCCCTTTGGTTGTGACCGGAAACCCTGGTGACGGTAGCGGTTAAGTGTTACAGCTGCTAAACGAAAAGGTAGGTCGTTCAAATCCACCAGGAGCTCCTTGGAAACTCTATGGGACAGTGCTACTCTGTTCTATAGGGTTGCTATGAGTTGGAATCCCTCGGCAGCAATGGGTTTTGGTCTTGATCACAACCCTGTGGCCCGGGACGGCAGTTTAGAGATTAGCTAGTTCAACTTTCTTTTTTTATATATTAGAGATTAAGGCTCAGAGAGTGTAAATGATTTACTCAATGTTATTGAATCAATATTTGGCAGTACTTGGGCAAAATCTCAATTCTTTTGACACCCAGAGCAGCACATTGACTTTACAATACCATTGTTAATGGAATTCCAAAATTATTAAAGATTATCCTTTTAGTAATTTCTGTATTTTAAAGATTTCAATAAATTCAACTCTAGTAACCACCAAGATCTTCGCCTTTTTTTTTTAATTGTACTTCAGATAGAGATTAACAGAACAATTTAGTTTCTCACTGAACAATTAATACACATGTTGTTTTGTGACATCGGTTGCCAACCCCACAATGTGTTAACATTCTCCCCTTCTCATTTCAACCTTGGGTCTCCATTTCCGTTCCTCCAGCTTTCCTGTCCCCTCCTGCCTTCCTGTCCTTGCCGCTGGGCTGGTGTGCTCATTTAATCTCCTGTACACGTTCGAGCTATATGTATTGTTGTTTGTTTTATGGGCCTGTCTAATCTTTGGCTGAAAGGTGAACCTCAGGAACGACCTCAGTACCAAGTTAAAAGAGTGTCCTGGGGCCAATATTCTCGAGGTTTCTCCAGTCTCTGTCAGATCAGTAAGTCTGGTCCTTTTTTGTGAATTAGAATTTTGTTCTACATTTTTCTCCAACTCTATCCGGGACCCTCTATTGTGATCCCTATCAGAGCAGTCCGTAGTGGTAGCTGGGCACCATCTAGTTGTGCTGGATTCGGTCTGATGAAGGCTGTGGTAGTTGAGGTCCAATAGTCCTTTGGACTAATCTTTCCCTTGTGTCTTTGATTTTCTTCATTCTCCCTTGCTTCAGATGGGGTGGGACCGGTGGAGTACCTAAGATGGCCCCTTACATGCTTTTAAGACACCAGACACTACTCACCAAAGTAGGATGTAGAGCATTTTCTTTATAAAATATGTTATGCCAATTGAGCTAGATGTTCCCCAAGACCATGCTCCTCAGCCTTCAGCCCAGCAATTCTGTCCCCCAGGGAGTGTGGATGTGTCTATGAAGCTTCTTTGTACCACAGTATCTTATTATTTATATAGACAAGTAGTCCCCAACTTAGGAGGCATTCGAGTTACAAGGAACTGTACTTAAGACTGTATGCTTGTTTGTTTTTGGTACGTCTTATTGTTAGTAATATGTATGCGTGTATAAAATGTAAATAAGTCTATACGTAATGTTTCCAATTCCCGAAGACGAATAAAGAATGGATTTATAAAGTTTCTGATAATAAAAGGCAGTAATAATAAAAATTTGTAAAAAAACAAAAAGGTATTTGATTTCTGTCAGCACTGACTTATGATGCAGCAGTTGAAACTGAACCCATCAGCAGTTGGGGACTACCTGTATACACACACACACATGTTTATATATGCATATAGACTCGAAGGCAACATATGATGTTGTTGTTTTTAGTTGCCCTCGAGTCTGTTCCAACTCACGGTGACCCCATATGTGCAGAGTAAAACTGCTCCATTGGGTATTGAAGGCTGTCTGACCTTTCTAAAGCAGATCGCCAGGACTGTCTTCCAAGGTGCCTCTGGGTGGGTTTGAATGGCCAGTCTTTTTGGAGCAGTGGTTAAATGCTCGGCTGCTAACTGAAAAGTTGGCTGTTTGTTGGACCCACCAGATTCTTCATGGGAGAAAGATGCAGCAGTCTTCCTCTGCAAAGATTACGGCCTTGGAAACCCTTTGGGGCAGGTCTAATCTCTCCTATAGTGTTGCTAGGATTTGGAATGGACTCCACTGTAACAGGTTAGTCAGTAGTCCAAATCTTAACCATTTGCTCCACCCAGGGACTCCCATGTACATAGATACAAATACAGTGAAATATATATAGCAAATATAAACAGTTTAACTTTATATGCATGTGTGTGTATATATATGTGTGTGTTTATATACATATTTAGAAGACAAGCATATTTGTTCTAATAATATGGAAATTGAATCTGTTTATTTTTTTTATAAGTGTTGTGAAATAAGGTACAAACCACAGAGTATTTCTGGAAAGAGTTTGGTTTAATGGAGATTAGTAAGCTCTTAATATAATAAAATCCAGTTGTGTGAGGCATTATTGGATGGGGAAGGAATACTCAGTTGGTTTAAGCCCAGCCTTTAGATGCAGCCAGCCATGTGCAGTGAGAGCTGATGTGTTACACTGTGTGATGCCATCTGGAGCTCTGTGATAGGTACCTTACTGTGATGTGAGCCAGTGGGATACTCTGTGCAGACAGGCTGAAATTACTTCCACATTACAGTGAACACAAAAGAACAAAAACCTTATTAAACACAGATTAAGTTCATTATTGTATAAATCACTCTTTGGAAATTGAGGCTAATCCTCTGTCCTGAAATATTAAACTTAACACTGATATTACAGTAAAGAGAGAGATAATACCCTCCTCTTCATCTCGGCTCACCTCTGTCATATAAATGAAGCAAACATGTAATAGCTGTGACTGGTGCTTGTGCATAAAAGGGGCCGCCAGCTAGATCCGGAGTCAGGTTCCTCTATCTGGCTAGCTACACCATCTTTCCAGCAAAATCTTTTCAGACCGATCTTCACTCAAAAGGCCTTCAGTGCAAGCTAATCTGGAGTTTTATGTTACGAAGGTCTTGGATGGCAAACATTATGTTTGTGTTCTTCACTAATTATATTTGACTGAAAACACATTTGTAACTGGCTCTGCAGTCAGAGTAGGAAGTCCCCAGGGCCAGAGTCAACACCTCAGTGAGGCTATACAATTCAAACAGGGTTGGAGAGCAGCTTGGATACCAGCGATTATACATGTCTGCCGTTTTTTTCCAATGAAATCTATTTTTTTCATGGATACAGCAGGACATGTGCTATGTATCTTCATTGAGGTTGTATGTTTGGATTTTCACTAGGTGCTAATTTTTTTTTTTCCCCTTATTGGAGAGTTTTGTTTGAATGTTTTGTATAAAGAGCCATCCTGTAAAATTTAGGGCAAACTCAAACTTGGGTCAATTCCCAGAGAAAACTTAAAATGGATGACATATAATCCTAAAAACAATCAGCCCTGGTCTCCATACATTAAGAAGGAAAATAAATAGTTTATGATTGATATTTTGTGTAATTAGAAAAGAGGAAGGGAAATTAAAAGCAATTAGGAGACAGAAAAGGGGGGAAAGCAAAGCAAATAAGACAGAATTTACGAGTAAGAATTTGCCAAGATGCTCTTCAGATTTAACTGTCCTCATTTTCCCTTTGTCAGCTGCTTCCTGGCTGCCAGACGTTTTCTCCATCTGATTTTTCCCATAAACTGTAATTGGCAAAACAACACAATAGGGGGACCTGAACAGATGAGGCCATTTTTTTTTTCCCTTGTCTAAATTCATACCCTAACAGCTGGGCTCATACAAATTGATCAAACCAATAATGGCCTCCTAATCTTTTATTTTTTTCAGATGTGGATGGAAGGCAGCTCACTAGTAACAAGTCATGGGTATTAAAATCAACAAATGTGGGAGTAGGAAATAATTCTAAATGACTTTACTAATGTTGCCTCTTCATCCACAAACTGATATAGACAACAAAGTAAATTCTCTTAGGTCACTACCATATTTACAGGAAATTTTACATTTTATGTATAATAATGTCCTCTGTCCTTTGGTGCTTGATTAGGAGAAAGCTGACTGTCTTTTAGGTCACTAGCCAAGAACGTAGAAACTTTCTTACCCTCTTAGTGCTGTTGTAACAGAAATACCATAAGTGGGTGGCTTTAAAGAAGAGAAATTTATTTTCTCACAGTTTAGGAGGCTAGAAGTCTGAATTCAGGGTCTGGCTGTAGGGGGGAGGTCTTTCTTTGTCTATTTCAGCTTCCGTTAGCTGCCAGAAAACCTTGGAGTTCCTGGACTTGCAGATACATCTGCCTGTACGGTTTTGAGATAGAGTCTGTCACCCCTCTGTGTCTGCTTGCCTGTCTCTGTGTCTACGCTGCTGTTTATGTCACTCAGAAGTGATTAGGTTTAGGACACACCCTACACTGATATGATCTCATTAATATAACAAAGGAAACCCTAATTCCAAAGGGGATTACATCCACAGATGTGTGAGGGGACTCCAACACACATTTTGACGGAAAAACAATTTAATCCAAAACATGGATTCATTTTGGCAAAGCATTGTTATACATTATTATACATCTCCCAGAAACCCTGGTGGCGTAGTGGTTAAGTGTTACGGCTGCTAACCAAGAGGTCAGCAGTTCAAATCTGCCAGGTGCTCCTTGGAAACTCTATGGGGCAGTTCTACTCTGTCTTATAGGGTCGCTACTCTGAGCTTCTATGTTTCTACACAAATGAGATCAAGAAAGTGGGCAAGAGTAGGGCCCTAGTGGACATGTTCAGTGATAGTGCCCATAAAGAGTCAAGCAGAAAATCCTATTCAAGCACAGAAGTCCTATTCACACAGACATTTAACTGGAGGCCTATTGCTCTGCCATTTTCCATCTATACATGGCCTTTCCCACTTACCTCCCTGCCTCTTTCAGCCCTTCCTAGTTAGAAATCATTTCTTCCTCTTTGAATTCTTACAGCACATACTCTATAAGAAACATTTTCTAACTTTTTAAAAATGCTTAAACACATTCTAATAAAATAACAAAAACTGTTAAAATAAAATGGGATGTCTAAGAAGGACATACAATTCAGAATCCAAAAATGCAAAAATCAATAAATTTAAATGTATGATGATATAAAAATTCTATATCCAAAATTTATCATAATACACATGGCAAAGCAGTACTTTTGATTTTTTTCTTATTACGAAGGTATAAAGATTATTAAAAAAAAAAAAAAAAAAAAACTTGAGCAATCCAGTACAAAACTATGCAAAAATGTGAAAAACAGTTTGCAAGAAAAGAAATGCATGTGGTCAATAAAGCCTAAAAAAATACGAAATTTCAATTATTTTTTAAAAAAAAAGATAAAACTCAAATGACCTATCCTTTTCACTTACCATATTGGGAAAACCTAAAAGTTGATAATGACTATTCATTCCTGCACTGTTAAGCAATATGTTAAAGTGGGTAAGAACACAGCTTTTGAGGCTCAACTGTCTTGAGTTCTTGCTTCTGCTTCTTTATTAGCCACGTGACCTTGGCTAATTTACTTAGCCACTCTACCATGTCTCAGTTCCTTAATGGGGGTAGTGATAGTAATACCTACCACCAGGGTCAATGTAAGGATGAAATGAGTTAATAAATGTTAAACTTGGGAAATGGCAAGTGCCTTCGCAGAGCACACACGCAGAGTTTAGCTGTTGCTGTTCATTTGGGGGGATAAAATCGGTACAACATACATGTGGAACAATTTAGCAATATTCATCAAAATTTATACGTCGACGCCCTTTGACCCAGCAATTAAACTCCTAAAAACTTACTGTGTACATATGATATAAAAAGAATAATGAAATATATGTGTAAGGATGCTATTGCAGCTGTCTTCCTACAAAACATAGATCTAGTATTATAGCAAATTAAAGGAAAGAAAGGTTTTCATTAATAGGGAGTTGTTTAAATAAGTTAAGAAACTTCTGTATAATAGAATATCATACAGACTGCATCTTTCAAACAGAATGTGATAGAACTATATGTGATATATGAAGAGCTCCAAGGAGGGTTATAAACTGAAAGGATCAATGTGTAGCCCAGGGTATATGTATGATCTCTTCTGTGTAAATAAAAAGACACATGAACACAATGGTATATGTCTACATTTATCTGGAAGAATAAACATCAAATTGACAGTGGTTACAGTCACTGGAACGGTGTCTGGGTGGTGCAAATGGTTAAATGCTTAACTACTAGCTGAAAGGTTGGTAGTTCAAACCCATCCAGAGGTGCCTTGGAAGTCGGGCCTGGCAAATGCTTCTGAAAGGTCACAGTGTTGAAAATCAAGACTGTGACCTTTCAGAAGTTAATAATCACCAATGATTATCTGGTAGATGGTATTATAGGCTGTTTTGCTTTTATTCTTTATATTCTTCTGTATTAAAAAAACAATTAGGGCTAAAATAAATCCATGGAAAAATTTTAAATCCTAAATTCTAAAAATGTATCCTATGAGAGTACCGCATTTATTATTCTCTCTTAGAAACATAATCTAGTTTTAATTTTCATAAGTTAAGAATATGTTATGTGATGTTAGGTGAAAAAAAGCAATATACAAAATACACGTTAACTCTGTGGCTAAAAGGAATATTCATGTTATGAAATATCAGAAGAATATATGCAAAGTAAAAATATTATATTGGAATAGTATGATTTCTTTTAATAATTTTTACCATGAAAATATGAAAAGAAAAAATAAAAATATAGTTACATATTCATATAATTTAATTATATTGATTATTATATTGATAAATAGCCAGACATTTTTTCTGAGGCTCCTGTGTAAAGATTAGAACAACCAACTTTTTAGCTATCAGTCAAGCATGTTGACTGTTGGCACCACCCAAGGACTCCATAATTATATTGATTATACTAATTACTATATCTAAATTTAAATCAATTCCTCATTATAAAGTCAATCAATGAGAAGAATGGGCTGTTTTGATGACCACAAAAATTAGAATCAGGGATTATTTGATGACAGGTGGGGTCTCATATCTACCTTAGAATTGATGAAATTTAAATCAAATATTTGTGGGGCCTTTGAATCTCCTCCTGAGAATTCTTGCTTTTTGTGAAACAGACTTTAACAGTGATTGGCCTCTACTCTTCACGTGGACTTTAAGTCATTATACTATTTCTCTGCATTTTTGTGACATGTGTATGTTCATTGTTCCCATTAGCCCATAAATTCTTCGGAAAAAGAAGCACAAAATTCCTAAAAGAGTATGGACTTTGGAACCATGTCCAGGTTTGAATCCTGGTTCCACCATTTATTAGAACTGATGTGACCATTAGCAGGTAGCTTAACCTCTGTTAGTATCTGAACCTCAGACATAAAAGGGAATAAAATTAGACTTTTCTCATAGGGCTTTGAAAGAATTAAATGAAATCATATGTTTATAAAAAAGCAATTCTCCCAAGATAAAAAATGGATACAAAAATTTCAAAATCTTTTCCCTTTGAATATGTCTTAGTTATCTAGTGCTGCTGTAACAGAAATAACACAAGCGGGTAGCTTTAACAAAGTGAAGTTTATTTCCTCACAGTAAAGTAGGCTACAAGTCCGAACTCAGGATGTCCACTCCGGGGGAAGACTTTATCCCTCTGTAGGCCTTCTCATCAATCTTTCCCCAGGGTAGAAGCTTCTCTATGCAGGGACTCCCGGTCCTAAGAACACATTTTGCTCCCAGTACTACTTTATTGGTGGTATGAGCTGCTCTTGTCTCTCTGCTCACTTCTCTCTTTTATATCTCAAGAGATTGCCTCAAGACACAATCTGGTCTTACAGATTGAGTCCTGCATCACTAACACAACTGCCGCCCATCCTCCCGCATTAACATCATACCTGGCAAACTCATCATGGAAGCAGGATTTACAACATATAGGAAAATCACGGGATACCAGGAATCATGGCCCAGCCATGGCCCATGATACACACATTTTTTCGGGGACATAATTCAATCCATGATAGTAGGTATTTAATTCACGTTTTCCAAATTATAGAATTAGAAGATACTATAGAACTTGTTTCTTCTCCATGTTAAAGAAACACATAGCAGAAATTGTAGGGATCAAAAACAAACAACAAACTAATTCCCTGACAGGATACGTATTCCAAAAATTCTGTGGCAATTTGATAAACTGGCTGCCATTTGGATGAGAAAGAAAAGATAAACTTTTTGCACTCTTTAAGAGAAATCCAGAAATTATAGCCCAGGGTAACAGCTGTCAATGAATTTGCCATTCATACATGAGTTTTATGACACATGTTGTAAAATGAAAAAAGGATGCATTTTTTTCTTCTTGAAAGCAATTGGCTATATTCCTGTCAATGATGTTGACTTTTGATTCCTAGACTTTGACAAGAGCGATTTGGCGACAGGGAATATAAAGGATTTTAGGCATGATGAGTGTCAGCGAGGGGCATGAGGTTTTCAGCAGTAATTGGCTCAGTGTCTGGGTTCATTGAAGCCAAAGCAAAAGGGTGTGTGGAGTGGGAAGCAATGGACACAGAAGAAATCACTACTGCCTACATGCTTTTCCTTCATTAATTGCTTTCTCAGGAAATTCTCAGCTTTTGGTAGTTTTCAAAGTAATAGAAGTCAAAGAATGCTAGTTAACACATCCAAAATCTGCATTTGATTGCAGTCTTTTTGGAATACAAAAACTGGAGCTTTTTCTAAACAGATTTACTCAACTGAAAACACCACATTTATATAGGCATTATTTAAATAAAGATTAATTTCTGTTTCCCAAGATCTAAAAACAAAGGAAACAGTCATAAATCAGAAGTCTTTTTTTCTCATTAAAATAAATAAAGTGTCTTAAAATCCAAACATTGAATTATTATCTTTTGTTTTAAAAATTAAATTTGGCAAAGTGTATGAAATTCAAGACTGAATAGCAGGAGGTCAAGTTTCTGTATTGAAGACCACTCCCTTAATCTTTTTATGATTGGACATTTAGGCATGGAAGCCTTCTCCTAATTTATCAAGATAGCTATCATATTGACTGTTGAACTTCATCTACTCTTTCCTCTAGTAGGTCACCCTGTACAAGATATTTTTATTTATTGTTAACCACTGAAGTTAAGTATTGGGCAGTAACTTGAAGATCATCTGTTGGAGGACTATGGGTTTAAGAAAGGAGAAACTGAACCTCTGAGGTGTTAATCCTATATAACTGAGCACAGGTGTGACCAGGAGATACTCACCAGGACCAGCTGTCTCTCAGTCTTACCTTGCATCACCTCCAACACATTACATTTATTGAATGCTTTGAGGTAGTCCTATCAATTCTTTTATGATCCAGACTGCAATTTGGGAACATGTATGTGATTCCAGTGGAAGATAACCATACAGCTATATGGACTGAGTCAATAAAATGCCTGTCATTAATTCTTTGCTTCTTGAACTTTAGGAACACAAGGCATTTTTCATGACAGCAAGACTGAGGAACTTGTGTTCTTGGGGAGAATTGGAGTTTGGCAGGGACCAGGCTGACTGCATAAGTGTTTAAGCCAGCATCCTCATCCAACCCTGGGAGTGTTCTGCAGTGGCTTTGAACAGAGCCATAAAGAAAAAAAAGAAGGGGTTTATTCCTCCCCAAGGATTTACAAAATTTGTTTTCACAGCATGTCCAGTTAGAAAGAATCAAGCAGAATATAATTTATATTATGAAATTAGACCTTCAATATAGCAGAGTTAACTACCAAATGTAATTACTGGAGGCAGAGCCAACATGGCAGTATAGAAAGAAGCACCGCTCTGTCCCTCTACAGCAAAAACCTGAAAAACTAAGTAAAACAGAGATAAACATCAGTCCTGGAAACCTAAGCATCAAATGAAGAGATTAAGAACTCAGCCAAACACCAAATGGAATAAGAAGCTGACAGAGAACAGAGAGTGAGAAAAGATGTGCAGAGGTCCTCTATCAGCTAACTCAGCGCAGGTTTGTCATCTTCGACTACTGTCGGAAATCAGAGGACAAGGAGCATGGAAAAGCATCTTCACAGAACTCCCAGCAGGAGATAGAGAACCTGGCAACCAGCACTATATGCTTTCCCACCCCCATCCTTCTCCCCCACTCAGCCTCTGCAACTTCCTAGCTGATTGTGGTAACTGGGCCAGCTGAGAAGTACAGAGTCCATGCCACTTGGATTTGCCCCACCCAAATCAGAGATCAGCAGACAAGGAGCATGGGTAAGCAGCTTCATGAAGCTCCCAGCAGGAGACAGATCACGTGGTAAACAGCAATATACACTTTCCCACCCTCCATTCTTCTCCCTCCTACTCTACCTCTGACACTTCCCACAGGTTACAGTCTCTTGGCTGGGAGGCTCTGGCCTCGGCCCCACGTTGCTTGTATTAACCCCATCCACACTGACCGGCTCCATCAGTGTCATTTGTTTGTTGCTGATGTTGCTTTTTTTTCAGCTTCTTTTGGTTTCCTCCCTGCCTCTCACCAGCCCCCCCCCACCCCCCGCCTTTCTCTCAAACATCTGGCTCTGTGTTTCAGCTTCACTTCTTCTTGGAAGGCTGTGAACCACCACATGGCTGAGGAACTTCTTCCCCAGACCCTGCTGCCACGCTGGTAGGATCCCCAAGGATTTTTTTATTTGTTTGTTTTCTTTTTCTTTTTGAGGCTTCGGAGCCCCTTCTAGCAGGGCCATACTGTCCGGCTTGGGAGCCACTCCCCTGGTCTCAGCAGCCCCGTTGGTAGGACCCCTGGGGGCATTTCCTTTTATTTTGTTTTTTTGTTTTCTTTGTTTTCTTTTTCTTTTCACGGCTTGGGAGCTTCTTCTAGCCAGGCTGTACTGTGCAGCCAGGGAACCACTTGCCTGATCTTTGCAGCTGCACCAGCGGGATCCCTGGGGGCTTTGTTTTTCTTTTCTTTTTTCTAATTTTTATTTATTTATTTACTGTTTTTCTTTTATTTTCTCCTTTTTGTTTTTCTCCATTTCTCAGTTTCTCATCTCTCCACTCCAACAGCAAGCTCCCTTAGCATTCTTTTTGGCTTTATTTTGTTTCTGTTGTTTGTTTGTTTTTGGCTCCTGTTTCTCTCTTTTCTTTTCCATACCCATTTTAGCTCCACAGATCACAATCTCCCCCCTCCTTCCTGCCTACCTGCACCTTGTGCTGAGCATCACACCCCTTAGCAGCACAGGCACAGCCTGTTGGAACTTGCCCTGCACTGATTCCCACCCTGCCCTTATGGCTGTAGTACATGTCACAAAAAACTCATCCCAGACCCCCCCACTTCAGCTGGACCTGCCCTGCTGCACCATAGCTTACTTAGAGTATCCCTGTTCACTGGACAAGGAGGTGAAAATATCTTGACCACAGGCAACCAAACAACAAAGAATGCACAGCCTGCTTGCTTAGACATAACCAAATAAAATAAAAAAGCAAGACAAAACAAACAAATCTACAATCAATAAATGAAAATGACTACTGAATGCCCCAAAGACAGCAGACAATATCAAAACATAAAAAAAAAAAAAAAAAAAGACATTACGGTTTCAGTAGGCAACCAAAATAAAACACCAGATGACACCAATAGAAGGAGAGGCACTAGAACTACCTGATGGTGAATTCAAATCTCTAACATTCAGAGATATCCAAGAATTGAAGCAAAAAGCAGACAAACATGAAGAAAAAGTAGACAAATGCCTGGAAAAGGCAGACAAATTCATGGGAAATATGACAAAAAAAATGGAAGAATTCAGGAAAATAATATAGGAACAAAATACTAAAATAAATTCACAACTAGAAATCATACAAAAACAACAAGTAGAAATTGAAAAGATAAACAACAAGATTTCAGAAATGGACAGTGTCATAGAAGGGCTGAGGAGCAGGTTTGAAAGAATAGAAGACAGGATCAGTGAAATTGAAGACAAACACTTGGACACAATTCTGTTTGAGGAAAAATAAGAAAAAAGAATGAAGAAAAACTGAAAATTATGTGGGATACAATCAAAAGCAAAAATTTGTGAGGAGTTCTAGAACAGGGGGAGAAAACAGAAAACACAGAGAGGATCATTGAAGAATTGCTGACAGAAAACTTCCCTAATATCATGAAAGATGAAAAGCAGACCACCCAAGAAGCTCAAAGAACCTCATATAGGATACTCCCCAAGAGAAAATCACCGAGGCATATCATAATCACACTTGCTAAAACCAAAGACAAAGAAAGAATCCTGAGAGCAGCTCAAGAAAAACAAATAATCACATACAGATGGGAAACAATAAAACTAAGCTCTGATTATTCAAGTGAAAACATGCAGGCAAGAAGGCAATGGGATGATATATATAAGACTTTGAAAGAAAAAAATTTCCAACCAAGAATAATATATCCTGTAAAACTCTCATTCATATACGATGGTGAACTTAGGCATTTCCAGATAAACAAAAATTAAGGGAATATGCAAAAACCAAACCAAACTTACAAGAATTTTTTAAGGCAGTCCTTCAGTTTGAGAACAAACAATATCAGACCACAGCCTGAATCTAGGATGCAAGGTTGTACCAGCCAGATATCAACCTAGGAAATGAACTCTCAAGGACTATCCAAAACCAAAAGAATTACAACAGGGAACAAGAGAGGTTAATCCACAAATGACAGCAACGTTACAACAATAAAAGAGGGAATAAATGGTGTAGGTATAGAATTTTCTGATGGAGAGGAAGGCAAAGAGATACCAAGTAATAATAGACTGGTTCAAACCTAGGAAGATAAGGGTAAATTTCAAGGTAACTGCAAATAATGTTAACAAACCTGCTAATCAAAACAAGGAGGAGAAACATAAAGCCTCAGTAAAAACAAAATCTACAAGATCAAAGAAATGAGAAAATTCCACAAACAAAAGTAATTCAGCACAGGAGAGTAAGAGGAACAAAGAAGACATCAGCACTATAGAAATAATAATAAAAAAAAGCACTACAAAATGACAGCAATAAACTTACACCTATCAATAATTACACTGAATGTAAATGGTATAAATGCATTCAAAAAGGGACAGAGAGTGATAGACAGATTCAAAAACCAGGATCCATCAATATGCTGTCTGCAAGAGACAAACCTTAGAAATAAAAACAAATTTATTAAAAATCAAAGGATGTTAAAAACATATCAAGCAAACAGATACCAAAAAGAGCAGCAGTGGCAATACTAATCTCAGATAAAATAGACTTTAAAACAAAATCCACCATAAAAAACAAAGAAAGGCACTATATAATGATGAAAGGGACAACCCATCATGAAGACATAACCGTAATAAATGTCTATGCACCTAAGGAAAGGGCTCCAAAATACATAAAATCAACTCTAACAGCACAGAAAAGGAAAATTGACAGTTCCAAAATAATAGTAGGAGACTTCAACACGCCATTCTCAGTAAAGGACAGAACACCTACAAAGAAACTGAACAAAGACACAGAAGAGCTAAAGGGCACAGCCATCCAGCTTGACCTCATGGACATATATAGAACCCTCCACCCAACAGCTGCAAAATATATATTCTTTTCCAATGCACATAGTACATTCTCCAGAATAGACCACATCTTAGGTCACAGAGCAACAGTCAACAAAATCCAAAACATTGAGGTAGTGTATCTTCTCTGACCACAGGCCGTCAAGGTAGAATTTAACAAAAAGAAGAGCAAGGAAAAAAAAAAAAAATCAATTACAAGGAAACTGAATAACACCCTGCTTAAAAAACACTTGATAATAGAAGAAATCAGAAATGAAATTTTTAAAAAATTCCAAAAATCAAACAAGAATGAAAACGCATCATACCAAAAAACTTTGGAACACAGCAAAGGCAGTCCTCAGAGGTCAATTTATAGCAATAGGAGTACACATCAAAAAAGAAGGAACAAAACCAAAGCATTAGCTACACAACTTGAACAAATGAAAGAGAACAGCAAAAAAAGTCCACAGCTACAAGAAGAAAGGAAATAATAAGGATCAGAGCAGAAAAACGAAATACAGAATACAAAAACAATAAAATCAACAAAACCAAAAGCTGGTTCTTTGAAAGGATCAACAAAATCGACAAGCCACTGGCCAAACTGACAAAAGAAAGACAGGAGAGGACACAAGTAGCCCAAATAAGAAATGAAATGGGGGACATTACAACAAACCGAACTGAAAGAAAAAGGATTATAACAGAGTATTATGAAAAACTATACTTCAACAAATTTGAAAACATAGAGGAAATGGACAAATATCTAGAAACATACTACCTACCTAAACTAACACGAGATGATGTTGAAAATCTGAACAGACCCGTAAAAAGAGAAGAGACTGAAAAGGTAATAAAAAAAAACTCCCAACAACAAAAAAAGCCCTGGCCCAGATGGCTTCATTGGAGGATTCTACCAAACATTCAAAGAACTTACACCAGTACTAATCAAACTATTTCAGATCATAGAAAAGGAAGTGATACTTCTGAATTCATTATATGAAGCCAGCATAACCCTGATACCAAAACAAGGCAAAGACATCACATAAAAACAAAATTACAGACCAATATCTCTCATGAACATAGATGCAAAAATTTTCAATGAAATTCTAGTCAATAAAATTAAGCATCATATCAAAAAAATAATACACTGTCACCAAGTAGGATTCATTGCAGGTATGTAAGGATGATTCAACATTAGAAATCAATCAACATAATCCACCAGATAAATAAAAGGAAAGAAAAGGATCACATGATCACCTCAATTGACATAGAAGAGGCATCCGACAAAGTTCAACACCCATTCCTGATAAAAACTCAATAAAATAGGTATAAAAGGGAAGTTTCTCAAAATAATAAAGGGCATCTGTACAAAACCAACACCCAACATCATTTTTAATAGAGGTTGAAAACATTCCCCTCGACACGCAGGTAGCCAAAAGACACACGAGGATTTGCTCGCCGTCACTAGCTGTTAGAGAAATGCAAATCAAAATGACAATGAGATACCATCTCACCCTGGCATTACTGGCATGAATCAAAAAAACAGGAAATAACAAATGATGGAGAGGCCGCTGGGAGATCGGAACTCTTACGCACTGCTGTTGGAAGTGCAAAATAATACAACCATTTTGGAAAATGATGTGGTGCTTCCTTAGAAAGCTAGAAACAGAAATACCATATGATCCAGCAATCCTACTCCTAGGAATATATCCTAGAGAACCAAGAATCATCAAATGAATAGACATACGCACACCCATGTTCCTTGTAGCATTGTTCACAATAGCAAAAAGATGGAAACAACCTAAATGCCAATCAACAGATGAATGGATAAACAAACTATGGCACATACACACAATGGAATATTAGGCAAAAATAAAGAACAATGATGAATCTGTGAAGCAACTCATAACATGGATGAATCTAGAGGGCATTACGCTGAGTGAAATAAGTCAACCACAAAAGGACAAATACTGTATGAGACCCTTACTGTAAAAACTCATGAAAAGGTTTACAATTGAAAAGAAACAATTTTTGATGGTTATGAGGGAGGGGAGGGGGTGGGGATGGAAAAACACTAAATAATCAATAGATAAGTTGTACTTTTAGTGAAGGGTAAGACATTACACAATACTGGGGAAGCCAGCACAACTTGTACAAGGCAAGGTAATGGAAGCTCCATAGACATCCAAACTCCCCGAGGCGCTGAATTGTTGGGCTGAAGACTGTGGGGACCGTGGTCTTGGGGAACATTTAGCTCAATTGGTATAACATAGTTTGTAAAGAAATTGTTCTACATTCTACTTTGGTGAGTAGAATCTGGGGTCTTAAATGTGAGTGGCCATCTAAGATACTCCAGTGGCCTCACCCCTTCAGGAGAAAGGAAGAATGATGGAAACTAAACATACTAGCAATAGATTCATGCAAAGGACTATGGACCACATCTACCATGGCCTCCACCAGACTGCATTCAGAACAAGATGGTGCCTGGCTACCACCACTGACTTCTCTGACAGGGGTCACAATAGAGGGTCCCAGACAGAGCTGGAGAGAAAAGTAGAACAATATTCTAATTCACAAAAAAAGACCAGACTTACTGTCCTGACAGAGACTGGAGAAACCCCAAGAGTACGGCCCCCGGACACCCTTTTAGCCCAGCAATGGAGTCACTTCCGAGGTTTACCCTTCAGTCAAAGATTAGATAGGCCCATAAAACAAAACAAGACTAAAGGGGCACAACAGCTCAGGGGCAAGGATTAGAAGGCAGGCGGGGACAGGAAAACTGGTAATAGGGAACCCAAGGTCGAGAAGGGAGAGGGTTGACATGTCATGGTGTTGTTAACCAATGTCATAAAACAATGTGTGTACTATCTGTTTAATGATAAATTAGTTTGTTCTGTAAGCCTTCATTTAGGGTATAATAAAAAATAATAATAAAGTTCAGTAAAAAAATGTAATTTCTGTAAGAAAAGCTTTAAAATTGTAATTATAAATATTGAAAAACATCTTTCTGGAATTCTTTGACAAAATCCTTACACCAATAGGTCCCTCTTATACAGAATGAAACACTCCCCTTTTTATCATTAGATAACCAGATTTTTCTCAAAAAAACTTATGGCCTCTAAGAGTCTCATTTTTTGTTTTCTTAGAAGTTTCTTTCAACCAGTGTTAGGAGAGCACAGTGTATTCAGAACAACACATTCAGAATTTAAGAATACGTACTTGGAGTTCTCAAGACACAAGCAACGGATAGGTACTATTCCTTTTGGAGCTGTGGATGTGGCCTCTTGTTTTCAGGAGACACTGTCCAGTGGGGAGCGTGACATCTAAATACTGATTGTAATGAAGCTCAATGTCAGCAAGGTGCCCAGGGGATATTTATGTGCACAAAGTAGGGAATGGTTTAATATATCTGTCCCTTAATTTCTCTCAACTTTCCTCGACTATAAAATGAGGTAGATTGTGTTGTTGTTGTTGTTAGGTGCCATTGAGTCAGTTCCAACTCATAGCGACCCTATGCACAAAAGAACAAAACACTGCCCAGTCCTGCACCATCTCCACAATCGTTGTTATGCTTGAGCCCATCGTTGCAGCCACTGTGTCAATCCACCTCATTGAGGGTCTTCTTTTCTGCTGACCCTGTACTTTGCCAAGCATGATATCCTTCTCCAGAGACTGATCCCTCCTGACAACATGTCCAAACTATGTAAGATGCAGCGTCGCCATTCTTGCTTCTAAGGAGCATTCTGGCTGTACTTCTTCCAAGACATATTTGTTCATTCTTCTGGCAGTCCATGGTATATTCAATATTCTTCACCAACACCACAATTCAAAGGCATCAATTCTTCTTCGGTTTTCCTCAAGTCCTCTTCACTTTCAGCAAGCAAAGTTGTGTCATCTGCATAACGCAGGTTGTTAATGAGTCTTCCTCCAATCCTGATGCCCCATTCTTCTTCATATACTCCAGCTTTTTGGATTATTTGCTCAGCATACAGATTGAATAGGTATGGTGAAAGGATACAACCCTGGCGCACACCTTTCCTGACTTTAAACCAATCAGTATCCCCTTGTTCTGTCGCAACAACTGCCTCTTGATCTATTAAGTGTTCTGGAATTCCCATTCTTTGCGATATTATCCATAATTTGCTATGATCCACACAGTCGAATGCCTTTGCATAGTCAATAAAACACAGGTAAACATCCTTCTGGTATTCTCCGCTTTCAGCCAGGATTCGTCGGACATCAGCAATGATATACCTAGTTCCACGTCCTCTTCTGAAACCGGCCTGAATTTCTGGCAGTTCCCTGTCGATATACTGCTGCAGTCATTTTTGAATGATCTTCAGCAAAATTTTGCTTGCGTATGATATTAATATCATATTATAATATCATAGTGATATTGTTCTATAATTTCCACGTTCGGTTGGATCACCTTTCTTGGGAATAGGCATAAATGTAGATCTCTTCCAGTCAGTTGGCCAGAAAGCTGTCTTCCATATTTCTTGGCATAGATAAGTGAGCACCTCCAGCGCTGCATCCGTTTGTTGAAACATCTCAATTGATAGTGCATCAGTTCCCGGAGCCTTGTTTTTCACCAATGCCTTCAGAGTAGCTTGGACTTCTTCCTTCAAGTACCATCGGTTCCTGATCATATGCTACCTCTTGAAATGGTTGAACATTGACTAATTCCTTTTGGTATAATGACTCTGCGTATCCCTTCCATCTTCTTTTGACACTTCCTGCATCATTTAATATTTTCCCCATAGAGTCCTTCACTATTGCAACTCGAGGCTTAAATTTTTTCTTCAGTTCTTTCAGCTTGAGAGACACCAAGCATGTTCTTCCCTTTTGGTTTTCCATCTCCAGCTCTTTGCACATGTCATTATAATACTTTACTTTGTCTTCTCGAGAGGCCCTTTGAAACCTTCTGTTCAGTTCTTTTACTTCATCAATTCTTCCTTTCGCTTTAGCTGCTCAAAGCTCAAGAGCAAGTTTCAGAGTCTCCTCCAACATCCATCTAGGTCATTTCTTTCTTTCCTGTCTTTTCAATGACCTCTTGCTTTCTTCATGGATGATACCATTGATGTCATTCCACAACTCCTCCGGTCTTCTGTCACCAGTGTTCAATGCATCAAATCTATTCTTGAGATGGTCTCTAAATTCAGGTGGGATATACTCAAGCTCATGTTTTGGCTCTCGTGGGCTTGCTCTGATTTTCTTCAGTTTCAGCTTGAACTTGCATATGAACAATTGATGGTCTGTTCCACAGTCAGCCCCTGGCCTTGTTCTGACTGATGATATTGAGCTTTTCCATTGTCTCTTTCCACAGATGTAATCATTTTGATGTCTGTGTGCTCCATCTGGTGAGGTCCATGTGTATAGTCACCGTTTATGTTGGTGAAAGAAGGTATTTGCAATGAAGAAGTTGTTAGTCTTGAAAAATTCTATCAGTCGATCTCCGGCATTGTTTCTAATCACCAAGACCATATTTTCCAACTACCAATCCTTCTTCTTTGTTTCCAACTTTTGCATTCCAATCGCCAGTAATTATCAATGCATCTTGATTGCGTGCTTGATCAATTTCAGACTGGAGCAGCTGATAAAAATCTTCTATTCATCTTTGGCCCTAGTGGTTGGTGCATATATTTGAATAATAGTTGTATTAAGTGGTCTTCCATGTAGGCGTATGGATATTATCCTATCACTGACAGCATTGTGCTTCAGAATAGATGTTGAAATGTTCTTTTTGACGATGAATGCAACACTGTTCCTCTTCAAGTTGTCATTCCAAGCATAGTAGACTATATGACTGTCCAATTCAAAATGGCCAATACCAGTCCATTTCAGTTCACTAATGCCTAGGATATCGATGTTTATGCGTTCCATTTCATTTTTGATGCTTTCCAATTTTCCTAGATTCATACTTTGTACATTCCAGTTTCCAATTATTAATGGATTTTTGCAGCTGTTTCTTCTCATTTTGAGTCGTGCTACATCAGCAAATAAAGGTCCCGAAAGCTTTACTCCTTCCACGTCATTAAGGTCGACTCTTCTTTGAGGAGGCAGCTATTCCCCAGTCATCTTTTGAGTGCCTTCCAACCTGGGGGGCTCACCTTCCAGCACTATATCAGACAATGTTACACTGCTATTCATAAGGTTTTCACTGGCTGATGCTTTTCAGAAGTAGACTGCCGGGTCCTTCTTCCTAGTCTGTCTTAGCCTGGAAGCTCAGCTGAAACCTGTCCTCCATGGGTGACCCTGCTGGTATCTGGATAGTGGTGGCATAGCTTCCAGCATCACAGCAACACATAAGCCCCCACAGTACAACAAACTTACAGACACATGGGGGGAGGTAGATTATGTGAATACTAAAATCCCTGTATTTATTGATTTTAGGGCTAAGTATTGCCAGTCTTTGTTTAGTCTTTTCCTTATTTTTGGCTTACCTAAATTCTTCTCCCAAAAGGTCATATATTCCCTAATAACTTCACTGACCATAAGTCGTTAACTATCTTAATTCCATGAATGTTGTCACAGTCTTTTTTTTTTTTTTTAACATTTACCACAAATCGTATAGCATTTCAAAAGTAGTACATCTAGAAAAAAATCATACCTCTGGGACCAACTCTCTCTTTCTAAAACAAGCATATATCCCTGATTTTAGTCCAAGTGTATAGACACATCAGTTTCTAGTGTCAAATTCTAGGCATACTATTCATATCTGAATTGCTTAGATTCATGAGAATTTTCTTCCATTAAGTCAATAAAGACATTCTTCTTTTTCCTTATTCAAGTAATATTTGAACTTTTATTACAGCTATGGTTCTGTGGCAGATACTTGGAATGCAGATAAAATTGGGATATAGTCCAGGCCTGTGATACATTCAGGGTGAGGGAGAAGAAATATGTACACAAGTTATTATGAAATAATGTCTTTAATGCCTCAATGGAAATACATAAAACAACAAAATCAGCAAGTGAGAACACATTTGCCTTGGAATCCTCTCCAAATAAGTTATTTCTATGAACATAAACTAATAAACAATTAATCCAATAAAGCACTAGCTAGATCAATCAACAAAATAGAAGAAAGCTCTGAAATACAAAATTAGAAATTAATAAGTTGAAATAGCTCTCTGCTCTTTGCTACTAAATTTAAAAAGGCACACACACGTATATCAAATTCAATAGATGGTTTTGTTAGGAAAATGCTATAATTACCCCAAGGAATAATTTAAAAATGGAATCAGTAGATAGGTAGGTTGACACGTAGGTAGGTAGATAGATAAATGGAAGCATCAAATAATTTTATAAAGATGTTAAACAGCCCAAACCAATTACTTTGTAAGTGAAAAAATTTAAACTTCCTGGGAACAGATAATTCAGATCCTTTTTATTGTATTGATCATAGAGCAAGAATCAAATAATTAAATCTACTTTTTCAAAGCTATTCCAACATTATCTCCAAAATCTAATAACGACCACAGTAAGCAATAAGCAGATACATACACACACACACAGTCATATCTAGCTCATTACTGTATAATTCAAATAAAATATTAACAAAGAATATATTACCAATAAAAATATAAAACTATGATATAATCCATCAAATTAATAGGTCGGATTGCAAAATCCATCTGGTTGTTTCAATATATATTAAAAGACATTTGATAACATTGAGCAGTCATTCTTGATTAAAGGAAATTAAAAACTCTTAGAAAACCAGGAACAAATGCACATTTTTATAATAGGAGAAGTCTTTTCCCCTTAAACATAGAAGATTACGGCCCCTCCTGAGATTCTAGACTCACAGCTAAAATCCAAAAAACCAAATCCTTTGTCATCGAATTGATTCTGACTCATAGGGACCCTATTGAACAGAACAGAACTGCCCCATAGAGTTTCCAAGGAGGGCTGGTGGATTCAAAGTGCCGACCTTTGGGTTAGCAGCTGTAGCTCTTAACCACTGTGCCACCAGGGCTTCAATTTACAGCCAAGGTGAACAGACATACACAAACCCATAAGTAAATAAAGAATGACAGAAATAACCACAGATGAGAGAAATAAACTTTTTTGTTTGGTAAATGAAAAGATGTCTGATTTCACAGAGCAGAAAAGAAGATGTCTGATTTCACAGAGCAGAAGACAATGCAAGTACGTACTGAAATGCGAGTGAAATTGTTGTTGCTCACAAGAATGCAGAAAGAGTTATACATAGAGCCAGAAGTTACATTGGAAGGTAGGACTGAGGTTTAGGGATGAAAACATCATATGTTTGAAAGTTTGTTCACGAGCTCTTAGAAATTCAGATCTCTTCCACCACCTTATCCAGCCAGAGGACCATCACTCCTACTTTTGCTGCAGAAAAAAAATGCTTAATTCTTAAGACAGTTGAAACATGTGTTCTGAACTCCAATACATTAGGCAAAGGAGAGGATGGCAGTGAGATACTACTACTAATAATAATAAAGGGGGAATTAAGAGAAATGCAGCATAATGTTGATACTGCCAAGCTAAAAAAAAAAAAAATTTAGAATTTTTTTTTCCCCCAGAGGAACTAAATTGCTCCAGGGAGAATATGTGCAGATACTGACATTTGGAATATTCTAAATAAAAAGATGCTTATGACCCATTTGCCAAACAGGGAAACCCACAATTTGGTCAAAGCTTTGCCTTTACCAGCAGAGCTTCCAATAATCTTTTTAGTACTTCGTTTTTAAATACAGATTGACAAAGTTTGCTGAACATTTCAAACAAATCGGAAAACCTCACAGAGGTAGAGATAAAAAGGCTTGATGCTATAGGGAGCCGGGGTGTGGGGGAAACTTAATATAACTACCATTGCTATATAGCCATTATAGAACAATATTATAAGTATTGCAGGAAAATTTATTGTAAACGTAAGCAAAAACCAAACAGACAATCAAGTTGATTCTGACTCATGATCCCATATTAAGATGCTTTAAAAATGAAAAGGCTGGCAGTCAAGACCACAAGGCTTCTCCTGATTCACATAGCTACAGGGGCTGGTGAACCCAAGATTGTTAGGTCAGAGGGTAGGGTTTCCGTTCACAGGCTGTGAAGATCTACAAATCTAAAGATCGGCAGATAAGCTGATAGCTCAAGTCCCAAGAACTGGAAGTCACACGAACAGGAGGCAGCTGCAAGATCCAGAGCAAGCAAAAAGCCAGAACATCTGCTATATTCTGATGCAGGCCACAACCCCAAGGAAACTGTCTTTCAACTGACTGGCTACTCACAGCAGATTCCATCATGGGAGAGATCACATATAAACACTGAGAATCATGGCCCAGCCAAGTTGGCACACAATCTTAACCACCGCAGATGTGAATCCAAACATTCTGGCTCAATAGTCTTTGCTCTTAACCACTCTACTCTCATCAGGACTCTAGGTGACTAAAAGAGTAGGCAAACAAAAGAGAAGAAACAAAAGTTCAATTTTAGGGCTCCTTCTATAGGCTACGAGTCTGAATTAACTACACGGCAGTAGGCTTTTTTGTTTGTTCTTTTTTTTTTTTTTTTTTTGGAGGGGGTGTTTGGAGGCCTGGTGCCACAGATGTTAAAGTAATTACCCGCTAATGAAAAGATTGGCAGTTCAAAACCACCAGCGGCTCCATGGGAGAAAGTTGTGGCAGTCTCTTTCCATAGAGATTTAGAGCCTTGGAAACCCTATATGGTCGCTATGAATTGGAATTGACTGGATGGCAGAGGGTTTTGGGGCTTTAAGCCCTGGGCTAATGACAGTCAAGGCAAGCTGCATGTTCTTGCATTGGAAGTCTATCTCTAATGGAAGTCTTCCAAGGGAGTCCATGTTGAAATGAGTTTCTTGAAGTGGTTCTTAGGATTTGAGATTCTTAGGATTTAGGGAATAGTTAATAAAGGCTAAAATAAGCAGAACATTTCATTGCCAGACTGAAAAATGGCAAAACTCTAATGATTATAAATATCAGAGTGAGCTGTCAGCATAAGGCATATAAAACATATCACAAAGAATGAACATGCTGTCATCACTTACATCCTTATTTGAATCACAGCAGGAAGCCATGAGACCCTTGCCAATATCAGCTTTACTTCTTATTCTTTTACTATCAGGAAAGAAGGAAAAATCACTTGATACCAAGAGTGTTTGCCAGCTGGCATTTTTGGAACCATGAGGCAAAATTTCAGGCCTGCATTTACTAACACTACAAGTCTGACCCTCTGGTATCCCCTTGGTGTCTATTCCAACTCTTTTGGCCCTTTTTAGTCTCCTGGATCTTCATTCCCTTACCTGGACAGTAGTTGAAGTGGAAGCTGGGGATCCTTTTCAATGGAAGATGAGGTAATCTCTGTGGGTAAAATATTTTTTCCAGTTTATTTGAGTCTACATTCAAATAGTTTTTAAAAATTTAAATTGGAAGTAAAAATAAACTAAAAACTTCCAAACTTAAAAATGCCTTTGCAACTTACGGATTATAACTTATATCCCCACCACATGTCTGTCAATTTGTCATACTGTGGTGGCTTGCTTGTTGCTATGATACTGGAATCTATGCCACTGCTATTTCAAATACGTGCAAAGTCACCTTTGGTGGACAGGTTTCAGCAGTTCCCAGACTAAGACAGACTAGGAAGAAGGACCTCACAGTCTACTTCTACGAAAAATGGCCAGTGAAAACCTTATGAAGAGCAGCAGAACATTGTCTGATATAGTGCTGGAAGGTGACCTCTCAGGCTGGAAGACACTCAAAATACCGCTGAGGAAAAGCTGCCTCCTCCAAGTATAGTTGACCTTAATGATGCAGATGGAGTCAAGCTTTCAGGAATTTCATTTGCTGATGTGGCATGACTCAAAATGAGAATTAACAGCCACGCAAACATCCACGAAGGGTCAGAATACGAAATGTATGAAGTATGAATCTAAGAAAATTGGAAGTCATCAAAAATGAAATGGAACGTGTAAACATTGATATCCTAGGCATTAGTGAGCTGAAAAGGACTAGTATGGGCAATTTTAAATCAGACAATCACATGGTCTATGCTGGGAATCACAAATTGAAGAAGAATGGCATCACATTCATCGTCAAAAAAGAACATTTCAAGATCTATCATGAAGTACAACACTGTCAGTGATAGGATAATATCCATACACCTACAAGGAAGACCAGTTAACATGACTATTATTCAAATTTACCCCCCAACCACTAAGTCCAAAGATGAAGAAACTGAAGATTTTTACCAACTTCTGCAGTCTGAGGTTGATCAAACATGTAAACATGCATTGATAATTTCTGCCGATCAGAATTCAAAAGCTGGAAACAAAGAAGGATTGGTAGTTGTAAAATACGGCATCAGTGAAAGGTGATAGTAAAGGATGCCAGAGATCACATGATAGAGTTTTGCCAGACCAAGAGACTTCTTCATTATAAATACCTTTTCTCAACAACAGGAACGGTGATTACACACGTGGACCTCGTCAGGTGGAATACCCAGGAATCAAATTGATTACATCTGTGGAAAGAGACAGTAGAAAAGCTCAATATCATCAGTCAGAATAAGGCCAGGGGCCAACTGCGGAGCAGACTACCAAATGCCATATGTGAGTTCAAGTTGAAGCTGAAAAAAATTAGAACAAATCCACAAGAGCCAAAGAACAACCTTGAGTATATCCCACCTGAATTTAGAGAACATCTCAAGAATAGATTTGACACATTGAACACTAATAATCGAAGAACAGATTAGTTTTTGTGGAATGACATCAAGGACGTTGTCTACCATACTTTGGACATACTATCGGGAGGAGCCAGTCCCTGGAGAAGGGCATCATGCTTGACAAAGTAGAGAGTCAGTGAGAAAGGGGAACACCCTTGACAAGACGGATTGACACAGTTGCTGCAATAATAGGCTCAAGCATAACAACAATTGCGAGGGTGGCACAGGACCAGGCAGTGTTTCATTTTGTTGTGCACAGGGTTGCTATGAGTCAGAACTGACTTGACAGCACCTAACAACCACAACAACTTACACCCCTTTAATTTTTAAAACAACAAATTCTGATCCCATTTTTTTATTTAAACATCATCTGTATTGAATACTGGAAAATGGGTGTTACCCTCTCACAATCATCTCTTTGGGTCTATAACTAATGCAGCCCTAAAGACATTTTCTACACTTCTTAAAACCTGTCACAACTTCTGTTATCTATCCCTGGCCCCAGATTCCACACTCTACTCCTCAGTCCCTGAGTTTTGTGATTAAGAAACCGACTGCTACACTTTGTGCCACATATTACTTTTCTTTAATTTTATTTCACCCTTCACTGATCTGGCACACCCTCCCTTCATCCTTCTCAGAGATATTCTAGGACTTCTGTCCTCAGGAAACTGTAACATATTCCCCTCAGTCCATCCTACCCTGCCTGCCTGAAGCACCTTCACGAGACAGTTGTTAAGCTGTTTCTATTGATGCTGTGTTTTCATTAACTACCACCTGCATTGTATCTGCTCTCAAAAACATAAATAAATAAAAATCAGTGGACCAGAGAGCAAATTGAAAACTCTAGCAGTATATCTATATTACAGTATTGAGGCAAAATTCCTTCTCACGAGGAAACCTCTGATTTTGATTTTAAAACCTTCGACTGCTTGGATGAGGCCCACTCACATCATTGGGGGTAATCTCCTTTACTTAGAGTCAACTGATTGTGAATGTTAATCACATTTACAAATTTCCTTAACAGCACAGTTTAGAATATCATTATATCAAACAACTGGGCACAATAGCCTAGCCAAGTTGGCACATAAAATTAACAATCACAATAGATTTCTCAAAAAGGGATGCCTCTTTTTTTTCTTTATCAAACTGTGTCACTTCAGATTTATCCCAGATATCTGAAAAATGTAGAAATAATAGTATTAATCTTTTACCCCAAAGAAATATAGTCTTCCAACTATATTATTTTAGATTTTTAAAAGTGTAAGAACATAAATAACTATTCCTCAGTTCTCAATTATTCCATGGATGAAATTGTGAATCTGATTTGAGATATAAAGTTACTTTTTTTCCAAAGAGACAATAGGGTTATCATAGTCCACTCTTAATGTAATTTTTTAAAAATTATATAAGTTGTTGCTGTTAGGTGTCACCTAGTCAGTTCCAACTCATACCGACCCTATGCACAACAGAATGAAAACCTTCTGGTCCTGCACCATCTTCATAATCATTGTGATGTTTGAGCCCACTGTTGGAGCCATTATGTCAGTCCATCTCATTGATGGTCATCCTCTTTTTTGGTGACCCTCTAATTTACCAAGCATGATGTCCTTCTCCAGGGACTGCTCCCTCCTGATAATGTGTCCAAAGTGTGGTGAAACAAAGTCTCACCATCGTTGCTTCTAAGGAGCATTCTGGCTGTACTTCTTTCAAGACAGATTTGTTCATTTTTCTGGCTGTACATGGTAGATTCAACATTCTCAACCAACACCATAATTCGAAGTTGTCATTTCTTCTTCAGTCTTCCTTATTCATTGTAGAGCTTTCACATGCACATAAGGCAATTAAAAACACCGTGGCTTGGGTCAGGTGTACCTTAGTCCTTAAAGTGAAATCTTTGCTTTTTAACACTTTAAAGAGATCTTTTGCAGCAGATTTGCCCAATGCAATTCATCTTTTGATTTCCTAACCACTGCTTTCAGGGATGTTGATTGTGAATCCAAGCAAAATGAAATCCTTGACAACTTCCACCTTTTCTCTGTTTACACTGATGTTGTTTATTGGTCCAGTTGTGGAAATTTTTGTTTTCTTTATGTTGAGGTGTAATCCATACTGAAGGCTGTGGTCTTTGATATTCATCAGTAAGTGCTTCAAGTCCTCTTCACTTTCAGCAAGCAAGATTGTGTCACCTGCATAACGCAGGTTGTTAATGAGTCTTCCTCCAATCCTGATGCCCCGTTCTTCTTCATATAGTCCAGCTTCTCGTATTATTTGCTCAGCATACAGATTGAATAAGTATAGTGAAAGGATACAGCCCTGAGGAACACCTTTCCTGAATTTAAACCACCCAGTAGCCTCTTGTTCTGTTTGAACAGTTACCTCTTGGTGTATGTACAGGTTCCTCATGAGCACAATTAAAGTGTTCTGGAATCCCCATTTTTCCCAATGTTAGCCATAATTCATTATGATCCACAGAGTTGAATACCTTTCCATAGTCAATAAAACACAGGTAAACATCTTTCTGGTATTCTCTGCTTTCAGCCAATATCCATGTGATATCAGCAATGATATACCTCATTCCAAGTCCTCTTCTGAATTCGGCTTGAACTTCTGGCACTTCCATGTCTATGTATTGCTGCAAACACTTTTAAATGACTTTCCTCAAAATTTTACTTATGTGTGAAATCAGTGATATGGTTGGATAACTTGTTCATTCTTTTGGATCACCTTTCTTTAGGATAGGCACAAATACTGATCTCTTCCCATCAGTTGGCCAGGTAGCTGTCTTCCACATTTCTTGGAAACCAGTGAGCACTTCCCACACTGCATTTGTTTGTTGAAACATCTCAGCTGTTATTCCAATTCCTGAAGACTTGTTTTTTTCCAGTGTTTTCAGTGCATCTTGGACTTCTTCCTTCAGTACCATTAGTTCTTGATCATATGCTGCTTCTTGAAATTGTTGAGAATCAACCAATTCTTTTAGGTACAGTGATTCTGTGTATTCCTTGCATCTTCTTTTGATACTTCCTGCGTCTTTCAATATTTTGCCCCATAGAATCCTTCAACATTGCAATTTGAGACCTGAATTCTTTTCTTCAGTTCTTTCAGCTTGAAAAATACCATGCATGTTTTTCCCTTTTGATTTTCTATCTCCAGGTCTTTGTACATGTCATTACAATACTTTGTCTTCTTGAGCCACCATTTGAAATCTTCTATTCAGCTCTCTTACATTATCATTTCTTCTTTTCACTTTAGCAACTTGACATTCAAGTGCAAGTTTCAGAGTTTCTTTTGAAATCCCTTTGGTCCTTTCTTTCTTTTTTAACGATCTTTTGCTTTCTTCGTGTATGATGTTGTTGATGTCATTCCACAACTTGTCCTGTCTTCACTCTTCAGTGTTCAATGTGTCAAATCTATTCTTAAGATGATCTGTAAATTCAGGCAGGATATACTCAAGGTTCTACTTTGGCTCTTGTGGACTTGTTCTAATTTTCTTCAGCTTCAACTTGAACTCGTTGTTACTAGGTGCCATTGAGTTGGCTCTGACTCTTAGCAACCCTATGTACAACAGAAAGAAACCCTGCCCAGTCCTGCACCATTCTCACAATTGTTGTTATGCTTAAGCCCATTGTTGCAGCTGCTGTGTCAATCCATCTCATTGAGGGTCCTTCTCCAGGGACTGATCCCTCCTGATAACATGTCCAAAGAATGTGAGATGCATTCTTGTCATACTGGACTCTAAGGAGCATTCTGGTTTTACTTCTTCCAAGACAGATTTCTTCATTCTTCTGGCATCCCATTGTATATTCAATATTCTTCACCAGCACCACAATTCAAAGGCATCAATTTTTCTTCAGTCTTCCTTATTCATCATTCAGCTTTCACATGCATATGAGGTGATTGAAAACATCATGGCTTGAGTCAGGCACATCTTAGTCTTCAAGGTGACATCTTTCCAATACTTTAAAGAGATCTTTTGCAGCTAATATGCCCAATGCAATGCATCTTTTAATTTCTTGACTGCTGCTTCCATGGGTGTTGATTGTGGATCCAAGTAAAATGAAATCCTTGACAACTTCAATCTTTTCTCCATTTATCATGATGTTGCTTATTGGTCCAGTTGTGAGGATTTTTGTTTTCTTTATTTTGAGGTATAATCCATACTAAAGGCTGTAATCTTTGACCTTTATCAGAAAGTGCTTCAAGTCCTCTTTACTTTCAGCAAGCAAGATTGTGTCATCTGCATAACACAGGTTATTAATGAGGTTTCCTCCAATTCTGATGTCCCGTTCTTCTTCATATTAGTCCAGCTTCTCGTAATATTTTCTCAGCATACAGATTGAATAGGTATAGTGAAAGGATACAACCCTGACACACAACTTTCCTGACTTTAAACCAGGCATTTTTCCCTTCTTCTGTTCGAACAACTGCCTCTTGATCTATGTAAAGGTTCCTCATGAGCACAATTAAGTGTTTTGAAATTCCTATTCTCCCAATGTTATCCATAATTTGTTATGATCCACGCAGTCCAATGTCTTTGCATAGTCAATAAAACACAGGTAAACATCTTTCTGGTATTCTCTGCTTTCGGCCAGGATCCATTTGACATCAGCAATGATAACCTTCATTCCAAGTCCTCTTCTGAATCCAACTTGAATTTCTGGCAGCTCCCTGTCGATACACTGCTGCAGCCACTTTTGAATGATCTTCAGCAAAATTTTACTTGCGTAGTGGTTAAGTGCTATAGCTGCTAACCAAAGGGTCGGCAGTTTAGATTCTGCCAGCTGCTCCTTCGAAACTCTGTGGGGCAGTTCTACTCTCTCCTTTGGGGTCACTATGAGTCGGAATCGACTCGACGGCACTGAGTTTTCTGGGTTTTATGATATTAATGACATTGTTTGTAATTTCCACATTTGGTTGGATCACCTTTCTTGGGAGTAGGCATAAAAATGGGTATCTTCCAGTCAGTTGTCCAGGTAGCTGTCTTACAAATTCCTTGGCATAGATAAGTGCTGCATGTCTGTTGAAACATCTCAATTGCTAATCTGTCAGTTCCTGGAGCCTTGTTTTTCATCAATGCCTTCAGTGTAGGTTGGATTTCATCCTTCAGTATCACTGGTTCCTGATCATATGCTGCCTCCTGAAATGGCTGAACATCAAGCCATTCTTTTTGGTATAAAACCAAAAAACCAAACCCAGTGCCATCGAGTTGATTCCGACTCATAGCGACCCTATAAAAAAAAATAGTGACTGTGTATTCCTTCCATCTTCTTTTGAAGCTTCCTGCGTATTTTAATATTTTCCCTGTAGAATCCTTCAGTATTGCAACTTAAGGTTTGAATTTTTTCTTCAGTTCTTTTCTGCTTGAGAAATGCCGAGGATGTTCCCTTCTTTTGGTTTTCTGTCTCTAGGTCTTTTCACATATCATTATAATACTTCATTTTGTCTTCTCTGTTCAACTCTTTAAATTCATCTTTCTTCCTTTCACTTTAGCTACTGGACATTCAAGAGCAAGTTTCAGAGTGTCTTCTGACATTCATTTCGGTCTTTTCTTTCCTTTCTTGTCCTTTTATTGACCTCTTACTTTCTTCATATATGATGCCCTTGCTGTCATCCCACAACTCGTCTGGCCTTCTGTCATTAGCATTCAATGTATCAAATCTATTCTTGATATGATCTCTAAATTCAGTTGGGATATACTCACGGTAGTACTTCAGCTCTCATGGACTTATTCTAATTTTCTTCAGTTTCAACTTGAACTTGCATATGAGCAATTGATGGTCTGTTCCACAGTTGGCCCCTGGCCTTGTTCTGACTGAAGATATTGAGATTTTCCATTGTCTCTTTCCACAGATGTAGACAATTTGATTCCTGTGTATTCCATCCAGCAAGGTCCATGTGTACAGTTGCCATTTATATTGTTGAAAAATGTATCTGCAATGAAGAAGTCATTGATCTTGCAAAATTCTATCATTCAATCTCTGGCATGGTTTCTATTACCAAGGTCATATTTTCCAAATACTGTTCCTTTGTTTCTAATTTTCACATTCTAATCACCAGTAATTATCAATGCATCCTGACTGCATGCTCAATTTCAGACTGCAGAAGTTGGTAAAAATCTTCAATTTCTTCATCTTTGGCCTTAGTGGTTGGTGCGTGAATTTGAGTAATAGTCGTATTATCCAGTCTTCCTTATAGGCGTATGGATATTTTCTCACCACTGACAACATTGTACTTCAGAATAGATCTTGAAATGTTCTTTTTGACAAGGAATGTGATGCCATTCCTCTTCGATTTGTCATCCTGCGTAGTAGATCACATGATTGACCAATTCACAAAGGCCAATACCAGTCCATTTCAGCTCAGTAATGCCTAGAATATCTGTTTATGTGTTCCATTTCATTTTTTTTAATAACTTTTATTAAGCTTCAAGTGAACGTTTATAAATCCAATCAGTCTGTCACATATAAGTTTACATACATCTCACTCCCTACTCCCACTTGCTCTCCCCCTCTTGAGTCAGCCCTTTCAGTCTCTCCTTTCTTGACAATTTTGCCGGCTTCCCTCTCTCTCTATCCTCCCATCTCCCCTCCAGACAAGAGTTGCCAACACAATCTCAAGTGTCCACCTGATATAATTAGCTCACTCTTCATCAGCGTCTCTATCCCACCTGCTGACCAGTCCCTTTCATGCCTGATGAGTTGTCTTCGGGGATGGTTCCTGTCCTGTGCCAACAGAAGGTCTGGGGACCATGGCCGCCGGGATTCCTCTAGTCTCAGTCAGACCATTAAGTTTGGTCTTTTTATGAGAATTTGGGGTCTGCATCCCACTGATCTCCTGCTCCCTCAGGGGTCCTCTGCTGTGCTCCCTGTCAGGGCAGTCATCGATTGTGGCCGGGCACCAACTAGTTCTTCTGGTCTCAGGATGATGTAGGTCTCTGGTTCATGTGGCCCTTTCTGTCTCTTGGGCTCTTAGTTGTCGTGTGGCCTTGGTGTTCTTCATTTTCCTTTGCTCCAGGTGGGTTGAGACCAATTGATGCATCTTAGATGGCCGCTTGTTAGCATTTAAGACCCCAGATGCCACATTTCAAAGTGGGATGCAGAATGTTTTCATAATAGAATTATTTTGCCAATTGACTTAGAAGTCCCTGCAAACCATGTTCCCCAAACCCCGCGCTTGCTCCGCTGACCTTTGAAGCCTTCGTTTTATCCCGGAAACTTCTCTGCTTTTGGTCCAGTCCAACTGAGCTGACCTTCCATGTATTGAGTGTTGTCTTTCCCTTCACCTAAAGCAGTTCTTATCTACTGATTAATCAGTAAAAAAAACCCTCTCCCACCCTCCCTCCCTCCCCGCCTCGTAACCACAAAAGTATGTGTTCTTCTCAGGTTTACTATTTCTCAAGATCTTATAATAGTGGTCTTTTACAATATTTGTCCTTTTGCCTCTGACTAATTTCGCTCAGCATAATGCCTTCCAGGTTCCTCCATGTTATGAAATGTTTCAGAGATTCATCACTGTTCTTTATCGATGCGTAGTATTCCATTGTGTGAATATACCACAATTTATTTACCCATTCATCCGTTGATGGACACCTTGGTTGCTTCCAACTTTTTGCTATTGTAAACAGAGCTGCAATAAACATGGGTGTGCATATATCTGTTTGTATGAAGGCTCTTGTATCTCTAGGGTACATTCCGAGGAGTGGGATTTCTGGGTTGTATGGTAGTTCTATTTCTAACTGTTTAAGATAACGCCAGATAGATTTCCAAAGTGGTTGTACCATTTTACATTCCCACCAGCAGTGTATGAGAGTTCCAATCTCTCCACAGCCTCTCCAACATTTATTCTTTTGTGTTTTTTGGATTAATGCCAGCCTTGCTGGTGTGAGGTGGAATCTCATCGTAGTTTTAATTTGCATTTCTCTAATGGCTAATGATCGAGAGCATTTTCTCATGTATCTGTTGGCTGCCTGAATATCTTCTTTAGTGAAATGTGTGTTCATATCCTTTGCCCACTTCTTGATTGGGTTGTTTGTCTTTTTGTGGTTGAGTTTTGACAGAATCATGTAGATTTTAGAGATCAGGCGCTGGTCGGAGATGTCATAGCTGAAAATTCTTTCCCAATCTGTAGGTAGTCTTTTTACTCTTTTGGTGAAGTCTTTAGATGAGCATAGGTGTTTGATTTTTAGGAGCTCCCAGTTATCGGGTTTCTCTTCATCATTTTTGGTAATATTTTGTATTCTGTTTATACCTTGTATTAGGGCTCCTAAGGTTGTCCCAATTTTTTCTTCCATGATCTTTATCGTTTTAGTCTTTATGTTTAGGTCTTTGATCCACTTGGAGTTAGTTTTTGTGCATGGTGTGAGGTATGGGTCCTGTTTCATTTTTTTGCAAATGGATATCCAGTTATGCCAGCACCATTTGTTAAAAAGGCTGTCTTTTCCCCAATTAATTGACACTGGTCCTTTGTCAAATATCAGCTGCTCATACGTGGATGGATCTATGTCTGGGTTCTCAATTCTGTTCCATTGGTCTATGTGCCTGTTGTTGTACCAGTACCAGGCTGTTTTGACTACTGTGGCTGTGTAATAGGTTCTGAAGTCAGGTGAAGTGAGGCCTCCCACTTTCTTCTTCTTTTTCAGTAGTGCTTTGCTTATCCGGGGCTTCTTTCCCTTCCATATGAAATTGGTGATTTGTTTCTCTATCCCCTTAAAATATGACATTGGAATTTGGATCGGAAGTGCGTTAAATGTATAGATGGCTTTTGGTAGAATAGACATTTTTACTATGTTAAGTCTTCCTATCCATGAGCAAGGTATGTTTTTCCACTTTAGTATGTCCTTTTGAATTTCTTGTAGTAGAGCTTTGTAGTTTTCTTTGTATAGGTCTTTTACATCCTTGGTAAGATTTATTCCTAAGTATCTTATCTTCTTGGGGGCTACTGTGAATGGTATTGATTTGGTTATTTCCTCTTCGGTGTTCTTTTTGTTGATGTAGAGGAATCCAAGTGATTTTTGTATGTTTATTTTATAACCTGAGACTCTGCCAAACTCTTCTATTAGTTTCAGTAGTTTTCTGGAGGATTCCTTAGAGTTTTCTGTGTATATAATCATGTCATCTGCAAATAGTGATAACTTTACTTCTTCCTTGCCAATCCGGATACCTTTTATTTCTTTGTCTAGCCTAATTGCCCTGGCTAGGACTTCTAGCACGATGTTGAATAAGAGTGGTGATAAAGGGCATCCTTGTCTGGTTCCCGTTCTCAAGGGAAATGCTTTCAGGTTCTCTCCATTTAGAGTGATATTGGCTGGGTGCCCTTTATTATGTTGAGGAATTTTCCTTCAATTCCTATTTTGGTAAGAGTTTTTATCATAAGTGGGTGTTGGACTTTGTCAAATGCCTTTTCTGCATCAATTGATAAGATCATGTGGTTTTTGTCTTTTGTTTTATTTATGTGTTGGATTACATTAATGGTTTTTCTGATATTAAACCAGCCTTGCATACCTGGTAGAAATCCCACTTGATCAGGGTGAATTATTTTTTTGATGTGTTGTTGGATTCTGTTGGCTAGAATTTTGTTGAGGATTTTTGCATCTATGTTCATGAGGGGTATAGGTCTATAATTTTCTTTTTTTGTAATGTGTTTACCTGGTTTGTGTATCAGGGAGATGGTGGCTTCATAGAATGAGTTGGGTAGTATTCCGTCATTTTCTATGCTTTGGAATACCTTCAGAAGTAGTGGTGTTAACTCTTCTCTGAAAGTTTGGTAGAACTCTGCAGTGAAGCCGTCCGGGCCAGGGCTTTTTTTTGTTGGGAGTTTTTTGATTACCGTTTCAATCTCTTTTTTTGTTATGGGTCTATTTAGTTGTTCTACTTCTGAATGTGTTAGTTTAGGTAGGTAGTGTTTTTCCAGGAATTCATCCATTTCTTCTAGGTTTGCAAATTTGTTGGAGTACAATTTTTCAAAATAATCTGAAATGATTCTTTTAATTTCATTTGGTTCTGTTGTGATGTGGTCCGTCTCGTTTCTTATTTGGGTTATTTGTTTCCTTTCCTGTATTTCTTTAGTCAGTCTAGCCAATGGTTTATCAATTTTGTTAATTTTTTCAAAGAACCAGCTTTTGGCTTTGTCAATTCTTTCAATTGTTTTTCTGTTCTCTAATTCATTTAGTTCAGCTCTAATTTTTATTATTTGTTTTCTTCTGGAGCCTGATGAATTCTTTTGTTGCTCAGTTTCTATTTGTTCAAGTTGTAGGGACAGTTCTCTGCTTTTGGCTCTTTCTTCTTTTTGTATGTGTGCATTTATTGATATAAATTGGCCTCTGAGCACTGCTTTTGCTGTGTCCCAGAGGTTTTGATAGGAAGTATTTTCATTCTCGTTGCTTTCTATGAATTTCCTTATTCCCTCCTTAATGTCTTCTATAACCCAGTCTTTTTTCAGGAGGGTATTGTTCATTTTCCAAGTATTTGATTTCTTTTCCCTAGTTTTTCTGTTATTGATCTCTAGTTTTATTACCTTGTGGTCTGAGAAGATGCTTTGTAATATTTCGATGTTTTGGATTCTGCAAAGGTTTGTTTTATGACCTAATATGTGGTCTCTTCTAGAGAATGTTCCATGTGCGCTAGAAAAAAAACTATATTTTACAGCAGTTGGGTGGAGAGTTCTGTATAAGTCAATGAGGTCATGTTGGTTGATTGTTGTAATTAGATCTTCCGTGTCTCTATTGAGCTTCTTACTAGATGTCCTGTCCTTCTCCAAAAGTGGTGTGTTGAAGTCTCCTACTATAATTGTGGAGGTATCTATCTCACTTTTCAATTCTGTTAAAATTTGATTTATGTATCTTGCAGCCCTGTCACTGGGTGCATAAATATTTAATATGGTTATGTCTTCCTGATCAATTGTCCCTTTTATCATTATATAGTGTCCTTCTTTATCCTTTGTGGTGGATTTAAGTCTAAAGTCTGTTTTGTCAGAAATTAATATTGCTACTCCTCTTCTTTTTTGCTTATTGTTTGCTTGATATACTTTTTTCCATCCTTTGAGTTTTAGTTTGTTTGTGTCTCTAAGTCTAAGGTGTGTCTCTTGTAGGCAGCATATAGATGGATGGTGTTTCTTTATCCAGTCTGTGACTCTCTGTCTCTTTATTGGTGCATTTAGTCCATTTACATTCAGCGTAATTATAGATAAATAAGTTTTTAGTGCTGTCATTTTGATGCCTTTTTATGTGTGTTGTTGACAATTTCATTTTTCCGCATACTTGTTTGTGCTGAGGCGTTTTTCTTAGTAAATTGTGAGATCCTCATTTTCATAGTGTTTGACTTTATGTTAGTTGAGTCGTTACGTTTTTCTTGGCTTTTATCTTGAGTTATAGAGTTGTTATACCTTTTTGTGGTTACCTTATTATTTACCCCTAGTTTTCTAAGTAAAAACCTAACTTGTATTGTTCTATATCGCCTTGTATCACTCTCCATATGGCAGTTCAATGCCTCCTGTATTTAGTCCCTCTTTTTGATTATTGTGATCTTTTACCTATTGACTTCCATGATTCCCTGTTATGTGTATTTTTTTTTTTAATTAATCTTAATTTGTTTGTTTTTGTGATTTCCCTATTTGAGTTGATATCAGAACGTTCTGTTTTGTAACCTTGTGTTGTGCTGATATCTGATATTATTGGTTCTCTGACCAAACAATATCCTTTAGTATTTCTTGTAGCTTTGGTTTGGTTTTTGCAAATTCTCTTAACTTGTGTTTGTCTGTAAATATCTTAATTTCGCCTTCATATTTCAGAGAGAGTTTTGCTGGATATATGATCCTTGGCTGGCAGTTTTTCTCCTTCAGTGTTCTGTATGTGTCGTCCCATTCCCTTCTTGCCTGCATGGTTTCTGCTGAGTAGTCTGAACTTATTCTTATTGATTCTGCCTTGAAGGAAACCTTTCTTTTCTCCCTGGCTGCTTTTAAAATTTTCTGTTTATCTTTGGTTTTGGTGAGTTTGATGATAATATGTCTTGGTGTTTTTCTTTTTGGATCAATCTTAAACGGGGTTTGATGAGCATCTTGGATAGATATCCTTTCGTCTTTCATGATGTCAGGGACGTTTTGTGTCAGGAGGTCTTCAACTATTTTCTCTGTGTTTTCTGTCCCTCCTCCCTGTTCTGGGACTCCAATCATCTGCAGGTTATCCTTCTTGATAGAGTCCCACATGATTCTTAGGGTTTCTTTATTTTTTTTAATTCTTTTATCTGATTTTTTTTCAGCTATGTTGGTGTTGATTCCCTGGTCCTCCAGATGTCCCAGTCTGCATTCTAATTGCTCGAGTCTGCTCCTCTGACTTCCTAGTGCGTTGTCTAATTCTGCAATTTTATTGTTAATCTTTTGGATTTCTACATGCTGTCTCTCTATGGATTCTTGCAACTTATTAATTTTTCCAGTATGTTCTTGAATAATCTTTTTGAGTTCTTCAACAGTTTTATCGGTGTGTTCCTTGGCTTTTTCTGCAGTTATCCTAATTTCATTTGTGATATCTTGAAGCATTCTGTAAATTAGTTTTTTGTATTCTGTATCTGATAATTCCAGGATTGTATCTTCATTTGGGAAAGATTTTGATTCTTTTGTTTGGGGGGTTGGAGAAGCTGTCATGGTCTGCTTCTTTAAGTGGTTTGATATGGATTGTTGTCTCCGAGCCATCACTGGGAAACTAGTTTTTCCAGAAAATCTGCTAAAAAAAAATGCAGTCAGACCCCTATCAGAGTTCTCCCTCTGGCTCAGGCTATTCGGATGTTAATGAAGCCGCCTGGCGAGGGTGGGGGAGGGAACAGAGAGATAGGAGAGTAGCGCCTCAGAATATAACCAGAGTTGCTTGTCTTGCTTGGAATGACTATTATATCTGAGATTCCCGCGGGCGCATCGCCTATGTGTGCTGGCTGTGTGGAGATTGCCCGGGGGGTCTGGCCCGCTGGAGTCACAGTCAGATCCTCCGCTTCCAGCCTCACGCCCAGCGTCAAGGCTCCCCTACTGGGACGGTGCACTCTCGACTCCAAAATCAGTCGCTGCCTCCTGGGGACTTCTCGTCCCGCCAGCTGTGTGGCTGTGCTGCCCGCACGACCCGGCTGGGCCCCTTCCTGGGGTTAGTTCAGGGGGGTGGAGCAGCTCTCCGTGTTTATGCCGTACCTGCGTCCAGTCCAAATCCCGGCGAGACGGTTCCCCTGCTGGAACGCTGCTCTTCCTGCTCCAAGACCAGTCACTGCCTCCCGGGGACTTCTCCTACCGGCTGCGTCCCACGCCACCCGCGGAACCGGCTGGTCTCCCTCCCGGGGTTAGTTCAGGGGGGTGGAGCAGCTCTCTGTGCTTGTGCCGTACCTGACTGGTACACTGGCTCCAGGCTCTGGAAACAATTGCTGCTTCCCCGTATTAGTTCATTCTCCGTCTCTAAATCTGTGTTTGTTGTTCAGGGTTCGTAGATTGTTATGTATGTGATCGATTCACTTGTTTTTCTGTGTCTTTGTTGTAAGAGGGATCCGAGGTAGCGTCTGCCTAGTCCGCCATCTTGGCTCCACCTCATTTATTCTCTCCATTTCATTTTTGACAACATCAGATTTTCCTAGATTCATACTTCATGCATTCTACATTCAGATTATTAATGGATGTTTGCTGCTGCTTCCTTACATAGGCAAATAAAATACCGAAAGCTTGATTCCATGAAAGTCATTAAGGTCAACTCTAATTTGAGGAGGCATCTTTTCCCCAGTGGTATTTTGAGTACCTTCCAACCTGAAAGGCTTATCTTCTGGCACTATATCAGACAATGTTCTTTTGCTATTCATAAGATTTTCAGTGGCCAATTTTCTCAGAAGAAGACTTCCGGGAACTTTTTCCTCTTCTTTCTTAGTCTGGAAGCTCAGCTGAATCCTGTCCACCATGGGTGATCATGCTGGTATTTGAAATACTGGTGGCGTAGCTTCCGGCATCACAGCAACACTCAAGCTACCACAGTAGGCAAACTGACAGGCTTGCAGGGGAGTATAATTAGGAATATGTAATTTGTAAAGTCCCTTTTATTTTAGGAATGTTTTTCTTTCTTTCTGCTTCCTATTCAAAGGTCCAGAGAATTAGCATAAACAAAGTCTGCCTTTGCTTCAGATGGATAGCCCGCACACCTACTTCTCACTTAGCAACTCTCTCATTATCCAAACTTTTGCATTTATGATAACAGAAAAAAAATCTACTATCTGACTATTTTGTACATTAACAAACCTCTGATGGGAAAACCCTCAATACATACAGTAAAGAACAGTGTATTTTACCCCAGTCTGGAACCCACGGGGCACCCAAAGTCCCAGCTTCTCCCGGCTTTTGCCCTCCTTCCAGCTCTCTTCCGGCATGCTCCATACTCTGCCCTGTGCTCACCTGGCATGAAGGCACAGTCTGGCAGGCACCAGGAGTGGGATGCAGGCAGCACTTGCATTTGTAGTGCCATGAACTGTCCAGGCCCTGCCACCTTTCCTCCCATCCCAAGTGTACCCTGGAGCCTGAGCTAAGACTCCAAGAGACTGACAACACCCTGCAAAGCAACCCATAGCATTGATTTGTAGTCCAGCGAACAGAGCTGGGGCGATCCCACAATTGCCACAAGTACAAAAGGGCCAAGGCTTCGTGGCCAGATAGGTGGGGCTGCAGCAGAGGGGGGGTTGAGTCAGGAAACAGTATTTCACATAATGCCATTTTTTGCATAATGACCTGTGGTAGGTGCTATGATGGTTAACTTAACCATGTTGATAAGTGAGGAGTGGGTGTTAAAACAATTGCAACATCTGGTACTATCACTATAAGTGAAAACTTCTTAAAATTGAAGTTATGAACCTAATGCTCCATGGATTATCATTTTCCCAAAAGAAAAAAAAATGTACTCAATAAACAAGTGAAAAAGCCTTCAACTCAAGGTAGCTTTAGGGGACAAAAAATTATGATTTCAAATTTAAATAAATTAACATGTAGAAATTGCTGTGAAGAAATGGATAGGAAATGGTGCTACACTACAGACCTATGTAATGGAAGGGGAACTCGTCAATAATCTGGCAAATTTCTGCAGAGCTTACAAGATACTTTAATCATTTTTATGTCATTCTGTCTTCTCCCATTAATTTTTTTGTCATTCATTTATGTATTTATTCAACTCATCCTGAATTAAAATAATCTTACCGGCCTCATCTGAGGAAACTACAGAAGACATGGTCCTTACCAGGAAAGAAAAAGTACTTTTGTGGGTCACAAAGGAATGGACAAAGTGGTAGGTGCTATAAAGGGTAAATATAGAGTATAAAACGTGGGTAATATTAAAGATGAAGATACCAGGGAAGTTTTCCCAAGTAAAAAGTGATGACAAAGATGGGACAGAAGAAAAGGAGTTAAAGTTTAGTGAAAAGCCAAGGGAACACAATGGCTACAAAAGCCCAGAAACAAGGGAACATGGTACATGCAAGTGGGTCTCTATAGTTACAACATGGAGTGTGAAAAAAAAAAAAAAAAAGATGAGGGCAAAAAGGCAAATAAGTGCCATCTCTATCAAGACCTTAAAATAGATGAAGTTTTAAGTTTATCCTCAAGGAAAATTTCGGTATAATTCAGAGGATTATAAATAAATAAATAAAGTTTTAAAAACGTGTCAGTTTTTATAACTCAGAGAATTAAATGGCAGATTTATTCAGAAAATTAAGATAGTGGCTTACTTTGTAAGAGTTTTTTTCTTTTTTTTTTTTAAGCCAGTTAAAGCAGTAAGTGTTTTTCTCCACCAGCACTCTAGAGCCATAATTCACCAATATTGCACAGTCTACTCTTGATGATTTTATCCCAACTAAGCAGGACACCACACATCATTTAGCATGTGTTGTGTGCACATTATCCTATGAGATACTATAAGAGGTACGAAAGAGTAAATGGAAGAATAGGAAGGCTATCTCTGTAAGCCAACTGTTACTTTATGAAAAGGCTTTGTGTTTTCTTTTTTCATTTGTTCTCATCTTATCCCTGCTCATTCCCATCAGGACTAGCCTTCTGATGAAGAGGCATACAACACAAAAGGGTCTGTGCTGGGCTCCAGGGACAAAAAGATAAATATCACATATTCCACACTTTCACAGTCATGAAATCAAATACAAATCAATTCATTTTTACTAATTTTTAAAAGTGATCTTATTTTGTTTTGTTTTTTCAAAAGTGGGAAAACAGGGGGAAAACAGATATAAGTGGTTCAGGGTTTGAGGATTCTCTGAATTTTAGTTTTCCGAGTTTACTCTTCTATGTAAAAAGTGAGAGATGACTGCATCTTTAAATAATTATGAATTGATTTATTATGTAGATCTATAGAGAGCCATTCACACTGAAACAGAAGGAAACTTGGAATTCTATCTAGAGGGTAAAGTGTGTAAGATCAAGAATTATTCTTTATATTCTCCACAGAGCCCAGCATAGTGACTGGCACATGTTGTTGCTAGGTGCCATTGAGTTGGTTCCGATCCATAGCGACCCTATGTACAGCAGAACAAAACACTGCCCAGTCCTGGGCCATCCTCACAATCATTGCTGTGTTTGAGCCCATGGTTGTAGCCACTGTATCAATCCATCTCAAGAGGGTCTTCCTCTTTTTCACTGACCTACTTTACCAAGCATGATGTCCTTCTCCAAGGACTTGTCCCTTCTGATAACGTGTCCAAACTACAAAAGACAGAGTCTTGTGATCCTTGCTTCTAAGGAGCATTCTCGCTGTACTTCTTTCCAACCGTATTTGTTCGTTCGTTCTCTTGGCAGTCCATGGTATATTCGATATTCTCCACAAACACCACAATTCAAAAGCATCAGTTCTTCAGTCTTCCTTATTCATTGTCCAGCTTCCTTTTGCATATAAGTTAATTGAATACATTACAGCTTGGGTTAGGTGCACTTTAGTCCTCAAGATATGTTTGTTTTTAATGCTTTAAAGAGATCTTTTGCTGCAGATTTGCCCAATGCAATACTGGCACATTGGAGGGTCTTAATAAAATCCTATTTATTAAGATAATAAGCTATTTCTGAATCACTATTTTACCATTCATGCAACTGTTTTCATATTGCTCTGAAATGCACTGGTAGAAAATGACATAGTAAGTACAGTCAATAGTTGTTTGGTTTGCATGAAAAGATATCCTAGCTGCTAGCTGAATTTGCGTTGCACTGAGTCCTTATTTTGGTTTGGGGAATACTTTAAATACTGAGTTAGAGATACTGCATCAGAACAGTTGTGCTAAGGGCATAGTTTATATCAATTGTATAATTTGCCTTCCCCACATCCTGATGTCACCTTAAAGACTAAGGTGCACCTGACCCAAACTATGGTGTTTTCAATTGCCTCACATGCATGCAAAAGCTGGACGATGAATAAGGAAGACCACGGAAGAATTGATGCCTTTGGGCATGCTGTCAGGAGAGACCAATCCCTGGAGAAGGGCATCAGGCTTGGTAAAGTAAAGGGTCAGTGAAAAAAGAAGAAGGCCCTCAACAAGGTGGATTGACACAGTGGCTGCAACAATGGGCTCAAGTATAACAACCATTGTGAGCATGGTACAGAACCAGGCAGTGTTTCATTCTGTAGTACATGCGGTCAGCTATGAATTGGAACTGACTAGGTAGCACCTAACAACAACAACATCCTGGTGATGTCCTAAATAGCCCAAAGAGTTAATCCTGACAGTCAAAGCCAAAACAAATCACTGTTTGTGCCTGACAGAAAGCACACTACCAAGACTTTGTCATTGTTGTTAGCTGCCCTTGAGCCGATACTGACTCATGGCAACTCCATGTGTGCAGAGTAGAATTGTTTCACAGTGTTTTCAAGGGTGCGACCTTTCTGAAGTAGATTACCAGAACCCGTGTTCTTAGGATCCCTTGGCTTGGTTCAAATTGCCAACCTTTTGCCGAATAGTCAATAGCAAACTGTTTGTGTCACCTAGGGACCCCCACTACTAAATCAGATAATAGTGAATAAAGTTTGGCTTCCAGACTTTGCATACACCTTTTGTTAAACTGCTTAGTATTTTAATAGTTTTTCCCTGCCAAATTGGCCTGGATAATTATGCTTGATTTTGCTGTCAGTTCCATTTCCACAAATGTTAGTCTCATTTGCCATTTGATTCTTTTTTATTTGATGGAAAGTATATTAGTGCCCTTGGGCATGTATTCCATCATCAAGAAGGACAACAAGATCGAACAAATAATTATTACAATTAAAAACATGTTAGTATTGAGGATATTAATTATATAAAAAATGAATCTAAACCAAAACAATGAACATTTTAACACAATCTTGTCACCGTAGCTCTTTCCATGACCCTTGGAAAGCAGTGGCTAAATGTTTCTGAGTAAATACAAAGCCAGGCAATGGGAGGGAACATGGTGATATATGCTTAGATTAAAACAGTGTGTCAACTCCTAAGAGGTAGAGTAGTTGTCAGAGGCCTGTTACCTAAAACTGCCCTCAGCTCAACACTCCTCTTGGGATCCACTAAATGCTTCCTCAGTGCTGGAGAGTGAATAATTCATCTATGAACTTCCCCTCACAGTTGACATGAAAGTGGAAAGGTCTTTGAAAGTTCACTGGCTAGTGAATAATGACCCAAACCCAGCACTCACAAATGCACCGGTGAGTAAGACACACGTAAGACCCCAGCATGTGATGGTCTAACTCAGCACTGTTCGATTGTAATATATTGTGAACCACATATTTAATGGTAAATATTCTAATAAAACCCCAAAACAAAACTCATACCATCAAGTTGACCCAACTCATAGCAACCCTATAGGCAGAGTGGAACTGCCCCACAGGGTTTCCAAGGCTGTAATTATATGGAAGTAGACTGCCATACCTTTCTTCTGCAGAGCAGCTGGCTGGTTTGAGCAGCTGACCTTTCGGTTAACAGCTGAGTGCTACCAGGGCTTCTTAAATTTTCTAATAAACGCATTGTCGTGAAGTCAATTCCAACTCGTAGTGACCCTATAGGACAGAGCAGAACTGCTCAATAGAGTTTCCAAGGAGCAGCTGGTAGATTCGAACTGCTGACCTTTTCGTTAGCAGCCATAGCTTACTATAGCTCTTAACCAAATTTTCTAATAGACCCATTAAAAAAGTAAAAGGAAACGTGCAAAATTAATTTTAATAAATGAAAAATATTTAACACAATATATTTAAAATGGTCATATCAAAATGTAAGTTAAAATTATTAATGAGATATTGTACTTTTTTTTGGACTAATTATTTAAAGTCCTGTGCTTATTTTACACTTATTACACATCTCAGGAAACCCTGGTGGTGCAATGGTTAAGTGCTACAGCTGCTAACCAAAGGGTTGGCAGTTTGAATCTACCAGGCGCTCCTTGGAAGCTCTATGGGGCAGTTCTACTGTGTCCTATAGGGTTGCTATGAGTCAGAATTGACTCGACGGCACTGGGTTTGGTTTTTGGTTTGGTGCACATCTCAGTTCACACTAGGCACATTCCAAGTGCTCAGTAACCATATTAAAAAGCTCAGGTCTAACGTGTACTTACCATAAGTTGTTGTTGGCTTGTTGATCATATGTAGATTTTTGAAAGTCATACTTCCTGTATACAGGTTATGTGTTCTATTCTGGAGAAGAAAAGTGGAAACTGTATCTTAGTACAGCATTTGCTCTGCTAAGGCACCTCAGAAATAAGACCTGTCAATCCGTTCCCAAAAGGTCACAGCCCTTGGAGAAACCCTGAGAGCATGGCCCCCAGACACACTTTCACCTCAGTAATGAGATCACTCCTGAGGTTCACCCTTCAGCCAAAGATTGAACGGGTCCATGGAACAAAACAAGACTAAAGGGGTCCAGCAGCCCTGGGGCAGAGACTGGGAGGTAGGAGGGAACAGTAAAGCTGGTAATAGGAAGTCCAAGGTTGAGAAGGGAAAGTGTTGACATGTAGTGGGGTTGTTAACCAATGTCATACAACAATGTGTGTACTAACTGTTTGATGAGAAACTAGTTTGTTCTGTAAACCTTCATCTAAAGTTCAATTTAAAAAAAGTCATAGCCTTAAAATCTGTATGGAGCAGTTCTACTCTGCAAGCATGGGGTCATGAGATGTAATCACTTCGACAGCAACTAAAGACAACAATCTGAGAAGGTGAGAAGGATGAAAAAGTAAATGGCACAAAAAGATGACTTAAACAAAAAGTATGAAATAATAGAAAAACCTTTTTTTAAATACAGACAGCACAAATTGATGATCATAATATTCTAAACTACCCACTGAAAATAAATTTTGATCTTTTGGTACAAATAAATAATAAATTATGTTATTAAACATAAAAATATAAATATAAGGTTTTTTTTTTAAACTAGACTTCCTTAAGGTTTCTGGTAGTTTTCTGCAAATTCTTATTTTCACTGATGTTGCTAAAAAAGTATACTGACTATCGAAAGGTATTTCCTCTTCTTCTACTCTTCAAATTATCAATATATAACTTAAAAGGGAGCACAATTTTAAACATGGTTTAGAAAACAGCTTTTCTGCCCTAATACTTGGTTGCGTTGGTGGTTTTTGCTCATCATAGCTACTTGCTATATATAACTCTAAAAAAAAACAAAAAACAAACCCATTGCCTTCGAGTCAATTCTGACTCATAATGACTTTATAGGACAGAGTAGAACTGCCCTATAGCATTTCCAAGGAGTACCTGGTGGATTCAAACTGCCCACCTTTTGGTTGGCAGTCGTAGCACTTAACCACCATCCCACCAGGGTTTCCATATATAACTCGATGACGGGTAGTCTTCAGTCTCACTAAATAGACACTTCGGATATGTATAAAAAGAAAACATTTTATTGTGTCTTAAATGTTTTAGTCCATTTGTCTCAGAAAGAGCTTGTTTGGGATTTATATGTCAAAACAATAGAAGTCTAAAACTGAATTCACATATGAGAAGTCTGCAGTTAGAACTGTGAAAAAACTGCTCACCTTTGGTCACTTCCAACTTCACCAACCCAATACACAAAGTTGTTTCATTTAGATCTCCATTTTTACTCATGTAAAATAGAACACTGAGTGGCAAATGAGTGGAAATGGAGTTCTTTTTTTTTTTTAATAAAGGGCAGTTCCAACACAATTGGAAGTATTTTCAAGATCTCTCCCTTATAAATGAAAACTCTAGTAAACAGGAAGACAAAAAAATCAATATTATTTGGCAATTTTTTAAAGAAACCTTTTAAAATAGTTTTTAAATTTAAAGGTTTCTAAATTATTATGAATTAAATATTTGATTAATATTTTCATACATGAATTTCTTAAATGTTACTCAGATTTATAACAGTTGTATTTTATGTGTTAATATTTAATGTGGCACCCAGAGAAACCTCTTAAAATTAATATGTATATGAACTGATGCTCAATTTTTAGACATTAGAAGTAACAATTTCTCCTTTTAAGTTAATATTGTGTTCTATTAATTTTTAGTTGTATCTTTGCTTTTATGTACATTGGTCATATTTACAATTTAATCTATACTAAGCCTTGTCTCCCAATGATTAATCTGTGACACTAAGCAAATGAGAGCCTCTTGAGAATATTCTGCTGTATATGCTAGATTCTAGGAAGCATGAGAAGGATAGAACACCTCTAGTCACAGAACTATTATCAGAGTTAGAAAAACATCCAATTTTATGAATGGTTTAAGACTGAAGTTATTTTGAGTCTACCTTCAATAGCTGAAGCAGTATTTGTTAATGTCTTAACATCTCTTCCAGGCCCAGTTGCTGTTCACAGATGCAGGAGAGAACTGAATACCTTGCCTCACTTAAGAAAGCTGACAATACTGAGTCTTTAAAGGCAGGTTCTGAGGAGCCTGGTGGTGCAATGATTAAGCAATGGCCAGCTAATCGAAAAGGTCAACAGTTCAAACCCACCAGCAGATCTGTGGAAGAAAGATGTGGCAGTCTGCTTCTCCTTCCATAAATACTACAGCGTTGAAAACCCCACAGAGCAGTTCAGGTCTGTCCTGCAGGGTAGCTATGAGATGGAACTGACTTGACAGCAATGGGTTTGATTCTTTTGTTTGTTTTAAAGGTAGGTTCTAGAGAATGTAGTTCTTACAACACGAAGAACCTGATCTGATGGGGTAAATTGGTGAAGGACTACAAGAAAACAAGATAGAGCATTTCAGCAAATACAGCCTTGAAGTATTTTACTGCTTCCTTCCTTATCAACTCCCAAGAGGAGGATAGGAATATGTGAACAAACTATTTTACATTCTTGGAGTATTAGTAGGAGGAAAGTAAACATTTAAATAAGTGCCTGCAATGCATTTGATGATTATTGTAATTATATTCACTCCTGTACCTCAGCTGTATAAATACTAAAATAAAATTAAAACTACTCAGAAGTTAAATGTTGATAATTTAATTTATTATAGTCATAATCTTTTCCTTCCCTTCCAACAATAACAATAAAATTCATTGACACAGCAAAAAGACCTAAAATATACTGTTTTGAACATCACGCTTTATTTCCCTTCATTTGTTTTGGGATATTTTATCCATGTTTGCACACACTGATTTCCCATGAACATGCAGGAGTTAAATACAGCCTCCACAAAGTCCACCATTACCTAGGAACATGTCACAAAATCAAGTTAAATCTATGTTTTTGTTTTTGGAATACTGTTGAAAGAAATGCATGTAAGTAGAAAGCACCATTTTTTCTATGCATTAGGGAGTTGAAAGGTGTTTCTCAAAAAAAGATTAAATAATTTATTGCAAGAGAACAAAAAAAATTGTTTTCTGATATGGTATTCCAATGATTAAGAGCTTGGCTGCTAACTAAAAGCTCAGCAGTTTGAATCTACTAGCAGTTCCTTGGAAACCCTGTGCAGGAGTTCTGCTTTGTCCTTTAGGGTCACCATGAGTTGGAATTGACTCAACAGCAAGTGTTTTTTTTCTTGGTTTTATGCCAAAACTGTGTCTGACCTCAATGTAGCCTATGACAGCAAACTGAAGATTTGATAAATGTTTGTTACATTAAAATGAGGGCAAATCCAAGGCTGTAGTGGTCTATTCTCTTCCCAGTATTCATTCAACATCCATATTTTTAGTTATGAGTAGACACTATGAACAAGGAGTCCAGGTGGGGCAATGATTAAGCACTCAGCTGCCAACCGAAAAGTCTGCTGTTTGAACCCATCAGCAGCTCCACAGGATAAAAGACCTGGTGCTCTGCTCCCATAAAAGTGACAGTCTAGGAAACCCCATGGGGCTTTTCTACACTGTCATTTAATATCATCTAATGAGTCAAAATTTACTTGACAGCACACAACAGGAAGCACTATGAAAGGCACTTGGGATTGCGAACAACTGTATCTACCCTCGAAGAGATTAAAATCTAATTATTCATGAAACCAGTGCTTACTAACTCTGAATTTTCATAAAGAGGAATAGGCAAACAGGAACAGGCAAGATTATCTTAAATCTCTTGGTCAACCTTGTCTTAAGGTCATCAAGGCAATTCTGTGTTAGGGTTTCTTAGTAGTCCCTGCATACAGAATTTACCTTGGATTAACCTGTTCTTCTCATGTATATAAATAAAATAATAAAACCTTTTCCAGCATAACCCATATTTAACTTTTTCTAGTGTCTAGTCATTGAATCCACTGGGAATATTTACAATTTGAGCACAACAAAACCTTCCCTTACAAGTAGGAAGTCATATTCACATTAAAATTTTAGAACATTATAAATACTACACAAATAAAATAAAAGCAGTATTTCATTTATCAATAACACTGCCATAAAAATTAAAATTACAATATTGCTGAGCTTAAAAACAAAAGCGCTTATACCCCAAAGATTTAAAAGCAGGGATGCAAACAGATACTTGTACAACACTGCTCATTGCAGCACTACTCATAATACACAAAAGGTGGAAACAACTCAAGTATCCATTAACAGGTGAATGGATAAACAAAATGTGGTATGCCATACCATGGAATATTACCCAGCCATAAACAGAAATGAAGTCCTGATACATGCTACAACATACGCATACCTGGAAAACATTACACTGACACGAAAGGACAAATATTGTGTGATCCCACTTACATGAAATATTCAAAATAGGCAAATGCATAAAGACCAGAGTTTATAAATAGTTACCAGAGGCAGATGAGCAGGGGTTGGGAGGGTATTGTTTAAGGGGTACTGAGTTTCTGCTAAGAATGCTGAAATAAATTAGAAATGGATAGTGGTGATGTTTTTACAACACTGTGAAAGCAATTAATGTCACTGAATTGTATACATAAAAGTGGTTGAAGTGGCAGATGTTTTGTTATATATATTTCACCACAATAATTAAAAAAAAAATACACAGCCAGTAGAGCCATAAATTTAGAGAATTAAATGACCCTAATAATTGATATCCATACTAATAAATTACACATATTTATCTCATATATTCTGGAGCTTAGAGGAAAATATGAAAAGAAGATTGATGAACCAGAATTAACCTTTTTTTTAAAAAAGCATAGTGTACCCAAGTTTGAATACTTCAAATTAAAACCTTTCAAAATTTAGTCGAGTCAAAGAAGAAATGTGCTGAAACTTTATCACTAGTTTATCATAAGTATGCCCAACAATTGTAGAATTTAGGTGATGAGAATATGGATGTTCACTTCATAAATGTTTGCATTTTTCTGAATGTTCGGAAATTTTTATGATAAAATGTTAGAAAAAAATTAACATGTCTTTTTTTGCCCTATAGTATCACTATGATTTGGAATCAACTCGGCGCCAATGGTTTGGTTTTGGTTTTACTCTGTGTGCCATTCCTGATGGTTAAAAAGTTATATACACGACATTATACTAACTACTAGGAGAGAGCAAAAGAATAAAGATAAAATCCATCTCTTAAAGAATTTACAATCTAATTAGAGAAGTAATTTGCAGGTATTATAGTAAATAAATACAGGGCTTCAAGATTGGAAGAACACGTGTTAACAACCTGTGTTATGCAGGTGACACATCTTGCTTGCTGAAAGTGAAGAGAACTTGAAGCACTTACTGATGAAGATCAAAGACCACAGCCTTCAGTATGGATTACGCCTCAACATAAAGAAAACAAAAATCCTCACAACTAGACCAATAAGCAACATCATGATAAATGGAGAAAAGATTGAAGTTGTCAAGGATTTCATTTTACTTGGATTCACAATTAACACCCACAGAAGCAGCAGTCAAGAAATCAAAAGATGCATTGCATTGGGCAAATCTGCTGCAAAAGGCATCTTTAAAGGGTTGAAAAGCAAAGATGTCGCCTTGAAGACTAAGGTGCGCCTGATCTAAACCATGGTATTTTCAATCACATCGTATGGATGTGAAAGCTGGACAATGAATAAGGAAGACAGGAGAACTAATGCCTTTGAATTGTTGGTGTTGGAGAAGAATACTGAATATACTGCGGACTGCCAAAAGAACGAACAAACCTGTCTCAGAGGAAGTGCAACCAGAATGCTCTTCAGAAGCAAGGATGGAGAGACTACGTCTTACATACTTTGGACATGTTATCAGGAGGGATCAGTCCCTGGAGAAGGCCATAATTCTTGGCAAAGTAGAGGGTCATCAAAAAAAAGGAAGACCCTCAACAAGATGGTTTGACACGCTGGCTGCAACAATGGGCTCAAGCATAATGATTGTAAGCATGGTGCAGGGCCCAGCAGCGTTTCATTCTGTAGTACATAGGGTCGCAATGAGTCAGAACCGACTTGACGGCACCTATCAACAGCATAGTAAATAATATGGACTGCCAGAACAAACAAATCTGTCTTGGAAGAAGCACAGCCAGAGTGTTCCTTAGCATGAGGATGGCGAGACTTCTGTCTTCTTCTCACTTATTTTGGACATTTTATCAGGAGGGATCAATCCCTGGAGAAGAGCATCATGCTTGGTAAAGGCCAGCAAAAAAGTGGAAAACCCTTAACAAGATGGATTGACATAGTGGCTGCAATAATGGGAGGATGGCGCAGGATCTAGCAATGCTTCATCCTTTTTTACATAGGGTCACTATGAGTTGGAACTGACTTGAGAGCACCTACCAATAATATAGTAACACAAAGGAATTAATGGCAGGTGCTAAATAGTTGATGCAGACAAAGCTTTATTGTTATTAGGTGCCATCAAGTCAGTTCCGATTCACAGTGACCCTATGTACAACAGAACAAAACGCTGCCCATTCCTGCCTTGAGGAAATATTACATAAATAAAAATTCTCTTCAAGGAAAGATTTCAGGGAAATAAGAGCTGAGTTACAGTTTTAGGGATAGTTACCCACCCAAAAAAACACTGCACCCGAGTAGATTCCGACTCATAGCAACCTTATAGGACAGAGTAGAACTGCACCATAGGGTTTCCAAGGAGAGCCTGGGGGATTTGAACTGCCAAACTTTTGGTTAGCAGCTGTAGCTCTTAACCACTGCACCACCAGGCTTTCCTAGGGATAGTTATTAACCCAATATTTATTAGGATTAGGTAAATGGGTAGAAGGAAACAATACTAACTGAGCAAAGTGGTGACAAAAGCCACAGAGACAGTAAGTGGACAAGTCAGTCGGAATGGAAGAATCCTATGGAAAGAGATTGCCTGGGAATGTTGAAGCCTCTTGAAGATCATTTCCTAGTGAATAGGAAAACATTGAGTAGAGAAGTGATTGATGAACATTTTTTTTTCCCCCTCAGGAAAGATATTTTTTCAGAATACGTAGTTAGGTTTCCTGAAAGATATCACAAAGACCATTGAAGCCATGAGGAGAACATAGTGACAATCAACACCAGATGCAGCTGGCAGTTGACTTAGGCACCAATCTGTAACTAATCTAATCTGAACCTGGGTCATATGCCAGGCTGTAGCAAGCTTCATAATTTAATAGCTGTATAATTATATCTGCCTAAAGTCTACATTGTACATTTTAAAGATGCCTGCTTCGTGCATAGGGAAACAGAGGCACAGTAAAGTCTAGGTAACTTTCCAAAGGTCACCTGGCTACCAAATAATGGAGCCGAGATGAAAATCTAGAAAATCTCATTCTAAAACTTGTTCCCTTAACCATTATAAAGAACAATAACACACCTCTGAAAATGAAAGTGGTGGAGAAATTGTATATATTGGAATTTGTCTCAGGGAAACTGTCCCGAGTGGTCCTGAGTAAAAAAAAAAGGTCCTGAGTAGATAGGGTTATTTCAGTAAAACACATCGGGTCAGCAGCACAAGGCTGCCTTGCAGTACCAGTAAACCAGCTGCTGTTGAGTCGGTTCCGACTCACGGAGAACCCATGTGTTTCAGACTACAACCGCTCCATAGGGTTTTTAAAGGCTGATTCATTGAAAGTAGATTGCCAGGACTTCCTTCTGACGCACCCTTGGATGAACTCAAACTTTCAAAGTTTTTTTTTTTTTTTTTAGCTTTAATAGTAATACTTTATTATTTATTTTAACAAGGGGATTGTATTTACATTCTTTTTTGCTGCACTTAGATGAAGATTTACAGGGCGAATTAGTTTTCATGAAGCAATTAATACACATATTGTTCTGTGACATTGGTTGCCAACCCCGTGACACGTCAACAATTTTTCTTTCTTGACCTTAAAAGAAAAAAGCCAAAACCCACTGCCGTTGAGTTGATTCTGACTCATAGCGACCCTATAGGACAGAATAGAACTGCCTCATAGAGTTTCCAAGGAGCACTTGGTGGATTCAAACTGCTGACCTGGTTAGCAGCCGTCATACTTAGCCACTACACCAGCAGGGTTTTGTTCCTGACCTTGGGTTCCCTTTTTCCATTCCCCCAGCTTTCCTGTCCCCTCTTGCCTTCTTGTCCTTGCCCCTGGGATGATGTGCCCATTTAGTCTTGTATACATGGTTATGTGTATTATTATTATTTTTATGGGCCTGTCTAATCTTTGGCTGAAGGATGAATCTCAGGAGTAACTTCAGTACTGAGTTAAAAGTGTTTCCAGGGGTCATGCTCTCGGCGTTTCTCCAGCCTCAGTCAGACTGGTAAGCCTGGTCTTTTTTATTTTTTGTGAGTTTGAATTCTGTTCAACATATTTCTCCAGCTCTGTCCAGGACCCTCTATTGTGATCCCTGTCAGAGCAGTCAGTGGTGGTAGCTGGGCACCACCTGGTTGTGCTGGACTCAGTCTGGTGAAGGCTGTGGTAGGTGTGGTCCGTTAGTCCTTAGGACTAATCTTTCCCTGCTGTCTTTGATTATCTTCATTCTCCCTTGCTCCAGATGGGATGGAGTCAGTGGAGTATCTTAGATGGATGTTCACAAGCTTTTAAGACCCTAGGTGCTACTCACCAAAGTAGAATGTAGAACATTTTCTTTATAAACTACTTTATGCCAATTGAGCTAGATGCCCCCTGAGACTATGGTCCCTAGCCCTTAACCTGATAACTTGGTCCCTCAGGGAGCTTGGATGTGTCTATGAAGTTTCTATGACCTTGCCTTGTTTAAGTTGTGCTGGCTTCCCCAGTACTGTGTACTGCCTTACCCTTCACCAAAGTTACCACTTATCAATTGCATAGTTAGTGTTTTCCCTCCCCACCCTTCCCCCACATTATAATCACCAAAGATTATTTCTTTCTGTTGTGTAAACCTACATGAGTTTTTATAATTGTGGTCTCATACAGTATTTGTCCTTTTGTGATTTGCTTATTTCACTCAGCTTAATGCCCTCCAGATTCATCTGTGTTGTAAGATGGTTCACAGATTCATCATTTTTCTTTATTCCTTTGTGTGTATGTACCGTAATTTGTTTATCCATTCATTTGTTGATGGACATTTAAGTTGTTTCTGTCTTTTTGCTATTGTGAATAATACTGCAGTGAACATGGGTGTGCATATGTCTATTCATGTGATAGCTCTTATTTCTCTAGGATATGTTCGTAGGAATGGAATTGGTGGATGGTATGGTGTTTCTATTCCTACCTTTTTAAGGAAGTGCAATATCATTTTCCAAAATGGTTGTACTAGGTTGCATTCCCTCCAGCAGTGTATAAGAGTTCAAATTTCCCCACAAAGCCTCTCCCGCATTTATTTTCTGTTTTTTTTTTTTTTTTATTTGTGCGAGCAATGTTGGGGTGAGATGGTATCTCATTGTGATTTTGATTTGCATTTCTCTAACGGCTAGTGATCTCGAGCATTTCCTCATGCATCTGTTAGCCACCTGAATGTCTTCTTTGGTGAAGTGTCTTAATATCTTTTACCCATTTTTATTTTTTAATTGGATTATTTGTCTTTTTGTTGTAGAGGTATTGGATTTTTCTATAGATTTTAGAGATTAGACTTTTTTTTAATAATTTTTATTGTGCTTTAAGCAAAAGTTTACAAATCAAGTCAGTCCGTCAAATATAAGCTTATATACACCTTACTCCATACTCCCATTTACTCTCCCCCAATGAGTCAGCCCGCTCCCTCCTTCCAGTCTCTCCTTTTGTGACTGTTTTGCCAGTTTCTAGACCTCTCTACCCTCCCAACTCCCCTCCAGACAGAGATGCTAACACAGTCTCAAGGGTCCACCTGATACAAGTAGCTCACTCTTCATCAGCATCTCTCTCCAACCCACTGTCCAGTCCCTTCCATGTCTGATGAGTTGTCTTCGGGAATGGTTCTTGTCCTGGGCCAACAGAAGGTTTGGGGATCATGACCGCTGGGATTCCTCTAGTCTCAGTCAGACCATTAAGTCTGGTCTTTTTATGAGAATTTGGGGTCTGCATCCCACTGATCTCCTGCTCCCTCAGGGGTTCTCTGTTGTGCTCCCTGTCAGGGCAGTCATCAGTTGTGGCTGGGCATCATCTAGTTCTTCTGGTCTCAGGATGATATAAGTCTCTGGTTCTTGTGGCCCTTTCTGTCTCTTGGGCTCTTAGTTATCCTGTGACCTTGGTGATCTTCATTCTCCTTTGATCCAGATGGGTTGAGACCAATTGATGCATTTAGATGGCTGCTTGTTGGCATTTAAGACCCGAGATGCCACACTTCAAAGTGGGATGCAGCATGTTTTCATAATAGAATTATTTTGCTAATTGACTTAGAAGTCCCTTTAAGCCATAGTCCCCAAACCTTTGCCCTTGCTCCGCTGACCTTCAAAGCATTCATTTTATCCCGGAAACTTCTTTGCTTTTGGTCCAGTCCAGTTGAGCTGATCTTCCGTGTATTGAGTATTGTCCTTCCCTTCACCTAAAGTAGTTCTTATCTGCTAACTAATCAGTAAATAACCCTCTCCCACCCTCCCTCCCTCCCCCCTTCGTAACCACAAAAGAATATGTTCTTCTCAGTTTATACTATTTCTCAAGATCTTATAATAGTGGTCTTATACAATATTCGTCCTTTTGCCTCTGACTAATTTCACTCAGCATAATGCCTTCCAGGTTCCTCCATGTTATGAAATGTTTCACAGATTTGTCACTGTTCTTTATCGATGTGTAGTATTCCATTGTGTGAATATACCATAATTTATTTAACCATTCATCCGTTGATGGGCACCTTGGTTGCTTCCAGCTTTTTGCTATTGTAAACAGAGCTGTAATAAACATGGGTGTGCATATATCTGTTCGTGTAAAGGCTCTTATTTCTCTAGGGTATATTCCAAGGGGTGGGGTTTCTGGATTGTATGGTAGTTCTATTTCTAACTTTTTAAGAAAATGCCAGATAGATTTCCAAAGTGGTTGTGCCATTTTACATTCCCACCAGCAGTGTATAAGAGTTCCAATATCTCCGCAGCCTCTCCAACATTTATTATTTTGTGTTTTTTGGATTAATGCCAGCCTTGTTGGAATGAGATGGAATCTCATTGTAGTTTTAATTTGCATTTCTCTAATGGCTAATGATCGAGAGCATTTTCTCGTGTATCCGTTAGCTGCCTGAATATCTTCTTTGGTGAAGTGCGTGTTCATATCCTTTGCCCACTTTTTGATTGAGTTGTTTGTCTTTTTGTGGTTGAGTTTTAACAGAATCATATAGATTTTAGAGATCAGGTGCTGGTTGGAGATGTCATAGCTGAAAATTCTCTCCCAATCTGTAGGTGGTCTTTTTACTCTTTTGGTGAAGTCTTTAGATGAGCATAGGTGTTTGATTTTTAGGAGCTCCCAGTTATCTGGTTTCTCTTCATCATTTTTGGTAATGTTTTGTATTCTGTTTATGCCTTGTATTAGGGCTCCTAAGGTTGTCCCTATTTTTTCTTCCATGATCTTTATCGTTTTAGTCTTTATGTTTAGGTCTTTGATCCACTTGGAGTTAGTTTTTGTGCATGGTGTGAAGTATGGGTTCTGTTTCATTTTTTGCAAATAGATATCCAGTTATGCCAGCACCATTTGTTAAAAAGACTATCTTTTCTCCAATTAACTGACACTGGGCCTTTGTCAAATATCAGCTGCTGAAATGTGGATGGATTTATATCTGGGTTCTCAATTCTGTTCCATTGGTCTATGTGCTGTTGTTGTACCAGTACCAGGCTGTTTTGACTACTGTGGCTGTATAATACATTCTAAAATCAGGTAGAGTGATGCCTCCCACTTTCTTCTTCTTTTTCAGTAATGCTTTACTTATCGGGGGCTTCTTTCCTTTCCGTATGAAGTTGGTGATTTGTTTCTCCATCACATTAAAAAATGTCATTGGAATTTGGATCAGAAGTGCATTGTATGTATAGATGGCTTTTGGTAGAATAGACATTTTTACTATGGTAAGTCTTCCTATCCATGAGCAAGGTATGTTTTTCCACTTATGTAGGCCTTTTTTAGTTTCTTGCACTAGTACTTTGTAGTTTTCTTTGCATAGGTCTTTTACATCTTTGATAAGATTTATTCCTAAGTATTTTATCTTCTTCGGGGCTACTGTGAATGGTATTGATTTGGTGATTTCCTCTTCGATGTTGTTTTTGTTGATGTAGAGGAATCCAAGTGATTTTTGTATGTTTATCTTATAACCTGAGACTCTGCCAAACTCTTCTATTAGTTTCAGTAGTTTTCTAGAGGATTCTTTACGGTTTTTTGTGTATAAGATCATGTCGTCTGCAAATAGAGGTAATTTTACTTCTTCCTTGCCAATCCGGATGCCCTTTATTTCTTTGTCCAGCCTAATTGCTCTGGCTAGGACCTCTAGCACAATGTTGAATAAGAGCGGTGATAAAGGGCATCCTTGTCTGGTTCCCGTTCTCAAGGGAAATGCTTTCAGGCTCTCTCCAGTTAGAGTGATGTTGGTTTTGTATAAAAAAAAAAAAAAAAATAGATGCCCTTTATTATGCTGAGGAATTTTCCTTCATTTCCTATTTTGCTGAGAGTTTTTATCATGAATGGGTGTTGGACTTTGTCAAATGCCTTTTCTGCAGCAATTGATAAGATCATGTGGTTTTCGTCTTTTGTTTTATTTATATGGTGGATTACATTAATGGTTTTTCTAATATTAAACCAGCCTTGCATACCTGGTATAAATCCCACTTGGTCGTGGTGGATTTTTTTTTTTTTTTTTGATATGTTGTTGAATTCTATTGGCTAGAATTTTGTTGAGGATTTTTGCATCAATGTTCATGAGGGATATGGGTCTATAATTTTCTTTTTTTGTGGTGTCTTTACCTGTTTTGGTAACAGCGATATGCTGGCTTCATAGAATGAGTTAGGTAGTATTCCATCATTTTCTATGCTTTGACATACCTTTAGTAGTAGTGGTGTTAACTCTTCTCTGAAAGTTTGGTAGAACTCTGCAGTGAAGCCGTCTGGGCCAGGGCTTTTTTTTTTGTTGGGAGTTTTTTTATTACTTTTTCAATCTCTTTCTTTGTTCTGGGTCTATTTAGTTGTTCTACTTCTGATTGTGTTAGTTTAGGTAGGTAGTGTTTTTCTAGGAATTCAACCATTTCTTCTAGGTTTGCAAATTTGTTAGAGTACAATTTTTCGTAATAATCTGATATGATTCTTTTAATTTCAGTTGGGTCTGTTGTGATATGGCCCATCTCGTTTCTTATTCGGGTTATTTGTTTCCTTTCCTGTATTTCTTTAGTCAGTCTGGCCAATGGTTTATCAGTTTTGTTAATTTGTTCAAAGAACCAGCTTTTGGCTTTGTTAATTCTTTCAATTTTTTCTGTTCTCTAATTCATTTAGTTCAGCTCTAATTTTTATTATTTGCTTTCTTCTGGTGCCTGGTGGATTCTTTTGTTGCTCACTTTCTATTTGTTCAAGATGTAGGGACAGTTCTCTGATTTTGGCTCTTTCTTCTTTATGTATGTGTGCATTTATCATTATAAATTGACCTCTGAGCACTGCTTTTGCTGTGTCCCAGAGGTTTTGATAAGAAGTGTTTTCATTGTCGTTGCATTCTATGAATTTCTTTATTCCTTCCTTAATGTCTTCTATAACCCAGTCTTTTTTCAGGAGGATACTGTTCAGTTTCCAAGTACTTGATTTCCTTTCCCCGATTTTTCTGTTATTGATTTCCACTTTTATGGCCTTATGGTCTGAGAAGATGCTTTGTAATACTTTGATGTTTTGGATTCTGCAAAGGTTTGTTTTATGACCTAATATGTGGTCTATTCTAAAGAATGTTCCATGTGCCCTAGAAAAAAATGTATACTTTGCAGCTGTTGGGTGGAGTGTTCTGTATAAGTCTATGAGGTCAAGTTGGTTGATTGTAGCAATTAGGTCTTCAGTGTCTTGAGCTTCTTACTGCAAGTCCTGTTCTTCTCCGAAAGTGAGGTGTTGAAGTCTCCTATTATAATTGTGGAGGTGTCTATCTCACTTTTCAGTTCTGTTAAAGTTTGTTTTTTTGTATCTTGCAGCCCTGCCACTGGGTGCATAAATAGAGATTAGACTTTTATTGGATTTGTTATAGCCAATTTTTCCCCCAGTCTGTAGGTTCTCTTTTTTTTACTCTTTTAGTGAAATGTTTTGATGAGCATATGTGTTTAATATTTTAGAAGACCCCAGTTATCTAGCTTATCTTCTGGTGTTTGTGTATTGTTACTTATGGTTTGTACCCTATTTCTGCTGTGTATTAGGGCCTCTAGCATTGATTCTATTTTTTCTTCGATAAGCTTTGTATTTTTTGGTTTTATATTCAGGTCTTTGATCAATTTTGAGTTAGTTTTTGTGTATGGTGTGAGGCATGGGTCTTGTTTTCATTTTTTTTGCAGATGGACATCTAGTTTTGCCAGCACCATTTATTAGAAAGACTATCTTTTCCCCCATTGAATGGACTTTGGGCCTTTGCTGAAGATCAGGTGACCATAGGTGGATGGATTTACATCTGTGTTCTTGCTTCTTTCCATTGGTCAATGTATCTGTCTTTGTAGCAGCACCAGGCTGTTTTGACTACTCTAACTGTAAAGTAAAACCTCCAAACTTTTGGTTAACAACTGAGCATGTTAACCATTTGCACAACTCAGGTATTCTCCTTGTAGCACACCCAAGCAAAACAGTTATTAGCCTGCCTGTCAATGACGGTTAAACTGGCTGAGTAGGACTTTTGTTTTGATGTGAGAGGTGTGAAACTTGGAATTATGATCAGTGGTTCTTTCTTTCCATGATTTCTCCATCTGAAAAGATGCTGGGCAAATATTTTAGGAATATTCATTTAAAGGGACCCTAAGTTTTCAGTATATCAGATGGCTCTGATGGGACCAGGTGAGCAAAATTCATCATGAGTCTTCATATAAAAGTTAGCTAGTCTCTCTGTAGTAGGTTCATTACTGTGAACCACTGCTACCATTTACAAGCCAGAGACAGGGGCCCAAAGGATGCTGAGAATCAAGCTTATTCTCACAGAGAATTACTTATATTTTTATCAATACCAATGAATAGCCAAAGCAAGGGCAAATAAGAACCCCTGTGTCTGATCTGTGCCATTGTCTACACACCATTGAGCTTTACTCATTTTATTTATCACATGTGTGTGATACTGTCTTTTCCATCCAAATCATAACCACAGCGTTTTAACAACTAGGGAGTTTTAGAATACACAGAAGCTTGCTATTTGATTTACCACCTGTCTGAGAACTCTCTATGGCCATCAGCAAAGTCTGAGAATTCCTCATTAGAACATCTCTCTGAGGTTTCTTATTCATCATCAGCAGGGACCAGAAGAGTAATTACAAATAATAACCTAAAAACAGAGATAAAACACTCTTATGCAATGATTCTTGGAAATCTCACATACCTATTTCTTAGGGTTAGTGGTGTGCTAGTTAATGATTAAAAACCAGTGATCTGGAGATTAAAAACAAACAAACGTAATTTGTAGTTTTTGCCAATTTCAAGCCACCCATCATGGCCAATTTTTAACTACTAATGGATGCCACTGAACTCACAGTTGGGAAGCCATGGGCCACAACTGGCTTTTGTAAGCAAGCTCAAGGTCACCATTGGGGTCTTAATATGTTCATCCTAGTGAACCAACTGCCCCCAAAAAGTTTATGCACCTACACCCAAAGAGTAACACTCCTTTGTGGGAAATTTCAGGTCCAATGGCCTGTTCTCCGTAATTTCTGAGTTACCCAGAAATTTCTGATTTGTGACTAAATTTTAATGGCTACTTCCTAAAAATTGGCTATGCACAGCTAAGCATTTGATGAAATAATAATCCAAGGAGACTTGCTAGGATATATTAATCACATGCTTCTATTTTTAAAAATAAGTTTATATGATCCCTTAAATTATACCTAATTTTTAAATATGGAAAATTGAGAACAATTAGTGTAGAATTATAGGCAAAATTATCCCATGTGAGTATAAAGTAAGTCAAAGTGTGCTAACCAGATCTTGCTCAGAGGGAAATGGAAATAATTACGAGCCATTCAATCCTCATACCTAAGTCAGGTTCTTCACTGAAAACTGGGGGGAACTAAAACTCACCATTAGTGATGGAATACTAAATAGTATTACCAGAACTGTCTTATAAGCAGGGCTAATGCCCTTAATATAATACTCATGGGTCTTAATGGTCCATGTGGTAGGATTTATTAATCCAAAATTTACATCTGACAGTAATTAAGAATCACCAAGCCAAAAAGATATAAGTGGGAATATAACAATAATAAAGAGAAGAGAAAGAGGAAGAAAATGGTGCTTATTTTTGGAAAGTAAAAATTTTAAAAATCTAATTCTTCTAGAAAAATTTAAAATCTCAGAGTTGGAGCACGATTTTTCATGCAGGGACCACAAACTGGCTCCAAGTAAGCAAGGAAGGCAAGAACTAAAGCTACACAGCTGACTCCTCAGGCTATGGATTGGGTTGGTTCAGTAAGTTGTGCTATGAATAAGAACACACTATGCATTTGGAAAATTAGGAATATAATATCTAGGAAGAAAATAAAGTATTTCCAATTGGTAAAATAACATCTTTGCTAAGAAGGACAAGCCCCATTGTTGAACTCTTATTTTGCATTCAATATTTTTAGTTCCTCCACAATTTTGCAAGGTATATACTTTGCTCGTTTTACTAAGAAAGAAATGGAGGCTCTGAGAAGTTAATTTCCCAAAGCTACACAGCCACCCTGTCTGGTGCAAAAGCCTATGGATTGCCTTGAATATATTTACCATTTAGAGTGAAACACCAAGGACTTTCTCTGCACAGGAAGAAAATAAATCTTTGCCATTTATAGAATAGACACTGGAACAGGGGCAGTCCTGCTAAAGAATTTGATAAATGAAAGAAATGAGCATAAAGCTTCTGCCATTTCTTCATTAATGCTGAAGTGTGGGGACCCAAATAAATGGTCCTTTGCTTAGCAGTGCACCTTAATCAATTTTGGCAAGTGTAAAAATAGATCCTGAGCTCAAAATATTAGATGAGGTTCCCCACATAGTGTACTGGTGGGGGATTTAAGGCATCAGATCACCGAAGCAGAGAATGACCTCGGAAAGCTGGAGAACACAGTTGTATTTGGGCTCCGCAAGAAAATGTCCTGACTTAAGATAATTCCCAGACAATGTTGGAAGTAAGTTTCTAAAAAACAGGATCAATATTAACCAGTTCTGGGCAGCAGTCTCGCTGCTGCAATAGTGATGCTGTTTCCGATGATGCCTCATTGACTCACCTGTGGAGCTGAGATCCTGAAAGAACTACCTTTATGTTAAATATCACACCTCATACGTTTAAAACTCTCCAGTCAGAAACCCATAGTATTCCATAAAGGTTTCACAGTCCATCATTTCAGAAATGTATACAAAAGTTTTAACATGGGTACAAAATTCTCCTTTGCCAGAAAAAAAACAAGTTCTTAAAAACACTATGGTCATTCCTGAATGCTGTTTATTGAAGCCCTGAGGAAAATGTATTTTAAGGTGTAGAAATCAAAAACTGTTGTACAATATGCTTTCCCAAAGCCTGTGACTGTTAAATAGATGAGAGGAGTTCTATTTTAAAAATATAGAAAGATCGTTTAGTAAAAGAGTGGGCATTCTGTACTGACGAAGTCCTTGTGGAATAGCCCCAGAGCAAACAGAGTTCCTGTTGTATTAACAATTGATCCAATAAAATAAACTCACTCCTGTAAGTCATATGAAGCACAAGTCCACGGAACAGATGGTTGAATGTATCTGTGGAACCACATTGCCAAACTACAGATAAAGACATAATGAAAACAATTAAAATAATTTACATTTGAGTCAAACATCTGCTCTTTTACAGCTATGGCAATAGGTAACAAAACAGCGATGGAATCGATTTTGACCAAAAAATAAAATAAAATAATAATAGTCATCGCATTGTTTAAATTTAAACATTGAACAGATGCTTAAATGAGAAGATTAAGGAGGTCTCGTAAATTTTTAAAAAATGTTTAAAGCTCTTCTTAAAAAAAAATTTAAATGAATAAGAACATAAGGCAGTTGTTAATTTTTTTTCATCTGTACATTCCTCAGATATTCACAGTGCTATATTTTATACACATCACTGACAAGATGCTAACAGTTTTGTCTTCTTGTCACTTTAAAAGCATTCCACTTTTTACTGCCTACTTTACCACCATTGTGCCATTGACTTACAGGCGTCAATGTCTATTTGTGGATATCAAGTTCGGTCCATTTGGTCAAAGACAGGTGGTAGGTTGCTTAAAAATCCTAAATGATCTAAGAGAGATTTATTTTAAAGGAAAGAAAAAAATATAGGGTGATTATATGTTTCCATGGCCTAAAATCCCTATTGATTTATATGAATTTAAAAGTATGGAGAAAGTGCCTCATCACAAATATAGATGAGTATAACTGAAATCGGAAACTCTGGTAACATAGTGGTTAAGTGCTACGGCTGCTAACCAAAGGGTTGGCAGTTCAAATCTGCCAGGTGCTCCTTGGAAACTCTATGGGGCAGTTCTGCTCTGTCCTATAGGGTCACTATGAGTCGGAATCGACTCGACGGCACTGGGTTTGGTTTTTTTGTTTGGTTATAACTGAAATCAAATACGGAATTTGTATCCAAATTTATTACCTCTTTCTATGATATTGGGAACCCTGGTGGCGTAGTGGCTAAGGGCTGGGCTGCTAACCAAAAAGGTTGGCAGTTCAAATCCACCAGGTGGTCCTTGAAAACCCTATGGGGCAGTTCTACTCTACCTTATAGGGTCGCTATGAGCTGGAATCGACTCAAGGGTAACTGATATGGGTATGATATTAACACAGATAAATCTGGAAAGGAAGAAAGAATTGAGACTACCTCTGACATAATTAATTATTTGATTATTTAAACTAGTGGTATTAGTCATCCTTCACAGTACCAATGATCTCTATTCTATCAAATTTTGACGGTCAGATATTAAACTGAATCTCTACACTTTTTAATTAAAATATCTTCTAGGGTAGGGTCGCTGTCAGTAGGAATCGACTCCACGGCACACAACAGAATACTTCAGACCAGTTATCATGATTCCAAGTGTTAATCACAAGCTTTCAGCTTCACTACTGACTAAACCTTAGCTAACTTTTTGCCTCGCTGATAGTGAATTCAAAGTGGCAAGATAATGTATGTTGTTGTTGTTAGGCGCCATCGAGTCGGTTCCGACTCACAGCGACCCTATGCACAACAGAACAAAACACTGCCTGGTCCTGCACCATCCTTATAATCGTTGTTATGCTTGAGCTCATTGTTGCAGCCACTGTGTCAGTCCACCTCATTGAGGGTCTTCCTCTTTTCCACTGACCCTGTACTCTGCCAAGTCCTTCTCCAGGGACTGATCCCTCCTGATATATGTCCAAACTATGTAAGACGCAGTGTCGTCATCCTTGCCTTTAAGGAGCATTCTGGCCCCACTTCTTCCAAGACAGATATGTTCATTCTTTTGACTCGACTTTTAAGAAAACATGTCCAAAGTATGTAAGATGCAGTCTCGCCATCCTTGCCTCTAAGGAGCATTCTGGCCGCACTTCTTCCAAGACAGATATGTTCGTTCTTTTGGCAGTCTATGGTATATTCAATATCCTTTGTCAACACCACAATTCAAAGGCGTCAACTCTTCTTCAGTCTTTCTTATTCATTGTCCAGCTTTCACATGCATATGATGTGATTGAAAATACCAGGGCTTGGGTCAGGTGCACCTTAGTCTTCAGGGTGACATCTTTGCTCTTCAACACTTTGAAGAGGTCCTTTGCAGCAGATTTGCCCAATGCAATGAGTCTTTTGATTTCTTGACTGCTGCTTCCATGGCTGTTGATTGTGGATCCAAGTAAAAGGAAATCCTTGACAACTTCTGTCTTTTCTCCGTTTATCATGATGTTGCTTACTGGTCTAGTTGTGAGGATTTTTGTTTTCTTTATGCTGAGGTGTAATCCATAATGAAGGCCGTGGTCTTTGATCTTCATCAGTAAGTGCTTCAAGTCCTCTTCACTTTCAGCAAGCAAGGTTATGTCACCTGCATAACACAGGTTGTTAATGAGTCTTCCTCCAATCCTGATGCCCCGTTCTTCTTCATATAGTCCAGTTTCTCGGATTATTTGCTCAGCATACAGATCAAATAGGTATGGTGAAAGAATGCAACCCTGACACACACCTTTCCTGACTTTAAACCAATCAGTATCCCCTTGTTCTGTCCAAAGAACTGCCTCTTGGTCTATGTAAAGGTTCCTCATGAGCACAATTAAGTGTTCTGGAATCCCCATTCTTCGCAGTGTTATCCATAGTTTGTTATGATCCACACAGTCGAATGCTTTTGCATAGTCAATAAAACACAGGTAAACATCCTTCTGTTATTCTCTGCTTTCAGCCACGATCCATCTGACATCAGCAATGATATCCCTGGTTCCATGTCCTCTTCTGAAACTGGCCTGAATTTCTGGCAGTTCCCTGTTGATATACCGCTGCAGCCGTTTTTGAATGATCTTCAGCAGAATTTTGCTTGCGTGTGATATTAATGATATTGTTCTATAATTTCCACATTCAGTTGGATCACCTTTCTTGGGAATAGGCATAAATATGGATCTCTCCCAGCCAGTTTGCAAGGAAGTTGTCTTCCATATTTCTTGGCATAGATGAGTGAGCACCTCCAGTGCTGCATCTGTTTGTTGAAACATCTCAATTGATATTCCATCAATTCCTGGAGCCTTGTTTTTCACCAATGCCTTCAGAGCAGCTTGGACTTCTTCCTTCAGTACCATCAGCTCCGGATCGTATGCCACCTCTTGAAATGGTTGAATATCGACTAATTCTTTTTGGTATAATGACTCTGTGTATTCGTTCCATCTTCTTTTGATGCTTCCTGCATCATTTAATATTTTCCCCATGGAAGCCACTATTGCAACTCGAGGCTTGAATTTTTTCTTCAGTTCTTGCAGCTTTAGAAATGCCTAGCGTGTTCTTCCTTTTTGGTTTTCCATCTCCAGCTCTTTGCACATGTCATTATAATATTTTACTTTGTCTCCTCAAGAGGCCCTTTGAAATCTTCTATTCAGTTCTTTTACTTCATCAATTCTTCCTTTTGCTTTAACTGCTCGTTGCTCAAGAGCAAGTTTCAGAGTCTCCTCTGACATCCATCTTGGTCTTTTCTTTCTTTTCTGTCTTTTCAGTGACCTCTTGCTTTCTTCATGGATGAGGTCCTTGATGTCTTTCCACAACTTGTCTGGTCTTTGGTCGCTAGTGTTCAATGTGTCTATTCTTGAGCTGGTCTCTAAATTCAGGTGGGATATACTCAAGGTCATATTTTGGCTCTCGTGGGCTTGCTCTGATTTTCTTCAGTTTCAGCTTGAACTTGCATATGAGCAATTGATGGTCTGTTCCATAGTCAGCCCCTGGCCTTGTTCTGACTGATGATATTGAGCTTTTCCATTGGCTCTTTACACGGATGTAGTCAGTTTGATTTCTGTGTGTTCCATCTGGCGAGGTCCATGCATATAGTCACCGTTTATGTTGGTGAAAAAAGGTATTTGCAATGAAGAAGTCGTTGGTCTTGCAAAATTCTATTGTTCGATCTCCGGCATTGTTTCTATCACCAAGGTCATATTTTCCAACTACTGATCCTTCTTCTTTGTTTCCAATTTTCACATTCCAATCGCCAGTAATTATCAATGCATCTTGATTGCATGTTCGATCAATTTCAGACTGCAGCAGCTGATAAAAATCTTCTATTTCTTCATCTTTGGCCCTAGTGCTTGGTGCATATATTTGAATAATAGTCGTATTACCTGGTCTTCCTTGTAGGCGTATGGATATTATCCTATCACTGACAGTGTTGTACTTCAAAATACTTCAAAAAAGTTCTTTCTGATGATGAATGCAACACCATGCCTCTTCGAGTTGTCATTCCAAGCATAGTAGACTATATGATTTTCCAATTCAAAATGGCCAATACCAGTCCATTTCAGCTAGCTAACGCCTAGGATATCGATGTTTATGTGTTCCATTTCATTTTTGATGATTTCCAATTTTCCTAGATTCATGCTTTGTACATTCCAGCTTCTGATCATTAATGGATGTTTGCAGCTGTTTCTTCTCATTTTGAGTCATGCCACATCAGCAAATGAAGGTCCCAAAAGCTTTACTCCATCCACATCATTAAGGTCAACTGTACTTTTTTATTTTTTTTATTTTATTCTACTTTGAGGAGGCAGCTCTTCCCCAGTCATCTTTTGAATGCCTTCCAACCTGGGGGGCTCACCTTCCAGCACTATATCAGACAATGTTCCTCTGCTATTCATAAGGTTTTCACTGGCTAATGCTTTTCAGAGGTAGACTGCTGGGTCCTTCTTCCTAGTCTGTCTTAGTCTGGAAGCTCAGCTGAAACCTGTCCTCCATGGGTGACTCTGCTGGTATCTCAATACTGATGGCATTGCTTCCAGCATCACAGCAACACACAAGCCCCCAGAGTATGACAAACTGACAGACACATGGGGGAAAGATAATGTGTACATTCTACTTATTAACCCAATGAAATAAAATGTTTATAAATAACAACTGTTTTCCAGTGTGTTGAATTCTGTATAATCTTTCTCTGATCTATCTCCAGTTCATTAAGATTAGTTTTATGATATAACAGTTTAGAAACAAAACTATGAAAGAGGTCTAAATAATTTAATAAATAAAAATAAATTAACTACAATAGGTAGGCAATTTTTTTTTTCCAAGTAGTGTGCACTAATACATACTACAGGAAGAATGATAACTTCCTAAAACAGCTTCGGTGTACATTCAACAATATTCAGGTCACAAATTTCAAAGATATATTTTATGATAAATCAAAGACATATTTGATAAATCAACATCTCTTATTTCATTGCTTAGTAATTTTTTCATAGTACAAATTTAATACATAGACTGTGGGATCACCACCATAACAAATAAACAGAACTTTGAGACTGATTTTTTAGCTCACTCAATTCAAACACATTTTCTCTTAAAACATGAGACAAAAAAGGATGAGTAAATCCATTTTTTTTCTATTTTCTCTTAATATAACATCCACTAGAAAAGGAAGAAAAACTAATAATAATAATTTATATGTAAAATGAATTGTTTAAATAGCCTGAAAATGCAACCAGATTTATTTTAAATTGCTGTACTCTGTTAGTTATTTTTCAAGATACTTATAGTATTTTTTCTGAAAAATTTTAAGAAAGAATAAGCTATATTTAGGATAATCTTAGAGTTATAATGTGTTATATCCCTTTTTAATGAAATCTAGGTATCTGTGTATATTATGACTAATCTTGCAAAGAAAGAGATCATTTGATTAATAACAACGCCATATTCTTCAAAATTCTTGGATAAATATGGGTTTACTATGTAACAAGAAACAAAATTCCCAAATATCTTTTTCTCAGAGTTTTCAATATTTTATTAAAATACTTAGTGGTACCAATTTAGAAATAATATTTTGAAAGTGGCTTGCAATTTTAACATATGTAGTAGTCACTTCCCTGTTCATGTTTGTGTGAGCACTGACTAGAAATAAAGGACATATATTTAAATAATGGTCACTCCTAAAGAGGCATAAGGAACAATTTTGTTGATCTAACGAAGTGTCTTAGTTATCTAGTGCTATTATAACAGAAGTACCACAGGTGGATGGCTTTAACAAATGGAAGTTTACTCTCTCACAATTTAGGAGGTTAGAAGTCCGAATTCAGGACCCACTTCTAGGGGAAGGCTTTCTGTCTCTATCAGCTCATGGTTTAGGAGGAATATTCTTGTCTCCTTTAAGCATCTGTGGGCCTGGTATTCCTTGGAGATTTCCATGTGTTTTGGCATCAATCTTCCCCTGGGTCTAGGAGGTTCAAGCACAGGGACCCAGGGTCCAGGAGGTTCACAGCACAGGGATCCTGGGTCCAAAGGATAAGCTTCACTCCTGGCTTTTCTTTCTTCATAGTAGGAGCTCTCCATCCACCCCTCTTGTTTCTTTCTCCTGTTATTTCTTGTAAGATAAAAGGTAATGCAGGCCACATACCAAGAAAACTCCCCTTACATTGTATCAAGGATGTGACCTGATCCAGGGTGCTGAATCCCACCATAATACTCTTTAATATAACCTAATCTTCTCTCACTAACTACAGACAGAAATTAGGATTTACAACACATAGGACAATTACATCAGATCACAAAATGGAGTACAACCACACAATACAGGAAATCATTGCCTAGCCAAGTTGGCATATATTTTGGGGGGGCACTGTTCAATCCATGACACCAAGTAAGAAGGAAACTAAAGAAATCAGAATTATAGATAACACTTTAACCCTTTCATGGAGAATTTTCTTTTTTTTTTTTTGGTTGGAATTTTGGGGGGATGTCATGTTTTTTCTCTATGGAATGGATGCTAAATTTATGTTTGTTGGTAGCTTTTTTATTATTTGAAAAAATGGTGTGTCAGTTGCAAATGAGACATATCAGTCCCATGTTCCATGAAGCACATCAAACATGCAGGACGTGGCACATCACACTTCCTGGTTAGACTTGAGCCATCAAATATCTTACTCAACTTTCCAAAACTACACAAAAATATGTCCAAAATGCTAAATAAACAGCGCACTTGCTTCACATAATTGTTATCAGTTTGATTTAGAGTAGGCCATGTCAGTACCATGTTCCATAAAGCATATCACATGTGCAAGACATATAGGTCTCATGGCCAGGAAGTGCACCACAAAAAGTCTTCATCCCCAAAATAACTCATTTACTTGAATATTTCCAAATGCCAATAACCATACCTTCCCAATAACACAAAGAAAGTAGTAAACATAATTGCAAGCCTTATTTTGCTATAAAAATACAGAAGCCAAAAGACACAAAATTTTCACACCATCTCTCTTCTGGGAAGCATCCCCTCGTATAAATGTCTCTCAACACACAATGTGGGGCAAACCAACTTCCTTGTTTTTTAGGCAGTTGCACCAGAATCCACCAGGATACCAGAACATACTGTTGTTGTTGTTAGGTGCCTTTGAATTGGTTCTGACTCATAGCAACCATATGTACAATAGAACAAAACACTGGTTGGTCTGGAGCCATGCTCACAATCATTGTTATGCTTGATACATCTCGTTGAGGGACTTGCTGTTTTTCACTAACCCTCTACTTTACGAGCATGACATCCTTCTCTGGGGACTGATCCCTGCTGATAACATTTCCATAGTATGTGAGACAAAGTATCCCCATCCCTACTTCTAAGGAGCATTCTGGCTGTACTTCTTCCAAGACAGATTTATTCCTTCTTCTGGCAGTCCATGGTATATTCAATATTCTTTACCAACACCATAATGCAAAGGCATCAATTCTTCTTTGGTCTTCCTTATTCGTTGTCCAGCTTTCACATGCATATGAGGTGATTGAAAACACCATGCTTGGGTCAGGTGCACCTTACTCCTTAAAGTGACAACTCTGGTTTTTAACACTTTAAAGAGATCTAAAATTTTGCTGAAGATCATTCGAGAACATACTAAACTGGCTCAAATGCTTGCTAATAAACCTCCAGGGGCAGAAAATGTAGCACATAAATACTCCATGGCCCATACAGGGTTAACTTCTCTTCCCTTTGTATCTTTCTATTTGTCTAATTAAAGCTTTTCACAGCTAACCAACCATATGAATAAGCAAAATGTCTATGACTGATGTCAATTTAACAGCCATGAATAAAATAAAGCATTAGTTAATATATTCACTGAGCTTTTATCAGGCTTATATAAGATAATACATGTGAAAGTACTTAAGAAACTGTAAAAAAAAAAAAAAAGAAAAGCAGTATATAAATGTAAGGTATTATTATCAGTATTATATGCTTCTGACTACCACCAGAAGAATGACAGCCGAATATATTGAAATGAGGCATTCTTGGGAGACAATGAACATAATATCCTAGAGCTGATTTGCAGGTCCCTTTTGTATGGTTTTTTTGAGGGGGTTTTGTATTTGAAACACTAAGCAAAATAAGCGATCTGAAAAAAAAAAAAAAAAAACTCTGCTAACTCCATCCCACTGAAAAAATCTTGTGCCTTCATTTTGTCACAGTATAATCAGAATTTTGTTTGTCTTCTTCATATTTTTATATACTTTAAAAAGAACCTAAAATAGGGAATCGTAAATCTGGAACCTGGCGATCATTTTACTTCCAGCTTACTGCATGCCTTCAAGGATATTTAACCTCTCAAACATCACTTCTTACATTATACCAAATAATAATAATAATTGCTGTGGATATCAACTCATAGAGATCCTAAAGGATGGAGTTGAAATGCTCCACAGGATTTCCAAGGAGTAGCTGATGGATTCGAACTGCCAACCTTGTGGTTAGCAGCTGAGCTCTTAACCACTGCACCACCAGGGCTCTTTTCACGTTATAAATGTGCCTAAAGTGCCTATTTCACAAGCCTTTGGTAGAATAAAGCTTTTATAGAATAAAACCTTTGAGCACTTAGCACTTGATCCTGGTATACAACATTTACTTATGAATGTTAAAAATAATCTAAAAAACGTATACATCCCCTATCCTTACCAAAGAGTCCCTGGGTGATACAAATGGTTAACATATCCAGCTGCTAACAGACAGGTTGGAGGTTCGTTTTCATGCAGAGGTACATTGGAAGAAAGACCTGGCAATACTTCCAAAAAATCAGCCATTGGAAATGCTCTGGAGCACCGTTCTGCTCTGACACACATGGGGTCACCATAAGTTGGAGTTGACACTATGGCAATGGGTAGATATCCTTACCAGCCTTTTAGGAACCAACATTACCTTAAAATTTATTCATCAATTTTGTTTGCTATTATGCCCTACTTGCTCACACATGATATTAGCCCTTCTTCTCAGTATTTCTGGAAGTCTACCTGGGCATGATTGGCAGCACTATAAATGCTTAGACTTCAACTCCAGGCATATTTTTTATGCTCCACTGACCAGCGCACTCTCTTGTTCAGCATCCATTTCCAAGCTCCATTTCCTCAAACCATTGACTCAACCACATCCCACCTCACTTTCAACGTATACCTTGTTGTCCTTCTTTGAGAGAAAATAGAGCCTGTTTTTTTACTGTTTCTTGTGCTATCCTCACCTAAGTCCCTTGCATTAGAATAAAATATTTGCTCCTCTTATTTAAGTCTAATCATCCTGCCTGTGCACTAGATAAACATTTTTCAAGTTATCTTTGAAGAACCAGATTGTTTAATTGGTATGGTTAGGTGCCATCCAGTCAGTTTCAACTCATAGTGACCCCATGTACAACAGAGGAAAACACTGCCCGGTCCTGCCCCATCCTCACAATTGTTGTTATACTTAAACCTATTGTTGCAGCCACTGTGTCAGTCCATCTCGTTGAGGGTCTTCCTCTTTTTCGCAGACCCTCAACTTCGCCAAGCATGATGTCCTTCTCTAGGAACTGATCCCTCCTGATAACAGGTCCAAAGTATGTGAGACATGTCTCAAATAAAAATGAATAAATAGAAAAGTGAAATAAAAACAGACATAAAATACAAGCCAAAATATTTTTATTAGATTCAACTAATATAAAATAACAGCCTAATTCTATAAATGTTTCTAAATGTTTTTCTTCATTTCTGTACATCTGCATCACAAATAAGTGACAAATAGGTGATGAACTAGGACCAAATCTTAGACCAGAAGTGAGTAGCATTTATGAATGTACAGCTACTCCCATCTTTTCAGGAAATTTGAGGTATTAATTACCCCCTCTCTTGCATCCTTTTCCCCTTCTACTGACTCATTAGGATTTAAATATATTCACGATTCTCCCTTCAAGCAACCATGGTATAGCTCAGCTTCACTTTTCAGCAAAACAGCTTCGAAGAGTATCTACAGCTATCACCCTGCACTCTCTTCTGCTTTACTCCTCACGTCTCTGCTGTCTGGCTTCCACCTCGTCACTGCACTGGAACTACTCTCGCCAATACCACAAACAACCAGGAATAATTTTCCCTCCCAGGAGATATTTGGCAACGTCTGACAACATTTTAGTTGTCACAACTGAAAGATACTACTGGCATCTAGTGGGTAGAGGCCAGGGATGTTGCTAAACATCCCATAATACATAAGATGGCATCCTAAAACAGAATTATTCAGCCCAAAATATGCTGGGTACACAGTTTGAGAAACTCTGTGCTAAAAGCAATGGCCGCATTTCAATTCTTATTAAAGTTGACTTCTTCCAGGATTTGATACTGTCAACTAATCTCTACTTGCTGATTCAGGGGCCTGGGTGGCAGCATCCAATTGGCTGAGTTCATGTCGTACACCTGAGCTTTAGGTGACAAGGAACTAGGAGAAAGAATATCTACTTCTCTTTTCTCCTATTCCTTTCCATTTGGAGGTTTCCCTCTAATAGATATCCAGGTGATGGGTAAATAAAAATGATCAAGGTTGACTATAACGTACCAAACCAATCATGTTGTTCCCTAAATCTTCTACATTTTATCTCACTGAAATGTTCCAGCATTATGAAACTGTTTATGTCAAAGTGAGTCTTTACTTTTGAATTTTTCCCTCCTTCATCCCTAACATCAAGTCACCAAGTGATACTCATTCTACTTTCTATATCTCAAATCCATTCATTTCTCTGTATCCTAATTTCCAACATGTTTATCAATAAAGAAGCCTAAAGAAGCAGGATATAAATATTGGCAGAAACCAAAGTCTCTGAACCTGTAGAGAGTGGCCAACAGAAGCAAGAGATGGTTTAGAATTCAGTCCAGCTCTGATGGTAACAGCAGTGACTCCCAGTGTCTCACGGCCATGATGCTGGGTTGTCCATGTCACAGGAATGAGACTTCCCGTGATTTGAGTTTGCATTGATCATAATTTTGCTCCTGTACTACTATTAAAACAGAATACATGTTGCTGTCTTGCCCCTCATCCCTTCCCAAAACATTCTCAAACCTGCATTCAGGACTCTCTTTGTAAAATGCAAATTTGACCAAATCTCCCTCTACATTAAAACCAACCAATGGCTTCTAATTCCCTTTTGGTTAAGGACACTTCCCTATCATGGTTTGTGCAACTTCATGATCTGACACCTGACTACCTTTCTGTTCTCATCCTTAACTACTTTTACTCTTCCACCAGCAACGCATCACACTACACCTTCTATCAGACTCTTAATTTCTTCAACTCTCCACACTCCCTCTTACCAGTAGTTTTGTGAATGCTCTTTGCCATCCCTGCCCTTTCTTTTCCCATCCAAAATCCTATTCAACCTTCAGCCATTTGATAAGAGAATATCAAAAAACTTTCTTTGACCTCCTAAATCAACTTTATATTCTGTGTAATAGAGTTTGCTTTTTTTTTTTTTTTTAAATAAATGCTGTCTTGACACAATTTTCAGGCTCTGGCTGAAGGCCATTCAGTTCCCATTCTTAAGAAGCTGATTAAGTCCACTCTCTTAGTCATCTAGTGCTGCCATAACAGAAATACCACAAGTGGATGGCTTTAACAAGGAGAAATTTATTTCCTCACGGTAAAGTAGGCTAAAAGTCCAAATTCGGGATGCCAGCTCCAGGGGAAGTCTTTCTCCCTCTGTCGGCTCTGGAGGAAGGTCCTTGTGCTCAATCTTCCTGTGGCTGAGGAGCTTCTCAGGCACGGGGACCCTGTGGCCAAAGGATGTGCTCTGCTCCTGGAGCTGCTTTCTTGGTGGACAAGGTCCCCAACTCTGCTTTCTTCCCTTTCCTTTTATCTCTCAAGAGATAAAAGGTGGTGAAGCCCATACCCTAGGGAAACTCCCTTTACCTTGGTTCAGGGAGGTGACCTGAGTAAGGGTGGTGTTACAATCCCATCCTAATCCTATTAACATAAAATTATAATCACAAAATGGAGGACAAACACACAATACTGGGAATCAAGGCCTAACCAAATTGATACACACATTACTGGGGAGACATAATTCAATCCATGACACTCTCCAACTACTTCCCTTGTCTTATCAGGTCCTCACACTCCTGGGCCACTATGTACCCACATTAATAGCCTCAGGGCTATATACTCAACAATTAGAGACAGTCTGCATGCCTTAGAGCCTACAAAATTATTCAAATTAAGTAAAGGGAACATCAAAAAAAATTCAAATTAACCAGTCCCCAGGGCGCTCATGAAACCTAGCTAACCCCACCCTGTTTGAGATGTATTACACTCTCTCTTATAATTCCAGTTTGTTGTTACTTAATCCCCAAGTGCACTCCCTGTGTGGCCCTGCCTCCTGGCGTGCTGTGTTCTCCCCAGGCAACTGTGAGCATAATCAATTTCTCTTTCCCATGACATTAATTTCCATATCTGTTTGCCTTACCACACCTGATCACACAAATCTCACGTACATTTAAAACATGCCCCTTTTAATTTCTTATAGAACACACTCTACTTCTCTATCATACTACTTACTATGCTACTACTTAATGTGGTATTTACATATTTATTCATATTTATTCCTTCTCCTTTCTGGAGGAATAAATTCTGATACCGGGAATTTAACATCATATTCATTTATTTCCTGTCCCTAGCTTACTCTGTGACACAGAAATAAAATCAAATCCATTGCCATCGAGTCAATTCTGACTCATAGTGACCCTACAGGACAGAGTACAACTGTCCCATAGGGTTTCCAAGGAGCCGCTGGTAGATTTGAACTGCTGACCTTTTGGTTAACAGCCTGAGTTCTTAACCACTGCACCACCAGGGCTCTGTCTGGCACATGGTAAGTGTTAAACGACTACTTTGTCAGGAAAGAAAAAGCAACAGTCAGCTAGAACGCCAACCAGGCATTAAGACCACAGAAAGTAGTCATTTCACATTTAACATATCCGGCATGTGGTAAGTGTTAAATGATTACTTTGCGTGGTCTTAGTGCCTGGTTGGTGTTTTATCCGACTGCTTGCTTTTTCTTTCCTGACAGGTCTCATCTGGCCTTGTGCCTTTCCGTGGTCTTCCTGCTCACCTGTTCTTCCCAGGCCACTTTCTTCATGTCCACCTAGTGCAAAGCATGAGGGGTAGACAAGATTGTGCTTCATTCCTGCCAGTTTTCACTGAACCCAACCCATACTGCATTTTAGATAAGGTGCCTCTCTTCCTGGCACAGTCACAACAAGACTCAGATCCTGGCAGGGACTACATGCTGTTCCTTCCATTTCCAGTCCCTCCACCCCTTCTTTTATTTTGCCTCAAGCAATATCTTCAGAAAACATTCTCATCATAGGCCCATTGCACAGTTTTCATATAAATTTATATAAATGGCCACCAGTGCCCAAGCTCAATCTTAGTGTAGGCTTAGTGTAGGCTATCACTCCCAAGGTAGAATAGATAAAATTTCATTTTTGCTCATGTTTTCCAATTGCTATAAAATGTTCTCAGTGGGAAGAATCAGAAATACACCCTCAGTTTGTCAAGACTAAAATGAAGGTGTAGAGATAAAGGCAAAATCATTTGTTTTCCTCTACCTTTTACATATACTAAACTTCCATTTCCATTTATCAGAATCACTTAGATTGGTCAAGTGGACCCTGAGCAGAGTATCTAGATCCTTGATTTGGACACAAAATATAATAGGCATGTCACTTCCTGGAAATAGTCTGTAGAAAAAATAAAGTAATAAAATAGATTGCAATGCTTCTAGTGCATGACTAGTTAATAAAACGAAGCATATTATTTTTTTGATATCCCAAAGAATCACTCCCCTTCCACCCATCTTGGAATGCTCACTAACTCCATATTCTTTAATAAGAAGCACAAAATCAAACTGGGAGCCAAAAATTACAATCATTATCCTCTATTTGACCTCAGTATTTAATCTACAGAGAAGTCTGATTTTTCTCTCTTAAAATGACATTTTATAAACTTTGGGTCCCAGGTTTTCAGGAAAAAGAAATGACACCTTTCAGCTGCTCAAATTTTGTTGTTGTTGCTACTTGAAAATATTGCTCCCATTCACAAGTAATAGAGGGGAAACTATTTCCATGAAATATGTAAATTTTCCATATGTATCTTTACCCATAGTAGCATATCCAAATATAAAAGACTTGTAAGTTATTTGTCAAGATAAATACAATGACTATATTGAGGAAGGATTCTTGGACCCTCATACTGTAAGCAAATATATTTCTATACTCTACCAGTGTCTTGCACCTGTTCTACATGCTTACATGAGTTGCAGGATTGCTATTCGTCACCTATTTCTATGCTGCTCTGTCTCTAATTTTCACATTTATCTAGTCATCCTGGAATGTATTAAATTTTTGCTTTCATATTTCTGGCTCATCTGTACAAAATTTGGGAATAATTTCAGTCAGAAACCTACTTTCAGTGAATATTTTGCCTTTTCACTTTGTGGTCCATTTTCAATTTCTCTTAAACTCACACCAACTGAGCTGTATCTTCCCTAATTCTGATTTCTCCTAGCAGCAGAGGGGTGTGTTTCAGATGTGTTTATGCTAGATTTGTGGACAGAGGGACTAGCACTTCTTAACAATTGAAAATTGTTTTTGTGTGTATAAACCAGAGCCAGCCCTGTTTTCTTCTTTTTCAGATAGGAAATATTTTTTTTTTCCCTCTGCTTTGCAAACACGTGCTTGTTTGCTATATAAAATCTTTTCTACGCCTGTAATCAAATAAAATGTTATCATTTATTTGTGCTATGCTGACCTTTTATTTTCCTACCATATAGGTGAACACTTATTGTCCTTTGATCTAACCTCCAAAACAACAATTGCTGAATGCATTCTCCCGGACAGTGTAAGTCTATATGACATCTACCAGATATGGAACAAGCCGTATTTTGTAAACTAGATTATCAAGTTGGAAGTTGCTTTCTTTTTTATTTAATTTTCCCTTTACTAAGGTGTTCTTTTGTTTCGAAGCCTCAGCTTCGATTTAACAATTCAGGGTACAAATTATGAGATAGTTCTATTTGGCTGAAGTGTTTTTTCATACTGTACAATTAGCATCTTCATCCCTAATCTATTCTCAGAAATGATTGCTTGAAAGAATTCCAAGTTGCTTTGTATGATCCTCCCAAGCACCTGAATACTTACATTTGTGCCAAAGCAAGTCTTTTCTCTTGTTTACTTTTTTATTGAGGATTTGGCATGGCTTTTCAGTTTTTAATCATGTTGGTAAATTTTGCACATATTTATCTTAAGCTCTCATTATCTCCCAAGCTTTGCCCAAAAACCTAAGCTTTACCCTTGATTCCTCTTTTCTATCACTCCCTCCCACAACCCATCTGAAAGAACTGTCTACTCAAACTTGAAAATATACCCCAAGTCTGGCAGCTATCATCTACCTCCCACTAGCTGATCCCCCAATTCAACCCACTGTCAAATCTCATCAGAATCACTATAGTGGTCTCCTCATTTCCATTCTGGTTCTCCATTCTCAACCCAGCAGTCTTTATGAAACTTCTTTCCTATGGTAAAACATTCCAATGGCTCCTCACAACATTTAGGATAAAATGGAAACTCTTTACCAGAAGCAGAGGGCCAGTATATGGCTCTTAGTTACCACTCTGTCCCATTCCCCAAAACCCTCCCCCTTGCACACTCTGCTACAACCACACAGGCCTTTTTGCTTTTCCACAAACATGCCAAGCCCCTGCCTGCCTCAGAGTCTTTCCTTTATTGTTCCCTCTGTCTAGAACAGTTCATCTTCAGATTCTCAAATGGCTTTTTCTTGACATCATTTAGGCCACCATGAAAGATATATCTAAATTATACTTCCTATTCCACAGCTTTCTCCATCCCTTTACCTTATTTTATTTCCCTAGTAGTCTTTGTTATTATATGAATATACCTTCTCCTCACTTATCTGACTATCACATTGTCTGATATTTTGCATTTACGGCAATAGTAAAAAATCTACTATCCAACTATTTTGCATATTAGTGATGTATGTCTGACAATAACGAACTCTGAGGTACAAGGCAAGAGTAATATTCGCTTTAATGGTTAAGGTTATATATCAACTTGACTGGGCCATGATTTTCAGTGGTTTGGCAGTAATGTAATTATGTAATTGGCAGTTATATAACAATGTAATTGGCAGCTATGTAATGATATAACTTGGCCGTTATGTAATGATGTAACTTGGCAGTTATACAATGATGTAGCTATCCTCCATTTTGTGATCTGATGTGGTTATCCTCCATTTTTGCGTAACACTGATTTCACATAACACCATGGCCTTTGGAACTTAACCACCTGGATATGTGAGGAGAGGGTGCCTATATTGTATGCCTATTTTTCATTTGTTTATTATCTTGCTTTCTCTTAGAATGTAAGCTTCTTCTGGGTAAGAATTTTGCCTTTCCCTCTTTGTGTCCCTGGCACACAAGGCAGAACCAGGTCTATGATAGATAATAAATGTGTGTTAAATATATCTGTACAAGTTCCACCAAAGATAGATGAAATTATCGTCATCTTTCAACTATAGAATCCAAATATCAGAAAGGTAAAGGAACTTGCCTGGTGCTAGGGTGCTAGTTAGTGGCAGAGCCAGAATTAGGACCTGGGCACTTTGACTGCCAAGATGGTTCTGTTACCCAGCATGGTATATTGCCTTCCAGCCACTTCACAAACATTTCTGCAGGCCATGTCATTATAAGATGCTTAGAACCACCAGCAATATTAAAAAGGAAAGAACTCAATTATAACCTCTATGGCAGCCCATTAGATAGTGCACATGATGAATATAGCCTTCTTTCTTAGACCCGATATTGTACTGACCATTTTTCATGTACTTGTCATTAATGAATTACAGAATGTGTTCTATACATGATTAACTCATTAATCTTCACAAAACCTAGGCAAGGTTAATAAAATTAATTATCCTTGTTTTACATCTAAAGAACTGAGACCCACAAAGATTATTAAATATGCTCAAGGTCATATGACAAGATTGAAACAAGAATTCACTGAGCTCTTTCTCTTCCTTCTCATTGCTCCCACATCTTCATTATAGAAGCTTTTAGTCTGTTGATTAACCCTTAAAAGAGATATGGAGTAGGGACTGCTCTTCCAACTCCATGATTCTTCAGATTTACTCTGAGTATCTTCTCCACATTGCTAGTTGAATGCTTTGTTCATTTTCGTTCTGAATACAAATTTAATTATACCATATAAAGATATTGATGTGAATTAGTATGAAATGACAGTGTTATTGATGAAGCAGCACTCTATGGGATTTATAATCACACAGTCCTATCATGTTTTAACTTTGGGTCCTTGGGCTAGTATTTTAAATCTCCTAATCTGAGTTTCTTCATCTGCTCAATATGGACAATAACGTACCCATCAGAGAATTCATTTGAAGATTAATGACATAACATCTGATCAGGGCCTGATGCTTGGTAAACTGTCAGTAATAAATTATACCTGCTGTTATATATTTTGGGGGGCTTTTTGTTATATTTTTATTACATCACTACTGTTATTATTATAAAAAGTAAAAAGCTGTAATTATTCAGCATAATTACATTTATATAGAAATATATATTTTCATTCTTTGTGAAAAATTGTTTGAAAAGTAACCATATAGTATAGAGATATGAAGAGCATTTTGCTTTCTAGTAAGTATGCTGCTTTCAACCACTTTATACTCAGCATGAGCATCCATTTGCTTTGTGTAGTTTGCATAAGACTTGTGTCTCTTAATACAGGCAGACAACACTTAGAATTGGTAGTAATTTTCAGCTTTTAATTCAAGTAACCACATCCATGTTGAGGTAGGAACTGTATGCAATAACTGGCTGAGATATAAACACATGCTTTGTAAGTGAGATATTTCTTTAAAGGAATGGATCACTGTTTATGTTTAATCACTGAAAAAGCCATGGATTGCCCAAGGGATTGGTGAAAGTCAGTTGTCTTACAGTGAAAACAACCAAATGCAGCGCATGGGCCTCTGATCAACGGTCAATATAATTATCTCCCATTGTACTAAAAAAATAGCAGACGCATATTTAACTTTAATTATGTGCACACATGTAAAGTTATAGAATGCTACAAACAAACACTGATTGACTTAATAAAAGTAATAGCCAAATGTTCACTGAACATTTGTACTGTTGGCATTATGTACATCACTTTTTCTCAAACCCAGCTGTGCAATTACCTGTGGAGTTTCTTAAAAACAAAGATTCTCTGGAATCCCACCCAGAGCCATTAAATAAGATTTTCTAGGAGTTAACTTTAGGCATAGGCATTTTTAGTCTCCAAGTATAAGCACTGAACACCATTCCTGATGTTCTACAGCAAAGTTCTGAGCAGCATGTTTATATATTTGTATGTATATGTATTATATGTATGTGTGTATATATATATGTATATACAAACATGCTGCTCAGTATATGTATACATAACAGGACCTGTCAACAAGTCAATTCTGACTCGTAGCAATCGTATAGGACAGAGTGGAACTGCCCCTTGGGGTTTGTAAGGCTGTATTTTCTTAATCTTTATGGAAGCAGACTCCCACGTCTTTCCCCCACGCAGTGGCTGGTGAATTTGCACTGCTGACCTTTCAGTTAGCAGCCAAGTGCTTAACCACTGCACCACTAGGGCACCTTTTGCATGTTGTTTTCCAGAACCAAAATATTAACTTTAACGAAAGCACGTCATAACATTTTCTTCAGAGAGAACATTCACACAGTGGAGTGTATTTTAAAGACTTCATTACTGTCTGTGTGTGTATATATATATATACATATACTATATATATATAATGTATATACATACATACACACATAAATGCTTCACTTGGTGTATCTCTGAAGCAAGTTCACAGAAAACTTCTGACTATCCCTTGTTAAATAACTGACTTGCAATTATAGGGCAGATAGTGTTTTCCAAAGAAAACATCATCTTTTCCCTTATGTCTTCCAGTTTAATGTGTGTCTACAATAACTCATATTTCCATTGGAATTGTCATCTTCCTTATAAACTCTCTTATTCTCATCATTTCAAATACCTATAGCCAAGTGGAATTTATAAAACTAAAAAAAAAAAAAAAAACTCAGTAATTAAAGAAGGGAGACAAACACAAAAAAACAGTTACAGCCTAGTGGATTCCCACTCATGGTGGCCCCTTGTGTGTCAGAATAGAACTGTGTTCCACAGGGTTTTCAGAGGCTGATTTTTTGGAAGGACATCACCAGGACTTTCTTCTAAGGAGCCTGTTGGTGGACTTGAATCTCCAACCTTTCAGTTAGCACCCAAACGTGTTAACCATTTGCACCACCCAGGGACTCAAAGAAATGAGATTTATTAAAAAAAAAAAAAAAAAAAATCTAAATATCTGTAAAGTTAAAAAGAAACTCGTCCAGAATATTAAACATTTTCTGAGTGTACAAAAATGGAAAAAGTGTTTGTTTTTTATTGAAGAATAGACACTAACTAAAAGAACATACGCACACACACATACAACCGGAAAGAAGTAAAGGAGTAAGCACTGATCAATAACTAAAGTCTGAGGACTTGAGGCACATAGTCCAATAGTTGCATACCAGATAGATCTAGTTTGGATATGAACTCTGCCATAAACCTACAAAAAAAATCATGATGTTTTCAAATTTCAGTTGCTGAGACAAAACTTAGATTCAACTATGTAGGCATGGGACTAGAATTACAAACTTTTTTCAGAAACTCAATATAACCTGATTTATGTTTTTCTCTGTGATTACACCATATATGCTGGGTTGACACTGAAGACAACCAACGAAGTCAACAGTGGCCCAGATTCTCAAGCTGTAAGGCATACCAGATTGATAGCAGGATTAGGTGGACTGGTCTGAGCTAGATACTACTTAACTAGATTTGCGTCATACCCACCATGAATAAGTCCTCTGAAAACTTACTATCATTTTTATTTTTTAATAATTGCCCTCCCACAATTTATGTTAATTTCTATCACCTTTTGGTCTTTTACATCTTCCAGCGTTTCTCATTTACACTAGGTTCATTTCAACTTGTTTTACATTCCCAAAATCATATACTCTTAGCCTAACAACTCTAAATATATATTTCAAGTTGGATAAAAATTTTTCTGGCAAATAAATAAAATTAGAACTGCCCCATATGGTTTCCAAGGAGCACCTGATGGATTTAACTGCCAACCTTTTGGTTAGCAGCTGTAGCTCTCAACCACTCTGCCATCGGGGTTTCCGTATATTTCAAATTGAATAAAAATTTGTCTGGGAGATAAAATTAAACAGCAGGACAAAAATCAAAGTCACCTTTTCTCTTTCTTTTTTATCTTGAGGATATCTTTTTGAGGGGACTCTGTTTGATGATGTCAGGCCCTTATTGCATGCAGTGATCTCAGGAACAATTAAAGGACACAGAAAACTCAGAGCAGAAAGGTAGAGGTGTGGCACTGATGAATGGAGGTGGTATTAATGACAATTGCTCAAGTCAAAGACAATTTTGGAGAAGCTAATGATTTTGAAGTCTATTTGCAAAGCTTTGTTAGGACCTAATGTCAATTCTGTCCATTAATATTACTATCACAATATCCTGTCCATTAATATTACTATCACAATATTAGCTTTTTGCTGATAGTTTAAGAGATTTTTTTTTAAGTCTAAATAATGTGAATTCTGTAAATGGATAGCTGTAAGCCTTATTTCGAAGGCACTGGGTTAAGCCTTATTTTATTGAATCATATTTCAGGAAAAAAAAAAAAAAAACATTGATTTTTAAAACAAATGCCTCCAGCTCATTGCCTTTAACTAATGCCAAAGGTTAGATTAACTGGTTACAAATAATTGAAGTAAAAATTACACAAGCTTACAATTTACATAAGGAATATTGATGAGGCGTCTTAAACTAATTTTCCCTTTTACCTCTGAAGAACCTATCATCCATCTCTTCCATGAGAGTGATGACCTTAAGCAACCAAATTATGACCTAAGGAAGAATAAGGTTTGAAAATGCCTGCCCTTGTCTCCTTCACAAATTCACTAGAGAAAATGAACATTTGAAAGTGCATTTGAAGGTAAGTAGGAAAGAGGGACCAGTCCCTGGAGAAGGACATCATGCTTGGTAAAGTAGAGGTAAGTAAAAATGAGGAAGACCCTCAATGAGATGGATTGGCACAGTTGCTGCAACAGTGGGCTCAAACACAGAAACGATTGTGAGAGTGGCACAAGACCAGGTAGTGTTTCGTTCTGTTGTACAGAGGGTCACCGTGAGTCACAACTGACTTCACGGCACCTGACAACAACAGCAACATAAATAAGATCCCGATAATATTAATAGGATAGCCCTTTATTCGTCTGTTGAAAAAGTGTGGATACCATATTTAGAGGGTTTAATTTCATGGGATGATTTCACTTCAGAGATTTTCAAAAGAACATATAATAAATGTAGTTGACTTTAGAAAATTCATGCATAAATATTAATTATATAAGTTGTCTTTGATAATTCTTCATTTTTTATTGAACAAATACGTCAGTCAAAAATTAAAACAGGAAAATTCCAATCCTATTCCTTTAATAAAATTATCTACTTTTATTTTCTAATTTTTCTCTGAATTCTTGTACATTTGCATTCATTTGCATATACAGCTATAATCTTTCTTTTTAAGAATGTTTGTAATTGATTATCTAGTCTTTACAAATCAATTGTTATTACAATACTACATATATAACAATTTCTCAACTTTTGGACATTTACTTTTATGACACTTTTTGGACAAGGTTTACATTTTTAGTTTTCTGATCTGCTTTATCCATAATAATAATAGTAATTTAAATATTTATCTATGAAAATCACTAGTAGAGGAAAATCCATTGACATAGTGATATATCCAAGTATATGTAAGTATACGCATACTTCATGATGTTTTCTTTAAAAGGTTTTAAATTATCTTCTGTATTAAATTACGAATGTCCTCTTCCAACAGCACTGTATTGTCAACACTTGGCTAACTATGTTAAACAATCACTTTTTAAAAAATTTATGTGAACCAAACTATATTTCAAATACTGAAAGGATTTTATGCCTAGACAGTATTTGCAAAATCACATCAGAATTTTAATCTCAAGTTGCAATATTAAAGAGGTCACAGTATGGATACATTTATTTCATGAACAGTTATTTTATTCTGCCTATATTTCTTTTATGCTTTCATTCAATAGGAATTCAATGAGTATGTAGTTTCTAACATGCATCAGGCATGAGCTAAACGACATTTTTTTTTGTTTGTCTTGGTGGATTACTCTTTCTCTTCAGTCTCTTTTCCTCTGTGTAAAAACATGTGAGTTTCTTTCTCTATTTCCAACTTATTCCGGAATCTCCCAGTTTCTAGCTTTTTATATCCTTTTTATCCACCATTTGTCTATTTTCACCACTCTCTCTACATTCACCTACAATTTCTGTTATATATTCTCTTAATGCAAAGATATGTTTGGTCTTCATATTTATTGAATAGTTTGGTAGTTTCCATGCTAAGTTTTAAAGCTGAGTATTTCACAGTTCTCTTTTAAAGGCATATTGAGCACATACATTTATTTAAATGCAAATTAATTATATTTTAAGCTAAAATAAGCATATTTTTTCTTCTATAAGAAATCTAATAAGATAGTTGCAACTTAACAATTCTTTAGTTAATTGATGCTGCAATCTTTAACAAAAATTTCCTTATAAACAAAAAGCCTGCATAATATTGGACTACATAATTACACTTACTATTTTACTTAAAAAGTTTAAATGATCTATTTTAAAACATTATTATCAAATTATATATATGTTATTTTGTAATCAACTGATATTTCAAGTTGTTTAAAACTGAGTGTAAAATTTCTTTAAATTACAGGCTACGTTTCCTGTTCTATTCAGCATAGATATACCCCTGTCCCTTTTTATATATATCAATTTCACATATTAGGAATAAAATAGATAATAGTAATTTTCATAACAGTAATAACAAATCTAAATTGATATGCAATTGTCATCCAGGTAAAGAAGCATAATTTCAAATGCAACATGTTAGTACAAAATCACTTATATAGCTAATTATTATTGTACCATTCTATTTTATGTTGCTTATAATCAACTGAAATTTCCATTAGAATTTAATGATAATTGGTGTAAATATTAATTTATGGGCAATAAATATTTTTTATTAAGCACTAAATTTTTCTAAATTACTGAAATCTTTTCATACATCCACAGTAATTGCTATACCATGCATACATATCATAACCAAAAAACCAAACCTGTTGCTGTCGAGTCGATTCTGATTCTTAGTGATCCTATAGGACAAAGTAGAACTTCCCCATAGGGTTTCCAAGGAGCAGCTGGTAGATTCAAACTGCCACCCTTTTAGTTAGCAGCCATAACTCTTAACCGCTACATCCCCAGGGTTCCTATAGTGGAGGAAAAAAAAAAAAAAGAACTTTAATTCAGCCCCACCAAGCCCATTTCAAAAGCCGAGCCCTGAAAAATTTAGAGCACAAAGTTAATGCCATAAACTTAAGTTGGAAAGAATAGAAGAGGTCCGTTTATCTGTCCCCTAGAAAAGATAAACATTTCTCAAGAGAGAAGGGGGAATGGGGTCAAAGAAGGTGATAAAAGTGAAGGATGATAAGAAAACTAAGCTAATTAGGAAGATTCAGATGGCCAGAAGAGAGTGCCCTTCTACACCCAGGTCCACAAAGTCCATTGCTTTTTCCAGAGTCTCAGGAAAGCTCAAAGGACACGTACAGCTCCGCTTACCACTGAGTGTGAGCTTTCTATTGCCACGGACAAAGAGCTATCTGGCTTGTTTATGGGTGCATGTAGTGAGGACTGTAGCAGGAATGTTTCCTTTATCTGTCCAGAGACTTTTCTCAGCCCTATTTAAATTATTTTTTTTTTATTTAAATTATTATGAACTACTTTACTTTTCGACGGCTCCGGATACTCATAATTCTTTTAAAGCAGAGAATTGGGCCCTGAACACTGAAGAAGGTAGCAGAATTGTGGGAGCAGGAAGCCCATTGTGCCTTAGTGTGACAGGACAAACCAGATTTCCCCAGATCCAGGGCAGAGATGGAATAGGGGCACTTTTATATTAGTATCTAAGTATAGATGGTATAAAAGAGAAAAACAAAGAACAACATGCTTGTTTCTACTTTCAGTGGTCTTAAATCCAATCCTCTGGAATTTCCCTTCCTCTTGCCTCTCTCTATTTTGCACTTCTCGACACCCTTAGCTAGTAACATAACACACTGACTGAGTGTTCATAATAACGTTGTTTTTTCTCTCTCAATATTTCAAGATCTCAACACAAGGCTGATCAAGACAAAAATGCCATAAATTTAAATTTAGATTTCTCAGGGCCAGATTTATGACATACTTTTTGTGATGGTTAATGTTATGTATCAACTTGGCTAGGTTATGATTCTCAGTGGTACGGCAGACACCATGTAAATCACCTTCCATTTTGTGATCTGATGTGAGCAGCCAATCAATTGAAAGGGGAATTTCCTTGGGGGTGGCCTGCCTCTAGTATATAAATGGGTGTTTTGGCAAAGCTCACTCTCTTTCTCATCTCTGCACTCCTATTGTTACCTGACCTCCAGTTCTTGGTACCTAAACTGGCAGAATAATCTGAGAAGCTGGACTATATGGAGAAAAAAGGGGATCAGCATCGGAAGAAGACTCATTAACAACCTGTGTTATGCAGATGATACAACCTTGCTTGCTGAAAGTGAAGAGGACTTGAAGCACTTACTAATGAAGGTCAAAGACCACAGCCTTCAGTACGGATTAAACTTCAGCATAAAAAAACCCAAAAATCCTCACAAGTGGACCAGTAAGCAACATCATGATAAATGGCGAAAAGATTGAAGTTGTCAAGGATTTCATTTCGCTTCGATCCACAATCAACAGTCATGGAAGCAGCAGTCAAGAAATCAAAAGACGCATTGCATTGGGCAAACCTGCTGCAACGGACCTCTTTAAAATGTTGAACAGCAGACACGTCACCTTGCAAACTAAGGTGTGCCTGACCTAAGCCATGGTATTTTCAATCGCATCATATGTATATGAAAGCTGGACAATGAATAAAGAAGACTGAAGAAGAATTGATGCCTTTGAATTGTGGTGTTGGTGAAGAATATTGAACATACCGTGGACTGTCAAAAGAACAAACAAATCTGTCTTGGAAGAAGTACAGCCAGAACGCTCCTTAGAAACAAGGATGGCGAGACTGTGTTTTAGATGTTTTAGACATGTTATCAGGAGGGATCAGTCTCTGGAGAAGGACATCATGCTTGATAAGGTACACGGTCATCAGAAAAGAGGAAGACCCTCGACGAGATGGATTGACACAGTGGTTGCAACAATGGGTTCAAGCATAACAATGATTGTAAGGATGGCACAGGACTGGGCAGTGTTTCGTTCTGTGGTACATACGGTCACTATGAGTCAGAAACAACTCCATGGCACCTAACAGCAAAACAACAACAACAAGCCACCAGAAGTCTCTGGCCTACCGCCTGACCTGTAGATTTTAGATTCACCAAACCCCACAATGCTGTGAGCAAGCAGAGGCCTCTAGTCTGTCATCTTACCTAGTACATCATCTCACCTGCAGGTTTTGGGTTCGTTAGCCCCTGCAACCACATGAGTCAGCAGAAGACTTCAGCCTGTTGTCTGACCCATGGATTTGGAACTTGCCAACCACCACGATTTCATGAGCCATTTCCTCACAATTGCAAGAGCCATTTCACTTAAGAAATTTCTGTACATATGCACTGAGTTTTATATATATATATATATATATATGCTTCTCTGGTTTTGCTTCTTTAGAAAATCCAGGCTAAGACACTTGTCAATCAAGTGGATGAGGATATGAATTTACTATATTAATTTTTAAAAGTGCCAGATGCATTTTGTGCCTGTTAGTAACTTTCACTGATAAAGCTCAAATACTTCAAATATTTACTATATAATCATTTTCTCATACTCAAATCTCCCCTGATGAAAAGATAAAAATTATTTCAAGACTAAGCAACTCACTATTTTGTTTTATTTGGGGAAGAGAGCAGGAAAAGAGCTTTAGTTTTTGAGACCTTACACAGAACACCTAATCATCGTCAGGCAGAGACTAAGTTAAAAGTACTCTCTGTAAGAATTTGGTACTTCAATCTCATTTATTGATATTAATTTTTATGTTAATTTCTACTACTTCCTATTTAATATCATTATTGTGAAAAACTTGAAAATTTTAAACCTTTCTGGAAACAAATGTATACATAAGAACTGGAATATTTTTTTATTTCATAGTTTCAACAAATTCCACAAGTATGTAATTACAGAGATTAGTACAGCGAAATTTGTGAGCACTGAAATTCAACAGGACTGCCTTATTTTTTCAGGTCTCTCAAGTTTTCTACCTTTGACAGGGTGTGGTCTTACCACTTTTCTATCACTCTCTATTAGTGGAAAATATTCTAGTTTTCCTTCCCTGGCAGGTTTCTGCCTTACACAGGTTCCAGCTTTTTCAGATTTTACTGTATATATCTACTCTAATGTTCACACAATTCTCTCTTTGTCTCACACACACACCCATGCACATATGGTTATTAATCCATTAAGAAAAAAATTATGTATATATAAAATATATATATATTATACTATGTGCCAAGAACTATTCTAGGAACTTGATGTACTAGGAACAAACCAGAAAAAAACCTCTGATTCCAGGAGCTTATATATATTTTAAGCAAATAATTGTCCATGAATATTTATACATGACTACTGTGAATTTGCCAAACTCAAGGTTAAGGGTGCATTCCTCCAAACTGCCATGTATGCCCAAGATGTCAAACACCAGTCACAATGCGGGGATCCCCAGTGTCACCTTCACTTCTGACTAGCGGGCTACAAATTCCTGTTGATTCCTTCAGGTTCAATAATTTACTATAATGTCTCACAGAACTCAGGAAAGCACTATACTTATAGTTTTATTGTAGTAAAAGGATGCAAATCAGAACCAACCAAAGGAAGATATGCATAGAGGAGAATCTGAGACTGGGAGGATTCCAAATGTAAAGCTTCCCTGTCCTCAGGGATGCATTCATTACTCTCCCAGTATCAGTGTGTGGCAATATACTCATGGAGTACTGCCAACTCAGGAGTTCACTCAAACTTTGGTGTCCAGAGTTGGGTTTCATTATTTTGGCATGGTTGATTGAATCATTTCCCATGTCACTGGGGTGAATCTCCAGCCCCTTTGTCTCCCCAGAGGTGGGACTGTTTTCATGTAGCTCAAAGTCCCAATCCTCTAAACAAATGATTGGTATTTCCAGCATTGCCAGTCCCCACCCTGAGACTATCCATGTGGCCAGCTCCATCCTGAGTCATTTTGTTATCATAAACTATCAGGTATGGTCCAAGAGGCCCACCATGAATAACAAAGATACTTCTATTATTCAGGAAATTCTGAAGATTTAGAGGTTATCCCATAGGAGACAGGGGATATTTTATATTTAATTAGATTTCTACTCAAGGGCCAGAAATCTCTTTGGGTAAAGTTAATGCCTCACTACACAAGCAACAAACTTTGTGACTAGCAATAAAAGGAGATATTTCTGTTTAAATCAATAATAAATCAATTATAGTTGTATTCATATTTAATGGTATACATAATCATGGTCCTAATGAGATTTAAGGATAGACAGGCAGCTTATTCAAAAGGCTGCAATGAACATTTACTTTGTGTAGTGAAGTAATGCCTTAATTTTCTCTTCTCATTTTGATCATTCAATATTCAAACTTCAGTTTTTCTCTGACTGCATGCATTTGCCTACTCTTTAATCTTTACTATAACTTTCTCTCTCTATATACGTGTGTGTGTGTGTGTGTATCCACACACACGCACACACATATATCTATATACACGGGCTCAAGCATAACAATGATTGTGAGGATGGCGCAGGACCAGGCAGTGTTTTGTTCTGTTATACATGGGGTCGCTATGAGTCAGAGCCAACTCAATAGTACCTAACAACAACATATATATGTGTGTGTCTGTATATATATATATATATACACACACATACACATATTATATATATTCGTATATGTATATATCTTTCTCACAAACACACAAACACATTGATAGGATCAAAGGTCCTTTATCTGATTTCCCACCAACTGTAGTTTCTATTTTGGGACCCTATCCTTCCCTTTGCCACCCCCACCCCATACACCTATTAGAGAGTTTTGGAAGAGCCAAATTACCCCCTAAGCTCTAGTGCCATAGTTGTTGTACTGCTTGAAGCCATGGGTCATTTGACTATGAATAAAAAAAACTTTCATTAAATACCGTTAGCACTATGGACAGGTCCTCTGGATCTCCGGCTTTGTGACTTCAGGGGCAGAAAGATGAGAAAGAGTAAGATAAAGGGATAGGAAGGAGAAAGGAAGAGAATAAGAACAGTTCAGTTGTCCTAAATGACTCTTTGATCCAGTTTTTCCAAGAAGCACAACCAATAAATACAAGCTTATCTTTAGGACTATTCATTTACGTGATTTTAAACACCAAGAGAAATATCTTTGATTTTGAACACCAGCAGAAACCTGCACCCACACCTGTTTGACACTATCTGAATCTTTAATGCAGGATCATAGATGCTATTACCCAAAGGGCCAGGAAGGTAACGTAAATAAGAACAGCAGATGGGGCACTAACAAGAGGTGTTTATCGTGGAGAGGAAACCCTGGTGGCATAGTGGTTAATAGTTAGGGCTGCTAACCAAAAGGTCAGCAGTTCAAATCCACCAAATGTGTCTTGGAAATTGTAAATATGAGCAACAGACTGGGCAATAACTAGTGGTGTTTATTGTGGAGAAAGAGAGAGTCCACGTCCCTGCTAAGGGATTCAGCTACTTCTCAGCTCTTTCCACTGTTTTTTTTTTTTTTTTTTTTTTTCCTTTCTTCCCAGCATTGCCAAGCCTTCCTATTTTTCAAGGAGAGCTGCAAATGAACCTAATACAATTTGGACAGGCACAGCTCTTAGGTTGTTCTAGACAATTTTAGCTGTCAAAGAAATCTGGGGTACTTCCTACGATCTCACTACCAGATTACAAGGAAAGCACCTTTCAGACCAAAATTTGTCACACAGAGAGCATATTTTTTACACAAACACTCAGTGGCACACAAGAAAGAAAAAAAAGAAAATAGTACATATTCTTTATAGAAGCCTTACTCTGGCCTTTTAGGTCTCTGGCCGCACAGTCTTATGGATTTACTCAAAGCAGAAAGTTTAAAAAAAAATTTTTTTTTTGTTTCCTTAGTTAAATAGTTAGAAGATGCTAATCAGAGTCAATAAACTATATGAATGAGTTTCAGTCTGAATATAAATGACTACTAGCCGTTTTCTCCTTGAGAAAATGTATTTAAAAAGTGAGAAGGGTATAAGTAGTAGGATATTCTAATGTAAAATCAAGGAGAACATAGAGGAATTGAAGACCACAATACATTTCTTTATTCTTCAGCCGGTTATCCCACTCATCCACAGCTGTGTGGGAGCACAGACCAACAGAACCATAGCAGGACATATCTTTGTGTACATGTATATCTTAGCATCTTAGCAGGACTAGATTCCACTACATAATGACCTCTTGGCATATTTTGTGTTTCTAAGTCTTCTTGATGTTCGAATATTTTGCTCTCTGTTTTCCAACATTTAATTATAGTAGTTTTCAACATGGCAAAAGAGGTCACACCTAATGATAAGTGAATCATGTATGATCTTAGGAGTTAGTTCTAGTTATATTTATATATACATTTTAAAATGTTCCACAGACAGTTGTGAATCATACTAAAGTTAAAAAAAAATTATTGCTCCATAAGTAAATTGGATTAAATAATCAGCATGGAGCACAGGAGGCTTAAGATAGTATCCTGCCTTGTAGGAATCAGGAAGAGAGAAAGCTAAACAGAGGGGCAACTGGAAAAAACAAGAAGGGGGATGGAAGTGCCTGGGCATGAGACTGTACATAATAAGAGAAGTAAAACAATCTCCCCTTCTTCTATCGGCCTCCAGGTCTGCCGTATATATTTGGCTGCTTTGGCAGAGTACAAATCCCCAACTCTCATCACTCTCTCATCGTTCTTTCAGCTCACCTTTCTTATTCTCTTTTTTTCCTTTTTATTTTCCTTTTCTCTCTTAACCATGTCTTTCTTTTTCCCTGTGTACTCTCAGGCTTATTTTCTCATGGCCTTACTAATTCTTATTAATTTACTCTTTTTTTACCACCTCAATCATTCCTTAACTCACCGTTTCCTTAAGAGCTTTTCTTAAAAGAAAAATATAATTTTGATATCTTGATTGTGGCTGTAGTTATATAACTCTATATGTTAGTCAAAACTCATAGAATTGTCCATCTAAAAAGATAATGTTACTATATGTAAATTATGCCTAAATAAATCTGACTTAAAAATATACTATATATATTTTAATTCTATTTTCTGAGCTCCTTTTATGTCTCTTTGAATCTATAAATAAAAGTGAGGAGAGAAGAGGCAGAGAAAAGTGTGCACAAATTTTGTCAGGCTTATTAAAATAGTGTAGTGGGTTTATGCTATCGCATACCTTTGCCGAGCTGAATAGTTAAAAATAAATTTAGACATGAAGTTTTATTTTTCTCTGAAAATAGGACTATTGGCACAAACAGTGGAGTGAAGACAAAGGATCACAAATTAGGTGGGAAACCTGTCTTAGGTTTCTGAGGCTGCTATAACAAAATGCCACAAAGTGGGTGGCTTTAAAAAAACAAAAATTTATTGTCTCACAGGGCATAGGCAGGGTCATTCCCTCTCTGTCTGCTCTAGGAGAAGATCCTTCCTTGTATCTTTCAGATTCTGGTATCCCTAGTGTCTCTTGGTGTTCCTTGGCTTATAGATGTGTCTGCACATGGCTGTCTTCCCCTGTGTAATTCTGTGTGTCTGTTCTTCTCTTTTATAAGACACTACTCAGAAGTGATTAGGATTCTACTCATTAACTTAACTGATAATATCATCAAAGAAAAACCCTATACCTAAAACAGGTCACATTCACAGGTACAGGGGTTAGAACTTCAATATATTTTCTTTGGGGACACAATACAATATCTTTTACTATTTTACAGTTCGAGGTTCAATTTCCTCCTGGATTGCAGAAAACTAACTTTTTTCTCACTGACAACTTTTCTAAGAGAGAAAAATGACTCTTTTTAAGTAGTGATTAATTGGAGTCTTCCTTCAGTAGCAAACACTCTTCCCTTAAGGCCTCATCAGTAAAGCTATTAGATGGTCAAGGGATAATACAATTAGTAAAGTTTGATAAACATGCTTCCTCCTCAGAATGGTTTCATTAGGTGCTTTTATCACTAGAATTATAATGAGAGCCCTGGAACCATACCAAAGCATGGAGTAATGACGCATCAGGTTATGCAGCTCCTACAGAAGATAAATCCCATAAACTGTTTTTAGTCTCCTATCTTGTCTTAGCTTTAGTTTATAACACTGCATGTTAATTTGATCAAGGATTCCAAGTCTATGCAGATATAGAGCTAAGATATCTCCTAGAAATATTATTTCTGATTTCACTTGTGTCTATAGACTTATGATAAATTGCTAATGCCATTTCTTAATTTTAGAATTGTTTGTGTTGGACATCTGACAGATTTAATGTTTGTTGTTAGGTGCCATCCAGTCGATTCCAACTCATAGCGACCCTATGTTCAACAGAACTAAACACAACCTGGTCCTGAGCCATCCTCACAAATTGTTGTTATGCTTGAGCTCAATGTTACAGCCTCTGTGTCAATCCATCTCTTGGAAGGTCTTCTTCTTTTTCACTGACCCTCTACTTTACCAACCATGATGTACTTCTCCATTCACCTTGATAGCATGCCCAAAATATGTTTTATGTAGTCTTACCATCTTTGCTTCTAAAGAACATTCTAGCTTTATTTCTTTCAAGGCAGAATGTTTGTTCTTTTGGCAGTCCACGGTATATTCAATATTCTTCAACAACATCATAATTGAAAGACATCAAATCTTCAGTCTTTTTTAATCATTGTCCAGCTTTTGCATGCGTATGAGGCAATTGAAAACACCATGGTTTGGGTCAGGTGCACTTTAGTCTTCAAGGTGACATCTTTGCTTTTTAACACTTTAAAGAGTGCTTTTGCAGCAGATTTGCCCAGTGCAATGTGTCATTTGATTTCTTGACTATTGCTTCCATGGGTGATGATTTTGAATCCAAGTAAAATGAAATCCTTGACAATCTGAATCTTTTCTCTGTTTATCATGATGTTGCTTATTGATCCAGTTGTGAGGATTTTTGTTTTCTTTCTTTTTAGATGCATCCATACTGAAGGCTGTATTCTTTGATCTTCATCAATAAGTGCTTCAAGTCCTCTTCACTTTCAGCAAGGAAGATTGTGTCATCTGCATATTGCAGGTTGTTAATGAGTCTCTCCAATCCTGGTGCCCAGTTCTTCTTCATATAGTCCAGCTTCTTGAATTATTTGCTCAGCATTCAGACTGAATTAAGTATGGTGAAAGTATGCAATCCTGATGCACACCTTTCCTGGTTTTAAACTATGCAGTATTCCCTTGTATTGTCTGAACAACAGCCTTTTTGTATAGGTTCCTCATGAGCATAATTAAGTGTTCTGGAATTCCCACTCTTCACAATGTTATCGACAATTTGTTAGGGTCCACACAGTCAAATGCCTTTGCATAGTCAGTAAAACCTGTTAAACATCTTTCTGGTATTCTCTGCTTTCAGCCAAGATTCATTTGACATCACCAATGATATCCCTGATTCCACGTCCTTTTTTGAATCCAGCTTGAATTTCTGGCAGCTCTCTGTTGATGTATTGGTGCAACTGCTTTCGAACGTGTGTGATATTAATGATAATGTTTGATAATTTCTGCATTCTGTTGGATCACCTTCCTTTGGAATGGGCACAAATATGGCTCTCTTCCAGTCAGTTGGCCAGGTAGCTGTCTTACAAATTTCTTGGCATAAATAAGTGAGCACTTCCAGCGCTGCAACCACTTGTTGAAACATTTCACTCGGTATTCTGTCAATTCCTGGAGCCTTGTTTTTCACCAATGTTTCAATGCAGCTTGGACTTCTCCCTTCAATAAGATTAGTTCTTGATCATATGGTACCTCCTGAAATGGTTGAACATCCACCAATTCTTTTTGGTACAGTGACTCTGTGTATTCCTTCCATCTTCTTTTAGTGATTCCTGCGTCATTTAATATTTTCCCTCATAGAATCCTTCAGTATTGCAACTAGAGGCCTGAATTTTTTCTTTAATTCTTTTAACTTGAGAAATGCCAAGTGTTTTCTTCCTTTTTGGGTTTCTAACTCTAGGTCTTTGCACATTTCATTACAATACTTTGTCTTCTCAATCCACCCTTTAAAATCTTCTGTTCATCTCCTTTACTTCATCATTTCTTCCTTTCACTTTAGCGCCTTTACATTCAAGAGCAAGTTTCAGGGTCTCTTCTGACATCCATTTTGGTTTTTTCTTTCTTTTTAATGACCTCTTGCTTTCTTCATGTATGATGTCCTTAATGTTATCCCACAACTCATCTAGTCTTCACTCATTAGTGTTTAATGAGTCTAATCTTGAGATTGTATCTAAATTCAGGTGGGTATACTCAAGGTTGTACTTTGGCTGTCACAGAGTTGTTCTAATTTTCTTCAGCTTCAACTTGAACTTGCATATGAACAATTGATGGTCTGTTCTACAGTCAGCCCCTGGCCTTGTTATGACTGATATTGAGCTTTTTCATTGTCTCTTTCAAAGATGTAGTCAATTTCATTGCTGTGTATTCCATCTGGCAAGGTCTACATACATAGTAGCTGTTTATGTTGGTGAAAAAAGGAATTTGCAATGAAGAAGTCAATGGTCTTGCAAAATTCTATCATGCGATGTCTGTTGTCATTTGTATCCAACTATTGTTCCTTCTTTTTTGTTTCCAACTTTCCAATGCCAATCATTCGTAATTATCAGTGCATTTGATTGCATGTTTGATCAATTTCAGACTGCAGAAGCTGGTAAAGATCTTCAATTTCCTCGTCTTTGGCATTAGTGATTGGAGTGTAAATTTGAATAATAGTCTTATTATCTGCTCTTCCTTGTAGGCATGTGGATATTATCCTATCACTGACAATGTTGTACTTCAGCATATATCTTGAAATGTTCTTTTTGACAATGAATGCAATGCCATTCCTTTTCATTTTGTCATTCCCAGCATAGTAGACCATATGATTGTCTGATACAAAATGGCCACTAGTCCATTGTACCTTACTAATGCCTATGATATTGATATTTTTGTATTACATTTCATTTTTGATAGCATTCAATTTTTCTAGTTTCAAACTTTGTACATTCCACATTCCTATTTTTAATGGATGTTTGCAGCTGTTTCTTCTCATTTTGAGTTGTGCCACAAAAGCAAATGAAGGTCCTGAAATCTCGATTCCATCCATGTAATTAAGGTCAACTCTACTTTGAGGAGGAAGCTGTTCCCCAGTTGTATTTTGAGTACCTTCCAAGAGGAGGAGCTCATCTTCTGGCACTGTATCAGACAATGTTTTCCTGCTATTCATAAGGTTTTCATTGGCTAATTTTTTCGGAAGTAGACTGCCAGGTTCTTTTTCCTAGTCTGCCTTAGCCTGGAAGTTCCACTGAAATCTGTTCACTATGGGTGACCCTGCTTGTTTTTTAAATACTGGTGTTCCAGCATTGCAGCAACAGTCAAGCCACCACAATATGACAAACTGACAGACGTGTGGGGAATTTAACAGTATACTATTAAGTGATAAAACACTTGCTACTTTTTCCTTTCAAGTGAAAGTGCATTTATTTGTCCTGTGCTCACATATTTTAGTGTGCTTCTTAAATTCAGGTTACATTATTAACTGCCTCCATTTTTTAATAACATGACACTTACCAGAAGAGGAAAGTTTTAATACTTGCACTGACTCTCTTTAAATATATTTCCCTTACTTGTTTTTTCTTCATAATTGATAACTCTACTAGTCTATTTTCATAGTTAAATTTCAGATGGTCTGAGCTGAGGTAACAGAAATATGAAGAAATGTGTCTAGTTGGCTAAATGATGGGTTTATAAATTGGAAAAGCAGGTAGTTCCCAGTATGATGTGATTTCTAAATTCGGGGAAGACCATTCTTTCCCAAACTTGCTCTCTATTCATGAAGTTCCTTTCCCAGGTCACCTCACTTCATGAGTTTCAAGATGATAGTCCCTCATCTCTTCCATACTTCCTGTATTTTCTGCTTCAAGATTTTCCAAAAACTCTGGTGTCACTATGTCAGATATTTGTTCAAAAAAACTTTTAAAATACAAATACAATCGGGGGAAACATCAGCCGTTGACACCTTAATGTAAGTTATTTTCATCAGAAGGCTTTCCTCAGAGGTAGAGTGGAATGAGAAAGGGAGAAATGAAAGATTATTTTGCAGTTCAGAAAGAGTCGATTTTTACCACAGATTTGAAGGCTCAGGACAGACAATTGTCCATTTATCTCACGCTTACTCTTTACTTTGGATAAGATTTCTATCTCTTATTCAAAAGGGGTTTTTGTAAATAGACAAAGGTAAAGCTTACATGCTAAAGGTAGGAAGGCCAATAAGGTGAAAGGCCTAGAGCAAGAAAACTGGGAGAACAAGTTAACACTTCAGAATATTTTGAGTGATAGACTAATATGTGGTACAAAGCCTGAGAAACATCAAAAAGGATAGAAGTGTTATTAAGATTGTGAATACAATGTGATTCCTTTTAGCTACATGTTTGGAGTAAAGTTTGCAATGTTGTTTATACAATTTAATAAATAAATTCTGATTTGAAATATCACATAACTTTTTTTTTTTTTTTTAACTTTCTTTGGATTCAATGCATTTCTACCTGAAATGAGGTCTTTCAGTGAGCTCCTTTAAATGCAATTAAAAGTTACCTGTGGTCTGAATCATCTATTTTCACAGGAAAAATTAAATATATGGTTATGTCACCAGATAATAGATTTTTAGACTCTATTAACAGCCATTTGCTGAGATTTCATGTTACTACTTATGTTTAGGACATTAACATCGCCTTGTTAACATAACAAAGAAAAACCTATTTCCAAACAAGATTACATTCACAGGTTATGGGGTTAGGATTCCAATTCATACTTTGGAAGCTATGGTTTAATCTATAACCATCAGTTAGGTTCTTCTGCTGCACAGTGCTTACATAGTTGCAATGAGTTGGTGGCTGGGATGGGCTAGGAGATTTAAGAAGCCTTCATTGGAATTGTTGGTAAGGAGCCCTGGTGGTGCAGTGATTAAGCGTTTGGTTGCTAACCAAAAGGCTGGCAGTTCAAATCCACCAGCCGCTCTTTGGAAACCCTATGGGGCAGTTCTATTATGTCCTGTAGGGTCGCTATGAGTCAGAATCGACTGAATTGCAACAGGTTTAGTTTTTTGGTTAAAGCCTCCTCCAGCCCTGGTGGTGCAGTGGTTAGAAGCTCGGCTGCTAACTAAAAGGTCACCAGTTCAAATCCATCAGCTGTTCCTTGAAAACCCTATGGGGCAGTTCTACTCCATCCTATAGGGTTACTAGGAGTTTGAGTCTACTAGACAGTAATGGGAAGACCATTCTCAAAGAGATGGACTGACACAGTGGCTGCAACAATGGGCTCAAGCATAACAAAGATTGTGATGATGATGCAGGACCAGGCAGTGTTTTCCTCTGTTGTACATAAGGTTGCTATGAGTTGTAACGGACTTGATGGCACCTAACAACAACAACAAGCCCTCCTCCAGCCCTGGTGGTGCAGTGGTTGAGAACTACAGCTGCTAACCAAAAGGTTAGCAGTTTGAATTCACCAGCTGCTCCTTGGAAACCCTATGGGGCAGTTCTCCTCTGTCCTATAGGGTCACTATGAGTCAGAATCAACTGGATGGCAAGGGGTTTGTTTTTTTTGTTTTTAAGCCTCCTCCACGTGACTACTCTCCCTTTACATGTCTAGCTTGAATTTCTTTATAGCGTCGTGATCTTAGGGCAGGCAGACTTCTTACGGGAACGTTGGCTACCAAGTGGTGAAGACAGAAGCTGCAGATTTTTTAAGATCCAGACTTGGAAGTTTCATAAGATCATTTCTCCTATATTCTATTGGTCAAAACAGGTATTAGAGACAGCCCAGATTCCAGCACAGTGGAAACAGGCTTCATAATTAATGAAGTCAAGGAAGAGTCACATTCCAAAAGAGCGTGTGGGTTGGCAAATATTTTTGTGACCAATTTTGGGAACACATCTTTCTAAATTTCTGTCCTCTGGCCACAAAAATTTCCTCCCACATTCAAGACACACTTACCCCTTCCCTCCAAACCTCATTCTAGTACAGCTCAAGGGCCAAGATTTCTTTATCTAAATTGGTTCCAGGTGAGAATAAACTTCCTCGGGTGCAGTTCTTTGGACGAAATATCTTAGGCTCACAGATATATGAGTGAAAAAGAAAAGGTGTCTGTTCTCATCCATCCAATATATAATACGGAAGCTGAGATAGAATAAGTGCAAAAAAATCGATGATGCAAGAAGAAAAAAAAAAATCAGTGGAGGTAGGGAGGATCAGGAGGCCCACAGAAATCTCTTGCCCATAGCAATTCTGAAGTCCGGTGAGTGCGTGTCACCAGTTCCATTCTCTCTGGGGGCAGAGAATGAACATTGATTGCAGCCCAAGTGTGCTCCCAGGGAGTGGTTGTGCTTGGACTTCGCTCTACCCTCTGAATCATCTTTATCTTCCATAAGACATTGCCCTTGTTTGCAGCTGAGTGGCTTTCTCAGCTTGCTTCCTGCTTGTAGAAGTTTGGGGGCCCAGAGACCTCTTTTCATTTTAAACTGTCTTGTCTCTTTCAGCCCAAAATGGTGTAGCTAGAAAAAGAAAATAAAGTATCTTTCCTATATATCAAATTACAATCCACTCCATTTTACTAAATTCACACCCCAAATATCTTCAATACATGCCCCTCTCTACTTTGGTTTGTAAATCAAGGTGCCATGGGACAACTCACTTAAGATTCTTGGAAGCCATTTTGTTAAGCTGAGAGGTCAAAGCAGTGCCACCTGAAATCTTTCTGAGATTTCTGTTTTCCAGCAGTGCTCTGGACTTAATAGTGACCTGGAGGCCACATTTTTCAGGCAGCACCCTGGATTTGATCTTGGCTCTATATCCATTTCCACTTTGGGGACTTAGTTCCTGACGGAGAAGTTAGAAATGGGAAACTTTTATTTTCTAACCTGGTAAATCCTAGGTTGGAAATTGTCAGTCAAAATTCTGCTTGAAAATGAAAAAGCTCCTTTTTTTTGCTGATCTTTCTCAATTTACTTTATAATACACATTTAAACAACATCGTTAATATTTTCAATATGATGCCTGGAAACTCCCTTAGCCAAATCCACAAGTCAGGTACATTCTATCTTCCAGATTACTGAAAGTGACAGTACAGTCATTCCTTGATATCCAAAGGGGATTGGTTCCAGGGCACCTGCGGATATGAAAATCCACTGATCCTCAAGTTCCTTTTGTAAAATATAATTTATGCACATCCTCCCATATACTTTAAATCATCTGTAGATTACTTATAATGCCTAATACAATATAAACGCTATGTAAATAGTTGCTATGCTATATTGTTTAGGGAATAATGATAAGAAAAAAAAGTCTGTACATAATTCAGTATAGAAGCAACCATCGTAGGCCTAACTATATAGTACATGTCAGCAGCAATGTAGTTTGTTTTTTGTTTTTTTGCCTCAAATATTTTCAGTCCTCCTTTGGTTGAATCCGTGTATAAAGAACCCACAGATATGGAGAGCCAACTCTATTACCAAACATTCTACCACCATATGAAACAGACCGTGTTTTGCCCAGACTCCAATAGCAATTTCTTCATTGCCTTTCTTTTCTCTATACCAGGTTTCTTTCCACCCTACAGACGTTCACCTGCCTGTGGTTCCTAGGTCAGTTGCACATATTTAAGATTTTCGTTACTACAGAAGATACCAACTTCTGTTTCAGTTGACTGTGCACAATCGGATGACAATCTCAGTTGTTGTATTCTGAATCCACCACGCTTGTGGAAAAGCCATGATTCCTTAGCATCATACTAAGTCATGCATGACTGAGTGTGGCAGGGATACTAAGGCAGACCCATTCATGCTGTAGGAAATGCACCCAATATTTAGTAGCTTAAAACCACAACCACTGTATTTGTTCATGATTCTTTGGATCAGGTTTTTGGGTAGGGCTTGGCCAGACAATGTTTCTGCTCCATGTGGTGCTGGCTGGGGTCAGTCTCTCAGTCACATTTGGCTGGTAGCTGGGCTAGGCCAAATGATCCAAAAAGTCTCTGTTCATATGTCTGGTACTACCTTGCTCTTCCATGTGGTCTGTTTTTCTTCATGTAGCTAAACTGGTCTTCTTCATGGTCGGCTCAGAACATATAGGCGTCTTACCTTGCAGCTGGTTTCCAAAAGACAGCGTTCCAAGCAGTGAAAAAAGAACTGCAAATCTAAAACTTAGTCTCAGATGTTACACACAATTACTTCCATTGCATTCTATTAACCAAATAGGTGACAGGGCCAGCTCAGATTGGTGTAGTGGGAAGATAAACTTCACATTGACTGAAGCATCTGAGGCAACTATGAAAATGCACCACTCAGATCTTCTGAGTAGCACAATTGATTGACATCCCCAGCTATTGCACTCTGAATTCACCACCACATTTGTGCAAAGACCATACTTCCTGTGAACTGCTCCTAGCCATTGACTGAATATGGCAAGGATACTAAGGCAGGCCTATCCTGCAAGACACAGGACTCCTCTGGAAGCTTACTCTGGGCTAAGAACCCCACAGTGGTCTGGCATAACCTTTCTAGCAACTATACTACAGTTTGAGACTCAACCTACCCAACTCGCCATCCTTACCTCTGTCCTTCACAAGGTCAGGACTGCTTCACCACCTGAAGCTCTCCTCATCTTCATTTGCCATCTCCTCTTTTCCCTGCATAGGTGTTTCCCGCAATTAATCTATTGCACATCTAATCCTATCTTGGTATTGCTTCTCAGTAGCCTGGGACAGACCCAGCCTGGAAAAGACAGGTTGCAAAAGGACTTGTGGGATAAGAGATACTGTCGTGGCTTTGGAAATACAATCCATGGCAGGACTCAGTGTGAAGCCTCACAGTGAGCACACCCTGATAATATAAACAATTTTCTGCCAGAGGAGAACTCAGTAAGAGAGCAGGAGGCCCGTGAATCTACCTAGTCCTTTATTCATAAATATAAATCAACAGTCAAATACCAGTAGGCACTTGAAGTAAACTAGCAACAGAAAAAGGAATGCCTGGAATGAACAGGACTCTCTGGGTGGTCAGAAAGGTAAGTGTTCAAACAATAACCAAAAGATGGGCTTTTTAAACCCACCCAGAGACACCTCAGAAGAAAGGCCTAGTGATCTGCTTTTGAACGATCACAGCAATAAAAACCCTATGAAGAGTAGTTCTACTCTGCAACACATGAGGTCATTAAGAGTCAGAATTGACTCCACAGCAATTAGTAGGATGAACAAGATAGAATACTGTCTCTAAAAGGAACTGAAGATAACTAAAGGAACAGCTGAGAATTTTTATCAGAAATTTTACTTTCTAGGTATTGTTTTTGAAAAAAAAACACTAAATATATAATTCTACAAAATAAAAAATAAATTCCCATCACATCAAAAAAGGTGAAAAGTGTATCTATGGGCTAAATCTAGGTCCTTTAATGTGGCCTACAAGGCCTTGTGAAGCCAGGGCCCTGCTTCATTCTCCAGTCCTCATTTTCAGGACTGGTCACAGGTCTTGATGCATGGCACCCACTAGAGTTCATGGTGTTCTCCAAGGTCAGGCAATTTTATGCTCCAGCTCCTCTTACCACCCAGGTGCTCAATTACATAAGCCTTGAAGTTGTAATTAGATAAATTATATACTCTCTAACCTCTGTTTCTTCTCCTTCCTCTGGATGTTGTGTCTATACATGTCAGAAGTCTGAGGACCAAATTAGTCATTTATATTATGTAATGTTTTGTCTAAGATTTAATAATCAAGCACTTAATGATTAAAGAGTTCTCAAGTGCAAAAAACTTGAAGGTTCAGTCTATTATCAATTAGTAATATCAGTTTTATTTGTGAATATTTGTTGTTGTTGTTGTCAGGTGCTGTCAAGTCAGTTCTCACTCATAGCGACCCCATGTATAACAGAACAAAACACTACCTGGTCCTGCGCCATCCTCACAATCCTGCTTGAGTGCATTGATACAGCCATTGTGTCAGTCCATCTCCTTGAGGGCTCCCCTCCTTTTCACTGACCCTCCACTTCATCAAGCATGTTGTCCCTTTCCAGTGACTGATTCCTCCTGATAACACCTCCAAAGTATGTGAGCCATAGTTTCGCCATCCTCACTTCCAAGGAGCACTCAGGTTGCACCTCCTCCAAGACAGATCCATTCATTTCCTAGGCAGTACACTATATTCAATATTCTTCGTTAACACCACAGTTCAAAGGTATCAGTTCTTCTTCAGTCCTCCCCATGCATTGTCAAGCTTTTGCATGCACGCACATGAGGCGATTGAAAACACCATGGCTTGGGTCATGTGCACCCCAGTCCTCAAGGTGACATCTTTGCTTTTCAGTACTTTAAAGAGGTCTTTTGCAGCAGATTTGACCAATGCAATACGACTTTTGATTTCATGGCTGATGCTTTCATGGGCATTGATCGTGGATCCAAGTAAAATGAAATCCTTGAGAGTTTCAATATTTTCTGTTTATCATAATGTTTTTTATTGGTCCAGTGGTAAAGATTTTGGTTTTCTATATGTTGAGGTGAAATCCATGTGATCGGCAGTAGTCATTGATCTTCATCAGTAAGTTCTTCGAGTCCTCTTCATTTTCAGCAAGCAAAATTGTGTCATCTGTATATCACTGGTTGTTAATGAGCCTTCCTCCAATCCTGATGCCCCGTTCTTCTTCATATAGTTCAGCTTTTCAGATTGTTTGCTCAGTTTACAGATTGAACAAGTATGGTGAAGGAATACAACCCTGAAGCACAATTTCCTGAATTTAAACCACACAGTATTTACTTTTCTGTTTGAAAAACTACCTCTTCATCTTTGTAGAGGTTCTAATGAGCACTGTTAAGTGTTCTGGAATTCTCATTTTTCTCAATGTTATTCATAATTTGTTATGATTCATACAGTCAAATGCCTTTGCATATTCAATAAAACACAGGTAAACATCTTCCTGGTATTCTCTGCTTTCTGTCAAGATCCAGCTATGCCTCATTTTACAGCCTCTTCTGAATCTGGCCTGAATTTCTGGCAGTTCTCTGTTGAGGTACTGCTGCAACCATTTTTTAATTATCTTTGGCAAAATTTTACTTGCATGTGATATTAATGACACTGTTTGATAATTTCCACATTCCCTTGTATCACCTTTCTTTAGAATGGGCACAAACATGGATCCCTTCCAGTCACTTGGCCAAGTAGCTGTCTTTCAAATTTCTTGGCATAGACAAGTGAGCAATTCCAGCACTGCATCCGTTTGTTGAAACATCTCAATTGGTATTCCATCAGTTCCTGGAAACTTGTTTTTCACCAAAGCTTTCAGTGCAGCTTGGACTTCTTCCTTCAATACCATCACTTCTTGATCATAAGCTATCTCCTGAAATTGCTGTCTACCAATTCTTTTTTTGTATCGACTGTGTATTCGGTCTATCTTCTTTTGATGCTTCCTGTATCGTTCTATATTTCCTATAGAATTCTTCAATATTGCAACTTGAGGTTAGAATTTTTTCTTCAGTTCTTTCAACTTGAGAAATAACAAGTGTCTTCTTACCTTTTGGTTTTCTAACTCCAGGTCTTTGTACTTTTCATTATAATACTTTTCTTTGTCTTCTCATGTTGTCCTTTGAAATCTGTTTACCTCTTTTACTTCATCATTTCTTTCATTTGCTTTAGCTACTCTTACATTCAAGAGGAAGTTTCATAGTATCTTTGATATCCATTTTGGCCTTTTCTCTTTTCTATCTTTTTAATGACTTTTTGCTTTCTTCGTGTATGATGTCCTTGATGTCATCTCACAACTCATCTGGTCTTCAGTTATTAAGGTGCAATGCATCAAATCTTTTCTTTATATGGTCTCTAAATTCAAGTGAGGTATACTCAAGGTTGTACTTTGGCTCTCGTGAACTTGTTTTAACTTTCTTCAGCTTCAGTTTGAACTTGCATATGAGCAACTGATGGTCTGTTACACAGCTCCTGGCCTTGTTCTGATTGATGATATTGAGCTTCTCCATCATCTCTTTCAACAGACATAGTCGATTTGATCCCTGTGTATTCTGTCTGGTGAGGTCCTCATGTATAGTCACTGTTACATTGTTGAAAAAAGGTATTTCCAATGAATATGTCATTGGTCTTGTAAAATTTTATCATGTGATCTTTGCCTTCATTTCTGTCACTGAGGCCAGGCCAAAATTATACTAAGTCATTAATAGGGCATGGCCTGACATTATCCATATAGTTTCAAGATCTATCAAAGTCTTTGCCAGGTGTATATTATAAAATGATAAACATAACATGGAAGAGATTAGCTGGGCAGCTGGAAAGTACTTGAATTTTATTACCTTCCCCCTAAATGCTGAAAAAGCATCTTATGGCAGGCCTTTGGAACACATAGAGAGAAAAACAGTCTATTGCCCTTATGGAAATGCACATACTACTTTTATGAATATTTTTAAATGCCTTATTTTATTTTTGTTGTCATTGAGAATGTACACAACAGAACATACACTGTGGTTAATTTGATCCCATATAGCTAGATCTTAAAAAAGCACAATACTCAAGGCAGACATTCTTTACTAAATAAGCTAAACTATCCAGGAAAACAACTTTTCTCTTCCAGACAGCACAGGTCTCTTCCTTGCTGTAGAGTTATTGAAAGTCATGTTCTTAGAGCTTTACAGACCTAGAGGCTAAGCCCAGCTTCTTCTACCCACTGGAGCAATTTGTACGTGAAACTTAACTTCACTGAGGTCCTATCTGTTCTCCTGTTAAATAGGCACAGTGATATTTTCCTTAAACCAAAAACCAAACCAAACCTGTTGTCGTCAAGTCAGTTCCAACTCACAGCGACCCTATAGGACAGAGTAGAACTGCCCCCATGGTATTTCCAAGGAGCACCTGGTGGATTTGAACTGCCAATCTTTTTGTTAGTAGTTGAACTGTTAACCACTCCACCACCAGGGTTTCCATTTTCCTTAAGGTATTGCCAAAATTATTTTATTTTTTGAATTTTGCTGTTGTGAGAATATACACAGCAAATTATACACCAATATGACTGCTTCTACGTGTACAATTTAGTGACACTGATTACATTCTTTGAGTTGTGCAACCATTCTCACCCCCTTTTCTGAGTTTCCCCCCCATTAACATAAACCCACTGACCCCTAAGGTTCTTATCTAATCTTCTGAGTTGCTGTTGTCACTTCGATCTCATATAGATAGTTCTTAAGTTGAAGGGAAAGAGTATCAAAGGAAAATGAGGAAAGACCATCTGGACTTGACAGAAACCTAGGAATGCTCCTTTCTTCCATCCGAGGTAGAAGCCCCACACTCTAACAACGATGCAAGTCAACTTCACCCTCCTGGCTCTTAATCTCCTCATCTGTCCATGTGGGGGTGGGACTAGATGATATCACAGGGTCTTTTCAGTTCTATGGTTTAGGAAAGTTATTGAAACTCCAATTCTATTGAATTATTTTCCTTTTTTTTAATTTCAAAGCTATAGTCAGATTTGTATAGATATCCTTCAAAGGCACTCTTCAATCAATAGACACGAAATCAGGGGAGCACCTCTAGCAATTACACTGCAGTAGCCATATTCTCTACAGCCTCAAGTCCAATTCCTATGTTATGCACAGAGAGCATTCTTTCTTTCTGCACTTAAATGAAAGAAGCAAACTGATGGGATGGGGAAAAAAGCATCTCTAGTTTTAAAAACCATCTTACTGTCCCAATTAGCATATATACATAAACATAAAATCATTCTTATATACAATGCCCAATTTATGGGTAGACATGCTATATGCAAATTCTTCTTTTAAGTGGGATGTTTTACATATTGATACATTTTATTGTTTTTCAATTACTGATTTATAGTTTTTGATGAAAAATTATTTGGAAAACATCCAGCCTCTTAATGGAAATAAGTATTAGAGTATTGCCGGGAGGGCTGATTTCATATTAAGAGAAAGAGAGGAAAGAGAAGGGAAAGGAATGGAGGGGAGCGAAGGGAGGGGAAGGGAAGAGGAGACTTTTCAGAGCCTTTAGCAGGACTGCCATTAACTTTATTCCCACGTAACTGAAAAGCACTAACAGTTGTGTTGTGTTATTTAATAAAACGATTTCTTTGCAATTAATTAATTTCTAACTTTATCTTGAAAGGGTGTGTAAATAAAAGAAACAAGAGTGACATTGGTGGAAATAAGTCAAATACATGCTTTTTATACTAGATATGTTTGAAAAGAAATGAGTGGAAATACTTAGGAACTCTTTATGCACCTAAACCTGTATGCACGAGGACACAAGAGAAAAAGGGCTGTGATTCCAAGTTGCAGTAAAACATCCAGGATTTCATAGGGTTATTAAGTATACCACACCATCTATTAAGTCCTGACCTTTGCCACAGAAACTTGGCATGAATTGTTCTCTTCAGGAAACAGACACAGCCAAAGAGCCTCTGGTTTCTGTTAGATTTATACAAAATATTGAGCTGATCAAACAGTGTTTATGGTAGCTGTCCAAATATAGACTGCAGAAAAACATGATAAATTACCCTTAAAAGGGAAAGGCTGAGTGATATTAATTAAGTGGTCCGAAAATTTAATTTCAATTAAACCATTCTTAATGAGCTTCCTGGTGATTAAGCAATTCTTCATTTTGTTTACCCTTTATTACTCCAAGAAAATCAGGAAAAATGCCATAATGATAAAGGAAATACCAAACATATCATAAAGACAGACATGCTCTTTGGAGGAGATTTTGTATACAGTGTAATTTTGCTGCTTTATATTCTTCAATGATAAACTTAGAATCTATCCAGCACTTACTATACCAGGTACACTGTTCGGTGGTATATACCTATAGATAGATAGATATACACCACGTGTGTGTGTGTATGTGTATACCCATACACCTATTGCCACTGAGTCACTTCCAACTCATAGCGATGTTACAGAGAAAAACAGTTCCACAGAGTTTTCTTGGCTGTACTTTTTATGGAAGAAGATCACCAGGCCTTTGTTACATTGTACCTCTGGGTGAGTTTGAACTGCCAACCTTTAGGTAAGCAATTGAGTGCAAATTGTACTACACGGGACCTTATAAATTATTTATTCATCTCATTCTATTTTCACTAGAGCCCTATGAGGTAACTAGCATTATTATCTCCACTTTCATATAAAGAAACTGAGGCACAAAGAGGTAAATAACATGCCACTAGTCTCACAGCCTCCCAGTGACTTCACCTGGAATATTTAGGTGGACCAAAAAGGCCCACCATGATCTGGTCCTGGACTCTTGAAAGCCAGCATTCCCCTCTCCTCAAACCTTGCATGTCACCCATATAAAATACTTCAGTCCATTGAACAAGACATACTCTCTCAGGTTTATCACTATTTCCTCCTCTCACTTGGCCTTTATCATCCATTAAAATGCAAGACAAATATGCTTCCTCCCAGAAGTTTTCTTCCTTGACTCCTCTTTCTACGTACTTCCAGAAATGCCTTATGGTTTTCTCTGTCACTGAACCTATCAAATGAATTATAAGTTATCTATTTATCTACTTTGAGCTAGAGAGTAGTTTTTCTCCTCTGTACCAGTTTTCATATTTCAAAATTACATAATACCACTGAATACTAAATTCACTTTAAATTTAACCTCAGCTTTGAGGATAAAAAAAGAAACATTACATAACAGATACATGTCAGTTGTAATATGGGTGCCTTCAGAAGCTGAAACACATTAAAAACATCCATCCCCCTCAAAAGGAAACATCACAATACAGTGAAAATACATAGAACCTGTTTGATAAAAAAAAAAAAATTTTTTTGATAGCATTTGTAAAATGAATAAATGAAAATTAAAGAAAAATAAATTATTTCAGCCATTATTTTCCAATGGTTATAAAAATCTTGAATAATTGTCTGATGGAAAATAATATTTGGTGGATTTATGCTTACATATAGAAGCTTTCAATTAATAGGCCAGCAATAATTATACCTTTTTTTCTTCTTATCGTTTTGAAATATAAAATATTGGGATGAATGTCATAACCTTTTGAAAAACTTGGAAAAAAAGAACATTTTGAAGTGCAAAAAAAAAAAAAAAGCTTTAATTAATATCTACCAAGCATCTAGACATCCAAATGAAGAATAGAATAAGGAAGAAGAATTAAAAAACTAACTAGATCTCTGGAAGCAAAGTGTATCTTAAAAATTCCTAGCTATAGTTAATTATTAGGGTTATATGTAACTTATAAGAATGTTGTTAGAGGAAGCTGGTTTTGCAAGAAGATATAAAGTAACTAGTTCATAGATCTTTTCACTGAGTGTCATGAGAGCAGGAATCAGTTCTTGGTTGCACCAGCAAATCTGCTTACAAAATCAGTCCTGCTCACGTATGTCAATACCCATCGTCAACATCTGTCATCGTCCCAGGAGAAGAAATAATTTCATGTTAATAGGTATTTATACTAAAGGCCTCCACATACTAGAGAAACCCACACACAAACACAAAAGGGCCAGTGTTCAGAGAAAGAGAATAGTCAATAATATTGTCCGTAATGATAAATCCTTCCTCACCAATGTGCCAAATCAATTAGGTTGACTTAACTGAGTCACCTTCCTCTAGCTCCCAAAAATGAGGAAATATTGACAGTAAGGGAGGTGACTCATAACCACAATAACACATTTCACAAACACACTCAAGAGTATGAGCCACGATTCATGAGATAACAACTATTTCTGTGTAGACCAAGCATTTTTCATAACTGAGAAGGCAGATTTTAAAGGAAGCTAAATTATCCAACACCTTCCTGGTCAATATGTAATTGTTTACCAGTATCGCTCTGGCTATTTAATCATTGGTTTAGTTCCAAGATGAGTCTTTCACTTCAAAATCTCAAATCAGGAAATCCTTCCAATTTCTTTTATTCTTTTTTGACTATATCCCTTTAAAATATTTTCCCCCACTGGTTTTAAATTATGAAATATTTCTTTTTTGGGCTTTACATGCTTTAAATATTTGAAGATATTGTTCTATACCTAGTACAAAACATTATTTACCTAAATACAAACATACTTGCTTAAATGATGAAGTAATTATCTAGAACCAAATGACGTGATTAAAATTATATTTCATGGGGGGCATAAAAATCTCTGTCCAACGTATAACATTTATAGTTACCATATTTTATTCAAACTATCTAAATTACTGTATATTTTTTAACATTTGAAATTAGAATAAACTTTGATGAAGTGGATTGTTTCCTTTTATTACTGTCTAGAAAACTTTTTTAAGAGGAATAAAAAAGGAAGAATATGAATCAAATATTGGCATTTCTATACACTTATCTCATGTTCATGGCCATTTTAAATTTTTAAAAATCTATAGTAGAGTCATGTTGTTGTTTTTAGGTGCCATTGAGTTGGTTCCAACTCATAGCAACCCCATGTATAACTGAACAAAGCACTGAGCAGTCCTGTGGCAGCTTCACAATTGTTGCTATGTTTGAGCTCATTGTCACAGCCACTGTATCAATCCATCTTGTTGGAAGTCTTCCTCTCTTTTGCTGACCCTCTAGTTTACCAAGCAAGGCGTTCTTTTCCAGGGACTGGTCCTTCTGATAACATGTCCAAAGATGTGAGGTGAAGTCTTGTCATCCTCCCTTCTTCCAAGACAGAGTTGTTTGTTCTTCTGGCAGCACATGGCATACCCAATATTCTTCATCAGCATCAGAAATTCAAAGGTATCAATTCTTAGGTCTTCCTTATTCATTGTCTAGCTTTCACATGCATATGAGGCAAATGAAAATACCATAGCTTGGGTCAGGTGCACCTTAGTCTTCAATGTGGCATCTTTAACGCTTTAAATAGGTCTTTTGCAATAGATTTGTCCAATGCAATTGTCATTTGATTTCTTCACTGCTGCTTTCATGTGTGTTGATGTGGATCCAATAAAATAAAATCCTTTACAACTTCAATCTTTTCTCTGTTTATCATGATGTTGCTTATTGGTCTAGTTGTATTTTCGTTTTCTTTATGTTGAGGTATAATCCATCCTGAAGGCCGTAGTCTTTGATTTTCTTCAGTAAGTGCTTCAAATCCCCTGCTTTCAGCAAGCAAGACTGTGTTATTTGCATATCGCAGGTTGTTAATCAGTCTTCCTCCAACCCTGATGCCACATTCTTCTTCATCTAGTCCAGCTTCTTGGATTATTTGCTCAGCATACAGACTGAATAAGTGAATGAAAGGATACAACTTGCACACATTTCCTGATTTTAAACCATGCAGTATTGCCTTGCTCTGTTTGAAAGACTGCTTCCTGATCTATGTACAGGTTCTGCATGAGCACAGTAAGTGTTCTAGAATTCCCATTCTTTGCAATGTTATCCATAATTTGTTAGGATCCACACAAATTTGTTTGCATATTCAATAAAACACAGGTAAACATCTTTCTGATATTTTCTGTTTTCAGCCAAGCTCCATCTGACGTCAACACTGATATCCCTAGTTTTAAGTCCTCTTCTGAATTCAGCTTGCATTTCTTGCAGTTCCCTGTTGATGTACTGCTACAACTGCTTTGGAATGAGCTTTAGCAAAATGTTACTCCCTTGTGATAGTAATGATATTATGCAATAATTACTGAATTCTGTTGGAACACCTTTCTTTGGAATGGGCACAAATATGTATGTCTTCCAGTAGATTGTCCAGGTGGCTATCTTCCAAATTTTTTGGCATAGACAAATGAGTGCTTGCTGTGTTGCATAGCAGAGTCATAAAGAAAAAAAAAAATCCATTGTCACTGACTCAAGTCCAACTCATAGTGACCCTATAGGACAGAGTAGAACTGCCCCATAGGGTTTCCAAGGAGTGGCTGGTGGATTTGAACTGCTGGCCTTTTGGTTAGCAGCCAAGCTCTTAGCCACTGTGCCACCAGGGCTCCAGAGGAGTTATAGTACATATTAAAAGATTCAACATTATAAATGAAAGAAACTGATTAGGTTTTAAAATGGACAGGGTAGAACCAATAGACAATGCAGTAATAATATTAATTCCTATGTATAGGCTTCTCTACATGAAGTCCATTTGCCCTTACAGATGGATTAAGCACTGCGCCCCAAGGCTCTGAACTATACAGGTAACATCAATGAGATCCTTTTCCCTCTGGCTTCCACTTGGATTAGGGCAATGAAAAACACTAGCAGGAAAACAGATATTAGACTGTAAATGTGGTAGTCTGAACAGTGCCCCACCAAAAAAAAGGTGTTAACATCTTAATTTCCAGAACCTGAGAATATACTACCTTACATGGCCAAAGGGATTTTGCAGATGTCATTAAAGTTAGACTCTTGAGATGGAGACCTTATTCTGGATTATTCTCATGGATTAATGTCAACACAAAGTTTTTCATACGAGAGAAGCAGGTGGGTCAGAGTCAGAGAGCAAGAGTGAGAGCTAGAGAAAGAAGGCAATGTGAGGACGGAAGCAGAGTTAGGAGGATCAGAAAGAGATTTGAAGCTCTTATGCAGCTGCTAGGTTTGATGATAAAGGAAGGGGCCATTACCCAAGGAATGCAGGTGTACTCTAGAAACTGGAAATGGCAAGAAAATAGATTCTCCCCTGATATCTACAACGGAACACAGTCCTGCCAACACCTTGATTTTAGCCCACTGAGACCCATGTCAAACTTCTGACTTATAGAACTATAGTATAATAAATTTTATTGTTTTAAGCCACTAAGTGGGAGGGATTTGTTACAGCAGCAATAGAAACCAATACAGAGAGTGAAGTCAGAGTATTCCTTTCCTCAGCAACCTCCTTGCATGGCTGCCACCAGCTGAGTGAGTTCTTCTACTAAAGTCCACAGCTTCTGTAGAGTGATCCTTGCCATGGAGTCAGCCTCTCTGGAATCCAATCATCACCCCAGCCCTTCCCTTTCAGGCCTGGAGATGTTTATGGTTTCCTTCACATCCCTTGTTAGTTTTTTAAACCTTGTCTAAACCTGTGTAAGTAAGCAAACTGTCCTTAATTACCCAATTTAAGAGCGTAACGTGTTTCCTACTGAGACCTTGACCGTCCTGCAGTATGAAATCTGTTAGAACACTGGGTCTTGAACAGAGACTATCCAGATTTGGTCCTGGCAAATTATTACTCCATGCATTTTATTTATGTGTCTATGATAGCATTTTTCTTATGGTGTCATTTTCATCTGTTTAACTTCATTCATTTAATATACATTTATCAGTTGACAGCTATAAGCCAGACTTTTTGCTGGTTACTAGGAATACAATGTTGAGCAAAAGCAGGCAAGGAATTGACCTAATGGAGCTAACGATTTTATGGGGGAAGGCAGACATTTATCAATAAATTACAAGATAAACATAATATTGCAACTACAAGTGTCATGGAGAGAGTGTGCTATAAAAACTTAGGAGAGAAACAGTTTTACTAGCCAGGAAGGCCAAGAAAGACTTCTCTGAGTAAGCAACACAGAAGTGAAGAGCTGAAGGATAAAGAAGTGGAGGAGGAAAGGTCATGTCAGGCAACAAAGAAGCATACACCAGAGTTCCACAGCAGGAAGAAACCTGGTGAGTACGAGAACTTAAAAGAAGACTGCAATAGTTGGAACAGAAAATGAAACAAAGGTGAGGCTAGAAATAAAGAAGGGTCACACCACTGAGAGATTATGTCAACTAGTTTTGTGTTTTTCCTAAGAGCAAAGGGAGATATTAAGTTTATATGTATTGAGAGTGTATCAGATGTGCAGCATTTTAATGTATTGAAGGTGATCTGATTTGTTTTGCAAACATCACTCTAGAAGTAAAATAGAGAACTCTTTGGAAGGAAATTGAATATACTCATTTACATATTTATTCAGTTAACCAGAAAAAATAATTGAGATTTTCACATGTGGTAAGTGCTCTTCCAGTTACTGGTAATATAGGGATGAGCTAGACAGACAAAAGGCCTGCATTATGGACCTGAAATTCTAATGGAGGAGTCTGGTAATTCAATAACTATTTATTGAGTAGTTACTATGTACCAGAGTGTGTTCTTGATATTGGAATAAATCAGTGACCAAAACAAACAAAAATTCCTGCCCTCATAGTGTACCTTCCAGTAACAATACATGAATAAATAATAAACTGTTAAATAACACCATAGAACTTCAGGGAGTGAAAGTGGAATAAAGAAAAAAAAAAAGAAGAGTGTTACAGAGTATGGTTACACAGATGTGGAGGACGTGATGGGCAGACAAGATATTAGATCATTGCTAAATAAAATAGGGAGTAGCTTATACAACAATTCAACGATTTGGTGATAGACACAAAGTAAAGGAGTAATATTTTGAAAACATTTAAGAGGAACAGTTGATAAGATTTGGCAGTGGATCTGTCATGGAAGTGGATAGAAAAGGGGGTTTTAAGTATAGTTGTTAGATGTCTGGTGTGATGTCATTCAAAGATAAGGGCATATTGGAAGAAGGTTATGGTTGAGTGGAAAGAACATTTGTTCATTTTTTTAATAGATTCAATTTGCACTACCTAGTTGGATATAGGAAACTCTGATGGCCTAGTGGTTAAGAGCTACAGCTGCTAAGCAAAAGGTAGGCAGTTCAAATCTACCAGGCGTTCCTTGGAAACTCTATGGGGCAGTTCTACTCTGTCCTATAGGGTTGCTATGAGTTGGAATCGACTCCATGGCAATGGGTTTGGTTTTGTTGGTTTAGTTGACATACAGTTTCACAGTTTGGAAAAGAGATCTGACCCAAAGATTTAAACCTGTGCATTTCCACATATAAGTTGTAAACAAAGTCAGACACATGAAGATTATCCACAGAGAGTACTCAGTGAGAAAACCTGTTGCCATCAAGTTCATCCCAACTCATAGTGACACTGTCGGACTGAGTAGAACTGCCCATAGGGTTTTAAAGAAGCAGCTGGTGGATTCAAATTGCCCACCTTTTGGTTCTCAGCCGAGCTTCTAACCACTGTGCCACCAGGGCTCCAAGAGGGCCTAGAATTGTGCCTAGAATAACTCTAACATTTAAATTCTGTGTAAACCCTGTTAACCTGCTGCTGTCGATTCTGACCCATAGTGGCCCTATAGGATGGAGTAGAACTGCCCCATAGGGTTTCCAAGGCTGTAATCTTTATGGAAGTAGACTACCATGTCTTTCTCCTATGGAGCTGCTGGTGGCCTTGAACCACCAACCTTTTGGCTAGCAGATGACTGCTTTAACCACTGCAGCATTGGGGCTCCTTAATTTCTAAGTAAAGGACAAATTTCCTAAGGAACAGAGAAAAGATGGACACAGAAGTAGGAGGAAAATTAAGAAAGTTCAGTGTCATGAATTCCAGGGAAAGAGAGAACTATAAATCTGTATGTCCTTCTGGAATAGGGGTGTGTTGAAGATAAGTTTATGCCATTTATATTTACAACCTGTCTCAGATACCAAGAAACAGCACAGTAGTAGGCATAAAGAAGGTATTGAAAAGTGATTTTTTAAAGAATATTTGTGTCAATATATCTACTTACTCAAACAGATTGACACCTCTACAGGAATGCTTTCATCCCAGAAGTACCACCAGGCACATTCATGGCAGACTCTCTCTTGCTATCTCTTTTTGAGCTGTTCCTTTTGCATACTGAAAAATAAAATATATTTAAGCAACATTAAATAGTTCTAAAAATTTACATTCAATAAGGCATAGAAGGAAACACTCATTTTGTTTTAAAACAATTTGCTGTTTTTAGAACTAAGCAATATGGAGACACTTGAATGACGGCAAAGAGGGTCCTCCTGATCACCATTATGCACAGTCTGGAACAAACTGAGTGGCAATAAAAGCAGGCTGTCTTTATGGTTCTTAAGTGCATGCTTTAGATTTGCTCTAAATTTCAATTAAGTAGATGAGGGCCTATGCTGCAATGCTAATGTTTTTTTTACATTAAAATGTTTATCCCCCCCCCCCGCCACCAAGTCTATTTTCATGAGCTGTTACAATAAAAAATAAATCTGAACTTCAAACCTATGGAAGAAATGCATTTTGTACACATAGGTAAACGAGCACAACAGCAAAGAGGAAGGCAGCATTCCTACTTTGAAAGAGTGCAGAAAATGGTGAGAGCTTGGGCAGTAAATCTTCATTTGGGTGAATTAATTGGTTAATTTACTCAGAGAGATGTCAGTTAGATAGATTTTTCAAAGAGCAGGAAAAAATTTAGGTATAAGATAAACTCCTGTCGAGTACAATTTCTTCAGCCAATTTCTTGATGTTTTGAAAAGATATTTTGCAATCTGCTTTCTTGTTTTCATTTTATTTTTGCGCTGGAATCCCAGATCAGATTTTACTAAGATTTTCTTTTATGCTATTTCTAGAAAGGGTGAACCAACCATTATAAACATGCAATAAACAGCCAACTTAAGTTGCCCTAAGGGCTGGGAAATATGAGATTCTTTGTGTCCATATGGAGAACTGAATTGTCCTAATCAGGAATGACTTCATCAGACTGAAACTCAAATTGGCTGAAAGGGAGAAACTGGTATAATAGTAGGTCAATTTTGTGCATTTCAGCCCACAGATTTCAGATTGCAATAAATTAAGAGATCTTTAAGGTTGCTTTTGCACAAAGTCAAGAGAAAAGTAGTTACTTGATTTGAAAAAAGCTATTATAACCAAGAAAAGGAAGTAAAGCAAGGAACTTTTTGCTCCACACCCAAGAAAATATACTTTGACATAACACCAAGAATTTGGATAGGGAATGGGGGCATATCAGAATGCTTGCATTTTAAAAGCATATTCTGTGGTTCACTACTCTCCTGGATTTTGCCCCTCAATTTCCAGCTATTCTGGTGTCTTCAAATTCCAACCTTTGTCTCCTCAGTCTAGTAAGAACGCAGCTTCCAGCTAAAAAAGCTCTTTTCCCTAGTGCTACCTCTAACTGAAAAATGTTCTCAGGGGAAAATCTATGATAAATTTGAAGCTTGCCTCATGTGCTTCACTTCCTTCGAGTATCACACCCCTGCTATACAAGGAGCCCTGGTGGCACAGTGGTTAAAAGCTATAGCTGCTCACCAAACAGTCAGAAGTTTGAATTCACCGGCAGCTCTTTGGAAGCCCTATGGGGCAATTCTGCTCTGTCCTATAGGGTCGCTATGTGTTGGAACCCACTGAACAGCAACAGGTTTTTTTTGTTGTTTTTTTGGATCATATACCAACTATTCCATTATGATCTCTCACCTTCTTTTTTAAAGGATATTTTTCATTTGATATGAAAAAGTTATTTTCTTTCAGTAGTTTGACAATATTTTCCAAGTTTCTTCAGTCTCCATTCTTTTGTTGTGGTTGTTGTTGAAAAACCAGCTGCTAGGAAAATCATTGCTTCTTTGAAAGATATTTCTTAGGATTTTTTTTTTTTTGATAAATCTTCCTTTTTAGCTGTCAGAATTTTTACTATGAGTGCCTAAGTGTGAGTTCCTTTTTTATTTATATTGATTCTGATTCTATAAGTTTTGTTGAATCTGTAGCTTAAAATATTTCTTTATTTTTGGAAAATTCTTAGGCATTATCTTCTCTAATATTGATTCTATCTTACTCTCCTCTCTTTCTGGGACTCCAATTACATGAATGTTAGACCTTCTATCTGCAATCCTTACTCCCTTTTCTCTATTTTTCATTCTTTGTCTCTTTGCTTTTCTTTGTGGGTATTTTCTTCAGTCTTATCTTCTAGCAGTGTCTAATCTGCTATTGAGCATTATCAAGTAAATTATTTTAGCTATTTTTTATTCTGTTCTAGAATACCTATTTTATATTTTTTTAGGTTTTTGCTGAAATTCTCAATTTTATCTTTTATTCCCTTCAAATTGTCAAGCATAGCTTGACGATTATATTATCTGGGTCCTCTGTGGTGTTCTCTGCAGTTTCTTTTGTTTATCTTGGTCATCTAACATGTTAGATTGTTTCCCTTATTATCTTTTAAGTACTTTGTATTGTACACAATAAAGTTTAAAAGAAATTTGAATCCTAAGTTGATGTTCACCTCCTCTGAGAGGATTTATATTGGTGTCTGATGGATGGCCAAGGGCACTAGAAATTTGAGGTTACACAACTTCAGGAATTAAGATGTTTGAAGAGTGAGTTTCAGTGCCCATGAGGACTAGTGTATTTCCAATTTACCGCTAAGAGACAGACACTCCAAAGGGGAAAATTATTATAAATGCCAGGCTATATTTCATTCCTCTCTATACTTCATTCCTCTTTCACATTTTAATCCCATTGCTTTTTTGGATTTCACATGCCTTCAAGCAGATGTTTATAAAAACTTTTTCTTTTTTTCCTTAGCTTTCATTTTTGTTCTCCATAGAAAGACTGGCCTGATTTACCCAGTAATAACTGGAATAGTAGGCCACGTTCATCACAGTAGGTTTATTTGGTCCACAGACCTGTCCATTGATCATGTCCCTAGTTTTCAAATGTATTTTTGGAATGGACATACTTAGAATTTGGACAAACGTTCACATAAGTTTCTTGACCTGCAGGGTAAAACCAAGTAGAAGTCCCTAAACTTCCTCTTCCAATATAGTAAATCAATAATGCATCCTGGGGGAATGGCAGGGATTAGCGCTATCTTCAAAATTTGATGCAGCCATAGTAGTCTCTACATAATTATCATATATCTCTATAATTATCATAAAAAAAACAAATTATCATAGTCCAATTTAATTCACAATCTGATCTGACTGATACAAAAACAGAATCAATCATGGTAGATAATAGTAGGCTACTGCAGACTTAAGCAATTAGTTGCCCTATTTGCAACTGCTGTGCTGAATGTCATGTCTATTTTAGAGCAAGTTAATACACTTTCGTTTACATTATATATAGCTGCTAATCAGGTGAATGTTTTCTTTTCCATACTATTAGAAGAAAAACCAAAATAATTTTTCATTCACATGAGGTAGACAACAATATATACACATGATTTTGCCCAAGGACTTCGCTAATTCTTCGGCTCTTTATCATAATATAGTGTGAAGGAACAAGAAGTACCTAGGCGTCTTGTGAAATATTACATTAATCACTATACTGGTAACATTATATGATCAGTCTTGATGAGCAAGAAGTGGCAAGTGCACTGAATACATTTATATGACACATGCACTCTAAAGAATGAGAGAGAAGCACAAGAAAGATTCAGAGACCTGCTACATTAATGATGTTGAAGTAAAAGACAAGATTTGCACCTTGCCCTTCATACTACTAAGAAAGAAGCAGACCACTTAGTAAACCTCCTTGAGATTTAGAGGCAGCATAAATTGCATTTGACAATACTGCCCTAACCCATTTATTGGAAAACACAAGAGGGATTTCCCAAAACAAGCCCCTGAAGTATAATACCTGTGGTGGAGAAAGTACCATGTGGGGCCTCTGGCAAATTCTAAGGATAAGGAGTTAAGGATATAATTCCTATAACTAAGAAATTATATTCACTACCTGTCTGTCAGTTTTTTGTACTGTGTTGGCTTGTGTGTTTCTGTGATGCTGGACATTATGCCACCAGTATTTCAAATATCACCAGGGTCACCCATGATGGACATATTTCAGGGGGGCTTCTAGACTAACAGACTAGGAAAAAAGGCCTGGTGATCTACTTCCCATAGTAGCCAATGAAAACCTTATGGATCGAACAGCATATTGTTTGATATGGTGCTGGAAGATGAGTCCCCTAGGTTGAAAGGCATTCAAAATACACACTGACCACTACAACGGACTTCCAAACATGTTGGCGATAATGAGGATGATGTGGGCCAGGCACCATTTTATTCTGTTGTTCGTGGGGTCTCCGTGAGTCCAAGCAAGCTCAACTGCAATTAACGAGGTTGTTATATATTTGAATTATTTGACATTTAGTATGGAGCAATGATATTTAAATTATCTAAATAAATTAAAAAAGTAATACACATGAAGAATGTGAGAATACAAATAAATGATAAAATTTGAAAAAAACACTGAAAGTAACCAAACAGGACTTCCAAATATCTCTAGCTCTGTCCACATATAAAATTATTGGAATTAAAATCTCAATGGGCAATTAAATACCAGATTAGATATAGCTGAAAAGAAAAGTAGAGAACTACACAGTCTACTCACACATCTGGAAACAGAGAAGAACAGCGCACCCAGCAAAAGGTAAGCACTTCTGCTTATTTTGCTGCACCCCAGCCCCCACGCAGGCTTAAGTGGCTCTTGATTTCCCTGGGCCTAAGAAGGGTCCTGCTGTGTAACCTTAGCCATTCTACCAGCCATGGAGAAGGAATTAATTAACAATTGGGGGAAAAGATAATCTGCCAGCTCCACTAACTTGAGAAGCTCAGGACAGAAGCAGCTCTTGTCCAGGCACAAATAGTCCACGGACTTTGAATACCTTTCATCCCTGCATGGACATCTGTGGGCCCATTTCAGGAGATTAGTCCCATGTAATTGCGACAGTGTATGTGCTTGAGATCTGACTTCAACTGTTTCAGATGTGCAGTGGAGAGATGAGTTTTTGATGTTTGACACTACTCTGCCTATTAAACAGGGTCCTCACCTACCCACATCAGGGGCCTGAGGACTGGTGGCCTAACCAACATCATCTTGCCACCCATGACAGGGGTGCAAGGATAAACGGTGCCTCCCAGTACTTACAACCAAAAGCATTGGGTACTCATGCTCCAGCTGTAGAACCCACCCCTGTGTGCTCTAGGGAACAAGGACATGCTTTCTTCACAAACACTTGGGGGCAGTTGTCAGCCACTTGCATTTGTTCAGAGTGTGACCCCTGCTGCAACCAGATACCTGGCCTACACCAATTGCCACACCCCCTCTAAGACTATAAGACAGACCCCGTACCACACACTTGATGACCAACTACCTGGTCACCTGAGCTGAATCCATACAAGAAAAGTGAATGCATTTCTAGGCTCACATACCTGGAAACAGCTCTAGCCATCTGGTGACAGTACATTAGAGCTTCCAAGGTGCAAATAATCCAGCTAGCTTGCTCAAGCAGCCTATTTGAGCATATCAAAACAAAGCAAAGCAAGAAGCTAGGATACAGTATGTAAACAAAATAAATTAATACAATGACTTATAGATGGCTCAGAGACAACGGTCAATACCAAGTCACATAGAGAAGCAGACCATGATCTCTTCAACAAGCTCTCAAAACAAAGAATCAAAGAATCTTCTGAATGAAGATGTATTCCTGGAATTATCAGATGTAGAATACAGATTAATATACAGAACTCTTCAAGAGATCAGGAAGGAGATCAAGCAAAATGCAGAACAAGCAAAGGAACACACAGATAAAGCAGTTGAAGAAATTAAAAAAGTTATTCAAGAACATAATGAAAAATTTAATAGACTGTAAGACTCCATAGAAAGACAGCAATCAGAAATTCAGATTAACAATAAAATTTCAGAATTAGACAACTCCATAGAAAGTCAGAGGAGCAGAATTGAGGAAATTGAAGGCAGAATTAGTGAGACTGAAGATAAAACAATTGGTACCAATATATTCTAAGAAAAATTAAGACAATAGAATTTAAAAAAATGAAGAAACCCTAAGAATCATGTCGGACTCTATCAAGAGAAATAACCTACGAGTGATTGGAGTACCAGAACAGGGAGGGATAACAGAAAATACAAAGAGAATTGTTGAAGACTTGTTGGCAGAAAACTTCCCTGATATTGTGAAAAACCAGAGAATATCTATCTAAGATGCTCATCGAACCCCTCATAAGGTAGATCTCAAAAGAAAGTCACCAAGAGGTATTATAATCAAACTTGCCAAAACCAAACATAAAGAGAGAATTTTAAGAGTGGCTAGGGATAAATACAAAGACACCTACAAAGGAGAATCAATAAGAATAAACTCAGACTACTCAGGAGAAACCATGCAGGCAAGAAGACAATGGGATGACTTATATAAAGCATTGAAAGAAAAATACACACTAGCCAAGAATTATATAACCAGCAAAACTGTCTCTCAAATATGAAGGTGAAATTAGGGCAATTCCAGATAAACAGAAGTTTAGAGAATTCATAAAAACCAAACTAAAATTGCAAGAAATACTAAATGGTGTTCTCTGGTTAGAAAATCAATAATATCAGATATCAACCCAAGACTACAACACAGGACAGAGCAACCAGATATCAATCCAGATAGGGAAATCACAAAAATAAATCAAGATTAAAAAAAAAATGTTCAAACAGGGAAACATTGATGTCATTATGTAAAAGATGACAAAACTAAAACAACAAAGAGGGACTAAAAAATGTAGTCATAGATCTTTCATATGGAGAGGAAGTCAAGGCGATATAAAGAAATAAAAATTAGGTTTAAACCTAGAAAAATATGGGTAAATATTAGGGTAACTACAAAGGACACTAACGATCCTACACATCAAAATAAAACACAAGAAAAACATAAAGGCTCAGCAACAACAAATAAGAGGAAAAGACAATATATAAACTACTCAGCACAAAAAAAGTGGAAAAAGAAACTGACAACAACACAAACAAAAAGACATCAAAATGACAGCACTAAACTCATACTTATCCATAATTATGCTGAATGTAAATATACTAAATGCACCAAAAAAGAAACAGTGGCAGAGTGAATAAAAAAACACAATCTGACTATATGCTGCCTACAAGAGACACACGTTAGACTTAAAGACACAAAGTAAAACTCAAAGGATGGAAAAAAAATGTATCAAGCAACAACAATCAAAAAAGAGCAGGAGGGGGGCGGGGCCAAGACGGCTGACTAGGTAAAAGCTACCTCGGATCCCTCTTGCAACAAAGGCTCAGAAAAACAAGTGAATCGATCACATACATGACAATCTACGAACCCTGACCATCAAACACAGATCTAAAGAGTTGACCTGAGTGACAGAGACTGAGAACGAGCAACCACAGGGAAGCAACAACTGTTTTCGGAGCCTGGAGCCAGCATCCCAGTCAGAAAACCTTGGCGCCGGGCTTTGGACTGGGTGCAGGGGAGCTGAGCACGGCATCCTGAGATGGCACAAACACGGGACACAGCCCTAGCCCCCAGAAGTGACCTTCGGGGAAGCCCATCCAGTGCACGCAGGCTGCGCAGCCACGTGGCTGAAAGGAGAAGTCACCAGGAGGCAGCGACTGGTTTTGGAGCCTGGAGTGCGGCGTCCCAGCTGGGGAATCTTGGCGCTGGGTTTTGGACTGGGAACAGAGGAACTGACCACGGCTTCTGAGACAGCACAAGCACAGGGCGCGGGCCTGACCCTCGGGGGCAATCTGGACCCAGCCAACGCACACAGGCTACACACCCCTAGGAAATCTCAGATAAAAGAGTCATCACCAAACAAGAAAAGTAACTTTGTCTACATTCCAGGGTGCTACTCTCTCCTATCTAACTGATCCCTCCCCTCCCCTTCCCAGGTGGCTTCATTAAAATTGGATTTCCTGAGCTGGAGAATGAAGTGTTCTGTGGTTTTTATTTATTTATTTATTTATTTGGTCTTTTCCTAACCCATTCTCCTGGTCTGAGAGAAGCAGCTACAAAAAACCCAGGGACCAAAAATCCTTCCCTGACTTCCCAAAATTGGACTAAAAATACAGAACCAGCTCCAGCCAAGCATATGAGATCCACAGTCTTGGGCTTTCATCCCTACAGGCAACAAGGTGGCTATTATAATGCAAAGGCAATTCTGATAGGGATCTGACTGTAATTGTTTTAGCAGATTACCGGAAAGACAAGTTTCCCAGGTCTGATATCTCTGCATAGTCAACAGAGCCCTCACTGACCCATAACAGGGAACTGAGGGCTGAAGCTCCCCCCAGACCATCTAGCCTCCTGCCTTAGGGGTCTGAGGATGGTGACACCTACCAATCTGTAGAGGTACATACATTGGGTGCCTAAGGTACAGCTGCAGAGCCCACCCACCAAGGTGCTTTAGGAATAGAGACACACGTATCTCACTGGCACTTGGGGGAACCCTGTCAGCATCCTGCCCCCCGCCCCAGAGTGTGACCCCCTGCTGCTACTAGAATCTGGTGCACACAACTATCACCACTACTCCTCTAGGTGGATAGGTGACAGTCTGCACCACACACTTGGTGACCGAAAATCAGATTCTACTCAAGAATAGTGAATGGACTCTTAGGCTTATATATCTGGTAACAGCCCAAACCAGCTGGTAATAGGACATAAGTGACTCAAGGGCTACAACAATCAAGACAGAGCAATCTAGTAGCCCATCTACGTATATTGAAAGAAAACAAAACAAGATAAGACTCAGTGAGCAAATATAGAATAAATCATTACAATATCTTATAGATGGCTTGGAGACAGCAGTCGATATCAAACCATGTAAAGAAACAGACCATGATTGCTTCTACAACTCCCCAAACTAAAAATCAAAATCTTTCCCAAATGAAGATACAATCCTGGAATTGCCAGATGCAGAATATAAAAAACTAATTTACAGAATGCTTCAAGACATCAGGGACGACCTCAGAAATGAAATAAGGCAATCTACAGAAAGAGCCAAGGAACACACTGATAAAGCAGTTGAAGAAATCAAAAACATTATTCAAGAAAATAGTGGAAAAATTAATATGCTGCAAGAATCCACAGAGATACACCATTCAGAAATCCAAAAGATTAACAGTAAAATTACAGAATTAGACAACTCAATAGGAAGTCAGAAGAGCAGAATCGAGCAATTGGAATGCAGAGTGGGGGACCTGGAGGACAAGAAAATTGACACCAATATATTTTTATAGCTGGGAAAAAATCACATAAAAGAATTTAAAAAAATGAAGAAACTCTAAGAATCACGTGGGACTCTATCAAGAAGAATAACTTGCGTGTGATTGGAGTTCCAGAACAGGGAGGGATAACAGAAAATACAGAGAGAATAGTTGAAGATCTGTTGGCAGAAAACTTCCCTGACATCATTAAAGACGAAAGCATATCTATCCAAGACGTGCATCGAACCCCATATAAGATTGAGCCAAAAAGGAAAATCACCAAGACATATTATCACCAAACTTGCCAAAACCAAAGAGAAAGAGAAAATTTTAAAAGCAGCCAGGGATAAAAGAAAGGTCTCCTACAAAGGAGAATCAATAAGAATAAGTTCAGACGACTCAGCAGAAACCATGCAGTCAAGAAGGCAATGGGATGACATATATAGAGCACTGAAGAAGAAAAACTGCCAGCCAAGGATCATATATCCAGCAAAACTCTCTCTCAAATATGAAGGTGAAATTAAAACATTTACAGATAAACACAAGCTTAGAGAATTTGCAAAAACCAAACCAAAGCTACAAGAAATACTAAAGGAAATTGTTTGGTCAGAAAACCAATAACATCAGATACCAGCACAACACAAGGTCACAGAATAGAACATCCTGATATCAACTCAAATATGGAAATCACAAAACAAAATAAGATTAATTTTAAAAAGAAAAAAACTCTCAAAACAGGGAATCATTGAAGTCATTATGTAAAAGATCACAATAATCAAAAAGAGGGATTAAATACAGGAGGCATAGAACTGCCATATGGAGAGGAAAACAAGGTGATACAGGACAATACAAGTTAGGTTTTTACTTAGAGAATTAGGGGTAAATATTAAGGTAACCACAAGGAGGTATAACAATTCCATAACTCAAAATAAAAACCAAGAAAAACATATCCACTCAGCAAACATAAATTCGACTACTACGAAAATGAGGAACAAACAATTTACAAAGAAAAACGTCTCAGCACAAAAGAGTAAGTGGAAAAATGAAATTGTCACAACACACACAAAAAGGCATCAAAATGACAGCACTTGCTTACTCCCATTTTAAAAATGGGATCCAATTTTCCATAGATGACATCACATTCTCTATTTCACAAAATATTAGAAGCATCAAGGTCATTTTGTCACTAAATAAATCCATACATTATCTTTTCAGTGGCTGCATGGCATTCCCTTAATGTTTTCCTTAGACCAGGCTCACAAAAGAAATCCTATTCTTGATGCCATTTAATTAGTGTGCTATCCTACACTTTTACCCTTTAGGTGGCATTGTAGTAACACTTGTACTTTGTATTTATTATGAAATGTACAAGGTTTGGCCTACTTGGTTATCTATAATTACGCTGAATGTAAGTGGAAAAAATGCACCAATAAACAGACAGAGAGTCTCAGACTGGATAAAGAAACACGATCTGTCTATATGCTGCCTACAAGAGACACATCTTAGACTTAGAGACACAAACAAACTAAAACTCAAAGGATGGAAAAAAATATATCAAGCAAACAATAAGCAAAAAAGAAGAGGAGTAGCAATATTAATTTCTGACAAAATAGACTTTAAAGTTAAATCCACCACAAGGATAAAGAAGGACACCACATAATGATTAAAGGGACAATTGACTAGAAAGATATAACCACATTAAATATTTATGCACCCAATGACAGGGCTGCAAAATACTTAAAACGAACTTTAACAAAACTGAAAAGTGAGATAGACACCTCCACAGTTATAGTAGGAGACTTCAACACACCACTTTCAGTGAAGGACAGGACTTCCAGGAAGAAGCTCAATAGAGACATGGAACACATAATTCCTACAATCAACCAACTTGACCACGTTGACTTATACAGAACACTCCACCCAACAGTTGCAAACTATACTTTTTTTTCTAGCGCACATGGAACATTCTCCAGAATAGACTACATATTAGGTCATAAAATAAACCTGTGCAGAATCCAAAACATCGAAATATTACAAAGCATCTTTTCAGACCACAAGGCCATAAAAGTGGAAATCAATAACAGAAAAATCAGGGAAAAGAAATCAAATACTTGGAAACTGAACAATACCCTCCTGAAAAAAGACTAGGTTATAGAAGACATTAAGGAGGGAATAAAGAAATTTATAGAATGCAACGAGAATGAACACACTTCCTATCAAAACCTCTGGGACACAGCAAAAGCAGTGCTCAGAGGCCAATTTATATCGATAAATGCACAAATACATAAAGAAGAAAGAAACAAAATCAGAGAACTGTCCCTACAACTTGAACAAAAAGAAAGTGAGCAACAAAAGAATCCATCAGGCCCGAGAAGAGAATAATAAAAATTAGAGCTGAAATAAATGAATTAGAGAACAGAAAAACAATTGAATTAACAAAGCCAAAAGCTGGTTCTTTGAAAAAATTAACAAAATTGATAAACCATTGGCTAGACTGACTAAAGAAATACAGGAAAGGAAACAAATAACCCGAATAAGAAATGAGATGGGCCACATCACAACAGACCCAACTGAAATTAAAAGAATCATATCAGATTATTATGAAACATTGTACTCTAACAAATTTGCAAACCTAGAAGAAATGGATGAATTCCTAGAAAAACACTACCTACCTAAACTAACACAATCAGAAATAGAACAAATAAATAGACCCAGAACAAAAAAAGAGATTGAAACTGTAATCAAAAAACTCCAAAAAAAAAAAACGCCCTGGCCCGGATGGCTTCACTGCAGAGTTCTACCAAACATTCAGAGAAGAGTTAACACCACTACTACTAAAGGTATTTCAAAGCATAGAAAATGATGGAATACTACCTAACTCATTCTATGAAGCCACCATATCCCTGATACCAAAACCAGGTAAAGACACCACAAAAAAAGAAAATTACAGACCTACATCTCTCATGAACATAGATGCAAAAATCCTCAACAAAATTCTAGCCAATAGAATTCAACAACATATCAAAAAAATAATCCACCACTACCAAGTGGGATTTATACCAGGTATGCAAGGCTGGTTTAATATTAGAAAAACCATTAATGTAATTCACCATACAAAAAAAACAAAAGACGAAAACCACATGATCTTATCAATTGATGCAGAAAAGGCATTTGACAAAGTCCAACACCCATTCATGATAAAAACTCTCAGCAAAATAGGAATTGAAGGAAAATTCCTCAACATAATAAAGGGCATCTACACAAAGCCAACATCACTCTAAATGGAGAGAGCCTGAAGCATTTCCCTTGAGAACGGGAACCAGACAAGGATACCCTTTATCACCGCTCTTACTCGACATTGCGCTAGAGGTCCTAGCCAGAGCAATTGGGCTAGACAAAGAAATAAAGGGCATCCAGATTGACAAGGAAGAAGTAAAATTACCTCTATTTGCAGATGACATGATCTTATACACAGAAAACCCTAAGGAATCCTCCAGAAAACTACTGAAACTAGTAGAAGAGTTTGGCAGAGTCTCAGGTTATAAGATAAACATACAAAAATCACTTGGATTCCTCTACATCAACAAAAAGAACATCAAAGAGGAAATCACCAAATCAATACCAATCACAGTAACCCCCAAGAAGATAAAATACTTAGGAATAAATCTTACCAAAGATGTAAAAGACCTATGCAAAGAAAACTACAAAGTACTAGTGCAAGAAACTAAAAAGGACCTACATAAGTGGAAAAACATACCTTGCACATGGATAGGAAGACTTAACATAGTAAAAATGTCTATTCTACCAAAAGCCATCTATACATACAATGCACTTCTGATCCAAATTCCAATGTCATTTTTTAATGTGATGGAAAGACAAATCACCAACTTCATATGGAAAGGAAAGAAGCCCTGGATAAGTAAAGCATTATTGAAAAGAAGAAGAAAGTGGGAGGCCTCATTCTACCTGATTTTAGAACATATTATACAGCCACAGTACTCAAAACAGCCTGGTACTGGTACAACAACAGCACATAGACCAATGGAACAGAATTGAGAACCCAGATATAAATCCATCCACATATGAGCAGCTGATATTTGACGAAGGCCCAGTGTCAGTTAATTGGGGAAAAGATAGTCTTTTTAACAAATGGTGCTGGCATAACTGGATATCCATTTGCAAAAAATGAAACAGGACCCATACTTCACACCATGCACAAAAACTAACTCCAAGTGGATCAAAGACCTAAACATAAAGACTAAAACGATAAAGATCATGGAAGAAAAAATAGGGACAACCTTAGGAGCCCTAATACAAGGCATAAACAGAATACAAAACATTACCAAAAATGACGAAGAGAAACCAGATAACTGGGAGCTCCTAAAAATCAAACACCTATGCTCATCTAAAGACTTCACCAAAAGAGTAAAAAGACCACCTACAGACTGGGAAAAAATTTTCAGCTATGACATCTCCGACCAGCGCCTGATTTCTAAAATCTATATGATTCTGTTAAATCTCAACCACAAAAAGACAAGCAACCCAATCAAAAAGTGGGCAAAGGATATGAACATGCACTTCACTAAGGAAATATTCAGGCAGCTAACAGATAGATGAGAAAATCCTCTTGATCATTAGCCATTAGAGAAATGCAAATTAAAACTACGATGAGATTCCATCTCACTCCAGCAAGGTTGGCATTAATCCAAAAAACACAAAATAATAAATGTTGGAGAGGCTATAGAGAGATTGGAACTGTTATACACTGCTAGTGGAAATGTAAAATGGTACAACCACTTTGGAAATCTATCTGGCGTTTTCTTAAAAAGTTAGAAATAGAACTACCATACAACCCAGAAATCCCACTCCTCGGAATATACCCTAGAGAAATAAGAGCCTTTACACGAACAGATATATGCTCACCCATGTTTATTGCAGCTCTGTTTACAATAGCAAAAAGCTGGAAGCAACCAAGGTGTCCATCAGTGGATGAATGGTTAAATAAATTATGATGTATCCACACAATGGAATACCACGTATCAATAAAGAACAGTGACGAATGTGTGAAACATTTCATAACATGGAGGAACCTGGAAGGCATTATGCTTAGTGAAATTAAAAAAAAAAAATTAGTCAGAGGCAAAAGGACAAATATTGTATAAGACCACTATTATAAGATCTTGAGAAATAGTATAAACTGAGAAGAACACACACTTTTTTGGATATGGGGGGGAGGGAGGGAGGGTGGGAGAGGGTTATTTACTGATTAGTTAGTAGATAAGAACTACTTTAGGTGAAGGGAAGGACAATACTCAATACATGGAAGGTCAGCTCAACTGGACTGGACCAAAAGCACAGAAGTTTTCAGGATAAACTGAATGCTTCAAAGGTGAGCAGAGCAAGGGCGGGGGTCTGGGGACTATGGCTTAAGGGGACTTCTAAGTCAATTGGCAAAATAATTCTATTATGAAAACATGCTGCATCCCACTTTGAAGTGTGGCATCTGGGGTCTTAAATTCTAACAAGCGGCCATCTAAGATGCATCAATCGGTCTCAACCCACCTGGATCAAAGGAGAATGAAGATCACCAAAGTCACACAATAACTATGAGCCCAAGAGACAGAAAGGTCCACATGAACCAGAGACTTACATCATCCTGAGACCAGAAGAACTGGATGGTGCCCAGCCACAACTGATGACTGCCCTGACAGGGAGCACAACAGAGAACCCCTGAGGGGGCAGGAGAACAGTGGGATGCAGACCCCAAATTCTTATAAAAAGACCATACTTAATGGTCTGACCGAGACTAGAGGAATCCCGGCAGTCATGGTCCCCAAACCTGTTGGCACAGGACAGGAACCATTCCCGAAGACAACTCATCAGACATGGAGGGACTGGACAATGGGTTGAAGGGAGATGCTGAGGAAGAGTGAGCTACTTTTATCACGTGGACACTTGAGACTGTGTTGGCGTCTCCTGTCTGGAGGGGAGATGGGAGGGTAGAGAGGCTTAGAAACTGGCAAAACGGTCACGAAAGGAGAGACTGGAAGGAGGGAGTGGGCTGAGTCATTAGGGGGAGAGTAAATGGGCATATGGAGTAAGGTGTATATAAGCTTATATGTGACAGACTGACTTGACTTGTAAACTTTCACTTAAAGGACAATAAAAATTATTTTTTTAAAAAATCACTTTTTGTGTAAAACTATATATAAAATAAAGACATTTTTATGTGTTAAAAAAAAGAGCAGAAGCGGGAATACTAATTTCTAACAAAAAAAGGTTTAAAGTTGAATGCAACACAAAGGATAAGGAAGGACACTACATAATGATAAAGGGGACAACATAGCAGGAGGATATAAGCATATTAAATATTTACGCACCCAATGACAGGGCTTGAAGATACACAAAACAAACTCTAACAGCATTGAGAGCTAAGATAGGCAGCTCCACAATTATAGTAGGAGTCCAGCACACCACTTTCGGTGAAGGACAGAACATCCAAAAAGAAGCTCAATAAAGACACAGATGATCTAAATGCTGCAATCAACCGACTAGACCTCATAGACATATACAGAACACTGGGCCCAACAGCAGCCAATTAAAATTTTTTTTCAATGCCCATGGAACATTCTCCAGAATAGGCCACATATTGGGTTATAAAACAAGCCTTAACAAAATCCAAAACACTGAAATATTTCAAAACATATTCTCTGACCATAAAGCTATAAAAGTAGAAATCAATAACAGAAAAATCAGGGAAAAGAAATCAAACACTTGGAAACTGAACAGCACCCTGTTCAAAAATGACTGGGTTATAGAAGAAACTAAGGGCAGAATAAAGACATTCATAAAATTCAATGAGAATAAAAACACTTCCTAACAGATCCTTTGGAACACAGCTAAAGCAGTGCTCAGCTGTCAATTTATAGCAATAAATGCACACATCCAAAAACAAGAAAGGGCCAAAATTCGAGAATTATTACTACAACTTGAGCAAATAAAAAAAGAGCAACAAAAGAAACCCTCAGGCACCAGAAGAAAGCAAGTAATAAAAATTAGAGCAGAATTAAATGAAATAGAGAAGATAAAAACAATTGAAAGAGTTAACAAAACCAAAAGCTGGTTCTTTGAAAAAATTAACAAAATTGATGAACCATTGGCCAAACTGACAAAAGAAAAACAGGAGAGGAAACAAATAAACTGAATAATATGATGGACAATATCATAGCAGACCCAATGAAATTAGAAGAATCATATCAGATTCCTATGAAAAATTGTACTCTAACAAATTTGAAAACCTAGGAGAAATGGGTGAATTTCTAGACGCACACTACCTACCTCAACTAACACAAACAGAGGGAGAAAAACTAAATAAATCCATAAAAAAAGAAGAGATTAAAAACTCCCAACAAATAAATGCCCTGGCCCTGGTGGCTTCACTGGAGAGTTCTACCAAAGTTTCAAAGAGTTAACACCACTACTATTAAAGGTATTTCAGAGCATAGAAAAGGATGGAATACTCCCAAACTCATTCTACAAAGCCAGCATATCCCTGATACAAAAGCTAGATAAAGGCACCACAAAAAAAGAAAATTACACACCTGTATCCCTCAGAAACTTAGATGCAAAAACCCTCAGCACAATTCTAGCCAATAGAATTCAACAACATATCAAAAAAAGAATTCGTCATGATCAAGTGGGATTCATACCAGATATGCAGGGATGGTTCAACATTTAGAAAAGCAATCGATGTAATCCATCACATAAATGAAACAAAAGACAAGAACCACGTGATCTTACCAATTGGTGCAGAAAAGGCATTTGACAAAGTCCAACACCGATTCATGATAAAAACACTCAGTAAAATAAAAATAGAAGGAAAATTCCTCAACATAATAAAGGGCATTCACACAAAGCCAACAGCCAACATCATCCTAAAAGAAGAGAGTCTGAAAGCATTCCCCATGAGAACGGGAACTAGACAAATATGCCCTTTACCACCACTCTTATTCAACATTGTGCTGGAGGTCCTAGCCAGAATAGTTAGGCTAGATAAAAGGAATAAAGGGCATCCAGATTGGTAAGGAAGAAGTAAAAGTGTCTCTATTTGCAGAGGACATGATATTATACACACAAAACGCTAAAGAATCCTCAAGAAAACTACTGAAACTAATAGGAGAGTTCAGCAGAGTATCAGGATACAAGATAAACATACAAAACTTAGTTGGATTCCTCTACACCAACAAAGAGAACATCAACGAGGAAATCATCAAATCAATACCATTTACAGTAGCCCCCATGAAGATAAAATACTTAGGAATAAGTCTAACCAGAGACATAAAAGACCTATACAAAGAAAACTACAAGACACTACTGCAAGAAACCAAAAGAGACCTACATGAGTGGAAAAGCATACCTTGCTCATGGATGGGAAGACTCAACATTGTAAAAATGTCTATTCTACCAAAAGTGATCTATAGATACAATGCAATTCCAATCCAAATTCCAACAATATTTTTTAATGAGTTGGAGAAACAAATAATCAGCTTCATTTGGAAGGGAAAGAGGCCCCAGGTAAGTAAAGCATTACTGAAAAAGAATAAAGTGAGAGGCCTCACACTACCTGGTTTTAGAACACATTACACCGCCTCAGTAGTCAAAACAGCCTGGTACTGGTACTACAACAGATACATAGACCAATGGAACAGAATTGAGAATCCAGACATAAATTCATCCACATATGAGCAGCTGATATTTGACAAAGTCCCAAAGTCTGTTAAGTGGGGAAAAGACAGACTCTTTAACAAATGGCACTGGCATAACTGGACATTCATCTGCAAAAAAAATGAAACAAGACCCATACCTCACACCATACACAAAAACTAACTCAAAATGGATCAAAGACCTAAAATCTAAAGCAAAAAAATCATAGAAGAAAAAATAGGGACAATGCTAGGAACCCTAACACATGGCATAAACAGTATAAAAAAATTACTAAAAAAAAAAATTACTAACATTACTAACAATGCACAAACAACAGAAGAGAAACTAGATAACTGGGAGCTCCTAAAAATCAAACACCTATGCTCATTCAAAGATTTTACCAAAAGAATGAAAAGATTACCTACAGACTGGGAAAAAGTTTTAGGCTATGACATTTCCTATCAGCGTCTGACCTCTAAAATCTACATGATACTGCGTAAACTCAACAACAAAAAGATAAATAGCCCAATTAAAAAATGGGCAAAGTGTGTGAACAGGCACTACACCAAAGAAGACATTCCTAACAGACATATAAGGAAATGCTCACAATTATTAGCCATTAAAGAATGCAAATCAAAACTACAATGAGATACCATCTCACTCCAACAAGGCTGGTGTTAACTCAAAAAACACAAAATAATAAATGTTGGAGTGGTTGTGAATAGACTGGAATACTTATACATTGCTGGTGGGAATGTAAAATGGTACAACCACTTTTGAAATCGATTTGGCGCTTCCTTAAAAAGCTAGAAATAGAACTACCATATGATCCAGCAATCCCACTCCTTGGAATATATCCTAGAGAAATAAGAGCCTTTACAAGAACAAATATATGCACACCCATGTTCACTGAAGCACTGTTTACAATATCAGAAAGATGGAAGCAAACAAGGTGCCAGTCAATGGATGAAGGGATAAATAAATTATGGTATAGTCACACATTGACAAAGAATAATGATGAATCCATGGAACATTTCATAACATGGAGGAATCTGGATGGTATTATGCTCAGTGAAATTAGTCAGTTGCAAAAAGACAAATATTGTATAAGACCACTATTATAAGAACTCGAGAAACAGTTTAAACAGAGAAGAGACTATTTTTTGATGGTTACGAGGGTAGGGAGGGAGGAAGGGAAAGGGGTGTTCACTAATTAAGTAGTGGACAAAAACTATTTTAGGTGAAGGGAAAGACAACACACAGTACAGGAGAGGTCAGCACAACTGGACTAAAAACAAAGAAGTTTCCTTAATAAACCGAACACTTTGAATGCCAGCGTAGCAGGAGTGGGGGCCTGGGGATCATGGTTGCAGGGAACATCTAGGTCAACCGGCACAAAAAAATCTATTAGAAAACATTGTGCATCCCACTTTGGTGAGTGGCGTCTGCGGTCTTAGAAGCTAGTAAGTGGCCATCTAAGATGCATCAATTGGTCTCTACCCACCTGGAGCAAAGGAGAATGAAGAACACCAAAGATACAGGGTAATTATGAACCCCAGTTTTTTTTTCAGAGACAGAAAGGGCTACATAAACCAGAGACTACATTAGCCTGAGACCAGAAGAGCTAGGTGGTGCCAGCTATAACCAGTGACTGCCCTGATGGGGAACACAACAGAGAATCCCTGAAGGAGAGGAGAGCAATGGGATGTAGACCTCAAAATCTCATAAAAAGACCAGACTTAATGGTCTGACTGAGACTAGAGGGACCCCGGAGGTCATGGTCCCCGGACCTTCTGTTGGCCCAAGACTGGAACCATTCCCAAAGCCAACTCTTCAGACAGGGATTTGACTGGACAGAAAATGATGCTTGTGAGGAGTGAGTTTCTTGGCTCAAGTGGACACATGAGACTATGTGGGCAGCTCCTGTCTGGAGGCGAGATGAGAAGGCAGAGGGGCTCAGAAGCTGACTGAATAACCAAGGGGAAGACAGGGTGTAGAGAAGTGTGCTGTCTCATCAGGGGGAGAGCAGCTAGGAGTACATAGCAAGGTGCATATAAATTTTTGTACGAGAGACTGACTTGATTTGTAAACTTTCATTTACAGCACGATAAAAAAAACTTTAAAAAAGATTAAGCTTTATGGTAAATAAAGATTTTATAAAGATTTTATGGTAAAAAATCTATATGAACAGCAAAAATGTTGGCTGTGCATTTTATCCTGTCATAAATTCTAATGAAAATCTGTGAATATATACACCATGACCAAAAGGAGCACAGATTTAGCACAGGGAGTGTGACATAAGGAATGAACAAAGTGTTATATGAGACACTCTAAAACAGATTACAAGATATAAAAAATCTGTAAGAAAACTGAAATATGAACAAAAGTGTTTTATTTAGGACTTTGGCCCAAACAGATGCCTTGTGAAAACTCATCTTCTTAAGAAAGAAATGAAAATAAATATAAAAATAGATTTTAAACCCATATTTTTATATCAAAAGGGAAATTCAAATATATTTTGTTAGGATTATAGAGTTTTTTCATATTTTTTTATGTTGGTTCTGTGAAGAAAACTACAGCGATGGAAGAGGAATGCGGAGAAAGTACAGCCTGCCTCTATAGGTCAGAGATGTGAGTTCTGGGTGGGCAAAAAAACAAACCCAGTAACTACAAGTAACTCAATAATTCATAATTGAAAAACCAGTAACTACAAGTATTGGAAAAGAAAGAACATAGAACTGTGTTACCACCATTTGTCATCATCAGAAAATACTGTAGAAAAGTCAACAAAATGAAAACAAAACACATTTCAAACAGAAGCTGAAAAGTTGTATTTGACAGAGGGTGAAACACATAAACTAAAGGCTCTTTAAGGAGAAATGAGTTGGAATCGACTCTACGTGTCAAGGGGTTTTTATTGTTTGTTCGTTTTTCTCTTTGGTAGCACAATTGCTCAGGGCTCTGCTGCTAACCAAAAAGGTCAGTGCTTTGCAGGAGAAAAGACCTGCCAATCTGCTCTGGTAAAGGTTACAGCCTAGGAAACTCTATGGAACAGTTTTACTCTGACATGTAGGGTTGCTGTGAGTCAGAATCAGTTCAAAGGGACACAACAACAACTCTATCAAATCATTTGTATGATAAGGAGGGGAGAAAAGAGTCCACATTTAAAAGAGTGGTAAGAACTTCTTAATTAATGCATTATTTTACAAAATATTTTACTTAATTTAAAACCAATAGCAGAGACTTTTAAAATAAATGTAATATATGTATATGTATTTTTTTTTTATACATGTATACCTGGGTTTAATGAAAAATAGAAAAATCTCAAAATTGTAGAGGTTTTATGCTTGAGTAGAGGCTTGCCAGTAAAGTGATTATGTTACAAATTCTTACCCAGGAAGCACTCAAAAGGCAGAATATGATATTTGTAAAATATCTATTTTTAAAAATGTTTAAATACAGATATGAGCTTAGACAAAAAGATTTTTTTTTTTAATATATATATAAAAAAGACATGTGAAATACACAATTACCTATCAGGTCAACATATTCTGTGCCTTCCTCCTTTCCGTAATAAAAACATATGAATTTATTTTTTCAAAGGTAGAGAGGATGAGTAGGGGAGAAAAGGAGTTAAAGAGGTTTGTTTCATGTTTAAAGAGATAGAACATCGTGGGCTGGCTAGGAGCCATCAAGTAAAAAATAGACAGCAAAGTACACCTAGGGGAGCAGAAAGAATGCTTCCTGTGTTAGTCAAATAAGCAGGATACCAAGAACAGCACAAAAAAGGCCATTTGAGTCCACACAGAGGTGTCAGTCCCAAACAGGGATAAAACCTTAAAAAAAAAAAAAAGTGTTAAGCAACTGAGTGTTGGCTGGGAGAAGAGAGAAAGGTGAAAATAAATGTAGCTAGCTCAGACCTAAAACCTATAGTAGGCCGTGTGCCATGGAAGCTGTTTCCGGTTTAAGAAGAGAAAGCCTCATCCCCAGTCAGCGCTTTCCCAGCGTTTTGATCATCGACGAGTGTAAAGGCAGTTGACTCTACCTAAAACAAACACTTGCAAAGAAACAACAAATAACTGGTTGAAAAAAGAAAAAGAAAAAAAAAAGGGGGGAAATGTATGGATTGAAATCACTTTTTTGTTGATGTTATTTCGATTGGTTGGATCATTGGTTGGTGTTTTTATTTTGGGCTGGTATTTTGGGGCAGTTTGAAGGTAATCTGGATATCTGAATAACAACACTGGGGCATTATCTTTTAACAATAAATGTTTAAGCATCCTTAATGAACATAAAGGAGTCCCTGAGTGGCTACTAACAAAAACGTTGGCAATTTGAACCCACCCAGAGGCCCCTTGGAAGAAAGGCCTGGCAAGCTGTTTACAAAAGGTCACAGTCATGAAAACCCCATGGAGTGCAGTTCTCTCAAACACATAAAAAAAAACACATAGGGTTTCCATAAGTCAGAATGAACGCGGCAGCAACTAGCAGGTACTAGTAGGTGGTGATGTTGCTGTTAGCTGCCATCTAGTTGGCCCCAGCTCATGGCAACCCCACGTGTTACAGGGTGAAACTGCTCTGTAGGGCTTTCTTGGAGGTAATCTTTACAGAAGCAAGTCACCAGGACTTTTTCTTCTGCAGCACCACTGGGTAGGTTTGAACCGCTAACCTTCAGGTTAGTAGTCGAGCACAAACAATTTGCACCACCCAGAGACTTTAGTTGGTAGGTAAGAAATTTAAATCAAATTTGACAGGAAAAATAGTCTTAGGAATCATGTATAAAGCAAAGGCAAATAGGGGAAATTCGCTCTTAAAATAAAAAAGATTCTTGGAGTGTATCACAGAGCACTTATAAAAATAGATACAATAATGACAAAACTAAAAATATAGGTGGAGGTATAGAAGGCAATTACAATAAAGGAAAGCAAGGGGCTTTAATCTTTCTAACAGACTACGTTGAATTCAACGAAAAACGGCATTAAAAGAGACAAAACAGGCCAGTTTATATTGTTAAAAAGTACCTTCCATAATGAGCTACCTCTGCACCAAATAACACGGGATTAATAGTCACAATGCAATAGCATCAGGAAATCAGAGAATAGAATAATGAAAATGAAAAAGATCTTAGTAGTAGGATTTTGATTCTCCATCCTCAGTACATGAAAAATCACGTGAACAAAAATTAAGCAAGGATATAGATGGCCTAAACAGCATTCTTAATAAGTTAAATCTGAAAACAGGAAGCAGGGAGTACATCTCCTACAGTTTCCAGAGATCATTCATAAACTAGCCCACAAGAAGCCTCCAAAAGGCCCCATAAATTCCAAAATAAAAATAATACAAATAATATCCTCTGATCATACTGCAAAGTAGAGATGAATAACAATCCAAATACGAGCATGCACACGAGAAATTGTTTAAAGGCACTCTTAAATAACTCTTAACCAAGGAAGAAGCCTAGATTTTATATAGAGAGAGAGAGAGAGAGATACAGATACAGATATATGCGTGTGTGTGTTTGTGTGTATATGTCTATGGATAAAGCAAGAATTACCACTATTTGCAAATGTTATTATTGAATCTCTGAGATAAAACAAGAGAATCCATATTATTACTACTACTCCTACTACAACTTTTTTTTCCTCCTACTACAACTACCAATAATAAATAGTATTATAAACAATAATAAAGAATTCAGCTATATAACACTGAGAAAATCAGGAAAATCAATAAATTAGAAATAGAATAGAAAAAAATGACACCAAAATAATTCTTAGAATAAACAAGAATTATATTCAAAACTCTATAACAGAAACTTTAAAATATTTCATTTGAACATGATTGTATATACAAAACCAAAGGCATATGTTGTACTTGGATAGGAACACCCAACATGAAAACATCGTCAATGCTTCCATTTTAATTAAAAACACAATTCAATACCCCAAAATCAATATTTTTTATGTGCATTTTAAGATCTATATATCTAATTATCTATGGTTTTTTTAACCGGATAAGTCCTTTTGAAAGTTCTTCTGGAAAAATACACATACAAGAAGGGCCAAAAAACATTCTGAAAATGAAATAAGGAGCCCAGCTTTATCAGATATTAAGAAGTATTGTTAAGCCAGAATAAATAAATGCAGTATTGGCTCATAAAAGGACTAAAATTTCAAAGAAATAAAATAGAAAAACAGAGAAAGACCCCTATACATCTGGGAACTTAGAATATGATAAAATTGGCATTGCAAATGTATGTAAAATGAATTTTCTATAAATGGTATTGAGACAACTGACTGGCCATTGGGAGAGGGGCAGGGAATCAGATTTCTGTATCAAACTTGATTACAAGTTAAAATATCAGATGCCTTAAATAACCCAAAAACCAAGCAGAACCTATAAACGTTAATAAATTCGATTTCATTAAGTAAGTGTGACTGAAAATGATATATAATAAGCAAAGTTAAAACCATATGACACACTTGGAAAAATACATAGTTATACATACACAAATGATTTTCGTAATGTATAAAATCTTCATCAACTTAATAAGAAAAAAAGAAGACCAAACAGACCAACAGAAAAATTGGGAAAGGGTAGGGAGAATGTTTAGCTAAATGGAAAGGCAAGGGGCCTTAAAAATGTGAAAAGATGTTTAACCTCATTTATAAAAAAGAGAAATGCAATATAAACCACTTTGTGGTAACATTTTTTAAAACTCAACTAGCTTGCAAAAGAAGTTTAGGCACTGTATTAGAAAGGATGTGAAAAAAGAAGGATCCCATACTTTGCTGGCAGAAATGTAAATTTGTTCAACAACTGTGGAGAGAAATTTGATAACATCAAAGCTATTTTTGCACAAATTTTTTTCCAGCAATTTAACTTCTAGGAGTATATCCTAACATGTATTTTTATATATGCTTTGCTGTATGCTTTAAAATATACACAGTAGTCATGTCTGTGATAGCAAAATAAATAATTTAGAGTATATTTATACTATGAAATATGCAGCTATAATATGTATATAATAATATACATATATATAAGGAGCAGCTCTATATATGCTGAAATGGAACAATAGGAAAGATAGTTGTTTTTGCATTTTGTTTTTAAAGTGCAGATCAGTTAGTATATTTTACAACCTTTAGTGTATTTGAGTTTGTGTGTGTGTGTGCGTGTGTGTGTGTGTGCATGCACGCATGTGTGTGCATATATGTTGGGGGGGCGGTTATATGTGCTCGTAGAATATCTGGTGTGTCTCTGGAAAGATATCCAAAAAATTAATTACATAGTTGTTGCTAATGAAGGGAACTGTGTAGCTGGAGGCAGGAGTAGTGAGGCTGCTTACTTTAACATTACAGTTTCTTTTAAGATTTTTGACCTTGCTTCTATTATCTGTTCAAGCAAATAAAATGAAAACAAAACAAAAAAGATGGAGTATATCTTAAATGCAAACACGGAAGTCTCTCCAGCGTATATGATTGAGTAACCAAGAAGCAAAACATTGCCTGCATGTGTTTAAACCACGCATATGTATACCTTTGTTTGGTTTACATTTGTATAAAACATTCTGAAATAATATACTCAAACTGTTACAAGGAGCACCTCTGGCAGTGAGTGTGGAAGACTGAAATTAGTTGTGGAAAGATGACTTGTTTTGTTTTTTTTTTTTTCAATTTTTTTCTTTTGTTACTGTTTGAGTTATTTATTATGGACATCTATTACTTTCAGCACTGGGTGTGGGTTATTACTTTTTTTTTTTTTATTAACTTTTATTGAGCTTCAAGTGAACATTTACAAATCAAGTCAGACTGTCACATATAAGTTTATATACACCTTACTCCGTACTCCCACTTGCTTTCCCCCTAATGAGTCAGCCCTTCCAGTCTCTCCTTTCGTGACAATTTTGCCAGCTTCCAACTCTCTCTATCCTCCCATCCCCCCTCCAGACAGGAGATGCCAACACAGTCTCAAGTGTCCACCTGATATAATTAGCTCAATCTTCAACAGCATCTCTCTCCTACCCACTGTCCAGTCCCTTTCATGTCTGATGAGTTGTCTTCGGGAATGGTTCCTGTCCTGGGCCAACAGAAGGTTTGGGGACCATGACCGCCAGGATTCCTCTAGTCTCAGTCAGACCAAAAAGTATGGTCTTTTTATGAGAATTTGGGGTCTGCATCCCACTGATCTCCTGCTCCCTCAGGGGTTCTCTGTTGTGCTCCATGGCAGGGCAGTCATCGATTCTGGCCGGGCACCAACTAGTTCTTCTGGTCTCAGGATGATGTAGGTCTCTGGTTCATGTGGCCCTTTCTGTCTCTTGGGCTCTTAGTTATCGTGTGACCTTGGTGTTCTTCATTCTCCTTTGCTCCAGGTGGGTTGAGACCAATTGATGCATCTTAGATGGCCGCTTGTTACCATTTAAGACCCCAGACGCCACATTTCAAAGTGGGATGCAGAATGTTTTCATAATAGAATTATTTTGCCAATTGACTTAGAAGTCCCCTTAAACCATAGTCCCCAAATCCCCACCCTTGCTCCGCTGACCTTTGAAGCTTTCAGTTTATCCGGGAAACTTCTGTGCTTTTGGTCCAGTCCAGTTGAGCTGACCTTCCATGTATTGAGTATTGTCCTTCCCTTCACCAAAGGCAGTTCTTATCTACTAATTAATCAGTTAAAAACCCTCTCCCACCCTCCCTCCCCCCGCCCTTGTAACCACAAAAGTATGTGTTCTTCTCAGTTTATACTATTTCTCAAGATCTTATAATAGTGGTCTTATACAATATTTGTCCTTTTGCCTCTGACTAATTTCGCTCAGCATAATGCCTTCCAGGTTCCTCCACGTTATGAAATGTTTCACAGATTCGTCACTGTTCTTTATCGATGCGTAGTATTCCATTGTGTGAATATACCACAATTTATTTACCCATTCATCCGTTGATGGACACCTTGGTTGCTTCCAGCTTTTTGCTATTGTAAACAGAGCTGCAATAAACATGGGTGTGCATGTATCTGTTTGTGTGAAGGCTCTTATTTCTCTAGGGTATATTCCAAGGAGTGGGATTTCTGGGTTGTATGGTAGTTCTATTTCTAACTGTTTAAGATAATGCCAGATAGATTTCCAAAGTGGTTATACCATTTTACGTTCCCACCAGCAGTGCATAAGAGTTCCAATCTCTCCGCAGCCTCTCCAACATTTATTATTTTGTGTTTTTTGGATTAATGCCAGCCTTGTTGGAGTGAGATGGAATCTCATTGTAGTTTTAATTTGCATGTCTCTAATGGCTAATGATCGGGAGCATTTTCTCATGTATCTGTTAGCTGCCTGAATATCTTCTTTAGTGAAGTGTGTGTTCATATCCTTTGCCCACTTCTTGATTGGGTTGTTTGTCTTTTTGTGGTTGAGTTTTGACAGAATCATATAGATTTTAGAAATCAGGCGCTGGTCGGAGATGTCATAGCTGAAAATTCTTTCCCAGTCTGTAGGTGGTCTTTTTACTCTTTTGGTGAAGTATTTAGATGAGCATAGGTGTTTGGTTTTTAGGAGCTCCCAGTTATCTGGTTTCTCTTCATCATTTTTGGTAATGTTTTGTATTCTGTTTATGCCTTGTATTAGGGCTCCTAACGTTGTCCCTATTTTTTCTTCCATGATCTTTATCGTTTTAGTCTTTATGGTTAGGTCTTTGGTCCACTTGGAGTTAGTTTTTGTGCATGGTGTGAAGTACGAGTCTTGTTTCATTTTTTTGCAAATGGATATCCAGTTATGCCAGCACCATTTGTTAAAAAGACTACCTTTTCCCCAATTAACTGACACTGGGCCTTCGTCAAATATGAGCTGCTCATATGTGGATGGATTTATATCTGGGTTCTCAATTCTGTTCCATTGGTCTATGTATCTGTTGTTGTACCAGTACCAGGCTGTTTTGAGTACTGTGGCTGTATAATAGGTTCTGAAATCAGGTAGAGTGAGGCCTCCCACTTTCTTCTCCTTTTTCAGTACTGCTTTGCTTATCCGAGGCTTCTTTCACTTCCATATGAAGTTGGTGATTTGTTTCTCTATCACCTTAAAAAATGACATTGGAATTTGGATTGGAAGTGCATTGTATGTATAGATGGCTTTTGGTAGAATAGACATTTTTACTATGTTAAGTCTTCCTATCCATGAGCAAGGTATGTTTTTCCACTTAAGTATGTCCTTTTGAATTTCTTGTAGTAGAGCTTTGTAGTTTTCTTTGTATAGGTCTTTTACATCCTTGGTAAGATTTATTCCTAAGTATTTTATCTTCTTGAGGGCTACTGTGATTGGTATTGATTTGGTTATTTCCTCTTCGATGTTCTTTTTATTGATATAGAGGAATCCAAGTGATTTTTATATGTTTATCTTATAACCGGAGACTAAACTCCTCTATTAGTTTCAGTAGTTTTCTGGAGGATTCCTTGGGGTTTTCTGTGTATAAGATCATGTCATCTGCAAATAGAGATAATTTTACTTCCTCTTTGCCAATCTGGATGCCCTTTATTTCTTTGCCTAGCCTAATTGCTCTGGCTAGGACTTCTAGCACAATGTTGACTAAGAGCAGTGATAAAGGGCATCCTTGTCTGGTTCCCATTCTCAAGGGAAATGCTTTCAGGCTCTCTCCATTTAGAGAGATGTTGGCTGTTGGCTTTGCCTAGATGCCCTTTATTATGTTGAGGAATTTTCCTTCAATTCCTATTTTGGTGAGAGTTTTTATCATAAATGGGTTTTGGACTTTGTCAAATGCCTTTTCTGCATCAATTGATAAGACCATGTGGTTTTTGTCTTTTGTTTTATTTATATGGTGGATTACATTAATGGTTTTTCTAATATTAAACCAGCCTTGCATACCTGGTATAAATCCCACTTGGTAGTGGTGGATTATTTTTTTGATATGTTGTTGAATTCTATTGGCTAGAATTTTGTTGAGGATTTTTGCATCTATATTCATGAGGGATATAGGTCTGTAATTTTCTTTTTTTGTGATGTCTTTACCTGGTTTTGGTATCAGGGAGATGGTGGCTTCATAGAATGAGTTGGGTAGTATTCCATCATTTTCTATGCTTTGAAATACCTTTAGTAGTAGTGGCGTTATCTCTTCTCTGAAAGTTTGGTAGAACTCTGCAGTATAGCCATCCGGACCAGGGCTTTTTTTTGTTGGGAGTTTTTTGATTACAGTTTCAATCTCTTTTTTTGTTATGGGTCTATTTAGTTGTTCTACTTCTGAATGTGTTAGTTTAGGTAGGTAGTGTTTTTCTAGGAATTCATCCATTTCTTCTAGGTTTGCAAATTTGTTAGAGTACAATTTTTCGTAATAATCTGATATGATTCTTTTAATTTCAGTTGGGTCTGTTGTGATGTGGCCCTTCTTGTTTCTTATTCGGGTTATTTGTTTCCTTTCCTGTATTTCTTTAGTCAGTCTAGCCAATGGTTTATCAATTTTGTTAATTTTTTCAAAGAACCAGCTTTTTGCTTTGTTAATTCTTTCAATTGTTTTCTGTTCTCTAATTCATTTAGTTCAGCTCTAATTTTTACTCTTTGTTTTCTTCCGGTGCCTGATGGATTCTTTTGTTGCTCACTTTCTATTTGTTCAAGTTGTAGGGACAGTTCTCTGCTTTTGGCTCTTTCTTCTTTTTGTATGTGTGCATTTATCGATATAAATTGGCCTCTGAGCACTGCTTTTGCTGTGTCCCAGAGGTTTTGATAGGAAGTATTTTCATTCTCATTGCATTCTATGAATTTCCTTATTCCCTCCTTAATGTCTTCTATAACCCAGTCTTTTTTCAGGAGGGTATTGTTCAGTTTCCAAGTATTTGATTTCTTTTCCCTAATTTTTCTGTTATTGATTTCTACTTTTATTGCCTTGTGGTCTGAGAAGATGCTTTGTAATATTTCGATGTTTTGGATTCTGCAAAGGTTTGTTTTATGACCTAATATGTAGTCTATTCTGGAGAATGTTCCATGTGCGCTAGAAAAAAAAGTATACTTTGCAGCAGTTGGGTGGAGAGTTCTGTATAAGTCAATGAGGTCAAGTTGGTTGATTGTTGTAATTAGGTCTTCAGTGTCTCTATTGAGCTTCTTACTGGATGTCCTGTCCTTCTCCGAAAGTGGTGTGTTGAAGTCTCCTACTATAATTGTGGAGGTGTCTATCTCACTTTTAAGTTCTGTTAAAATTTGATTTATGTATCTTGCAGCCCTGTCATTGGGTGCATAAATATTTAATATGGTTATATCTTCCTGGTCAATTGTCCCTTTTATCATTATCTAGTGTCCTTCTTTATCCTTTTTGGTGGATTTAAGTTTAAAGTCTATTTTGTCAGAAATTAATATTGCTACTCCTCTTCTTTTTTGCTTATTGTTTGCTTGATATATTTTTTTCCATCCTTTGAGTTTTAGTTTGTTTGTGTCTCTAAGTCTAAGGTGTGTCTCTTGTAGGCAGCATATAGACGGATTGCCTTTCTTTATCCAGTCCGAGACTCTCTGTCTCATTATTGGTGCATTTAGTCCATTTACATTCAGCGTAATTATAGATAAGTAAGCGTTTAGTGTTGTCATTTTGATGCCTTTTTATGTGAGTTGTTGACAATTTCATTTTTCCACTTACTTTTTTGTGCTGAGACATTTTTCTTTGTAAATTGTGAGATCCTCATTTTCATAGGTTTTGACTTTAGGTTTGTTGAGTCGTTACTTTTTTCTTGGCTTTTATTTTGAGTTATGGAGCTGTTATACCTCTTTGTGGTCACCTTAATATTTACCCCTATTTTTCTAAGTAAAAACCTAACTTGTATTGTCCTATATCGCCTTGTATCCCTCTCCATATGGCAGTTCTATGCCACCTGTATTTAGTCCCTCTTTTTGATTATTGTGATCTTTTACATAATGACTTCAATGATTCCCTGTTTTGAGAGTTTTTTTCTTTTTAAAATTAATCTTATTTTGTTTTGTGATTTCCCTATTTGAGTTGATATCAGGATGTTCTGTTCTGTGACCTTGTGTTGTGCTGGTATCTGATGTTATTGGTTTTCTGACCAATTTCCTTTAGTATTTCTTGTAGCTTTGGTTTGGTTTTTGCAAATTCTCTAAGCTTGTGTTTATCTGTAAATATCTTAATTTCACCTTCATATTTCAGAGAGAGTTTTGCTGGATATATGATCCTTGGCTGGCAGTTTTTCTCCTTCAGTGCTCTGTATATGTCATCCCATTGCCTTCTTGCCTGCATGGTTTCTGCTGAGTAGTCTGAACTTAGTCTTATTGATTCTCCCTTGAAGGAGACCTTTCTTTTCTCCCTGGCTGCTTTTAAAATCTTCTCTTTATCTTTGGTTTTGGCCAGTTTGATGATAATATGTCTTGGTGTTTTTCTTTTTGGATCAGTCTTAAATGGGGTTCTATAAGCATCTTGGATAGATATCCTTTCGTCTTTCATGATGTCAGGGAAGTTTTTTGTCAGCAGATCTTCAACTATTTTCTCTGTGTTTTCTGTCCTCCCTCCCTGTTCTGGGACTCCAATCACACGCAAGTTATCCTTCTTGATAGAGTCCCACGTGATTCTTAGGGTTTCTTCATTTTTTTTAATTCTTTTATTTGATTTTTTTTTCAGCTATGTTGGTGTTAATTCCCTGGTCCTCCAGATTTCCCACTCTGCATTCTAATTGCTCGAGTCTCTTCCTCTGACTTCCTATTGCATTGTCTAATTATGTAATTTTATTGTTAATCTTTTGGATTTCTGCATGCTGTCTCTCTATGGATTCTTGCAACTTATTAATTTTTCCACTATGTTCTTGAATAATCTTTTTGAGTTCTTCAACTGTTTTATCAGTGTGTTCCTTGGCTTTTTCTGCAGTTTGCCTTATTTTGTTTGTGATGTCTTGAAGCATTCTGTAAATTAGTTTTTTATATTCTGTATCTGATAATTCCAGGATTGTATCTTCATTTGGGAAAGATTTTGATTCTTTTGTTTGGGGGGTTGGAGAAGCTGTCATGGTCTGCTTCTTTATGTGGTTTGATATCGACTGCTGTCTCCGAGCCATCACTAAGATATAAAAAGATATAGTAGTGATTTATTCTATATTTGCTCACTGAGTCTTATCTTGTTTTGTTTTCTTTCAATATACGTGGATTAGCTACTAGATTGTGCTGTCTTGTCTGTTGTAGCCCTTGACTTACTTATGACCTATTACCAGCTGGTTTGGGCTGTTGCCAGATATATATGCCTGAGTCTATTCACTATTCTTGAGTAGAATCTGATTTGGGTCATCAAGTGTGTGCCGCACCCTAACACCTATCCACCTCGAGAAGTAGTGGTGATAGTTGTGTGCACCAGATTCTATTAGCAGCTGGGGTTCACCCTCCAGGGGGGGAAGGATGCTGACAGGCTTCCCCCAAGTGTCAGTGAGGTAGGTGTGTCTCTATTCCTATAGCACCTTGGTGGGAGGGCTCTGCAGCTGTACCTTAGGCCCCCAATGCAAGTACCTCTACAGATTGGTAGATGTCACCCTCCTTAGACCCCTAAGGCAAGAGGCTAGGTGGTCTGGGGGGAGCTTCAGCCCTCAGTTCCCTGTTGTGGGTCAGTTAGGGCTCTGTTGAATAAGCAGAGATATCAGACCTGGGAAACTTGTTTTTCCAGTAAATCCGCTAAAAAAAATGCAGTCAGATCCCTATCAGAACTGCCTTTGCATTATAACAGCCACCTCGTTCCCTGTAAGGATGAAAGCCCGAGATTTGGATCATATATGCTTGGCTGGAGCTGGTTCTGTGTTTTTAGTCCAATTAGGGAAGGATTTCTGGTCCCTGGGCTTTTTGTGGTTGCTTCTCTCAGGCCGGAAGAATGGGTTAGGAAAAGATCAAAAAAAAAAAAAAAAAAGGGAAAAGCAAAGCCACGGAGCCGGAGCCGTTCTCCCTCTGGCTCAGGAAATTCCAATGTTAATGAAGCCGCCTGGGAAGGGGAGGGGAGGGTTCAGAAAAACAGGAGAGAGTAGCACCCCAGAATATAGCTAAAGTTGCTTATCTTGCTCGGAATGACTATTTTATCTGAGATTCCCGAGGGGTGTGTCACCTACGTGTGCTGGCTGTGTGGAGATTGTCCCCGAGGGTCTGGCCTGGTGAAGCCGTGGTCAGATCCTCTTCTGCCAGTCCAAAGCCCAGCATCAAGTTTCCCCTGCTGGGACACTGCACTCCCGGCTCCAAAATCAGTCGCTGCCTCCCGGGGACTTCTGGTCCCATGAGCCACGTTGCCACGCCACCCCTGCAGACCGGCTGGGCCCCCTCCCGGGGTTAGTTCAGGGGAGTAGGGCTGCACCCCCTGTCTGCGCCATGACCGGATGCCGTGTTCAGCCCCCCTGTGTCCAGTCCAAAGCCCGGTGCCAAAGTTCCCTGGCTGGGAAGCTGCACTCCCAGCTCCAAAACCAGTCACTGCCTCCCAGGGACTTCTCCTCCCACCAGCCACGTCGCCACGCCGCCCGCACAGACCAGCTGGGCCCCCTCCCGGGGTCAGTTCAGGGGGGTAGGGCTGCGCCCCATGTTTGTGCCATCACAAGATGTTGTGTTCAGCTCCCCTGGGCCCAGTCCTAAGCCCGGTGCCAAGATTACCTGACTGGGACGCTGGCTCCAGGCTCCGAAAACAGTCGCTGCTTCCCCGTAGTTGTTCGTTCTCCGTCTCTGTCACTCAGGTCAACTCTTTAAATCCGTGTTTGTTGTTCAGGGTTTGTAGATTGTCATGTATGTGATCGGTTCACTTGTTTTTCTGAGTCTTTGTTGCAAGAGGGATCCGAGGTAGCGTCTACCTAGTCAGCCATCTTGGCCCCCCCTCCTACTTTTAAAAAAAAAAAAAGCACAGTTAAATATTCTCTAAAAATGCCTCCATTTTATATTTCACATCCCTCAATGGGACTAATAGATGCTTTTATTTTCTAAAGAAGTTTTACCTATAATGCCCCCCAAATACATTTCCTTCTATTCCATTTCCCTTTATTTTTGACTTTTACTTTCTAATCTGCGTGTAATGGATTGAATTGTGTCCCCCCAAAATATGTGTCAACTTTGTTAGGCCACGTGTGTTTGGCCTCCATTTTGTGATTTTCCTCTGTATTATAAATCATAATCTCTGCTTGTGGTTAAAGACGATTAGGGTGGGATGATCCAATGTAAAGGGATTTTCCCTGGGGTGTGGTCTGCACCACTTTTTAACTATTAAGAGATAAAAGGAAAGGGAATTGAGCAGAGAGGTGAGGACCTTATACCACCAAGAAAGCAGCTCCAGGAGCAGAGCGTGTCCTTTGGACCTGGGGTCCCTGTGCCTTAGAAGCTCCTTGACTACGGGAAGATTAAGGACAAGGACCTTCCTCCAGAGCCAACACAGAGAGAAAGTCTTCCCCTGGAGCTGATGCTCTGAATTCAGACTTCTAGCCTACTGGACTGTGAGAAAATTAATTTCTCTTTGTTAAAGCCATCCACTTACGGTATTTCTGTTATAGCAGCACTAGATGACTAAGACACTGTGTCCTATTGCTTCTGGTGGAGATTTAGAACTCTGACTTCTTTGTAACTCTCTACTGAAGTACAAAGTTTGCTTTTTTTCTTTTAATTTTTTTAATTTAATTATTTTGCACACAGGGAAAGTTTTAGATTATTAATAGACTAGCTAAGTATCAATGTTCTTTGTAGAGTGGTTGATATTATATAATAAAGCATACATATCTTCATGCACATTAAAAATAAGCTTAATTAAAAAGAAAATGTTTCCAAAGCAACATATCCCCCCTACAAACACACACACACACACACACACACACACAGTAAGTAGCTCCTTTTGTTCAACAGCATCCTATGATCTTTTAAAAGAAAAAGATCAAGGCAAATCAGAAATAATTTTCAATTTGCACAAAATACCATTATTTTGATCTTAATCATTTTGAAGTCAGTTTCTTTACCTCTCACCTCTCAAAGTCATACAGAATAATAAATTCTAAAATCAAAAGAACTCGAACTTTGTACCAGAAATGACACTGTTCTAAACAGAGCCATCTTTCTTATGGAACAAGGATAAACTCCATGCCTGGATGGTTTATGTGTAGATATAAATAAATTAATCAGTATCAGGGAGCCAGGAAATCACCTCCATGGCTTGTTTTAATATATTTGGCGAATTTACATCCTATTTATCCTTGTGATTTACTACCATAAATGGGGCTAATCTGATCACAGACTACAGCATCATCCATATTGTAAATAAAAAACCAGCCCTAGATGGTTATTCACCCATTGAAACACAAGTGCAGGCCAAATGGTAGCATTTGTCTCTACTGCATATGTTTTAATATAATCATTGCCATTATTTCACAAGCTTCCTAATGATTTAGTAATAGCTTTAATGGCAATTTTATCGTTTGTATTTGGTTGAATTACTTTGCCAATGACCTTTTCCCACTTTTTACTTCTTAAATAATATTCTAATGAACTTTTTAAACGAACTTTAGTGCTTAGCATTGCAAAAAAAAAATTTTTTAAAGTGATATGTTGCTTCTCTCATCTCAACTATGTTCTCACCCTTATCTTTTTTAAAACGTGGAAGAGCTATTTATTGGCTGCAGTTTGCACAAACTTGCCATATCTGATGGTTGAAGTGTCATTTATTGTCTGACCTTGAACCAGTTTATTAGTGATGACTCCTGCCCTTGGTTTGCAGAATAAACTTTTAAAGGATGGTTCATTTATTCAGAAAAGTCTTAAGATGCAGTGGTTTACCAGATCATTTAAAATTTCCTCAAAGTTAAAAATTTGGTGTAAGTTTTAAGTGTAAAGTGTAAGTTTTAATATCTTACATGAGATTAGCACCTTAGAAATTTCTTTCTACTATTTGTCTAAGGAGCCTTGGTGGCACAGTGGTTAAGAGCTTGGCTGCTAACCAAAATGCCGGCAGTTTGAATTCACCAGCCACTCCTCGGAAACCCTACAGGGCAGTTCTACTCTGAGTATAGCATCACTGTGAGTCAGAATTGACTAGACAGCAATGGGTTTGGTTTGGTTTTTTGGTTATTTATCTAAAATAGATAACAATACCAAAATCTGCAACCACAGAAATCAGTATATAATAACAGAGATAAAATATATATTAAAAGTAACAAAAAATGCATATAGAAATAAAGTGTTCACAGATAGAATGCATAACCATGGGGTACTCAGAGCCACAAAAAGAAAACACAGTGGATGTAGGACTTCTTACACATCAGCTCTCAAAAGTAAGGGGACCGGTCAAACCTCTAATAGAGATCAAGGAGTAATGAAGTTGTTCTATAGAACAATTATTTTACTGCAATTCTAGAGAATATAATTAAACAAATATTCTAAAGGGACATGAAAATTTCTGGTGTGTGTGGGTGTGGGTGTGTGTAACATACATGTGTGCAAACTTGCAGTAGTCAAAGTTTGTCTCGCAGGCTCCTTATACCCTTTTACTTTCCCTCCCTCATCCCTTTTGGCAGTCTCACATCCACCATAGAACCCATTGCCGTTGAGTAGATCCTGACTCCAGTGACCCTATAGGACAGAGTAGAACTGCCCCATAGGGTTTCCAAAGAGGGTTGGTGGATTGGAACTGCCAGCCTTTTGGTTAGCAGCAGCAGCTCTTAACCACTGCACCACCAGGGCTCCTCCACCATAGAGTTATCCCAAATTCTTCTCTATGTGAAGGCTCTTTCTCAAATAGACTACAACTATCTCTCTCTCACTTGCCTCAAGTGTGTGCTCTAATGTCACCTCATCTGAGAGGCCTTTCCCAATCCACCTATCTGAAGCATCACCATCCATCACCTCTCTTCTTACCATTTATCTTCTGCTATCTATCTATTGGTTGATCTATAGATCAATCTATATCCATATCCTTATCCATATATGTATATGGATATATATATAATTATTTATTTTGTCTCCCCCGACTTGAATGTAAGTTACATGAGAGTATGAAAGCTGTTTTTTTTTTTTTTTTACTCACTGTGCTGTCTCCAGTGATTAAGACAAAATCTGACAAATAAACAGTGTCCCAAAATTGTTGATTTAATGAACAAGATATTGAGTGGAATTTTTTCAAGCGAATTAGTATAAAATTATTGACTATCGGGTTTTGGACCATGATTTAAACAACCCCAAACAACTAAACTTACTTTCTCATTGAGACTTTGAGGTCTTAACCTAGAAGTGTAACTCAAAATGGGAACTCTGATAGGCAGGGAGATAAAGGCTTATGGTTTTCGTTTGGAACAAAAAGCCAATTCAACAAGTAGATCTTTCTATTCTACTTGCTGAATGATGTCCTAGTACAGCACAAATCATTATAAGAAAAATTTCATAGAGTTTATGTGATGATTAAATCAGCCTCTGTGTTCAAGTCTTCTCAAACTGCTCTACCCATGTATGAATACCAATAGTAGAGAGTAAACACAAAAAAGAGACTTTTGCAAGCTGGGAACTTATCAGCCACACTAGGGAGTCAGTAGAATTCAATGCAATGTGGTGCTTAAGAGAGAAATTTGGAGTCAGGTTTCTTCTTTCAAATTTTAGGTCTGCCTTTTAGTAGCTACAGAATTTTAGGACCAACTTACTTAACATCTCTAGACCAGTTTCCTCATCTATAATAATGGTAAACCAAAACCAAACCCAGTGCCGTTGAGTCAATTTTGACTCATAGAGACCCTATAAGACAGAGTAGAACTGCCCCCATAGAGTTTCCAAGGAGCACTTGGTGGATTCGAACTGCTGACCTTTTGGTTAGCAGCCGTAGCACTTAACCACTACGTCACCAGGGTTTCCATAATAACGGTACCTTCCTCATAAAGCTGTGGCAAGGATTCAGTAAAAAATCAACCTAAAGAGCTAAGCAGTGCTTGGCACACCAAAAGGACACAAGAAATGTGAACTTCTATTAGATTTTTGTTTCTTTAGTGACTTTCAAATCTCATTCAAAATTGAATATTTCAGTGTCTCCCTATGATAGAACCTTTTGTAGACATTAAACACTTAGAGAAATCACAAAAGTACATTCTTTATTCTTAAATTATGAGCTGTCAAACATCAAAGAGGGTCTATCTTTTTATTGTTGAATTCTCAGTATCTGATACAATGTCTGGCACACAGTAAAAACTCAGTAGGTAATTGTTGGATCAATGAATTAATGAATGGGCTCTTATAATTAAGTACTAATAGTTTCACAGTCAAATATTGTATAATCTACTTTCTCTTTTATTAACTCCCTTTTTCTCTTTGATAAATTCCTATAGAGCTCTATTCTAGCCAAAAGAAAAAAAATATCTCCCTCAAGTAAACAGAAGTTTGGATCCTACCTTCCAGAAGCCACTGAATTTTTTCCCCGTGTACTCAGTTTAGAAAATTCTCACCTTCAAGGACACCTCTCTCAATTCCTAATTCCTCCCTGACAATCATGTCCCTTCCCAGCATCCAAACTCTCCTCAAAAAGACAACAAAATGAAGGTTTTTTTCCTTTAAGCCTGGGAGGAAGGCATTTTTTTCTTTTCTCTAATATTCTGTATTTTCCCTAAGAAGCCCTTATTACTACTAGGGTATGTCACAAGTCAATACCATTGTGTGTGTATCTTTGTGTGTCATATAGGAATTGTAACTTCTAATATGGTATCTAAGACAATGTACAGTTTACAATTACTTGTCGACTTTGTACCTTTGTTACCTGGCCCAGACCTTAACATATATCAGAAGTTCGGTAAGTGATTTTTGAATGTTGAATCACTGCTTTAAAATGTCTGAAAAACTTAAATAAGGGTAAAATCCTTTATAAATATAATAAATCTGTACAGAATACATTTTTGGATGACAATGTTAGAATGAAATGCACATAGGAAAAGTATCCTTAATTTCTAAATGAAGTAAAGGTTAAAATTCTTTTTAAAAAATTCTGTTAATTTACAGAAAATAGAATTTATTAACAGCTTTTGTTTCTAATCTAAATCACAAGGAAAATCCATTTTGAGATTCAAGCAAAGTTGGTAACTCAAGGCCAAACTTTGTTGCTTAGAATGCTCCTAAAAGATGTGTTTCATTCTCTTCAGACGAAAGTCGAGAAAAGATGTGTTGAAGTATTAGTGTTCTTGACATAACTCTCTTTGTTCTCCTCTCTATTCTCCCTTCTCCATCACCTGAGAAAGTTGTGCTTTTGCCAGTCCATTCTCTCAATTTTTATATAGGATTTCAGAGAACAAGTAAAAGAAAACAAGACTGAAGAGGCAGGAGGAAAATCAAGACACGAGAATTATTAAGAATTGAGACTCAGGCAGTTTTGTTGGCAAGAAAGAGTGAAAAGAAAATAAGAGGTTCTCAGAATCTGTAGACTGTGAGCAAATTAGAAGAAGATAAAAAAAAAAAAAAGAATTTTTTCACATAAAGAAACAGACCATGTTTGCTTGACAAACTCCCAAAACAAACAATCAAGGACTCTTTCAGGTGAAGATGTATTCCTGGAATTACCAGATGTAGAAAACAAAAGATAAACATACAGAACTCTACAAGACATCAGGAAGGAGATATGGCAAAATGTAGAACAAACCAAGGAGCACAAAGATAAAGCAGTCAAGCAAATTAAGAGGATTATTCAAAAACATAATGAAAAATTTAATGGGCTGCAAGAATCCATAGAGAGACAGCAATCAGAAATTTAGAAGATTTAACAATAAAATTTCAGAATAAGACAACTCAGTAGAAAGTCAGAGGAGCAGAACTGATGATCTGGAAGTTAGAATTAGCAAGATTGAAGAGAAAACACTTGGCAACAATATATTTGAAGAAAAATCAGATAAAACAATTTTTAAAAAACGAAGAAACCTAAGAATCATGTGGGACTCTATCAAGAGAAATAACCTATGAGTGATGGGAGTACCAGAACAGGGAGTGATAACAGAAAATACGGAGAGAATTGTTGAAGATTTGTTGGCAGAAAACTTCTCTGACATTTTGAAAGATGAAAGGATATCTATCCAAGATGCTCATCGAACCCCATACAAGGTAGATCCCAAAAGAAAGTCACCAAGACACATTATCATCAAACTTGCCAAAACCTAAGACAAAGAAAAAATTTTAAGAGTGGCCAGGGATAAGCAGAAAGTTACCTACAAAGGAGAATCAATAAGAATAAGCTCAGACTACTGAGCGAAACCATGCAGGTAAGAAGGCAATGGGATGACATACATAAAGTATAGAAGGAGAAAAATTGCCAGCCAAGAATCATACATCCAGCAAAACTGTCTCTCAAATATGAAGGCTAAATTAGGACATTTCCAGATAAACAGAAGCTTAGGGAACTTGCAAAAACCAAACCAAAACTACAAGAAACACTAAAGGAAATTCTCTGGTTAGAAATCAGTAATATCAGAAAACAACACAACACTAGGACTCAGGACAGAGCAACCAGGTATCAACCCAGATACAGAAATCACAAAAATAAATTAAGATAGGAAAATGTTCAAAACAGGGAATCAGTGATGTCATTATGTAAAAGATGACAACATTAAATCAATGAAGAGAGACTTAAAAAAGTAGTCATAGATCTTCCTTATAGAGAAAAAATCAAGGTGATATAGGGAGATACAAATTAGGTTTAAACTTAGAAATATAGGGGTAAATATTCAGGTAACCACAATGGAGACTAACAATCCTACACATCAAAATAATACACAAGAAAAACATAAAGACTCAGCAAAAACAAAACCAATAAAAATGAAAAAGAGGAACACACAATTTACAAAGAAAAACTACTCAGCCCCCCCAAAAATTGGAAAAATGAAACTGTCAACAACACAAAAAAAGACATCAAAATGACAGCACTAAACTCATGCCTGTGTATAATCATGCTGAATGTCACTGGACTAAATGCACCAATAAAGAGACAGAGAGTGCAGAATGGATTAAAAACACAATCCCTCTATATGCTACCTACAAGAGACACACCTAAAATTTAAAGACACAAACAAACTAAAACTCAAAGGGTGGAAAAAATATATCAAGCAAACAGCAATCAAACAAAGAGCAGGAGTGCCTATGCTGATTTCTGATGAAACAGACTTCAAACTTAAACCTACCACAAAGGATAAGGACACTATATAATGATTAAAAGGAAAATATACCAGGAGGATATTACCATATTAAATATTTATGCACCCAATGACTGGGCTTCAAGATACAAACTCCCAAGATACATAAACTCTAACAGCATTGAAAAGCGAGATAGACAGCTCTACAATAAAAGTAGGAAACTTCAACACGCCACTTTCAGTGAAGGACAGAACATCCAGAAAGAATCTCAATAAAGACACAGAAGAGCTAAAATGCCACAATCAACCAACTTGACCTCATAGACATATACAGAACACTCCACCCAACAGCATCCAAGTATACTTTCTTTTCTAGTGCACATGGAGCATTCTCTAGAACAGACCACATATTAGGTCATAAAGCAAGCCTTAACAGAATCCAAAACATCAAAATATTACAAAGCATCTTCTCTGATCATAAAGCCATAAAACTAGAAGTCAATAACAGAAAAATCAGAGAAAAGAAATCAAACACATGGAAACTGAACAACACTTTGCTCAAGAATGATTGGATTATAGAACAAATTAAGGATGGACTAAAGAAATTCATTGAATCCAATAAGAATGAAAATACTTCCTATCATAATTTCTGGGACACAGCGAAAGCAGGGCTCAGAGGCCAATTTATATCAATAAATGCACACATACAAAAAGAAGAACAAATAGAACAACTTGAACAAATAGAAAGACAGCAACAAAAGAAACCCTCAGGCACCAGAAGAAAGCATATAATAAAAACTGGTGCAGAATTAAATGCAATGGAGAACAGAAAAAAAAATTGAAAGAGTTAACAAGACCAAAAGCTGGTTCTTTGAAAAGATCAACAAAATTGATTAAGCTTTTGCCGGACTGACAAAAGAAAACCAGGAGACAAAGCAAATAACCTGAATAAGACATGAGATGGGTGATATCACAGCAGACCCAACTAAAATTAAAAGAATCCTAATAGAATACTTGAAAAATTGCACTCTAACAAATTTGAAAACCTAAAGGACATGGACAAGTTTCTGGAAACACATTACCTACCTAAACTAACACAAACAGAGACAGAAGAGCTAAATAAACCCATAACAAAGGAAGAGATTGAAAAAGTAATTAAAAAATTCCCAGCAAAAAAAAAAAAAAAGCCCTGGCCCTGACGGCTTCACTGGAGAATTCTACCAGATGTTCAGGGAAGAGTTAACACCACTACTACTGAAGGTATTTCAGAACATAGAAAAGGATGGAATACTCCCAAACTCATTCTATGAATTCAGCATATCCCAGATTCCGAAACCAGGTAAAGACACCACAAAAAAAGAAAATTACAGACCAATACCCCTCATGAACTTAGACGCAAAAATCCTCAACAAAATTCTAGCCAATAGAATTCAACAAGATATCAAAAAAAGAATTCACCACGATCAAGTGGGATTCATATCAGTTATGCAGGGATGGTTAAGGTTAGAAAAACAATTAATGTAATCCATCACATAAATAAAACAAAAGACAAGAACCACATGATCTTATCAATTGATGCAGAAAAGGTATTTGACAAAGTCCAACACCCATTCATGATAAAAACTCTCAGCAAAATAGAGATGGATGGAAAATTCCTAAACATTATAAAGGTCATCTGTACAAAGCCAACAGCCGACATCATCCTAAACAGAGAAATACTCAAAGCATTCCCTTTAAGAACTGGAACCAGACAAGGATGCCCTTTATCACCACTCTTACTCAATGTTGTGCTGGAGGTCCTAGCCAGAGCCGTTAGGCTAGGTAATGAAATAAAGGGCATCCAAATTGGCAAAGAGAAGTAAAGGTATCTCCCTTTGCAGATGACATGATCTTATACACAGAGACCTCAAGAATCCTCAATAAAACTAATACAAGCGTATAGCAGAGTATCAGGATACAAGATAAACATACATAAATCAGTTGGATTCCTCTACATCAACAAAAAGAAAGTCGAAGAGGAAATCACCAATCAATACCATTTACAATAGCCCCTAAGAAGATAAAATACTTAGGAATAAATCTAATCAGAGACGTAAAAGACCTATACGAAGAAAGCTGTAAGACGGTACTGCAATAAATCAAAAGAGACCTACATAAGTGGAAAAACATACCTTGCTCATGGATAGGAAGACTCAACATTGTAACAATGTCTATTCTACCCAATGCAATCTGATCCAAATACCAGTGACAGTTTTTAATGAAATGGAGAAACAAATCACCAACTTCATATGGAAGGGAAAGAGGCCCCAGAAAAGTAAAGTATTATTGAAAAAGAAGAACAAAGTGGGAGGCCTCGCACTACCTGATTTTAGAACATATTATACCACCACAGTAGTCAAAACAGCCTGGTACTGGTACAACAACAGATACTTAAACCAATGGAACAGAACTGAGAATCTGGGCATAAATTCATCCACATATGAGCAGTTGATATGTGACAAAGGCCCAAAATCTATTAAACAGGGAAACAGACAGTCTCTTCAATAAATGGTGCTGGCATAACTGGATATCCATCTGAAAAAAAAAGAAACAAGACCCATAGCTCACACCATACAGAAAAACTGACTCGAAATGGATCAAAGGCCTAAATATAAAATCTAAAACAATAAAGATCATGGAAGAAAAAATAGGGACAACACTAGGAGCGTTAATATATGGCATAAACAGTATACAGAACATTATTAACATTGTACGAAAACCAGAAGAGAAATTAGATAACTGGGGGCTCATAAAAGTCAAACACCTATGCTCATCCAGAGACTTCAGCAAAAGAGTAAAAAGGCTACCTACACCTTGGGAAACAGTTTTTAGCTATGACATTTCGGATCAGCGTCTGATCTCTAAAATCTACATGCTACTGCAAAAACTCAACAACAAAAAGAAAACCCAATTTAAAAATGGGCAAAGGATATGAACATACACTTCACCAAAGAAGACACTCAGGCTGCTAACAGATACATGAGGAAATGCTCATGATCATTACTATTAGAGAAATGCAAATCAAAACTACAACGATATTCCATCTCACCCCAACAAAGCTGGCATTAATACAAAATAATAAGTGTTGGGAAGGTTGTAGAGAGACTGGAACACTTATACACTGCTGGTGGGAATGTAAAATGGTACAGCCACTTTGGAAATCAATTTGGCACTTCCTTAAAAAGCTAGAAATAGAACTACCATACGACCCAGCAATTCCACTCCTTGGAATATACCTAAAGAAATAAGAGCCTTCACACAAACAAATATATGCACACCCATGTTCATTGCAGCACTGTTTACAATAGCAAAAAGTTGGAAGCAACCAAGGTGCCCATCAACGGATGAATGGATAAATAAATTATGGTTTATTCATACAATGGAATACTACTCAACGATTAAGAACAACAATAAATCTGTGAAACATTTCATAATGGAGGAATCTGGAAGGCATTATGCTGAGTGAAATCAGTCAATTGCAAAAAGACAAATATTGTATGAGACCACTATTATAAGAACTCCAAACAAAATTTAAGCACAAGAAAATATTCTTTGATGGTTATGAGGGTGGGGAGGGAGGGAGAGGGATATTTACTAACTAGATAGTAGACAAAAATTTTTTTTAGGTGAAGGGAAGGCCAACACATAACACAGGGAGAGTCAGTACAACTGGACTAAAACAAAAGCAAAGAAAATTCCTCAGTATAACCAAAGCTTCGAAGGCCAGAGTAGCAGGGACAGGTGTCTGGGGACCATGGTTTCAGGAGACATCTAGGTCAATTGGCATAATTAAGAAAACGGTCTGCACTCCACATTGATGAGAGGCGTCTGGGGTCTTAAACGCTAGCAAGCACCCATCCAAGATGCTTAAATTGGTCTCAACTCACCTGGAGTAAAGGAGAATGAGGAACACCAAAGACACAAGGTAAATATGAGCCCAAGAGACAGAAAGGACCACATAAAACAGGTTCCATCAACCTGAGACCAGAAGAACTAGATGGTGCCTGGCTACCACCAATCACTGCCCTGACAGGGAACACAACAGTGAATCCCTGATGGAGCAGGAGAACAGTGGGAGGCAGATCTTAAATTCTCATAAAAAGACCAGGCTTAATGGTCTGACTGGGACCAGAGGGGCTCTGATGGTCATGGTCCCTCGACCCTTTGACAGCCCAAGATTGGAACCATTCTAGAAACCAACTCTACAGACCGGGATTCGCCTGGACTATAACATAGAAAATGATGCTGATGAGGAGTGAATTTCCAGGCTCAAGTAGATACATGAGACTATGGAGGTGACTCCTGTCTGATGGTGAGATGAGAAAGAAGAGGGGTACAGGAGCTGTTTGACTGGACAAGGCAATTACAGGGTGGAGAGGAGGAATGTGCTGTCTGGTTAAGAGGAGAACAGCTGGGAGTGCACTGTGGGGTGTGTATGGCTTTTTGTATGAGAGACTGACTTGATTTGTAAACTTTCCCTTAAAGCACAATAAAAAAATTTAAAAAAAAGAGAATTTTGTGGAGTATTTTGTGAGTCATGAATTCAATTACAATTTAAAGTATACTGAAATGACCTTTTTGTGTTCCGTGTTTTGAGTTTTTTGGGTTTTTTTTTTTGTTTTTATTGTGCTTTAAGTGGAACTTTACTTCACTCTCATACCAAAAAAAAAAAAAAAATTTTTTTTTTTTTTACTCATACAAAAGCTTATACACCTTGTTATGTTCTCCTAGCTGCTCTCCCCCTAATAAGACAGCACACTCCTCCTCTCCATCCTGTATTCCCTGTGTCCATTCAACCAGCTCCTGTCCCCCCCTGGCTTCTCATCTTGCCTCCAGACAGGAGTAGCCCACATAGTCTCATGTGTCCACTTGAGCCAAGAAGCTCATTCCTCAATATAATTTTCTTTCTTATATAGTCTGTCCAATCCCTAATGAATAGTTGGCCTCGGGAACGGTTCCAGTCTTTGGCTAACAAAAGGTCTGGTGACCATGACCGCCGGGGTCCCTCCATTCTCATTCGGTCAATTAAGTCTGATCTTTTTATGAGAATTTGAGGTCCACATCCCAATGTTTTCCTGCTCCAACAGGTATTCACTGTTGAGTTCCCTTTCAGGGTCATCATCAGTGTAGCTTGGCACCATCTAGTTCTTCTGGTCTCAGTCTGATGTAGTATCTGGTTTACGTGGCTCTGTCTCTTGAGGTCACCTTTACCTTTTGTCTTTGGTGTTCTTCATTTTCCTTTGACCCAGGTGAGTTGAGACCAATTGATGCATCTTAGAAGGCAGCTTGCTAATGTTTAAGACCCCAGACACCACTCACCAAAGTATTTTCCTAACACATTTTGCTATGCCAGTTGACCTAGATGTCCCCTGAAACTGTGGTCCCCAGACTCCCATCCCTGATACTCTGGCCTTCGAAGCATTCGGTTGTATTCAGGAAACTTCTTTGCTTTTGGTTTAGTCCACATCTGCTGACTTCTCCTGTATCATGTGTTGTCTTTGCCTTCACCTAAAATAGTTCTTGTCTATTATCTAATTAGTGAATATCCCTCTTCCTCCCATGCCACCCTTGTAACTATCAAAGAATATTTTCTTGTGATTAAACTTCGTTTGGAGTTCTTATAATAGTGGTCTCATACAATATTTGTCCTTTTGCAACTGACTAACTTCACTCGGCATACTACCTTCCAGATTCCTCCATGTTATGAGATGTTTCATGGATTCATCATTGTTCTTCATCAATGCATAGTAAATCCATTATGTCAATATACCATAATTTATTTATCCATTCATCCGTTGATGGGTACCTTGGTTGCTTCCAACTTTTTGCTATTGTAAACAGTGCTGCAATGAACATGGGTGTGCATATATCTGTTTGTGTAAAGGCTCTTATTTCTCTAGGATATATTCCAAGGAGTGGGATTGCTAGGTTGTTGTTGTTGTTAGGTGCCATCGATTCGGTTCCGACTCATAGCGACCCTATGCACAACAGAACGAAACACTGCCTGGTCCTGCGCCATCCTTACAATTGTTGTTTTGCTTGAGCTCATTGCTGCAGCCACTGTGTTAGTCCACCTCATTGAGGCTCTTCCTCTTTTCCGCTGACCCTGTATTCCGCCAAGCATGATGTCCTTCTCCAGGGACTAATCCTTCCTGACAACATGTCCAAAGTATGTAAGATGCAGTTTCGCCATCCTTGCCTCTAAGGAGCGTTCTGGCCGTACTTCTTCCAAGACAGATTTGTTGGTTCTTTTGGCAGTCCATGGTATATTCAATATTCTTCGCCAACACCACAATTCAAAGGCGTCAACTCTTCTTCAGTCTTCCTTATTCATTGTCCAGCTTTCACATGCATATGATGTGATTGAAAATACCATGGCTTGGGTCAGGTGCACCTTAGTCTTCAGGGTGACAGCTTTGCTCTTCAACACTTTGAAGAGGTCCTTTGCAACAGATTTGCCCAATACAATGCATCTTTTGATTTCTTGACTGCTGCTTCCACAGCTGTTGATTGTGGATCCAAGTAAAATGAAATCCTGGACAACTTCACTCTTTTCTCCATTTACCATGATGTTGCTCATTGGTCCAGTTGTGAGGATTTTTGTTTGCTTTATGTTGAGGTGTAATCCACACTGAAGGCTGTGGTCTTTGATCTTGATCAGTAAGTGCTTCAAGTCCTCTTCACTTTCAGCAAGCAAGGTTGTGTCATCTGCATAAGGCAGGTTGTTAATGAGTCTTCCTCCAATCCTAATGCCCTGTTCTTCTTCATATACTCTAGCTTCTCGGATTATTTGTTCAGCATACAGATTAAATAGGTATGGTGAAAGAATACAACCCTGACACACACCTTTCCTGACTTTAAACCAATCAGTATCCCCTTGTTCTGTCTGAACAACTGCCTCTTGATCTATGTAAAGGTTCCTCACGAGCACAATTAAGTGTTCTGGAATTCCCATTCTTCGCAGTGTTATCCATAGTTTGTTATGATCCACACAGTCAAATGCCTTTGCATAATCAATAAAACACAGGTAAACATTCTTCTGGTATTCTCTGCTTTCAGCCAGGATCTGTCTGACATCAGCAATGATATCCCTGGTTCCACATCCTCTTCTGAAACCGGCCTACATTTCTGGCAGTTTTCTGTCAATATACTGCTGCAGCCATTTTTGAATGATCTTCAGCAAAATTTTGCTTGCGTGTGATATTAATGAAATTGTTCTATAATTTCCACATTCAGTTGGATTACCTTTCTTGGGAATAGGCATAAATATGGATGTCTTCCAGTCAGTTGGCCAGGAAGTTGTTTTCCATATTTCTTGGCATAGACAAGTGAACACCTCCAGCGCTGTATCTGTTTGTTGAAACATCTCAGTTGATATTCCATCAATTCCTGGAGCTTGTTTTTGCCAATGCCTTCAGATCAGCTTGGACTTTTTCCTTCAGTACCATCGGTTCCTGATCATATGCCACCTCTTGAAATGGTTGAACATTGACTAATTCTTTTTGGTATAATGACTCTGTGTATTCCTTCCATAGGCATATAAAATTAACAAAACCACATACTTCTTTCTTGTTATATGATTTAAAAAATTAACTCCCATTTGGTTAAAACACTCTAAAGTTGCAACCAAGCATTCTGACACAGAAGTTATTAGTAAAAAATCTACATGGGACATGAAGAGCACCCAAAACTCACATAAGAGGATATGAAAATATAAGCAGTTTTTCCTATTGTCGTGAAATAAAGAATTAGCATTACACTATGGATGATTAGGTTGGGCAAGAGCAAATGAGAGGGAGTAGTCCAAAATGAATCAAAAATACCTTAACTAGAGGACCAGAAGAAAATAAATATCATTAATAGAAACTACATTTTCCTATCCTAAGGAAAGGTAATGAAGTCAAACAACTCTTCAGGGTCTTGACGAGTCTATGATTTTATGATTAAACTGAGACTGCTATTAAATTCCTAAGTGGAATTATACATAATATTATTTAAAAATTTTAAGTCATATTTTCTGCCCCTGAAAGACCGTAAAATGGACAATATGAACACTAACACATTCACTGGACATATCATTACTTCCTAGATAGGTTTTGAATCTTTCTACTTCTTTCCATTTCCTCTTACATCTACCTGAATCCAAACCACCATTACTCTCGCCTGATCAAAAGCCTGCTAACTGGTCTTCCCACACCCACTTCTACTGCCTTCCAGGCAATGTGTTGTACACATGCAACCAAAGTCATTTTTACAGAATGAAAACCTTATTCTACCACTTGGTTGGGTTGCTGAAAACATTTAAATGCCTTCCTTTTGAGCTTAAAGGACTAGCTCTTTAACATGGTTCTTAAGAGAACTTGTGGTCTGCCCCCCGCCCCTCCAAATAATCACATCACAGTATGTTCTCTCTCTCTCTCTGAGTTCTAGCCATAATGACTTTTTCTCAGATTCTTAGACTGTTCTGCCTTCTTTCCTTTGTACACGCAGCTCCTTTCTCTGAAAAGTTCTCCCTACCACATCTTCCTGCCTCTTATGCTTTTCCTTCAGTTCTCAGCTCAACAATTATTTCAACAAAGAAGCCTCACCTCCGTGTTAAGTAAAATCCCTTTATTTGTAGTTAAAAGCCCCCAGTAAACCTCTTATTTCTTCATAGCACTTATTCTAGCAAAAAATACGTAAGGATTTATTTAATGTCTGCAATTATTGTTTTTCTTCTACACTGGAACGTCTAGGGTTCCTAAATTGCCTTCCAAAAAAAGAGCAATAGTTGTATAAAATATGATTACTCTATATCAATGTCAGGCAAATGGAGCTCTGTAAGCCCAAGGACCATGTCCATTTTGGCTCAACATTGTAGCTTTAAAAAATGAATGAATGAGCAAGATAAAAAAATAAGGTATTTTCTTTAATGCACAAATACTCCAATATCATTCATTAACTTACGGATTAATACAACATGCCACTGTGAAACATCTATTAGATTCCAGGCGCTAGGTTAAGCACTGGTAATTCACTGGTGGACAAAACATAAATAACCTCTACTCTGTACACATTACAATCCAATGGATTTGTATTTAGCTTAACAATCAAACAAATATTTATTCATCATCAGGAATTGTGTAAACGTGGGAGATAGAAGATTAATCAAACAAGGTCCATGTCATGTAGCTAACAGGCTGATGTAAGATAAAGACAAGAGAACAGATCATTATAAAACTATGCAGCATGGTGGTGAGAGAATTGGGAAAAGGGACACGATGCAAAAATAAAAGTGTAGTACATAGCCCAGTCTGAGAGGCTCACTTTGGAAAGAGGATAAGACAATTTTTCCTAGATGAGGTGCCACCTGAACTTGGCTGGAAAGAATGCATGGGATTTATCTAGGTAAAAAGGGAGAATGGTATTCTTCATAGAGAGAATATTGTAAGCAAAGGTATAAGGCAGCATGATATGTGGAGGAAACTCTAAGGAGTTTGATGAGGTCTGAAATACGAGCCAAGGACCAGCAGATGAGTCTAGCAAGTCAGCATGGAGCAGAGTATGATGAGTCTCAGATGCCATATGAAGATTCTTAGGCTTGATCCTACAGCTCCAGAGAGGCATGAGAGTGAGGGATGTAGCCAAGGCAAAAATCCATATAATCGCTTCAGTTGCAGAGTAGATAAAGAATTGAAGACTGGAAAACAAGTTGAAAAAGAATTAGTTAAGGGATGATTGCAAAAATCCAAACCAGGATAAAAAGAGAAAAACTGAAGAAATACTTAGGTGGCACATAGGCAAAACTTGATAATCAAAGTGGAAGAAGTAGAATAGGAAATCTCAAAGGTTTATCTAATGTATTTGACTTGTAGGTGGCATCTGAAATAGAGAGAGTGGAGCAGGTTTGCAAAGAATCTGATGACATTGATTTTAAAGACGTTGACTTTGAAATGCTTCTGAGAACTTCCAGTGAAGGCCTACCAAAACCTGTTGGATATATAAGTTTTAAAGGAAAACAACCTGGGCTGGAGATACAATGAATAAAGTAGTTGTAACCACAAACTTTATTTTTTCTCCCAACTGCCTTTTAAAATTTCTCCATGGGCTAGTATTATCTCTAATCCCGAATGGAAGCAAAGAAAAGCACTCTTTGGTCACTCTCTGATAATGAAACACTTTCAGTCACTTTTTTCTGGATGAGTCATTTCATTATAGTACCTTACTATATCCAAGTTGGTGTAATAACAAAAATAAAAACTTCATTTAAAGTTAGACTTCTTTCTCACAGCTTGGGTCAGCTTTAGGTCTACAGCCTTCAGTGATGACAGGAGGCCAGCTTCTTTCCTCTGATATTGTCAGCTTCCTCTTCCCCACACAGGGTCTAGCTGTGATTTCTGAGACCTCCAGGATTAGAGTAAATGTGGTGAAGAGAAAGTAGTGGTGAAAAGCAGGAGAGTTCTCACTTGACTAATTTGATGTGTGCCCTCTGGAGTTTGAAAGAGCAAAAGGACTGTTGTTCAAACCTTATCCAAAAAGACAAATGGTAAATGTAGAGCTGGAATTCCAAATCTAGCAGCAGAGTGAAGAGAGCCACATTGGGAGCCAGCTAAGCACCTTCTGAGGTCAGCGTCAAGGTAAGGGAGTCCAGTGGACTACATGCAGGTCACCCAACGGGGAGCCTGGTAGGGATTGTAGTCATTTCTAAAGAATTTTCTTTGTAAAGGCTTCCTTTCAGCAGATGCTATCAAGAGATCAGCTAGAACAGAGCAGTGTTATTATGATGGAAGATGCAATTGGGTGCTCCCAGTGTAAAAATACCTAAGCATTCTAACACACTCTAGGAGAGAAATACTCAGTATTGAACACTTAAACCAAGCCTGGAGACCACCATGCTGTCCAGAATACTTACTATTATAGGTCTGATATCAACCTCTTTTGAGTCATTCTCTCACAGACTTTTTATCTAAACTAAGAGAGCATTCTCTACCCTATGTGGGGTATGGAGAAAGGAAAATTCTTCAAGACCAACTCTAAGAAATACTCCCCCTTGGCCTCAGTGTGGATGTTGGGCTAAGCATCACGAAATGAACCTTGAAGCTCACCTCTGCAAGTCCCACAAATGTGGTCTAGTGTCTCACTTTTTAATCTGAGAACTGTATATATGTCTTTAGGTTTCAACAAACACAGAAAAAAATCCATTTTAAAATCCTATTCCTTACATATGAAAGTAATCAAACTATTTAAGATAATGTATGTAGATTAAATATACTAACATACATGGGGTGAGAAGAGTGGGGGCTCAAGGACAAAATCGTCACCGAAGGGACAAACAGAAGAAGAGAAATCTATGATCGGGATTAAGAACGAATGGTCAGATATGTCAGTGAGAACTTTGAAAATGTGTTTCCATGGAAGGCAAGCAAGTGAAGAGTTGTGGGGAGTCAGGGACTCAGCTTAGAAGACAGAAGTAGAAGCTAACTAGAAGCATAAATAACTCATGAAGAATATCATTAGAATTTTGTCTTACAATTTTCAAGGGCATAATTTAAATTAATCAAGGCCCTGTAAAGATTATCCAAGGGTGTTTGAGGTGATACATTCTTTTCCTGGGCATGTACTTCCTATAGCAAGTAAAGGCATTCAGCACCCCTGAGTTAGCTCTAAGTACTGTAATGGGTGCTAAGCACATGTTTTTGGTCATTTGTTCATTCTTACATGCATTTTTTTATTCAATAAACATTTGATTATGTGATAGACATTGTGTTAGCTACACAGAGGAGACACAAAGAGATCCAAAAACAGACAGGGTCCCTGCTCACATGGGGTTCACAACCTGTGGGAAAAGACAAATCAAATAATTATATAAGCAAAAGTAAAATTATAACTCTGACAAGTGCTCAAAGTGGCAGTACATGGTGCTGTAAGAATCTGTATTAAAAAGATTTAACTTAATTTGGTTAGTCAAATAAAGGTTAATAGGGGATAAAGACAGTTAAGTTTTAAACCTTTTTGATATTCCTCAGAGTATTTTATCCTTTACTGGGAAAAGTCATAAGAAACATTTTTAATCATTAGCATGGGTATTGAAAAGAGAGCTTCATATGGCCTCAATGGCTATTGCTAAGAACTCAAGTGAGTTGATTTGAACTGGATCTGCTACAAATTAGTTGCACTGTTTTGAACATAGCCTCAAATCTCTTAACCTGTTTCATTATTCATTAATGGAGATATTATCCCTGACTTCACAGGAATTAAGTAAAATAGCCATAATCTAATAAGTACGGGTGTTCTATATAAGTATGGTATCTGTAGGAGTTGTGTATGTTGACATGATATTCCACAGATGTTTAGATAGATGTGTTGTCCTTACTATTGCTTTAAAGAGTGTTTATAGATATAGCAGGAAATCACTTGCAGAAATGGATGATGGTGATGAGAATTAAGTAGAGGATTTAATTTGGCTACTTCCAGAGAGTATAGCAGTAATATTTCAATTCACCTTTCTAACAAGGAGGACCAAATGTTTGATCCAAGTTTCCAGAAATATTTAGTTTTAGGAATGGAAATAAAACTTGTATCTTCAATTTTTGGCATTTATGTTGCCTCTTTAATCTAATTCATTTTCCACGTTGTGTAAAGAAGATTCTTCTCATTAGGAAACTGAATAGCTGTATCAAATGGCAATGCAGTCAAATTTTGTCCTGACCATTGTGGTGGTTGTTTTATTTTATTGAGGGCAGAGAAAATCAAAAGTTCTGTTCTTAGAAAATACACCTCTCTATTTTTTAATTATAATTTTATTTTTTAACTTGGTTCAATTACTGAAAGCCACGATCTATGTTACAGCTTTAAGATAGAGACAAACCAGTGGGGGAGACAAATCTGGGCCTGGACTACAGGTTAACTCACCTTATCTTAAACAATGTCACTCTCACTAGTTGAAAGGCCCAGGAGGGATGTAGATTTGAAAAGTATACAGTCCACATCTGGAGAAAGCTGTTTCATGGATGAATTAATCTTTGAATAAACCTATCCCATATGGTATCTCTTACCTGCATTAGTTTTATATAGACTTTTTTAAAAAGGTAAATGGTAAGAGTAACATGGTGCTCCATTATGTTACAGTACCAACCAAAATCAGAAAGAATGCAATATGCACCAATTTGATGATAATTTTTATGCATCTGAATTCACTGCATGTCCATAGAGCACATTTTCTCTTTGTTAAGAGCTTAGTAGGTTCCTTTTTTCCTCAGTTTTAGCTAAGTCGAACTCAAAATTAAAAACTAAAAATAATACAAAAAGCCCACCGTGTCTGCATGGCACCTTGAATTAATAGAGCAGTCAGGAAAGTGAATCAATGTGCCATTTTGCAATTCTTAAAAGAATTCTAGGCAGTGAACACATCAACTTGAAAGCAAAAAGAAAATAAGGTCTGTATAAAATAACTCTCCAATGATCACTTGTTCCGTCCTCACTATTTTAGCCGTGGCAGCTATGGATTAAATATAACAGTAAGGCCCTACTGTAGCAAGGGAGAAATTAGCAGAATTGATGCAAGAAAAAGAGAGGGATTCAAGCAGGGACTCAGGATCTTTTAATCCCTGCCACGGCATCTATCATGGGTGCTCCATATTGCATGACGCAGGTATATGATTGGAGAACAAGGCCAGGAAAGGCTCCTCATTGTCTAATCCAGGTCAAGATTTGGGAGGCAAAGGCCCAGCTGGCATCCAAGACTGTGCATTTGCTTGTTTTGTTCTCTGCATCCTCCTTTACAAACAGATAATGGTAGTAAGGGACTAGATCAAGATTGGGGGCACATGAATTCCATCTAAAGATCATCAAAATATATTTTCTGTGTATATCTTGATTGCAAAACAATGTACAGGAAGAAGGTCAAATATGAGTGGGGGTGAGTTCATGTGGCAGGAGGGTACTATGAAATCAGTCATGAATAGTAATAATAATTTAAAAAGAGAAACTATTTTCATGTCCACCAGGTGACCAGTACTTTGTTGAACGCTGGGAATACTCAGGAAGAGGATCTAATCCTGCCACCAAGAGTTTAAATCCATTGACAAGTGGTTTAAATAGATCCCAAATACTTTGGGAGTCAGCAGGGAAATATTTGATCCAGCCAGGAAATTCAGTGAAGGCTTCTTGGATTAGAGGATTCCTGAACTGAATCTTGGAAGAGAAAGACGAGGATATTTTATCCAAGTGGATAAGGATGAACATAAAGGGGGACATAAAAAAGCAGATAGAGGATAAGGCTGCATAACTGCAAGTCATTATTACTAAATGCTCAGAGTTTGAGCTCAGAAATGCAGGGTGAAGAGTGAGTTAGGAGTCAGGTCACAAAGGGTCCTGCCTCGCCACACAAAGTAGATGGAACTTAATACTGTAAAGCTAAAGGGGTAGAGGCAGTCTGCCACAGGCCCTGAGCATCCTTGCACATTCTTGCCGTGTACACCACATTGGAAGGCTTATCCATTTCCAGATACTGAATAATTTCTGTAGTTAGTCACATAGGCAGATAAGCAGGTCCAGGAGACTACAGCGAACTACTGCACAACTACTCATACCTCAGGACTAGCTTGTTTGCTTCTTGCTACAATGTTTGATGCTTGCTCAAAAAATTTTGGGTACTTGGTCCTGGGTGCCTCACCTGGGAGGTAAACTTACTACATGGGTGGAATTCATTTTGGTCCATTGTGTCAATTGAGTGGATTAGGGGAAAGATAAATTGATACAGATATGCTGATAATCATGCATTTGCCAGATCTTTAGCCACCTTCCAAGTTCTAGAGCTATATTGATCCATTTTAATAGAGATACCATGTGTACCATAGCAACTGCAACTCAAGCAGCCCCTTGTTAAAATTATGGTAATCCACCATCATCTGCCAAAATATATTTGGTTCTTGGAGGGCATCTTCGTTTCCTAGTGCTATAACAAATACCACTAGTGGGTGGCTTTAAAAAAGATAAATTTATTTCCTCACAGTTCAGGAGACTAGAAGTCTGAATTCAGGGCACTGGCTCTAGGGAAAGGCTCTCTCCCTATCAGCTCTGGGGAAAGACTCTTGTCTTTTCTAGTATTTCTCGGTTCCTGGCAATATACAAGTGGCGTAGCATCTATTTTCCCCTATGTATTTGCTTGTCCCTGTGTGTATGCTGCTCCTTAGGTATAGGACACACCCTACACTGACATGGCCTCATTAACATAACAAAGAAAGCCCTATTTCCAAATAGGATTACATATACAGGTATAGGGATTACATAGGGATTAGGATTCCAAAATATATTTTGGGGGGACACAGTTCAATCCGTAACACAGGAGCTAGGCTGGTGAGTTAAATGGAGATATGATGAACAATCCCCTCATTCTTTAAGTCTTGAAGGTGGCACTAATTGTAAATAAATCTTTTCTCACCAAAACTCAGTGTTGTTTCTAATTTATTATCTGGGTCAGAATCAGGGTAGCAATAGTTTTAAGGACTTCCACTTTTACTTTCCTACTATGATGCCTGTTATGGATTGAATTGTGTCCCCCCAAAAAATATATGCCAACTTGGCTAGTCCTTGATTCCCAGTATTGTGTGATGGCCCACCATTTTGTTATCTGATGTGATTTTCCTGTGTTGGAAATCCTACCTCTATGATATTAATGAAGTCGGATTAGCAGCAGTTAGGTTGTGTTTTAAGTCAATGTCTTTTGAGATATAAAAAATAGAAGTGAGCAGAGAGGCATGGGGACCTCATACCACCAAGAAAGTAGTGCCAGGAGCAAAGTGTGTCCTTTGGACCTGGGGTCCCAGCACTGAGAAGCTCCTAGACCAAGGGAAGACTGATGACAAGGATCTTTCCCCAGAGCCAACAGAGAGAGAAAGCATTCTCCTGGAGCTGGCACCCTGGATTTAGATTTCTAGCCTCCTAGACTGTGAGAGAATAAATTTCTCTTTGTTAAAGCCACCCACTTGTGGTATTTCTGTTAAAGCAGCACTAGGTAACAAAGACAATACCTTTCTCTTCAGCTCATAGTACCATGTAAATGTTGTGCTGGCTGCTGCAGATATGCACTCAGAGATCAAGGAGATAGCCTGAGAGTTGGTCCATAGATGCTTTGGACTTCTGTGAGATCAGCCTGGGCCAACTCTATATTTCTCTGGGTCTCTGTATGTCCTTATTCTAAACAGTGTTAGGAGATTCATGATATTTGGGGTCCCTTACTTATCACTGTCAGCTTAGATCCTGTATCCAATAATCCCTAAAAGACTTGCTTATTCCCTTTTCTCTGAAGTCTTCTTATTCTAGAAAATGGTTATATCTCCTTTTGAAGAAGGATTGGGGTAATTAGAAATGCATGCTATGGGATTAAAGATTTTTTCTCATTCAGTGAACTCTGAGAACTGTCTCATGTCTGGAACCTAGGTAAAGAATCATAAATTTTCCATTATGGTGGATGACTTTAACCTTCTCTTCCATGGTTTCCTTTTTTTTTTTTTGTACTTCAGATGATGGTTTACAGAACAAACTATTTTCTCATTGATCAGTTACTACACATATTGTTTTATGACATTGGTTAACAATCCCACAACATGTCAACACTCTCCCTTCTCAACCCTGGGTTCCCTATTACCAGCTTTCCTGTTCCCTCCTGACTTCTAGTCCTTAACTCTGGGCTAGTGTGCCCTTTTAGTCTTGTTTTGTTTTATGGGCCTGTCCAATCTTTGGCTGAAGGTTGAATCTCAGGAGTGACTTCATTACTGAGCTGAAAGGATGTCCAGGGGCCATACTCTCAGGATTTCTCCAGTCTCTGTCAGGTCAGCAAGTCTGGTATTTCTTTTTGAGTTAGAATTTTGTCTACATTTTTCTCCAGCTCTGTCTGAGCCCCTCTATTTTGATCCCTGTCAGAGTAGTCAGAGGTAGTAGCTGGGCACCATCTAGTTATACTAGACTCAGCCTGGTGGAGGCCATGGTAGATGTGGTCCTTTAGTCCTTGGACTAGTCTTTCCCTTGTATCTTCAGTTTTCTTCATTCTTCCTTGCTCCTGAAGGGGTGAGACCAATGGAGTATCTTAGATGGCCACTCACAGGCTTTTAAGACCCCAGATGCTACTCGCCAAAGTAGAATGTAGAATATTTTCTTTATAAGGTACCTTCTGTGTTCTTATCTTTTCTGATCATGTAAGGTAAGCAGTGCCCTGGGTTGCTGTGCAACTATCTCAAACTTAAGAACATTATGATCTATCAGCCAAACTCACAAATACTAGTCTGTCAAGATCTCTAATTGCCATTCTGGCCATGTTCCCCCATACTGTAGTTACAGTCAGCTTGGCCGTGACTGCTAAGTCTCTCTACTGTATAGGATTCCTATCATTCCCCACTGATGCCAAGTAGCCCAGCTCCAGAGCAGCATCTCCAAACATCAGCTAGGACCTGCAGAGCAGAGCCACTACTAGCTTCTCAACAATGCATGTATTCCCTTCACTGACATATTTCTTCTTGCCTTAGGGAAGAATGTATCCTCTGGGGTCTGCCAAAATTCATAGTCTGCTGTTTTGTTTTCCAGGCTAACATCATTAATCAATTATAATATGCCCCTGTTCTCTAAGGCCTGTGACCCCTGTCTCAATACTCTTCTAAGTCAGTTCCTGCAGCTTTATCTTATTTACTGTAAGTTATTGTTTTTTTTCCAAACTTCAAAGATCCATGACAGAAATGAAATAAGATCCAACTCTCCTTGCCTTGAATCCTGAGTCATGGCAGAGCTCCTCTGTATCGATAAACTTTATCCTGTCTTATATTCTGCCTTACCTGGGGTCCAGCACTGTCAACAACTATTCTCAGACACATTCTCCTGGTTCTTGCCAGTATATTTTAGCCAGGCCTTAAGCCCTACCACTTCCCTATTAGAATTCTGGCTTTAGCACATGAAACTTGCCAGAACTATGAATTTACCCTTTTTTGTTACTCTGTTTCTCTTACTATTAGAACCTGGCACTTATTTTTACCACAATCTGCTCTAAGGCTAAATAAAATAAGTGTCTCTTTAAATGTTACATGGGGTTGCCTTGAGTCTGGGGTGACTCAATGGCAGCTAATAACAACAACAAATGTTGCCGTGAAAGTCACACCTTGATTTGATAGTTAGGTGAACTGAGCCCTTCTTTTTCTTCCTTTAACATTTCAGAGGCAATTAATAACAGTCAACCAACATGTCAATTGTTATAATTACCATTGTTTCCACATATGCAAGTATGAGAAATATCGCAGGAACCACTGCATCCCCTTCTGCATATATCCCATCTCAATTCACTGCAGGTGAGAGTTTTAATAATTTTGATATGACAGCATACCTACAATTATCATCACTTCAAGGTCCACCAGGAATAGGGTGCTTGTTATCATCTGACCATCAGTGATCCAATTTCAAATCTCTATTCTGTGGTTCTGTATACTATGACCACTTCTGGTACCACCTGTCTTAATTCGAATATCCCAAGAAAGAGACTCTGAAACAAAGATTTAATGCAAGTAGCTTATTTGGGAGATGATTCCATGAAGCACTGGTAGGAGGGTGGGAAAATGAGACAGGAAAGGGAAAAAAGACAACAAAAGGAGCCTTTTCGATCATGTAACTACAGAAGGCACCTGGAGCTCAATCCCAGTGGGAAACTTTGGGAAACAGTATAGAGCACATCTTGAGGTTACCCTATTTGAGAGGCCAGTGAGCTGGGATATTTTTCCATAATTTCCTATCAGTCATTGACTGAGGGCTGCTCATGGAGGTGGAGTGGAGAAGTGTCAGCTCCCTGAAAATTCTGGCCTGCCCTGCTTACAGACTAAAAAAGCTATGGATATCAGGAAAAGCCTTTAAGTAAAGAGTTACAAGTGCTTCCAGTTGGAAGCCTTCTGTTCATCTTTTACAGAAATTGTGAGAACCAAGGAAATATGAGTAAGCCATCATCTGAGTCCATGACCTTTGATCATCTCAAGTCACAAAATAGCCTTATCTGTACTCAACTTACCCAGTCCCATGTAACACGCAACTCTTCCAATTTTAATTAAAGTTATGGCTACTCTACTTCCCCCTAGGAGAGTGATCTCACTGTTTTTTTTTCCTATTCTAGCTTCTTTGCCCATGTTACTTTGATGGCTACAATTTCTGACCCCTCCAGAGTTGCAAATTGGAAGAGAGGGGAGAAAGGAGAGATGGGAAAGTTTTGACTTGTCTGGAAGTACCATAAGCTGATCTCAAGGGTTCTCCAGACCTGACTAATGTGTAAAGTCTGCTCTTTAATGTGGCACATTTTTGGGCTCTTTGGGACTGTCTCCCCAACAGTAACCTGGATGTAGTCTTTTCTGAATCATAGCTTACTCTTCCTGCAAGCCTAAAAAATCCTTGGCTATAGTCTCTCTGTCCTCAAGCTTGTTGATCTATTTTTGTATTAGACAGGACCCAAAATCGCTTCAAGGAGGTCCTCTCTGGTGTATGTGAACCTCATCCAGTCCACAGAAAACATTCCTAATTTTGTTATCTTGCCAAAACTCTAAAAATACAGATCCCTTGTATAGCCATTTCTCATTCCTGCCATGACTTTGGCAGTTAGCCAGCCCACTTCTCATCTTTTAGATATTCCCAAACAGGAATTGGACATCAATAGCCTGCTTCCTCCAACTGCAAAAGGCATGCATGCAGTTCTTCAAATTGTCATATTGAAGGTTCTCTTACTAGGCTTGAGATGAAGGGCAGAAATCTCCAACTCCTCTTCCAGAATGGAGGAGGAATTTTTCTAAAAATATCCTCTTTACAAATTCTTCCCTATACAGTCTTCTCAACTCTAGATAACCACAAAGTATGTAAACTAAAACCAAACCCATTGCCATCAAGTCAATTCCAACTCACAGTGACCCTATAGGACAGAATAGAATTTCCCCAAGCAATGCTATATATGGGGCATTGCACTGGCCCTTGGTGTTTAACACCGCTGAGCAGTTTCTACTAACCCAGTACAGACTGGTATCCTTCCTCAAGCACGGTGATGTGTTAGTTAAAAGAGTAACAAGCTTAACTAGTATTTTTGAGCTGATATTATGGTAAAATTATCTAAAAGAAGGGTGTGAGATGTTTGGACAGGGGCACGCTTTCAGTCCTTGCCAAAGGTGCCATTTTCTGTAAATATGCCACAGGCCGAAAGGGGTTAATAGAAATTTGCTCCTTGGCACCACACACTGAGGGCCAGTGTAATACCTACCGTACCTGCCATACCATAGTTAGGCTTCTGCCCCATTGGCTTTCCAAGGCTGTAGTCTTTAAGGAAGCAGACTACCATATCTTTCTTCTGCAGAGTGGCTGGTGGGTTGAAACCTCTGATTTTTCAGTTAGCAGCCCAGTGCTTAACCACTGCACTACCAGAGCTCCTACACCATGTATAACCCATTGCCCTCAAGTAAATTCTGACTCATAGGGACCTATAGAACAGAGTAGAACTGTCCCATAGAGTTTCCAAGGAGCACCAGGTGAATTTGAACTAGCCACCTTTTGGTTAGCAGCCCTAAGCACTTAACCACTACACCACCAGGGTTTTGACACCACATATAAGGGCCTTAAAAATTATCTAACCAATGCTCAGCTACCTAGATTTTACGGATCCTCCATGGTGGCCTACCTTATAGTTAACTGTAGTATCTGATATCTACTGTCATCAGGCTGCAGACAAATTTGAGACAGAAAGATCCAATTTTAGCACCTATATCTGTGTGTGTGTATATAAAAGAAATTTTTTTTAAGTCCTGTAAATTCAAAATGTGGCTGCAGAAATAAATGTAGTCCATATTTATTGTAGAGAAAAGAAAATGTAAAAAAAATAGAAGGGGAAAACATGCCCTAGAACCCCAGCAACCACAGGCAACTCATGCTATTATTTTGATATATTTCTACTCAGTTGTTTTTGTTTTTCTGTGTGTATGGTTCTTTACATGTTATGCTCATATTGTGTATACAATTTTCCATTGGGATTTCTTTTGACTTAACTCTGACATTTTCCATATGATTCTAAACACTTCACAAACAGGACTAATAGGGATAAACTAGCCCACTCTGGAAATGTACCACAATTTATTTTACTCTTCCCCTATTGTTAAACATTATAATTGATTCCAATTTTAGCAATTATGAATATTAATACCATAAACACGTTTTTTCCATAATTTTTTTCCCCTGGGTTTAGTATCCTTTTTTTTTGGCTTAAAAGGAAACCCTCAAGATTTAAACACCTCTGAGTGGTCTAAAATCAGACCCTCTCAGTGTTGTTTTATCCTGGCAGAGTAACGTAGGTAAAGCCTGGGAAAGAGTCAGAACAGAGCAAAGGTCTAGGCCTTAGTCTCGTGGCCACTGCTGGAACCTTTGAAAGGATACGTAGGAACCCAAAGCACAAAGACCCTCACATCTGAAAGGCACTTTCATGGGATGATTTTTGCTAAAATAATCACACTCAACTTGTAGAACTGAAGACTGAGATACCGTTAGAGACTCAGTTCTCTAGTTGAAGACAGCAGTAAAACTTTAATGGCTTAACTGGTCATGCAGGTCACCTAAAGGAGTGAGGTGGGCTCAGAGGATACCGCAGCAAACTGTACAGCTTGTGTGCCACCTAGGGTGAGAACTCACTGCTTAGCTTCTGATAGGGTTGTCAGACTTAACAAACAAAAACACAAGATGCCCAGTTAAATTTGAATTTCAGATAAACAGTGGATCATTCTTTAGTATAAGTACTAGATGGATTGACACAGTGGCTGTAACAATGGGCTCAAGCATAGCAATGATTGTGAGGATGGCACAGGACCAGGCAGTGTTTTGGCAGTGGTACACAGGGTCATTATGAGTTGGAACCGACTGGATAGCACCTAACAACGACAACAACATGTCCCCAAAATATACTTATTTTAAAACGTTATTTACTGTCTATTGAAATGTAAATTTGATTTGGCATCGTAGCTTCACCCAACTGTTGCTATTCAGGAGGGCAGACCCAGGATGGCTAGATTTTTAGGTATTTCAAGAGATACCAGAAATCTAAGGTTTCTTGTGAAATATGCTTACTTCTAAATTTTAGCAACTAGTTCAAAATGCTTTAAGAACACATCTGGAGGCCAGATGATGGCAGAAGGCCATCAGTTAGGGACCTCTGATATTACTTTATGATCCAGAATCCAGACTAAAACATACATATTACTGGAAGAAGCAATTCTAATGCACATTAGTCATGACTTCTTTAATGTCAGTGATTTTCTGAGAGAAGGTATAGACGAGGAAAGACAGACAAAAACATGTGGCCACAATACCTTCAGAGGAAGTTGAAAAATTAGGGGAAAAGTTTAGAAACATGTTGAAGAGACTCTACTTGACCGTTTTGGGTACAGTCAGCCCTGTAGCCTGGAAAAGTTCTTGAGATTCAAATAGGTTTCATTAACCATAATCAAGTCAGTCATTTTAAGTTAACATCAAAGAAAACAAATTTTTTCCTTTACATAATTAAATCCCGCAAGGAAGAGGCCTCGATGAAAACTTACTCAAGTTAACATTTGCTAGAATAAAGCAAACTATAGCTTCATTTTAAATTTCTACTTGTTAATTAAGCAAAAAATGTTTCTTCGGTAACTAAAATTAAGACAATTTTAATTGGAAAATAGTCTGTATTGCTACTAGGCAAGAATGATTTCCTCTGAAGGTGTGCAAGTCCTAACTTTCTAATTAAAATAAAATAATAGCTTTCCAATCAGTTGTGGGAAGGAGACATTTAGAGAATTACCATGAAGTACTTTGCAGAAACACCATTAAAAATGATGAATAAGGGTAACAGCATTTTGCTGCTGCTAAATTGAATTCATTGGATAGGTGAAAGAGGTTTTATCTACTTGGTGCCAAGCCTTGATGCATCCATAAAAATCATCCGGCATGTGCAGTATTTTGAGTCAAACAGGTTTGCTCCTGTAAAATAATTCTAGAGGCAGAAGGTGCCTGGATGGAATTCCCAGAGTCCTATAGGTTCTCTATGAGTGGAATCGACTGGACGGTAACAGGCAGACAGGCAGGCAGACATATTCAGCATAGAGAATTCAAGTCTTATTTTTGCTGGAATAGGAGTAAAAATGTATATTCTCTGGCAAAAAATGAGTAAGGTTCTTAACTATCTTACCTCGGGTTTGAACTTACTTGGGTTTTGAGTTGAATTCCAGATTTCTTACTGAGTTGTTGAATCGGTGACTGAGTACCAAATATGTTTTCAAACAGGGATGAAATTTCAAATATTTAATGTCCCATATGTCACAAGTATCGATCACTCAGAGTATATATCAGCCCGGTCAGAAGAAAGGTTTGCTCTAAAGAAAACTGTGTTCCTCTACCAATATATCAACAATGTATACAATCCAGAGAAGTGCCCTGAGTGGAGGAGAAATATTACAGCCAGACTCTGCCTTGAAGAACTGTATACCATAATTGATTCTCATATTAGAGGAGCAACCTCTATGATTATCATGTAAGTCGCTGGCCCAGGAAAGAAGAGAGAGGAAAAGTCACAAAGCAGAGTACTACAAGTATCCTGTCCTCTGCTTGCCCATAACACCCAATAGGTTGGTGTGGTTTGCGAAATGGTTGCAATTACATTCCTCTCCTGATAACCATGCCCTTTTTCCATGTAACCTAGAGAGTCCTCCCATAAAAAGATGGCACCTATTTTCCTTCCTTTTGAGTTAGGGCTGATTTTGTGATTTGCTTTGACTAACAGTGGAATCCTGAGCCTTGGCCCCAAGAGGCGAGCATGCTTCCACACTCTTTCTTGGAAACTTGTTGCACCATGTGAACAAGCCTGAGCTGGCCTACTGGATGATGACAGCATATGGCCCACACGCTCCTGTTGCCCCAGCAAATCTGCCAGCTGACTACAGATATCTGAGGAAGCCCAATCAGTATTGGCCAGATCAGCCAGAGGTACTCAGCTGACACATTGACTTATAAGATATAATAAAAGATAGTTGTTCTAAGTCAAAAATACTTGGAATAGTTTGTTACACAGCAATAGATAATTAATACACCTGGCCTGGCTAATTTCAGAAAAAATAAATAGCAGACTAGAGTTGTTATTAGCAGCTATCAATAGAGATCTACTAATGTCTCACGTTTTACAGGAGTGCATGTAATGCCTCAGACATCAAAGCCAGTCCCTTTTCATTTTTATAGTATTAAGAGTGATAAAAGGGCAGCTGTCTGAATGAAAAAGGAAAAGGAGGAATAAAGATTGGTTTTGTACCAGATTATTGTAAGAAATAGAGAAATGAATTTGCAATGGTTAGTCTCTATGTAATTTTTTCTCACTGACGTTACAAATAATAATAGAAGCCACACTTCCAGAAATCTCCATTTCACTACAAGTTACAATGTTCTATAGAAAAACCTTCTGAAATTAATCCAATAAAAAGATATTTCTTGAAAGATATTTCCTAATAGACATTTACCTACAGTCTCTTTAAAAGCCAATTTACTAAGAATCCCCAGGGAAAGGAGCTGAACTTTCTCTTCATTTAAATAGAAATATTTGAGTCCATATGGCACTTTGGATTTAAATATCATTGATTTTTCAATGAACAATAACAAGGATGATGTTGCTGAACATTTCTAGATATATATATTTGTTTATATCCATATCTATATGTATAGGTAGATAGATTTTTTCCCCCCTAGGATGATGCCAAGACAGGACAGAATTAGAGCTGGGAAGTTGTCACTGAGGGGTAAATACTCCTCGAGTTTGAGGATAATGAAAAACTTGAACTTCAGAAAAGATCAAAGTGAATGTTATTTCAGAAGAATTATGAATGAAATGGATATTCCTGATTGATAATGCACTGGGACCCTGGAAAGGTGGCCACCTAGCAGGGGTGCTGACTTGCTCCTCTAAAATCAACACTGGGGAAACCGTATGGTAAGATAGAAACGTGAATCTAAGGAACTAACATTAAAAGAATGAGAAATTCTTGGGAAATTAATATTTTCAAGAATGAAACAAAAGATCACCTTGAACTAGTGTGTGCATGTGTGTATGTGTATCTATGTGTGCAGTGCAATGAATTACTTCATATGACCCTTTTAGCCACACATCGTCTTGTAACTCCCACACAGCGATTCGGTGGGACTATGAAAATAAGGTGCTTGTGGCCCACCAAGGGGATTAGACAGCTTGTTAACAATGCAAACATAGGGTGCGCAGAACATTTTAGCAGTGGGATCATGCAAATAAGGTTTATGGAACCTTAAAGGGGTTGGTCAGTTTTACCATCTTGCAAGGCTTAAAATAAGCCATCCCAGAGGTGGGAGTGGGGACCCCACTACCACCAAGAAAGAAGATCCAGGAATGGAGTGCATTCTTTGGACTCGGAGCCCCTGCACCGAGAAGCTCCTAAACTCAGGAGACAGAGAGCTGTAACACAGGAGAAGGCATGAGACAGTGAGAAGTAGCACCAGAGAAACAGTCACAGAACCAGGAGATGAGCACAAGACAGTGCAGTGGGCTTCCCAGCCCACCACGCAAGGTGGCTACAGTGATGGCGACAGCACACGGCCCATACATTCCCATTGACTAGCCAATCTGGCAGCTGACTACAGATACCTGAGGAAGCCCAGATCTAGTCTTGGCCAGATCTGCAGAGGTACCTAGCTAACACACTGACTTGTAAGATGTAATAAAAGGTAGTTGTTTTAAGTAAAACATATTTGGAGTGCTTTGTTATGCAGCAATAGATAATTAATACACCTGGTCTGGCTAATTTTAGAAAAAAAAAAACAACAAACTAGGTTGTTATTAAACCAAAAAAAAAAAAAAATCCAAGCTCATTGCATTCGAGTTGATTCCAACCCATAAGGACCCTAGAGGACAAAATAAAACTGCTCCATAGGGATTCCAAGAAGCGGCTAGTGGATTTGAACTGCTGACCTTCTGACTAACAACCATATTGCTTAACCACTGCACCACCAGAACTCCAATATTGGTATTAGCAGCTATGAATACAGATATACTAAAGTCTTACTGACTCAAGGAGCAGGAGTGTTGTGTGTCTCCAGGCAGGAGGCTTCTGGCAGAGTAGGGTGCCTCTGGGCACTTAGCGGCAGAGCTAAAGAAGCTTTGTAACACTTGCCCAAGCAGGGCAGAGGCCAGGCTGAGGGCCAAGGGCCGAGAAAGGAGGCTTGTCCTCAGGGGGCCACGAGGAGCCCTGCATGACCAAGAGGAGCTGAGAGAGCCATCCTGCACTGAAGAAGGGAGACTTTGCCTACACGCTTCCTGATCCTGATCCCAAGCTGCAGCCTGTTGATCCTGATTTGTAACCTGGTACTTCCCTAATAAACCCCATAATGGTGAATTTTATCTGTGAGTTCTGTGGGACAATTGCAATGAATTATTGAACCCAGTGGAGAAGTAGAGAATGCTGTGGAGGGGACAGCTGGTGTCAGAATTGGTAAAAAAAAAAAAAAAAAAAAAAAGTTTGAAGGGCGGCAATATGTTTGAATATGTTTGATCTCCACCTCATAGGAATCAGCCTTGGGCTGATGTTCATCTTGACTCTTTCTTCCCCCTTATGAAGTCAGACAAGAAGTTCTGAAGATGCTTCACCACACCATTTTTACTGTGTGCGTGTGTGTGTGTGTGTAAGATACCAGGGGTGGGGTGAGAATAGTGGCAGAAGCCTATGGCAAAATGACCATACACTACTATAGGAGGAAAGGCTGGAATAGAGTATTTAAATTCTGTTCTTGCTTTTCTCCTATAGTCCCTTGAGACTATAGTCTGTGTCACCCATAGACATCAAGGTTTATAAGCGGAGTCAGGGACTGTGTCACCCATAGACATCAAGGTTTATAAGCGGAGTCAGGGACATTAGGCAACTTGAAATCCTTTGGAACAAGGAACTAATGAAGACAGGTGCAGGCTGATCTTCCCTACCTTAAGCATACAGTCCATCACTGCCCCTCCCCAAATCCAGAGAGCTAGTGGATTAAAATCCATGGGGTTAACTTCTTCCCAGTACAGCTTCTTCCTGAGAGTTTACATGCAAATCCCTGACCAGATGAGTTGCCTGAAGGAGTGACATAAACAGTAGTAATTCTAAGGAGCTGTGTGGTACCTGGAGCAATCTGACTCATATAACCAATTACCTACTAGCCATCTCCACCTAATGCTTCATTAGACACCTCAGTATTCACAGCCCTTAATTAGGATGTATTTTCTTCTTAAAATCTCTCTGTGTTCTTTTTTTTCTTTATTAGTGAATGGCATTATCATCTACACAGATGCAAAAACTTGAAAATTATCCCAGACACTTATTATATCATTTTTTTTTTTTACTAAATCATGTCAGTTTTACCTATTAAATATCCATTATTTCCATTCTCACTGCTTGTGCCTTAGATACGCAATTTTAACTTATACGGTGCCATATATAATTTATATACTGCCGTATATAATTTTGCTACTAGGCTACTTGCTTTCCCTGGCCCCATTGTCACTATGGTGAGCTTTCTGAAACAAAAATCTTATCACACAGCAGGATAAAACCTAAAAAATCCCCCTACCCATCATACTTCCAGATTTTACATCCAATGATAAATCTATAAGATTTTTTTTTATGGTATGAATCCATATTTTTTAAAGACATCTGGTGGGGGGAAATTACCCATTTCAGTACTTAACCATCTATGCTCTAAAGATGATTTTTTCTTATTAAAATTGTACCCTTTGTAATATTATTTGAAGGCCTCCTTATTGTCTCAATTTATAATGTTAATGATTTTAATTAATCATTTTAAATTATTCATTATGTGACTTAATGATCCTTTGTTAATTTTCCTAATTTATATATCTACCCTTTCCTCATTTCAAAGGTCAGCCTTGTTCTGAAAAAAAAAAAAAAAAAAAAAAACCTAAAGAAAAGTTTGAGGAAGAAAATGACTCCAGTTTTATAGATCTTTTCGCCTGTCATTCTCAGTGGTGACTACTTAGCCACTACAAAAACATCCCAAGACCTCTAAATAAAAAAATGCTTTTTCTCTGTCAGGGGAGATGCGATAGAGCAGCAATTTTTTTGTGTTTGTGTTGTCACTCTGTCTTTTCAGTTTTCCTAAGGCAATTAAGTGTATTGACACAAGTGCATGTGTATATTAAAGACATGGGATAATCCCACTGGCAGCATAGAAGTAAGGCCTGGCGATCTGCTTCCATAAAGATTATAGACAACCCTCTGGAGCATTTCTACTCAGTAACACCTGGGTTTATTTTTTTTAATTTTTCTATTATAGGTAGGAATATAAATGTACAGTTCTGACTAATTTTGATTCTTCCCAGGGTCTCACAGTGAAAGCTTTAAAAAATTAGTTAGAAGTGCCCTTATAGGCATTTCCTATACAGCGAAACCTGTGGAAGCCAGAACTCCATGGGACTGCCTTGTTGTTTGGTGTCTTGCAAGTTTTTCACCTTTGACAGGGTGCAGACTTATCACTTTTCTATCGCTTGTTTTAATGGAAAATATTTGAGTTTTCCTTTTCTGACAGGCTTCCACCTTACACAGGTTCTGGCTTTCACAGCTTTTACCATTCTTTAATCTCTCTATCTTACCCTGACATTGAAAGACACATTATCTTTGAGCCTTCCTCTTCCCCTCCTGTCTTTGGAAACCCCATCCGTAACCACAGTAGAATCTTGCCCTCTATATCCATTCTACCTTCACCCCACCTGTATGCCCAAGTTTATAGTGTTTTTCCTGGAGTACACCCTGAGATCCTGCAGGCCAGTCAGTACTAGAAGTCTGTCAGAACTATAGGACATAGAGTGCCTTGGGTGCTCTGGATTCTATGAAGGCTAGGATTGGGTCACTCAGCTTGGGTTTTGCTTTCCACATCCCTACTAATGTGAAGTGAAAGCTCATCTAGTTCTTAAGCTATTGAACCAAGTAGATTAAAGACCACCCCCAGGCCAGGCACTAATTTGGGGGCCAGCACAATTGATAACAAAACACATTTCCCTGCCTTCGGCATCAATGAGTTCCTTATTACACACTTGCATGTTTGGTTTCTTTCCTAGTCCTTCTTCAGTTCAAGCAATATAAAAAAGGAAATGTATTACTTAGAATGTCTTTTTCTCTTAAAGTGTTCAGGATTTATCATTCTAGGAAGTGTAAGGGGGAGGGAGAAAGCTTGCACTTGGGAAGAGGAAGAGGTGGGGGTGGTGACATTCCTCAATAAGACAGTCCCTGCAAAGGAAGAGATGGGGGTGGTGACATACCTCAATAAGAAGGTCCCTACATAGTTAAACTTTAAGCCAAGGAAATGATCCTTACAGGAGTCTTTAACTTGATAAAGTTCTTAACTTGATAAAGTCTCTAACTTGATAAGGCCCCTAACTTGGTAATTAAACCTTAAGCCAAGGAAATAGTTTCTATAGGGTTTCCTCTCTTGGGTGTTAAACATTAACAGGGAGAAATAAGAGGCAAGAGGGGTATAAAACCCTAAGAAGGCGACTATCAGGGCACTCAGGTTCTTTCTCTACCTGAGTAGCCTGCTTGAAGCTTCCTAGTCGAGTGTACTTTCATTACTAAGCCTCTGCTAGCTAATAAACCTCTGCTCACTTGGCACTATTTGTCTCAGTGTTTGAATTCTTTCCTACACCGAAGACAAGAACCAAGGCCATTCTCCAGTAACAGAAGGAGTCAATTCTTCAACTGTGCTCGATATTTCCTTTGTGGAATTTTGTGATGGGAAAAAGGGGGAAAAGGGCATAGCCAATTCTTATTAATACATGTATTTTTCCCTTCTCTCTCTATGTGTAGGCTGTTATGCCTGCAGTCTGGGCTCTGATTTTCTTTAATCACTAGAGCCCAATATCACAGTATCTAGCTTGCTGAAAGTGAAGAGGACTTGAAGCATTCACTGATGAAGATCAAAGATCACAGCCTTCAGTGTGGATTACACCTCAGCGTAAAAAACAAAAATCCTCACAACTGGACCAATAAGCAGCACCATGATAAACAGAGAAAAGATTGAGGTTGTTAAGGATTTCATTTTACTTGGATCCAAAATCAACACCCACAGAAGCAGCAGTCAAGAAATCAAAAGGCGTATTGCATTGGGAAAATTGGCTCCAAGAGATGTCTTTAAAGTGTTAAAAAGCAAAGATATTACCTTGAGGACCTGACCCAAGCCATGGTGTTTTCAATCACCTCATATGCGTGTGAAAGCTGGACAAGGAATAAGGAAGACCGAAGAAGAATTAACACCTTTGAATTGTGGTGTTGGCAAAGAATATTGAATACCATGGACTGCCAAAAGAACGAACAAATCTGTCTTGGAAAAAGTACAGCCAAAATGTTCCTTGGAAGCAGGGATGGCAAGACCACATCTCACGTAATTTGGACATGTTGTAAGGAGGAATCAGTCCCTGGAGCAGGACACAATGCTTGGTAAAGTAAAGGGTCAGTGAAAAAGAGGAAGTCCCTCAACAAGATGGACTGACACAGTGGCTGCAACAATGCGCTCAAGCATAGCAGTAATTGCGAGGGTGGCGCAGGATTGGGCAGAGCTTTGTTCTGTTGTCCATAGGGTCGCAATGAGTCAGAACCGGCTTGTCAGCACCTAACGACAGCTTAGTGCCTGACATACAACTCCCTAAATATACGATGATTATGTAAATAAGTGACTAAAAGAAGAAACAGTTCGTGGTGAATGTGTATGCTTGTTGCAGAGAAAGTCTTGACTCTTTAATCCTGGGACATTTTACCTACCACGCTTTTGTATCCTGCCTAGAGAAATGGTTTGGGATTTCATGAAATACAGAGTATCATAAACTCACCTTTTTTAATATTATTACAAAACAACATCTTGGCACTAGTGACCTAAAACAATGCCATAAACAATTATAGCTAAGCTAAATTCAAAAGGAGTTTTATAGGAAGAACTTAAAAGAGATTTTGTGCCAGTTGGGTTGCTTGGGAAGCTCCTCTAGGTTTGTATGTAAGGGCTGCAGAGTACTGCTTATTCAACCTGAGGGAGAAACCAGCAAGCTGTCCAACTCTGATCTCTAATTTTCCTACTGCATTCTCAGCTCTTAAAGCTACGATGACTGAAGAGTCCCCAGATAGTTCCGAGTTTGGCAATTAAATCTAACTTAACTGAAACTCTAACATATTTCTATCTTTCTAAACAAGAGTGTTTTATTTGCATTTATCTTCATTCCTCCACGAGGATTCGTCAGTGCAAACTGTTGGCTAACATCATCCTGGGAGTTTTAAGGATGCCCAGCAAAAGACTAACTTCAGATAGCTTATCACCTATATGATAAATAGAAGAAATGAACAAAAGTGATCTGGGATAAAATATATAAGAAAATGCCATTCAGCACTAAGAAAAGCTTTATACTTTCAGTTTAATGGACCAGTAAGGGAGAGGGAAGGAATATCATCCTCAAGCTACACCTGAAAATATGGGTAGGAAGACAGCAGAGGAGAGACAAGGTGTTCATGAAAATGCAGTTCCTGATGTCCTCAACTGCATCGCCCAACCCAAAAATTTTATTTTCAGTCCCACTTCTAATAATACATCAAAAATATTGACACTTAAAACACGTGAAAATATCTTTGAATTAACCAAGTAATGCACTAAAAAGTGTAAATGAAAAGCATACTAAAATATGGATGCTTCAACACTATTGAGGGTTTTTTGTTTTGGGCACAGTGTAAAACAGAACAAAGTTTGGGTAAACAAAAACATGTACTTTACTATTATACACTCTGACCATGTGCTGACTTTCTACTGCATCTAGCATTGTTTGTGCATCCATCATAACGATATTTGGGATTAGGTGCTCATGGTCAAACAAACTGACCAAGAAATCCAAGGAGCTCCCCATGTTACCATCCAATATTGTTGAGGTTAGAGGAATGAAGATAACCAGGAAATGTTAAAGTTTATAAAACAAAAGGGAAAACAGCTGTAAAAGATGGAATCCAAATTGACAAATTCGTCCAAGGAGAAAAACAGATGTTGCTCAAATTTATTTCCTGTTTCTTCCTGTCAATGATGTAACTCTCTGAACTCAGACATTAAGCCCAGATGGTTCAGCCAAAAGGAGACCAGTGGCCAAGGACCTTGTTGTAACCAATTTTGGTAAAAATCTATTTTGTTTTTATTATTGTATTCTAGTTCTTCATTTGTATGACTTTGAATTCCTGAACTAAAAAAGAATATTTTAAAAACTTAATCAAAAAGTATTCATATCTGGCCAGATCCAAGCAAGAAATGATTTTAAAAGATTATCAAAATCAAATCCAAACAGAGAGAATTGTTCTTGGCAGGGTTCAAAGGAAAATGAAATCTATGATTAAGACACAATTTGCGTAGCACATTACTTAATCTAATGTTATAACTACCATCCAAATGTATTTGAACAACTGCAGAAATATCTCATCATCTCCAGTTGGAGCAGGTCTCCCAAAGGTTGCTTGCATGTTGTAAGGAATTCCGTTGAATTTTTTACCAATTCACTTGTTCTTATAAATATCACCACTCCCTTAATTCCATTTACCCTAAATTAGAAAGCATAGCAATAAACAAAAAGGTTTGGCCAAAATCTAGAGAGCATAGAATGATTGCTCACACTGGGGTATTAAAAGTTGCCAGGTTCAGTTCATACTTTAGTTTGGTATACTGTAAAGCAGATTCTTTTAATGGTTGAAACGAGAAAACAAATTAACTAGCAATGTTTTGTAATTGCGATTTTTTTTATATTTAGAGTTTGTTTATATTTATTGAATTAAACTGCAATTTAAAAATAAGGCTATTTTATAACCTTTTGGTAAAGATCTTTAGCAATGAATATCACAAGTCTTTTTTGAACGTTTCTTTCAATGTGCCTTGTTATTAATTATATTTCTAAAACATGATTTTATGATTCCAATGTTCTAAGAAACTACAGATTTGGACAATTTTTATACAAAGATATTCATAGCATTGTTTATGATTCTAATGGAATTAAAACCACCTAACTGCCCAAGATCTATGGCCATACCACCCTGAAGACACACAATCTCATCTGATCTGGGAAGCTAAGCAGGGTCGACCCTGGTTAGTACTTGGATGGGAGACTGCCTGGGAATACTGGGTGCTGTAGGCTTTGGAAACCCTGGTGGTGTAGTGGTTAAGACTTACAGCTGCTAACCAAAAGGTTGGCAGTCCGAATCTCCCAGGCACTCCTTGGAAACTCTATGGGACAGTTCTACTCTGTCCTATGGGGTTGCTATGAGTTGGAATTGACTTGATGGTAACAGTTTTTTTTTTTTTTTTTTTTTTTAATGTCCCAGGAACTCAGCTCCTAACTGAAAGGTCAGCAAATCAAATTCACTGCCAGCTCCTTGGAGACTCTATGGGTCACTGTGTCCTATAGGGTCACTGTGAGTTGCAATCGACTCAAAGGCAACTGTTTTTTGTTGTTGTTGTTGTTAAGTGCCCCAGAAAAAAAGGAAAATAATTACCATTTATTTCTACAATATATATTATGCAGCCATTAAAAATAATTTATAATGACATATAAAAGTAATCATGATACAATGTACAGAGAAAGATAGGATAAAACATTCACTTTGTGTTTCTAAATCATGACTCAAGTATCTTAACCATTTGTTGTCTATAATAGGAAAAATAAAGGCAGTTCAGATACCTCTAGTTTTCATAAGAAGGCAAACTAACACAGCCTGATAACTTCAAGAAGAAAATTTAAATTGTACTATGTAAAACTTGAAAGAAAATAAAGAATAAAAATTTTTAAATATCAAATAATGTGGTGGGAAAAAGCCGTAATGTAACAATAATCACAGCAAATGTAAATGGCTCTAAATCTCTACTTAATACAGAAGGACAATTTATTTGTATTAACAAAAAGATATAACAACATGTCTGCAAGAGACATGCTTAAGAAAAGTGAATGCAAAGGATAAGAAAAGAAGTAAATGGAAAAAAATTTACAGTTAAAAAAAGGAAAAGTTTGAGGCACTAAACTTAATATTTGAGAAAAAAGAAATGCATACCCAAGATTGTAAAAATGATCAAAGAGAGACTTTTTAACCCAGTAAAAGGAAACATAGGGAAAGAAAATATAAGCATGATCATATATGTTTCTGAAAGTGTAGTTGTAATGCATTTAAAACAAAAATTTATAAAATGGAATAAGCATAAAATACCACATAAGCCAGCAATTCTACTTCTAGATATACACCCAGTAGACTTAAGAGCAGGGATTCAGACAGACATGTGTATGCCAATGTCCATTGCAGCTGTCATTATTCACAATAACCAAAAAGTAGAAACAACACAAGTGCTAATCAACAGATAAATGCAAAACAAAAAGCAATACAGACACAGAATGGAATATTATTCAGTGTTAAAGACAAATGGAATGTTGTCATACACTGCAAGATAGATGAACCTTGAAAACATTATGTTGAATGAGATGGCAGACACAAAAGAACAAATATTACATGATCACACTTATGTACAATGTCTGAAATTGTCAAATGCATCAAGACAGATTAGTGGCTGCCAGGAGCTCATTAGAATGAGAGTTGTTGCTGAAGAAGTACTAAGTTCTGTTTGGGATGATATAAACCTTTTGGAAATGGATAATGATGTTGGTAGCACTGCATGGTGAGGGCAGTTGACGTCATTTAATTGTACATTTTTAAAAAATGGTTAAAATGGCAAACTTTCTGATGTATATGTTTTACCATAATAAAATTATTTTTTTTGTGTGTAGAAAATAAGTAAATAATAAAATGGGAGAGAGAAATAAATTGGAGTTAGCAGACAAGGATGCATTTTCTTTTTTAATTTTTTCACTTTTGAGAGCAATATTTTCAAATAATTGCAAAAATGGAGAAATTCAACACAGAATAGTAGTTTTTAAAAATTAAATAGAGATCCAAGAATGAAAAATTAGAATATCTAAAATTAAGAATGAATTGTATTGGATTATTAGCAGATAAATGCAATAGAAGAGAGGATTAGTGAACTCAAAGGAGATAAATAGAAAATATTTAACCTGAACCACAGAGAGAAAAAAGAAATGTGGGCAAAATGAAAACATAACATGGTATGTTATGTTATAGAGGGAGAGGGCTAAGAGTAAGGGGCCGAACCTGTTTTAAGACATGATGACTGAGGATTTTCAAAACCTGAAGGAAGGCATCAACTCATAAATAAAAGTAATTAACAAATGCCCAGAAGTATAAATACAAACAAATTCACACCTATCAGATCAAAATGCTGAAACAGGCAAAAACAAACAAATAAACAAAACCTTTAAAATAACCACAGGGAATAAAAAAGGATGTATGATATTGGAAAGAGAACACCAGAAACTATAGAAGGCAGAAGACAATGGAATGACATCTTTAAAACACTAATATATATATATAGATAGATAGATAGATAGATGTTTTCACATAAAACTGGAATGGGACTAGAATGCACAAAGAATACCTATAAATTAATAAGAAAAAATTAGAAACCTCAAGAAAATATAAAGCATAAGAATGAAAATTCACTAAGGACAAACAAATATATAAAGAGATGCTCAAAACTGTGCATAACGGAGAAATCCTAATTAAAACGACAATGAGCTATTGCTAAATACAAACTAGATTAGCAAAATTCCAAAAACAGCATAATGCCAAATTTTGGAAGAAATGTATAAATAAACTAAATCTCTTTCACTTCTTCAGTGGGCATAAGCAGGTGCAACAACTTTGGAAAATTGCCCCGCAGCACTTAGTTAAAAGTAAATCCTATATATATCTAGTAAAAATACATCCAATATTTCTACCAGGTGTATATACTGTAGAAATTCTTACACAAGCCCACAAGAAATATGTACAAGGATGTTCATTAGTGTAGCATTGAATTAGCTTGGAATTGAAGCATAAAACCTGGTTTCCATCTCTGGGAGAGCTCTTAGCAAAAGTAGTGGAATCACTTCCTGGACTATTATTCTAATATGGAAGCAACAGATAGCATATGACCATTGCAATCTGGATAGCTCTTAAAAACAGAAGTTGAGTGACCAAAGTAAGAAATACTATACATATTATGCAAAAATTTTATTTATAATAAAAAATATAAATACAAAGGTATGCCTTAAATACAGCAGTTACTTACCTATGGAGGGTAAAGTGGGAGATGAGTAAAGAAATGGAAGGGATGTATGGGTAATACACTCTTATCTAATGATGGCAGGTGCCATAATCAAGAAATATGCTTAGTTAAATCCTCAGCATCTGAGATCAAAAAATTAAATTAAGAAAAGGATAGGAGAGAAGAAAGAAGGAGTAGAATGGCAGAGGAAGAAGGGAGAGGAAAGGAGAACAAATTGATGTAATTTGTTCTAGAATTTGTCCTAATTTATTTAATAAGATAGCTAAGCTGACGCTAGGCCATGGTGTTATAATTAGATAAAGGTTGTTGTTGTTGTTGTTAGGTGCTGGTGAATCTGGTTCCGACTCACAGTGAGCCTATGTACAACAGAACAACACTGTCCGATCCTATGCCATTCTCACAATCATTGCTTTGTTTGAGCCCATTGTTGCAGCCACTGTGCCATTCCACCTCATTGAGGGTCTTCCTCTCTTTTACTGACCCTGTACTTTACCAAGCATAATGTCCTTCTCCAGCAACTAATCCCTCTTGATAACACGTCAAAAGTACATGAGACATAGTCTCACCATCCTCGCTTCTAAGGAGCATTCTGGCTGTACTTCTGCCAAGACAGATTTGTTCCTTCTTCTGGCAGTCCATGGTATATTCAATATTTTTCTCTCACACCATAATTCAAAGGCATCATTTCTTCTTCAATCATCCTCATTCATTGTCTAGCTTTCGTATGCAAATGAGGCAATTGAAAATGCCATGGCTTGGGTCAGGTGGCCCTTAGTCCTCAAAGTGATATCTTTGCTTTTTAACACTTTAAAGAGGTCTTTTGCAGATTTGCCCAATGCAACATGTCATTTGATTTCCTGACCGCTGCTTCCATGGGTGTTGATTGTGGATCCAAGTAAAATGAAATCCTTGACAACTTCAATCTTTTCTCTGTTTAGGAAATTGAAATCTATCCAATTCTGAGAAAAGAAATGTTCAATAGAGTCATCCATATCAAATGAAAGAGTGAGGAAATGATAAAATCCTTCCAGTTTTGGGCTCTAAGCAGAGGTATTCTATACAATATTTTAAAGAGAATTTTAATATCATGAGTAATGCAGGAAATGAATACTTGAAAATCAATACCATAAGTTATTTTATTCACCAGATTGGCAAAAATTACAAAGTTGAATGATATCACTTGGCATAAATATGAAGGAAATGGCATTTACCAGCTGCTGGTAGGAGAGCAAATTTTTACAGCCATGGTCATGTACATAAGCCATACTTCTAAGTTCCATTCTTAAGTGTATCAAAATCTTGTACATGTGTAAAGGGTACAAGTCTGAGGATACCAATCACACCATTGTTTGTCACAGTGCAAAATTAGAAATAATTTAAACATTCATCTGCAGGGAAATGGATAAATAAAACTTCATGCATTCATTCAAAGGAAATCTGAAAATATTACAATTATCTGTGTGGATTCTTATAATATTGGTGCTTGCTATATTATATTTCAGTTGCATTAAAAAGGAATTTAAATGTCCAAAGTTAAATATTAAGTGAATAAAGCAAAATTCAGAATCACATGTATGGTATGTCAATTATATAAAATCAAAAACACTCCTATAGAACAATACCATACATTACTTAAAGATATTTACATAATTAAGAATGTTTAAAATGTACTGGAAGGATACACACTATGATGGTTTTCCCTAGGAAGAAAGATAAACTAGACTGAAATTTTGAATTAAAAATGATACTTTGGCTACATATGCATTGTTTCATTTTGAGAAGAAAGAAAAAAAACTGGTGGAAAAGATGACAAATTGATAATAATGACCTGGGAAGATGGTAGCAGCAGTGGCAGCAAGTTTTTCAGTCTCTCTGATTCCCCACATAACAACCAAGAGAGCAACTACATAGTAATATTAAAGCTGGTGAAAACCGTTCACAGTAAAATTAGAAGGAAAGGTATTTCCACGAACCTGCAAATTATAAGAATGTGGGGGATGAGCCACCAACAGCCCAAACCCTTCATGGTATCATAATCATGGGCAAGGCTAGACTATAGTGTCTAGGGGCATAAATGAATGATGTAACTATAAAAAGAACATCACAAGGAAGTGATTTAATGCCAAGATAGTGATTATTTGTGGTAGGAGGGAAGACATTGTGATTATAATGAGAAATACGAAAGGGTTTCTTGGGAGGCTGGCAACATTCTATTTCCTGACCTGGGTGGTTTTTGCCTCATAATAATTTCAAAAATCGACAATTGGTATTGTGTATGGATAGTTGTAATACTGGTGCTAGCTATATTGCCCTTCTTTTACATTAAAATTATTCCCCCAAATACAAGCAAATATGGTAGAGTATCAATGCCAACACACCAAGAAGCTGACATAGATTTTTTTTCCTTAAAGCCCCAAACTATAAACCAAAAAACCCACTTACCCATTTCCCTAAGGCTCTGAGCTTCTTTGACAGTTTTATTGTACCTGATCATAAGTAATATAGAAAAAAAAAAAAGACAGAGTACTATATATAAAATATAGTGCTGGAATTCCCAATACATTTTAAACTAAAATATTAGTATTATAATATCATTCACAGATAGATGATAGATAGAAGACACCATCCAGAGACTTGTTAATACCAAGCATTAAGTGTTTTTATAACAGTGATAGATTTTATGTTAACCTATCAAAACCTTTTTTCCATGTCCCAATAATGATAATAAAACTTACACTAATGTGTTCATTAAGTGTTATAGTTTACAAATTAATTTCAAATATATTATTATATTTTACCTTCTCAATACCTCTAAAAATTAATTCAGATTCATTTAATATTTATTTTTCATTCTTTAATCCAAAAGGGCTAATTAACTTGCCCAAGGTTACACAGTAAGTGGAAGAAATAAAATTCAAACTTGTGTCATATTCCTCTAAGTCTAGTGTTTTTGCCACTCATCTTAAAATATTGATTTTCTGGCTTTGGAGCCTAGCCCAGCATATATGGCAGTTAAACCCATGGGTTTAACCTTATTAGCTTAATGTTCTCACTGTGTTAATTACACTAAGAGACAAGCATGATCAGACTTTCAATTCTACCTTTAAAACATAAGGAATCTTCAGAAATTCTTTCTTCTGCTCTCAAATGCATCAAAGATTATTAGGGAACTGAAGGAGATTAAAGTAGCAAGAGGAATGGAAGGCTTATTTCACTTTTCAGCTACTAACAAACTTCACAAAGCCTGAAGTAATTTCAGAAAGCAGATATCATTAAAAACCCTAGAATTGCTGATTAGTTGCAATTACAATATCAATAAGAACATCTCCATAGATGATGAAAATTCTTTTGGCTAGAAATAAAATTTTTAAGTGTTCCAGATTCCAGTAGCCTGCCATGCAACTTCTGGGTGCTTAATATTGACCAGCTGACTCCAAACATATAGTAAGGGACCTTGTCATAACATTGTAATGGATGTCCAATAGTTGGCATCAGTTATGATACTTCAGTTTGTAAGCCCTCTTAATTTTAACTTCTTTCTTTTTAAAAAACATCTATCAGCCATCAACTATTTCTTGTATGACTTTGAAGACTATTACTGGATTATTTCTACAAAGATTCACAAAGCAAACATTCCTGCATACCTATTGATTCCTCACAAGGAGCTCTGGGCAACAAATCAATTTAATTATTTTTTTTATTGATCTGCTAAAAGTGCCAGACATTGAAATAGGTACTACATATACAAAAAATAAGAACTAAATGAGGTCCTTTGTCCTCAATTAGCTCACAATTTAGGAAAAAGGAAATGCTGGAAAATAATCATAATATAATGTAAGTACATTTTTATCTACCTTTAAAAATATAGTATTTCCTCTACACCTTCTTGCAACGCATAGTCCTGCAAGGATCCAAACTCTCTGAGGACATATTTGAGGGTGTGATTAATTTTGCACTGGGCAGGGGAAGTTAGAAAAGTTGTGCTAAAAATTGAAACTTTCAGCTGACTCCAGAATTTTATGTTAGCTCTCATAAACAACTTAAAACCTACATTGCCTAATGGCAACTGAAAATATTTGATGTTTTTTGAAACAGATTATTTTATTTCAATTCTATTTATACATTGACTCATTTAGAGTTCTTAGGTTGCAAATAACAGAAATTAATTTACAGTAAATTAGGCAAAAGAAAATGAATTAATTTGCAGAGATATGATAACACTGAATTCCATTTATTGAGCACCTATCTTGTACTTTATTTTATCTTGTACTATGTACTTTGCTAAGCACTCACATGCATTACTTTATTTAATTATCATAATGTCCCATGAGGCAGGTACTGTTATCATCCCTATTCTATGAAATAGGAAAAATGAGGTTTAAATGCATTAATAAAACAATCGTCAGAAGAGCTGCCTTTCCTCTGACATCATTGGGGCATAAAATCAAAGTGCTCTGTCCACTTGAGTGCTTTGTTAGACATTCTTATCCCAACTGAGACTCTACATACCAATATTAAAAAGAGGAAATTTAGAAAGAGGAAGAATAACCTAAAAAGGAAATTGGAATTTGCTTCTCATTCTAAGATGCTCTATAGGAAATAGTCTATGTTAACCAAGGACTAGTATTTTCAACCAGAATTTGTCAGATTCATGACTAGAAATAGTATCGGGATTGACAGTAGAAATTATTTCCTTGTAGGAATAAGTAACATCAAGAAATAGTACTGAGATCTTGAGAAAATTTTAAATTCAATTTCTATCACCTGTTTAGAGATTTCTATATGACTACATACTCCAGCGTTTTTCTATTACTAAAAAATAAGATTATGGATTATGTATCACTTTGTTAAAATAATGGAATCCAATGAATCACGTTTCTCACTATTCATATTCTTGTGTGGTCCTCTCCCACATGGGTTTGGCCAGGTAACTTGTTTTCACCAATGGGAAAAGTGCTTGGACATTGGGGCTTGCCTCATGAAACATTGATGCCACTATGTGCATTCCAGACCTCTGGAGGATAAAAAACCATATGGAAAGAGAGGCAGCCATCATAAATGTCTCAAACAAGCTGAGGTCCTAATAGATCCTCTAGTTAAATGTATCTACATGAGTGAGCCCAGGGTAAAGCTGCAGAAGAACTACCAAGCCAACTGATACAATTGTGAGAAATAATCATTTATTGTTGCTTTAAGTCAGAAATAGGTAATTTCTGAATCATTTACCTATTTCTGACTTAAAGCAACAATAAATTATTTCAGCATGGTTGCTGAAATACAAACCTAAAAGTTGTGGTATTGACTTTGGGACTGGGCAGTGTTTGGATCCCTGAGGGGTGGTGACAAAACTGCTATTGGAGTCTGGAAAGATGGCGACATATGTTTTGTAGTATTAAAGAAATGGCAAGAACTGTTGCCTGCAGCATTTTGGGAGATAGAAAATGTGCCTCATGATTCAGTAATGACCTTGTAGATCTGGCTGAGAAGTCTAAGCAGAATATTAAAAGTGTCAGTTGCCTTCTTTCAGCTGGGAATGATACAGTCAGGGGAGAGAAAGAGGAGAAACAAAGAAAACTTCACGTTGCAAGGTCAATTTAGGGAAAATATAAAGGATTCAGAACTTGGATTGGAAAATTATGCTGTATTAGAGTTTTAGTCTCTCCAGCCAGCAGAAGATTCTCAAATAAAAAAATGCGTTCAAGGATAAGATTAAATCAAATGTGTAACTGTAAGACTTTTTGTTAATACCTAAAAACAATTTAAGTGTCTAGTAGATAACGCTTATCTAGACAAAAGGGATTCTAAGAATCTTACAGACATTTTCTCACAGCTGCCACATGTGGAGTCCAATGAAGAAAGAGAGGTTTGCCCTTAAAAATAATTACAGATGTGGCATTGGGGACATGGAATGAACTCCAATCAGACTTACATATATATCACAAAGTTCTTAAGGGAATTTATCAGTTTGGACTAAAAGGGATACAGATAGTTTGAAAGGAAAAGAAGCCTCTGGTTCCCCAAATTACTAAGGGCAATAGGCTAAGAAAGCTGTTGTTGTTGTTGTTAGGTGCCATCGAGTCAGTTCCAACTCGTAGTGACCCTATGCACAACAGAACAAAACACTGCCCAGTCCTGTGCCATCTTCACAATTGTTATGCTTGAGCCCATTGTTGCAGCCACTGTGTCAATCCACCTCATTGAGGGTCTTCCTCTTTTCCGCTGACCCTCTACTTTACCAAGCACGATGTCCTTCTGCAGGAACTGATCCTCCTGATAATGTATGTGAGATGAAGTCTCACCACACTTGCTTCCAAGGAGCACTCTGGTTGTACTTTCTCCGAGACAGATTTGTTCGTTCTTTTGGCAGTCCATGGTATGTTCAATATTCTTCTCCAACACCACAATTCAAAGGCATCAATTCTTCAGTCTTCTTTATTCCTTGTCCAGCTTTCACATGCATGTGAGGTGATTGAAAACACCAGGGCTTGGGTCAGGTGCACCTTAGTCCTAAAGGCGAACTCTTTGCTTTTTAACACTTTAAAGAGATCTCTTGCAGCCAATTTGCCCAACGCAATGCACTTTTGATTTCTTGACTGATGCTTCCTTGGGTGTTGACTGTGGACCAAGGTAGATGAAATCCTTTACAATCTCAATCTTTTCTCCATTTGTCATGATGTTGCTTACTGGTCGAGTTGTGAGGATTTTTATTTTTCCTTATGTTAAGGTGTAATCCACACTGAAAGCTGAGGTCTTTGATCTTCATCAGTAAGTACTTCAAGCCCTCTTCATTTTCAGCAAGCAAGTTTGTGTCCTCTGCATAATACAGGTTGTTAATGAGTCTTCCTCCAATCCTGATGCCCTGTTCTTCTTCATATAGTCTAGCTTCTCAGATTATTTGCTCAGCATACAGATTGAATATGTACAGTGAAAGTATACAACCCTGACATATACCTTTCCTGACTTTAAGCCATGAAGTATCACCTTGTTCTGTTGGAACAACTGCCTCTTGGTCCATGGACAGATTCCTCATGAGCACAATTAAGTGTTCCAGAACTCCCATTCTCCACAATGTTATTCATAATTTGTTATGATCCACACAACTGAATGCCTTAGCATAGTCGATAAAACACAGGTAAACATCTTTCTAGTATTCTCTGCTTTCAACCAGAATCCATCTGACATCAGCAATGATATCCCTGGTTTCACATTCTGTTCTAAATTTGGCTTGAACTTCTAGGAGTTCTGTGTTGATATACTGTGGACATATATACTTTTTTATATAAGAAAGCTACTCAGCTGCAAACACATGCCATTTCTTATGAAATAAGAAAGATTTCTCATAGGCCAGAACTAAGTTCTCAAAGGACAAAGTTAGAGCCACAGAGAACATGAATTAGAGAATGACTTCCAGGGAACAAAGTTGTACCCTAATCAAGGAACACCCGTGCCTCCTGTGTGGGAAGCCCTGCTAATTTGTGCCTGGCTGGCTTTTAGAATTGTTATGGTCCAATGGTTTTTATGTGCTTCGTTTTCTTCCCATTTTTGAACAGTTCTCTCTGTTGCTGTTACCTCTCTCTGTTTCACTGCTATGTGTTGAATATATGAGGAGCAAATAACTTGTTTCTTTAGATCATGAGTATTTGGATCATGAGGAGCTTTATCCAAAGAAACTCATCCATAACCAGACCTGGTTTTGTTTATGAGATCATGTACTTCTTAATGGATACAGTGATTGGATGGAGCTCTGAGGGGTTAGAAGATGATAAGTGTATTTTGCATGTGGGAAGACATGAATCATTGAGGCCAGAGGTTGGACTGTAGTAGATTATTACCAAATGGAACTCAGTAAATCACATGTTCCTGTAACCACATTCTTATAAAATCCCCTTCCTCATGAGATTAACCATGTGATTTGCTTTCGCCAATGAGACATTAACTAATGTAATGGAAGCTGAAGCTTGATGTGCATTTGTGAATTGGGACTTGTACTCTTAGATCATTGCTGCTGGCATGTGAAGAAGTCTAGTCTCACCTCTTGGAGTCGAAAGACCACATGTAAAGCAGTACTGAGCCATTTTACCTCTCTCAGCTAAGTCTAATCCCCAGTTAATTCTTCAGCTGGGTGTAGCTGCGTGAGTGAGTCCAAGTGAAAGAATTACCAAGCTACAGATTAGGGACCAGTGTCAATTTTTCTGTAGCCCTTACTATGTCTAATCAATGCTGAGAAGTAATCATTCAATAAGTACTGGATGGCTAATCAGCCAGTGGGAAAAGCAGCTGAACTTTGGAGCTTGCCCTCATGGGACACGGTGCCCTCACAGTAACGCCACCCTCTGAGGAAGAATATTCTAGACCTCTGGAGGACTGATTCTTCCGTATTCATTGTTTTTCCTTCAGGGATACTTTAGTTTTCAATAGTTTATATAATCATAAATATATAACATATCAAAATATTTTTAGAGAATAAGAGTTTTGTTCGTTATCCATCATTCTTTGGTACCACCAATACAGACATTTAATTTTGAGTATTGATCATATCTCCCATTTTTTTAGTGTATTATAATATAGAAATAGGGGAAATTTTTCAAGAATATTACAGCTTAAATCAAGTCTAAAATCACTGAAATATGCATGTTATGAATTGAATTGTGTCCCCCAAAAATGTGTGTCAACTTAGCTAGTCCATGATTCCCAGTATTGTGTGATTGTCCAACATTTTGTCATCTGATGTGATTTTCCTATGTTGTAAATCCTACCTCTATGATGTTGATGAAGTGGGATTAGTGGCAGTTATGTTAATGTGTCAGTACTCAATCTACAAGTTTAGGTCGTATCTTAAGCCAATGTCTTTTGTGATATAAAAGAGAGAAGCAAGCAGAGGAACAGGCGGACCTCATACCACCAAGGAAGAAGCACTGAGAGCATAGCATGTCCTTTGGACACAGGGTCCCTGCCCTGAGAAGCTCCTAGACCAGGAGAATGGCGACAAGGAACTTCCTCCAGAGCCAACAGAGAGAAAAAAACATCTCCTGGAGCTGGTGCCCTGCATTTGGACTTCCAGCCTCCCAGGCTGTAAAAGAATAAATTTCTCTTTATTAAGTGCATCCTTTTGTGGTATTTCTGTTATAGCAGTACTAGAAAACTAAGACAATGCATATTCATGTTTGATGTTTGGGATTTGGCTTGAATGTCTGAATTTGTCTTGAATAATGCTCAGTTTAACTAAAGGGTAGATAGAGGGAAATGAGAAAAACCCCAGAAGAAATTGCCAGAGACTTCTACTATTCTTGCCAGATTTCAGGTTTTCTTGAATAAATGATCCTCAATATACTGAACGCCTTTGGTCAATTTTCACATCCTGAAATTTGTTTTTAACAATTTTTCCCAGTCTTACTGCTTCTTAGCAAGAGGTTTTGCTGAGTTCTTCACTTAGTCACTCTGGAAATCTTGCTCCATTATTACTTCTACTTTAAGAGTCCTTATTTATAATTTTGTTACTAGTTTCTAGGCAGTCTGTCATTATTCACTTAGATGTATGTATATATATTACAGTGTACATTATTTTTTCATCACCCTTTCCTTTCTCCATCTTCCTCTATCTTTAGGTTACTTTTCTGCTTCACTTGTGTCTTAGTTATCTAGTGCTGCTATAACAGAAATACCACAAGTTGATGGCTTTAACAAACAGAAATGTATTCCCTTTTTAAACTTCAGGCAGCTAAAATCCGAATTCAGGATGCCAGCTTTAGGGGAAGGCCTTGGTGATCTTCATGTGGCTTGGCATGTGTCTTCTTCCATTCTGCTTTTTGCTTGCTTCTTTAATCTCTTTTATATCTCAAAAAAGATTGACTCAAGACATGCAGTACACTAATCCTATCTCATTAACATAACAAAGACAACCCAGCTCATGAATCGGTATACAATCACACATCAAGTCATTTCCCCTTCCAAGCAAAGTTTAACGACCAGGTGTACTGCTCAAAGTTCTGCCCATTGAGAGGGTTTCCTTTCACCACTGCCCTTTAGGAAGAATCCAGAAAGGGGCTATAGGGCTGCCACTGTCCACCTTTGAGTGGTGCCTTCATATTGCACAGAACCATCGGTAAACCAGGCCCAAGTTTTCTCTTCCTTAGTCAACTGAACATAAGAAGCTCGCCATGAGGCCATAGGTACAGACAGAGAGAGGGAAGGTAATGTGACAGGAGGGGAGACTATGGGTCACTTCTTCATGCAACATACTTGTGCCTTCAGGTCCTGCTCAGGCACGACCTCATATATACCACTTCCATTTAATGATAGAATGCTGCTGTGCACTTCTAACTTCAGGGCTCTGTGAGTCAGACAACATTCAATTCATGACGGCCAACTCAGGCAACACGGTGACTTAGTGGCCCATAGCTAAGCATTCAGTCTCTACTAAGCCTAGTAACAAGCCAAACATTATTTCTCAAAAGGAGAGTAGTTATCTTCAGAGAATGGCAGGAGTTTGCTCCAAAATCTTAAGGGTCTGTGCTGTGACTCATCATTAGGGGCCTGCCAAGGACTTCAAACAGCATCTCTATGTGTCACTGACACTTCAAGGCACTATTGGATAAGCCGGATCATATGGCCCAAGTGGCAGAGCAACTTGCATGGCAGCCTGAACCTGTTATAGAGCCTTCTCTTGTTCTGGACTCCACTCAAAACTAGCAGCTTATAAGTCACTTGATAAATAGGCCGGAGTAACACACCCAAATGAAGAACATGTTGCCTCCAAAACCCAATGAATCCAACCAGTCATTGAGCACTCTTTTTAATTGTGGGAGATGCCAGACGCAATAACTTATCCTTCACTTTAGAAGGAATATCTCAACATACCCAACACCACTGGGACCCTGGAAATTTCACTGAGGTGGAAAGCACTTGAATTTTTTTCAGATTAATTTCCCATCCTCTAGCGTGCAAATGCTTTACCCATAAGTTCAGAGTCATTGACATTTCTTCCTTACTATGTTCATTCAGCATAATGTCATCAATGTAATGGATTTGTGTAATGTCTTATGAAGGGAAAGTCGACCAAGGTCCCTTTGGACTAAATTATGACATAGGCCTGGAGACTTGATATACCTCTAGGTAGGAAAGTGAAAATGTATTGCTAGCCTCATTAGCTGAAGTCAAACTGCTTCTGGTAGTCCTTCAAAACAGGTATGGAGAAGAAAGGCATTAGCCAGACCAATAGCTGCATATCAGGTAAACAAACAAACAAAAAACTCAAAACCACTGCCGTTGAGTAGATTCTGACTCACGGGGACACTGTAGGGTTTCCAAGGCTGTAAATGTCTACAGAAGCAGACTGATACATCTTTCTCCTGCAGAGCCACTGGTGGTTTTGAACCACCAACCTTTCAGTTAGCAGTCGATAGTTTTAACCACTGCACCATCAGTGCTCCAGGAGATGTACTAATTTGCCCAAGAAATGAAACCACATCTGGAAGAGCAGCTGCAATTGGAGTCACCACCTGGTTAAGTTTTCGATAATCCACTGTCATTCTTCAAGATCCATCTGTTTTTTGCACAGGGCAAATAGGTGAGTTGAGTGGGGATGTGGTGGGACTCACCACCCCTGCATTCTTCAAGTCTTTGATGGTGGCAGTAATCTCTGCAATCCCTCCAGGAATGTGGTACTGCTTTTGGTTTACTATTTTCCTAGGTAGAGGCAGTTCTAACTGATTCCACTTGGCTTTTCTACCATAATAGCCCTTACTGCATGTGTGAGGAATCCACTGTGGAGGTTCTGTCAGTCGCTAAGTATGTCTATTCCAATTATGCGTTCTGGAACTGGGGTAATCACTACAGAATGGGTTCGGGGACCCACTAGATGCACTGTGAGACAGACATGAGCTAACACTCTATTAATAACCTGACCTCCATGCACCCCCACTGTGACTTGTGGGCCACAGTGACGTTTTGGGTCTCCTGGAATTAATGTCAGTTCAGAGCCAGTATCCAGTAATCGCCAAAAAGACTGATTATGTCATTTTCCCCAGTGAATAGTCATTCTCATAAAAGGCTGTAGATCCTTCTGGGGAAGGCTGAGGAAAGATTAATAGTATAAATTTTTGGCAGTGCATTAAGGTCCTTCCTCAAGTGGACCCAGCCTCCCCTTTATTCAAGAGGACCCGTGGGTCTATAAACTGACTCAAGTCTGGGAATTGACGAAGGGGCTCTGACTTTCTATTCTGGCGATTCAAGTTAGACTCTCGTTCACTTGACCTAGAATTCTTCCGATTGTACAAATCAAGTAAATATTTAGTACATCTCCTATCTATTTCCCTCCTAGGGACACCATGACTAAGTAGCCAATGCCAGAATTCCATAAAAGTCAGACTATTCTGATTACTGCTTTGACTCTTCTGTTCATTACAGTAACCACACCTACCTTTTCTTTGTAGATTAAGTGCCCCGAGTAAGTGCCGCCACATAGCCCCTACCACAATGGGGTTCAATCAGCCTCATTGTATTTAGGAGTCTTAAATCGGGGAAGTTCCCATTGTCAAATCTGATTTACATAAACTAGCAGTCACTCCAGTCTAAGGATGCTAGGGCTCCCTTCACAAGTTTGTTCCTCACCATTGTAGTAAGATGTGTGTCCTCTGGGAACTCCAAGTGTGGGTCTATGGGTCCAGCCTGATAAATCCACTCTAACACGCCAATTTCCCTAAGCCTTTGGATACGTTCTTTTACAGTACACCATGGCAGGTCTGGTACTTTAACTTGATTTAGTGTAGGCCACCACATAACCCATGCTTCAGCAACTCAACCAAATAAGCTATTAGATCCTTCCCTACCTTCACGAGCCGAAACATTGAATGAAATATTACTGACATGGGCTTAGTGGGCCCATATCAATAAACTCAGATTGATCCATCTTTATGTTCCTCGCATCATTATGTGGTGCCATTAATAGCCATTCACACACATATTACCCAGATTTTTGTTTGTACATATAAGAAAAGTCAAGCAGTTTTTTTGGAGCGTAGCATACCTCCTCCTGGGTCACACTTTGTATTTCACCTTTAAGGGCTCCCTGGGACTTAAGTCTAGTTATAGATTTAGAAGCAAAAATGAGTGGCAGGATGTGTTTTGAGAACATTCAGCAATGTCTTCTAAGGCATCTACTCCAGACAACAACTCAGGCAATATCTCAGACAAAGGCTCTTCAGACACAGCTGGGTTAATCTCATCAGATGGGGGTGGAGGGGCTAATGGTTTTGTTGACAGGAGTGATTCAATGGAATTTACGGGTTCAGTGTCCCCATTTTCCTGATTATCTGGCCATATATCCCCATCTCACGTTTCAGTATCCCATTTCTTCCCAATCAATGCCCTCACTTCAGACACCATTGAAGGTTGAGAATTCAGTTGGCCTTGTAATTCAGCCACTCTTACAATAAGACTCTGGGTTTGGATTTTGGCAATATCAGCTTTGTTACTACAAGAAATAAGGCTTTTTTCAGGGCAAAAATGGCAAGTTTTAGGTTGGTTATAAGGTGCTTCAGCTTTGACTTTGAAGCCCTGAGTTCTTCTCTTTCTTTCACCACTTTGTCTAGTGAAAGTAGGACCAACTAACCACCTTCCTTATACTTCTCATTTTGATAAAATTGTAGAAAGGTATCAAACATGCGATCACCAAGAGCTTCATCTCTCACCAATGCTTGATTTATTGGTGGTAATATTTTGCATATTTCTTTTGCCACCTCAAGCCATGGATTAGCAATGCCTTCTTTACTCCTGGTAACAGGGTCATCAACATCTTTAAGATTAACCAGACTTGAGAACTAATTTAAAAAATTCATCCTTACAATTTTGTTTTTCTAGAACCACTTTTAGTACCAAATGTCTTAGGCTGGGTTCTCTAAAGAAGCAAAACCAGTGAAGTGTGTGTATGTGTACATATATATATATAATATATATATTATATATATATATATATATGTACACATGTATGTGTATGTGTATGTATGTGTATGTGTATATATATATATGGGTCTGAACTGACTTGACAGCAAATATATATACATACATACATATAGAGAGAGAGAGAGAGAGAGAGATTTATGTCAAGGAAATGGCTCTTGTAGTTGTAGAGGCTGGAAAGTCCTATGTCCATGGGTCAGGTGTCAGGCTGGAGGCTTCTCCTGACTCAACATGCTGCAGGGGCTGACAAACCCAATATTGGAAGGTCAGACAGAAGACTACTGGCTCACGGGTTACAGAGGCTGATGAATCCAAGATGGGCAAGTAAGATGGCAGGCTGCTAACTTAAGTCCCGAGAACTGGAGCTCAGATGATGATGATCGGAATGCAGGATCCAGAGCAGAGAAAAAGCCAACAAGCTTCGCTAGAAAGTCCACATATTTTGGATGCAGTCCATACCCCCAAGGAAACTTCCTTTCAACTGATTGGTTGTTCTTAGAAGATCTCATCATGGAGATTACATTATATCAGATCTAATCACAGAAGTGATTATATCAGTTTATAACTGCTAAACTATATCATAACTGCCAAACCACTGAGAATCAAGGCCCAGCCAAGATGAAACACAGCCTTAACCATCACACACAGTGTGGAGGTGGGGGTGCTGTATGCCTGGTCACCTGCAAGAGTTACAAATTTAAATCCTGATGGGGCTGGGCTGGCAACCTAAATATGTGAGCTGCGCAGGGTTTAGCACAACAGGATATGGTGTGGCTGTGCCAAACACGAAAGTGCATGCCCAGCATCTTAGTCATCTAGTGCTGCTATAACCTAAATATCACAAGTGGATGGTTTTAACAAACAGAAATTTATTCTCTCACAGTCTAAGAGGCTAGAAACCCAAATTCAGGGCACCAGCTCCAGGGGAAGACTTTCTCTCTCTGTTGGCTCTGGAGGAAAGCCCTTGTCATCAATCTTCCCCTGGTCTGGGAGCTTCTTAGCACAGGAACCCTGGGTCCAAAGAACACACTCTGTTCCTGGCACTAGTTTCTTGGTGGTATGTCTCTCTGCTTGCTTCTCTTTTATATCTCAAAAAAGATTGGTTTAAGACACAATCTAATCTTGTAGATTGGGCTCTTTCTCATTAACATAGAGGTAGGATTTACTACACATAGGAAAATCACATCAGATGACAAAATGGTGGACAACTGCACAATGCTGGGAATCATGGCCTATCCAAGTTGACAGATTTTTGGGGGAACACAGTTCAATCCGTGACACCCAGTAAAGGAAATCAAAGGCACATCACCCCTAATTTATAATTCCTTAAGGGATGTAGTTCCTGACTTAGTTCCATTAGAAAACGGTAAGTCAGCTGGCCTGATATTTCTGTTGTAGTTTTATTATTTCCTAAGAAAAATTTAAATTTGGCAGAGGGAGTGGATGCGAGATTATTGAGATATAATAATGCATGTCTCCTAAAAGAGTTGATATTCCTGCTTCTGTACTTAATATTCTAACAAATGAGTCACTTAGGTACTTTTACAGTCTTCCCTTTTGTTCTAAAAATGAATTCAGTGCTTTGGCTTCATCACACATTTGAAATTTTAACTCCTAGCAATCTTCAACTGTGATTTTGCTTGTATGCAACATCGATCCATATAGGTAGAGATTCCTGGAAGTGACCCATAGATCTCTCGCCGTATGGTTTGCACGTGCATTTGCTGCATGCATGGTCATTCAAGGGCGTGAGAAAACATATGCAAACACTGTTGGACATAGACATTTAGCTGTTTGTTTGGATGTTGACCTTTAAATTCTTAACACCTGTAGTATACAGGATGTGATCGCATCTGACAAAACTACAAAATCGTTATTGTAAATGTAAGTGGAAATGGTCATCTCTGGAAAGGGAAAGAAATCTCATCCTCTCTGCACAAGAAATAGTCTTACGCAGGCAAATTTGAAATGGAAATATTTGTCCCTCTTAATGTTTGTTTGATTTTTCAAAGTAGACAAAATTGTTGACTTAAATCACTATCAGATATAAAATGTTAATTATCCTGAAACTTTGACAATATAAACTATAAATAAATAACAATGTTTAAAGATTGAGTTTTGTACAAAAAATTAAAATAAATGCTGACAATTTTCAATTTTCCATATTAAGGTTATAAAAATTTTAAAGTATGTATTATCGTAAATTTATAAATATAATATTTTATTCTGAAGCAGCCCAGTCAACGGCAATTAGTTGTATACATAATACTACAGCTATAATTGTAATAATTAAAATTTTAATTAAAATTGCTGAGCCAGCTGATCAAAGCATTTTAAATCTCTGAGCCCTTATTTATCTATAAAAATGTGTTCAATAGTACCTGTCTCACAGGTTGCTATTAGGATCAAATGAGATGATGTAAATCAATAAAAAAAAAAAAAAAAATTTTTTTTTTTAAATCAATAGGTTTTGTAAATTATGAAGTATTATCTAACAGCTGGTGGTGTAAATGGTTAAATACTAAGGCTGCTGATCAATGACCAGTGGTTTGAACTTACCCAGCCACTCTACAGGAAAAAGACCTGGTGATTTGCCAAGAAAACCTTCTGGGCCAGTTCTGCTGTGTCTCATGGGGTCACTATGAGTCAAAGTCAACTTGCCAGCATCTAACAACTAACAGCTAGCTGCAAGTGTAGCTAGATCAGCCTAGTTCTATGACTGCCTCTTGATTTATGTATAGGTTTCTCATGAGCACAATTATTCCCATTCTTCTCAATTTTATCCATAATTTGTTAGCGTACACACAGTCGAAGGCCTTTGCATAGTCAATAAAACACACGTAAACGTCTTTCTGGTATTCTCTGCTTTCAGCCAGGATCCATCTGACATCAGCAATGATATCCTTAATTCAATGTCCTCTTCTCAGTCTGGCTTCCATTTCTGGCAATTCCCTGTCAATACACTGCTGCAACAGCTTTTGGATGATGTTCAGCAAAATTTTACTTGGGTGTGATACTAATGATATTGTTTAATAATTTCCAAATTCGGTTAGATCACCTTCCTTTAAGGTAGACATAAATATGGATTTCCTCCACTTGGTTGGGCAGGTATCTGTCTTCCAAATTTCTTGGCATAGACAAGTGAGTACTTCCACTGCTGCATCCATTTGTTGAAACATTTCAACTGGTATTCCATCAACTCCTGAAGCCTTGTTTTTTGCCCATGTCTTTGTGCAGCTTCGACATCTTCCTTCAGTACCATTGGTTCTGGATCATGTGCTACCTACTGAAATGGTACAATGACTTTTTGGTACAATAACTCTGTGTATTCCTTCCATCTTCTTTTAGAACTCTTCAATAATGCAACTGGAGGCTTGATTTTTTTTTTTTCCCCCTTCAATTTTTTCAGCTTGAGAAATGCCAAGTGTGTTCTTCTCTTTTGGTTTCTAACTCCAGGTCTTTGCACATGTCATTATAATTAATGTACTTTGTCTTCTTGAGCCGCCCTTTGAAATCTGTTCAACTCTTTGACTTCCTCATTTCTTTCATTGGCTTTAGCTGCTCTGTTCAAGAGCAACTTTCAGAGTCTCTTCTGACATCCATTTTTTTTTTTTCTTTCTTTTCTATCTTTTTAATGTGACCTCTTGCTTTCTTCGTGGATGATGTCCTTCATGTCATTCACAATTCATCTGGTCTTCAATCATTAGTGTTCAATGCATCAAATCTATTCTTGAGATGGTCTTTAAATATAGATGGGATATATTAAAGGTCATACTTTGGCTCTTCTAGACTAATTCTAATTTTCTTCAGCTTCAACTTGAACTTGCATACGAGCAATTGATAGTCTGTTCTGCAGTCAGCCCCTGACCTTGTTCTGACTGATGATATTGAGCTTTCCATCATCTCTTCCCACACATGTAGTCTATTTAATTCCTGTGTACTCCATCTCGCGAGCTACACATGCATAGTTGCTGCTTGTGTTGTTAAGAAAAAGTTATTTGCAATGAAGAAGTCTGTCTTGCAAAATTCTATCATGCCATCTTCAGTATCATTTCTGTCACCAAGGCCGTATTATCCAACTACCAATCCTTCTTCTTTGTTTCCAACTTTCACATTCCAATCACCAATAATTATCAGTGCATCCTGATTGCATGTTTGATCAATTTCAGACTGCAGAAGTTGGTAAAAATCTTCAATTTTTTCATCTTTGGCCTTAGTGGTTGGTTAAGATTGAATAATAGTCCTATTAACTGGTCTTCCTTGTAGGCGTGTGGATATTATCCTATCACTGATAGCCATGTACCATAGGATAGATCTTGAAATGTTATTTTTTAAGATGAATGCACAGTCATTCCTCTTCATTTTCTCATTTCCAGCTTAGTAGACCATGTAATTGTCTGATTCAAAATGGCCAATACCAGTCCCTTTCAGCTCAATAATGCCTAGGATATCAATGTTTATGAGTTGCATTTCATTTTTGATGATTTCCCCACACGCCATCAATTTGTTGTACTGTGGGGGCTAGATGTTGCTGTGATGCTTGAAGCTATGCCATTGCTAGTCTGATACCAGCAGGGTCACCTAGGGTGGACAGGTTTCAGCTGAGCTTCCAGAATAAGATAGACTAGAAAGAAGGACCTGACAGTTTACTTCTGAAAAAAATTCACCAATGAAATCTTATAATATTACTAGCTCTATTTAATACATGACGAAACTGAAGATCAGGTAGATCAAGCAACTAGCAGAGGTTATAGAGTAAGTAGAACTGGTAACCTGAAATAAAAGGAAGCCCCACCCCTTCACTTCTAAGTCCATAACATTTAACTAATAACATATATTGGCATTTGTCTTGTCAAAAAAAAAAAAAAAGACCCCTTATATTCTTTAATATGGCCATAAGAAATGCTCAGTTGCTTTGGCAATATGTGAATATATAAAGCAAGATTTCTGAAGTTTTAAAATACCTCTGAATATATATTTGAATACTGACCACTATGCGACGGATATAGATAATGGGTTTACTCTTAGAATCCATTTTTTTGTAAAACTAATAGCAAACCTTGCATAAAATGAAATTGCTCCACATCGATATTATGAGATATGCATGTTGGGCTCCACAATATGTGTACAGACCAGAGAAATTGGGAGTGGACTTTAGTACTTATAAGGGAACAAACTTAAAGTCAGAAGGCCATGTGAGGGATGGTAAGAACCTGACACGTCAGCTACTGATCCCCTCTCTAGGGTCCTTTGCAGATATCAGGAGTACATCACAGCTGTCTCACCATGAGCCCATACATGACCTTGGAATCATTCTTAATGTGGTCCTCTAGACAGCTATTAACAATCTGTTGGTGTTATATGAAATGAAAGCTTGTCACTTATAGCCTAGACCAGTGATTCTCAACTCAAGTTGTGCATTAGAATCACTTGGAGGACTTCGAAAAAGCACCTGCCAGGGATTCTGATTCCCTTGGTTCGAGTGGCATCCAGCCCTCTATAGTTTTTAAAGTTCCTCAGGTGATTCTAATATACAGTAAAGTTAAGAAACTCTGACTAAGATTTCTGGTAGATGTGGTTATACAGCAACGATAGAAATGAGTCAGGTGATTCCTAGGGACCTATAAGAATCACCTGGGGATCTTGTTAAAATGTATATTCTGATTCAGTATATCTGGGGTGGAAATGCAAATTCGCAACAGGGGGTTGAACCAGAATGAATCAGTTTGAAGCCCAGCAATGAAGTGACATGCATCTTAGGAAAAGGAAAATAATAATACTTACCATTGAAAATAATTGTCTATGAAATCCAGACTCTAAATATTTTAATATTTGAATACAAAGCTTCTCTATTTTTATTCCCAATAAAAGGGGTGAACTGTAGTTAAAATATTTAATGTGCTTAATGGGAGGTATGACAGGAAAAAGGTAAGCCATCGTTTCTGTCAAACATTTAGTAATCAATGTAAAGAACATTAAGGAGAGGAGAGAATAAAAAGTAGGATGAGGTCTACAAGTCAGAAAGACACAGAGAGGCCAGTGTCTTTTTCAACAAATTTCAGAGCAATATTTTAACTATAGAGATATTCTTTTCATTTTAGCTCATATCCATTTCATCTGTTTCATGTATGTGTCAATAGAAAATATTATTTTTCTTAAAAATGTTCTTATGTTTTATGCCCTGTAAAATTATTTTTTTAATATTCACAGTTATTTTAATAAATCCAAAACACAGCAAAACTTTGACCTAGCTACCTTTTTTTTCTTGAACTAAGAGTATCAACAGTAATAGACAGGGAAATGTAGTATATATTCACCAACTGTGAACTGCAGCTAATAAGTAACATTCCATTCTTACCCCCAACCTACTGTACAAAAAAAAAAAAAATCATTAAGCTTCACATTGGTGCCAGTGGCAAATTACAAGAGTACCTTCAGGACACTCAACGGTCTTTGTTGAAACTGCAGTCAAATAGCCAGTTTCCACTGACATTCTCCAACAATTTGGCAGTGTAAGCTTTTGAGTTACAAATCAGTAGGTTTCATCTCAAACATCTGTGGACATTTAAGGTCACCAGAAAATTGGCAAAATGATCTTAAGGGGTAAAACACACTTAAGAGTGATATCAGTCATCCATCATCTCTCACAATCATTCCAACACAGCCACAGATTTAGAAAATTGGTGTTGGGCTTGTTCCCCTGCCTCCTCGTTCTTGCTAAGCCCACCTTTACTCTCTCACTCTCAAGTACCCCACAAGGTGTTTTCATGATGGAAATTGCTCACACAACCACTCATCATGGCTGATTGATGATCAGGGCAAAGCATGGAAAAATGCCTGCAAGTGACCCCTCCTCACACGTGTTACACAGCTGCCTAACCACCGAGTGTGATAGTAAGACAAGTTATAATGGGCAAATAGGAAGAAAGTAAAAGGAGAAGGTGTGAGGGAGAAAATTATACCAAGTGAAGATGACCTGTTGGCACTATAAATTATTTAATTTGACTTACCTTGCCTAACTTTATAGTGACATTTAGTACATCCTTTTACTGCTGTATAGGGTTTTCACCAATTGCTTCTATGTCACTGAAATAAATCACCCTGTGAAAGTGATTAAATAAATTGGTTGGAAGTAATAATAAAAAATTCAACCTGAAAAAAAAATTTCCCCTCTTGGAATAATGTATTTAAGACCAGTAGTTCTCAAACCACAGCCTGGAGATACTTGTGAGCTGCTGAGACATTTCAAGGAGTACATGAGGCTAAAACCATATTCATAATACTGAAATATTACGTGTCTTTTTTACTCTCATTCTTAAGGATATGGTGGAGTTTTCCAGAGACTTCAAGATATGTCCACAATTATCTGAAAAGACTATTAAAATGGTTTTCCTTTTTCCAACCGTGTATGAAATGAAATGTATATGTAATGAAGCTGTTTCAAGTCCATTCTGCACCATGCTGGGAAGCACGGTGGTTAAGAACTTGGCTGCTAACCAAAAGGCTGACAGTTTGAATCCACCAGCCACCCCTTGGAAATCTTATGGGACAGTTCTACTCTGTCCTATAGGGTCACTATGAATCGGAATCAACTTGACAGTGATGAGTTTTTTTGGCTTTAGGATGCAGAGAAGTTGACGATTCTGTTTCCTAGGTTTTACCTGGGGGGAAAAAAAGAGCACAAAGTTTGCCAAACCCATTCACGGGTGGGGGATCTATCACCTCTCCCGAATTGTCAATTAGGGAAAGAGGATGGGACAAAGTGTATCTGGCCCTTTTTCAAGGACTCACAAGCAGCTAAGCATTCTTTTTCTGTTCTGTCTTTTCCCCTCCACCACTCTCCCCCTACCTCTTGAGTCTGGATATTCTTTATACGGTCAGTGGGGCAAGAGTGAAAAATCTGGCTCTTACTTTATTGGTCTTGTATTTTCTTAAAATCTTTTGTCTTTATGCTTAGGCCATGATATTTTTAATTAAAAAGTTAAGAATCTGACTCATTCTTTGCTCTCTGCTGTAACAAAACTTCCTGAGACATTGGATGCCTCGTAGTCTAGACACTGGAATGAGGGCAGGTCACAGTGTAATGTAAAAAAACCAGAAGAGGGGGAGAAGGATGCATAAGATAATATCACAAATATTATTCTACCAAACATGCACGTGTGTGTGTGTGTGTGTGCCATAGGAAATACATCTTCCATGCTTCTATACTTCTGGTTATTAAAAAAATAAGTAGTATTCCTGGAAAGGTCATAAAATTGGGAAAAAATATTATCAGAATAGAAAAATTTTCACAGTTTTTCTGTATCTATTCCTAGTACAGATTATTTTGTACTCAGCCTACCTTAGTTATTCAACACAGATCCACTCATGCTGGAGAAGGTTGAATTCTCAGAATGACAAAGATATAAACTGAATAAGGACATTGGTTTATATGTATGTTACTTATCAGCCAGTGTTATTTTGATAATTATGAAAGAACAACTCATAGATGTTCTATGTGTAGTCAAAAATTTGGGGAATCGGTGAAGAATCAAGTATAGAGAAACATTTATGTGTATGCTTTCATTAATAAATACCTTAAATTTAAATCTAAGTCTTAGAAAACCATGTTCCTTTACTAAGAAGCCAGAGATTACTTCTCTACCTCCAATTTCACTTCCAGTTCCTAAATAGCGTATGCTTTCTTTCCATGAAGAAATACACCAAATCAAGTGATTTTAAGTTATTTATGGGAAGGTGCTGTAGCTTGCCCACAATGAGTGCTCAAGCAATGTAAAATGGAGTGGTCAAAGAAAATAGAGAAATAAAAAAGGACAGAGTGAAGATTAGTGTGTTGCTGGAAATTAACCAACAACTTACAAACGAAAGTTATTGACAAATTTTTATATGGGTATCATATCCTATACTACACTAGTCCTAAAATGAGAAGGCTCAAACTTCAAGAAACTATTAAGAATTGTCTCTCTAATTCTATTCACTCAATAATAATAATAACTTGAGGTTGCCTCTCAGTCATATCCAAAAGTGTCAAGATGAGTCAAAATCAGAATAAAGAAAGGTGGTATAGACATTAAAAACTAATGGGAAGCACCTGGACAAATCCCTCTGTTGAAAAGCTACTCAGAGAAATGCCAAAGCAAATAAACAAAACCTGTATTCCAGAAAACCGTCTGGAATACAGGTTTTGTTTATTTGCTTTGGCATTTCTGATTGTGTGTGTGTGTGTGTGTGAAGCTAATTTTTTAAAAAACAAAACTGATTGTGTGTGTGTGTGTGTGTGTGTGAAGCTAATTTTTTAAAAAACAAAGCTGTGATTTTTCCCATCAGAATAAGTATTCTTTTACATTTGAGCTTTGAGTGAGAGAAATCTATTTGTTTATAGTGTGGTAGTTTTCAGCAACTGTTATTTGTGTGTGTGTGCAACTCTGTGTGTGCCTGTCTGTATGTGCACATGTGGATCAACTCGCAGTGGCTCTAGGGATTCTTTATGCTTCTCCCCCTCCAACTCTGGTCCACCAGGTTATTGAGTTTTCATTTAATTTGCTTTGGTTATGTGCCAAAATGTTGTTAATTATCTAAGAAATGAAACATTGTAATTCATGTATATTATTTTAGCTATTAACAGGGGTGAGCGTAAGCATCCTAGGTCTTATTTCTCTTTAAGAAAAACCTAGTCCTCAAATTGTACTTTAAGCAAAAATTATTCACAACTTCTTTTCTTCTCCCCATCAAAGAAGATGATAGAAGGCTAACTGTGTACACTTGAAGCACTTTTACACGAGCTCTACAACACTACACTATCCTTTCTAAGTGTTTAAGTGAATTGTCCACTGATTATTACTCATGAATTAATGATATTCTATGCACCATTGCCATTAAACTGCATTCTAGGTAGGTAACCTGTACCTAGGAGGTCCAAATTTTTCATTCGTTACTTCCAAACCCCTCATCTAATTGGCCCACTGAGAAAACAGTTCTCTTCACCCTTCTTTTTTCTTTTCTTTTTTACCATTTCCTGCATAATACTAAGGAATATAAATCTGCCCGACAGTGACACTGTAGAAGTATACAACTTGGCCCTAAAGTGTATTGCCTTTTATTGGTTGTCTCCCTTTCTGTAGAGCTGACACAAATTGCCTTCTGACAAGAACAGGATCAATTAAACTGATAACGGTAGAATTACGTGAGAACAATGAGACTTAGCTCTGCCATATGCTAGAGTTTGCCTTATATGGATCCTTTGACTCCACAAATGAATTAAGACACATAGCCCCTATTAAAGTCACTTGCATGCTGCTAGTAGTTGGCGACGTTAGAGAAAGGGCATAGGGAAATGCACTACATATTCTCTTTGAAAGTGAAAGTGCTGACATCTCACTGAGCTGAGGACAATGAAGGCAATACGAGCAAGAACAGACAGAAGACAGAATGATAAAGAACCTGAGAGATAACAGAACACACTTTTTTTTGGCACACAAGCAGTTCTGAAACCTGCATGAAAACACCAATCAATTTTAATTTCACAAATGAGTGTATAAAATTTTTACTGGACAAATTTCTTAATATTTTAAAAGCTTAATTGAATATATTAGGAAATTTATTAATTATATCCATAATTAAAGTAAAACAAAAAGAAATTTTATTTGGAAATCTGCAAATGAGATTTGATGTGTCACTATACGTACACCTTGGCTATTGAGGAGGTTTATTTTATACATTTTTTTCATATTCTGCAACTTAAGACATGACTGTTTGTGGCTTTAAATGACAGGTTTATTTCATAGAGAAATTTACTATGTAGGAAAAAATGTCCAAAGTCTTATACAATGTATTATTTAAAAAGCAGATTTGACAATCCCAGTTAACTTGCATTGCCGAATTTCTCAAGCCTGTCATAAATGTCCATTCTCTGGGATTCTCTGTTTATTTACCAACACATTTTAGTCTCTTTCCTTACTCCTTATGTAAATATGAAGACTTTGAACTGAATTGTCATTTTTTTTCCTTCAGATTACATGACCAAGAAAAATTCAATGCTTGCAAATTGCCTTTCCTATTTTATAGCTAATTTTGTAATTGTGTGAGAAAGAATTACTTAATATAATGGATATGAAATGTTTTGTTACATCCTAGAAATAAGAATTTTTCTAAAGAAAATAAATCACAATTGAATAGCCAGTCAACAGCAAAATGCTGAAAAGATAGCCAAGTATTATTAATAAAAGGTTTTGTGCCTAAAAACACTATCCATTTCAATTTAAGACAATTACAACTTTATAATTAACTATTGTAACAGGTCAGTAATTAAAAAGAGCTAATCATATTTTAACACATGATAATTCACTTGGTCAATTCAAGAGGCCTGATCTGAGAGTGCTAGCCAAGAGAACCACCTCTCAAAGAGCTTTCAAGTCCTCAGGTTTCTGTCCAGGAAATTTCAGTAAGGATGGCAGTGCTGTGAGTTGGTACAAAGCCTGATATCCACTTGAGTGACTGTGCCCTGAACTAGTCCCCGAGTTCTTACTACCCATGAGAGTTGCAGCACCATGCAAAGAGAAGATTATATTGATTTGTATCCCCCGCTAAGTAAATGCTGAGATAAGCATTACCTTTGAGAGGATCTCAGGAAACACTTTGAGGCAGTTAGGAAGTAAGCCCAGGAAGAAGTGAAACGAAATATGTTAATGGGTTCAATCCTGCCTTAGTTGTATCTCAGGGATACTCTGAGAGACCATCAAGGGGACATGCCTCAGAATTCTGCACAAAGTAATATTTCGTGGAGTCTAATAGCAGTTCTGACGCTGTAATAGAAACTCAGATACTTTGTTGCCCTCTCAGAGTAACCAGTGGCTACTCCCTACTGGTGCTCTACCTCAGTGACCTAGCCACTCCTCAATTTACATCTACTATTTCTGATTTCTCTGTCCAATTTCCTGTTTAAACTCCCTGAGTTTGAGCCTAATTCATCTAGCTGACATCTGCTATAGTGCACTGCTGTTCATCCTTAGGTTGTTCTGAGAAAACAGTCATCAACTTGGATTTACATCACGACAAGTCCCTGGTTAAGGGAAGTGGTTAAAGTAGCTCCACTGACAGCAAAAAGGTTGGAGGTTTGAGTCCTCCTAGCGGTGCCTCAGAAGAAAGACCTGGTGATCTACTTCTGAAAAGTTATCTGTTGAAAACCCTATGGAACACAGTTCACTTTGACACACATTGAGTCTTCAAGAGTCAGAATGGCCTCATCGACAACTACTACTGGGGCTGGTAAACTTGGTCAAAGATGGTGGAGATACGAGGTGCAAATTATGTCCACCCATGCATTAGAATATCGATTATACCATGGACTGCCAAAAGAAGGAGCAAATCTGTCTTGGAAGGAGTACAGCCAGAATGCTCCTTAGAGGCAAGGATAGAGAGACATTGTCTCATCTATTCTGGACATGTTATCAGGAGGGACCAGTTTCTGGAGAAGGATATCATGCTTGATAAAGTAGAGGATCAGCTGAAAAGAGGAAGACCCTCAGTGAGAGGGACTGACACAATGGTTGCAACAATGGGCTCAAGCATAACAACAATTTTTGAGGATGGCACTGGGCCAGGCAATGTTTTGTTCTGTTGTACATAGGGTCAAAATGAATTGGAATTCACTTGACAGCACCTAACGAAAACAACAACATTCATTAGAAATACATCATAACGCATCTAGGTATGAAAAGAAGCATTCTGAGGCTTCCCAGAACAGGGCTTTTGAACTGGCAGATGCCTGGCTTGACTATTGCAATCATGGAGGTTGATAACTTTTCTTCCAAATATAGCCCATGATACATGATGTGTGTACAGTCTCTCATTCTCTGAACATATGTCATAGCTCCTGATATAGTACCTCATATTCTGTATCCAGGAGCCACTCAATAAATATTGATGACTAACTCATGAACTCTGAAAATTCCAAGAAAAGGATGATATTGTATACAGCCAGCAAATATTGGCCATAAGTGCCTATCCAAATGAATCAGTTGATTCAGCAGGTTATAACTCATGCTTCTGACTTATATGGCCACCGCACTGCAGAATATTATCATTCCAAATTTAAAATCCTACCCTTGTCAGCAGCAACTAGTCTCCTGCCAGACTATGCCAGTGTATTTATGAAGTGCTAAGAAAAAGCTAGCAATGAAAATTCTTCAGAGACAAAAGCCTGAAGAGACATAGGTACCCAAATCCAAACATAGATTTAGTTCTTCAAGTCACTTCAACACATCACTATACATTGAGAAAAATATTTAGGACAGCAGGCAAGAGTGATTCAGAACTCAAATTGTAAAAAAAAAAAAAAAATCTGTTACATGTCAAAACCTCCTAGGCTACCAAGATTCTTGCAGTTTTTCACTGCAAATCTTGTCAGAGAGCTTTGGGAAGAAAAAATTTTCAGTAACTCTCACAAGATTGTCTGCATTTTTTTTTTTTAATATTCTCTATAGCCAAGGGTACTACATTGTGCAATGCTTCAAACTATTTTAGAAGTTTTCTCTCTTTTTTTTTTCTTTTGTTTATTAAACCTTTAAAAATTAATTTTATTTAGTTTTTTGTAAGCCAGATTTGACAAGGGTATATATGTACTGGGCTTCAAGTCAGGAGCTATGTAAGGGCTAAAGGATTAAGCCTATGGCCTCAAAAAACCCCAAAAGCTAGCAGGAGAATAAGACAAGTATGAAAATAAAATCTTCCTCAGTAAGTGCTTCAAGTCCTCTCCCCTTTCAGCAAGCAAGTTTGGGTCATCTGCACAACACAGGTTGTTAAAGAGTCTTCCTTCAATTCTTAAATATAGTCCAGCTTCTCGGGTTATTTGCTCAGCATAGAGATTGAATAAGTATGGTGAAAAAATATAACCCTGGCACACCTTTCTCACTTTTAAACCACATATTATTCCCTTGTTCTGTTCTAACGATTGCCTTTTGCTCTAAGTCCATGTTCTTCAAGAGCACAATTAAGTGTTCTGAAATTCCCATTCTTCTCAACGTTATCCATAATGTGTTATGATCCACACGGTCAAATGCCTTTGCATAGTCAAAAAACAAGGTAAACATCTTTCTGGTATTCTCTGCTTTCAGCCAGGATCCATCTGACATCAACAATGATACCCCTCATTCCACGTGTCTTCTGAATTTGGAATGAAGTTCTGGAAGTTCCCTGTCAATGTACTGCTCCAATCACTTTGGAATTATCTTCAGCAAAATTTTACTTGTGTGTGATGTTAATGATATTGTTCTATAATTTCCACATTCTGTTGGATCACTTCTCTTTGGAATGGGCACAAATATGTATCTCTTCTAGTCAGTTGGCCAGGTAACTGTCTCCCAAATTTCTTGGCATAGACAAGTGAGCACTTCCAGCACAGCATCCATTTGATGAAACATCTCAGTTGGTATTCAACCAGTTCCTGAAGCTTTGTTCTTCACCAATGCCTTCAGTGCAGCTTGGACTGCTTCCTTCAGTTCTATCGGTTCTTGATCATTTGCTACCTCCTGAAATGGTTGAATATTGACCAATTCTCTATGGTATAGTGATTCTGTGTATTCCTTCCATCTTCTTTTGATGCTTCCTCTATCATTTAATATTTTTCCCCATAGAATCCTTCAATATTTCAACTCAAGACTTGAATTTTTTCATCAGTTCTTCCAGCTTCAGAAATGCCAAGTGTTTTCTTCCCTTTTGGTTTTCTATCTCCAGGGCTTTGCGCATTTCATTATAATACTTTGTCTTCTTGAGCTACCCTTTGAAATCTCCTGTTCACCTCTTTTTACTTCATCATTTCAGAGTCTCTTCTGAAATCCATTTTGGTCTTTTCTTTCTTTTTAATGACCCCTTGCTTTATTCAGGTATGATCTCCTTGATGTCATCCCACAACTCGTCTATCATTAGTGTTCGGTCATTAGCGTTCAGTGCACCAAAACTATTCTTGAGATGGTTTCTAAATTCAGGTGGGATATACTCAAGCTTGTACTTTGGCTCTCATGGGCTTGTTCTAATATTCTTCAACTTCAACTTGAACTTGCATATGAGCAATTGATGGTCTTTTCTGAAGTTAGCCCTTGCCCTTGTTTTGACTGATGATGCTGAGTTTTTCCATTATCTCTTTCCCACAGATGTAGTCGATTCAATTCTTGCTTATTCTATCTGATGAGGTCCATATGTATAGTGGCCATTTATGTTGGTGAAAAAAGGTATTTGCAATGAAGAATTCTTTGGTCTTGCAAAATTCTATCATGAGATCTCTGGTGTCGTATCTATAACAAAGGCCATATTGTTCCTCCTTCTTTGTTTCCAACTTTCACATTCCAATCACCAGTAATTATCAATGCATCTTGGTTGCTTGTTTGATCAATTTCACATTGCTGAAATTGGTAAAAATCTTCAATTTCTTCATCTTTGGCCTTAGTGGTTGGTATGTAAATTAAAAAAAATAGTTGTATTAACTGGTCTTCCTTTTCGGGACATGGATATTATTCTATTACTGACCATGTTGTACTTCAGCATGGATCGTGAAATGTTCTTTTTGATGATGAACGTGATTCCATTCCTCTTCAAGTTGTCATTCCCAGCATAGTAAACCGTATGATTATCTGATTCAAAATGGTCAATACTAGTCCATTCCAGGTCACTAATGCCTAGGATATCAATCTTTATGCATTCCACTTCATTTTTAAGGACTTCCAATTTTTCTTGAATCATATTTTGTACATTTTTTGGTCTAATTCTTAATGGATGTTTGCAGCTATTTCTTCTCATTTTGAGTCGTGCCACATAAGCGAATGAAAATCTCAAAAGCTTTACGCCATCCATGTCATTAAAGTTAACTGTACTTTGAGGAGGTGGCTCTTCTCCAGTCTTATTTTGAGTCTCTTCCAACCTGAGGGTCTCATCCTCAGGCACGATACCAGACAATATTCCGCTGCTGTTCATAAAGTTTCCACGGCCAAGTTTTTCAGAAGTAGACTGTCAGGTCCTTCTCCCTAGTCTGTCTTAGTCTAGAAGCTCACCTGAAACCTGTTCACCAAGGGTAACCTTGCTAGTATTGAAATACCAGTGGCAAAGCTTCCAGTACCACTGCAACACTTAGGTCACCACAATATGGCAAAACGACAGACCCGTGGTAGAAAAGTATGTCTAGTATAGGAAAGTAGTCCAGGAAGGAGAGATAATCAAACCTAAGGTAGAGAAGTTCTAATAATTTGAAAGGAAGATTCTGAAAGTTCAGAAGAAAGGAGGGTCACCATGAATCAGAATCAACTCTACAACACCTGGTTTGGTTTTTGGTATTATACTGTTTGTGTATGCAGAGGATCTTTAAGAAGCCATTCAAAGTCGTCAGTTGCACACTGACTATTCTCCAAAATTCTGTCTGTTTCAGATGATTTCAAGTTAAATGAAAAAGGAAGACCATGGCTCTGAAGACTTAGATAAACCTAGAAACCAAGGAAATCTTCAGGCAAGTCTCAATCCCCTGCTCCTAGTCCCAATGATTTTCAAACTAATACATGTGTCTCTTGGAGTTTCCAGAACCCCTTAAATTTCAACTAGAGTTTCTGCAGCTCTGGTATATATGTAATTCCAGTCTCAATAAAAAGCCAACAGTAGGCCTAGGAGTCTGAGTCAGTTAGGCTTCCCCATATACAGAGTCTGAGATGAGGATTCAAGGTATATTTTTTTTGAGGGGTGCATGCATGATAGCAGGGTGGAGGAGGAAGTGATATAAGTAAGAAAAGGCTAGCTCCCACAGTGGAGGACTGTTGCTTAATCCCACATGCAAATTGTAGGTAACAATGCAAAACTCCTCCCTCAGGATTATCCAGCCCACCTGGATAAAGAGCTGGTTATTTATAACCACACACCAACCATTCATAGCTTTAGGACTGTTTCTAGAGATGTGTTTATTTCCAGGCACCTCCAACTTGCCTCTAGCACAAGCCAAGTCTGTTCTCAAAAACAAGGGAAGCCCCCAGGTAAAGATGTAGGTGCTGGCCTTGGAAACTAGCCTGGTGTCAGAAAAGGGTGGATGGATCCCAGTGGTCATGTACAGAGCACATACAACTGCTACACAGTTCCAGCTACAGAGTCAGATTTTCTTTTTCATTCCCTACTGTATATGGTAAGTTATAACAATGTTAATAACACCTGGTCTATTCAAAAAGACAATGGTGAGAGGGCGGAGCCAAGATGGCGGACTAGGCAGACGCTACCTCGGATCCCTCTTACAACAAAGACACGGAAAAACAAGTGAATCGATCACATACATAACAATCTACGAACCCTGAACAAGAAACACAGATTTAGAGACTGAGAACGAACTAATACGGGGAAGCAGCGATTGTTTCCAGAGCCTGAAGCCAGCGCACCAGTCAGCAGATTTTCTGGAAAAACTAGTTTCCCAGTGATGGCTCGGAGACAACAATCCATATCAAACCACTTAAAGAAGCAGACCATGACAGCTTCTCCAACCCCCCAAACAAAAGAATCAAAATCTTTCCCAAATGAAGATACAATCCTGGAATTATCAGATACAGAATATAAAAAACTAATTTACAGAATGCTTAAAGATATCACAAATGAAATTAGGATAACTGCAGAAAAAGCCAAGGAACACACCGATAAAACTGTTGAAGAACTCAAAAAGATTATTCAAGAACATACTGGAAAAATTAATAAGTTGCAAGAATCCATAGAGAGACAACATGTAGAAATCCAAAAGATTAAGAATAAAATTACAGAATTAGACAACGCAATAGGAAGTCAGAGGAGCAGACTCGAGCAATTAGAATGCAGACTGGGACATCTGGAGGACCAGGGAATCAATACCAACATAGCTGAAAAAAAATCAGATAAAAGAATTAAAAAAAAATGAAGAAACCCTAAGAATTATGTGGGACTCTATCAAGAAGGATAACCTGCGGGTGATTGGAGTCCCAGAACAGGGAGGGATAACAGAAAACACAGAGAGAATAGTTGAAGAACTCCTGACAGAAAACTTCCTTGACATAATGAAAGACAAAACGATATCTATCCAAGATGCTCATCGAACCCCATTTAAGATTGATCCAAAAAGAAAAACACCAAGACATATTATCATCAAACTCACCAAAACCAAAGATAAACAGAAAATTTTAAAAGCAGCCAGGGAGAAAAGAAAGGTTTCCTTCAAGGGAGAATCAATAAGAATAAGTTCAGACTACTCAGCAGAAACCATGCAGGCAAGAAGGGAATGGGACGACATATACAGAACACTGAAGGAGAAAAACTGCCAGCCAAGGATCATATATCCAGCAAAACTCTCTCTGAAATATGAAGGTGAAATTAAGATATTTACAGACAAACACAAGTTTAGAGAATTTGCAAAAACCAAACCAAAGCTACAAGAAATACTGAAGGATATTGTTTGGTCAGAGAACCAATAATATCAGATATCAACACAACACAAGGTCACAAAACAGAACGTCCTGATATCAACTCAAATAGGGAAATCACAAAAACAAACAAATTAAGATTAATTAAAAAAAAATACACATAACAGGGAATCATGGAAGTCAATAGGTAAAAGATCACAATAATCAAAAAGACGGACTAAATACAGGAGGCATTGAACTGCCATATGGAGAGTGATACAAGGCGATATAGAACAATACAAGTTAGGTTTTTACTTAGAAAAATAGGGGTATATAATGAGGTAACCACAAAAAGGTATAACAACTCTATAACTCAAGACAAAAACCAAGAAAAACGTAACGACTCAACTAACATAAAGTCAAACACTATGAAAATGAGGATCTCACAATTTACTAAGAAAAACGCCTCAGCACAAAAAAGTATGTGGAAAAATGAAATTGTCAACAACACACATAAAAAGGCATCAAAATGACAGCACTAAAAACTTATTTATCTATAATTACCCTGAATGTAAATGGACTAAATGCACCAATAAAGAGACAGAGAGTCACAGACTGGATAAAGAAACACGATCCATCTATATGCTGCCTACAAGAGACACACCTTAGACTTAGAGACTCAAACAAACTAAAACTCAAAGGATGGAAAAAAGTATATCAAGCAAACAATAAGCAAAAAAGAAGAGGAGTAGCAATATTAATTTCTGACAAAATAGACTTTAGACTTAAATCCACCACAAAGGATAAAGAAGGACACTATATAATGATAAAAGGGACAATTGATCAGGAAGACATAACCATATTAAATATTTACGCACCCAATGACAGGGCTGCAAGATACATAAATCAAATTTTAACAGAACTGAAAAGCGAGATAGATACCTCCACAATTATAGTAGGAGACTTCAACACACCACTTTCGGAGAAGGACAGGACATCCAGTAAGAAGCTCAACAGAGACACAGAAGATCTAATTACAACAATCAACCAACTTGACCTCATTGACTTATACAGAACTCTCCACCCAACTGCTGCAAAATATACTTTTTTTTCCAGCGCACATGGAACATTCTCTAGAATAGACCACATATTAGGTCATAAAACAAACCTTTGCAGAGTCCAAAACATCGAAATATTACAAAGCATCTTCTCAGATCACAAGGCAATAAAACTAGAGATCAATAACAGAAAAACGAGGGAAAAGAAATCAAATACTTGGAAAATGAACAATACCCTCCTGAAAAAAGACTGGGTTATAGAAGACATCAAGGAGGGAATAAGGAAATTCATAGAAAGCAACGAGAATGAAAATACTTCCTATCAAAACCTCTGGGACACAGCAAAAGCAGTGCTCAGAGGCCAATTTATATCAATAAATGCACACATACAAAAAGAAGAAAGAGCCAAAATCAGAGAACTGTCCCTACAACTTGAACAAATAGAAAGTGAGCAACAAAAGAATCCATCAGGCACCAGAAGAAAACAAATAATAAAAATTAGAGCTGAACTAAATGAATTAGAGAACAGAAAAACAATTGAAAGAATTAACAAAGCCAAAAGCTGGTTCTTTGAAAAAATTAACAAAATTGATAAACCGTTGGCTAGACTGACTAAAGAAATACAGGAAAGGAAACAAATAACCCGAATAAGAAATGAGAAGGACCACATCACAACAGAACCAAATGAAATTAAAAGAATCATTTCAGATTATTATGAAAAATTGTACTCTAACAAATTTGAAAACCTAGAAGAAATGGATGAATTCCTGGAAAAACACTACCTACCTAAACTAACACATTCAGAAGTAGAACAACTAAATAGACCCATAACAAAAAAAGAGATTGAAACGGTAATCAAAAAACTCCCAACAAAAAAAAGTCCTGGCCCGGACGGCTTCACTGCAGAGTTCTACCAAATTTTCAGAGAAGAGTTAACACCACTACTACTAAAGGTATTCCAAAGCATAGAAAATGACGGAATACTACCCAACTCATTCTATGAAGCCACCATCTCCCTGATACCAAAACCAGGTAAAGACATTACAAAAAAAGAAAATTATAGACCTATATCCCTCATGAACATTGATGCAAAAATCCTCAACAAAATTCTAGCCAATAGAATCCAACAACACTTCAAAAAAATAATTCACCCTGATGAAGTGGGATTTATACCAGGTATGCAAGGCTGGTTTAATATCAGAAAAACCATTAATGTAATCCATCACATAAATAAAACAAAAGACAAAAACCACATGATCTTATCAATTGATGCAGAAAAGGCATTTGACAAAGTCCAACACCCATTTATGATAAAAACTCTTACCAAAATAGGAATTGAAGGAAAATTCCTCAACATAATAAAGGGCATCTATGCAAAGCCAACAGCCAATGTCACTCTAAATGGAGAGAACCTGAAAGCATTTCCCTTGAGAACGGGAACCAGACAAGGATGCCCTTTATCACCGCTCTTATTCAACATCGTGTTGGAAGTCTTAGCCAGGGCAATCAGGCTAGACAAAGAAATAAAAGGTATCCGGATTGGCAAGGAAGAAGTAAAGTTATCACTATTTGCAGATGACATGATTATATACACAGAAAACCCTAAGGAATCCTCCAGAAAACTACTGAAACTAATAGAAGAGTTTGGCAGAGTCTCAGGTTATAAAATAAACATACAAAAATCACTTGGATTCCTCTACATCAACAAAAAGAACACCGAAGAGGAAATAACCAAATCAATACCATTCACAATAGCCCCCAAGAAGATAAGATACTTAGGAATAAATCTTACCAAGGATGTAAAAGACCTATACAAAGAAAACTACAAAGCTCTACTACAAGAAATTCAAAAGGACATACTTAAGTGGAAAAACATACCTTGCTCATGGATAGGAAGACTTAACATAGTAAAAATGTCTATTCTACCAAAAGCCATCTATACATTTAACGCACTTCCGATCCAAATTCCAATGTCATATTTTAAGGGGATAGAGAAACAAATCACCAATTTCATATGGAACGGAAAGAAGCCCCGGATAAGCAAAGCACTACTGAAAAAGAAGAAGAAAGTGGGAGGCCTCACCTTTCCTGACTTCAGAAACTATTATACAGCCACAGTAGTCAAAACAGCCTGGTATTGGTACAACAACAGACAAATAGACCAATGGAACAGAATTGAGAACCCAGACATAGATCCATCCACGTATGAGCAGCTGATATTTGACAAAGGACCAGTGTCAATTAACTGGGGAAAAGACAGCCTTTTTAACAAATGGTGCTGGCATAACTGGATATCCATTTGCAAAAAAATGAAACAGGACCCATACCTCACACCATGCACAAAAACTAACTCCAAGTGGCTCAAAGACCTAAACATAAAGACTAAAACGATAAAGATCATGGAAGAAAAAATTGGGACAACCCTAGGAGCCCTAATACAAGGTATAAACAGAATACAAAACATTACCAAAAATGATGAAGAGAAACCCGATAACTGGGAGCTCCTAAAAATCAAACACCTATGCTCATCTAAAGACTTCACCAAAAGAGTAAAAAGACCACCTACAGATTGGGAAAGAATTTTCAGCTATGACATCTCCGACCAGCGCCTGATCTCTAAAATCTACATGATTCTGTCAAAACTCAACCACAAAAAGACAAACAACCCAATCAAGAAGTGGGCAAAGGATATGAACACACATTTCTCTAAAGAAGATATTCAGGCAGCCAACAGATACATGAGAAAATGCTCTCGATCATTAGCCATTAGAGAAATGCAAATTAAAACTACGATGAGATTCCATCTCACACCAGCAAGGCTGGCATTAATCCAAAAAACACAAAATAATAAATGTTGGAGAGGCTGCGGAGAGATTGGAACTCTCATACACTGCTGGTGGGAATGTAAAATGGTACAACCACTTTGGAAATCTATCTGGCGTTATCTTAAACAGTTAGAAATAGAACTACCATACAACCCAGAAATCCCACTCCTAGGAATATACCCTAGAGATACAAGAGCCTTCATACAAACAGATATATGCACACCCATGTTTATTGCAGCTCTGTTTACAATAGCAAAAAGTTGGAAGCAACCAAGGTGTCCATCAACGGATGAATGGGTAAATAAATTGTGGTATATTCACACAATGGAATACTACGCATCGATAAAGAACAGTGACGAATCTCTGAAACATTTCATAACATGGAGGAACCTGGAAGGCATTATGCTGAGCGAAATTAGTCAGAGGCAAAAGGACAAATATTGTATAAGACCACTATTATAAGATCTTGAGAAATAGTAAACCTGAGAAGAACACATACTTTTGTGGTTACGAGGGGGGGAGGGAGGGAGGGTGGGAGAGGGTTTTTTATTGATCAATCAGTAGATAAGAACTGCTTTAGGTGAAGGGAAAGACAACACTCAATACATGGAAGGTCAGCTCAATTGGACTGGACCAAAAGCAAAGAAGTTTCCGGGATAAAATGAATGCTTCAAAGGTCAGCGGAGCAAGCGCGGGGGTCTGGGGAGCATGGTTTGCGGGGACTTCTAAGTCAATTGGCAAAATAATTCTATTATGAAATCATTCTGCATCCCACTTTGAAATGTGGCGTCTGGGGTCTTAAATGCTAACAAGCAGCCATCTAAGATGCAGCAATTGGTCTCAACCCACCTGGAGCAAAGAAAAATGAAGAACACCAAGCCCACATGACAACTAAGAGCCCAAGAGACAGAAAGGGCCACATGAACCAGAGACCTACATCATCCTGAGACCAGAAGAACTAGTTGGTGCCCGGCCACAATCGATGACTGCCCTGACAGGGAGCTCAGCAGAGGACCCCTGAGGGAGCAGGAGATCAGTGGGATGCAGACCCCAAATTCTCATAACAAGACCAAACTTAATGGTCTGACTGAGACTAGAGGAATCCCGGCGGCCATGCTCCCCAGACCTTCAGTTGACACAGGACAGGAACCATCCCCGAAGACAACTCATCAGAAATGAAAGGGACTGGTCAGCGGGTGGGAGAGAGATGCTGATGAAGAGTGAGCTAATTATATCAGGTGGACACTTGAGATTGTGTTGGCAACTCTTGCCTGGAGGGGGGATGGGAGGATAGAGAGAGAGGGAAGCCGGCAAAATGGTCAAGAAAGGAGAGACTGAAAGGGCTGACTCAAGACGGGGAGAGTAAGTGGGAGTAGGGAGTGAGATGTATGTAAACTTATATGTGACAGACTGATTGGATTTGTAAACGTTCACTTGAAGCTTAATAAAAGTTATTATAAAAAAAAAAAAAAAAAAAAGGCATCAAAATGACAGCACTAAAAACTTATTTATCTATAATTACCCTGAATGTAAATGGACTAAATGCACCAATAAAGAGACAGAGAGTCACAGACTGGATAAAGAAACACGATCCATCTATATGCGGCCTACAAGAGACACACCTTAGACTTAGAGACACAAACAAACTAAAACTCAAAGGATGGAAAAAAGTATATCAAGCAAACAATAAGCAAAAAAGAAGAGGAGTAGCAATATTAATTTGTGACAAAATAGACTTTAGACTTAAATCCACTAAAAAGGATAAAGAAGGACACTATATAATGATAAAAGGGACAATTGATCAGGAAGACATAACCATATAAAATATTTATGCACCCAATGACAGGGCTGCAAGATACATAAATCAAATTTTAACAGAATTGAAAAGTGAGATAGATACCTCCACAATTATAGTAGGAGACTTCAACACACCACTTTGAGAGAAGGACAGGACATCCAGTAAGAAGCTCAATAGAGACACGGAAGATCTAATTACAACAATCAACCAACTTGACCTCATTGACTTATACAGAACTCTCCACCCAACTGCTGCAAAATATACTTTTTTTTCTAGCGCACATGGAACATTCTCTAGAATAGACCACATATTAGGTCATAAAACAAACCTTTGCAGAGTCCAAAACATCGAAATATTACAAAGCATCTTCTCAGACCACAAGGCAATAAAACTAGAGATCAATAACAGAAAAACTAGGGAAAAGAAATCAAATACTTGGAAAATGAACAATACCCTCCTGAAAAAAGACTGGGTTATAGAAGACATCAAGGAGGGAATAAGGAAATTCTTAGAAAGCAAAGAGAATGAAAATACTTCCTATCAAAACCTCTGGGACACAGCAAAAGCAGTGCTCAGAGGCCAATTTATATCAATAAATGCACACATACAAAAAGAAGAAAGAGCCAAAATCAGAGAACTGTCCCTACAACTTGAACAAATAGAAACTGAGCAACAAAAGAATCCATCAGGCACCAGAAGAAAACAAATAATAAAAATTAGAGCTGAACTAAATGAATTAGAGAACAGAAAAACAATTGGAAGAATTAACAAAGCCAAAAGCTGGTTCTTTGAAAAAATTAACAACATTGATAAACCATTGGCTAGACTGACTAAAGAAATACAGGAAAGGAAACAAATAACCCAAATAAGAAACGAGAAGGACCACATCACAACAGAACCAAATGAAATTAAAAGAATCATTTCAGATTATTATGAAAAATTGTACTCTAACAAATTTGAAAACCTAGAAGAAATGGATGAATTCCTGGAAAAACACTACCTACCTAAACTAACACATTCAGAAGTAGAACAACTAAATAGACCCAGAACAAAAAAAGAGATTGAAGCGGTAATCAAAAAACTCCCAACAAAAAAAAGCCCTGGCCCGGACGGCTTCACTGCAGAGTTCTACCAAACTTTCAGAGAAGAGTTAACACCACTACTTCTGAAGGTATTCCAAAGCATAGAAAATGATGGAATACTACCCAACTCATTCTATGAAGCCACCATCTCCCTGATACCAAAACCAGGTAAAGACATTACAAAAAAAGAAAATTATAGACCTATATCCCGCATGAACATTGATGCAAAAATCCTCAACAAAATTCTAGCCAATAGAATCCAACAACACATCAAAAAAATAATTCACCCTGATCAAGTGGGATTTATACCAGGTATGCAAGGCTGGTTTAATATCAGAAAAACCATTAATGTAATCCAACACATAAATAAAACAAAAGACAAAAACCACATGATCTTATCAATTGATGCAGAAAAGGCATTTGACAAAGTCCAACACCCATTTATGATAAAAACTCTTACCAAAATAGGAATTGAAGGAAAATTCCTCAACATAATAAAGGGCATCTATGCAAAGCCAACAGCCAATATCACTCTAAATGGAGAGAACCTGAAAGCATTTCCCTTGAGAACGGGAACCAGACAAGGATGCCCTTTATCACCACTCTTATTCAACATTGTGCTGGAAGTCCTAGCCAGGGCAATTAGGCTAGACAAAGAAATAAAAGGTATCCGGATTGGCAAGGAAGAAGTAAAGTTATCACTATTTGCAGATGACATGATTATATACACAGAAAACCCTAAGGAATCCTCCAGAAAACTACTGAAACTAATAGAAGAGTTTGGCAGAGTCTCAGGTTATAAAATAAACATACAAAAATCACTTGGATTCCTCTACATCAACAAAAAGAACACCGAAGAGGAAATAACCAAATCAATACCATTCACAATAGCCCCCAAGAAGATAAGATACTTAGGAATAAATCTTACCAAGGATGTAAAAGACCTATACAAAGAAAACTACAAAGCTCTACTACAAGAAATTCAAAAGGACATACTTAAGTGGAAAAACATACCTTGCTCATGGATAGGAAGACTTAACATAGTAAAAATGTCTATTCTACCAAAAGCCATCTATACATTTAACGCACTTCCGATCCAAATTCCAATGTCATATTTTAAGGGGATAGAGAAACAAATCACCAATTTCATATGGAACGGAAAGAAGCCCCGGATAAGCAAAGCACTACTGAAAAAGAAGAAGAAAGTGGGAGGCCTCACCTTTCCTGACTTCAGAAACTATTATACAGCCACAGTAGTCAAAACAGCCTGGTATTGGTACAACAACAGACAAATAGACCAATGGAACAGAATTGAGAACCCAGACATAGATCCATCCACGTATGAGCAGCTGATATTTGACAAAGGACCAGTGTCAATTAACTGGGGAAAAGACAGCCTTTTTAACAAATGGTGCTGGCATAACTGGATATCCATTTGCAAAAAAATGAAACAGGACCCATACCTCACACCATGCACAAAAACTAACTCCAAGTGGCTCAAAGACCTAAACATAAAGACTAAAACGATAAAGATCATGGAAGAAAAAATTGGGACAACCCTAGGAGCCCTAATACAAGGTATAAACAGAATACAAAACATTACCAAAAATGATGAAGAGAAACCCGATAACTGGGAGCTCCTAAAAATCAAACACCTATGCTCATCTAAAGACTTCACCAAAAGAGTAAAAAGACCACCTACAGATTGGGAAAGAATTTTCAGCTATGACATCTCCGACCAGCGCCTGATCTCTAAAATCTACATGATTCTGTCAAAACTCAACCACAAAAAGACAAACAACCCAATCAAGAAGTGGGCAAAGGATATGAACACACATTTCTCTAAAGAAGATATTCAGGCAGCCAACAGATACATGAGAAAATGCTCTCGATCATTAGCCATTAGAGAAATGCAAATTAAAACTACGATGAGATTCCATCTCACACCAGCAAGGCTGGCATTAATCCAAAAAACACAAAATAATAAATGTTGGAGAGGCTGCGGAGAGATTGGAACTCTCATACACTGCTGGTGGGAATGTAAAATGGTACAACCACTTTGGAAATCTATCTGGCGTTATCTTAAACAGTTAGAAATAGAACTACCATACAACCCAGAAATCCCACTCCTAGGAATATACCCTAGAGATACAAGAGCCTTCATACAAACAGATATATGCACACCCATGTTTATTGCAGCTCTGTTTACAATAGCAAAAAGTTGGAAGCAACCAAGGTGTCCATCAACGGATGAATGGGTAAATAAATTGTGGTATATTCACACAATGGAATACTACGCATCGATAAAGAACAGTGACGAATCTCTGAAACATTTCATAACATGGAGGAACCTGGAAGGCATTATGCTGAGCGAAATTAGTCAGAGGCAAAAGGACAAATATTGTATAAGACCACTATTATAAGATCTTGAGAAATAGTAAACCTGAGAAGAACACATACTTTTGTGGTTACGAGGGGGGGAGGGAGGGAGGGTGGGAGAGGGTTTTTTATTGATCAATCAGTAGATAAGAACTGCTTTAGGTGAAGGGAAAGACAACACTCAATACATGGAAGGTCAGCTCAATTGGACTGGACCAAAAGCAAAGAAGTTTCCGGGATAAAATGAATGCTTCAAAGGTCAGCGGAGCAAGCGCGGGGGTCTGGGGAGCATGGTTTGCGGGGACTTCTAAGTCAATTGGCAAAATAATTCTATTATGAAATCATTCTGCATCCCACTTTGAAATGTGGCGTCTGGGGTCTTAAATGCTAACAAGCAGCCATCTAAGATGCAGCAATTGGTCTCAACCCACCTGGAGCAAAGAAAAATGAAGAACACCAAGCCCACATGACAACTAAGAGCCCAAGAGACAGAAAGGGCCACATGAACCAGAGACCTACATCATCCTGAGACCAGAAGAACTAGTTGGTGCCCGGCCACAATCGATGACTGCCCTGACAGGGAGCTCAGCAGAGGACCCCTGAGGGAGCAGGAGATCAGTGGGATGCAGACCCCAAATTCTCATAACAAGACCAAACTTAATGGTCTGACTGAGACTAGAGGAATCCCGGCGGCCATGCTCCCCAGACCTTCAGTTGACACAGGACAGGAACCATCCCCGAAGACAACTCATCAGAAATGAAAGGGACTGGTCAGCGGGTGGGAGAGAGATGCTGATGAAGAGTGAGCTAATTATATCAGGTGGACACTTGAGATTGTGTTGGCAACTCTTGCCTGGAGGGGGGATGGGAGGATAGAGAGAGAGGGAAGCCGGCAAAATGGTCAAGAAAGGAGAGACTGAAAGGGCTGACTCAAGACGGGGAGAGTAAGTGGGAGTAGGGAGTGAGATGTATGTAAACTTATATGTGACAGACTGATTGGATTTGTAAACGTTCACTTGAAGCTTAATAAAAGTTATTATAAAAAAAAAAAAAAAAAAAGGCATCAAAATGACAGCACTAAAAACTTATTTATCTATAATTACCCTGAATGTAAATGGACTAAATGCACCAATAAAGAGACAGAGAGTCACAGACTGGATAAAGAAACACGATCCATCTATATGCGGCCTACAAGAGACACACCTTAGACTTAGAGACACAAACAAACTAAAACTCAAAGGATGGAAAAAAGTATATCAAGCAAACAATAAGCAAAAAAGAAGAGGAGTAGCAATATTAATTTCTGACAAAATAGACTTTAGACTTAAATCCACTAAAAAGGATAAAGAAGGACACTATATAATGATAAAAGGGACAATTGATCAGGAAGACATAACCATATAAAATATTTATGCACCCAATGACAGGGCTGCAAGATACATAAATCAAATTTTAACAGAATTGAAAAGTGAGATAGATACCTCCACAATTATAGTAGGAGACTTCAACACACCACTTTGAGAGAAGGACAGGACATCCAGTAAGAAGCTCAATAGAGACACGGAAGATCTAATTACAACAATCAACCAACTTGACCTCATTGACTTATACAGAACTCTCCACCCAACTGCTGCAAAATATACTTTTTTTTCTAGCGCACATGGAACATTCTCTAGAATAGACCACATATTAGGTCATAAAACAAACCTTTGCAGAGTCCAAAACATCGAAATATTACAAAGCATCTTCTCAGACCACAAGGCAATAAAACTAGAGATCAATAACAGAAAAACTAGGGAAAAGAAATCAAATACTTGGAAAATGAACAATACCCTCCTGAAAAAAGACTGGGTTATAGAAGACATCAAGGAGGGAATAAGGAAATTCTTAGAAAGCAAAGAGAATGAAAATACTTCCTATCAAAACCTCTGGGACACAGCAAAAGCAGTGCTCAGAGGCCAATTTATATCAATAAATGCACACATACAAAAAGAAGAAAGAGCCAAAATCAGAGAACTGTCCCTACAACTTGAACAAATAGAAACTGAGCAACAAAAGAATCCATCAGGCACCAGAAGAAAACAAATAATAAAAATTAGAGCTGAACTAAATGAATTAGAGAACAGAAAAACAATTGGAAGAATTAACAAAGCCAAAAGCTGGTTCTTTGAAAAAATTAACAACATTGATAAACCATTGGCTAGACTGACTAAAGAAATACAGGAAAGGAAACAAATAACCCAAATAAGAAACGAGAAGGACCACATCACAACAGAACCAAATGAAATTAAAAGAATCATTTCAGATTATTATGAAAAATTGTACTCTAACAAATTTGAAAACCTAGAAGAAATGGATGAATTCCTGGAAAAACACTACCTACCTAAACTAACACATTCAGAAGTAGAACAACTAAATAGACCCAGAACAAAAAAAGAGATTGAAGCGGTAATCAAAAAACTCCCAACAAAAAAAAGCCCTGGCCCGGACGGCTTCACTGCAGAGTTCTACCAAACTTTCAGAGAAGAGTTAACACCACTACTTCTGAAGGTATTCCAAAGCATAGAAAATGATGGAATACTACCCAACTCATTCTATGAAGCCACCATCTCCCTGATACCAAAACCAGGTAAAGACATTACAAAAAAAGAAAATTATAGACCTATATCCCGCATGAACATTGATGCAAAAATCCTCAACAAAATTCTAGCCAATAGAATCCAACAACACATCAAAAAAATAATTCACCCTGATCAAGTGGGATTTATACCAGGTATGCAAGGCTGGTTTAATATCAGAAAAACCATTAATGTAATCCAACACATAAATAAAACAAAAGACAAAAACCACATGATCTTATCAATTGATGCAGAAAAGGCATTTGACAAAGTCCAACACCCATTTATGATAAAAACTCTTACCAAAATAGGAATTGAAGGAAAATTCCTCAACATAATAAAGGGCATCTATGCAAAGCCAACAGCCAATATCACTCTAAATGGAGAGAACCTGAAAGCATTTCCCTTGAGAACGGGAACCAGACAAGGATGCCCTTTATCACCACTCTTATTCAACATTGTGCTGGAAGTCCTAGCCAGGGCAATTAGGCTAGACAAAGAAATAAAAGGTATCCGGATTGGCAAGGAAGAAGTAAAGTTATCACTATTTGCAGATGACATGATTATATACACAGAAAACCCTAAGGAATCCTCCAGAAAACTACTGAAACTAATAGAAGAGTTTGGCAGAGTCTCAGGTTATAAAATAAACATACAAAAATCACTTGGATTCCTCTACATCAACAAAAAGAACACCGAAGAGGAAATAACCAAATCAATACCATTCACAATAGCCCCCAAGAAGATAAGATACTTAGGAATAAATCTTACCAAGGATGTAAAAGACCTATACAAAGAAAACTACAAAGCTCTACTACAAGAAATTCAAAAGGACATACTTAAGTGGAAAAACATACCTTGCTCATGGATAGGAAGACTTAACATAGTAAAAATGTCTATTCTACCAAAAGCCATCTATACATTTAACGCACTTCCGATCCAAATTCCAATGTCATATTTTAAGGGGATAGAGAAACAAATCACCAATTTCATATGGAACGGAAAGAAGCCCCGGATAAGCAAAGCACTACTGAAAAAGAAGAAGAAAGTGGGAGGCCTCACCTTTCCTGACTTCAGAAACTATTATACAGCCACAGTAGTCAAAACAGCCTGGTATTGGTACAACAACAGACAAATAGACCAATGGAACAGAATTGAGAACCCAGACATAGATCCATCCACGTATGAGCAGCTGATATTTGACAAAGGACCAGTGTCAATTAACTGGGGAAAAGACAGCCTTTTTAACAAATGGTGCTGGCATAACTGGATATCCATTTGCAAAAAAATGAAACAGGACCCATACCTCACACCATGCACAAAAACTAACTCCAAGTGGCTCAAAGACCTAAACATAAAGACTAAAACGATAAAGATCATGGAAGAAAAAATTGGGACAACCCTAGGAGCCCTAATACAAGGTATAAACAGAATACAAAACATTACCAAAAATGATGAAGAGAAACCCGATAACTGGGAGCTCCTAAAAATCAAACACCTATGCTCATCTAAAGACTTCACCAAAAGAGTAAAAAGACCACCTACAGATTGGGAAAGAATTTTCAGCTATGACATCTCCGACCAGCGCCTGATCTCTAAAATCTACATGATTCTGTCAAAACTCAACCACAAAAAGACAAACAACCCAATCAAGAAGTGGGCAAAGGATATGAACACACATTTCTCTAAAGAAGATATTCAGGCAGCCAACAGATACATGAGAAAATGCTCTCGATCATTAGCCATTAGAGAAATGCAAATTAAAACTACGATGAGATTCCATCTCACACCAGCAAGGCTGGCATTAATCCAAAAAACACAAAATAATAAATGTTGGAGAGGCTGCGGAGAGATTGGAACTCTCATACACTGCTGGTGGGAATGTAAAATGGTACAACCACTTTGGAAATCTATCTGGCGTTATCTTAAACAGTTAGAAATAGAACTACCATACAACCCAGAAATCCCACTCCTAGGAATATACCCTAGAGATACAAGAGCCTTCATACAAACAGATATATGCACACCCATGTTTATTGCAGCTCTGTTTACAATAGCAAAAAGTTGGAAGCAACCAAGGTGTCCATCAACGGATGAATGGGTAAATAAATTGTGGTATATTCACACAATGGAATACTACGCATCGATAAAGAACAGTGACGAATCTCTGAAACATTTCATAACATGGAGGAACCTGGAAGGCATTATGCTGAGCGAAATTAGTCAGAGGCAAAAGGACAAATATTGTATAAGACCACTATTATAAGATCTTGAGAAATAGTAAACCTGAGAAGAACACATACTTTTGTGGTTACGAGGGGGGGAGGGAGGGAGGGTGGGAGAGGGTTTTTTATTGATCAATCAGTAGATAAGAACTGCTTTAGGTGAAGGGAAAGACAACACTCAATACATGGAAGGTCAGCTCAATTGGACTGGACCAAAAGCAAAGAAGTTTCCGGGATAAAATGAATGCTTCAAAGGTCAGCGGAGCAAGCGCGGGGGTCTGGGGAGCATGGTTTGCGGGGACTTCTAAGTCAATTGGCAAAATAATTCTATTATGAAATCATTCTGCATCCCACTTTGAAATGTGGCGTCTGGGGTCTTAAATGCTAACAAGCAGCCATCTAAGATGCAGCAATTGGTCTCAACCCACCTGGAGCAAAGAAAAATGAAGAACACCAAGCCCACATGACAACTAAGAGCCCAAGAGACAGAAAGGGCCACATGAACCAGAGACCTACATCATCCTGAGACCAGAAGAACTAGTTGGTGCCCGGCCACAATCGATGACTGCCCTGACAGGGAGCTCAGCAGAGGACCCCTGAGGGAGCAGGAGATCAGTGGGATGCAGACCCCAAATTCTCATAACAAGACCAAACTTAATGGTCTGACTGAGACTAGAGGAATCCCGGCGGCCATGCTCCCCAGACCTTCAGTTGACACAGGACAGGAACCATCCCCGAAGACAACTCATCAGAAATGAAAGGGACTGGTCAGCGGGTGGGAGAGAGATGCTGATGAAGAGTGAGCTAATTATATCAGGTGGACACTTGAGATTGTGTTGGCAACTCTTGCCTGGAGGGGGGATGGGAGGATAGAGAGAGAGGGAAGCCGGCAAAATGGTCAAGAAAGGAGAGACTGAAAGGGCTGACTCAAGACGGGGAGAGTAAGTGGGAGTAGGGAGTGAGATGTATGTAAACTTATATGTGACAGACTGATTGGATTTGTAAACGTTCACTTGAAGCTTAATAAAAGTTATTATAAAAAAAAAAAAAAAAAAAGGCATCAAAATGACAGCACTAAAAACTTATTTATCTATAATTACCCTGAATGTAAATGGACTAAATGCACCAATAAAGAGACAGAGAGTCACAGACTGGATAAAGAAACACGATCCATCTATATGCGGCCTACAAGAGACACACCTTAGACTTAGAGACACAAACAAACTAAAACTCAAAGGATGGAAAAAAGTATATCAAGCAAACAATAAGCAAAAAAGAAGAGGAGTAGCAATATTAATTTCTGACAAAATAGACTTTAGACTTAAATCCACTAAAAAGGATAAAGAAGGACACTATATAATGATAAAAGGGACAATTGATCAGGAAGACATAACCATATAAAATATTTATGCACCCAATGACAGGGCTGCAAGATACATAAATCAAATTTTAACAGAATTGAAAAGTGAGATAGATACCTCCACAATTATAGTAGGAGACTTCAACACACCACTTTGAGAGAAGGACAGGACATCCAGTAAGAAGCTCAATAGAGACACGGAAGATCTAATTACAACAATCAACCAACTTGACCTCATTGACTTATACAGAACTCTCCACCCAACTGCTGCAAAATATACTTTTTTTTCTAGCGCACATGGAACATTCTCTAGAATAGACCACATATTAGGTCATAAAACAAACCTTTGCAGAGTCCAAAACATCGAAATATTACAAAGCATCTTCTCAGACCACAAGGCAATAAAACTAGAGATCAATAACAGAAAAACTAGGGAAAAGAAATCAAATACTTGGAAAATGAACAATACCCTCCTGAAAAAAGACTGGGTTATAGAAGACATCAAGGAGGGAATAAGGAAATTCTTAGAAAGCAAAGAGAATGAAAATACTTCCTATCAAAACCTCTGGGACACAGCAAAAGCAGTGCTCAGAGGCCAATTTATATCAATAAATGCACACATACAAAAAGAAGAAAGAGCCAAAATCAGAGAACTGTCCCTACAACTTGAACAAATAGAAACTGAGCAACAAAAGAATCCATCAGGCACCAGAAGAAAACAAATAATAAAAATTAGAGCTGAACTAAATGAATTAGAGAACAGAAAAACAATTGGAAGAATTAACAAAGCCAAAAGCTGGTTCTTTGAAAAAATTAACAACATTGATAAACCATTGGCTAGACTGACTAAAGAAATACAGGAAAGGAAACAAATAACCCAAATAAGAAACGAGAAGGACCACATCACAACAGAACCAAATGAAATTAAAAGAATCATTTCAGATTATTATGAAAAATTGTACTCTAACAAATTTGAAAACCTAGAAGAAATGGATGAATTCCTGGAAAAACACTACCTACCTAAACTAACACATTCAGAAGTAGAACAACTAAATAGACCCAGAACAAAAAAAGAGATTGAAGCGGTAATCAAAAAACTCCCAACAAAAAAAAGCCCTGGCCCGGACGGCTTCACTGCAGAGTTCTACCAAACTTTCAGAGAAGAGTTAACACCACTACTTCTGAAGGTATTCCAAAGCATAGAAAATGATGGAATACTACCCAACTCATTCTATGAAGCCACCATCTCCCTGATACCAAAACCAGGTAAAGACATTACAAAAAAAGAAAATTATAGACCTATATCCCGCATGAACATTGATGCAAAAATCCTCAACAAAATTCTAGCCAATAGAATCCAACAACACATCAAAAAAATAATTCACCCTGATCAAGTGGGATTTATACCAGGTATGCAAGGCTGGTTTAATATCAGAAAAACCATTAATGTAATCCAACACATAAATAAAACAAAAGACAAAAACCACATGATCTTATCAATTGATGCAGAAAAGGCATTTGACAAAGTCCAACACCCATTTATGATAAAAACTCTTACCAAAATAGGAATTGAAGGAAAATTCCTCAACATAATAAAGGGCATCTATGCAAAGCCAACAGCCAATATCACTCTAAATGGAGAGAACCTGAAAGCATTTCCCTTGAGAACGGGAACCAGACAAGGATGCCCTTTATCACCACTCTTATTCAACATTGTGCTGGAAGTCCTAGCCAGGGCAATTAGGCTAGACAAAGAAATAAAAGGTATCCGGATTGGCAAGGAAGAAGTAAAGTTATCACTATTTGGAGATGACATGATTATATACACAGAAAACCCTAAGGAATCCTCCAGAAAACTACTGAAACTAATAGAAGAGTTTGGCAGAGTCTCAGGTTATAAAATAAACATACAAAAATCATTTGGATTCCTCTACATCAACAAAAAGAACACCAAAGAGGAAATACCCAAATCAATACCATTCACAGTAGCCCCCAAGAAGATAAGATACTTAGGAATAAATCTTACCAAGGATGTAAAAGACCTATACAAAGAAAACTACAAAGCTCTACTACAAGAAATTCAAAAGGACATACTTAAGTGGAAAAACATACCTTGCTCATGGATAGGAAGACTTAACATAGTAAAAATGTCTATTCTACCAAAAGCCATCTATACATTTAACGCACTTCTGATCCAAATTCCAATGTCATATTTTAAGGGGATAGAGAAACAAATCACCAATTTCATATGGAAGGGAAAGAAGCCCCGGATAAGCAAAGCACTACTGAAAAAGAAGAAGAAAGTGGGAGGCCTCACTTCACCTGACTTCAGAACCTATTATACAGCCACAGTAGTCGAAACAGCCTGGTACTGGTACAACAACAGGCACATAGACCAATGGAACAGAATTGAGAACCCAGACATAGATCCATCCACATATGAGCAGCTCATATTTGACAAAGGACCAGTGTCAATTAATTGGGGAAAAGATAGCCTTTTTAACAAATGGTGCTGGCATAACTGGATATCCATTTGCAAAAAAATGAAACAGGACCCATACCTCACACCATGCACAAAAACTAACTCCAAGTGGCTCAAAGACCTAAACATAAAGACTAAAACGATAAAGATCATGGAAGAAAAAATTGGGACAACCCTAGGAGCCCTAATACAAGGCATAAACAGAATACAAAACATTACCAAAAATGATGAAGAGAAACCAGATAACTGGGAGCTCCTGAAAATCAAACACCTATGCTCATCTAAAGACTTCTCCAAAAGAGTAAAAAGACCACCTACAGATTGGGAAAGAATTTTCAGCTATGACATCTCCGACCAGCGCCTGATCTCTAAAATCTACATCATTCTGTCAAAACTCAACCACAAAAAGACAAACAACCCAATCAAGAAGTGGGCAAAGGATATGAACACACATTTCACTAAGGAAGATATTCAGGCAGCCAACAGATACATGAGAAAATGCTCTCGATCATTAGCCATTAGAGAAATGCAAATTAAAACTACGATGAGATTCCATCTCACACCAGCAAGGCTGGCATTAATCCAAAAAACACAAAATAATAAATGTTGGAGAGGCTGTGGAGAGATTGGAACTCTCATACACTGCTGGTGGGAATGTAAAATGGTACAACCACTTTGGAAATCTATCTGGCGTTATCTTGAACAGTTAGAAATAGAACTACCATACAACTCAGAAATCCCACTCCTGGGAATATACCCTAGAGATACAAGAGCCTTCATACAAACAGATATATGCACACCCATGTTTATTGCAGCTCTGTATACAATAGCAAAAAGTTGGAAGCAACCAAGGTGTCCATCAACGGATGAATGGGTAAATAAATTATGGTATATTCACACAATGGAATACTACGCATCGATAAAGAACAGTGACGAATCTGTGAAACATTTCATAACATGGAGGAACCTGGAAGGCATTATGCTGAGCGAAATTAGTCAGAGGCAAAAGGACAAATATTGTATAAGACCACTATTATAAGATCTTGAGAAATAGTAAACCTGAGAAGAACACATACTTTTGTGGTTACGAGGGGGGGAGGGAGGGAGGGTGGGAGAGGGTTTTTTATTGATTAATCAGTAGATAAGAACTGCTTTAGGTGAAGGGAAAGACAACACTCAATACATGGAAGGTCAGCTCAATTGGACTGGACCAAAAGCAAAGAAGTTTCCCGGATAAAATGAATGCTTCAAAGGTCAGCGGAGCAAGCGCGGGGGTCTGGGGAACATGGTTTGCGGGGACTTCTAAGTCAATTGGCAAAATAATTCTATTATGAAATCATTCTGCATCCCACTTTGAAATGTGGCATCTGGGGTCTTAAATGCTAACAAGCGGCCATCTAAGATGCCTCAGTTGGTCTCAACCCACCTGGATCAAAGGAGAATGAAGAACACCAAGGCCACAGGACAACTAAGAGCCCAAGAGACAGAAAGGGCCACATGAATCAGAGACCTACATCATCCTGAGACCAGAAGAACTAGTTGGTGCCCGGCCACAATCGATGACTGCCCTGACAGGGAGCACAGCAGAGGACCCCTGAGGGAGCAGGAGATCAGTGGGATACAGACCCCAAATTCTCATAAAAAGACCAAACTTAATGGTCTGACTGAGACTAGAGGAATCCCGGCGGCCATGCTCCCCAGACCTTCTGTTGGCATGGGACAGGAACCATCCCCGAAGACAATTCATCAGACATGAAAGGGACTGGTCAGCGGGGGGGAGAGAGATGCTGATGAAGAGTGAACTAATTATATCAGGTGGACACTCGAGATTGTGTTGGCAACTCTTGTCTGGAGGGGGGATGGGAGGATAGAGAGAGAGGGAAGCTGGCAAAATTGTCAAGAAAGGAGAGACTGAAAGGGCTGACTCAAGAGGGGGAGAGCAAGTGGGAGTAGGGAGTGAGATGTATGTAAACTTATATGTGACAGACTGATTGGATTTGTAAACGTTCACTTGAAGCTTAATAAAAGTTATAAAAAAAAAAAAAAGACAATGGTTAAATAGAACCTCTCTGTGCCTCTCTGTCACATCATTTCATCTCTCATTCCACAGGAAGGATACTCTCCTGCCTGAACCTTCTCTCCTGAATTCAGCAGTTTTGGTACAGTCATTGAGGATTCCCTGGACAATGGTCAGCCTGGTGGATACTCACCCTGGGTCATCTCAGAAAAGCCTGGTGGTCTCCAAAATGGGATGCAAGAAATTCACAGATGGCATTTGGGGAAATATTCAGAACTATTAATCGTGTGTGTGTGTACGGAAGAAATTAAGCTTTACTAATATTTAATAAATGGGTTGTTAGCAGTGCCCTTACTTTACCTACATGTCAGAGAGTCATTTGACACAGTTAATGAGGTATCTTAAGGGAAAAGGAAGGCCACAGTCTGAAAGGATTAGAGGGAGGTTTGTTTGCTTTCAGCATGTTAAAACATATCACTTGTTACGTGCTACAGAATGTATTTGATGTGGTTAATTTTATAAAGCAAGATCTTTAAATAGCAAAATGTTTACAAGTGTTTGCAAAGAAATAGAATTGGCCATGAAAGAGTTTCTTACCACACAGAAGTTTCTCTAATGGCCAGGACATAAAAGAATCATCAAACATAAAATAAGTTAGGCATTTTCCTTTTCCAAGCACATGCTTTTTCAAATATATTGATATACATTGTGACGACAGATGGCTGTCAGCGGGATACTACCTAACAAAATATTTCATAAAAAGAAAAACTTTATTTGTCCCTTCAAGGTGAAAGTGATACTGACAATAAGTAAGAAAATTCTTCATAAAAGAAACTCATGCTATAAAGTCATTTTGAAAACCTGATGTTTGGAAACATTTTCACTGTTGTGCTCTTGGAAGAAAACAAGGTATCGCCTATAAAAATGCTTTACCAATACACTTTTAAAGCTTTCATACATAATTTTCAAACCTGTACAACTGTGGTAGATTCCCTGACAATGGTCAGCCTGGCTGGTAATCACCCTGGGTTATCTCAGGAAAGCCTGTAGTCTCCAAAATGGGATACAAGAAATTCACAAGTAGCATATAGGAAATATTTAGAACTTCAGAACCTGTCTGAAAATCTTTCAAATTAAGGGCTTGGTGGATTTTGAAAAATGTGTTAAAAATATAAGAAGGCAAGCCTTTCTGATTAGTTTAAAAAAAAAATGGATGATTTTCATCATGGAAGATGGAAATTTACTGTCTGAAAACTGACAAAAACATTTGCATACTTTAATGAAGGAATTTAAGTATTAAGAATCATGATTTATTAAGTTCAGCAAACAAAGCATTTGTTTTTTCCACTGGGATAAATATATTTCTGTTTTGATTTTCATTAAGGTACTGAAATAAACCAACCACAGAACCGGCCCTGGTGACACAGTGGTTAAGAGCTTGGCTGCTAACCAAAAGGTCAGCAGTTCAAATCTACCAGCCTCTCCTTAGAAACCCTATGGGGCAGTTCAACTCTGTTCTATAGGGCTGCTATGAGTCGGAATCAACTCGATGGCAATGGGTTTTGGATTAAAGTTTGAAAAAATCTTTGAAAATAATAAATCATACTCATTCACATTGCTTGGTAAAATATTATTAGTAATAATTTCAATAAGAGCAAAGACATTTGTGTACTTTAAATAAAATGAAAAATTAATTTAAAAGATTGTTTATTTCTTTTCAATCTCATTTTTAGATTCTATTCTGGGGGAGTATTTTGTGATGTATTTACATAACAACACATGTATAAACAAGTACAAATATATCTTTTGGAGGTATGCCTTAGGCTGGGTTCTATAAAGTAGCAAAACCAGTACAACATATAAATACATATAGAGACATTGAGATCAGGGAAATGGCTCATGTGGTTGTAGACCCAAATCCATGGGTCAGACTGGAGGCTTCTCCCTGGCCCACAGGCTGTGGAGATCAATGAATCCCAAGGTTGGCAGGTAAGACGACAGGTAAGCTGGTAGCGCAAGTCCTAAGAACAAGAGCTTGGACAAACAGGAGCCAACTGCAAGATCCAAAGTGAACAAAAGCCCACTAGCCTTACCAGAAAGTCCACGTATATTGGATGCAGGCCACACCCCCAAGGAAACTCCCTTTCAACTGATTGGCTACTCACAGCAGATCTCATCCTGGATGTGATTACATCATTGTATGACTTCCAAACCACTGAGAATCATGACCCAGACAAGTTGACACACAACTTTAACCATCATAGTCCACCCCTTGTTAATTTGGCACCTGTACACATCTTAAACAGTACATAATCTCTGAATAAAGACAATTATAAAGTCGTACTTGCACCTAAAATGATGCAACTAACGGACTTGCAACTGAAAACACACTAGCCCTGTTTACAGCTTACATTTTATAAGAGAACAAAATTATTTGATGCACACATATGCTTAAGAAATACTCATAACTATTACAGTCTTCATTTCCGCAACTGGCCATGTGGTCATAACTGGTATTTAGAACTACCTTCTTCTACTACCCATTCTGTATTCCCTTTGCCCTCAGCAAGCCCATCAGCTGGTTGTGGTTCTTTGCCTGGTGGGGTGACCCAAACCTTCATTCCTGCAGAGTCTGGGCCATTAGTAGTCGTGTCAGAATTGGGTTGCTGTAGTTTTGCATTGACATTAATCACAGGGCATGTTAGTACTAAGAGATGCCCTAAGGGATCTCCTGCATTACAGACATATTCTTCTTTGCCTCTATTATGTAACATCAATAAGATTTCCTCTTGGTAATCAGGACCAATCACACCAGAAAATATGGTAGCTCCCTTCTTTGCCTATTGATTCAGAGGCATAAGGAGCCTAAAGTGGCTGGTTGGCATGCTTAACTTCCAGTTCAATGGAATCAGTGATGTGTCTCCAGATGAGAGCATCCCTCACTTTAGAACTAAGGCCTCTAGACTTGCAGGGCATAGGGACCCCAGGAAAGGAAGAAAAAGTTTTGTAAGTGGGTCAATAGGGGTAATTGTGAGTGGTGCCATTCCCATTTCCATCCCTTGATTCCTGGACCATGAATCCTGGCTATGGGAGAAACAGCACCATATATTAGATGCTGGTTTAGAGCATATACAGCCTTCTGGAGAACATCGCCCCAATCCTGCAAAGTATTGCCACCTACTTAGTACCGTAATTGTGCCTTTAGAAGGCCATTCCATCATTCTATCAAGCCAGCTACTTCAGGATGATGGGGAATATGGTAAGACCAGTGAATTCCATGAGCATGGGCCCGTTGCCGCACTTCGTTTGCTGTGAAGTTAGTTCCTTAATGCAAGGCAATTCTATGTGCGATATCATGATGGTGAGTAAGACATTCCGCAAGTTCACAGATGGTAGTTTTGGCAGAAACATTTTATGCAGGGAAGGCAAATTCATATCCAAAGTAAGTGTCTACTCCAGTAAGAACAAAACACTGCCCCTTCCATGAATAGAAGCAGCCCAATGTATTTAACCAGCCACCAGGAATGGTGGCATATCGGGGACTCTGTTGGTCTCTGTTGCTGGCAGGTTGGGCACTCAGCAGTGGCTGTAGCCAAGTTGGCCTTGCAAAGTGGAAGTCTGCCTTGCTGGGCCCATGCATAACCTCCATCCTGCCACTATCCTGGCCACTTTGTTCATGAGCCCATTGGCAATGACAGGAGCAGCTAGGGAAAGAGGATGAGTGGTTCCACAGAATGTACCATCCTATCCGCTTGATTATCAAAATCCTCCTCTGCTGAGGTCACCCTTTGATAAGCATTCACATGAGACACAAATATCTTCACTTCTCTGGCCCATTCAGAGAGGTCTGTCCACATACCTCTTCCCATACTTTCTTGCATCCAATTTTCTGTTCATGTTCCTTCTGAGTCCCTGAGCATCCAGTCAAACCATTGGTCACAGTTCATGAGTCAGTATGCAATCACACATCAGGCCATTTCTCCTTCAAAGCAAAGTGAAAGGCCAGGTGCACTGCTCTAAGTTCTGCCCTTTGGGTGGATTTCCCTTCATCGCTGATCTTCAGGAAGTCCCAAAAAAGGGCTGTAGTACTGCTCATGTCCAATTTAAAATGGTGCCTGCCTATCACACAGAACCATCTGTAAACCAGACACAAGTTTTCTCTTCTTCAGCCAACTGATCTTAAGAAATTCCCCATGAGGCCATAGATGTAAACTGGGAGATAGAAGGTAATGTGAAAGGAGTGCATACCATGGACATTTATGCCACTTCATCATGCAACTTGTGCCTTCAGGCCCTACTCAAGTGCCATCTTATATATACCACTTCCATTTAATGATGGAGTGCTATATTCATGTCTAACTTTATGACTCTGTGGGTCAGACAACACCCAGTTCATGATGGGCAGCTCAACCGCATGGTGACTTGGTGGCCCATGGTTAAGCATTCAGTCTCCACTAAGGTCCAGTAACAAGCCAAAATCTGTTTCGCAAAAGGAGAATAGATATCTTCAGAGGATGGCAGTGCTTTGCTCCAAAATCCTATAAGGGTGTGCTGTGATTCATCAATAGAGGCTTGCCAAAGACTCCAAATAGCACCTCTATCTGCCACTGACACTTCAAACACCATTGGATCAGCCAGATCATATTGCCCAAGTGGCAGAGCTGCTTGTATGGCAGCCAGAACCTGTTCCCTTGTTCTGGGCTCCACTCAAAACTAGCAGCTTTGTGAGTCACTTGATAAATAGGCTGCAGCAGCACACCCAAATGAGGAATATAAACCCCAAAAAACAAACCCATTGCTGCCGAGTTGATTTCAACTCATAGTTACCCTATAGGACAGGGTAGAACTGCCCCATAGGGTTTCCAAGGAGCAGCTGGTAGATTCAAATTGCCGACATTTTGGTCAGCAGCTGTAGCTCTTAAACACTGTGCCACCAGTAGCTAACAAAGAATATGTTGCCTCCAAAATTCAGAGGCCTGCTGGGTATTATGCCTCTTTTTAGTTGTTGGGAGGGACTTGAATTTTTGTCCGATTAATTTCCCACCCTCCAGCATGCAAATGTTTTACCAATAAGTCCAGAGTCATTGACATGTCTTTCTCACTAGGTCCAATCAGCATAATATCATCAATGTAATGGACCAGGGTAATGTCTAATGGAAGCGAAAGGCAGTCAAGGTCCCTGTGGACTAAATTATGACACTGTTGTTGTTGTTGTTTGGTGCCGTCAAGTCAGTTCCAACTCATAGCAACCCTATGCACAACAGAACAAAACACTGCCTGGTCCTACACCATCCTCACAGTTGTTACTATGCTTAAGCCCATTGTTACAGCCACTGGGTCAGTCCCTCACATTGAGGGTCTTCCTCTTTTTAGCTGGCCCTCCACTTTACCAAGCATGATGTCCTTCTCCAGGGACTGATGCCTCCTGATTACATGCCCGAAGTATGTGAGACGTACTCTCACCATCCTTGCTTCCGAGAATTTTGCTGACAATTCTTCTAAGACAGAATCATTCGTTCTTTTGGCAGTCCATGGTATACTCAATATTCTTCAGCAACACCACAGCTCAAAGGTGTCAATTCTTCTTCCATCTTCCTTATTCATTGTCCAGCTCTCACATGCCTATGAGGTGACTGAAAACACCATGCCTTGGGTCAGGTGCATCTTAGTCCTCAAGGTGACATCTCTGCTTTTCAACACTTTACAGAGGTCTTTTGCAGCAGATTTGCCCAATGCAATGCATCTTTTGACTTCTTGACTGCTACTTCCGTGGGTGTTGATTGTCGGATCCAGATAAAATGAAATCCTTGACAACTTCAATCTTTTCTCTGTTTATTGGTCCAATTGTGAGGATATTTGTTTTCTCTATGTTGAGGTGTAATCCACAGAGAAGGCTGTGGTCTTTGCTCTTCATCAGTAAGTGCTTCAAGTCCTCTTCACTTTCAGCAAGCAAGGTTTTGTCATCCGCATAATGCAAGTTGTTAATGAGTCTTCCTCCAATCCTGATGCCCCATTCTTCTTCAAATAGTTCAGCTTCTTGGTTTATTTGCTCGCCATGCAGATTGAATAAATATGGTGAAAGGATACAACCCTGATGTACACCTTTCCTGACTTCACACCGTGCAGTATCCCCTTGTTCTGTTCAAATACTGCCTCTTGATCTGTGTACAGATTCCTCATGAACACAATTAAGTGTTCCTGAATTCTCATTTTCTGCAATGTTATCCATAATTTGTTATGATCCACACAGTCAAATGCCTTAGCATAGTCAATAAAACACAAGTAAACATCTTTCTGGTATTCTCTTATTTCAGGCAGGATCCATCTGACATCAGCAATGACATCCCTCATTCCACGTCTCTTCTAAATTTGGCTTGAATTTCTGACAATACCCTGTCAATGTACTGCTGCAGCTGCTTTTGAATGATCTGCAGCAAAATTTTTCTTGCGTGTGGTATTAACGATATTGTTCAATAATTTTCACATTCAGTTAGCTCATCTTTCTTGGGAATAAGCATAAATATGGATTTCTTCCAGCTGGTTGGCCTGATAGCTGTCTTCCAAATTTCTTGATATAGTGGAGTGAGCACTTCCAGCGTTGCATCTGTTTGTTGAAACATCTCAATTGGTATTCCGTGAATTCCTGGAGCCTCGTTTTTGGCCAACGCCTTCAGTGCAGTTTGGACCTCTTCCTTGAGTTCCAGTGGTTCCTGATCATATGCTACATTCTGAAATGGTTGAATGTTGGCCAATTCTTTTTGGTATAGTGACTTTGTGTATTCCTTCCATCTTCTTAGGATGCTTCCTACATCATTTAATATTTTCCCCATAGAATTCTTAAGTATTGCAACTTGAGGCTTGAATTTTGTTTCTTCAGTTCTTTCAGCTTGAGAAATGCAGAGCATGTTCTTCCCGTTTGGTTTTCTATCTCCAAGTCTTTGCACCTGTCATCATACTACTTTTCTTTGTCTTCTCAAGCCGTCCTTTGAAATCTTCTGTTCAGCTCTTTTTATTTCATCATTTTTTCCTTTTGCTTTAGCTACTCAACTTTCAAGAGCAAGTTTCAAAGTCTCTTCTGACATCCAGTTAGGTCTTTTCTTTCCCTTCTGTCTTCTTAATGACCTATTGCTTTCTTCATGTATGATATCCTTGATGTCATTCCACAATTTGTCTGGTCTTTGGTCATTATTGTTCTACTCATCAAATCTATTTTTGAGATGATCTCTAAATTCAAGTTGGATATACTCAAGGTCGTATTTTGGGTCTCAGGGACTTGTTCTAATTTTCTTCAGTTTCCACTTGAACTTGCATATGAGCAATTGATGGTCTGATCTCTGGTCGGCCCCAGCCTTGTTCTGACTGGTGATATTAAGCTTTTCTATCGTCTCTTTTCACAGATGTAGTCTATTTGATTCCTGTGTATTCTGTCTGGCAAAGTCCATGTGTATAGTTGCCATTTACGTTGGTGAAAAAGGTATTTGCAATGAAGAAGTTGTTGGTATTGCAAAATTCAATCATACAATCTCCTGCATCATTTCTATCACCAAGGCGGTATTTTCCAACTATTGATCCTTCTTCTTTGTTTCCAACTTTTGCATTCCAGTCACCAGTAATTATCAGTCCATCCTAATTGTATGTTCAATCAATTTCAGACTGCAGAAGTTGGTAAAAATCTTCATCTTTGGCCTTAGTGGTTGGTGCATAATTTTGAATAATAATCATATTAACTGTTCTTACTTGTAGGCATATGGACACTATCCTATCACTGAAAGCGGTGTAATTCAGGATAGATCTTGAATTTTTTTTTTTTTTTACAACAAACGCAACACCATTCCTCTTCAATTTGTCATTCCTGGCATAGTAGACCATATGATTGTCCAATTCAAAATGACCAATTTCAGTCCATTTCAGCTCACTAATGCCTAGGATATCAATCTTTATGCATTTCATTTTTGATGACTTTCAATTATCCTAGATTCATAATTCATACGTTCCATGTTCTGATTATTAATGGACATTTGCAACTGTTTCTTCTTATTTTGAGTTGTGCCACATCAGCAAATGAAAGTCCCTAAAGCTTGACTCAATTCACATCATTAAGACAGACTATACTTTGAGGAGGCAGCTATTCCTCAGTCCTATTTTGAGTGCCTGCCAACCTGAGGGGCTTATCTTCCGGCACTAAATCAGACAATATTCCACTGCTATTCATAAGGTTTTCACTGGCTAATTCTTTTCAGAAGTAGACCTCTGGGTCCTTCTAGTCTGCTTTACCCTGGAAGCTTAGCTGAAATCTGTCTGCCTTGGGTGATCCTGTTGATATTTGAATACCGGGGGCATAGCTTCCATCATAACAGCAACACACAAGCCCCACAGTATGACAAACTGACAGATGCATGGGGAGATACAGGGCTAGAGAGTTGATGTAACTCTTGGGTAGGACAGTGAAGGTGTATTTCCGGCCTTGTCAGCTGAAGGGAAACTGCTCATGGAGGTTCTTCAAAACGGGTATGGAGTAAAAGTCATTAGCCAGTTCAATAGCTGCATATCAGGTACCAGGAGATGTATTAATTTACTCAAGCAGTGAAACCACATCTGGAACAGCAGCTGCAATTGGAGTCACCACCTGGTCAAGTTTTCGATAATCCACTGTCATTCTCCAAGATCCATCCTTTTTTTGCAGAAGACAAATGGGTAAATTGAACGGGGATGTGGTGGGAATCACCACCCCTGCATCCTTCAAGACCTTGATGGTGGCAGTAATCTCTGCAACCCCTCCAGGAATACAGTATTTATTTCAGTTTAATATTTTCCTAGGTAGAGTCAATTCCAGTGGTTTTCACTTGGCATTTCCTATCATAATAGCCCTTACTCCACTTGTCAGGGATCCAGTGTGGGTGTTCCACCAGTTGCTGAGTATATCTATCCCAATTATTCATTCCAGAACTGGGAATATAACTACAGGATAAGTTCAGGGACCCACTGGACCTATTTGAGATGGACACTAGCTAAGAATCCATGAATAACCTGACCTCCACATCCCCCACTCCACTGTGGGCCACAATGATGTTTTGGGTCTCTTGGAATTAGTGTCAATTCAGAGCCAGTATCCAGTAATCCCTGAAAAGTCTGGTTATTTCTTTTTCCCCAATGAGCAGTCACTGTAGTAAAATTCCATAGATTCGTTTGGGGAAGGCTGGGAGTAAGATTAACAGTATAAGTTTTTGTAGTGTTAATAGAGTCCTTCCTCAAGAGGACCAAGCTTCCTCTTCATTCAAGGGATTGTGGGTCAGTAAATGCACTTAAGTCTGGGAATTGACTATTTTGGTGATTCAAGTTAGACTGCTGTTCACTTGACCTAGAATTCTTTCACTGTACAGATCAAGTAAGCATTTGGTAGATTTCCTATGTATTTCACTCCTGGGGACACCATGACTAAGTAGCCAGTGCAATAAGCCTGTATGAGTCAAACTATTCTGATTGCTGCTTTGATTCTGCTGTCCATTATGGTAACCATGTCCATCTTTGTTGATTGAGTGCCATCACTTGGCCCCTACTACTAAGGGGTCCAATTAGCCCCACTGTAGTTACCAAAAAAAACTCATTGCCATCTAGTTGATTCCTACATTAAGTGTCTTAATTCAGTTAGTGCTGTTCTCACTGTCAAATCTGATTTACATAAAATAGCAATCACAGCAGTCTTCAAGGATGCTGGGGCTCCCTTCACAAATTTGTTCCTCAACCTTGTGGTAAAAGGTGTGTCCTCTGGGTGCTCCTTGTGTGAGTCTAACCCCATAAATTCACACTAACTTGAGAATTTCCCTAAGCCTTTGGATACTTCCTTCTACAGTATACCAAGGCAGGTCTAGTACTTCAACTTGATTTAGTGTAGGCCACCACATAGGCCATGCTTCAGCGACCCAACAAAATAAACTATTAGCTCTTTTCCTAACATTTCAAGCTAAAACACTGAATGAAGAATCTGTACTTAGTGGGTCCGTATCAGTAAACTCAGACTAATACATCTTTATGTTTCTTGCACCATTATCCCATACCACATATCCTCCAGGTTTCTGTTTCTACATATTAGAACAGTCAAGCTGTTCTTTTGGAGTGTAATATACCTCCTCCTGGATCACACTTGGCATTTCATCTCTTGGGGCTCGCTCAGATTTAAGTCTAGTTATAGGTCTAGAAGTCAAAATGGGTGATGGGGATGTGTTTTAAGAACATTCAACATTGTCTTTTAGGACATCCACCCCAGGCAATGTCCCAGGCAATGACTCAGACAAAGGCTCTTCAGGCACAGCTGGGTTCATTTCATCAGATGGGAGTGGAGAGGTTAGTGGTTTTACTGGGGAGGGTGGCTTAGCAGACAAAGATGGAGTGATTTCTTCAGATGTAAGAGGGCTGGTTCTGTTGGCAGGAGTGATTTAACAGAATTTAGGGCTCTGTGTCCCCAGCATCCTGATTATTTGTCCTTATGTCCCCATCTCCAAGTTTCAGGATCTCATTTCTTCCCAATCAATACCCTCACTTTAACTTCAGACACATTTTGAGGTTGGAAATTCAGTTGGCGTTGCAATTCAGACACTTTTACAATAAGACTCTGGGTTTGATTTTGGCAATATCAGCTTTGTAACTACAAGAATAAGGCTTTCTTTCAAGGCACAAGTGGAAACTTTGAGGTCATTTATGTGGCACTTGAGCTTTCATTCTGAAGTCCTGAGTTCATCTCTTCCCTTCACCACTTTGTCTAGGAAATGTAGGACCAACTGACCAGCTTTCTTATACTTCTCATTCAGATGAAATTGTAGAAAGGTGTCAAACATGCAATGACTCAGTTTCACCTTTCACCAATACCTGATCTATCAGTGGTGATATTTTGTGCATTTCTATTGTCACCTCATGCCATGGATTAGCAGTGCCTTCTTTACTACTGGAAGCAGAGTTATCAACATCTTTAGGACTAAAAAACTTGAGAATCGATTTAAAAAAACTCATCCTTACAATTGTGTTTCTCTAGAACCACTCTTGGTACCAAATGTCTTAGGCTGAGTTCTCTAGAGAAGAAAAACCACTAAGGTGTATAAATATCATATATAAAACCAAGAAACCAAACCCATTGCTATTGAGTAGATTTCAACTCATAGTGACATTGGAGAGAGATTTATATCAAGGAAATGGCTTACACGGTTGTAGAGGCTGGAAAGTCCCAAATCCATGGTCAGACTGGATGCTTCTCCTGGCTGTCAGGTTTTGGAGACTGATAAATCCCAAGATCAGCAGGCAAGACAACAGGTAAACAGCTAGCTCAAGTCCCAAGAATAAGAGGTCAGATTAACTGAAGCCAGCCTAAGGATCCAGAGTGAGCAAAAGCCCACAAGCCTTACCTGAAAGTCCACCTATATTGGATGCAGATCACACCCCCAAGAAGACTTCCTTTCAACTGCTTGGCTACTCACAGCAAATCTCATAATTTAGGTGATCACATCATGTAAGTGATTACATCATTATAAGACTGCCAGACTACATCATAACTGCCAAACCACTGAGAACCATGGCCCAGCCAAGATGACACACACCTTTAACTGTCACTGATCTTGTTACATGTTCCCAAGTCACAGTGAAGCCATACTTTTACATAATTCTTGGGATTTGTATATGCTACCCATTCTATTTTGATGCCTTTTCCTCTTATCTCCATAGAGAGCTTCTACTCTTTTTCTACTATTCAATTTTAATGATTCCTTCTCTGCAAGGCAATCCTTTATAGTGCCAGGCGTAGTCACTCTTCTCTGTGCCTCTGCTATTTAAACAATGATTCCAGTAGCTATTATAATAATTGCTTATTCTTTAGAAACATAGATTGTAGACCTGAAAGAAGCCAGACTAAGCCAAGATATATAACTGCCTCTTTATCACTGAATATTTTCAATAAGTTGAGATTTTATAACCTCCATTACAATTCAAAAGAGTCTAAGTTATTTTAAGTTATTCTATATAAGATAGTCTGTTAAAAAAAAAAAAAGCTTTATTTTCTAGGATGATAAATTCCTTCCTATTCATAGTTCTAGATGCAAGTAACAGAAATTTTCCCAAACAAATTTAAGAAGAGGAACTTCTTATAGGATAATGAACCTTGTGGACTTCACAGAACGTGAAGCACAGCCCAGATTTGCCAGAGCTTTCCTGAAAACTGGAAGGTTAGGAACTACAAGGTATTACAAGGGCATGTGCTGCAGAGTCAGACAGCCTGATTCAAGTCTGGGTACTAAAAAGGATTAACCATGTAACCTGCAGCAATGATTTAACTTCTGTATCCTTCCTTCCTTCCTTCCTTCCTTCCTTCCTTCCTTCCTTCCTTCCTTCCTTCCTTCCTTCCTTCCTTCCTTCCTTCCTTCCTTCCTTCCTTCCTTCCTTCCTTCCTTCCTTCCTTCCTTCCTTCCTTCCTTCCTTCCTTCCTCCCTCCCTCCCTCCCTCCCTCCCTCCCTCCCTCCCTCCCTCCCTCCCTCCCTCCCTCCCTCCCTTCCTTCCTTCCTATTTATCACTGATCCATCTCTCCAGTGTTCTCCATGAGCAAGGCTTTATGGGGAATAAGACGATGTTTAAAGCATGGTCTTTACTTTTAGAAAAGGTCTCAACTAAGCAGTTGGGTGAAGAGCATAAGTGATGGAGACAAGAAGAGAGAAGACATGTGAACAAATAATATGATATATCAAGGAAGTAAACTACTACTAGATTAGTTTTTCAAGCAGGGTAATATGAAGAAAAAAAAGGAGCAATTGATTGGGAGCAGAATGAGGAGACACGTTTCTTGGAGGAAGAAACATTTTTAAATGGTCCTAATAATAAACCCCTTGTCACGTCGATTCTGACTCCTAGCCGTCTCATGTGTAGGACCTACTTAATCATTGTTTTGTGAAGATTAAATAAGTTAGTACATGTAAAGTACATACTTTGTCTCTACATTATAGGGCCTGTCTGCTTTCTGTATATTCTGTCTCTCAAATTTGTGTTATCTCCTTTTTCCCTATTCAAATGATCAAATGCCTCTGCTTACTGTTTTTGCTCATAGCCCAGTTGACTACCAGAACTCCAAAGTCTGCATGACCTTCCAGCCCTACCACATACAAGTCACTATCTCCCAGTTTAATTCCTGAGATTTAGAATCTGACTTTCTTTAGCTTCAGAAACCAGGCCATGTGACATATAATTCACTGGGCAACTTATAGTTGAGTCTTACCTGGGTCAGGTGTTCATCATTTCTTGATTCATTAACTGTGATTAGGGAAACGGAAGAGTGATATGGCAAATAAACTAATTGCTTGGGCAGAAGGGATTGGGGACAGGTACGTACATACATTTTGCATATCAGTGGAGCTGAGGACATCGTGATTCTTTTTGTAGAACGGAAAAAATTCCAAGACAAAATCATTTTCTCTACACTATGTTTATCCCATTTATAATGCACAATAAATTTTGCGAACGTTTAAGAACTTAGCATAGTATTAAGCACTTAAAAATCACGCAATAAATATAATTTTATTATTATCCCTCAGGTTGAAATGCTCTCACTTATTTCTACACTGGCTACAATTCTCCTCATCTTCAAGGTCTAACTCAGATGTTTCTTCCTCCAAGAAACCTGTCTCATCATTCTGCTCTCAATCAATTGCTCCTTTTTTTTCCTTCATATTACCCTGCTTGAAAAACTAGTCTAGTGGTAAATTACTTCTTTGTTGTATTATATTAGTTGTTCACATGTGTTCTCCCTTCTTGTCTCCATCACTTATGCTCTTCACCCAACTGTTTAGCTAAGATACTTTCTAAAAGTAAGGACCATCCTTTAGACATCATCTTATCGCCCATAAGGCCTTGCTCATGGAGAACACTGGAGAGATGGATCACTGATGAACAGACAGAAGGAAGGAAAGAAGGAATGCAGAAAGGAACGAAAGATGGAGGGAGAGAAGGAGGGAGGAGCAAAGGAACTAAGGAATGTAAGATTTTCAAAGATATTTCAGTCATACTAACTTATTTTATTCTCAGAACACCATTTTAAGGAAGGCAAGACAGTCACTCTGACAATTATTTTAAAAGGAACTGGGCTAGGTGACATGCATAAATGGCTGGTTATTAAATGTTAGGATAAAGTCTAAACTGTAATTGTTTGCCCAGTATGTTCCCCATTACACCAATCTACATCTCTATGATTCCTTAGGTACACATAACTCTCATGGATTCCACCTCCTCCCACGGTTTGATATACTATCTACTTACATGCCAATTATTTCCGAATCCATTACTTAAGCCCAGAAACTTTCCCCAGTTTCCAAGCTTATTAATTCAGCTACCCCTCAAAGGTCTCCCTCTAGATACACAACAGACACTTCAAGCCCACCACATTCACCACCTAACTCATCATCTTTCCAACGGACCTGACTTTCCTCTTTCTGTTTTGCAATAAAGATCACGTAAAACAGAACCATATAAATCATTTTCAATTTTCCCTCTCCTTAACTCACCACATCTTATATCCTTAATATCCTTATCTTTTCCCAGTACTAATAGCTTTGTTCCGATCTGCATTATCCCTTACTGGTCTATTATGATTATCACATGTGGCCCCCAATTCCACCCTGTGTCCTGTGACTCCCTAAATCCTTTGAGGGCCTCTTCTTTATAGCAAATTAAAACATAGCACACAATTATTATCAAGTATTGATTTGAACCACTTTATTTTTTATAATTTTTTTTAATGTTTCATTTGTAGTATTACAAGAGATTTTAATGGTGTTGTTTTTTAGCCTCCTTAAGAATGTGGGTCAATAAATGGAGAGTTGTTTTTTTTTTTTTTTCTCATTCTTTTCCCATTAACTTTTAGTAAATTAAATTCAGTCTCTAGGAAAGCATGACGTTATTCCCTAAAGTATTCTGCTCAAAACACATATTATGAGGAGAATAAGCCTTTATAAGCTGCAAAACCATTTAACTAAATTGTTACATCTAGCAAAAATGCATATTTATTTCTAAGGTTGCATACCCATTTGTACCTACAGAGAATTCTAGCTTATAGTGCATGATATTTTTATCTTAATAAATTACAAGATTAAGCTTTGCCACATATTTTGTATCTTGATCACTCATCAGTATTGAGCCTGTCAAAACGAAACTATAATATAGTTTCCAAATATACAGACAGATAGAGAAAGAAACAGAGATAGACATATAACCAAAGCAGTTGCCTTCAATGCAATTCCAACTCGTGGCAATCCCATATGATACAGAACTGCACTCCATAGGGTTTTCAAGGCTGTTACCTTTTAGAAGCAGATCACCAGGCTTTCCTTCTGAGACATCTCTGGGTGGGTTCAAATCACCAACTTCAGTTAGCAATTGAGCACTTAACCCTTTGTGCCACTCAGAGATTTATATATATATATATATATATACACACACACACATATATATGTGTATGTACATATATATATATATATACAGAGAGAGAGAGAGAGGGTTAGCAAAAAAGAGGAAGACCCATAACGAGATGGACTGACACAGTGGCTTCAATGATGGGCTCAAACCATAACAACGATTGCGAGAATGGCACAGGACCAGGAAGTATTTCATTCCGTTGTACATAGAGTTGCTATGAGTCAGAACCAACTTGATGGCACCTAATAACAACAAAAACAACTTATACATAGAATTACTTTATAATTCTTGAAAGAATGAAGAAAGAGAGAAAGAATGTTTCAAACAGAAAACACAAAAGAGGCATCAAATTCACAAAACAATTTGAAGTACTAAAATAAGGTTTTTTTTAATTCAGGAGAAAACATTTAGTTGTGATTTAGGCATAAATATTACCTCTCAGCAAAAACTATACACATACATGTATATGCACACACACATGCACTACACACATATGCATATGCTGTGGCAAACTGTAACCCTGATAACTGTGGGTCACATTCACATTAGGTGTCTTAGCAACCAGGCTAGTCCATGTTTGCGTAGAAAACCACAGTAGCCACTTCTGTTTGCTTAGTGTCCACTTAAACTTCTTGGTTCTTTCATCAAAGCTTCTTGTTCTGCATCTTTTTATATTTTTATTTTTTCATGCTCATCATGTTCTGTTAACAACAGAAACCATGGCAGAAACCTAAAAAATCAAAGGTACCTTCAGATAAATACCACATTTATGTCCACCCCAAATGGATACGAGAAAAGAAGGAAAAATAAGAGGAAAGGCCTCTGGAATCCCCAGTTTCCCTATTGTCAAGTTCTTCCTCCCACACTGTGTTCCAGCACCACTGGTCTTTGAATAGTTACTCATGCACCAAGCTCTTGGCATCCCTAAGGTCTTTCTTCGCAATGCTCCCTCTCTCTGGAAGACTGCTCCCTTGACATTGGCTTGGATAGTTCCTTTCCTTCCTTCAAGTCTCATCATAATTTCTTTTTTTCCTCTTCTCAGAGAGGACTTCTCTTACCATGGAGGTAAGGCAGGTCCCTCCATTATTCTCTTAAGGCATCAACTTTTTTCATTATAAAATTCACCACCATATGCTAAGTACAGATTTATTTGTGTTTACTAGTTTAATGTCTGTCTTTTAACCTAGACAATAGGTTCGTAAGTGAAAGTCCTCTGTTTCTTACCACTGTTACGCGGCACTCAGCACAATCCCCTCCCCCAGCACATGCTAGATACACCATGAATATTTAAGGAAGACAAGAAGGAAGGAGGAGAGAGAAGGAATGACAGTGATGAAAGCTAAATAAGAGGAAAGCCAGAAAAAAAGCATATAACTTTTAGAAAAAAAAAAGGAATGATAAGAAAAGAACAAGCAGAAAATAGAGGAAAGATGGAGTCTGTGATGGATAATGTTCCATGTCAACTTGGCTAGGCCACGATTCTCAGTATTATGTAATCACCTCCATAATGTGATCAGCCAATCAGTTGTAAGTGGTGTTTCCCTGGAGTGTGGTCTGCACCTAATATATATGTGAACATTCTGGCAAAGCGTGCTTGCTTGCTCTGGATCCTGTTTCTGGCTCATCGTCACCTGACCTCCAGTTCTTGGGACTTGAGCCAGCAGCTTGTCATCTGATTTAACAGTTTCCACAGCCGGATGAGCCATTTCCTTGAGATAAATCTCTCTGCCTATATATGTGTGTATATATATAACATATATATATACGCATACATATATAGAGAGAGAGAGAACCCTAGTGGCACGGTGGCTAAGAGCTCAGCTGCTAATCAAAAGATAGGCAGTTCAACTCCACCACCCAGTCCTAAGAAACCCTACGGGACAGTTCTACTCTGTCCTATAGAGTGGCTATAAGTCCAAATTGACTCAATGGCAACAGATTTGGGATCTTTTTTTTTTTTTTTTGCTATATATATGGAAACACTGGTGGCGTAGTGGTTAAGTGCTACAGCTGCTAACCAAGAGTTCAGCAGTTCGAATCTGCCAGGCGCTCCTTGGAAACTCTATGGGGCAGTTCTACTCTGTTCTATAGGGTTGTTATGAGTCAGAATCGACTTGATGGCAGCGGGTTTGGTTTTTTTGGTTTTATATATATATATATACTTCACTAGTTTTGTTTCTCTAGAGAATATAGCCTAAGGCAGAACCCAAGAGGAAAAGTATTCTAAGATGGGAACAGAAATAAAAAAGAAAGCTTAAAATAAAAACAAAATCATCTCTGATGACAGCCCAGCCAATCCAACATTTTTCCATGAATATCAACTAGAAAACCAGACTGAAACAGGATTATGACTGTCACCAATGACAAATTGTCATGCCAATGTCTCCTTGTAATGCATGCATTGGTTTATGGACCTAAACTCCTCGAGTCAGCAGCACAAATCTGGCTAATGTTCTTTAGAACAGCATTTTCCCTTTAGGGTTCTGATTTAGCTGACAGATGTATAAAGCCTCCTGTAGTCAGTTACCTCACAATTGATTACACATCTGTGAGGCTCATAGACTCATGTTTTTCTCACCAAGGTCAGCATTACCTTAAGCCCTGCACCCTGGTGTTGAGCTGTCGGCATTAGAGGGCATGACATAAATTCAGATTACGCTTTGGCCACATACCCCTTATACCACTGGTGTTTCTGTAGATGGATATGGAAGACATTGATCTAAAATTCTCTGGTGGGGAATGAGTGTGTGTCAGTGAAGTTTGGTTAAGGCCAAGGCCTGTTGTCATTTCACCCTTGTACATTAGTAAAGCCAAGTTTGAAGTTGTCAGGGGGCAATCCCAACTGAATTGAGGCAACAAATATGCAGCTGTCAATGAAGCCTACCATGATGGCCCTGTTTAAAATTGCAAACCAACACTTTCTCCCACATTTTCAATCCCCTTAACTTGCTCTACCTTTTTTTATTACACTTATCACATCCTAATATATTTCATGATTTATGCCATTTATTATTTACTTGCTTCTCCCAGTAGAATATAATGTGCGTTAGGTCAAGGATATCATGTATTTCGCTCACTAATATATTCCCAGCACTTAAACCAGTGTCTGCCACATAATAGATACTTAATTAATATTTTTCTAAGTAAGGAATCAATAATAAACAAAGAATGAATATCAGTACACTACCTTGTGGAGGTGAGGAGGCAAGTATATAAAGATGGAAGCATCATGACCTTCTCCTTATGATTTAGTTGGGAAAACATACAAGCACATAGGAAACTGGACAATAATTCAAATGAGATAACATGCATTGATCAATGTAATTACATACATTAATAAACACAATTAAACCATAAGGAAGGCAACTTACAGTAGTAGGAATAATACTGGACTTCAAACGTTGGAATTGAATTCTGGCTCCACCACTTACCAACAAAATTACTTCAGACAAGTTACTTAGATCCTCGGAGCTTCAGATTCTTTATTAGTACAAATGAATAATTATAGCCTCCCCATGGGATTCTAGTGAGGGTTAAGCAGGTAAAAAAAAAAAAAGTGCAAGTAACAGGATAATAGTATTTAGTCAATAAATGTCTATGGGAAGAGAAGACTTTTCCATTTACAGATAAGAAAGGAAACAGAATGGTTAGGTTACTTGCCAAAGGTCATCTAGTTAATGTCAGATTAACCAGTTGCCAGTGATTCAACTCTGACTCATAAAAACCCCATACACGTCAGAGTAAAATTGTTCTCCATAGGGTTTTCGATGGCTGATTTTTCAAATGTAGACCACCAGGCCTTTCTTCCGAGGCATATCTGGATGGACTCAAACCTCCAACGTTTCAGTTAGCAGCCAAGGACATTAGGAATCCCAAATCTCCTGATTCCTAACCCAGTGTTACTGAAAATAGACCAGCGCAGTTCCTACACTGTCCCCTTGACTTTATTCCTATGAGCAATTCTGTTTCTCACACATAACAAGAATTTATCATTTGTTCTAGAAAAGGAGCATCATTTCCCTGAAATGCCTTCATTAGGCTCCAAGATGTCTAAGCTCTGTCTCCCTTTAATTGGTTTACTTGTGAAGGAGCAATTTGCTTTACAACCTCTTTGCAGAGTCTGAAGGGTTTATGACCATGTGGTGTCAACAGGAGCTCTAAGATGCTTTCAGTTCCATTTACTAGCTTCAGAGTCTTCAAATGTAGGAGCCTATTTGTTCTGAAAAGACTGGAGTTTGAACATTAGATGGGAGAAGCCCTCATACTTTTCCTCTTACTGTCAAATAGTACAATCATTTCCCACGGTCCACTCCACAGCCAAAGCAGCATTCTCATCCCCTAGGATAATACGATCAGTACTAACATGATGGGTTTTTAATGATAACACATCAACTTGTCCTATCACAAGGCTTCTGACAGGCTGGGTGGGGATGCTTTGGTCAGTTTCATGACGTTTTTGTAAGTGGAAATAAAGACGTCCAGGGAACCAGCAAACCCATCGGCTCAAACTCAGAAACCCGGAGTACTGAATTTGTGATCATGAGCGTTCTACCGCCTCACTTTCAAATGCATATGCTAAGGGAGATGTAAACAAGGAAATAGAATAATTAAAGGCTCAGAGGCCTCAACTGACTCACCATGCAACCCACTTAGCCCCACTTGAATCCTAAGTTATGTCGTACTAGTACCAGTTGCCATTGAGTTAACTGCGACTCATAGTGATCCCATGTGTGTCAAAGTAGGATTGTGCTCCCTAAGGTTTTTGGAGACTGATTTTTTGGAAGTAGATCACCAGGCCTTTCTTCCAAGGTGCCTCTGGGTGAGCTTAAACTTCCAACCTTTCAGTAAACTGCTGAGGCATTAACTATTTGCACCACCCAGGGACTCTAAACATAATGCTGAGGTATGAGGCATTATTAATAATAAGCTCACTATTCAAGAAAAAGCTCTTTGTTGTCAAGGAATGTAAACTCATAGTTCAAGTAAAAAAGCTGTGATTCTTGTAGAGTCAGTATCATCTTTGGTAATCTAAGAGTAGGATATGAAGTAAAGTCAGACAACTCTCTCAGTCTCCCAAATGCTCCAGTGGCTCTTGTCTCTGTCAGAATCTGAGACTCTGTTTCATATTCCTCCCTTTGATGATCAGTTCTTTTCTTCTCACTCATTAACAGTCATACAGTCTTTCAGGTCAAATTCTCAATATTAACGGATCCAATGTTTTGGTGTCTCAGTTCCCATATTCTTTAAGAATGAGAGAAGAATCCCAAGGCCTGACCAATCTTCTAATCAGGTCACCACATGGCTGGGAACCCTGGGGCTGGTGGGGTCCTATGGGCAGCAGGGCCTGTAGTGGTGGCAGGTCCTGCAGAAATCTGAGACTGAAAATAATAAACAGAACCCCCATGAATGAGATAAACACTTGCTCGTTAATTCTGAAATCACTCTCCCTGTCACCACTATCTCATTTCAGCTGAGGCTGCTGTTGTCACTCACTCTTATCACTGTATTTCCTCTTAAATGGTCTCCTTAAATTCAGAGTCTCCCCTTCTGAACACTTCCCATCTGCAACCAGGATGATTTCACTGTCATTCCCCTGCTCAAACCTCTAAAATGGCTCCCTGCTTTCCTGCAAGAAGGACAAAATCCATAGTTATTCAAATGACATAGGAAGCCTCATCTGGCCCGCCAGTATATCCTCATGTCTCTCTGTTCCTTACACTTCCTCCAAACCACTGGTCCAGGGTGCAGATCAACTACTTACAGATTTTTAAGCATACCAGGCTCTTTGCTATCTCCAAGAACTTAGCATATTCTGTTTTTTCTACCTAGCATCTCTCTTCCTTCCTTACACCTGCCTAGTTATATTTGTCTTTTAGAATCCAATTTAGACGCAAAATTCTCAAAGAAGCCTTCCTGGATTTCCCACATGCTAGGACAGGCACCTTAAGTTTATTACTATTCTAGCAGTTATTACACTCCATCATCATGGACTGTTAACTTTTCTATGTGTCCCACCCCCACCAGACTGTCAGCACTCAAAAGGTAGACCCTTTGAGAAATGCATTGTATCCTCAGAGTCTGTCACCTAGTAGATATTCAATAAATATTTTCTGAATGAATGAATGAGAAGGTGAAGGCCCTCAAAGATCTTTAGTACCTTCCCGGCTCTAGCCTTTCCTTCCAGATGGGTATTCAGTCACTGCTTGACAACCACCGTCTTCTTTCTGTACCATGTTGACAGTGTAAAACAATCCAAAGACATCACAAAACATAGGTTCCATAGTTTCAAAATATAGAATACCCAGGAAATGTGTCAGTACAACCTATATGCCTTCCCCAAAATATATTTCAAATGATTGCAAAAGATTTTACTTCTCTCATCTGCTGCTATCAACTCTCAGGCTTGTTCCCCAGCACAGTACAATTGAAGATACTTGAAACTGGCCTGCTAACAGGGGCTTAGATACACACATGATCAGAGATATGTCTCTGAGTTCCAAAGCCCCCACTGTCCCTCTAATGAAAAACCAGGAAATTAAAATCCTTAACCAAGGAAGTAACGTTAGCCCCCTAAATACACACCAATACATCCCTGCACAACTCTCACAAGGTCACATTGTGAAAGCCAATCTTGCTCAGACTAGGAAAAAATATGAGACCTCATGACATTAAAAAAAAAAAAAAAAAGTGGTTTTTTTTCTTTCTATGCATCAAATTAAGCTTTAATAGCTTTTTACTAAGTTTAGTTTCTACCTAGCATTTGGAGAACATTTAGTAGAACCCACTTACACTTAACAGACAAACCAAACCCATTGCTGTCAAGTCAATTCCAACTCACAGATTTTCCAGGGAGCGCCTGGTGGATTCGAACTACCGACCTTCTGGTTAGCAACTGTAGCACTTAACCTCTACACCTCCAGGGTTTTTCCAGAGCAGGCCTGGTAACACTGGAATCTGTCTGCAGGATTGGTGGGTATCACTAAAAGCTTGTCAAGAAGACAAAAAGCTGCTTAACTTTTCAGTTATCCAGAAACACAATCTGCTTAACAGGAGTGAACGTTTGGTAGTTTCTTATGCAAGATTCTAGCCAGTTTTTAAATCTATTAATCATCGCCCATGGTTATGCCCAGGAGCACCAGAAAAGCAGCCACTTTACCCTTAGCCCACCAGCAGAAGCAATTTGCATGAGCTGATTATTTAAATGATATCCACGGTAAAAATTAGAGTAAGAATTCTATTTAATTTTTAAGTTGAAGCTTTCAACTAGTGGATATTTTCTTTCTTCTTTTAAAATTTTTAAATTAAATCTCCATTTAAATCACCTACACCATCTTCATCAGGTGACAACAGCATCGTTTCCTGCAGTGAGCATCTCTCTGACCCAGGGCTTCTTCTGTATCTCAAGATCGGTTTTCACAAGTACATAGCATATGCTGTAAATGATGATGTGGGAGCTAACTACCTGGCACCTGGGACTCCTGTTTGGGGCAAAAATAGCAACAACTGGGACATTATCTTCCCTAAGATGAGGGCTTTGTCCAAGGTGAGTGACCACAATTCACTCTTCTCTATTTATTAGCTTCAAAATTCCTTTCCTAAGACCAGTCTCTGTCATGGTGATGAGCCTCTGCAAAACGTTAACTTCTACCAAATCTAAAGGGAAAGCTATTTACAAAAAAAGAAGGAAAGAAAGCATACTCATTTTGTTTCAGTGCAAAAGACTGTTTTCTTTTCTAAGACCTTCTAGGCAAACAGTAATTTTAGGATTAAATAAGCATAATAGGTTGTGTTTGGGAGTGCTGTTAGTTTAAGAGGGCTGCCATAACAAAGTATCACAAACTGGGTGGTGGCTTACAACAACAGAAATTTATTCTTTCACAGTTCTGGCGGCTAGAAGTATGAAATCAAGGTGTCAGTGGGGCCATGCTTCCACCAAAGATCAAGAGGGAATCCTTCTTTGTCTCTTCCAGCTTCTGGTAGCCCCAAGCATTCCTTGGCATTGGCAGCATAACTCTAATCTCTGCCTCCATCTTCACATGGTCATCTTCCCTCTGTGTCTCTGCCAGTCTCTCTGTCTCTTCTCTTCTTATAAGGACACCAGTCATATTGTATTTAGGATGTACTCGAATGGTAGGAGCCCTGGTGGTGCAGTGGTTAAGTGCTTGGCTGCTAACCAAAAGGTCAGCAGTTCAAACCCACCAGCTGCTCTGTAGAAGAAAGACGTGGCAGCCTGCTTCCATTGGAAGCCCAATGGGACAGTTCTACTCTGTCCTGTACAGTCACTATGAGTCACAATTGATTCAAGGGCAACCGGTTTTGGTGCTCCATTTTGACCTCATCTTAACTTAGCTAAATTAAAGACCCTATTTCCAAAGAAGGCCCCATTATTTACAATAATATTTCAAAATATTTGGAATTATGCTTTTTAACCCAGTTGGCCTGGCCACATTCCCCAGGCATCATTCTATTACTCAGCTCCATCATTTGCTATCATAGTCTTGCCCACAGAATATCACTTGCTTTCAATTTGTCTGTTTTAGAAATTTGGGCCTCAGCAAACATATGCACCCGCACCACCTACAAATTGCATTCATATCCCAGTTCCTTCCAAAATCAAGAACATATTCACCCAAATATTGTCTGACATTAAACCTTTTGCAAAAACCTTCATATTCCCACATAGCCTCACTACTACTCAATCCGCAACCCTCTACAATCTTATCTTCCACTTTCACCGCTCTACTGGATTACCCTCTCAAAAATATTTCACTAGTTTCCCAGTGGCCCTTTCCTAGACCTCTTCTTCTAAGCCTTGCTGAAGACTCGGAACAGGTGACCATCATTTTATTTTAAAAACATTCCAACTTATCTTCTAAAACTTTGAGATAAGCTTCTTTTGTTCTATCTCTCTGACTTCTCTTTCTCTATCTTAAACTCTCATTTTGATCCCAGGTCTGGGTATTATTCAGGGTTTCTGTCTTAACTCTAGTATTTTTTCTCCTCATCCTCCTCCTCCTTCCCCTCCTTTTTTTTTTCTCCTCCTCATTGTCTCTCCTTAAGTGATCACTTTTATGTTGATGGTCATCAGCTTGAGAACTTTCCCAGACTTATGAGTCCCATTCCTAACCATTCCTAACCGCCTGCTGAGTCATAGGAGTATCAAGTTCAATGTGTTGAAGAATAAACTCATTAGTGTGCTCTTCAAACATGCTCTTCCTTTATTGCCATCATTCTCCCTGTTACTGTGACTTAAAGCAAATTTTTCTCCCTTCTCCTCTGTTAGAATTCATGCTAATTTTTTCGTTCAACTTCCAGTTCAGTAATATTTATTGAACACCTGTCACATGCCAACGTGTATGTAAATACATTCGTACCCAAATAGACAAGGTCTCTGCCCACTATACAGCATCTAATTTATTATTTCTCTGTTTGCATTAAACCTCTCGTGTTTGTCTTCTCTTCTCAATCTCCACTGCCACTAACTCAATTCTGGGAAACAATTATTCCTTACTTAGAATATTATAATTATAATATATAATTATAACTGATTCTCCTTCCTCAGTCTTTCCCCTGTCTAACCTCTCATGGACATTGCTATAACATTAATCTTTCGAAGAACAGAAAATATACTTTTTCAAAGACCATTTTCTAGTCTCCTTTCCTACTAAATAAGATTAAATAAAATTCTCATTGCAAATCAACCCCCCATGCTCCTTTTCCAAGCTTGTTGTCTGTTTCCCTTCTCCATGAACACCATGATCTCACAAAACCAGACTATACAATTCTATGCTTTTTCCCATCCACATCTTTGACAATGCTCATTTCTTCATTTAGAATTTCCTCTACCTACTGTTGAACATCTTCACATCTCCTTGTCAAGAAATGTGAAAGGTCTGAGATTTTATCTTACTTTCAAACTAATAAGTTGTCATGTCATAGTTTCACAGATGCTGGGAAAAAAACATATTGAAAACTCCCACAACAGAAATAAAGAATTTTATTACTCACAACAATACAATAGCCAGAGAATCAGTATTTTTTTTTTTTTTGCGCCATCCCCCAAGCAAAGTTTCTCACAGGCCAACATGAAGAGGGCTCAGTAATATCTGCATATACAGTGGGTTGCATTACAGGAGAGGAACTCGGAGCTTAGAGAAATGGAGTCTTTTATACTGGACAGTAGGCATGTCAGCCCTTTGCTCCAGAGGGTCACACTATCTATCTTCCAAGGCTGTTCAGTGTACAAACGTCTTCATATGGATACTCCTGAAAATGGTAAATGGCACCTTTGATCATATGGTCTAATATGAGCTCACCTCAGATACTAGCCACTTATACTTGCAAATAAGATCTTTCTTTTCCCAATTTTCAGGACATTTTCTCTATACTGTTCCTTTTAAGTCTGGATCTTTTACAATGTACTATACTTACTTTTGGAGCCTTAGTGGCACAGTGGTTAAGAGCTCGGCTACTAACCCAGAAGACCGAAAGTTTGAATCCACCAGCTGCTCCTTGGAAACCCTATGAGGCAGTTCTACTCTGTCCTGTAGAGTTGCTGTGAGTCTGAATCAATTTGACAGCAACAGTTTTTTATACTTACTTTTACTTGCATCTTTCTCCCCTACAAGACTATAGGTCCTTGAGCTCAAAGCTCAGCCCCAGCACATAGTACATACATACTGTGGATCCCTAGTTCACAATGCTAAAGTGCTTGGATTCTAACCAACAGGTCAGCGGTTTGAAACCGCAAGTGACTCCACAGGAGAAAATATCTGGGGATGTGCTTCCATAAATATGACAGCCTAGGAAACCATATAAGGTAGTTCAACATAGGGTCACTATAAATTGGAATCCACTTGAGGACATACCACCTCCACAAAAACAAAGAACAAACAAGTTAGATAACTTAGATGAAATGGGAAAAAATGCTGAAAAGACACAAATTACTGAAATTTACAAAAGAGGAAATAGAAAATCTGTGTAGACCTCTGACAAGTAAAGAGATTGAATTAGTCATTTAGAAATTTTCCGTAAGGAAAAGGTGGCTTCATTAGTGAACATTACCAATCATTTAAAAGAATAGTAACACCTATTCTTCACAATCTCTACCAGAAAACAGAAGAGGAGAGAACACTTTACAACTCATTCAATGAGGCTAATATTACCCTGATACCCAAATTAAGCAAAGGCATCACAAGAAAACAACCAGGCAATATTCCTTATGAATAAAGATGCAAAATTCCTTAATAAAATACTAGCAAAGCAAAATCAAACAACATATTAAAAAGGATTTTACACTATGACAAATGTGGTTTATCCCAGAAATGCAAGGCTTATTTAACATCTGAAAATCACATAATGTAATAAAAAAAAAAAATGTAATACATTATGTTAATTAAGAGCAGAAATCATATAACCATTCCAATTTTCAGGACATTTTCTCTATACTGTTCCTTTTAAGTCTGGATCAGAAAACCATTAAAAAAAAAAAAAATCCAATACCTTTACATGATAGAAACACTCAGCAAACTAGTACTAGAAGGAACTTCCTCGACCTGATAAAGAACATTCACAAAAAAACAGCTAACATCAAAGTCAATGACGAGCTGTATATATTTTCATAAAAAATAAAATTAAACAATTTTTTAAAAAAAGTCAGTGGTGAAACACTAAATGCTTTTCCCGTAAGATCAAGATAAGACTAAGATGTCCACTTTTTTCACTACTATTCAGCATTGTACTGGAGGCTATACCCAGGGAAATTAGGCAAGGAAAAAAAAAGGGAGAGGGACCTAGATTGAAATGGAAGTAAAACTATATTCACAGATGATGTGACTCGTTTATAGAAAATTCTAAGGAATCCATCAAATTAAAAAAAAAAACTATTAGAATTAACAAATTATTTTCAGCAAGGTTGCAAGATATGAGATCAACATATAAAAACTAGTTTTATCTCCATACACTACAAGGAACAATCTGAAAATGAAATTAAGTAAACAATTTCCTTTATAATGTCCTCAAAAAATAAAATAAATAATTTGCAATAAATTTAACAAAAGAAGTATAAGATATAGTCTAGAAAACCACAAATCATTGTTGAAAGAACTTAAAAAAAGATATAAATAAATAGTAATACATTCCATGTTCATGAATTGAAGAAATTAATATTAGTAAGATGCTAATGCGCTCCAAATTGCTTTAGAGAGTCAACCCAATGTCTACCAAAACTCCGGCTGGCCTTTCTTTCCCCAGAAATTGATAAGCTGATTCTGAAATTCATAAGGAAATGCAAGGCACTCAAAATATCCAAAACAATATTGAAAAACAGAAAAGTTTCTGGGCTCACACTTTCCGATTTCAAAAGTTACTACAATTTGTTACGAAAGTTGCAGTATGCAAGACACTGTGGTGAGCTTGAGTAATCAAGACAGAGTGGTACTAGCATAAGGATAGGCACATAGATCAATGCAATAGAATTTACAGTTAAGAAGTAAACTCTAATGTTTATGCTCAATTGATCTTTGACAAAGGTGTAACCCAATGAGTGTGGGTCCTGTCCGGTGCGACCCCTCAAGTCAAATTGAGAGACACCAGGCCTTTGAGAAAGAGAAAGTAGACTTTATTTCAAGATGGTCAAGCAAGGAGCTGGGAAACTAAGTCTCAAATCTAGTTCCTTGAGGTTGGGGATTCCAGGGTACTTATAAGGCTCAGGATAGGCAAGTTATCCATAATTCATGGTTCTGAGAATAAGCAGGCAATCCCAGGAACTAACTAACATGTGTTGGCGTGTAGTGGATGTGCAGCATGGTGGCTAGGGGGAGTGTTCTTTTTGAGTATGACGTGTGAAGTTCACCTAAGGACAGCTTTGTGCCTTATTGCACATGTCCTAATGGAGAAGAAGCAATAAAGTGGCCTTGGTCTGCTGCACAGTATGGGGGTGCTGTGAAGTGACACAGGATGCCTTATCAGGAACTCACAGTCACGGGGTATTATGGAATGACTGGGAACAGTTTAATACTGTTGGCAAAGGGCCAAGGTAATACAATGGGGAAAGTATAGCCTTTTCAACAAGTAATGCTGGTCCAACTGCATAACTACATGCAAAAGAATGAATTTGGGCCCCTAACTAACGCTCTACATAAAAAAAATTAACTCAAAGTGAGTCAAAGGTTTAAATGTAAGAATTAAAACTATAAAACTCTTTGAAGAAAATACAGGAGTAAATCATTGTGAGCCTTATTAGGCAAAGAGTTCTCAGATATGACACCAAAAGCATATGTATTAAAGCAGAAGATTGAAATGTTGGACGTCAACCTGCTCCAACAGGGATCAAAATAGAGGGTCCTGGACAGAGCTGGAGAAAAATGTAGAGCAAAACTGTAATTCATAAGAAAGACTAGACTTACTGGCCCAACACAGACTGAAAAAAACCCAGGAATATGGCCCCTGGACACCCTGTTAACTCAGTAATGAGGTCACTCCTGCAGTTCACCCCTCAGGCAAAGATTAGACAGGCCGATAAACCAATACGAGACTAAAGGGGCACAACAGCCAAAGGACAAGGACGAGAAGGGAGGAGGGGACAGGAAAGCTGATAATAGGGAACCCAAGGTTGAGAGAGTGTTGGCATGTGGTGGGTTTGTAAACTAATGTCATAAAACAATATGTGTACTGTTTAATAAGAAACTAGTTTGTTCTGTAAACCTTCATCTAAAGTACAATTTAAAAAAAAAAGAAAGAAATGTTGGACGTCATCAAAATTAAAAGCTATGTGCATCAAAGAACAAGATCAAGAAAGTGAAAAGACAGCCCACAGACTAGGAGGAAATATTTGCAAATCATATACCTGATGTTCCGCTGCTTTGAAGATCAAAGACCACAGCCTTCAGTATGGGTTACGCCTCAATATAAAGAAAACAAAAATCCTTACAACTGGACCAATGAGCAACATCATGATAAACGGAGAAATGATTGAAGTTGTCAAGGATTGCATTTTACTTGGATCCACAATCAACAGCCATGGAAGCAGCAGTCAAGAAATCAGAAGAAGCATTGCATTGGGAGAATCTGCTGAAAAGGACCTCTTCAAAGCATTGAAGAGCAAAGATGTCACCCTGAAGACTAAGGTGCGCCTGACCCAAGCCATGGTGTTTTCAATCACATCATATGCATGTGAAAGCTGGACAATGAATAAGGAAGACCGAAGAAGAGTTGACGCCTTTGAATTGTGGTGTTGGCGAAGACTATTGAATATACCATGGACTGCCAAAAGAATGAACAAATCTGTCTTGGAAGAAGTACGGCCAGAATGCTCCTTAGAGGCAAAGATGGCGAAACTGCGTCTTACATACTTTGGACGTGTTCTCAGGAGGGATCAGTCCCTGGAGAAGGACATCATGCTTGGCAGAATACAGGGTCAGCGGAAAAGAGGAAGAGCCTCAACGAGGTGGACTGACAGGGTGGCTGCAACAATGAGCTCAAGCAAAACAACAATTGTAAGGATGGTGCAAGACCAGGCAGTGTTTCGTTCTGTTGTGCGTAGGTCACTATGAGTCGGAACCGAATCGACGGCACCTAACAACAACAACCACCTAGCAATCCCACTCCTTGGAATATATCCTAGAGAAATAAGAGCCTTTACACAAACAGATATATGCACACCCATGTTCATTGCAGCACTGTTTACAATAGCAAAAAGTTGGAAGCAACCAAGGTGCCCATCAACGGATGAATGGGTAAATAAATTATGGTATATTGACATAATGGATTACTACGCATTGATGAAGAACAACAACGACATATCTGATAGGAACTTGGATTCAGAATACATAAGAACTCTTACAAGTCAATAATGAAACATAAACAGCCCAATTTTTAAATAAGCAAATTTAAAATGAGCAATTATATGCATTTCTCCAAAGAAGATATGCAAATATCTAACAAACTCATAAAAATATGCTCAACCACAATGAGATACTTCGTCATACCCACTCAAACCAAAAACCAAATCCAGTGCCATAGAGTTAATTCACTAGTATGACTATAATAAAAAAGACAGACAATAAGAAGTCTCGGTGAGGATGGGGAGAAATTAGAATCTTCATACATGGAGCCCTGGTGGTGAAAGTGGTTAAGGGCTCGGTTGCCAAGCAAAAGGTCATCAGTTTGAATCCACCAGCCCCTCGTTGGATACCATACGAGACAGTTCTACTCTTGATGGCAACTGGTTTGGTTTGGTTTTACATATTGCTAGAGGTAATGTAAAATGGTGCAGCCACTTTGGAAACAGTTTGACAATTCCTCAGAATGTTAAACATAGTTACCATAAAAAAAAAAATTAAAAATGAGAGTTACCATAAACAAAAAACCAAACCAAACCCAGTGTCATCAAGTCAATTCCAACTTATAGTGACCCTATAGGACAGAGAAGAGCTGCCCTATAGAGTTTCCAAGGAGCCCCTGGCGGACTCTAACTGCTGACCCTTTGGTTTGCAGCTGTAGCACTTAACCACCACTCCACCAGGGTTTCTGAAGAGTTACCATATAACCCAGAAATTCCACTACTAGGTATATAACCAAAAGAAATGAAAACATATATTCACACACACAAAAAACATGTACATGAATGTTCGTAGTGGCATTATTCATAATAGCCAAGAAGGGGAAGCAACACAAATTCATCACCAATGAATGGATAAATGAAATGTGGTATATCCATACAATGGAATATTATCCAGCAATACAAAGGAATGACTACACTGAATACATGAATGCAATGAATATGTTGTAGCACTGATACATACCACAGCATGAGTGAATTTTGAAAAAATTATGTTAAGTGAAATGAGCCAGTCAAAAAATATCACATATTTTATGCTGCCATTATAATAAATGTCTAGAACAGGCAAATCTAGAGAGTCAGAAAGTAGATAACTGGTTGCTAAGGCTGAGGGGTAGACAAGGGGGATGGGGATTGGCTGTTAATGGGTACAAGATTTCTTTTGGTGGTGATTAAAATATTCTAAACTTAGATTGCATTGATGGTTATTCAAATCTGTAAATATACTAAAAACCATTGAATTGTGCATCCCAAATGGGAGAACTTTATGATGTATAAATTACATTCTCATTATTTTCTGATTCCTTATTTGAGAATTTGCCTTCTCACTAAAACTTATTTATAAGCTCCCAAATCAATATTTGTAGCACATTGCCAGACACATCCATATGCAAAGCAAGGAAAAAAGAATTACCAGACACACTTATTCCCAGCTGAGATCAACTGAGGTGGGTTTGGTATTTGCTAATTCAGTGTTTGGTCAGCTTTATAGAACTTAACTACTACAAATAATAAGATTCAACTGTATATCCAATAAGCTGTTTAAAATAGAATAGGAGGAAAAGAAGTGGTGAAAAGAAAGGGCGGGGAGAACTACAATGGTTAGGGAGAGAAAAAGGAATGAATAAAGGGAAGTATCATGGATTGAACTGCGTACCCCCAAAATATGTGTCAACTTGCTAGGCCATGATTCCCAGCATTGTGCAACTGTCCACCATTTTGTCATCTGATGTGATTTCCTACATGTTGTAAATCTTACGTTAATGAGGCAGGATTAGAGGCAGTTGTGTTAATGAGGCGGGACTCAGTCCATAAGATTACCTTGTGTCTTAAATCAATCTCCTTTGAGATGTAAAAGAGAAAAGCAAGCAGAGAGACAAGGGGACCTCATACCACCAAGAAATAGTGCCAGGAAGAAAGCGTGTCCCTTGGAACTGGGGTCCCTGCACTGAGACGCTCCTTGTCCAGGGGAAGACATTCCTCCAGAGCCAACAGAGAAAGACTTCCCCTGGAGCTGCTGCCCTAAATTTGGACTTCTAACCCACTAGACTGTGCGAGAATAAACTTCTGTTTGTTAAAGCCATCCGCTTGTGATATTTCTGTTATAGGAGCACTAGATAACTAAGACAGGAAGCAAAAAGAGATTGCAATATAGCAATTGTCAATAAGTAAAGTGACTAAATATTTCAGGTGAATATATATCCAGCAATATGATGTTAAGTCAGCCCTTATTTGTTCTTATCTCTATGTAGTTATACTGAAGGAATCCTTAACTAATGTCAAAATATTTCTAATACAATGAAAGAAAAAGTCAATTTTCTAGATTCGTCCCCCAATAACAGTGAGGGTCATGAAGCTGTGGCCCTTTCAGGGTTTAGTATGGCAGTCCCCGGGTCATGAACGTCAGACTTATGGACAACTCGTACTTGCACTTAAAGTTATATAAATTTGCCCTCACTTTGAAACAATTGAACCAACCCCTACTCACAACAAATTCATCAAAATCAGCTTCACTTGCTGCAGGGGCAGATTTTAAATAACTGAAAAAGCTTCTAGTCTTTTCTTGCACTAAAATGAGGCTAAATAAATATTAAATGACTCGGGAAGCATCAAAAGAAGATGGAAAGAATACAGAGCCACTATACCAAAAAGAACTGGTGGATGTTCAACCATTTCAGAGGTACCATATGAGCAGGAACAAAGAGTACTGAAGGAAGAATTCCAAACTGCACTGAAGGCACTGGCGAAAAACAAGGCTCCAGGAATCGACAGAATACCAGTTGAGGTGTTCCAACAAACAGATGCAACGCCGGAAGTACTCACTCATCTATGCCAAGAAATTTGGAAGACAGCTACCTGGCCAACTGACTGGAAGAGATCCATATTTATGCCTAGTCCCAAGAAAAGTGATCCAATCGAATGCAGAAATTATCGAACAATATCATTAATACCACGCACAAGTAAAATTTTGCTGAAGATCATTCAAAAGTGGCTGCAGCAGTATATCAACAGGGAACTGCCAGAAATTCAAGCTGGATTCAGAAGGGGACGTGGAACCAGGGATATCATTGCTGATGTCAGATGGATCTTGGCTGAAAGCAGAGAATACCAGAAAGATGTTTACCTGTGTTTTATTGCCTAAGCTAAAACATTCGACCGTGTAAATCGTAACAAATTATGGATAACATTGAAAAGAACGGGGATTCCAGAATATTAAATTGTGATCATGAGGAACCTGTACATAGACTCAAGAGGCAGTCCTTCGAACAGAACAGGGGATACGGAGTGGTTTAAAATCAAGAAAGGTATGCAGCAGGGTTATATCCTTTCACCATACCTATTCAATCTGTATGCTGAGCAAATAATCTGAGAAACTGGACTATATGAGGAAGAACGGGGCATCAGAATTGGAGGAAGACCCATTAACAACCTGTGTTATGCAGATGATACAACCTTGGTGGCTGAAAGTAAAGAGGACTTAAAACACTGATGAAGATCAGAGACCACAGCCTTCAGTATGGATTATACCTCAACATAAAGAAAACAAAAATCCTCACAACTGGGCCAATAAGCAACATCATGATAAACAGAGGAAAGACTGAAGTTGTCAAATATTTCATTTTACTTGGATCTGCAATCAGCATCCATGGAAGCAGCAGTCAAGAAATCAAAAGACTCACTGCACTGGGCACATTGGCTACAAAAAGACCTCTTTAAAGTGTTGAAAAGCAAAGAAGTCACCTTGAAGACTAAGGTGCACCTCACCCAAGCCATGGTGCTTTCAATTGCTTCCTATTCATGTGCAAGCTGGACAATGAATATGGAAGACCAAAGAAGAATTGATGCCTTTGAATTGTGGTGCTGGAGAAGAATACTGAATATACTATATAGACTGCCAAAAGAACAAACAAATCTGTCTTTCAAGAAGTGCAACCAGAAAGCTCTTTAGAACCAAAGGTGGGGTGACTACATCTCACATACTTTGGACATGTTGTCAGGAGGGATCAGTCACTGGAGAAGGACATGATACTTGTTAAAATAGAGGGCCAGAGAAAAAGAGGAAGATCCTCAATGAGATGAATTGGTACAGTAGCTGCAACAATGGGTTTAAGCATAACAACAATTGTGAGGATGGCCCAGGATCTGGCAGTGTCTCAGATCTGTTATACATAGGGTCTCTATGAGTTGCAACCGACTCGATGGCACTTAACAACCACAACAAGAACTGTACGCGGTTGTTCTGACTTACCTACAAATTCTTAAAGACACAGTTAAGAACCAGTCTTGTTCATAACCCAAGGACTGCCTGTATATAAGAAGCCTGAATCAGTGGCAGCAGTGTCATTTGCTAAGGATTTAAGTATCTCTCTTCATTTGGAAAAAAAAAAAATTCTAGGACTACTTTTGGGGCGGCATATCAAATTAAAAATAAAACAAAACAAAGAAACAAACCCCAGCCTGACTAAATAGGTAGAAAGGTTATACAATGGAAACTAAGAATATATTTACATTTTTAGATCTGACCTAAAAAGATTATTGTTCTTGTTAGTTGGAAACTGCAGCATCTTTTTATAGGGTACCTGAAGACTTAGGGATGCCCTGTGAATGAGTAAGAAAAGGCAACATTACCGCATGGACAAAAATTAAATGGGATATATCACAGCTACAAAGCATCGTTAACAAAGATATATGAATCACCTTTCAGGAAAAAACTTTGTTCATTCACTTACCTATTTAGTAAATATGTAATTGTTTTCTATGTCAAGCACCTTAAAAGGTGCTATCAGTACCAAGATGAATCAGGCTAGATCTGTACACTTAAGGTGCCCACTCTATGAGGTAACTGAGACAATTTACAAATAAATGATCATCTCAGATATTATGACAGAAATCTACGTGTCTGTTGTGTAATGTCGAGTCAGTTCCAACTTATAGCAACCCTACAGAACAGGGTAGAACTTCCCCACATGGTCTCCAAGGCTGTAAATCTTTATGGAAGCTGACTGCCACATCCTTCTCTAGCAAAGAAGCTGGTGGGTTCGAACCACTGACCTTTCAGTTAGCAGCCAAGCAATTAACCACTGCACTATCAGGGCTTCTATGATGGAAGTATGAGTGCCCAAAGCAGCTGTTGAGGAAAGGCTCCAGAAAGGTTACTTTAGCTGAGGTTGCAACGATGAGTCTGCCAGTCTGGCCAGCCTAATCAGGAATTGAGAAAAATTCTGAACAGAAAAATTGGAAGAAATAAAAATCATGACACAATTTATGCATCAGTAATAAACAGAAATAGCTCAGTGTGTCCGGGACCAATCATTGGAAAGATGTGTAACTGAAGTAGAAGTAAGGCTGGAGGGACCAGACTATCTCTGCCATGCCAAGGAATTTGGACTTTATCCTATGAGAAATGGGAACATTGAGGACTTTGAGACAGAGAAGTGAAAGACCCATTTTACATGACAAAAGATTGAGATGCTCTGACAAGACTGGGAGGGAAAGTTAAAAGTTAGAGAAACCTTACTGCAAGGGAGATGGTGATTTCCTGAAGTACGAATTAGAGTTGAGACTAGAGAGGACAGAACTTTTATAACAGAAGCTAAGAAGATAATATTAAGAAGTTTGGGCATCGGGAGGTGGGTGGTGAAGGAAAGGGAGAAGCAATACCACCATGAAGGAATTTCAGAATGCATTCCTTGCCTGTCCCCTTCACATTAGATATGCTGGTATCATTCAGTAAACTCAGTTTCATTTTTCATTATTTAATGATCCACAAGTGTGCTTTTCAGAATTGGTTTATCTATAGGAAATATTTAATCTAAGGCTGATTTCCTTCCTGCTCCTCTACATACCGTTGGGTTGTCTTCCTCCACTATCATACGATTCTTAAACCCATTCAAATTAGTTTTAATAATAGTCTAACGAAGATCTAATTAGGAACATAAACCTGATGCCAAAAGTATTGCAATGTCTCCACTTATTTAGATAATTAAGAATTTACTGTCAATTGAAAATGTCAAATGTAGTTAATATGGGGAACCAAGGGTGGAATTTGTTCCCCCTGAACTTTTGTTCTCTTTCCTCCTAGTCCCAAAAATGATTTAAAATAACTTACAAGTTTTGTGCCTCTTAGCACTAGGAAGATACTTTAGGACCCATAGTTTCATTTTGTTTTTACCTGTATTCTGCATAATGTCTGTATTTTTTCAGGGGTTTCTGTGGACATCACCAGCCTCTGGAATGTAGGGCCATATTCAGGAGCAGCTTTGTCTTTCTACAAGACACTGATTACTTGCTGCTGAATTTTAGTGGTGGGCGTGGCCAGGTCTTAACTTTTAAATAAAGTCTTTGTTCTGCCTTAAACCCAAACAAAACCCATTGCCATTGAGTTGATTCCAACTCATAGCAACCCTATAGGGCAGAGTAGACCTGCCCCATAAGGTTTCCAAGGAGTGGCTGGTGGAGTCAAACTGCTGGCCTTTTGGTTAGCGGTCGAGCGCCTAACCACTGGACCGCCAGGGTGATTTTGCCTCACAGGGGACATTTGGCAGTATCTAGTGACATTTTTGGTTGTCACAACAGAAGGGGCCCTACAATTGTCCAGTGGGTAGAGATCAGTTTTGCTGTCAAACGTCTTACAGTGTTCAGGAAAGCACCCATATTAAAGAATTATCCAGCCCAAAATGTCAATAGTGCCAAGGCTGAGAAATCATAAAGTATGTTGATCTACATGGTTCTACAACAAGGTAGGAGGTTGCAACTGCAGCTGACTGACTGCTGTGCTTTATTTACTTGCTGAGCCAAATTCAAATTATAGGCTACCACTCAGGACCTCAAACTCATCTCACCAGACATAATGCATACAGCCTAGGCTACAGTTAAATGGAATGCCTCCTTGGTTCTTCTACCACCCTACCACATAGTCCTATCTATCCTTTACTAATTCTGCCTTGGACTGTTCTGTTTCCTTTTGGTTAGCTATTAGCCTCTCCTGCCGATCTTCATATGTCCAAACCATGTCAATTTGCCATTTCTAAATCAAAGTCGACTCAATGGCAATGGGTTAAGCTTTTTTTTTTTTTTTTTAACACCAAGCCTGCCATTATTCTCCATTTCCCTATCTCTATCACAGGGACAAGATCTCTGTCCCCAAAATCTCCTATAACTTTCTATGATGTTTATCATCTTCTGTTTTACATTATGGTTTTCAGCAAATATTAGTTCTCTAGTTTTAGACTGTCAGCCCCTTTTTATAAGTATAATACGTGTTTTTATGAAAATAAAGATAATAAAACTAATATTTATTGAGTAGTATCGGCCAGATAGCATGCTAAGTACTTTATGTGGATTATTTCATTAAATATTTTGTTTATATTCAGGAGCAATATTCAAATAGTTAACAACTGGAGCCCTGGTGACAGAGTGGTTAACAGCTAGGGCTGCTAATCAAAAGGTTGATAGTTCAAATCCATCAGCCGCTCCTTGGAAACCCTATGCAGCAGTTCTACTCTGTTCTATAGGGTCGCTGTGAGTCAGAACTGACTTGACACAACAGGTTTGATTTTGATTTGTTAGTTAACAACTGTTATAGCATAGGCACTGACCAACTAAAACAAATGCCATTTATAAGCAACAGGTACATATGAACAGGGTGTGCTAGTGAACATCAGCCCAGCTTGTACCCCACTGTATTTCTTCTCTATTACCTCACATGCAAATAGAGTCAATAAAAATTTGTAGGCTAAATTAGTAAGTCATCGCAGATATCACATAACCTTAGCAGGAAATACTATCTGTCTTCTTTACCACTTTTTCCCCAGCAATTAGACCTGTGCCAAGAATATAGAAGGTATTTGTAAATATTTGTGAGATAAACAAAAAATTAAAATGATTTTGGATGGTCCACATTTTCAATATGCCAGACACACATTGGATACGCTTATCATGTTATTTTAATCCATGTAACAACACCACCAAGAAGGCATTCTTACCACAATATTATGAAACTAAGACACACAGCCACCACTCATCTGTCAGTTTATTGTACTGTGGCAGCTTGGCTGTTGCTGTGATACTGGAAGCTTTGCCACAGGTATTTCCAATTCCAGCAAGGACAAGTTGGTAGACAGGTTTCAACAGAGCTTCCAGACTAAGACAGACTAGGAAGTAGGACCTGACATCAACTTTTGAAAAAATTGGCCAGTGGAAACCTTATAAATAGCAGCAGAACACTGTCTGATATAGTGCCAGATGAGCCCCTCAGGTTGACAGTCACTCAAAATACAAAAGGGAAAAAGAGCTGCCTCCTCAAAGTAGAGTCAACCTTAATGACATAGATGGAGTCAAGTTTCCCAAACCTTTATTTGCTGATGTGGATTGACTCAAAATGAGGAAAAACAGCTTCAAACATCCTCTAATAATAGCAACATGGAAAGTATTTATGAATCTAGGAACATCAGAAGTTGTCAAAAATGAAATGGAGCACATAAACATTGATATCCTAGGCATCAGTGAGCTGAAATGGACTGGTATTGGCCATTTTGAATCAGACAGTCATATGTTCTACTGTGCTGGGAATAACAAATTAAGTAAGAATGGCGTTGCGTTCATTATCATAAAGAACATTTCAAGAATTATCCTGAAGTACAGCATTGTCAGTGATAGGATAATTTCCTTATGCCTACGAGGAAGACCAGTTAATACAACTATTATTCAAATTTACACACCAACAACTAAGGCCAAAGATGAAAAAATTGAAGATTTTTGCCAACATCTGCAGTCTGAAATTGATCAAACATGCAATCAAGATGCATTGATAATTACTGTAGATTGGAGTGTGAAAGTAGGAAACAAAGAAGAAGGATCACTAGTTGGAAAATATGGCCTTGGTGAGAGAAACGGCACAGAAGATTGCATGACAGAATTCTTCAATACCCATGACTTCGTCATTGCAAATACTCTTTTTCAACAATATAAATGGCAACTGTACATGTGAACCTCACCAGATGGAATACACAGGAATAAAACTGAGACTACATTTGTGGAAAGGGATGATGGAGAAGCTCAATATCATCAGTCAGAACAAGGCCGGGGGGCCGATTTCAAAACAGATCATCAATTGCTCATATGCAAATTCAAGTTGAAGCTGAAGAAAATTATAGCAAAATACAACCTTGAGTATATCCCACATAAATTTAGAGATCATCTCAGAATAGGTTTCACTCACTGAACACTGAAGACTGAAGACCAGACAAATAGTTGAATGATATCATGAAGAAAGCAAAAGGTCATTAGAAAGACAGGAAAGAAAAATAGACTAAAATGAGTGTCAGAAGAGACTCTGAAACTTGTTCTTGAACATGGAGTAGCTAATGCACAACAAAGAAATGATGAAGTAAAAGCTGAACAGAAGATTTCAAAGAATGGCTCCAGAAGAGTAAGTAAAGTATTATAATGAAATGTGCAAAGACCTGGGGTTAGAAAACCAAAAATGTAGAACACGTTCAGCATTTCTCAAGCTGAAAGAACTGAAGAAAAAATTCAAGGCTCAAGTTGTAATATTGAAGGATTCTATGGGCAAAATATTGAACAACACAGGAAGATGGAAGGAATACACAGTGTCACTGTCCCAAAAAGAACTGGTCAATGTTCAACTATTTCAGGAGGTAGCATATGGTCAGGAATCAATGGTACTGAAGGAAGAATTCCAGACTGCACTGAAGGCACTGGTGAAAACAAGGCTCCAGGAATTGATGGACTACCAGTTGAGATTTTTCAAACAGTTGCAACAAATGGTTGCAGCACTGGATGTGTTCGTTTGTCTGTGCCAAGAAATTTGGACCACAGCTGACTGGGCAACTGACTGGAAGAGATGCATATTTGTTCCCATTCCAGAGAAAGGTGATCCAACGGAGTTTGTAGATTATGGAACAATATCATTAAAATCAGACACAAGTGAAATTATGCTGAAAATCATTCAAAAGCAGTTACAGCAGTGTATCGACAGTGAACTGTCAGAAATTCAAGCTGGATTCAGAAGAGGATGTTCAAGAAGAGATATCATTGCTGATATCAGATGGATCATGGCTGAAAGCAGAGACTTACCAGAAAGATGCTTACCTGTGTTTTATTGACTATGCAAAGACATTTGACTGTGTGGTGCATAACAAATTATGGATAACATTGTGAAAATTGAGAATCCCAGAACAGTTATTTGTGCTCATGGGGAACCTGTACATAAGCCAAAAGGCCATTGTTTGATAGAACAAGGAGGTATTGCATGGTTTAAAGTCAGGAAAGTTGTGAGTCAGGGTTGTATGCTTTCACCATACTTATTAAATCTGTATGCTGAGAAAATAATTCAAAAGCTGGACTATATGAGGAAGAATGTGGCATCAGGACTGGAGAAAGACTCATTAACAACCAACGAACAATGTGCAATCGACACAACCTTGCTTGCTGAAAGCAAAGAGGACTTGAAGCAGTTACTGATGAAGACCCAAGATCTCAGCCTTCGGTATGAATTGTACCTCAACATAAGGAAAACAAAAATCCTCCCAATTACATCAATAAATAAAATCATGATAAACAGAGAAAATATTGTCAAAGGTTTCATTTTATTGGATCCATAATCAATGTCCATGGTAGCAGTGATCAAGAAATCAAATGATGTATTATTGCATTAGGCAAATCTGATGCAAAAGACCTTTTTACAGTGTTAAAAAGCAAAGATGTCACTTTGAGGACTAAGGTGCATCTGACTCAACCCATGGGATTTTCAATTGCCTCATATGCATGTGAAAGCTGGATAATGAATAAGGAAGACCAAAGAAGAATTGAAGCCTTTGAATTGTGGTGTTGCAGAAGAATATTGAATATACCATGGCCTGCCAAAAGAACAAACAAATTTGTCTTGGAAGAAGTACAACCAGAATGCTCCGTAGAAACAAGAATGGCAAGACCACATTTCACATACTTTAGACAGTTTGTCAGGAGGGCTCAGTCGCTGAAGGAGGGCATCATGAATCGACACTTTGAATTAGGGTGTTGGTGAGGAATATTGAATATATGATGGACTGCCAGAAGAATGAACAAATCTGTCTCAGAAGAATTACAGCCAGAATACTCCTGGAAGTGAGGATGGGGGACTTCATCTCACGTACTTTGGACATGTTATCAGGAGGGACCAGACCCTAGAGAAGGACATCATGCTAGGTAAATTAGAGGGTCAGCGAAAAAGAGGAATACCCTCAATGGGATGGATTTACACAGTGGCTGCAATGATGGACTCAAGCTTAACAACGCTTGTGAGGATGGCACAGGACCAGGCAATGTTTCATTCTGTTGTACATAGGGTCGCTATGGTTTGGAACTGACTTGACGACACCTAACAACAATAACGGAAACCCTGGTGGTGTAGTGGTTAAGAGCTACGGCTGCTAACCATAAAGGTTCAAATCCACCAGGTGCTCTTTGAAAACCCTATGGGGCAGTTCTACTCTGTCCTATAGGGTCACTAGAAGTCAGAATCCACTCAATGACAATGAGTTTTTTTGTTTGTTTAACAACAACAACTACAACAAGACACAAATGGTTTAAATAATCACAGAATTGTTACGTGTTTGAAAAGAGATTCAGACCAGTTATGTACAACTATATAAACATACATTGCCCACAAGAAATTCTACCAGGTGGCCACTGTCTTCAAGCATTGTAAGGTAAAATGACAATATTTAACACAGAGGAATGAGTGGGGATGGTAATATAGCGTTGAGGTCGAAAGTTACTCTGAGCCGAGTACGAGGAACTGAACCCAGTCTTTTAATACTGCATTTTTGTCTTATTATTTTTTTAAAATAGCCAGGGGAAAAATGGCAGTGAAAGGTGTGTCCATGCTGTATTGCCAATGGTAATAAAAAGAGATTCATAGGTGGAGCTAAACTGAAAGTTTAGTCCATACACAGGACAGAACAAAGCCCACAAACTTCAGTCAATGAATGAAAATTGTGACCATCAAATGTTCATTTTGTGCTGAAGCGAAAATCACTTTGAACAGACACTGGTCAGCTTCCACTGCCAGTGATTCCAGAGCACACCTCGAGCATACACTGGGACCATGGGGTTGAATACCTCCACAACATTATTGTTTCCCAACACCGTATTTGAGAAATTTAAGAACATAAAACTCTACAAAATAAAATGAACCCTCACAAAAGCAGGGCTATTAAGTGCACCTGTGGTTAGTTGTTCTCACTGACTATTGTTTTTTAAAGACCACAATAATCCTCTAGTTTTTTGGTTTTTTTTCCCACCCACTCAGTCCTTTTCTGGGCTTTGTGTTATAGAATGATCGTATATTATGTGAAATTTAATCGAGCAGCTACTTCTGTGTCATTAAATGGAAACCCAGGCATCTGCTTTTTCAGTGACCTTTGACCAACCCTGGCTCACTGTAGTCAGGTGTGTAGAAAAGTTAGGGATCTTAACTCAGAAACTAAAAAACATAGCTAAGGGTGTTCCAACTCCATTGTTTGCTGCTTAGACATCAACCCAGCTCATTTCCCATTGCTGTGGGAGTGTGGTAACCTTTTGCAAATTGGGCAAATCATCTTCTAACTTATTACTTTTTTAATGTCCCTTTCCCATAAACCTAGAGCCCAGTCGTGGCTGTGTGGTATACATGCATGTGTTTCTGGGTGATAGATAGACCTAGGGGGAGCCCTCGTGGTGCAAATGTTGGCAGTTGGAACTCATTGCTGCTCTGAGGGAGAATGATGTAGCAGCCTGCATCCATAAAGATTACAGCCTTGGATACCTATGGGGCACTTGTACTCTGTCCTATAGGGTCGCTATAAGTCAGAGTCAACTGGACAGCAATGGGTTTGGTGTTTTGGGTTAGATAGACCTATTCTTAGTTTGTCCGAGCCTCACTTTTTAGTTTAAGTTTGAGACATTATAACTTAATTTTCAAAGGAATATTCCCAAAGGTGAACTGAGACTGTATTCAGAGCCAGGGGTGTTGGAGTATATGAATGCATTTCACAAGATGAAGGGGTCTCCTGGGCTTCTGTGGGGCCATCCCTCTGGGGAGTTTATCTGTTCTGTCTCTCTACACTTGTTCCTGGGGTAGTTCTGCTGTCTGAGCCTTCAGAAAAATATATGAGCTAGAGGAGTATGGTCTAGACAGAATTTTGTCTTAGAGTCAAGGCTAGAGACTGTGTTTCTTGAGAAAGTTGCCCGTATCTCACTAATCCTTATATCCACAGTTTTTACAGTATAGCTCCTGACGCACAGGCACTCAGTAAATGTCGAATTGATGTCTCCATGTTGTGTGAAGTTCAAGTGAGCATTTATTTGCATTATTTTTTGTTAACGAGGTAAATTTATAAGCCCATATTCTCTACACTGTAGCTATTCAAAAGCCAGCATTCACATCAAATAGATGTATTTCTACATAGAATTCTACACAGACACAACCAAAGATATCACAAATCTTCCTGAAATTTATTTTTCTTGTAGCATCTATTTTGATATGTTCAGGGCAAAATGGGTTTCACATTGAACCTTCAACAGATGGCTCCTTAAGCTAGACATGACCTCCTGCATTTCCTGTTTGCTAATTTACTTGGTAGTAAATTAATAAAAGGCACTGTCAGAGAATCATGAAGTTTTGTTTCCTTACTCTTTTTCCCCAGCAGAAAAATTCCTCTTTCCTTAATGGTAATTCAGAGATGCAAAAAGACATTTCTACCCCATTGTTCTCTGAGCTCTTACCAAGAAATAAATTACAAATGAACACAAACTTGCATCAGGCTTCAAGTCCACATCTATAATGCAAACTGTCTTTTCCTGAATCACTAAAGAATAGTCATATTCACTGTAATAATAAATTAAGGAGCAATGAGCTTTGTCTTAGATTTGACACCAAAAGCACGAGCAACAGAAGAAAAAATAGATAAATTGTATTTCACCAATATCAAAAACTTCTGTGCATAAAAAGACATTACCAAGGAAGTGAAAAGACAACTTACAAGAATGGGAGAAAATATTTGGGAATCGTAAATATGATAAGTGTTTAATACCCAGAATATAAAAACAACTGCTATAACTGAACAACAGAAATATGAAAAACTCAATTTAAAAATGGGTAAAGGACTTGAACAGAAATTTTTCCAAAGATACAAATGACCATTAAATGCATAAAAAGATGCTGTACATCATTAATCATCAGGGAAATGCAAAATGAAATCACGAGGTAGTACTTCACGCCCACTAGGATGACTGGAATTCTTAAAAAATTAAATGGAAAATAAGTTTCAGCAAAGATGTGGAGAAATTGGAAACCTTGTACACAGCTGGTAAGAAAGCAAAATAGTTCAGCTGTTATGGAAAATGGTTTGATGGTTTCTAAAAATTTCAGACATAGAATTACCATTCAATGGAACAATTCTTGCTCTTGTTGTTTAGTGCTATCAAATCGGTTCCGACTCATAATGCCCCTATGTACACCAGAAAGAAACACTGCCCAGTCCTATGCCATCCCCGCAATCATAGATATGTCTGAACCCCTTATTGAAGTCATTGTGTCAGTCCATCTCCTCGAGGATCTACCTCTTCTTCACTGACCTTCTACATTACCCTGTTGTCAAAATGGTTAAGAGCTCGACTGCTAACCATAAGATCGGCAGTTCAAACCAGCAGTTCCTTGGAAAGCCTATGGGGCAGTTCTACTGCATCATATAGGGTGGCTGTAAGTCAGAATCAACTTTATGGCAACAGGTTGTTTGTTGTTTTTGTTTACCTTTCCAAGGATGAAGTTCTTCTTCAGGGACTGGCCCTTCCTGATAACATGTCCAAAGTACATGAGATGAAGTCTCACCATTCTCTTTTCCAAGTTTCACTCTGGCTGTACTTCTTCCAAAACTGACTTGTTCATTGTTCTGGTAGTCCATAGTATATTCAATATTCTTTGACAATACAATAATTCAAAGGAATCAATTCTTCTTCAGTCTTCCTTATTTGTTGTCCAGTTTTCAAACGCATATGACGGGATTGAAAACACCGTGGCTTGGGTCATGCGCACCTTAATCCTCAAAGTGACATCTTTGCTTTTCACAAAGTCTTTTGCAGCAGATTTTCCTCATTGAATACGTTCTTTGATTTATTGACTATTGCTTCCATAGACATTGATTGTGGATCCGAGTAAAATGAAATCCATGACAACTTCAATCTTTTATCCATTTATCAAGGTGTTGTTTATTGGTCCCATTGTGAGGATTCTGTTTTCTTTATGTTTAGGTATAATCCATACTGAAGGCTGTAGTCTTTGATCATCATAAGTAAGTGCTTCAAGTTCTCTTCACTTTCAGCAAGCAAGGTTGTGTCATCTGCCTATCGCAGGTTGTTATGAATATTCTTTCAGTCCTGATGACAAGTTCATCTTCATATAGGCCAGCTTCTCAGATTATTTGCTCATCATACAGATTGAATAAGTGTGGTAAAAGGACACAATCCTGATGCACACACTTCCTGATTTTAAACCCAGTAGCAATTCCTTGTTCTGTTCAAAAGATGGCCTTAGTGTATATACAGGTTTTGTACGAGCACAATTAAGTGTTCTAGAATTCCCATTCTTCACAATGTTATCCATAATTTGTTATGATGCACAAAGTCATATGCCTTTGTATAGTCTATAAAACACAGGTAAATATCTTTCTGGTATGCTCTGCTTTCAGCCAAGATGTATCTGATATCAACAATGATATCCCTCCTTCTACTTCCTCTTCTCAACCTGGCTTGACTTTCTGGCAGTTCCCAGCCAATGTGCTGCTGCAGCTGCTTTTGAACTAACTTCAGCAAAAATTTACTTCCATGTGGTATTGATATTGTTTGATAATTTCCAAATTCTGTTGGATTACTTTTCTTTGGAATGGGCACAAATATGGGTCTCTTCCAGTTGGTTGGCCAGGTAGCTGTCTTCGAAATTTCTTGGCATAAAGAAAAGTGAGCTCGATAGGGCAGAGCCAACATGGTGGAATACACAGACGCTTCCATCGAGCCCTCTTTACAACAAAGGCCCGAAAAAACAAGTGAAACTAGTATATTTGTGACAACCTGGGAGCCCTGAGCATCAAAGGCAAGCTTAGACAATGAGCTGAGGATCAAGGGGGGAAAGAGGCCATTCAGAAGTGGAGAGGAGTTACAAGACCTGAATCGCAGCGAGCCCTCAGGCACCATTCCCAGAGTGGCAGCAGCGGCAGCAGTGGGCTGGTACTAGCATTCAGCTACAGTTTCCTCAGGGAGAAGCAGCCAGCCACACAGCCCACTCACACCTCTGGAACCTAAGGAGAATGGTGTGCTCTCACCAAAAGCTAAGTACTTGCGTATATTTTACCATGACACCCCCATCCCCAAGCCAGCTTCAGAGGCTGAATCCCTGGGCCTGAGATAGACCCTGGTGAGCACCTAGAGCCATCCTCCCAGCCTTGGGGAAAGGAAAAATTTGCAACTGGGGGGAAAAGATAATTTGCTAGCTCCATTAACTGTGGGAGCTCAGGACAGAAGCTGCTGCTGTCCAGGAATAAACTGTCCGTGGACCTTGAGCAACTTTCCCTTCTGCATGGACCTGTGTAGGTCTACCTCTGGAGAATAGGCCCTTGTTGCCAAACTCCAACCATTTCACCTCTCCGGTGGAGAGGTGGGTGTTTGATGTTTGGCATTGCTTTGCCTATTAAACAAGGTCCTTACCTACCCACATCAGGGACCTAAGGACTGGTAGCTCCACTCAGGTCACCCAGCCACCTGCGACAGGAGTCCAAAGATAACTGGTACCTCCCAGTCCTTACAACCAAAAACTTTGGGTGCCCATGGTCCCTCTGCAGAACCCACCCACCAGCACGCTCTAGGGAATAGAGACACGTTTTCCTCAGATACACTTGGGAGTCAGTTCTCAGCCCCCTGCCTTGTTCACAGCATGACCCCCTGCTGCAATCAGATACTGGTATATACGCCAATCATCCCTGCCCCTCTAAGACTGTAGGACAGAGCCTGTACCATACACTTGATATCAGCTACCTGGAAACCCGAGCTGAATTCATACAAGAAAACTGAATGGACTCCTAGACTGATATACCTGATAATAGCTCTAGCCAGCTGGGGACAGGACACCAGAGCTCCAAAGGAGAAAATAATCAAGCTAGCTCACTCAAGCAACCCATAGCAGTATACCAAAACAAAACAAAGCAAGCAGCTATAACACAGTTAGCAAGCATAAACTAATACAATAACTTATACATGGCTCAGAGACAGCAGTCAGTATCAAGTCACATAAAGAAACAGACCATGATCACCTCAACAGGCTCTCAAAACAAAGAATCCAGGGATCTTCTAGATGAAAGTGCATTTCTGGAATTACCAGAGCCAGAATACAAAAGTTTAATATACAGAACTCTTCAAGACATCAGGAAGGAAATGAGGCAATATGCAGAAGAAGCCAAGGAACACACAGATAAAGCAACTGAACAAATTAGAAAGATTATTCAGGAACATAATGAAAAGTTCAATAAGCTGGAAAAATCCATACACAGACAGCAATCAGAAATTCAGAAGATTAACAATAAACTTACAGAATTAGACAACTCAGTAGAAAGTCAGAGGAACAGAATTGAGCAAGTAGAAGCTAGAATTTCTGAACTTAAAGATAAATCGCTTGGCACTAATATATTTGAAGAAAAATCAGATAAAGGAATTTTAAAAAGTGAAGAAACCTTAAGAATCATGTGGGACTCAATCAAGAGAAATAACCTACGAGTGATTGGAGTACGAGAACAGGGAGGGATGGCAGAAAATACAGAGAAAATTGTTGAAGATTTGTTGGCAGAAAACTTCCCTGACATTGTGAAAGATGAGAAGATATCTATCCAAGATGCTCGTGGAACTCCACATAAGGGAAAACTTAAAAGAAAGTCACCAAGACATATTATAATCAAGCTTGCCAAAACCAAAGATAAAGAGACAATTATAAGAGCAGCGAGGGATAAAAGAAAAGGAGAGCCAATAAGAATAAGCTTGTACTACTCGGCAGAAACCATGCAGGCAAGAAGGCAATGGGATGACATACTTAAAAAACTGAAGGAAAAAAAATGCCTGCCAAGAATCATATATCCAACAAAACTGTCTCTTAAATATGAAGGTGAAATTAAGACATTTCCAGATAAACACAAGTTGAGGGAATTTGTAAAAACCAAACCAAAACTACAAGAAATACTAAAGGGAGTTCTTTGGTTAGAAAATCAATAATATCAGGTATCAACCCAAGACTAGAACACTGGGCAGAGCAACTAGACGTCAATCCAAAAAAACAAAGCAAGGCTATAAAAAAAAAAAAAAAATAGACCCACACAGGGTAACGGCAATGTTATTATATAAAAGAGGACAACATTAAAATAATAAAGAGGGACTAAGAAATATAATCACACACCTTCCATATGGAGAGGAAGATAGGGCCATACAAAGAAATAAAAGTTTTAAATTTAGAAAAATAGGAGTAAATAATAAGGTAACTACAAAGGAGACAAACTATCCTATACATCAAAATAAAATACAAGGGAAAAATACAGAAACAAAATCAACAACAACAAATAAGAGGAAAGGACAATATATAAAGAAAATCTACTCAGCACATAAAATCAAGTGGGAAAAAGAAGCTGTCAACACACAAAAAAAGACATCAAAATGATAGCACTAAATTCATTTCTATCCATAATTACCCTGAATGTCAATGGACTAAATACACCAATAAAGAGACAGAGAGTGCCAGAATGGATTAAAAAACAAGATCCATCTATATACTGCCTACAAGAGACACAGCTTAGATTTAGAGACACAAACAAACTAAAACTCAAAGGATGGAAAAAAATGTATCAAGCAAACAACAATCAAAAAAGAGCAGGAGTGGCAATATTAATTTCTGACAAAATAGACTTTAAAGTTAAATCCATCAGAAAGGATAAGGAATGACACTATATAATGATTAAAGGGACAATACACCAAGAAGATATAACCGTATTAAATATTTATGCACCAATGACAGGGCTGCAAGATACATAAAACAAACTCTAACAGCATTGAAAAGTGAGATAGACAGCTCCACAATAATAGCAGGAGACTTCAACACACCACTTTTGGTGAAGGACAGGACATCCAGAAAGAAGCTCAATAAAGACACGGATGATTTAAATGCCACAATCAACCAACTTGACCTCGGAGACATATACAGAACACCCCACCCAACAGCAACCAAGTATACTTTCTTTTCTAGTGCACGTGGAACATTCTCTAGAATAGACCACATATTAGGTCATAAAGGAAGCGTTAGCAGAATCCAAAACATTGAAATATTACAAAGCACCTTCTCTGACCATAAGGCCATAAAAGTGGAAATCAATAACAGGAAAAGCAGGGAAAACAAATCAAACACTTGGAAACTGAACAACACCCTGCTCAAAAAAGACTGGATTAGAGAAGACATTAAGGATGGAATAAAGGAATTCATAGAATCCAAAGAGAATGAAAACACTTCCTATCAGAACCTTTGGGACACAGCAAAAGTGGTGCTCAGAGGCCAATTTATATCAATAAATGCACACATCCAAAAAGAAGAAACGACCAAAATCAAGGAACTATCCCTACAACTTCAACAAATAGAAAGAGAGCAACAAAAGAAACCCACAGGCACCAGAAGAAAAAGAATAATAAAAATTAGAGCTGAACTAAATGAAATAGAAAACAGAAAAACAATTGAAAGAATTAACAAGAGCCTCTACACAAACAGATACATGCACACCCATGTTTTTTGCAGCACTGTTTACAATAGCAAAAAGATGGAAGCAACCAATGTGCCCATCAATGGATGAATGTGTAAATTATGATATATTCACACAATGGAATACTACGCACCGTTAAAGAACAATGAGGAATCTGTGAAACACTTCATAACATGGAGGAACCTGGAAGGCATTATGCTGAGTAAAATTAGTCAGTTGCAAAAGCACAAATATTGTATAAGACCACTATTACAAGAACTCGAGAAATAGTTTAAACTGAGAAGAAAACATTCTTCCGTGCTTACAAGAGGGGAGGGGAGAGGGAGGGAGGTTGAGAGAGGGGCACTCACTAATTAGATAGTAGATAAGAACTCCTTTAGGTGAAGGGAAAGACAACACACAATACAGGGGAGGTCAGCACAATTGGACTAAACCAAAAGCAAGGAAGTTTCATGAATAAAGTGAATGTTTTGAAGGCCAGCATAGCAGGGGCAGGGTTCCGGGGACCATGGTTTCAGGGGACATCTAAGTCAATTGGCATAATGAAATCTATTAAGAAAACATTCTGCATTCCACTTTGAAGAGTGGTGTCTGGGGTCTTAAACGCTATCAAGCAGCCATCTAAGATGCATCAATTGGTCACAACCCACCTGGATCAAAGGAGAATGAAGAACACCAAGGACACAAGGCAATTATAAGCCCAAGAGACAGAAAGGGCCACATGAACCAGAGACTACATCATCCTGAGACCAGAAGAACTAGATGGTGCCTGGCTATAACCAATGACAGCCCTGACAGGGAACACAACAGAGAACCCCTTAGGGAGCAGGAGAGCAGTGGGATGCAGACCCCAAATTCTCATAAAAAGACCAGACTTAATGGTCTGAGACTAGAAGGATGCAGTGGTCATGGCCCCCAGACCTTCTATTGGCCCAGGACATGAACCATTCCCAAAGCCAACTCTTCAGACATGGATTGGACTGGACAATGGGTTGGAGAGGGATGCTGGTGAGGAATGAGCTTCTTGGATCAGGTGGACACTTGAGACTATGTTGGCATCTCCTGCCTGGAGGGGAGATGAGAGGGTGGAGGGGGTTAGAAGCTGGCGAAATGGACATGAAAAGAGAGAGTGGAGGGAGAGAGCGGGCTGTCTCATTAGGGGGAGAGTAATTGGGAGCGTGTAGCAAGGTTTAGCAAGGTGTATATGGGTTTTTGTGTGAGAGACTGACTTGATTTGTAAACTTTCACTTAAAGCACAATAAAAACTATTAAAAAAAAAAAAAAAGGCAAGTGAGCTCCTCGAATGCTGCATCCATTTGTTGAAACATCTCAATTGGTATTCCATCAATTCCTGGAGCCTTGTTTTTCACCAGTGCCTTCAGTGCAGCTTGAACTTCTTCCTTCAGTACCATGGTTGAATGTGACCAATTCTTTTTGGTACAGTGATTATGTATTCCTTCCATCTTCTTTTGATGCTTCCTGTGTCATTCAATAATTTGCTAATAGAATCCTTCAGTATTGCAACTCGAGGCTTGACTTTTTTCTTCAGTTCTTTTAGTTTGAAAATTGCTGAGTGTGTTCTTGTCTTTTGGTTTTCTAGCTCCAGGTCTTTGCACATTTCCTTATAAGACTTTGTCTTCTCAAATTGTCCTCTGAAATCTTCTGTTCAGCTCTCTTACTTCATCATTTCTTCCATTTGGTTTAGCTACACTACATTCAAGAGCGAGTTTCAGAGTCTCTTCTGACATCCATTTTCATCTTTTCTTTCTTTCCTGTGTTTTTAATGAACTTCTGCTTTCTTCATGTATGATGTCCTTATTGTCATCCCACAACTCCTCTGGTCTTTGGTCATTAGTGCTCAATGTATCAAATCTGTTCTTTAGATGGTTTCCAAACTCAGGTTGGTATACTCAAGGTCTTATTTTGGTTTTTGTAGACGTATTTTAATTTTCTTCAGCTTCAACTTGAGCTTGCATATGAGTAATTGATGATTTATTCCCAGTCAGTGCCGGGCCTTGTTTTGACTGATAATATTGAGCTTCTCCATTGTCTCTTTCCACAGATGTAGTAGGTTTGATTCTTGTGTTTTCCATCCACTGAGGTCCAAATGCATAGTCCTACATGGAAAGTCGTTGCTTGTGTTGTTGATGGAAGATATTTACAAAGAATAAGTCATTGGTCTTACAAAATTCTATCATGGGATCGATCTCCAGTGTCATTTCTATCACCAAGGCCGTATATTCCAACTACAGATTGTTCTTATTTGTTTCCAACTTTTGCATTCCAATCACCAGTAATTATCAATGCCTCTTGATTGCATGTTTGATCAATTTCAGACTGCAGAAATTGGTAAAAATCTTCAAGTTCCTCATTTGACATGAACATTTGGTACATACATTTGAATAATAGTCGTATTAACTGGTCTTCCTTGTAGGTATATGGATATTATCCTATCACTGATCGGAATTGTACTTCAGGATAGAACTTGAAATGTTCTTTTTGACAATGAATGCAATGCCATTCCTCTTCAATTTGTCATTTCCAGCATAGTAAACCATTTGATTTTCCCGTTCAAAATGGCCCATACCAGTCTATTTCAGCCTACTAATGCCTTAGTATGTCGATCTTTACGTGTTCCATTTCATTTCTGATGACTTCCAATTTCCTATATTCATACTTTTTTACATTTCACGTTACTATTATTAATGCGTGTTTGGAGCTGTTTCTTTTCTTTTTGAGTTGTGCCACATTAGCAAATGAAGGTGTGGAATGCTTTACTCTATACCATTAAGGTCAATTCTACTTTGAAGGGGTCCTGGCGGCACAATGGTTAAAGCACTTGGCTGCCAACTAAAGGGTCCGTGTTTCAAACCCACCAGCCTCTCACAGGAGAAAGATGTGGCAGTCTGCTTCCATAGAGATTTATTGCCTTGGAAACCCTTTGGGCAGTTCTACTCTGTCCTCTAAGGTCTCTATGAGTCAGAATCAGCTCAATGGCAGTGGGTTTGGGTTTTTTGGTTTTCTACTTTGAGGAAGCAGTTCCTCCCCAAATTCTGAGTGCCTTCCAACCTGAGGAGCTCATTTTCTGGCACTACATAAAACAGTTCCACTGCTCTTCATTAAGGTTTTCACTGGACAATTTTTTCAGATATAGACAGTCAAGTCCTTCTTCGTAGTCTGTCTTAGGCTAGAAGCTCCACTGAAACCTTTCCACCATGGGTGACTCTGCCATTATTTGAAATACCAGTGGCATAGCTTCCAGCATCACAGCAACACACAAGCCACTACAGTACAACAAACTTACAGACGTGCAGTGGACCCCAGAATTACACTCCTAGATATATACCCCAAAGAAAGAAAAACAAGTAGTCAAATAAACACACGTACATGCATGTTCTTAAGAGTGCTATCCACAATAGCCAAAAGGTGAAAACATCATAAATGTCTATCAACAAATGAATGGCTAAACAAAATTGTGGTATATACAAACAATTGAGTATTATTCAGCCATTAAAAGGAATGAAGTACTGATACATGCTACGACATGAAGGAACCTTCAAAACATTATGCTAAGTGAAAGAAGTTAGACATAAAAGGTCACATATTGCATGATTACATTTATATGAAATATTCAGAATAGATAAATTTGTAAAGACAGAACGTAGATTTGGTGGTTTCTAGAGGCTGGAGGAGTAGGGGAAGAATGGAGAGAACTGCTTTTTAGTTAAGGGACTTTACTTCGGAGTGAAGAAATGTTTTAAAATTAGATAGACATGATGTTTGCATAGCATAGTGAATGTACAAAATGCCACTGAATTTTTCATTTTAAAATTGTTAATTTCATATTATGTGAATTTCACCTTAATAGATTCTTTAAAAAATTAAAATGAAATAATCCTTTTCAATATTTAATGTGGGAAATGGTACAATATAAGTAATGCTGAAGTGAATGGGATTTCTAAAACAAGATATTGCTGCTCAAGTGGGGGAAAAAATGAACAATTGTTAACTGTTCTTAACCCTGAATTAATTTAATAGCCAACGTATCGATAATTTAAAAAAAAAAAAAAAGCTTTGGTTTATCTTGGCTGCAGACCGGATTTCTTGGCCCATCAGAGCCAAGTGAGTTAACTATGGAAAGCCTTACACAAGAGCTTTCTCAAGCTCCAAGGCTAAGGAGGAGACCCTGAGGAATTGCAAAAGACATAGACAAAGGAGCGATGTAAGCCAGTGAAACTGGACAAGCGAAACCTTCCAAATGTTGCCCTCAAGAATGCTAAATTAGTCATTTGATTCCTTTACAACCCAATTGGGAAGCCACGTTGTTAGTTCATTCCAAAGAGGGTTATATCGTCACCTAAAAGAATCATATTGGCAAATATTTTTTTTTTTATATAAAAGCCATAAAATTTATTGGTAGAAAATAATGCAGCATCTACATGCTTATATGGGCTCATGCAGACTTGTACACACACATTCACCTCATAATTCAAATTTTTATCATTTTGGGGTAAGCTTTCTTTTAACCACAAAATGGGAGCTATCCGATATCTATGAATAGCCATCCTCAATCTCTGATTTTCAAAAATAGTCTAGTGAAGTAATGCGATTCTTTTCCCACTTCAGTTTTTCTTCTGCTTGACCTCACGTGACTGTCAGTCTTAAAACAGCTGACAAGACAATTAACCAACAGACAGTCAAAAAGAAAGTAAAAGAATTTTAAAGACTTGAATTAAAAAAAAGCAACCTTTCTTGCTCACCATGCATTGCTAAGCTGCCCTAAATGCTTGCTCATAAGCTTAGCCCGGTATTGACAACATGAGGACCCGTTTCCCTCAGTCCCAGTAGGGAACTGTGTTGCCATAATGGTAATGGAGAAGCTATTATTAGAGAGCTACTTAGAAGTGACATTTAATTGCTTAGCTAAGAATTTTAAAAAAGAAAATAGAAAAATTTTGTGTGTGACCATCATAAAGACTAACATTAAACCCAAGGATAAAAGTGTTCAACGTGGTAAAAATAATATAGACCACCGAGCGGAAAGGAATATCAAGTGGAAGAACCCCAGACTTCAGGGCTCTCTTCTTTTCTCCTCCCTTCACATTTAGGTGATTTTATCTAGTTCCATGGTTTTATATTCCATCTATATGAAGGTGATTCCTAAATTTAAATCTCTAGCCTAATCCACTTGCCCTGAACTTTAGACTTGTTTAGCATTCTGTTTTCTCAGCATCTCCATTTTTATGTGTAATACGAATCTTAGAATTAATATGGCCAAAAGAGACAATCTTTCCAAAACTGCCTCTTCCCCAGATTCCCCAATTTCAGTCAAGTATGCCACATCCCATGGCTGATTAGGCAAATACCCAGGAGTTATCCTTGATTTCTCTTTTTTACATACAGTCTATAAGGATATCCTAAGAACTGTACTGCCAACTTAGATCTCAAAGCTATCATGATTCCATCTCCACTGCTACCATCCCAGTCTGCTGCAACAGAATCTTTCTCCTTTGACACCTTCTCTGCCTGTCAAACTAGTACCTATTTTCTACCCTGCTTCCTTATAGTCCACTGCCCACAAAAACATAGTGATAGTTTCCACTACAAAGTAAGTTACATGAATTTGCTAACTGAGGGATAATTATATCAACTAGCAAGTGACTTTTGGTGTGATGGTTAATTTTATGTGTCAACTCGAATAGGCTATGGTGTCTAATTACTTGGTCAAACACTAGTCTAGGTGTTATTAAGAAGCACTGACATGTGATTAAATCAGTTGGCCTTAAGTAAAGCAGATTATTTACCATAAAGTAAAGCAGATTAAACCCATTGTCATCGGGTCAATTCCGACTCATAGTAACCCTATAGGACAAAGTAGAACTGCCCCATAGGGTCTCCAAGGAGCACCTGGTGGATTCAAACTGCCAACGTTTTGGTTAACAGATTGCATACTATAAAGTAGGTAGGTCTCATCCAATCATTTTTAAGGCCTTAAGAGCAAAAAGAGATGTTTACTAAGGGAAGATTCTGTCTTCAGACTATAAATTGACATCTTGCCACCACCTGACCTACCCCCACCACTTCCCCACCACCTGACCTACCAATTTTGGGACATGAGACTACTGAAATTTCCAAGCTGTTGCCTGACCTACAGATTTTGAATTTGCCAGCCCCCATAATTACATGAGCTAATTCCTCAAAATAAATTAACCTCTCTTGCTCTCTTGCTTTCTTTAAATAGATATAGATATATGTTTCCTTAGAGAACCCTGATTAAGATATTTGGTAATCTAGGAACATACCTCAATTGTTGACCTATAACAGATAGTCAAACTAGTGAACTGAATAGAGCAGAATGCAAGAATGTACTTCACTTAAAATAAATGTAATATAAAAAAGCACAAAGTTCCTTTGTTTTTCTCCTAAGCCAGTGGATGTCTCTACCATCATGTTCTCCTTTTTCTGTATGTGTCCCACCTTCCTGAACGGCTCTCGCCATTCAGGCTGTGGCCTATGGCTGATAAATGATACTTGCGAAATATTAAGCTGTTGCTGGAGACCTGACTGAGCCCACGGAGCATCCGATAGATTTAGAAGAGCACCTGGATTCATTCACTTTGGCCAGGTTCAGCGTCCTCTGCCTCTCCTGACCTCTGCTTTACCTCTATCTCTCCTCCATTGAAGAATTATGTAATCCACACAATTTACTGTTGTTTTATATATATATATATATGGAGTAGGTTCAACTAATAATATTTCAGAGAAATTAGAATCCTAAGGGACAGACTTCAAAAGATTACTGGAAATATTTATCAGGGATCTAAGCCTTGTCAAGTCTGGGTTTTTTAGAGCCAGTTGAAAGAAATCTATGAAGATACACAATATGAAGAATGTCTCTATGCCATGGTTCTCAAATTTTAGTGTGCTTTAGAACTATTTGTAGCCTTATTAAAATAGAAATTGCTGGGTGCTCAGAAATCATAATTTGAGAACTTCTAGTCTAGCAGAACCCTGCTGGCATAGTGGTTAAGAGCTGGGGCTGCTAAACAAAATGTTGGCAGTTAAAATCCACCAGCGGCTCCTTGGAAACTCTGTGGGGCAGTTCTACTCTGTCCTAGAGGGTCACCGTGAGTCAGAATCAACTCAATGGCAACAGGTTTGGTTTGTTCAGTTGTTTGTTTTAGTTCCAGTCTACAGGAGCTTTGGTGGTGCAGTGGTTAAGGCACTCACCTGCTACCCAAAAAGTCACCAGCCACTTTGCAGGAGAAGGATGTGGCAGTCTGCTTCAATGAAGATTTACAGCTTTGGAAACCCTATGGGGAAGTTTTACCTGATTCGATGGCAGTGGGTTTGGTTGGTTCTAGTCTACACACTGGAAAGTAGTTGGAAGTGAAGTGGATTGTTATTGGCTTTACCTGAACTTATTCTTATCCATCAGAGCCTTCCTACAGAGAGTTTGATTTGTGTCATAATTATAGCCCTTCTGCCCCACAGGAAACTCAAGACCATTCTTGGCAACTCTGGACACTGAGAGGAGGTAAATGAAATGATGAAAAACCCTGAAAAAAGGAGAACATTTGTTCTTGCCTTCAAAGGCAGCCTATCAGATTCACAGGACAAGCTACATCAGTCAACTTCAGCAATGATTCTTGGGCCCTACCACCCAGGGATCCTGATACACTTCATCTAGGTGGGCCTGGGTATGTGCTTTAAATCTCCCCAGGTGATCTGATTGCACAGCCGTGATTAAGAACCTGTATTGTCTGATTGCTATGAGACAGAATCAGCTTGTTGGCAATAGGTTTGGTTTTCAGGTTTTTTATTGTCCAGTATGCCATGGTTTCCTATCTTTTCTAGACTTCTTTTTGGCCATATTCTTGCATCAAATTAGCTATGTGTATGTCATGTGAAATACACAAGAAGTCTCCATCTAAGGCCATGGTTCTGAACCAGGGGCAATTTTGCCCCTAAGACGATATTTGGCAATGACTGAAGATATGTTTGATAATCACAACTTGAAAGTGTTACTTGTATCTAGTGGGGATGCTGATAAACACTCTACAATGCATAGGACAGCCCCCACAGTAAAGAATTATCCTATCCAAAGTAAATAACACCCAGATTGAGAAACCCTGGTCTAAGCTTGGGGCATAGGGTCCTTATGATTCACCAAGAAGGGCGTGGTGTTTTTAGCAACATGTTTAAGAAAAAAAAAAGCAGTGGACTCTGATTTAAAAAAAAAAAAAGTTGCTGTTGAGTTATTTTTCCAACTCACAGTGACTCTACAGGACAGAGTAGAAATGGCCCATAGAGTTTCCAAGAAGTTCCTGGTGGATTTGAACTGCAGACCTTTTGGTTAGCAGACCACTCTTAACCACTATGTCACCAGGGTTTCCAAACTCTGATAAAAGTTACCAAAAGAAAGGTCTTTCAATTTCTTGTGGCTTGAGAGGGAAGAGAAGAAACTAAGATCAAGCCAAATAAAAGTTTGAGTCTGATCATTTAAAACAAACAAATAAATAATGATGAAAAATACCTTTTAATTATTCTGCCTGAGTTAAGACCTGAGGGTACAACATTAATATAATTTTTAAATGTTTCCCTTGGTTCCTGGCTTTCTGCAATTTTTAGACTTTATTTTCAAATTCTATTTGATGAAACAACTGTAGAGTTTAATGAGAAGGCATTATTGGTCATAAAACCTTGTAGTAAACTCTCCAGGGAAATTGGAAAAGCTCTGACATATTTGAAAAGGTCAAAACAGCTTAAATCTATTTATGGTATACTGTTTGGGATCAAAAATGTCATTGCTCAATCATTTGGTTAAGTCAATGTGTAAAGACCTGATATCAAAAACAGAAGCCTCATTTGGGCTTTACTTTATTGATGCTTGTCATTGATTCTTCCATCCCTGTTTCTCATCAAGCTGTTTCTGCTAATTATTGCTGGCACAAAATCACATCCTACATTTTCTCTCAAGATTAGATTTTTTTTTCACCCAAGTGAATGAAGAAGAAAAGCTGTATCCAAAGTCATAATGCATTTTACTACCTTTCTGGTTGTTTTTTAATTACCATTGACACTGGAAGCATTTTGTTATTCCTATTGTTTTTTACATCAATAATATTAAATGAGGAAACAAAGTCAAGATATGTCATTTGTTTAATCTAGGAACTGATTTCAGACAGATAATAGGGAAGAGTTTACATAATTTTGCCAAAGTAAGTTAGGAAGAAAATGCCTTCCATTCCATGCAAACAATACTGAATGCAATAAAGATGAAAGTACCAAGCAGCATGTGCCCTGTATACATATACCCTCTGCTGCTACTTAAAAGAGTCCTGGTCATATTGCACAATGAAATATTTCCAGAGTATGCAGTTGAGAGAGTGGGAGGAGAGAGGAAAACAAGAAATAGTTTGCTGAGTAGCTACTATGCACTCAGAGAGATATAAGGCACACTTGATGTATGTATCTTCTTTGAGAAAAAAAATACTGTGGACATCAACAAAGCAGAAAATAGGTCAAAGAAGAGCAATTAGAAACTTCCAAATCTCCCTCCATGTTGGCAGGCGGTTGACAAGGCAACATACCTGAACTTCGTAAGATCGTTCCAAACCAAACCAAACCCGTGGCCATCAAGTCGATTTCGACTCATGGCAACCCTATAGGACAGAGAAGAATGACCCCATAAAGCTTCCAAGAAGTGGCTGGTGGAATCAAGTCAAGCTCTTAACCACCATGCTACCAGGGCTTGGTAAGATCATTTAAAAAAAAAAAACAGTTTACAAATTCTAAATCACATGCCGTCTTCCCTCATGATCATTACATGAGCTAAGCAGGAAAGCCATCGCTATTCTCCTAGGGATGAGGAGCCTCAAGCCCACTGATATTAAGCAGTAGTCTCAGAATCAGTCATCTGGTAAGTGGCAGAACCTGGACACAGAAAGGGTCTTCTTTCTACCACTCCACGCTGCCTTCACAAATACTGTTCTGGCCTGAATTAAGATAGCCATATTTTGTGGAAAAAATTTTTAAATGATTCCGTAAATTCTTAATAACTCCTCCTGAGATGAAACCAGAGAAAAATTGTGTTATTAACAATAATAATGTGATAGTAACCAAATATGTTGCACATTTAAAGAAAAGTGTGGCATAAACCATATTTATGCTGGAGCATGGCTCAACATTACCTGACTTACAGGAGTTTCTACTCCATCTCCTGCCAAACTGCACTCATCCCTTCCCATTTCTCTACATCGTTCTTCTATTCTGAAGCACTGGTTTTGTTTTGTTTTTTCTGTTTGTTTGTTTTATTGTTCTGTCTTTTGTTTTTTCTCTCCCTCTGCTCTTCTCGCAGGAGTCCCTGGGTGGTGTAAGTAATTAAGCATTAGGCTACCAGCAGAAAGGTTGGCTTTTCGAACTCGCTCAGAAGATAGGCCTAGTGATTTGCTTCTGAAAGGTCACAGCCTTGAAAACCCTGTGGAGCAATCCCTTGAAAACCCTATAAAGCAGTTCTGTTCTGCACACATAGGGTCTTCCTAAGTAGGAATCGGCTCCACTGCAAATAACAATGATATCCTCACTGTACTCTTTTTCTTTTGTCACTGTTAGGTGATGAGGATGAGAGTATGAATTGGTATAATATCTTCATTTGGGGAGGCAGAGATTTCTCAGTATGTGTAGAGGCCTTAAAATGGTGCAGAAATCCACTTCTAACAATGTATCCTAAGAGAGTGATTATGTTGTTGTTGTTAAGTGCCATCGAGTCAGTTCTGACAACAGAACAAAACACTGCCCAGTCCTGTGCCATGCTTGTGATCGCTATTATGCTTGAGTCCATGGTTGCAGCCACTGTGTCAATCCACCTCATTGAGGGTCTTCTTCTTTTTTGATGACCCTCTACCAAGTGTGATGTCCTTCTCCAGGAACTGGTCCCTCCTGATAAGATGTCTAAAGTATGTGAGACAAGTCTCACCATCCTCGCTTCCAAGAAGCGTTCTGGTTGTACTTCCAGATTGTTCATTCTTTTGGCAGTGCGTCGCATAGTCAACGTATTTTGCCAACACCATAACTCAAACGCATCAATTCTTCTTTGGTCTTACTTACTCACTGTCCATGCATATGAAGCAACTAAAAACACCATGGCTTGGGTCAGGTGCACCTTAGTCCTTAAAGTGATATCTTTGCTTTTTAACACTTTAAAGAGATCTTTTGTAGCAGATTTGCCCAATGCAATGCCTTTTGATTTCTTGACTGCTGCTTCCATGGGTGTTGATTACGAATCCAAGTAAAATGAGATACTTGACAACTTCAATCTTTTCTTCATTTATCATGATGTTGCTTATTAGTCCAGTTGTGAGGATTTTGGTTTTCCTTATGCTGAGGTGTAATCCATACTGAAGGCTGTATTTGGAGAAAAGAGGGTGATAGTAACAAGGTATAAAATTTACCTTTACCTGTTGCTGCGGAGCCAATTCCGCCTCACAGCAACTCTATAGGACAGGGTAGAACTGCCCTCATAGAATTTCCTATGCTATAATCTTTACAGAAGCAGTCTGCCATGTCTTTCTCCTGAGGAGCAACTGGTGGGCTCGAACCACCAACCTTCCAGTTAACAACTAAGCACTTAACCACTGTGCTACCAAGGCTCTTTGGGATACCAAAACAGGACTCTTTCTGTGTCAGCTCCACAGAAGCCCAAAGATAAGCAGGTGCCCCCCACTCTTGCATTCCAAAGATTGGGGCTGATCTACCCAAGAGGGTATGGCAAAAGGGTTGTAGGAGAATTGGTTTTGTGATCTGTCTTGGTCATCTAGTGCTGCTATAACAAAAATACTACAAGTAATTGGCTTTAAGAAAGAGAAATTTATTTTCTCACAGTCTAGTAGGTTAGAAGTCCAAATTCGGGGCATCAACACTGGGGAGAGGATTTCTCTCTGTGTCAGCTCTGGAGAAAGGTCCTTCTCACCAATCTTCCTCTAGACTAGGAGCTCCTCTGCACAGGGACCCCAGGTCCAAAGGACACTCTCTTCTCCTGGCACTGCTTTCTTGGTGGTATGAGGCCCCCCTGTCTCTCTGCTTGCTTCTCTCTCAAGAGATTGCCTCAAGGCACAATCCAATCTTGTAGACTGAGCCCTGCCTCACTAACAGGACGGCTGCCCACCCTCCCTTATTAACATTATAGAGGCAGGATTTATAACATATAGGAAAATCACATGATACTGGGAATCAAGGACCAGCAAATTGATACATTTTTGGGGGGACATAATTCAATCCATGACATGATCCTTACCTTACCATTCATTTCTAGCTGCAAAATAGACTAGAAAGGTTGAGAGTATAGACAGGGACTGGCAAAAGAATTTACCAGAAATGAGTTGCCAGTGGGTTGTGGCCTCCCCCAACCCCCGCGTTTGTGGAGGGAGGGGGTAGGGCATTCTTCTCGCTTCCTGACAAGTATCAGGGGTGACTAAGAGACCATTTAGAAAGCTTCAGTGGGTCAGGTGATGGGGCAGAGCACACTGTTTTCCTAAAATAATATTTCTAAGGGGAGCAGTGGAGGGGGGCAGGGCAGATGGAGTGTATGATGAGGAGGAATAGAGGAAAAATCCACCAGCCCCTCTTCCTTCCTGTCAGCCTGGAACAAGCTGCAAGCTAATGTATAATTTCTCATTATTACACTATCCTAGGAGCCCTGGTGGCTCAGTGGTTAAGGTGCTCAACTGCTGACCGAAAGTTCAGTGGTTTGAAACCACCGGTAACTCTGAGGGAAAAAGATGTGGCAGTCTGCTTTCATAGAGATTTACAGCCTTGGAAACCGTATGGGGTCGTTATGAGTCATAATCAACTTGATGACCGTGGGTGGATACACTATTCTGGACATATTTTTTAAAAAGAGGGCTCTGTTATTTTATCATAAATGACTGGGGGACTTTTTGTTATCTGAAAGCAAAATGATAACCTACAGGGGCTGCTCCAGGTTTCAACTGGTAGGAATTTAAATTTTCTTTATTATCCTCTCCTGTGTTTCTACATATCAGTTATCTGTTTTAAGTTCCTCTCCCCTAATTTAGTAGTCTCAGAGGTAACCTATTTGACAGCAGTTTCTCCCATCTGGAAGCTCCTCTCCTACTAGAGTGTCAATTATGTACTTATAACCTTAAGTAACTGGAGACCTAATTTAAACACTACAGAAATGATTTAGCTCACACTCAAAGTTTAAAAGAAGGGTAACTTCAGGTTTACTTAATCCTGTGGCACTCAGGCTGCACCATACTCTCTATATTGGTTGGCTTCATCCTCATAGTGGCTGAATAACAGTGACAGTTCTAGATCCCACAATCACACATCTTTTCATACCATTGAAACTTCTTCCCAAGAAGCCCTCCAGCCCGCTTCTTTCATTGGCCTGAATTGGGTCACATGCCCATTCATAAACTAAGCACCATTTCCGAAGCCGTGCCATAAATGACTTAGTCCTGGGTTCCTAAACTAACTAGCCTTTCTGTCAAAAGTGAATACGATTAGAATTCACATTAAATCGAGCAGGCCCTTCCCTGGTGCTCAGAATGTATTTATTCATGTAGACTGTGTTGGGAAGATGTGAACACACAGAGGAGAATCAAAGAACAGGAAAGAGAAATAGGGTTCTTGGTAGATAACAAAAAATGTTCTCCAGCTCATTATTTTCCTTAACCGAAGAAAAAAATTGAACAATTCATAGGATATTCTACATCCCAAGGTAAAGAATGCATTCAAGCCTGTTGTTTCTAAAGTTCCTTGTGCTCCCTGGAGAAGGGAGTGTATGTCATTTAATAACATGTTTTGAGAGAATCTGGTTTGAACATATGTAACATGCAATATTAATTGTTCCTTTCATTCTCAGAAAACATCTTAGCAGTTTACCATTACAGGGGGAAAAAAAAACAGTGAAAAGTAAGGCCAAACTATAAATTGTTTTAAAACCCTAGCAGACAAACCATTAGTTTCAAACCATTGTTTTAAAGGCAAATTACAGTTTAAATACATGCAATGCAGGTTTTTGGTTGCGTGTCCATTTACAAAAATCATAAGTCATGTTTTCTGAACAAGGAGCCAAATTTCAGATAGTAAATGGCAGTTAATTTAAATACTCTGTGGCATATGTATGTGAGTGGTAGGAAATAGAGAAAGATTTTGGTACAAATACGATTTGATTCTCTTTCCTTGGAGGGGGACCAGAAAGTACCAAATAAAGGCTAAAAAGGTGGAAATCTCTTTTCTAACTCACCCATTTCATAGGTCATAAAGATACAGATATAGTCCTGTTGTTCTACACAGTCCTTTTTAGAAAGTCTAACCTACAACCTACAGCATTTCCACAACTCAGCCTGAGGGGCAACCTATTGGAAAGCATGGCATTTAACGTGGCTTCAAATATTTTATTTTATTCACATTTTTAAACAATCCAGACTAAGATTTTAAGGTGAACTCCAGCCTGACTCTTCACTACCAGCCTCCCAACACAAGCACACAGTCCATAAGATTGAAAAGTAAACGTTATAATCATCCCTGTAAGCTGCTTTTTTTTTTTAAGTTTATATTTCCACAGAGTGTTTTCCTTTTAATCTAAGCCTCCTTCACCTCACATTAAAGTGCTTGCCTTATTATACCCATGCTTGTAGTCTCCATTTTGTTAAAAAGGAAGAATCTCATAGAAATGCAAATGAGCCTATTAAATTCACATTTAGTTGATAACCCATCCTAAAAATACAAAGGGTAGAAGTGCACATATTACATTGGAAATTACTGAGCTCTCTGCATGAAGGCACTTACAAAAAATTATTAGAAGCATTATTGATAGGTTGAGCTCTCAATAAAAGAAAAGAGACTCCAATCCCTTCCCTGCTCAGAGATACTCTATCGTTTGGATTTGTCCTAGTATCTTACTTATTTTTTTAAACCTTACGACATTGATTCTTTGTCTGCCCAATAATCTACAGGCCTGACTTTAAAAACGCTTTTCACACTCTCCCATGTGAAGTGTCTGAGGTAATCTTTGTTCCAACCATATCGTAATGTAACAATAAAACACGGGTGTTATATCATGTCTGGTGGCCTTTTCCTGGAAAGGACTCAGTTTGTAGTGGGCTGGACAGATTTCAAGAAATAGCATAGTTGGTGTCTACTCCTCCTTCCTTTCAATCTGAAGCATCGATTTGACCTTAACTGAACTAGCCAAAGCCGAAATTTATCCATGTTCTATACATGGGAAAGATGCATTTATAGAAGATGACAAACTTACCTGAATGCGGTGCCACCAACTCACAGTTAAACATGTAATGGGTGTGAGACTGAGAAAAATCCTTTAACAGAAATCCTTTAAGATTTCTTCAGCCAAACAAAACAAAAACATTAATGTTCTTTGTATTTCTAAAGTCTGTGAAATTTTATTTCCAGGTTGATAATTGCCATGTTAGCGATCTCTATTTCCACTTAACAATATTTGATGAAAAAAATTCACTGGAAATGGCTAAAAAAAAAAATCAGATCTTGATAGAAACAGATAATTACGGCATTTCATTGAAACTTGAATTTTACTACTGTAGCACAAAACACTAGTTTTTTTTTTTTTAGCACAAAACAAGCTGTAAGTCGGAATCGACTTGATGGCAGCTAACAACGACAACATAAAACAACAGATATTTAGGTACGGTGTGATGCTAAGAGAGATACACAAATTGTTTAGAACACTAAAGATTACTTGACAGTGTCTGAAAAAGAAAGAAAAAGAATAAGAATTTGGGAGGAAAAATTCTGCCACTGCTTTCTTCAGAGCATTCTTCTATTCAAAAAGCATGTATGATTAAAATCACACTCCCGGGTCCTATATAACTGTTCCCAACTGAACACTCAATATTTTGGTGATAAAGGAAAAAGCTAGCCTGGTTTTTCTCTTCATTACCTCTAATATATGCCAGGTACGCAGTACCCTCACCTTTTCCGCATGTTTTATTATGTCCTAGAATGTTCCCTCCCCACCTCGAAGTCCATCCTACCAAGCTTGCAGGACACAGGTTCAGTCTTGCCTCCTCCACAAGACATTCCCCAATTCTCTCAGCCTGCACCAATCATTCTACTCTCCAAGTATGCTCATTGTATAATATTGAGAAGACACAGAAATTATACTACTTAGAGGAACTTAGTAAAATCTATGATGATCACAGTGCTAGGGAAAAAAATTAATGCAGATAAGGGGGTGTCTTAGTTTTCTAGGGGCGGCCATAACAAAATACCACATGTGGATGGCTTTCATAGTTTTGGAGCTAGAAGTCCAAATCAGGGCACTGGCTCTAGGGGAGTGTCCTTCCTTGTCTATAATCCTGGACATTCCTTGGCATTTGTTGGCTTGTGTGCCTGTGTCTATTCTGCAATTTTTATAAGACACCACTCAGGAGGGATTAGGTTTAGAACCCACCTATCCAGAATAACCTCATTAACATAACAGAAGAAAACCCCTACTTCCAAGCAGGGTTACATTTACAGGTAGAGAGGTTAAGACTTCAACACAACTTTCTGAAGGACACTATTTAATTCATAACAGGAGACAGGGAGTGCAGGGGTAAAAGTGTGAGTATATGTTACATTTTCAAATGGGGCAATGGGAAAGTGAAGCATTTGAAAAATGACTTGAAGGAGCCATTTATAAGGAATGGTATAAGGGTTCTAGGCAGAAACAGCATGCCTAGCAGATTCATAGAATAAGCAAGAAACCAGTGTAGCTGGACCAAAGAATTAAGAAAGAAAGAATGGGCAGTGGTTGTTGTTGTTCGTTGCCCTCGGGGGGGTTTCTATGAATGCAACCTTATATAAAACAGAATGAAACATTAACCAGTCCTACACACCATCCTCACAATCATTTCTACATTTTAGCCCAATGCTGCAACTATTGTGTCATTTCATCTCGTTAAGGGTTTCTCTTGTTTTCATTGGCTTTCTACATTAGCAAACATGATTTCCTTTTCTAGTGACATCCTTCTTGATGAAGCATCCAAAGTAAGCAAGTTGAAGTCTCGCCATCCTCAGTTCTAAGAAATATTGTGGTTACATTTCTTCTAAGACTTATTTGTTCATTCTTTTGGCAGTTCATGGTATATTCAATATTCTTTGCAAACACCACAGTTTAAATACATCGATTCTTCTTCTGCCTTCCTTTTTCATTGTCCAGCTTTCAGTGTATAAGAAGCAACTGAAAACATCATGACTTGAGTCAGGCGCACCTTAGTCCTCAAGGTGACATCTTTGCTTTTTAAAACTTCAAAGGTCTTTTGCAACAGATTTGCCCAATACAGGTCATTTGATTTCTTGACTGCTGCCTGCATTGATTGTTGATCCAATTAGAATAAAGTCATTGACAAATTCAGTCTCTTCTCCATTTATCATGCTGTCACAGAGGTGGTAGGTGGCAAATTGTGTAGGGCCTTGTAAGCAATTGTAATGACTTTAAACTTGACTCTGACTAGGAAAACATTAGATGATGTTGAGCATTGGTCAAGGCAATGACAGAGGAGGTGGTGAAAAGTAGCTGGATATGTATAAGTTTTGAAGAAATAGCCAATGGTGGATTGGTTGTGGGGTGTAAGAAAAAGAGAAGCATCAAGGATGATTCTCAAGGTTCAGGGGCTGAATAAGGGAGTGTTCATCAGCCTAGATGGGAAGACTATGGGAGCAACACTTGGTTTGGAAAGAGGTGTCAGGAGTTGGTTTGGAAATGTCAAGTTTAAGATGACTTTTATACATCTAAAAATTGGAATTTTGCTTCAAGCTTCATTGATAAGTGTGACTGGGCTGGCCCTGAGTAGGTGAGGAGGATCTGAATAAAAAGAAATAAAGAAGACAACCTTTACAATTAAAAGAAACATGAACAAAACAAAGATTTATTCTCTCTCTCTCTTTCATATTTAATGAAGGAATTATGAATGGATTGTGTAATCTCTGTAGAAAAAATATTGTCCATTTCTCCCCTCTGTTGGGAGCAATTGGGAACAAATTTGTTTCTATTGCTACCCCTGCTAATGACTCATCAATTTCCCCTTTCGTTTCATCTTTGCTGTGGCTCTAACTTTTCTTCTGGTGTGTATTTACTCAGGATCCATTCCTAAACAAGTCATCCATGGTCAGCCTAGTGGAGTCACTGGACACACAGCATGGTAACCTGTGTCTTGGGAGCCCCTGCAAGGTGAGTATGAGCCCGGCCAGCCTTCTGAGACTTCCCAGTAAGGGGCAGTGAACCTGACAGGCATTGACTGGGCTGGACTATCACACACTAACCTTACTGTCTATAGTCATAGAAATAGATTTGTTGGTTGTGTTTCCATCTTTCCTAGGTCACTTCTCTAGTCATTAATAGAGGAAAAAAAAAAATGATGTTAACAGCTTGCCAATATTCGGGCAGAGTGAACTGTTGCTACAGATTTTAGCTGTTATTTCCATAATTTTATCCTTGGGTTCCTTTAAAAGTTTTGGGAGAATACCAACCTGTCTCAAAGATTTATGACATCCAGCTCATTAATTTTTTTCTACGGTATTAAAAAGGTAGAACATATTCTCTAATATAGGTCATTTTAATTTGTTTCAAATAATTCACATTATAATATGTCCATAATTGTTCTTGTTTTCCCATAAAGTTATAAAATTTGCACTAAAAATTCAAAGTATTTGTGGAAAATCCATTATTTTAAGTCAAAGAATGTTAGCTGAAAACCTAGTTGTAACATCGGTCTCTATAGTCCCCGAGAAGAAACAGGATTTCTATGGCATATAGTGAAGTCTATCTATACTCGTGTTTTCTGGTTCTATACTGTATGATTAGGCATCCCAAACCCCAGATAATGTACGTCTATATAATTAGGGCCAATATCCCTCTGATTAGGGCCAACAATCAGATGGCCTCAATGCCTGGACCAAGAGGACAATGTAACAGAATGTCGTACAAATGTAGTACACTTAGTAGAGCGTATATAAGCTTCATAGTCATGCCCGATAGGGCCAAATTCCCTCTTGCCACTTGCTAACTGTGTGACTTTTGGCAAATTATTCAATCTTGTTGAATTTCAATGTCTTCATCTGTCAATTGGGCATAAATATTATAAACCTCCTAGAAAAGTTATAAGGATTAAACCAGATAAATCGTGAAAAGTGCTTGGCCTGCTGACAAATACCCACTATGTATTCAATAAATATTAACTGTTGCTGTTATTACTAGAAGGGACTGCACCCTGAGATTAACTGTATCATGCCTGGTTATTAGTTTTCTAGGGTTCAGCCTGGCCAAATTACATTTTGTTATCAATAGTGGGGAAACAAATTTGATTGGTCAAATAATTGAGATACAGTATAAATGATCATATTTATGTGACTTAATTGGCTTTGATTTAAAAACGTGTTTTAACTACAGGCTGTTTATAACTAAATAATAAGCATCCTGAATGTGATATAAAAGCCAGACCTCTGGTTTTGATCTGGGTTTTTTTTTTTTTTTTTTAACTTATGGCCTCCAAAAACTCATCCTTACCCAACAAAGAAATAAATTAGACCTTTTTTATTTGGAAGTGTAATATGGCTATGCCAGCCAGAAAATAATCATGAACAAGTAAGGACTATAAAATCTGAGCAAAAAAAACTATTTAAATAGAGTACTTGATCTCCAATTAATAAAAACCTAGAGCCATGTGGAAGGTGGTACATACTTGCAAAATTCAAACATACTTAGAAATTGAATATGCATTTTCATCTAATAACAGCCTCAATGTTCCCTGATTCTCCTCGTGCCTCTCTAACCATTCCACCTCCAGGTCTTTAATGCCTTCTCTTGAGATTTTTAATGTTCAAACATGGTTGTTTTCTAGAGTCCAGTCTTTGATTGCTTTAAATTTGCTCTACCCAGTCATCCTGGGAGATGTCATCATAAATATCATAGCTTTAAAGGCCATCCATATAGTTATCATTCATAAATTAAGATCTAAACCATTTCTCACCTGTAATACTACAACAGACTTCTAGTCTTGAGCACCTTCCTGCCTTTATCATCAATTCTGATGCATGAATGACCTTGTTGTTGTTGTTAGCTGCCATTAGTCAGTCCCTGACTTGTAGTGATCCCAGGCACAATGGGATCAGACTGTTGTGATCCATAGGGTTTTCACTGGCTGATATTTAGGAGATTTCCATTCCTTTCTTCCTAGTCTGTCTTACTCTGGGAGCTACACTGAGACCTTAATTACATGTAAGTCTAATTATGTCACTCCATTGCTTATTGATATTGCCAATGTTAGATAGTCTAGTAGTTGTGGTTTTAAAGAAAAAAAAAAAGTATTGGAAAAATTCCCAAACATGCATCAAGTAGAGAAAATAATATGGCAAACCTTCACGTTATCATTACCCCAATTCAAAAATTATTATCATACTTGCTTTATTTACCCTTTTTTCACTTGTTCTTATTATACAATATGTACTTCTAAAAAAGACAAAACTCTTTTCTCATATGTTTGATCTTTTGGTGTTATTTTATCAAATGTGTGTACGTGTGGATTAATCAAGTGGGTCTAGCTGAAACGATATGATCACTGTATTTGAAATCAAGTCTTCCCATCTTTTATAAAAATAAAATCAAACACAGTCATAAATATTCTCTTTATCTGGTCTCTATGTAAATGTATGATATTCTCATCTCTTAACACTCTTTTTTACCTATTATATATTGCACCTCTAATTACTCGCTATTTACTATTTTTCTTCCACCTATGAACCTTCACAAAAGCTTGCTTTGCCTGAACCAACTGTATTCTCTGTTGTCCATCTGGCAAATTCTTACCAACCTTTCAAGCTATGCCTTTATTATAACACATCACACCATGTTATATAGTGGGTAGACATCAGTCAAAAGTCCACAAGGTTTATACCTTGTTAAAAAATAAAAACAAACAGTATGCTTTATTATATCTTATGATAAATAAATGCAGTCATTAAGGCATGTCACCAGACGCTGAACTTGTGAAGGGCAGGAGCCATGTTGTTCTTTTACCTTTGATTTTTTGAGGACTAGTACATTTCCTGATACATGGTTAATACTCAGTAGATATTAAGAGAATATAGACTCTTAATTGAGACGAACTCTTTAAGTAAATTGCTATGAAATAGGCATGTAAGTAGAAGGAAGATTATTCATTTACAATTGGCTTACCCTGCTCCTATATTTTAATAATGTTATACATGTTATACATAATCAAATATATGAAACAAGGGTACAAATTGGATAGAAAAATTGTAAGAAGTGAGACAGGTGGATTCAGTTTTCACATAGATGCGTTTTATTCATAATCTTATTCACCAACTTATTCCTTGTAAATATGTTGGCTATCATGTAGACGTACTTGAAATGCCTTACAGATATTGTCACTTACTTAAAACCTTAGAATTTTCTTACAGGTGTGGGAGTGAATGCTATTTTTAGTGAAGACACTGAGTCTTTTTGAGGGTAATTGACTTGTCCAGTCATTACTGTCAGTGGTAGGCTAACATTCAAGCAGTTCTCTTGATTCTCCTTTGGTATTTTATTTGTTAAGCAATGCAGTCTCACACTTATTGCTGGAAAAATTGAAATACACAGTAATTAAGTGATTTACTCCAGGTCAGAGCAGAAGACCATGAGACTGGCATGTAAACTTGAGGGGTCTGATGTGAGTGCTTCTCTATAAGCACCAACTGTTGTGTAAGTCAATAATCACAGACAAAATCACTTCCATATTAACCATGGTATGGTTTTCAAATGGAGCAGCAGCAAGCAACTTCTTTATAAGAAAAATATCTAATACTCATTAGCAAGCTCTGTCAAAACCTTTTAAAAGTTGTATTTTTCTGCTGTAAATTATCTTCCCATATGTGAAACAATACCAATAGAAAGAAGGATTTCAAAACTAATTCACGTAGCCAGCATGCCCCTGCCCAAAGATAAATAGAAGAACAACAGGAAATGGAAGAGAGCAGTTTCCTTCCTCCTAAAATTACACACAATGAAAACCAATAGGTCGACTCCAGTTTTAGAGATTTTAAGTCCAAGACTCATATACAGCTTTATGTAAATCCTAAGAGCTAGTAATCCTGGGGCTAGGTTTAAAGGGCCAGCCTGTTTAATGCAGAAAAGCCATATAGGAGTGAACCGCTTATCAGCATATTTTGTGTCATCATCTACTACCAAGAACAGGACGCTCATTAATCTTTGGAGAATAGTACAATCAAGGGCACATTAGTCAGTAAGCAAAGCATGCATGTGTTTACAGTAATTTTGTTTGTTTGTTTTTTGTTTTTTATACCTTGCTTACTGTAAACACATGCATACTGTAAGCAAGATATACGCAGGCTTAATTGTGTTTACTTACTAATCTACAGTGCAGAATTTCACATGGGTTTCACCATAGTTTTGGTATAAAGAAAACCAGGTGGAATTGTGCAGTACAGATTAGCAAGAAAGCACAAGTAAGCCTGTGCATACCTTGGTTATTGGGTAACCCATCCCTGAGCACAATACTTGCTGGGGCCATCAAGAGTTCTGGTCTCAGAGTTATCTTTTTGCTAGAGTTAGGATCAGCAAGGTTAGTAATAAATAAACATGACTCTCATTCCTATACCTAAGCTTCAGTGTAAGAGCACCCCAATCTCCCCACCTCCCTTTTCCTTGTTATACTACATATTCTCTTGCTCCTCCAACTATCAATCCCACTTTCAGCTCTTTCCACCACTTTATCTGTAGAGTTTTCTTCCATTCCTACAGCAGAGTTTCCATCAAACTTTCTGAATAATTTTTCTACCTTGTGTATGTATCTGAAACTCCCTTCTGCACCCATTCTTGGCCTTTTCAAATCCACCTGGACTCCCAGAACTATACTCAGGATTGTGTCATAACTCAGGTCTACTCAACATTTTCTGAAACACCCAAAACTCTGGTTACAGCATCTTACTCTCACCTCAACTAATTTTAGATCTCAGGGAGATATCCAGGGCTTTGATCCAGGACACCGATCCTTCCATTGTGAGACCCTTTTCTTTCTTCTTCTTCTCTATTCAGAATGAACCCTAAGGTAAATCATTTGAGTGATGCCACACTGCTACTAATTTCATTAAATCTATAATCCTTTTTTTCCCTTCATTTCCCTACCTGGTAAAACTCTAACCTTGGATTGGTATAAGAGCCCTTTCTGCTCTTGTACTCAAGAGAGTGAGCACTTCTGCAGAAAAATCATGCAAAAAGCAGATTTCTGCCACCACAAACTCAGTAAGATTATTTTCCTTTCTCACCGCCTTCAGTCATTACTCCAAACATCTCCCATTTTCATTAAGTGTCATACTCAACTCTTATTCCATTCATTTTCAAAAGACCATCTTTCATTCTGTGGGAGAAAAAAGGAAACAAGAAAATAAAATAAATAAAGGCATCTTTTATGATCGCCGTTCAATTACTGTTATTATCTGTCATCTCCATAGTCACAACCACCCTTATTAGCTTTCTTCTAGTCACTGAGGCAAAAGCCTTCATACTATTCAAGGCCAACTCTTTGCCTTGAATAACCCCCGTCCTGTCTTTTCATTAATTTTTGCCTCTAGATCCTAATTTCTGACTTTTTTATCCTTGCTGGCTCTTTCAGCCTAAAAACATGCCCAAGCCCCTCCCAATCTAAAAGGGGCTTCTCTTGGCACTGCCAACCTCTCGCCTTCCTAAACACTCAAGCTTCACAAAGGGATGGTGTTATGGATCAAATTGTGTCCCCAGAAAGAAATGTTGAAATCCTAATCCTAATCCCTGTACCTGTGAATGTGATCTTGTTTAGAGAAATAGGATCTTTCTTTGAAAATATTATCAGCTAAGTCACACTGGGGTTGGTGGGTTATAGTCCTAATCCCTTTTCAGTGATGTAACAGACATGGAAAGAGAGACACACGGGGGAAGACACCATGTGGAGATACAAGCCAAGGAATGCCAAGAGATGCCTAGGGCTACCAGAAGCTGAAAGAGGCCAGAAAGGGTCTTCCCCTAGAGTGGAGAGAGAGAGAGAGCAGGGTCTTACCAATACCTGAATTCAGACTTCTAGCCTCTAGAACTCTGACAAAATAAAATAAATTTCTGTTCTTTAAAACCACCCACTTTGTGGTATTTTGTTTTGGCAGCTCTAGGAAATATATATAAATATATCCTGGGTATGCCCATTAAATGTTGGTTTTTCCAGAGCACCTTCTCTTTTCCTAGCCTCCATTTTCTCTCTGGACAATGGGAACCACTCTCATAGTTTTAAGCACATTGTATACTGTTGCCTTCTAAAACCTGTCTTTTCACTACAGACATCTTCTAAATATCAGACTTAGATATTCAATTTTCTGCTGAACATTTATAATTAGGTATTCTTTACCTTAGCATGTTTAGAACTTAACCTACCTCTTTCCACAAGTATGTTCACCTCCACCTGAATTCTCTTTCAGGAGAGTCATCCAAACACAATAGCTAGAAACATGGGCATTATCCCTGATGTTCCTCATTCTCTCCACATCCTTTTCCAAACTATATTCATTTCATTCATTGCTAAGTCCTTCTCATATTGCTGTCTACATGTTTTGTTATCTAGACCCCTCCTCCCTATTTCAACTACCACTGCCCTAGTTCAGGCACATCACCTTCACATAGATAATTGCAATGGCCACCTAACTAGTTTCCCTGACTCCAATATGATTCTCTTCAAATCCATCTCTACACAGCTACAAAAGTGAGCAATCTGTCTAAAAAGCAGAGTGTACCATGTAACTTCCCTGATTAAAGTCCTCCAATTGCTTACAGTACAAACAAAGAAAACCTCTTAGCAAATCATAAAGGACATACAGGATGCTGGCTCCAGTCTCCCTCTTCTTCCTCATTTTCCATCACTTCCTGAAAACCACTTGATGCTGAAGCAATACCAAACTTATTGCTATTTCTTACCATGCCATCCATGCCTTTTATTTCTTCTCTACCTTTGTTTCATATACACGCTACTTCTGGGAGGCCTCCTTTATCTGACTAATTTCCGGCTCTGGCATGCTTTTCTACAAATCTCTCCCTGAGCTCACCTAGCAAGTTCAACCTCTCTGCTCCCTACAAAATCTCCATCCCTGGAACTAATTCTTCAGTTGAAAAGTTTCCTGAGGGAGATTTCCCTCCCTGGGAACCTTTCCTATCTGCCAAAGAAACTTTGAGTACCATTCCTCTGATAAAGAAGGGCCTTGGAAATACCATTTACAAACATTAATTATGAAGTAGAAATAAACCCCTGAAGTAGAGCTAGTATAAATGTGTATGGATAGAAAAAAAATACATAAATTCTTTTATAAAACTACAATGGCGATTGCAGTGAGAATATTAGCTACACATAGTCTAAAGTTACATGGAAAATGAGATTATACACAGAACAAAATTACATATAGCATTTTCCCAAGGAGAGCCTGATGGATTCAAACTGCTGACTTTTTGGTTAGCAGCTTAGCACTTAGCCACTACGCCAGCAGAGCTTCCATACATAGCATTAGCTACATATAGTCTGAAGTTAAAACATTTGTTGGGAAATGAGATAATTGACAGAATAAAATTATGTGTAACATTTAATAAAATTTATCTTTCAATATAGGGGCCTAGAGTACAGAAAATGTAGGTGACCATTGTGAGTGGGGCACCTACCCACTTAGGAACTGGTATCCCAGATTTCTAATGAATGAGTTCTCTCATCTTAGCTCTACTGAGTTGAGAGGATGAAGTTTGCAATAAGGCGTGAAGATGGCTATCTACATTTAATAATATCAAAATTATAATATCAAAATGTTGCAAAGACTGAACCATTTACCTTATTATCCAAGGAGTTCATAAGTGGTTGGGCATATTTTAACTCCCATATGAACTTCTGCCCATACAGGCCAGGGTTCCTCAGGGTCATTCCCTGCTCCTGTCCTCTCTCTTCTTTGTTCCTGCTGTTTGCACTTAAAGAATAGAAAGAGAAGAGGAAACTATAAAACACAGACACCCACAAATTGCTGGGTGGATTTTTAGCTCGTTCTGTTTCTATCCAGCTAGCCAAATGGCCCTCACTCTTCCTTTTACAAGCTAGATTAAAAAAAGAAAATATTTCTGACTGATGAAAACAAAATGTAATGGCCAGCTGAGGAATAGATGGAAGGAGATGTCCAACAGCAATTCTGAACATAAATTCCAAATACTTCAAAATCAAATAATTTAGGAAGTGACTATTTTCAATTGCAAACACTCTCCAGGACTGTAAAACATATCAGCTATTTTTCACAGCATTTATAACTCTCTAAAATATCTTATTGACTTACTTGTTTATTTTGTTTCTGCCTCTCCCCACTAGAACTTAATTTCCATGGATTCATGGACCTTATCTGGTATTTTTTCACAGCTGTATCCACAATACAAATACCTAACACATATTTTTTGAGTGACTGAATGAATTCTTCATTTCCATGAAGTATTTTAGGCAGTGACTCTTAACTTCTTATAAAAGAGTCTGAGTATTAATAGTTAGAGATAATGGTAAGATCGGTTTTAGAGAGTAGACTATGTTGGTTTACATAGTTGATACTGCTGTGTATGGGTTGTAGTGCTGATTACAATAGCAGTGCTGGCGGCTTTTCCATTAGCGTCTACAATTCTTGAGGGCAGAGAGTTATTCATCTAAGTAGTTGATCTTAAATAAAAGTAAGTGGCATTAATGAACTGGGAAGCTTTCTTTCTTTTTTTTTTTTCTCTGACAAAGACCAACATAAAGTCATTGGTGAATTTGTATGTGAGTGTGTGTGTGACACATATTTTGCCCACCTCGAAATGTTTCCTAAGATCCTGTTGGTACCTACACTTAACTATACAACCATAGCACTAGGTGGTTAATGCTTGGGAGAGCAAGCAAACACATTAAAGGATAATCCAGAATGACCATGAAAATAGAGAAGCTGGACATATGCGAACATCTCGGTCAGGCCACTCATGAATTTCAAACTCCTACACTTGGAAGTCCAGGAAATTCCACTTAGTGGAATTCACTAAGAAAGTCTCTGTTTTGAAAGCCTTAAATTGCCAGCAAGGAACCTTTAGTTGGGAAGAATCTCAATTCAAAAAGGAATAGAGGCTTAGTATAAAATTTTGCACCTGGAGTCAGTGGTAAAGCCAAACTTTGCAGGATTTAAATCATGTGGTGATGCTGGAGCCAACCAGCTATGGGTCCAAGAAATTAAATTACAACACTGTGTTGGTTCTGCAATGTGATAACTAATGTAACAGCTGTTGCTTCCTCAAGACTGTTAATATGAAGATAGAATGTTTGCATTTTCTCATTTTAAATATTGATTTTTGTTCGCCTTACAAGTCAGACATACCAGACTCATTTGTTGTTTGATGTACTTGTGCACTGTTGTCAATATATCTTCTTCAATAAATCATGTGGCATTTGATTAACTCTCCCAGGTACCACACAATGAGACTGTGTGAATATCTTGTCAGCCTCTCCCACTCTCTGCCCATTAACTATATAACATTACAACAGGAAGCAAACAGCACCAGCCCTCATAGTGTCCTTCTGTTTTGGACATTCAGAGCAATTGCACCATGTGTACGAGCCTTCTTTCCACTCTGGCCAAAACAGAAAAAAACTTTTCTGAGGAACATTTCCAGTTACATAAATTAACAGATGCGTTATTTAATCTACAATGAATAAATGTTTTAATATTATAAGTTACAAAGCAACTGGGTTTTTTTGTTTGTTTTGTTTTGTTTTATCCTGTGTTCATATCAAAAACCCACTCAAGGATAAAAAAGAAAATACCGCAATTTTTTTAGATTAAAAAATATTTTTGTGTTTAACTCAGTCATCTGTAACTGCACACAATATGACTGTGGTTTATTTAAGCATTCCATGGCTGCTAATGTTTGTCTATTCAATACTACTTCCCCTCACTCTTTCTGAAAATAGAACCCATTCCCCTGGCCTTAGGGTAAGCCAATGACCCATCTTTGGTAATACAAAGACCCAGTGTCCCTGACCCTAGTAATTGTACAGGAACTGAGCATGCGATCTAAGGCTGGACAATCAGAAGATCTGGTTTAAACTTCAGGGAAGACAGCTTTTCTTTTCTATCAAGGATGATAAAAATACGCCCATTCCCAGAGCTACCAGCAACCATATTCCTCATTACATGGAGAATCCTAAGGAAATAAAGCAACCAATAAGAAACATCATGATAAACAGAGAAAGTATTGAAGTAGTGAAGGATTTTGCTTTACTTGGATCAACAATCAATACCTATGGAAGCAGCAGTCCAGAAATCAAACAACATATTGCATTGGGAAAAAAAGCTGCAAAAAAAAAAAAAAAAAAAGCTGCAAAAGACCTCTTTAAAGTGTTAAAAGCAAAAATATCACTTTGATGGCTGTCTCAGGCTGGGTTCTCTAGAGGAGCAAAATCAGTGACACAGAGAGAGAGAGAGAGAGAGAGCATGAGAGATTTATTTCAAGGAAATGGCTCACACAGTGGAGGCTGACAAATCTGTGGATCAGGCACCAGGCTAGAAGTTTGTCCTGATTCACATGATTGCAGGGGCTAACGAACCCCAAATAGGCAGATCAGACAGTAGGCTTATGGGGCTGTGGGAGCTGGCAAATTCTAAAGTCTTCAGGACAGATGGCAGGCTGTTAGCTCACATGCCAAGAATCACAAGTCAAAGGATGATAACTCAGATGTAGGATAGATAGAAGTGAGCTTTCCCAGAACATCCATATATACTTGATGCAGGCCACAGCCAGAAGGAGACTCCCCTTTCAACTGACTGGCAGCTCACATCATATGACGCAATGGAGGATGATTACACAGTACCTGCCAAACCACTCAGAATCACTGCCCAGCCAAGTTGACACAAAAACTGAACCATCACAGTCTACCCCTTGTCAGCTTGGCACCTGTATGTAAACCACCATAGTCTCTAAATAAGGACAATTATAAAGTTATACTTGCACCTAACATGATTTAAAAAAAAAAAAAAATCCATACAACTGAAAAAATACACTAGCCCCATTTAAATCTTATATTTTATAATAAGTAGTGGAATAAAGGAGGGAAGAAAACAAAAACAATTACTATATATGCATACGTGTATATATATGTATAAATAAAACAAGGAAGAAATGCTAAAAACAATTACAGTCCTCATTTCTGGGTATTTAGAAATACCTTCTTTTACCACTCATCTGTATTCCCCTTGCCCTCAGCCGGTCATGGTTCTTTACCCGGTGGGATGGCCCAAACTTTCATTTCTGAAGAGTCTGGGCCATTAGTGGCCATGTGGAATTGGGTTGCTGTAGATTGCCATTGACTTTAATCACGGGGCATGGTAGTACCAAGAGGCATCCGAAGGGATCCCCTGTATTCCAGACTGTCTTAGTTATCCAGTGCTACTGTAATAGAAATACAAGTGGCTGGCTTCCATAAACAGAAGTTTATTGTCTCACAGCCTAGAAGACTAGAAGTCTGAATTCAGGGTGACAGCTGCTGGGGAAGACTTTCTCTCTCTGTCGGTTCTGGGGCAAGGTCCTTGTCATCAGTCTTTCCCTGGTCTAGGAGCTTCCCAGTGCAGGAAGTTTGGGTCTAAAGGACGCATTCCACACCCTTTGCTTCTTTCTTGGTGGTAAGAGGGCCCTCTCCTCTCTGCTTGATTCTTTTATATCTCAAAAGCAATTGACTCAAAATACAATCTAAGCCTGTAGATTGAGTGCTGCCTCATTAACATAACAGCCTCTAATCCTCCCTCATTAATATCATAGATGTCATAGATTGAATTATGTCCCCCTAGAAACATGTGTGTATCAATTTGGCTGGGCCACGATTCCCATTATTGTGTGATTGTCCACCATTTTGTCATCTGGTGTGATTTTTCTAAGTGTTGTAAATCCTGCCTCTAAGATTTTAATGAGGGGGGATGGGTGGCAGTTGTGCTGATGAAGCAAGACTCAATCCACAGGATTGGGTTGTGTCTTGAGCTGATTTCTTTTGGGTTATAAAAGAGAGAAGCTAGCAGAGAGACGGGGGACCCTCATACCACCAGGAGCAGAATGCATCCTTTGGACCTGGGGCTCCTGCAAGGAGAAGCTCTTAGACCAGGGGGAGATGGTTGAAAGACCTTCCTCCAGAAGTATCAGAGAGGGAAAGCCTTCCCTTGTAGGTGACACCCTGATTTTGGACTTTTAGCCTACTTTACTGTGAGAAAATAAATTTCTCTTTGTTAAAGCCATCCACTTGTGGTATTTCTGTTATAGCGGCACTAGATAACTAAGACAGAATGTGATACTGAGAGAGTGGGGTGCTGCTCCAACAGATACTTAAAATGCAGAAGTGGTTTTGAAACTGCAAATGGATAGAGAAGTGGCAGTGAGAGAGAACTGGCAGCAGTAGAGAACCGGCAGCAGCAGGACCAGGAGAACAGTGCCAGACAGTGCTGGAGCCAATTCATGCAGCAAGATTGCTGAGTCCCTGTGCACAGGAGACCTTCTGGAGAAGTGGGGTGCCTCTGGGCACTTAGCGGTGGAGCTGGGCTTGCCGACCCAAAGAGCAAGAGAGCTGAGTGTGTTCTGGTCAAAATTTACAGGCAGAGTGGGATGTCTTTAGGCACTTATCAGTGGAGTTACTGAGCTTTGGAACACTTGCCCCAGCGCGGCAGACAGGGGCATGAGGCCTGAGGGGCCCAGAAGCCAAGGGACAAGGAAGCATAAGCTGAAGAGACAAGGAACACAGGAAGTCAAGATGCCTCAGTCTCAAAAGTTATGGCCATGACCTCTGCAGTTTCAAAGGGTGGAGCCATGGCCTCTGAGGTTTCTAAGGTGGAGTAGCCACTCAGCTGAACTAGAATTGTGCATCTAAAGCTGAGGGAGCAGAGTTGCTGTCCAGTGGGCCTGGAAGACAGAGCTGAAGCCCAGGGCTGAGGGGGCTCCACTCAGATTCCGGAGAGTGTGGCCAATATCTAGAGTCTGGAGGGCAGGTCCATTGTTTAAATTGTCTCAGAGAACAGAGAATTATTTTCAAAGCCTTGAGGACTAATGTAATGTGCTCTGCTGACTTGCTTGGAGCATGTTATCCCTTCTTTCCCTCCAGTTTCTCCCATTTGTAGTGGAAATGTCTAGCTTGTGCCTGTTCTGCCATTATACCTTTGGAAACAGATAAATTGTATTCTAGATTTCACAGATGAAGAGGAATTTTTGGATTTTGGACTTGGAACTAAGACTTTTGCTATGATATGATGGGGTGTATATGTTTTGCATGTTGCAAGGATGTGATTTTGGGGGCCAAAAGGTGGAATGTCATGGATTAAATTGTGTCCCCCCCAAAACGTGTGTATCAATTTGGCTGGCCCATAATTCCTAGTATTGTATAATTGTCCCCCATTTTGTCTGATGTGATTTTCCTATGTGTTGTAAATCCTTCCTCTATGATGTTAATGAGAGGGAATGGATGGCAGTTGTGTTGATGAGGCAGGACTCAAACTACAGAATTGGATTGTGTCTTGAGCAATTTTCTTTTGGGATATAAAAAAGATAAGCTAGCAGAGAGACAGGAGTAATTCATACCATCAAGAAAGCAGCACCAGGAGCAGAGCACGTCCTTTAGACCTGGGTTTCCTGCTCAGAGAAGCTCCTAGTCCCAGGGAGGATTGATGAGAAGGACATTCCTCCAGAGCCAATGAAGACAGAAAGCCTTCCCCTGGAGCTGACATCCCGAATTTGGACTTTTAGCCTACTTTACTGTGAGGAAATAAATTTCTTCTTGTTAAAGACATCCACTTGTGATAGTTCTGTTATAGCAGCACTATATAACTAAGACAATAGAGGTTAGGATTAACAACACATGGGATACTCACATCAGATCACAAAGTGGAGGACAACCACACAATACTGGGAATCACGGCCTAACCAAGTTGATACATATTTTAGGGGGACACAATTCAATCCATGACATTCCACCCTTTGGCCTCTCAGAATTCATGTCCTTGCCACATGTAAAACACGTTCACCCCATCATATATCATCCTAAAATCTTAAATCAGTTCCAAATCTAAATTCCATCCTGGGGCAAAATTCCTCTTCATCTGTGAAATCAAGAACACCACAAGTTATCTGCTCCCAAACTACAATACTGGAAGACACAAGGTAGACATTGCCATTACAAATGTGAGAAACTGGAGGGAAAGAAGGGATAAGAGGCACCAAGCAAGTCACCAGTACACATTACATTAGCTCTCAAACCTTGAAAATAATCCTGTGTTCTCTGACATCATTTAGGCAATGGCCCTGCCATCCAGACTCTGGGTGTTGGCCACACTCTCCAGATTCTGGGTGGAAACCCCTTGGACCTAGGTTTCAGCTCCATCTTCCAGGCCAACTGGAACAGCAACTCTGCTCTCTTGAATTTGAGTGACCCCATTCTCCTAGTTCATCTGACCAGAGACCCTACCTCTGCGGCCCCAACAGGCCCTGATCTTCTGCCCCTTAGGCATGGCAGCCCCAGCCACTCATATTTGGGCAGCAGATCTGGCCACATCCCACTTGCACTGATGAAAGACAGCCCCACACTCTGGAACTGAGTTGGTGAAGATCTGGATCATTGAAACCTAGAAGGCTGTGCCCCACCCTTTGAAACCCCAGAGGTGGTGACACTACCCTTTGAGACTGAGGCAGCTCTGTTTCCTGTGTTCCTTGTCTCTTCAGCTTCTGCTTCCTGGTTGGGGCCCTTGGGCCAAATCAGCATCTGCCCTGCTGGGGCAAGTGTTCCAAAGCTCGATCAATAAGTGCCTGAAAGCACCCAACTCTTCCAGTAAACCTTGGCCAGAAGGTGCTCAACTCTTTATCTCTGGGTCAGCAAGCCTAACTCAACCAATAAGTGCCCATCGGCACCCCACTCCTCAAGGAAACCTCCTGCCCAAAGGCACTCAGCTATTTCATTCCATGCGGCGACTTCCACTCTGTGTCATGCCAGTTTCCTGGTTCTACTGCCTCCATTTCTCTGCTGCTGCTTCTCACCTTCTGCATCATCTCTGGTGTTACAGCTTTCCTTAACTCTTTCTGAGTTTTCACCAGAATTGTGTTTAATGTCCATAATTCCACCAACGGTCTCTTCAAGGAAATCTAGAATTTCATTATTATGTACTTTAAAACTCTTCCAGCCTCTACCCATTCAGTTTCGAAACCACTTTCACATTTAGGTATCTGTTAGAGCAGCACCCTACTCTCCCAGTAACAAATTCTGTCTTAGTTATCTAGTGTTTCTATAAGAGAAAGAACACAAGTGAATGGCTTTCACAAGCAGAAATATATTTTCTCACAATCTAGGAGGCTAGAAGTCTGAATTTAGGCCACCAGCTCCTGTGGAAGACTTTCTGTCTGTGTCAGTTCTGGAGGAAGATCCTTGTCATCAATATTCACCTGGTCTAGGAGTTTCTCAGTGCAGGGACCCCAGGTCCAAAGGATACACTCCACTTTTGGCATTTGTTTCTTGGTGGTATAAGGTCCCTCTCCTCTCTTCTCAATTTTCTCTTTTATGTCTCAAAAGAGATCACCTTGATATAAAATCTAATTCTGTAGATCACGTACTGCCTCACGAACATAATAGTCTCTAGTTCTGCCTCAATAACATCATGGAGGTTAAAATTTACAACACATAGGATAATCACATCAAATCACAAAATGGAAGACAACCACACAATACTGGGAATCATGGTCTAACCAAGGTAGCACATATTTTGGGGGGACACAATTCAATCCATGACACAGACATACTCTTCTTTACCTCCGTTATGTAATATCAATCTGATTTTCCTTGGTAGTCAGGATTAATCACAGCACACAGTATGGTAACTCCCTCCTTTGCCCGTTAATCCAGAGGCATAAGAAGCCCAAAGTGGCCAGGTGGCATTCTTAGCTTCCAGTTCACTAAAATTAGTGTTGTGTTTCCTGGTGGGAGCATTTCTCCCTTTGGAACAAAGACCTCTAGACATGCAGAGCATAGTATAGCAGTGACAGGAAAAAAAAAACTTTGTGAGTGGGTCGCTAGGGGTAATAGTGAGTGTTATCACTCACATTTCCACCCCTTAATTCCTGGACCCATGAATCCTGGTTATGTGAGAAGCAGCACCATATATTGGATACTGGTTTAGAGCATATACAGCCTCCTGGAGAACATTGTTCCAAACCTGAAAAGCATTACCACCTAGTTAGTGCTGTAATTGCATCTTTAGAAGGCCATTATATCATTCTATCAAGCCATCTACTTCAGGATGACAGGGAAATTGGTAAGACCAGTGAATTCCATGAGCATGAGACCATTGCCCCACTTCATATGCTGCGAAGTGAATTCCTTGATCTGAGGCAATGCTATGTGGGATATCATGATGGTGGATGGTAGTTTTAGCAGAAGTATTGTGCACAGGAAAGGCAAATCCATATCCGGAGTAAGTCTCTAGCCCAGTGAGAACAAAACGCTACCCTTTCCATGATGGTAGTGGTCCAGTGTAATAAACCTGCCACCAGGTTGCTGGCTGATTGCCCTAGGAATAATGTCAAATAGGGACTCAGTGTTGGTCTCAGTGACTGGCAGATTGGGCCCTCAGCAGTAGCTGTAGACCAGTCAGCCTTGGTGAGTGGAAGTCTATATTGCTGAGTCCATGCATAACCTCCATCCCTGCCACCATGGCCATTTTGTTCATGAGCCCATTGGGTAATAACAGGGGTGGATGGGGAAAGAGGATGATTGGTTTCCACAAAATGCGACATCCTATCCAGTTGGTTGTTAAAATCCTCCTCTGCTGATATCACCCTTTGGTGAGCATTCAAATGAGAAACAAATATCTTCACTTCTTTGGCCCATTCTAAGAGGTCTATCCACATGCCTCTTCCCCATACCTCCTTGTCACCAATATTCTAATCATGTTCCTTCCAAATGCCTGACCATTCATCCAAACCATTGGCCACAGCCCATGAATCAGTATACAATCACACATTACGCCATCTCTCATTCCAAGCAAAATGAGCGACCAGATGCACTGCTGGAATTTCTGCCCACTGGGAAGATTTCACTTCACCATTGTCCTTCAGAAAGGTCACAAAAAAAGGAGCTGTAGTGTTGCTACTATCCTATTCCAAGTGGTGCCTGCATTTGTCAGAACCATCTGTAAACCAGGCATGAGTTTTCTATTCCTCAGTCAACTAATTGTAAGGAACTTCCCATGAGGCCATAGGTACAGACTGAAAGAAAGAAGGTAATGTGACAGAATTGGGAACCGTGGGCTTTTGGGCAGCTTCCTCTTGTAACTTACTCATGTCTTCAGGTCCTGCTCAAGTCTGATTTCATATATACCACTTCTATTTATTATGTGAGTGCTACTGCGCACACCTGACTTTATGACTCTGTGGGTCAAACAACACCCAGTTCATGATTGGCAGCTCAGTCCACATGGAGACTTGGTGTCCCATGGTTAAAGGTTCAGTTGTTACTAAGGCCCAGTAACAATCCAAAAGCTGTTTCACAAAAGGAGAATAAATGTCTGCAGAGGATGGCACAGCTTTACTCCAAAATTTTAAGGGTCTGTGCTGCAATTCACCAATAGGGGCCTGCCAAAGAGTCTAAACAGCATCTCTATCAGCCACTGAAACTTCATGAACAATTAGGTCAGTCTAGAGTCAATGATACTTAGTCCCTACTAGGTCGCAGTCAGAAGAATGTCATCAACTTTATGGACCAATGTGACATCTTATAGAAGGTAAATTATGACACAGGGTTGGAGAGTTGATATACCCTTGAAGTAAGACAGTGAAGATGTACTTCTGGCAAATGGCTTCTGGTGGTCCTTCAAAACCAGAATTGAGGAAAAGGCATTGGCCAGAGCAAGAGCTACATACCATGTACTAGGAGCTGTATTAATTTGCTCAAGCAGTGAAACCACATCCAGAACAGCAGCTGCAATTACAGTAACCACTTGGTTAAGTTTTTGATAGTCCACTGTTATTCTCCAAGATCCATCTGTTTTTTGTGCAGGCCAGATAGGTGAGTTGAACGAAGATGTGGTAGGAATCATCATCCCTGCATCCCTGAAGTCCTTGAAGGTGAAGGTAATCTCTGTAATCCCTCCAGGAATGCAGTATTGCTTTTGGCTTACTGTTTTCTAGGTAGAGGCTGTTCTAATGGCTTCCACTTGACTTTCTTACCATGATAGCCCTTACTCTACATGTCAGGGATCCAGTGTGGGAGGTTTTACCAATTGTTGAGTATATCTATTCCAGTTAAGCTTTCTATAACTGGGAAAATCACTATAGGATGGGTTCAGGGAGATGGAACTGAACTAATAACCAGAGTTCCATATGTCCCTACTCTGATTGGTGGGACACAGTGATATTTTGGGCATCCTGAGATTAGTGTCAGTTCAAAGCCAGTGTCCAGTAATTCCCAAAAAGTTTGGTTATTCTCTTTTCCCCGCTGAACAGTCACTCTCTTAAAAGGCCATAGATCCCTTTGAGGGAGGCTAGGAGAAAGATTAACAGTATAAGGGGGAGGCTAGGAGAAAGATTAACAGTATAAACTTTTAGCACTGCAGTGAGGTCCTTCTTCAAGGGGACTTGGCCACTCCTTCATTTAAGTGATTGTGGGTCTGTAAACTCACTCAAGTTTGGGAATTGATTGAAGGGCCGTGACTCTGTATTCTGGCAATTCAAGTAAGACTTCCATTCACTTGACCTAAAATTCTTGTGCTTGTACAAATCAAGTAAATATTTAGTATGTTTTCCACCTACTTCACTTTTAGGGTCATCATGACTAACTAGCCAATGCCATAAGTCCATATGTGTCAGACTATTCTGATTATTCCCCCATGTGTCTGTCAGTTTGTTGTACTGTGGGGGCTTGTGTGCTGCTATGATGTTGGAAGCTATGCCACCGGTATTCAGATACCAGCAGGGTCACCCATGGAGGACAGGTTTCAGCTGAGCTTCCAGACTAAGACAGACTAGGAAGAAGGACCCGGCAGTTTACTTCTGAAAAGCATTAGCCAGAGAAAACCTTATGAATAGCAGCAGAACATTGTCTGATATAGTGCTGGAAGATGAGCCCCCCAGGTTGGAAGGCACTCAAAAGATGACTGGGGAAGAGCTGCCTCCTCAAAGTAGAGTTGACCTTAACGATGTGGATGGAGTAAAGTTTTCGGGACCTTCATTTGCTGATGTGGCACGACTCAAAATGAGAAGAAACAGCTGCAAACATGCATTAATAATTAGAACCTGGAATGTTCAAAGTATGAATCTAGGAAAATTGGAAATCATCAAAAATGAAATGGACTGCATAAACATCGATATCCTAGGCATTAGTGAGCAGAAATGGACTGGTATTGGCCATTTTGAATCAGAAAATCATATAGTCTACTATGCTGGAAATGACAACTCGAAGAAGAATGGTGTTACATTCATCGTCAAAAAGAACGTTTCAAGATCTATCCTGAAGTACAATGCTATCAGTGATAGGATAACATCCATACGCCTAAAAGGAAGACCAGTTAATACGACTATTATTCAAATTTACGCACCAGCCACTAGGGCCAAAGATGAAGAAATAGAAGATTTTTATAAACTGCTGCAGTCTGAAATTGATCAAACACATAATCAAGATGCATTGATAATTACTGGTGATTTTAATGCGAAAGTTGGAAACAAAGAAGAAGGATCAGTAGTTGGAAAATATGGCCTTGGTGACAGAAACAATGCCAAAGATTGAATGATAGAATTTTGCAAGACCAGCGACTTCGTCATTGCAAATACCTTCTTTCACCAACATAAACAGCAACTATACACATGGACCTAGCCAGGTGGAACACACAGAAATCAAATTGACTACATCTGTGGAAAGAAACTATGGAAATGCTCAATATCATCAGTCAGAACAAGGCCAGGGGCCAACTGTGGAACAGACCATCAATTGCTCATATGCAAGTTCAAGCTGAAACTGAAGAAAATCAGAGCAAGTCCACGAGAGCCAAAATATGAGCTTGAGTATATCCCACCTGAATTTAGAGACCATCTCAAGAATAGATTTGACGCACTGAACACTAGTGACCGAAGACCAGACGAGTTGTGGAATGATATCAAGGACATCATCCATGAAGAAAGCAAGAGGTCACTGAAAAGACAGGAAAGAAGGAAAAGACCAAGGTGGATGTCAGAGGAGACTCTGAAACTTGCTCTTGAGCAACAAGCAGTTAAAGCAAAAGGAAGAATTGATAAAGTAAAAGAACTGAACAGAAGATTTCAAAGGGCCTCTCGAGAAGACAAAATAAAGTATTATAATGACATGTGCAAACAGCTGGAGATGGAAAACCAAAGGGGAAGAACATGCTCGGTGTTTCTCAAGCTGAAACAACTGAAGAAAAAATTCAAGCCTTGAGTTGCAATAGTGAAGGATTCCATGGGGAAAATATTAAATGATGCAGGAAGCATCAAAAGAAGATGGAAGGAATACACAGAGTCATTATACCAAAAAGAATTAGTCGATATTCAACCATTTCAAGAGGTGGCATATGATCAGGAATCGATGGTACTGAAGGAAGAAGTCCAAGCTGCTCTGAAGGCATTGGCGAAAAACAAGGCTCCAGGAATTGATGGAATATCAATTGAGATGTTTCAACAAACAGATGCAGCGCTGGAGGTGCTCACTCTTCTATGCCAAGAAATACGGAAGACAGCTTCCTGGCCAACTGACTGGAAGAGATCTATATTTATGCCTATTCCCAAGAAAGGTGATCCAACCGAACGTGGAAATTACAGAACAATTTCATTAATATCACACACGAGCAAAATTCTGCTGAAGATCATTCAAAAATGGCTGCAGCAGTAAGTATATCGACAGGGAACAGCCAGAAATTCAGGCCAGTTTCAGAAGAGGATGTGGAACCAGGGATATCATTGCTGACGTCAGATGGATCCTGGCTCAAAGCAGAGAATACCAGAAGGATGTTTACCTGTGTTTTATTGACTATGCAAAGGCATTTGACTGTGTAGATCATAATAAACTATGGATAACACTGAGAAGAATGGGAATTCCAGAACACTTAATTGTGCTCATGAGGAACCTTTACATAGATCAAGAGGCAGTTCTTTGGACAGAACAAGGGGATACTGATTGGTTTAAAGTCAGGAAAGGTATGCGTCAGGGTTGTATTCTTTCACCATACCTATTTAATCTGTATGCTGAACAAATAATACAAGAAGCTGGGCTATATGAAGAACAGGGCATCAACATTGGAGGAAGACTCATTAACAACCTGCGTATGCAGATGACACAACCTTGCTTGCTGTAAGTGAAGAGGACTTGAAGCACTTACTAATGACGATCAACGACCACAGCCTTCAGTATGGATTACACCTCAACATTAAGAAAACAAAAACGCTCACAACTGGACCAATGAGCAACATCATGATAAATGGAGAAAAGACTGAAGTGGTCCAGGATTTCATCTTACTTGGATCCGCAATCAACAGCCATGGAAGCAGCAGTCAAGAAATCAAAAGATGCATTGCATTGGGAAAATCTGCTGAAAAGGACCTCTTCAAAGTGTTGAAGAGCAAAGATGTCACCCTGAAGACTAAGGTGCGCCTGACCCAAGCCATGGTATTTTCAGTCACATCATATGCATGTGAAAGCTGGACAATGAATAAGGAAGACCAAAGAAGAGTTGACGCCTTTGAATTGTGGTGTTGGAGAAAAATATTGAATACACATGGACTGCCAAAAGAACCAACAAATCTGTCTTAGAAGAAGTACAGCCAGAATGTTCCTTAGAAGCAAGGATGGGGAGACTGTGTCTTACATACTTTGGACATGTTGTCAGGAGGGATCATTCCCTGGAAAAGGACATCATGCTTGGCAGAGTACAGGGTCAGTCGAAAAGAGGAAGACCCTCAATGAGGTGGATTGACACAGTGGCTGCAACAATGAGGTCAAGCATAACGATTGTAAGGATGGCACAGGACCGGGCAGTGTTTCGTTCTGTTGTGCATAGGGTCACTATGAGTTGGAATCGACTCGATGGCACCTAACAACAACAACAACAATTCTGATTATTGCTTTGATTCTGCTGTCCATAACAGCAACAACACCCACCTTGTCTTTGTGGATTAAGTGCAGCCACTTGTCACGTACCACCATGGGGTCCAATCAGCCCCATTGTATTCAGTAGTTTTAATTCAGTTAGGGCCATTCCCCCTGTCAAATCTGACTTATATAAATTAGCAATCACTGCAGTCTTCATGAATGCTGGGGCTCTCTTCACAAATTTGTTCCTCATTGTTGTAGTATAAGGTGTGTCCTCTGGAAACTCTATGAGTGGGTCTGTGAGTCCAACCTGATAAAGCCACTGTAACATGCCAATTTCCCCAAGTCTTTGGACACCTTCTTCTATAATATACCAAAGCAGGTCTGATACTTCAACTTGATTTAGTGTAGGCCACCACATAATCCATGCTTCAGTGAACCAAACAAATAAACTATTAGATTCTTTCCTAACCTCTTAAGTTGAAACATTGGACAAAGAATCTGTGCTTAGCAGGCCCATATCAATAAACTCAGGCTGATCCAACTTTATTTTCCTTGCACCATTATCCCACATCCTTAATAACCATTCCCACAGGTTTCTGTTTGTATGTATTAGAAAAATGAAGCAGCTGTTTTGGAGTATAACATACCTCCTCCTGGGGCACACTTGGTCACCTCTTCAGGCTCACTGGGACTTCAGTTTAGTTATAAGTCTGGAAGCAAAAATAGGTGGTGGGAGTGGGCCCTGGGGACATTTAGCAATGTCTTGTAAGGCATCTGCCTCAGGTAATGCCCCAGGTGCCACCCCAGTGATATTTCAGACAAAGATTCTTCATGCACAGCTGGGTTAACCTCATCAGATCATGGTGGAAGGGATCATGGTTTTACTGGGGAGGGCAGCTTAGCAGACAGATAGAGTAATCTCTTCAGATGGCAGTTAGAGGGCTGGTCCTGTTGGCAGGAGTGATTCAATAGAATTTAGGAGCTAAATGTCCCCAGCTTCCTGATTATCTGCTCATATGTCCCCATCCCCAGTTTCTGGATTCCGTTTCTTCCCAATAGGCCCTCCCTTTAACTTCAGACACTGTTCAAGGTTGGGAACTCAATTAGCATTGTAATTCAGCCACTCTTATGATAAGACTCTGGGTTTGGTTTTCGGCAACATGCACTGTGTTACTATAAGAAATAAGGCTTTCTTTCAGTAAACAACTGGCAAATTTCAGGTCTTGTATGCGGTGCTTGAGCTGTGACTCTGAAGCTTTGCACTCATTTCCTTATTTCACCACATTGTCTAGAGAAAGTAGGACCAACCAACCAGCTTCCTTATACTTTTCATTCTCACATAATTGTAGAGAAGTGTCAAATATGCAGTCATGCAGAGCCTTGTCTGTCACAGATATTTGATTCATTGATGGTGATATTTTGTGTATTTCTACTGCAAACCTCATGCCATGGATTAGCAGTGCCCTCTTTACTCTGGAGGCAGAGTCATCAGGGCCTTTAAGACTAGCCAGGCTTGAGAATCAATTCGGAAAACTCATCCTTACAATTTTGTTCCTCTAGAACCACTCTGGGTACCAAATACTCTCGGTACCAAATGTCTTAGGCTGGGTTCTCTAGAGGATCAAAACCAGCAAAGCATATAGACAGAGAGAGAGAGAGAAAGCAAGAGAGAGAGATATTTATTTCAAGGAAATGATTCACACAGTTGTGGAGGCTGGCAAATCCAAAATCCATGGATCAGGAGTCAGCCTGAAGGATTCTTCTGATTCACATGGTTGCAGGGGTTCCAAACATAAAATTGGTAGGTCAGGCAGCAGGCTATTGGCTCAGGTCTCAAGAACCAGAGGTCAGAGGATGATGAGATGGATGTAGGATCGAGAGAGAGAGAGCTTTTCTAGAACATTCATATATATACTAGATGCAGGCCACATCCCCAATGGAACTCCCCTTTCAATTGATTGGCTGCTTATATCAGGTCAACCATGGAGGGTAATTACATAATATGTACCAAACCACTGAGAATCAGGGACGAGCCAAGCTGACGCATAAGTTTAACCATCACAATGACTAAGGTGCACCTCATCCCAGCCACGTTATTTTCAATTGTCTCATATGCATGCAAAAGCTGAACAATGAAAGAGAAAGACCTAAGAAGAATTGACAAATATGAATTATGGTGTTAGTGGTGAACACTAAATATACCATAAACTGCCAGAAGAACGAATAAATCTGTCGTGGAAGAAGTACAGCCAGAAAGTTAGAAGCTAGGATGGCAAGATTACTCGTTTACTTTGACATATTATCAGGAAGGACTAATTCCTGGAGAAGAACATGATGCTTGGTAAAGTAGAGGATGAGTGAAAAAGAGGAAGACCCTCAAAGAGATGGATTGACAGAGTGGCTGCAACAATGGGTTCAAACATATCTATTATTGTGGGGATGGCACAGGATGGGGTAGATTTTCCTTCTGTTATACATGGGGTTGATATGAGCTGGCACCTAATAACAAGAACAAGGAAATAAACCTCAGCCAAGAGAGCAGAAAGGACAACGGGTAATAGTAATGCTAATATCATTCAGGTTTTTTTTCTTCATCCTTGACCAAAGATCTGCAGGCATCTGGTGATACAAAAGCTACCCAATTTGTCATCAGATAACTCTCCCTATTGGTTTTGTTTGTTGTTGTTGTGTGCCTTAGAGTCGATTCTGACTTATATGGACCCTGTAGGACAGAGTAAAACTGCCTCCCTAGGGTTTCCTAGGCTGAAATCTTTATAGGAGCAGGTCTTTTCTCCTACAGAGCCCCTTGAGGGTTCAAATTGCCAACCTTTCCATTACTAGCCTCACATTTAACCATCAGGGCACAAGGGCTCCTTCTATTTGCTTTAGTGAGTGTGAATTGGATTTCAATCAATTTCACAAAAGGAGCCCTAACTAAAATATCTTGTCTTAAATAGTTTTATCAAGGATGTCTTATGTAGATGTTATTTTTCTTCTTAAAAAAGAAGCATTCAAGTTTTGAAGTATAGTGGAAGCAAAGGCTTTGAAAGAGAGAAAGATGTGAGTTAAAACCATAGCTCTTCCATTTACAAACTCTGTGACCTTGTCAAGTTACTTAAGTTCCTTTGGCCTCTGTTTCCTCCTCCATAAAATGCAGATAATAATAACACTGACCTCACAAAATATATGTGAGGTTTAGACGATATATTGTGTCAAGAGTTCACAATAGCTAAGTGGAAGCTCTTAGTACTTTTCCTATTTTACAGATGAAAATATATAGGGACTCAGGGAGGTTAAGCAAGTCATTTAAATTTATAAATAATAATAATTGCATGGACAAAATTAAAATACAAGTCTATTTGTCTCCAAAACCCTTATTCCTTTAAGCACACCACGCTGCTACAGGAGATAGGGACAAGGAGAGGAAGAAGAGTACATAAATGGAATTTTAACCAAGATGTCATGCCCAGTTCCCTCCTTTAGGACTAAACCACATCTGGTACACATCACGCAGGAATTAAGAGACCTATTCTGAAAAGTACCTTCCATTCGGGTAAATGCTGTAAGTAAGATGGGCATCATTCACAACAAAAAAGACTACAGTTGGAGCCAGAGATTCTATAAATCAAGGACAGATAAATACATGCAATTCTTCTAGAGTTTCCATGCTTAATTATTGGTATAAACAAACTGATTTCTGTGCACATCTGGCTCTGCAATGTGCCCAGTGCCTCTTCTCTTCTTTGACATCTAAATGTGATAACTTAAAATTTATTACTATATGGAAGCTTTCAAGGGAAGAGCTCCATAGCATGACCCACTGAACACAGAAGGGTGGCTAGAGTTGGAGCTCACCTCAGCCTCCTCCCCTAAAGTCCCCTACATTTTCCTGTGTGGTTAACATGTAAGATGTTAAATAGTTTCCAAAAATTATTTATACAGTTAAAATTCTATTTGAATTGTTAAATTAACTCGACTTACTCTGTCAACCCTTCTTATCTTCTCCGTTGTCTTCTGCAGCCCTTATCACAAGACCATAGACGTTACTCTACTACAGACACTCCGAAGCCTTGGATAGACAGACAGTCTTATCAGTGGTTCAATGAACTCATCACAGTGACAATGAAATAGACTGCTTAAATTGAAATTGTCAGTTAGGGCATAACAAAATGTAGTAAGAAAACATTCTGCACCCCACTTTGCTGAGTGGTGTCCAGGGTCTTAAAAGCTAGCAAGCAGCCATCTAGGATGCATCAACTGGTCTCAACCCACCTGGAGCAAAGGAGAATGAAGAACACCAAAGACACAAGGAATATATGAGCCCAAGAGAAAGAAAGGGCCACATAAACCAGAGATTCCATCAGCCTGAGACCAGAAGAGCTAAATGGTGCCCAGCTACTACCAATGACTGCCCTGACAGGCAATACAAAAGAGAGTCCCTGATGGAACAGGAGAAAAGTGTGATGCAGACCTCAAATTCTAGTGAAAAGACCAGACTTAATGGTCTGACTGAGACTGCTGGGGCCCCAGGAGTCATGGCACCTGGACTCTCCATTAGCCCATTACTAAAACCATTCTCAAAGTCAACTCTTCAGACAAAGATTAGACTGGACTATAAGAGATAAAATGATACTGGTGAGGAATGTCCTTCTTAGCTCAAGTAGATACATGAGACTATGTGGGCAGCTCCTGTCTGAAGGCGAGATGAGAAGGCAGAGGGGAACAGGAGCTGGTTGACTAGATATGGGAAATACAGGGTGGAGAGGAGTGTGCTGTCACATTGTAGGGAGAGCAACTAGGGTCACATAACAATGTATGTATAAGTTTTTATATGAGAAACTGACTTGAATTGTAAACTTTCACTTAAAGAACAATAAAAAAAAATTGTCAGTTGGAGAATATATCATGGCTGCTGCTTGTCTTTACTAGTAGTAATTTTAAAGATTAGTAAGTGGTCAAAATGTCACAGTGTTCCTTAATCGATAACAGAATGTGAAAAGTCATCACTAGGAGTTATTGATTTATGAAATAGTACCAATAAGGAATGTTTTCAGTGTTTCAATTCCACATGAAATTTAGAGTAGATGGATATGATTTTTACTATAGCAAGAAGGTTTTAGGATATCCAGCATGGAAATGGTTTGATTAATATTATAAGGGAGTGTTTTCAAGGAGAGAACCTCCTTCGATAAAACAGAGTCAACTCCTTCAAGAGAAAAGCTCTGGGTACAACCCTCTATATAAGGGGTTGTAATTGCAGCTGTGGTACAATCTGACATCTCTGAAAGTCCTTATCCTTTTGAGTTTTTACTTTGATTAATATCGCCTCTGTCACTGTTGGCTCCCAGCAAGATGTTGCTCTTCTTTTTATAAATCTAGCTTTTCATTAGCTCCTATTAGCCCAGCAAGACAGGCTAGAATTCTCAAAGTGAACATTATAAAATATTATGGAAGAGAAAAAATACAACACACTAGGAAAATGCAAGAAGTATTTGTAATGGAATATAGAATGGAAATTTTTCCTTTTTCTCCCAATTTTAGACAAAATTTCAAAGCTGAGGATAATAAAAGATACTTTGATATTTTAAAGAAAGATTCCAAAATGCCACCAGATATGCCCACTCTCCAACAGATTGCTATGATGTGGCCAAACTAATCCTTGCATCTTCACTTTGACCCAGGGTTTCTTTTAAAAGAAGAAAGCGCTATGCCTTTCTTTCTCAGTTTGTTGCGGAGTGGTTGCTTCTCACCCCTATGCCTGAGAAAAAACACTACAGACTTTGGAGGTGCCAATAAAAAGAGACTGCTGTCTCAATCCTCTGCTGGACACTTGCTCGACTGGGACAATCCTAAGGCTCATCCAGTGTCTCCTCCAGAATAATATAAGAGAAATTGCCACATTTCCTCCAGAATTTGGGGGTTTTTTTTTTTTTTGAACCAAGAGACCAGATTACATTTCTCGCATGGACAATTCTGAATGTAGAAACATGCCTGGATCACCCATCATTCTAGGGCAGGCAGAAAGGACAAATCTCCATTTGATGCGGCAAAGATGTACAAGTTTTCTGAAGATAAAGTGATTGGCACAGAAAACAACCGAATTTGAGCCATCTTGAAAGCACCCCACCCAAAACAGAAGTCTGCCAGGAGAAGATAGCCAGCAGTGGGAGGCTGTGAGAACGTCACAAAGGGTCCCACAGAGAGTATATGCCCTGTATTAGGAGACTGCAGTGAGATGGTACATGCAGGGGCTCTACAGAATTCACATCAGGGCCCCATAAGAGAACCAGAGATTTAATATCAGCATAACAGAGGACATGGAATGAAGAGAAAATTATAAAAGCATCAGCTTAGTAAAAAGGCTTCAGTACTTTTTCTCTAATTCCTATTTCCAATGCTAAAACCTTGGAGGATCCAGTAACAGGAAAAAGCAAAGGAGAGTGAAAGAACAGTCCACCCTTCAAACCCCACCCTAAGCTCTCCCCCGCACTCCCTCTTCCTATCCCCTTCTCCATGACAAGTCTCCAGTTCATGGGTTAGACTTACTGAGGGAAAGGGAAGACTTTTTTAAGTTGAAATAGGGATTGAAGTTTTAATTAAGATTGACGTGGACTTTTATTACTTTATAAGTGGCCTAATTAACAAAATGAGACTGTTCTTATAGCTGAATATGACTGAAATCTCTGATATTTGCATGCATCCCATGTTTTCGAGGGATGAGAAAGGGGGATTTAAAGAATATTCTTAAAGGTGGAGAAAATGAAGAAAAATAAAGCCACTTACTGCATATATTCCATCAAATTTGGCCTAACTAAAAACTAGGTAACTGGTTATGCATATAAACAAGCAGATTTGCCATCTCCTCTGGTCTGTCATGATGTATTTTGTATGAACAAAAGACAATCTATTTGGAACACTTTTAAGTATACGACATTGCAGTTAGAATTGAAAACAAACTCACCAGACCAATTGATACCATTGACCTGGACCCAGAAAAATCTTCAGTTCAGGCTAAATGAACTTTCTTCCCTGCCTATTGCATACGTAGTCTTTAGGGTCTCCCTGAGGACATTTTCCTCTCAACAGCATTCTTTCTTCTTGTCTTCTTACAAACAAATCTATTCATATCCTCCCCCTATTTAATCTTCTTTATTAAGGTTTCCTTGTCTTAAGGTTAAAAGTTAAAGATTCCTAGTGAAGCATACAAGGTTCTTCAATATCTAATCTCATTTGCTCTCTTAAGTTTTATCTTCAGGAATCTCTTTATTTGCTTGGCCCTTCATAACACAATGCCCTTTCACATCTCAATACCATTGTGCTCACTGTTCTTTCTCCTTGAAAAGTTTCTTTCACACTTGTCCTACCTTTCCAACCCCTCAAGATTCAGGACAAATGGCTCCTCCACTGTAAGCCCAACCTAAACCCCAAGTGCAGAATCAATTATACTCTTGTCTGTCTCCCACTGCACCTTCTTCATATGCTAGTAAGCATAGATATATCCCACGACAGTTCTGATAGTTATTTTAATGAATGTTTCCCCCAGCTAGACCATAAGGACAGAAACTTGTATAATTCATCTACGTATCCTTAACACTAAGCACACGTAGAAGAGAGTCATTGCACACTTATTGAATGCAGGAATGAAAAAATGATCACAGACAAAATCACTACCTTAACAAATGCCATGCTTTTCTTTAAGTTAAAGATGCCTAGTGTTACCAGTTGCATTATCATAATACCAGTATAAAAAGAAGAACAACACACTTGCAACAAGCCTACAGAACTTAAAGTTATCTTGCCTGATTCGTTTACTTCACAAACAAGAAAAGTGAGGCCCAAAGAAACCAGGGCATAAATATGCCAAGGCCGCCAATAACTCAGTATAAGTAGCAGCTCTGGAGCCCAGTTCTCCTGACAACGAACCATAGTTAAGATTTTAGATTTCTTTACAGAGTCCCTCCAGAATGTAGATACAGGAAAGAAGGAATTTTTGTTGACTTTGCTTAGGGATGTAATCTCCATGCCCAGAAGATGCCTGAAGCATATAGGAAAAAAAAAAAAAAAATATTGCCATAGAGTCAATTCCAACTCAAAGCAACCCTATATGACAGAGTAGAACTGCCCCACAGGATTTCCAAGACTGTAATCTTTATGGAACCAGACTGCCACACTTTTCCCACAGAGCGGTTGGTGGGTTCAAACCACCAACCTTTCAGTTAGCAGCCAAGTGCTTAACCAGTGCACTGCCAGGGCTCCAATCTAGGCATACAGGCCTTTAGTAAATATTTATCAAATAAATGAATAAATGCAAAAGTTAGTAGGCCTCCTAGATAAGAATTCAAATATAAACAAGCCAACAAATAAACTACCGTTTAATCCACAAAAAGTAGTCACTGTAGTTTCTAAATGGAAGGAATGAAGAAGTAGCACTGAAATTCCAGCTGAGTGGTGTTGGTGACTTAGATGTGTTAGAAGGTAATTTTTTTCCTTTACTTTCCAGAGATAATCTTATACCTTATTTTGTTGGACGTGAGTGCGTGTGTGTACATTTAATTTTATTGTCATAGACCACAGTACACCACTCGAGACCAACTAACCCTAAGAAATTTTGACCTCAAAGAATCTAAATGACAAAACCAACCAAAACCAAACCCAGTGCCGTCGAGTCGATTCTGACTCATAGCGACCCTATAGGACAGGGTAGAACTGCCCCATAGAGTTTCCAAGGAGTGCCTGGCAGATCCAAACTGCCGACCCTTTGGTTAGCAGCTATAGCACTTAACCACTATGCCACCAGGGTTTCCAAATGACAAAAGCAGAGCTTATATTTAAATGGCTGTGTTTTTGTAATGCATTCTTTTTGGAAATGTTCTTCATAAATATCACTTGTAAACAATCTAGGGACCAATGGGATGCAGACCCCAAATTCTCGTAAAAAGACCAGACTTAATGGTCAGACAGGACTAGAGGGACCCCAAAGGCCATTGTCCCCAGACCTTCTGTTAGCCCAAGACAGGAACCATTCCCAAAGCTAACTCTTTATACAGGGATTGGACTGGAATAGGGGATGGAAAATGATACTGGTAAAGAACAAGCTTCTTGCATCAAGTGGACACATGAGATTATATTGGCATCTCCTATCTGGAGGGGAGATGAGAGGGCAGAGGGGGCCAGAAGCTAGCCGAATGGACACAAGGAGAGAGAGTGGAGGGAAGTACTGTGCTATCTCATTAGAGGGAGAGCAATTCGGAGTGTATGACAATGTGTGTGTGAATTTTTATGTGAGAGACTGAACTGATTTGTAAACTTTCACTTAAAACACAATAAAAATTAATTTAAAAAAAATTACAGGAGGCAGACCCAAGATGGCAGAATAACTAGTGAGCCCTCTTTACAACAAAGACCCGAAAAAAAACAAGTGAAATGAGTATGTTTGTGACAAGCTGGGAGCCCTGAGCTCCAAAAGCAAGCTTAGAAAATGAACTGAGGGGCAGGGGGAGGAAGAGACCGTTCAAAAGCAGAGAGGAGTTACCGGACCTGAATTGCAGGGAACCCTCAGGCACCATTCTTGGAGCAGCGGTGGCACTAGGCTGGTACAAGTGTTCGGTCACAGTTTCCTCAGGGAGAAGCAGCCAGCCACACAGCTTACTCACACCTCTGGAACCAGAGGAGAACGGCGCTCTCAGCAAAAGCTAAGTACTTGCGTATATTTTACTGCCCGCCCCCCCCCCAAGTTGGCTTCAGTGGCTGAATTCCCTGGGCCTGAGATAGGCACTGTTGAGCACCTAGAGCCATCCTCCCAGCCTTGGGGAAGGGAAAAATTTGCAATTGGGGGAAAACATAATTTGCTAGCTCCACTAACTGGGGGAGCTCAGAACAGAAGCGGCTCCTGTCCAGGCATAAACTGTCTGTGGATTTTGAGTACCTTTCCCTTCTGCATGGACCTGTGTGGGCCTATTTCAGGAGAATAGGCCCTTGTTGGCAGACTCCAACCATTTCAGCTGTGCAGTGGAGAGGTGGCTGTTTGATGTTTGACATTGATTTGCCTATTAAACAAGGTCCTCACCTACTCACTTCAGGGACCTAAGGACTGGTAGCTCCACTCAGGTCACCCAGCCACCCGCGACAGGGTCCAAATATAACTGCTACCTCCCAGTCCTTAGAACCCAAAACTTTGGGTGCCCATAGTCCATCTGCAGAACCCACCTACCTGCACGCTGTAGGGAACAGGGATGTGCTTTCCTCAGAAACACTTGGGGGTCAGTTCTCAGCCCCCTGCCTTGTTCAGAGCATGAGCCCCTGCTGGAATCAGATACTGGTATATATGCCAATCACCACTGCCCCTAAAAGACTGTAGGACAAAGCCTGTACCACACGCTTGATGATCACCTACCTGGAAACCCGAGGTGAATTCATACAAGAAAACCGAATGGACTCCTAGACTGATATACCTGATAACAGCTCTAGCCATCTGGGGACAGGACATCAGAGCTCCAAAGGAGAAAATAATCACGTTAGCTCACTCAAGCAACCCACAGAGGTATGCCAAAACAAAACAAAGCAAGAAGCTAGAACACAGTAAGCAAGAATAAACTAGTACAATAACTTATAGATGGCTCGGAGACAACAGTCAATATCAAGTCAGATAAAGAAACAGACCATGATCAACTCAACAGGCTCTCAAAACAAAGAATCCAGGGATCTTGTAGATGAGAGTGCATTCCTGGAATTACCAGAGCCAGAATACAAAAGCTTAATATACAGAACCCTTCAAGACCTCAGGAAGGAAATGAGGCAATACCCAAAACAAGCCAAAGAACACACAGATAAAGCAATTGAAGAAATTAGAAAGATTACTGAGGAACACAATGAAAAAATTTAATAAGCTGGAAAAATCCATAGACAGACAGCAATCAGAAATTCAGAAGATTAACAATAAAATTACAGAAGTAGACAACTCAATAGCAAGTTAGGGGAGCAGAATTGAGCAAACAGAAGCTAGAATTTCTGAACTCAAAGATAAATCACTTGGCACTAACATATTTGAAGAAAAACCAGATAAAAGAATTTTTAAAAAATGAAGAAATCTTAAGAATCATGTAGGACTCTATGAAGAGAAATAACCTATGAGTGACTGGAGTACCAGAACAGGGAGGGATAAAAGAAAATACAGAGAAAATTGTTGAAGATTTCTTGGCAGAAAATTTCCCTGATATCGTGAAAGATGAGAAGATATCTATTCAAGATGCTCATCGAACTCCACACAAGGTAGATCTTAAAAGAAAGTCACCAAGACATATTATAATCAAGCTTGCCAAAACCAAAGATAAAGAGACAATTATAAGAGCAGCGAAGGATAAAAGAAAAGCCACCTACAAAGGAGAGCCAATAAGAATAAACTTGGGCTACTCGGCAGAAACAGGCAAGAAGGCAATGGGATGACATATTTAAAAAATTGAAGGAAAAAAATTGCTTGCCAAGAATCATATATCCAGCAAAAATAAAATAAAATAAAAACTGTTAAATATGAAGGTGAAATTAAGACACTTCCAGATAAACACAAGTTGAGGGAATTCGTAAAAACCAAACCAGAACTACGAGAAACACTAAAGGGAGTTCTTTGGTTAGAAAATCAATAATATTAGGTATCAATCCAACAATAGAACACTGGGCAGAGCAACCAGAAGTCAACCCAGGCAAGGAAATCCAAAAAAACAAAGCAAGATTATAAAAAAAAAAAGCTCAAAACAGGGTAACAGTGACTTTATTACATAAAAGAAGACAACATTAAAATAATAAAGAGGGACTAAAAAATGTAATCACACACCTTCCATATGGAGAGGAAGATACGGTGATACAAAGAAGTAAAAGTTAGGTTTAAATTTAGAAAAACAGGGGTAAATAATAAGGTAACCACAAAGGAGACAAACTATCCTATGCATGAAAATAAAATACAAGAAAAAAATAGAGACTCAGCAGAAACAAAATCAACAGCAACAAACATAAGGAAAGGACAATATATAATCTACTCAGCACATAAAATTAAGTGGGAAAAAGAAACGGTCAACAACACACAAAAAAGACATCAAAATGATAGCACTAAATTCATACCCATCCATAATTCCCCTGAATGTAAATGGACTAAATGAACCCAAAAAAAGAGACAGAGTGGCAGCATGGATTAAAAAACAAGATCCATCTATATGCTGCCTACCAGAGACACACCTCGGACTTAGAGATACAAAGAAACTAAAGCTCAAAGGATGGAAAAAAAATATATCAAGCAAACAACAATCAAAAAAGAGCAGGAGTGGCAATATTAATTTCTGACAAAATAGACTTTAAAGTTAAATCCATCAGAAAGGATAAGGAAGGACACTGTATAATGATTAAAGGGACAATACACCAAGAAGATATAACCATATTAAATATTTATGTACCCAATGACAGGGCTGCAAGATACATAAAACAAACTGTCAGCATTGAAAAGTGAGATAGCTACACCATAACACTAGGAGGCTTCAATACACCACTTTTGGTGAAGGACAGGACATCTAGAAAGAAGCTCAATAAAAACACAGAAGGTCTAAATGCCACAATCAACCGACTTGACCTCATAGACACATACAGAATACTCCCCCCAACAACAGCAACCAAGTATACTTTTTTTCTAGTGCACATGGAACATTCTCCAGAATAGACCACATATTAGATCATAAAGCAAGCCTGAGCAGAATTCAAAACAATGAAATATTACAAAGCATCTTCTCTGACCATAATGTCATAAAAGTGGAAATCAATAACAGGAAAAGCAGGGAGAAGAAATCAAACACTTGGAAACTAAACAATATCCTGCTCAAAAAAGACTGGATTATAGAAGACATTAAGGATAGAATAAAGAAATTCATAGAATCCAATGAGAATGAAAACACTTCCTATCAGAACCTTAGGGACACAGCAAAAGTGGTGCTCAGAGGCCAATTTATATCAATAAATGCACACATCCAAAAAAGAAAGGGCCAAAATCAAAGAATTATCCCTACAACTTGAACAAATAGAGAGCAACAAAAGAAACCCACAGGCACCAGAGGAAAACAAATAATAAAAATTAGAGCTGAACTAAATGAAATAGAAAACAGAAAAACAATTGAAAGAATTAACAAGACCAAAAGCTGTTTTTTTGAAAAAATCAACAAAATTGATAAACCACTGGCCAAACTGACAAAAGAGAAACAGGAGAGGGACCAAATAATCAGAATGAGAAATGAGATGGGTGATATTACAACAGACCCAACTGAATTTAAAAGAATCATATTAGATTACTATGAAAAATTGTACTCTAACAAATTTGAAAACCTAGAAGAAAAGGATGAATTCCTAGAAACACACCACCTACCTAAACTAATACAAACAGAGGTAGAACAACTAAATAGACCCATAACAAAAGAGATGGAGAAGGTAATCAAAAAACTCCCAACAAGAAAAAAAGCCCTGGTCCGGACGGCTTCACTGGAGCATTCTACCAAACTTTCAGAGAAGAGTTAACACCACTACTACTAAAGGTATTTCAGAGCATAGAAAAGGAAGGAATACTACCAAATTCATTCCATGAAGCCACCATATCCCTCTACAAAAACCAGGTAAAGACACCACAAAAAAAGAATACTATAGACCTATATCCCTCATGAAGGTAGAAGCTAAAATCCTCCACAAAATTCTAGCCAACAGAACTCAACAACATGTCAAAAAAATAATGCACCATGAACAAGTGGGATTCATACCAGGTATGCTATAAGGTCGCTATGAGTCAGAATAGACTCGACAGCAGTGGGTTTGGTTTTTAGTTTATGCAGGGATGGTTCAACATTAGAAAAACAATTAAGGTACTCCACCACATAAATAAAACAAAAGACAAGAATCACATCATTTTATCAATTAATGCAGAAAAGGCATTTGACAAAGTTCAACACTCATTCATGATAAAAACTCTCAGCAAAATAGGAACAGAAGGAAAATTCCTCAATATAATAAAGGGTATTTATACAAAGCCAACACCCAACATCACCCTAAATGGAGAGAGCCTGAAAGCATTCCCATTGAGATCGGGAACCAGACAAGGATGCCATTTATCACCACTCTTATTCGACATTGTAGTGGAGGTCCTAGCCAGAGCAATTAGGCTAGATAAAAAAGTAAAGGTCATCCAGATTGGCAAGGAAGAAGTAAAATTATCTCTACTTGCAGACGACATGGTCTTATACACAGAAAACTCTCAGGAATCCTCAAGAAAACTACTGAAACTAATAGAAGAGTTCAGCAGAGTATCAGGATACAAGATAAACATACAAAAATCAGTTGGATTCCTCTACCCCAACAAAAAGAACATTGAAGAGGAAATCACCAAATCAATGCCATTTACAGTAGCCCCCAAGAAGATAAAATACTTAGGAATAAATCTTACCAGAGATGTAAAAGACTTATACAAAGAAAACTACAGTACACTTCTGCAAGAAACCAAAAGAGACTTACATAAGTGGAAAACCATACCTTGCTCATGGATAGGAAGACTTAACATTATAAAAATGTCTATTCTACCGAAAGCGATCTATACATTTAATACAATTCTGATCCAAATCCCAATGACATTCTTTAATGAGATGGAGAAACAATCACCAATTTCATATGGAAGGGAAAGAGGCCCCGGATAAATAAGGCATTACTGAAAAAGAAGAACACAGTGGGAGGCCTTACTTTACCTGATTTTAGAACCTATTATACTGCCACAGTAGTCAAAACAGCCTGGTACTGGTACAACAACAGATACATAGACCAATGGAATAGAATTGAGAACCCAGACATAAATCCATCCACATATGAGCATTTGATATTTGACAAAGACCCCAAAACAGTTAACTGGGGAAAAGGCAGTCTTTTTAACAAATGGTGTTGGCATAACTGGATATCCATCTGCAAAAAAACGAAACAAGACCCATACCTCACTCCATGCACAAAACCGAGCTCAAAATGGATCAAAGACCTAAATAAAAAATCTAAAACGATAAAGATCATGGAAGAAAAAATAGGCACGTTAGGAGCCCTAATACATGGCATAAACAGTATACAAAACGTTATTAAGAATGCAGAAGATAAACTAGATAACTGGGTACTCCTAAAAATCAAACACCTATGCTCATCCAAAGACTTCACCAAAAGAGTAAAAATACTACCCACAGACTGGGAAAAAGTTTTTAGCTATGACATTCCTGATCAGCGCCTGATCTCTAAAATCTACATGATACTGAAAAAACTCAACTACAAAAAGACAAATAACCCTATTAAAAGATATGAATAGACACTTCACTAAAGAAGACATTCAGGTAGCTAACAGATACACGAGGAAATGTTCACAATCATTAGCCATTAGTGAAATGCAGATCAACATCAACACTACCATGAAATTTCATCTCACTTCAACAAGGCTGGCATTCATCCAAAAAACACAAAATAATAAATGTTGGAGAGGCTGTGGAGAGATTGGGACACTTACACACTACTGGTGGGAATGTCAAATGGTAGAACCACTTTGGAAATTGATTTGGCACTTCCTTAAAAAGCTAGAAATAGAACTACTATAGGATCCAGCAATCCCACTCCTCGGAATATATCCTAAAGAAATAAGACCCTTTACACGAACAGATACATGCACACCCATGTTTACTGCAGCACTGTTTACAATAGCAAAAAGATGGAAGCAAGCAAGGTGCCCATCAACAGAAGAATGGATAAATAAATTATCTTACATTCACACAATGGAATACTAGGCATCAATAAAGAACACTGAGGAATTTGTGAAATATTTCATAACATGGAGGACCCTGAAAGGCATTATGCTGAGTGAAATTTGTCAGTTGCAAAAGGGCAAATATTGTATAAGACCACTATTATAAGAACTTGAGAAATAGTTTAAACTGAGAAGATAACATTCTTTTGTGGTTACGAGGGGGAGAGGGAGGGAAGGTGGGAGAGGGGCATTCACTAATTAGATAGTAGATAAGAACCACTTTAGGTGAAGGGAAAGACAACACACAATACAGGGGAGGTCAGCACAGCTGGACTAAACCAAAAGCAAAGAAGTTTCCTTAATGAACTGAATGCTTCAAAGGCCAGAGTAGCAGGGGCAGGGGTTTGGGGACCATGGTTTCAGGGGACATCTAAGTCAATTGGCATAATAAAATCTATTAAGGAAACATTCTGCATCCCACTTTGAAGAGCAGCATCTGGGGTCTTAAATGCTAGCAAGCAGCCATTTATGATGCATCAATTGGTCTAAACCCAACTAGATCAAAGCAGAATGAAGAACACCAAGGACACAAGGTAGTTACAAGCCCAAGAGACAGAAAGGGCCACATGAACCAGACACTACATCATCCTGAGACCAGAAGAACTAGATGATGCCCGGCTACAACTAATGACTGCCCTGACAGGGAACACAACAGAGAACCCCTGAGGGAGCAGGAGAGCAGTGGGATGCAGACCCCAAATTCTCATAAAAAGACCAGACTTAATGGTCTGACTGAGACTAGAAGGATGCAGTGGTCATGGCCCCCAGACCTTCTGTTGGCCCAGGACAGGAACCATTCCCAAAGCCAACTCTTCAGGCATGGATTAGACTGGACAATGGGTTGGAGAGGGATGCTGGTGAGGAGTGAGCTTCTTGGATCAGGTGGACACTTGAGATTATGTTGGCATCTCCTGCCTGGAGGGGAGATGAGAGGGTGGAGGGGGTTAGAAGCTGGCGAAATGGACATGAAAAGAGAGAGTGGAGGGAGAGAGCGGGCTGTCTCATTAGGGGGAGAGTAATTGGGAGCGTGTAGCAAGGTGTATATAAGTTTTTGTGTGAGAGACTGACTTGATTTGTAAACTTTCACTTAAAAAAGCACAATAAAAATTATAAAAAACAAATCTAAGGACAAAAATATGTATATCTCAAACCCACCACTGTCTAGTTGATTCTAGCTCATAGAGACCCTAAAGGACACAGTAAAACTGCTCCATAGGTTTCCAACACTGTAATCTATACAGAAACAGACTGGCATATCTTTCTCCTGCAGAGCAGCTGGTTGGTTCAAACCTATGACCTTTTGGGTAGCAGCTGAGCACTTTAACCACTGTGCCACCAGGGCTAATATATATACACATATGCACATGTCTATCCATATATATAAGTCTCTCATCCCAATATCTTTATATCCCTATATATATGCCTAATTCCATAGAGTTGATCCTGACTCATAGCGACCCTATAGGACAGAGTAGAACTGCCCCATAGGGTTCCCAGGGAGAGGCTGGTGGATTCAAACTGCTGACCTTTTGGTTTTCAGCGAAGCTCTTAACCACTGTGCCACCAGGGCTCCGATACATATATATATTATATATATAGACACAGAAACCCTGGTGGCGTAGTAGTTAAGTGCTATGGCTGCTAACCAAGAGGTCGGCAGTTTGAACCCACCAGGCACTCCTTGGAAACCCTATGGGGCAGTTCTACTCTATCCTATAGGGTTGCTATGAGTCGGAATCGACTCGACGGCAATGGGTTTTTTTATATATATATACAGAAACTCTGGTGGCATAGTGGTTAAGAGCTACAGCTGCTAACCAAAAGGTCAGCAGTTCAAATCCACCATGTGCTCCTCAGAAACCATATGGGACAGTTCTATTGTGTCCTATCGGGTCCATATGAATCAGTACCTACTGGATGGCAATTGCTTTTTTTTTTTTTTTTTGGTATATATATATATAGCGTGTTTGCAAACTTCCTTTCTTAAGAACATTATTGTTAGCATCCAAATTCCACATGCCTGTGGGCCTCTGGAGTTGGTCCTTCTGACAGCATCAGGCCTGGAGCCACTGTCAGTATTGTATGCTGTGGGGCCTGAACCATCTGCCTTACCATTTGGAGGGGCAGGAAATCATGAAAAATAGTCATGGGTCAGAAGAATTTGTGGGGGCGGCATCCTTGGGAGAATCTGAGGACAACGCCGATTGCCATGGCAGTGTGATCTGGCATTTCCAGTGAGGACAGAGCTAAAATCTGTCTCCTGTGCCAGAAAGTAAAGGTGGCAAGAAAACAGGTACAATTCATGAAGCGAAAAATTTGGAATGCAGAAAACCAGACTCTAAAGAATAAGGAAGGGTTATTTTTTTATATTGCAAATAAATTATCTTCTTGACATATGATATCTGAAGCCTATCGACTTTCAAAAGGCAAGTCGAGTGTCAGGTAAGCAGTGAACTCTCCCTAGGCACGTGCTTCGACAATTGGATGGCTGTTGGTTTTGTGTGATTTTCACACTCTCTAATCAATCTGGTCAGCCATTTTCAGTTTTCCTTCTCTCATAAGAGGCACACCCTGCTGCATTTAAACTAGCAAGACAGAAGGGCAGTGAGACGGCATCTGAGGACTTCTCACTTGGCAAACTGTATTATGTTCTTAATCTGCTTGTGGAACAAAGCCCTGGGACTGTGTTTTCTCTAAATGTATTTCAGTAAAGAGAAAGTGGCTGCTGTGTTGCTTCCCTGCTGAACATCTCACGTCACAACAGATGCACATTTTCTGAATAGTAATTGTTGGTAGGTCCCCAGAGAAACCGAAGAAGGAGCTAGCTTGGAGATTTAATAACCTATCATTACATGCACCTCCAGCATGGGATTTGGGACCTTTCTACTTAAATAAAATGAGGTCTGTGTTTTCTCATTGTGATTTTAGGATTTATTAATCCCTTTTATGCTATATTCACAAGTGGCCTGTTCGCAGTTTCACCTATAACAAGCCTCCCCTCATCTACCACCAACCAGATGTTTATTATTATAGAAAAAAAAAAAGAATGTACACCTTAGACATTTGTATAGTACGTTATCTTTAGCACTGTAAATTCTGCATGCCCTAAAAATGAAGGTTTAAATAAGGCTGGTGTGGGCGGGACTCAGGCAACATGTGTATCCTGTGGAGGAAGAAGAGAAGAAAAGCCATAGGAAAAAAGTGTGGAGGTAGAAAGAGTATTGAGAGACTTAACTGACAGCAGCAGGATGTTGGAGTTAATTTAGTGAGCAAAAGCACTTACTTGAATTTTTTCTCTTTTTTTCTATTTCCTCCTGACAATCCTTGATTTTATAAAACCAGGGGGAAGAAACAGCAGCTGGAAGTGAAGACAGTTGGGAGACGGGTAATGTGACAGCAGCCTACTGGCTGCCTTTCAGATTTCTGCCAGATGAATGAACGTTGCAGACTCTTGCCTGACACTTGGTTATTCAGTTAACAGGACTAGAAAGCATACTCCAAGAACACATTTTCGCAGTTAGTTTTTTCAGTTGAAATTGCTTTATGTTATTTCTCTGATTTCTGATCAACTGGAAGTGAATATTTCCACAGATATTTCCTGATGTCAAGTAAAATAAAGCACAAAATCTTGCAATAAAATAAGCATGTAACTCTTCCAGACTGACAATCTCATCTTTTAGTTCAAAGGCTTAGATTGAACGTAATGACTTCTCTCTGAAGCTAAAAGTTAAAGGCAACATCAAAAGCAAGGGGCTCCCTATTAAATATAATTAATTTTTATGGAACCTACAGGTCAAATGAAAGTGTAGTGTCTAAATTTAGGCACCATCTCCAAGGATCGAGTTTGTATTTATCTTTACCTATGCTCCCAAAGCCTTTGATTCAGACTGTAAAACTGGAGCAAGTATGTAAGTAAGGTGCCTCACTATCCAGTTCCTATTGACCTTTCCAGATCTATCCCTTGGTTGCCTCCGGTCCACCTGCCTCCTCTGGCATCCCTTTGGACCCTTCGTTTCAGGCAGAGCAAACTCCTCCTTCAATGAACATGTAGTTTTCTTCTATTTATCAGTGTCTTTTGCATAGATTGATTCTCTGCTTGGAATTGCAAGTTCTCACTCCTCCACCTAGGAAGTTTCTCCTACTGCTAGGGCCTTCCTTGTTAGCCTCAGGCATTTAGCACCTCCATCCTTCTCAAGGAAACCGTGGAGGGGTAAGTGGTTAAGTACTATGGTTGCTAACCAAAAGTCATCATGTCAAATCCACCAGGAACTCCTTGGAAACTCTATGGGGGCAGTTCTACTCTGTCCTATAGGGTCGCTATGAGTCAGAATCGACTTGACGGCCACGAGTTTGGTTTTTGGTTTATCCTTCTTATCTTGGTTTGTACATACATACGGGTTTGTATCCCAACCACTATACCACGAGAGAAAGAGGCCCAAGTCAGAGGAAGGTTCATGGGGGAAAAGTCCTGCATCTCAGGCATGTCTGTATCTCCATTGCATGGAGACTAGAACGTAAGAGAAGCCACAGTGATGTCTTAACTGGGATATGATATTGGGCAAGTCACTTTAACTGCCTGAGGCCCTATTACCCCTGTGCAAGAGTTCCAAAAATAAGGCACCTTAGTAGAATAGCTGGCCTGGGTTTGAGCCCAGTTTCCATCTTCATGCCTGCTTACTTCTCTAACAACCACCAACCTTTGTACAGACTTAAACCTACAGTTAAGAAAATGTTTTTCTTTGTGGTTAAACAAAGGATGTCGACAGAACATTCTTATGGAGGTCTTGATGCAGATGGCTTATCAGAAATCTCCTGCACAAGCAGCTCTCAGGAAATGTTTTGCCCAAGGAGCTATTTTAACAATATTCTTACCATAGAATGCCTTGTAATCATCCTGGGCCCACCCTACCTACCCTACTTTAGTCACGAACTTCTGTAATTTAAGAATGTAACCTATCAAAATAATCCACCTATGTACTTTGCAACAATCCCTATCGATTCCCTGCTTTGAGATGTCCTGCCTCTCATGTCTCCAAAATCACAGAGCACCAGTCAGAAATATTATATTGTTAGTACCCGAAATTACCATAAAAATGTACCATTTGCCTTCAGGATCTCCGAGCATTTGGTTTTCACTCTGTGAGAACAATTATGTCCCTGGTTCTAACTGTTCGAATCTCCAATAAACCTGTTTGCTCTTGCTTTAACAGAGTACATGTTCTCACGCTAAGACACCCCAGTTGTAAATTTGAAACAAGAAAAGCTCCTAAATTATGAGGTTGTTTCAAGGATGAAATAACAAGTTTAAACGCACCTTGCTCACCCAAAAGTCTCGTATGAATATGAGAAATAGAAAACTTACTCCCATGTTTTACTTCTCAAATTATGTCCTCAATATTAACATTTTAGCAGTTTAAAAAGCAGGCCGATTTTCTTGTTACTGGAGAATTGCCTCAGTTCTTGTCTTTGGTGTAGGAAAGAATTCAAACACTGAGACAAATAGTGCCAAGCAAGCAGAGGTTGTTAGCTAACAGAGGGTTAGTGGCAAAAGTACGCTTGACTAGGGAGCATCAAGCTGGCTACTCAGACAAAGAAAGAGTCTGAGTGCCCCAGTAGTCTTTTTCTTAGGGTTTTATACCCTTTCTCTCTTATCTTTCCCTGTTAACGTTTAACAGCCAAGTCAGGGACCCCTGTAGAGATTACTTCTTTGGCTTATCGTTTAATTACTAAGTTAGGGAACCTATCAAGTTAGAGGCCCCTATAGGGACCATTTCCTTGGCTTAATGTTTAACTACCAAGTCAGGGACCCCTGTAGGGACTATATTATTGAGGAATGTCACTCCCCCAGTGTCTTGCTCCTCCCAAGTGCAAGCTCTCCCCCTTCCCCCTTACATTCTCATTGGCATTCTTCTGTTTCGTAAGGTTGGGAATCTAAGTTTAAAAGGCATCCATCTCCTCAGCTCTCCCCTCCTCTTCCATAGCTCTCCATGGACTATTTCCATTTTGAGGTTTATAAATGGAGTTTCTAAATAGTTTATATTTTTCCCGGAATTATTTCTAAAGCAAAAAATGTTGGCCACTGTTGTGGATCGAATTGTGTCTCTCTGAAATATGTATTGAAGTCCTGACCCCTGTACTTGTGGCTGTGATCCTGTTTTGGAAAGAAGGTTTTTCTTTTGCTGTGTTAATGAGGTCTTGCCAGTGTAGGGTGGGACGTACTAAGCTATAAAAAGTACAGAGTAGAGTGGGTCCCTTCAGTTATAAAAAGTACAAAATAGACACAAAGACACATGGGGAGAAGACAAATGCCAAGAAATGCTAAGGAACTCTGGGGCTCTAGACTGGGGCTTTAGAGCAAGAAGAATCTCCACTTTGATCTATGCCCTGAGTCCAGACTTCTAGCCTCCTGAACTATGAAAAAATAAATTCCTGTTCTCTAAAGCTACCCACATGTGTTTTTGTTTTGTTATAGCAGCACTAGATAACTAAGACATCCACCCTTGTTTTAGAGGTTCTTTGGCATTTGTAGTAACCTCTCAGAGTTTGATGAGAACCAACAGTAACATAGAGATTGAGTCTTCTCTCTCTTCCAGTATTAGCCAATGACACTTGTCTTTAGCTCACGAGTTCTGAAAGTAATGAGGATTTTCACCTTAAAGAAGGAAATGATGCAGAGAGAATGAGCCCTAGGCAGCTTAGAACATCTACTCAAAGCACATTCCTCCTGTGCTGTGCCTTGCATGGTCACCAGGAAAACATGACAAATTCAGACGTGCCACCAAGTTGATGGTCGGAGAGCAAAACACCTACTGGTTGTGGAAGAACGTGGTTGATTCTGGATGTTGTTGTTGTTGTTAGTTGCCACGGACTTGGCTCCAACTCATGGCTACCTTATGTATAAAGAACAAAACATAACCGGGTCCTAACACTATGATCTTTGATATGCCTGAGCCCACTGTTGTGGCTATTGTGCCAATATAGCTAATTGAGGGTTTCCCTCATTTTCACTGACCCTCTACTTTACTGAACATGGTGTCCTTTTCTAGCAATTGGCCTTTCCTGACAACGTGTCCAAAGTAAAATGAAGACTCACCGTCAGCACTTCTAAAGAATGCTCTGGTAATTCTGGATGCTGGTCCTAAACAAGGTTTCAATCTCTTGGTGTCTGAGAACTTCAGAAGTTCTAGAGAGAGAGGAAGGTCATGCCCCAATCAATCCATTTGTCTTTAGAATTTTTGGATTGCTTTTAGAATATAATGGAATGTAATATAGCCTTTTCAGCATTATTCTCCTAAGGTCTTTATTTTCCAGTAGTTAGGATTATTCTTATACGCCTTTAAATTTTACTGTTATTGACAAAGGGAAAGGCCTATTTGGCACTAGTTATAAATTTAGTTTTTTAGCTTAAATATATATATATATATATATATATGCCATAAAGTTTGCTTTTGTTTGAAAGTTCCCTTCCCGTTACTTTAACCTGTGTGAGCACTGTTTACTGTATGGTAAGAAGGTAATATTTTCCCGTCTGGAAGAAGGCTCATGGGTGCTCTAAATATATTCTTTTTAAAGGTATAAAATAAATGCCATTAAGGAAGCTTAGTCCCATTTTCTCTAATGTAGCATGTTTTACCTTTAAGCCAGTCAGAAGGTTACTTCATCTTTCAAACAATATATTTTTTAATTCAAAAACAAAAGATAAAATGAAACATTGCCAGCATAGGGGAAGAGGGTTATAAGGCAAGTATGAAAAACACAACATAATATCTGTGAATTCCCCCCAAATGTCCAACAGCTATTTCTCCATAACTAACTTGAAAAGAGCCTGGCAACTAAATGAAGATTTATTGACTTTTACTATATCTGTGCCCCAATTACTTCATTTAGTTTTAAACCCATAAAGTCTTCGGTGTTCCTAAATGCTTCAGTACACAATAACAGACTAATCCATGAGTAAGAAAAACTATCTTCGGTGGTTACCTTCATATAAAAGCAATACAATCTAATTTACTGGCAATATTAGACATAAAGAATTTCTCAGCTCAAGCAAGCATGAGGGTTAGGTGGAGCTGTTACCCAGTGGCTCTAGGCATTGTTTTTCCTTCTTCCAATTTATTGAACGAAAAATGAAAAGAAAAACACAGAAATACTTCCTGTTCTACCTGGCTTTATCCTCTTTGTTTTTACATCAACAACAATAAAAGGCTTTTCAAAATCCAACATTATGATTGAAAACGGCTCTGATTGCCCTATGAATGTTCTACTATTCATACTGAGATTTTTCCCTCTTAACATAACCTCAGAAGAGCTATAATGAGCCAATCTCAGGTAAAAATACATACCAGTGGGAATAATATGAGGATTGTGAGAAATCAAGAGAGGCATCTCCATAAGACATACTCACAAAGTAGAACTGTTTCCAAGATTAATAAATTTGTGAGGTCTTAATTTTTGCAGGCTTTTGGTTGGGGTTGTTTTTGCTTTGCGTTTTGTTAATCTTTATCATTTTTCTTTTGTAGATCAGAAATAAACAATTAATTTCAAGGGTGGCTCCTGTTAAGAATAACATAGGGATCATTGCACCACACACATTTGTCCTGTTTGGGCTTTAGGGAGAGTCGATTTTCCAGTTAAATTTGCACTTGAGGAAATGATTGATGTCTCTGAATTGTACATGTAAAAAATGTTAGCATGGAAAATGTTTTGTCATATATATTTTTACTACAGACACACACATACACAATTTGTAGGTCAGTTGCCAAAGAGTTGAAAGAGGGAAGGTCTAGAAGTTGCTACAGTCTGAGAAAAACACGCTGTGGTATTACCGGGCTTTTTATACACCATTAATCTATAGCCTACTTTCTGGAAGTTGCCCAGATAAGCCAATGAGTTACTCTAATGTTATCTGTACACAGAAAGGAAATTCAGGACCACCATCATTTTCCCTTCCCTTTCTACACAGTTCTTGTTTTATACACTTCTCATTTGTACCTGTGTTCACTTCAGGAAAGAGAGTAAGGTTTAATGAAGAGTCGAAATGCTCAGCTCTACTTTCGCAAAAGAATAATAATTACAGTCACATCATTTTCAGGCTGTCTGCCAAAAACAGACGAAACTTGAAAGATTAGTGAAATCTATAGTTTTGCCAAAAGAACAAACAAACCTGTCTTGGAAGAAGTACAACCAGCATGCGCCTTAGAAGCAAGGATGATGAGACTTCGTCTCACATACTTAAGACATGTTATCAGGGGGGATCAGTACTGGTGAAGGGCATCATACTTGGTAAAGTAGAGGGTCAGCGAAAGAGAGGAAGACTGACAATAAAATCAATTGATACAGTGGCTGCAGCAATAGGCTCAAGCATAGCGATTGTGAGGATGGTGCAGGACTGGGCAGTGTTTCATTCTGTTGTACATAGGGTTGCCATGAGTCTGAACTGACTCAATGGTATCCAACAACAACACAACACAACAACATAGGTTTGCCAGGCTTTTTTTAGTTGCCTGAACAAAATGACGCTGTTTTCCTTAAGTGACGAGGCTTAGTTATTCAGAACACCTGAGGAAGTAACCAGCCTTAGCAAATAGCTTCAGCTATAGACCTCATGGAGCATCATTCTGGATACCACAGAAACTCTTCAGAACCAGTGGAAAAACTGAAATATATCTATTTCCATGGACTGGCTTCTCTATGTCTATTTTTACTACCTGGTGGCTTCTGCTGAGTGTCTCTTAGCTTTTGGCTTTTACTTATCTGTGTCTTTCTATGGAGCTCTGGTGGCACAGTGGTTAAGCATCTGGCTGCTAACCAAAAGATCAGCAGTGTGAACTCACCAGCCGCTCCTTGGAAACAATATGGGGCAGTTCTGCACTGTCCTATAAGGTCACTTTGAGTCAGAATCGACTTGACAGCAACGGGTTTTGGTTTACCATACAGGTGTTCTTCCACAGAATTCACATTCTCAAGTTTATAATAAAAACAAAGTTCTGATTGGTTCAACTAACCACTATTTGTTTGTAATTGTTGTTGTTGTTAGTTGCCTTCTAGTTGCCCCGACTCATGGTGATCCCATGCACAAGGGAATGAATGGCTGCCAGGTCCTGCACCACCCGCATGAATAGTTGTGGATTGGACCATTGTGATCCATAGGGTATTTATTGCTCGATTTTCAGAGGAAGATTGCCAGGCCTTTCTTCCTAGTCTGTCTGAGTCTGGAAGCATCCCTGGAACCTCTTCAGCATCATAGCAACATGCAAGACTTCACTGACCAATGGGTGGTGGCTGTGCTTGAGGTGCACTGGCCAGAATCAAAACTGGCTCTCCTGCACGGAAGCTGAGGATCCTACACTGAACCACGCTTCTCCCATCCATTTGTAATTAGGAAAGAGAAAATTGTAAGAAATGTCTGGATTACATTTTTTGGTCTTGGTGAGGCCACCAAATAGCAGGCAACATCATAATAAAGGCGGGGACCTAAAGAGAAGGGGAGCTATGACAAACTTCTTATTTACTATTCTTTATTGTAATTCTCCTTCAGTATTACCAAAGTTTTATGTAAATCAGTTACATTAAAAATAATCTTGTCTTAATATTGTTATAGAAATAAAGTGAGAGAGTCACATTCCCAGGTGGGGTAGACCATGGCTAGAGCAGTGTGGATAGAGAATAGCAGCCAGGGTGGCTGGTACATCAGTGCAGATTGTTCCACCTCCCAGGTAGAACAGCAGCAGGTTATGCCCAGGTAAAGTGAGAGGGGACTGAAATTGGCCTGAGTTCTGGCTGATCAGTCATCAGTTTCATTTTAATTTGCCCAAAGCTACATGACAGGCAAGCAGACACCCTAAGAGCAACTACAAGACAAGCAACTACAAGCAGTACAGTGAAAAGGATTCAAGAATTGAGCTGGGAGCATGATGTTGCTGTTAGTAATGAATGACATAGTTGTTCGGTGCCATCAATCTGTTCCGACTCATAGCAAACCTTGTAAAACAGAACGAAACACTGCCCAGTCCTGCACCATCCTCACAATCTATCATTGCTATGCTTGAGCCCATTGTTACAGCCACTGTGTCAATCCACCTCCTTAAGGGTCTTCTTTTTTTTCATTGACCCTCTACTTTACCAAGCATGATGTTCTTCTCCAGGGACTGTTCCCTCCTGATAACATGTCCAAAGTACATGAGACGAAACCTCCCCATCCTTGCATCTAAGAAGCATTCTGGCTGTACTTCTTCCAAGACAGATTTGTTCATTTTTTTGGCAGTCCATGGTATATTCAATATTCTTCACCAACACCATAATTCAAAGGCATCAATTATTCTTCAGTCTTCCTTATTCATTGTCCAGCTTTCACATGCATATGAGGCAATTGAAAATACCATGGTTTGGATCAGGCACAAATTAGTCCTCAAAATGATATCTTTGCTTTATAAACTTTAAAGAAGTCTTTTACAGAAGATTTGCCCAATGCAATACATCATTTGATTTCTTGACTGCTGTTTCCATGGGTGTTGATTGTGGATCCTCGTAGAATGAAATCCTTGACAGCTTCAGTATTTTCTCTGTTCATTGTGATTTTGCTTATTGATCGAGTTGTGAGGATTTTGGTTTTCTTTGTGTTGAGGTGTAATCCATAGTGAAGGCTGTGGTCTTTGATCTTTATCAGTAAGTGCTTCAAGCCCTCTTCACGTTCAGTAAGCGAGGTTGTGTCAAATGCATAACAGTGGTTGTTAATGAGTCTTCCACCAATCCTGATGCCCTGCACTTCATATGGTCCAGCTTCTCAGATTACTTCCTCAGCATACAGATTAAATAGATATGGTGAAAGGATACAACTCTGTCACATACCCTTCCTGATTTTAAATCAGGCAGTGTCCCCTTGTGCTCTTTAAACAACTGCCTCTTGCTCTATGTACAAGTTCCTCATGGGCACAATTGTTCTGGAATTCCCACTCTTCACAACATAATCCATAATTTGTTATGATCCACACAGCCAAATGCCTTTGCATAGTCAATAAAACATCTTTTTGGTAATCTCTGCTTTCAGCCAAGATCCACCTGACTGAAAATGGATATCCCTCATTCCATGTCCTTTTCTGAAACTGGCTTGAATTTCTGGCAGTTCCCTGTTGACGAACTTCTCCAGCTGTTTTTGAATGCCTTCAGCAAAATTTTATTTCCATGTGAAATTAATGATAATCGTTCAATAATCTGCTCATTCTATTGGATCACCTTTCTTTGGAATGAGCACAAATATGGATTTCTTCCAGTCGATTGGCCAGGTAGCCATCTTCCAAATTTCTTGGTATAGACAAGTGAACACTTCCAGCATTGCATCCATTTGTTGAAACATCTCAATTGCTATTCCATGAATGACAAGAGGAACATAAATACTTAGAAATACCAGGAGGACAGGTGGCCTTTCTACCGAATGTGGGATGTAGACTTCAAGAATTGTTTTAAGATGTTAATTTCAGGTGCTGGACTTTGGAGTTATGTGGGCCACACATCACAGAGCACTGCTGTGGGATAGAATCCTCCAGACAGCTCACAGGCTGATCCTCTCCAGTGGAAGCTTGATAGAAACTACCAATTGATTCAGTGCACAAAGCGGACGAAAACACAGACCTGCTGAAAGAATAATTTTTCTTCTTGTCTGTTCAGGGTTCCTCATTTCCATGTTTTGTCTAAATTCTGCTGATGCTTCCCTGTTTTTCTACTTTGTTTTTATCCTACACGGACCTGTACGGTTCTGTCACTTTCTTATTTCAGGGACCTTAGTCTCAATCTGTCATACATTTGACTAAATTATGCTTTAACAAAAATCTCTTTTTCACAAAATGTTTAAGAAGGTTTGCTTTTCCAGCAATTCTAGAATGCTGGCAGCCAGCTCTTCTATTTGTTAACTAAGGTACTGTCTCTTTCTTCCTTCCCCTTCTTGCTTCTGCTCATTCTCTCTCTCTGTGTGTCTCTCTCTCTCCCGACCTCCCACACCCAGACAAATCTGCCCATGTCGAATTTGAACACCTGATCATCTTTCCGTGCAGAGTGTTTTTGTCTGGTTAAGACAAAGAGAAAGAAGGCTATGTTTTCACACTCCATTTGGAAGAGTTAATTCCTGACTGGGATCTGAGTTGATACAATGGTATCAGCGTCCATTATATCCTATTGATTATTTTTCACCTATTCAGACAGACAAAAACACGAACACAATTACACTTCCTGGAAGCCTATGTCAAACATTGTCCCTGCTCCATAACCAGGGGTGTTCCTGGGCGACAGTTTCAAATTCATTATAGTTTGTGGTCAGTCAAATTTACCATCAAACTGTAGTCTACAGTATTACAGAAAAGGAAATATTTTCAGTTACTAGTTTCTCCATTTGTTCTTCATTTTTTCAGGTCCTTGTTACCTCTATAGGGTCACTATGAGTCAGAATTGATGGCACTGGGTTTGGTTTTTTGGTTTGGTTTTGTTACCAATAATGCCTTTCCACTTTATTAGCTAACTTTTCCATTCGATCATTCATTCTGTTCCTGCCATTTCTCACCATTCAGGGGGAAAAAAAAAAATCATTTCCCACTTTACTCTTAAAAAAGAGGAAAACTACCACTTTCCCTTCTTTCAAGTCTGAAGTTTCTGGGAGAGAGATTTTTCAGTTACTTATTGTAGCAGGCTTTCAGGTGAGTTACATTGGCAATGCTTTAAAATACATCATCTATGCAAACTGCCCATAAAATTACTTGCTAAAAGATCCTATGCCTATAAGCAGAGAATCTTGCAGTTTGCAAGATACAAATGTTATTTGTATTAACACAAAATTGCATTTCACCTAGAATTTATACAACTGATGGAAATGGCATTTTCCCCTATCTTTTGTTATCCAAATAATTATAAGTATAGGAAAAAATAGAAAATATAAATAACAAAATAAAATAAATGGTTTTGTAGAGTACAGGCCAGTTGTTTCATAGAACCCCTTACTTTGGGATTGTCTGACTGCTTCCTCATAATTATATTCAGTGTATGCATTTTGCCAGGAAAATTACATGATTGGTGCTGTGCCCTTTTGAGTGCAGCATATCTGGAGGCACGTGACATCAGTTTGTTTCTGTCACTGGTTAAATTCTCCAGGAAGAAGGCTCTGATAGAGAGACTAGTAAGTAGATAGTTTACCAGAAGTGCTCTTAGGATCACCAAATAGGGGAGAGAAGGGAAGGAAAATAGGCTGGACATAGAAACTGGGTTGTGACATAGTCCCAACAAAAGTCTCAGCCAACCCTGAGAGGAGGTGTGAAGAGTAGATGCCCCTTCAGAGTTATCCAGCATTGGGGAAAGGGAGCTAGACCTTCATGCCCCCATGTCGACCAGTCCAGGACCACACTGGAAAAGGGCATTCATTCTCTTGGGAGAAATGACCTTTTCAGCTGAGGCAACTCTAAAGAGGGCTTACAGCTGGAGGCTGTCTGGCTGAAGTACTCTATCTGTGGGAATTTGTCCCTTAGTCCTAAAGGGGGATTTGAGTGGCACATCACAGCATCCGTGACGGTAATGCTAACTTTGATCACTTTTGTGTCTATTATATTTCTCTACTATAAAGGCACCTTATGCCATTTGTAATTAATAATAACTAATAATGTGGGAGGAAACTTTGACATTAGGTGAACATCTTCTCCTCCCACAAACTTACACCAAAAGATTTTAGTATCCAGTGAGGATGCCTGCCTCAATCAATTACAACTATAATGGTTGAAAAGGGGTAATTTTCTACTCCAATTGTTCTTCTTATATTTGTCAATTAGCATTTTATTATAAAGAAGAGCACAACTTTCCTTATTTCTTTTTAATTAATTCATTCATATTTACTAGCAGAATAGGCTTACAAATAATTTTTTAATTTAATGAAATATAATCCAATAATATCATTACTTATTTTGATGCATAAAATGTCCCATATTTACCAATAGGGTCCTTACTAAGCTTGCTTTGTGCCTTTTATGACGTGAGCCCTGGTTATTCTTGAGCATTTCCTTACTTCTGGTTCAAGATGTTTCAAGCTTATCTTGTACTTTCCCTGCCTCAACCCTGAATTCAGTCATTTCTCCAAGGTGGCTCCCTCTTAGTTGGGAATGGTATGAAACATAGACCAAAAAAAACCAAACCCGTTGCCATTGAGTCGATTCCGACTCATAGTGACCCTATAGGACAGAGTAGAACTGCCGCGCAGGGCTTCCAGGGAGTGGCTGGTGGATTTGAACTGCTGAACTTTTGGTTAGCAGCCAAGCTCTTAACCATTGTGCCACCAGGGCTCAGTTTTGATATAAGGAGAGAATATATGTAAAAATTTAGCACAACATGTGGTATTTAGTAAGCACTCAACATATAATTGTCATTTTTATGTCTATCCCCAATGACTGACATGTAGTAGCTACTTAATAAATGTCTTCTTGTCTCATTGGATGTAATTCATATATGTAATTAAATCTACAAAGATTATGTAAAAAATTAGCAGACTAAAGAGTTTTTTGTCACTGATTCCAGCCTCACTAAATTTCTTGGCTGCATTCTATTGTTTCATTTAACATAGAACATCATTTATGCAAAAATTATTTCACATAAACATTGCTCTACATTTTCTCAAGTTCTTACAAAACCAGTCAACTGTAACTCATATATTACATAATTAATGGTATGTGTACATAAAAAAAAAAAATTTTTTTTTCGTACATAGCACATGTACTTCACGAGAATGAGTAAATGTTCCAAATTCTTAAGAATGTCTAGGATACAGCGATTTACACTTAATAAGTGGAAAAAAACTGGTTTGAAAGCATAATTAAAATTTCTAAAACAATTGAGTATTATAAAAAGTGTCAGGCTTGAACTGACGATTCACTCTAATAAATGAAGCCTCTTTGAAATAAGTCATTACTGTGCTCTTCTTTCGTATTATTATATTCGCACCCAATTAAAACATTCATTATACTTTGTAACCTTAGTTTATTTAATCAAAATGAAGCATGGCTGCACCTGTGACATTGAAATGGCCAAGTATGACAAGTTGGATAATATTCTTTAATGACTACAAGTGAATTAATGATTTTAACATTATCAAAGCCCATTAAAGACTTTAGGGAGATCATTTTTATTTTTTTTAAGTGTTCACTTTTTCTTTAACACATATTTATTTTTTAAAATTCTAACAAATTTGAAAGTTTCACAATTATACAACTGTAAAAGAGTGGTAGAGGTAACAATAACTGACACAAAATGGCCTTTTCCCCACTTGGAGAACATCTGAAAAAACTATGAATCAGATTTGCAACTAAAAAGACTATATCTAAGGAATATTAAACCCCTACTAATTGCAATACCGACCTTTTTTTTAGACAAGTTTTACTTAGCTTCTACTACATATAAAATAATTTTAACTTATAGCATTCCCAGGAGATGACATATGCCAATTTTATAGGAAGAATTTAAATTAGACAAGGCAGTTCTAGAAGGAACCCATAAAATTATACTTAAGAACTCCATTTATCCAAATTACATGATTAGAACTGAACACTCTGTTCAACTGAGCATTATTCAGTTATGATTATTACATCAAAGAACTGGACTAAAATAAAACACATCTAATTTTGTAACTCTTTACATCTTAAATATTTACATTATATCATATTAATTATATCTTGCACATATTTCACATTATTGTATCATGTCTTATTTTCTATTATGTGTTATTATATATGAATTCAATCTTTCTTAAATGATTTAGATAGTGAGATGTGGCAAAAGTGTCACTAGCATGAGACTCGAGGGCTTTTGTATTTTTGTTGTAGTCCACCAACATATATTGTGATTTTGATTATGTCAATTAATTGTTTGGGACCTTACTTTCCTTAACAGTAAAATGGAAATGTTTATAATGAGGGTCAAATGAGATACCAAACGTGAAAGTATTCCAAATATGAAAAATGTATATAAGCGTAGATGTTTTGGAATAACTACAGGAAAAAAGAAACCACCCATTGGTCATCGAGTTGATTCTGACTCATGGCGACTCCATGTGTTACAGAGTAGATCTGCACTGCTTAGAGTTTTCTTGGCTGTAATTATTAGATAAGCCAATTGCTAGGCCTTTATTACACAGTGTCGCTGACTGGGTTTTAACCACCAACCTCTAGGTTAGTAGTGGAGTGCAAACTACTTGTGTCACCAGGGACCTAGGGAATGGCTACAGTTACTTGTGTAGCAATATATGCCAAAAAAATTACCTAGTACATTGAAAATTTTTTTGATATTAACTCTGGGTAAACTAGTTAACCAATTGCTGTCAAGGCAATCCTATATGTGTCAGAGTAGAACTGCACTCCATAAGGTTTTCTATGGCTGATTTTTCAGAACTAGATAGCCAGGCCTTTCTTCCCAGGTATCTCTCGGTGGACTCAAACCTCCAACCTTTCAGTTAACAACTAAGCATGTTAACCATTTGCACCAAGAGGGACTCCAACTGTGAGTAAAGGGAAAAGATTATTTTAAGAAGTTTCTTGTCACAACACTGGGCTACCTGAGATAAATAAATCCACACATTCTAGGTTTATCTGTACTGTATGTTTTATTTCTGTTACCATTTTGATGATCTAATTATTTATCAAGCTACCTTGACTAACTTGTATGCCTATCGTGTATTAGAAAACCCTGGTGGCATAGTGGTTGAGAGCTACAGCTGCTAACCAAAAGGTCTACACTTCGAATCCACCAGCGCTCCTTGAAAACCCTATGAGGCAGTTCTACTCTGTCCTTTAGTGTCACTATGAGTTGGAATCGACCCAATGGCAACGGGTTTTATCATGTATTAATCCCGTGCTTGGTGCCATGAATACAAAAGTAGATAAGGCAAGGTACTCTGAACTCAAGAAACTTACTATCATGTGTAGAAGACCAGAAACTACCATAATCTACAATTACAACACACAATGTGATGAATGCCATGTGAGACATGTCAGTTAAACTTGGATTTGACAGAATGCAACAGAAAACCCAGATAACAGTGGGTTAACAAAATATATATACATATTTTTTTCTCAGATAACAAGAAATATAAAAGAAAGGTAATCCAGGACTAGTACAGCAACTCAATGATATCAGGACCAAGGTCTCTCTAATTCCTTTTTCATGGTTGTTATATGGTTGGTAACAATGTGGCAGCCCCAGTTCTAGCTGTCTCATCCACATTTCAGGCAGGAAATAGGAAGAAACACAAAGGAAAAATGGGGTATGTGCCGTCTGAATCTCCCTGTTAAGAAGCTTTCTCATATTTCTTTCACACAGTCACCTCTACCTCTGTGGAAGGCAAAGAAATGAAGTTTTATCTGAACATGTTGCCACCAAAAAAAAAAACTAGGATTCTGTTATAAAGAAAACAAAAGAAATAATTAACAGTAGGTGGGCAATTAGAAAATGATTTCGCAATAGGAAAAAATGAAGAACAATGGTTACTGTGGAAATATAAAGAAAGAACATCAAAATCAAACTTGGTGGTATGGTGTCTGTATGACAATTAATTCCTCATACACACACAAAAAACTTACTATGCCACCCAGCCTTCCTCACGTTTGTAAATGGTGCCATCATCCCACCATCCATCTCATTATTAAAGCCAGAAACCTAGGAATTATTGCTGACTCTCCCTGTATCTCTCTTAACAACCATTTCATTGATTCTACTTCAAAATGGTATCAGATCTGTCAATTTGTCAACTCCACAGCTGTCACTTCAGTCCAAGATGTTGATAACTCTCATTTGACTACAGCAGTAGCCTCCTAACTTGTCTACCCACTTCTGTTCTTGCTTTCGTCCAGTCCATCCTCCATTCACAAAAAATCAGGAATGATCTCTTTTAAGTTGTAAATTAAGCCACAATCCCATTACTGTCAAGTTGATTCTGACTTATACAGACCCTATGGGACAGACAGAGCTGTTTCCAAGGCTGTAAGCTTTACAGAAGTAGACCACCAAATCTTTTTTCCCACCAACCTCTTGGTTAGCAACCAAGCATTTAACCACTAGGTCACCAGGGCTCCTTTGATTAACACTCACAGTCCTAAAATCCTGTGAAGAGCCAGAGTGGCCTGTAACTATTATTAAGGCGGAATTTTTTTTAAATATTATTACCTGTGTACCTGGCTATTCCCTCACAATATTACACCTAATGACAAAAAGACATCTCTTGTTCAGAGGTTCATCTGTAGATGATCTTATCTCATACAGCTTTTCACAAAGATATGCAGATAGTAGGTTAATTCTGGAAACACAATGTAGCATTGTTAGTATAGCTCAATCCCAAATGCAGTACTGGATATTCTTGTGTTCAGACACCCTTAATTACGCTCATTCCAAGCATACTAAGTGCTAAAGAAAGTAGTAAATTTAAATGATGTTCTTAAACGCAAACTAAACTTTCCTTGAGAAAGAGTACTCTTTGTCATTAATAAGAAAATAAATACAATACAGGAGTCATGGTGGTGCAGTGGTTTAAAAGATTGGCTGCTAACCAAAATGTCGACAGTTTGGATCCACAAGTTGCTCCTTGGAAACCCTATGCGGCAGTTCTACCAAATTATCATAGGAATAGGAGTCAATAAACTACCTCCACGTCTTCTAGGAAGAAAATTAGTACATATTTCAGATCATTAATCAGCTCTATGATGATGAATGTGAGGCTTTCCCTCTTCCCTCTTCAATATGTCATTCACGGCATAGTAGACCATATAATTATCAGATTCAAAATGGCCAGTATGAGTCCATTTCAGCTCACTAATGCCTAGGATATCAATCTCTATGCACTCCATTTCAATTTTGATGACTTCCAATTATTCTTAACACTTCATACATGCCACGTTTCGATTACTAATAGATATTTGCAGCTATTTCTTCATATGTTAAGGCATGCCATATCAGTAAATGAAGGTCCTGAAATCTTCACTCCATCCACATCATTAAGGTTGACTCTACTTTGAGACTGCAGCTCTGCCCCAGTCAAATTTTGAGTGCCTTCCAATGTGAGGGGCTCATCTTCTGGTGCTATATTAAGCATTATTTCACTGCTATACATAAGGTTTTTACTGGCCACTTTTTCAGAAGTAGATTGCCAGGTCCTTCTTCCCAGTCTGTCTTAGTCTGGAAGCTCCACTGAAATCTGTCTACCAAGGTTGACACTACTGGTATTTGAAATACTAGTAGCATAGCTTCCAGTATCACAGCAACACACAAGCCACCACAAGTAAAACAAACTGACAGATCAGTCTGTCAAGACCTATGACAAACTGACAGATGAGTCTGTCAAGATCAATCCTGAAGTATAAGATCTACCCTAAAGTATAACATTGTCAGTTACACCTACAAGGAAGACCAGTTAATACAACTATTTTTCAATTTACACACCAACCACTAAGACCAAAGACGTAGAAATTGAAGATTTCTACCAACTTCTGCAGTCTGAAATTGATCAAACATGCAGTCAAAATGCATTAAAAATTACTGGTGATTAGAATGGGAAAGCTGGAAACAAAGATCAGTAGCCGAAAATATGGCCTTTGTGATGGAAACAATGTCATGATAGAATTTTGTAAGACCCATGAATACTTAATTGTAAATACTTTTTTCAACAACATAAACAGAAACTATACACGTGGACCTCACTGGATGGAATACACAGGAACCAAATCGACTACTTCTGTGGAAAAAGACAATGGAAAAACTCAATATTATCAGTCAGAACAAGGCCAGGGGCCAACTACAAAACAGACCATTAATTGCTTATGTGTAAGTTCAATCTTAAGGAAATTAGAACAAGTACATGAGAGCCAAAGTACTGTCTTGAGTATATCCCACTTGAATTTACAGGCCATCTCAAGAATAGATTTTGATCCATAGAACAGCAAGGAACAAAAACCATACCAGTTGTGGGATGACTGCAAAGATATCATACATGAAGAAAGCAAAAGGTCAATAAAAAGACAGAAAAGACCAAAATGGGTGTCAGAAGAGACTCTGAAACTTGCTCTTCAGCATAGAGTAGCTAAAGCAAATGGAAGAAATGATGAAGTAAAACAACTGAACAGAAGATTTCAAAGAGCAGCTTGAAAAATCAAAGTATTACAATGGAATGTGCAAAGACCTGGGGTTAGAAAACCAAAAGCAAAGAAAATGCTCAGCATTTCTCAAACTGAAAGAACTGAAGAAAAAAATTCGAGCCTTGGTCTGCATTATTAATGGATTCTTTGGGCAAAAAATTGAATGATACAGGAAGCATCAAAAGAAGATGGAAGGAATACACAAAACCACTGCACCAAAAAGAATTGGTTGACATTCAACGATTTCAGGAGGTAGCATATGACCAGGAACCAATGATACTTAAGGGAGAAGTCCAAGCTGCACTAAAGGCATTGACAAAATACAAGGCTCCAGGAATTGACAGAATACCAACTGAGATGTTTCGATAAACAGATGCAATGCTGGAAGTGCTCACTTGTCTATGCCAGCTACTTGGTCAACTGACTGAAAGAGATCCATATCTGTGCCCATTCCAAAGAGCAGTGATCCGACAGAATGCGGCAATTATTGAACAATATTATTAATATCACAGGCAAGTAAAATTTTACAAAAGTCATTCAAAAATGGTTGCAGCAGGTCATCAACAGGGAACTTCCAGAAATTTATGCTGGATTCAGAAGTGGACATGGAATGAGGGATATCATTTCTCAGATCGATTTTGGCTGAAAGCAGAGAATACCAGAAAGATGTTTACCTGTGTTTTATTGACTATGCAAAGGCTTTCAACTGTATGGATTATAACAAATCATGGATAATATTGTGAAGAATGGGGATATCAGAACACTTAATCGTGCTCAGGTAGAACCTGTACATAGACTAAGAGGCAGTCATTTGAACAGAACAAGGGAATACTGCCTGGTTTAAAATCAGGAAAGGTGTGCATCAAGGCTGTATCCTATCACCACACTTATTCAATCTATATGCTCAACAAGTAATCTGAAAATCTGGACTATGTGAAGAAAAACGCAGCATCAGGGTTGGAGGAAAACTCATTAACAACCTGTATTATGCAGATGACACAACCTGGCTTGCTGAAAGTGAAGAGGATTTAAAGCACTTACTGATGAAGATCAAAGATCACAGCCTTCAGTATGGATTACACCTCAATATAAAGAAAACAAAAATCCTCACAACTGGGCCAATAAACAACATCATTATAAATGGAGAGAAGGTTTGAGTCAAGGATTTCATTTTACTTGGATCCACAATCAATGCCCAAGGGAGCAGCAGTCAAGAAATCAAAAGATGCATTGCATTGGGCAAACCTGTTGCAAAAGACCTCTTTAAAGTTTTAAAAAACAAAGATATCACCTTGAGGATTAAGGTGTACCTGACCCAAGCCATGATATTTTCAATTGCCTCATATGCATGTGAAAGCTAGACAATGAATAAGAAAGACCAAAGAAGAATTAATGCCTTTGAATTATGGTGTTGGCAAAGAATATTGACTATATCACAGACTGGCAGAAGAGCTAACAAATCTGCCTGGTAAGAAGTACAGCCAGAATGCTCCTTACAAGTGAGAATAGTGAGACTTCATCTTGCTTACTTTGGACATGACATCAGGAGTGACTAGTCCCTGGAGAAGGACATCATACTTGGTAGAGGGTCAACAAAAAAGAGGAAGGCCCTCAGCAAATGAACTGACACAGTGGCTAAAACAATGGGCTCAAACATAGCAAGGATTGTGAGGATGGTGCAGAATCGGGCAACATTTCGTTCCATTGTGCATGGGGTCACTATGAGTCAGAACTGACTCAATGCAACTAACAGTGATAACAACAATTAGCTCTAAGAGTTCATTAAAATTTTGCTAGTAAAATAGTATGCTTATTTAGTTATTCATCCAATAAATACATATTTCATGTTTGTAAACCTTGTACATAGAACAAAAATATTCATATAACTTTGTACACTGTTTTTTCAATCTACTTTTACTTTAAAAGTGTTATTCACATTACAGTCTGTGTAAAATATTATTATATACATTGTGCCAAATAAAACCCGTATGTATAAAATCCCTTGGCATCGAAGAGTAGCATGTACTCTGAAACAACGACTCCCATTTTTTTTTCTTTCCTGATGTGCAGTCTTATCATCTCCTGATAAAACAATGCCCTGACTCCCAAACCCATCCCCTCACTTAAGCTTCTATTTGTCGTCATTGGGGAGGTAATCAGCAAAGCCAACTGTTCTTAACAAACATTTGTATCAAGTCCTGTCACTGCTCCAAAGGAGCCATTACAGTGAATAATTTTATAGAAAGTTTGGGCCTAAAGAGCCTAAAAGAGCCATCATAGCATATTGTGTCAAATAGGCTTGCAAAAACAGAGGCACCCAATTTGGCTTTCAAATAACAGAGTAAAATAATTCCCCCAGGATCAATAGTGTGCATGCTAAGAGTCTCTCAATACACAAAGATATAAGTAATGATTCATATTTTATTCTAGTTCATCAATGATTCATCCTATCCAAAAGTGCCTTAATCAGTGCCAGAAAGTCCTTCTTTGATTGACACAGTCACTCTCTCTCCAGCCTTTAAAAATGCAAAACATTTTTTAGCTTCCATCATTTGTCAGGAATGATTTAATCTGTGGCACCCCAAATGTGCTTCCTGCTAATTTTTCATGGAGTTGGTCTCACTTACTATGCCTGAAATTGCTCTTATTTTATACTATAATAAAAACAGTCCACTGGCTCGAGAGAGTCATACATTTTCTTGGGAGTGCCCTCAATGATACAACTTAGTTTATCAAATTAACAAAATTGATGCCTTGGAAATCCTTAGAAAATGATATAAAACAATATGATAATTTAATGATGGGGACACTGTGGGTACTTATGGGAATCAAAACTGTATGGAAAGCATCTGTTCTATTCTCCCCTCTTTGTGAAAAAGCAGCTAAGCGATGTGGGAAAGATTGACCCCACCTCCCAGCTCCAAAGGTGGGCTCTGATGGATCTAAGCATTCATGTCATTTTTTAATTCAAGGATAAACACATAACCAAGGACTACACCAATCAGCACGTGAGATTCCAATGACGTAGTGAACAGTTCAGAGTGGACATACAACCTAGCTATTTAATCAAAGCAAGGTTTAGGATTTTTATTTCATGGTTAGGAGAAGAAAAGCCCCGTCTGCTCCTGGATTTGAATGGGAAAACTTGTAGACTTGGATACTACAGCTGGCAGCCTTCTTGCAACCATGAAAGAAGTCAGCCTAAGGATAATATGAATGTGCTAAGGATGGCAGCCCTGAGAGAACCACAGAGACATGAGGCAGCAACCTCAATGACATTAATATTTGGATTAAACCAATCCTATGGTGTATTATTTCCACTAGATTTTCTAGTTATATTAGCAAAAAAATATATATATATATCTTATTTCCTAAGCCAGGTTTTAGAGTCCTAATTTTTATAATGAAGACTAGTCAATGTGATATCTGGAGAGAGGCTTAAGAAAGGGAACAGAAAGGAAACAGAATATGGAAAGATGAATGAGAAATATGTCACTATTTTTCTTAGGACCTCCCTGAGGTTACACACAAAACTGTGAAGACTCCCCAAAAGCGTATATTTAGGCCATAAAACTCAATTGTGTAAACATCAAAATTTATAAAGTAGTACAGTTTAATCTCTATTTTGAACCTCTATTTTACCTAATGACCATTTTACTTAATTCCAGATAAACTTATTCTTTCAAGTGTCTACTCAATCAATTCAAGTTTTCCCTTCCTCATCCCTCTAGGGAGGCATCAAAATCCTGGAGAGCTTCCAAGGCTTTATGGCCTTGGTAGAGGGCATCTCGCTCCTGGTCATCAGTGTTTGTCCATGATGACATCCACTGGATGAACACCAACCACCTTTCTGTTCCTGAGAGTGGTCATATCTCCCACCTGGTACATAATGGTTTCAGATACACTCGGTTCTCTTTGCTTTATTCATGAGATATATCTGGGTCTGTTCATCATTTCTTAGCCACTTCTTAGTGCTTCTGTGGGTCACAGAGAGTTGTCAAGTGCTCTACTCTGTCACCCTAGGGATACTGAAGGGTAAGTGGCACAGGTACTGCCTACACATCTACGGCTAAGGAACAAATTCCCTACCTATCGGATGGCGCAAATGGTTAAGTGCTTGACTGCTAGCCGAAAGAATGGCGGTTTGAACCCCAAGTGTCACCTTGGAAGATAGATCTGGCAATCTGCTTCTGAAAGGTCACTGCCTTGAAAACCCCATGGAGCAATTCTACTCTGTACAAAATGGGTCACCATGAATCAGAATCAACTCGATAGCAACTAACCATAGCAACAGTGTTGCACTAGGCTACTGCAGGAAATCTTGTTTTCTTTCCTGAGCCCCACCTAAGAAATGAGAAGATGGCCCTCTATTTCCAGATGCCCAAGGCGTTCTCGGTATTCTCATAATTAACTTGAAATGGGCAGGGAGTGGAGAGATTTCCCGGAGACCTACCCTTTGACTCTTCTCTCTCTGCCACCTCAAAAAATTTTGTCCATGGCAGAAGTAATAGAACAATGGTCCCAAAAGATGTTCACATTCTAATCTCTGGAACCCATGAATATGTTACCTTAGATGAAGGGAATTTACACATTCGATTAAATTGAGATAGATTATCCTGGTTACCAGGTTAGTCCAAAGTCATCACAACGGTCCTGTAATGGATTGAATTGTGTCCCCCCAAAATATCTGCCAACTCGGTTAAGCCATGTGTAGTTGTCCTCCATTTTGTGATTTTCCTATGTGTTATAAATCATAATCTCTGCCCGTGGTTACAAGGATTAGTCAGGTCACCTCCCTGATTCAAAAGGGAGTTTCCCGGGGGTGTAGCCTGCACCATCTTTTATCTATCAAGAGATAAAAGGAAAGGGAAGCAACCAGAGAGTTGGGGACCTCATACCACCAAGAAAGCAGCACCAGGAGCAGAGTATGTCCTTTAGACATGGGGTCCCTGTACCTGAGAAGCTCCTTAACCAGGGCAAGTTTTAGGACAAGAAATCTTCCTCCAGAGCCAACAGAGACAGAAAGCCTTTCCCTGGAGCCAACACCCTGAATTTGGACTTGTAACTTACTAGACTGTGAGAGAATAAATTTCTCTTTGTTAAAGCCATCCACTTGCGGTATTTCTGTTATGGCAGCACTAGATGACTAAGACAGGTCCTTATAAGAAAAAGGAAGGAGAATTACAGCCAGCATAGGAGAGAGATTTGAAGATGCTATGTTATTGGTTTTGAAACACAGCCCTGTTGACTCATTTTGGACTTCTGACCCCCAGGGCTGTAAGATAATAAATTTGTGTTGCTTTAAGTTATTGGGTTTGTGGTTATTTGCTTTAGCAGCAATGGGAAACTAATACAGAGGGCCAATGACTCCTCGAAAATTCTTCCAAACCTTTCTGATGTATGCACAGAAGTTGATGTTTCCTGGTTTTACTGTGATAACAGTTGCTTATGATAATGAGACTGTGTATCTAGTGGCAAAACTGGGAAGGGTTCCAGGGACTATTTTGTATGTGATGGGGTAGGAGCAGAAGGGCAGATTGGTTAATATTCCACCATAGCATCCCATAATATTTGGAAATTTAGTGAATAAAATCCCACAAGATCAATGAATATCAGTAATAGGAATTAATCTGCAATGGTATCACTGTAATCAATTACTACTTTTTTATGGTAAATCCATGACTACTTATTATCCAAAAAGACAGGACTAAGGGTACTCTGGACCCCACATAGTGCCCTGGGCCAAAGCTGGGCACAGGACTGTGATACCTCTTGCCCATATTTGTGTTGTGTGCAACAGAAAAGCCACTGTGGGAATCATTTTACAAGTGAGATAGGTCAGGCAAATTTTCCAAAGTGGGATTACAAAATTCACTCAGAGTTAGACGAGAAAAGGGAGCCAGTTATAAAGAAAATTAAGTCCAGGACAAAAAAGGAGAGGCACTCGTGGGGGTTTAAAATGAATAAAACAAAGTAAGTCTAAAGAGAATCCCTGACATCAAGTTCAGGCACTTGCCTAAATTTGCTAGCAGTAGCCTATTTGTGTCTACAGAGTTGCGAGCAAGTAAATTGGTGACCAAGGAGGGACATGAATAATACTAAAGTTTCCAACACCTACATGAAACTGATCCTGATGATTCTAGACAGAAAAATAAATAATTCTATTGACATCACCTGTGTGAACAATGGAGCCCTGGTGGCACTGGAGTTCGAATCCACAAGCTCATCCTTGGAAATTCTATGAGGCAGTCTATTTTGTCCTATACGGTTGCTATGAGTCAGAATCAACTTGATGGCAATGGGTTTGGTTTTTGGTTTATGTGAACAATGCCAACCAAAATGACATTGCTGTGAAATATCTAGATATTTCTGGATGCCTTGAGCTACTTGAGAACCAATAAAATCATAGAGTTATAAAATCTAAATAACCACTATAAAAAATAAGATTAAAATTTTCATCAAGATATTTCAGGGGTTTATATTTTGAGTTTTTGTCTATGGTAACATATACCTACAGATAGGTGCAGTATTTGTGACTTCAAACATGTATTCAATGACTGGTTATTCTGATGAAGAATTATGGAATCAAAAGCAACAAGAGATGTTTAGTCCATGTATTCCTACCCAGCATCAGTTGATACTAATAAGTCAGTGCCTCATCCAAGTTAACATTCTATTCCTACTATAAGGGGTCAAATGCATGGATGTCTTATCGTTGAGAATTACTAGGTAAAGATATCACCCAGGACCTTCTTCATCAAAATCTTCTAGGATGATTGTTAAAGAAGCAAATTCCTGGTTGCTATTGAAGAGCTATCGACTCTGAGACCCAGGAATCTGTATTTTATAAAGTTACCTGGAACTAAAGAGATGAACCATTGTATGATTTGTTTCTTACAAAAGCTTATTCTTAAATGTACTATAGGCTCCAAGACAACACTTCATTCTAACAATAGGTGCAACAGATGTTACAGAAGAAAATCCAGATGTTTAAACAAGAATGGAATCAAGAGTCATCATTGCCTCAGTCACAAAGAACAGCTTGTTTTTTCCACGTTTGTTAATTCCACCTGTGGCCAGGGGGGGCCCTTCCCCACAGCCTTTGCTTTTGGCTCCTTGAGTTTCTTCTGCTCTTCTTTTTCTTTCTGCTTGAAAGCTTTATCTTTTTTCTCCATTTCCTTGGCCTGCTTCGTGGGCTGTTTCAGGGGCTTCTTCTTGCCACCTTCACAGACGGACATGGCACCAGCCACCTGGTGATTCTTAATAGATCTTAAATTTTGACAGCCAATGGCCAAAAGCACAGAAGAGCTAATTTGTGCCTGGTTCAAGGGACGAGATACTGTTTTCTTCAGACACTGAGAAAAAAATAAATGTGACATGACAAATTTTATCATCCATCCTAAAAGCACCGGCACCCTCCTGGTGGGTTCAACTGTTCAGCATCTAGATTCATATCTGGAAATCTGTGAACTGCATTCCTCACTTGATTAATTTACATTATGTGTTTCTTTCCCAGAGTTTTTACGACAATATATCTAAGCTAGGATCTTATTGTCTGCTTCTCATTCTTTTGGGTTTCCAACAATAAATCTCCACACTTCTCTCCATCTGTCCCCATTATGTAGCCAACCTTAGCAGTGAGATTGTAAGGACCACAACTATGTGGCCCTTCCTTCTTCAGCAAATGGTGTTCCCTGGCTCTGGGAAGAGAGCTTCTGCTTTGCGTAGACTCAGCTTGGGTACAAACTGCTTGTGATACAGGGCGCTTTCATCAATCCAATCACCAGTGAAACCATGGAAAGTTTCAAGGTCTCAATCACTCACAGGAAATGAGACTAAACTGCCCATCCTTCTGTCAATAGGAGCAGTGGGCAACGCTCACCATCGGTGTCTGAAGATACCAGGCCCAGCACAGTCTCCCTGAATTGGAGATTTTACAGCTTGCCAAGATTTCATTTGCCTCCCACAGTTTCCTCCCTTTTAGGGAGAGGGGCAATTATGAGTGCAATTAATTCTTTTTTTTTTTTTTTTAAGATCTCATACTGCCAGATGAAGCATATTTAGCCATGGCAAGCCATAGAGATCCTTTTAAATTGGTACCTTCTAACCGAGTTATTTTAGATTTCCTGTGTCTAATCTTCCATCCATCAAGGTGTCCTCCATTTATAAATGATGAATTAAATTCTTTAGGATGTGCACACAAAGGGGAAAGGTACTAGGCCACTCAGTGTTCTGAATTCATCCGCTGAAATTGCTCTTTAACGATCCATTCCACAAGACAAACAGTTGTCGTTGGTAGTGGTTTGTTTTGTTTTGTTTCCGCCAAGACATTTTCTAGAAATCATAAGTCCTTTTAGAATTCAAAGGTAAAAATTATTCTCAAGCTGACCTAGCGCAGGTTGGTCCTCTGCTCCTAGCTCACTTTTGCGCACACTTCCTCCCTACGGAGTATCATCCAAGTGCATACCTTCACAACTCCACAGACAATTCTATGTGGGCATCTCTGGGGCATGCCTCTAGTTTCTGTTGTCCAAGCTCCAGTCCTACATTTCGTATTCCCTACTTAATCTTTCAATAGCTGAACGAACATCACCCCAAACATAGTGTCCAAACCTTCACCACTACCTGCTTCATTCCCCCTCCTTCCTGCCCCAGCCATTGCTTTAAAATAAAAGCCCGAACTATCGTCGTTCTATATAAATACAATCAGAGGCATAAATAGGACCCATACATGTGAGCCACATAAAAAAAAAAATTTCTTGTTTCCACATTAAAGAAAGTAAAGACAAATGAGCGAAATCAATTAAATGCTTAATACTTTTTATTTAATTACCTCCAAATATTTCAACATGTGCAATATAAAAATTATTAACATGATATTTTACTTTTTTTTTATATTAAGTCTTCAAAATGTGGTGTGTATTTAATACTTACAGTCTGTCAATATGGCTAGTAGATACGGTATTGGGCGGTACCGGTTTAGACTCATTAATCTGTAATTTAAGTCCAGCCTCACTCTGATTTCAGCCTCCTTTTCCAGTCTTATCTCCTGCTACTCTTCTTCAAGCACTTAACACTTGACTCACCACAGACCCTTCCCTCAACACTTCCTGCTCTTCCCTCAACACTGCCTTTGCTAGAAGGAATTCTTTTCTGCCTTTCAGACTTCTACCCACATTTCATGATCTCCCTGCTTTCAGAGCACTTGCAGAAAATGTATTTCTTCTTAAGTAATTGTGAACCAGTCACACTCATAAAATCAGTATCCCTTCAAGGTTCTATTTTCTTGTTTTTCCTTCCTGCAGTCACTTTTACCTGTCCCTTCTACTTTGATATCTGAAAATCTCCCTCAACATGATGGCCAGCTATGTAAAAAGAAAAGGCCAAATGAGCCTCATTTGGGTTTCAGTAGCTGAAAAACAGGACTAAACTCAGCAGCAGTCTCAAGACAACACCTAAATATAATTTAGGGATCTGATACTCTGTTATCATTGGAGAGCAGCCATCTATGGCATAAACATCTGCTAACTCTGACAACAGTTTTGTTGGCCATAGATAAGCAAAATCTAAAAATCCCTTACATTTGAATGATAATTGGTTAATTCCTTTATTCATTCATTTACTCAATGACTTATGCCTTCAACAATCAAGTAATAGGGTCTGGTTCTCTCTGATATTGTACTGGGTATTAAGTATATAGTCATCTTTGCTATAAACATTTACACTCAATTCTCATTATTCACAGATTCTATAGTTGCAAATTCACCTACTCACTAAAATTTGTTACACCAAAATCAATACTCACAGCATTTTTGCAGTCATTAGTAGACATGTGCAGAGTGGCAAAAATTTAAGTTGCCGGACACCCATGTTCCTGTTGTTGTTGTTAACTGCCATCGAGTCAACCCCAGCTCACAGTGAACCTATGTACAACAAAACGAAACACTGCCAGGTCCTGCACCATCTTCAGGATGGTTGTTATATTTGAGCCCATTGTTGCAGCCACTGTGTCAATCCATCTCATTGAGAGTCTTCCTCTTTTCCTCTGACCCTCTACTTACCAAGCACGGTGTCCTTCTCCAGGGACTGATCCCTCCTGATAATATATCCAAAGTATGTGAGACATAGTCTCGCCCTGTTTGCTTCCAAGAAGCTTTGTGGTTGTACTTCCTCCAACACAGATTTGTTCAAAACAAGGCAGTGTTCTGCCTTCTTGTTTCAGCACTCATACTGTAAACAAGCTTGTTTACAATCTATTTAGTGCCGAGTTTTTCACATTTTTGTGCTTTTTGTTGGTGACTCTACTGTTTAAAATGACCCCTAAGCATAGTGCTGAAGTGCTGTCTAGTGTTCCTAAGCATAAGAAGGCTGTGATGTGCCTTAGGGAGAGAATACATGTGTTAGATAGATAAGCTTCATTCACGCATGGCTTACGGTATGAATGAATCAATACTACATGTATTGTGTGAAACACACACAAAATAAGGTTATTTATCTATCAGTTGATGAAAACATTGTGACCAGAGGCTAGCAAGTGCCTAACCCTATATTTACCCAGGAGCAATGGTTCAGTATTCACTAACTCAGCGTTTGAGGCAACTTTATAAAACATAACTAACATGAATAATGAGAATCAACTATTATGGTGTTCCCTCTTTCTCATCCCCCCAAAAGTCCCCCATACCAATTTTTTTTAAATATTATTTAAAAATCTCTATCTGAGGAGAACAAAAGTTTTATTTCAAAAAATTTTTCTTTCAAAGATTAAACCAGTACGTCCAATTATCTGTTAACCAATTGTCCCTTAGCTCCTTGCTTAAAGAAAAAAAAAGGTAGAAAACTGCAGCTTAAAATACTGAGTTTCATATTAAATAATCATATCTTGTTTTATAAAATCAACCAAACGTAGGCATGTGAATTATTGAGATAAGGACTGGAGACTATTTCCCCTACACTAGCACAATCATACTCTGCCCAAAGCACAGTATAAAACATTGCTTATTTTCTTTATACATTGAAAATTATCGTCAAGTCTTATATGTGCACACTAATAGGATGACAATACAAAAATGAAGCAATATAAATTAAATTTACAATGATATTTTCTTTGAGAGTTTACAACAGAGTTACATGGCAAAATTCCATATCTCATTTATCTTGTCCTAGGAAATACAGAACTATGGGGGAAAATGACATAGCTGATTATATACCAGAGGTCAAATGAAGATCTCCTTAAATGAAATACATATATAAAAGTTTTGGATATTATGGATAAACACTAAGGAAAGTTTGAGTCACGGCTCCCAAACTGTGAAAGACTGCTCAGAGCATAGAAAGTCAGTATATTTGAAGTAAAACAAATATAGGAAATTGTAGTACAGCTAGATTATTATGAAAAGTACTCTCTTTGTAAAGGCTGAAGGAAGAATCCTGCCTGAGATTGTATTTAAGCTAAATAACACATGGGAACCGATTAAATGCCCAAAGTAGAGACTGTTTAGACAAATATACAATGGACACTACACACTCATTAATGCATTAAATAAATGTAACGCACTAAACATACAAAAAACAGAAGATTCTCAATAAGGGTTACCAAGACGAGAATTCAAAGTACTACAACCATCTGCTCCCACCAACTCTTCTGAGCACTACTATTTTACTACTTTCCACCGTCATGTTATCCTTCCCAAACCTCTCTAATGTCTGTTTGTCTCTCCCTTCAGGAAGCTACCAAGATAAGTTACACACCAAATGATCAGACAGACCTGATCCAACTGTGTCATTTGACAGCTGAATGAATTTGACCAAATTACTTAGTGTATTTGAACATCATCTGAAAAATGGGTATACTATTCCTACATGCAAGGTTTTTATTCTCAAAATAATCTACGAATAATGTTAAGTACAATATTAGCATATAGAAAATACCCCCATGAGTGGTAGTTATTATTACGTAGTGAACATTACAAAATGTTGATTTCTCTTTTAATTCTCTGATCTTAATTAGCATTATTCTTTCTAAATTATTTAGCCATTATAATAAAAAGAAAATCTTTTCTCTCTTCTCAGTCGTACAAGTGAAATATATTTCCCCATCTAAATATCCATCGATGAATAGTATGGAATAAAAAAGAAAAAAAAAGTCTAAAAACCAAAACATTGCTACATAATTGATATGTCAATACTCATTGAAAGCCAAATCCAATGATTGTTATTAGAAATATTTCAATGAAATATATTTTCATGTTCAATGCTTTATGGCATTGTCCTCAGGTTCCAAAATGGTATTAAATTGAAGCTGTTCATTATTTCTATCCGAAGCAGTGATAAACAAAGGAAAGATCTGTTAACTTTCCACAAAGTGATCATACTCTCTTAAAGTAGCATAGAAATGTAAATGGTTGCTCTTCACATTTTTAAGGTGAGTATTGCTTTGGAAAATCAATGTAGTAAGGAACTAATTGTGCTTTTAAGATCTCTAAGTAAACCATTCTTTCAGCTAATGCTAAGTCTGTTTCATGAATACATTTTAGGTAGATTTGCAGTATGGTTTCAAAGAGCAGCTTACCAAGACCTGCCAATTCAATTATTTTTAAGGCAGTTGTACATTTTCTCTAACATAATGTGACTGTTTCAATCTTTTAATTTAAACTAAATCTTGGCTTTAAAGAAAGTTTATCCTGGCAAGAAACTATACTGCATTTTTAGGATGTGTTTTATCTTCAATCAGAAATACAGTAGCTGTGGCAAAGAAAACGGTACATAGCCCATTCCCCCCCCCCCCTTTCTGATATCTATGCTTCCTGGAAAATCTCAGCTAAAAGATATAACATCCGCAGGTATTATTAGCACTTAACTTACTTCTATGGGAGATTATTGTTGTTGGGTGCCATCAAGTTGATTCTGACTCGTAGTGACCCCATGTGACTGAGTAGAACTGCCCACAGAGTCTTCTTGGCTGTAATCTTTACGCAAGCAAATAAATCACCAGGTCCTTCTCCCGTGGAGCAGCTGAGTGGGTTCGAACCGTCAACCTTTCGGTTAGCAGGCAAGAGTTAAACTGCTTGTACCACCAGGGCTTCTTGGAAGGTAAAAGAATTTAAATGATAAGATCCAAAATATTTTTATTTTACATCAAAGTATGTAGAACAAAGGTAAGCAAACTTTCTATAAGATTCAGAAAATAAATACTTTGGCTTCGTGGGCCATATGGTTTCTTCCACAATATTGCAGAATTCAAGATTGAATCATAGCAATGTGCTTAGCCATTGGTACACAAAAGCGGCCATAGGCAATGCCTAAATGAACTGGTGTGGCTATGTTCCAATGAAACTTTATTTACAAAACCAGGCAGAGGCCAGGTATGGTCTCTAATTTGCAAACTCCTAATATAGATGAAGAAGACTTGCTGTCGCAGTGGTTAAGGGCTTGGCTGCTAACTGAAAGATCAGCTGTTTGAACCCACCAGCCGTTTTGAGGGAGAAAGAAGGCGGTCTGCTTCCATAAAGGTTACAGCCTAGAAAACCGTATGGGGCAGTTCTACTCTGTCTTACAGGATCACTTTGAGTTGGAATCGACTCAACAGTAATGACGGTAAATATAAAGATACGATGACTTTGGTTCAGTGGTAGAATTCCTGTCTCTCATGGGAAAAAAAAAAAAAAGAAGATCTGAGTTTGATTCCCGGGCAATGCCCTTCATTAGCAGCAACCACCTGCCTGTGGGTGGAAACTTGAGTATGGCTATGATGCTGAAAAGGTTTCAGCAAAGCTTCCAGACTAAGATGAACTAGGAAGAATGGCCTGGCAATCTACTTCCAAAAATCAGTCAATTAAAATCTCATGGATCACAATGGTCCAATCCACACGCAGTTATGGGAATGGTACAGGACTGGGCAGAATTTTGTTCCCCTGCACATGTAATCACCATGAGTTGGAGGCTGACTCCACACCAGCTAACATCAGTAACAATATACAAGGTACCTAATATTCAGAATATAGAAAATACAATTCCACTGTACTATACTGCAGAGGAACCCTGGTGGCGTAGGGGTTAAGAGATTGGCTGCTAACCAAAAATTTCAACAGTTCAAATCCACCAGCCGCTCCGTGAAAACCCTACGGGCAGTTCCAGAGGGTCGCTATGAGTCGGAATTGACTTAATGGCAGTGGGTTCGATTTGGTTTTTGGTATATTGAGAATTGAAGATTGAATCATACCAAGCCACAAATTAAGCACATTCTGTATCCAAAATTCAGTGTTAGGTGTTTAAGGGTATAACAGCAATGTAAGATCAAGTTCTTATCCTCAGAAAGCTTAGGATTTTCTAGGAAAGGCAAGACTTGAACAGAATAAATTGACAGCCATACTAGACATTATGAAATGAAGCGTTAGATGGACAGGCTTAAATTAAGCTCAGGTCTTTCAGGACTCCACTTGGGACAAACATTTATTTAATATATTTCAATTAAATAAATTAATAGTAAGTAACACCATTATCCCTGAAAAAGAAACGCTTGTGCTTTATTTATCAGTTAGCCTGATATGCATAATTGCCCATTACATACCCACTTTTTTTATAATAACAGAAATTTTTTTTTAATCGGTCTTTATTCTAGGAACACAACATAAAACCATATAAAATTTAATTTAAAATTCCACTTTAAAGCTGTTGGGAAAAGATAGAAATTTTAACAATTCACACTCAGGAAATTTCTATCAACTTCTCAAAAATCGGTGATTCATCCTTGCAAATTAGCTAGGGTTCAGAAGTCCAAACTTGGGAGAAATTAAAAACAAAAATCAAATAAAATGGGCAAGTATGGATAATAAGATTAAAAAAAAAAATTCTAAGGATGTATCTATTCAGCCTACCGTCAGATTGATTGTTGACAAGAAAAATTTTAGATATTTTGAGTTTTTTAACCTCTCTGAAAAAATGTCCAAAATTATATGGGTTTTTAAGCTATTGTCGTTGATAAAAATCAATGCATTTATAAGAGGCATTTAAAGCTATATCTCAGGATAATTATTGCTGCTAAGGACTTTTGACCCAAACTGACAAATCCTTTCTTTGAAGCACAAAGTTGAGATGGTTTGTCAAAACATGAAAAATTCTATAGCGTCCTGTTCTACATCTTCAGCTTCTAAACTTTTCAATTCTTATGTAGCACTTACTATGCATAACCTGCCCCAGCTCCTGCAAAAAATGCTCTTTGACTTTGTTTTGCTAAAGTAAGAGTTGGAATTAATAGCAGCATTTTTTCTTAGTGGTGCAATGGTTAAGCTCTTGGCTGCTAACCAAAATATTGGTGGTTTGAACCCAGCCAGCGGCTCCATGGGCGAAAGACCTGGCTATCTGCTCCAGTAAAGACTACAGCATAGAAAACCCTATGAGGTAGTTCTCCTGTGTCACATGGTGTCCCTATGAGTCGCTATAGACTTGAGGGTACCTAACAACAACATACTATAGCTTTAAAATAAAATACTTCTAAAGTAGTAAAAAGGAATCCTGGTGGAGTACTGGTTAAGCACTTGGCTGCTAACCAAAAGGTCAGCAGTTTCAATCCACCAGCAGCTCCATGGAAGAAAAATGTGGCAGTGTGCTTCTGTAAAGATTACAGCCTTGGAAACTCTATGGGGCGGTTCTACCCTGTCCAGTAGGATCACTATGAGTCAGAATTGACTCCACAGCACATAATAACAAAAGCAGCAAAGCACTGAGTAGTTTAAATAATCACCTGAGGATAACCAATGAGAGTTGACTTAAAGTCAAATAATCTTGGAATGTTTGTTCACTGTTAATTCAGAAGCCACTGCTCAATTGCCCATTTGGCTCAGAGCAGCCCCTGAAGGGTCTATAAGCAGTCACAAACCAAGCCAGTCACCACTGAGTCATTTCCAGCTTGTGTCTGCCCCGTACATTTCAGAATAAAACTGCATTCCGTAGGGTTTTCATTGCTGCAACCTTTCCTGTAATCTTTTGGAAGCAGATCTCCAGGCCTTTCTTTTGAGGTTTCTCTGGGTAGCTTTGAATGCCAAACTTTCAACGAGCAGCTCTTCGCTTAGCCGTTTGTGTTTGTTTATTTCTTTGGGATGCTCTGACCAGGACTATCTACTCATTCTCCTTTATCTGCGACCCCCAGAAGAGATTCGCTTGCTTCTGGTTCCACATGCAACACATCATTATGCAACTGTTTAGCTTTTCTGTTTGCTTTGAAAACAGTTCCAGAAAAGACAGGAATCCATGAGTTCTTAGCAACAGGAAAAACAAGGGTTAAGTAAATCAGTTTTCTTATCGATGAGTGCCTCAACAACGTCATGCTCTCCCCAATAATTTACAAATATGTGAATTTACTTTAAAACCAACAATGGCTATGATGTTAATGATGATGATGATTTAGAGATACTTTTATCAGATAAGTTACATTTATTACTCCTAGTTTTCCCTGATTTTTTTCCTCCTATGAAAAGCCTAGCCTGCTGAGTGAAGTAAGTCAATAACGAAAGGACAACATTGTATAATATCACTAATATGAAATACCTAAAAAGAAAAAATAGGCAAATGCATAGAGATCAGAGTTTAATAGTTTCCAGGAGTGGGAGCGAGGGGGAATTATTGTTTAGGAAGAAATGAGTTTTTGTTTATGGGGAAGGAAAATTTGACAAAGAATATTGGTGATGGCTGTACAACATGATTGATGTAACTGATCTCACTGTGAAAAATGTTGTAGTAGCAAACTTGTTATCTGTATCTTTACAACAACAACAAAAAAAAAAGGTAAAAAAAGCCTATTAAAGGTCTTAGAGGGAAAAATATTTCTTGTGTACGCAGTGATACATTCTCACTCTTTAATTTGTATCCTCCAATCAACATGTGGCAAATAAATGTAAAAAGATAAAGTACATTTAAATGGCTCAAATTCTACTCACCATAATACAAAATAAAACAATACTTGTGATTCTTACTATTATAATTATTATTCTTCAAGTTAATCCTTTCCCATAATAAATAAGCACCAAATATTGTCTACATTTTGATCATTGTGAGCACTTAAATTGTTCTTAGCCTGTTCCATCCAGTTTGTGAATGCTTTTGTTCCTATACCTTGTATTAGGTTTGTTCCTTTCTGATACTAATTGACAAACTACCTTAAAACTGTTTGAAAGTATACATAGTTCATAACCATTTGGCTAGGTTTAGGAAGAGATTTTCCTCCTAGAACCAAAGAAAAAGAGCAATGCAAAGAGTCAAACAGGTTTTCTGATGGCACGGCCTCTATCATTTCTCAGACTTCTCTGTTGCTGATCTTTACATCCCTCATGAGAAGGAAGAAAGCTCTACTAATAGCATATCTTTGGTTTCCCTAAGCTAAAATCACCTTTCCAAAGTTTGTTCACTATAATGTGGAAATGATTCTGTGAATAAACCACCTTTAACGTGTGTTGACGTTTCCCTGTGCTCTGAGATTAATACAATAAAAGCAGAGGCATTCTACTGTAACCATTAGACCATTAGGACCGAGATTAACCATTGTAGGGTATGAACTCGCAGTAAAACCTTCAAAAATATTACATGAACTACTTCATTTTGAAGTACAACCATAGAACAATAACTGTAATTACATGGCAATTAATTCCATTTTGTGATGGGTGACTGAAACGATGAAAAGTATGTTTTTGCTGACATTAGGACAATATTTTTACAGACAACAAACATTTCTTTCTAGCTATTGCCATAATAATCTCAGTTGTCACATTTTCAAATTCCGCTTTTCAACTCTTAATACCAAATTTCACTAAATCCCAAATTTCTGAAATTGAGACGTACGTCACAACGAAGATACCCTATAACCACTGACAGCCAGGCACTGCTCATGTGGTAGATGCCCCAGCCTGGCAATGCTAGACCTCTGTTGTCATTGTGATGATTTGACAGGGAACTGCAGCCTCTGGATAGTTCAGCCAAGAATCCATTAAAGGACCATGTGAGGAAGGACTATGAGTCATGGTTATTGTTTGAAACAACTTCCAGTAAAGTCAAGAAAGAGACCACATCAAATATTGGGAAATAGGTATCAGCAGCTTGGAACAAAATCCCAGAGAAAGCAGTACAGTACTTTTTATAGGAAATGCTGAATCACAAATGTCATCATGGCAGGGAGGATATTTTGTAGAAAAACAGACATCTAGGACTAGGTCAAAAAGTGACTAAGAAGAATCAGATTTCAAATGTGAGGAAGTGTTTGGAATTCCTTAAATAATGTGTATTTTGTTTATATTTTCCTTTATATGTATTCACAAGACTGATATATGATAAAATTCTACGTTTAAATACATCAGAGAAAGCTATTTCTGTAAGTATAAAATACTAATCCAAAGTAATATGCAAACATTTTACCATCATTTAATTGACAGGGGTTTTTTTGTTGTTGTTGTTTTTGTTCTGTTTTTTCTTCCTTAGTGGTAGATAAAGTACTGGTGTGTCTTAAATCAAAGGCATCTTGGATTCTACGAAATACGGTACTGTTTGAGCTACTGACCCCAGGGGTGTGCCAGTGTATGGTGCAGCAGTGTGAGCTTTTAAAATTATCTTTTTAAAAAATAGGAAAGCTGATTCCCACCTGCAGTTGTTTTCAAAATCTTTTGTTTTTCCAAATAATATTGAGAAAATCCGCAAAATAGTCCAACTGTTACTGGGAAATCCGGGTCCTGCTCAGTGAGACTCTGTCTGGGGCCAAAAAGACAGAAACCAAGTTGGGAAGAACAAAAGGCAACTTTGTTCATTGGCCAAGCGAGGAGACAGTCAGGCCTAAGTGCCTTCCAAGACTGCTCACAGGCAGCTTGTTAAGGTTAGTTTATATACGCAAGATCGGTTGCAAAATACAAAATGACACAGAGCATTCCAAAATGAGTAAGCATTTCCTAGAGGCTGGGTTCGATTCCCCTCAAAGGGAAGTTAGCCATTTTTGTTCATTAGCATGTTGGCTCTCCCCTCAGGGGTGGAGAATTACCATGCACGAGGAAGTTAATGACCCAAACATTACCTGGAGTGCCAAGATGGAGGGCAGGACCCATTTCAGCTGGTTTTCTTTTCAAAGAAGTTCCAAGGAGAAAAAGCACTTCAGGAAATGGCTGGGTGAGGGGCTGTCCTGAGGAGACAACAATTTTAATAAAATGTCTCTAGCCCTGTCTTACACTTACCAAGTATAGTTTTTCTTTCAGATACCCTCGATTTTATAACTAATGTAAAGGAAATGAAACATCTTGGCTCTCTGAATTGTGTTTCATGAAACCCAAGTGTTCCATAAAAAGCAGTTACTATTGCATGGAGTACCACACTAGCAGATCTAGGCTTTGAGTGCTTCTGTGACAATAGAGACATTTTCTCATATCTTAAGCTTCTAAATGTATACGCTTTCTCTTCATATTCTAAATCTGCCATCCGTACTCTTCAAGAGAAAATTTGTTCCTAAGTATAATGATAGAGAACAAGAACAGAATTTGAAGAATAGACATCACTTATGAAGAACAAGTTAGTGACACTTTTTTGAGAAGAAAAATTTGCAACTTCAAAAAAAACTGAAAACAGTTTCCAAAAGAAGGCTTGTTTTTCGGCATCGTACTGGAGACAGGGTGAGATCAAGGAAGGAAAGTGGGCTGTGGAAACGCAGACTGAGTTTTGAAAAGTGGGTTTCCTGATTAGTAACTGTAATCTTCGCCAAGTTAAAAAAACATTTTTTAACCTCAATTTTCTCATTGGTAAAGTTAGGATAATAATAATCTACCTCACAGGGTCGTTTTGGGATTAGTTTTGACTAGTGCTTGGCACGTAATAGAGACTCTATGATTGCTATTGGAAGAAGTACAACCAGGATGCTCCTTGGAAGTGAGGATGGTGAGACTATGTCTCACTTACTTTGGACATGTTATCAGGAGGGACCAGTCCCTAGAGAAGGACATCGTTCTTGGTAAAGTAGAGGGTCAGTGAAAAAGTGGAAGACCCTCAAGGAGATGAATTGACACTGTGGTGGCAACAATAGGCTCAAGCATTACAACAGTTGTGAGGACGGCACAGGACCAGAAAGTATTTCGTTCTGTTGTACATAGGGTCACTATAAGTCAGAACCAACACGATAGCACCTAGCAACAACAACAACAACAGACTTGCTACTAATACTATAAGCAACATTTCAAAATTAAAATTTGTAAGAGTTCTGCCCTAACCCCTGTAGCCTTAGCTAGATAAAGATATCTCTAAAGATCTGAACTGTCAGAAACCTCTAGGTTTCTGAGAATACAGAGTGAGTGACTTATAAAAGGTAATTGGCCTGTTTCTCCAAAAAAGTTCCAAACCATCCTCCAGAAATCTACTAATTAGAGTCTTTTTATTTAATTGAACTATAAATTTCTTTTTTAAAATCATGAAAGTTCAGCCTGAATGATATATAGGCCCTGGTCCCAGCTAGGAGGCAAGCCAAGATAACGTCATAGCCAGCTGTGTATATCTAAACTCCAAAGAAGTGTCAGTTGCGTACTTGCATATTTACAGTTTGAGTCTCCAGATAAATTACTTGTTCTAACCGTTGTGAAGAAAAATTGGTACAGTTTTAGCATGGGGGGCCTTGTTATTAATTTATATAATCTGCTGTCAAATCTCAGCGTAAAGGTAATTTCTTTTGTTAACACCTAAAAAAGCTAACATTAAGTTAATTTTTCCTTTGCAGATTTTACACTCTATATAAATACTTATTCTGACCAGGTATATTAATTAGGCTGCATTTTTAGATGTATAAAAATTACTGACACTCTATAAAACAAGGCTGTGGGCCTTATCCTCCATTACTTGTAACAGATGCAAATTCTTCACTCTCAAAAGGCAGGAGGCCTGAGCTATATATTGCCTGAGATTGATAGGAAGATGCTCACAAGGAAACTCAATGCCAGAAGCCCACTGAGAACTCACAGCCTGGTAAGCGGGCAGTTGCTGCCTCATCTGGAAGGCATTACCCTATCCAGCTGCTTTGTTCTCGCTCTCTTTTTTTCTTCTTTTCAAAATTGATTGTGTCTGACAATAGGAGTATAAATAAGAAGTTAAATTCTGTGGTGAGCCAACTTCACGTTCAAAAACGTAAACACAATAAACTTGAGAGATGCAAACGTTAGGTACCCACAGTACGGTAAGTGAAGGAGCGCCTTGCAAACTAATAAATACAAAATGCACATTTTAAAGTAGGGACTCTAGTCTCAACGGGGAAACTAGAATGAATATATATTGTATATTGGACTTTTATATCGAAAATTACAAGCTAAATATGCCATCAAAAATATATCATAACATTTTATGGCACATCTAATTAAGGAATTAAAAGCCCTTAAGTGTCTTCCATTATTTTAAAACACGTATATGGAAACAACAACCAAGATTTTATCAATGGTGTGGAGGTGGAGCTGGCTCACGTAGTCTATTAAGAGCCAATTGTGCGTATCTCTTTTCAACTGAGTATTCAGTCATATCATATCTGGAGGGTGTTTACTCCATGGTGGAAATATTTACACCACAGAAATTGGCAAACACTGCAAAACAGAGTTTAGATGGAGAGCCAGTGCTTCAACATTTGTCATCAGACAACTGCCTACTATGTACATATTTTAAGCGCTTTACATTTAATTCAATACAGCCTGGCAAGATAGAAAAAAAATTATCCCTATTTTATGATGAGAAACAGCACATAGAGAGATTAAGAGGTTTTGCTAAATTCAAACAACTTATAAATGACTGAACTGAGATTCAAATGGATACCACCTGACTCTACAGCCTGCGCTCATTTCTCTCCGCTACCCTACTTTTCTATGTCAAGGCCAACCAAATGTTTTTGCAGTTTGAGGGATTTTTTTTTTTTTACCCTACTTTTCTATGTCAAGGCCAACCAAATGTTTTTGCAGTTTTGAGGGATTTTGACATTATCTATATGTGACTGGGAGCCTTGAGGCGAAGTGGTTAAGAGCTGGGCCACTAACCAAAAGGTAGACAGTTCGAATCCACCAGCCGCTCCTTGGAAACCTATGGAGCAGTTCTACTCTGTCCCATTGGGTCACTATCAGTTGGAATCGACTCGATGGCAATGGTTTTAATATGTAACAGAATCAGAACGCTTGCCTACCATCATTTAATCTTGTTTTATTATAATCAAAATACTGAAAATGAAAAATAGATGTTTACCTTCATCATGTGTTATTTTGCTGTCAGACAAATTTCCTTAAGGCTTTTTTCTTAGGAAGTTATAAATTCTTAAGTACTTTTTTTCTTGTTGTTATTAGGTGCCATCGAGTCAGTTCCAACTCATAGCAACCCTATGTCCAATAGAATGAAACAGTGCCTGGTGCTGTGCCATTCTCACAGTCGTTGCTATGTTTGAGCCCATTGTTGCAGCCACTGTGTCAATCCATCTCACTGAGAGTCCTCCTGTTTTTTCACTGATCCTGTACTTTACCAAGCATGATTTCCTCCTCCAGGGACTGATCCCTCCTGACAAGATACCCAAAGTACATGGGATGAAGACTCACCATCCTCACTGCTAAGGAGCATTCTGGTTATACTTCTTCCAAGAAAGATTTGTTCGTTTTTCTGGCAAACCCATTTCTGTCAAGTTGATTTTGACTTATAGCAATCCTGTAGGACAAAGTAGAACTGCTCCATAGAGTTTCCAAGGAGCAGCTGATGTATTCTAACTGCTGACCTTTTTCTGGTTACCAACTGAGCTCTTAACCACTGTACCACCAGGGCTCCATTCTTCTGGCAGTCCATGGTACACTCAATATTCTTAGTCAATATCATAAATCGAAGGCACCAGTTCTTCTTTCTTATTCATTGTCCAGCTTTCCCATGCATATGAGGTGATTGAAAATACTATGGCTTGGGTCAGACACACTTTACTCTTCAAAGAGACATCTTTGCTTTTAATGCTTTAAAGAGGTCTTTGGCAGCAATTTGCGCAATGCAGTAATTCCTTTGATTTCTTGACTGTTGCTTCCGTGAGCCTTGATAGTGAATCCAAGTAAAGTGAAATCTTTGTCAACTTCAATCTTCTCTCCGTTTATTATAACGTTGTTTATTAGTCCGGTTGTGAGGATTTTTTTTTTTTTTTTTTATGTTGAGATATAATCCATACTGAAGTCTGTAGTATTTGATCTTCATCAGTAACTGCTTCAAGTTCTCTTCACATTCAGCAAACAGGATTGTGTCATCTGCATATTGCAGGCTGTGAATCAGTCTTCCTCCAACCCTGAATCCAAGTTCTTCTTCATATTCTTAGGAATCTGTAATTCTTTATTCTTAGGAAGCCATAAACGTTACTGGTGAATTCCTCTTTAATCAAAAGGCACATTTAGTTGTAAAACCAAGATAGATTCATTGCATGTTGATCTCTAATCAATTCCAAAATGAAAAAAATGAATAAACAATTTGCATGTTAATAAACTGCATGTGGAGCCAGGATGGGTCCTCCATTGCAAGGCAGAAATTGTCAGACAACTAGTTTCCATTTATATGTAAAATGAAAAATTTGCATTCTGAAGTGGTACCCACCTCTTAATACTGATGGCTTCTAGCCATAATATTAATAGTCATTCTATTGCTGGAGTCTTCCTTTGAGAATCTGCTTAATCTACAGCTTCCCATGAAGGAAGCAAGCCCAAGCACAAGTGCAGATCATGAGGCAATGTTACCGCATTCCAGCATTTTTTTCAGAATCTCCATGAAAAGACATGCTTGGGCTGTCTCCTGTTTGTTGGACAGCAAATTTATTCTAAAATACCTGCATGAAGTGTGTTAGGGAAGCAGAGAGAACCAGGATAGACACTGTTCTGACTTGACAGGCTAGTTCAAAAACCATTACAAATATTGATCTTGTACCTAACTCCTGAACTATAGATTTCTATATTAAAAACAAAACAAAACAAAACAAAAAAATCATTGTATTCAGTAAAAAAAAAAAAAAAAGGTAAAACTTATTTGAAGATTTTAAGAAAACAACACAGGTGTTTCAAGAAAGGAATAAAATAACTGCTATTTCTTTCCACAAAAGCGGATAAAATTGACAGCCCCTTTTGAAGACAAGCACCTGATTCTTTTACTACCTATACTCTCATTTAGCATATTCAAAGCCTCTCATGGAGCCACAAATGGTATAGACAGAATGTGAATTATGTAATTTCTGCCTAACAGGTTTCTAATACGGAAAAATAGATAGCCCTCTTTTTTTTTTTTTTTTTCCCCTACAAAGACTGATGGAATGAATTCTCAGATAGACAAGAGAGACTCTTTCAGCTAGCAGCAATGGTGTTAACCATTTGCAGTACCCAGGGACTCTAAAACAAAACACCAAGGACTCGGCACGGCTATTAATGAGAAACTTTTCACCAGCTGTGGCACTCAGGCATCTAATTAAGTAGGTCCCAATGAGGCGGGAGGAGGTAGCTTTATGTAGGTAGGTATCTGAAATCTTTTAACCCTGTGTCTACCTGTATATGGTCTGTGGACCACTAACATCAGAAACATTTGTTTAAAATGAAGATCCCTGGGCTCCACCACCCAGCTGTGCTTCCTAATTTTGGAAATATTGAATTAGGTCGAGAGAAAGAAAAAGGTGTGACAAAAAATAGCACTGAAAAAGACATTTTAAAATAAAATTTGACAAAGATCAGGAAATCACAGAATAGTCTGAACTACGTGCAATATGGGAAAAATGTGAGATTTTAATCACCTCAACAATTGAAAAACTCTTGTCACATTTATGACAATGACATATAACTCTGAGACTAAAGCGGTGACAAGTAGAGAGGTGGGAAATAGGAAATGAATGTCTATATTGACCAGGTTAATGAATAGATTATAGAAAAAAAGAGATATCATTATATATTCGCATATTTTAGAAGCAGAAATGTTAGGAATTTGCAATTTCCTGAATATAAGCAGAAAGAGAAGGAAAAATTTAAGGTAAAACTAAAATTCCATGCCTCAAAATCAGAGGCAGTAAGAAAGCTCATATTCATCTTTATTTTACACCATGGTTTTTTTCAGATGTGAAACAAATGTGCTTGTTTTCTAATGTTTGTGGATTTGCTTTTGGAATCATTGCTTGTGTTTTCTTTATTAAACCAGTCAATATTTTTCATATCCTGCATACATTTGCCTTGCTTACTTTTTAAATTTTGATTTTTCATCTAGAAACTATTTCAAGATTCCCCAGAATTCTTGATAATCATTGGGATGGTTATCAAGTTAGGTAAACTGAAGTACCATATTGTTTTACAAATAAGGTGTCCACATAAATAATGCGCCCACACATATAATGCATATGGTGCACCTAGGAAAATAATGCACAAGGGGGTTGCACTGTTGGCAAAACGTACAGCACACGTTATTTGCATAAGGTGTAGTAGGTAGCTCATGCTACTTCAGTGTGTTACTTTTAGTTATAAACACCAAGAAAACAAACCAGTTGCTGTCGAGTTGATTCCAAATCATAGCAACCCCGTAAACACAGTAGTGGAAAAATTCAGTCCAGGACTCTAGTAAGAAATAAATGCTAGGAACCCAGAATAGTTCACATTACCCAGCTCTTTATGGATTTTTCAGTAGTCTCTAATTACCATCACCTGCTAACAATTCTGATTTTCATTAAATTCATAGAAAAGAACATGAGGGTAATATGAGTGATGATTAATGTTTACTAATGGCATTTATCTGGAGCCCTGGTGGAACAGTGGTTAAGAACTTGGTTGCTAAACAAAAGGTCAGCAGTTCAAATCTACCAGCCATTCTTTGGAAACCTTGTGGGGCAGTTCTCCTCTGTCCTATAGGATCTCCATGATTTGGAATCGACTCAACATCAATGGGTTTAGTTTGGTTTTGGAAATGGCATTTATTGGGATTATAATTATATATCCAGTATATTAGTTTTGAAATTCTTCATAAATCATAGAACCTTGAAGTATGAAGAAGCCTTAGAAATAATCTAGTTAAAATGCTTAATATCAAAATTGAAAAAAAAATTGGCTCTAGTTAACACACTGATACAGAAGGAGAGTTAGGACTCAGAGCCAAGTCTTCTTCTTGACTTTTGATCCAATATTCTGTAGAGGCAGCTTGGTGGGACCAGGAAAACAGCAGACCTATGTTCTAGACCTCATATTCAGTTAATTTACTTTTTGCATTAAGCCAGTAACTTAAGTACTATAGGTCTGTTTTTCATCTGCAAAATGGGAACTGAGCTAGATGATCTCAAACGGACATGAAACTTTAATGATCTATGGTTTTAATGAATTTAATTAATAAAATGGAACTTCTAAAGATCGATATCGTACACACCAGTGAGCTGAAATGGACTGATATTGGTCGTTTTGAGTCAGGCAACCATATGGTCTACTATGCTGGGAATGACAACTTGAAGAGGAATGACATTGCATTCATCATCAAAAAGAACATTTCAAGATATATCCTGAAGTAAAATGCTGTCAGTGATAGGATGATATCCATACACCTACAAGGAAGACCAGTTAATAATGACTATTATTCAAATTCATGCACCAACCACTAAGGCCAAAGATGAAGAAATTGAAGGTTTTTATCAACTTCTGCAGTCTGAAATTGATCAAACGTGTAACCAGGATGCTCTGATAATTACTGGTGATTGGAATGAGAAGGGTGGAAACAAAGAAGAAGGATCGGTAGTCAGAAAATATGGCCTTGGTGATAGAAAAAATGCTGAAGATGGCATGACTGAATTTTGCAAGACCAACGACTTCTTCATTGCAAATACCTTTTTTACCAACATAAACAGCTACTATACACATGGGCCTGGACAGATGGAATACACAGGAATCAAACTGACTACATCTGTGAAAAGAGACGATAGAAAAGCTAAATATCATCAGTCAGAACAAGGCCAGGGGCTGACTGTGGATCAGACCATCAGTTATTCATATGCAAGTACAAGTTGAAACTGAAGTAAATTAGAACAAGTCCACCAGAACCAAATACAACCTTGAGTATATCCCAACTGAATTTAAAGACCATCCAAGAATAGATTTGATGCTTTGAACACTAATGACCAAAAAGCAGAGAAAAGTTGTGCAATAACGTCAAGGACATCATACTTGAAGGAAACAAGACATCATTAAAAAGACAGGAGAAAGAGAAGACCTAAACGGATGTCAGAACAGACTCTGAAACTTGCTTTTAAATGTTGAGTAGCTAAAGCAAAAGGAAAAAACAATGAATCAAAAGAGCTGAACAGGGGGCGGAGCCAAGATGGCAGACTAGGCAGACGCTACCTCGGATCCCTCTTACAACAAAGACACGGAAAAACAAGTGAATCGATCACATACATAACAATCCACGAACCCTGAACAACAAACACAGATTTAGAGACGGAGAACGAACTAATATGGGGAAGCAGCGATTGTTTCCAGAGCCTGGAGCCAGCATACCAGTCAGGTACGGCACAAGCACAGAGAGCTGCTCCACCCCCCTGAACTAACCCCGGGAAGGGGACCAGCCGGTTCCGCGGGCGGCGTGGGATGCAGCCGGTAGGAGAAGTCCCCGGGAGGCAGTGACTGGTCTTGGAGCAGAAAGAGCAGCGTCCAAGCCGGGGAACCGTCCCGCAGGGATTTGGACTGGACGCAGGTGGCTTCATTAACATCTGAATAGCCTGAGCCAGAGGGAGAACTCTGATAGGGATCTGACTGCATTTTTTTTTAGCGGATTTTCTGGAAAAACTAGTTTCCCAGTGATGGCTCGGAGACAACAATCCATATCAAACCACTTAAAGAAGCAGACCATGACAGCTTCTCCAACCCCCAAACAAAAGAATCAAAATCTTTCCCAAATGAAGATACAATCTTGGAATTATCAGATACAGAATATAAAAAACTAATTTACAGAATGCTTAATGATATCACAAATGAAATTAAGATAACTGCAGAAAAAGCCAAGGAACACACTGATAAAACTGTTGAAGAACTCAAAAAGATTATTCAAGAACATAGCGGAAAAATTAATAAGTTGCAAGAATCCATAGAGAGACAACATGTAGAAATCCAAAAGATTAACAATAAAATAACAGAATCAGACAATGCACTAGGAAGTCAGAGGAGCAGACTCGAGCAATTAGAATGCAGACTGGGACATCTGGAGGACCAGGGAATCAACACCAACATAGCTGAAAAAAAATCAGATAAAAGAATTAAAAAAAATGTAGAAACCCTAAGAATCATGTGGGACTCTATCAAGAAGGATAACCTGCAGGTGATTGGAGTCCCAGAACAGGGAGGGGGGATAGAAAACACAGAGAAAATAGTTGAAGAACTCCTGACAGAAAACTTCCCTGACATCATGAAAGACGAAACGATATCTATCCAAGATGCTCATCGAACCCCATTTAAGATTGATCCAAAAAGAAAAACACCAAGACATATTATCATCAAACTCACCGAAACCAAAGATAAACAGAAAATTTTAAAAGCAGCCAGGGAGAAAAGAAAGGTTTCCTTCAAGGGAGAATCAATAAGAATATGTTCTGACTACTCAGCAAAAACCATGCAGGCAAGAAGGGAATGGGACAACATATACAGAACACTGAAGGAGAAAAACTGCCAGCCAAGGATCATATATCCAGCAAAACTCTCTCTGAAATATGAAGGCGAAATTAAGATATTTACAGACAAACACAAGTTTAGAGAATTTGCAAAAACCAAACCAAAGCTACAAGAAATACTAAAGGATATTGTTTGGTCAGGGAACCAATAATATCAGATATCAGCACAACACAAGGTCACAAAACAGAACGTCCTGATATGAACTCAAATAGGGAAATCACAAAAACAAACAAATTAAGATTAATTAAAAAAAAAATACACATAACAGGGAATCATGGAAGTCAAAAGGTAAAAGATCACAATAATCAAAAACAGGAGGCATTGAACTGCCATATGGAGAGTGATACAAGGCGATATAGAACAATACAAGTTAGGTTTTTACTTAGAAAAATAGGGGTAAATAATAAGGTAACCACAAAAAGGTATAACAACTCCATAACTCAAGATAAAAACCAAGAAAAACGTAACGACTCAACTAACATAAAGTCAAGCACTATGAAAATGAGGATCTCACAATTTACTGAGAAAAACACCTCAGCACAAAAAAGTATGTGGAAAAATGAAATTGTCAACAACACACATAAAAAGGCATCAAAATGACAGCACTAAAAACTTATTTATCTATAATTACCCTGAATGTAAATGGACTAAATGCACCAATAAAGAGACAGAGAGTCACAGACTGGATAAAGAAACACGATCCATCTATATGCTGCCTACAAGAGACACACCTTAGACTTAGAGACACAAACAAACTAAAACTCAAAGGATGGAAAAAAGTATATCAACCAAACAATAAGCAAAAAAGAAGAGGAGTAGCAATATTAATTTCTGACAAAATAGACTTTAGACTTAAATCCACCACAAAGGATAAAGAAGGACACTATATAATGATAAAAGGGACAATTGATCAGGAAGACATAACCATATTAAATATTTATGCACCCAATGACAGGGCTGCAAGATACATAAATCAAATTTTAACAGAATTGAAAAGTGAGATAGATACCTCCACAATTATAGTAGGAGACTTCAACACACCACTTTCGGAGAAGGACAGGACATCCAGTAAGATGCTCAACAGAGACACGGAAGATCTAATTACAACAATCAACCAACTTGACCTCATTGACTTATACAGAACTCTCCACCCAACTGCTGCAAAATATACTTTTTTTTCTAGCGCACATGGAACATTCTCTAGAATAGACCACATATTAGGTCATAAAACAAACCTTTGCAAAGTCCAAAACATCAAAATATTACAAAGCATCTTCTCAGACCACAAGGCAATAAAACTAGAGATCAATAACAGAAAAACTAGGGAAAAGAAATCAAATACTTGGAAAATGAACAATATCCTCCTGAAAAAAGACTGGGTTATAGAAGACATCAAGGAGGGAATAAGGAAATTCATAGAAAGCAACGAGAATGAAAATACTTCCTATCAAAACCTCTGGGACACAGCAAAAGCAGTGCTCAGAGGCCAATTTATATCAATAAATGCACACATACCAAAAGAAGAAAGAGCCAAAAGCAGAGAACTGTCCCTACAACTTGAACAAATAGAAACTGAGCAACAAAAGAATCCATCAGGCACCAGAAGAAAACAAATAATAAAAATTAGAGCTGAACTAAATGAATTAGAGAACAGAAAAACAATTGAAAGAATTAACAAAGCCCAAAGCTGGTTCTTTGAAAAAATTAACAAAATTGATAAACCATTGGCTAGACTGACTAAAGAAATACAGGAAAGGAAACAAATAACCCGAATAAGAAACGAGAAGGACCACATCACAAGAGAACCAAATGAAATTAAAAGAATCATTTCAGATTATTATGAAAAATTGTACTCTAACAAATTTGAAAACCTAGAAGAAATGGATGAATTCCTGGAAAAACACTACCTACCTAAACTAACACATTCAGAAGTAGAACAACTAAATAGACCCAGAACAAAAAAAGAGATTGAAGCGGTAATCAAAAAACTCCCAACAAAAAAAAGCCCTGGCCCGGACGGCTTCACTGCAGAGTTCTACCAAACTTTCAGAGAAGGGTTAACACCACTACTTCTGAAGGTATTCCAAAGCATAGAAAACGACGGAATACTACCCAACTCATTCTATGAAGCCACCATCTCCCTGATACCAAAACCAGGTAAAGGCATTATAAAAAAAGAAAATTATAGACCTATATCCCTCATGAACATTGATGCAAAAATCCTCAACAAAATTCTAGCCAAGAGAATCCAACAACACATCAAAAAAATAATTCACCCTGATCAAGTGGGATTTATACCAGGTATGCAAGGCTGGTTTAATATCAGAAAAACCATTAATGTAATCCATCACATAAATAAAACAAAAGACAAAAACCACATGATCTTATCAATTGATGCAGAAAAGGCATTTGACAAAGTCCAACACCCATTCATGATAAAAACTCTTACCAAAATAGGAATTGAAGGAAAATTCCTCAACATAATAAAGGGCATCTATGCAAAGCCAACAGCCAATATCACTCTAAATGGAGAGAACCTGAAAGCATTTCCCTTGAGAACGGGAACCAGACAAGGATGCCCTTTATCACCGCTCTTATTCAACATCGTGCTGGAAGTCCTAGCCAGGGCAATTAGGCTAGACAAAGAAATAAAAGGTATCCAGATTGGCAAGGAAGAAGTAAAGTTATCACTATTTGCAGATGACATGATTATATACACAAAAAACCCTAAGGAATCCTCCGGAAAACTACTGAAACTAATAGAAGAGTTTGGCAGAGTCTCAGGTTATAAAATAAACATACAAAAATCTCTTGGATTCCTCTACATCAACAAAAAGAACACCGAAGAGGAAATAACCAAATCAATACCATTCACAGTAGCCCCCAAGAAGATAAGATACTTAGGAATAAATCTTATCAAGGATGTAAAAGACCTATACAAAGAAAACTACAAAGCTCTACTACAAGAAATTCAAAAGGACATACTTAAGTGGAAAAACATACCCTGCTCATGGATAGGAAGACTTAATATAGTAAAAATGTCCATTCTACCAAAAGCCATCTATACATTTAACGCACTTCCGATCCAAATTCCAATGTCATATTTTAAGGGGATAGAGAAACAAATCACCAATTTCATATGGAAGGGAAAGAAGCCCCGGATAAGCAAAGCACTACTGAAAAAGAAGAAGAAAGTGGGAGGCCTCACCTTACCTGACTTCAGAACCTATTATACAGCCACAGTAGTCAAAACAGCCTGGTATTGGTACAACAACAGACACATAGACCAATGGAACAGAATTGAGAACCTAGACATAGATCCATCCACGTATGAGCAGCTGATATTTGACAAAGGACCAGTGTCAATTAACTGGGGAAAAGATAGCCTTTTTAACAAATGGTCCTGGCATAACTGGATATCCATTTGCAAAAAAATGAAACAGGACCCATACCTCACACCATGCACAAAAACTAACTCCAAGTGGATCAAAGACCTAAACATAAAGACTAAAACGATAAAGATCATGGAAGAAAAAATTGGGACAACCCTAGGAGCCCTAATACAAGGTATAAACAGAATACAAAACATTACCAAAAATGATGAAGAGAAACCCGATAACTGGGAGCTCCTAAAAATCAAACACCTATGCTCATCTAAAGACTTCTCCAAAAGAGTAAAAAGACCACTTACAGATTGGGAAAGAATTTTCAGCTATGACATCTCCGACCAGCACCTGATCTCTAAAATCTACGTGATTCTGTCAAAACTCAACCACAAAAAGACAAACAACCCAATCAAGAAGTGGGCAAAGGATATGAACACACATTTCACTAAAGAAGATATTCAGGCAGCCAACAGATACATGAGAAAATGCTCCCGATCATTAGCCATTAGAGAAATGCAAATTAAAACTACGATGAGATTCCATCTCACACCAGCAAGGCTGGCATTAATCCAAAAAACACAAAATAATAAATGTTGGAGAGGATGCGGAGAGATTGGAACTCTCATACACTGCTGGTGGGAATGTAAAATGGTACAACCACTTTGGAAATCTATCTGGCGTTATCTTAAACAGTTAGAAATAGAACTACCATACAACCCAGAAATCCCACTCCTAGGAATATACCCTAGAGATACAAGAGCCTTCATACAAACAGATACATGCACACCCATGTTTATTGCAGCTCTGTTTACAATAGCAAAAAGTTGGAAGCAACCAAGGTGTCCATCAACGGATGAATGGGTAAATAAATTGTGGTATATTCACACAATGGAATACTACGCATCGATAAAGAACAGTGACGAATCTGTGAAACATTTCATAACGTGGAGGAACCTGGAAGGCATTATGCTGAGCGAAATTAGAGGCAAAAGGACAAATATGTATAAGACCACTATTATAAGATCTTGAGAAATAGTAAACCTGAGAAGAACACATACTTTTGTGGTTACGAGGGGGGGAGGGAGGGAGGGTGGGAGAGGGTTTTTTATTGATTAATCAGTAGATAAGAACTGCTTTAGCTGAAGGGAAAGACAACACTCAATACATGGAAGGTCAGCTCAATTGGACTGGACCAAAAGCAAAGAAGTTTCCGGGATAAAATGAATGCTTCAAAGGTCAGCGGAGCAAGGGCGGGGGTCTGGGGAACATGGTTTGCGGGGACTTCTAAGTCAATTGGCAAAATAATTCTATTATGAAATCATTCTGCATCCCACTTTGAAATGTGGCCTCTGGGGTTTTAAATGCTAACAAGCGGCCATCTAAGATGCAGCAATTGGTCTCAACCCACCTGGAGCAAAGGAGAATGAAGAACACCAAGGCCACACGACAACTAAGAGCCTAAGAGACAGAAAGGGCCACATGAACCAGAGACCTACATCATCCTGAGACCAGAAGAACTAGTTGGTGCCCGGCCACAATCGATGACTGCCCTGACAGGGAGCACAGCAGAGGACCCCTGAGGGAGCAGGAGATCAGTGGGATACAGACCCCAAATTCTCATAAAAAGACCAAACTTAATGGTCTGACTGAGACTGGAGGAATCCCGGCGGCCATGCTCCCCAGACCTTCAGTTGACACAGGACAGGAACCATCCCCAAAGACAACTCATCAGATATGAAAGGGACTGGTCAGCGGGTGGGAGAGAGACGCTGATGAAGAGTGAGCTAATTATATCAGGTGGACACTTGAGATTGTGTTGGCAAGTCTTGTCTCGAGGGGGGATGGGAGGATAGAGAGAGAGGGAAGCCGGCAAAATTGTCAAGAAAGGAGAGACTGAAAGGGCTGACTCAAGAGGGGGAGAGCAAGTGGGAGTAGGGAGTGAGATGTATGTAAACTTACATGGGACAGACTGATTGGATTTGTAAACGTTCACTTGAAGCTTAATAAAAGTTATTAAAAAAAAAAAGAGCTGAACAGAAGATTTCAAAGGGTGGCTCAAGAAGACAGAGTATTATGATGACATGTGCAAAGACCTGGAGATAGAAAACCAAAATGGAAGAACACACTCAGCATTTCTCAAACTGAAAGAACTAAAGAAAAAAATTCAACCTCGAGTTGCACTAGTGAAGGATCCTACTGCAAAAATATTAAACGAAGCAAGATGCATCAAAAGAAGATGGAAGGAAAGCACAGAATCACTAGACCAAAAAGAATTGGTTGACGTTCAACCATTTCAGAAGGTAACATATGATCAGGAACCAACGGTAATGAAGGAAGAAGTCCAAGCTGCACTGAAGGTATTGTCAAAAAACTAGGCTCCAGGAAATGGTGGAATACCAATTGAGATGTTTCAACAAATTAATGCAGTGCTGGAAGTGATTGCTCATTTATGCCAAGAAGTTTGGAAGACAGCTACCTGGCCAACCGACTGGAAGAGATCCATGTTTATGCCTATTCCCAAGAAAGGTGATTCAACTGAATGCAGAAATTATGGAACAGTATCATTAATATCACAAGCAAGCAAAATTTTGCTGAAGATCATTCAAAAGTGGCTGCAGCAGTATATCAACAGGGAACTGCCAGAAATTCAAGCCGGATTTAGTAGAGAATGTCGAACCAGGATATCATTGCTGATGTCACATGGATCCTGACTGGAAGCAGAGAATATCAGAAAGATGTTTACATGTGTTTTGATTATGCTAAGGCATTCGACTCTGTGAATCATAATAAATTATGGATAACATTGTAGAGAATGGGAATTCTGGAACATTAAATTGTGCTCATGAGGAATCTGTACATGGATCAAGAGTCAGTCATTTGAACAGAACAAGGGAGTACTGCATGGTTTAAAGTCAGGAAAGGTATGCATCAGAGTTATATAATTTTCAATCTATATGCTGAGCAAATAATTCAAGAAGGTGGACTGTATGAAGAAGAACAGGGCATCAAGATTGGAGGAAGACTCATTAACAACCTGTGTTATACAGATGACACAACCTTGCTTGCTGAAAGTGAAGAGGACTTGAAGCACTTACTGATGGAGATCAAAGACCACAGCCTTCAGTATGGATTACACCTCAACATAAAGAAAACATAAATCCTCACTATGGATTACACCTCAACATAAAGAAAACATAAATCCTCACTACTGGACCAATGAGCAACATCATGATAAACAGAGAAAAGATTGAAGTTGTCAAGGATTTCATTTTACCTGGATTGACGATCAACACCCATGGAAGTAGCAGTCAAGGAATCAAAAGAGGCATTGCATTGGGCAAATCGACTGCAAGAGATCTCTCTAAAGTATTAAAAAGCAAAGATGTCACTCTGAGGGCTAAGATGCGCCTGACTTAAGCCATGGTGTTTTCAATCACATCGTATGAATGCAAAGCTGGACAGTGATGACTAAGGAAGACAAAAGAAGAATTGACCCCTTTGAATTGTGGTGTTGGAGAAGAATATTAAATATACCACGGACTGCCAAAAGAACGAACAAATCTGTCTTGAGAGAAGTACAACCAGAATGCTCCTTAGAAGCAAGGATGGCGAGACTGCATCTGACATACTTTGAACATGTTGTCAGGAGGGATCTGTCCTTGGAGAAGGACATCATGCTTGGTAAAGTAGAGGGTCAGCAAAAAAGAGAAAAACCCTCAAAGAGGTGAATTGACACAGTGGCTGCAACAATGGCTCAAGCATAACAACAATTGCGAGGATGGCACAAGACTGGGCAGTGTTTTGTTCTGTTGTGCATAAAGTCACTATGAGTCAGAACCAACTTGACAGCACCTAACAACAAGAATATTGTTTTACATTTTTCCTGTGTGAACAGAGCCAGGATAAAAACAGGATTTAACTGTTCTGGAGATCACCACAGATATGTAACTGCTGCCAACATTTTTAATTTGGAGAAGAAAAAGTAGGAATCTTAGAGAAAGAAATGTTCTCATTAGAAGCTAGATGCTATAGTTCTAGCAGAAGTATAATGAAATGACTTGGGAGAGTCTGGACATTAAGATTTTTTTTTAACTCTTATTTGAAGAAAAAGGAGTAGCAGCCATTTAAAATTTACAAGCAGTTTTTTTTTTTTTTTTCTCCTTTTAAAGGGTGATAGATTTGAATTTGCCTTAGAGAAAGATATTTTCCTCTTGGCACCATGAAGCACACCCTGTGGACTATTTGTTTTATAAATATAAATACCCTCTTCTGGAATGGAGAGTTTCTAAAAAATACAGCTGTAAGGGATTATAATATTTTCCATAAAATTCCATAAGCTTGTCATCGGGCAGAGGAGAAATCCTGGAGATTATGTCCACTATGACAATTTTTTTTTTCTGGAGTATGTATTAGGTTCCGTATTATTATACATAGTTCATGTTCTTAAAATTGGTGAGTCTTCTTCAAGATGGTATGTGCAGAATATTGAGAGCTGTGATGGAGAGGTCTGAAGAAAGTTTCTGTCCTTCATCTTGTGCTGTAGGAGACTCTTTGGTAGATGACTACATTAATGATGCCAATGGATGATAACTCCCAGTATCCACACCCTTGTGTAGTCCCATATTGATACTGGATTTTACCACATGACTTGATTTGACCAACAGGACATCAGCAAACAGTGTATTCTTGAGAGACTGTAGTCTGGATTGAAGAAGTCCAGGCAAGCTTTGTCGAAGAGACATGAAAAGAGATGTCAGCTGTCCCAGTTGTCCCAGCTGTGTCCAGCCCCAGACAGCTCACCAGAGGAATCCAACCACTTAAATGAGCTCAGACATAACCAGCAGAAGGACTACCCATTCACAGAATTATGAGAAATAATAAATTGCTGTTGTTTTAAGCCACTAGGTTTTGGTTTGGTTTTACATGGTAATATAGTTAATTGAAAGTCAGTTTAGGATGTGTTTCTCCTGACGGAAAATTATGTTCCCATTATTAGTAATCCTGGGAAGAAGTCAATCCCGGCAAAGACTTTAGTAAGACTCCTTAAACTGGGTAAGAGTAAGAAAAAATTATTTTCCTTTGTCAGAGTCTTTGGGTCAATTATGTTTGAACTAAAAGAAATACCCAGATAGCCTCTGGAGGTACTGGGAGAAGAGTGGGGTGGTCAGTTCGTCTCTGTCATGAAGCACTGAACCAGGATTTAGGCACAGAAGCAACTCAGTGGAGTGATGCTCAGGATGGATCTAGGACTTTACAATATTTTTAAGTTGGCCTCTTTCTGTGCCTCCATTCCACTGATTTGCTTCCATCCTATAATGGACATATTGCTTTATTTTCCTTTTCATGCTTATGTAACCCTTTTTAAAAAAAAAAAATTTTTTTTTCCCTAGTCAGTAAGAGACAGCCTCTTTGGTTCTCATTGCCTTTGTACTGATTCCCTATTGCCGTCATGTCAATTCCAATTCATGGCGACTCTGGCTAATCTGGAATGAAATTAAAATTAAAAAAAAAAAATTTTTTTTTAACCCACTTGTTTAGTATTAATGCTCGAAGGGTTCAGACTCCCTTGAGTTCAGAGTGAGGCAAAAAATTGACCTTTTGTAATTAATGTAATTACAGTATAGTGAGTTTAAGTCTGTAATTTTGCTATTTGATTTCTATCTGTCCAATACGCATTTTGTTACTTTTTTCTCTTCCCTTGCTTTTGTTTATATTAATGAATCTCTACCCTTGGCTTATTAGCTATACCTTTTAGCTTTATATTATTTTAGTGATTGATGTGGGTTCATGTGATACAGCTTGAATTTATCAGCCTTCAAATAAAGATATATCATTTCCCTTGAGAACATTACAACACAACAGTATATTTCCATTTGCCATAATCCTCTGTGCTTCTGTTGTCGTACATTTTACTTCTATATATGCTATAAAGCCAAAGTCATTGTTATTAGTTTTGCTTTAAACTTTCAATTATATTTAAAAGAGATTAAAAATGAAGGAAAGATGTATTTTATATTTGCCCACTGAGCTCTAGTGAATCCCACTTCTGACACCAACTATTCCGTGTAGAAATCTCAGAATCCCACTATTTTGTCCTCAACTATGAGGAGATAACAAATTCTCACTTTTCATTTCTTTCTGTTCAGTTCTGACACCAGCCTCCCATGCGGCACATCTATCTCGAAAGTTAAAAGAACACCATCCTTCAGCCCAAGACATCAAAAGCCAACTGCTCATGCAGAACTTCTTTCTCTGACCCTAGCCACCCAGAGCTAGTTTAGGTCTCATATGGTCAAAGGACACCATCCTTCACATTGGCAAATATGCAGTTTGCCAGCCACAAGTTCAAGAGTCCATACAAAGCCCTCATTTCTGATGTGCTGGCCATAGATACAGGAGTTTTCCACTACACTTTCAGGATTCCAGTCACAAGTCCTCCTTGGGCTTTCTCACTTCTGAGAGTCTGGCTCCCACTATTCCTTTGAGTTTGATAATTCACTGGAACAACTCACAGAACTCACAGAAAGTGCTATACTTATGATTACAGCTTTATTATAGCAAAGTGTGCAAACAAAGAGACACATAGGGAGAGGTCTGGGAGGGTTTCCAATGTGAGGTTATCATGTCCCAAAGAAAGTGCTATCCTCCCATGTGCATGGATGTCTTTCATCAACTTGAAAGCCCATGGAGCTTCCATGTCCAGAGTTTTTATTGGTTCATTATGTATGCATGATTGGGGGTTCATTGCATAGGCATGATTGATTGAATCATGCTTCCCTCCCTCTCTGAGGTCAGCTGATAACAGACTACCAGGTGAACTTTGTGGACTGTCGAGCCCCCCAATCATTTGAAAAATCCTCAGATGTTGTTTAGATAACAAAGAAAAATCCAAACTCAGGAAATTCTAAAGTTTTAGAATTATCTCTCAGGAAACAAGGGCAAAGACCAAAGTTAAGTTCTTTATCCAAAAGGCACATATTTACCATTTCTAACACTCTTCACTCCTCTGTTTAAAACCAAATTTCTATCTGGCATCATTTTCCTTTTGCTTGAAAATTTTCTTGAACATTTTTTTGCTGGCGGTGAATATTTTTAGCTCTTGCTTGTCTGAAGAAATCTCCATTTTGTCTTCATTTATTAAGTTTTTTTCTGGGTAAATACTTAGCAGCTGTCAGCTTTTTTTTTTTTTTTTTTCCAGAAATTTAAAAATGTCTCCACTGTTTTTGGGCTTGCATAGATTCAGACGAAAAAGTCTGCTGTCATTCATATCTTTATTGCTCTGTATGTAATCCTTTTTTTTTTCCTGGTTGCTTTTAAGTTTTTCTCTTTATCGCAGGTTTTCAGCAATTTGATTATGATGTGCCTTGGTGTGATTTTCTTTAATCTTATTTACTTTGAATTCCTTGAAATTTAAATTTGTGAGTTATAGTTTCCATGAAATTTGTAAAATATTCAGCCATTATTCCTTCAAATATTTTTTGTTCCCCTCCAATTTTTCTTCTCCTTCTGAGACTTCAGTTACAAATATTGTCCCAAACTCACTGGTGCTCTGTTCACTCGTTTTCCAACCTTTTTTTTCTGCATGCTTCATTATGGATAGTTTCTGTTGCTTCATCTTCGAGGTTGCTGATCTTTTATTCTGTAGGTTACAATCTGTTGTTTATCTTATTCAGTAATTTTTTTTTCAGATTTTGCGTTTTTTATTTTTAAAAGTTCAATTTAGGTTCTTTTTATTTCTCCTAATTCTCACTTCATTGTGTTTATGTTTTCCTCCACCTTCTGTAACGTACTGAGATTGTCTATAATAGCTGTTTTAATGTCTTTATACACTTCCATCATCTCAGTCATTTTTGGGTCTGTTTGTTTTAAATTTGGTTTTTTCTAGTCATATGTCATATTTTCCTGCTTCTTTGCATTCCTGATAATTTTTTTTATTGAATGACAGAATTTGGTATTGTTGGTTGCGAGATTCTGCTGCACTCTTTTGAATCTGGAACACAGTTAATTTATGTGGAATCAGTTGAAGTCTTTAAAATCTTGCTTTTGAAATTTGTAAAGTGGTTTATATTGTGGGTCAAGAGTATTCTTTAGTCCATGGATAATTTAGTCCCACTACTAAGTCCCCTGGATGGAGCAGTGGTTAAGTGTTCAACTGTTAACCTAAAGGTTGGTGGTTTAACCACACCAGCCACTCTATGGGAGAAAAACTTGTCAGCCTGCTTCCAACAGCTTTGGAAACCCTATGAGGCAGTTCTACTCTGTCCTATAGGGTCACTGTGAGTCAGTATCAACTTGAAGGCAATGGGTTTGAGTTCTAAGTCCCCTCTCTGTGAATTCTATAACGTTCTTATGTTATGCAGATTTTCCCACTTTGGTTAGTGGAAACATGAATTATTCTAGCCTGTACAAGCTCTGTAAATTGTTTGACCTACTTTTTGCTGGTGATTCTTTCCTTACTTCAAAGTAGTTTCTTTCATGCATACCCAAATCAGTATTTAACGAAAAACCTCAGTGCATCTCTCTGTCTCTCTTTGTATTTTCCTTCCTCTGCGATATTCTGCCAAGGAAATTATAGCCACCATGACCTCCCTAAAATCTGATCTCTGTCTCTTTGGCTTAGCAAGACTATTGGGCTCTGTTAAGTTTCACTGTACCTGTACTACAGCCTGGAAACTGTATTCAAGTAGTAAGCAGGGGAAATAGTAGGTCTCACCTTGTTTGCTTTCTTTCTTTCAGGGATCAGCACTGCGCTGCGTTTGTCCAGTGTCTCAATAGGTTTATTTATGTACTTTGTCCAGTATTCTAGTTGTTTAAGGCATGATAGTTATCCAGAATCTATTACAATAGTTTGACCAAACATGTAAACGAGGCAACTATTTTGTTTGTTTGTTTGTTTTTTGTCTTTCATTTGTTGGGATTTTTTTGTTGCAGTGGTGGTGGTATGTGTTTTATAGTTGTTGTGTGTGGTGTGGTTGTTTTTGAGAGGAAAATTTCTAAATTCCAGAATCTGACCTAAGGGAGACAGGCTTGGAAGACTTTGATCTATGTTGTTAGATATTGAGGGAAAAGATGTATCCCATGCTTGTGATAAAATAAGCAAGAGATACCAGAGTCCTTACCCCAAAGGCCAAAGTGATATTTTTGCAGACACCCACAGAGAGGATGGCTCTACTTGTAGATTGGTGCACTTAAAATTGTCAGTTCCAGCTAAGGTGGAATCATGATAACACACATGAAAATCAAAGAGAAAAAGCCAAATGAGCATCTTGGAAACACATGAGAGAAAACCCTTGAAGGAATTATCAGAATTAGCAGGGCAACCCTCTGAGGGAGTCCAATTTCTGTCGACAAAGCAGCATGTTTTACCGTTATAATGAATTCCTTTTTTATGGGTTTTGTAATAATAAACAGACCCATCTTCAGAAAGATTTAGGTAGAATAACCTGCCCTAACAGTCATCTGGCATTCTCTTCCTGTGGGGAAGTACAAATTAGCCCAAGCATGCAGCCCAGTAGTCTATGGAATTTAGCAGGTAAGTTTTTAACCTAAAGCACCTATTGCCTATACCATATCACCTTGCTGACTGAAACAAGAGAGTGAACATGAGTGAATTTCTATCTATCTATCTATCACCTATCTATCACCTATCTATCATCTATCTATCTATCTATCTATCTATCTATCTATCTATCTATCTATCTATCTATCTATCTATCATCTATCTATCTATCTATCATCTATCTATCTACCTATCTATCTATCATCTATCTCTCATCTATCTTTCTCTTCATTCCTTTCCCTCTCCCTCTTTCCCTCCCTTTCCCTTTCTCTGTCTCTTTTTCAATAGGAAGTCCTAATAGAATAATCTGAGCTAGAAAATTAGGTAATAATAAAACATTAGTAGATGGTATCAGAGCCGTATTATTGGTGCTTTTCAGTTTTATCAATATTTTCTATAGTTTACAAATTTTCTACATAAACATATACAACTGTAACTATAAAAATATTTAAAAATAAAACACGCAAAAACTATTATATGCTAGAAATGTACCTTAATTACCTAATGTAAAGCAGGTAATAGTTGCCTGTTTAATAAATAAGGAAAAAATAATCATTCTTTTGTGGAAGGGCAGCAGTTTTGCTAAAAACAAGTTATACTCTCAATTAGTTTCTAAATTGCTATAATTCTGTTCCGTTTGATCCCCTAAGAACTTATAACTTTACTAAAAGCATCCAAGAGATTTTTAACTTTGGGTTTTAAGAAATACCAGCTAAAAATTTTCCATAACATATAAAATTATTTGTTGTCATGAAGTAATTTAACCTTTATATGAATTAATTCAGTATCTCAGAATATAACTACAGCCAGTGCTAAGTCCAATTTCTAAAAATAACTCTAGAAACATCTTGCCAAGAGTAGGCTGCTTTGTGATACCTTATTATTTTGAGGATAGCCTCTACAATAAACCCCTCAGATGTCATCATTTGTAATTGGTTTGGAATATCACCTAGGTTTCCTGCTGTGACCAATTTGATATGACTCATTTCATTGGAAATCCTATCATGATTTTGTTTACTGTATCAACATCTTTGGTCCTCATTGAAAATGCTGTCTTCAACTCCTCTGTAGAAGAGATTTAAATCCATGAAAAATTTACTGATAAACCTAAATATGAATATAGAAGAAGCACTCATTTCTTCTTTCTTTTGGTTGGAAGTAAACACCAATGCACATCTCCTAGAGACATTTATTCCCACTCTAAGTTAAATATACATTAAAGAATATGCCCATAATCAGAGAGTTATCACAAACTAGTTTTTAAAAATCTTTAGCTTATTATAGTTAAATAAATTAAATGCATTGATCTAACAATTGAACTATTGCATACTGGAAACACTTCTAAATGCATTTCCAGATATGAAAGCTAAGTTAATAAGTTCCTAGTGGTGTTTTCATCATCTTTATGCTGCCCTTCCAATACCACCACCCACACACAGGCTCAATGTCAGGCAGGGTGTTTTGCACATAGTAGGTCTTCAGTAAACATACGTTAAATTGAATTATATCTCAGTATTAGATTTGGAAATGTATTTGATATAAAATATTTTTTTAATCCTTTCACAAATATTGATACTTGCCCTAGTTAATCAGAACCACTTTCTTCACCCTTTTTTCTTTCCACACTGTAGAGTCATTCATTGCATTTTCATTTGTGTGCACTCCCACTAGAAGGGGAATTCCTTAAGGGTGAAGAGCATACGTGCCATCTCAACCACTGTACACTGCTTCCATGTGCCTTCCACTTAGTGCTGAGCTCATTCTTCATTCATTCATTTATCTTTCCAACCAGACATTCAATAAATCCATGAAGTCCACAAATGTTTGAAGACAGTTTTCATATCCTTTTTAAATATTCTCTTCACCCAACTAAATATTCTTGTTATCTTCATTATCATTTTTTCTGTGACGTGTTCTAACCATTACAAAGTAGAGGGATACAGTGACGCCAGAGCCAGGGAGTATGTGGGTAGGAAGAATTATTCACTCTCTGGTTCAAAGCTCAAGTTTCTATCTACACATGCACTCAGAATAAATAAATAAACCTGTTCAGGAAACAGAGTCATAAATAAAATTTACATCCATTATCTAATAATCTAGTAAGACAGGATTATGGAAAAAATCACTACATTACTAAAAATACTTTATAGTAGGTATATATATATATATGGAGGCCTGGTGGTACAGTGGCTAAGAGTTTGGCTGCTAACCAAAAGGTTAGCAGTTCAAATCCTCCAGTCACTCCTTGGAAACCCTATGGGGCAGTTCTACCCTGTCCCATAGGGTTGCTACAAGTTGGAATCGACTTGATGGCAATGGGTTTATATATATTTATATGTATACTGCCACGTGAGCCCAGTTTTTGCCTACGGGCAATATTTCACTTTTCTTAACTTTAAAAATTTATCAATGTTAAAACTTCAGAAACCATTGACTGTTTTCTAGAGATGAAAATAACATCAGCAAATGCAGTATTATATCTAAGATCCTACTTAGTATTTCAGTGTTACAACCTGATCATCCTCAAAATGCACAACAGAACACCAGCTTGATAATCAGCATTGATCTTTTAAGTTCTCTGTACTTAATGACTTTGGTGAACCTGGTGCTTTTTCACTAATGGTTCACTAATTCTAAAAATAATAATGAAAATGCTGAGGGCAAACATAGCTGTACTCTTAAGAACATTACATGGTCAAACTTGTGGGAGGAATCAGGAGAAAGGAGACCACCACCCACGCTTAAGGAACAGTGGGAGTCCTCAAAGCTACTGCTCGGCCTTGTGAGGACACGAGTCCCACTCCACACCACGTGGATATTGACATCTTTGGATATCCACAGCCACCTTCATGGTTCTGCAGCTTTCCTCTTATTAGCCAGACAATTAGTATTCAGACCATCAGCCCTGGATTTGCAGAAATAATCCTCCAAACATTTAGGCAGACTGCCAGCTGAATCTCTAAAATGAATGGTTTGGCTTAGAGTCAGTGAAAGGTGATTTTATGTTATACAACCAGCTAGTGTCAAGTCATTTCAGTGACACTTCCACGAAACTTATGCACCTTGTGATTCATTTTTTAAAAGCTCTGTGGCTGACATGCCCTCACTTGAACAAAGTTCCTTTCCGTAGGGTCTTTCCGCTAATGCCTGAAGTTGCATCTTTTTTCTTTGGTCTACTTTACCTAGGAGATCAATTGCAAGCAAAAAGGAATTCACTTTAGCAAACCTTGTGACTTCTCTGAATCCACAGGGCCTTCCAGAAATTGAGGCCTCGTGTTAGCTTATTATTATCCTAGCCATGTGGATCCTCCACTGAGCAATTAGGAAGTAAAGAGTTTTATTATCCCAGGGAAAAGAGGAATGCGGTAAAATGCTCCATGAAAAGAAAGGACATGAAAGGCGGAACTTCGTGGCATTTTAGGCTGCCCAAAGAGAAAATTCTATATTCACCTAAGATACATAAAAAAAAAAATAGCCATGGAACTGAACCAGAAATAAGCCTGGAAACTTTTTTCCTCTCTGCTCTACTTCTGCAGTCAGCTGCATTTTTCACGCTTTCTGCTTAGGAACTCTTGTTCAAGGCTTAATCTGATAGAAATCACTAAAGATAATTTCTTTTTTCTTCTGTTGTACCATTGAAGCACAAGGCTGAATTCTATACAGAGCATTTTAAATTCAGAGGAACCACTGAGATGAGCAAGAGAAAATACAACTTTTAAAAAGACATAGATCAATTGAGCAGAAATACAGCTATCAGCTTGAAGAAATTTGGGGGTCTAAATTTAAGGTGGTATCTTTCTTGATTTTATGTTTAATTATAAATATACAGTTCTAATAAAGATACTCATAATCAGTTATTATTTTGTTATTATTTTATATTTATTATGTCTAGCCTTACCTCCTAAATGTTGGACAACTTAGCATTTAGGTAGTCTTCATATTAAAAATTGCTTAATGTGCACTAGGCTTACCGTCCCACATAAATTTTAAAAAGCTTGAGGGAAGGGATGATATGAAGCCAGACCCTCATTTTTCTGCATATATGTGCATGTGCGCATACACATTAAAAAAAAAAAAAAAACCATTGCCATCCAGTCGATCCTGGCTCATAGTGAGCCTGTAAGACAGGGTAGAACAGCCCCATAGAGTTTCCAAGGAGCACCTCGCAGATTTGAACTGCCAACATTTTGGTTAGCAGCCATAGCACTTAACCACTACGCCACCAGGGTTTCGTACACACATGAAATGCCACATACATATTTCACACGGTAATAACGTTAAAGTCACGTCCTGGTGATTTCTCTAACTCTGCTTAACATCTACTGCACAAACTACACAACAGTGTGCATAAAGAAAAGGACTCTGCCTCTTGTTTCCTTACCACATTGTCCCAACATCTGGTACATTGTGTGGAACACAGAAAGTGCTCAATTAATATTAGTTGAAGGAATGAATGATTGAATGAATAAAAGGATATGTCTGTGTATGTGGGCTTATGTAATCTGTGTTTAAAGATAATAATTTCAAAGACTTAACTTTAAGGAAAAATTAAAAAAAAAAAACTGAATACAAACTAAAGTATTAGTATACAATAGATGTGGTATTACAGCCATGGATTCAGAAGTGGCAAAGATCTGACTTTACTCACCCCTACAGTTACCATACCTCCACATTTTCCTGCTTTTTGTCTGATCAGAATTTTTTTTTTTTTTTTGGAATATTTTATTGTTTCAGGGAAAGTTAACACAGCAAATTAGTTTCCGATTCAACAATTCATACACATATTGTTCCATGACATTGATGACATCGGTGGCTATTCCCACAATGTGTCAGCACTCTCTCCATTTCCACCTTGCCTTCCTGTTTCTATCCCTTCCAATTTCCCTGCCCCTCCCTGCCTTCTCATCTTTGCTATTGGGCAAATCTTGCAAGTTCGGTCTCTTATAGTTGATGGTTTTAAGGAGCACATTCCTCATGGGCATTATTGTTTATTGGCCAGTCTATTATTTGGCTAAAAGATTACCTCCAGGTGTGGCTTCAGTTCCAGGTTAAAAAGGCGATTTACGGCAATAGTCTCAGGGGTTTCTCTAGTCTCTATCAGTCCAGTAAGTCTGGTCTTTCTTATGAATTTGAATTTTGTTATACATTTTTCTCCCATTCTAACCAGGACCTTCTATTGTGTCCCTGGTCAAAACGGTCGGTAGTGGTAACCAGGAAGGTACCACCTAGTTCTTCTGGTCTCAGGCTAGAGGAGGCTGTGGTTTGTGTGGGCCATTAGTCCTGTGGACTGTTTCCCGAGTCTTTGGTTTCCTTCACTATCCTTTGCTCCAGGAGGGATGTCATGGATTGAATTTATCCCCCCAAAACTGTGTGTATCAATTTGGCTGGGCCATGATTCCTGGTATTGTGTGAGTTTTCTATATGTTGTAAATCCTACCTCTATGATGTTAATGAGGGAAAATGGGACGCAGTTGTGTGAGGCAAGACTCAATCCTCAAGATTGGATTGTGTCTTGAGGCAACCTCTTAAGATATAAAAGAGAGAAGTGAGCAGAAAGACGGGGAACCTTACCAACTCGAGGGAAAATTTTTCTCTCTCTGTCAGCTCTAAAGGAAGGACCTTGTTTTTTTTCAAAATCTGTGGGCCCAGCATTCCTTGGAGATCTACATGTGTCTTAGCATCAATCCTCTAGGTCTAGGAGGTTCTCAGCACAGGGACCGTGGTCCAAAGGACATCCTTTGCTCCCAGATGTTTCTAGGTGGTAGTTAAGTCCCTTCTCTGTTGGCTTCTCTCTTCTATTATCTCTTGTAAGACAAAAGGTGATGCGGGCCACACCCCAGTGAAACTCCCCTTACATCAGATCAGGGCTTTCACTTCAGTAAGGGTATTGCATTCCACCCTAATCTTGCTTCATTAACATAAAAACATAACCTAATCCTAATGGTCAGGTCTCTGGGCCCTGGCTCCCTCCCTGCTCTGTGGATTCCAGGATCCTTGGAACTCTTGCCCTTGTTGTGCTTTCCCTCCTTAGATCTGACTCATGTCCTGCTTACCTGGCTTTACTCCAGGTATGTCTACACAGTTTCTCTATCTCCTGTTAGGAATTCCATAAGTTGCCTTCCTGTGCTCCTCACCCAAGATCACTGATGGCTTTATCTCAAAATGGCCATGCTGTGCTGGGTCAGCTGGCAAGGCACTTCTACTCTGTATCACTCCTTGTTTGCTGTTTTCATTTGCTTCCAATCAGTGTTCGATCTAATTCTTTATCTTTCCATTTGATGCTCAGGGTTCCAGGAATATCATCTGTATCTGTTTCACTTGGTTTCTCAGGTCTTTGTTGTAGGGGGACAGTATGGTTTGTCTGCCTATGTTGCCATCTTGGGCTATCTCTGAGTATAATTTTTTAAAACACAATCTTTCATTCTCAAAATCATTCCAATTTCACCAGCAAATTGTATGGTCAGCTTACTTACCATGAAGAGAATTCATGAATTCTGGCCCTCAGTCACCCTGTAATACATGTGTGACACTATGAGAGAGGTCTATTCCCAAGATTCCAACTTTGGAAACATTTGTTTTCTTGCCACATATAGAGACTGTAGGTATAATCTATTTTTAAAAAATACTAGAACTTCGGAACATCTTGTTGGGCTTAGAGAGGAATTATCAGGTAGGATAAATATAAGAAGTGATGCATTCCATCTTTAAATGTTAAAATTGCAGCACAGGTCATCACATTATGCATAATTCCCAATTGCAACTTGACAGGCTCAGCTTCATCTTTTTATCCCACTATTATATTCAGTTTTTTTGTTTTTTTGCTCTTTGACAGTTGGAGTGTTCCTACCAGAGCTGGCCTCAATTCAGTGTTCAGTTAAGTTGTTCAGGGCAGAGATGTAAATGACCTACTGGTTCATTAAGTCCAAACCTTACAAGATTGTTCTAGGAATAATAAACATTTTCCTAAGAACTTTAATAATACGTTTCCTTTTGCAAAATCTGGATCCAGTCCAGAGTATTTAAGTGTTTAAATAATAGATAGTAAGATAATGATAAATTTGGTTTGATATATACTAAATAATTTTTATAAAATAAATGAATAAACTAATGAATGCACAGAGTCAATTCCTTTTTATAATAAAATCTCATAATTGTTATTTCAAATCAGTAAGGTACATCTTCCTTTATACCAGTAAAATAACATGGAAAATGTTAGGAATTGAAGCTATTATCCACTTCAACTCACCTACTTTGAAACTTGTATACACTACAGAAAAATAAATGCATTAACACATAAATTTGATAATTTAATGAAGAATAACAGGTGCAGACATATTCTTGGCTCTTTTTTTGACTCCTAATGGAAAGCACTCATTATAAATCCTGTCTTTAGAATTCTTTTCAGCTTGTTGCTAATAAAAACACATCCCAACAGAATAAAATATTCATAGATAATTGGGATGTATTATTAAAAAGCCTTAAAACACCTGCTTTCTTTATTTGAAGGTGTTCCACTAAAATATAGGTGTAAATATTCATACTCTTGAATGAGAATGACTTTATTGGATGTGGCTGCCCTCAAAGAGGGACCCAGTGAAACAGGGGAGTTTTGTGAAGTCCCCAATGTATCCTTGCAAGATTCTTACATTCATAGAATTTAATGATGGTCTGCTCTGGGCCCTTATTCCTCAAATATGTCCAATTTACAATTTAATGGAGTCATTGATAAAGGACAGAGGAAGGGGCCCCCAGAGGAGCTGAGTTTGGTTGGCACTAGCTAGGCCAGACCAAAGGGCCCCAGACCCAAACACAACATGCCCCTGGATGGGCATAAGCTCTTACGGTAAGCCCAACCTCAGAGTACAAGAAGCAGGTCAGCTGGGGAGCCCAATCAGTCAGTGGGCTGTGGTGAGAAACCAAGAGCAGACAGTATGCATTCTTTCCATCATTTATTCATTATTAACAAACATCTACTGAGTATACATAATGTGTCAGGCACTGCATTAGGTTCTGTGGGTATGACAGTGAGTGAGGCAAACACTCCTTGCCCTCGTGGAGCATGAAGAGACAGACATTAATTAGATGATCCCACTAATTAATTAATAAATATGAAACGAGGTAAGAGCTCTGAAGAAAGAAACATAGTTTAATGAGAATTTATGACAATAATTCTTGTTCTAGACAAAGAGTTAGGAAGGCTCTGGAATAAGTGAAGTTTTATCATATCTGGATGATCATGAGAAAGTAAATAAGCACACGGTCGAGAAAGGGGATGCCAGCAGGATTCACAGTGCAAACCGAGGAAACAGTACATGCAAAGACCCTGTGGCAGGAGGGAGAATGATGCAATCGTAAAATGAAGATGTAACTAGAGTATAAAAAGTGAGGGGAAACTTGATTGGGTTGGAGAAAGAAGCAGAGGTTAGCAGATGTGAAAAATATGGCCTTTCCCACAAGATGGGAAAGGAGTCAACATCCAGGAGCTGCTACTGCTGTTGGAACATGGGAAGATGTTTTCCTGAAAGTCACAATCAAATCTCAGTTCCTGTAGATTAGCTGGAAATCTAATCACATCTTAGATAATTACTTCTGTGAAGAAATGAGAACACATTACAACCAACTTCTGGTGCTACTTGTACATTTTTGAAGCAACATTGCTTATTACAGTCATGTAATTGAGAGCCAAGTTAGCACAGCCTGAATACCAGAACAAATGAGTCCAAATTGTGGCTCTGGTACTTACCAGCTGTATGATCTTAGGTGATTTACCTAACTTTTCTGTGCTTCTGTTTTCTTTAATTTCAAATGTGGAGAAAGTCATTATCTATCTACAGATTTAATACATCTTCTATGTAGCAAGTATTTTTTTTTCTATGTAGCAAATGCTTGTAAGAATATTAGATATATAGTGTCTTGTTTATCTAGTGCCACTATAAGAGAAATACCACAAGTGGATGGCTTTAACAAAGAGAAATTTATTCTTTCACAGTCTAGGAGGCTACATGTCCAAATTCAGCATGCCAGCTCCAGAGGAAGGGTTTCCTCTCTGTCAGCTCTGGGGGAAGATCCATGTCAACAATCTTCCCCAGTCCAGAAGGTTTCCATCACAGGGACCCCAGGTCCAAATGACATGCTATTGCCCTGGCTCTTGTTTCTTTGTGGTATGAAGTCCCTATGTCTCTTTGCTCACTTCTCTTTCATATCTCAAAAGAGATTGGCTTAAAACACAGCTTAATCTTGTAGATTGAGTCCTGCCTCGTTAACACAACTGCCACTAATTCTACCTCATTAACATCATCATAGCAGCAGTCAAAAAATCAAAAGATGCATTGCATGGGGCAAATCTACTACAACGGACTTCTTTAAAAGGTTGAAAACCAAAGATGTCACCTTGAAGGCTAAGGTGCCCTGACCCAAGCCATGGTATTTTCAATCGCATCATATGCATGTGAAAGCTAGACAATGAATAAGGAAACCAAAGAAAAATTGATGCCTTTGTATTGTGGTGTTGGCGAAGAATATTAAATATACCACGGACTGCCAAAAGAATAAACAAATCTGTCTTGGAGGAAGAACAACCAGAATGCTCCTTAGAAGCAAGAATGGTGAGACTACATCTTACATACTTTGGACATGTTGTCAGGAGGGATCTGTCCCTGGAGAAGGACATCATGCTTGGTAAAGTACAGGGTCAGCAGAAAAGAGCAAGACCTTCAACAAGGTGGATTGACACAGTGGCTGCAACAATGGGCTCAAGCATAACAACGATTGTAAGGGTGGTGCAGGACCGGGCAGTGTTTTGTTCTGTTGTACATAGGGTTGCTATAAGTTGGAACCGACTTGAGGCACCTAACAACAACAATATCATAGAGATAGGATTTACAACACATAAGGAACCCTGGTGGGTTAGTGGTTGAGAGCTATGGCTGCTAACCAACAGGTCAGCAGTTCAAATCTACCATCCACTCCTTGGAAACCCTATGGGGCAGTTGTATTCTGTCCAACAGGGTCACGATGAGTCAGAATCGACTTCACAGCAATGGGTTTAGGAAAATCACATCAGATGACAAAATAGTGGGTAATCAAACAATATTGGGAATCATGGCCTAGCCAAATTGACAGATATTTTGTTGGGACACAACAGTAAGCATGTAATAAATATTAGTCATTGTTGTGCCAGCACCATGAGTGTTAACTACAAACAGCTTACATCTGCCCTTTTCTTGGGAAAATTGTCTCAAATATGGGAGCCACTTCACTGAGCCAATTTTTACCGATGTAAGGTACAAAGCCCTGCCCCTCAACTCAGTGGTGCCAATCAAACTCCAGAGCTCCCTGTGGGCTAGGCTGAGACCACATCTTTACCCGGCTTCTTCTCCTGCACCACCCTGCCTCCCTCATCTGCTTCACAGGCTTCTGAGAGCACTCTTAATAAACCACTTGTACAAGAAACCCCTCTCAGGCTTTGCTTCTTGGAAACCTGATCCAAGACAGTTATTATAATAATTACTAATTGATCTGCTCTTTCTTCAAGCCTTCGTATTCTTTTTTGCCAGACTAAGCACTCAGGGCAGTTGACTTATGAAAAAATAAGTCTTTGCCATCTGATAGTTCCATACTTAGTGCTCAATTAACTCCTTTTACAGGTTTCTACTGGCTGTGCCAAGGTCATTTGTGGTTCAGTGGTAGACTTCTCCCCTTCCATGTGGGAGATCCAGGTTCTATTCCCAGCCAATGCATCTCAAGCACAGCCACCATGCATCTGTCCGCAGAGGTTTGTATGTTGTTATGATGCTTAGGAAGTTTCAGTGAATCTTCTAGGCTACAATGGACTCGGAGGAAAGGTTGGCAATCTAATTCCAAAAATCAGCCAATGAAAGCCCTGTGGATCACAACCGGTCTGATCTGCAACTAATCATGGCAGTGATGAAGGACTGGGCAGTGTGTCATTCCACCGTGCATGAAATCTTCATTAATCAGGGAACAACGTGATGGCAGCTAATAATAATGACAACATTGACTATTTATTGATTTACTGACCTGACAGTAAACCCTACCAGACTATGAATGCCACAAAAGCAAATGTTATGTGTTATTCAGCTTTTACGCCACAAAACAGAGCACAGGGTCTCACAAACAATAAGGACTCAGCAACACATTAGAGACCCAACCCACTTGATTACAAAGTGGATGAGCAGATTATAGCATTACTACCAGAAAAAATCTCCCATAGAAAGAGATGATCTGAGTGTATTTCACCATGGAGATTAACCCAGCCTGAACCAAATGAATCTTTTCGTATTTCAGGCTGCTTGTGCCTCTGTTCACTTACACATAAAGTTTACTAATGGTGCCTTCCTGTTGATTCTACCTCATTCCTATACATCTTTACAACTGACTCTGAAATCTTTGACTCTGTAGCATAGTAAGAAAAGAATGAGCCAAAAACCTGACAATTAAAAAACATTTTGCCATGAAGGAAATGACTCTCAGTAAAATTGTCCACGGAAGGTCATTGTATCCTTGAAATTTAGCTTAAAACACTACTGCCTACAATGCATTCACATGTGACACACTAACACGTTTAACATGGCTGTGCAATGGAGATAAACATATTCATAGGATAATTTGGGAGCACACAACTGACACTACATTATTTCACGATGTGGACCCAATAAAACATTAACAGGAAATTTGAAATGGGGAGGTATTTGCAAATGAAGCAAGTACTTGACAGGGTCCTATATCTATTGAGATGACTGGAGGAGAAACCTGAGCTCAGAAAAATTTACAAACCAGTCAGTCAGCTCCTAGATGATTGGGAATTACTGCATATGCATGACTTTATTTGCATACAGCTTTCTCCCAGCTGCACATGTAGTGTGTTCATCTATAATACTCATCTACTGTATCCACATGTGTGTGCAATCAGAATATGTGATGTAATAAAATAGAGACTTCTGATTCCTCACTGTCATAATGAACAGTTTATATTCGTGCTTCTTCTTCATTCCAAGTGCTAGTCACCAGCAGTCACTAGGCAGGACTTTTAACATACTAAGTCTTGTTTTTCTCTGTAAGATAGGAATAAAACTCATTTAGACATTTGATAAAACTCAAATGTCTAGAGGATCAGCAATAAGTGAAAAGAAAAATATGTCAAAGGGAGCATTTTTTTCTTTCAACTTCAAGACTCAGATAAAAATGAGCAACATCTGCAGTACCAAAGAGACCAGGCTAGTAAGAATTATGTTGAAAAGTTGATTTGACTGAATAAATTAGAATGTCTGATCCACAAAATATAGATAAAAAATATAGAAAGAAATGACAAACACTTCCACATTTTCCTTTCTCTGAGAAATAGAAAAGACTTGGGCACCTGCCATGGCTTTCTTTGCAACAAATAGAGGAACAGTATCTCATTCACAGCCAAAGACATTTGCTATTTACACAAACACATATATTCACGGTAACCTAGACTATGTAGGATTTTTTCCTCTGAGAGAAGAGTTTATATGACAAATTTTAATGGATAATTTTAAGCACAAATTTTAGTGGGTAATTTTAAGCACAATGCAGTCCTCCATTCTTCCACCTGCTAAAATGTCAAAACAGGACAGTAAAACATACATTTTCTCCCTAATTAAGGGCCACATGCTGCCTCTGCTGTGATCACAGGTCTCATTAATTTGGGTTGAGGTTTGATATCACACCAAGTAGAGACTTTAGACCCATGTGATCCATGGCTTTACATCTTTTAGGAATCACTGCAAATAAGTTCTTTGACTGCAATCTGATCTGTAGAAATTTATGTTAGCATTTGGAATGTGATTTTTTTTTTTTTTTCCTGAGAGATGGGAGGGGTGGGACACAGTAAGATATGTGTTAGGCAGTGGTGAGCTGAAGTAAGACAGTAAGATGTGTCTTATTTTGGTATGCGCTTTAATACTTTAGCATGAACAATCCACCATGAGAAGCTCGGGGTGACGTTAAAGCATTTACCAATAACCACACGGGATCCGTAACGTCCTTTCTCTAGCGACAGTATTCCTATTACCTAAAGATGATAAGCAAAGTTTTGAAAACAAGTATTGGTCATCTATTCTACGCCAAGCAATGACTGTTTTACTTTTTTCATTTTATATCATACTTACACTAACAAAAGTAAGTGGAGAAATAGAAGCTATTATTCACAACAGTAGTCAATATATTTTGCTCTTAAATTGAGAGCTAAGCAAAAGAACTTACATGTTTTAAACAATTGGCTGAAAATTTCAGTCCACTGTCTTAAGTAAATATAGGCCTCTATGATTCAGAATCTACTCAACAGCAACGTTTTTTGTTGCTGCTGTTGTTTATTTTTTCACAGAGCACATATTTTAATTCTATAGATTCTCAAAAGCACATTTTGAAAATATTTTAAACTTTTAGAGCATAAATAGAATTATAAATTTATCTGTCTTTCATATGAGAATGTAAGATGCTAGAAGGTAAGAACTGTATCTTATTCACCTACATATTTTTAAAAGTACTCATCATTTACCTAGGGTCTTAAAAGTTTGGAATGGCCATCTAAGGTACAGTTGGGCTATTTTACCAGAACAAGAGAGGAAGAAGGAGATCTGGAAATTGGAGAAGGAAATGTACCACAGGTCTAATTGCCTCCATGAACTACTACTTCCACTGCCATGAGACCAGAATAGGATTGTGCCTGGCTTCCAATAGATGGATCCTGATCAAAAAGAGGAAGTGTAGAACAGAATTTCAAATTCTTATAGAAACCATTGAGACTGGGGAAAACTCTGAATCTATTGCCCTGAAATAATCTTTAAACCTTCAACTAAAATGATCCCATGAAGTTGTCTTTAAGCAACAGTTTAGCTCAACTATCTCAACAAGTAAAGAATGTTCGCCTTGAGCATTGAGTTCTTTTAAAGAATTATCTATGTGAGATCAACAGTAACTCTAAAACACAGGAGAAGGTAAGTGTACAGAAAATCTAATTTAATGCTGGTGAAACAACATTGGTAGAGATAGAATGGTGACACAATGCAGAGTGTAAACCAGTATTGTTGAACTGTACATGTAGAAAATATTGAATGGATATGTTTTGTTATGTGCATTTTCACCAGAAATTAGGAAAAAGAAGTACTTATCACTATGGTGGAGCCCTGGTAGTGTAGTGGTTAAGAGTCTGGCTGCTAACCAAAAGGTCGGCAGTTCAAATCCACCTGCCACTCCTTGGAAACCGTATGGGGCAGTTCTACTCTGTCCTATAGGTACCTGTAGGATAATGCTATTCAGCTATATGCATCCCCTCCTAATGGAATCAGCTGTGCTCTTCCCCAAAGCATGCTGGGGATGAATTCAGGATGGACTCAGGCTAAGGTACAATGCCGGGAGTGGCATGACTAGACCATGGGCCGAGGACGAAGAATGCCTTAGCAACAAGAAGAAAAACATCTGGGCCTGGACGTGAAGTCCCTGGGAACACTGACTGCCCAAGAACGGGGGAGAAAACAATGAGCCTTGGTCCCAGTTGGAATGGTATATAAGCTTGTGTCCCTTGCTAGATGGTTGTGGAAAATACTCCAGCCAGCTGCCACTTGGGAGCAGCTGCTTGCCTGTGTCAGTAAGTTCCCCTTAATAAACTCATGTATCTGGAAAGGGCTATGTGTCAGTTCTTCAGATTCTCTGCCAGGACGCACACTGAGGGTCTTTTCTTGCTGGGGCTGTCCCCCCAACAGCACCTAGAAAAAACAACAATTACTACGGTTTTCTTTCTTTTGCATTGAGTGAATTAAGCCTGTATGTTATTGATGTTGTTGCTAAATATTTATTAAAGTAAGTAAAGAATGTTTTACCATTTGTGGCAGACAGACCATAGAGTGTTCGCCAATGATTCTCATTACTTGTATTCATGCCTTTGTGTAGTCTTCTCCCTTTGAATGTAGGTGGGACCTATGACTTGCTTCTAATCTGTAGACTATGGCAAAAGTGATGGCATGTCACTCGTACGATTAGGTTACATTATGTAAAACTCTGTCATAGCTGGCTAGAGGGAGGCTATCCTTGATGGCCTGATGATGTAAGTACAATGTTAGAGAAGTCCACATGGCAAGAAATTGCAGGTGGTCTCAGGACTGGAGAGTAGCCTCCAGCCTCCAGGCAAAAAAATATCAGCTTCTTTCGTATATGGTTATCCAGAGCCGCCAGACACGTCTTTAGGAATTTAAAGGACAACTTATGCCTTAACAAGATGCCTTGCTGTATAGCTAAATAATTCCCAACTCTTTGCAGAGAAATAAAGTCACACAATCATAAGATTTTTAGAATCTAGGGTCCAGAGGTTACAACTCACATGCTCATAAAGGCCAAACAAGGAATACAAATGAACAAACAAAGCCTGTCAGATGTAGGAAAAAGCAGTAGTGTAAACTACAGAAATGGTGGCTCCCACTGAGCCTGCGTTAAGGATAATGAGGAGCAGCAGGACTGTGGCTAACTGAAAAGCACACCCCCTACTTAAAGGTGCAGCCACTTCTGGCCTGCAAACAATAGTTGTTCCCAGGGTTGCTAAATCTTATGATTTTTCCAAAGATGCCAAAAGCATTAATTGGCGGGGGGTGGGCACCAGGAGGGGAAATCACCTGATCTCTAAACATTAGAAAACAAATTAATATAAGTTTTTAAGCCCTGCCTAGATAACAAGAAGCTGGTCAAATAAAACCTGCACTCTGATTTGACCCAAGCCCTCATTTTAGAAATGAGGAAATAAAGATACATCACAGGTAAATTATCTTTAAAGGACCCTGCAATTAGAATAAAAGACTTGGTAAGTATCACCGTAGCTCATGCACCTGGAAACTATAATTAGAAATTAAGGATTTGCATGCAGTCTTTTAAAATATAAATTACTAATTTTTGGCAAATGACTAAAACAAGGTACAGATACTGTTTGTAGTAAGATTCATATGCTTATGAGGTTAAAAGGGCTCTTTTTCTTTATTTAGACATTGAAAAGATGAAAGCAAAATAAAGGCAAAATTCACTCAGCCTAAGCATGACAAACCACTGTTTACCAGTCATGTGTAACGCTAACATTGTTTTAAATATTCATACACTTCAGAGTGAGGCTGTCGGCTTTTGTCTTTGTCTGAATCACATTGCCTTCCACTTAATGTCAGATCATAGATAGCTGGGGCTTCTTGGGATACAGCCAATTAAAGGCTTCCCAGTAAAGGTATTCCTCCCCAGGGTTCACAGGGAGTAATGGGACACAAAGAAACCCAGCATTGAATCTTCGCGTGCAGAGCCACTCAACCTTTCACTGAGAACCAGCTTTGATTTATGTGTTGGTGGCATATGGCTTAGATTTCAGAAAGTCTCATCTTTTCAGTGATAATTGCCTAGGTGTGAAAGTATGGATGACCAATAACATTATTGTGTCCTGGGTGGCCACTGGGTATACAGATTCATATGATTTACAACTTGGGCAAACTGACTAGCAGATATACTCAAAGAGTACCTAATAATGTGGAAGGTGAAAAAAAGGGAAGAAATGTACCAGTAGCCTCTTTTCCTTCTCAGGGAAATTCAATGGTTTTTTAGATGTCTATTAGCTATCTATGTTTATTTGGTATCATATCAAGAAATTTGAAAATGCAACCGAGTCATTATATCATTTGATGAAGTGGTAATATAGTCAGTCTAAAATAGTGAGTACAAAAGCATGTGAATTTGGCTTTGGGTACTTTATAGAGCTTTCCACTCATCATATTTACTCTGTTAAACCTATATTGCAGGGATGAATCACTAGGTAGTTGTAGAAAGAAAGGGCAGGCAGTAGGAAAGTAGCCAAATATATTTTAATTTGAGTGGTTAGGCATCCTCCCACTCATTAAAAAAAAAAGGGGGGGGGCTCTTGGCCTGTCCTTTGGGAAAACCCTTCTTTCCGTCCAAATTTCTGGTTTCTAGCAGGGCACTCCAGAAAAAAAATGAAGCTGGAAAAATTACTTTTTTAATATTCAAAAAAAAGGTTCATTAAAGCAATGTATGCACAAGGCTCAAAAACCAACCAACAGAACAAACAAAAAAAACCTAGTGTAGAAAGCCTTATTTTGAAACGTAATCAATGACTGTCTGCCTGCTGTAACTGCTCCATCCCTGATTCCTGCTCGCAAAAAGGAAACCATTTTAATTTTGCTGCTTGTTTCTGTTTTAGTTGTAATGCTGATCACCTACAAATATTAAAAGAAAATTTTATGTCATTACTTCCAGATTTACTTTTTATCATTTATTAACTTGTAATTTTCATGGTGATGAAATATATATAACAACTGACATCACTGAATTTGTACGTGTAGAAGGGTTGAAATGGTAAATGTTTTGTTATATATATTTCATCACCATGTTATGCAGCCATCGCCATTATTTGCCTCCAGATTTTTTCATCACCTTTAACAGAAACCCAGTGCCCCTTCAGCAATACCTCCCTACATCCCCCTCCCACTGGCCTCTGGTAACCACTAATAAACTGGTTTCTACGCATTTTCCTATTGTAGAGACATTTTGCTATGATAAATGGGCTAAGGCAACCCTAGATCATAATTGAGTTGGGAGGAGGGAGCTGATCCTCGTCTTATTTCTCCCTGTCAGGTAACACTTCAAAACAAAGAGGCAAAAGGTTTAACGAGTGGAGTGTTTTTCTTCACAGGATGCCTTTTTTTCTTATTACCAAGGAATGCTGCTACTTTAGGCATCAGTGAATTGAATTTTATAGAGGTATTAGAATGTTCAATCCAAAGAATATGATTGAAGATGCTGGCTGTTCAGTCAATTACAACTATTTTCTCCTTCCTTCTCTTTCTCATACTTTGAATTCCAAGCACTAGTTCCAGGAAATGTTTTAAAAATTTGCTTATCTATAATTTTAAATAATGCATTTTTGTTATAGACTTTCATGAGCTTTATAACTTCTTGGTTTCTTTCTCATTTGAGTTTCAGCTTCACTTCTTATCTTCACCAATGGTTTACTTTGCACTTTATTCTCCCTACAGGTCAAATTTGCCTTTGTCTCATTATTCAACTACTTGGTTACCAACAACCAAATTATTATCTTTTAACTATAATCTCAGTTTGTTTCTACCTTAACATTTAGACATGATGTAGTAGAAAGTACCTACCACCAGGAGACAACCTGACTTCTTGTTCTTGATTTGAGATGTATCTAGAAAAAGAAGCTGAATTAAATAAACTCTAAGGTCTGAGCATCTGCCCATTTGATGTAGGCACAGTGATTACACTCATGGCTCTCAGGGCTGACATTTAGGTTACTATGCACCACTATAGGCACAACCATTGTTTAAGTCTAGGTTCTGTTCTGATTGATCAGTATCCAATCATAATAATTTATTTACCAACAAATATTTATTGAATTCCTACCAGAAGTTAGGCACCAGCTAGGCTCTGAGTCTTTACTAAATAAAATATATATCCAGAGTTGAAGTCCTGGCTCTGCTAAAAACTTAACAGGTGATTTTGACCTAACCATCTCACTTCCCTGGGCTTCAGTTTTTCCCTCATTTGCAAAGCGCAGGATGCTTAAAGTCCTTTGCCTAATTAATCTATGGGAGGATAATGATTACATTAAAATCAGTGGAATTTACTTTTTAAAGTTACAAGTAGAGGCAGAACCAACACAGCACTATAAACAGAAGCACCATGTTGTCCCTCTGCAGCAAAGACCCCAAAAACTAAGTAAAACAAATACAAATGTTAATCCTGGAACCCTAAGCATCAAATGAGGGGATAAAGAACTCAATCAATGCAATGGATTAAGTGGAGAAGAATGGAATAAGAAACTAACAGAGAACAAGGCGAGCTATGGAGTGGAGGTCCCCTACTAGATAACTCTGCAAGGATTTGCCATCTTGGAATACAGCCACCAAGGACTGCAAGCAGGGAGTATGGAAAGGCAACTTCATGGAGCTCCTAAAAGGAGGCAGAGCACCTGGTAACCAGGGATATATGCTTTCCCATCTCCCACCCTTCTTCCCTCTACGTGGCCTCTACACAACCAACAGGCCACAGTTGCTCTGCCAGAGAGACAACAGCTCACTGCCACCTGGGTCTGGCCCTCGCCCAGTGGCTGATTCACCCAGTGCCTTTTTTTTTTTTTTTTTTTTGCTTTTTTCTTCTCTCTCTCTTCCTTCCTTTCCTTTCTCCGACCAACCTAGTTCTGTCCTCTGCCTCTGCCCCTTATCAAAGGGCCATGCTGCATGATTCGGCTAGAGAACCACTGTCACATGGCCTCCTGGCGTTTGTGTCACTGGCACTGGCGGGCTCCCACAGCACTATTTTTGTTGTTTGTTTTGTTTTGTTTCTTTCTCTCCCTCTCTGCCTCCCCTTCCTTTTTCCTGCCCACCTAGCCCTGTGCACTGACCTCCCCCTTCTCAATGGGCTGAACTGCACCACTCAGCTAGGGAGCCACTGGCACATGGGTCTGTACCACCCCACAGGCTGTCTTTCTCAGCACCATATTTTTTTTTTTAATCTTTCCCTTCTCCCTCTTCCTTCTTCCTGCCACTTAGGCCCTGCAATGCTTCTACCTCTTCCTGAGGTGTTATGCCATGCAACCCAGCAAGAGAGGCATCAGCTCACTGATAACCCAATTCCACGTCACCCCCAACAGCTGGTTCCCATATTCATTTTTTGTTGTAGGGTTTTTTCTTGTTTGTCTCTTCTCTTATTCTTCCCTTCTTTCCTTTTCTTTCTACCACCCACCTAGCCCCATGTGCAACCCATACCTCTTCTCAACAGGTCAAGCCACACCGCTCAGCTACAGAACCACCAGCACCTGGCCCCCATGGGTCTGCCACACCCCAACCCACCGATTCCCACTGTGCCATCATTTTAATTACTTTTTTTCCTTCATTTTCTTGGCTTTTATTTTGCTTCTGTTTCTCTCTCTTCTTTCCTTTCTGACATCTGCTTAGCACTGTACCTCACATCCTCTCCCTTTCCTCCTGCCTATCTGCACCATGCACCAAGCACCACACCCCTGGATGGCATCGTGTGGACTCCCAGACCCCTGCATCCTGCCCTGCACTGCCCCCCAGCCCCATCCTGCTGGCCCCAATTTGTACTGTAAACAACCCATCCTCACCCTGTGCCCTCCCACAGGGCCTGCCCTGGTGCATCATAGCTTAGTGACTGGCTCTGCTCACCTGGACAAGGTGGTGAGGTGTATCATGCCTACAGACAAGCAAGCAACCAAACACATCCAGCCTGCCTTCCCAGACATAAACAAATAAAACAAAAAAAGCAGGATGAAACGAACAAATCTACAATCAACAAATGAAGAAAATAATGTTCCAGAGACAGGAGACAATATCAAAACACATTTAAAAAATTTAAAAAATAAATAAATAAATAACAGGACTAGTTGGCTCCATTATGCAACCAAAATAAAATACCAGATAACCTTCTGGTAGAAGAAATGGCACTGGAACTACCTGATAGGAAATTCTCCAAGTGATTAAGAAAAAAAGAAGAAAAACATAAATACAAATAAGAAAAAATGGACAAAATCATGGAAAATACAGACACAGTCAGAGAAAACACAGACAAAGCAATGGAGGAATTCAAGAAAATAATAGAAGAACAAAGTAAATAAATCACACGAAATCAGTAATTAGAAATCCAAAAGATAAACAACAAGATTTCAAAAAGGATGGTGCAATAGAAGGTTGTAGGAGCAAATTTGAAACAATGAAAGACAGGATCAACAAATTTGAAGAAAAATCCTTGGGTACCACTTTGTTGGATGAAAAATCAGAGAAAAAAAATGGAAAAAAAAGGAAGCAAATCTGAGAAGGATGTGGGATACAACCAAGACCAAAATTTTGTGTGTTATCAAAGTTCCAGAAACTGGAAAAAACAGAGTGGATCATTGAAGAATTGCTGACAGAAAACTTCCCTAACATCACAAAAGATGAAAAGCTGACAACACAAGAAGTCCAATGAACCCCATATAAGATAGACCCCAAAACAAAGTCACCAAGACATATCATATTCACACTTCCCAAAAAAACAAAACAAAGAAAGAATCCTGAGAGCAGCTTGAGAAAAGCGAAGAGTCACATACAAAGGGGAAACAATAAGGCTAGGCTCTGATTAGTAGGCAGAAACCATGCAGGCAGTAAGGCAATGGGATGACATATATAAAACCTTGAAAAATATATCCTACAAAACTCTCACTCAAATATGATGATGAAATTAGGACATTTTCAGATAAACAGAAATTAAGAGAATATATAAAAACCAAACCAAACTTACAAGAATTATTAAAGGAAGTCCCTCAGTTAGAGAACCAACAACATCAGACAATGACACAAATCTGGGACACAGGACAGCATCAGCCAGATACCAACCTAGGTAATGAACACTCAAGGATAAAACAAAACCAAAAGATTTACAACAGGGAACCAGAGATGTCAATCTGTAAATGACAACAAGGTCAGAACAATAAAAGAGGGAATAAATGGTGTAGGTATAGAACTTTCAAAAGGGGATGAAGTAAAGACAATATCAAGTAATAAAAGACTAGTTCAAACTTAGGAAGATAGTAGCTAATTTCAAGGTAACCACAAAGAAAGTTAACAAATCTATTCATCAAAATAAAGAAGAAACCATGGTCTCAGTAAACACAAAAGCTAGAAAACCAAAAGAAAAGAAAATTGACAAACAAAAGGAATTCAGCATAAAGAGTAAGAGGAACAAAGAAAATGTCAGCACCACAAAAAAAAAAAGCACTACAAAATGACAGCAATAAACTCACACCTATTGATAATCACACTGAAAGTAAATTCCTTAAATACACCCACAGAGACAAAGAGTGGCTGAATGGATTTAAAAAAAAAAAAAAAAAAAAAAAACAGGACCCATCAATATGCTGTCTACAAAAGACACACCTTAGAAACAAAGATGTAAATATATTAAAAATCAAAGGATGGAAAAAAACTACATCAAGCAAATACCAACCAAAAAAGAGTAAGAGTGGTAATACTACCCTCAGATTAAAAAAAAAAAAAGGACAAATAAGGACATTATATAATGATTAAAGGCACAATCCACCATGAGGACATAACCATAATAAATATCTACACAGGGCTCCAAAACACATAACAAACTTTAACAACACTGAAAAGAGAAACTGACAGCTTGACAATGACAGTAGGAGACTTCAACACACCATTCTCAGTAAAGGACAGAACATCCAGAAAGAAACTGAAAAAGGGTACAGAAGATCTAAAGGCCGCAAGCAAGCAACTGGACTCATAGACACATTTAGAACACTTAACCCAACAGCACGAAAGTATACCTTCTTTTCCAACACAACGTGGAATGTTCTTCAGAATAGACCACATCTTAGTCCACAAAGCAACCCTCAACAAAATCCACAACGTTGAGATAATACAAAGCAGCTTCTGTGATCACAATGCCATGAAAGTAGAAATTAATAACAGGAAGAGCAAGGAAAAAAAATCATATACATGGAAACTGAATAACACTTTGCTTAAAACCACTGGGTAATAGAAGAAATTGGTGGTGGAATCAAAAAATTCCTAGAATTGAGTAAGAATGAAAACACATCATACCAAAACCTTTGGGACACAGCAAAAGCAGTGCTGAGAAGGCGATTTATAGGAATAGATGCACACATCAAAAAACAAGAAAGGGAAAAAATCAAAGCATTAGCTACACAATTTGAACAAATATAGAGAACAGCAAAAGAAGCCCACAACCATCAGAAGAAAGGAAATAATAAAGATGATAAGAGCAGAAATAAATGAAATAGAGAATAGAAAAAATCAACAAAATCAAAAGTTGGTTATTTGAAAGGATCAACACAATTGACAAACCATTGACCAAACTGATAAAAGAAAAACAAAAGAAGAAGCAAATAACCCAAATAAGAAATGACAAGGGGGACATTACAACAGGCCCAACTGAAATAAAGAGGATCATAACAGAGTACATGAAAAACTATACTCCAACAAATTTGAAAACCTAGAGGAAATGGACACATTTCTGGAAACACACTACCTACCCAAACTAACACAAACTGAGGATGGATATCTGAAAGACCCATAACAAGAAAAGAGATTGAAAAGGTAATTTAAAGAAATAAATAAATAAAACTCCTAGCAACAACAACAAGCCCTGGCTAAGATGGCTTCACTGAACAGTTCTACAAAACATTCACAGAAGAATTCAATCCAGTACTACTCAAACTATTTCAGAACATAGAAAAGGAAGGAATACTTCCAGATTGTTCTATGAAGCCAGCATAGCCCTGATACCAAAACCAAAGACACAAAATAAATTAATTAATTTTTTTTTAATTGCAGACCAATATCCTCAAGAATATAGATGCAAAAATTCTCAACAAAATTTTAGCCAGTAGAATTCAGCATCATATCAAAAATATATATATATACATACCCTGAAACAAGGGGGATTTATACCAGGTATGCAAGGATGGTTCAACATCAGAAAATCAATTGATGTAATCCACCACATAAATAGAACAAAAGAAAAGAATCACATGATCATCTCAATTGACACAGAAAAGGCATTTGATAAAGTTCAATGCCCATTAATGATAAAAACTCCCAATAAAATAGGAATAGAAGGGGAATTCCTCAACATAATAAAGGGCATCCATACAAAACCAACAGCCAACACCCCTCTCAATGGAGAGAGGCTGAAAACATTCCACCTGAGGACTGGAACAAGAAATTGTTGTCCTTTATCACCACTTCTATTTAACATTGTGCTGGAAGTCCTAACTAGAGCAATAAGGCAAGAAAAAGCAAAAAAGGGCATCCAAATTGGTAAGACTATCCCTATTCTTGGACGATATGATACTACACAGACAGATTCCAAAAAGACTCCACAAGAAAACTACTAGAACTAGTAGTAAGATTCTGCAGAGTAGCAGAATATAAGATAAACAGAAAAATCAGGTGGATTCCTATACACCAATAAAGAGAACTACAGAAAGGAAATCAGGAAAGCAATACCATTTATAAATATCCCCTAAAATACTTAGGAATAAATCTAACCAGGAACCTAAAAGACCTATACAAAACACTACTGCAAGAAACCAAAAGAGGTCTACATAAATGGAAAAACATACCATGCTCGTGGATAGGTAAACACAACATTGTGAAAATGTCAATACCAATCCAAACACCAACAGCATTCTTTACAGAGATGGAAAAACTAACCATTAACTTTTTTATGGAAAGGAAAGAGGCCCCATAAGTAAAGCATTATTGAAGAAGAAGAGCAAAGTAGGAGGCCTTGCACTACTGACCTCAGAACGTACTATATAGATACTGCAGTCAAAACCACCTGGTACTGGTACAATGACAGGCACATTGACCAATGGAACAGAATTGAGGACCCAGATGCAAATTCATCCACCTATGGTCACCTGATCTTCAACAAAGGCCAAAATTTCATTAAACGGGAAAAAGACAGTCTTCTTAACAAACGGTGCTGGCGAAACCGGATGTCCATCTGTAAAAAAAAGAAACATGACCCTAGCTTACACCATACACAAAAACTAATTCCAAATGGACCAAAGACCTAAATACAAAACCAAAAACTATAAAGATCATTGATGAAAAAATAAGATCAATGCTAGAGACCATGATACATGGCATAAACAGGATACAAACCATAACAACACACAAACATCAGAAGATAAGCTAGATAACTGGCATCTTCTAAAAATTAAACACATAAGCTCATCAGAAGACTTCACCAAAAGAGTAAAAAGAGAACCTACAGACTGGGAAAAAAAAATTGGCTATGACATACCCAACAAAGTTCTAATCTCTAAAATCTATAGGAAAATCCAACACCAATACAATACAACAAACAGACAAATAATCCAATTAAAAAATGGGCAAAGGAAATGCATAAACACTTCACCGAAGAAGATATTCAGGTGGCTAACAGACACATGAGGAAATGCTTGTGACCACTCGCAATTAGAAAAATGCAAATCAAAACTACAATGACATGCCATCTCACCCTGACATTACTGACACGAATCAAAAAAACAGAAAGTAACAAATGTTGGAGTGACGTGAGGTGTTTGAATTCTTATGCACCGCTGGTGGGAATACAAAATGATAAAACCATTTGGGAAAACGATATGGCACTTCCTTAAAAAACTAGAAATGGAAATACCATAGGATCCAGCAATCACAGTCCTAGGAATATATCCTAGAGGAGTAAGAGCTGTCACAAGAACAGATATATGCACACCCGTGTTAATTGCAGCATTATTCACAACAGCAAAAAGATGGAAACAACCTAAGTGTCCATCAACAGATGAATGGATAAACAAACTACAGTGCATGCACACAATGGAATACTATGCAACCGTGAGAACAATGATGAATCTACAAAATATTTCACAACGTGGATGAATTTGGAGGGCGTTTTTAAGCTGAGTGAAATCAGTCAATCACAAAAAGACAAATATTGTATGAGATGGCTATTATAAAAACTCATGAAAAGGTTTACATATAGAAAGAAACAATCTTTGATGGTTATGAGGGAGAGGAATGGTGGGGAGAGAAAAACACTAACTAGACAATAGATAAATGGTAACCTTGGTGAAGGGTAAGATAGTACACAATACTGGGTAAGTTAGCACAACTTGACCAAGGCAAAGTCAGAGAAGTTTCATAGACACATCCAAGCTCCCAAATTACTGAGCTGAGGGCTGGGGACCATGGTCTCGGGGAACATCTAGCTCAATTGGCATAACAGTTCACAGAGGATGGAAACCCTGGTGGCACAGTGGTTAAGAGTTACGACTGCTAACCAAAAGGTCGGCAGTTCAAATCCACCAGGCACTCCTTGGAAACCATATGGAACAGATCTACTCTGTTTAATGAGAAACTAATTTGCTGTGTAAACCTCCATCTAAAAAGCACAATAAAAAATAAAGTTACAAGTAAAGGAAGCAAGTATAACTTTTATGAAAGCAACACAAGTTATTTTTAAATTATAAAGGTGAATAAAGTAAATTTTATGGATGAAAATAAGTACAGTCATTTGTTCTCTAAATAAGTGTCTAATTATCCTAGTAATCTCCTTTTCCAATATTTAGCCACATTAATATATTCAGTTGCTAGTGGGATTTGAGCCTTCACGAGTGATGTTGATTTGACAAAGCAAAATGTAAAATACGATCTTAGGCATAAATAATTCCATTGAACTCTGCCAGCCACAACCCCACTCTTTCTGCAAAGCTTCAGTCTGTGTCTAACTCCTCAACAAACAGATGAGCACATACCTGCACCAGGTCTGGGTGAATTCCTGGCTCACCAAAATGTATATGAAATTATCCCCATCTTCAAATACATTAAAATACAGTTGCGTAATTAAAACTACGATAAGATTCCATCTCACTCCAACAAGGCTGGCATTAATCCAAAAAACACAAAATAACAAATGTTGGAGAGGCTGCGGAGAGATTGGAACTCTTATACACTGCTGGTGGGAATGTAAAATGGTACAACCACTTTGGAAATCTATCTGGCGTTATCTTAAACAGTTAGAAATAGAACTACCATACAACCCAGAAATCCCACTCCTCGGAATATACCCTAGAGAAACAAGAGCCTTCACACAAACAGATATATGCACACCCATGTTTGTTGCAGCTCTGCTTACAATAGCAAAAAGTTGGAAGCAACCAAGGTGTCCATCAACGGATAAATGGGTAAATAAATTGTGGTATATTCACACAATGGAATACTACGCATCGATAAAGAACAATGACGAATCTGTGAAACATTTCATAACATGGAGGAACCTGGAAGGCATTATGCTGAGCGAAATTAGTCAGAGGCAAAAGGACAAATATTGTGTAAGACCACTATTATAAGATCTTGAGAAATAGTAAAAACTGAGAAGAACACATACTTTTGTGGTTACGAGGGGGGGAGGGAGGGAGGGAGGGAGAGGGTTTTTTATTGATTAATTAGTAGATAAGAACTGCTTTAGGTGAAGGGAAAGACAACACTCAATACATGGAAGGTCAGCTCAATTGGACTGGACCAAAAGCAAAGAAGTTTCCGGGATAAAATGAATGCTTCGAAGGTCAGCGGAGCAAGGGCGGGGGTTTGGGGAACATGGTTTAAGGGGACTTCTAAGTCAATTGGCAAAATAATTCTAGTATGAAAACATTCTGCATCCCACTTTGAAATGTGGCGTCTGGGGTCTTAAATGCTAACAAGCGGCCATCTAAGGTGCATCAATTGGTCTCGACCCACCTGGAGCAAAGGAGAATGAAGAACACCAAGGTCACACGACAACTAAGAGCCCAAGAGACAGAAAGGGCCACATGAACTAGAGACCTACATCATCCTGAGACCAGAAGAACTAGTTGGTGCCCGGCCACAATCGATGACTGCCCTGACAGGGAGCACAGCAGAGAACCCCTGAGGGAGCAGGAGATCAGTGGGATGCAGACCCCAAATTCTCATAAAAAGACCATACTTAATGGTCTGACTGCGACTAGAGGAATCCCAGCGGCCATGGTCCCCAAACCTTCTGTTGGCCCAGGACAGGAACCATCCCCGAAGACAACTCAGCAGACATGAAAGGGACTGGACAGTGGGTGGGAGAGAGACGCTGATGAAGAGTGAGCTAATTATATCAGGTGGACACTTGGGAGTGTGTTGGCATCTCCTGTCTGGAGGGGGGATGGGAGGATAGAGAGAGTGGGAAGCTGGCAAAACTGTCACGAAAGGAGAGACTGGAAGGGCTGACTCATTAGGGGGAGAGCAAGTGGGAGTACGGAGTAAGATGTATGTAAACTTACATGTGACAGACTGACTTGATTTGTAAACGTTCACTTGAAGCTCAATAAAAGTTAATTAAAAAAAAAAAAATACAGTTGCGTGACAAGCACAAAACTATTACATGACTGTAAACAGACTTGGCTTAGTGAGTCCCTAATATGTCAGCAGCATTGCAGGGACTGCTACAATTAAAAAAGAAAATTGCCATCGAATTGATTCTGACTCATAGTGACCCTAAAGGATACAGTAGAACTTCCCTATAGGTTTTCCAAGGAGTGGCTGGTAGATTGAAACTACCAACCATTTTGTTAGCAGCTGCACTCTTAACTACTGTGTCATCAGGGCCCCAATATATACATATAAACCAAAAAAATCCTTTGTCGTCGAGTCGATTCCAACTCATAGCGACCCTAAAGGACAGAGTAGAACCACCACATTGGGCTTCCAAGGAGCGCCTGGTGGATTTGAACTGCCGACCTTTTGGTTAGCAGTGTCTCGGAAGAAAGGCCTGGCAATCTACTGTGGTTAGCCATCAGGGTTTCCAATATATACATATAGATAGGTTTATATGCATTATATATATATGTATACACACATACGCATATATACAAGATGAGTGAAAGAGAAAAGAAATGAAGACTCATTGTCCTCATTGAAAGAGTTCATATATGTGAAGTACTTAGAACATAGCTTGGCATGTAGGAAGGACCGTAAAAGGGTGAGCTGTTATGGGAACATTCTGATGTTTGAGAAAGGCCTGTGTATCCATGAAAGCAGCAAACCTCCAACTCTCTTGCCGCTGTCTTCTGTTCCATTTGGCTAGCAAAACCGTGTGCCTGGATAGGCTGGCTCTTCCAGAATAAGGAGTGGGCATACAGCTCCATGGAGGAATACTGGAGGAGTACTTAAGAGATTGATTCAAAAATGAGAATATCAAAAGTGATTGATGGCCAATGCAGCAACCAAGTCAAAGCCAAGCAAAATGCCTCACCCACTTTGCCACGTTAGTCCACTGTGGCCCATAAAACCAGCAGTGCCAGATCTCTGTTCTTGGGATTTTTTCAAACCTGTCACTGCCCTACTTTCTGGCAACAGCACTAAAGTACCAATTTCTTTCATCCAAAAAAGAAAAAAAGATTGTCTATGGGGAGAGATGTCACTGACAGGAGATAGTGCCTTTGAACAAACTAGATAAGCGTCGGAAAATAGAGCAAATAGGGATCCATAAACCCAACCCACTGCCTTTAAAATATGTTAATCTTGAGACATACCTGTAATTGTGCTTTTAACATGGAACCTGTGGAATGAGTTTTGAGATTTATGAATGAGATTTATTTTTCCTATTTTCTTTTTTTTGGGAATTGTAATAGGATACAGTTTCTGACTTGTGTCCTTTAAAAGCTAGTTGGAGATGAGACTTTTCTCTGAAAGGCTACTGCTAGCTCAATTTAAATGTATATATTCTTCCCAGCTTGTCCCTAACTAATTCCTTTATAGCACATCTCTTGAGAAAGCTCAGTATTACTTATTAAGAGAGTCAAAACTCTCTCATTCTCTTTTCTTTACAAAAAAAAAAAAAAAAAACTAGTGCCGTCGAAGTCATCAATAAAAGGATGTTAATTATCTTGCTAAAAAAAAAAAGTTTCCTATAAGGAAATGACCTTTTTGCCATCTTGAGTCTGATAGCAGGACAAAAGATTTAGTCTTTCTTAATTTATAACAAAAGACAGAGGGAACAGTGCTTTTATGTTGTAGAGAACAAAGACCTCAGAAATGCTGCCTTCCATGAAATGAATCCCAAAGCCTTTTCAAGCCTGAATATACTGTGCTGTGTAAACGCTGAATTAAAACTCCGAGCAATATCCCCGCCTCACTGTGGGTGAAGGCTGCTATTTCTTTTCTAATGAAGTATTCCTCTATCAGACAGCTTTCAGCCGAAAGTAATAGTCTTTTCTATAACCGCAGATGTTCCGAAATAGGCATTATCTGAGTCGGTAGGGCAGCTGCTCACCATATTTTAGAGAGAGATGAATATTATAATAAAAAGCTGTCAGTCTTGCTGTCACAATTTCAATCCAGCTCTGACCCATGAACAGGAAACTCACCTGGCCCTCGGGCTTCTTTCTTAGCCTTGGAGTGCTTTTGCATCTATCCGCAATGCTGTTTCCATTAGCCGGTTAGTTTCTGTAGCAGAAGCAACCTTGACACTGACAGCCCCTTCAAGCTTGGTCTCGGTTTTAGGCTGCCGTATGGTACAGCTACAGAGGTATTCTGTGCTGCTAATTGTGTAGTTTCTATTAAGCAATTCTTTTATTAGCAACTAATGTGGTAAGCCTATTCATTAGTTTTGGCAGCCTTGTAACTAATCCATGCAGGTTTTGTAGAGATGAAATAAAGATAAAAGAAGACAGATACATCTTTAAAAAATGAAAAATAGATATAGGGTTACTCCTTTTTATTAGAAAATTGTTGACTAGTCCCTGGGTGGTACAAACAGTTAACTGCTCAGGAAAGGTTGGAAGTTCAAATCTATCCAGAGGTACCTCAGAAAAAAGGCCTGACAATCTACTTATGAAAGATCAGCCATTGAAAACCCTACGGAGCACACTTATAGTCTGATACACATGGGGTCACCATGCATCAGAATCAACTGGACAGCAACTGTGTTTTTTGTTGGTTTTTTTATTAGACCAGAACTGGAAAGTTGTGCAGCTTGCTTTTTTGTAGGGTGATGTAAGAATCTGCTGTAGGAGGAGTACTGAACAGATTGATTCAGCAATAAGAATATCAAAAGCTATTTCAACAAACCGTAGTGATCAATGAAAAAGCCACAGCAGCCCTAGTCCTACGTGTAAGACTTTAAACCCACCCGTTGCCCTTGAGTCAGTTTTGACTCATAGCGACCCTATAGGATAGAGCAGAGTTGCCCCACAGGGTTTCCAAGGAGCCCTGGCAGCGCAGTGGTTAAGAGCTCGGCTGCTAACTAAAAGATCAGCAGTTCGAATCCACCAGCTGCTCCTTGGAAGCCCTATGGGGCAGTTCTACTCTGGCCTTTAGGGTCACTATGAGTCGGAATTGACTAGATGGCAACGGATTTGGTTTTTTAGTTTAATCTTTAGGGAAGCAGACCATAGCATCTTTCTCCCGCAAAGGAGCTAGTGGGTTTGAACCACCAGCAATCGAGTGCTTTAACAACTGCGCCACCAAGTCTCCTTTATAAGACTTTACAGATTCTTTTTAGCCCTTACCAGCTGAAAGAGTGGACCCCCAGCGCCTGGAGAAAAGCAGTGTTCCTGGGGTTTATAATGTTTTGAGTACTCATCAAAACACAGTCTGGTGATTGCACCCAACGCCTTTTAGTCTGTGAAAATCTGGGTAGCTGGCCTGAGGCTTTATCACCAAGTCTGAGAGAAAGCCGCTGCTATTCCCTATTTTCCTCCCAGCTCTTCTCAGTTTGCAAAAGCCGCTCACCCTCTGCTTCGCCATCTGTACATCCAGGAAATCGCACCAGCCACTGACTTAATTCATGAGGATGTATGAGTTTTTAATGAGACAATATTTATATAGTGCTTTGGGCTTCTAGGAAGACTCTGCTATATAAAAACCAACTATTCTCAGGGTAGTATTAGCACAGTCTATTGAATAAAATGAAGGCTTTTATTAGAGATAGTTAACAAGAAAAAATAGTCCTCCAGCAAAGGAGAAAAAGGCTATCGGGGGAAAACATTAATCTGTCTTCTTTCTCGTACTTCCCCTTTAGTATGAATGCTGGGAGTGGGGAGTAGGTAGGAAAGATGCCGCTCAGAGAGGGGTCACTAGAACTGGGGAGCTCATTTACATCTGGGTGTTTATTTTAGATTTGATTTCTCAACAAAGAAAGAAGCACATGGAACTTCTTATTTAGATTTTAAAAAATAGTAATAATAAAATAAACACAGAGGGGGGCATGCCTAATGGTGTAGCTGTTTCACTTTTGAGTGAAATCATCTTTTCTTTGAAGCCATGCTCTATGTTAAAGGCAGAAGGCGAAGGGTGGGATGAGGAAGAAGTAAAGGGGAGACAGGTGAACTGTGTCCATACACAGGAAAGTCAAAGCCAGGGGCTACGTCAGTAGCTAACATCAGTTCCACACTTTACAGTTAACCAACACGCCAATTTCATTTATTCCTTCAAAGCAATTTTTGAAGTTGGTGGTATTATAATATCTGTATTTTACATATAAAGAAAAATGGAAGTTAGGGAGGGTGAGCGATTTTTCCAAAAGGACGTTACACCCTTTGATTCAAGTGTCTGGTGGCTTGAGTTCAAGTCCAAAGTTCTGACTCCTGAATCCTCACTCTTGTGGGATGGGAGGGCTACAAGTTCTGGGTGTGGGATAGCAACCTGTCCTAGGCTGGGTTCTCTATTGTTATGTCATCAGGTGCCATCAAGTCAGTTCCTACTCATAGTGAACTTGCCTACAACAGAACAAAACACTGCCTGGTCCTGAACCATCCTCACAATCATTGCTATGTTTGAGCCCATTGTTTCAGCTACTGAGTCAATCCATCTCACTGACGGTCTTCCTCTTTTCTGCTGACCCTCTACTTTACCAAGCATGATAGGTTTTCTAGAAGAGCAAAACCAGTGAAGTTTATATGTAAATATATAAAGAAAGATTTATTTCAAGGAAATAAATAAATTTGGAGACTGGGAAGTCCCAAATCCATGGGTCAGGTGGCAGGCTGAAGGCTATTCATGTCTCAAGAACTAGAGGACGACAAAACAAATGCAGAATCAAGAGAGAGTGAGCTTTGTCAGAATATTCATTTCTATTTCATATCATGAACGTAGGTCACATCCCCAAAAAAACTCCTTTTCCAGTTGATTGCCTGCTCACATCAGATCTCAAAATGGAAAGTGATACACAACGCCTGCAAAACCACTGAGAATTACAGTTTAACCAAGTTAACACGTAACATTAACCATCACACAGCCCAGTCACAAATGGTTTTGAATATCTTTGAGAGACAGACAATTCAGCTGATGCCATTCATAAGAAAACAGACCATTTTAAAAATAGAAGTATTAGTTACAAACTACTTCTTGCTATTCACAGACATCCCTAAACAACTAAAAAGAGGCAAAGAGCAGCTTCATCAGTATCAAAATTGAATAGAAATTGTCCCCCATTGAAATAGATATAATATAGCTCATTGATTACAACCTACGCTCAGTATTTTAAGGTCCTTATAGGCTTATGGAAACCCCGGTGATGTAGCGGTTAAGAGCTATGACTGCTAACCAAAATGTTGGCAGTTCAAATCCACCAGATCCTCCTCGGAAACCCTACGGGCAGTTCTACTGTGTCCTAACAGGGCCGCTGTGAGTTGGAATTGACTTGAAGGCAATGGATTTAGGTTTGTTTGTTTGTTTCATAGGCTTGTAAGAATAAGCTATTGAGGCTGGCATGGGGGAGAAACAGACTAATCAGAGAGAAGTTTTCATTATGTTTATTTTGCCATGTAACACCTAGAACTCAGAGTTACTTTTTACAGTTTTTTCCAACTCCATGCCCTCTTGTCAATTTTATCATATTTCCACCTGTGATTAGAAGGATTTACTGCAGGAAGTAGAGAATATATTCCTGTCTGTCTCCTCCTCTGCCACTGACCCAAGGCGTATGAAGATACCAATTGGGAGGGCCCAAACACCTGGATGTAGCTTATCAACCAAATGTCTTAGGAAATAGAGTAGAGATGTGCAGGAAGAACGTGAAGACAAGGAATCCAGATGGCAACTTTAATAGCAATTAGTTGGATCCCTTTTTTTCCAGAATTATGTTATTCCTTTTGTCAAATTATCTCTCCTTCCTTTTTTATTTTATGTTTACATTTTCTTCTTCTGTACCTTTTTGTTTTAGTCTACATAATTTTGACTCATTTTATCTTGGAAAATCCTAGAGAAGAGGGACATGCCCATCCTCCACGCCCTAGGCCAGGAGGGCAAAGCAGGCATCAGCAGACTAGTCACCACCATTGACTCTGCCGTTTACCAAGTTGCCAAGCCTTATTTTTTCATTTGTAACATACAAATAGTAATACCTGCAGGGCTGGCTTCATGAGTATGTGACCTCTACAATCATACAGGGCACAACTCTTAGAAGGTCCCCATGCTTGGTTTAATGCTCTGCCATCAAGTCTTGAAATTCTTAATAATCTTTGAGCAAGAGGCCCTACATTTTCATTTTGCACTGGGCTCTGAAAATTATGTAGCCAGTCCTGCATGACTGCTATACCTATCCCACAAAGCCTGAAAACTGCTTTGTAAGCAAACAAGGGCTCTAAATGTATAGGTTAAGTCAAATTTCATTTGCACAGTATGAGAGTGGACTGGTCAGGAAATAAGGAAGCACCCCGAATGAGCCAGGCTGTGAGGAGAAAGCATGGAGTAGCAGGCGACTTGGCTGCTAATTCTGAGCCGCTCACTCTCTGGGTGACTTGGGCAAGGCATCTCGCCTCCTCATACCTCAGTTGCCACACTGAATAATGATTATTTTTAGCGCACATTAATGCCACCTGGAGAAGATGTTTAATAATATCAATTCTTGGGCCTTACCACCAAAAATTCTGATGTAATTGGTCTGAGGTGGAACCTGGGTAGAGCTTGGGTATTGAGTTTTGTAAAAAACTCAAAGGGTAAGAAGTTGGACCAACTAGAACTTGCGTGTAGATTGGTACAACCACTTTGAAAAATGAATGGTACTGAACACTGAACTCAGCATGCACAAACACCATGATACAGCAATTCCATTCCTGGGTGTATATTCAACAAAATTATACATATGCTCAACAAAATATCTGTAAGATAACATTTATAACAATACTACTAGTAATAACCAAAAGTGGTAGTCAACCCCCATGTCCTTCAACAGTATAATAGGTAAATAAAAAAAAAATGGTATATTCATCCAATGGACCATTAGACAACAATGAGAATGAACGTGCTATTGCTACTTGCAGAATCTCACAAAACGTTGACAGGAAAAAAAGTCAGACACAAAAGAATATAATACTCTATTACTCCATGTATATAGAGTTCAAAATTAAGGAAAAATAATTTACAGTATTTAAAGTCAGGCCAGCGATTATTTCTATGGGGGGTAATGACTGGGAAAGACATGGGGGCTAAGAATGCCAAGAATGTTCTATTTCTCAATCTGGTGGTGGTTACATGGGCATATTCACCATGTCAAAATTTGTTGAGTAATTTTCAGTTAATGCATGTTATATTTCAATAACAGGTCTATATAAAAAGTCCCTACATAATTTTAATGTGCAGCCAGGGTGAGAATCACTAGTCATCAATAATGTCACTCACAGCACTGAACATTTTTATTATACTTTTCTGAGGCCCCCAGCCCTATTAAAGGTGAGTTAACACTAAGGCCTCTCATGCTCAGTTTGCTTCATCAATACCTTGTCTTCTCCCTCTATTCTCACTAGTTCACCTTCAACATGAAAAGGTCCATCTATTTGCTTGTCGTACAAGTTGTTTAACCTGGTGGTCAAAAGGTCACTGATTCAATCATGCCCAAACTATTTGATCACAGAAACAAATACAGCTGTATATTCAAGTGTTTATTCTCTCATTTGTTCATTACATGTTTCATAGACAATCAATGCAGAGAAAGAAGAGGTCTTGCAGCAATAACCTGGCCCCACTGGATGCACTGGTTTACACAAGCACACCATGATGAAGAGAGCAGGACTGAGTGTGTTCTTTGCTTCAAGTTATCCTGTAGATTGCCTGTCACCTCAGCACCTTGTGACAGCAGATAACAGGCAGTCTGTTTACTCTCTGACAGAAAAGAGCATGTTGAAGATTTGTTCTCAAAGCCAGGGAAAAATGCCTAACAGAGCTCAGGGCTAAGTTTATCAGTAAAGATGAATAGTGCTTCCACCATGTTCTGCAGCTTTGAGTCTCCAGTCCAAAAGCTCAAGTCAGGTGACGGTTGCACTGTTGACATTATACCTTCTCGGCCCCTGACACCCACCTTAGAAAGCAGAGTCCTGTGGGCGTGCATGAATAAGGCCATCAGCACAGAGCCTCCGGTAGATCGGGTGGTACTCGGGGTTCTGAGTAATTGCCTGATCTGCCACTCACATCTTCAGGGAGACCCAAATCTGCAGCCTGGTAGAAATCCACAGGCCAATGGAAAGCTCAGAGCTAACATGCTTATGACTACAGTGAAAGGTTTACTATGCTATGAACACCAATAAAAACATAAATGCTGTGGCACACTGGTAGCAGATGTAAGATAATTTTGTTGTACAGATTCAAGGACATGGAAATAAGAATTAAGGCTTGTGGTTGATTACATTGTTTCACTTTATTCCATGTGGCAGCAGAGGTGGTACTTACACTTAAAAGAAAATTAAATTGCCTAAAAGGCAATCGTGCTGAGAGGTTTCCATACACCTTCAAGAGGAAAGAAAATCCATTATTACATATCCAAGTTGCTAAGATTGAACTGGAAGCAGTAAGGGGTGTGACAAGAACCTTCAAAAATACCATTTTAAAAACCAGCCAGGTCGAAGTCCCAAAACGTGATAAGATTTTGTGGAGAAATTACCTATGAAAGTTTGTAAACTTTGAATATCCTTTTGCTAACTGTATTTTTCATCTAACTTTTTTTTCAACCAATAATACAAGAATTTTTTCATCCACTAAGATTTTTGATATAATCAAATTGATATAAATTAGATAAAAACTTTCTCCATATGCATATATATGACATTTATGTCTACTACTTTTTTTCACTTGAAAAGAAACATGATTGCTAAGAAAAAGTTTTATTGAGGACATGTGGATCAGTAAGTTTTTTTTTTTTTTTAATTTATAATTATGAACTTATAATTGCGGTTGACCAAATTGTGGTTAATACAGAAATTATTTATTTGTAATGGAGGTCAGTATTGGGAGAAAGTCCATCCCACTGGTTAAAATTATTTTTATATCCAGAATTAATGAGTATCAGTGGATCACATTGCCCTTCTTTGTGAGCTGAGCATTTATTGAGTGCCAACTATTTATAAAAGTTTATCTTTAGTTTTACAAGAGATAGAAAGAAGTATAAAGCAAGGTCCTTGCCTTCAGAGTACTTACAGGCTATAAGGGGTAAAATGGCAAATGAATGATATGATATACGCAATAAATGCTATTACATTTACAGATCAGAGTTAGAGTTACTCCAAGTTTAGGGATTCAGGCGCATACTTTTCTTGTAGGTTTTAAGGAATGTTTGTATTGATTTACTATTGCTGCTGTAACAAATTACCACAAAAATAGCAGCTTAAAATAACACAAAATTTATTTCAGACAGTTCTGGAGTTCACATGTTTGAAACGGGTCCTATTGGGATAAAACTAAGGTGTCAGCAGGGCTGAGTTCATTCTTGAGGCTCAAGGGGAAAAATTGTTTCCTTGTCTTTAAAACTTCTAGAGGCCATCTGCATTCCTTGGCTCATGGCCTTTTTCACCATCTTCAAAGCCAGCAGTTTAATATCTTCAAATCTTTCTCTGATCCTCTTTTGCCTTCCTCTTACACATCTAAAGGTCTTTGTGATTACATTGGCCCCACCTATATAATCCAATTTTTTTTTTATATATAATCCAGGATAATTCCTTATTTTAAGGTTACCTGATCAGTAAGCTTAATTCCATCTGCTATCATAATTCCCCTTTGTGAGGTACATAACATATTTATAGATTCTGAGAAGTAGGACATGACCATCTTTGAGAGGTTACTATTCTGCCTACCAGAGTTGATGATTTAGATAATTAGAAAGTCTTCCAGAAAGAGGAAAGAGCATGAACAAAGACATAAATCAAAGTTCCTCAAAATGTGGCCCATAAACAACCTGCACCACAATCACCTTAAAGAAAAATAATCTCGAAGGGGCGGAGCCAAGATGGCAGACTAGGCAGACGCTACCTCGGATCCCTCTTACAACAAAGACACGGAAAAACAAGTGAATCGATCACATACATAACAATCTACGAACTCTGAACAACAAACACAGATTTAGAGACGGAGAAAGAACTAATACGGGGAAGCAGCGATTGTTTCCAGAGCCTGGAGCCAGCGTACCAGTCAGGTACGGCACAAGCACAGAGAGCTGCCCCACCCCCCTGAACTAACCCCGGGAGGGGGACCAGCCGGTTCCACGGGCGGCGTGGGACACAGCCAGTAGGAGAAGTCCCCGGGAGGCAGTGACTGGTCTTGGAGCAGAAAGAGCAGCGTCCGAGCCGGGGAACCGTCCCACAGGGATTTGGACTGGACGCAGATTTTCTGGAAAAACTAGTTTCCCAGTGATGGCTCGGAGACAAAAGTCCATATCAAACCACTTAAAGAAGCAGACCATGACAGCTTCTCCAACCCCTCAAACAAAAGAATCAAAATCTTTCCCAAATGAAGATACAATCTTGGAATTATCAGATACAGAATATAAAAAACTAATTTACAGAATGCTTAATGATATCACAAATGAAATTAGGATAACTGCAGAAAAAGCCAAGGAACACACTGATAAAACTGTTGAAGAACTGAAAAAGATTATTCAAGAACATAGTGGAAAAATGAATAAGTTGCAAGAATCCATAGAGAGACAATATGTAGAAATCCAAAAGATTAACAATAAAATAACAGAATTAGACAACACACTAGGAAGTCAGAGGAGCAGACTCGAGCAATTAGAATGCAGACTGGGACATCTGGAGGACCAGGGAATCAACACCAACATAGCTGAAAAAAAATCAGATAAAAGAATTAAAAAAAATGAAGAAACCCTAAGAATTATGTGGGACTCTATCAAGAAGGATAACCTGCGGATGATTGGAGTCCCAGAACAGGGAGGAGGGACAGAAAACACAGAGAAAATAGTTGAAGACCTCCTGACACAAAACTTCCCTGACATCATGAAAGACGAAACGATATCTATCCAAGATGCTCATCAAACCCCGTTTAAGATTGATCCAAAAAGAAAAACACCAAGACATATTATCATCAAACTCACCAAAACCAAAGATAAACAGAAAATTTTAAAAGCAGCCAGGGAGAAAAGAAAGGTTTCCTTCAAGGGAGAATCAGTAAGAATATGTTCTGACTACTCAGCAGAAACCATGTAGGCAAGAAGGGAATGGGACGACATACACAGAACACTGAAGGAGAAAAACTGCCAGCCAAGGATCATATATCCAGCAAAACTCTCTCTGAAATATGAAGGTGAAATTAAGATATTTACAGACAAACACAAGTTTAGAGAATTTGCAAAAACCAAACCAAAGCTACAAGAAATACTAAAGGATATTGTTTGGTCAGAGAACCAATAATATCAGATACCAGCACAACACAAGGTCACAAAACAGAACGTCCTGATATCAACTCAAATAGGGAAATCACAAAAACAAACAAATTAAGATTAATTAAAAAAAAAAATACACATAACAGGGAATCATGGAAGTCAATAGGTAAAAGATCACAATAATCAAAAAGAGGGACTAAATACAGGAGGCATTGAACTGCCATATGGAGAGTGATACAAGGCGATATAGAACAATACAAGTTAGGTTTTTACTTAGAAAAATAGGGGTAAATAATAAGGTAACCACAAAAAGGCATAACAACTCTATAACTCAAGATAAAAACCAAGAAAAACGTAACGACTCAACTAACATAAAGTCAAGCACTATGAAAATGAGGATCTCACAATTTACTAAGAAAAACGCCTCAGCACAAAAAAGTATGTGGAAAAATGAAATTGTCAACAGCACACATAAAAAGGCATCAAAATGACAGCACTAAAAACTTATTTATCTATAATTACCCTGAATGTAAATGGACTAAATGCACCAATAAAGAGACAGAGAGTCACAGACTGGATAAAGAAACACGATCCATCTATATGCGGCCTACAAGAGACACACCTTAGACTTAGAGACACAAACAAACTAAAACTCAAAGGATGGAAAAAAGTATATCAAGCAAACAATAAGCAAAAAAGAAGAGGAGTAGCAATATTAATTTCTGACAAAATAGACTTTAGACTTAAATCCACCACAAAGGATAAAGAAGGACACTATATAATGATAAAAGGGACAATTGATCAGGAAGACATAACCATATTAAATATTTATGCACCCAATGACAGGGCTGCAAGATACATAAATCAAATTTTAACAGAATTGAAAAGTGAGATAGATACCTCCACAATTATAGTAGGAGACTTCAACACACCACTTTGGGAGAAGGACAGGACATCCAGTAAGAAGCTCAACAGAGACACGGAAGATCTAATTACAACAATCAACCAACTTGACCTCATTGACTTATACAGAACTCTCCACCCAACTGCTGCAAAATATACTTTTTTTTCTAGCGCACATGGAACATTCTCTAGAATAGACCACATATTAGGTCATAAAACAAACCTTGGCAGAGTCCAAAACATCGAAATATTACAAAGCATCTTCTCAGACCACAAGGCAATAAAACTAGAGATCAATAACAGAAAAACTAGGGAAAAGAAATCAAATACTTGGAAAATGAACAACACCCTCCTGAAAAAAGACTGGGTTATAGAAGACATCAAGGAGGGAATAAGGAAATTCATAGAAAGCAACGAGAATGAAAATACTTCCTATCAAAACCTCTGGGACACAGCAAAAGCAGTGCTCAGAGGCCAATTTATATCAATAAACGCACACATACCAAAAGAAGAAAGAGCCAAAAGCAGAGAACTGTCTCTACAACTTGAACAAATAGAAACTGAGCAACAAAAGAATCCATCAGGCACCAGAAGAAAACAAATAATAAAAATTAGAGCTGAACTAAATGAATTAGAGAACAGAAAAACAATTGGAAGAATTAACAAAGCCAAAAGCTGGTTCTTTGAAAAAATTAACAACATTGATAAACCATTGGCTAGACTGACTAAAGAAATACAGGAAAGGAAACAACACGAATAAGAAATGAGAAGGACCACATCACAACAGAACCAAATGAAATTAAAAGAATCATTTCAGATTATTATGAAAAATTGTACTCTAACAAATTTGAAAACCTAGAAGAAATGGATGAATTCCTGGAAAAACACTACCTACCTAAACTAACACATTCAGAAGTAGAACAACTAAATAGACCCATAACAAAAAAAGAGATTGAAACGGTAATCAAAAAACTCCCAACAAAAAAAAAGCCCTGGCCCGGACGGCTTCACTGCAGAGTTCTACCAAACTTTCAGAGAAGAGTTAACACCACTACTACTAAGGGTATTCCAAAGCATAGAAAATGACGGAATACTACCCAACTCATTCTATGAAGCCACCATCTCCCTGATACCAAAACCAGGTAAAGACATTACAAAAAAAGAAAATTATAGACCTATATCCCTCATGAACATTGATGCAAAAATCCTCAACAAAATTCTAGCCAATAGAATCCAACAGCACATCAAAAAAATAATTCACCCTGACCAAGTGGGATTTATACCAGGTATGCAAGGCTGGTTTAATATCAGAAAAACCATTAATGTAATCCATCACATAAATAAAACAAAAGACAAAAACCACATGATCTTATCAATTGATGCAGAAAAGGCATTTGACAAAGTCCAACACCCATTCATGATAAAAACTCTCACCAAAATAGGAATTGAAGGAAAATTCCTCAACATAATAAAGGGCATCTATGCAAAGCCAACAGCCAATATCACTCTAAATGGAGAGAATCTGAAAGCATTTCCCTTGAGAACGGGAACCAGACAAGGATGCCCTTTATCACCGCTCTTCTTCAACATCGTGTTGGAAGTCTTAGCCAGGGCAATTAGGCTAGACAAAGAAATAAAAGGTATCCGGATTGGCAAGGAAGAAGTAAAGTTATTACTATTTGCAGATGACATGATTATATACACAGAAAACCCTAAGGAATCCTCCGGAAAACTACTGAAACTAATAGAAGAGTTTGGCAGAGTCTCAGGTTATAAAATAAACATACAAAAATCACTTGGATTCCTCTACATCAACAAAAAGAACACCGAAGAGGAAATAACCAAATCAATACCATTCACAGTAGCCCCCAAGAAGATAAGATACTTAGGAATAAATCTTACCAAGGATGTAAAAGACCTATACAAAGAAAACTACAAAGCTCTACTACAAGAAATTCAAAAGGACATACTTAAGTGGAAAAACATACCCTGCTCATGGATAGGAAGACTTAACATAGTAAAAATGTCTATTCTACCAAAAGCCATCTATACATTTAACGCACTTCCAATCCAAATTCCAATGTCATATTTTAAGGGGATAGAGAAACAAATCACCAATTTCATATGGAAGGGAAAGAAGCCCCGGATAAGCAAAGCACTACTGAAAAAGAAGAAGAAAGTGGGAGGCCTCACCTTACCTGACTTCAGAACCTATTATACAGCCACAGTAGTCAAAACAGCCTGGTATTGGTACAACAACAGACACATAGACCAATGGAACAGAATTGAGAACCCAGACATAGATCCATCCATGTATGAGCAGCTGATATTTGACAAAGGACCAGTGTCAATTAACTGGGGAAAAGATAGCCTTTTTAACAAATGGTGCTGGCATAACTGGATATCCATTTGCAAAAAAATGAAACAGGACCCATACCTCACACCATGCACAAAAACTAACTCCAAGTGGATCAAAGACCTAAACATAAAGACTAAAACGATAAAGATCATGGAAGAAAAAATTGGGACAACCCTAGGAGCCCTAATACAAGGTATAAACAGAATACAAAACATTACCAAAAATGATGAAGAGAAACACGATAACTGGGAGCTCCTGAAAATCAAACACCTATGCTCATCTAAAGACTTCTCCAAAAGAGTAAAAAGACCACCTACAGACTGGGAAAGAATTTTCAGCTATGACATCTCCGATCAGTGCCTGATCTCTAAAATCTACATGATTCTGTCAAAACTCTACCACAAAAAGACAAACACCCCAATCAAAAAGTGGGCAAAGGATATGAACACACATTTCACTAAAGAAGATATTCAGGCAGCCAACAGATACATGAGAAAATGCTCTCGATCATTAGCCATTAGAGAAATGCAAATTAAAACTACGATGAGATTCCATCTCACACCAGCAAGGCTGGCATTAATCCAAAAAACACAAAATAATAAATGTTGGAGAGGCTGTGGAGAGATTGGAACTCTCATACACTGCTGGTGGGAATGTAAAATGGTACAACCACTTTGGAAATCTATCTGGCGTTATCTTAAACAGTTAGAAATAGAACTACCATACAACCCAGAAATCCCACTCCTCGGAATATACCCTAGAGATACAAGAGCCTTCACACAAACAGATATATGCACACCCATGTTTATTGCAGCTCTGTTTACAATAGCAAAAAGTTGGAAGCAACCAAGGTGTCCATCAACGGATGAATGGGTAAATAAATTGTGGTATATTCACACAATGGAATACTACACATCGATAAAGAACAGTGACGAATCTGTGAAACATTTCATAACATGGAGGAACCTGGAAGGCATTATGCTGAGCGAAATGAGTCAGAGGCCAAAGGACAAATATTGTATAAGACCACAATTATAAGATCTTGAGAAATAGTAAACCTGAGAAGAACATATACTTTTGTGGTTACGAGGGGGGGAGGGAGGGAGGGTGGGAGAGGGTTTTTTATTGATTAATCAGTAGATAAGAACTGCTTTAGGTGAAGGGAAAGACAACACTCAATACATGGAAGGTCAGCTCAATTGGACTGGACCAAAAGCAAAGAAGTTTCCGGGATAAAATGAATGCTTCAAAGGTCAGCGGAGCAAGTGCGGGGGTCTGGGGAACATGGTTTGCAGGGCTTCTAAGTCAATTGGCAAAATAATTCTATTATGAAATCATTCTGCATCCCACTTTGAAATGTGGCCTCTGGGTCTTAAATGCTAACAAGCAGCCATCTAAGATGCATCAATTGGTCTCAACCCACCTGGAGCAAAGGAGAATGAAGAACACCAAGGCCATACGACAACTAAGAGCCCAAGAGACAGAAAGGGCTACATGAACTAGAGACCTACATCATCCTGAGACCAGAAGAACTAGCTGGTGCCCGGCCACAATCGATGACTGCCCTGACAGGGAGCACAGCAGAGGACCCCTGAGGGAGCAGGAGATCAGTGGGATGCAGACCCCAAATTCTCATAAAAAGACCAAACTTAATGGTCTGACTGAGACTGGAGGAATCCCGGCGGCCATGCTCCCCAGACCTTCAGTTGACACAGGACAGGAACCATCCCCGAAGACAACTCATCAGAAATGAAAGGGACTGGTCAGCAGGTGGGAGAGAGACGCTGATGAAGAGTGAGCTAATTATATCAGGTGGACACTTGAGATTGTGTTGGCAAGTCTTGTCTGGAGGGGGGATGGGAGGATAGAGAGAGAGGGAAGCCGGCAAAATTGTCAAGAAAGGAGAGACTGAAAGGGCTGACTCAAGAGGGGGAGAGCATGTGGGAGTAGGGAGTGAGATGTATGTAAACTTATATGTGACAGACTGATTGGATTTGTAAACGTTCACTTGAAGCTTAATAAATGTTATTAAATAAATAAATAAATAAATAATCTCTTACACCGCTATTTCAAGGTTCTGATTCAGGAAGACTATCCTCAAGGATACACATTTTTCAAAGCACATCGATTCCTTTTAAATTTGAGTATCAGTGGCATAAAGAATAGAATGCAAATATTCTGTTCAAATTAATAGACAAATACATAGAAAAGTAGGGAAATCCAGGGAGGGAAGATTGAAGTGGCTGATTAGAAATAGAGTATGGGCTCCCTTGAATATCAGAATAGGAGATAGACTTTTTTGGGGTAAACAATAGAAATCTGTTGAAGTGTTTTGTGCATAGGAGTAACAAGGTTAAAGTAGAGTTTCACTGATTCGGTAAATGTGTGGAGGACAGGTAGAGCAGGCAGAGCAAGACAGGCAGAAGGAAAAGATAGGCAATGACTCCAATTACCCAGAAATGAGGGAATAAGCTCAAACGAGGAAAGAAAGTGAGGTAACAGATGGTAACAAATACCCAGACAGAGTACATACTGAAAAAATTAAAAATAGGCTGTGATGTTCACAACAGGAAATAGGTAATTCTCAGGCCACTCCATCACCATGTTCAGAGCAAGACATAGGCAAGGTCACTCTATGACCACAAAAACGGTTGAATATCTCCTTCTTCTGGCACTATCATCTTTCTCTGAGTGGCTTTGTTCCTTTACCAATGGTAACTCTAGACTCCACTTAATCCCCCCACATTTTAGATAAAAATTATTAAAACCCCAATCACTGAATGATCCTGCTTTTTGATAGCCCCCAATGCTGCCTCAGAATCATCAAATACAAGCCCAGATTCCGTAAGAAGCTCCTTCCAACTTCCCCTACTGAAATGGCTTCCAAGGTTTCCCTAGGGTATGTCCTCCCTTGCTACAGCAAGATAAATAAACCTAACATTGTTTGACTACAGGTATGTTCCCAGTGATGTTTGGACAGTGAGCTTCGATAGCATAAAGAGCATCAAGTAGTACAAGTCAATGACACTAAATGATTGGTTGACTGAAGAAAGAAGACTGAAAATGGCTTTAAAGTTTGAAGCCCAAGAAAGCATAAATAGTCCTACCAAAAAAACCAAGCCCATGTTGTCAAATCGATTTTGACTCATAGAGATCCTGTAGGACTCAGTAGAACTGCCCAATAGAGTTTCCAAGGAGTGGCTAGTGAATTCGAACTGCCAACCTTTTGGTTAGCAGCCAAACTCTTAATCACTGCACCGCCATGGCTCCATAACAGTACTACTGATAGAAAAAGAAATGTCAGAAGTATGAGCTGACTTTAGTCTTGCTGAACACGAAGGGGTAGCATGATGTTCAAGACAAAAAGTTGGGTAGACAACATGTTTGTGGGCCTCCAGCATTTGCAGAAGACATCAAAGAGAGGCAGAGATAAAGAATTCTTGTACAAAAGTGACAGTTGTGGTTTGAAGTGAAGAGACATCATGACAAAGTATATAGAATAAAAAAGAAGGTGGCCAGTATGGTAGGACATGTAGACATGGAATTTGTTCCTCTGATAATCCAAGATGTTTCCTGCCACCTTTAATCTAGCACAACAATTCTTCCTTTTCCAGACTTTTATGGCATTCATAACTTCTCAGTGGTTTCTGATCAAGCCACTTCTTTGCACAGTATCACTAGGTAGATCATCAAATCATTATCCAGATTAAAAGCCTTAGTCTGTCTATTTTGCTGTGTTCTCAGCACCAGAGCTATCCTAGCATATCATATAGGCATTAAATAAACATTTGATGAATGACCGAATGAAAGAAACAACAGAATCCAAAGGTTTTGGTCCACAGAAGACTGGGCATTTGGTCTCCTCATTACTGCCATAGTTCTGGGAGAAACAGACAGAGTTCCCACTGGCAGGAAGAAAAAAAGGAGAGATGATATCAAGAATTTTAAACTGAATCTAACAGCAACCCATAACCAACCAGGCACATGAGATCTGAAGGTCTATCGTCATTTAAAATACGCACCTCAGGCATACACGCCTGGGTTCACGTTCCAGTTCTTCTACCTCATATCCCAGGAAACTCATTTAAACTCTGAATCTCAGTTTCCTCAACAGTGCATTGAGAAAACTAATGCCTACCTCATTGGATTGTTGTGAGAGTTAAATAAACTAGCTTATGTAAAGTAGTTGGCACAGTGCCCAGCACATAGCGATTAACAAGTGTGGTTGAAAACACAGAAATAGCAATGACAATGGTATGGCTGAGTTATGTCCATCAGAAATCACCCTCACTCAGGGCTGGGATAGCATTCACTGCTGTCCAATAGCAAGACACTTCAGAGCAGTGCCCTCTGGCAGTCAGTGAGGGCCAGACTGAAAAAGTGACTGATAATCTGATATTCTGACTACGGTCAACTGGGCTTCTTCCATCCTGGTTGTTATGAGAACGATGTGAGTGCCCACTGGTTTCTCAGACACATTCTGCCACACAGAGGAAAAAAATCAAGTCTGGTTATTAGAAGGTCAATGTTGGGCTTGGAGAGAACATTTTCAACATGTTGGTGGGATTTGAAGTTATATTCATTACAAGAGAGCAAAGAGTGAGAGTGAAATAAAAAGTGAAGAGAACTAATAACTATCATCCTTTTTAACAAAACCGAATGAAAAGAAAGGCAAAAATAAGATGGTAGTCTTAGAGGTTAATAGGGAGAAGCGTGAAAGACAGTCATGTTTTCTTAGGTGATGGGCAGAATATTGCCACTTCCCTGAGATACCCATGTCCTAATTCTCAGAACCTGTGAATGTGTTACCTTATATGGTAAAAGAGACTTTGTAGATGTGATTAGGGTTAAGGAGCTTGAGCTGGGAAGATCATCCAAGTGGACCCAATATAATGACATGAATCCTTAAAAATGGAGGCCCTTTCCTGGCCAGATCAGAGGGATGCTACGTTGCTGACTTTGAAGATGGCAGAATGGGGCCATGAACCAGGAAGGCAGGCAGTGTCTAGAAGCTGGAAAAGGCAAGGAAATAGATTCTCACCTAGAACCTTCAAAAGTAATGCAATTTTGCTGAAGCTATTTTTACCCCACTGAGGCCTGTATCAGATATCTGACCCCAGAACTGTAAGATAATAAATTTGGGGTTTTTTAAGCTACCACATTTACGGAAATTTGTTACAGCGGCAATAGGAAACTAACACACCTCCTTACAAATGAACCTGTTGTTGTAATCCTGATCCAATTGCTATAATACATTGTAGCAGAGTACAAAATCATATCAAATGGTATGGAATTAATTGCACATATAAAAAAAATTTTTTTATATCAGTTATTATTAATAATTATAAAAAAATTCTAGCCATAAGAAGCATGAATATCTACTTATTATTAATAGGTTTCTTGAGAATGAAAATTTACCAGTCTTAAATGACTAAAAAGATGGAAGTGGTGGTTCAGTGGCGGAATTCTTACCTTCCGCAAGGGGGACCCAGGTATGATTCATGGCCGACGTACCTCAAGTGCAGCGACAACCTGTCAGTGGAGGCTTATGTGTTGCTAGATAATGCTGAACAGATTTTAGGAGCTCCAGGCTTAGACAGATGACGTAGAAAGCCCTGGCAATCTACTTCTGAAAAATCAGCCAATGAAAACCCTATTGATCGCAACTGTCTAATCCCATTGTGCATGGGGTCACCATGAGGTAAAGCGGGGCCAACTCAATGGCAGCTAACAACAACAACAAAATGACTAAAAAGTAACACAGCAAAGAAAAGGGAAAAAAGCATCTTTGAACTGAAGAAACATTGATTCTTGATTCTCAATCAGTTCACTCATCATTTACTCAACATGGACTCATCGCATGCCTTCTCTGTGTCCTGCTCTATTGTAGGTGCTGGGGATAGAACAGAAAAGAAGATTGACAAACTCCTTGTTCTCCAAGAGCTCACATTCTAGTTATAGCACAAAAAAACATGTCACATGATGATAAGTACTTGAAAACAATGCAATGGAATTTAGGGACATGGCATGACAAAAGGGAATGCTAATATATAAAAGGTAGTCAGGGGAAGTCTCTGAAAGGTTGACCTCAGAAATTTCATCTGAATAACCTTAAGGAATAAGTATACATATATCTAGGGACATGTGTTCCGGGGAGGGGGTGATAAGTGCAAAGGCCCTGGGGTAGGCTAACATTTATCAGGCTAAAAGGATAGTAGAAAGGCCACCGTGTTGCACAATGAAAAGGAGAATAATTGTAGAAAATGAGCTAAGAAAGGAAGGTATGCATGTATGCATGGGAAGCAAATCACATAAAATCTTATAGGACATTTTTGAGAATTTAGCCCTTGCCCTGAGTAGCCATGAGGCCATTGAAAGCAGGGTTTGAGCAGAGCTGAATCATGATCCGAGTGAAATATTAAAAGGACCATTCTGGGTACTATGCTGAAAAAAATTGGAGGAAGGGGACAAAAATACAACCGGGAATTCAGTTAGAACTGGAGATGAAGGTGACTTGCACTACAGTTGTAACCTTGGAGGCAGTGGTTAGGTTCTGGAGCTGACAGATTTCACTGGTGGATTGGCTGTGGTTTATGAAAGAAAGAAAGGAGTCTACAACGACTCCGAAATCTGTGGCCTACAAACTGGAAAATAGCATTGCCAGCATGGGGGAGATCCTCACAAAGTGGCTTATGGTCAGCTACCTTTCGGCTCTAGGGGAACATTCTAAATCCACCTTGCCAAATTCTGGATGCAGTAGCCACACCTTCTGCTGTCCTTTCCCTTGGCTCTGCCTTTGTGTTCTGCTTCAGCCAGCCTCCTGACTTCAGACTTCTCCATTTTCTGTATCCCACCAACTCACTCCAAGAATGAAGTCAAGCTGTCTTGATACTTCCCTCATTCAGCTTGAGGAATAGGAGAGGAAGAGAAAAAGCAGAGTTTTCTCCACTCCTGCAAATTCCTTTCAAATTATTCTCTTCTAATAAATACAAGGGGCCCTGGTTGTGCAATGGTTAAGAGCTTAGTTGCTAACCAAATGGTCGACAATTCAAACCCACCAGTAGCTCTGTGGGAGAAAGACCTGGTGATCTGCTTCTGTGAAGATTACAGCATAGGAAACCCTTTGGGGCAGTGCTACAATATACAGTTATCCAAAACTATATTAAAAATATCAAATCTTATTAGAAATGAAAGGAATACACATTTAACAACAAGGTAACATCTGCCTATCAAATTGGCTATTAGTGAGGGAATCATCCTATTAGTGTTGAATGCAAGGGTGGAATTGGCAGGGTGTTTGTTAATTGGGACAAATTTACAGATTTTAAAGAGATTTAAAAAAAAAAAAACTAAAGAATGGCAAAATATTCATAGGAATTTTTATAGCAGTATTATATGTAAAAGTAAATATTTGGAAGCAACATGAGAATCCCGTACTAGAAGATTGGTTAAATCAATTATGTAATATACACATAAAGGAATAGTACTATATATTAAAATAATATAAAAAATATATATGACATGGAAAGATCTTGGTATACATTGCTAAGTAATAAAAACCACATTGCAAAGTAATCACAGTGTGCTCACGTATATGATGTACATAAATAAAAAAATAAATAGATTATAGAATTAGTATCAATGTACACACACACTACCATTGGCATCGTTGTTGTTAGGTGCCGTCAAGTCAATTTTGAGTCATAGAAACTTTATCTCCTTTGTTTTCTAAATTTTTCCATAATAAGTGTGAATTTTGTTGATAGAAAAAACAGCAATAAAAAGCTATACAAATGTCGTTCATAGAAGGTTCATACTGACTGAAGAAAATGGTCATGGTATAATGCTGAATGTAACAAGGAGAACACAAAATTATACATACAGAATGATTGCAAGTAAAGTTTAAGTAGAAAAAGGTTGGAAGGAAATTCAATGAAATGCTCACGATGGTAATCTCTGGATTTGTTTTTTCTTTTATATTTTACAAATTTCCTGCATTAAGTATATCTTTATCTTAAAAAAAAAAAGCCATTTGGAAACATTTTGTTTGTATTGTTCTATGTATCTCTGTAGGTGGATTAATTTGCAAACTTAAAGCTGCAATGAGAGCTGATTTTTGCTGTTTATTCTCCTTTTTGCATTCCACGTTGCTATATCATGAAAAGGCTTGCAGCTGATTGATTTCTCACTTTGTCTTTACTCCAAGCCCACATTCTTATCTTCAATCCAGCCCTTGTTGCTGCTTTGTTCCGTCTCCTCTATTTCACCCTGCCATTCTGAAATACGACCATTAATTACAACAGAGAAAAATCTGTGCAGGTAGTAGAAAAATCTGGACTTTATAATGCAATGTCTAATATCGATATTCACAAAGGGATTTCTATGTGGAAAGGATATCATCTGACAAACGAGGTAAAGATGAGGTCTCTGACATCCCGAAGAAAAAAACAGGAGCCGTAACTATTAAATCCCAGCAGGAGGGAGATACAGCTCTGAGTCACCAAACTAGATTAGGTCTTCAAGGAAATCTGTAAAATTAAGTCTATAAAAGCTGGCCCAGCTGGTTAATTAGCACACTGTACAGCAGATTATGTTTTATAGTTTGATTTTTATATTCTAGGCTACAGCCTAATAAGTCAAGCCAATTACATTACCAAGGACTTGATGACTTCTTTTCTTTTCCATATGCGCTCACTACCAATGGCTAAACTTGCGTTTACATATAGTCAGGGCCATTTTTGTTGTATGCGTGATTTCTCAGACCTCCATGTTAAAACATCAGCAGTCAGTGGAATGCTTCCAGAATGGCTAACACACTTAATGTTATGCTCAGACCCCACGAGTGCCAGCCAAAGGAAATGATTCATTTATTAAGGTTGTAATTACAGGCTATGAAACAGCTGGTTATGGGCTCTTTCTACTTTCTAACATCTGTTAGTATGAGCAGAGAAAGGCATTGACTCATTCTTTTAAGTATCCTCTTCCAGGGGAGAAAAATGTTATAGTTTATAGGACTTAGGGTGTTCAGTCAGAACAATCGACAAGAGATCAAACTCTGAGAAGCCACGGTGACCAAGACAGGGACTTGAGCAGGACAATACAGTGGAAATCTTGTGACATCTTTCGTAATCAACCAAAAACCTACATCATGCATGCCACTCTCGAATAAACTCTACTGCCCAAAAGTTCCACAACTGATGATGATGATGTTGTTGTTGTTGTTAGGTGCCGTCAAGTCAGTTCCAACTCACAGCAACCTTACGTATAACCAAATGAAACACTGCCCAGTCCTATGCCATCCTCATAATAGTAGGTATGTTTGAGCCTATTGTGCCAATCCATCTCTTTGAGGGTCTTTCTCTTTTTCGCTCTCTACTTTATCAATGATAAAGATGATGCTGTCTAATTGCCTTGGTTCTCTTGTTCCATTTCATTACAGAAACATTTTTGTACTTTGCTTTATGTAATTCATATTCTCTCTCTCATGTGGGCATATGCACACACATACACACACAAAGATAAACTTTTCATTTTTCCCAGCCTATGCTCTACATTTTTCCATTTTCATGTGTTTTCCCATGGTGTCTCATTGGCTTGAAATGCCTTCTTCACCCTGACTCCTCCTCCTGTCAGAATCTTACTCATCCTTTAACTCAAAACTCAAACAATCCTTTTTCATGAACACTGCCTTCTTGTGTTCCACCTGGATGTTATGAGTCAATATAATGCAGTGGTCAAGAAAGAATTGTTGTTGGACACGGACTGCCTGAATTCAAATTTCAGTGTAGCCACTTACTAATCCTATGACCTTAAACTGAGTATTTAACCATATTCTGCTTCATTTTTCCCTCTGTAATTTAAGGGTGATGATAGTATATCCATGTCACAGGATTGTTATGAGGATGTAATTAGTTAACATATTAAAAAGCACCTTGAATGATGCCTGACATACAGTGCTGGGGAGAATACTTATTCCTTACACATGACACTTCCTTCTATTTAGACATAGAACACTCTTGGCCTCCCCCAAACTCTCCTCTCTCTTTTCACCAGAGAAGACTGGTTTAATCTTATTGGTGAACTTGAGAAGAACAAAGAGGGCATCTCACCTCCTCTCTTCTTGAGAGTAAGATTTCACCTGGACACATTCTTGCCAAGTAGGAGGAAGGTTCCTGTCCATTGTGAGGTCTTCCAGTTTAGCCTATCTCATTTAAAGAGGGGATTTTTGGCATCCATCTGCTCTTTTTCTTATTTTTACTTTGGTCAGAGCTCAGGTTAGAAGAGGAGCAGAGGGAAGGTGCTGTTATTATTGGGCCCTTTTGAAGACCCAGGAGCGTAAAATCAGTGGCTGTGAAGTTGATATCAACTCATGGCAACTCCATGTGCATAAAACAGAACTATGCTCCATAGGGTATTCAACATTTTTTAGTAGATTGCCAATTTTTCTTTTGAGGTGCCTCTGGGTGGACTCCAACCTACAACCTTTCAGATAGCATCCAAGCATGTTAACTGCTTGCACCGTTCAGGCACACAGTCAGCACTTAATACGTTTTAGCTAAGGCTGCTAGACATGAGATGAGACCATGCTTTGAAACTTAATTTTTATATCAAAGACAAATATTCTAAATAAATATTGCACACTTGTATCTTAATAAGGAAAGTCTTACTTGGTGATGGTGTATTGGTGATAGTATGTGAAGAGTACCCAGTCAGAGTAAGAAAAGCTAGGTTCGAAGGTACTTGTCACACCAACGGTGGCCTGACTTTGAACATTTGGAAGTCTTGTCAAAAGAAAAATTTGACCAAGGAGCCAATTAGAATAAAAGGGTTTAGTGAGCAAAAAAAAAAAAAAACAGTTTTCAAGCAGGGAATTCTCAAGCTGAGGAGCTTCAGTTTACACAATGACAATGTCTTTTTAAATCTTTAGGTAGGTATCTTGCCCTTTGTTTTGATTGGTTAATCACATCTAATTTCCTTTTGTTTTGGGTACTGAATGATAAACTGATTTATCTTAAGTGGATAAGCATTGTCAACTCACACTGTTAGTTCATGCAAGTTTAAGCTGATAAGTAAAACCTTCTTATGTTTCTATTCTTTTTCTTGTAAATGACCATATGTCTAGTTTTCGTTTGCCTTTTGTACCAGCAAAGTCACTTCAACTCTTGCCTATAAAAAACAAGTTACTTAACCTCTCTTTGTCGGTTTTCTTATCAATAGCGTAAGAATTGTCTTGGTTTCCTAAACCAAACCAAACCTATTACCACCAAGTCAATCCCAACTCAGAGTGACCTATAGAACTGTCCCATTGGGTTTCTAAGGAGCAGCTGGTGGATTCAAACTGCCAGCCTCTTGGATAGCAGCCATATATCTTAACCACTGCCCGACCAAGGTTCCCTTAGTTTCCTAGGGCTGCCTTAACAGAGTACCATAGACAAGGTGGCTTAAAATTACACAAATTTATTGACTCACAGTTCTGTAAGCTGTTGTTGTTGTTAGGTGCCATAGAATCAGTTCTGACACATAGTGACGCTGTGTACAACAGAATGAAACACTGCCGAGTCCTGAACCATCCTCATAACCGTTGTTATGCTTAAGGCCATTTTTGCAGCCGCTGTGTCAATCCATCTCATTGAGGGTCTTCCTTTTTTTTGCAGAGACTGTACCAAGCATGATGTCCTTCTCCAGGGACTGATCCTTCCCGATAACATGTCCAAGGTATGTGAGATGTAGTCTTGCCATCCTTGCTTCTATGGAGCATTCTGGTTGTGCTTCTTCCAAGACATATTTGTTCATTCTTTTAGCAGTCCATGGTATATTCAATATCCTTCACCGACACCACAATTCAAAGTGTCAATTCTTCTTCAGTTTTTCTTACTTACCGTCCAGCTTACATACAAAATGAAGATGTCAGCAGGGCCATGCTCTCTCTGAAGGCTCTAGGGGATGATTTCTGAAGGCTCTAGGGGATGACTTGTCCTTCTTGCTCCTGCTTCTGGTAGCCCCAGACATTCTTTGCTTTGTTGCAGCATAATTCCAATCTCTGCCTTTTCTTCACACTGTTGGTACCCTTGTGTTTCTGTGTCTCTGTATCTCTTCTCCTCATTTTATAAGGGTACCAGTCATATTGGATTATGGCCCACCCTACCTCAGTATGACCTCATATTAATTTAACTCACACCTTCAAAGTCTCTATTTCCATCAAGGTCACATTCACATCAAGGTCTCTATTTCCATGCTGGGAGTTAGGGCTTCACCATAACTTTGTGAGGGACATAATTCAACCTATAACAGGAGTAATAAGTAGAATCACCTGTGAGAACGGAACAACACTTGTAAATTTCTTTAAAACAGCGATTGGCAGACAGTAAGTACTCAATCCATGCAAGGTGGTTTTATTAGTCTCTACAGCACAGAACTACTTCTACTCAAAGTACTGTTTGTGGAGAAAATATTTGAAGGCTGAGATCACAGTAAAAAATAAATAAATCACACCTTTTCTGATGGTATCCTCCAAACCGAGTTAATAAAAGAGATACAATATTCCATTCAAGGGCTGCCTGTCTCAGCCATAAATATTCATCCTCATGTTCCTGAAACAAAATTCTAATTGGGTTCACTCTGGATGATTTAAAATATGTATGATTCCTTTTATTACCTGGTCATTCTCTGTTAATCCTGTAGTTAGGTGATAGTCCACTGCCACAAGTGCTTTCTGTCACATTTCTAGGGTATAATCTTTCAGAAGATATTTAATACATACAAAATTTCAAACTTTTGACATCAACCACACAGTAAAAGGTACAATGATTGGAATGAATCAGATTTAGATAACAATTGATAATAATTACCAGTGTTATACAAATGGAAAAATCTTACTGCTGCTTAAACGGATATGTGATAAAAAATGAATAAAAAATTAATGCTAAGGACTGGATTTTGATCTGAATAAAATATTTTGAGGATGCTAAGCAAGGACCAGAATTTTGAGGCTTCCATTTCAGATTGTTTCATGAAAAAAAGCATAGTTCAGAGTTTTTTTCTTTGGAAACTTGAATTATGTTGGCCAGTGAATTACCTTATCTTTTAGGATCAATAAACCACATCAAGCTTTAGAACTAGGTTCCTCTTTCAAGACATGAATATAATGAGATGACACAGCAAATTGCCTAAGGAAGAAGATAACACTAAGAAAAGGAAAGTCATACCAACTCAATGTCAATATCACTAGCATTTGTTAGGGACAAAAAGAGTCACCATGGCAACTTAGTAGGTTCATCCAACAAGTGGATTCTTATATATTCTGACTTATAGAGAGTTCTACTATGGGGGATAAAAGGAAAAGTATAAAGGGTAGAGGTTTGTAGTGTGTGTTATTATTTACACACTCTGGAAAAGGTATTTTCTACCAATATCTGATGACTATTTGCTAAATTTCTAGATTTCATGTCTGTGCTTGTTTCTGGAAATTTCACGCATTGTTTTGCAACTTACTGTAATAGCCTGGGAGCCCTGTTGGCACAGTGATTAAGAACTCAGCTGCTAACCAAAAGGTGGACAGTTTGAATCCACAAGCCGCTCCTTGGAAACACGACTGGGCAGTTCTACTCTGTTTTATAGGGTCGCTATGGGGGTTATTATGGGGGGTAATAGAGTGGGGATAAAAGCTCAGGTGTTATTCTATTGTTCAGTTGAAATTAGGGTCAGTACTGAAATAAGAATTCATAAATCAGTTTTCCTTAAACAGAAAATGGTCTGTTTGAGGATGCACATTCTCAGTAATGTGCCAAGGCTTTCCAATACTTTGTAATAACTTTTTCCTTATGGTAGAATTGAGCAGTTAACCAATTGAAAAACAGACAACTTGATTGTGTCTTTAGATTACCCTGGCTAGTGGGGCCAAATGAATGGAACTGGACTATTTCATCTGCCTCTTTGCTGTATCCAACTAGGCAGAGTAGCTGGGTAGGCAATACTGCTCTGTTGAAGAGACTTTCCCTTTTCTATATGCATTGCATGCATTAGTGAGGATGAAAGGGAGATTTGGGTAAAACAGGTGGGGATACAGGGAAGTACTCTAAAATTATATCATATTTCCTACCCACTACTAAATTTTTTTACTAAATCTAACCTACACGTAAGACTATCCAATTCAGTTGTAACTCTGTTCCTGGTGATTGGGGATGCATGTTCAATCAATGGAGTCCTGGTGGCACAGTGGTTAAGTATTCGGCCTGTAACTAAAAGGTCAGCAGTTTGAATCCACCAGCCGCTCCTTGGAAAGCTAATGAGGCAGTTCTGCTCTGTGCTGCTCCTTGGAAAGCTAATGAGGCAGTTCTGCTCCATGCTGTAGGGTCACTATGAGTTGAATTCAACTCAACTCAACGGCAGTGGGTTTGGCTGGTTTCGGGTTGGATCAGGTAGGGAAAGCTGGTTCCTTGCTGTGCTTCAGATTAAGACTCAGATATTTGTTAAGGACTATCCAGATATAAGTGCATCCTACATAGCTATAACTTGGTAGGTTCCTTTGGGATTTGCCATTAAAAATAAAAATTACTTAATTCTCACAATTTGGCTACAGTTATAACAAAATTATCTAGGCAGTTAAATGTATACAATTAATTGCAGACTGCAAAATCTTCTAAATAAGGTTGGTTCTGAAACCCTGCTCTGCCATGGCTGCCCCCACTTCATTCGCTGCCCTTGCAAACAGCAGTCTCTAACTGTAGTTTGTATTTGGTGCCAGATCTTTTTGCACGCATGGGCCACATGCACAGATCTGAGGAACCGTGTCCTTACCTGACACCAGACCTGAGCATTGCCGGAGGGGAAATATTCTCTGGCAACACAGCCCCTTTGCAAAGTAAGAGGTCCCACAACGCAGACTTCCTATGAGAAGTGACTCAGCATGACTCAGGACCCAGATCTTCAGATTTGGGCATGAGAGGTCTCAGGGTGTAGGGTTTCAGGAGTCAATCCCTGCCCCCTGGGGACTCAAGGACATAAAAGGTCCTGATCCCCTCAAGCGGGGAGTGCATGGTCTTTCAGCTGCTAGGCCCCACATTTCTCCTTGCCTGTGCAGACAATAAATTGCCACTTTCTGTTTCCCTTGCAATTGGCATTCAACTTATTTTGATCAGCTAATAGGACAGGACAAGAACCCAAGGATTTTGTTTACAGTTCTAATTTTCTAGCTCTTACATCTAGACTTTTCCCCTTAGCCCAAACCGTATATAAAATTGCCTACCAGTTATCCCATCTGGTACTTCATACTCAACATAGCCTAACCCAAATTTAAATCATTCACTTCAAAACTTGATTCCTGGTCCTATGCTTCTATTTTAGTAAATTATACTGATATCCATCTAGTTGTGCCATCTTGAAACCTGGATACTAACCTCAGTGAATACTCTCCCTCCCAGTCAATTCCTATCAATTGTACCTCCTAAATAGATCATGAATCCATCCCCTCCTTTCTATCCCCACTTCCCCCACAACTCTTTAACTTATTTCTGTCTCGGTAAAGGAGATGAAAACTTTTGGAAGATGGGTGGTTAGGTTGGAAGTTTGTAAATGAGGACACAAACTGTCACTCATAGGCATGAATTATATAAAACTCAATGCCTTTGATAGAGGAGAAACATTAAATTCTAAGAGCCCTTTTTTAGAAATTTCAGATTCAATTACTCTGTTGAACTGGCTTAAGAGGTTAACTCCTAGACTCCCAAGGGATTACATGTTGGAACCGAAGAAAATAGAATTGTCCTAAGGAGTCCAGGACCCAAGGAAATCGCACTATGTCATGCTCCTAACCTCTAACAATAGTTTTACAGACAATATTACTTTAAGGTAAACATTACGATAAGTCTTTATAAAATAGATACCCAAAGAAAAATACTATTCTGCATTCGAGGAGTCTATTTTGTAGAGGCGAGAACCTGGGTTTTCCCTATACCTTCAAGATTGCAGACCGGCTATGCCAGAGGCTTCGGGGGGCTCCATCCTCACCCACTGCTGCATTCTGCCTGCCTCCCAGCAGCGCGTTTCACCGCAGCAGGAGACAGCCCAGGTCCAAGGATATGAATTGCATCAAGTTGCATATCCCAAGACAGATGCTGTCAGAATCTCCTCTCCAGGTTTTCCCATATTACAAATGCCTGGTCCCCACTCCAGGAGATTCTGAGTTACACTTCTGATTGTTGAACACCAGTGGGTGAGAACCTTGGTTCCAGAGATGATTCTGACTCAGATGAGGCAAATCATAATAATTATAAACCTCTAGTTAAGTATCTTCTCTATATTAAGTGCTTTACTCAGTGTTTTACATATATAGTCTCATTTAATATATAATCTTCACATTAATGTGAGGTAGATGTTGTTAGCCTCATTTCAGTGATAAAAAATCTGATGCTAAAAAAGTAACTCGTAAGTGACAGAGTTTAGTCAAACTTGGGTCCAGTTTATGCCAGCACAACACTTCCTCTTTGAGATTCTGTCACAGTTATAACCCCTGTATAGATAGTTACCTCATGAGCTTGGTGACTGTTTGAGGAGGAGGGAGTAAGGAAGAGGATGGATAAACATGCCTTACTTCCATGGACTCCTTACCGGAAAACCGATGCTTTTCTTGTCAGGAATTTTTTGAGACTGAGCCTAGAATAAAGTTTAATTACTTGAAAACGTAATAGATCTTTAATCTGCAGATGGCTTATGGAAACATATTTCAGAAAACTTCAAGATCTTAAACGTCTTCTCTATCTTTCCCAAGAGCCCAGGTGGCACAAGCAGTTTGCGACTGGCTGTTAACCTAAAGGTAGGCAGTTATGGATTAAATTGTTTCCCCCAAAAAATATCTGTCAACTTGTCTAGGCTGTAACTTCCACTATTGTGTGGCTGTCCTCCATTTCATGATTGATGTAATTTTCCTATGTGTTGTAAATCTTCATCTCTGCCTGTGGTTAATGAGGCAAGATTGGGGTATGTTAAAGAGGATTAGGGTGGGATGTAACACCCCTACTCAGGTCACATTCCTGATCCAATGTAAAGGGAGTTTCCCTGGGCTGTGGGCTGCATCACCTTTTATCTTACAAGAGATAAAAGGAAAGAGAAGTGAACAGACAGTTGGGGACCTCATACCACCAAGAAAGCAGCGCTGGGAGCAGAGCACGTCCTTAGAACCTGGGTTCCTATGCGGAAAACTCCTAGTCCACCTGAAGACTGATGAGATGACTCCTGCAGAGACGACAGAAAGAAAGCCTTCCCCTGGAGCTGAAGCCCTGAATTTAGACTTCTAGTGTACTAGATGGTAAGAAAATAAATTTCTCTTTGTTAAGGCCATCTGCTTAAGGTATTTCTGTTACAGCAACACAAGATAACTAAGACATCCACCCAGTGTTTTCATGGAATAGAAGGCCTGGATATCTGCTTCCATAAACATTACAGCCAAGAAACCCTATGGAGCAGTTCTTCTCTGCTACACATGTGGTCACCATGAGACAGCAGCTAACAACAACAACATCTTTCCCAGTGATTGACAAATAAACAGGTTTCTTGGCTTCATCATATGCCCTGTGGCCTCCTTGAGGATCCTAGTTTTTCCATCCTTCCATATCTTCAGCCTCAGATTGTTTCCAGGACCCTCAAGTCCAGAATCAGTGGTGCATCAAGTTTCTGTCACGTTTGTTTCTTTGTCCTTAGGGCAGCAGCTCACTTTTAAATGACTTAACTGATGGGGCACACCTGTACTGCTCTTTTCTTCACCATCACTACTGGAATCAGCAAGTAAAAATCCCTTCGACAGAACTCTGTTCCAAATCTTAAAGTTACCCTTAGGTGGGCCTCCCATTTTTTAATACTCAAAAATTCCACAATGATTACCATACATTATACCAGTATCTATATACGAATCTGTAAGTGGCATTTCTAATGAAAGCAGAGAATAAGGATTATAGCCTAATGATCAATATTAACATTAATTTTTGTACATTTTAGAGTAATAAGTAAGGAGGTACCATCAATTTCAAAAATCAGCCTCTGGTGTCCAGTTAATAACTAGTGGTCCATCTTTTTCTCCTAGGCTTAGGGCCCTATTACAAAAGCAATTTGTTTCCTCAAGTGTGCTCCTCCTGCAGATGTGACCTGTCATTAGGTTGCAAAATTACCCCCGCACCTCTGCGCAGAGATTTTTCACCTGACTACCAATATAGTACAGTCCAGAAGGAGCCAAAGACTAACGAGCACCAAGCCTACCCAGGCCCTCTGTGCAGGGAATTGACACAGGTAGAGCAGGGTATACCTGTTGAAAATGGAAAACTATTTTAAGGCTCTGGCCAATTTCTTTCTAAATCATTACCTGATAGTGATTTAATAGAGGAGAAGTTTGCATTATACCTGCATGACAAGGCAGAATTGTTGCTTGTTTTGTAACCTGAAATAATGATCAAGTGGTTTCTTTAAGTCACCTGTCTATAAGAGATAGATGGGAAAGAGAGAAAAGCTTCATGCTCTCTTGTCACGAATAACTGTGACATGCCCTATCACTAATCTTCCTTTGATTAGAGCCCTAGAGTAGGAAGGAAGCAATTGCGGCAATGCCCCATTAACCATGAAAGGAATGGAAGTACTCTTTTCTGAGGGCAGAATGAAGATAAAGTGAGAATTCCTTGATCCTGTTAGAAAAGGAGAACCAGCTGCATTGCCTTTTAACACCTTTCCTGATATAACTATGTAGGATGGTCATTCACCAAATTTTTAAAACATTGTAATTATCTGCATTAATTTGAGAAGATATTAGGCTGCCTGCTTAAAAAATAAAGAATTCAGAAATGGTCAATCCTAACATGCCAGCTTTTTGTCATAGGAAGCGTTTATTGTTTTCATCATATTAGAGCCTTTAATTAACTGGTCAAATATAAATAGAAAGAATCAGATCTCTATATAAGAATTAAAAAAACAAACAAAAAAAGGATCCCAAAGAAATACACTGATGATATAACAAGGTCTCTTCCCTAAAAGTGAATACCAACAAGGAAGAAAACGGTTAAAAGAAAAAAAAATTTTTTTAAATAAACTTCCTTAGAGAAATACAAAAGTTTGGAGTAGATTTATTTGAGATAATGATGAACCACACAATGTAGCCTAAACTTAAAAACCAGAAAAATCCACACATCTTTTTATCAACAGCATCTAGCATTAGGAAAACAAAATCTAGGGCACAGTAATTTTAGTTTTAGTATTGTACATAACAACTCTTTCATAACACTTGTACATATTATCACCCAGTTTACAGAAAAACCCTCTCAGGATTTTTTAGTTATAGGTACTAGGAGCCCTGGTGATGCAGTGGTTAAGTGTTTGGCTGTTAACTAATAGTTTGGCATTTTGAACCCACTAGCCATTCTGTGGGAGAAAGATGTGGCAGTCTGTTTCTGTAAAAATTTACAACCTTGAAAACCCTATGGGGCAGTTCTACCCTGTCCTATAGGGTCACTATGAGTCGGAATCAACTCTACAGTAACAGGTTTGGTTTGGGTTTGGTAATTATAGGTAAGAAAGGTCTGGTAGTCTACTGCCAAAAATCAGCCAAGGAAAACCCTATGGATCACAACAGTCCAATCCAAAACCAGTCACGGGGGTGGTGCGGGACTGGGCAGCTTTCTGTTCTGTTGTGCCTAGAGTCTCCACGTATTGAGGGATGACAATAAGTAACAATGAATAAGTTGTCTGTTAAGTAGTTAGTTAATGGAGAGGTCTTGGATTACACTTAAAATTTTGTTTTTGTTTATTCTTGTTCTAAGTCGTGCCTTATCTACAGATAATAGTTATGACACTACTAATTGAAGCACTATTTTTTAACATAAATATTTCATTATTACAGAAAAAGCTCTTATTAGTTAAAAAAAAATAGTTAGGATAGCATAATATTCTTATAGGTCAGTTTAGCACTTACTGTTCTTTTTTCTTCTTCCAAATGACACAAAAGTTTCCATTGGTCTTCAGATATTGAACTTGTTTTGTTTCAGGTCCCAGAAAGTTCTGTTTTAAGACTTCTATATAAATTCCGACGTCCCCAGGATATATGTTATAAAATAAATGTACAGATCATTTCAATGGAATCTAAGGGAAAAATGAATTAAATTGTAGAATTGAGAGAACACATTACAGATTTTAACAATTTCTGTTGGACCATCAGCTCCACTAGACTCAGAAGACACCAGTATTTGTTCTATTTTGAGCAGTAAAAAAAGGTAGAATTGATTCTATTACATAAAATAATAATAAAACTGTTCTGTATAAGTGAAATTCTTGATTTTTGTTGTTTGTGTCAGTACCTACAATTTTAGTTAGAGAATTCGGGGGCTCATTTATCTCAAAGCTCATTTGCCCTACCCTACTAGGGTAGACACTCCTTCTTTACCAGTGTTTACTTCTCCTCTACTCCTGACCACTTGCTATAACTACACTTCTCAGAGATACTGTGGTTGGGCATAGCCATGTGAGTTTCTTTCGCTGATGGAATGTGAGTAGAAATGGCAATGTCTTTTCTATGTAGAAGCATTTGGCAGTGCTTAAGTTTCCAGACCTCTACTCCCTTTGACATTTTGACCCAAAACATTCTCAATAGTAAAGTTTCCATCAGCTTGAATCCCAGAGAGAAGATGATGTAAAGCAGGCCTTCCCGCCATCTGCATTGTTGACACGTGAAACGCATTTGTTGTTTGAAGCTCCAGTAATCTGAGGGTTGTTTTTATTACAACATAACCTAGTGTATCATAATTGATTGTCACTGTTGTTAGGTGCTTGCGAGTCAGTCCCAACTCATAGTGATCCTATGTACAACAGAACTAAACACTGCCCAGCCCTGCTCCATCCTCACAATCTTTGTTATGCTTCAGCACATTGTCGCAGCCACCGTTTATCAATCCATCTCGTTGAGGGTCTTCCTCTTTTTCCCTGGCCCTCTGCTTTACCAAGCATGATATCCTTCTCCAGGGAGTGATTCCACCTGATAACATGTCCAAAATATGTAAGACATAGTCTCGACATCCTTGCTTCTAAGGAGCATTCTGGTTGTATTTCTTCCAAGACAGATTTGTTCATTCTTTTGGTAGTCCATGGTATATTCAACATTCTTCGCCAACACCACAATTCAAAGGTGTTAATTCTCCTTTGGTCTTCCTTATTTGTTGTCCAGCTTTTGCATGTATATGAGGCAATTAACACAAATACTTTGGTCCTTTGGAAATAGTGACAATATTCATTGAATAACAGTAGTAAGGAAATCATTGTGCATGTATATCTTTAAAATAGATTGTATCATTCTCAATTAATAAAATTTATGTTTGCAATTTATTACATACTATGTGCCATCCATTGTTCTAAAAACACTTTATGTATGTATATATCACTTAGTATTTACAATAATGAATAATCTGATTTTGTACATGAGGGATCTGAGACTCAGATAATTCAACTGAAATCACCAAGTGCACACACATAGTGAGTGGTGAGGCTGGAATGAGAACTTCAATCTGTCTGAGGTCCAAGTCTTGTCTTTAAATGCCATGACGCATCCTATATCTTAAAAAAAAAAAAGACAATGCATATAAAGGCACCCCCATAAATAAGAGGCTTGACTCCAAAAATAAATGATTAAGTACAAAGACTTGCCCGCATCTAAAGTTTTTAGATCAGCTCACAGCTTGCATTCTCAAAAGAGTTCTGTAACTGGGCTTCAGTATGCTATTGTGGAGCATAATTTAGCATTTCTATAAGTTGGCATTTTTGTATCTATGCATGTTCTATTTAGATAAATTTAACCAAATTTTCTCAACTGGTTTTGCAAGATAATTTAAGCCCTAATGCCCTAAAGCAACCATTGTATGTAATGAATTAAATTCTCTGCTACACATCTAAAATGGTACTAGTTATGTAACATCCTTGGGGGAATTGAGAAAATAGTCACCGAAATAATTTCCTGTGGTTCAGATGAGGAATTTCAGTTGGGAAGTACTGCTAGCAGTACAGTTTTAGCTGCACTTAACCACCCAATTTTATCTTATGTTCCAGAGATACTACCAGTTTTGCTTCCAGGTACGATTTATTGAGTACCTACTCTATCCTATAGGGTCACTATGAGTTGGAATGATTTGAGCAACGAGTTGGGATTTTTTTTGGTGCCCTGTGCCCTGTGACTCACTGATTTTACATATAAATATGTATATGTATATATTTACACACGTTTGCATGTGTATGTATGTGTATGTTTGTATACACACATATACATATGCGTATATAATATAAATATGATTATCTCATTTATTGCTAATAAAAAAAAATTAAAGATATGTATTATACTTATTTTTCAGATAAGAAAAAATTGACTTACATAACACTCCTTTTGCTTCCTTCTCAAACTCTCCCAGCCCTCAGGTTATAAACATGCTCAAACTCTTATATTAACCCTCCTCCCACAACACTTCCTCAGCCTGAAGTTTTGTTCTACTTCCACCACCAAGTTTTTTGAAAATAGTGATTCATACCTATCACATCCAGTTAAGGAAGGGGCAAAATCAGAATTGAAACCCAGATCAGAATGATCCAGGGATTGTAGTCTGTCCTCGCCAGAAATTACTCAGACCTTAAAATAAAATTCAGGGGATTTATTCAAGGTTAATGACTACATTCGAATGTGGAATCACCAGCTCACACAAAGTGAAACCTAGTGATTCCAAAGAGTGGCCGGGTGCCGTGGCTTCTTATGGAGCAGAATCAGGCACTCAGGGTGAAATGTTGCCATTGTTTAGAAAGTGATGGGGGAAGTTAGAGGCAGGACAATCCAAAGCCATCTTCGAGATTGGACATAAATGTATATGTGGGGATAAGTGATTGGGTTATTGATCATAATTACAGGGGTATGTGAGGGTAGAGAGCATACGGGGTGACAAGACAATTACAGGTCATGTTTCTCTGGGAATATGTCATTAAAGCCGCTTTTTCAAGCATCTCTTTCACCGGGGGTCCACCGTAAAGGAGGCTGATAATGCAGTGCGTCAAGACCCTCCGGGTCCAGGTTTTATCTACCCTCTCATCTGCCTGACCATGGAGGAAAAAGCACCTGGGAACTGCTTTCGACATCCTATATCTGCTTGGTCACAGGTCAAGGGTCTTTTGGGAAAGACTGTCCACATCTTGCGTCTGTTTACTCGCAGAGAAAAAAATGTCTCCTTTAGGGTATATTTTAAGGGTAACCAAAGATTAGGCACAGAAGAGAAAACCGCTATTTTAAAATGAAATTTCTTCTCTGGCCTGGGCCAGGGTCCTCTACTGGCATCAAATGCCTTGTATGATTGGGTACATTAGTATAGGTGGGCTCCCAAGGATTGGTTTCCTGAATTAATTGCAGGAGTTCCGGCCGGCACATACAACGGCCATAGTGACAAGATGCTTATAATGTACGTTTTTCAGATTGTTCTTTTCAGGTGCCATCGAGTCAGTTCTGACTCACTGCAACTCTATAGGACAGAGTAGAACCGCCCCATAGGGTTTCCACGGTGGGGCTGGTGGATTTGAACTGCCAACCTTTTGGTAAACAGCTGAGCTCTTAACCACTATGCCACCAGGGCTACATTTTTCAGAATAGGTTGTAAAAATGTCTTCCTGGAAGTAAAACATTTCTTGAGGAGGTTTGGTACTAGGCTTGCTACAAGCTTGGCACGAAGGCCTGTTCCTTGGGTACTGTCTTTCCACAACCTCCTTTTGACCACAGAGGTAATATTTCTTGAGTTGCTGGCCCCAGGAGGTGTTACAAAGGTTATATGTTTAGAAAAATACATGTTTCAGCAAAAGCGTGAGACACCCTGTTAGAACAGGCACTTCAGCCTGATCAAAAAGCCTTTGAATTATTTTCTTCAATACACTTCTAAGGCCTACACCACATGCTTGCTCACAGGATAACATCTCTCTATTTTTTCTAGGCATAGGGACATAGTGTGTGTAGTTGTGTGGTGGATTTGTGGGTATGAGGTAGACCTCAGACTAAACACGGTCATGTTCTCTGCTATACCACACAAGCCTGTGAAGCCAGTGGTCATAAGTTCAACTCTCCTTCCCCCCAGAGTGATATTACAAAATTATTCAACTTCTTGTCAACACCATCTTTCTCTATTTCTCAATTCTCACTTTTCACAAAGCCAATCCCAGGCTCACCCATCAGACAGACATGTCAGTTCAGAGCATTTCTTACCATCTGTTTTCTTTCTTGAAAGAAAAATAAAACTTTTTCACTTTTCAACTCAGTCTTTTTAAAATACAGTCAAGTCTATCTACCCTTAACAAAGTTGTACTTTTGTTTTAACCAAAGCCATCATTTCTATACATATCTTATCATGAGACAGAAAATATATATATCTTATCATGAGACAGAGGACATCTTGAAATCACAGTACCCAAGTCAGAACTCTCTAATCCACACAGTGAGACTAATGTTCCCAGACTGAACTCAGTAAAATGTCAAAATCATGGAGAAATTTAGGATATAGTATAGCTCTATATCTAACATAAGATATAGTCTTCCTTTAGCCAAAATTATTTGATATTCTTACTCAACTACTTTTACACATAGGAAAACGAAAGAAGGTTAATAAGAGGTTGATTCTAATAAGAAACTGAAATTAATTGTCTTCCAAATTGTAGTACTAGATGCTACAGTCAGTGGGAGAGCTTCCTGGAGGAAGGACTCTGGAATTGATAATGACTGAGCACCCACTATAGGCCACATACTTCACTATTCTTATTTCTAATTCTCACAACCTCTTGAGGTAAATATCTATTCCAGAACTTTGACCATTTAAATCCTCTTTTTTAAGACTAAAGCCTCCTTAAATATTCACCACACATTTAAGAATATATTTTCTGTTCTCTTGGGGCAAAGTGAAAATTATATCTTATGGCTATTAACTATTATTCTTAGGTACACTCTTCTCAAAGGACAAACTTTTCATTATTGTAACAAATGGACCATTAATGCTTTTAACATTCCTGTGAGAAACCGATGTTAAAAAAAAATTGCGTCAGATTTAAAAAAAAAAAAATACTACTACCCAGTGAGAGAAAGAGGTTATAATTGGAGACTACCACATCACCACCATCACCATTGGGCAAGAGGCAAAGATGATTTAAAGCTATCTTAAAAGAAAGGAACGTTGCCCTGTAAGGCAGCCTGAGGAGGCAATGGGATCCCAACAAGGCAATCCAAGTGAATATATATCACAAGGAACTGGAGGCTGAGGTGGGAGTCATAAATGGCCATCAATTATAGAGAATAAGTAGATGAGAATTTTGATTCAAATTTCAGTAAAAATAATGGATTAATTTGGAGATAATTGGCATCTGTATGCTAATAAATGGTATAACTCTTTAACATCTGTCAGAAAAGTTTTTTATTACCTCCTCTATTTTATTTTATATAGGGTCACTATGAGTTGGAACTGACTTGACGGCAAAGGTTTTTTTTAATATAGAAGCTTCACACCACTTAATTAAGTTTGAATCTAGGAATCTTATCATTTGGGTAACTAATTTAAACAGTATATACTTTTAAAATTATATTTCCTACATATGTGTTGCTGGTTTTAGGAATGCCTTTTTTTTATATATACAGATCTTAAAACCAGTACCTCTGAAAAACTCTTATTAATGCTAGTAATTTGTAGATTCCCTTGTCTTTTCTACTTAGACAATATCTTCAGCATGTAATCACGGTCCTGAGTCTACCTTTCTCATCCTATGCTTTTTATATATTTTTCTTGTCTTAGTGCACTGAATAAGACCTCTAATAATGATGACTAGAAGCAGTGACAGCACTACACAAGTTTCATTTCTGATTTATAGAAAATAGATCTATCACTTCACTGACAGCTGTGTGTATTGCCATGGGTTTTAGTAGATAATCATTATCAAATTAAGGAGATTTCCTTCTATTTCTAGTATACTAAGAGGATTTATTGTTGTCTAATCTTCCTTTTTTTTTTTTTGGTACAGTGACTCTATGTGTTCCTTTCATCTTCTTTTGATGCTTCCTGTGTCCTTCAATATTTTGCCTATGGAGTCCTTCACTATCACAACCTGAGGCTTGAATTTTTCTTCAGTTCTTTCAGCTTGATAAATGGTGAGCATATTCTTCCCTTTGGGTTTTCTAACTCCAGATCTTTGCACATGTCATTATAATACTTTCTCTTCTTGAGCCGCCCTGTGAAATCTTCTGCTCTTTTACTTCCTCATTTCTTCTGTTCACTTAGTTACTCAACTTTCAAGAACAAGTTTCAGAGACTCTTCAGATATCCATTTTGGTCTTTTCTCTTTCCTTTCTTTTTAATGACCTCTTGCTTTCTTCATGTATGATGTCCTCAATGTCACTCCACAACTCATCTGGTCTTTGGTATCTCTACGCTGAACAAATAATCTGAGAAGCTGGACAATATGAAGAACGAGGCATCAGGATTAGAAGAAGACTCATTAACAACCTGTGTTATGCAGATGACACAACCTTGCTTGCTGAAAGTAAAGAGGACTTGAAGCACTTACTGATGAGTATCAAAGACTACAACCTTCAGTATGGATTACACCTCAATATAAAGAAAACAAAAATCCATATATCCTAGAGAAATAAGAGCTGTCACACAAACAGACATATGCACACCCATGTTCATTGCAGCATCGTTGACAATAGCAAAAAGATAGAAACAACCTAGATGCCCATCAACAGATGAGTGGATAAAAAAACTGTGGTACATACACACAATGGAGTACTATGCAATGGTAAAGAACAATGATGAATCTGTGAAGCATCTCACAACGTGTATGAATATGGAAGGAATTATGCTGAGTGAAATAAGTCAATCACAAAAGGACAAATATTGTATGAGACCACTACTATAAAAACTCATAAAAAGGTTTACACACAAAGAGAAACAATCTTTGATGGTTACAAGGGAGGGGAGGGGGTGAGAATGGAAAAACACTAAATAGACAATAGATAAGTAGTTAAAAAAAAATCCTCACAACTGGGCTAATAAGCAACATCATGGTAAATGGACAAAAGATTGAAGTTGTCAAAGATTTCATTTTACTTGGATCCACAATCAACACCCATGGAAGCAGCAGTCAAGAAATCAAAAGACGCATTGCATTGGGCAAATCTGCTGAAAAGATCTCCTGAAAGTGTTCAAAAGCAAAGATGTCACTTTAAGGACTAAGGTGTGCCTGACCCAAGCCAAGGTGTTTTCAGTTGCTTCATATGTTTGCAAAAGCTGGGCAATGAATAAGGAAAACCAAAGAAGAATCGATGCCTTCGAATTGTGGTGTTGGTGAAGAATATTGAATATAACATGGACTGTCAAAAGAACGAACAAATCTGTCTTGGAGGAAGTGCAGCCAGAGTGCTCTTTAGAAGCAAGAATGGCGAGACATTGTCTCAATTATTTTGGACATATTATCAGGAGCGATCAGTCACTGGAGAAGGACATCATGCGTGGTAAAGTATAGGGTCGTGGAAAAAGAGGAAGACCCTCAGCGAGATGGCAGAGTGGCTGCAACAATGGGCTCAAGCATAACAACAATCAAGAGGATGGCAAAAGACCAGGCAGTGTTTCATTGTATTATACATAGGGTCACTATGAGTCAGAACCAACTCGATGGCACCTAACAACAACAATTTTTCATTTTGACCTTAAATAGTTGCATTAGCGATTCAATAAGCATTCTCTCCATTATCAGTGGGTCCTTGGACAATCGGCATGAGAATCACTTGGTAGTACTCACAACTTCTTATTCCCGAACCTTAGTCCACACCTGTGGGAACAGCAATTTGGAGGATGGGGCTTGAAAACACACATTTAACAAAGCCCTCCCGTGGAGTCTCTTGTACACTAAGGTTTGAGGACCACAGGTTTTTATGATCTTCAAACAGCCCCATCTTGATTCTAGTCAAGTAAAAAATGTGTTTCCTCTTTTCAGAGAACCATCTTCATAAGCTGGTATTTGAGTATTGTATTATATGAAGAGGTACTTGTTAGGCTGGCAACAATTATAATGAATCCCCAAAAGGAAACTTGCATTAAAAAAACTGAGCACAGGACATTTTTGGACTAGCTTCAGAGAATTTTCTTCTAAACCCAAAGCAAACGAGAGTGTCTTTTATTGTGAAATATATGAACTCTGCTGGAAGAACAGTATTTTCAGAGAAAACAGGTCTTCTGTTAGTCATATTAATTTATTAATTGTTTCCGTAAGATTTCTTTCAAAACAAACTTTTACTGTCCTGTCACATGTTTTTTATATAAAAATTCAATTAAATCACAAAGATACCTAATCATATAATGAAAGAAAAGCACACACACACACAAACATAAAATGAGGTAGAAAATTTCAAAGGCCATTTTTTCTCCTGATTAAAACTCATAATATAATTACAACAGCTATGTTTTTCATCAAGGAAGTATTTAAGCAACTAATTTTTATATAAATATATTCCATGCTAGTTCAATAAATTAAAAAAAGGAACATAATCTTGTTAAGATGCAATTCAGAGAGAACAGTGGGTGGACAGCTATTAACATGTGAAAGCAATGAATGAATGTACTGAATAACTAAACCCCGTAAATTATTCACAACTAACCAACAGAATTTAGATGATTTTTTTTTCATAAATTCGGTGAGACCTATTTGTGGAGTAATAACTAATTTTAAAACATTTTTAAGATGCCAAATTGATCTCTTTTTGTACTGTTTAATGGCATTTGAATTCTACTGCAGTTTGGGAATAAGGTCCCAGATCACCTGCTGATCAGAAACAAGTGACAAGGCCCTGTCATTATGCCAGGAATTGATGTGCTGATAAGCCTGCTGGTGGCTCCTTCAGAAATACCCCACAAAGAATTGAAAGTTCTTATCAAACATCCAAGGACAAACATAATGGTAGTTTCTTTTCCCCACATTTTTTTTTTAATATTCTTCTTTTCCTTCAAAACCTATTTAATTCAACTTTTATGAGTTATATAATATTTTATTTCTTCTACTCAATTAAAAAAAATGATGCAATCCACAAGTTGCCACTATTTTAGCTTTGGTTTTGATTTGCCATCAGCATTAAGACAAAGGGAGAATATGTCTCTCATTTCTCAGTAGGAAGGTTTGTCTTGAGCAATTTGGCTTCACAAATGTACTTACATCATTTCCATCTTTCACGCATAATATCAAGGCCTTATTAAGTTTAGCCTAAATGGATAAAATTACAACTCAGGAGAGGAAGCAGTACTCATTATAAAAGGAAATATCTCTGCAGATATTCCGGATTTCACCCTTTTTCTTGCTCAGTTCTTTAGTGATTGCTTATCACTTGAAGGAGAAAGCATTTGTCTTGCTCTTCTCTCAAAATCTCAGTATCAATTTTCATTTAATAGCCCTAAGGAAGGAAACTACTGCACAGTACAATATTATTTTTTTTAGAACAATTTTGTATAGAATTCTCTGAATGTTTATATAAGATGTATGAATAGGAGGGGAAAGGAGGATTCAAAACAGGGAAATTTCCGCACATTTGAAAGATAGACTAAGCATATTAATAACTGAGAGTCATAGGATGTTTTTAGTAAGTGAACCTGACGTCATAGGAAAAAAATAGTTAGGCAAGGTGTGAAAGATGGGAAGATAATAAGAGATTGTTCAGCAAAGGGGGTAAGAAAATCTGATCAATGCTGCCTCACTCATAGTCACTTGTTAGGTGATTGTAGTAGCTTGCATTTCTTTCAAATGAGCCTGCTTGTACCGTAACATTTTGTTTTGTTTTGTCTCACTTTGTTTTCTTTACCATCTTAAAAAGGGCTAACGTAGTCAAAGGCGTGAAGGAGAGGAGCTAAAACCTTATGACAAAGTAAGGAGTGACTGTGAAACCCATACAGTGGCTGGGTGATATAAAGGGTTAACACATTCAGCTGTTAACCAACAGACTGGAAGTTTGGGTCCACCCAGAGGTGCCTCAGAAAAAAGGCTTGGCAATCTACTTTCAAAAAAATCATCTGTTGAAAACCCTATATAACGCACTTCTATACAGATGCACCCAATTCTGTTATGAATGAGTATTGACAGTAACCATTTGTTTATTTTTCAATGGATCACATTAAGGATGCTCTTGGATCCACAGTCAACGCTCATGGAAGCAACAGTCGAGAAATCAAAGGACGCATTGCATTGGGTAAATCTGCTGCAAAGGACCTCTTTAAAATGTTGAAGAATAAGGCGCACCTGACCCAAGCCATGGTATTTTCAATCGCATCATATGCATGTGAAAGCTGGACAATGAATAAGGAAGACCGAAGAAGAATTGGTGCCTTCGAATTGTGGTGTTGGTGAAGAATATTGAATATACCATGGACTGCCAAAAGAACGAACAAATCTGTCTTAGAAGTACAACCAGAATGCTCCTTAGAAACAAGGATGGTGAGACTGCGTCTTACATACTTTGGACATGTTGTTAGGAGGAATCAGTCCCTGGAGAAGGACATCATGCTTGGCAAAGTACAGGGTCATCGGAAAAGAGGAAGACCCTCAACGAGGTGGATTGACACAGTGGCTGCAACAATGAGCTCAAGCATAACAACGATTGTAAGGATGGCTCAGGACCAGGCAGTGTTTCATTCTATTGTGCATAGGGTCACTATGAGTCAGAACCGACTCAACGGCACCTACCTAACAACAACAACATGTTTCAATGATGGGGCCCACTGACAGAACTGGCAATCTTAAAATTAACAGCGAAAAAAGCAAACAAGATTCGGGATATTCTAAGAATGGTTTACAGTGACATATCTTACCAGAAGTTTGATCGAGTTATATGGCAATTTTTAGTAGTTAACATTAAAAGGAATCTACCCATGTCTAGTATGGCTTATTCCTCTAAATACTGATAATGTAATTTCTCTCCATTGATCATTTTGTATAGCAAAAAATCTAATTTAGACCTAACTAGAGTGGAAAAATATTTTCATGACAAATAGAAATGCCAGTGTCATATGGTCTTGTTATTTCATACATTCCTGTCTGAAACTGTGTCTGAATTGGTTTTTCTGCAGAGTTCAAGGCACCACCCACAGTTTGCTATTAAAGTAATTCATTCATTCAAAAAAGAATAAGTGCTCACTTTGGCAGCACTAAAATTGGAATAATACACAGAAGATTAACATAGCTCCTGTACAAGAATGAAACACAAAAAATGAATCAGCACCTACTATGTGCCAGGACAGGGCTAGGCATGACAGTAACAATGCAAATAAGACAAGTACTATCCCTGATGTTAGGGAGTTAACACTTAGTAGGGAAGGTGGTTGTGGCTGCTGTTAAGTACCTTAGAGTCATTTCCAACTCAAAGTGACCCTATGTACAAGTATATGAAAGACTATCCAGTCCTGCTCCGTCCTCACAACCATTGTTATGCTTCAGCCCATTGTTGCAGCACTGTGTCAATCCGTCTCGTTGGGGGTCTTCCTCTTTTTCTCTGATCCTCTACTTTACCAAGCATGAGTCCTCCTCCTGGGCCTGGTTCCTCCTGATAACATGTCCAAAGTATGTGAGATGAAATCTCACCATCCTTGCTCCTAAGGAGCATTCTGGCTGTGCTTCTTCAAAACAGATTTGTTTGTTCCTCTGGCAGTCCATGGTACAATCAATATTCTTCATCAATACCATAATTCAGAGGCATCAATTCTTCTTCAGACTTCCTTATTCATTGTCCACCTTTGAGGCAATTGAAAATACCATGGTTTGGGTCAGGCCCACCTTAGTCCTCAAAGTGGTATCTTTGCTTTTTAACACTTTAAAGAGATCTTTTGAATCAGGTTTGCCCAATGCAATACGCCATTTGATTTCTTGACTGTTGCTTCCATGGGCATTGATTGTGGATCCAAGTAAAATGAAACCCTTGACAACTTCAATCTTTTCCCTATTTATCATGATGTTGCTTATTGGTCCAGTTGTGAGGATTTTTGATCTTTATGTTGAGGTGTAATTCATACTGAAGGCTATAATCTTTGATCTTCATTAGTAAGTGCTTCAAGTCCTCTTTACTTTCAGCAAGCAAGGTTTTGTCTTCTGCATATTGCAGGTTGTTAAATAGTCTTCCTTCCATCCTGATGCCGCATTCTTCTTCATATAGTCCAGCTTCTCGGATTATTTGCTTAGGGTACAGATTGAAGAGGTATAGTGAAAGGATACAACCCTGACATACACCTTTCCTGATTTTAGACTGCCTTCTTTTCTGGTGTATGTACAGTTTTCTCATGAGCACAATTAAATGTTCTGGAATTCCTATTCTTCACAATGTTGTCCATAATTTGTTATGATTCACATACTTGAATGCCTTCGCACAGTCAAAAAAACACAGGTAAACGTCTTTCTGGTATTCTCTGCTTTCGGCCAAGATATATCTGGCATCAAAAATGATATCCCTCATTCCACACCCTCTTCTGACCAGCTTGAATTTCTGGTAGTTCCCTGTCGATGTGCTGCTGCAATCACTTTTGAATGATCTTCAGCAAAATTTTACATGTGTGTGATACTAAAGATATTGTTCATAATTTCCACATTCTGTTGGATTACCTGTCTTTGGAATGGGCATAGATATGGATCTCTTCCAAATTTTTTGGCATAGACGAGTGAGCACCTCCAGCACTGCACCCATTTGTTGAAACATATCAATTCTGTCAATTCCTGGAGATTTGTTTTTACCAATGCCTTCATTACAGCTTGCACTTCTTTCTTCAGTATTAAGGATTCTTGATCATATGCTGCCTCCTGAAATGGCTGAACATTGGCCAATTATTTTTGATACAATGACTCTGTATCCCTTCCATATTCAATATTTTCCCTGTAGAGTACTTCAATATTGCAACTCGAGGCTTGAATTCTTTCTTCAGTCCTTTCAGCTTGAGAAATCTTGAGCGTGTTCTTCCCTTTTGGTGTTTGCACATTTTATTATAATACTTTACTTTGTCTTCTCAAGCCACCCTTCAAAAACTTCTGTTCAGCTCTTTAACGTCATCATTTCTTCAGTTTGCTTTAGCTACTTGATGTTCAAGAGCAAGTTTCAAAGTCTCTTCTGGCATCCATTTTGGTCCTTTCTTTCCTGTCTTTTAATGACCTCTTGCTTTCTTCATGTATGATGTCCTTGATGTCATTGCACAACTCATCTGGTCTTCGGTCATTAGCGTTCAACGTGTCAAATCTATTTTTGAGATGGTCTGTAAATTCGGGTAGGATATACTCAAGATCTATTTTGGCTTTCAAGAACATGCTGCAATTTTCTTTAGCTTTAACTTGAACTTTCATATGAGCAATTGATGGTCTCTTTCACAGTAGGCCCATCGCCTTGTGACTGATAATATTGAGCTTCTCCATTGCCTCTTCCCACAGATGTAGGCAATTTGATTCCTGTGTATTCTATCTGGCAAGGTCCACGTGTATAGTTGCTGTTTATGTTGTTGAAAAAGGGTACTTGCTATGAAGCAGTGGTTGATCTTGCAAAATTCTATCATGCAATTTCTGGTGTCGTTTCTATCAACGAGGCCATATTTTCCAACTCTGATCCTTTTTCTTTGTTTCCAACTTTGGTATTCCAATCACCAGTAATTATCAATGCATCTTGATTGCATGTCTGATTAATTTCAGACTGAAGAAGTTGGTTAAAGTCTTCAATTTCTTTCTCTTTGGCCTTAGTGGTTAGTGCATAAATTTGAATAACACTTGTATTAATTGGCTTTCCTTGTAGGCATATGGATATTATCCTATCACTAACAGCATTGTACTTCAGGATAGATCTTGAAATGTTCTTTTTGACAACGAATGCCATGCTATTCTTCAATTTTTCATTCCCAGCATAGTAGACAGTATGATTGTCTGATTGAAAATGGCCAATATCAGTCCATTTCAGTTCACTCATGCCTAGGATATTGATCTTTATGGATTCCATTTCATTTTTTGATGATTTCCAATTTTCCTAGATTCATTCTTTTTACATTCCACATTCCAATTATTAATAGATGTTTGTAGCTGTTTCTTTTTATTTTGAGTCATGTTGCATCAGCAAATGAAGGTCCTGAATATTTGACTCTATTCATGTCAGTAAGGCTGACTCTGCTTCCCCAGTCTTATGTTGAGTGCCTTATAACTTGAGGGGCTTATCTTCTAGCACTATATCAGACAATGTTCTACAGCTATTTATAAGGTTTTCACTGGCCAATTTTTTCAGAAGTAGACTGCCAGGTCCTTTTTAATCTGGAAACTCTGCTGAAACCTGTCCAACACGGGTGACGCTGCTAGTATTTGAAATACCAGTGGCATTGTTTCCAGCACTACAGCAACATGCAAGCCACCACAGTATGACAAACTGACAGACAAATGGTGAGGGAAGGTGGGCATCAAGTAAATAAACACATTATTAGGGCAGTTCTCAAAGATGTTGAGACTGTTTTTCATGCCTGCCACCAGAGTCACCATTGAAATCACTGATGAGCTCCCTGGAGCCACAGAACTATCAAATACCCTTGAAAGTGGAAACAAAAAATGGACACCTTCTAGCTTTGGGTATTTCTGATGCTTGCTTATTTACACACATAGATGATCAGTTCATGATCAAGACCACCAACCAGATAAGGCTGAGATTCTTTAGTTCTGAATACCTCGTTCAGTTTAAGTCCTCTTCCATAAATCTTGCATAATTGAACCCCAACTTCTCCCTTCAGGTATAAAATGTCCTGGCATGGTGTTTTGGGACCTACACATCAAAAGGTTGACCTAAAATTCATGTTGCTGCCTCCTCTTCATATATCAGGCAATTCCTAAGTGGCTATCATGAAAGCAGTCTTCTATTTCTTTTTTTCTTTGTGTTCCTGTGGAAGAATGAGGGACAGAAACAAGTAGGTGGTTGTACCAAAAAATAACTGCTGGCACGCTCATCCAATCTCTTTAACTTAGTACACATAAATAATTATTAAACAGAGACTGAGATAAATGTTAAGGTGAAATAATCGACAAGAAGTAACACAGGTTTTTGTTGTTATAGCTACCCAGTCCATTGTGATCCATAGGGTTTTTATTGCCTGATTTTCAGAAGTAGATCACCAGGGCCTTCATACTTCCTCTAAAACCTGTTCAGCATCATAGCAACACACAAGCCTCCATTAACAGATGGCTGTAATGAGGTACATTGGCCGGAATGGAACCTGAGTGTCCTGCGTGAAAGGTGAGAATTTTATCACTGAACCACCAGTACCTCCTACAGTGGTGGGGACAGGGAAATTCAGGGAAGGCTTAGCTGAGGAAATAGCATTTGATTGACCAAGATATAAAGAAAGAGTAGGAGTTAATGAGGTGAAGGGGAAGGAAGATTCCAGATAAAGGGAGTAGGGTGTTTGAGGTAGAAAGAACTAAAACAAACCCAAGATGGCTGAAATTTGGGAAACAAAGGGTAAAATGGAGCAAAAAGGGGCTGAAGAGCAAGACAGGGGTCAGACCATGGAAAATTTGTGAATCACAACAAGAAAAAGCTTGGATTTTTATGTAGGTTTAATAGGAACATGTTAGAGGATTTTAAGCAATGAATGCCACATTTATGTTTTTCCCCCATAAAATTTTAGAGCTTGGAAGAAAACTTGTAGTTCCATGAATTCAGAAAACATCATTTTATCTGAGACGCAAAGTCTCAATAGGTAAAGTGATGTGTCCAGGTTAATATAGCTAGGGAGAGTTGTAACAAAAATCTCCTTTAGTTTGTATTTTGTGTTTTTTTCCACTCTAGCAGGCTCCTGGTTAATCAAAATATGGATGAACAACAAATAAAAAAAATCACATCCCTATCATCAGAAAATGACTGAAACTAATTAAGCAAAATAATAATAAGGAGAAAACAAAAAGGATAAATTGACTTATCTAAGTATTACAAGCTGAAGCAGTGCATTTTAAATACATGCTTTTTTTTGTCCCCTGATTGCTGCATATTTAGCATTAATGTGTACTTTCTGCCCTGAGTTGCCTATCTTACATCCATCCAGAAATGATTGCAAAATAGTCATATATTCTGTGGTAGTTAAAAAAACAGTGACTTGAAGATACAACTATTGATCTTTATTAGACTAGAACAAAAGAGAAAGAAGGAAACTTAAGAATCAGAAATGGAAATGGATTGCAGGACTAATTGTCTTCATAAAGAACTGTCTCCTCCACTTTGAGACCAGAAGAACTACATGGTGCCCAGCTACCACTACTGAAGGTTCTGATTAGGAACATAATAGAGAAATCCTGATAAAAAGGGAGGAAAATGTGGAACAGAACTTTAAATTCTTAAAGAATCCAGACTTACTGGACCAACTGAGTCTTGCAGAGTCCCAGAGACTATGGCCCTGAGTTGCTTTTCAAACCTTGCATTGAAATTATCCCCTGAAGTCACCTATAAAGTAAGAGTTTAGCCAAAGTGTAATGATTGTCACCTTTGAGTATTGTATTACTTAAAAAAAAAAAAAATTATCTATACAAGACCAAAGGGTCATCAGCTATTTCAAAGCATAGATGAGAAGGTTAGGGGGCAGGTAGGTTAAATAAATGGAAGTACAACAACTAGAACAAAAATAAGAAGAATGTTGACACAATGTGAAGAATTTAACCAATGTCACTGTTCATTATGTCTAGAAACTGTGAAGTGAGAATGAGTTTTGCTGTGTATATTTTTACCAAAAATAAACCAAAAAAAATGAATTAAACTGGTGCTCTTTTTCAAATAAACCCCAAATATTTTATTATTGGAATGATTTTATGAAATTAAAGCCAAAGTTATTTTTTTAAGGTATAGCTGTATACAGAGCATACAAAAGTAACCACAAATATGTCCCTAATAATTCAGTTCATGCAAATGCACTTTTGATCCCCTTAGCCTCTGTCAAAGCAGAGACCACTGACACAGGCTCACAACTTTTCCACATTCTGATTCAAATGACCACCTCCTAGTCTTTTCCTACATGATCTCTTTATGGCTTTCAAAGCAGTTAGGTACTCTATTCTTCTTGAGATTCTCCCCTCCCTCATCGTTTCTACCTCCACCTATGTGCTGATTATCTCACAAATCTTTATATCCAGCCCTGACTTCTCTCTGAAGCTCTACATCCTTACTTATGATTATCTACTGAACATGTAATTCAAAGGTCTATTAGATTCGACATGTCCAAAATGAAATTTATTCCTTCTAACCTTCTCCATTTTTTCCCTTCCCTAAACAACCAAACTAACTAACAAATAAAACTGTTCCTTCTTTAACATTCTTATAGGAAAAAAGTGAATCAGAATATACCATAGGCTTTTTTTTTTTTTTTCAAGCCAGAAGTCCCTGGGTGGTGCAATCGGTTAAATGTTAGAAGAGCCTTGGTGGTGCAGTGGTTAAGATCTCATTTGCTAACCAAAAGGTCAGCAGTTCAAATCCACCAGCCTCTCCTTGGAAGCCCAAGGGGCAGTTAGTTCAACTGTGCTATGAGTCGAAATTGACTCCATGGCAACAGGTTTGGTTTTGATCGGTTTGGTAACTAACCAAAAGGTCAGCAGTTTGAACCACCTCCCAAGAATATCTCACAAGAAAGTCCTGGCAATCTGCTTCTGAAAGGTCACAGCCTTGAAAACCCTATGGAGCAGTTCTACTCTGCACACATGGGGATGGAATCAACTCGAAGGCTACTGGTTTTAGTTTCAAGCTAGAAACCTCCAAATCATCTTGAAATCTTCATCTCGAAACCTTCATCTCACACAGACTACCACAGTAGCCTCCTAAACTTCTCTTCCTGCCTCCTAACTCTTCCAGGTTCTTCACAGCTTCATATGTTAGTCACATACCCACACAGTCCTGCACTCCACTTCTGCATTCCAACCACCATGCCTATCACTTCGTAACCAGCCCATGCTCTATATATCTGTGTGCCTTTGTATATACTTCCCCCTCTGACTTCAGTACTCTTCTGCTGTTCTCCTTTTGGGGAATTCCTCCTTTTCTTGAGATGTTATCTGCTGCAAAGCTCTCTCAGATTCCCCAGAGGAAAGCACAGAGGCACAATAATTTACTTCCTCATCTGAGAGATGGCCCATAAGAAGGAGATTATTAAATCTCTTCCCAAGATACTTTGGTACCATTTCTCTTCCAGATAATGAGATCAATGTGTTTCAGTGACAACACTGAATCATCTGAGGCCGTGATAAAGAAGTTATACCTATGTGAGATTAAAGAAAAGTGAAAAGGCTAATTGCCATTGTCACGTCCCACCTCAGGTTGCTACCTACAGAACAGAAGAAAATCAAATTGAGTAAATATTTGGAGGGATGCGTAGGATTAATCTTATCTGAGGAGTCATGTTGCAGTAGAATTTAGGGAATAAAAGATTAACCTAACTTCTTCCACTCCCCCTTCTAGAAATCAGGCTGAGGGTGAGGGCAGATCAGTAGACAGCTAAATTTTTGGACTGCGTCGTTCTGTATTCTAGTAAAATTGCATTTATCGAATTGTCCTTTTTATCATATTGTTGACCCTAAAAGACAGTCCTATGAAACTGTTTTGGAAGACATGATTCATATTATACAGTGGTTTCTCTGTTAAATCTCCCAAGTAGGATTTCTCTCTCATCTCTGTCCTCCTGAGCATCTGCTATACATGGAAAGTATATAAATAATGTAACAAGCAAGTAAACATTTCTCCTTTGCTTTGTTTTCTTAGGAAGTCAGAATAAAACTGGGATTCTACGGCTGGCCTGCAATCAAACTGAAAAGTATGCATTTTGTATGCTGTCATTTCCATCCTTCTTATCTCTTTCTATATTTCCATTTTCCTATGTTCTGATGTCCTTAAACATTTATTTATTTATTTTTATATAATATGCCCTGCTTGTACATTTCTAGAGTTGAGGAGGTGGTCAATCTCTGGGACCCTGGCCTGAAAAGAAAGTTTCAAAAGAAATAAAACTTTCTTATTCCTACTGGAATTAGGGAATTTTGACCTCAATTATTCCCCTTGTAGTCTATCAGTCATTTAAAAAAAAAAAAAAAAAAACTCTTCAAAGATAAACAGTATATACCCAAACCACACACACACAAAAAAAAAAAACAGTATATAAGTAAAGAAAAAAGAAGTAGAATATTAAAAACCTATCTTGCTGCCGTCAAGTCTATTCCAACTCATGATGACCCTATAGGAAAGAGCAGAACTGCCGCATAGCGTTTTCAAGGAGTGGCTGGTGGATTCGAACAGCTGACCTTTTGGTTAGCAGCCGTAGCTCTTAACTATTGTGCCACCAGGGCTCCAGAAGCACATTGGTGACAGTCAAATTGCAAAAGAACTCTGTTGTGGCAAAAGAAAGTGAGAGCTACTGAATAGACTTATATCATACATGATGGAACAAAAATTAAAAGTTTCATCATGGTTCTAGGTAAGTCGTGTCACTGCTATGAGTCTGAGACTCTTTATATTTTCATTTCTAAGCCTCTTCTTCAGTTGATTTGTGAGAAATAACTTGTAGCAGGGATTATAAGTAAATAAATTATAACTATATGAAAAGAAAGCTTTCATAAACCTGACAGTCAAAAGCTCCATAAGTCTGCTACCCCAAGATACAGTATGCAAAGGAGCTCCAATCAATACTTCCACAGTTCAGAAAAATAACGTTTTTTGAGGTATTAAAAAGAAAAAGTAGGCTCAGATTTTAGGATATGTTTATCCATGAAATGTGGTTATTGGAAGTATACAGTCACTTAGCAACCCTGACGACATCTGAGCCAGTTTATAAAGATTTGTAAGAAAATCGATGTTTAAAATGCTTTTAAAAATCTATTGATTTTATGCTAATATAGTATATAGAAAACAAGCCAAAACAAAACAAACAAAAAAAACTATTCAGAACATTTAAGGGCACATCATCTTCCAATTAAAATGAAATAAAGAAATCATATTTATAGAGGTATCCCCCAAAAAATATTCCTGCCTTAGGATATTTATTTCTAGAATGACTGCATATATAAATCCCAATTAAATTTACTCTCAATATTTTTTTATTCTATCTCCTTTTCACACCTTTTATTCTTATAATTACTATGCAAAAAAGCAGAGTATTTTATTAGAGCCATAAGCTCCAATGTATAAGCTCCAGCTTTAAAAGGCATACGCATCTCAGTTTCTTGTTTTATTCTTTTCAAAGCAGCTTTTTATGCCCATTGAACAACTTCCTCGTTCCATTTTGTTTCCATACTTTTACCTGGCAACCAAGCCATATAAAAAACCAAAAACCAAACCCAGTGCCATTGAGTCGATTCCAACTCATAGCGACCCTATAGGATGGAGTAGAATTGCCCCATAGAGTTTCCAGGGAGCACCTGGCAGATTCAAAGTGCCGACCCTTTGGTTAGCAGCTGTAGCACTTAACCAGGGTTTCCCCAAGCCATATAGCTACACAAAATGCTTGTGCTTCAGGGTCTCACCTGAGCATTGAACTTGTCCTGAAAAGTCTAGCAAAAATAAGTGAGAGTGGGTCAGCTGTAACACATACGGTCCATAGCTATACAAGGTATTCTAAATTATTTTTCTGGATCAAAGTAGGTGAAAAGAAAGTTACCAGTCTATGCTCCACAATGCTAGCTTCTCCACAGAAATTATTTCTCTGAATTATGGTTTAATGTTGTGCCTTCGTGTTTTATCAAAAGTTTATATAAAAGAAAAAAAATCTAAATGAAGAATATTTTGTGATTTCTACAAAACATGGCCCATTGAATTGACTGGAGTTTTTAATACAAGGTCACAAACATAGACACACTGTATTATATGCTATTTACAAGACAGGTAGGCCAATCTTGACTTTCCTTAAATTTCAGAAAATGTGCTAAAAGTGACCCAAGCACACTGTCTACCATGTGGCAACATTCAGGATGAGGAAACAGCACAGGACAGAGGTTGGCCCAAGTTCAGAGGCTACTTCTCTCTGTTTATTTTTCTTGAATAGCAGATGAACTATTTTTTTAGGTGTTCAGGACACAGATGGCAGAGATCCTTCTTCAAGGTCCATCTACTATAACAAAAACAAAAGTGTTTAGTAAACAAAATAATTGCGCCCATAAGGTAGTATCCATTAAGGTTCTCATGACTTAATCTTTCAGAATAAAGGATAGATAACAACAACCTTTGCTTATAAATATCTTATGTTTCGTTTACTTGTGGCCAGGGTCTCTGCCAGTGATAAGTACAGTCCTCGAAGGGGTATATGAGAATGCTGAGATGGGAATCCCATACATATTTACCTACTGGGTTATTTTTCTTTGAAAAAAAAAAAAGGAGATTCTCTTAAATGGGGTGAAAAAGTTTCCCTTCACTTATGGAGAAGAAAAAGGAGGAGGAAGAGAAGAATGGGTGTGGGGGGGTGCGGGAAGAGGAAAAGAAGGGAGAAAAGGAGGAGGAGAAGAAAGAGGAGAAAAAGCAGCAGCAGCATAGAAGGGAGAGTGGGAAGCAAGGAAGGAAGAAAGGGAGAAAAGGAAGGAAAGGAGGGAAAAGGAGAGGAATGGAGGGAGGGAGGAAAGGAGTAATTTAGTTTTCACTTCTGTGTAAGCCATTCTAAGACCTTGGTAACTTAGAGACAGTTGGGAAAAGAAGAGGAAGCTGGAACTTAGCAGAGTTCTGCTTCTTAGAGCTCACTGGGAAGTGTGTTTGTATGCAATTATCCCAACAAAAGAAGCTGGCCTGACAAGGTGAGCCAGCAAGTTCTGAAGTAGGGTCTAAAAGGTGTGGCATGCAGAAAATCACTAGTGTGAGTTGCTGGAGCACAGGAGTAACTGTTATAATGTAGATGGTAGAGACACTTGAATCCCAAATGGTACTAGAAACCCATTCAAGCAACTAGGTCTGACAGTTTCTAGTTCCCAAGAAATTAAGAAAATTGGATGGGGGCACAAGTCAAATATTTAATCCAAAAAGAAAGCTAGACTAGTCATCAGGGAAACTGGGCACACTACATAAAGTGCTGCTTAACTGTAAATGATGGGTCAACAGTACCAGAAAAAATAAGGTAACTTTAGTCAACCCACTATCCTGCAGTCATCCTTGCTTATTGCTTCCTTCCTCCATTGTTAAATGGCTTAATTCCACAAAATTATTGTTTGGTAAGTCTCCATAATCACTTTCATCAACTTTATGAAATATTGTCTTTTGCAAGATTTACTATTTCGCTGAGCAATTTGTCCTGCGTCTGTATAATATTGCCAGATAACAAGAAGAGATCGACTGGTAGGATGGGTGCAATAGATGCTGGCTAACAAATTACAATAACGTTGCCAAGAATGGGAATTCCAGAACACTTAATTGTGCTCATGAGGAACCTGCACATAAACCAAGAGGCAGTCTTTCAAACAGAACAAGGGAATACTGCGTGGTTTAAAGTCAGAAGGGTCCGCATGAGGGTTATATCTTTTCATGATACTTATTCAGTCTGTATGCTGAACAAATGGAGCATCAGGATTGGAGGAAGACTCATTAACAACCTGCAATATGCAAATGACACAACCTTGCTTGCTGAAAGTGAAGAGGACTTGAAGCACTTACTGATGAAGACCAAAGATCACAGCCTTCAGTATGGATTACATCTCAACATAAAACAAAAATCCTCACAATGGGACCAATAAGCAACATCATGATAAACAGAGAAAAGGCTGACATTGTCAAGGATTTCATTTTACTTGGATCCACCATTAACATCCACGGAAGCAGCAATTAAGAAATCAAATGACGTATTGCACTGGGCAAATCTGCTGCAAAGGACCTCTTTAAAGTGTTGAAAAGCAAGGATGTCACCTTGAGGACTAAGGTGCACCTGACCTATAATGGGAGGCCAAATATTTCCAATTTTCTCTCTTACAGAATACTTTTGCTAATAGTGAAACAGTGTGCATCTGATGTGGATAATTTTTTATTTTCTACCTTTCTTCTGCTTTTCTCAGCTCCTTACATGGGGTTCACAGATACTCCTCCACTTTTCTCCTCTTCTTCCTAGTTTCCAATCTTAAAGGCTCTGATCCTATGCATTATAATTTGATAGTAAAGTAATAAAAGAATTAAGAAAGACAAATTCATACTTGTTATATATGCTTACATTTGAATAATTTACCTGACTTTTCATTTATTTTATTTCCTTTTCTCGTTTCATTCTTGTTCAATGTTTTCACATAACCTTTGCAATGACCACTTTAATGACTGCATAAAATTACAATAAGCAGAGTCTTCAAAATTTACTTAACTATCTACTAAAATTAAATAGATTGTTTACAATTTTCCACAAATATATATAATGCTAAAATGAACATCTTCTGACAGATATATACTTTCCCATGTTTTTGTTTCTGCCTTAGCATGGGAAATCATAAAGGAACTAATAGATAAAAGGGTACGAACTTTTTCTTCATTACCTCTGCTAGTTTGTTTGAGAGCACGAGTTTCACTGTGTTCTTAACAGCGTAGGTTATATTTTATTACTTATTTGTGCCTCATTGAAAAGATGAAAGATGTGCATTTTAATTTACATTTCTTTGAATATTTGTGATATTTCCTATTCACTTATTGACCTATTTACTCAATGCCTGAAATGCCTGATCACACCTTTTGTCTATTTACTGTTGATATCCTCTCTATGTCTCCACCTCAGCTCCAGCACCAGCACCATCCTCTCAGTGAATGCCCCACAACAGTCTAATGGGCCAGCCTCCTTCCATTACTCTCTATGAATTCACATTGTTTTAGTTCCTTCGTCGCACTTTTCACTATATGAAATTACCTTGGTAATTTAATAAGCAATATTTATTCTCTGTGTATTCCTCTGAGCCCTACAATTTCACTTTTTTTTTTTTTAAGAGGAGTGTACTTATCTGTCCTATCTTCAGGACCAAGAACAGTACCTAACACTTTATAAGGATTCAATAACTATTATCTTAATAAGTAAACAAAACTCGCCATCTACATATATTCTTATGTACTAAACACACTTCTTTGAAGCATGTTTAATTATAATTACCAAAAATATTTTAATGATTTTCTTCGTTTATAACATAGACAATTCTCCAGAAGAATATTCCTAAGCTTTGTTTTGTTTACATGAATTCTTTCTTACAATAATTAACGAAATAGTTCAATTCCCGGAATGTTATTAAAAAGATGAGATGAAGGACAGTATTTTCAGTGGGTCAAATAAAGAACACATTTATTTTAAAATACTGAAGGGTGTGAATGGGCTATAAAAATAGTGATTCACCTTCTTGACTAGGTGTTTTTATATTTTTACAAGCAATTGCTAATGACTGAAAAAAAAATTCTCATTTGGATAATACATATTGCCATCAGGTCGATTCAGATTCATTGTAACCCTATAGGACAGATAAAACTGCCCCATAAAGCTTCCAAGGGGTGGCTGGTGGATTCAAACTGCTGACTTTTGTTTAGCAGCCAAACTCATAACTACTGCGCCACCAGGGCTCCATTCGGACAATAGCAGTTGCTTAAATAGTACAATCACACAGCCTAATTTCAAGTATATTCATGCATTAAGGTTCTCCAAGGACTGAAGCTATTTTATGAAAATTTTACGTAGCTTGACCATCAGAGCATTTGAGATTTGTATGATTTTTTTTTCTTAGAAGACCCTATTTCAACTGATCTAAAGCATTACATGTTTATTTGTATAAAACAAGTGCAGTGCTTCAGTCAATTCCAACACATAGCAACCCTATAGGCAGAGTAGAACTGCCCCAAAGGGTTTCCAAGCAATGGCTGGTGGATGCAAACTGACAACCTTTTGGTTAGCAGCTGAGCTCTTAACCACTATGCCACCAGGGCTCCGTGGAAAACGTTATATGCAATCAATTTACAATGGGTTACTTATTTAGATAAAAGTGCTTTAGAACCATTAGGTATTGTGTCTTCGATATACTCTGATATTTTTCAAAGTTATAAAATAAGACCCAAAATATATATTTTGTCAGTGTGAAAAATGACAAATTACAGGATGCCAGTAATTTTCGTCATTCTCTTTCAATTATTTCTGCACATGCACTTGCATGCATACACTCACACATATATATGGCACTCCAGTGCCATGTATTCCTGGACTTTGGAAGGAATCTGCTGGCTCCCTTAAACTAACACCACATGAACAGGAGCAGTTAGATCTTGCAGTTCAAGTAGTTGTCTACTGAGATTCCCTATTCCAACTCCAAAGAACGTAGGTTTTATTTAGAGTGTGTACAGATTTCCTTGTGTATGGTGGCAGAAGCGTCATCTATTCAGAGAATGTGTGTGTGTGTGTGTGTAAAACAAACCAAAAACCCAATGCGGTCGAGTCGATTCCAATTCGTAATGACTCCATAGCGTTTCCAAGGCTGTAAATCTCTATGGAAGCAGGCCATCACATCTTTCTTCGGTGGAGCCACTGGTGGTTTCAAACCACTCACCTTTTGATTAGCAGTCAAGTACCTTGAACACTGTGCCACCAGGGCTCCTGCTATATTCCTTGTTATTCCTAAACTTTTAGTGAGCTCTCATTTAAATGGTCCAGCTACCCTTCCTTCATTTCCTACATGAAGATTCTCCCACTGTAGTAACACAATGCCTGACACTTCAATATCTATTCTGCTGGCTAAGAAATGAGCAGCCCTAAACCAAACTGGACCAATGGCATACATAAAGAGGGTTTTTCGGGCCTTCTGGCAAAGAGAAACACTCTCTCTCCTGCTGAACATTAACACGAAAGCATCTGGACTCAACCATCATTGTTAGCCTTCTTGCAACCATAAGAAGCAAAACCACCTTAATACGAAGTTGACCCTGAGGGTGACAGAGTGAATAAATAGCATTAACTTGGAACCTTGAAATGACATAATTTAACCATATATACATAATACTAATCACATCATGCGTGAAGCCTGCCTAACTTCTAAATTTCCAGTTAAATGAAGAAAAAAAAGTCTTTATTTTTAACCAGTTCGAGTTGCATTTTACTGCAACCCTGAGTATTATAAGTGATATGCAAACGATAGAGGCCAAAACGAACAACAGTCGTATTTCTGTAGGCTAAGCAGAGATTCATTTCTGTCTCCCGTAATCCACCTAACTACTTGGTAAGCAAAGGTATCCACAGTGACCTTGACGTAGAACAAATTCTGAAGTAACTAAGACAATTAATTTTTGTAGTGTTATTTTATTGAATTCTATTTTCTAAACCCATGAGTTCAACAACTTAATTTTTAAATGAGGGAGTAGGTGGTATTGAGGGAAAACAATATTTGATATTCTAAACAAATATTTAGCTCTGGTGGTGCCAGTGGGTTATAGGCCACAGTGGGACAAATAAGTCACCTTCATGTTCTAAGGCCAAGCTGCTGAATGACTTAATTGCTCCTAGCTAAAAAATCAAAGGGTAAGCAACAGAGAAAGATCTTTAATCATGTGAAGTTTTTTTAAATGTCAATCAAGCAAAAAGTACAACACTGCACAGATGGGGAGAAAGGGCGGGAAGCAGGAAGCAAAATTGTCTCTGATGTTCAAATACTGTTGTTCTTTCTCTTACATAGGAAAGCATCAATGTTGGGAAGGAAATATTCAACTTAGAAACACAGTGACCCTTTACAAGAAGTTGGAATGAGCACAAAGAGAAAAGATTCAGAAACTTTTTTTTTTTGGCATCAAGTACAAAAAAGAAAAAAAAAGTTTAACTATATTTCATATTCATAACCTAATTCAATAACTCCCTTCAAAAGAAATAGTGTGGTGATTTTTTACAGTAAAGTAGAATTGATGGAAACTATTTTAAATGTGCAAACTATTTTTGTAGTTTCACGTATTGTGAGAATGTTGCTTGCACCTGAAATCAAGCTACGGAACCAACTTCCAATAGGGGAGAAAAAAAAGTTCCAAGGCAATTCAATTGCACAAGCCTGAGAGGTCCAGACAATCAAGTGTCTTCATGGCCACATTTCACCTTGGTACTACTCCCAGCATGTGGTTGTTTCATCTGTATATATTAAGAAGCACACTGTTCACAGCTATAGCAAATATTAAATATTTCCTTTTTCTACCAGATAATTATCAGAAATATAATAAAATAATCAAATAGCATAGACAAATGTACAGACAAAAATTTGAAGGGAGATCACAAATACTAAAAGAGTATCTGCATAAGCTGCAAACCTTTTGGCAGAGCCAGAAAGAGAGAGAAAAAGAAAGAAGTAAAATGCTGCTGTTAAGGATATGTCATTAGATTCTCACTACTCCCCAAGATTTAGTTGAAATAGGCTCACGCCATCATAGAAAAGCAAGACACTTTCTACAACCAATTTCAAATTTCTGATCTTATCACAGTTAAAGCACTTACGAGGCTTTGTCTGCCTACTATTGCAAAAGTTTCCTAATGGGTCCATCTGCCTCCAGTCTTCCATTTTCCAAGTCCATAGTCTGTAATGCTCAGAGTGACCTACCTAAAATGCATAATACTCACCTACTTTAAAACTTCAATGACTTTTTGTTACCAAAACAATAAATCCAAAGCCTTTAGAATATAATACAATGCCTTTTAGTATTTATCCCTTACCTAACTTCATCTTCATTTCCAATCACTCCTCTGTAGCACTACATATTTCATCAATTCCAAATTAACCACACGTTCCCAAATGCTTGAAAAAACTTCATGCCTGCTTAATATTGGCAGCAATGCCTACCCAAAACTTGCCCCAATCCTCCCTGGAAAACTTTTTGATGCTTCCATGGATGTTTTAAGACCTTTTCCTGTGTCAATGTTGCTCTGACATCCTCTTTAACGAGCCCTGGAAGATAAGATTTAAGTCTCTCCCAGACAGAAAATAGAATCAACAACATTTATGGTCTTTATAAACTTTAGAATATATTACATATGCTAAATGCTAGGCTGCACTTAGCAGTTACATGTGAAATATGTAAATTCTTATTTTAATGTGAAAAAAAACTCACCCACTATCATAGAGTTAATTATACAATCCATTAAGATGATTGAAATAAAGTTTTGTTATTTATTTTTTTATGGAGTTTTCTATGTCCTATAATGTTTCTCAAAATATAAAGGTGCTTGAATCATAACACTTGCATTTTTCAAGTAATAAAACTATCAATTATTTAAATCAGAATAATAGAATATTAAACTCTTGGGAGAGTCTTCCAGATCCTCTCTTTAAATCTCTAATTGAGGCCCAGAGAGGTGAAATAAAATGCCCTAGGTCATAGAATCAATCAAAGGCAAAGCCAGAAATAGAAGTCTTACCTTCTGAATCCTAATCCAGTGCTTTTTCTATCACTTCACTCATCTGAGGTCTGGGCTATGACTGAACATATAACCCCGCTCCATATGCCATCTTAGACCACACTGCGCAGCTCCTATTCCTCATTATTTCCTAATGAAGAAAGCTCAGCTTAAAACTCAGTGTTAAATAAATGCAGTAGAATTTATTAGAAGTGTTTCAGCATATGTAGGAATGTAAAAAGATTTACTCCGATAAAGGAATAACTGTGTTTGCAAGATTTTCTAAACCTCAGAGTCATCTTAATCTCAATATTCATCTGCAGCAAATATGGAGCTAGAGCCAAACATAAAAGGTTTAAAAGCTGAATGTGCTATGCTCCTATCTTTTCAGAAGTTTACATGTGAGTGCAAATTTGTATGTTCAGTTTAACTTTTGAGGAAGAAGTATATTTTACAACTCAAAATTTTAAATGTAAGAAGATGGAATCTTTTTCTGACATCTAGTCTACTCAGTTCCCATTTTCACATGCAACAATGTTGTTAGTTTTTTAGAGGTATTCTTTCAGAAATTTTATCATACACACACACACACACACACACACACGTTTCCCTTTCAATACCAGAATGGTAGCATACTATACATACTGTCCTTCACTTTACTATTTTTACTTAATATACTTTGGTGGTCTCTTTATAATGCATTCGTTCTTTGTTTTTCTTTTGTTTTACTGCAGTGTAGCACTCCAATGTATGGTTATATCATAATTTGCTAAACCAGTTCAGAACTGATGGACAGTGAAGCTGTTTGCAATCTTTCATGATCACAATGAATAAACTTGTATATACATCATTCTTAAACGTGAGTACATCTGTAGTATCAATTCCCAGAAGAAGAATAACTAGGTTAAAGGGCATATGTGTTTCTAATTTTGATAAGTATTGCCACGCTGCCCTTCAGAGGAGTTGTACAGTCTTGTGTTCTCACAGTAGTGTGTGAGAATACTTGTTTCCTGCCCTTAACAACATAGTGTGGATCAAACTTCTGTGTCTTTGTCCTTCTGAAAAGTTGTTATTTTGTCATTGTTAGATTGCACTTGCCTTATTAGGAGAGAGGTTGAATTTTTTTAATAATTTTAAGAGCCATTTGTTTTTGTTTTGTTTTTTAACTTTCAGTTCATAAACGTTGCTCATTTTCCTATCAGGTGGTTAGACTTTTTTTCTTATCTATTTTTCTCTTGAGTCATTGATACTAGGGAAATTAAACCTTTGTCAGTAGTATCAATTGCAAATAATTTCTCCAGTTTGCTATTTGTATTTTAAATTTGCTTATGTAAGTTTTTACCAAATTGAAATTTTTTATTTGGATTAGGTAGAATTTATTGATTTTTTTTATTATAGCTTCTGAGTGTTATATTGTTAGAGACACTTTTTCTACACCAAGGATAAAATAACTTTTCCCATGGTTTCTTCTAGTATTTTTTATGGTATTATATTTTACATTAAAATATGTGATCCAGTTATAATTTATCATGGTGTGAGGAATGAAACCAATTTTATTCCCAGATGGTCACTGACTTATCCTAACACTATTTCTTTTCCAGGAGTGCCTGGGTGGTGCAAATGGTTAAGTACTTGACTACTAGCCAAAAGGTTGGCAGTTCAAACCCACCCAATGGCACTTCAGAAAATAGGTCTGGTGATCTTCTTCTGAAAGCTCACAGCCTTGAAACAGAACACATGGGGTCACCATGAGTCAGAATTGACTCAATGGCAACTAACAACAAAATAGTCTTTTCCTCATCAATGTGACTGTTCTTGTAGGGGATCTATATATCTGTCTCAGAGAGAATGACAATAGATAATATTTTTATTGTTGTTTTGCCAATCTGTGGAGTTAATATTTAGTTGCAAAGGTGTGTTTTGGAGTTGCCTCATGCTAAGGAAATCATCAACTGAGGAATGGTTTATTAGAAATGCAGGAAAATGGCACTATTGTGCTTGTTGGGTGCACTGTGCATTAGATCTACACAGCAGTGCTCAGGATTGTGTCCAGCATTGGGAGTGCTATTGTACTTTACAGCAAAAGATACAAGGAAATCAATGCAAAATAACCAAAGACATGCCACAACTAACCTGGCTTTGCATCAGTACCGTCACTTCAAATTAACTGTATTCTCAAAGGCATGGTAAATATTTACATAAATGGGAACTTTTAAAAAATCATAGTAAACTCCTCTTCAAATATTATCGTCTCTGGCTATTTAGAGCATGTAACTGCCACAACCCTTATAAAAGTGAATTGTAAAACTCATCTTGAAGAAACAAGCCCTCTAGAGAGCATAAGTTTACATTTCATTGCCACACACACAAAAAAAAGAAGTCAATGTCTGCAAACGACTGAAACTAAAATTATTGTTGAGGTGCTAAAGAATAGCAATGAAAGGTGCTGCATCATTCAAAGACATTTTTATTCTCTGCAATAAATAAGAGTAAAAACACAGCACTTAAATTTTGATATATCAAAGTGAAGGGATGCTAAATGCTTCCCATTTTAAGAATCTTTTGATACTGCATTCAAAAGCCAGGAAATTATGGAGCTGGAAGGGCTTTTGGAGACCTCTTAGCCCTTTGAATCTTTTTGAGATTCATGCAACATGACCTGGCAACCAGATGTAGAAATATTCAATTAACAAAGGGTGGCCTACCATCAGAATGGGCACAAATCTGTATTCGTGGCAAAAGAAGTGATCAGGAGTAAAGTGGTAAAGGTTTTGTAGGTTACTACTGAGGTAAGATGAAGGCTGGCTAAAAAAAAATGTGAATTATTGTCCCATTATTCATGGCTCTTGCTATGCTGCTATTTGGCATTACTAAGCAAATCTTCATTTCACTAAAAAGAAAGGATAATAAGCATAATTTCTGTAACTCATTTCTCACCACAGAGACTGCTTTGAAAATAGACTTCTTGCAGGAAAACAAATTCATGTGATCCTGAGATAGCAGTTTGAGAAATGAAGACAAGTACCCTCTCCTCTGACGGCCACTTCATGATACAGATTCACAGTGGAGCTGAAATGGCGATTTTCATGTCATATGGATCAGACTGAACAAGAAAAATTGGTATCTGCCAGCTGCTGATTCTCTGATGGAGCTGAAGTGTCAACTGCGTCTTGAATCTGCACGGCATGATTTTTAAGACACTAAGAATGTTCTTAAATGCTCTACCTAAAGCTTTCATTTTAAATTTATGTACGAGGCAAGAATATCTGCAAGAGGTAGGAAAGAACATATTTATTCTCTGGAGAGTAAGTCTGTGATTGACAGCAGAAATACAATTAAAACACAGAATATATTTAACTTTTTTTAAGGCTTCCTCTAAGAGACTCCCGGTGCTTGTATATCTCTGTATGACAAGAAGGAAGCATGGCTTTGCCTGCTTTGGTTTTTTTGCTTAAGAGAGAGGGAGAGAGATCAGTCAACTGTTGAAAAATCAGATACTGCTTCCTAAAGTAATAATTTACTTTCAATTTTTATTTCATATTTAAATGTCTTCATTTGGCAGCCCTGAGTAACATAACAGTCACTTAACATTAATTTGTGAAGCCCAAGGAAATAATACATTACTAGCAAAATTTTAATTCTAGAGATTATCTTCTCTCAATTCTACTATGGCACTCATATATGTCATGTTTTATTAAGAAATGGCTCAAAAATAACAACATTATATGCTTTTGAATCTTTGAGGGAGACGTAGAAATAAGAACCAAAATCCTCTTGAGACTCCCTCCTTTTAGTCTGATCATTTTTTAGAAGATTATAAGTATCAGAAGAAACCAGGACACTGAAATTTTTAAGCCTGTGAAGCCTACAGGTAATAGCCATCATGTAAAATATGGGGCAGTTCTACTCTGTCCTATAGGGTTGCTATAAGTCGGAATTGACTCAATGGCAACAGGTTTGGTTTGGTTTAATGGCATGACTGAAATAAAAATATATGCAAAAAATAAGTCAGGTATAATTTCACTACCTGCCATCTGTGTGCTTTTTGGATATTGGCAACTTGGGTGGAGATTACAGAAAATGAGGACTATCAGAGCAAGAAATGGTTGCAAATATGGGGCTGAGTCCCACCAGCTTTCAGATTAAGAAACGGATCTAGTATTAAAAATAAATCAATGGTACATTTGTCCAATAACTTAAACAGAAATGAACCACTACAGAAAAGACAAAGGATGAAGTGGTAACTGCTCTGGAAAGGATACTGATGAGACACAGACCCCTCCTCCTGGTCATACACCAGCTCACATGGAGAGTTTTCTTTGTTTTTTTATACACACGTGTGTGTCCCCTACATAAGGACAACTTGAAAGGCTAGAAATAGCTTGCTGAGCGAAGCGGTGAGATGGATTGCTCAGGAAAGACCTAAACACACTGAAGAACCAGGTGATAGGAAAGTTCCTTGGGACACTTCAATGTCACCAGGTAACCTTTCTGAGGAGCAGATGGAATTAACAGTCTGCAACTGTTTTCTATTGTCCTTAAGCTGCACAAACATGTGTGCCCCTTTCCTAGAAGATAAAATACATACAGGGAAGAGAAAATGAAACTCCTATAGAATCTCTTGCGTAGAGTCTTATTGTTGCTTTCTATGTTTTTATGAGATAATAAAAATAAACCTACTACTTATGCTCCAACTGAGGTAAGCAAGTAGAGATCTCACATCACATAAATCCAGACTCACTAAGTCTCATGATGTTGCCATAGCTCTACCAAGTCTTCCAGAGAGTCTAAAAAAATGGTCATAGCATAGCACCCAGTAAAGCAGTTGCCTCAAAGCTTGGCTGTCAACTAGGGCAGTCCCTCTCTCTCTACTCATGAGACCAGTTGAGTCAGGCAAGGATGTTCCAAGGAATTTCACCTTTGGCGAAGACTTGGAAGCAGAAGAGATAATATTTAAATGATGCCTAGCATTGTCTTGGTTTGGGAATGGATCAGAATGAGGCCTATCCTGGGAAGGAAAGCGAGTCCTTAATTTTGGAAGGTTAGGAGTCCCTGGATGGCACAACCGGTTAAGCACTTGATTACTAACAGAAAGACTGGTGGTTCAAACCACCCAGAGGTGCACTTGACTCTGCCCACATGGGGTCACCATGAGTTGGAATTGACTCAAAAGCAACTGGTTTGCTCTTTTTTGTTGTTGTTTCTTAGTCAGTAGTTTTCCAGAGTGGAAGTCACTGGGAAGGCTTTTCAAAGAGCACACGCAGACATTCCTCTCCCCTTGCTTGCCTTCCTCTCTGCACTCATTCTGAGAGCCACTATGCAAGGCCATTGTATTCAGAGAGAACATCCAGAAAACATGGAGTCATTTTTCAAAGTCCTGAGACAGTGAGACAAGCGGAGATTTACAACATGAACTTAACTTGTGAGGAATAAAACTCAGTACATATTCTTTGAGCAGGGATTCAAATTCCATTGTAACAGTTAAACACTTTCAGTTAGTGAGGGACGTTGGAATAGAGTCTGACAAGGTAATGATTACAAATAATGGATGCAGGCATGCATCCACGCCACAGCATCTCCTTCCTCCAGACCCACAGGGAGAGGAGTACCTCCCAAGCTCAAGACTGAATACTCCTCTGCCTGTCTACTGTCTACTTCATTCTTTTCCCTCTCCTAATCTTTTTAACATTGCTAGAGGCTTTCTCTACAGATTAAGACTATTTTTAAATCTCTTTCATCTCCCCCTCCAAAAAAAGCAAAAACAAACAACAACAACAAAAATACCTAGTTACATGTGTCCCCCTGTAGCTAACTAAAATTTGTCTCCTTTCCCTCACATCTTCCTGAAAGAAGTGTCTAACCTCCACCTCTTCTCCTCACTTCTTTTTTATTTGTCAGTCTATTGTAGTTAGGATTCCATCTGTGAAACCTTTCCCAAGAATGTCACCTTAGGCCGCCTTACTGCCAATACTAATGAACTCCTTCAGTCCCTTTCTTATTCAAACCCTATGCTGCCTGTAGCACTATTGCTCACTTACTTTCTCCTTAAATTCTTTCTCTAGTCTTCTGCTTTATAAAAATGGCTCCTATTGGTGGCTTCCTGCAGGTGGTTTATAAAATACACGTTATAAAGTATAAGAGTGAAGTTATAAAATACAGGTTTCATCTCAGCCTGCTCCTTAACATGTAGTGAACTACTAGGAATGGACAGATAAACCTGACGTGGCACCCAATGTGCTAAGCCATTTCTTACATCTTTACATAGTGCTCCCCTCTTCCTGAAATGCCCTTCCTCACTCATCAGCTTTTCGCATTTCAAAAAAGTAAATACACAACCTCTCTGTCTTCTCTGCCTGAATTGGGAAACCATTTGAGAGACAGATGCAATAGCCAGGCAGATGGACAAATATATTTATTCCTAATAATAACTCTGGACATATGGCTTAAGTCAACAGCAACAGCAGGTTTGAATTAATTATACCACTGGTACAGGGGAATACTAACCTCACTAAACCTCACACAGCCAAATGCAAGTGAAATGTATCCTTTGTCCAGGTAGGGGGATCCTAGAAGGAAGCGAGAAAGGCAACCCCCACAAGCTAAGATCCTTTTGTCAAACTAACTATATTAGTTTCCTCAGGCTGCCATAACAAAGGACCACAAACTGGGTGGCTTAGAAAAACAAAAATTTATTGTCTAACAGTTCTGGAGGAAACCCTGGTGGCATATTGGTTAAGTGCTACAGCTGCTAACCAAAGGGTCCGCAGTTCGAATCCGCCAGGCACTCCTTGGATACTCTATGGGGAGTTCTACTCTGCTCTATAGGGTCGCTATGAGTCAGAATCGACTTGACGGCACTGGGTTTAACAGTTCTGGGAGCAAGAAGTTTGAAATCAGGTGTCAGCAGGGCCATGAAGACTCTAGATCTTTCCTTGTCTCTTCTTCTGGTGGTTCCCGGCAATCCTTGCCATTCCTTGGCTTGTACATGCGTCACTCCAGTTTCTGCCTCCATCTTCACGTGGCTGCCTTTCCTCGTCTTTGTGTCTCTTCTTCTCTTTTTATAAAGACACCAGTTGTATTGGATTAGGACCCACCCTGCTCCAGTGTGACCTCACTTCAACTGATAGCATCTTCGAAGTCCCTATTTCCAAACAAGGTCCCATTCACAGGTAGGCGGGTTAGGGCTTTAATATGTCTTTTGGTGGAACTCGATTCAATCTATAATGCAGACCAATCAATTACGTATTTCTGCACACAGGAGTCTGAGTGAATAAGAATATGGAGAAAGGAGTGGGTATTAAAGTAGTCTTAACGTAGCACAGTGGTCAAAAGCATGGGCTCTAAAGCTTTATTGCCCGGATTTGAATCTCAGCTGTGTTAATAAGTGGTGCAATGGCTAGGCACTCAGCAGCTATCTGGAAGGTTGGTGGTTCAAACCTATCCAGCAGCTCTGTGGAAAAAGATCTGGTAATCTGCTTCCACAAAGATTACAACCAAGAAAACCCTATGGGGCATTTCTACTCTGTCACATGAAGTCTCTATTAGAATCAACTCAACAGCACCTAATAACAACAACATGTAAACTGGAACGAGTGCCTTAACTTCCCGGCACCTCAGTTTCCTCATATATAAAATGGGCTTTCTAAAAAAAAAAAAAATTTTTTTTTTTTTTTTATTAACAGGAGGATTAAATGAGGCAGTATTCGTAATTAGAATAGTACTTAGAATAGTGCCCAGTATATAGTACTAGGTGAAAATTTTAAATCTAGAAAACTTTCTATGATAGCTCCCTAAGATATATTATTTGTATTTCTATAATATTTTAAATATGTACCTAAAAGATAACACTTATTTTTGTGGAGTTTTTATTCATTTATATATCGGCCTCCCACATTAAATTACGAGAATTTCTTTTAATTTTATGTGCTAAGTTTGCTTCATCTTTGTATCCATAGTTCCTGGCACACCATAGGTATTCAGTTGCTTATTTAATTAATAAATACATTAATTTTAAATGCTAAATCATTCACCTGTGGGGTATACAAATTAAGGAGATAATTTTGTTCAAAAGATTGGTAAACTTGCTTGATGCTTATATAATACTTCAAGTACACCAAGTTTTATGTTGTGATTGCTTATGTTCTGCTAATTGAGCACTTAACTGAAGAATAAAATTTTTAAAACAGGATCACAGTAAGATGTATGTATCAGTCATGGTGGTAATGAGAACCACGTGGCACAGTCAACTCAGTACAACTCAAGGAAGGTTTATTTACATACAGAACTATTCACTAAGGGGATAGAGAAGGAACCCAGGGCTTCCAGCAGCCAGGTTTTTACTAATTCAAAGCCCATAGGGATGACCAGAGGAGGGAGAGGTTACCAAGACCAGGTAGGAGAGAGTCTATGGAACAGTATGTTGGAAAGGAGCAGCGACTTCCAGGTGCACAACACAGGAAGCAATAAGTACCTTTCAGAGAGAAGCCAGGGGAATAAATACCTCAATCCCACCTTCCTCCTTCCCTCTGATCTCCTGCCCATGGGCCCAACCCAGCCAGAAGGCAGAGGGTTGAGAGCCTTACTGATGTGTCCATTCAGTTCAACATTCCAGGGCAGAGAGTAAGGTGGAGAAAGGTGGAGAGTGAATTTGGTGGGTCAAGAAAAGATGCCCAGCATAGCACAATGTACAAAGTTTCCAAGACGAATTAGAAAAGCAACATGTTTACATTATTCATCCATATGAATACACTGCCACAAAAAAGTAATTCATAATTCACTCATACTTATGTCTTACTCATTCGTCAAATATTTCTTGAATACATTAAGTTCAGTGACACAAAAGGAATAAGATGGGGTCTCTGCTTCCCAGCAGCTTACTAAGGGAAGGCCAACATGGTACCATGCAATAAATATAATATTGTAATACATAAAGCAGTCCATGTTAAATTTTATTTTGTTTAATCTTTTGAATTTCTTTTGATATCTGCCTAATCTAGCTAGAATACTTCCAGTTTATAGCACTTGTCTCTGTATAACCAAAGTAATAACACTTTGGCTCACTTATGAAATTTTTTGGTCATATTTAAACAATATATAGCATTCCAGAATTAATAAAACTAATTACCAATCAGTAATTGGCAAAAGCTGGAGGAAAAAAGGCCAGAAAAATCACAAATCTAACTTGAAAGACACAGGAAATATTAACGTTGATTTTATATTTCCATAATCATCATTGATATACAAAATAAAATAAAAAAGGGTAAATTTACACAAACATTTTAATGATGTTTGTTAAGTTTATAAATATAAAACAGCCACAAAACCAGAACTTAATCATTAAAAAAATGTTTAATCTATTGTACTCATATGAATATTAATGTTTCATCTATTGTACTCATATGTATATTTGTATATATTCAGTAATAAATACTTGGAAAAAAACAATATTTTCGGTGCAAATAATACAAGATGTTAAGCAAAACCCTGTATAAAGACATAAAACATATTCTGTGAGTAGTTTATATGTTAAATCAATATAATCAATAATCTGTTCCATTTTCCAAAAGTGCAATTAATATAAAAGGAAACACTAGTTGGTTCTCAGAAATAGCCTTTACATTACATCCAGTCCTGCTAACATCAAGGAGAATGCCTTATGGCAGTATTTCAGTTTCAACTTTGCTTTCAGGAAGAGGTAGAAGAAAAAACAAAATAGAATTCTGGTGACTAAAATGAGGTGTAACAGAAAGTTTATACTACAGAGGATCAAGAAAATGAATAGCAAATTCTCCTCAGAAAACCATGTGTCTCTGTCTTGCCTTTGTTAATCCCTCTGCACATCTGGGCAGCATACAGGAATGTAAGCAATAAGACTCAGTGTTTCCCAGACAGTTCTTTTCGTCTTTGATATCCAAAGCTATCTGAACAAAGAAACATGAGCAAAATTCTAAATAGTACTATTGATCTATTGTCTTTCAAAGGCATTAGGTTAAGTGCTTTCAAGATTCCAAACTCAGAATTGCTGGGGGACCAACATTCATAGGACTTTGAGTTTTACATTAATTTCCCAAGTTGTTAATTCATAGTGTGCCCCTTGGAGGGATGGGGAGTATCATGGTAGTATTTTAGTACTGTGGTGCTTGACCATTTCTAGAAACAACAACTTTTACAGAAATCTACCTCAAGTTCTGGCTGTTCTGAAGGATGAAAATAAACCTGAGGATTAAATGCATTTGAGAGGAAATATGGGGTGAAAATACCATTTTCAGAATAACTTACATATTGGTCCTGCCAATATTTGAATCCCCTTCAGTGTTTGAACACTAAAATCCTTACAACGAAATATTTAACATAATGATAATAATCCAATTACTGATTTTTCAAACAATAATATTTATTGAGAAAACAGGATGGTGAAGTATAGAGGGGCCCATTAGCATAGGACCTTGGAAGATAGAAAAATAAAGATAATCTTGTCTTTAACACAGAATGAAAGATAACAGGTATAAGGGAGTCAATTTGTGGAAAATACTTAGCTGTGTGTGTGTATGCATATACATACAGGTATAAGGTAATAACGACATGAAAAAGAATTCAATTATTCATTTAATAATTACCGGTGCCTCCTCCTCATGCTATATACTATACTAGGTAGACACAGGCACTTAAGGAAACAGACACGGTTCCTATCTTCTCGGAACATTCAGTGTAGTGGTGGATACTGGCAAATAAAAAGTCATTGCAATATCACATAATAGGTGCTACGATGTGAGATATTTGGGTGCTATGGATGCAATCGGGAGAGGCACCCAAACTGGGCTTGGCATTTTCAAGTAAACTTCCCGGGGAAAGCGCGGCCAAGCTGATGATTAACGTTTACACTGGAATCAGGTAAAAAGTGATGGGGGGAAGGTTTTTGAGGCTGAGGAAACAGCACGCCAAGGTTCTGAGACAAGAGAACGTACCATTTTCTCAGATTTGAAAGTAGTTTAGCCTGAATAGAACCTACATTTGGAAGAGCCAGTAGTGGTGAAAAACGAAACTGAAAGAATATGCAGGTAAGCAGGGGACAGGCCACTGAGGACCTTGAGTGAGTACACACGTAAAAAGGAGCCCCGGTGGTGCCGCGGTTAAGCGTTGGGCTGCTAACCAGAAGGCTGGCAGTTGGAACCCACCAGCCGCTCCAAGGAAGGAGGACGTGGCAGTTTGCTTCAGTCCACATTTACAGCCTTGGAAACCCTACAGAGCAATTTTACCCTGTCCTATATAGGGTCACTATGAGTCGGTATCGACTCGACGGCACTGGGTTATAGAGTTACTGTGAGTCAGAATCGAGTCCACGGCAACGGATTGGATTTGGTTTTATATATGAATACGGAAAGAAGAGTGAAGAAAGCCTGTTGCAGAGAGAATGGTGAGGTGTTGTGAGAAAATCATTTCCCCAGGTAGGTAGAGGGCAGGCAAGGGGAGTATCACTCAGTGATCTCCAGGGCCAGCTCTAACATGCTGTTGATCACTGGACTAGGAGGACCCAGCAGTAAAACCAACCTGTGAAGCAAAGGAATATCCTGATATGGGCAGGATCTTAGTAACTGAATGATCTCTTTGTCATGAATTTGCAGTCACATCAAGTAATGTGACTGTTTTCAAGCATAGCAAGCAACATCCTTTACCCAGGTGAGCACCTCCTCTTAACTACACCAAGAACAGAAAATCAAAGGAGTTTTAGTCTTTTAGCCCTGTGTAAATTAAAGTACACTTGAACAAACACAGTTCAGTGCAAGTACTTCTGCCTTGACCATTGAAGTAAGGAAATAAATGTTTGCATGATTGAATTTTTGTGTTCTTTTCAGAGTTGTCGTTGTGTGACCTTAAGTTCATTCCAACTCATAGCAATCCTAGAAGACAGAGTAGAACTACCCCACAGGGTTTCCTAGGCTATAATCTTTCCGGGAGCAGAATGCCAGGTCTTTTCTCCCTCAAAGCCACTGGCGGGTTCAGAATCACTGACTGCTCAGTGAGCAGCCAAGTGCTTAGCATTGAGCCACCAAGGCTCCTAGCTTTCAGTGTACTGTGCTATAAATTACTTTCCAAAGTTAAGCTGAATACTAAGAGTTTTAAAAAATGGCTTAAAGAATGATTTTTTTAAGTGGAAAGAAAAAATCAGGTAATGAGATGTGAAATTATATTTACAAATTGCTGAGCATATTAAGTTCTTGGAAATGGCTTTTATGACAAATCCGTTCAGATGCCATGTTGCAAACATGTTTCTTTTATAATAGAAGAGGCCCCAAAACTCCACGTGAATAAACCTCTGGTTTGAGAGTCAGGAAACCCTAGTTCTAACTGTATTTATGCTCCTTGCCAGATGTATGACATTGGACAAGTCACTGGGTCTCCTGAAAGTTAATTTCTTCAGTAGTAAAAGAATGGAAATCAAACAGCACCAGCCTCAACTTCACAGCTAGCTTTTGAGATTCCTCTTGGAACATAGAAGTAAAAGCATTTTACAAACATATTCAAGAGAAACAAAGAAAGAAAATACACGTCAAGGCTTTTATACCCAGAAAAGTGGACTTTCAATTATTTTTAAAAAATTAAAAAAAAAAACATTGCCATCAAGTCGATTCCAACTTATAGGGACCCTATATGACAGAGTAGAACTGCTCCATAGGGTTTCCAAGGAGCGGCTGATGGATTCGAACTGCCGACCTTTTGGAAAAGGCACACACAAAATGCTATCAACATGCAAAGACTCAAAGAATACTGCCCTCATGAACATTTCCTGAGGAATCTATTACAGAATAAAATTCAATCAACCAAAATGACTAGAAACCCTTCAACACAAGCTTTCATGGTTACCTGTAGAACTAACACTAAATAGAAAGAATACTTTATTATGAAAGTATTAGACAATAAAGTATGGCTATATTCTCTGGTAAGTAGATATAGAACTATTTTTAAAAGTGTGGATAACCCAAAAAAACAAACCCATTGCCATCGAGTCAACTCGAACTCATAGTGACTCTATAAGACAGAGTAGAACTGCCCCATAGAGTTTCCAGGGAGCACCTGGTGGATTCAAACTTCTGAGTTTTTGGTTAGCAGCCATAGCACTTAACCACTATGCCACAAGGGTTTCCATAAAAGGGGGAAGGGAGGGATAAGGAGAACAAATTAAAAGATGATATTGACAATAGTTACATTGGTATTATTATTCTGAGGCTGTTTTTCGTATAACGTGGAATAAAGCAAATGTGTAATTTAGAGATATTCTAGTTCTATCTTCCCTTGTGTCTTCAAGAACCAGAATTTTCAATGTGTAATAAAAAGAATAGAGATGCAATGTAGAAGAGTTTAAGTAGATACCCTATAGTTCTATACCGGAATTTAAAGTATTGATATAAATCTTCTAAATTATTTTATCTTTAGATAGAAAGATAGATTGAGATATGTCCACTGAAAAGATCTAGAAACAACGAAGGAACCAGTAGTAATAAGCATTTCTGGTCCCCAGAATATGGCCTTGAACTACAGTTTTTCCAGGCTGGGGCAGGAAATGTGCAAGATGAGCCTGGAACATCTTGTCACACCTAGTGGTAAGAAAATTATCAAAGTCAATGGATTATGTTTGAAGAACTCAAGAGCCAACTTGAAAAGGCCTCATTTTACAACTTTTGAGCTTCATTAAGAGTAATAATTACAATGGATTAAAACCCAAGAAATACATTTAAATTCATAATGACATTTTTAAAAAGAATTGGTAAGTTTCAAAGGATGATGGAGAACTAATTCACCATCTCATAAGTCACTATCTTAAAAACTGGTAAACAAAGAGAAAGAATCAAGTACCATATTTTTATGATGGTATTACATTTGTTTGCCAACCACGCCCTACCCCCCCTCCACCTGCGAGGTGTTTTCATAAGCACCACTATGCCAATTTTTTTTTACATGTTGCTGTAAAAAAATTAGCATGGTATGCTTATGAAAATACCTCAAAGGGGAAAGGAGCAGTTGGCAAACAAACATAGTAGGAGTGAATTATTTCCATTAAAATACACTATTTATCCTGTCTTTCCTTTATGAACTGTACCACTGGGTAATCACCAAGAAGATGAAAAGAATCATTTTTTTTATTAAGGCATTCCATATATTAAATCCAAAAGAAATGATAAAACTGGACTATCGTCAATTTGCAACCACAATAAATTACTAGATCCAGGTATTGAGACCGCTGAATATTACAAAGAGATGGACAACAAAACATCATGTGCCTCCTGATAAAGGAACACATCACCAACTATAATCCTGCAAAATGAATCCAACCTGAATCTGATCAAACCTGAGGATCCAGCTACCTTTTAGAAATATAAAGGACAGAGAAATAAGTTGAACTGTATTATGAATAATCAGAAAAATACAGGCCGTATGAAACTCTACAGGTCAAATAGCCTGAGATCTTCAAAGATAAATTGAAAAGAAAAGAAAGTGATGAAAGGAGAACGTTCTGATTACAAGAGACTTAAAAGGCACATCAGGTTTAAATAAATGAATGAACAGGACTAAAGCGGAGTGTCTCTGGATTCACCTGTGGTAATAAAACTATAAATGCAAAGTAGTGATTACTATTAAAGTCAGGATAATGGTTAATTATGGGAGATGGAGCACATGGAGGGCTTCTGGGTTTCTGACAAGAATTCTTTTTTTTTTTAACCTGGGTGGTGGCTATTGGGGTGTTCATTTTTTTGTAATTCATTAAGCTATACATTAATTTTATATGGTTTTCTGTATCTGTTTTTTATTTTATAATTTTAAAATATTTTTAAAGTCAAATCAATTATAACTTTGTGATTAATTATACACGGATTAGTTTATTATGGAGAAAAAAATATTTTAAGGTATTTTAGCCAATCAATAAAGAAGATAACTAGCCATTCGATAAAAATATGAACACAGTAGTGTATAAAGAAAATTTTTAATAGAGACTTGCTTTTATTAAAAACAGTCTATACTTCTATTTACCCTCAGAGAGTGGATCCTTTGGCAAACACGAAAAGAAAATGGTGTGATTCAGTGAAGTTTAAAAGGCAACTAAAGCAAAACTGTACTTACTCCATTCTTTCTGGGTTTCAAACTTCCAGCCCAGTCCTTGAAAAAACCCTGCAACAAACCACCCTACTTTTCCACAACTAAATAATACGCGCCTTGTTTTTTTCTGTTTGTTTGTTGACAGCGCCCTCCCCAGTGAGGTATTTTTGTAAGTGCTCTACGTTAATTTTTTTACAGCAACTTGTAAAAAAAAAAAATGGCATAGCGGCACTTACAAAAATATCTCTTGGGGGAGGGCATGATTGGCAAAAAACATAGAAGGTGTGTGTCATTTGCAGAAAAATATGGTACTTGATTTCTTTATGCAGCTTCCTTGTCCTGCAGTCAGTAAATTCAGGAAGTGATACAGTTCAGGATCCACTAACTCAATTTTTGAGAATTACTGAGAAACACTACTGATATTTTATACTTAAGCCATGTTTTGATTCAAAATCACCATAATAATATACCATCACAAACACTTTTCATCAGAATTTAAAAAAAAAAAAAACTATTTTCAACATGTAATAAAGGTTATAATCTTATTTTCATTTCTTAAAAAGCTTTCAGGAAACATAGATATATAGATATATCTATATGGCCTGAATTGTCTATAGCATCAATCATTTTTTGTGTGTAGTATACCAAAATCCAATATTGTGGCCCACTGTTAAGAGGACAAGATTTGAGCCAACAGTATGCCTTCTGAATACTGATTCTTCACTTTCCCTCTGTATTATCTGAACCCATTTCCTAATATGTAAAATAGGGATGATTTAGTTTATTTTACCCAACTAGGCCAGCTGAGTGGTACAAATGGTGAAGCAGTTAACAGAGGCAGGCATTATATTTTATTGGTAGAAGTGAGTTGCAATCGAAAACTGGAAGACATGTAAGCCTGCATCCTTTTTCAGTGTGAAGACCAAGAAAGTAGAGTTAGGAATTCACAATTTTAGTCATATAATTAACTTTAATAAAATAAAAATACTCAAAATTTTTATATTAATAAATTATTGGTTTTTTTGCATTTTATTACTTTTATCATAAATCTTTAAAAATAATAATCTTCATAAGGATTAAAAATCTCAGTAAATCTCACCTTGTTTGTGTTGACAGAAAAGTCATGTAAGTTTTGACATTTCAAAACTGCAGAGATATTAAACATTAACTGTACAGTAATGAAATTCTGTAGATGTTTCCAAAGTATTCTATGATAAGTATATTTAACTTTAGTGATATTGCAGAAGATTAAGAAACTGGGAAAAGAACTGAGCTCTGGATACAGTGGAAATAAAACATCCTAGGAGAGTCTGAATCAGCATATGAGACAAGAGCTATAAAAAGAATTTTAATTTTAAAAAAAAGACCAACAGATCAATAAATAGTATAGTTATGTAACCATCCAGATAACTGTATGGAAAGTGTCCAGGTTTTGGGGACAGATCACCCCTGATTTTCAATCCTGGTTCTACTGCTTACTAACCGTGTAACATTAGCAAATTATTTAAGCCCTTCAAAACTTGGCTTCCTTGTGTGTAAAATGGAGACGATACATATTTTACACTGTCGCTATGAGAATAAATGAGTTGTGATATATCTGCACATTACAGGGACTCAATACACTATAACCAAAATTATTATTTAATATGACGTTGTCTTTTAAAGGTAGCATGAACCATTCTAAATGGACTTTGTTAATTTTCTCTTATTTGCTTTCGATTTATTTCTGCTGTTACCTAATTCTTTTCCTTATTTTGGGTTTAATTTGTTCTTCTTTTTCTAGTTTCTTAATATAGAAATTTAAACCCTTACTTTTAAACTTTTTTATTTGAGTATAAGCTCTTAAAGCTGTTAATTTCCCTCTAAACACTGGTTTAGCTTCATTCCACAAATTTTGATATGTTGTCTTTTCATTATCTTTTAGTTTGACATACTCTAAATTTTCACCAAGAATTTTTTCTTTGGCCTTGTAGTAACTGAGAAATGCTAGTGGCATAGTAACTAAGAGCTATGTCTGCTAACCAAAACGTCAGCACTTGGAATTCACCAAGTGCTTCCTGGAAACTCTATGGGGCAGTTCTACTCTGTGCTATAGGGTCACTATGAGCCGGAATCGACTCCACAGCAATGGGTTTGTAGTAATTAGAAAGGTTTTGTTTAATTGGACAAATATTTAAGACTTTTATAAATATTTTATTATTTTTATTTACAGATTAATACTGTTATAGTCAGACATCATATTCCACATGATTTCAGTTTTTTGAATGTACTAATACTTATTTTATGGCCCCACATATGGCCTATCTTCTTGAATTCTCCATGAGTCTGTAAAAAGACTTTCTACTCTGTAGTAGTTAAGTGCTGTGTTCCATAAATGACAATTGTGTTACGACAGTTGATAGTACTAAGGCAGAAAATGCATTTGACAAAGTTTAACACCCACTCAAGATAAAAACTCTCAGCAAAATAGAAATACAAGGGAAATTCCTCAACATAATAAAGGGCAATTATACAAAGCCAATAGCCAACATCATCCTAAATGGAGAGAGTCTGAGAGCATTCCCTTTGAGATCGGGAACCAGAAAATGATGCCCTTTATCACCACTCTTATTCAACATTGTAGTGGAGGTCCTAGCCAGAGCAATTAGGCTAGATAAAGAAATAAACGGCATCCAGATTGGTAAGGAAGAAGTCAAAATATCTCTATTTGCAGATGACATGATCTTATATACAGAAAACCCTAAAGAATCCTCAAGAAAACTACTGAAACTTCAGCAGAGTTCAGCAGAAGAGTTCAGCAGAGCATCAGGATGCAAGATTAACATACAAAAACCAGTTGGATTCCTCTACAGCAACAAGAAGAGTGTCAAAGATGAAATCACCAAATCAATACCATTTACAGTAGTCCCCAAGAAGATAAAATACTTAGGAATAAATCTTACCAGAGACATAAAAGACCTGTACAAAGAAAACTACAAGACGCTACTGCAAGAAACCAAAAGAGACCTACATAAATGGAAAAACATACTTTGCTCAAGGATAGGAAGACTTAACATTGTGAAAATGTCTATTCTACCAAAAGCCATCTACAAACACAATGCAATTCCAATCCAAATTCCAACGACATTTTTTAATGAGATGGAGAAACAAATCACCAACTTCATATGGAAGGGAAAGAGTCCCCGGATAAGGGAAGCATTACTGAAGAGGATGAACAAAGTGGGAGGCCTCACTCTACCTGATTTTAGAACCTATTATACCGCCACAGTAGTCAAAACAGCCTGGTACTAGTACAACAGATACATAGACCAATGGAACAGAATTGAGAATCCTGACATAAATCCATCCACATATGAGCAGCTGATATTTCCCAAAGACCCAAAGTCAGTTAAATGGGGAAAAGACAGTCTGTTTAACAAATGCTGCTGGCATAACTGGATATCCATCTGTGAAAAAAATGAAACAGGACTCATACCTCACACCATGCACAAAAACTAACTCAAAATAGATCAAAGACATAAATATAAAATCTAAAATGATAAAGATCATGGAAGAAAAAATAGGGACAATGTTAGGAGCCCTAATACATGGCATAAGCAGTATACAAAATAGAAGAATTGTATGCAGCAGAAGAGAAACTAGATAACTGGGAGCTCTTAAAAATCAAACACCTATGCTTATTCAAAGACTTCACCAAAAGAGTAAAAAGATTACCTACAAATCAGGAGAAAGTTTTTAGCTATGACATTTCCAATCAGCATCTGATATCTAAAACATGATACTGCAAAAACTCAACTACAAAAAGACAAATAACCCAATTAAAAAATGGGCCAAGGATATGAACAGGCACTTCACCAAAGAAGGCATTCAGATAGCTAACAGATACATGAGGAAATGCTCATGGTCATTAGCCATTAGAGAAATACAAAATCAGAACTACAATGAGACTCCATCTCACTTCAACAAGGCTGGCATTAATCCAAAAAACACAAAATAATAAATGTTGGAAAGGTTGTGGAGAGACTGAAACACTCATACACTGCTGGTGGAAATGTAAATGGTACAACCACTTTGGAAATCAAGTTGATGCTTCCTTAAAAAGCAAGAAATAGAACTACCATACGATCCAGCAATCCCACTCCTCGGAATATATCCTCGAGAAATAAGAGCCTTTACACAAACAGATATACACATACCCATGTTCATCGCAGCACTGTTTACGATAGCAAAAAGATGGAAGCAACCAAGGTGCCCATCAATGAATGAATGGATAAATAAATTATGGTAAATTCACACAATGGAATACTACACATTGATGAAGAACAATGATGAATCTGTGAAACATTTCATAACATGGAGGAATCTGGAAGGCATTATGCTGAGTGAAATTAGTCAGTTGCAAAAGGACAAATATTGTATGAGACCACAATTATAAGAACCCAAGAAATAGTTTAAACAGAGAAAATATTCTTTGATGGTTATGAGAGTGGGGAGGGAGGGAGGGAGAGGGGTTTTCATTAATTAGATAGTAGATAAGAACTATTTTAGGTGAAGGGAAAGACAACACACAATACAGGAGAGGTCATCACAACTGGACTAAACCAAAAGAAGTTTCCTGAATAAACTGAATGCATCAAATGCCAGTGTAGCAGGGGCAAGGGTTTGGGGACCATGGTTTCAGGGGACATCTAAGTCAATTGGCATAATAAAATCTATTAAGAAAACATTCAGCATCCCACTTTGGAGAGTAGTGTCTGGGATCTTAAACGCTAGCAAACGGCCATCTAAGATGCATCAATTGGTCTCAACCCACCTGGAGCAAAGGAGAATGAAGAACGCCAAAGACTCAAGGTAAGTATGACCCCAAGAGACAGAAAGGGACACATAAAAAAGAGACTACCTTAGCCTGAGACTAGAAGAACTAGATGGTGCGCAGCTACAACCAATGACTGCCATGACAGGGAACACAACAGAGAACCCCTGAGGGAGCAGGAGAGCAGTGGGATGCAGACCTCAATTTCTCATAAAAAGACCAGACTTGATGGTCTCACTGAGACTAGAAGGACCCCAGAGGTCATGGTCCCTAGGCTTTCTGTTAGCCCAAGACAGGAACCATTCCCAAAGCCAACTCTTCAGACAGGGATTGGACTGGACTATTATGGGATAGAAAATGATACTGGTGAAGAGTGAGCTTCTTGGATCAAGTAGACACATGAGACTATATGGGCAGCTCCTGTCTGGAGAGGAGATGAGAGGGCAGAGAGGGTCAGAACCTGGCCAAATGGACGTGAAAATAGGGAGTGGAGGGAAGGAGTGTGCTGTCTCAATAGAGGGAGAGCAACTAGGAGTATATAGCAAGGTGTATATAAGTTTTTGTATGAGAGACTGACTTGGTCTGTGAACTTGCACTTAAAGCACAATAAAAATTAAAAGAAAAAAAAGATAGTTGATAGTGTTATTCAAATATTCTATATCTTAACTGATTTTATGTACCTATTTGTTCAATTAATTACTGACAGGATATTAAAAATCTCCAACTATTTTTTCTGTTTCTCCTGTTTATTTATTTTTTCTCTTCATTACTATTGAAATTCTGTTATTAGGTACACACAAGCTTAGAGTTGTTATGTCTTCATGATAATTTGATTATTTTATTATTATATGTCCTTGTTTATCTATCTCTGCCTTACATTATTTCATGTATTTAGAAGCAAATGTATTATCATGTACCTCCCTTTGTCTCCTGGATGGAGTTTACTTTGCATTATCTAATAGAATCACACTAGCCTGCTCTTGCTTACCGTCAGCATGCTGTATTTTTTTCCCATTTTTGTGCTTTCAGCCTGTCTGTATTTTTGTGTTAAAAGTGCATCACTTGTAAACAGCACAAAATTTCTTTTATATCTAGTCTTAAATCTCTGACTTTTCATTAGAGCATTTAGTCCATTTACATTAATGTAATTATTCTATGCACCTTCCTATTCGTTATTCTATTTGTCACCTCTTTTCTTTGTTCCCTTGTTTCTCCTTTACTACCTTTTTTATCGGAGGTAGGAGTTGATCAAAAAATCTTTTTTATTTTCTGTTTTATTTTTTCAATTGGTTTTTTAGCTATATTTCTTCATAACATTTACTAGAGATTGCTTTTGAGATTATAATATGTATCCCTAACTTAACAGTTTACTTAGAATTAAGAATATTTTATTACTTCATATAAAATGTAAGACCCTTGAAATAGAAAATTATACTTAATCTCCTTCATTTGTGCTTTTGTTATATGTTATAAATCCCATAATGCCATATTATTTATGTTTTTAAAAAACTCATCTTTTTAAGAAATTAAGAGAAAAATATATTTTATATTTATCCATATAGTTATCATTTCTGGTTTCTTCATTTTTTTTCTCTATATTCAAGTTTCTATCTAGTATCATTTCCCTTCTTCCTGAAAATTATTGTTTAACATTTCTTTTATTGTAAGTCTGCTGGTGATGAATTCTCTCAACTTTCATTTACCTGAAATTCTTTTATTCTACCATCATCTTCAGAAGATATTTTCTCTAGATACAGAATTCTAGGGTGACTGTTTTGTTTTTTATTTCAACACTTTAAAAATGATATTACATATCTTCTGGCCTCCATTGTTCTTGATGCAAAATCGGCTGTCAGTCTTTTTATTTGTAGTCCTATATATACAGTTGATCCTCATTATTCACAAATTCCATACTTGCAAATTTACCTACTTTCTAGAATTTATTTGTAACCCTAAAATCAATACTAGCAGCACTATTACTTTCATTCACAGACATGTGCATGCCCAGAGTGGCATAAAATTTGAGACTCCTGATATGCTTGTTCCCACTGAATTCAAACAAGGTTGGCTTGGTATTCACTAATTGCTCGTGGTGACTTTATAGGACATAATGACCGCACATAATAAGAACTGGATGTAATTAATACGCCTTTTCCTCTGTGTACTTTTAAGATTTTCTCTTTACATTTAGTTTTCACAGTTTGTTATGATGCATCTAAGCATGGTTTTGCTTGTAGTCCTGCTTACCTAGTTTCCAGAACTATGGATTCTTTCTCTGTCAACGATGTATAGAACCAATACTCTAGGTTTTCTTCAGAGAGTATAATCTCTAGCCAGATTTTAGCCAGCTATTTAGGGTAACCAAAATTCTGTATGAGACAAATGATACATAATTGCACTATAGCTAAGACCTCACAAAAAGCCCATTGTTGTCTAGTCGATTACGACTCATAGTGACCCTATAGGACAGAGTCACCTGCCCCATAGGGTTTCCAAGGAGCATCTGGAGGATTCGAACTGCCACCCTTTTGGTTAGCAGCCATAGCTCTAACCCTACCAGGGCTCCAAGTCCTGAATTCATTGCATATCATCCATATACTCTCAGATTTAAGCAAAGATTGCTAGGTAAAATAGCCATTTGATATAAATAAGCTATATAATTTTACTTTTGAATTTTGAACCCTTCCATGCTTCAGTGGAAAAATATTCTAGACAGAAATTTCTTTTAGAATTTAGTGCCAGAAAAGAGCTTTGTCTCCCTTGGACAATTGTTTTAACGTCCCACCTTCTGATATAGCAGTCCTAAAGTTAACACTTACAGCTAGCCCATGTGTATTATCCTTCCTGCTTTGGTAACATTTTTTTTTTTCTTTTAATAGTACTTTAGATAAAGGTTTACAAAACAAACTAGCTTCTCATTAAACAGTTAGTAGACATATTGTTTTATGACATTGGTTAACAAGCCCGCAACATGTCAATACTCTCCCTTTTCAACCCTGGGTTCCCTATTACCAGTGTTCCTATCTCCTCCTGCCTTCTAGATCTTGTCCCTGGGCTGGTACATGCCTTTAGTCTTGTTTTGTTTTGTTTTATGGGCCTGTCTAATCTTTAGCTGAAGGATGAGCCTCAGGAGTGACCTCATTATTGAGCTACAAGGGTGTCTGGGGGCCATACTCTTGGGATTTCTCCAGTGTCTGTCAGGCCAGTAAGTCTGGTCTCTTTTTGTGGTTTAGAATTTTGTTCTACATTTTTCTCTAGCTCTGTCCAGGACCCTCTATTGTGATGCCTATCAGAGCAGTGAGTGGTGGTAGCGGGTACCATCTAGTTGTACTGGAATCAGTCCGGTGGAGGCTGTGGTAGTTGTAGTCCATTAGTCCTTTGGACTAACTTCCCCTCAAAGTGGTATCCAAGTATTTTGTCTTCAGTTTCACCTATCCTGTCTTCCATTGTTTCAAACTTGCTCCTCAGACCTTCTATGACACTGTGTATTTCTGAAATCTTGTTGTTTATCTTTAGGATTTCCAATTGTTTTTATATGATTTCTAGTTGTGAGTTTATTTTGACATTTTTTTCTGTATTATTTTCCTGAGTTCTTTCATTGTTTTGTCTGCCTTTTTCATGATTTTTTCTGCCTGTTACATGAATTTATGTATTTTTTCCTCATTTTTGTCTGCTTTTTGCTTTAATTCTTGGATAGCTCTGTATATTAGAGATCTGATTCCCTATCAGGTAGTTCCACGGTCTTTTCTTGTACTGGGAAGTCATATGATGTTTTATTTTTGGGTGCCTATTGAAACCATCCTGTCATTTTTTTTTTTTTATGTTTTGATATTGTCTGCTGTCTTTGGGACATTCAGTCATTATTTTCTTCCTTTATTGATGGTAGATTTGTTTGTTTCATCCTGCTTTTTTGTTTTATTTGGTTATGTCTGAGCAGGCAGGCCGTGCATTCTTTGTTGCTTGCTTGTCTGTGGGCACGATACTTCTCACTACCTTATCCAACGAGCAGGGCCAATTGCTCAGCTTTGGTCCAGCAGAGCAGATTCAGCTGAAGGGGAGGGGTTGGGATGGGTCGTTTGCGGTATATACTGGGGCTGGAAGGGCGGAGCCAGGGGTCAGTGCAGGGCAGGTTCCGGTAGGCTGTGCCTGTGATGTTCAGGGGTGCACTGTTCAGCGCATGGTGCAGATAGGAGGGAGGAGTGAGGTTGTGATGCGTGCAGCTAAGTGGGTATGGAAAAGAAGAGAAAGCAGAGAAAGAAACAGGAGTCCTCCCAAAAAAAAAGTGCTGAGGGGGCCTGCTGTTAGGGTGAAGAGACAAGGAACTGAGAAATGAAGAAAAACAAAAAGGAAAAAGATAAAATAAATAAATAAAAGAAATGTCCCCAGGCATCCCACTGGCAACCAGGGAAGTGGTTCCCAGGACTCGGGGCACAGCCCATCTAGAAGGGGCAGAGGTGGCACACAGCACCAGGTATTCAGGAGACAGGAAAGGAAGGAAACTAGAGAGAGATGAGAAACTGACAAATGAAGAAAAACAAAAAAGAAAAAGAACGAAATGTCCCCAGGGATCACACTGGCGTGGCGGCACAGCCCGGGGAAGTGGCTCCAAAGCCTCACGGTACAGCCCATCTAGGAGGGGTGGAGACGGCACAAAGAGCCAGGTATTCAGGAGACAAGAAAAGAAGGTAAGTAGAGAGAGACGAGAAATGAGAAATGAACAAAAACAAAAAGAAAATAAACGAACAAAAAAATGTCTCCAGGGATCCCACCAGTGCAGCAGCATGGACCAGGGAAGCCATTCCCCAGCCAAGCAGCACTTCACAGCCTGTCAAGAAGAAGCAGAGATGGCACAAGAAGCCAGATGTTCAACAGAAAGGAAGGGGAGGAAATGAGAGAGGGGGCAGAAACCAAAAGAAGCTGAAAAAAGCAACACCAGCAACAAAGAAATGGGACTGAAGGAGCTGGCCAATGTGGGTGGGGCAAATCCAAGCAGTACAGAGCTAGCACTCCCAGGCTGAGCAACCAAGGCCTACTGGAAGCAGCAATGTCCAAGCAGTGGGAAGAAAGCTGAGGGGATAGGAAAGTGTGTATCACTGGATACCAAGTGCTTTTGTCTCCTTCTGGGAACTCCATGAAGTTGCTTTCTTGAACTCCCTGTCTGCCAATCTCCAATAGGACTCCGAGAAGGAAAATCCATGCTGCATTAGCTCATAGGGGACCTCGCTCTGTATCTCTCCTCACTGTCTATTCTCTGTCAGTTTCTTATTCCATTCATGCTTGGTTGAGTCCCATGTCGCTACATTCAAAACTTAGGGTACCAGGATTGACCTTTTTCTCTGTTATACTTAGTTTTTCGGGCCTTTGCTGTGGAGGATGGCGTGGTGCTTCTGTCTATAGGACCATGTTGGCTCCAACCCTTGTTTTTATTTTTTAAAAGCGTAAGTGCTATGTTTTTGTTAAATCCTTTTTTTTTTTCCTAGACAGAAAACCACACACACACACACACGACAAAAAGAATAAAGCACAAAAATAAAAAAAAGAAAGACAAGTTTCATAAAACAGTATCTAATAGCAATCAATATGGAGTACTTTTAGGACAGTGGGACTCAACCAAGAGTAATTTGGCAATGTCTGAATATATTTTTCTTCATCAAAATTAGGGGATGCTACTGGAGATTATGCCTGTAATTAAAATATTCAATGTCTACAGGTGCTACTGCTCCTGTGCGTTTTCTGAATAAACCCATTGCTGTCGAGTCAATTCTGACTCATAGTGACCTTATAGGGCAGAGAAGTGCCCCATAGGAATTCCGAAAAGCAGCTCGTGGATTTGAACTGCCAAACTTTTCGTTAGCAGCCAAATGCTTAACCACTGCGACACCAGGGCTCCTTTCTGAATAAAGGGCCCGAAATTTTGTTTGCTGTTGTTTGTTTTGATTTTGTTTTTCCTGTTTCAGCAATCTAGTAAAAATGTCTCACTCAGTATATGTGTGTTTACTTGACTGAATTGAATAGATCCACCCCCAGCCATGACCTGAATGATACAAAGATATAATGGACAATTTATTTTAAAATTTAAAAGATATGAATTATAGCTAAAATGTTGTTGTTGCTAGTTTCCATTGAGTCAGCTCTGATCCATAGCAACTTTATGTATAACAGAATGAAACGTTGCCTGGTCCTGTGCAATCTTCACAATTATTGCTATGTTTGAGTCCATTGTTTTGAACACTGTGCCATCATTCAGGTCAACTCTTCTTTGAAGAGGCAGCTCTTCTCCATTCATATTTTGAGTGCCTTCCAACCTGAGGGCTCATCTTCCAGCACTGTACTGGACACTGTTCTGTTGCTATCCATGAGGTTTTCATTGGCTAGATTTTGGATTAGGTAGAGTAGTCTGTCTCAGTCTGGAAGCTCTGCTGAAAATATGGGTGACCCTGCTAGTATTTGAAATATTGGAAGCATAGCTTCTAGCATCATATCAACACGCAAGTCACCTCAGTACAAAAACTGACAGACGGGTGGTGGATAGCTAAAAATAGCTGGTAACAATTGACTTCCAAATTTATATATTTGTATTCCTTTGCTTAATCTGAGCAGGGTAGTATGTAAATTCTCACAAAAGCACAGGTGTCAAGTAAATTTCCTTTAAAAAAAAAAAATCCATTGCTGTCGAGTTGATTCCAATTCTAATTTGTACAGGTCTGAATGCTTCTAGTTTAGAACTGAGTTCTATTTTACACTTTACCAGAAGTAAATATAAACCATTTAGGAATTTTTTTTTTTACCATTTACATTGTTTTTGGTTACTGCTTTCTAAAAAAGACTACATTGACTCTGCTATCGTCCTTAATTAGCACATTCTTAAAATAACAAGGTCAGGTTCAAGTACTCCAGCAAGCCCACATTTAAGTGAGTAGCCAAAGAATTTATTTGTTCACCGTATGTTTGGTCTTCTGGATAAAAACACCTTATGAAAAACGTGTTTAACTTCGCCTCTTACTGCCAGAAGACTTTGCTTATGTCCTTACGTAGCTGCAATGGAAATCAGGTCCTGCTGAGAAATCTTTCGCAAAGACAGAATGTGCTACTTCAAACACTGGCTTGAAAAAGTCAGATTTTTCCATTAAGCTCTTAGAACAACATCTTGTATAAATGGTTTAACGTTTTTTCCCCCCCAAATGGTAAAATCAACTGACTGACTAGTATTCTAATCACATAGTGGTAACAAGTCATAAGTTAAAATTCGTACCATGTTCTTAATGCTTGTCACTGAACACCCATGAAATCTGGCTAATTAGACAGTCTCTAACTTGAGACGTCCATAGATTGACTGGATAAATAACAAAGGTTTAATTAATGCTACCCTCATCAGACATTAGGTTAAAGAGAATTGGCAGGTAGAAAATGCTGACATCCTGATGGGCTTCAACTCTGAAAAGTGCTAATTTTTACTATTAACTGAATTTTTCAAAAACCTCTCTCTTTTACCTAACGTTAAATTGTACATCTAAAATGTTGAATGTTGATTTTGAGGTCAATCAGACTATATTAATATTCAAAGAATTAGACTGTCTTTCAAATATTTTACAGGTAGGCCAAGTAAATTTGCTTCAAATTACACATTATAAGGCTTTGATTAAAAACAAAGTTAAGGTTGCCTCAACAGTTCCAGTGTAATGCTCCTTATGGAGCTTGTAGATTTTGAAAGACACTATGGAATTAATGCATCAGGATTTGTTTCCGGTTTTATTCAAATCATAAGGTCATAAAACATCTGCTAGAAGTTATTTGATTGAAATCATACTGTATTCATAGTTCCCTTTTAGTGTGAGACACTTGGGGAGAGGTACACATATATGTATGTGTGTATGTTTGTAGAATTTTATGCTTGCTGAATAAAATAAAATCTACAGGATGATTAATAACCAGAATGTAATAACTGTTTAAATCCCCTAGCCTAAAGTTATCTTTCCATTTTCTAAACACCTATGCCATTTAATGGCAATTAATCATGTACCATATCATAACATCAAGTATAGTTGTCTTTGATTTGTTATTGAAATCTAGTACTGTATTGCTTTTAACTGAAGGCAGGTTTTTTTGTTTTGTTTGTTTGTTGTTTTTCTTCTATTACATTGCATGTTTCTTGGTCCAGCCATTGTTTTCACCTACGTCTTTAAATTGGTCAGTGTCAACACATCTATGGTGACTTGTTCATTAAAAATCAAGAAGTGGCTATCGAAGAGTCTTTGAAGAGTTGTACAAATCTCAAAAATAAAATCCTGCCAAGCCATTTTTCACTTTCACCTTCACCTGTCTGTGAAGAACTGGACGCTCACAGGCATCTGTGTATGCCCTATGCTCAGTGCTCCCTGCTGCAAGTCTGGTTAATCCCACTTTCTGAATCACCTGATTCTGCTCACCAGGTCACTCAGCGTAATTGTCCCATCTCAAGGATGATGCTGTTTTGCTGATTGTATGGAGGGATTTCAGTGTTTCTAATGAAGTTTTATACACAAGTTCTTCATGAGCACAATAAAATATTCTGGAATTCCCATTCTTCACAATGTTATCCATAATTTGTTATGGTCTACACAGCCAGATGCCTCAGCATAGTCAATAAAACAAAGGTAAACATAGTCAATAAAACACATCCTTCTGGTGTTCTCTGCTTTCAGCCAGGATCTATCTGACATCAGCAATGACATCCCTGGTTCCATGTCCTCTTCTGAATCCAGCTTGAACTGCTGGCAGTTCCCTGTCGAAAGGCTGCTGTAGCTACTTTTGAATGATCTTCAGCAAAATTTTAGTTGTGTGTGATATTAATGATATTGTTTGATAATTTCTGCATTCTGCTGGATGACCTTTCTTGAAAATAGGCAGAAATATGGGTCTCTTCCAATCAGTTGGTCAGGAAGCTGTCTTCCAAATTTCTTGGCACAGATGAGTGAGCACTTCCAGTGCTGCACCCATTTGTTGAAACATCTCAGTTAGTATTCCCTCTATTTCTAGAGCCTTGTTTTTTGACAATGGCTTCAGTGCAGCTTGGACTTCTTCCTTCAGTATTATCAGTTCCTGATCTTATGCTACCTCCTGAAATGGTTGAATATTAACCAATTCTTTTTGGTATAGTGACTCTGTGTATTTCTTACATCTTTTTTTGATGCTTCCTGCACCAACTGATTTTCCCCACTAAAAAAACCTGCTGCTGTTGAATCCTTCAGTATCTTTCAATATCGCAAACTCAAGGCTTGAATTTTTTCTTCAGTTTTTTCAGCTTGAGAAATGCTGAGCATGTTCTTTCCTCCTGGTTTTCTATACTCAGACTTTACACGTGTCATTATAACACTTTCCTTTGCCTTCTCAAGCCACTTATTTTAATTGTGCTCATGAGGAACCTGTACATAGATTAAGAGGCAGTCATTCAAACAGAACAAGGAGATACTACATGGTTTAAAGTCAGGAAAGGCGTACATCAGGGTTGTATCCTTTCCCTATACCTATCAATCTGTACGTTGAGCAAATAATCCAAGAAGCTGGACTATATGAAGAAGAACAGGGAATCAGGATCGGAGGAAGACTCATTAACAACCAGCATTATGCAGATGACACAATCTTGCTTGCTGAAAGTGAAGAAGACTTGAAGCACTTATTGATGAAGATCAAAGGCCACAGCTTTTAGTATGGATTACCCCTCAGCATAAAGAAAACAAAAATCCCCACAACTGGCCCAATAAGCAACACCATGATAAAAAAAGAAAAGACTGAAGTTGTCAAGGATTTCATTTTATGTGAATTCACAATCAACACCCATGGAAGCAGCAGTCAAGAAATCAAAAGACACATTGTATTTGGCAAATCTACTGCAAAAGACCTCTTTAAAGTGCTGAAAAGCAAAGATGCATCTGACTGAGGTGTGCCTGACCCAAGCCATGGCGTTTTCAACTGTCTCATATGCATGCGAAAGCTGGACATTGAATAAGGAAGATCAAATAAGAATTGACACCTTTCAATTGTGATATTGGTGAAGAATATCGAATATACCATGGACTGCCAAAAAAATGAATAAATCTGTCTTGGAAGAAGTACAACCAGATTGCTTCTTAGAAGCACAGATGAAGAAACTATGTCTCACATACTTTGAACATGTTATCAGGAGGGATCAGTCCCTGGAGAAGGACATCATGCTTGGTAAAGTAGAGGGTCAGGAGAAAAGAGGAAGACCCTCCACAAGATGGATTGACACAGTGGCTGCAACAATGGGCTCAAGCATAACAATTGTGAGGATGGCACAGGACTGGGTGGTGTTTTGTACTATCGTACATAGGGTCACTGTGAGTCGGAACTAACTTGATGGCACCTAACAACAATGAAGTTTAGCAGTGTGAGATTAGTTTGAGACTTGGAGCACTGCCTTTTAAATGTGTAAAGAGGAACTGATTAATCAGAAATGATGTCTATTTTGATTTCTTTTGTTCATGGTGTATCTTCAAACTGCTTACTCTATGACAGCTATCATTGTTATAGATACTAGATATTAGCTAAGATATATTAGCTCATTTAATCTTCATTATAGCCCTATGGGGTAAGTTTTGCCCATATTACAGATGGGATAACTGAGATACATAGTCAAAATCACACAGTTAGGAGTTGAAGCCAGGTGGTCTGATGGCAGAGCACAAACTCTTAACCACTATGCAATAATACCCAAAAAGGGTTTGCTCCAGGAAAACCTTGGTCAAATGCCCTTTTGATAGTGCTGTCCCTCCTAATAGTCATCATTCAATTTAGGATTTCCTCCTCTTTTGTGAAAAATCAATAGAATTAGGATATCACTACAAGTTGTCTTTTGATTTAAGTCAGTCTCACTGACATGTGGATGCACCTTTCTCTGAAGGTAAATTATACCTATTGCAATAAGAGGAGGTAATGTCTGCAAAACACCTGTGAGACGTGTCTCTCTATCCTGAAAGTAGGTCTATTTACTGTTGAATATATCCATTTGAAAAAGCCTGCCAACTCATTGAGTTATGAAAGGAAGGCACTGCAGCCAAGTATTTCTGCCTCAAGAGAGGTAATAAGAGGGTTCTAAATACCTCTCTCCTTTCTCAGTCACCCACTTGTGCCTTTAGAACTCAGCTGCAGATAGTGGCAAAACCTTTCTAGGTCTGCTCCTTAAAACAAAGTAAGCCCCACAACGTTGGAGAATCCTGGAATAGTTAACATTCAGTGAGTCTTAGCATATTCTTAATGTACACCAAGCACTGTCTTAAGTTTTTGCATATTAATGATGTTCAAAAGAGGGTGGTTAGCAATTCACTATGAAGTACAGAAATTGGGAATAAGCATTTAAAACTTTTATAGCAAATTAACAGCAATTTTTTTTCTGCTCTATTTTTAGAAGTTGGTATTTGTATTTAATATGTCTGTGTTTCTTGATTTCATTTTTCTAGTAATTCATTTTATTGTGTTTTACAAAAATACCAATAATAGATTGGAAATTTAAAAAAAAAAAGATCCCTCACCACAGATAATTTGGGAAATGTCCCTTTACATATATTAACTCATTTACTTCTTGCAACAATGTTATGAACCGATTATTATTAGTAGCCACATTTTCAGATGGAGATACTGAGGCACAGAGAAGTTAAGCAAAGTTGGACAATAGGTTACAGAGCGGAAACTCAACCTCAAACATTCTGGGTTCAAGAAATGCCTTTAACCACTATGTTCAATTTCCTCTCACAAGCTTGTCTTTGGGGAATGTCTGCAAAGCAGTGGAGGAGAATCCGACTCATGGTCTTGGGTAGAGAACAAAGGTGCCAACAGAATGATCTCTGGTCTCTGCCCCTTAGTGTTCAGAAACTCCAAACTCAGCTCATCTAAAGCAGTACTGAGGCTTCCCTAGACCAGGGAATGGCGTGATCCTTGATATCATCTTTGCCTTTTCAGTGGAGCTCTACTAGAGTTTCATTTTCTGGTTCCTTCCCTTTGACAAGGCTCTTCAAGACTTGGCAGCCCCTCTCTGTCTGGGGTATTTAGAGTCTGAAGTTATAGAACTCATTCAAGCCATAAGCCATGCATTGCAGATAAAACCTTATAATGATATAAGTCACTTGCAATTACAAAACAAGCAAATATTTATTGAATGCCTACTTTGTGCAAAAATTGCTTAATTAAGATAGAAACTCTTAATGACCTATATTTTTTATATACATATATTATACTAAGTTTTTATTCTCCCACATTTTAAACTCAGTTGCCTTGTATTGTTAAAATTTTTGTATTTCTACTAAAATTTTTATATTTCATTAATTTTTAATTTGCATCAGTTTGTTCTCAGATAATAATAATAAAAAAAAAAAGACTTTCTGCAATATATTCCATTTGTCCTTTGTTTTTGATGTTTTTCTGCTGGGGTTACACCATCCCCTACTTCTTATTGTTGTTAGCTGCTGTTGAGTCAGGGACCAACTCATGGTGATTCCATGTGTTACGGATGATCCCACATGCTCCATAGGATTTTCTTGCCTGTAATCTTTACAGAAGTAGATCACTAGGTCTTTCTTCTGTGGGCCCACTGGGTGAGTTTGAACCACCAACCTTTCAGTTAGCAGCTGATCACAAACCTAAATCTTCTACTTACTAGGCAGAAAAGTGCAGTGGCTAGATCATGGAATTTAGAGCCGAAAGAGTTTGAGATCTGACTGTTCATTTATCCATCCATTCATCAAACACTGAGCACCTCTTATGGACAAAGGCACTGTGCAAAGTGCTAGGGATATAGTAGTAATTGAGATGGACAAACTTCCTACTCTTATGAGGCTTACATTCTAGTGGGAGAAGTCAGACATTAAACAAATACACTGATGAAGAAGAAACCAGTAATAAGTTCTATTAAGAAAATAAAGCAGCGTAATGAGATAGTGACTGATGGAGAGGGGTGTTCTAGATTGTATATCAGGAAAGGCTTCTCTGAAAAGGCAATAGTTGAACTAAAATTTGAATGTCAAGCAGGAAATAGACATTTAACAACTGGAACAAAGAGAATTCCAGGGAACCTTGCATCATTGTTGCAAGTGTCAGAAGAAAACAAAAACTAGTTTAAACAAAAAGGGAATATATTGGCAGACATGAGTGGAAATTCAAAGATAGGCAGACTTCAAGGGTGTCTCAATCTAGTGGTTCTGTGATCTTTTCAGCTGGCCTTCATCCAGGTATCAGCCTCAATCCTAAACTGGTGTCAAGAGGGCTGCCAAAGTCCCACCCTTCCCATGGCAATATCCCGACTGAAGGGCTGTCTCTTCATGTTATCCTCTTTTAAAAGCAAGAAAACATTTCCCAGAAGACTCTAGCTAACTTTCCCTGCATGTCACTTGCTTGAATATGGTCATACGTCCATTCCTGACTCAATTCCTGTAGCTGAGGAAATTCCTTGCATTGATTAGTGTTGACCTGGTCCAATCACCAACAAAAAATGGCAACACCACAATTGATTCGACTAATCAGAATTACCCCTGGAGCAAGGGTCCATCCCACAAACTATGTAGCTGGAATACAACTGGAGAGGGGTGTATACTTGAACAAAAAATGGAATGCTTAAGGAAGACAAAATAATGCACAGAAAAGAGCCATTATTTCAGGTAATTATTTAGAAAAGTAATGCATTTTCAAAAACAAGAGGGCAGAGCAAAGCTCACATGTCAAGGAATGAATCATTCAAACACATACACTGTACCTTCGGTACATGTGCGAGGAGTTTTAGCATCTGACTTTCTCACACATGCTAAGACATCAATAACCTAAACATCCCAGATTAAACAGTTCAGACCCTGAATCACTTTAAGGCATGTAAAGCAATAAACCTTCAAGATAAAAGACAAATAAAATGACAGAGTTCACTGAAAAGCCATGTGCACACCATGTTTACGCTTGATTTACTGAACAAAGGGTGAGAGCCAAAAGCCCTTTTGGTTACCCTTCTTTAGTAATATTAATACAGTGTTAGTAAAATCTTAGAGTGTATGGTGTTAAGAAATAAACATTATTAATTTTCCTGACAGTGCAGAAGGCAGCTTAAACTCAGTTTAGGACAAGTTTCAGAAAAGAAGCTAACAACAGCAAAAAGAACAAAAGGAAATCAAAATGTAAAAACAAATATGTTTGATTATTTCACAAGCATAGGCAAGACTGAAGGCTGATAATTACATCATATTTAATGATTAATTTTATTTTCTGAGGTACCTCCACAAGTCATCAGTCACAAAAAATATTGAGAGGACACATTTCAATACCACATAATTAAAATAAATGCTGGTTGCTAGATCTTGCTTACTTTGCATTTGTGATTTATACATTTTCCTGAGTGCACAGTTAAAGGAATATATGCTCAGTAGGAGATGCAATGTCACCCCTTCAAGCCCCACAAATCATCTACAAAGGTGTGGCATGCATCACCATTTACTTAGAGCAAATGGCTGTTTTTCTATAAACACATTATTTATGAGAGCATCAGATGCAATTTGCATACTAATGTAGTCTTGGATTTCACAGAATTCCCCACGTGGTTTAAGTGGTTTTCTCTCTCTCCACCACCACAACCTCCTCCATCCCCAATTATTTCCATCTTCACTTATATGTCCACCACACAAAGTATCTGTCTACTGATGCCCAGAATTGTTGAAAAATGTCCATGAAGAATTCAAATCACAAAAAATTCTAAGCCCTGACAATTCCAGATCATTGTTATTCAATCACTTTCTCCCCACAAACAAAAAATAAATAAACAGACCCTTCAACATCCAAACGATTTTAAAAGCCTGTAAATTAAGCTATCGAAACAGATCTATACAAAATAGACTTCCAAAATTCATGGAGAGCAAATTCAAAATAATGATACTCACATACAAGGAAAAATCACATCTAAAGACAAGAATCCAGGGTATGTTATCACAGAACACAAAGATACTCTGTTTTTTGTTTTTGGCATTTCTATGCATACTACGCACAAAATACTCATGCTTTAGTGGACATGCAACTACCAGTTTGTGTAAAATACATTACCTGCCTTAGACTTGCCTTTGAGAAGAATGGATATGTAATATATTGCAGTTGGCATTGTCACAACCTAGTGGCATGGTGCCAGAATCTGTGGCACTGCCTAGCAACTTCCCCAGATCACAAAGAACATGACAATGCACTGGGTGTTTCGAGGAGAGCAAGACATGACACAAATTTACACCAAATGACTTCATAAATGGCTAATTTCTTTTTCTGCTTAATATCCTAAATTGAAGTCCCTTAAAGAATTCCATTAAAAAAAAATTTTTTTTTAAGCCAGTGATAATGCAATATAACTTGTATTCTGCTAACTAGAAAGATTTTCATTGTCTGACAGTTGTGTGCCTTTTATATATGGTCATCTTTGTGTGTTTTATTCTGTCAAAACTCTGATTCTCAGATATGTTTATAAACATCATACTAAAATATACTCCAGTAATACTTCTTTTGTAATTAATCAGAATCAGGGCTTATTACCTAAGCAGATCTAACAGCAAGAAATCACTAAAATTTTTTGCACATTTTATTGTGCTTTAGATGAAAATTCACAGAGCAAATTATTTTCTCATTCAATAATTTATATACAAATTGTTCCACAACACTGGTTGCAATCCCCACAATGTGTCAGTATTTCCCCATTACCACCGTGAGTTTTGCTGCGCCTTCCCACCTTCTAATCTTTGCTTTCAGGCAGATGTTGCCCTTTTGATCCCATATAGACAGTTGTTATAAGGGGCACTTTCCTCACAGGTGTTGTTTATTGTATAGAAATGTTGATTATTCAGGTGAAAGATTATCTCCAGGAGTGGCTTCACTTCCAAATTAGAAGGGTGTCTAAGGCCCATAGTCTCAGGGGTTCCTCCAGTCCCTGTTAGAACAATAAGTCTAGCCTTTTTTAAAAAAATTTGAGTTTTGTTCTACATATTTCCCCATTCTAACCGGGACCTTCTGTTGTGATCCTGGTCAGAGTGGTAGGTAGTTGTAGCCAGGCACCGTGTAGTTCTTTGGTCTCAGGCTAGTGGAGGCTGTGCTTCCTATGGTTCATTAGTCCTTTGGACTAATTGCTTCCTTGAGTCTTTGGTTTTCTGGATGGAAACAGACCAATAGTTGTATCTTAGAAGGTTGCCCCCAAGCTTTTAAGACCCCAGATGATACTCACCGAAGTAGGATGTAGAATTTGTCTTTATGAGCTATATTATGCCAGGTGATCTAGATGTCCCCCAAAACTATGGTCCTTAGACTTCAAGCCAAGTTACTCAGTCCCGGGAGGTGTCTGGTTACGTTTAGGAAGTTTCCATGACTGTTCTCTCTGTGGGCTCTATTATATATGTATGAATATACATGCAGTACATACAAATATGTATGTAGAAATATCCATAGCCAAACCTATACATGCATGTGCATGTACTCACATAAACCCTCTCACGCCTTGCAGGATTGTATATGTTATAGCATTTACCACAGTTACCCTTTATTCTTGCATACCTGTCAGTGTCTTCCCTTGCCTTGGTCATGCTGTGCTGACTTCACCCTTACTGTGTACTGTCTTTCCCTTCACCAAAGCTAGCACATGTCTACTATCTAGTTAGTGATTTTCCCTCCCTCAACCTCTTATCCCTGGTAACCATCAAAGAAAGTTTCTTTCTGTGTGTAAAACTTTTCTTGAATTTTTATAATAGTCATACAGTATTTTCCCTATTGTGATTGACTTTTTTCACTCAGCATGATGTCCTCAAGATTCATCCATGGTGTGAGATGTTTTGAAGATTCATCATTATTTTTTATCGTTGTGTAACATTCCATTGTGTGCATGTACCACAGTTTGTTTATTCATTCATCTGTTGGTGGCATTTAGGTGGTTTCCATCCTTTTACTATTGTGAAAAATGCTGCAGTGAACATGGGCGTGTGTACGTCTATTCATGTCATGACTCTTTTTTCTCTAGAATATATGTTCCTATGTCCTTAGGAATGCCTAAGTCTAAGGTAAACAGGAATGGTTGGTTACCCTTCTGGCTTGTAATTTTTACCACAGGGCATGAAGTAGCTATGTTTTGAATTACCTAAGGACCTATAACAAATAGGGATTTTCATAGTTACATATATATATATATACCTGCACCAGGTAGTAATTAATCCCATTTCTATATAAATTACAGAATCTTAGAACTAAAAGGAATTTTAGGAAGGATTTTGCCCAATACATATGTTACAAATAAGCAAGTTTCAATTTAGAAAGATAAAAATGATGTTTGTGAATTGACCAAAACCAGAAATCTCTTCTTAGGTTAGTCAGTTCTTCCCATGCACCTTCTTGGCAGAATTCTAGTAAAAATAATCCTGAAGAAATTCCTGATGGCTACAAGGTCATATGATAATTAAAAGGTAGTGCACCTTAATATATAAATTCAAAACAATTACATGTAGATTCTTAACAGGATTTTTTTTTTAATTTAAATCAATTTATTAAATTGATCTTATAATTTCTATAAACCAAATAATAATAACAACCTTACTACCATCGTGTCAATTCTGACTCATAGCGACCCTACAGAACAGCGTAGAACTGCCCCATGAGGATTCCAAAGAGCGGCTGGTGGATTCAAACTGCCAACCTTTCAGTTAGCAGTCTGAGCTCTTAACCACTGCACCACCACACCTACCCACCAGAGCCCCTATAATTTTGATACAAAAAATAAATGCTCAAGAATTTCTAAAACAACCATGAGAATGAAGAATGAAAGAGGAATTGATTGTAAGATAAAAAAAAATACACCATTAAATCACAATTATTTTTGTTGTGTGCTATGGAGTCGATTCCAACTTACAGCAATTCCTCGTGTCAGTAGTCAATTTTCTATGTTAGTATTGTTTGTAGGAACAGGCATGTTTAGTGGAATAGAATAGAAAATCTAGAATTAAATATCAGTATATATGCATGAAGTTTATATGAAAAGGTAGCACAGCAATTCATTGATGAAAGAATAAACAATTAAAAAAATAGTGCTGCCACAAACGGCTACAATTTCAGAAAAAATAAAAACACAATACCGTTCTATAACATGTAATAAACAAATACGGAGTGAATGCCTAAATGTAAAAAATAAGTTTTCTAATTTTACTACATATAAAATGTAGAACTCAGGGAGCTATCCTAACCAGTTCTATATCCCAGAATAAATAGATCCTATTTGATTATATAAACCTTAAGATGATATAGATACGTAGTTAAGACAGACAAACAGATAAATAGATAGACAGGTAGGTATCTAGATACTCTTTTTAAAAGTTAAAAGATAAATGATGGAACTAGAAAATATTTATTTTACAGATAAATAAGTGTTCATTTCTGTATTATTATATAAAGAACTTTTCTGATTGATGAGAAACAGAAAACAACCCAATAGAAAATGGGCAAAAAATACGAATAGACATTTTATAGATGAGCAAATATTAATCACTAACACACATAAGGAATGACTCAAATAAACTAGTTGTTGATAAAACACAAATTAAAAAACAATGAAATATTTTACAGCCTTTACTCTGCCAAAAATTTAAAAGAGCTTTAACCCCAATTGCAGACGGGGATGTGAAATCAAAGGTAATTTTCCATTAATAGTGGAAATCTGAAGTGTTACACTCTTTGTAGAAGGCAATCTGACAGCAAACATTGAACAAAATACACACTTTAAGCAAATAATTTTACTCCTGAGAATGTATTCAAAAAAATAAAAGTATCAATAAGTAAACATATATGTAAATGGCTATTATAACATTTTTCTCAGTGACCAAGAACTGAAAGAAATGGAATGACTATCTATGGGGAAATCCATTAATTACGCTGTATCCACATCATGCAATATTATGTAACCATTACAAAGAATAAATTATAGAGTTATGTCAGATAACTTGCAGGGATTTCTACAAAGATTGCTGAGTAAGAAATTAGTGATACACAAAATCATGTATAAAATGGTCCTACTTTTATAAAGAAGAAACCCAAATTGTTTATGTATATACATTTATAGGTCTTATATTAGCATGGAGAAAATGGAAGGACATATCCAAGATTGTTTACATGACGAACATGGGGCAGGGGGTTGCTGATATTGTAGGTGTAGAAGGTAAAGGGAAGTGTCATTTGATAAAAACAGGATCATGATACAATCCCCCTATGAGCAATTATAGGTGTATGTATGTACGTATGTATACATGCATAAAGAGACACCAGAAAGAATATGGTCACCAAAATGATAACATATTTTAAGTTGTGATTTTATGTGGTGGATTATTTTTATTTACTTAACATTTTATTATATTTATCTCAGGGTGGTGAGATTACATATAACCTTTATTTTCTTTTTTATTAGTAGTAAAAAAAAAGAGTGAGAACTCTAGTCCTGTTGATTTCTGAGCTTTAGAAAATTAATAACTACTGGATGAATTTTTGGAAACTCTGGTGGCATAGTGGTTAAGAGGAATGTCTCCTAACCAAAGGGTTGGCAGTTTGAATCCACCAAGTGCTCCCTGGAAACTCTATGGGGTAGTTCTACTCTCTCCTATAGGGTCGCTTTAAGTCAGAATTGACTCAACAACAACAGGTTTGGTTTTTTGGTTTTTGGATAAATTTTTATTTATCTTACATCATAACATATCCAAGAGTCAAATTGTGCTTTGATTTAAAAATCTGTTTGATAATTGGTCTATAAACTGGCTTATTTAAAACAGAATTCATGTCTCAACAGAGGAAGAAGGAGAGTTAGGAATAGGAGGAGGAAATGGAGTGTCTGGCTAATTGCCCACATAAAAAACTGCTTCCTTTGCCATGATTCCAAAAGAACTGGATAATGTCAGGCTACCATTACTGAACATTTTGATCAAAGGTTATATGGAAGGATCCTGATCAAAAGGGGGGAAATGTACAACAGTATTCCAAATTTTTATGGAATCCAGACTTCCTGGTACCATGGAGGATGAAGGAACCACTGAAACTATTGCCCTGAGATAATCTTTAAACCTTATACATTAAACCAAAAATATCCCCTGAAGTCTTCTTAAAACCAAACAATAATTTAGCATAACTAGTTTTTTTGTTTTTTTTTTTTAGTAAAGAATGTCTGCCTTGAGCATAGAGCTCTTTTAAGGTCTCTGTATATAGGCTCAAAAGTGGGCAGTGGGTTTATGTTAGTAGGTGAGAAACAACTCAAAAAAGGAAGGTGAGAATGGTTGTACAACTCAAAGAATGTAAACAATGAAACTGAACTGTATATGTAGAAATTATTGAATTGGTGTATGTTCTGCTATGTATATCCTAAATGACAACAAAAATAAACTATAAAAAATATATAATTAATGCCATGGGGTTTATAAGCCCAATCCTGGGCAGAGCTGGACATAGAAAATGTTAAAACAACTTTTTTTTTCTGAGTTTGAAAGTAATATGTACTGTAGAACACTCATAAATATAATTTTTAAAATGAAAGAGGAAATGAAAATTACAATAAATCCTGTAGTTCATACTCTCCCAGTGTGTCTGCGATGGTACTGAAGGAAGAAGTCCAGGCAACACTGCAGGCATTGATGAAAAACCGTCTCCGGGAATTGATGGAATACCAATTGATATGTTTCAACAAATGAATGCAATGCAATGCTGGAGGCACTCATCCATGCCAAGAGATTTGGAACACAGCTGGAAGAGATCCATATTTGTACCCAACTCAAAGAAAGTTGATCCAACAGAATGAGGCAATTATCAAACAATATCATTAATATCAAACAATATCATTAATATCAAACAATAACAAAATTCAACAGAATGAGGAAATTATCAAACACTACCATTACTCATTAATATCACACTCAAGTAAAACTTTGCTAAAGATAATTCAAAAACGGTCGCAGCAGTACATCCACAGGGAACTGCCAGAAATTCAAACTGGATTCAGAAGAGCAGTGGAATAACAGATACCATTGCTGATGTCACATGGATCTTGGCTGAAAGCAGAGAATACCAGAAAGATGTTGACCTGTGTTTATTTATTTGCAGAGGCATTCAACTGTGTGGATCACAACAAATTATGAATGACATTGCAAAGAATGGGAATACCGGAACACTTAATTGTGTTCCTGAGGAACCTGTACATAGACCAAGAGGCAGTCTTTGGGACAGAAGAAGAAGATACTGTGTGGTTTAAAGTCAGGAAAGGTGTGTGTCAGGGTTGTATTCTTTCACCATGTTTATTCAGTCTGCATGCGAGTAAATAATCCATGAAGCTGGGTTACATGTACAAGAATGTGGCATCAGCGTAGGTGGAAGACTCATCAACAACCTGCAGTATGCAAATGACACAAGCTTTCTTGCTGAAAGCAAAGAGAACTTGAAACACTTTCTGATAAACATCAACAACTACAGCCTTCAGTATGGATTACACCTCAGTATAAAGAAAATAAAAATCCTCACAACTGGACAAATAAGCAACATCATGAGAAATGGAGAAAAGGTTACGGCAGCCAAGAATGTAATTTTGCTTGGATCCACAAAAAGCGCCCATGAAAGCAGCAGTCAAGAAATCAAACGATGCATTGTATTGGGCAAATCAGCTGCAAAAAAAAAAACCATTGTGGTGAGTCGACTCTGACTCATAGTAGCCGTATAAGGACAGAGTGTAACTGCTCCCATAGGGTTTCTGAGGAGCAGCTGGTTAGTAGCCAAGCTCTTAACTGGTACACTACCCTCTTTCAAGTATGAAAAAGCAAAGATGTCACTTTGAGGACTAAGGTGCGCCTGACCCAAGCCATGGTATTTTCAATCTCCTCACATGCATGGGAAAGCTGGACATTGACTGGGAAGACTGAAGAAGAATTGATGCCTTTGAATTACAGTGTTGATGAAAAATACTGAATATATTGTGGATTGACAGGAGAAAGAACAAATCTGTCTTGAAAGAAGTACAGTCAGAATGCTCCTTAGAAGCGAGGATGATGGACATGTTATCGGTCGGGACCAGTTCCTGGAAAAGGACATCATGCTTGGTAAATTAGAGGGTCAGCAAAAAAGAGGGAGACCCTCAAGAAGCTGGACTGATACAGTGGCTGCAACAATGGGCTCAAGTGTAGCAAAGATTGGGAGGATGGCGCAGGACCAGGCAGTGTTTAGTTCTGAAAAATTATTCACTGCATTTTGATGATGATTATTCCTAGATGTTAGGAATTTCAGAGCCCTGGTGGCACAGTGGTTAAAAGCCACGGCTGCTAGCCAAAAGGTCAGCAGTTTCAACCTACCAGCAGTCTTGGAAACCGTATGGGGCAGTTCGACTCTGTTCTATAGAGTCATTATGAGTTGGAACCAGCTCAACAGCACCTAACAATAACGACATATAAAAATCTGTTAAAACTGAATTCAGTGAGGGGAAAAAAAAAAAGTTGGATCAATTGAAACAATCATTTATTGATGAAAATTAATCTTTAAGTGAAATAAATATCTTTTGGCCCTCTACCTTTGAAAAATCTAGTCAACCTCAACTGGCCACCTAGCTATTTGGCATTTATATTTAAGTTACTGTTAAAATATGATGATTCTGAAATGTTGCTATATATTATTGCCATCTGTCAGGTAGCACAGTCATATCAAATGATTTGGTTTCCAACCTCTCTTCTATTTGCTTTGCCGTCTCCATAACATGTGCGTTAGCTAGGAGACAGTCTCCCAGTTAAGTTATAACAACTTAATCAGCAGCTCTTCTTTTTTACCTGATGAATCAGGTAAGGATCTGATTGCCAGCAACAGAACTTAACTCTAGCTGAATTAAGTAAAACGTATGTTATTAAACTAAAGTAAAACAGATGTTATTATAACCATCTGGTGGATAGGGGCACTCAGGATCAATAGGATACTCGCTGGGGGCCAAGTTTGGGGGACAGCTATGGTTGGCCAGAACCTAAGGAGCCACAAGAAGCAACAAAACAGAACATGCTGGAGCAGCCTGGCAAGAATGATGTTGACATTGCCCCTGAGATCTCTAACCATTTCCTCAATCACTCTCTTAAAACGTAAAGTCTCTGAAGAGAGTCCTATGAGCCAATCTTAAATCACATGATTCCCACTTGGCCTCTAGGGTAAAAGACTGGTACTTAGAAATAACTGTCCACCATGAACATCCAGAGTGGAAACAGGGCAGCCACCCAAAGAAAATCAGAGCATGACTAGGAATGGGAATGCCTGCTGGACGATCATCAATAACAAACCTTCACTGCAACTAACTAAATTTAACGCCCATGATGCCTTCCCTCCTTGCCTCACACTCAATTTAGAAGAGGCTTTTTCCAGCTGCCGATCACAACATATTAGTGGCTTGTGAAATCAATTTCGTGGACCATACCCAGTTGTTTAAAAATAACAAAACTGAATGGAGCAGAAAATAACAGAGCACATGGCATACAGGAAGTTTGTGAAACTTCTGTTTCTTTTGTATATGTCCATGAGTTATGTAGGAACACTGGTGGTACAGTGGTTAAGTGTTAACTGAAGGTTGGCGGTTCAAACCCACCAGCCACTCCAAGGACGCAAGATGTGGCAGTCTGCTTCTATAGAATATAGCCTTGGAAACCGTATGGGGCAGTTCTACTCTGTCTTACAGGGTAGCTAGGAGTTGGAATCGACTTGACAGCAATGTGGTTTTTGTTTGTTTTTTAATGGGGTCTGTGTTTATAGCGTGTGTGAACATTGGTCATGGTCAAAAAGTTTGGAAGACTCTGTCCTAGTCCTTACCAGCACTCTGTACAACTAACAATTGTATGTGCTCCCTAACATTGACTAATACAATCCAGGCAGGGCAAAGCCAATCCAATATAACTGACATGATGAGGTCTCCATGATAAATCACTGCACAGTAAGTTGTTTATGCTACAAAATGATTTCATCATTTATACCATTACAGATGGCCATTAAATTTTGCTTAATTAGGACAAATAATTTGTAAAAAACATTGATTTAATCATAAGTATTTACCATCTTGTCTGAAATCTTACTGGTTCTGCAAATGAGAAAATTCCCAATGGGGTAATTTTTCATCATGAATATTTTTATATATTATTGTAATTTTATTTGTTCATGTTGAGTAAATCAATGGTAGCCTCTTAGATACTTGCAGTTCATCACATAATTGTAACAACTCATCCAAATGAAGCACATTGCAAAACAAGTAGGGCTAAAAGAGCCCTAATCAACCAAAAAAGAAATCACAAATGCCATATACTAAAACCTACAGCTCTTTTTCATGAAGAATTTATGAAAAGTGGTTCACTCATATCCAAATAGGCATGCATTTGGATTACGGTCCTTACAAACACCACTCACTATAGGTTTCAAAATAGACAAGAATTAGAAAAATATATGTGCATGTGTGTGTTTGTACATGTATACACACCTATGTGTGTGTCTTATTTATCTGGGCTGCTCTAACAAAAATACCACAAGTGGATGGCTTTAACGAACAGAAATTTATTCTCTCACAGTCTAGGAGGCTAGAAGTCTGATTTCAGGGTGCCAGATCCAGGGGAAGCCTTTCTGTCTCTGTCTGTTCTGGGGGTAGGTCTTTGTCTTCAATCTTCCCCTGGTCTAGGAGATTTTCAGCACAGGAATCCCGGGTCCAAAGGATACACACACTCCTGGCTCTTCTTGCTTGGTGGTAATAAGGTCCTCCTGCCTCTCTGCTCATTTCTCTCTTTTATATCTCAAAAGAGATTGACTCAAGCTACAACTAAATCTTGTAGATTGAGTCCTGCCTTATCAACATAACTGCCTCTAATCCTGCCTCATTAACATCATAGAGGTTAGGATTTACAACACTGAGGAAAACCATATCAGACGACAAAATGATGGACAATCACACAATACTGGGAATCATGGCCCAGGCAAATTGACTCACATTTTGGGGACACAATTCAATCCACAACAGCACACGTATAAATATAAAATGGAAATTGAGCACAAGAGGAGATAGGAAGTTTTCCACTGGATTTGTGTGTGTGGGTTGTGCGTGTGTGTGCATCACAACTTAGTCCTTAAAAGCATGGTTTTACCAAACTCTTGCTTCACCTTAAGGTAAGCATTTGGTTTTGTACAATTTTAGTTAATACACTTTTAGCTGAAATTGGAAACATTATTAAGGATTATTTGTGAACTCTTCTAGATTCCTTAAATAGTAAAGATTTTACGCCTTCCCCAAACAGTAAAGAAACTATATTCTAGCCTGATACATGTCAGGTTGTAACCTGGAACAGGGTCGAAATACCTCTTGGTTTCTGTTTGCTTATGCTTAATTTCTTATAACAAATGTATGTACATGTTTCTGAGATGAACACATCACAAGACATGTATATGAAAACTGTAGTAATTCAGCCAGAAAACACTGGGTCTGCAAAAAATAAATATAACTTTTCCTTTTTATATCACGATCTGTTTAAATTAACTAACAGTGGTAGTTACCACACTTTTCCTGGAAGTATAAATTCTGACAGCTCTTTTTATACACTGTCAATCTCTCCTAGAAGTAAAGTAAGAGTTGAAATAGTAATTTGTAGACTAACGGATTTCTATCAACAAAATATTGAAAAACGATATTATATAAACAGGCCACCAGATTCAGTCAACATGCAGCTAATATGTGTTCTTCTTAGCTGCCCACAGAATAATCTCAGGTGTGCAGATGGGACCACTAAAATTTGCTTTAAAAGCCATAAAATATATTTTTGTAAAAATCATAAATGTAAAAAAATATAAACTAACCCCTGTTACCACTTCTCTTATAAAAGCCACAGGCATATTTTCCATAAGATCCTCACTGAGCATGAAATCATGCAAAATACTTTGCTGAGAAAATGAGAAAATGCTAATCTAGTGACAGCAAAAGTCCCCAAGGAGACAAGCAGCCAAAATCACACCTTCAGGGGGCAGTGGGGAAGGACAGAACTGGCACATCTGCCAGCAAGGTGACAACCTTGATTAAACCGATTCTCTCCTGCTTTACCTCAATAATCAAATCAGAAAGAAATATTAATTAACAGTTGAATCATTTTAAACTGAACACATCAGCACCTTCACTACCAAGAACTTCTCAATCTTTGTAACAGCATGACACACATAGAAAATGATGCTATGTGTACGGCACGGCGGGGCGGGGGGCGGCGGTAAACAGACAAAACAAATGCCTCCCCAGCTCCAAACACCACGGGCTGCCCCAGGGCTGAGGGGACAAATACTGCAGCCTAGCCTAAAGAATTCTCCAGCACACAGATTAGAAATCTCTCTCCTAACCAACTGAAGTGGCTATGGAAAATGTCTTCTATAACAATATCCCAAGTTGGCACACATTAGTTTCCACATGCCAAACAAAATTGATAGCTATCCCTTGAGTGTCTCTATGTGCCAGGCTCTGTGTTCGAAGACTGAATCAGCGCACTGAGTCTAAATATTGTCCTGTAGGCAGCAGAGTGCAGTGAAGAATTTTAGCAAAGGATTCATTGTTTAAAAATAAAACAAAGGCAAGTTTAGAAAACTAAAAGATACATTCCGAAGATATTAGATTCCTTGCCAAATTTGTTTTTACTTTGCACAAGAAGATGGTAAAGTTGAACTAAAGAGTTTATTGAGTATTCATAAGTATTCATTAAGTATTCATTAAAAGGTAAGAAGAAGAATAGGAAATCATGTCGATTGTGGGTTTCAGTGAGTTTAATCCGGCAGCAGGAGTTCCTGGGTGATGCAAATGGTTAACGTGCTTGACTGCTAACTGAAAGGTTAGAGGTTCAAGTCCACCCAGAGGGTGCCACAGAAGAAAAGCCTGCTGATCTACTTCCAAACAAATCAACCGTTGAAAAACCCTGCAGAGCACAGTTCTGCTCTGAGATCCGTGGGGTCACCATGAATGGGAATCAATAGCAACTGGTTAATCTGGTAGCAAAGTGTCCAGAGATTTGAAAAGGAGAGAAAGTGAAGCCTAGGAAACCAGGGTGGTGCTGGGTGTGAGGAAGTTAGAGCCTCAAAGGAAGGAATGAAAAAGGAATAAAGATGCAAAAAATGTAAGAAGTTACAGAGCAATACAACTTTCTAATCAACTAGATACAGTTACAGGCAGCCATAGGAAGCCGAAAGAAAAGTTTAAGTTGTGGACGGATTTTTGATCTGGAATAGAGGAATTGTGTGACAGCATTATTAGATTTTAGGCATTTTGTATTTCAGTTGAAAGAACATTCAAGAGTTGCCAAAAGTGTCCATTTAGAGCTTGAGAGAGAGGTAATATCTGAAACTGTAGATATGAATGAGAGTTCCAAGACAGACAAATGTATAGAGACACAAACTATGCAAAGTCCTAAAGATAATTTTGTTAAAATAGTAGAGTAAAAACAGGTTCAACAACAGGCCATGTTTTAAAATATCCTATAAATCTCTTCTTCCAACTATTCACAGATTATTTATTCAAACAACATTCACCAAATATTTAAATGCATGCTGTGACAAGACCGAGACATACAGAAGAAAACAAGATTAACATAGTCCTTGACCTAATGGGAAGTCCCTCGGTGGTGCAAACAGTTATGCGCTCAGCTACTAATCAAGCTAATTGGTGGTTTGAATCCACCCAGAGGTGCCTTGGAAGAAAGATCTAGCAATCTACTTTCAAAAGATCACAGCTATTAAAAACCCTGTGGAGCTCACTTCTACTTTGACACACATGGGGTCACCATGAGTCAGAATCAGCAACCGGTTTTGTTTCGGTTTTGACCTTATGGAGCTGGTAGCATAGTAGGGGAGACCAGTGTTAACCAACATGACATGCAAAAAATATATAATTTTCAGCTGGGATAAATGTGAATTCAAATTAAAAGTGCCATGGAAAATTATTATTCTCAAGTCATAAACCTGCTATGTATCAAATTTATGTTCTTAAAATATTCAAGGAACTATATATGTAGTATCCAATATTGACTTTAATGAAAGAGTTCATCACATTCAAATTTTTATTTGAAAAACTATTTTATTATTACTGAGAAATTTACCGTCTACATGAACAATATAACCAAGACTAGGGCAGGTGCCCCTCTCCACAGTATCGTATCTACCTCTGTCCTTGCCCTTCCATAATGCTTTATAGTTTTCTGCTCCTGAGTCTCTGTCTTCCTTCCTTGACTGTTAACTTCTTAAGAGCACTGAGTGAGTCTTGTTATTATATTGGCAACACCTGGTATAGCACATGACACATAGGAGGCACTGTAGAATGAATGAGTGACTGAATGAAGGAATGACTATCAGCAAGAGAAAAAGGAGCCCCAGTGGCCCTCAGCTTCTAACCAACAGATTAGCAATTCGAACCTACCCAAGCAGCTCCTCAGGAGAAAGACCTAGTGATCTGCACCTGTAAAGATTATAACCTAAAAAACTCTTTGGGGCATTTCTACCCTGTCACATGTAGTTGGTCAAAGTCAAAATTGACTCCACAGCACCTAACAAACAAACAAAAAAAAAAAGGCAGGAGAAAATTACTGGAAAATTCTCCATATCTTTATTTTCATTATTCATCATCAATACCAAAATTATTGAACATCTGCCAAAGGTTAGATAACAGTGCTAATTAATGGGTTACAAAGAAATACAAACCATAGTGCCCCTCTAAAAGAGTTTATAATTTAGGCAAACAGAATATACAAATAATATAACATTTCATAGTTTACAAACTGCTTTCATATATAGCATCTGTTTTTCCCCTCATAACTATCTTCTAAGTTAGAAGGCCAGGTACTATTCCCATGATTCTTATGAGAAAACTGAGACCCACAGATGCTAAGAGTCTTGCTCAAGGTCACACACTAGTTGTTGTTGTTGTGTTGTTAGGTGCCATCGAGTCGGTTCTGGATTCATAGCAACCCCAGGTACAAGAGAATGAAACACTGCCAGATCCTGTGCTATCCTCACCATCATTGTTATGCTTGCGCCCTTTGTTGCAGCCACTGTGTCAATTGATCTCGTTGAGGTCTTCCCCTTTTTCTCTGACCCTCTACTTCACCAAGAATTGTTTCCTTCTCCAGGAATGGGTCCCTCCTGGTAACATGTCCAAAGTATGTGAGATGAAGTCTCACCATCCTCCCTTATAGGATATATTTCTTCCAAGACAGATTTGTTCGTTCTTCTGGGAGTCCATGGTATATTCAATATTCTTTGCCAACACCATAATTCAAAGGCATCAATTCTTTGGTCTTCCTTATTAATTGTCCAGCTTTCACATGCATATGGGGCTATTAAAAGTACCATGGCTTTGGTCAGGTGCACGTTAGTCCTCAAAGTAACATTTTGCTTTTTAACACTTAAAAGAGGTCTTTTGAAGCAAATTTGCCAAATGCAATATGTTATTGGTTTCTCGACGGCAGCTTCCATTGGCATTGATTGTGAATCCAAGTAAAATGACATCTTTGACAACTTCAGTCCCTTCTGTGTTTATCAAAACATTGCTTATTGGTACAGTTGTGAGGATTTTTGTTTTCTTTGTATTGAGGTATAATCCATACCAAAGGCTGTAGTCTTCGGCCTTCATCAGTAAGTGATTCAAGTCCTCTTCACTTTCAGCAAGGAAGGTTGTGTCATCTGCATATTGCAGGTTGTTAATGAGTCTTCCTGAAATTCTGATGCTGAGTTCTTCTTCATATCGTCTAGCATCTCGGATTATTTGCTCACATGCAGACTGAATAAGTATTGTGAAAGGATACAACCCTGATACAGAGAGATACATACCTTTCCTGATTTTAAATCACACTGTATGCCCTTGTTCTATTCGAATGACAGCCACTTGGTCTACGTACAGGTTCCTCATGAGCACAAATAAGTGTTCTCAAATTTCTTTTCTTTGCAATGTTATCCATAATTTGTTATGATCCACACAGTAGAATACCTTTGCATTTCAATAAAACATAGGTAAACATCTTTCTGATATTCTCTGCTTTTAGTCAAGATCCATCTGATATCAGCAATGATATCCTCCGCTCCACATCCTGTTCTGAATCCAGCTTGAATTTCTGGCAATTCCCTTTCAATAAACTGCTGCAATCATTTCTGAATTATCTTCAGCAAAATTTTACTTGCATGTGATATTAATGATATTGTTTGATAATTTCCACATTCTAAGGTTTTCACTAGCCAATTTTTTTTTTTTTAGAAGTAGATTGCTATATCCTTCTTCCCAGGCTACCTAAGTCTGGAAGCTCTGCTGAAACCTGTCCCCCCTGGGTGACCCTACTGGCATTGTGGTATCAAATACCACAATTCCATATAAAAAAATCAATTTTTCTTAAAAGATAGGCAATAAGCATGGATTCTAGAGGACAGGAGAGAATAGCATGAACATAACAGCTTTTCATATTTCTGATCTTTAAAGAATCTGACAGGAAAGAGATGATATACTCAACTTGGGAAATTTGACAAGAGCTACAAAAAGGTACTATTTACAAAATATGGGCATTGTTTAAGAAAAATAATAAAGGATGGCATAGTAGCAACAATAGGGAGCTGTTACCATCCCTAATGAGGCAAGGTGATAAAGTCATTACTGGAAACCAGAGAAAGCTCTGTGGAGGGAGAGTGGCCTGAAAGGAATTAGGGTCATAGGTAGGAACAAAAGGAATAAGTATTCAATACTCAACCTCAGTCTACTACCCTGCCAGTGGCCCTCATTGGCCAAAACCAGCTGGAAGCCAGAAAGCAGTGAGCCCATTTCAAGCAGGCCAGTCTGTCAAGGCACAGAGCAGAGTACAAAAGGGTGGAGAGTGAATCTGGATGGACAAATGAAGATCCCCGGAACACATGGCATCTCCCACTGCCTGAATTCTTCCCATTCTGCATGGCTTATATAGGATGATGCTTAGTCCAAATTGAATTTTTCTCTGTTGATGTGATATCCCCTGTTCTCCAAATTCTTATGGCACTTTGTTTTTATCTTTCCTAGGTCCCCGGATGCTGCAAATGGTTAAGTGCTCAACTACTAACATAAAGGTAGGCAGTTTGAACCCAACCAGCAGCACCTCAGAAGAAAAGCTTGGCGATCTCTTTCCATAAAGATTATGGAGCAGTTCTACTGTGTAACACATGGGGTCGCCATGACTTGGAATCAACTCAACAGCAACTAGTTTATAGCCCTCATTATATTCTGCCTTATATGCTGTTAGTTAACTTGTGTTAACACCAAACCTCAGAAAGTGTACATGTACACACACACACTCCTAAACTCAGTGCTCCTATAAAAAAAAAAAAAAAACCCAGTGCCATCGAGTCGATTCCAACTCATAGCGACCCTATAGGACAGAGTAGAACTGCCCCACAGAGTTTCCAAGGAGCGCCTGACAGATTCAAACTGCCAACTCTTTGGTTAGCAGCCATAGCACTTAACCACTACGCCACCAGGGTTTCCAAAACTCAGTGCTCCTATAAGAATCTGTAATTATATTTGTGTTCCCTATAGTATCTTGCAAACTGTCTTGAATAAAATAAGTCCAAAAGAAACATATATTGAACTAAATTGACTGCAATATCAATTTTGCTAAAATCACATCTTTTACATTTATTTCAAATGATTTAAAAAAAAATTCCATACTAAAATCCTTATACTTCATTTTTATCAAGACTAGGTGAAAATGAATCGTATCCCTTTCAATTTGTATTTCTTTATTAGGGAATGGAAGGAAAAAAAAGACCTCTCTAGTCTTACACAGTTGAAATAATTAAGTTAATTGTGCGTTTTCTTTAATCCGGTGGCCCATCACCTTTCTATTGCAGGGTGAAAAAAAATTTCACTTTATATATTGAGTAATACAAAGACCTCTGTGGTTTTAATAAGTAGTTTCTAGTTTTCTTATTAATTTTAAGAATCACATCTGGTTTTAAATTTTTAAAACACCGTGTTTCCTAGTCTGCTAATGTTTTCAACTTTCTGTATTTGAGGAATAAAATTCTTTTTTTCTCTAGTTTTTTTTCCATTTATGTAACATCATCAATGATAACCTTCAACTTGTGCCTCCATGAAGTTTTTCTCAAAGGGCGCTGACCCCACCACTGGCTGGTTGGTTCTGATGGTAGGTTTACAGTTGATAACATCTGTTTATGAAAATAACCAACTGAGACTAAACCAAAAGAGTTTAGTCTTTTAATATCTGGGAAGTTTCATTATATAACTTAGGAGGTCAAGAAACTAAAAAAAAAAATTCAGTTAACAACATCCCATCATGTTAGATAATGAAACTATTAGGGCAGCAGAGGTTGACTTTTTAAATTTTCTTGTAAATCACTATTCCACAAAATTTAATATTAACCATAAAGAGGGTTTAGTGTAATACATCCAAATTTATTTTGTTCTAAGATAAAGTAGGTAGTAGAATGTTTTATTTGTTGGAAAATAGATCTAAAAAAATATTTCAATATCCTCACTTCTTACAAAAGCAGTGTACAAACGAAAGAGAAAAAGTCTCTTCTGAAAATACCTTCCTTAAAATTGAACTATATTCAAGGCACCCTCTTATCCCATAGTTAACTGGTTTGCATAAAAATGATGCATAAATGAAAATAAAGATAGCTACAATTACTATCAAAATTTATAACCTAGTTTTTTTTTTTTTTTAGAGTGTTAGGCACAGAATGACAATTAAAATTGTTTAAAATGAAATCATTTTATACCTCATCGTTTTAATCAACAGATAAACAGTCTTATAAATCATAACAGCATAAAAATCCCATTTCATTATTTTTACTTCAAAGATAAAGTATTTTTCTTTATGTCTGAAAATAAAGTCAATTTGTATTCACATCCCATAAATCATTTCACATAATAGATACTGTCATTTATTCAGCTCTAGCATAAATAACAGTTAAAATACTAGCTGGGCAAAGTAACCACTTTCTGAAAAAAAGTCCAGATTCAATCTATGGTTCAGTTTATGTTAATCTTTAATCAGAACTTTAGCCTCTCTGGCCCCTTGTAATTTGAATTTAAGAAGTTATTCAGATAAAAAATATTTAGCACTGACTTCAAAAATATAAACCATTGAAATCACTCATATTTACTCTCTTGGGTAAATGCACCATCTCAGATCCAATTTTTTTTAATCTGTGAGAAGGAACAAATACAGTATTACCTGTCTTAGAACTATCTATATATCAGGCTTTTTCTGTTAAGGGTAATGTTGTGGTAGCATTTTGTCAATGCAGTGGCAAGACTACCTATGAGGCATTCATAGTCTGATCTGTCAGGGAAAGAATGACATGGCAGACTTAAAAATGTTAGACAACCCCATATTTTCCCCCTTCAAGTCTATCTTTGCAGGTAGCAAGATATCTACAGTATTACACAAGGTAAGATCATGTCTTCCTTTTCTTTCTCTCAAATTTTTTGAAGTAGCTCTGTTTTTTTCTGAAGAAAGCTGTGTCTTTTGGGACAGCCAGGTTCTTTCTCTATGTCTAGATTGCCAAAGGAAGCGTCATTTGAGACACAACTTTCTGCCCTCCCCCATCCCTGGCTATACTCTGATGGGACACACAGATACCAGCATATTAGAACATAGGGGGGAAAATCCAATCTCCTGTCCAGCCCACACACTTATCAGAAATCCCAAGCTTACACCACCTACCAAAGTGGAACCTCACACCAAAAGGGTCTTAGTGCTAGAGAGGCCAAAGACATTTTTAAAACCAACTGCTTCATTTTTAGGTAAGAAAAGTGAAGCCCAAAAGTGTCAACTGATGTGCCCAAGGTCTCCCAATTCTCAGCCCAGCGTTATGTTTGCCCTTTGCCCCATTGGCACCATTAACCATAAATTCTATCTCTGGAACACTGTCTGCCCCACACACCACTGGCAGAGCCTCAGCATGCCAAGCTCTTTCCTACTTTGGCCCTTTACACCTGCCATTCCTTTTCCTGCTCTTGGCCCTTCCCAAGGTTCCTTCTCAGTTCAAATATTTCTCAGAGAAGCCTTGCCTGGTTACCCTAACTAAAATTGCCCACCCTCTCTAGCCCAGCATGCTTTTATCACAATCTAAAATTATCTTTTTTATTTGTTTACTCATTCATTGTCTCTGTCCTCCACCAGAATATAAGGTCCATGAGGCAGAGACCATAATGTATTTCTTTACCACACTGCATGGTATTGTGGCTGAAACATGGTAATTGCTCATAAATTGAGCATCACTTTGTACCAAGCACTGCAGATGCTAAAGAAATGAACCAAGTTTCTGTCAACCAAGAACTCATGATCAAATGAGGGAAGCAAGTGCTTGAGTAAATACACCTAATAAAGGCAGGATAAAAGTAATAAAAATGAGCAGTAAGGTACTCTGGGAATATAGATAGACAAATTAAATAACTAGAAAGCCAAAGTTTTCTTAGAATAGATGGAATTTTTTTTAGCTGGGGTGGGGCTTATCCTCAACAGAGGCTCCAGGAGGAAAGAACATTCCCAGAAAAAGGAACATTTTGACCACAATCTTGGAGAAGGCAGCCATTGCAGTTGGGAACTGCCTGGCTGGAGCATGGGAAATGGAGAGATCCAACGGCAAGAACAGAGTAAGATAAGGACATCTCAAATCCCTTGATCAAGTGCTTTTCTTCAGTTCATTGTGTCATTCCCTTCGGTTTCACTTCCTTCAATACCAGCATGGCATCCGGACGTCATTTCAATCACTCTCTTTCAAAGAACCTCACACACGGTTTTCTGCTCCACCTGCCCTTCAAAACCCTGATTTTAGTTTAATTCTTTTCTGTACCAAAAACCAAACCAAACCCATTGCCATTGAGTTGATTCCAACTCATAATATAGCGACCCTACAGGACAGAGTGGAACTGTCCCATAGGGTTTCCAAGGAGCAACTGGTAGATTCAAACTGCCGACCTTTTGTTTAGCAGGCGAACTCTTAATCACTACAACTAGGCTGGTAAAATTCACTCCCTGAGCAGATACATGCATGTGTTTGTATCCTTTATAGTATTTAGTCCCTGCACGGCACAAACGGTTAAACACTGCTAACCATAAGGTTCAGTGGCGTCACTAAGGTTGGTGTCACCCAGTGTAGTGACTCAGTCTCACCCCTCCGCATGGGCCTTCTCCCATACCAGACCATATAGAATCCTTAGTAATGACTTTTGTACTAATGTTTCTTGTAAATTGTAACTCCTGTATGTCACTCCTTCTTTTCCTTTAATCACTTCTTCATCCTCAAAAAAGTTATTGACATAGGCTCACAAATACTAATTACCACAATACTGTAGCTCAAACACCAGAGAATTTGACAAAATCAGCAACTATAAAAACATCAGCAGCAATGAAAACAACAGCACATGCTTATAGCTCCTCATGTAGACAAAAACCACGAAATTGAAAGCGTCATTGTGATCGGGTAATAATGACAGCTCTGACTGGAGCACATTACAAGGTTCAAAAAGTAAATTAACACAGAGTTTCAGAATTGTAGGTATATTGATACATGTAAGCTGGGCTTCTCAGAAATGTTTTTGTTGTTTAACTACAGGAATATTCTTATAGATAGTCATTTTGGTGTCACCGCTCTGACAGGGTCACCCTGTGAAGTCCATGCCTCCCACACCCTCCTAATGATAAGGAGGCAGTTCAAATCCACCCAAAGGCACCTCAGAAAAAAGGCCTGACAATCTACATCCAAAGTATCATGTTGTTTGTTGTTGTTCTTAAGTGCCATCGAGTCGGTTTCAACTCATAGCGACCCTATATACCACAGAATGAAACGCAGCCTGGTCCTGCGTCATCCTTGCAATGGTTACTAAACCGGACACCATTGTTGCAGCCACTGTATTGATCTATCCCCTTGAGGGTCTTCCTCTTTTCTACTGACCCTGTACTCTATCAAGCATGATGTCCTTCTCCAGGGACTGATCTCCTCCAAAAAACATGTCCAAAATATGTAAGATGCTGTTTTGCCATCCTTGCTTCTAAGGAGCATCCTGGTTGTACTTCTTCCAGGACAGATTTCTTCGTACTTTTTGCAGTCCATGGTATATTCAATATTCTTCACCAACACCACAATTCAAAGGCAATAATTCTTCTTCAATCTTCCTTATTTGTTGTCCACCTTTCACATGCATAAGATGCGAATGAAAATGCCATGGCTGTATTCACACAATGGAATATTACACATCAATAAAGAACAATGATGAATTCATGAAACAGTTCATAATATGGAGGAATCTGCAAGGCATTATGCTAGGTGAAATTAGTTGCAAAAGGACAAATATTGTATGAGACCACCATTATAAGAATTCAAGAAATAGTTTAAACAGAGAAGAAAATATTCTTTGATGGTTACAAGAGCGGGAAGGGAGGGAGAGGAGTATTCACTAATTAGACAGTGAAAAAAAAAACCAAAATCCAGTGCCATAGAGTCGATTCTGACTCACAGCGACCCTATACAACAGAGTAGAACTGCCCCATAGACTTCCCAAGGAGCGCCTGGTGGATTCAAACTGCCGACCCTTTGGTTAGCAGCCATAGCACTTAACGACTACGCCACCAGGGCTTCCAATTAGACAAGAACAATTTTAGGTGAACGTAAAGACAACATACAATACAGGAGAGGTCAGCACAACTGGACTAAACCAAAAACAAAGAAGTTTCCTGAATAAACTGAACACTTTGAAGGCCAGTGTAGCAGGGGAGGGGGGTTGGGACCATGGTTTCAGGGGACATCTAGGTCAATTGGCACAATAAAATCTATCAAGAAAACATTCTGCATCCCAATTTGGAGAGTGGCATCTGGGGCCTTAAACGCTAGCAAGCTGCCATCTAAGATGCATCAATTGGTCTCAACCCACCTGGAGCAAAGGAGAATGAAGAACACCAAAGACAAAAAGTAATTATGAGCCCAAGAGACAGAAAGACCCACATAAACCAGAGACTACATCAGCCTGAGACCAGAGGAACTAGATGGTGCCCAGCTACAACCAATGACTGCCATGACAGGGAACACAACAGACAACCCCTGAGGGAACAGGAAAGCAGTACAATAAAAAAAAAAAAAAAAGCAGACCTCAAATTCTTGTAAAAAGACCAGACTTAATGGTCTGACTGAGACTAGAGGCACCCTGGAGGTCATGGTCCCCAGATGTTCTGTTAGCCCATGACAGGAACCATTCCCAAAACCAACTGTTCAGACAGGGATTGGACTGGACTATGGGATAGAAAAGGATACTGGTGAAGAGTGAGCCTCCTGGATCAAGTAGACACATGACACTGTGTGGGCAGCTCCTGTCTGGAGGGGACATGAGAGGGCAGAGGGACATGAAAATAGAGAGTGGAGACAAAGAGTGTGCTGTCTCATTAGAGGGAGAGCAACTAGAAGTATATACCAAGGTGTTTTTTTATATAGATTTTTGTATGAGAGACTGACCTGACTTGTAAACTTTCACTTAAAGGATAGTACAAAAAAAAAAGAAAGAAAATACCATGGCTTGGGTCAGGTGCACCTTAGTCTTCAAGGTGACTTCTTTGCTTTTCAACACTTTAAATAGATCCTTTACAGTAGATTTTCCCAGTGCAATGCATCGTTTGATTTCTTGACTGCTGCTTCCATGGGTGTTAATTGTGAATTCACATAAAATGAAATCCTTGACAACTTAAGTCTTTTCTTTTTTTATCATGATGTTGCTTATCAGTTCAGTTGTGAGGATTTTTGTTTTCTTTATGTTGAGGTATAATCCATACTGAAGGCTGTGGTTTTGATCTTCATTAGTAAGTGCTTCAAATCCTCTTCACGTTCAGCAAGCAAGTTTGTGTCATCTGCATAATGCAGGTTGTTAATGAGTCTGCCTCCAATCCTGATGCCCCGTTCTTCTTCATATAGCCCAGCTTCTCAGATTATTTGCTCAGCATACAGACTGAATAGGTATAGTGAAAGGATACAACCCTGATGCACACCTTTCCTGACTTTGAAAAAGTCAGTATCCCCTTGTTCTGTCCAAATGACTGCCTTTCGATCTATGTACAGGTTCTTCATGAACACAATTAAGCGTTCTGGAATTCCCATTCTTCACAATGTTATCCATAATTTGTTATGATCCACAGAGTTGAATGTCTTTGTATAGCCAATAAAACACAGGTAAACATCCTTCTGGTATTCTCTGCTTTCAGCCAGGATCCATCTGACATCAGCAATGATATCCCTGGTTCCTCGCCCTCTTCTGAATCTGGCCTGAATGTCTGGCAGTTCCCTGTCGATATACTGCTGCAGCCGCTTTTGAATGGTTTTCAGTAAAATTTTGCTTGTATGTGATATTAACGATATCATTCGATAATTTCCACATTTGGTTGGATCACCTTTCTTGGAAATAGGCATAAATATGGATCTCTTCCAGTCAGTTGGCCAGGTAGCTGTCTTCCAAATTTCTTGGCATAGACAAGGGAGCACCCCCAGCTCTGCATCTGTTTGTTGAAACATCTCAATTGATATTCCATCATTTCCTGGAGCCTTGTTTTTCGCCAATGCCTTCAGTGCAGTTTGGACTTCTTCCTTCAGTACCATCGGTTCCTGATCATATGCTACCTCTTGAAATGGTTGAACGTCAACTAATTCTTTTTGGTATAATGACTCTGTGTATTCCTTCCATTTTCTTTTGATGCTTCCTGCGTTGTTTGATATATTCCCCATAGAATCCTTCACCATTGCAACTCGAGGCTTGAATTTTTTCTTCAGTTCTTTCAGCTTGAGAAACGTTGAATGCCTTCTTCCCTTTTGGTTTTCTATCTCCAGCTCTTTGCACCTGCCACTATAATACTTTGTCTTCTCAAGCCGCCCTTTAAAATCTACTGTTCGGTTCTCTTACTTCATCATTTCTTTTGCTTTAGCTGCTCGACGTTCAAGAGCAAGTTTCAGAGTCTCCTCTGACATCTATCTTGGTCTTTTCTTTCTTTCCTGTCTTTTCAATGACCTCTTGCTTTCTCTTTGTATGATGTCCTTGATGTCATTCCACAACTCGTTTGGTCTTCAGTCATTAGTGTTCAATGCATCAAATCTATTCTCAAGATGGTCTCTAAATACAGATGGGATATACTCAAGGTCATACTTTGGCTCTCATGGACTTGCTCTGATTTTCTTCAGTTACAACTTGAACTTGCATATGAGCAAAAGTGATGGTCTATTCCCCAGTCAGCCCCTGGCCTTGTTCTGACTGATGATATTGAGCTTTTCCATCGTCTCTTTCCACAGATGTAGTTGATTGGATTCCTGTGTATTCCATCTGGCAAGGTCCATGTATATAAAAAAAAGTCAATGTTTATGTTGGTGAGAAAAGGTATTTGCAATGAAGAAGTTATCGGTCTTGCAAAATTCTATCATTCTCTCTATCTGACACTGTTTCTATCATCAAGGCCGTCTTTTCCAACTACTGATCCTTCTTTTTTTTTTAATAATTTTTATTGTGGTTTAAGTGTAAGTTTACAAATCAAGTCAATCTCTCACACAAAAACCCATATACACCTTGCTACACGCTCCCAATTACTCTCTGCCAATGAGACAGCCCACTCTCTCCCTCCACTCTCTCTTTTCGTGTCCATTTCACCAGCTTCAAACTCCCTCCACCCTCTCATCTCCCATTTGGGCAGGAGATGCCAACATAGTCTCAAGTGTCCACCTGATCCAAGAAGCTCACTCCTCACCAGCATCCCTCTCCAACTCATTGTCCAGTCCAATCCATGTCTGAAGAGTTGGCTTCGGAAATGGTTCCTGTCCTGGGCCAACAGAAGGTCTGGGGGCCATGGCCACTGGGGTCCTTCTAGTCTCAGTCAATTAAGTCTGGTCTTATGAGAACTTGGGGTCTGCATCCCACTGCTCTCCTGCTCCCTCAGGGGTTCTCTGTTGTGTTCCCTGTCAGGGCTGTCATTGGTTGTAGCCAGACACATTTTAGTGCTTCTGGTCTCAGGATTATGTAGTCTCTGGTTCATGTAGCCCTTTCTGTCTCTTGGGCTCGTAATTGCCTTGTGTCCTTGGTGTTCTCATTCTGCTTTGATCCAGGTGGGCTAAGACCAACTGATGCAGCTTAGATGGCTGCTTGATAGCGTTTAAGACCCCAGACACCACTCTTCCAAGTGTGGGATGCAGGATGTTTTCTTAATAGATTTTATTATGCCAATTGACTTAGATGTCCCCTGAAACCATGTTTCTCAGACCACTGCCCCTGCTACACTGGCCTTTGAAGCATGCAAAGGAAACTTCGTTGCTTTTGGTTTAGTCCAGTGCTGACCTCCCGTGTATTGTGTGCTGCTTTTCCCTTCACCAAAAGTAGTTCTTATCTACCATCTAATTAGTGAATACCCTTCTCCTGCCCTCCCTCCCTGCTCTCGTAACCACAAGAGAATGTTTTCTTCTCAGTTTAAACTCTTTCTCAAGTTCTTATAATAGTGGTCTTATACAATATTTGTCCTTTTGCAACTAATTTCACTCAGCATAACGCCTTCCAGGTTCCTCCATGTTATGAAATGTTTCACAGATTCCTCACTGTTCTTTATCGATGCATAGTATTCCATTGTGTGAATATACCATCATTTATTTATCCATTCATCCATTGATGGGCACCTTGGTTGCTTCCATCTTTTTGCTATTGTAAACAGTGCTGCAATAAACATGGGTGTGCATATTTCTGTTCACGTAAAAGCTCTTATTTCTTTAGGATATATTCCAAGGAGTGGGATTGCTGGATCGTATGGTAGTTCTATTTGTAGCTTTTTAAGGAAGCGCCAAATCAATTTCCAAGGTGGTTGTACCATTTTACATTCCCACCAGCAGTGTATAAGTGTTCCAATCTCTCCACAGCCTCTCCAACATTTATTATTTTGTGTTTTTTGGATTAATGCCAGCCTTGTTGGAGTGAGATGGAATCTCATTGTAGTTTTAAACTGCATTTCTTTAATGGCTAATGATCATGAACATTTCCTCATATATCTGTTAGCTACCTGAATGTCTTCTTTAGTGAAGTGTCTATTCCTATCTTTTGCCCATTTTTTAATTGGGTTATTTGTCTTTTTGCAGTTGAGTTTTTGCAGTATCATGTAGATTTTAGAGATCAGGCGCTGATCAGAAACGTCATAGCTAAAAACTTTTTCCTAGTCTGTAGGTAGTCTTTTTACTCTTTTGGTGAAGTCTTCAGATGAGCATAGGTGTTTGATCTTTAGGAGCTCCCAGTTAATCTAGTTTTCCTTCTACATTCTTTATAATGTTTTGTATACTGTTTATGCCATGTATTAGGGCTCCTAACTTTGTCCCTATTTTTTCTTCCATGATCTTTATCATTTTAGATTTTATATTTAGGTCTTTGATCCATTTTGAGTTAGTTTTTGTGCATGGAGTGAGGTATAGGTCTTGTTTCATTTTTTTTGCAGATGGATATCCAGTTATACCAGCATCATTTGTTAAAACGATTGTCTTTTCCCCATTTTACTGTTTGGGGCCTTTGTCAAATATCAGCTGCTCATATGTGGATGGATTTATGTCTGGATTCTCAATTCTGTTCCATTGGTCCAGGATGTTTTGACTACTGTGGCGGTATAATAGGTTTCAAATCAGGTAAAGTAAGGCCTTCCACTTTGTTCTTCTTTTTCAGTAATGCCTTATTTACCCGGGGCCTCTTTCCCTTCCATATGAAGTTGGCGATTTGTTTCTCCACCTCATTAAAGAATGTCATCCCAGTGAATGACATTGGATCAGAATTGCATTAAACGTATAGATCACATTTGGTAGAATAGACGTTTTTACAATGTTAAGTCTTCCTATCCATGAGCAAGGTATGTTCTTCCACTTATGTAAGTCTCTTTTGGTTTCTTGAAGGAGTGTACTGTAGTTTTCTTTGTATAAGTCTTTTACATCTCTGGTAAGATTTATTCCTAAGTATTTTATCTTCTTGGGGGCTACTGTAAATGGCATTGATTTGGTGATTTCCTCTTCGATGTTCTTTTTGTTGGGGTAGAGGAATCCAACCGATTTTTGTATGTTTACCTTGTATCCCGATACTCTGCTGAACTCTCTATTAGTTTCAGTAGTTTTCTGGAGGATTCCTTAGGGTTTTCTGTGTATAAGATCATGTCATCTGCAAATAGAGATACTTTGACTTCTTCCTTGCCAATCTGGATGCCCTTTATTTCTCTATTTAGCCTAATTGCTCTGGCTGGGACTTCCAGCACAGTGTTGAATAAGAGCGGTGATAAAGGGCATTCTTGTCTGGTTCCCGATCTCAGTGGGAATGCTTTCAGGCTCTCTCCATTTAGGGTGATGCTGGCTTTGTATAAATGCTCTTTATTATGTTGAGGAATTTTCCTTTTATTCCTATTTTGCTGCGAGTTTTTATCATGAATAGGTGTTGGACTTTGTCAAATGCCTTTTCTGCATCAATTGATAAAATCATGTGATTCTTGTCTTTTGTTTTATTTATGTGGTGGATTACATTAATTGTTTTTCTAATGTTGAGCCATCCCTGCATACCTGGTATGAATCCCACTTGGTCATGGTGAATTATTTTTTTGATATGTTGTTGAATTCTATTGGCTAGAATTTTGTTGAGGATTTTTGCATCTACATTCATGAGGGATATAGGTCTCTAAGTTTCTTTTCTTGTGGTGCCTTTACCTGGTTTTGGTATCAGGGATATGGTGGCTTCATAGAATGAGTTTGGTAGTATTCCATCCTTTTCTATGCTCTGAAATTCCTTTAGTAGTAGTGGTGTTAACTCTTCTCTTGATTACCTTTTCAATCTCTTCTTTTGTTATGGGTCTATTTAGTTGTACTACCTCTGCTTGTGTTAGTTTAGGTAGGTGGTGTGTTCCTAGGAATTCATCCATTTCTTCTAGGTTTTCAAATTTGTTTGAGTATAGTTTTTCATAGTAATCTAATATGATTCTAGCAGTCTTTAGGTCCCTGATGTGTGTAGGTGAGGACCTTGCTTAATAGGCAAAGCAATGTCAAACGTCAAACACCCACCTTTCCATTGCACAGCTGAAATGATTGGAGTTTGCCAACAAGGGCCTCTTCTCCTGAAATAGGCCCACACAGGTCCATGCAGGAGGGAAAGGTGCTCAAGGTCCATGGACAGTTCATGCTTGGTCAGAAGCTGCTTCTGTCCTGAGCTCCCCCGGTTAATGCAGCTAGCAAATTATCTTTTCCTCCCAATTGCAATTTTTTTTCCTTCCCCAAGGCCAGAAGGATGGCTCTAGGTGCTCACCAGGGTCTATCCCAGGCCCAGGGATTCAGCCGCTGAAGCTGGCTTGGGGGTGAGGGTAAAACATAAAAAATAAAAATAAACTTTTATTTTTTTGTTTTGTTTTGTTTTGTTTTGTTTTGTTTTGTTTTGTTTTACCCCCACCCGCAAGCCAGCTTCAGCGGCTGAATCCCTGGGCCTGAGATAGACCCTGGTGAGCACGGTAAAATATACACAAGTATTTAGCTTTTGCCGAGAGCACTGTTCTCCTCAGGTTCTGGAGATGTGAGTAGGCTGTGTGGCTGGCTGCTTCTCCCTGAGGAAACTGCGGCCAAATGCTAGTACCAGCCCGCCGCCGCCACCGCTGCCGCTCTGGGAATGGTGCCTGAGGGCTCCCCATGATTCAGGTCCAGTAACTCCTCTCCACTTCTGAACAGTCTCTTCCTCCCCCTGCCCCTCAGTTCATTATCTAAGCTTGCCTCTGATGCTCAGGGCTCCCAGCTTGTCACAAATGTACTTGTTTCACTTGTTTTTTTGGGTCTTTGTTGTAAAGAGGACTTGCCAGAAGCATCTTTCTATTCTGCCATTCTGCCATCTTGGTTCCACCCCCTTCTTTTTTTTTTTCCAACTTTCACATTCCAGTCACCAGTAATTATCAATGCATCCTGACTGAATGTTTGATAAATTTCAGACTGCAAAAGCTGATAAAAATCTTCAGTTTCTTCATCTTTGGCCTTAATGGTTGGTGCATACATTTGAATAATAGTCGTATTAATTGGTCTTACTTGCAGGTATATGGATATTATCCCATCACTGACAGTGTTGTACTTCAAGACAGATCTTGAAGTGTTCTTTTTGATGATGAATGCAACACCATTCCTCTTCAAGGTGTCATTCTTGGCATAGTAGACCATATGATTGTTTGATTCAAGATGGCCAATACCAATCCATTTCAGCTCACTAATGCCTAAGATATTGATGTTTATGTGTTCCATTTCATTTTTGATGATTTCCAGTTTTCCCAGATTCATACTTCGTACTTTCAGGTTCCAATTATTAATGGATGTTTACAGCTGTTTCTTCTCATTTTGAATCATGCCACATTAGAAAATGAAGGTCCTGAAAGCTTTACTTGATCCACGCCATTAAGGTCGGCTCTACTTTGAGGAGGCAGCTCTTCCCCAGTCATCTTTTGAGTGCCTCCCAACTTGGGGGGTTCATCTTCTGGCACTACATCAGACAATGTTTTGCTGCTATTCATAAGGTGTTCACTGGCTAATTCTTTTCAGAAGTAGACTGCCAGGTTCTTCTTAGTCTGCCTAAGTCTGGAAGCTCAGCTGAAACCTGTCCTCCATGGGTGACCCTGATGATATCAGAATACCGGTGGCATAGCTTCCAGCATCACAGCAACATGCAAGTTCCCACAGTATGACAAACTGACAGACATGTGGGTGTCCAGAGGATCATAGCCATTGAAAACTCTATGCAGCACAGTTCTACTCTGACACGCATGTGTCACCATGAGTCATAATCGACTTCATGGAGACTTTTTTTTTTTTTTTTTTTTAGTGCTACTTTCCCAGAATGTTTCTTATCTCCAAGTTGTTGGTAGCTGTCCTGGAGTGAGCTCTGACTCACGGTGACCCTATACACAACAAAACAAAAAGATGCCCAGCTCTGCACTATTTCCATGATCAGCTGCAGATGTTAGCTACAGTTTTTGATGTCCAAACATCCTTCAGCTAATGTCTGCTTCTGTGTGTCTTCAGTGCACTCTCAGTTCACATCTTGCGCAGCACTCATCACAGCATTGTACATGTTGGATTATTTGGCTACCCACTGGACTATGTGTTCTTTAAGGAGTAGAACTATGTCTCTCATTCATTTGTTTTTTTTTTTTTTTTTATCCCTAACACAATTCAAAAGGCATTCTGGTAGCATAATGATTGAGTGTTTGGCTGATAACCAAAAGGTTGGTGGTTCAAACCCACCCAGCAGCTCTGCTGGAGAAAAGAACTAACAATCTGCTTCCATAAAGATTACAGCCACAAAAACTCTGTGGGGCAGTTCTACTCTGTCACATTGTGTTTCTATGAGTCAAAAATCGACTTGACAGCACCTAAGAACAACAGCATAATTCATGACAAATTCTAGATGCTGAATGTATAGTTTCTGTTTTAATTAGTAAACTAATGAATAATAGGACAATACACAGGAACAAAATGGAATGGGAGGAGTTGTAATTCCAAGATGAAATGTTTAAGTATATTTTTTTCAGCACTGAGGGCTGATTAAAAACTTCTGAATGACTTGATTAGTCTTGTGTCTCGAGATTAGTTGTGGCTGTGGAACTCTAGCAGTGTCTGATATGGAAGACAGACTGCAGGGGCAAGTAAATCAGTTAGGAGGCCATTACGAGTGCCCAATGACGATGATGTGGCTTGATTAAGACAATAACAGAAAGAAATACCAAAGGAGTTCATTTGAGTGGGTAAATGATGGGTTCAGTTGAAATATGAGGTAAAAGACTCAATAGGTTGTTGGAAATATGGAATTAGACAGCAGAAGACATAAAAAATGATAGAAGTTTTATAATTGGAAATTAGCTAGTGCCTTCTCCTTCACTTTTGGTTTACCTTTTGGAAGCAGAATGATGGACATATACGTAAATCCAGCACAGTGGATTTCAGTATCATTTGCCTCAGAGATAAGAGATGACATCATGGGAAAGATAACATTTCCAGGGAAGAGGCTGCAGGATCAAATGTTGAGAGGCACCAGGACCTGAGCTTTGGAAAGTGCCTGTAGGTAAGGGAAAACAAAGACAGGAGTCAGGAAAGGAAACAAGGAAAAATGGAATGGTCTCACTTTGCAAATCACTCAGTGGTACAATTCTTGCTTCTCACACAGTTCACATGGGTCCAATTCCTTGAGTTATTTCAATAAAAATTTTTTAGTACCTACTCTGTGCCATGCTGGGCTCAAAGGTCACAAAGAACAATGATAGAATTGTAAACATTCACATAACACTCTTAACCAGGAACTCTTAAAAGCGCCTTTTGCATATAATTCTCACAACCACCCTTCAAGGTTGAGGCACAGGCTAATAAGTAATTTGCCCAAAGTCACCCAGCTAGTTAATAGCAGACGAGGATTCTAGCTCAAGCAGCCTGACTCCAGAATCTGCTCTTAACTTGCTTCTGAACACACGGTTCTTGCCCTAAGGAAGCTTAGAGTCCAGAAAATGGAAGTCCATATACTACTTTAAGTGAAATTAAATTAGTGAGGTAATAAAGGCTTCAAGTGCAAATAAGGGATGGGAAGGGGGTCGAATCATTTGAAATTCTCTAGATTTTATATTGAGTCAGTATTACTTTCCTTACAATGGTGATATTCTGGTCCTAGGTGAGTGGTCTAGAAATTCACTAAGGTGTCTTTGAATCCACACCTTCTAATGACTTTCCTGTAACAGTCAATTCTACTGCCAAGAATCATCTCATAGTTAGTGCAGATCCAGGGCAGACCTACCCTCAGAACCCAAAATGTATACAAATAAAAGCAAAAGAAAAATAATCCCTGAGAGTCAGACAGAAAATGAGTCTGGAAAAGTAAGAGGGTAATGAGCATGAAGAAAGAAAGAGGCAAGGGAGAAGAGTACAACAAAGGCAAAAATTAAATTTCCCTAGCTTTCTATTTTCCTACGTTTAGCATAATACCCCGTGCTATGGGTTGGATTGTGTCTCCCAAAAAGACGTGTTTAAGTCCTAACCCTTGTACCGGTGAATGTGACCTTATTTAGAAATAGAGTCTTTGCAGATGAAATTAGTTAAGATGAGGTCATATTGAATTAAGCTAGGCCCTGAACCCAATATGACTGGTGTCTTTAGAAGAAGCAGAGACATGGACACACGGAGAGGAGAATGCCATGTGACAGTGAAGACAGAGATTGGAATGATACATCTACCAGCCAAGGATAGCTGGCAACCACCAGAAGCAGGAGAGAGGCATGGAGCAGATACTCCCTCAGGGCCACCCAAAAGAACCAACACTGCCAACACCTTGATTTTAGACTTCTAGGCTCCAGAATTGTGAAAGAACAAATTTCTGTTAGTTTAAGCCACCTAGTTTGTGGCAGTTTGTTACGATAGTCCTGGGAAACTAATACAGCCTCTTCAAAGGAGTATTAGGTATTTGAGCATTTCATGGCTATTGAATTTTGTATATGGCCTTATACATTTCAAATTAGCTGTTGTTTTCAACTTTTAATTGAAAAGGATAAGGGGTAAGAAATGAGAGTTTTCCGTAAGAGAAGACCTAACCAAATAGGTTTATTCAATGTTGGTTGTCCCTTTGGGTTTGCTATTAGCTTGGGTTTGCAAGTAAGGGGCTGCCGGATTCACATTGCTCAATCATCTCTTCTCCACTCACCCTGTCTAAAGGACACATCCTTCTATTATATTCTGAGACAAAGGAATCAACATGACTTAGCCCTCCATGTTTGACCACAATATTCAATGAAGCTATTTGTATGATTTAAAGAGAGATGATTTCCTCTCCCAGAAATTACAAGTGCTTAAAAATAATTTCATGATTTAGTGTAGTTGTTTAAAAACTGGCACAGATATCATGCTTAAACAAATCATCTTTGCTTTCAGCAAGGAAAGGAGTAGTTTAAGGATCGTAAATATTAAAAGCACAAAATAATATTCTTTTTTTAAAATTGGGAAAATTCATGAGTCTTAGGTATGAATAGAAAACCATCTGCATTTTCAGGAAGATTATAAAAATCAGTCTTTCCAATTTTAGATTTAAATATTTGAAATATTTACTATGTATATAAGTATATAACACACGCTAACACAATTCAATCCAGTTATTACAAATCCAATATATATTCATAACATTTAATATATACAAATATTTGCAAAAAGAATCAGACTCATCCAATTATTTATCCTTCAAATGCCTAGAATGCTAAGTAGCACTCCTGGTACAGGGATCACTGCAAAGAGGGTGTATCATGAATACACACACTCCACAATTTTTGTCATTTTTCCTTGCATTGACTTTGCACTAATTAAAATGCATGCTTTTGCATTCTTTATATCTAAAATACCTAAGTCAAATAAATTATCTTTTGAGTTTTCATATATTATTTTTCAAAACGAAAAATGTTAAATATACAAATAAATTACAATATAAGACAAATGACACTCAACATTAAGTGAAATTTCCACTAGGAGCAAGCAAGTATAGAAATTGCTGAGGAAAAACAACAGTTAAAAAAAAAAGTAGAAGTCTCTACTAGTATCAGTGTCTTGTGTGAAGACACATATATTTAACATTCAGACCTAGGGATGCTATGGGCCAAAAGCTCAAATGTCAATGGCGCCAGGCAGACACCGTACAAGAGGGGACATGCCATGCGAAGGCTGTGGCAATCAGGAGAGGGCAAGCTCTGACCAAAGGCCCTGCCAATTTACCACATGATAAAGCAAACAAAGTGTTACTATTTTTCAAGAAAAGAGGAAAAATCTAGAGTAGTTCATGAAATCACCTCATTTGTTAAATCTTGTCAATTATTTGTTTCTAACTGAATACCATTCAACACAAATCTTGGCCTCCAGTGTTTTTCTGGTCACTAAATTTAATCCTGAAAAACAAATGTTACCTTCAGTGTAATAACTACATCATTGTAGGCAAATGTAATACCATATTATTCAACGTAAATGACTCCACTATGAAACACTACAATTATTTTCAGGATTAATCATAAAAAGAAAAGGAACCTTATGCATCATTCTTTACAAATTTGGGGGCTTAAAAGTGTTCATAGATTCTTATATCTAGTTCTCTGTGTCTAAACAAGTGTTAAAAAAAATCTTAATTGTTCTAGAAAATACTCCCAGGTAGTAGATGTTAATAGTCCCATTTATAATAGTGAAGTTAAACTACAGATTTGTATCCAAAGAAAATGCAAAGTAGGAAAACACAAAAAAATCAATTGCACTTTCCATGTTATTCTACACACTTAATAAAAATCACAGCGCAAAACATCTATAAATAATGCGTTACTGGAAATTGTACAAAATATGTCTGTCAATTTTTATACCAAGCTAATGAATTATACCAATCATTTAAAAGATCACCAAGGGAAAGGTTGTGCTCTTAAAAAGGGCAAGCTATTTTAGCCTCTGTAATCATCTGTAAACAAAAAGGGCATCTATGACACAACAAAAACATTTCACTCATTCTCAGACATATAAGCCTTCTGTAATTATATCTTTGTACAATTAATATCACCTTTTAAAAGTTTGTATCTTAACATTCCATTCTACTGGGCACATGGCAAACGACTTCATTTATTCTGAGGTGAAAGAAGAGAAAGCATCATCCCCTACGTACCACAATGGGGGAGGAAATGCCAACATACTACCTCAATTGTCTCCAAGGAATTTCTCCTTCAATACTTTAAACACCATTCTCTTAAAGACTGGAGACGGGTGATGACTAATGGCAGAAAATCCCATCTTATAAGCTTTTAGCACATCCTTAGTAGGTGATCTAGCACTTCAGTTTGGGATATTTAGGTATTTGGCTGTTTTATTTTGTTTTTGCTATCTAGAGCCTCAATAAAAAGCTGAGACCAGAAGAATTGTATTTTAACAACATGCTTACATGCTTATTAAGCTTGGAAGTAGACACATACAAAATAAAAAGTCCCAGTATGAGACTCTTGGGTAAATCCAAAATTTAGGGGTCAAATGACAAGGGGATTGATATGGTCAAAGATGAGAGAAGCAGGAGAGATAAATTCCACAGAAGACAACAGTGGAGAGAGAGTCGCAGGAAAAACTACCAAGGATGCTTTGATACCATGGAAAATAGATTAGAGTGAAGACAGGGAAGAAGATTTGATATAAAAAGGTCATTCCTTTAAAAAAAAAACAAAAAAAAGAAGTAGAAAACCAGGTCATCTTTGAGAGTAGAAGTGGTGGGAGTGCACAGCAGACAGGGATCTCCTGTTAACACAACCATCTCTGATAGTATTCAACCATCCATATGCTCACCCCAGAGCCTTCCATTCCATTAATGCTTTTCTCGCTAAGTGATTCCCAAATTTACATTTCCAACCCAGACATTTCATCTGAGGAACAAACCCAAGGTTCTTCGCCTACTTGGTACCCACACTTTATCTCTCACAGGCCCCTCAAAAATACCATGTTCAAAAACCAAACTTTGATCTTTCCTTAGATCTGCTTCTTGTTTAGTCCTCCCATAGCACTAACTGGCATCTCTACCCTTCAAGTTGCTCATGACACAAACCCAGAATCGTTCTCAAAGCTCCTTCTCCATTATCCCCCCATCCAATCAATCACCAAGACATGTGGAACTCTTCCTACAAAGGGTATTTCAAATCCATCCACTTCTTCTCTAATTTATCTACCCTGAACTACTTAATATACGACCCACTTCTTACATGGATTCCTTTCAATTCTTCACCACACCACAGTCAAATGATCTTGAGAAATATTGAATTTTAAATCATTCCCCTGCATTATACACTTTAATAGCTTCTCACTGCACTTGGGATAAAATCTAAAACTTTTAACATGGCCTATAAGCAATGCAGGATCTGACTGCTGCCTACCTCACCCACATTCCCCTGCTTTTTTCCTTCCTTCCAGCAAGTCTGACCTTTTCTCAGTTCATTTAAAATGGAAGCTCTCTCCTGCCTCAGGGCCTTGCCACTTGCTCTTCCCTTTGCCTGGCTGCCCCTCCCCTCTTCACCTAATTTCAATCCTCTGCTTAAGCAACACTCTTTCAAAAGAGCTTTCTCTGCTCCAACACTCCTTAATGTAAATTCCCTCCAGGATAACCTGACCATACTCCAATTTTTCTTTCCGGCAGTCCCACAATTTGTATCTATGCACTTTGGGGGTGTTCATGTGTATTAGGTTATTTGTATTATGGAGCCCTGGTGGAGCAGTGGAAACCCTGGTGGCATAGTGGTTAAGAGCTACGGCTGCTAACCAAAAGGTCAGTAGTTCGACTCCACCAGGTGCTCCCTGGAAACCACATGGGGCAGTTCTACTCTGTCCTATAGAGTCGCTACAAGTCAGAATCAACACGACAAAGGGTTTTTTCACGTGTATTATAACTAACTTCCACACGAGGCTACAAGTTCTTTAAGGTCAGAGACCATACCTATCTTATTCACTGCCGTACTGCCACTGTCTGGGACCTGATACACGCACAAGAAGGAACTCAATAATGTTTTCATTGCCTAACGTTGAATTAAGGAAATAATAAAGTGGAAACCCTGAGAGAGATGTTTAACTCAAGCTATGCGATAGCATTAGGCATCAGAGCCCGCAGGGATTTTTGCCTGGTGAAGGGCTGTCTGATGATACATCTCCACAGCATGGGATGGGCTTGAGCAATTGTCTCCATGAGCTTCTCTTGCAAGGGGAAGCCAAAGCTCTTCCTGAATCTAAGGAGACCAGTTTTCCCTTGTTAAAGACCATGCAATAACCTCACTAGAGGAGGTTGCCTTGTAAGAAGATGTCTATTCTATACCCCAACAACCTTTTATTACTTCTCTAACTATAATTAGAGTCATATCCCAAAAAACTTCAGAGAAGCAAGAGCAAAGTTTGACCCAAGGTAAGTTTGCATATATTCTAAAAGAATTGCAAAATTTTACTAATATATTTTAGCGGAAATCAGAGGAATGTGTTTGAAAATGTGCTCTAAAGCTATTAGACTAAGGAGAACAGAATATAACATTGGATTAAGTTTGAGCTTCTTATCCATTTAAACATGTACTGACCATTTAGCCCAGTAATTTCACTTCAACGTATTTAGTTAAGAGAAGTGAAAATATATGTCCATAAAAACTTATGAATGAGTATTCATAGTAACATTATTCAAAATATCAAAAACCTGGAAGCAACCTAAATGTTCAGCTAGTAAATGGATGCACAAGCTGTGGTATATCTGTACAATGGAATACTATTCAGCAATAAGAAAAAACTATTGAAAGACTCATTATGCTTGAGAGAAGCCAGACAAAAAGAATACATACTGTATGATTTCATTTAACTGAGCTGCTAGGACAGGAAAAACTAATCTATGGTGATGGAAATCAGGTCAGTGGCTGCCTGGAACGTGGAAGTAGAGGAGACTGACTGCAAATGTCTTACATGATAGGCTGTTCCGCATGATAAGCTGTCTACCAAAGGAAGTGAACAGTTGCAGCATTACAGCCCTAAATAGGAGTTTCATTGAAAAAGAGTGGGAAGAGAAATTTTCCCAGTGAACAAAATCTCAAACGGTACATTTAGTTGTAGTGAGAGATGTCCATTCCTTTGCAGGTAGACTTTGTCTTGTACCCACAGCAATCCAGTTGACGCCGACTCATAGCAACCCTAGAGGACTGAGTAGAACTGCCCCATAGGGTTTCCAAGGCTGTAAATCTTCACAGAAGCAGACTGCCACATCTTTCTCCCTCGGGGTGGCTGGTGGGTTCAAATCACCAACCTTTCAGTTACCAGCCGATTGCTAAACAACTGCACCACCAGGGCTCCTAGACTTCCCATTAGGCTATCTCAATAGCAGCCTAGAGGGGGAAATCACTAAATTTGAATCTCATACGTTTAGATTCTCTCATTTGGGATGGGAAAGTACTTTGGCATACTGTTTTAATTCAAAGTTTGGATTTACAAAAAATTATTCTTCTGATATTGGCCCCAAGAGTATATATACATTGAAAGACAATTTATAATATTTTACAGTGAGGGTAAGACACAATCAAAATTAAACTTAATATTAAATATTTGACATCTGGCCATGTTCTGCTTGTGTGCTGAGCATAAGTGTGTTCAAGAAATAAGCCATTGGATCTGCATATTTTAAATTTAAACATGATTTGTCCCCCGGACACAAAACTTCAAAAGATTTGTAATGTTAATAATTCAGTTCAGCACACATTCATTAGGGAGCAACTAGATTAGATCTCAGAGACTACTAAAATATGTGCCAGGAAGACACATACACAGATGCACACGCACACAAATGCACACACGTATACAGGGGGTTTCATAACTTGAATTTAAAAGCATAATCTTGATGTTTTAAGTCACCTAAGGAACCAATATTTCTGTAAGTGTCAAAATTAGCAAGTCACTGCAGCATTCCTCTGAAGATTGATGACACATCCTCATGTGATTTATGAGCCTATCGAAAAGGGCATTTGTGGGAATTTGTAGAACCTTTGTCCTGGAGCTGGAATGGAGTTTGGTGTTTTCCTTGTGGTGTGCAGGTGTCTGTACAACTTGTTCAATTTGGTCCCAGGGGCATGCTTGTGAAAAACAAAGGTTAGGAAAAGTTATGGTAAACACTAAAAAAGAAAAGAAAGTTAATTTCGCCAGGTGAAAGGCCATAGAGCTCTACTTTGGCACCTGCAAAAGTACGCCAATATTTATGCAACGGTCTCCCAAGGTTTATGGAAGATGTCAATTTTTAAGACACTCAACCTTCCCTTTATTTTTTCACTTCTAACCATCTGTGGGTAATACATGTGCAGAGGGGATGATCTGACAAAGTATGAAACACAACAAACTGTAAGACTTTGAGCCTTGTATAACAAAGTACGAAAACAAAGATCAAAGGCACAAGGCACACTGGATGATTGTTTGGTTTTTTTTTTTTTTTTTGTAAAGAACAGCCCAAAGCAAGGAAAAAAAATTCCCTAACTTCTAAACAACCAGAATATCAGCAAAACATAAACAAGAGCATGTTTACCTTATACCTCCCACAGAATCTCCTTGTGTGCCTTTCCTGTATAAGCCTTTAGCCAGCTGGACACATAGTAAACTGGGCAGCCTGCTTTAATTTACTCAGAATGAGAGATTGTCCTGAAGATCTAGGGGTACTTTTTATGAAGTCAAATCCAAGAAAACAAACTCACATGTGTAAATGTGTAAATCTACAAAAACTAGATATACAATATGATGAAAATGAATTCCATGAAACACACACACACAAAAAAAAAAAAAAATCCATGCAATATAGAACCTAATGCTGCTAAGGCATTTTCAGTCTTTGAAGAGAGAAATTTCACTCTGTTTAAAAACACTTTTACGGTATTGCTGGAGTTTTTTTCTTCCATGAGTTAAACATGTACCAGAGACGACATATATTTTCCTAAGCAGGAAGGTGAGATTTTCAAGTTACTTAGCCAGATATGAAAGTATTTTATTTTTCAGTTTTTCTGCATCATCCTCTAAAGGTAAAAGAAGGTAACGTTTTTATCCTATAATCTTCGATCAAATTTATGAATCTAGCTTGGGAAAGCCTTTTTTCCATCAGTTCTATAACAGTAGCTTTTAAAGGTTGCCTTGGTATCCAGAGAAATGAGCCTAAAGTAAATAGTGTAGTATCTTTATCGTATCAACTACAGTGCTCAATATAGTTTTATATTGATTAATACCAAGAAAATTAAAACATAAAATAGGTGATTTAAGATCAAAAACATAAACTGAATTTAATATATTGTTTTTAAACTCTATAATCTTTGTTTTTGTTGCTGACTGTGAACAAAGAACACTTTGAAGCCCAATTTTATCTTTAAATAAATTTGATATTGATGGTCAAATGCACTTGAAGAAACGCCTTTTAGGTTTTCTTTCTATTTCAACTGCTACAAGCTAACCTGAGTTTATATTACCACAAATTGGTTGATTTTACTAGATCTGCTCCTAACATTAGTGGGATCTGAACCAAGAGCACAAATGGAAACCTGTCTATCATATGTCTAAATATTTAAAAGTCATAAATCAAGGCAACAAACTGTTAAATAAAATATACACTATCCTCCTACTTTGACAAACATATTTTATAATGATCAGGATAGCTACTATTGAATTTAAAACTTCTGCCCCAAAGTTCTGCACCAGAACTTAACTGCACAGGGAGAACTTGTCCCTGACCCCTGGTCCCTGACCCACAGCCTCCCCCTATGGCTTACCCTTCTCCTCCTACCCTCACCTGCAACACACAACATGAAAAAAAAAGAGGGGTCCTTAATAGACACCTCGGCCTGCATGTTCAAGCTCTGTCCTTTCACACTTACATAAAATAGCTATCCATTGGCCACCCCTTGTGCATAGGTGTGTGTCCAGGGCAACATGGTCCACCCTTGGGAAGACAGGGAAAAAAAAAAAAAAAAACAAGCCCATTGTCATTGAGCCAATTCTGTCTCATGGCAACCCCATATGTTCTAGACTATAACTGCTCCATAGGGTTTTCTTGGCTATAATCTTTATGGAAGTAGATTGCCAAGCCTTTCTTCAAGGTTGCCACTGGGTTAATTCAAACTGTTAGTCACAAACCATTTGCACCACCCAGGGAGCATCTTGGGAGGACAGGCTTGGTTAAAGGCCTATACATACCCTGGAAGTGGGCTTAGAGCCATCTTAGCAGAGAATTCTGGGGTCTCAGGTAGCCAGGAGCAGGGGGAGTAAGCTCTAGCTGGACACCACCCCTTGACCCCTCAGAATCCTTGCTCCATGGAGCAAGCACAGCTGGAGGAGAGCCCAAGCAGATCCTCTTAAGAATAGGCCCTAGGGTAGGGTCCCCCTTTGTCCTGATCTATTAGTGGTATTGGATTTATCTATCTGCTCTGCTACTTTTAGTCACTCTACATGTAAATATCACATCCAAAATTACATTCATTATCAGTTAGTGATTACATATTCACTTTCACTTGAATTCCCCAACTGGGTAATAAAAGCCTCACAATTCAAATATTTGCTTAAACTGGAAACTTCAGGGTCATCTTAGGCTCTTCTCCTTCCTCACCACTTATTTCCAATCCTCTTGATTCTTTAGCTAAAATACCTCTAGCAACTGTAAGCTCTTTTCTATTCACATTGCCATTGTACTGGGTGAAAACTTCATTATTTTTCTAGACCAGAGCAATAGACTCTTAAATGATTTTCCTGCCCCTGTCAAGTCCTAGCAAACCCATTCTCTGCTCTTTTTAAAGCCCAATTCTAATGAAGTCATTCTTCTCTTTAAAAAGTTTTCATGCCAAAAAATAAATAAATAAAGCCAACACATGGGTTTAGCATTTACAGCCGTTTTCGCTGTGCTCACAGCCTCATCAGCAGCCATTCCTCCCTGGGCTCCATGGCTCCCTGGTTGCCATGAATTGGAATGGACTCAGATGCAAACGGTTTGATTTTTTTTTTTTTCCACTTCTTATTCTTTGATCATGCTATTTCTTTTGCGTGGAGGCTTTTCTTAAGCTCTGTTGCTCATCAGTTCTCATTCTCCAAACCCAGTTCAACATCCCCACCTCTCTACAGACTTCTTTTGCTGTTGTTGTTGCAAGGTGCAGTCGACTCCAATACGGCTCATGGCAACCATATGTAAAACAGAACAAAACACTGCCCAGTGCCATCCTCACAATCTTGTTATGCATGAGCCCATTATTGCAGCCACTGTGTCAATCCATCTTTGAGCGTCTTCTTCTTTTTTGATGGCCCTCTACCAAGCATGATGTCCTTGTCCTGGGACTGATCCCTCCTGATAACATGTCCAAAGTATGTAAGATGCAGTCTCACCATTCTTCCCCCTAAGGAGCATTCTGGCTGTACCTCTTCCAAGACAGATTTGTTCATTCTTTTGGCAGCCCATGGTATATTCAATATTCTTCACCAGCACCACAACTCAAAGGTATCAACTCTTCTTTGGTGTTTCTTATTCATTGTCCAGCTTTCACATGCATATGAGGCTATTGAAAACACCACGGCTTGAGTCAGGGCGAACCTTAGTTTTCAGGATGACATCTTTGCTTTTTCACACTTTAAAGAGGTCTTTTGCAGTAGATTTTCCCAATGCAATGTGTCTTTTGATTACTTCACTGCCGATTCCATGGGTATTGATTGACTTCTTTTAGTCCCAGATAAATTTGACAATTAATTCTTCCCTCATCTGTGTCAAAAACACACATACACACACACACACACACACACAAACAAACCTGTTGCCATCAGGTCGATTCCAACTCAATAGTAACCATGTAGGACAGTGTGGAATTACCCCATAGGGTTTCCAATGAGTGGCTGGTGGATTTGAACTACTAATCTTTTGGTTAGCAGCTAACCTCTTAACCACTGCCCCACCAGGGCTCCCCTCATCTGTGTACTTACTGAATATTATATCTGACTTCCTTACAGTGCTATCAAATTAGCATGGTTCATTTTGAATTTTGCTAAATGGCAGAAAAAGTTTAACTTACATTAGTTTCGTCTTCATTTGGATTTCCACAGAAGCACATCCTGAAACATGTGTGCAAATAATTAATTTGAAACTTGCTTGGATCACTGATATGGAGTAGGGAAATGAATCAAGAGAAGGAAAACAACCAACAAAGCTTACATCATCAAGCCAGGGGGCTCTGTGGGCAACTAGAGCTTAGAACACACATTCTTCCAAAGGACAAGGTTGTTGGGGTATTTGTACACCAACTTTCATGTCAATGGCTAAGAGTTACTCCAAGGAGGTGTTAATTCCCCTGCATTTCTGACCCGTTTTATGTGCAGAGTGGTCTTATCTGTTAGGAGAAAAACTCTCAAGCACAGAAAAGCAATCACCAGCAGTTGGAAGTCAGCTGCAAAGCACTATGGTGAGGCCTTTGATAGAAAGTCAGAAATCCTGAGCTAGAATCCTATTGTCTCTGTGGCATGATGGTGTTCAACGATTAGGGAATGATGAGTTATGGTCCTTCTGTTACTATCAATTTGTTCCTTAATCTCTAGATAAACTAACACTGCCTGACAGCCAAGGATACATCAGTCATTGTATGTGCCTACTTCATTTAATCTTCTTAGCACTGAAAGATATCTCTTGTTACCATCTTTTTACAGAGAAAGAATTGATGCCCAGGGAACATAATTTATAGAATTTAAGTCAGAGAATTTAGGTCATAGAGATAAAATAAGCCATAATAGATGTTTGAACCAGGTATCCCAGAAAAAATTCAAATGTTTAATAAAAAGATCTTAGAAGAACTAAGCTGATATTTTCAGCCTTAGTATGTCATTTATTTATATATAAACACTGATTAAAATGGACATATTTTTATCATTCTGATCCTAATTTTAAAAGAAACTTTACATTTATTCCAAAATTATAAGATCTCAATAAGAGATTCAGTTATTTGTAAATTATTGAAGTATGAGAATAATTAGTGAAAAACAATGCATTATTGTTTTCAAAATCAAAGAGAAAAAACTTTGTACTGCCTAACTAGTAAGCAAAGATACTAAATTTTATTTACAAAATATAGAATTACATTCTAAATATTTATATACACAATTATTAAAAATTCTAATGGATCTTTACTCTAAAAAATCTTTAATTAGATTTCTGCTTTTAAATATTTTTAATAAAATATTAAATATTAATAAATAATTATATTCCTTTGTGGCATTTATCTGTAAAAATTGAAAACATTTATTTTGAAGTAGATTTTTTTACTTGTAGTAGAAATACTTGTTATTGTACATATGAATGATATTTTTCATTCCCCCAAATTTTACAATTTGCTTCCAATCATTTTGTAACAAGTGGACTATAAAACATTAAAAGAAAGATTTCAATGTCTACAGTGCAAGAACAGCTAATATCCCAAGTTCAACCCAGGTGATTAATTCCCCCAAAAAGGGGACAAATTCTTAAAAGTATCTGGATATAGTATTTTGTCCCATTGGAGCCCTGGTGTCACAGTGGCTAAGAGGTCTGCTGCTAGCCAAAAAGTCATCACTTCTAATCCACCAGCCGCTCCTTGGAAACCCTGTGGGGCAGTTCTACTCTGTCCTGTGTGGTCACTATGAGTTGGAATCAACTAGATGGCAACAGGTTTGGGGTTTTTTGTTTTGCTTTGTTTTTGTCCCTTTAAGCAAATTGTTCTACAGACATTAATGGAATCCTGATAAATGTTGAGATACGTGTGTACTCATCCCAATGATATAAAAGAACATTAATTATCTTGCTGAAAACCTCAGTAGAAAAGTAATGTTAATTCAGTTTTTATTTTAATTAATGCAAAGGAATATTGTGGTTCTTGGTGATTCCTGGGCAAAGGTTTATCCTAATAAACTTTAAATATTTTTAAATATAAATTTACGATTCTTAGTTCAGCATTTACTCATAGGTGCATGCATGCATAATTTACATTGAGTGACTCTTTCCTCACAACCTCAGAGGAGATTTTAACCCTGATTTCTGTTTTAAAAAATACCTGACTTGGTGACCTAACTGAAGATCACCAACACAGAATATTAAAACAAAAGCTCTGGATGTTTAGAAATACCTAGAAAAGGTCAATTTGTGTTACTTTTCAATGGAAGAAAAACATAATTATTCATGGCTATGTTTCAAGCACAGGATTTATCCATCAGAGTTCTGGCATATTAATGATATATCGTGGTAAGAATAAGTTAAAAAAAAAGTTAAACAATCATAAATTTGCTTCTAAATTGTATTTTAATGACTCTCTCCCATTTATATAACCATATAAGTTGTGGCACATTCAGAAACATCCATAAAATTCCTTCTACTCCATTTATATTCTGCATTTGTAAATTCTGTCTCAAGTAAAATAAGCAATTGGGTGCAACATTTGCAAACTTTTATAAATACTGTTTTAATTTCTCTACACTCCTGAAGTCTTCTGTTTGGATTCAAGACAGTGATGTCAAACATTATGAGAGTGTTTATTGCTTTGTAGTGAGATGGGACACTTACATGGCTCATCTGTGTATTTTAGAAGGCTGCTCTGTATAACCGGAAAACATACACACAGGATTATAGGTAATCACACTTTTACATCAGATGAACACAAAATGGCTATTGGTTTTAGTAAACAAAAACACTTCACAAAAGTTCAGCATAAATGAGAAATAATTTTTTACACTTCCAGTGGCCTCTAAATTGACTGTATTTCTAACCACAATAACAAACCAAAAGGATATAATGCCATTTTTTAAGAGGGAGAATTCTTAGAAGGTCAGGGATTGGCATTAGTTTTACTTTGGGTTTATTTCACTCATTAATTTGTTCATTTGTCCAACAAATGGGTATTAAGTTTCTTCTATTGACAGCCCTTGGGCTTGGCACTAATAATACAAGACACAATAGTAAATAAGTACCTGCCCTTAAGGAATCATCAACTGGTGAATTTATCCTTCTTTCCTTTAAAGGAGATCCTCTATTTAATTTGAAAAAAAAAGATTTAATGAACAGCGCGAGGTCCTCTAAACAAATCTCCTTTAGCTTTCTTGTGGCTCTTCCTATTAGAAATTAAAAGAAAAAATTTAAGCTCGTGCCAATTTACAGAACTTCGACTTCACTCCACTTAAGCTACTCGCAGCCATATTACTACAACCCAGACTAGTTCTACTTCTGGAATCGTAAACTTCACATTCTTCTTTCTGGCCCAAACTTCTCATTGTTCCACATCATCAAAATTGTCCATTCCCTTAATCACTTTTTTTTTTCATATTATCAATCTACTTTTTTCATTTCCTTCCCTAAACAGCTTATAGCCCATAATCCATCATTCCTCATTACTACCTTCCCATTACTACTACTGTACCCCAACCCTGAATAAATTCTTGAAGATTTTTGTTTCTGCTCTTATAGCTAGGCTCCTGGGCATTGCAAAACAAAATCATACAGTCCTGATAATTTGCTCCATTACAAAGGCCATTACAAAGGCAAGGTCTCTAAAAGCATCTGGGTCATCAACCAGGGATAACAAGCTTTGTAACTGTCCCTGGTCAGACAGCCCTCTCATTTCCTGGAATTTATTTTAAATTTTTACCGATCTATTTAACTCCTGTAACGCAAGTTTGTGCTCCCCTTTGCTCTGACTTTATCACTCTTCTTGTACTAAAACAAAACCAAACCAGTTGCCGTCAAGTGGATTCCAACTCATTGTGACCCTCTAAGACAGGGTAGAAATACCCAATACGGTTTCCAAGGAACACCCGGTGGATTTGAAATGTCAACCTTTTGGTTAGCAGCCGTAACTCTTAAAAACTAAGCCATTGAGTCGATTCCGACTCATAGCAACCCTATAAGACAGAGTAGAACTGCCCATAGGGTTTCCAAGACTACCACATCTTTCCTCCACAGAGCACCTGGCAAGTTCAAACCACGATTCAGTTAGCAGCCAAGAACTTTAACTACTGTTGCCACCAGGGAATGATGTTATACTAGCTATATGCTAGATATTCCACATAGTTGATTTCAATCCCATCCATGTTTTAATCTGGTACGTAAATGCTGATGAGTTCCAACCTTGTTAACAATCTTAGATCTCCCTCTTAATGAACAGACTGATATATTTTATTGCCTGATGGCCAACTGAACTTTAAATAGTGAATAATATTTATTGAATTATCATCATATTGCTTAGAAAGACACTGTTCTAAACATTTAAATATATTGATAATTTTATTTTTCATAATAATCCTAAAGCAACTACTGTCATTATTCTTTTACAGATGAGAAAATTAAGGCTAAGAGTGTTCACCCAAGGATACATAGCTTAAAATAGCATATCTTAACTAATACGCTAAATTGTCTCTGTAGAGAACCTACCTACAACTACCCAAACCTGAAGATATTTAATGCCTAGGAACCCTTCCTGACTTATCTCCACTGGGTTGGAAGTCTCTATTATGTGTTTCCATGGCTCCCTATTTAATATTCCTCTGTGACTGTTTGTTTCCTTTCTTATCCTTCTCATTAGATTATTAGATGCTTAAGGCTCAGATCATATCTTTTATTTCCAAACACACAAAACCTACCCAGTGCTTCATACATAGCAGGCATTTAATTATAGTTGAGTAAATTAATCTTTAAGTATTTACCATATTTTTTCTCATCATTTGTTTCACTGACTTCTAAAAGAGATAGGCTTATTATGATGTGAAATAACACCAAAATAGCTCTTTTTTTCTTTTTTCTCTTTAAGACAAAAAAGACAAGCCCTTAGAAAATAATACAAGTTTTTCGTTTCTTTGTGTTTGGCCACGGATTGAAATCTAGCTTTCAGTTTAATTAATTTAAGATTTTATGTATGCCATATTGCAAAAGAATATTTCCAGCACTGCTATAGTTTAGTAAGAAAAAAAAAAAAAATATGTGTATGTAAACACACATGCATTGCACATGCAGGGAAAAAAATGTAAATGGTTATTCACCCAACTGGTAATACCGCAACTGCTGAGGAGTAGGGTTGGAAGAAGTTATTTTCCTACATTATACATATTTATATTATTTGAATTTTGTGAATATGTTAAAAAAAAAGTATAATGAAAATCAGAACTTCTGTTCATAAAGAACAAAAGTATTTCATAGTGAAAGCTTGCCATAGTATTATAAGTATAGTGAGATTCTTCTCTTAAATAAAGAATTAAACTTCCTTAGAGAAGGTCCAGGATGAACCTACCTTATGAAACATTCGGAGAAAATGTCATAGATATCTAATGAATTTATTAAATTTCAGAAGAGATTGCTTCTTTTGACCTATTGTTCAAACACGCGACCAAACAATAACTTTCAACAAATCTATCATAATTCATTTTATTTTAGTTCATTTAAAAATTGTTGGTAAAGGTCTCCTGAGACAGTTTTCTTACCAGCAATTTCCAAATAATTTATTTTTAAAATCCAAACAGTGGTTTAGGATTCCAAATCAGTAACAATGTGTGTTTAGACTAAAAAATCATAAATACATTTCAAAACAAATATTTCAAAATCAATTTCTTTCATGTTTACTCATCAATTCTTTGGTTCCGGGCTCTATGTTTTCCCTGAAAGAGCTGACAGTTTTGCTGTTGGTATTAAATAACATAGGGTTAGTCTGCCTGAGGGGCCATCTGTTGTTCCATGCCCTGTCATGACAATTCTGAGTCCTTCAAAACTGCATCCTGTGGTTTCTTGTTAAGGGGGAAGGAAGGGCATTCTCCATCATGAGCCTAAGCCTCAGAAATGTTGTCCTTTCCATATCACCAGAATACAGCTGTGACATCTGTCAGCTAAGACAGGATGTTTTTGCTTCACTATATGTGACTATTACTAATGCTTTGGCAGATGGAAAGGTAAGTTTTAGTTTTGTTTTTATTTTTCTTTTTTTCCTTAGGCTGTATATTTCAATGTGAATAATTATTAAAACACATTAAGGTTTGTTTTTTTTTTCTCTGCTTTATCTTATGAGTTGCTGCTGCTATTCACGATCAATATACAAATAAAAACAAAAAGTATAATTTATTATATTTTAACTAGTTGTAGGCAATCAACAATATGTATGTCCTTTTAAAGTAACAAGAGAGGAAAGATATCTTTCATTCCATTTTCAAAAATCTTTAGAGTCTCAGAAAGCTCTAAACAATATGAACTAAGCACACATACTAAGAAGGAGTTACAAATAAAGGGAAACAAATTGGTGTTACTTCAGCAAGGAAAGTTTACAGAAAACTTTTTGACACCCATGATGAGTTCTGTATTAAATTTCAAAAGAACTGAGTAACATGTATTGACAGAAGGGAATGTGCTGAAAGCTATTCTTGAACCTATCTGAGAATTTCTTCTCCTTTAAGACTTGTGTTAAATTACTTTAAATATTAATACATATTTTGTTTTTATACTTATTTTTATACACATTTAGTGATTAAATTGTTTCAAAATATAAATCAACTAGTAGTTGTACAACACACAACCTGTGGTCTATGGGGGTTTGAAAGGTAACACATGTCAAAAAGTCTTACTGAGGGCAGATGTAGCCAAGAATTAGGGATCACCTTCTGAAATGCAAAGATCCAACATGAAATACCAGTTGCCATCAAGTCAATTCTGACTCATGGCAACCTCATGTGTTGCAGAGTAGAACTCCATAGGATTTTCATGGACGAGAACTTTTTGGAACCATATTGTCAAGACTTTCTTCCAAAGTGCTTCTGGGTGGGTTTGAACCACCAACTTCTCAGTTGGTAGTTGAGCACTTAACCGTTTGTATCATCCAGGACTCCCCAACATGAAATAGATGAATATAATCATTCCTATACCAAGCTTTAAAGATAACTTGTGTAAATGTTCACAGATGAGACCAAATGTCCAGCAAGAAGCCCAGGTTGTTTCCAGGATTCAGTCACAACAAATATGCTCTGATTTCATTTTATTGACTATGAAAAGAGTGAATTAAGCAGCTAACAATTTCACTATAGTGTGTCCGAGATAACTGTTTTCTTGTTAAAATAGAAGGGCTGCAGAGTCCAGACAAAACAAGGGCAAAGAAGAAGAGTTTGTGTCTATCATGTACCATGTAGCCACAGGACACAGACCTTGCCTCAGGCAATTTCCTGAACTTGAAAATTCACTTCATGAAAGGCAGCCCAAAAAGCCCTGCCCAAATGGTTCATTATATATATTTTACCACAATTTAAAAATAAATAAATTAAAGGTCCTGCACCCACCCAGGGAGCTATGTATACATAAAAAAAAAAAATCCTTTAATGCCACCATGCATCCAAAAGTCATCAAGACAAGTGTCAATTCCCTGGAAGCTCAAAACCTAATACAGGAGATCAACATATATAACTAATTGTATTATAAGACAGAATGACTGGGCTCTCACAGATAGATACTCAAGCATTGCAAAAACACCAATGAGAAGATTACATTTTATTGAAGGAATACATAAAATATAATACAGTCAGCTGGTAAAAAAAAAAAACTTTTCTGGCACTGTGGCATTGAGCTGGGATATGAATTTTGACAGATAAAGTGGAAGGAAAGGAAATGCCAAGCCAAAAAACAATGTCATGAGTAAAATGTTAAGTGCTACATATCCTTAAGTAACTCAAAGATTCTAATTTGATTGATTATACAATATCTACATAGGAGATGAGGCTATAAAGGTAAATTGGATTTGAATCCTAGTACAAATATGGGTTTCTTCGTATACCAAGTGAAGGAGTTTGAACTTCATTTTTATATGCACCTGGAAGAGGATATGTTTCTGAGCAAGGAAATCACATGATAGATCTTCTCTATGCTTCCAGAAGATCACTTTGGCAGTCAGTAGGTTGGATGGATTTTATATGGAAGGGAGGGAAGGCAGAATACTCAGTGGGAAAGTTATTGTGATGGTCTGGGTTAGAGTTTATAAGAGCCTGGCCTAGCAGAGTGGCCAAGGGGATAAAAACAAGGCAAGGAATGGGACATAACTAAATTTAGGTAGCAACTCTATTGTTTTATTGATGTGTCCCCGTATCCAAATCTTGAGGCTAAATTATAACATTGACACGTTCAATTACAAAGAACGAAAACAGAATATCAACTACACATAGTGCAATTTGATAATGTGTATGCTTATAATCCATTCATTATAAACTTTAGAAGTAAAAGAAAAACTGCCATTGTGGGTACAACTATGTTACAGACTAGTAATATTACTTGTTTTAAAGAGATAGAACTTCAACTGGATTAATTTGATTCCCTCTCCCACATGAGAGAGTTACTGACAGAATTAAAATTCTCAGTCACCCAGAACTGAGAAATACAAAGAGTTAAATGTGATTAAGTAAGTGATAACGCTGCTGGTCACACTGTTTTACCATTCTACCAAACAGCTTTCCTAGGATTGTTAAAGAATCGCACACCAAGTCTTCAGTCTTCTTTGGAAGACTTATTCATTCATTTATTCACTCAGTCACTCACTCAGCCAATAGTTATTGGGCATTCACTGTGTGTCAGCTCTAGGTAAATAGGGATGAAAGAAAACAAAGTTGCTGTCTTCAAGGGGGTTATAGTTTAGTAAGGGTGGAATTAAGAAAACTAAATGCAACTGGGTGATATGTACAACAGAATACAGGATACACTGAGGCAGTGAATCTAGATATCAAAAAAGAGAAAAAGTAATCGGGTGGTCAGGAAAAGTTGCCTCAAATAAGGAACACCGGAGTACTAATGAGCCCTGGTGTCACAGTGGTTAACAGCTCAGCTGATAATCAAAAGGTTGGCAGTTTGAATCCACCAGTTGCCCCATGGGGCAGCTCTACTCTGACCTATAGGGTTGCTATGAGTCGGAATCAACTCGACAGCTTTTTTGTTTTTTTAACGAGGAAGATGTAGTGACTCAGACTGAGAAGGAAAAGAAAAAAGGTTGTGAAGGAAAAGGCACTATGCAAAAGCACAGAAGTCAGATTGAAGATGGCCCATCCAGAAAACTGCAAGTGGTTCAGAAAGACTAGATGTGGCAGATGTTAAGAAAGAGAAAGAAAATAAAGTTGATGGGGAAGGAAAGGACAGTTAATGTGAAGACTCTTCCATATGGCATTGGACAGGATTAGAACTTTAGTAGATGAAGAGCCAATAAAAGATTTTGAGCAAGGGCTGATATAACCTTATCAGCTTTCCATTAAAAAGAAAGAAAGAAAGGGAGGCAGGACCAAGAGATGGCAGAGTAGTCAGACACTTCCTATGGTCCCTTTTACAACAAAGACCCAAAAAAACAAGTGACTTGATTATATATGACAATCTAGGAGCCCTAAACATCAAAAGCAAAGCTGAGGAATCGGACTGAGCAGCAGGGGGAGGGAGAGATGGTTCAGAAGCAGCGAGGAGTTGCCAGACCTGATCCGGCAGGAACCAGCACCCTGCAGGCCGGGATCGCTGATGCCAGTGGTGAGGCAAGCAGTGGAGTTCAGGACACATTCTACACATTGGGAGAGACCGGGCAGCAAAGAGTCTACTCACTCCTCCAGAATCAGTGAAAAGCGGCGCTCAACCAGCAAAAGATAGGTACATGTGTCTAACCTACCAGGTAGATGAAAAAACACCCCTTTGGGAAAAACCCCTCTCCCAATTACCTGCCCCCTTCCCACTCTGCACCAGGTCTGAATTGGCTTTAGAGAGTGCTTCGACCCCATACACCCTGAGCTATTCTCCTGGCCTTGGAGAGGGGAAAAATTAAAAAACAGGGAAAAATAATCTGCCAGCTCCCATAAGCCAGGAACTCAAGGCAGAAACAGCTCCCTTGCTTAGGCACAGGCATAAGGGGTTCATGGACTTTGAATGCCTTTCACCCCTGAATAGACCTGTGTGGGCCCATTTCAACAGTGTAGGCCCTCATTACCACAGTATAACAGGGTATATAACTGAAGTCTAACTTCAACTGTTTCACCTATATGGTGGAGAGGCATGTTCGTGACATTTGACACAACTCTGCCTATTAAGCGGGGTCCTCACCTACCCAGGGACCTGAGGACTGGTGGCTCCACCCATGCTACCTAGCCACCCATGACAGGGGTCCAAGAATAAGTGGTGCCTCCCAGGCCTTACAGCCAATAGCATTGGGTGCCCACAATGCAATTGCAAAACCCAATCACCTAAGTGCTCTAGGGAAGAGGGACACACTTTTCTCACAGACACTCAGGGGAAGTTGTCAGTGCCTGACCCCCTACTGCATCCAGATACCTGTGCCTACGCCAATCACCCCTGCTCATCTAGGACTGTAAGTGAGAGGCTGCACCACACACTTGGTAACTTTTTGTTTATCCCTCAGTGCTCTTAAAATTCTCTCTTTGTCTTTGGTTTTGGCAAGTTTGATTATAATATGTCTTGATGACTTTCTTTTGGGATCTACCTTGTGTGAGGTTCAATGAGCATCTTGAATAGATACCTTCTCATGTTTCACAATATCAGGGAAGTTTTCTGCCAACAAATCTTCAACAATTCTCTCTGTACTTTCTGTTTTCCCCCCTGTTCTCGTACTCCAATCACTCGTAGGTTATTCCTTTTGCAAGAGTCTCACATAATTCTTAGGGTTTTTTCATTTTCTTAATAGGGTTTTATCTGATTTTTCAAACACATGGAAACTGAACAACACCTTGCTCAAGAACTACCAGGTTTTAGAAGAAATTAAGGATGGAATAAAGTAATTCATAGAACCAAATAAGAATGAAAAGACATCCTACCACAACATTTGGGACACAGCAAAAGCAGTGCTCAGAGGTCAATTTATAGCAATAAATGCACAGATCCAAAAAGAAGAAAGAGCCAAAATCAAAGAATTATCCCTGCAACTCGAACAAATAGAAAGAGTGCAGCAAAAGAAGCCCTCAGGCACCAGAAGAAAGCAAATAATAAAAATTAGAACAGAATTAAATGAAATAGAGAACAGAAAAATAATTGAAAGAGTTAACAAGACCAAAAGCTGGTTCTTTGAAAAGATCAACAAAATCGATATACCATTGGTCAAACTGACAAAGAAAAACAGGAGAGGAAGTAAATAACTCAAATAAGAAATGAGATGGGCTATATCACAATAAACCCAACTGAAATTAAAAGAATCATAACAGAATACTATGGGAAACTGTACTCTAACAAATTTGAAAACCTAGAGGAAATGGACAAGTTTCTAGAAACACACTACCTGTCTAAACTAAAACAGAGGTAAACCCACTGCCGTCGAGTCGATTCTGACTCATAGCGACCCTATAGGACAGAGTAGAACAACTAAATACATCTATATCAAAAGAAGAGATCGAAAAGGTAATTAAAAAACTTCCAACAAAAAAAAAAACCCTGGCACTGACACCTTCACTGGAGAATTCTACCAAACTTTCAGAGAAGAGTTAACACCACTACTAAAGGTATTTCAGAGCATAGAAAAGGATGGAATACTCCCAAACTCATTTTATGAAACCAGCAAAACCTGATACCAAAACCAGGTAAAGACTCCACAAAAAGAAAATTACAAATCAATATCCCTCATGAACTTAGACACGAAAATCCTCAACAAAATTCTAGCCAATAGAACTCAACAACATATCAAAAAAATAATTCACCATGACCAAGTGGGATTCATACCAGGTATACAGGAATGGCTCAACATTAAAAAAGAAAGGATCAAACATTACATTCCTAAAATTTAGCTTAGCCTCAATAGTGTGTGTATGTGTATGTGTGTAAACAAAATCTACAAGGAAAAGCCTTACATTCCAAAAACTGCCAAGTTTTATTATTGTTGCCGTTGTTAAGTGCCATCAAGTTAATTCCGACACATAGTGACCCTATGTACAACAGAATAAAACAATGCCTGGTCCTGTGCCATCGTCAGAATCGTTGCTATATCTGAGCCCATTGTTGCAGCCACTGTGTCAGTCCATCTCACTGAGGGTCTTCCTCTTTTTTTTTTTGACCCTCTACTGAGCATAATGTCCTTCTCCAGGGACTGGTCCCTCCTGATAACGTGTCCAAAGTACAAGAGTCGAAGTCTCGTCATCCTTGCTTCTAAGGAACATTCTGGCAGTACTTCCTCCAAGACAGATTTGAATAATAATAATAAAATATCCTCATATTGAATATCAGAACTTTATACTTGTAATGCCAATACTTTGAACTGATTCTTTAAAAGTTTAATATAGGAACGTATGGAAAACCTGGTGGCGTAGCAGTTAAGTGCTTGGAAACCCTGTGTATAGTTAATTTTATTTTTCTTTAAAAGTTACTGTAAGAAATTTGTCTTGTCATTATTAGAATCTAAATTTATTATATTTCATTAAAATTTGATTAAATGAATCATTATTTAAAAATGGCAGTCTTAAGGGATAAAGATGAAACTATCATTCTATTCTATAGTGAATTAGTAAATAAAAAACATTTGCTTTAACCCAGCAAAAGAAAAGTCTATGATACAGACAGCCACATACCCCCATCCTGCTTTTCTTGGTTCCTAAAATTTATCATGTCTTGTTTACTGGATGGTTATTTAGCAGCAAAAAAATGAGTTTAATTTTGACAATTGATATGGACATTTTCTGTAATCAAAATTTTAGAGTTAAAAATTCTTCTCAAGGCCTGAATGAATAATTTCTTTTATAAGGATCAGCACAAAGCTGGTTCCTATGAGACAGAGGTTAAAGATGCCCAAATTTCCAAATTTTCTAAATTGCTGTACCACTCCATCATCTCTAACATCAACTACTCCTCCTCCCATCAGTATTCACCCTCCCGTCTTTGGGTTCTCTAATTCTCTTCAGTGTCTCACAGGACTCATGTACTGTATCAAGGAAATGGCTCACATAGTTGTAGAGGCCAACAAGTCCCAAATCCATGGGTCAGTCATGGGCATCTCCTGAGTCACACGGCTGCAGGAGCTGATGAACCCAAATCATCAGGCCAGATGACAGGCTGCTGGCTCACAAAGCAGAGCAAGTTGGCTAATCAGTTCAGACGACAGGCTGCTGGCCCACAGGCTGAGGAAACTGGTGAATCCCAGAATCGGCAGGTCAGACAGCAGGCCACGGGCTCAAGTCTCAAGAACCAGAGGTCAGACAGTGAGGAGCTGGACATGGGATCCAAATGAAGAGACAGAGAGAGAGAGGGAGTCCCACCATAGCACCCACATATACACTCTGGATACAGGCTACACCCCAGGGAAGGGTGTGACCTTAGTAAGGGTGGAACTTGAGTCATGCCCTCCTGCAAGCCTATGACTCAAGATATACCCCCACACTAATCCTGCCTCATTAACATATTTTTAAAAAAACTAAATGCATTGCCTTCAAGTTGACTCTGACTCATAGCAACCCTACATAACAGATTAGAACTACCCCATAGGTTTCCAAGGAGTGGCTGGTGGATTTGATCAACCTACCTTTTGGTTAGCAGCCATAGCTCACTGTAGCTCTTAACCACTGTGCCACCCCTAGAGGTTAGGATTTACAACACATAAAATGGAGAATTAGGATAATTACATCAGATCACAAAATGGAGGACAGCCATATAATACTGGGAATCATGGCCTAGCCAAGCCAACACACAACCCCAACACAGTTTCCATAAACCTTATTTGCATAGTCCCACTCAATCATTGTGTGTGGGTCACAAAGACTATGGACAGAAAGGGCATATTAATTAATTCATTGCACTGCAAGGCTATGTAGCCTAACCTCACATTTTTGCAGTTAAAAAAAATGAGTCTGAAAGCATTTAAGTGACAAGCTGACAAAATCAGTTTTTTAAGAAGTAGAAATAAAATCCAGGTCTCCTCGAAGTACAGTGTTCCTTCTACTTTCATATCTTGCCGATGGGTTAAACTATCTATTTTCATATTTTGATGATGCTGTTACTTTATGGTACAACACAAATTCTTGACCAAAACTTGGCATGGCTCAACTGTTGTCTGTTTCTCCTTCTGTAGATCCCAACTTAAATGAAACTACTATGTACCTGGCCAAATAATTGGAAGTCATTCCAGGCTTCTTTACTCCAAAAATCCAATTAGTCATCATGTCCTGTCATTCTACTTCCAAATAAATTTCAGATCCCTCCTCCCCTCCTCATTATCCTTCCTGTTGTTTGACCTAATTTGGGCCCTCATTATGTGCGACTTTGATTACAACTTTAATTTCTCTACTTCCGGTCCCTGTTCCTTCAATCTAACCTCCGCCTTCTGATATGAACTTTTAAGGCTATAATTCTGGTCACTGTCTGCCAGTTTAAAGTCCTCCAATGACTAACCACTGCCTTAAGGATACAATCCAAGCATCTTTGCATGAAATACCAGATCCTTACATAATCTGGCCCCTGATCTGATCTCCCGCCATCACCCCACTTCCTCACGCACGCTGCATGCAGCTACCTGAGCATGACATACTGTCTCTTGCCTCTATGCATGCTGTTAGCTCTCCTTAGAATACCTTCTTCCTCCCTGTAATTAGGTAACTTATTCTCACCGTTCAAGATACTTTCCATGAAACCTCTGTAGAGTCATTACTGGCTGCCCTCCAACACCTGAAGTGTGAGACGCCTTACTTCTAAGTATTCAAAGCCTGTGGCAAGAAATCAATTGCAGCATTTACCCAACTGCAATATAACTGTAAATTCACTTGTCTATCTCTTCCGCTAATCTTGAACTTCTTAAAGGTAGGTATCCACTTTCATCTAGAAATCACTAGATTTTCTCAAACAACTGAAACATAATTTGTACACAATAAGTATTTATTGAATAGATGAAAGAATGTTTAAAAATGAATAAAGGAATGAATGTCTACAATGCAAATATGACATAGATCCATGTGTTAAACTGTAACTATTAAATGGACAGATACCAGAGATACAGTTTTGTTACACTGCATAACAAATGCATAGTTTTGAGTTTATGTGTTACCTACTACAAAATAAAAATATCTTTACGGATAAGGATCTTTTTTGTAGGGATATGTTTTGTAATAGAACTTTACCTGCATTTTAACTGCCTTAACCTTTAAACTAAAAAGTCTTCCGAGGGTACTGAAGTTCTCAACATAAAAAATGTTCTGTTTTAAAACTCCTGGCCCTGAGATTCAACTGCTACCCTTTTGACCGGCTAATGAGATACTCACTAGGGCCAGCCATCTCATGAATACACAATGTGGGACCTATCTCCTGTGATTGCTGCTGTGGGCTATCATCATGTAAGTGCTGTAAAACTTTGGTGCAGAAGGTACCAACTAATTCTATATAATGTTAAGAGAACACAAATCCAGTGGATAAGAGCATCAATCAAAAGAAAACGATGTGTCCCTTACCATTTCAACCTCTGGCTAAATGCCACAGCAAGTCTTCCTCTGATCTTGTGACCTTTTCAAGTACTAATTATTTTTTTAATGTTCTGCGAATACGAATATGTGTTTGTCATTGCCCTTCTTATGATGCATTATAAAGCATTAGCAAAGCAAAATGAATATGATATTGAAAGTTTAATTGCACAGCTTTTTGCATACACTTTAATAGGCTAAGCAAAACCTTCTCAGCAGGTACGCTATAAAATGAAGTGGTTTTTCATGAATAATTCATTATTTTAAAAAAAAGTACTCCTGCCAAGATACAATTTGCAATAATGTTTTTCAAGAGAGATCAGTGAAAATCAGAAGCTGTCACTGCCAATTTGTTTTAGTTCAGATTCAAAAGGTCACCTACTTGACACAATGGAAACTAGAAATGCCCTTTTCTTTTTTCCTTGTCAACATGTTATGTTCCATATTTTCTATCTGCAACTGTTTTCAGACTTGAAGAGTTAGGAGTTTTATGCTACTTAATAAAAATGACTTAGAAAAAATAAAATATTATAAAGTTTCCCCCATAAATCAATTCCAATAAAATTCTCTAAGAAGGTGGAAATCATCTCAGGATCCCCTACCGTGAAATATTCAGGAGTTTTATATTAAAATGTCATCCTAGCCTACCACGGACCTGGAAGTTCTGTGATTCAAATCATGGCTCTCTATAAACTATCATATAAAATGCCACGCTTTTCCTCTCAGAGAGACATAATAGCATTCCATAAGGACTTTTTCATACATTATACCACTTCATACCTAAGGTTACTGTATAAAGGAGGCAGGGCAGATAATAACTTCATTTCTAAGATGACGGGACTGAGGGTATGGCTGAGATAACAAGAACTGTGACCCAAAGTCACAAAACTAAGTGGTGTGGTCAAGAAGAAACACTTTTATCAAGGGCTATGGTTGCTCAGAACACCAGAATTACTATTTTTCCAGAGTGTTTCATCATTCAAAGCACATTGGAAGTACAGGTAATAGACTCCATGATGTATACAATAAGGAATATAGTCTATCCAAATTTTATTTTTAAGGGGCAAAATAAATCATAATATACTACATTCGAATACATATATTCTGAATATTTACCCCTAAAAATAAAATTTAGATTTACTAAATTCCTTATCTGGAGTCCTGGTGGTGCCATGGTTAAGCATCAAGGCTGCTAAGTAATAAGTCGCCAGTTCTATCCACCAGGGTGCTCCTTGGACACTCTATGGGGCAGTTCTACTCTGTCCTACAGGGTCACTATGAGTCAGAATCGCCTCGATGGCAACAGTTTTTTTTTTTTTTTTAAATATATTCCTTATCTAATAATCATAATTTTAAAACACCAAACCCATTGCCATCGACTCTAGTCTAACTCAGAGAGAACCTGCAGGACAGAGTAGAACTTCCCTATAGAATTTCCAAGTCTGAAAGCGTTACAGATGCAGACTGCTACATCTTTCTCCCGCGGAGCGGCTGGTGGGTTCCAACCCACAATCCTTTGTTTATCAGCCGGGTGTTTAACCACTGCACAACCAAACTTCCTTTATCTAATAATAGTAGACTAGTAATAGACTATATTCCTTATATATCAGCTTTTTTTTCAGAAAATACTTCATATCAGTACCTTTTCTCAAGACCTTTATTTACTTCATAACAATTTTTTTTTTTTTTAAATCTAAGTCCTAGAGGTTTTAGGCTAAGCATAACAGTATAGGTCAGAGACCCAAAAAAGGTAAATAGTTCTTTCCAGGTTCCCAAAGGGAGAAATAACTGACCTTTACTTTTGTCAGAAGAAAAAAAAAAGGAATATCAAGTGTGTTTGAACAGATTCAGATCATAATGATCAATAAAACTTACTTATTTGGCTTGGTCAAGGCTAGGTTATAGGAAATCCCAAAGACTTGGAAATGCTTTTAGAAGCTGTGGGTTGGGACACGGAAGTGGTTACTGACAGAGGTGGAAGGAGCACAGACTAAACTTGGGTCCTTTAACTTCCAAGTTTTGAGTTAGTTTCCTGTTAGCAACCTCAAGCCCTCACAGTTACCTTCTCCAGGAAGCATTTTCTCCTTCACAGTTGTCTTCAGTCCCAGGTTTTCTATTTGGTTCCTTTGCTTCATCATTCCCTTTTCCTACAGCTTCAGAAAGAGATTGTTCTGATCCCTAACCTCCTTGTCCCACTTCTGGGGCACCACCAGAGGTGCTGTAAACAAACTGTGATTTGGAATCAGGAAGCTGGAGCTACTCCCCTTATTCTCTGATATCTTCTACTTCTGTTCCATGGGTATTATCTCGTTTGTTTGAATTGTTAAGAAACAATCAAGAAAACAAAGCCAATAACTCAACAAAATATTTATTGGATACCCAATTTCCTTTTCATTCACATCTCTTTGTAGCTTTCCTGTATTCTGGCCCTTGGAAAGGAATCATTAAAATGAAGCAAAAGATTTAAAAGGGCTTCCATCAAGCCTACTCTCCAACCTCAACTGGTGTGTTCTCTTTCTTGTACCCACACTCATTATTCCTTTCTCATTCACTGTTTTGATTCAGAATTATTTGTGAGTGTAACTGTGTCTCCCACTGGGGTGTTCAAGACAGAATCTCTCTTATTCAACTATGTGCCTAGCTAGTACTTTCAACACAGTAGTTCCTCAATTGGTAAAATAAAAAAGGAAGTTGTTAACTTCTAAACAAACACCTCTTTTCTGTCATTTTCACATCTCATACCATGTATCTATATATACCCATTGCCGATTCCGATTCATAACAACCCTATAGGACACAGTAGAACTGCCCCATGGAGTTTCCAAGGAGTACCTAATGGATTCAAACTGCCTATATATATATATAAACAATGCCAAAGTACTTATTTAAGAAGTTATGCTCGCAGATTGATTTTGACAAGTTTCTTTATCAAATGTTAATGCAAATCCAGAAAAGTAACAATTTCTGAGATTAGCTGGTAGATCAGGACTCAAGTGCTTAATTAATTTTCATTCTTTCCTGTCCTATTCTCCTACATAAAAATGACATTTGTGATATTTTTCAACTAATATCAAGGAAGTAAAAAAAAAAACATTATCATACTCTCTAAAGTAGTTGAAACTCCTTAGTTCAAAAATAAAAGACATTCATTTAAAACTTGTTATACTGGACTAAACTAAAACCAAAGAAGTTTCCTGAATAAACTGAACCCTTCGAAGGCCAGCATAGCAGGGGCAGGGGTTTGGGCACCATGGTTTCAGGGGACATCTAAGTCAATTGGCATAATAAAATCTATTAAGAAAACATTCTGCATCCCACTTTGGAGAGTGGCTTCTGGGGTCTTAAACACTAGCAAGTGCCCATCTAAGATGCATCAATGAGTCTCAACCCACCTGGAGCAAAGGAAAATGAAGAACACCAAAGACACAAGGTAATTATGAGCCCAAGAGACAGAAAAGGGCCACATAAACCAGAGACTACATCAGCCTAAGACCAGAAGAATTAGACAGTGCCCGTCTACAACCGATGACTGCCGTGACAGGGAACACAACAGAGAACCCCTGAGGGAGCAGGAGAGCAGCGGGATGCAGACGTCAAATTCTTGTAAAAAGACCGGACTTAATGGTCTGACTGAGACTAGAAGGACCCCGGAGGTAATGGTCCCCAGACCTTCTGTTAGCCCAAGACAGGAACCATTCGCAAAGCCAACTCTTCAGACAGGGATTGGACAGGACTATGGGGTAGAAAATGATACTGGTGAAGAGTGAGCTTCTTGGATCAAGTAGACACATGAGACTATGTTGGCATTTCTGTCTGGAGAGGAGATGAGAGGGCAGAGGGGGTCAGAAGCTGGCTAAATGGACACAAAAATAGAGAGTGAAGGGAAGGAGTGTGCTGTCTCATTAGGGGGAGAACAATTAGGAGTATACAGCAAGGCGTATATAAATTTTTGTATGAGAGACTGACTCAGTTTGTAAACTTTCAATTAAAGCACAACAAAAATTAAAAAAAAAAACTTGTTTGGTGCCATTGAGTCGGTTCCTATTCATAGCGCCCTATGTACAACAGAACGAAACACTGCCTGGTCCTGCACCATCCTCATGATCATTGTTATGCTTGAACCCATTTTTGAAGCCACCGTGTCAATCCATCTCATTAAGGGTCTTTCTCTCCTTCGTTGATCCTCCACTTGTCATTCTCCAGGGACTGGTCCCTCATGATAACATGTCCAAAATAGGTGACACAAAGTCTCCCCATCCTCTCTTCTAAGGAGCATTCTGGCTGTACTTCTGCAAAGACAGATTTTTTTGTTCTTTTGGCAGTCCAAGGTATATTCAACACTCTTTGTCAACCCCATAACTCAAAGGTGTCAGTTCTTCATTGGTCTTCCTTATTCATTGACCAGATTTCATATGCATGTGAGGAAACTGAAAACACCATGGATTGAGTTAGGAGCACCAGAGTCCTCAAAGTGACATCTTTGATTTTTAACACTTTAAAGATTTTTTTAAAGAGGTCTTTGGAGGCAGATTTGCGCAATGCAATAATTTGGCTGATTTCTTGACTGCTGCTTCCGTGGGTTTTGATTGTGGATCCAAGTAAAATGAAATCCTTGACAACTTCAATCTTTTCTCCATTTATCATGATGTTCCTTATTGGTCCAGTTATAAGGATTTTTGTTTTCTTTATGTTGAGGTGCAATCCATACCGAAAGCTGTAGTCTTTGATCTTCCTCAGTAAGTGCTTCAAGTCCTCTTCACTTTTAAGCAAGGTTGTGTCATCTGCATAACACAGGTTGTTAATAAGTCTTCCTTCAACCCTGATACCCCTTTCTTCTTCACATAGTCCAGTTTCTCGGATGATTTCCTCAGCATACAGATGGAATACGTATGGTGAAAGGATACAACCCAGAAGCACACCTTTCCTGATTTTAAACAACGCAGCATCCCCTTTTTCTGTTTGAACGTTTGCCTCTTGATCTATGTACAGGTTTGTCATGAGCACAATTAAGTGTTCTGAAATTCTCATGCTTCGCAATGTTATTCATAATTTGTTATGATCCACACAGTCCAATGTCTTTGCATAGTCAATAAAACCAGGTGAACATCTTTCTGGTATTCTCTGCTTTCAGCTATGAACCATCTGACATCAACAATGATGTCCCTAGTTCCACTTCCTCTTCTGAATCCAGCTTGAATTTCTGGCAGCTCCCTGTCAATGTGCTGCTGCAACTGCTTTTGAATAATCTTCAGCAAAATTTTACTTGCATGTGATATTAATGATATTGTGCAATAATTCCCGAATTCTGTTCTATCACCTCTCTTTGGAATAGGCATAAATATGGATCTTTTCTTATTGGTTGGACAGGAAGCTGTTTTCGAAATTTCTTGGCATAGACAAGTGACCACTTCCAATGTTGCATCTGTTTGTTGAAACATCTCAATTGTTATTCTGTCAGTCCCTGGAGACTTGTGTTTTGTCATTGCCTTCAGTGCAGCTTGGACTTCTTCCATCCAGTACCACTGGTTCTTGATCATATGCTACCCCCTGAAATGACTGTACGTTGACCAGTTCTTTTTGATACAGCTACTCTGTGTATTCCATCCATCTTCTTTTGATAGTTCCTGAGTGGTTCAGAATTTGCCCATAGAGTCCTTCACTATCACAACTTGAGGCTTGAATTTTTTCTTCAGTTCTTTCAGCTTGAGAAATGCTGAGTGTGTTCTACCCTTTTGGTTTTCTAACACCCAGTCTTTGCACATTTCATTGTAATACTTTACTTTGTCTTCTTGAGCAGCCCTTTGAAATCTCCTGTTCAGGTCTTTTACTTCATCATTTCTTCTGTTCACTTGAGCTTTTCCATTGTCTCCTTCCAGAGATTTAGTCCATTTGATTCCTGTGTATTCCATCTGGTGAGGTCCACATGTATAGTAGTTGTTTATGTTGTTGAGAAAAGGGCATTTGCAATGAAGAAGTCATTGGTGTTGCAAATTTCTATCATGAGATCTCTGGCATCATTTCTATCACCAAGGCCATATTTTCCAATTGCCGATCCTTCTTCTTTGTTTCCAACTTTTGCATTCCAATCACCAGTGATTACCAATGCACTTTGATTGCAGGTTTGATCAATTTCAGACCACAGAAGTTGGTAAAAATCTTCAAGTTCTTCATCTTTGGCCTTAGTGGTTGGTGCATAAATTTGTTGTATTAACTGGTCTTACTTGTAGGTGTGTGAATATTATTCTGTCACTGACAGTGATGTACTTCAGGATAGATCTCGAAATGTTCTTTTTGACGATGAACGCGACACCGTTCCTCTTCAATTTGTCATTCCCAGCTTAGTAGGCCACATGATTGTCCAATTCAAAGTAGCCAATATCAGTCCATTTCAGCTCACTAATATGTAAGATTTTGATGTTTATGTGTTCCATTTCATTTCTGATGATATCCAATTTTCCTAGATTCATACTTTGTCCATTCCACATTTGGATTATCAATGGATGTTTGCAGCTGTTTCTTCTCATTTTGAGTCCTTCCACATCAGCAAATGAATGTCTCAAAAGCTTGACTCCATCCACATCGTTAAGGTCAACTCTAAGTTGGAGTAAAGTCACCTCAAACTAGTGTGAGCAAAATTGGAATAAGAAATGTATTGGTTTATGTAACTGGGAATGTAAGGGTAGGGCTGGATTCTGATGCAAATAGGACCTCCAACGATGCTATCGGATCTTCTTGCCAACTGTCTCTCCATTTCCCAGAACGACCTTTCTGATACTGTTAGCTGCAAACTCTATCCTAGGCTCACACCACTCCATCAAACAACCACAGAAAAGAGAGAGGCCTTCTCCTTTTGAGAGTCAATATATAAAATCCCAAGGAAGGCCTATCATTTGTCCACTAGGGGTAACATGTCTGTTCCTGAGTTGATCATTGATCAAGGGGCAGAGTACAGTCATCAGAAACTCACAAGATATGTAGTCAATAAGGGCCAGACCCCCAAAGGAAAGCAGCATAATTTTAGTAAAAGGAGGAAGAAAGAGATACTAGACAGATTAAAATACTTGGAATTTTATTAAAATGCCTAATTTTGAATCTAAATTAATTATTACTTCAGGTATCTATCCATACCTGAAAGGAACAAAGATACCAACATTTCAATTAAGGCTACTTTATTGGGGGCCAAGATTTCCTACCTCTTGAAAATTAATAATCTTTATGGTCACTCATAAGTGGAGTCCCTGGGTGGTGCAAACAGTGAAGCACTTGACTACTAGCTGAAAGGTTGCTGGTTCAAACCTAGATGGAGGATCCTCAGAAGATAGGCCTGGTGATCTGCTTCCAAAAGGTCACAGCCTTGAAAACACTATGGAGCAGTTCTACTCTGCACACATAAGGTCATCATGAATCTGAAGTGACCCATCAGCATTAACAACAACCACAATAGTCATTCATATCCGTCATCTCCTTAAACTTTCAGTATGTGGGGGTGTTTAACACCCCCACGCATCTGTCAGTAGCATCGTACTGTGGTAGCTTGCATGTTACTGTGATGCTGGAAGTAATACCGCTGCTGTTTGAAATACCACTAAGATCACCCATGGAGCTTCCAGACTAAGACAGGCAAGAAGAAGGACCTCAGTCTACTTCTGGAAAAAAAAAAAAAAAAGGCTAGTTAAAACCTTATGAATAGTGGTAGAATATTATCTGGTATAGTGCCAGAAGATAAGCCCCTTAGATTGGAAGGCACTCAAAATACTACTGGGGAAGAGCTGCCTTCTCAAAATAGAGTCAACCTTAATGATGTGGATGGAGTAAAGCTTTTGGGACCTTCATTTGCTGATGTGGCATGACTCAAAATGAAATGAAACAGGTGCAAATATCCATTACTAATCAAAACATAGAATGCACATAGTATGAAACTGGGAAAATTGGAACTTGTCAAAAATGAAATGGACCACATAAAGACAGACATTCCAGGCATTAGTGAGCCAAAACGTACTGGCACTGGTGATTCTGAATCGGACAATCATATGGTCAACTCTTTTGGGAATGACAAATAGAAAAAGAAGGGTGTTGCATTCATCATCAAAGAGAACATTTCAAGAGCTATCCTGAAGTATAACTCTATCAGTGATAGGATAATATCCATACACCTACAAGGAAGACCAGTTCATATGACTATCATTCAAATTTACACACCAACTACTAATGCCAAAGAAAAGAAAATGAAAGATTTTTACCAATTTCTACAGTCTGAAATTACTCAAACATGCAATCAAGATGCACTGATAATTACTAGTGATTGGAATGTGAAAGTTGGAAACAAAGGGGAAGGATTAGTAGTTGGAAAATGTGGTCTTGGTTACAGAAACAACTCAAGAGATTGAATGATAGAATTTTACAAGACCAGTGACTTGTTCATTGTTTAAATACCTTACTTCAACAACATAAACAGCTACAGTACATGTGGACCTCACCAGATGGAATACACAGGAATCCAAACATCTATGTGTGTGAAAAGAGTTGATGTAGAAGCTCAATATCATCAGTCAGAACAAGGCCAGGAAACTACTGTAAAACAGACCATCGATTGCTCCTATGCAAGTTCAAGCTGAAGCTGAACAAATTTGGAGCAAGTTCACAAGAGCCAAAATACCACCTTAATTACATCCCACTTGAATTTAGAGACCATATCAAGAATAGATTTGACACATAGAACACTAATGATCCAAGACCAGACAAGTTGTGGAATGACATCAAGGACATCATACATGAAGAAAGCAAGAGTTTATTAAAAAGACAAGAGAGAAACAAAAGACCAAAATGGATGTCAGAGGAGACTCTGAAACTTGCTCTTGAACATCAAGTGGCTAAGGTGAATGGAAAAAGTGATGAAGTAAAGGAGCTGAACAGAAGATTTCAAAGGGCAGCACAAAAAGACAAAATAAAGTATTATAATGACATGTGCAAAGACCTGGAGTTAGAAAACCAAAAGGGTAGAACATTCTTGGCATTTATCAAGCTGAAAGAACCGAAGAAAAAATTCAAGCCTAGAGTTGCAATATTGAAACACTATATGGAGAAAATATTTAACAAGGCAGGAAGCATCAAAAGAAGATGGAAGGAATAAAGAGCTACTGTACCAAAAAGAAGTGGTCGACAATCAACCATTTCAGGAGGTAGCACATGATCGAGAACAGATGGTACTAAAGGAAGAAGTTCAAGCTGTACTGAAGGGAATGGTGAACAACAAGGATCCAGGAATTGACAGAATACCAACTGAGATGTTTCAAAAAACAGATGCAGCAATGGAGGTACTTATGTTTATGTTAAGAAATTTGGAAGACAGCTTCCTGGCCAACCAGCTGGAAGAGATCCATATTTGTGCCCATTCAAAACAAAAGTGATCCAACAGAATTTGAAAATTATTGCACAATACCATTAATATCACATGCAAGTAAAATTTTCCTGAAGATCACTCAAAAGTAGTTCCACAAAGACCCGAAAAAACAAGTGAAACAAGTATATTTATGACAAGCTAGGAGAAAAAAAAAAAAAATTTTTTTTTTTTTTTAAGAGCCCTGAACATCAAAGGCAAAGTTAGAAAACAAAATGAATGGCAGGGGGAGGAAGAGATGCTTCAGAAGCAGAGAGGAGTTGCTAGACCTGAATCGCTGGGATCCCTCAGGAGCCACTCCCAGAAGCAGCTGCAGCGGGCTGATGGTAGTGTTCGGCTACAGTTTCCTCGGGAAGAAGCAGTCAGCCACACAGCCTACTCACATCTCCAGAATCAGAGAATAACGGTGCTCTCAGCAAAAGCTAAGTAATTGCATATATTTTACCACGCCCCTCACCTCAAAAACGGCTTCAGCAGCTGTTGATTTCCCTGGGCCTGAGATAGGCTCTGTTGAGCATCTAGATCCATCCTCCCAGCCTTGGAGAAGGAATAAATTCGCTGTTGGGGGAAAATATAATTTGCCAGCTCCACTAACCCAGGGAGCTCAGGACAGAAGCAGCTCCTGTCCAGGAATAAACAGTCCGTAGACTCTGAGTACCTTTTCCCCCTGCGTGGCCCTGTGTGTGCCTATTTCAGGAGAATAGGCCCTTGTTGGCAGACTACAACTGTTTCAGCTGTGCAGTGGAGAGGTGGGTATTTGATGTTTGACACTGCTTTGCCTATTAAACAGGGTCCTCACCTACCCATACCAGGGGCCTAAGGACTGGTGGCTCCACTCAGATCAGCCAGCTACTCGTTACAGGAGTCCAAGGATACCTGGTACTTCCCAGGCCTTAAAACCAAAATATTTGGGTGCCCATTGTCTGCCTCCAGAACCCACCCACCTGTATGCTCTAGGGAAGAGGCACACACTTTCCTTAGAGACATTTGGGGCACAATTCTCACCCCCATGCCTTGTTCAGAGCATGGCCCCCTGCTTCAACCAGATACCAGTACCTACACCAGTCACACCTGCCCATCTAAGACTGTAGGACAGAGCCTGTACGATGCACTTGATGACTAGCTACCTGGACACCTGACCTGAATCCACATAAGAAAACTGAAAGGACTCCTAGACTAATATACCTATACCTGTAACAGTTCTAGCCATCTGGTAACAGGACGTTCAAGCTTCAAAGGTAAAAATACTCAAGCTAGCTCACTCAAGCAACCCATTTGGGCATATCAAAACAAAACAAAGCAAGAAGCTAGGATACAGTAAGCAAACTTAAAATAAGCTAATACAATAACTTATACATGGATCGGAGAAAACAGTCAATATCAAATCATATAAAGAAACAGACCATGATAGTTTTAATAAGATCTCAGAACAAAGAATTAAGGGATCTTCTAGATGAAAGTGGCTTCCTGGAATTACCAGATGCAGAATACAAAAGATTGATGTACAGAACCTTCAAGACATCAAGAAGGAAATCAAGCTATACACAGAACAAGCCAAGGAACACACAGATAAAGCAGCTGAAGAAATTAAAAAGGTTATTCAGGAACATAATGAAAAATTTAATAAGCTGGAAAAATCCATAGACAGCAATCAGAAATTCAGAACGTTAACAAAACAATTACAAATTAGACAATTCAGTAGAAAGTCAGAGGAGCAGAATTGAGCAAGTGGAAGGCAGAATTGCTGAACTTGAAGATAAAGTCCTTGGCAACAATATATTTGAAGAAAAATCAGATACAAGAATTTAAAAACATGAAGAAACCTTAAGAATCATGTGGGACTCTATCGAGAAAAATAACCTACAAGTGATTGGAGCACCAGAACAGGGAAGGATAATAGAAAATACAGAGAGAATTGTTGAAGATTTATTGCCAGAAAACTTTCCTGATATCATGAAAGATGAGAAGATATCTATCCAAGATGCTCATCAAACTCCATATAAGGTAGATTTTAAAAGAAAGTCACCAAGACATATTACAATCAAACTTGCCAAAACCAGAGATAAAGAGAGAATTTTAACAGCAACTAGGGATAAACAAAAAGTCATCTACAAAGGAGAGTCAGTAAGAATAAGCTCAGACTACTCGGCAGAAACCATTCAGGTAAGAAAGCAATGGGCTGACCCACATAAAGAATTGAAGAAAAAAAATGCCAGCCACGAATCATATATACAGCAAAATTGTCTCTCAAATATGAAGGTGAAATTAGGACATTTCCAGATAAACAGAAGCTTATGGAATTCATAAAAACCAAACCAAAACTATAAGAAATACTAAAGGGAATTCTTTGGTTAGAAAACCAATAATATCAGGTATCAACCCAAGACGAGAACACTGGAGACAGCAATCAGATCTCAACCCAGACAGGGAAATCACAAGAATAAATCAAGATTAAAAAAAAAAAAACACTCAAAACAGGGAAACACCGATGTTATTAAGTAAAAGAAGACATTAAAACAATAAAGAGGGACTAAGAAATGTAGTCATAGATCTTTCATATGGAGAGGAAGACAAGACTATATAAATTTAAATTTAGGTTTAAATTGAGAAAAATAGGGGTAAGTATTAAGGTAACCACAAAGGAGACAAACTGTCCTACACACCAAAATAAAATACAAGAAGAAAATAGAGACTAGACTCGGCAGAAACAAAATCAACAACAGTGAAGAAGAGGAAAAGACAATATATAAGGATAAACTACACAGCACAAAGAAACTGTCAACAACACACAAAAAAAGACATTAAAATGACGGCATTAAATTCATACCTATCCATAATCATACTGAATGTAAATGGACTAAATGCACCACTAAAGAGACAGAGTGGCAGAATGGCTAAAAAAACACGATCCATCTCTATGCTGCCTACAAGAGACACACCTTAACTTAGAGATACAAACAAACTAAAACTCAAAGGATGGAAAAAATATATCAAGCAAACAACAATCAAAAAAGACCATGAGTGGCAAAATTAATTTCCGACAACATAGACTTTAAAGATAAATCCACCACAAAGGATAAGGAAGGACACTATATAATGATTAAAGAGATAATATACCAGTAGGATACAACCATATTAAATATTTGTGTATCAAAACACAGCTCTGCAAGATACATAAAACAAACTGTAACAGCATTGAAAAGTGAGATAGACAGCGCCACAATTATAGTAGGAGACTTCAACATACCACTTTTGGACAGGACATCCAGAAAGAAGTTCAATAAAGACATGAAAGATCTAAATGTCACAATCAACCAACTTGACCTCATAGACATATACAGAACACTTCACCCAACAGCAGTCAAGTATGCTTTCTTTTCTAGTGCACATGGAACATTCTCTAGAATAGACCACATATTAGGCCATAAAGCAAACCTTAGCAGAATCCAAAGCATTGAAATATTATAAAGCATCTTCTCTGACCATAAGGCCATAAAAATGGAAATCAGTAACAGAAAAAGTAGGGGAAAGAAATTAAACACTTGGAAACTGAGCGATACCCTGCTCAAAAAAGACTGGATTATAGAAGACATTAAGGATGGAATAAAGAAATTCGTTGAATCCAATGAGAATGAAAACACTTCCTGTCAGAACCTTTGGGACACAGCGTAAGCAGTGCTCAGAGGTCAATTTATATCAATCAATGCACACATACAAAAAGAAGAAAGGGCCAAAATCAAAGAATTATCCCTACAACTTGAACAAATAGAGAACAACTAAAGAAACCCTCAGGTACCAGAAGAAAGCAAATAATAAAAATTAGAGCTGAACTAAATGAAATAGAAAACAGAAAAACAATTGAAAGACTTAACAAGACCAAAAGCTGGCTCTTTGAAAAGATCAACAAAATTGATAAACCATTGGCCAAACTGACAAAAGAAAAACAAGAGAGGAAGCAAATAACCCAAATAAGAAATGAGATGGGAGATATTACAACAGACCCAACTGAAATTAAAAGAATCATATCAGATTACTATGAAAATTTGTACTCTAAAACCTAGAAGAAATGGATGAATTCCTAGAAACACTCTACCTACCTAAACTAACACAAACAGAAGGAAAACAACTAAATAGACCCATAACAAAAAAAAGAGATTGAAAAGGTAATTAAAAAAAAAAAAAACTCCCAACAAAAAAAAGTACTGGCTTGGACAGATTCACTGCAGAGTTCTACCGAACTTCCAGAGAAGAGTTAACACAACTACTGCTAAAAGTATTTCAGAGCATAGAAAAGGACAGAATACTCCCAATCGCCTTCTATGAAGCCAGCATATCCCTGATACCAAAGTCAGGCAAAGACACCACAAAAAAAGAGAAAATTACAGACCTATATCCCTCATGAACTTAAATGCAAAAATCCTCAACAAAATTCTAAAAATTCTAGCCAATAGAATTCAAAAACATATCAAAAAAATAATTCACCATGACCAAGTGGGATTCATACCAGGTATGCAGGGATGGTTCAATATTAGAAAAATAATCAATGTAATCTCTCACATAAATAAAACAAAAGACAAGAATCACATGATTTTATCAATTGATGCAGAAAAGGCATTTGACAAAGTTCAGCACTCAGTCATGATAAAAACTCTCAGCAAAATAGGATTAGAAGGAAAATTCCTCAACATAATAAAGGGCATTTATACAAAGCTAATAGCCAACATCATCCTAAATGGAAAGAGTCTGAAAGCATCCCCCTTGAGATCAGGAACCAGACAAGGATGGTTCACCACTCCTATTCAACATTGTGCTGGAGGTCCTAGCCAGAGCAATTAGGCTAAATAAAGAAATAAAGGGCATCCAGATTGGCAAGGAAGAAGTAAAATATCTGTATTCGCAGATAACATGATTTTATACACAGAAAATCCTAAACAATCCTCAAGAAAACTATGGAAACTAACAGAAGAGTCCAGCAGAGTATCTGGGTAAAAGATAAACATACAAAAATCAGTTGGATTCCTCTACACCAACAAAAAGAACATCTAAGAGGAAATTACCAAATCAGTACCATTCACAGTAGCCCCCAAGAAGATAAAATACTTAGGAATAAATCTTACTAGAGATGTAAAAGACTTACACAAAGAAAACTACAAAACACTACTGCAAGAAACCAAAAGAGACCTACATAAGTGGGAAAACATACTTTGCTCATGGATAGGAAGACTTAACCTTGTAAAAATGTCTATTCTACCAAAAGCAATCTACAGATACAATGCAATTCCGATCCAAATTCCGATGACAATTTTTAATGAGCTGGAGAAACAAATCACCAACTTCATATGGCAGGAAAAGAGGCCCCAGAGAAGTAAAGCATTACTGAAAAAGAAGAACAAAGTGGGAGGCCTCATTCTACCTGATTTTAGAACCTATTATACCTCCACAGTAGTCAAAACAGCCTGGTACCGGTACAACAACAGATACATAGACCAATGGAACAGAATTGAGAATCCAGACATGTATCCATCCACATATGAGCAGCTGATATTTGACAAAGGCCCAAAGTCAGTTAAATGGAGAAAAGACAGTCTCTTTAACAAATGGTGCTGGCATAACTGGATAACCATCTGCAAAAAAGTGAAACAGGACCCATACCTCACACCACGCACTAAAACTAACTCAAAATGGATCAAAGACTAAATATGAAATCTAAAACAATAAATATCATGGAAGAAAAAATAAGGACAACGTTAGGAGCCCTAATACATGGCATAAACAGTATACAAAACATTACTAACAATGCAGAAGAGAAACTAGATAAATGGGAGCTCATTGAACACTATGCTTATCCAAAGACTTCACCAAAAGATTAAAAAGATTACCTACAGTTTAGGAAAATGGTTTTAGCTATGACAGTTCCAATCAGCTCCTGATCTCTAAAATCTACATGATACTGCAAAAACTCAACTACAAAAAGACAAATAACCTAATCAAAAAATGGGCAAAAGATATGAACAGGCACTTCACTAAAGAAGGCATTGAGGTAGCTAACAGATACATGAGGAAACCCTCATGATCATTAAAAAAAAAACCCAGTGCTGTCGATAGAGAAATGCAAATCAAAACTACAATGAGATTCCACCTCACTCCAACAAGGCTGGCGTTAATCCAAAAAACACAAAATAGTAAATGTCTGAGAGGCTGTGGAGAGACTGGAACACTTATACACTGCTGGTGGGGATGTAAAATGGTACAACCACTTTGGAAATCAATCTGGCGCTTCCTTAAAAAGCTAGAAATAGAACTACCATACTATCCAGCAATCTCACTCCTCGGAATATACCCTAGAGAAATAAGAGCCTTTACACGGACAGATATATGCACACCCATGTTCATTGCAGCACTGTCTACAACAGCAAAAAGATGATAGTGACCAAGATGCCCATCAACAGATGAATGGATAAATAAATTATGGTATATTCACACAACAGATAGAGATTGATAAAGAACAGCGATGAATCTGTGAAACATTTCATAACATGGAGGAATCTGGAAGGCATTCTGCTGAGTGAATTTAGTCAGTTGCAAAAGGACAACTATTGTATAAGACCACTATTATAAGAAAGTGAGAAATAGTTTAAACTGAGAAGAAAATATTTTTTGATGGTTACGAGATGGGGGGAGGGAGGTATCTAATTAGTATTAGTACTATCTACTAATTAGATAGTAGATAAAAACTATTTCGGATTTTCAGATGAAGGGAAAGACAACACACAATACAGCTAGCGTAGTTCCAAATGCCTGCAACTAAGAACCATGAGTATATAATGGGAATAGCTTTTTTATTACAAAGTTAATTTTCTATATATATGCCAGCAAATACATATATTTGCCCCAGGCAAAAAAAACAAACCCATATCATGAGGAATAGTATTACGGCTTAGTTTCCCAAGTTAATGTAGACGTTTAATCAACAAATTTTTTGAAAGGTGTTTTTCTCTTGTTAGAAATTCATATGGAGACCTCTGTCAATGGGATTCCAGTAGGTAAGGACATATGTTGATACAGACGAAAATCTCCATGTAGAGAAAATTGCAATAAGAAAATTGTGAGTTATGGTTTGTATACTATTTATGCCATGTATTAGGGCCCCTAGTGTTGTCCCTATTTTTTTTTTTTTTTTTTTTTTTTGGTGATCTTTATCGTTTTAGGTTTTACACTTAGGTCTTTGATCCACTTTGAGTTAATTTTTATGTATGGTGTGAGGTATGGATCCTGTTTCATTTTTTTAGAGATGGATATCCAGTTATTCCAGTTAAAGAGACTGTCTTTTCCCCCATTTAATGGACTTTGGGCCTTTCTCAAATATAACCTGCCTTTAGATGGATGAATTTACGTCTGGGTTCTCACTTCTGTTCCATTAGTCTAAGGGTCTGTTGTTTTTCCAGTACTAGGCTGTTGTGACTACTGTAGCAGTAAAAACACCTTCTGAAATCAGGTAGTCTGAGGGCTCCCACTTTGTTCTTCTTCTTCAGTAATGCTTTCTGGGGTGAAAAGGGGGAGCATGCTGTCACATTGTGAGGATTGCAACCCATATCACGAAACAATATGTGTATAAATTTTTGAATGAGAAATAACTTGAGCTGTAAATTGTCACCTAAAGCACTATAAAAAAAAAAAAAGTTGAGTATTTAAAAAGGCATTTAAACTACAAGATTTGATACATTAGAGTTTGTGAAACGAATTTAATAGATCACTATCAACATTTTATTGTATTAAAAAAAGTATTAGATATAAAGAAATAAACGCTACTAAGCATTGTTTCTGAAACTTATATTTCAGAAATATGTACAGATAGATATATACACTGGGTCATATGATTAAGAGCCTATTCAACCAAGGAATAAGGTAAAGCAGCCATGTCAGAAAAAGGAGATCAGCCATAAGGAAAGGAGAAAAAGGTTGGTGAAGTATTTCAGAAACAAATGCAGGACAACTCTGAAGGCCTCCCCAACTTTAGAGCTGACTGTAGGGTTAGAAGCCCTGGTGGTGCAGTGTTTAAAGCACCCAGCTGCTAACCAAAAGCTCAGCGGTTCAAACCCAGTGGGAGAAAGACATGGCAGTCTGCTTCTGTAAAGATTTACAGCCTTTGAAACCCTATGGGTGACTATGAGTCAGAATCGGCTCGACAGCAGTGGATTCTGTTTCGATTTGGTAGGGTTAGCTGAGATCTTCACTGAACCTCATCACAGCCCAACTTCTACCTCTGCCTAATTCTATTTCCTTTTACGCTCTTCCCTTCCGTAGGAATCAATCCCAAGAACTTTCTCTAATAAGCTTTCTGTCTTTTAGGGGAAGCTAACTTGTAATAAGAAGCATTGTGCAGTCATTCTGGATTTTTAAGATGAAGAGTAGAGACCTTTCTCCTCTAAGATAGCTCCCCCAAACCACAAGGAGATAAATAAATTGTTGTTGTCGATGCCATTAGGTGCCATCAAGACAGTTCCAACTCATAGCAACCCTACATACAACAAAATGAAACGCTGCCTGGTCCTGCACTATTTTCACAATCTTTGCTATGTTTGAGCCCCTTATTGCAGCCACTGTGTCAATTCTCTAGTTGAGGGTCTTCCTCTTTTTTACTGACCCCCTGCTTTACCAAGCATGATGTCCTTGTCCAGAGACTGCTCTGTCCTGATAACGTGTCCAAAGTACATAAGATCAAGCCTCGCCATCCTCCCTTCTAAGGAGCATTCTGGCTGTACTTCTTCCAAGACAGATTTGTTCATTCTTCTGGCAGTGTGTGGTATATTGTCCAGTGTAACGCTAGAAGATGAACTCTGTAGTTTGGAAGGCATTCAAAATACACAGTAGCTGCAACAACGGACTTGAGCAAACCAATGATTGTAAAGGTGGTACAGAAATGTTTTGTTCTATGGCACATGGGTCACCATGAGTTGGAGCCAATTTGACAGCAACTAACAACATTATGACCTAGTGAAAATGTCATAATGGGTGGAATGACATTTAGGAAACACTAAATTAGAAACCATCAATAAAATTAAACAATCCAAGACGCAATTCTACCTTGTAGTCAGAGAATGAAGGAAAATGTAGCTTTTATATTTAAGGATTATTGAAAATTCAGTAGAGTATTTATGTTAAAAATAAATGATACTATATCTCGCTACAAATCAACCAAACTAATATGTAAGCTAATTTGGAAATGTTAGAAAGCAATATAAAATAAATTTCTATTAATACCTGTCATGGATTGAATTGTGTCCCCCAAAAATACGTGTCAACTTGGTTAGGCCATGATTCCCAGTATTGTATGGTTGTCTTCCATTTTGTGATTGTAATTTTATGTTAAAGAGGATTAGAGTGGGATTGTAACACCCTTACTAAGGTCACATCCCTGATCCAATTTAAAGGGAGTTTCCCTGGAGTGTGGCCTGCACCACCTTCTATCTTACAGGAGATAAAAGGAAAGGGAAGCAAGCAGAGAATGGGAACCTCATACTACCAAGAAAACAGTGCCGGGTGCAGAGCGCGGGTTCTTTGGACCCGGGTTCCTGCCCAGAGAAGCTCCTAGCCCAGGGAAGATTAATGACAAGGATCTTCCTCCACAGCCAACAGAGATAGCCTTCCCCTGGAGCTGACGCCCTGAATTTGGACTTGTAGACTAGGCTGTGAGAGAATAAATTTATCTGTTAAAGCCATTCACTTGTGGTATTTCTGTTAAAGCTGCACTAGACGACTAAGACAATACCTTAATATATCCTCTCCAAAAAAATTCTTCTAAAATAAAATTTGGCATTGCCCTGATATTAAACTAAATATGACAGTGAATCTCTAGAAAATAAAACAAATATGAGGTTATTTCTCTTTCAACATTTGGGTAATCAGTAACAGACTTGACTAATGAATGTCTTCTAGTTGGTTTTTTTTTAGATTAAACTGACCCTTTACTCAGTGCCTTAACTTATTAAAAAAACTGGAGGTAAATTCCGCAGAAAAGTTAATGGGCTATCTTCCATTTTTTAAATAAAGGTGAACTAGATATCTACAATTCATATTTGAAAAGGAAAAAAAAGCATTCAAATTGTTGTTGTTGTTACAGTCCATCCAATCAGTTCCCACTCATAGCAACCCTATGCACAACAGGACAAAATACTGCCCAGCCCTGTGCTATCCTCACAATTTTTGCTATGCTTGGGCACATTGTTGCAGCCAGTGTGTCATTCCATCTCGTTGAGGGTCTTCCTCTTTTTCACTGACCCTCTACTTTATCAAGCATGTTGTCCTTCTCCAGGGACTGATACCTCCTGACAACATGTCCAAAGTACGTGAGACACCGTCTCACCATTCTTGCTTCCAAGGAGAATTCTGGTTGTACTTCTTCCAGGATAGATTTGTTTGTTGTTTGGCATTTCATGGCGTATTCAATATTCTTCACCAATACCACAATTCAAAGGCATCAGTTCTTCTTTGGTCTTCCTTACTCATTGTCCAGCTTTCACATGCATATGAGATGATTAAAAACACCATGGCTTGGGCCAGGCGCTTCTTAGTCCTCAGAGACACATCTTTGCTTTTTAACATTTTAAAGAGATCCCTTGCAGCAATTTGTCCAATGCAATGCGTCTTTTGATCTCTTGACTGCTGCTTCCATGAGTGCTGACTGGATCCAAGTAAAATGAAATCCTTGACAACCTCAATCTTTTCTCCGTTTACCATGATGTTGCTTATCAGTCCAGTTGTAAGAATCTTTGTTTTCTTTATGTTGAGGTGCAATCCATACTGAAGGCTGTAGTCTTTGATTTTCATCAGTAAGTGCTTCAAGTCCTCTTCATTTTCAACAACAAGGTTGTGTCATCTGCATAACGCCGGTTGTTAAATACTCTTCCTCCAATCCTGATGCCCCATTCTTCTTAATATAGTCCAGCTTCTCAGAGTTTTGTTCAGCATACAGATTGAATAGCTATGGTGAAAGGATACAATCCTGATGCACACCTTTCCTGACTTTAAGCCATGCAATATTCCCTTGTTCTGTTTGAACCACTGCCTCTTGATACCTGTACAGATTTCTCACAAGCACAATTAAGTGTTCCAGAATTCCCGTTCTCAGCAATGTCATCCATAATTTGTTATGATCCACACAGCCGAATGCCTTAGCTTAGTCAATAAAACACAGGTAAACATCTTTCTGGTATTCTCTGCTTTCAGCCATGATCCATCTGATATCAACAATGATATCCCTGGTTCCACATCATCTTCTAAATTTGGCTTGGATTTCTGGCAGGTCCCTGTTGATATACTGCTGCAGCCACTTTTGAATGACCTTCAAGAATATTTTGCTTGCATGTGATGTTAATGATATTGTTCGATAATTTCCACATCAGTTGGATCGACTTTCTTGGGAATAGGCATAAATATGAATCTCTTCCAGTCAGTTGTCTAGGTAGCTGTCTTCCAAATTTCGTGGTATAGGTGAGTGAGCACTTCCAGCGCTGCATCCGTTTGTTGAAACATCTCAGTTGATATTCCATCGATTCCCAAGCCTTGTTTTTCGACAGTGCCTTTAGTGCAGCTTGGACTTCTTCCTTCACTACCATCGGTTCCTGATCATATGTTACCTCCTGAAATGGTTGAACGTTGACCAATTATTTTTTGATATAGTAACTCTGTGTATTCCTTACATCTTCCTCTGGTGCTTCCTGTGTCATTTAATATTTTCCCCATAGAACCCTTCACTATTGCAACTTGAGGCTTGAATTTTTTCTTCAGTTCTTGCAACTTGAGAAATGCTGAGTATGTTCTTCCTTTTTGGTTTTCTATCAGCAGGTCTTTGCACATGTCATCATAATACTTTATTTTGTCTTCTCGAGCTGCTCTTTGAAATCTTCTGTTCAGCTCTTTTACGTCATCATTTTTTCCTTTTGCTTTAGCTACTTGATGTTCAAGAGCAAGTTTCAGAGTCTCTTCTGACATCTATTTTGGCCTTTTCTTTCTTTCCTGTCTTTTTAATGACCTCAATATTCAAACGATACTCATAAATTTTCTATTTAAAAGATTCAGCAAAAAATTATCAAAGAAAGTCAGAAAAACAAATGAAAAACAACTTAAATAAATTGATGGTATCTTATTTTCTACCAGTAAAATTGTTAGCTAATTATTAAGGCCAAATTTTCTGACAAATTCTTAAGGTAGAAAGGTAGGTAGTTATGCAGGCAGACAGAGAAACAGCAGATGACAGAGAGATACAGACATCTAAGATATTTGAATGAATAACTGTATTTTGTGCCAGTATAAATACTGGATTTTGGAAGCTTAGAAAATTGGGTTGATGCTTAAATTCACATTCAAAACATACTTGAAAATGCTATTTTTGTCAAAGATTTGAGTCACTGACAAATTATTCTTTTTAACTTTAAATGTTCAAATTTTCACAAACAAGTGAACCTGTCAGAAAAATTATGCAGTAAGTAGGACTGTCAACACAGAATGAACTCAGTTTTTCATCTACTTTGTATTGCAGAAGTCATCTTAATATTCAAAAGTCAAATTTGCAAAGTTTAATTTTGTGGGTGACCTATATACTGCAGTCACCCCAGTCTGTCTGACTTGTCACAGTGCAGAATGACATGCTATTTCCATGTTTGAACACTTTATACTCAACATTTATGAGATATATTTTGCTGTGAAGGAGTGTCAACTCAGGGGAAATCTTTTACAAAACTCATGATATTATATCATTTTCAGTTCCATTTTAACAGGAACTAGTTCCTGAATCAAAACTGGAATTTCACCAAGAAATTTTTAATATATGTATACAAGCTATTTAAAATTTCCCCTTCCACTACTCTAATCCAGATAACATCATGTCTCACCTGCAAGTGCCACCCATTCAGTCTTTATTCATCAATGTTTCCCTCTCTTTAAACCCCACAGTTACTCACAGTAGCCAAGTGACACTTGGAATGCTTTTTCCAAAGCCCCAGTCTGAATAAATTTCTTCTTATAAATTCCAGATTTCTCTACAAATCACATTCATGGTACTTACCATTCTTGTCATTTCTTTCCCAAAGACCACCTACTCAACACAGTGTGGGCACAGAAAGGCAGACACTCTGTCTATCTTGTTCACTGTTGCTTACTCCATTACCTTCCATGGAGTAGACCGATGCTCAATGAATGTCTGCAGAGTCAATAAATAAAATGAAAAGAATTAGTATTAGCATTTCTCATGTAACTAAGGATGTATATAATAATTGAAAGGGAAGAGAATAATTAAATTTAATTAGTTTTAACTGATTTTAGATTACAAAATAAGTATAAGGAAAGAAATTTAATAAAGATAAAAGCAGAAATCAGTAAAATATAAAACAAAAATAGAGAAAATCAATAAATTCAAGTTGGTTCTTTAAAAATTTTAATAAAATTGATAAGACTTATTAAGCAAATTACCAACATCAAAACTGAAAGTGGGACATCATTTCAGATACTGCAGAAATTAAAAGGATCATAAGAGAATATTATGAATAATTTTATGCCAATGAATTTAACAACTTAAATGAAATGGGAACATTCTTTGAAAAACACAATTTACTAAAACTAACAAAACAAAAATAGAAAATCTAAACAACCCTGTACCTATTAAAGACATTGTGTAATGAAAACACTTAAATAAAACTACAGATCTAGATGGCTTAACTAGTGAATTCTACTAAAAATTTAACAGAAAAAGCAATTAATGACTTACATAAATACAGAAAATAGAGGAGTGAAAAATTCCAACCTTTTTATGAAGGCAGCATAACCTTGTTGTCAAAGCTTCATAAATATTTTATATAAAAGATAACCACAAACCAAAAACTTTGTGAAATAGATGTCTTTGACAAATTATTAGCAAATTGAGTCCAGTACTTTCATCATACTTATTCAATCTATGTGCTGAGCAAATAATCCAAGAAGATGGACTGTATGAAGAAGAGCATGGCATTAGGACTGGAGAAAGACTTAACAACCTGCCATAATGCAGATGACACAACCTTGCTTACCAAAAAGGGAAGAGGACTTAAAGTACTTGATGATGAAGATCAAAGACCACAGTCTTCAGTGTGGATGACACCTCAACATAAAGAAAATAAAAGTCCTCACAAATGGACCAATAAGCAATAACATAATAAACACAGAAAAGATTGAAGTTGTCAAGAATTTCATTTTACTTGTATCCACAACCAACACCCATGGAAGCAGCAGTCAAGAAATCAAATGATGTATTGCATTAGGGAAATCTGCTGGAAAAAAAAAAAAACCTTTTTAAAGTGTTAAAAAGCAAATATGTCACTTTGAGGACTAAAGTGCACCTGACCCAAGCTGTGGTGTTTTCAATCACCTCATACCCATGTGAAATCTGGACAATGAATAGAGAAGACCAAAGAGGAATTGATGCCTTTGAATTACAGTGTTGGAGAAGAATATTGAATATTCCATGAACTGCCAGAAAAATGAACAAATCTGTCTTAGAAGATGTACAGACAGAATGCTCCTTAAAAGAGAGGATGATGAGACTTGTCTTATGTACTTTGGACATGTTCTCAAGAGGGATCAGTCCCCAGAGAAGGACATCACGTTTGGTAGAGGGTCAACGAAAAAGAAGAAAAGCCTCAATGAGATGGATTGCCACAGTGGCTGCAACAGTGGGCTCAGACATAGCAATAATTGTGAGGGTGCCACAGGATCAGGCAGTGTTTCGTTCTGTTGTACATAGGGTTGCTATGAGTCAGGACCAGCTCTACGGTGCCTAACAACAAGAACAATGTACAAATATTCATCATCACCAAGTGGAATTTATCCCAAGAATTCAAAGCTGTTAATTATAATCAATCAACAACAATCAATGCAATTAAATTGATTGTAAAATAGAATTTTTAAAAATCACTTGTAATTTTAAAATAAAACATCAAATTTCAGGAAGAAGTCAAAATATGTATAAGTTCGCTATGCTAAAAAAACTGCAAAATCTTAGGGAGAAAAATTAAAGACCTAAATGAACAGATATGCCATGTTCATGAACTGAAAGTTTCAATATTTTTGAGAATCAAATTTGCCGAAATTAATTTATAGATTCAATACAATCCCAATCAAAAAACCAATAGGCTAGTTTTACGAAATAATTGAAAATTATCCAATGGAATACAAAGGACCTAGAATAGCCAAAAATATTTTGCAAAGAACAACATTGTAATACTTAACATTACTTGATTTCAAAACTTACTGTAAAGTACAGTAATAAAGGAATAGGCCAAAAAGACCAATAGAATAGAGAGTTAGGAATAGAGCTCCTAATATATAATCAGTTGATTTTTGGCCAAAGCACCAAGGCAATTTATTAATTTAAAAAAAAAAAAAAAACATTTTAACAAATGAGCTGGACAACTGGTTATCTACATTGGGAAAAAAAATTTTTTGACTTCTACCTAATACCATGGAAAACCCTGGTGGCGTAGTGGTTAAGTGCTACAGCTGCTAACCAAAGGGTCGGCAGTTCGAATCCACCAGGCGCTCCTTGGAAACTCTATGGGGCAGTTCTACTCTTTCCTATAGGGTTGCTATGAGTCAGAATCAACTCGAAGGTACTGGGTTTGGTTTTGTTTACCTAACACCATATACAACAATTAATTTCAGATGGCTTAAAATCTAAATGTAAAATCCAGAACCATAAAGTTTCTAGAGGAAAATCTACGAGAATATTTTTATGATATGAGGTATGTAGAGAATTTTTAGACACAGAAAGCACTAATCATTAAAAAATAACATAAATTAAACTTCATAAAAATTTAAAACTTCTGATCATCAAAAGACATAACTCAAAACATGAATAGACAAGCCACATACTAAGAAAAAGACTATTCATAAGACATATATCTGACAAAAAACTTCTATCCAGAATATATTTTTTAAAAAACCCTGCAAATCAACAATATAAAGAAAAACAACCTAATTTTTTTAATAAGCAAAAGACTTGCAGAGGCAGTTTGAAAAAGATATGCAAATGGCCAATGAGCACATGAAGAGCAGCTCAACACATTATTCATCAAGGATATGCAAAGTAAAATCACAATATGAAATAGCATTGAATGGATTAAACCAAAAAACAATCGACTACAAAAAATGCTGACAAGGCTGTGGAACAACTGGAACGCCCATATATTGCTGGGGGAAGTGAAAGATAGTAAAACTACTTTGCAGAACATTTTAGCACCTTCTTAAAAACTTGACCATATACCTACCCTATGACTCAATAATTCTATTCCTAGGTATTTTCTCAAGAAAAATTAAAACACGGGTCCAGAAGAACACTTGTACATGAATATTTATAGCACCCTATTTTTTAATAGCCAAATATTTGGAAACAACACAAATGTCATCAGTTGAAGAACAGATAAATAAATCAAGGTATGTTGATCAATGGAATACTACTTAGAAATATAAAAGAACTAATGAAACACACCCACACGCATCGACAGTTTCACATACCGCGGTGGCTTGCATGTTGCTGTGATGCTGGGAGCTATGCCATCAGTATTTCAAACAACAGCAGTGTCAGTCATGGTAGATTTAGCGGAGCTTTCAGATTAAGCCAGACAAGGAAGAAGGACCTAGAGGTCTTCTTCTAAAAACACAGGCCAATGAAAACCTTATGAATAGCAGCCGAACATTGTCTGATATACTTCCAGAAGATGAGCCCCTCAGGTTGTAAGGCACTCAAAATACGACTGGGAAAGAACTACCTCCTCAAAGTAGAGTCCACATTAGTGACATGAATGGAGTTAATCTTTCAGGACCTTCATTGTCTGAGGTGCTATGACTCAAAAGGAGAAGAAACAGCCACAAACATTCATCAATAATTCATTAATAATTGGAATGTGGAATGTACAAAGTATGAATATAGGAAAATTGGGGTTATCAAAAATGAAAAGGAACTCACAAAGATCGATATCCTAGGCATCAGTGAGCTGAAATAAACTGTATTGGCCATTTTGAATCAGACAATCATATGATCTACTATGCTAGGAACGACAAATAGAAGGGCAGTGATGTAGCTAGCATTCATAGTCCAAAAGAAGATGTCAAGATCTGTCCTGAAGTACAACGCTGTCAGGGATAGGATAAGATCCATACACCTACAAGGAAGACCAATTAACAGGACTATGCTTCAAATTTACATACCAACCACTAATGCCAAAGATGAAGAAATTGAAGACTTTTCCAACTTCTGAAGTCTGAAATTGATCGACCATGCAATCAAAATGCGTTGATAATTACTGGTTATTGGAATGTAAAAGTTGGAAACAAAGAAGGATCAGTAGTTAGACAATATGGCCTTGGTGACAAGATTGATGCTAGAGGTCACATGAAAGAATTTTGCAAGACCAACGACTTATTCATCGCAAATATCTTTTTTCAACAACATAAACTGCACCTATACACATGACCCTCGCCAGATGGAATACACAGCAATCAAACTGACTACATCTATAGAAAGATGCAATGAAGAGCTCAATATCATCAGAACAAGTCAGAACAAGACCAGGGGTCAAATGCTGAACAGACCGTCAATTGCTCCTATGAAAGTGCAAGTTGAAGCTGAAGAAAATTAAAACAAAATACAAACTTGAGTATATCCCACTTGAATTTTAAAACCTTGTCAAGAATAGATTTAACACGTTGAATACTAATGACTGAAAACCAGACAAGTTGTGGAATGACATTAAGGACATAATATATGAAGAAAAGAGCAGGTCATTAAAAAGACAGGAAAGAAAAAAGAAAGACCAAAAATATGTCAGAAGACAGTCTGAAACTTGCTCTCAAACATCGAGTAGCTAAAGTGAAAGGTAGAAATCATGAAGTAAAACAACTGAACAGAAGATTTCAAAGGGCAGCTACAAAGTAAAGTATTATAATGACATGTGCAAAGATGTGGAATTAGAAAACCAAAAGAGAAGAACACACTTGGCATTTCTCAAGCTGAAAGAACAGGAGAGAAAATTCAAGCCACGAGTTGCAACACTGAAGGATTCTATGGGGAAAATATTGAATGACATACCCACTGAATTGAATGACATAGGAAGCATCAAAAGAAGATGCAAGGAATACACAGAGTCACTAAAAGAATTGGTCGACATTCAGCTGTATCAGGAGGAAGCATATGAACAAGAATCGATGATACTGAAGGAAGAAGTAAAGCTGCACTGAAGGTAATGGTGAGAAACAAGGCTTCAGAAATTGATCAAATACCAACTGAGATGTTTCAACAAATGGATGCAGCGCTAGAGGTGCTCACTGGTCTATGTCAAGAAATTTGGAAGACAGCTTCCTGGCCAAATGACTAGAAGAGACCCACATTTGTGCCCATTCCAAAGAATGGTGATCCAACAGAATGCAGAAATTATCAAACAATATTATTAATACCACATACAAGCAAAATTTTGCTGAAGATTATTCAAAAGCAATTGCAACAGCACGTCAACAAGGAACTGCCAGAAGCTCAAGCCAGATTCAGAAAAGGACATGGAACAAGGCATATCATTGCTGATATCACATGGATACTAGCTGAAAGCAGAGAATACATGAAAGATGTTTACCTGTGTTTTATTAACTATGCAAAGACATTTGCCTTTGTGGCTCAAAACAAATTATGGATAACACTGCACAGAATAGGAATTCCAGAACATTTCACTGTGCTCATAAGGAACCTGCACATAGACCAAAAGGCAGTTATTCAAATAGAACAAGGGGATGCTGCATGGTTTAAAGTCAGGAAAGAAGTGTGTCAGGGTTGTATCCTTTCACCATACTTATTCAGTCTGTATGCTGAACAAATAATCCGAGAAGCTGAATCATATGAAGAAGAACAGGACATCAGAATTGGAGAAAGACTCACTAAAAGTGTGTGATACACAGATGACCCAGCCTTGCTTGCTGAAACTGGAGAGGACTTGAAGCACGTATGAAGATCAAAGACTACAGCCTTTAGTACAGATTACACCTCAACAAAAAGAAAACCAAAATCCTAATGACTGGACCAATAAGCAACATCATAATAAAGGGAGGAAAGATTGAAGTTGTCATGGATTTCATTTTACATGGATCCACAATCGGCACCCGTGGATGCAGCAGTCAAGAAATCAAAGTATTGCATTGGGCAAACGTGCTACAAAAGACCTCTTCAAAATGTTAAAAAGCAAAGATGTCACCTTGAGGACTAAGGTGCTTCTGACTCAAGCCATGGCATTTTCAATTGCCTCATATGTGTGTGAAAGCTGGTCAGTGAATAAGAAAAACCAAAGAAGAATTGATGCCTTTGAATTATGGTGTTAGCAAAGAATATTGAAAATACCATGGACTGCCAAAAGAACGAACAAATTTTTCTTGGAAGAAGAACAGAGAAATGCTTCTTAGAAACAAGGATGGCATGACTTTGTCTTACATGCTTTGGACATGTTATCAGGAGGGACCAGTCCCTGGAGAAGGACATTATGCTTGGTAAAGTATAAGGTCAGCGAAAAAGAGAAAGACCCTCAATGTGATGGATTGACACGGTGGCTGCAACAATGGGCTCAAGTATAACAAAGATTGTGATGATGGCGCAGGATTGGGCAGTGTTTTGTTCTGTTGTACATGAGGTCACGATGAGTCAGAGCCAACTCAAAGGCACCTAACAACAACAACATTAATACATACAACATGGATACTTCTCAAAAACATTAAGTTGAGTGAAAAGAGTCAGTCACATAAGAAAGTGCACGATACACCTTTCTTATAAAGGTAGAATGGAATGTGATTTCATTTATATGAAATCAAATAACAGAAAAAATAATCTATGATGATAGACAAAAGAATTGTAACCACTTGTCTTTCATGAAGGAGTTAGGTATGGTGTTGACTGAAAAGAATAATGGGAGAACCTTCTAGGACAGTCTTTCTCAACTGTGAAATAATCAAGACTTGCAGGAAGTGATTTCAGTACCTATTTTCTAATTTCTCCTGATACTAAAACATAGCTAGTACCATTTTAGACTCACAGGAGGTAAAAATTCACAAGAAAGAGTGAATGCTTTCAGGCACTAAAGTTTAAAATTCTCTCCATGCACCTCAGTTGAGAAGGACTGTCTAGGGTTGTACTGATTTATACTGTAACCACTAGCCACATGTCTTTTGAATTTAAATTTAAATTATTTAAAATTAAATAAAATTTAAATTCTGTTCTACATTCACACTAGCTACATTTCAAGTGCTTATCAGGCACATGTGGCTAATGGCTACTATATTAGACAGCACAGATATAGAACATTTCCATTATCATAGAAAGTTCTACTGGACACTACTAGCCTCAGGATCAACATGTTATACCTTATGAATGTTGTTGTTATTGTTGTTAGGTGTCGTCCAATCGGTTCACACTCATAGCAACCCTATGCACAACAGAACGAAATGTTGCCCGTTCCTGTGCCTTCCTCACAATTGTTGCTATACTTGAGCCCATTGTTCCAGCCGCTGTATCAATCCATCTCACTGAGGGTCTTCCTCTTTTTCACTGACCCTCTACTTTACCAAACATGATGTCCTTCTCCAGGAACTGATCTCTCCTGAAACATGTTCAAAGTATGTGAGATGTAATCTCGCCATCCTTGCTTCTAAGGACCATTCTGGTTGTACTTCTTCCAAGGCAGATTTGTTTGTTCTTCTGGCAGTCCATGCTATATTCAATATTCTTTGCCAACACCACAATTCAAAGGCGTCAATTCTTCTTCAGTCTTCCTCATTCATTGTCCAGGTTTCATGTGCATATAAGGCAATTAAAAATACCATGGCTTGGGTCAGATGCACCTTAGCCCTCAAGGTGACATCTTTGCTTTTCAACACTTTAAAGAGGTATTTTGCAGCAGATTTGCCCAATACAATGCATCTTTTGATTTCTCAACTACTGCTTCCACGGGTGTTGATTGTGGACCAAGTAAAAAAGAAATTTTGACAACCTCAACCTTTTCTCCATTTATCATGATGCTGCTTATTGGTCCAGTTGTGAGGATTTTTTATTTCTTTACGTTGAGGTATAACCCAGACTCAAGGCTGTGATCTTTGATCTTCATTAGTACAGGTTTCAAGTCCTCTTCCCTTTCCGTAAGCCAGGTTGTGTTATCTGCATAATGCAGGTCATTAACGACCCTTCCCCCAATCCTAATGCCCCATTCTTCTTCATATAGTCCAGGTTCTCTGATTATTTGCTCAGCGTACAGATGGAATAGGTGTGGTAAAATGATACAACCCCGATGAACACCTTTCCTGACTTTATCCCTTTGCAGTATCCCCTTGTTCTGTTCAAATGACTGCCTCTTGATCCATGTACAGATTCCCCATGAGCACAATCAAGTGGTCCAGAATTCCCATTCTCGGCAATGTTATCTGTAATATGTTATGATCCACACAGTCGAATCTCTTAGCATAGTCAATAAAACACAGGTAAACATCTTTCTGGTATTCTCTGCTTTCAGCCATGATCCATCTGATATCAACAATGATATTCCTGGCTCTGTGTCTCTTCTAAATTTGGCTTGAATTTCTGGCAGTTCCTGTTGATATACTGCTGCAGCCACTTTTGGATGACCTTTGGCAAAGTTTTGCTTGCATGTGACACTAATGATATTGTTCGATAATTTCCACATTCAGTTGGGAATAGGCATAAATATGAATATCTTCCAGTCAGTTGTCTAGGTAGCTGTCTTCCAAATTTCATGCAGTAGATGAGTGAGCACTTCCAGCACTGCATCCATTTGTTGAAACATCTCAATTGGCATTCCATCAATTCCCAGAGCCTTGTTTTTCAACAATGCCTTCAGTGCAGCTTGGACTTACTTCTTCCTTCACTACCATCAGTTCCTGATCATATGTTACCTCCTGAAATGGCTGGCCATCGACCAATTCTTTTTTGGTATAGTGACTCTGTGTATTTCTTCCATCTTCTTTTGATGCTTCCTGCGTTATTTAATATTTTCCCCATAGAATACACGAGTACTGCAACACGAGGCTTGAATTTTTTCTTCAGTTCTTTCAGCTTTAGAAATGATGAGTGCGTTCTTCCCTTTTGATTTTCTATCTCCAGGTCTTCGCACATGTCATCACAATACTTTGTCTTCTCGGGCCACCCTTTGAAATATTCTGTTCAGCTCTTTTATGTCACCAATTTTTCTTTTTGCTTTAGCTGCTCAACGTTCAAAAGCAAGCTACAGAGTCCCTTCTGAAGTCCATTTTGGTCTTTTCTTTCTTTCCTGTCTTTTTAATGACCTCTTGCTTTCTTCCTGTATGATATCCTTGGTGTCATTCCACAATCATCTGGTCTTAGGTCATTAGTGTTCAAGGAATCAAATGTATTCTTGAGATGGTCTCTAAATTCAGATGGGATATACTCAAGGTCATCCTTTGGCAAGGATGATTCAACATTAGAAAATCAATCAATATAAACCACCACATAAATAAAACAAATAAAAAGAATCACATGATCATCACAATTGACATAAAAAGGACATATGATAAAGACTAATACCCTTTCCTGATAAAAACTCTCAGCAAAATAGAAGGGAAATTCTTAACCATTAATCAAGGGCATATATGCAAATCAACAGCCAACATTATTCTCACCAGAAAAAGATTGAGAGCATTCCCCTTGAGAACAAGAATGAGACAAGGATGACCATTATCACCACTCTAATTCAATATTGTACTGGAACTCTTACAGAGCAATAAGGCAAGAAAGGGAAGTAAAGCATACCCAAAATGGGAATGAAGAAGTAAAACTATCCCTTATTCACAGATGACATGATCCTATACATTAGAAAACCCCAGACTCCACAAGAAAGTTGCTGGAACTAATAGAAGGATTCAGCAAAGTGGCAGGGTACAAGATCAACACACAAAAATCAGTTGGGTTCCTCTACATTAGCAAGAACTCCAAAAAAGAAATCAAGAAAACAATACCATTTACAATAGACCCCAAAAGGAGAAAATACTTAGGAATAAACCCAACCAGGGATGTAAAAGACTTATAAAAAGAAAACTATAAAATGCTAGGGCAAGAAACCAAAACAGACCTACATAAATAGAAAAACATTCCATGCTCATGGACTGGAAGACTTAACATTGTGAAAATGTCAATACTACCCAAAGCAATCTATAGATATAATAATCTTAACCAAGATTATATACATAGATAATCAAGATTATATATATAGATATATATAACCTTGATCCAAATCCCAACAACATTCTTTAATGAAATGGAAAAACTAATCTCCAACTTTATATGGAAAGGAAAGAGACTCCAGACAGGAAAAGCAATATTGAAGAAGCAATACTCACACTTCCTGATCTCAAAACATACTATACCTAGCGCCATCGAGTCGATTCCAACTCATAGCGACCCTATAGGACAGAGTAGAACTGCCCCATAGAGTTTCCAAGGAGTGCTTGGCAGATTTGAACTGCCGACCCTTTGAAACATACTATACAGCCATAGTAATCAAAACACCCTGACACTGGTTCACTGACAGACACGTACACAAATGGAATAGAACTGAGAACCCGGAGTACATCCACCCATCTATAAGAAGCTGATCTTTGACAAAGTGTTGGAGTCCATTCAATAGGGAAGAAATGGTCTCTTTAACAAATAGTGCTGGCAAAGCTGGATATCCATTTGCAGAAAAATGAAACAGGATCCATACCGCACACCATGCACAAAAACTAACTCAAAATAGATCAAAGACCTAAATGCTAAACCTAAAACTGTAAAGTTTCCGGAAGATAACATATGGACAAAACTAGGGGACCTAATTTTTGGCATAAATAGCCTATCAAACACAACTAAAAATGCATGAACAATAGAAGATAAACTCGATAACTGGGGTCTCCTAAAAATTAAGTACTTACGCTCATCAAAAGACTTTACCAAAAGAGTAAAAATAGAACTTACAAAATGGGAAAAAATCTTTGGCGGTGGCATATTTGACAAGGGTCTAATCTCTAAAATCCATAGAAAATTTCAACCATTCAGCAACAAAAAGACAATCCAATCAAAAACAAGAACAGGCTCTTCACCAAAAAGGACATTGAAATGGCCAACACATACATGAAAAGATGTTCACAATCATTAGCCATTAAAGAGCTGCAAATCAAAACTACAATGAGATACCATCTCACCGCTGTCAAAATGGCACTGATCAAAAAAAACAGAAAACAACAAATGCTGACAAGGTTGTGGGGAGATTGAAACTCTTATATATTGCTGGTGGAATTGTAAAATCATACAACCACTATGGAAAACAGTATGGTGCTTCCTCAAAAACCTAGAAATAGAAACACCTTATGCAATCCCACCCCTAGGTTATACCCTAGAGATATAAGATCAGTGATAGAAACAGACATATGCACACCCATGTTCATTGCAGCATTATTCACAACAGCAAAAAGATGGAAACAAGAGCCTATCAGTGGATGAATGGATAAACAAACTGTGTTGCATACATACAATGGAATACTATGCAACTATAAAGATTAATGAGTAGTCTGTGAAACAACTTATAACAGGGATGAATCTGGAGGAAATTTGCTGAGTGAAATAAGTCAATCACAAAAGGACAAATATTACAAGGTCCCATTATTATAAAAAGTCAAGAATAGGTATATACACATAAAGCAGTCTTCTTTGACAGTTAACAGGGACAGGAAGAGGAAGAGGGGGTGATCACTTTCTAGATTGGTGATAGGAAAGGCAATACTAAGCATGGGTAAAGTCTGCACAACCTGACTTAGGTAAACGAAGACATTAAAAGGACACAAGAAAAAGGGAGAACTTTAGTAAATGTTATAACATATATAATTTTGCAACAACAGTAATAACAACCGAAAAACGTGTGTGGTTACATAGGTAGATAGGTATGCATATACGTGTATTGGAAGGCATATGCAAGTAAAGGCATGTACATGTATAGGTGTATCTGTAGGCATATGTACATACATATTTGTGTGTGCTGCATATATATCCACATATAATAAAGCACATGAGGGCACAGTTACGCAGACTTCCTAGACATATCCGAACAACTCACATAACTGATTTACTGGGTTAAAAGACGTAGGACCATAGACTCATGGGACAATTTAGTCAACTGGCATAACATAGTTCATAAAGATAATGTTTCACATCCTAGTTTCTTGAGTAGCATCTGGGGTATTAAAAGCTTATAAGCAGCCATCTAAGATACAATTATTGGTCTTTATCATCTGGAGCAAAACAGAATGAAGGAAACCAAAGGCTCAAAGAAGAAACTAGTCCACAGAACTAACACAGCCCACACAAGCCACAGCCTCTTCTAACCTGAGACTAGAGCTAGATGGTGCCAAGCCACAAATACCAATCGTTCTGACAAGGGACGCAGAAGTTCTCAGATAGAGAGAAAAATGTAGAACAAAATTCAAATTCCTAAAAAGCCCAGACCTACTGGACTCATGGACCCCTGGTGCCGCAGTGCTTAAGAGCTACAGCTGTTAACCAAAAAGGTTGGCAGTTCGAATCCACCAGCTGCTCCATAGGAACCCTATGACGCAGCTCTACTCTGTCCTATAGGGTTGCTATGAGTCAGAATTGACTCAACAACAATGGGTTTTACTGGTCCCGTAGAGACTAGAGGAATCCCTGAGACTACCACCTTAACATACCCTTTCAACTTGGAACTGAAGCTACTTCTGGAGGTCACCTTTCAGTCAAAAAATAGATTGGTTTATAACACCCATGAGTAATGTGTTCCCTTAAACAATCAACTATATGAGACCAAATGGACAACATTTACCCAAAAACAAAGATAAGAAGGCAAGGAGCGAAGGGAAGCTAGGTCAATGGAGACAGAACAAACAAAATGGAAATAATGAGAATTCTGACACATTGTGAAAATTGTAACCAATGTCATGGTACAATTTACATAAAAATTGTTAAATGGAAACCTAATTTGCTGTGTAAACTTTCACCTAAACAACAAATATTTTTTTAAAAAGATGTCAATACTGTCCAAAGCGATATATAGATTCAAAGCAATCTCTATCAAAATACCAACAGCCTTCTTTGCAGAAATGGAATAAACAATCCTCAAATTTATATGAAATTGCAAGAAACCCCAAAGAGCCATAGCAATCTTGAAAGAGAACAAAGTTGGAAGACTTATACTTCTTAATTTTAAAATATACTATAAAGCTACAGAAATGAAAACAGTCTAGTATTGGGACACGGATAGACATATAGACCAGTGGAATAGAATTGAGAGTCCAAAAATAAACTCTCGTATTTATGGTTAATTGATCTTTTGTTTGCGTCTCTAAGTCTAAGGTGTGTCTCTTGTAGGCAGCATATAGACGGGTCATGTTTTTTTATCCATTCTGCCACTCTCTGTCTCTTGATTGGTGCATTTAGTCCATTTACATTCAGCGTAATTATGGATAGGTATGAGTTTAGTGTTGTCATTTTGATGTCTTTTTTTCTGCATTGTTGACAGTTTCTTTTTCCCACTTAATTTTTGTGCTGAGTAGTTTATCTTTATATATTGTCTTTTCCTCTTATTCGTTGTTGATTTTGTTTCTGCTGACTATGTTTTTATTGCATTTTATTTTGACGAGTAGGATTGTTAGTCTCCTTTGTGGTTAATATTTACCCCTATTTTTCTAAGTTTAAACCTAACTTTTATTTTTTGTATTGCCTTGTCTTCCTCTCCATATGAAAGATCTATGAGTACATTTCTTAGTCCCTCTTTATTGTTTTAACGTTGTCTTCTTTTACATAATGACATCACTGTTTCCCTGTGTTGAGTACTTTTTTAATCTTGATTTATTTTTGTGATTTCCCCATCCTGATTGACATCTGATTGCTCTGTCCAGAGTGCTAGTCTTGGGTTGATATCTGATTTTCTAACCAGAGAACTAAAGTATTTCTTGTAGTTTTGGTTTGGTTTTTACGAATTCCCTAAACTTCTGTTTATCTGGAAATGTCTTAATTTCACCTTCATATTTGAGAGACAGTTTTGATGGATATATGATTCTTCGCTGGCAATTTTTTTTTTTCCTTCAATGCTTTATATAAGTTGTCCCATTGCCTTCTTGCCTGCATGGTTTCTGCCGAGTAGTCAGAGCTTATTCTTATTGACTCTCCTTTGTAGGTGATTTTTCATTTATCCCTAGCTGCTCTTAAAATTCTCTTTATCTTTGGTTTTGGCAAGTTTGATTATAATATGTCTTGGTGACTTTCTTTTAAGATCTACCTTATGCGTAGTTTGATGAGCATCTCGGATAGATATCGTCTCATCTTTCACCGTATCAGGGAAGTTTTCTGCCAACAAATCTTCAACAATTCTCTCTGTATTTTCTGTTATCCCTCCCTGTTCTGGTACTCGAATCACTAATAGGTTATTTCTCTTGATAGAGTCCCACATGATTCTTAGGGTTTCTTCATCTTTTTTTTAATTCTTTTATCTGATTTTTCTTCAAATGTATTGGTGCCAAGTGCTTTATCTTCAATCTCACCAATTCTGCCTTCCACATACTCAATTCTGCTCCTCTGACTTTCTATTGAGTTGTCTAATTCTATAATTTTATTGTTAATCTTCTGAATTTCTGATTAATGTCTCCCTATGGATTCTTGCAGCTTATGAAATTTTACATTATGTTCTTGAATAACCTTTTTAATTCTTCAACTGCTTTATCTGTGTGTTCCTTGGCTCGTTCTGTGTATTGCCTGATCTCCTTCCTGATCTTATTCTTGATGTCTTGAAGAATTCTGTATATTAATCTTTTGTATTCCACATCCGGCAATTCCAGGAAGGCACCTTCATCCAGAAGATCCCCTGATTCTTTGTTTTGAGAGCTTGTTGAAGCAATCGTGGTCTGCTTCTTTATGTGATTTGATATTTACTGTTGTCTCCAAGCCACCTATAAGTTATTAGTTTATTTTGTTTACTTACTGTATCCTAGCTTCTTGCTTTGTTTTGTTTTGATATGCCCAAATAGGTAGCTTGAGTGAGCTAGCTTGATTATTTTTGCCTTTGAAGTTCTGACATCCCGTCAACAAATGGCTAGAGCTGTTATCAGGTATATAAGCCTAGAAGTCCATTCACTTTTATTGTATGGATTCAGCTCAGATGCCCAGGTAGCTAATTACCAAGTGTGTGGTACAGGCTCTATCCTACAGTTTAGAGGGGCAGGGATGATTGGCGTAGGTACCGGTATCCGGTTGCAGCAGGGGGTCACAATCTGAACAAGGCAGGCAGCTGACAACTGTCCTCTGAGTGTCTGTGAGGAGAACACATCCCTTTTCCCTAGAGCACACAGGTGGGTGGGTTCTGCAGACGGATGATGGGCACCCGATGCTTTTGGTTGTAAGGACTGGGAAGTACCAGTTATCCTTGGACCCCTGTCATGGGTGGCTGGGTGACCTGAGTGGAGCCACCAGTCCTTAAGCCCCTGATGTGGGTAGGTGAAAAAAAATAAATAAATTTGTGTGTGTGTGTGTGTGAGGACCCTGTTTAATAGGCAAAGTGTTGCCAAACATCAAACACCCACCTCTCCACCACACAGCTGAAACAGTTGCAGTCTGCCAACAAGGGCCTAGTCTCCTAATAGACTCACACAGGTACATGCGGCAGGGGGGAAAGTATTCAAAGTCCATGGATTGTTTATGCCTAGATAGGAGCCACTTCTTTTCTGAGCTCCCCAGGTTAGTGGAGCTGGCAAATTATCTTTTCCCCCAACTGTGAATTTATTCCTTCTCCAAGGCTGGGAGAATGGCTCAGAGTGCTCAGCAGGACATATCTCAGGCCCAGGGAAATCAATAGCCACTGAAGCTGGCTTGGGGCCTGCGGGCATGGTAAAATATACGCAAGTACTTAGCTTTTGCCGAGAGCGCTGTTCTTCTCTGGTGTCAGAGGTGTGAGTAGGCTGTGCAGCTGGCTGTTTCTTCCTGAGGAAATTGCAGCCAAACACTACCACCAGCCCACCGCTGTTGCTCCTGGGAATGGTGCCTGAGGGATCCCAGCGATTCAGGTCTGGCAACTCCTCTTCATTTCTGAACCATGTCTCCTTCCCCCTGCTGCTCAGTCCATTTTCTAACTTTGCCTTTGATGCTCAGGGCTCCTAGCTTGTCATAAATATAATTGTTTCACTTGTTATTTCAGGTCTTTGTTGTAAGAAGGATCACCAGAAGCATCTGGCTACTCCACCATCTTGGCCCCACCTACGGTCAATTAATTTTTGACAAGAATGCTAGGACTAGTCACTGGGGGAAAGAATACTCTTCAATAAATGGTGATAGGACAACTGGATCTCCACATGCAAAATAATGAAGTTAGACTCATACCTAATGAACTCTAAATGTATCAACAGCCTAAATGTAAAAACTAAAACCATAAAACTCTTAGAACAAAACATAGGGGACGTTCTTCAGGACCTAGTTTTCCAACAATGGATTCTTAGATATGACACTAAAAGCACAAGAAATCAGGGAAAAATTAGATAAATTAGACTTCATCAAAATCACAAACATTTAGAGTCAAAAGGCTTTATCAACAAAGTGAAAAAGACAGCCTACAGATTAAAAAATATTTGGGAACCATGTATCTGATAAGGGTTTACTATTCAGAATATATAGAGAGCTGCTAAAACTCAACAACAAAATGACAAACAGCCCAATCAAAAAGTGGGCAGAGGATTTGAATACACATTTTACCAAAGAAAATATACAAATGGTAAATAAGCTTATGAAAAGATGCTCAATGTCATTAATCATTAGAAAAATACAAATCAAAACTACAATGAGATAGCCCTTCACTTCCACTGCGTGCCGCCACTGAGTCGATTCTGACTCATAGCAACCCTATAGGATAGAGTAGAACTGCCCCAGAGGGTTTTGAAGGCTATAATCATGAAAGCAGATCACCATGTCTTTCTCCCATGTCAGCTCCACTAGGGTGGCTATTATCAGAAAAAATAGGAAAAAATGTTGGAGAGGATGTGGAGAAATTGTTGGTGGGATTGTAAAATGGTGTACCCACTATGGAAAACAGTCTAGTGGTTCTTCAAAAAGTTAAACATGGAATTATCATATGGCCTTGTAATTCTATTCCTCAGTATATACTTAAAATAATTGAAAGTAGAGAGTCAAAAAAGATACTTGTACAACAATGTTCATAGTAGCATTATTCACAATAGCCGAAAGGTAGAAACAATACAAGTGTCTATTAACACATGAATGGATAAATAAAATGTGGTGTATACATACCATGGAATGATATTCAATCACAAAGAGAAATGCAGTTCTGATACATGTTGTAACATAGATGAACCCTGAAAACATTATGTTGAGTGAAATAAGTCAGACATGAAAGGATAGATATTGTATGATCCCACTTATGTGAAATATCTAGAATGCAAACATATAGTGGTGATGGTACCACATGGTGAAAGTAATTAATATCACTGAATTATACACATAAAAATGGTTGAAATGACAAATGTTTTGTAATATATATTTTATCATTGTAAAATAAAATTAAAAATTTAAGTATACACATATATACAATTGTATATAAATAAATAAAATCTAGAAGGATATCATCCAAGCTGTTAACAGTAATAGGCAACAGTTTCAAATTTGTAAACTATATTAGTTTCCTGTGGTTATTATAATAGATTTTATAATTTTAATGGCTTAAAACAACATGAATTTATTCTCTCACAGTTCTGGAGGCCAGAAGTCCAACATAAATTTCACTATACTGGAATCACTGCGTCATCAGGGCCACAGTTCCTGCAGAGATTCTAGGGGATAATCAATTCCTTGCCTCTTCTAGCCTCTGGTGGCTGCAGGCATTCCTTGTGTGGCCAGAGCACTCTCTGCTTCTGTGGTTACACTGCCTTGCTCTTCCATCTATATGAAATCTCTGCCTCTCTCTTATAAGAACACGTATGATTGTATTTAGGGACCACCTGGAAAATCCAGGATAACCCCACCTCAGCATCCTGAATTTAATCACATCCTCAAAAGTTCCTTTGCCAAATAAGGTAACATTTACAGGTTCCAAGGATTAGAATCTGATGTGTTTGGGGACCATTATTCAGCTTTCTGCAGTCTGTACTCTGGCCCTCAAAGATTCATGTCCATGCCACATGCAAAATACATTGGCCTCATCCCAACATCCCCCAAAATCTCAATCCATTATGGCATCAACTTGCAGTTAAAAACTTCATCTAAAAATCTTAAGCTCAGAAGTCCTAAATCTTGTCATCTAAATCACATACGGTTGAGACACTGGTTATGATCCATCCTGGGGCAAAATTCCTCTCTATCTGTGGACCTTTGAAACTAGAAAACAAGTTCAGTTCTCAAAACACAATGGTGAGACAGGTATAGTATAACTATTATAAACAGCTCCCATCCAAAAGTGTAAAAATGGAAGGAATGAAGGTATTGCTGCCATCAAGAAACTTTAAAACCAAGGATGGCAAATTACATTAGGTTTCACAATTTGGGAATAATCCTCTGTGGCTTGAGTCTCCACCCTCTGGGCCTAAGGCTCTGCCCTTGGAGTCAACCTTCCTTTTCTTGAAGGATAGCCTATCTTTGCAGTTGGGTAGTCTTATGAGCTTATTTCCTACCTGTAAGTTTTTGGAAGTCTGACAGCCTTCTTTCATTTCATTCAGTCTCTCTCCTTTTTAGTCCAAGCTGGCAGTGTTTCTGATGATATAACTTTCTCAAAATCCTGTGGGTTTCCTATGTGGGTGTAAAAACTGCTTGGGAGAAGTGCCTGACCTCCTCCAACCCCACAAGGGGGAAGGAGAACCAAGATCAACAGCGCGAGGCTGAGTCCCATGAGGTGGAGGCCAGACAAGCCCCCTCTCTCTGCCATCTTTACTAATTCTGATACCCACCTTCCCTCACACTGCACTCTCTGCTGGGTTCCATAATTCATTGCAATGGTCACACAGAACTCACAGACCATACTCACAATTATGGGGTTTATTAAGGAAATAACAGATTACAATTCAGGCTAAGGAACACTCAAGGATACAGTTCTTTCACCAGGACAGCCTCTTCCCACCCGTCCACGCAGGCACACCTCTCTCTGGCTCTAGGCCTCTGCTCAAAGGCACTCAGCTTTCTCTCTCTGTGGGCTGCTGCTGGGTCTCTGCTGCCAGGTCTTTCCTGCCACCAGTTCTCACTGTCTTCAGGGTTACAGCTTGCTTTCTCTCTCTCTCAGTCTTCCAGGAGATTCTCAGCACAGGAATCCCTGGTCCACTCTCTGCTCCTGGCACTTCTTCCTTGGTGGTGGTAGGATTTTCCTCTCTGCTCTGGAATTAGTTCTCTTTTAAGGCAAAACTGACCAATATCCTTGGTAGGCCACAATTACCCTATCACACATTCACCTGGGTGAGAGTTTCAAGACCATGGCAAGAAAGGCCACACACAAAGTAATTAATCTCACCCCAGTGGGTCACAGAGAGTTACACCATTGACAAGAGATCTGTCCTCCACAGATCTTCGCTGGATAATCCTATCTCTATTCCTGACTTAGCTGAGATGGTTGAGGGGATTCATGAGTCACACACCTAATCTCTTTGGCAAAATGCTGTCCAGACACATCCTTGACCTTCTCTCCAGGGCACATTTTCTTAACAATGAATTACTTAATTTTAGTATCAACATTTGCACTCTGCATAGGCTGAGAATATTCCAAATCATCAAATCTTCATTCATTTTTGCTTAACAGTTCCTCCTTTAATTTTTCTCTTTCCTCCTGCATTATGTAAGAAGCAAGACAAAACTAGATCATACCTTCAACGTTTTGCTTAGAAATCTCTGCTAAAAATCCAAGTTCGTTGTTTACAAACTCTGCTTTGCATACAACTTTAAGCTACAATTTCAGTAAATTTTACCAATATATAATAAGAATCATCATTCCTCCAGTTTCTAATAACATGTTCCTCATTTGCTTCTGAGTCCTCACCAGAAACACCTTTAATATCCATATCTCTACTAACTCTCTGTTTAAGGTAATCTAGGCTTTTTCTAACATGCACCTCAAAATTATTCCAGCCTCTTCCCATTACCCAATTCCAAAGCCACTTCCACATTTTTAGGTATTTATTACAGTAGCACCCCACTTCTCAGTACCAAAATGCGTATGAGTTTCCTGTGGCTACTTAACAAATTACCACAAACTTGGTGGCTTAAACAACAGAAATTAATTCTCTCACACTTCTGCAGGCCAGATATCCAAAATAAAATTTACTAGACTGAAATCAAGGTGTCAACAGGGCCACAATCCTTCCAGAAATTAGAGACAAAAATCTTTTCCTTGCCTTTTCCACCTTTGGGCAGCTGCTGGTATTCCTTGGCTTGTGGCTGCATCACTCCAATCTCTGAATCTTCAGTCACATTACTTTCTCCTTTCTGTCTGTATCACTCTTATAAAGACACTTGTGATTGCATTTAGGGCCCACTTAGACAATCCAGGACATTCTCCCCATCTCAGGATACTTAATCATATTTAAAAAGACCCTTTTTCTAAAGGAAGTAACAATTACAGTTCCAGGGATTAGGTCTTGATGTCCTTGAGGGCCATTATTCAACCTACTACATACATTTTGAGTGTTTCAATTCTGCAGAAATTGTTAAATTGGCCTTCATAAAGAAACTGGTTAGAATTGTAAAATAATGCAGCCACTGTGGAGAACAATTTGGCACTTTCTTAAAGTTAAACATAGAGTTACCACAAATAGAACCCAGCAATTCCACTTTTAGGTATATATTCAAAAGAATTGAAAGCAGGGACTCAAACAGACACTTATACACTAATGTTCATAGTAGCATTATCACAATAGTCAAAAGTAGAAACAACCCAAATGTTCATCAACAGATAAATGGATAAATAAAATGTGGCACATATAGTCCTCAACTTACCACAGGGTTCCGTTTCTACGACTCCAGCATAAATCAGTTATGAGGTAAGTCGAATACATCTTTTTTTTTTTAATTTTCATTTTCATTGCCTTTTATTTTTTATTTATTTATTTATTTTTTTATTATCAGTATCTTTATAAATCTGATCTTTGTCTTTGGGGTTGGCATGAGAATGATAACATCAGCAAATTATGGGCTGCAACACTGTATGTAGTGCATACTACTAACAATAAGGTGTGTCCAAAAAAAGGCAGTCGTAAGTGCTGTTTGTCGTGACTTGAGTATGTCGTAAGTCAGGGACTACCCATATATACATATAGTGGAACATCATGCAGCCATAAAAAGGAATGGAGTTCTGATACATGTGACAACATAGATGAACCCTGAAGATATTTTGCTCAGTGAAGTAAGCTAGAGATAAAAGGAACTAATATTGTACAATTCCACTGTGAAAGAGCACTCTAAAACTGAGGTGCTTGATATAACTAAAATGGCTGAGACAGATCTGACGCAAACTCCATTTTGTCCTAGGCCCTTGCTTCTGCTTTTAGGGTATGTGACCTATGACCACACTCTTGACCAAATAACTTGTTCCTCAACATTCCGAGGCAGCCTACCCAGAATGTTGCAGGAACCAACTCTGGGATGCAGGAAACTGTAGCTAAGGCTGAGTACCCTAGCCAATAGAAATTTCTCGACAAATGAGTCTTACAGAGCATGTTGAATGTCAACCAGTGAAATACACCCCCATATGCTTTTCCCATTCTGTACAAAATTCTGATAAAAGACATAGTTTATGCTCCCTCATCAGAACACCATTTTGAACTTTCATTTTGGCGTTTCCCAATTTGCAGATCTTTAAATTTGAATAAAACTCTTATTTTATAGAAACTCTGTTTCATTTTTACCACTTATATGACATATCTAAACTTGTTGCTGTCAAGCCAATTCTAACTCATAACAATCTTATAGAACAGAGAATTGCCCCATAGGATTTCCAAGGAATAGCTGGTGGATTTGAACTGCTGACCTTTTGGTCAGCAACCGAGCTCTTAACCACTGTGCCACCAGGGCTAGAACAGGCAAATTCATAGAGATAGAAAGTAGAATAGAGGTTAGCAGGTTGTGAGGGCAGAGGGTAATGGGAAGTTATCGATGGGTATAGAGTTTCTGTTTGGAATTATAAAAAAAAGATTTGGAAATAGCAGTGAGGGATATGCAGTGGTTAAGAGCTCCGCTGCTAACCAAAAAGTCTGCTATTCAAATCTACCAGCCGCTCCTTGGAAACCCTATTGGGCAGTTCTGCTCTGTCCTATAGGGTGGCTATGAGTCAGAACTGATTCGGCACACAGGTTTGTGTTGGCCTTATTTTTCTGAGGGTTACATAACATTGTGTATATACTTAGCACCACCAAATTGTACACTCAAAAATAGTTAAAATGGTAAATTTTATAGTATGTATATTTTACCACAGTATTTTTTAAATCATTAACAATAATTATAATACTACAATATAACACTCATATCTAGCCACCTCAATTGAGCTACTGATGAAAAAATGTTTTCTCATACTCATATTGGTAGTCTCTCACCTGCTCACACGTCATTTTCAATCTAAGCAGAAAAATGATTCACCATTGAATGAAATAATCATCTAAAATTTCCCAGCCTCGAAAATGTTGAAAATATTGGAAAAGAACAAAACATATTACCTTTTATTTCATAATATAATTCATAAATCCACTCCCCTAAAAGGAATGGGTCAGTATTATATACAGTTACTTTAGGCTTGTTTTTGAAGTCAGTCCTAATATTTAAAACTAAAAAATATAATAGGAAGAAGTTACTAAAAATAAAATTATTCCACCTTTCCCAAAAGCTTGCCTTTTAAAAAAATTTGAAAATGCAGAAACAAAAGAATAAGAAACCAATTAATGTGGTGTTTTTTTTTCCCCCCCCAATTTCTTCTTTGTCTCTTTTCAGATTACAGTTTTGAACAGGCATTTTAACATTTTAAATTATTCCAGCACAAAATGATCAATATCATTTTTTTGTTCACAATTGCTAGTTGTAAAAAAATGGCAGTAAGGAAGACTGTGTATACAGGGTATTTGAATTATTATTCTATTGTTGCAGTATCAAAAGAATTCCATAGGGTGGAGGAGGGAGGGAAGGGTTTCACATGCTATTGTGTGTTTTTCCTCATTCATTTACTTCACTGACCTACATTCCCAATGGCAAGAGGAAACAAAGGGGGAACTAGCCCTCTGGACACACAAAAAAAAAAAAACCCTGCATGGTCTTTAGATGTGCAAGTAACTTTCAAGCTGCAAACACAAGGAGAATAATAAAGCACTCTCTGTGCAACTATATTATTTAGCTGTCAGACAAACATATGCTTAATTCACCTGAGTAAACAGACAGGGCACCTGGAAGGAATGGTTCATGGGAGCCTGCTATAAAAGAAGCACTCCACAGAGGAAATCCAGTTTGGAAAAACAAAATTTAAGGTAAGATCAGAATACTATGTGATTAAAATTAATCTATTATTACAAAATAATAGCCATAATGCAAATCATACATAGTAAGAAAAAAAATGAGAATATATGCATGTCATTATCCACGATGGTTTACACAGATACAGGTGCTAATGTCATTTTAAAAATTAAACTAGTTTAGAATGAATACAAAATCAACCAAACTGTGTTTTTGTATTTTTGTAACCCATGCATGTAGAATTTTTTTTTTTAATATACAGTTAGTAGTTTTTTATTTAAACTTGCATTATTAACTTACACTATTAAACCCCTTTACTTAGATAGAAACGGAGCCCTGGTGGTACAGTGGTTAAGAGCTATGGCTGCTAACCAAAATGTCGCAGTTTAAATCCATCAGCCACTCCTTGGAAACCCTATGGGGCAGTTAGTTCTACTTCATCCTGCAGGGCCACTATGAATTGAAATCGACTTGACAACAACAGATTTGGTTTTGGTTTACTTAGAAATGCGTTAACCTAAAATCTTAACAACATAGGACTTTGTTCCGTGCTTATTTTTGTGGCATTATTTTTGTGTGTTTGTTTACAGGTACCTTATGCAAAAAAATCTTTTGGCAAAGGTAAGGTGCACTTTCAGAAAAGGGGTAACATTAGAAAGTGCATTTCCACATCAAGGCTCGCAGCTAAATATGGTAGACCCTAAAAGCCTGTCCTCACTGTTTCTTGCCTCAACGATTACAAAGCAAACTTATTGGTCTCCCTCACTGTGATCTCTTAACCTTCCAAATTCATATTTTACATTACCTTTCCAAAGCAGTTCACCCCATACTAATCAAAAACTTAAAACAGTGATAACCCTCATTTACGTCAAATTCAATGAGCTTCGTTCTGAATAAGGCATCTTGACTTTGGAATTTGATTCCCCTGAAAATGTTGGGTGGAAATGAAAGTCTTGGCAAAATAGCCATAAGATTAGCAGAGAATAAACTCATGGGAAGAAAACAAAAGTCCTACATGATTTTAATAAATGTATACCCAGAAGAAAATACAAATGTAAACGTTAAAACCCCTTGCCATGGAGTCGGTTCTGACTTATATATTTTTTTTTTTTTATAGGACAGAGTAGAACTGTGCCATAGGGTTCTTAAGGCTGTAAATCTTTAGGGAAGCAATTTCTCCAGCGGAATAGCTGAATACTTCAATCACTGTGCCACCAGGGCACCTTTTTTTGTTTTTTTTTTTTTCTATAGGTAGGTCAATTGTGCTATCCAAATACAAAAAAAGGTTAATCACTGCTTCCAAAAGTGCTTGGAAACCACAGTGGTGTAGCTGTTAGAGCTACAGCTGCTAACCGAAAGATCAGCAGTTCGAATCCACCAGGTGCTGCTTGGAAACCCTACGGGGCAGTTCTACTCTGTCCTATAGGGTTGCTATGAGTTGGAACTGACACCAGTGGGTTTGGTTTGGTTTGGTTTGGTTTTTTTATCCAGTAATTTAAGTACTTTGTCTATCTGGACAAAAAACATTCCTTTTTGTCTCCTAAAATGTATCAGTGAAGGGGCAATATTACCTGTACTCAGATGAAACTATAGCAGACTCCTTGAATTTTCAGCTCACTCCAATGTAATTGAGTTACAGTCACAATCAGTCTCAGAAAGAAAAAAAAAAATTCAGTTCCTAGGTATTAATCAAAACTCTGACCTTGAAAGTAACTAGGATGTCCCCTTCCCTGGCTCCCATGCCTGCTCCCTCTTCTGCATGGCCCACGTAAGATCCAAGATCCATAGGAAACATTTATGCGTCTATTGCCTGGACAAACTGTGGCAGTGGGGGCAGATCCCAACATAGCAGCACTCTCTAGGCATGTCATCCCCAATCTCATCTCCCAGGTTTCTGGGTGAGCATCAACCCCAGTGCACCACACCCCAGATATAAAAAAAAAAGGAGTGACATATTAAGTTCTCCAAATACTAGTACCAACCAGTTACTGTGGAGCTGACTCCAATTCCTGGAGACCCCATGGATGACAGAGTAGAACTGTGCTCCACAGGATTTTCAACGGCTGATTTTTCTGAATTAGATCACCAGATCTTTCTTCCGAAGCACCTCTGGGTGGACTAGACTTTCCAACCTTTCAGTTAGCAGCTAAGAATGTTAACTACTTGTACCACCTAGGGACTCCTTAAGCTCTCCAAATAGCCCTGTGGGGAGGCTTCCTTAAAGGTAAAGGAATTAAGTGGTGAATTAGAGCCTGGTACCAGCCAGTTATTTCTAAAAAAAAAAAAATCTCTTCACCAATCCTTTCTCCTCTGCTCACTCACAGGCGACTTTGAAGAAAGTGTTTTAAGGGTATGAGCTATTTCCCTTGAATATTAGCCCATTGTTTCACCTCACTTCCTACTTTCACATCTATTGTAGCTTTATACCTAATTAAAACTTTCATTTCCATTCCTTCAGTTTAAACATCTCTCTCTCTCTCTCTCTCTCATACACACACACACACACACACAAACACATAACTGGGAATGGAACAATCCTCTGTTTACAGCTTGCAGAGAAGACTACAATTCATTTGGTTCAAGGAAAACTATTGGATAATGTTGAATTTTTGTACAATTTAGTTCCTGAGAGAAAGATCCTTAAAGGATATAGAATTCCACGATGAACTGAAATGGATTCAGATCACATTTAATAATTACTAACGTCCCTCACTTTGGGCTGGGCAACTTCTCTCACTAATCTGTTATGTCTATTTAAGAACATTTAATGAATAACATTTCCACTGTCTCAGCATTGTCAGCATATTAGCTTTTATAGTGAACATACTGAAGACCAAGTCCCATTTGTGTGACTATTAAATAAATATTGACTTCTTGTTTAGGCATCTGACAAGATTTATTGACATGGCAATTCTATATTTTCTGAGAAGGATTAAGAATTTTATTAGGCCCCAAAACTAGAAGGCAATGTCAATACCGGTCTTTGTTACATGCATTTATCATGAAATTCATTCAAACAGCACATTAAGGTTTCCATAAAATTGTTAGCCCTATTTCTTTTCTCACATAAACAGAAGAAACAGACACCCCTTTTCAAACCAGGAGTGAACAAAGGACCCTCCAGTTCTAGGTGCAATGTGGAATTTAATCACAATGCCCCTGATACTAGCCAGGCCTCTCAAAAGAGAAAGGGTGGGAAAGGGAAGGCACAGGTCTGAGCAGTCACTGTGCTGCCGAGTAAGGACAGGGACCATCAATCACTGCTTGACCCTCTTTTGTCAATGGTTAATATGCAATATTGTAAAAAAAAAAAATTATTAATTTGCACACATGAAGATGTGTATCAACCTGCCTAGGCCATGATTCCCAGTACTGCGTGGTTGTCTACCATTTTGTGATCTGATGTCATTATCCTGTGTATTGTAAATCCTAACCTCTATGATGTTAATGAAGCAGGATTAGAGGCAGTTATGTTAATGAGACAGGACTCAATCTACAAAACTAAGTTTTATCTTGAGTCAATCTCTTTTGAGATAAAAAAGAGAAGCAAGCAGAGAGGAGAGGGATCTTATACCACCAAAAACGAAGCACCAGGAGTACAAGACATCTTTTGGAGCCCGGGTTCTTGCACTAAAAAGTTCCTAGACCAGAGGAAGATTGATGACAAGGACCTGCACCTAGAACCAAAAGAAAGAGAAAGTCTTCCCCGGAAGCTGGAGCCCTGAATCTGGATTTCTAGCCTCCTAGAGTGTGAGAGAATAAATTTGCTTATTAAAGCTTGTGATATTTCTCTAGCAGCACTAGAGGACTAAAACAAAGATCATCTCTGGTTATGCATGAAATTGTGATGGACAATAAAAGAAAGCATTGAAAAATTCTGTTTGTTTTTAATCTTGAACTTAAAATAGAGCAGAAGAAAAAATTTAAGGAGGCCATGAAACAAAATCTCAAATAATAACCAGTAAGTGGAATACCAAGAAAAAACAGGGTTCACAAGCTAGTCTACATATAAAGAATGGAACCACCTGGGGCTTTTGTTTATTTGTTTGAGATGATATTTAACATAGTCCACAGTACATATTAAGTATTCAATAAATGGCAACTGTTATTACTATCATTTATATTGTTATAACAACTTCTAGCAAAAGAATATTGCAAAGTAAATACCATGGATAAAGACACTATAAGCAAGTACCCTCGGAATAGCAATGACTGTTTGTTTCTTACTGAAACATTCTCTTTATAGGGAACTCTTGTTGAAAAGGAAGAGGAAAGGGGGAACAGGAATGGAAAACAGAGTAATATAACATGTATTTATTATAAGACAGTATCATACTAGAATTAATGAGGTAACTTTTACTATTTAACAATTACAGAGTTTTACTACAGCCACACAGTAGCAGATATTAAATATGTAGTTTGATGTTCCAGGCTTCCACATCACTTAATTCAGAAACAAAAAATAAAAATAATTATTATGAATTCCGCAATTCCATCATGCCCTTAACCTCAGAAAGCAAAGTCTTATAGACATCCTGAAAACAGTAAGTTGATCCTCCTGAGGTACTAAAGCAATGGGGACCTTTTTACACTACCCTAACGATAAAAATATATGAATATACAGCAGATCTATTTCTTTCTTAAGAAAGTCAGCATAATAAGATAACAATACCAGGTACTGAATAAACACTCCATAACTATTTTTTTTAACTATTTATTAAATTAATGAATGAGCCAGGGAAATAACATAGTCACATTTTGCCAATGACCGATCAATATATTCTATTTTTAAAAGGACCAATTCTGTTTAAACACAGTCTGTAAAACCGGTCAAGGAGAAAGTCGAGGTATAATCTCTAGAACAGACACTGTTTAGCCTTGAGGAATTAGATGTTGTTTAACTTCAATTTATTCTGTGATATAAGCAGAAGAATCGAAACATTACAAAACTCTACATGAGCAGCCCTTGACCCACTCCCCTCTCTCACTAAATCAAGCCTTAATTTCACCCAGATCACTTTCTTACGTTGTGGAAGCTTTTACATAAATGCTTACAGAAAAGGTGACATGGTGAAGTAATCAGTCTTGAAAATTGTTTCTCAAACAAGACACCACCATTGAAAACTATAAATAATGAAAAAGATTGCTTTTATTCAGTTAGTTATTAGTATGTTGCCCAATGACAGATTCTGAGTGTTTTGCAAAGAACTGTATTTGCTTACAAAGGTTTTCTTCAGACAGTAAGAGTAAGATAGATGTTAAAATTCAAAGTCTTATTCCGAACTCTGTCATTTATCTGCTTGGAAAGTTCACTTGAAATCTGGGTTGCCATTTTTTCTACAATTAGAGTAATAAGGTTAACATTTGACTACGTGAGAGTAACATATCAAAGCTTAGAAATCCTCAGAATATGCCAATGTAAGTATATATATTATAACTGCCGGAATACATTAGCAAGTAATTGAGAGCAGTTTAAGAACTAAATGGATGTTTTAGGCTTAGACAAATGAAAAGAATCAAGTTTATTTTTTTCTTCAAAAGTATTTTTAACAGTTTTAGTCAAGTCAAATCCATTCCCTATAAATAATCTATCATTGAAATCAGAGCAATAATTTTAGTCTGAAAATAGCAATTTTGAATGTGATAAGTATATTCCTTTTCTGAAACCACTGCTGCTCTGTCTTTGCAACAAAAAGGTAAATATACAAAGACCAGAGGATAATATGAAGGTCATTAAAAAACAATACAATGCAAAATTATCTGTCACTAAGAAGAGAGTTAAAAATGAAACCATAAAGATAAAATTCCTTATACTTGAATTTTACTTAGGAGAAAATATATCAGAATCTGCAGAACATTTTTAAAATAATCTCCAGGTGATGTTGACAACTTCCTCCCACTGGGATAATCCAATTAGTGTATAGCCACAGCATAATATTGATAATAATATTTTAATATTTCATTTGGATACCAGGTATTTCCATCTCTCCATCTTACCATGGTCTTCAAACCTTAATGTATCTGTAGCTAAATTCATTGCCTTCCTTCCCCACCCCAAATCTATCCTCCTCTTCCCACATAATTCTTTCACAGGTTAACATCATGGCCACATACTTTTCTCCTATACTATAAACTTCATGGTCTTCCTCAAAGATACCCTTCTTCTCACACCTCTCATGAATCAACATGTCCTTTCAATTCTATCTCTAAAATTTCTCTCACATCTGGTTTTGCTTCTTGTCTCTATTAGAATTGCTTCACCATGTCTCCACTCTTCTAACACAATGGTGTCCTAACTATTGCCCCTGTCCTCATCCTTTCCACTTTGGCCCACTCTCTAGAATGTTTCCAGAATTACTTCTCTTAAAAAGTATTTACCATATAATTATCTCTCTAAAAATCTTACTAAAATCTTCTTTCAGATCACTATGGTCTTTAAGAAAAAAACTCAAAATCTTCAACATGTTATATATTTCTTTTCAATTTTTGGCTACGAACTACTCTACAGCACCAACTTCTGCTTCCCCACAGCCCCTATGTCATAATAAACCTACTGATTGTCTCACTGAAACACTTACAAGTTCTTTAATGTTTATGATACTTTGTACATGCAATTTTCTTTGCATGGGATACTCTTTTTCTGGAGAATCCCTATATATTTTCCAAACCCAACTCAATTTCCATCTCTTCTGCGAAATCTTTCCCAGGTCTTCCAAAGTGAAACACTCTTTCCTTTACAGAGATTTTGCTCAAATCACCACCAAAGCATTATCAAATTCTGTTTGTGATATAGTCATGTCTGTCTCCCAACAAGACTGGATAGGCTGGACTTTTTAAGTCAGGCACCTTATTTTATTTATGTGTTAGTTTGTTTTTGGTAATTTACTCTGCCAAACAAAATTTTTAGAATATAATAAGTGCTGAATACATGTTTACTGATTTGTTCATACATCCATTCAAATAATTATTGAGTGCCTGCACTTTAATGGAGCCCTGGTTGCATAGCGGTTAAGAGCTCAGCCGCTAACCAAAAGGTCAGTGCGAATCCACCAGCCATTCCTTGGAAACCCTATGCGACAGTTCTGCTCTGTCCAGCAGGGTCACTATGAGTCAGAATCAATTCAATGCAACAGATTTGGTTTGGTTTAGGTGCTTTCCAACAATTCCTAAATAGGAACAAATTGGGTTCTATTCAAAATTAAAATTACCTTCTTCTCAAGCTGATACATTTAATTATTTAACAAATATTTATTTAGCACTTTATACCTCCAGGCACTGTGGTAGATGTAAGGATACAACTGTGAACAGAAGAGACATACTATATAATGGGAAAGAGAGACACTTACGAAATAATTCCAAATAGGACCAAACATAGCATATTGAACACATGCTTTAATCTTGACCCCCTCCTTCAACTTCACTGCAATGACAATAAAGTAGACAAAGAGTGTAAACTCACAGGAACACAACAATTTCTAATCCACACTGCAGAAGAATATGTTTTAAAAGAAGAAAGAAATACACAAAGAACAAAAGAGACCTCTTGGAAACTAGAAATAGGATAGGAAAATAAAAAATTCAATAGAAGATAAAGTCAAGGAAATTTCCCAGAAAGTATAAAAGAAAAAAATAGGACAATGAAAGTGAAAAAACAAGAAAATACGAGAATTAGTTTAGAAGAGTTAATATCCAGCCAACGTAAGTTCTGGAAAGAAAGAACAAATAAAATGGACGGAGAGAAACTAATAAATACAAGAGAATAAACATCCAGAGATAAAGTGTCCCACTGGAACAAAAAAAGAACCAAACCTGTTGCCATTGAGTTGATTACAACTCATAGCAACCCTACCCAATAGAGTAGAACTGCCCTATAGGGTTTCCAGAGAGAAGCTGGTGGATTTGAACTGCTGATCTTTTGGTTAGCAGCTGAGGTCTTAACCACTGTGCCACCAGGGCTCCTTCATTAACAAATGCAAGAAAATAAACTTCCAGAAATAAAGTGACCCGCTGGAACAAAATAGCTCACTAAATCCCAGGCATGACAAATGAAAAAAGATCATACCCAGGTACGTTGTTGAAATTTATAAACTATGGATAAAGAGAAGATTCTTATACCTTCCAGAGAGAAAAAAAAAAAGCAGGTCAAAAACTTGAAATCATTAAAGCATTGAAATTCTCAACACTAAAAGCTGGAAAATAATTTATAAGTGAATGACTTCCAACCCAAATCTTATATCTAAAATATTATTCAGATATGAAGGTACAACAAAGTTTTTCACTTTTGCAAAGTCTCAAAAGTTTGTTGTTTTTGTTGCTGTTGTTGTCAAGTCAATTCCAACTCACGGTGACCCATGTGTTGCAGTGTAGAACTGCTCCATAGGGTTTTCAGGGCTGTGGCCTTTCAGAAGCAGGTCACCAGGACTTTCTTTCAATGCACCTCTGGGTAAGTTCAAACCACCAACCAACCTTTCAGTTAGGAGGTGAGTGCTTAACCATTTGCTCCACCCAGGGATTTGGATGTAACCTTATTTGGGAATAGGATTTTATTTGTTATATTAATGAGGCCATATCAGTGTAGAGTGTGTCCTAAATCGAATCACATCTGAGTGATATAAAGAGTAGTACAGACACAGAGACAAATGAGCACAAACACATGAAGACAGATGTCACATGATGATCACCAAGATACACAGGAACCAATGCTGAACAAGACAAAGATCTCCCAGAGCCAACAGAGAGAGAGAGAGCTAGAGACCCTTCTCCTATAGCCAGTGCCCTGAATTTGGACTTCTAATTTCCTAAACTGTGAGAAAATAAGTTTCTCTCCTTTAAAGTCACCCATTTGTGTTATTTCTGTTAGAGCAGCACTAGGAAACTAAGACAGAAAGAAAATATAATCAGTTTCTAGCTGACTCGGCTCTGAATAATAATTGCCAGTTATAATCCCTGAATATTAAATGAACCAGAATTTGTGACATAATTAAATTATTAGTGGGGCAGTAAATTTTGTGTGACAGTTAAATCTTCACCTTCTATGAGAGGATAATCGGTAGATAACGTCTAAGTCTGAAAAATCAACAAATAAAGGTAAAAGCATATTATCTAGATATATGGAGGTGAAGGCCAGGAGAAATTGCAAGAGTTCAAAGTAATGTTTCTGAGGTCCAAGGAGAACCTCTGTTCCACAATTTCAGGAGGATAGTTCACACTGTATACCCTGTGAGTGGTGTCCCAGAGTTGCACAACAGGAAAGAGGGTCCTTAAGATTAGGAGACCAGGACTCCGGAGGGTGAGACGGGAAAACTGTTTTTGCTTACAACCCACCCAGTGCCGTAGAGTCAACTCTGACTCATAGCGACCCTATAGAACAGAGTAGAACTGCCCCATACAGTTTCCAAGGAGCGCCTGGCTGGTTCGAACTGCCAACCCTTTGGTTAGCAGCTGTAGCACTTAACCACTAAGCCACCAGGTTTCCTTCCTTACAACACTGTGGTATTATTTGATCCTTTAAGCTACATACACAGGAAAAATTTCTTAAAATAGGGGAAAAGTGATGACGGTATTTAGAATAATATATCTTTTGGGTTCCTCTTAAATGTCATTTTTTATTCCAATGTTGTAGGTAAACCCCCATAATGCATTCCTATAACATCTTAAACTTATTCTTCATAAGAGCCAAAATACTTATAATCATTTAAAAATTAACCCTAAAAATGTATTCAAATAGGATGAGATCAGGCTGCCAGCTCAAAAATTAGGCAGTAACACTTAAAACTCATTATTTTAAGATATAATACCAACATAAGCAAAGAGCTTCAAAAATGGTAGCAGTAAATTTATTTTTCTTAGTTTCTAATAAGTTGGATTAAGAAATGCTAGCGACATTTGCAATGAAAATTCCAATTTTTGTGTGATATCATCAAGAACAATTTTAAAACCCTCGTGTCTGACACAATTTGGATGACAATTAATCAGAGAAGTTGGTTAAAGTAAGAAATCTTTTTTGAAAAAGCTCCATACTGTGGCAGACAATGTTGAGTTCTTACCCACCCAATAGCAATGTGTCACGTCTTTCTTAGTTTCTACACCCCAATTTGATTTGGGCGGCAATGTTTTCCCTGTGGGTGAGGGTGAGTCCCCGCACCACCCCCCCTCCAAGCCTTAGGATATGAACCAGGATCCCTCTAAATCAGTTTTAGCAATTCCATTAACCGTTTTAAGTGATTGCTTAGGACCGGGCAAACAACTCAGAACTTGTCCTTGAGACATAAGAGGTAACTGCTGGGGGATATGGAAAGATTCTTTCCCCTTGATATAACAAGAGAAAGATGTAAGAAGAAGCAGTGCCCTCTTCTGACTACCTAGGATGATGCCATGTAAGGACATGAACTTGGAACCTTTACAGCTACCAAGAGAATCACAGAAAAGCATGCCAGGATGTGCTAAGTTAAACCAGGTATGGTCTAACTATGAAATTCTTTTACAGGAAATAATTAAATACCCTTATTATTTAAACAATTTTTATTTGAGAATTCTATAACTTGCAAATGAAAGGACCCTAACTAATGCACATATACCTTATAATTTGTATTTTAACTGAAAACTTTATTTAAGCAATCATTTGATACATTCAATAGTGTGGACAGGGTTAAGGGAAACCAGTAAAAAATGGCAAAGCAACCTAGAACTACCAAGAGTGGAAGCCATTATTACCATCTGAGGTCTGAAGGACAAAGATAGAAAGCAATTCCCAGTACCATGAGAGAACTGTAGTTGTCAGAGAAAGCTACCTGACAGGATACATGTTCAGAGACTGAAACACTCTGTATCATATCCCTTCTTCCCAAATTGATCTATGAATTAAATACAATTTCAATCTAAATACCAAAAAAAAAAAAGATTCTAAAATTCATGTGGGAGATTTGAAAGGGTCAAAAATAAAATAAATTTTGAAGAGCATAAAGAGAGGACCAGCCTCAGAAATCAAGATTTATTATGAAAGTATAGTCACAAATACTGTGTCGTATTAGTGAGTATTATGCATTGAATCGTGTCCCCGTAAATGTGTGTCAACGTGGTTAGGATATGATTCTCAGTATTGTGTGATTGTCCATTGTTTTGTCATCTGATGTAATTTTCCTATGTTTTGTAAATCCTACTTCTATGATAATGAAGCAGGATTAGAGGCAGTTATGTTAGTGAGGCAAGACTCAATGTACCAGATTAGATTGTATTTTGAATCAATGTCTTCTGAGACATAGAAGAGAAAAGCAAGCAGAGAGACAGGGGAACCTTACGCTACCAAGAAAGCAGCACTGGGAGAGAAGTGCATCCTTTAGACCTAGGATTCCTGCTCCGAGAAGCTCCTAGACCAGAGGAAGATTGATGACAAGGACCTTCCCCCAGAGCTGACAGAGACAGAAAGCCTCCTCTTGGAGCTGGCAACCTGAATTCAGACTTCCAGCCTCCTAGACTGTGAGAGAATAAATCTCAGCTTGTCAAAGCCATCCACTTGTATTTCTGTTATAGCAGCACTAGATAACTAAGACAGTGAGGGATTGAAAAACAAACCAATGGAACACAGTAGAAAGCCCAGAAACAGACTCATGCATGCTTAATATATGACTGAGGTAATAGAACAAATCAATGGCAGGAGAATTCATTATTCAATAAATGGACCTGTGTCAAACGAACAACTAAATCAGGGGAAAAAAATACCCATAAGGGTCAAATATTTATTATCTTAAACAACATACTAAAAAAAGCACAAGCTACAAAGGGAAATGCTCGATACACTTGATTTCATTAAAATTACAAACAAGTGCACAACAGACGTAAAAAAGTAAAAAGACAAGCCCACCGGCTGAGAGAAAACATCATTTACAATGCACACAACCTTCAAATCATTAGTATGCAGGGTACTTAAAGTACTCCCACAAATCAACATAATAAACAATCCTATGGGAAAATGAGCAAATGAGGTAAACAGGCAATTCTCAGACAAGGAAACGTGAATGGCCAATAAACAACAACAAAAAAAGACGTTCATACAGTAATCAGAGGAATAGAATAAAAAACAACCCATCAGATAGGTGGGGGAAAAAAATTAAGTCTCTCTCAAAACAAAGCTTGTGAGGACAGTCAGCAAGAGAAACTCCCATAGTCTATTGGTAGGAGTGTGAAGTGTTAAAACCACTTTGCAGATAATTTTAGTATTATCTAGTAAAGTTACAAAACGCTTATTGCCCACAACCCATAAGTTTTAATTCTAGGTATAGAAACATGGAAAACTGTCACAGAGGTTCACAAGGAAACATGCGTAAGAATAATCAGGTTAGCATCGTTTATTCAAAATGCTTATACAAATTTAGTTCCCTTGAAACGTTTAAACTTAGATACCTCAATCCAACAATTGGATGAAACTCACTAAGATGAAATTTTCAGACTTCTAAAATATGTACACTGTCCCCTTTATGGTATAGTAAGAGACTTTGGGTATGAAACACAGAAAGAAGAAAATGAATTCTACAGACTTCAAGATAAGTTTGGATTAGTGAAATTTTAAACTGCAATTGCTACTTCTGTCTCAGGCACTGTTTGAGTCCTGCAAGAAGACTAAGGTGCGCCTGACTGAAGCCATGGTATTTACAATCGCATCATATGCATGTGAAAGCTGGACAATGGATAAGGAAGACTGAAGAAGAATTGATGCCTTTGAATTGTGGTGTTGGCGAAGAATATTGAATATACCATGGACTGCCAGAAGAATGAATAAATCTGTCTTAGAAGAAGTAAAACCAGAATGCTCCTTAGAAGCAAGGATGGCAAGACCACCTCTTACATACTTTGGACATGTTGTCAGGAGGGATCAGTCTCTGGAAAAGGACATCATGCTTGGCAGAGTACAGGGTCAGCGGAAAAGAGGAAGACCCTCAACGAGGTGGACTGACACAGTGGCTGCAACAATGAGGTCAAGCATAACGATTGTAAGGATGGGGCAGGACCGGGCAGTGTTTCGTTCTATTGTGCATAGAGTTGCTATGAGTCAGGGCCGACTCGACAGCACCTAACAACAACAACAACAACTTCTGTCTCAGGTACTGTCTGAGTCCTGCAAGAGTAAAAAATTCTCTGAATTTTATATTACTGAGTTATTAATGGAAAAAAAATTAAATAAAGACACTGTCATGGATTGAATTGTGTCCTCCCAAAATATCTGTCAACTTGGCTAGGTAATGATTCCCAGTATTGCATGATTGTCTACCATTTTGTCATCTGATGTGATTTCCCTATGTGTTAGTAAATCCTATCACTATGATGTAATGAGATGGATTGGTGGCACTTATATGGATGAAAATGGGATCTACAAGATTAGATAGTGTCTTAAGCCAATCTTTATTGAGACATAAAAGAGAGAAGCTAGCAGAGAGACGTGGGGACCTCATACCACCAAGAAAGTAGTGCCAGGAGCATAGTGCATGCTTTGGACCTGAGGTTCCTGTGCAGAGGTGGAAGACTGATGATAAGGACCTTCCTCCAGAGCTGACACAGATAGAAAGCCTTCCCTTGGAGCCTGTGCCCTGAATTCGGACTTCCAGCCTACTGAGCTGTGAGAGAATAAACTTCTCTTCGTTAAAGCCATCCACTTGTGGTATTTCTGTTATAGTAGCATTAGATGGCCAAGACAGACACTGAATTTTCCACCTAACTTTTTAGAAATAAATCTTAATTACATAAAAAAAGAAAAAATTATCCCTCTTATTTTGAGTTCACTGGAGGCAGGGCCTATGATGTCATTGTGATTAGTTTTTGTTTTTAAATAATATGTATGCATTTCAGATAAAAAATAAATATTATTACAGAGATCAACAAATACTGTGCCTTTACAATATACATAATTTGTATTTCCAGAAATGGCTTGACAATTTAAAAAAAAAAAAATTTTTTTTTAGCTTAGAGAAATATGTGACCACAGAAAAATATTCGACAAAAGCAGAAAAATGTGTCACAGACTGCTAATGGAACACATAATCAGACTGTAGAGAAAAGATATGATATTCTCCTTAATTTCCTTTTTTATAACTGGATTAAAAAAACTTAAAAGGAATTGACTTTATAACAGAATAAGATGATGCTTTTCCCCCAGAGATTATTTCTGTAAAAATTGTTTCTGATTCCCAAAAAGTTAATCACTTATTGAAAGAAAATAAGCTAAAGGGATAATATTTCAGTTTTGAGGGCACTCAGATAAAGCTTTCATACATATCACGAGTTAAAGTATTAGCTGGAGTTTTTTTTTTTTTTTCTTAAAAAATTAAATCTGAAAATTACAAAATAATTTAAACCCAAACAATAAATTAACTACTTTCAGTAAGTTAATTCAATTCAACTGTTAATCTACATGGAAAGAAATTATCCTAATATTTGTTGTCATTGTTGTTAGGTGCCATCCAGTAGGTTCCAACTAATAGTGACACAACGAACAACAGAACGAAACACTACCAAGTCCTAAACCATCTTCATAATTGCTGAAGCCACTGGTCAATCCCTCTTGAGGAGGGTCTTCCTCTTTTCCACTGACTCTCTACTTTACAAGCATAATGCTTTTCTCCAGGGACTGATCCCTCTTGATAACATGTCCAAAGGACATGAGACAAAGTCTCCTCATCTTCTCTGCTAAGGAGCCTTCTGGTTGTACTTCTTGCAAGAAAGCCACGTTCTTCTGGCAGTCCATGGTATATTGAATACTCATTGCCAACATCATAATGCAAAGGCATCAATTCTTCTTCACTCTTCCTTATTCATTGTCCAGCTTTCGCATGCATATGAGGCTAATGAAAATACCATGACTTGGCTCAAACCTTAGTCCTCAAAAGAACATCTTTGCTTTTTACCACTTGAAAGAGGTCTTTTCCAGCAGATTATCACAATACAACACATCCTTTGATTTTCTGACTGCTGCTCCATGGCGATTGATTGTGGATCCAAGTAAAATGAAATCCTCAACAGCTTCAATCTTTTCTCTGTTTATCATGATGTTGCTTATTGGTCCTGTTGTGAAGACTTTTGTTTTCTTCATGCTGAGGTACAATCCATACTGAAGGCTGTAGTCTTTGATCTTCATCGGTAAGTGCTTCAAGTCCTCTTCGCTTTCAGCAAGCAAGGTTGTATCTTCTGCATATCACAGGTTGTTAATGACTCTTCCTCCAATCCTGATGCCCTGTTCTTCATACACTCCAGCTTCTCAGATTGTTTGCTCAGCATACAGATTGAATAAGTATGGCAAAATGATACAAGCCTGGCACACGACCTTCCTGATTTTAAAGCACGACATATCGCTTTGTTTCATTCACATGACCACCTTATGGTTTATATACAGTTTCCTCAGGGGCACAACCAAGTGTTCTGGAATTCCCACTCCATGCAATGTTACCAATAATTCGTTATGATCCACACAGTGTAATGCTTTTGCATAGACAAAAAAACACAGATAAACATCTTTCTGGTATTCTCTGCTTTCAGTCAAGATCCATCTGACATCAGCAATGATATCCCTAGTTCCATGCCCTCTTCTGAATCTGGCTTGAATTTCTGGCTGTTCCCTATTGATGTACTGCTGCAACCACTTTTGAATGATCTTCAGCAAAATTTTACTTTAATGATATTATTGATATTAGTCCATAATTTCCACATTCTGTTGATCACCTTTCTTTGTAATGGACACAAATATGGATATCTTCCAGCTGATTGTCCTGGTGGCTGTTTTCCAAATTTCTTGGCATAAAGGAGCGAGGACTTCCAGTCTTGCATCCATCTGTAGAAACATATCAACTGGTATTTCATCAACTCCTGGAGATGTGTTTTCCGTCAATGCCTTCAGTGCATCTTAAAATTCTTCCTTTAGTACCATCAGGTCTTCATCATATGCTACCATCTGAAATGGTTGTAAGTTGACCAATTCTTTTGAGTACAGTGACTATGTATGTTCCCTCCGTTTTCTTTTGATGTTTCCTGTGTCCTCCAGTATCTTCCCATAGAATCCTTCAATATTGCAACTCAAGGCATGAATTTTTTCTTCAGTTCCTTCAGCTTGGGTAACGGCGAGTGTGTTCTTCCCTTTGGGTTTTCTAACTCCAGGTCTTTGCACATTTCATTGTAATACTTAAAATACATTACAGTATTTACTTTGTCTTCTCAGGACCCCTGGTGGTGCAATGGTTAAGAGCTCTGCTGTTAATCAAAAGGTCAGCAGTTGGAAACCCTATGGGGCAGTTCTACTTGGTCCTATAAGGTCGGTATGAGTCGGAATCAACTCAACCACAGTGGGTGTGGTTTTGGTTATGCCTTCTCAAGCCACCCTGTGAAATCTCCTGTGCAGCTCTTTCACTTTATCATTTCTTTCTTTCACTTTAGCCATTCTACGTTCAAGAGCAAGTTTCAGAGTCTCTTCTGACCTCCATTTTAGACCTTTCTTTCTTTCTTGTCTTTTTAATAACCTCTTCCTCTCTTCATGTATGATGTCCTTGATGTCATCCCACAACTGATCTGGTCTTCAGTCATTACTCTTTAATGGGTCACAGTTATTCTTTTTTTTTTTTTCCCCAATCAAATATTTCTTTTGTGTGTGTATGTGCTTTAGGTGAAGATTACAGCTCAAGTTAATTTCTCATACAAAAATTTATAGACGTATTGCTATGTGACACTAGATGCAATCCCTATAAGGTGACAGCACACTCCCCCTTTCCACCTTGAGTTTCCTGTGTCTGTCCAACCAGCTCCTGTCCCTTCCTGCCTTCTCATCATGCCTCTAGGCAGGAGCCACCCATTTGGTCTCTTCACTCTTCACACTCTTCACAAGTATTATTTTATGTTTTACAGTCCAGTCTAATCTTTGTCTGAAGAGTAGGCTTCAGGAATGGTTTTAGTTCTGGGTTAACAGAGAATCCAGGGGCCATGGCTTCGGGGGTTCCTCCAGTCTCAGTCAGACCATTAAGTCTGGTCTGTTTACATACATTTGAGTTCTGCGCCACACTTTTCTCCTGCTTCGTCAGGGGCTCTCTTGTGTTCTCTGTCAGGGCGGTCACTGATAGTAGTGTGGCACCACCTAGTTCTTCCGGTCTTGGGTTGATGGAGTCTCTGGTTTATGTGACCCTTTTCTCTCTTGGCCTAATATTTTCCTTGTGTCTTTAATGTCCTTCATTCTGCCTTGCTCCAAGTGGGCTGGGATCAACTGATGCATCTTAGGTGGCCACTCTCAAGCTTTTAAAACCCTAGACACCACTTACCAAAGTGGGATGCAGAACATTTTCTTAATAAACTTTGTTATGCCAGTTGACCTGGATGTCCCCTGTCACCATGGTCCCAGAGCACAGGCCAATCTACACTGTCCCTCAAAGTGTTTGGTTGTGTTTAGGAAGCTTCTTAGCTTTTGGTTTAGTCCAGTTGTGCTGACTTCCCCTGTATTGTGTGTTGTCCTTCCCTTCACCTAAGATGATTCTTGTCTACTATCTAGTTAGGAAATTCCCCTCTTCCTCCCTCCCTATGCTCGTAACCATCAAATAAAATTTTCTTCTGCATTTAAACCTTGAGTTCTTGTAATAGTGGTCTCACACAACATTTGTCCTTCTGCAACTAACTAATTTCTTTCAGCATATTGCGTTCCAGGTTCATCCATGTTGTGATATGTTTCACGAATTTATCATTGTTCTTTACCAATGCATAGTATTCCATTTTGTGTGTGTACCATAATTTGTTTATTCATTTGTTGATGGCCACCTGGATTGTTTCCATCTTTTTGATATTGTGAACAGTGCTGCAATGAACATGGTGTACATATATCTATTCATGTGATGACTCTTATTTCTCTAGGATATATTCCAAGGAGGGGGAATGCTAGAGCCTATGGAACTTCTATTTCTAGCTTTTTAAGGAAACATCAAATCTATTTCCAAAGTGTTTCTACCATTTTATATTCCCAGCAGCAGTGCATAAGTGTTCCAGTTTCTCCACAACCTCTCCAACATTTTTTAGTTTCTGTTTTTTGGATTAATGCTAGTCTCGTTGGGGTGAGACGGTATCTCATTGTAGTTTTGATTTGCATTTCTCTAATGGCTAATGATCATGAGCATTTCCTCCTGTATCTGTTAGCCACCTGAATGTCTTCTTTGTTGAAGTGCCTCTTCATACTCTAGCTTATTTATTAATTGGGTTATTGGTCTTTTTGTTGTTGAGGTGTTGCAGTTTCTTGTAGATTTTAGAGATTAGACCCTTATTGGATATTGTCTTAGGATGGGTTCACTAGAGAAGGAAAACCAGTAATGCATATAAATATATAGAGAGATTTATATCCAGGAAACAGCTCACGTGATTGTAGGGGTTGGAACATCCCAAGTCCTTGGATCAGGGTAGTCCTTTCCCAATTTACGGAGCTGCAGAAGCTGGTGAACCCAAGATAAGCAGGTCAGAGAGCAGGGCTCTGACTCACAGGCTGTGACAGTTTTCTTGTGGATTCTTTAGGGTTTTCTGTGTATAAGATCGTATCATCTGCAAATACCAATACTTTTACTTCTTCCTTACCAATTTGAATGCACTTTCTTTTTCTTGCCTTATTGCCCTAACTAGGACCTTCAGCACAATGTTGAATAAGAGTGGTGATAAAGAGCATCCTGGTTCACGTTCTCAAGGGGAATGCTTTCACACTCTCTCCATTTAAGATGATGTTGGCTGTTGGCTTTGTATAAATGTCCCTTATTGTGTCCAGGAATTTCCCTTCTATTCCTATTTTGCTGAGAATTTTTATCATGAATGGGTGTTAGACTTTGTCAAATGCCTTTTCTGCATCAATTGTTAAGATCATGTTGTTCTTGTCTTTTATTTATGTGATGGATTACATCGATTGCTTTTCTAATGTTGAAACATCCCTGCATACCTGGTATGAATCTTACTTGGTCATGGTGAATTATTTTTTTGATGTGTTGTTGAATTCTATTCACTAGAATGTTGTTGAGGATTTTTGCGTCTATGTTCATGAAGGATATTGGTCTGTAATTTTCTTTTTTTGTGGTATCTTTACATGGTTTTGGTATCAGGGATATGCTGGCTTCATAGAATGAGTTTGGGAGTATTCCATCCTTTTTTATGCTCTGAAATACCTTTAGTAGTAGTGGTTTTAACTCTTCTCTAAAAGTTTGGTAGAATTCTCCGGTGAAGCCATCAGGGCCAGGGCTTTTTTTCTTGGGAGTTTTTTTATTACCTCTTCAATCTCTTCTTTTGTTATACATTTCTTTAGTTTTTCTACCTTGGTTTGTGTTAGTTTAGGCAGAATAGTGTGTTTCTAGAAATTTGTCCATTTCCTCTAGGTTTTCAAGCTTGTTGGAGTACAATTTTTCATAGTATTCTGTTATGATTCTTTTAACTTCATTTGGGTCTGTTGTGATATTGCCCATCTCATTTCTTATTTGGGTTATTTTCTTCCTCCCCTGTTTTTCTTTTCTCAGTTTGGTCAATGGTTTATTGATTTTGTTGATCTTTTCAAAGAACCAGGTTTTGGTCTTCTTGACTCTTTCAATTGTTTTGCTATTCTCTATTTCATTTTGCTATTCATTTATTACATTTTGCTCTAATTTTTTATTATTTCCTTTCTTCTGGTGCCAGAAGGCTTCTATTGCTGCTCTCTTTCAATTTGTTTGAGTTGTAGGGTTAATGTTTTGATTTTGGCCTTTTCCTCTTTTTGGATGTGTGCATTTATTGCTATAAATTGACCTCTGAGCACTGCTTTTGCTGTGTTCCAAATGTTCTGGCAGGGCATCTTTTTATTCTCATTTGATTCTATGAATTTCATTATTCAATCCTTGATTTCTTTTACAAACCAGTAGTTTTTGAGCAAGGTGTTGTTCAGTTTCCATGTATTTAAATTTTTTTTCCTTGCTTTTTCTGTTACTGATTTCTACTTTTATGGCTTTATAGTTAGAAAAGATGCTTTGTAATATTTCAATGTTTTGAATTCTGTTAAAGTCTTGCTTTGTGGCCTAATATGTGGTCTATTCTGGAGAATGATCCATGTGCATTGGAAAAGAAAGTATACTTGGCTGCTGTTGGGTGGAGTGTTCTGTACATGTCTACGAGATCAAGCTGGCTGACTGTGGCATTTAGATCTTTCGTGTCTTTATTGAGCTTCTCTGTAGATGTTCTGTTCTTCATTTTTCTTTATGTATTTTCATCTTTCTCATTGTTGTTGATTTTGTATTTGCTGAGTCTCCGTTTTTATTCTTTTTTATCTTGATGTGTAGATTTGTTCCTTTCATTTGCGGTTACCTTAAAATTTACCTCTATTTTTCTAAATTTAAACCAATCTTTTATTTCTTGATATTGCCTTAACTTCCTCATGATTTGAATGTTCTATGACTACACTATTTAGTCCCTCTTTTTTTTTTTTTTTTACTGTTGTCATCTTTTACATGTTGACGTCTCTGTTTCCGTATTTTGAGTGTTTAAGCTTTGACTTCTTTTTTGTGATTTCCCTGTCTAGGTTGATATCTGGTTGTTCTGTCCTGTGTTCTAGTCTTAGGTTGTTATCTGATATTATTGGTTCTCTAGCCAAAGGACGCCCTTCAGTATTTCTTGTAATTTGAGTTTGGTTTTTACAAATTCTCTGAATTTCTGTTTATAGGAAATGCCCTAATTCCACCTTCATATTTGAGAGACAGTTTTGCTGGATATATAAGTCTTAGCTGGCAATTTATTTCCTTCAAGGCATTATATATGTCATCCCATTGCCTTCTTGCCTGCACGGTTTCTGCTGAGTAGTCTGAGCTTAGTCTTATTGGCTTTCCTTTGTAGGTGACATTTTGTTTATCCCTAACCGCTCTTAAAATTCTCTCTTTATCTTTGGTTTTGCCAAGTTTCATAATAATATGTCTTAGTGACTTTCTTTTGGGGTCTACCTTGTGTGGGGTTCGATGAGCACCTTGGATAGATATTTTCTCATCTTTCACGATATCAGGGAAGTTTTCTGCCAACAAATCTTCAACAATTCTCTGTATTTTCTGTTATCCCTCCCACCCCCCATTCTGGTACTCCAGTCATTCTTAGGTTATTCCTCTTGATAGAGTCCCACATAATTCTTAGGGTTTCTTCAATTTTTTTTAATTCTTTTATCTGATTTTTCCTCAAATAAGTTGATATCAGGTGCTTTATCTTCAGTCTTACTAATTCTGACTTCCATTGGCTCAGTTCTGCTCCTATGACTTTCTATTGAGTTGTCTCAGTAAAAATTCTGAAATTTTGAAAATTTTATTCTGAAATTTTTTGTTAGTCTTCTCAATTTCTATTTTCTATATCTCTATGGATTCTAGCAGCCTGTTAAATTTGTCGTTTTGCTGTTATATAGCTTTCCTAAATTCCTCTATGGCTTTGTGTGTTCCTTGGTTTGGTCTGTGTTTGCCTGATCTCCTTCATGATCTATTGAAGAGCTCTGTATATTAATTTTTTGAATTATACCTCTGGTAATTCCAGGATATTCTCTACCTCTGGGAGGCTTCTTGGGTCTTTGTTTTGGTCACTTGCTGGAGCCATCATGGTCTGTCTCTTTATGTGATTTGATATTGACTGTTGTCTCTGAGCCATGAATAAGTTATTATATTTATTTATTGTGTATTTGCTTACTGTGTCCTAACTTCTTGTTTTGTTTTGATATGCCCAAATAGGCTGGGCATGTGAGCCCCTTTGATTATTGGTATCTTTGAAGCTCTCACGCCCTGTCACCACGTGGTTAGAGCTGTTACTAGGTGTGTGAGCCCAGGAGTCCATTTACTTTCCTTGTGTGAATTCAGCTCAGGTGCCCAGGTCATCAGTCACAGAGTATGTGGTACAGGCTCCCATCTATAGTCCTGGATGGGCAGGGCTACGTGGCGGTGATTGGAGCAGGCATAGGTATCTTGCTGCAGTAGGGGGTTATATGCTGAGCAAGGGAGGAGGCCAATGGCTGCCCCTGAGTGTCTAGGTAGAAGGCGTGTCCCTGTCCCCTAGAATGCATAGGTGGGTGGGTTTTACAGCCAGACTTTGGACACTCAGTGCCATTGGCTGTAAGGACTGGGCGGCACCATTTATTCTCAGACCCCTATCATGAGCGGCTAAATAGTATGGGTGAAGCCACCAGTCCTCAGGCCCCTGATGTGGGTCGATGAAGACCTTGCCTAATGGGTGGGCAGTGTCAAATATCATGAATCTGCCACTCCTCCTTAGCTGTTGCAGTTGAAAATAGGCTTTAGGTATATACCCTGTTGTACTATGCTAATGAGGGCCTATGCTGTTGAATGTGCCCACACAGGTCAAGGCAGATATGAAAGGTAATTGAAGTCTGTGAACCCCTTGTTCCTGTGCCAAGGCAAAAAGGAGCAGTGCCTGCCCTGAGTTCCTGGCTTAGGAGGTGTGGTGATTTTTTAATGTCACGCGGCTGGTTTGGGCACAGTAAGTCCTGAGCTCCCAGCTTAGAGGAGTTGGCAATTTCTTTTTCTGTGTGTTTGTTTGTTTATTTGTTCCCTCCCCAAAGCCAGGAGGCTGGCTTGGGTGTGTTGGGTCCCATTTCCAGCCTAAGGGGCGTGGCAACTGCTTAACACTGCCAGACTGGCACAGAGCAGTGCACGGCAGGGGGTGGTTAGGTGAGGGGAAGAGAGGCACTTCTCCCTTACAAAAGTCCCTGGGGAAAAGGGTTATTTTGATCCCACATGGTAAGCTAAATGCTTGCACTTAACTTTCACAGATCCAGAGCCATTTTCCCTGGCTCCAGAGGCTTGTGTAGACTCTCTGCCACTCAGCTTCTCCTGACAGGGTAAAATGTGTCCCAGGTGCTACTGCTTGCCTCTGCCCATGTGTGCCAAATGATCTAGCCTGCAGGGTGCCGATTAGGTCAGGTCCCGCATTTCTTCACTGTTGTGAACTCTCTCTCCCTAACCCTGCAGCTCTGACTGACTCCTAAACTATGTCTTCGATGTTCAAGGCTCCTAGATTGTTATGTACAATCGATTCATGTGTTTCTTCAGGTCTTTGTTGTAAGAGGGATCACAGGAAGCATCTGACTATTCCGCCATCTTGGCCCCACCTCCTCCTCGCATCTATTCTTGAGATGGTCTCCAAATTCAGGTCGGATATACTCAAGGTCATACTTTAGTTCTTATGGGATCGTTTTAATTTTCTTCAGCTTTGACTTTAACTTATCCCAGTGCCATCGAGTCAATTCCAACTCATAGCAACCCTATAGGACAAAGTAGAACTGCCCCATAGAGTTTCCAAGGAGCGTCTGGCAGAATCATACTGCCGACGCTTTGATTAGCAGCCGTAGGACTTAACCATTACACCACCAGGGTTTCTGACTTTAACTTGCATACAAGCAATTAATGGTCTGTTTTGCAGTTGACCACTGGTCTTGTTCTGACTGATGATATTGAGTTTCTCCATTATCTCTTTCCACAGATGTAGCTGATTTGATTCCTTTATATTCCATCCAGTGAGGTCAAAGTGTATAGTCACCATTTATGTTGTTGAAAAAAACTATTGCAATGAATAAGTTGTTGGTCTTGCAAAATTCTATCATGCAATCTCCATTGTCATTTCTATCACCAAGGACATATTTTCCAACTACCAATCCTTCTTATTTGTTTCCAACTCTTGTATTCCAGTCACCAGAAATTACTGCCTACTACTCCTCTGCCCATTTGTCATACTATGGCTTCTGTTTTGCTCTGATCTTGGTAGCTATGCCACCAGTATGTCAAACACCAGCAGGGTCATTCATGGTAAACAGTTTTCAGCAGAGCTTTCAGACTAAGACAGACTAGGATGGAGGACTTGGCAATCTACTTCTGAAAAAACTGGCCAGTGAAAACCTTAGGAATAGCAGTGGAACATTGTCTGATATTGTTCCAGAAAATGAGCCCCTCAGGTTGGAAATCACTCAAGATACATCTGGGGAAGAGCTACCTCCTCAAAGTAGAATCAACCTTAATGACATGAATGGAGCCAAGCTTTTAGGACTTTTCATTTGCTAATGTGGCATGACTCAAAACGCAAAGAAACAGCTGCAAACATCCATTAATAATTAGAACATGGAATGTATGAAATACGAACCTAGGAAAATTGGAAATCACCAAAAATGAAATGGAATACATAGAGATCAATATCCTAGGCATTAGTGAGGTGAAATGAACTGGTACTGGCCATTTTGAATTGGACAATCCCGTGGTCTACTATGCTGGGTATGACAAATTGAATAGGAATGGCATTGCATATATTGTCAAAAAGAACATTTCAAGACCTATCCTGATTTGCAACACTGTTAGTGATAGGATAATATCCATATGCCTACAAGGTAGACCAGTTTATAAGACTATTAATCAAATTGACATACCAACTACTCACACCAAAGACAAAGAAATTGAAGATTCTGAATTTGAATTGAAGATCTGAAATTCTAATATTTAAAAAGCCAAAATTCAAGAAAGTTCTCTAAAATGTGTTCCCAAGAATTTAATATAAGCTACTTAGTGCCGATATTCAAAATATACTCAGAAAAAAATCTTAGCAGGAATAAAAAAGAATTTTACCATAGTTCTGATAATTAAACCTTACTTTTAAATAAATGTTCTTAAAATAAAAATGATCAGAACTTTAATCATAGTAGCCACCAAGTGGAAAATGCATAGTATTGCATCATACTCACTCAAAGTTATTTATTCCAGTAATCAAATATGATAAAAAAAATAATAATAATATTACTAATAATTTAAAAAAAAAAAACTAACCCATTGCCATCAAGTCAATTCTCATTCATGGTGACCCAGGTGTTATGAAGACATGTCCAAAAGATGCATTTTTTTGTGTGCCACTGAGTCGATTCCAACTTACAGTAACCTTATACGACAGATTAAAACTGTCCCATAGGGTTTCCTAGGCTATAATCTTTACAGGAATCAGATCACCAGTCTTTTCTCTTGTGGAGCAGCTGGTGGGTTTGAACATCCAACGTTTTGGTTAGCAGCCCAATACTTAACCGCTGTGCCATAAGGGCTCCTTAAAAGATGTACCAGTATAATTCCTGAAAACTCAATACAGTAGTCCCCAACTTACATGTATTCAAGTTACCACGAACCAAACTTATCACCATTCTCTTTTTGTTTGTTTACATAACGTGTGCTTAACTTGGGAAGCAGAAAGCACCAGTGTTAAAGCTGTAAGTTTATATGTAATGTCTTCAGCCCCCAAAGACAAATAAAATAAAATTCCAGTGACAAATAAAGATCATATTTATAAAGATACTGAAAATAAAAGGTAATAATAATGAAAACCAAAAATAAAAAAGAGAGATATTCAACTTATGTCAGAACTTACTTATGAGAGTCATCAGAACAGAACCCTGTCATAAATTAAGGACTACTTGTAATTAAATAACATACCTCATGTGATCAATTAATTCACCTTCATTGCTAAAGTGTTCCTCAAAATAATGGAAAATAGTCATCAATTTGATTTCCCCAAAAGTTTAGGACTTACACAAATAAATAGTATAGCATTATAAAATAAATATACTTTAAATGTATCGAATACATATAAAATCAGTTTAAATGTAAACACTAGTAAATGCCAGGCCTTAACCCTTTACTAAATAGTATTCAATATTCATAACTGTTAAAAGGTTAAAAATAGTACAATAAAATATGAGGTCACAAATTCTAAGGAAAATAAGTATCCATAAATTGAGGAGCATGCTTGAGCAATAGACTTAAATATACAGTATATACTAAAGGAGTGAGTACTTGCTCACTCCTGTCATATCTATGCACCATGACCAGCTGAGCCTATTGAGAACATGTTGCCAGGAAACCAAGAATCTGTCTATATCTCAGAGGGTAGGTCAGCAAGAGGCTCTATGTTTCAAAAAGAATGATAACAACAACTATAATAACAATAGTGAACATCTAATAGAATGTTTCTAAGCACCTGTTATTGTTAGTTGCCATCTAGTCAATTCTGACAGAGTAGAAATGCTCCACAGGGTTTTAAAGGCTGTGACCTTTCAGAAGCAGGCCACCAAGCCTGTCTTCGGAGAAGCCTCTGGATGGGTTCACACCACCAACTTTTCAGCTAGTAGTCAAGCACTTAACCATTTGCACCATCCAGGGACTCCCTCTAAGCACTTAATTTGTATTTATTCATTTATCCTTATAATAATGAGTAAATTATTGTAGTAGGCTAAATAATGGCCACTCAGAGACAACAGGGTCCTAATACCTGTGTTACTGAACCCAGGAAGGTGGGTCCTTGTCTGACACACTCAGACTTTCAAATTATCTGGACACTGGTCTTTGAGAAAGTAACTTTACTGCAATGCTTAGAGCAAGCAGCCAGGAGGAAGTTTCTCAGACCCAGCTCCCCAAACTACAGGGAAGCAGTGTTTATGTGTGATTTGGGCAGCAAGATGGTAGCAATGTAGATGTACCAGGGAGGGAAAACTCTAGAAAGTGGCCAGGAAACAGGAGGTGACGTGGTTCTTGTCAGGCCTCTTGCTTCAGAATAGGGTCCTGGTGCTGATTTTCCTTCTGTTTCATTCCACCTGTTGCTGCGTCCTCTATTGAGGTCAATTAGTGGTCACAGCTGGCCCTTCTGCACATGCAGAGGTGGGCCAAATCTGACCTGGGCTAGTTTAAGGACTACTGGAAATTTACTGGCATTAGTAGGGCCAGGTTACACCTGGAACCTGTAAAATTACCTTATAAGAAAAAAGAGTTTGCAGATGTGATTAAGTTTAGGCTCTTTACATGGAAAGATTATTCTGGATTATTTGGGTGGGCCCTAGATTTCATTACAAGTATTCTTATAGGAGAAAAACAGAGGAAGATTTGATACAGAAGAGAAGACACACGCACAAAAGAGAAGGCGATGTGAAGATGCGTCAGAGACTGGCCACAAACCAAGAAATGGTGGCAGCCAGAAGGAGCTGGAAGAAGCAAAGAATGGATTCTCCTCTAGATCCTCTGTAGCCTTGATTTTGTCCCAGTGATGCTGCTTGTGGAATACTGGCTTCCAGAACTGTGAGAGAATAAATTTCTGTTGTTGAAGTCACCAAGTTTATGGTAATTTGTTACAGCAGCAACAGGAAACTAATATAGATATTATCTCTTTTCTCTTTTTATAGATGAGGAAAATGGATTGAGTCTCATTTGAAACCTGCCCTATCTCTACATTTTTGGTGAAATGAGACATTAAATTTTTCTCATTATTTGAGTTCAGTTTTCTGTTACTTGCAATACAAGAGATCTAACTGATACTCTTTTACAGTCTTCTCTGATTGTGTTATATGTGTAAGCCTTAGTTGCCAAAGTAAATTACAGATTGAATTACAAGTAGTTTTTGTTTTTTTTTCATTTTACTTTATTTTTTATAAAGGGCCTGTATTATTATTTTTGCAATGAGAGGGAAAAGTATTTTAATTTAAAGAGCCCAATTTCTGATAGTTGCATCACAGGTATGGTCTGTAGTTGGGATCACAAACTCATTGCTGATGGAGGCCAAGGTGGCTTCACAAGTAAGTGAAGCAAGCAAAATACAAGAAAAATAGTCTCAGCAAGGAAGAACAGAGATGGTGGGATTGTGAGGAAAAGAAGAGTATATACTCCAACTCAAGAGGCAACAACTTCAGCTCCATCCACTTGTGACCATATAACTAATTCCAAAATTTTAAGACACTTTTTACAACAAACAAAATGCATCTGTGGATAGGATCTAGCCAGTAGGCCCTGAATTTGTGACCTCTCTTGTTAAAATATCTTCGGGAATATAAGATGTATTTATAGATCTACTGGAGGGAGTGAGTGGTAGTGAAAAACCCAAAAGAACAGGAATTATGAAAATTGGAATCAGAAATTTTGAATTCCAGTCCCAAATATGCTATTAAGCAAAACTCAAAACATGCTAAGCTCTAGAACTGGCCCCGAATTTACGAAAAATGTGAATATTCTCATAGAGTCAATAAGAAAAATAATAAAGTGAATTATTATTTATGAATCTATAAAGGACACTTTAACAAATTGGAGATGAATGAAATTCAGATTCCTTGGAAGACAAGATTATAAACTGCCTCACAGACAATAAGTTCCTAATAGACAGAGCTTGGGACTAAACACCTTTGATCAGCACATTTCCTAACTACACATGAAAGTCACCCCCTTGATATCTGTCCAATGTGTGGATAAAAGATATAAATAAAAAATTCTCTAAGATAAGCAACAGAGATCAATTGTTCTTGATGTTGCCATTTACAAGTAGGCAATGAGAAGTTGTTCAAAATAAAGAAGCCTTAGATTTCAAATTTTTATAATTTGGTAGATTTATCAGAACAAAACAGACTGAAAAACATAACAGACTGGAAAAACTCATCACTGTATTTAGTCAAAGCATTTTGACAGCATTTGGAAGATGGGCTAAAGTGTCATTCAAATGCTGTTTTAGGGTATCTCCAGGTGTAAATTGGTGTCAACTGGTCCAGGAAAACTGAAATCATCTGCCTCTGTAGATATCTCAGCTTTCTTTCCCTGATCAGTCCAGATACCAGCTGTTCTATGCAGCCCTTTATCTTTCATCCCCATTCACCCGGGTCTAGGTCAGCAGGCATCCACCCCTTCTGTTTCTTAGGTCCAACAATCTGTTGAAATGACTCACAAACTGAAGGAAAGGGCTGTCTTTAATCTAGGAGAAAAAGGATACAAAGGGCCAGGTCTGGGAGGGGTCTCAGTGCAGAGCTTCCATGTTCTCAGGGGGACCTGATTACTCTCCCAAGAGAACATCCCAAGATGTTCACTCTCTCCACCCAGGAGCCCTCCACTTCCAAGGCCTCTATTGGCCTCAGCACATGGTCTTTTGAGACTTAGTCAGCATTGGGTTTCCAGTTAGTCTCTCTTGGTCTGATCAGCCCCCACTCATTGGCCTAGGTGTGGTTCAACTCTGAGGGACCAGGACCAAAGGCCAAATTTTTTACTACCAAGGGGTTCCACACCTTGTACCAGGGTTCTAAAAAAGTATACAAATGTTCTAACACAATATGTGAAAATCATCCCTAGTCATGGCTGTTATGTGTGAGATAGATCAAAGGGTGATACAAATATATCAATACAATCCCTAGGTGTGTATATTTAAGCAGGTATTGTGGAAAAACATAGAAACATTACATTTAGAAATAAATTGGCTTACACTTTCTACACCTTTTTGAACAGTCCTCCTTTTTAATTATAAATTATAATTTGTGTGAAATATATGTCTTATGAGTGTGATTATCCCCTTGGTTATCCCCACTTCCATTCACACCACCACCTTCCCACCCCTGAAATTCACATTTTTCTCTTACTGAGACCCTAGCTATTACCTCAGGAGCCAGCTTTGACAACACAACATAAATTTGTTGTTGTTGTTGTTAGGTGCCGTCGAGTCGGTTCCGACTCATAGCGACCCTAGGCACAACAGAACGAGACACTGGCTGGTCCTGAGCCATCCTTACAATCGTTGTTATGCTTGAGCTCATTGTCGCAACCACTGTGTAAATCCACCTTGTTGAAGGTCTTCCTCTTTTCCACTGACCCTGTACTCTACCAAGCATGATGTCCTTCTTCAGGGTCTGATCCCTCCTGACAACATGTCCAAAGTATGTAAGATGCAATCTCGCCATCCTTGCTTCTAAGGAGCATTCTGACTGCACTTCTTCTAAGACATTTGTTCGTTTTTTTGGCAGTCCCTGGTATATTCAATATTCTTTGCCAACACCACAATTCAAAGGCATCAATTCTTCTTCAGTCTTCCTTATTCATTGTCCAGCTTTCACATGCATATGATGTGATTGAAAATACCATGGCTTGGGTCAGGCGCACCTTAGTCTTCAGGGTAATATCTTTGCTCTTCAACACTTTTAAGAGGTCCTTGCAGCAGATTTGCCCAACGCAATGCGTCTTTTGATTTCTTGACTGCTGCTTCCATGGCTATTGATTGTGGATCCAAGTAAAATGAACTCCTTGACAACTTCAATCCTTTCTCCGTTTATCATGATGTTGCTCATTGGTCCAGTTGTAAGGATTTTTGTTTTCCTTATGTTGAGGTGCAATCCATACTAAAGGCTGTGGTCTTTGATCTTCATTAGTAAGTGCTTCCAGTCCATAAATTTATTACTTCAACTGAAAATTAGGCAATACAAAGATTGAATAGGCCCACGGAAAAAAACAAAACTAAAGGGGTGCATCAGCCCTGGGGCAGGGACTGGAAGGCAGGACGGAACAGGAAAGCTGGTAATAGGGAACCCAGGGTTGAGAAGGGAGAGTGTTGGCATGTCAGGGGGTTGTTAACCAATGTCACAGAACAATGTGTGTACTGTTTGATAAGAAACTAGTTTGTTCTGTAAACCTTCATCTAAAGTACAATTAAAAAAAAAAAGAAAATTAGGCAAAAACTAGAGACAAGCTACAGTGTATACTGTGGTACTCCACCCAGATCCCTCTTCAGAGTCAGCCCAGCCATGTCCTAGCCCATCTGGGAATGTCATCTGCCGACCCCCACAGCTGTGTCCCTTGCGAGGAATTGCCCTGGGCCTCAGAGAAAAACCTCAACCAAGTTCACACCCTCTTCCACAAGAATCACTCATCCAGTGATCTTAAGATATACAGGCCAAGCTCCTTGCCTCAGTTTGGAACAACTCTAAAGGACCAGTTTGGCTGCAGGACACCAATCCACCCAGAAGTTGGATCAACTTAGGCCTCAGTTGCAACCACATTGCAAGTGAACTTGTCCTTTTGCCCAGTCCTATCTTCCCCTCTTCCTTAAACATCTATCTCCCAAGAGCATGACCCAGTAAACCTTCTACATGCAATGTTGCATCTCATAGTCTATTTTCAGGCAACTCAACCGTGATGGTTAAGACTGTGCATCAACTTGGTTGGGCCATGATCCTCAGGGTTTTGGCAATCATATAATATTGTGATCACTACCATGTTGAGATTTGATATGTGATCACCCCCATGGTAGGATCTGCTTTGAGTAGCCAATCAGTTAAAAGGGAGTTTCCTTGGGTGTGTGGCCTGTATCGAATATAAGTGGACATTCTGCAGCTGGTTCCTTTTGTCCGATCTCCTGTTCTTGGGACTTTGAGCTAGCAGCTTTCCTGTGGTGTTGCCTGCCGATCTTGGGATTCGTCAATCATCAGAGACTGTGAGAGAGAGCCCTGCTTTCTGACCTAATGATCTAGGGCTCATCAGCCCCTGCAGCTACATGAATCAGGAGAAGCCTCTATCCCAATCCACAGATTTGGGACATTCCAGCTTCTACAACTGTGTGAGCCATTTCCTAGATATAAATCTATCTATCTACATATATTTATATTTACACACTTTACTGGTTTTGCTTCTTTAAAGAACCCAACCTAAGGCAGTGCATATTGAACTGTCTAAGAAGCATCCAAACTATTTTAGACACTTCCAAACTATTTTTTATTCCATTTTACCTTCCCACAAACAGCATTTGAGAATTCCAGTTTCTCCACATCTTCCCCAATAATTTCTATGGTCAGTCTTTTAATTGTAGTCATTTTAACAGCTGTGTGGTGGTATCTCAGTATGGTTTTAATTTTCATTTCCCTAATGACTATTGATGCTAGCATCCTTTAAAAAAAAAAAAAACCCATTGCCGTTGATTCCATTCAGACTTATGGGTACATCACACCACCAAAAAAGCAGCACTGGGAGCAGAGTATGTCCTTTGGACCTGGGGTTCCTGCATGAAGAAGCTTTTAGACCAGGGGAGGATTGATGACAAGGACCTTCTCCTATAGCCAACAGAGAGAGAAAGCCTTCCCCTAGAGCTGATGCCCTGAATTCAAACTTCTAGCCTCCTAGACTGTGAGGGAATAAATTCGTTTGTTAAAGCCACCCACTTGTGGTATTTCTGCTATAGCAGCACTAAATAACTAAGATACCAATCTAAGATAAAAGCTCTCAAGAATAAACTTGAAAAGAAATGTGCTTGGTATGTGTGTGTGTGTGTGTGTGTGTGTGTATATATATATATCAACAGACTCCTTATTGAATGTTATTCTAATTTTTCCAAGAAGCATCTGTGATTCTTCAGTGATAAAATGATAGTATACCAGCATCTAGACATAAAGGCACCTAACGAAAACCCTAAATCTGGGCTTGGGGTAATTCGTAAACAGTTTCAGAAGACTCTCTGAGATATTCATGAACATGAAATTGTCAATTTCAAATGCTTAAAAATCCTACTCTTGTCAGTGATTGTGTATTTTGGGGAAAAAAATGTGTTGAATAACTAGCCCAGCTCTTTGATACAAACATCATTGTTTAAATTTTCACTCAAATTAAAATTTTCTTGCTTTTATTATGTCCAAAAATGAAAAACATTATTCAATGAAAATATCATCTTATATCTAATGCAATCAAATATCACTTATTAAATTTCTTATGTGCTAGACATTCACTCTACTAGTTTCTCTCTATACAAATATCTATGCCTATAATATCTATATATCTATATTTATACACATGTCTGTGAGTTCAACAAGCTTAAGGTAGATTTTTTTATCTCTTTTACAGATAGGAAAACTGAGGTTCTCTCACAAATGAGAAAAAATAAGATATTAAAATAAGTAATTTTCCCAAGGTCACATAACTGGTAGATGTCAGAGAATAGATTTAAAGCCAGATTTGTGTGGCTCCTAAACTTATACTTTTCATAATAACATGCCTCATCTTTAAAATAATTTCTAAAATGTGTTCATGGATCATGCAGAAGTGTGACTGTGTAAAAAATCCAGGAAGATAACAAGAGTCAGGAGCTTTAATCACTAGATCCAACTCTATTACTAAACAAGCTGTATGACCTAGACAAAGAAAACTCTGTATTTCCATTTACTAAATTGACATACCAATAAATATTATTAAATACATACAATAGATGTTAGTTGCTGAGTGCATACTATGGGTGGAGGGTACTCTTTTAAATACCATACAAACATCTCATTTAATCCTCACAACAAACCTTTAACCATTTCAAGATGAGAAAACTGAGGTTCATAGGAAACTGAATTTCAAAGACCCAAGTGAGTTTCTTAAAGTTATTGATTTAAAAGGCTTATTTTCAGGGACTGAGCATGATGATATTTGATGTGAAGATATTTTAGGGATTCTAAAACTCTATGGGAATACAAGGAAATGTTATTTTTAGATGTTTGTTTCATTTATGTTTTCCATTATTTTGTCTTGTAGACAAAGTGCACTTGCCGTAAGATACAAGTTTTATAAATTCTACAAGAGATATAAGGTGCCATTCTCTGCCAAAGACTTATTTCTTTAGCATTTTTTTTCCCAGTTGAAGCCTCTACTTCAGTTCCTAGACGAGAGATCAATTAAGTTATTAACATGAGAGGATGACATCAAAACTAGTACCTAAACTTAGCATGTTTTGTTTTTCCTAATTATTTTCTTATTTTATTCCCTTTCTAATTTTCTTTTTCAAAGAATAGAATACTCACATAAGTGAGTAATGGAAAAGGTTAAATTGGTAAACTGAGGCCAAACTGTGATGGATGTTGAAGGTCAGACTTATTCGAGCAGTGACAAACCCTTGACTATTTAGAGAAAAGGGCAATAGAAGTGGTATTTTGAAATGTTTCTTCACCCAGTTGTCAACAGAGAAAAACAGGGATATAACATTTGATAAGCAGCCATTAGGCTTTAGATAAAACCAGGCTTTTCTTCTATTCATGTTTATGCACAAAATACACAATCATTTATCAAACCTACTTAATAAATATCAACATATTTAGACAGCAGAATATCAACTAATTAGTCCTTTTTCCTATTAATACCATAAAAATACCTCAGCTAAAAGGGCTAATAAACAAAAGCTCGTGTCAATTAATATGTCATTGGTTTCCACTATTCAAAATATTTGCCTATTTAATGTTCTTCATCCACAAAGTGTTTCCAGACCCTCTCACTTGTAGATCTGTGACATTTAGTTTCCCTCATAGAATGGTGGCACATAGAATGTAGTACATCACTTTGTTACTCATGTTGAGTACTGACAAACTAATAAGAATAATATTTTCTCTTAGAAATCTATCCCACTTTCTGGGGTACTGTCTTAGTTACCTAGTGCTGCTATAACAGAAATACCACAAGTGGAAGGCTTTAACAAAGAAATTTATTTTCTCACAGTCTAGGAGACTAGAAGTCCAAATTTAGGATATCAGCTCCAGGGAAAGGCTTTCTCTTTTGGCTCTGGAGGAAGGTCTTTGTCATCAATCTTCCTCTGGCCAAGGAGCTTCTCAGTGCAGGGACTCCTGGTCCAGGAAGCACTCTGCTCCTGGCACTAGTTTCTTGATGGTATGAGGTCCCCATGTCTTTATGCTCACTTCTCTCTTTTATATCTCAAAAGAAATTGATTTAAGATACAACCTAATCTTGTAAAGTGAGTCCTGCCTCATTAACATAACTGCCATTAAGCCCACCTCATTAACTTCATAGAGGTAGGATTTACAACACATAGCAAAATCACATCAGATGACAAAATGGTGGCTAATCACACAGTACTGGGAATCATAGACCAGCCACGTTGACACATATTTTTTGGAGGAACAAAATTCAACCCATAACAGGCACCATCTTTTTTCTCTCCTTCCTCTGAGCTAACTTTTGAAATAAATACTGCAAAGTCTGTCCTTATTTTGTTCCTAATGCCTTTTGTGTGGACTTCTTATTAAGAATGACTGCTAGGCATTTACTATCTAGTTCTTTAAGGCAGCCAGATATTTATTCTTTCTCTCACTTTAAAATCATCAAATGAATCAAAATTTAGGTTTAAAAGAAAATTAAATGGATTTCTTATTTCATCATGCATTTCTGTTAAGCCTTATTCAAAAAGTCAAAATATTTTAATAGGACAAATCTCAAAGTGTAGATTAGGAGACAGTACGACAATGCTGTATTTCATCAATTTTATAATGACATTTTTTTTTACATTTTAACAACTCGAAATTGGTGGTTAATCTTTCAGATTATGGTGTGTCATGGTTTATTTGGCAATGCCTTTTCTTACTGAGAATTGCGTGAATTTTTTTTTATGCTTTTTATTATGCTTTAAGTGAAAGTTTACAAATCAAGTCAGTCTCTCACACAAAAATTTATAAACACCTTGCTACATACTCCCCGTTACTCTCCCCCTAATGAGAGAGCCCGCTCCCTCCCTCCACTCTCTCTTTTTGTGCCCATTTTGCCAGCTTCTAACCCCCTCTACCCTCTCATCTTCCCTCCAGGCAGGAGATGCCAACATAGTCTCAAGTGTCCACCTGATCCAAGAAGCTCACTCCTTACCAGCATCCTTCTCCAACCCATTGTCCAGTCCAATCCCTGTCTGCAGAGTTGGCTTTGGGAATGGTTCCTGTCCTGGGCCAACAGAAGGTCTGCGGGCCATGACCACCAGGGTCCTTCTAATCTCAGTCAGACCATTAAGTCTGGTCTTATGAGAATTTGGGGTCTGCAACCCACTGCTCTCCTGCTCCCTCAGGGGTTCTCTGTTGTGCTCCCTGTTGGGGCAGTCATCGGTTGTAGCCAGGCACCATCTAGTACTTCTGGTCTCAGGATGATGTAGTCTCTGGTTTATGTGACCCTTTCTGTCTCTTGGGGTCATAATTACCTTGTGTCCTTGGTGTTCTTCATTCTCCTTTCATCCAGATGTGTTGAGACTCACTGATGTATCTTAGATGGCTGCTTGCTAGCGTTTAAGACCCCAGACGCCACTCTTCAAAGTGGAATGCAGAATGTTTTCTTAATAGAGTTTATTATGCCAATTGACTTAGATGTCCCCTGAAACCTTGGATTCCAGACTCCTGCCCCTGCTACGCTGGCCTTCGAAGCATTCATTTTATTCAGGAATCTTCTTTGCTTTTAGTTTAGTCCAGTTGTGCTGACCTCCCCTGTATTGTGTATTGTTTTTCCCTTCACCTAAAGTAGTTCTTATCTACTATCTAATTAGTGAATACCCCTCTCCCACCCTCCCTCCCTCCCTCCCCCCTCTCATAACAACAAAAGAATGTTTTCTTCTCAGTTTAAACTATTTCTCAAGTTCTTATAATAGTGGTCTTATACAATATTTGTCCTTTTGCAACTGACTAATTTCACTCAGCATAATGCCTTCCAGGTTCCTTCATGTTATGAAATGTTTCACAGATTCATCACTGTGCTTTATCAATGTGTAGTATTCCATTGTGAGGATATAAAAAGATTTATCCATTCATCCGTTGATGGGTACCTTGGTTGCTTCCATCTTTTTGCTATTGCAAACAGTGCTGCAATAGACATGGGTGTGCACATATCTGTTCGTGTAAAGGCTCTCATTTCTCTAGGATATATTCCGAGGAGTGGGATTGCTGGATCGTATGGTAGTTCCATTTCTAGCTTTTTAAGGAAGTGCCAAATCAATTTCCAAAGTGGTTGTACCATTTTACAGTCCCACCAGCAGTGTATAAGTGTTCCAGCCTCTCCATCATTCATTATTTTGTGTTTTTTGGATTAATGCCAGCCTTGTTGGAGTGAGATGAACTCTCATTGTAGTTTTGATTTGCATTTCTCTAATGGCTAATGATCGTGAGCATTTCCTCACGTATCTGTTAGCTACCTGAATGTCTTCTTTAGTGAAGTGTCTGTTCATATCATTTGTCCATTTTTTAATTGGGTTATTTGTCTTTTTGCAGTTGAGTTTTTGCAGTATCATGTAGATTTTAGAGATCAGGCGCTGATCAGAAACGTCATAGCTAAAAACTTTTTCCCAGTCCGTAGATAATCTTTTTACTCTTTTGGTGAAGTCTTTGGATGAGCATAGGTGTTTCATTTTTAGCAGCTCCCAGTTACCTAGTTTTTCTTCTGCATTGTTAGTAATGTTTTGCATATTGTTTATGCCATGTATTAGAGCTCCTAATGTTGTCCCTATTTTTTCTTCCATGATCTTTATCATTTTAGATTTTATATTTAGGTCTTTGATACATTTTGAGCTCATTTTTGTGCATGGAGTGAGGTATAGGTCTTGTTTTATTTTTTTGCAAGTGGATATCCAGTTATGCCAGCACCATTTGTTAAAAAGACTGTCTTTTCCCCATTTAACTGTTTTGAGGCCTTTGTCAAATATCAACTGGTCATATGTGGATGGATTTATGTCTGGATTCTCAATTCTGTTCCATTGGTCTATGTATATGTTGTTGTACCAGGCTGTTTTGACTACTGTGGCAGTATCATAGGTTCTAAAATCACGTAGAGTAAGGCTTCCCACTATTGTTCTTCTTTATCAGTAATGCTTTACTTATCTGGGGCCTCCTTCCCTTCCATATGAAGTTGGTGATTTGTTTCCCCATGTCATTAAAAAATGTTGTTGGAATTTGTATTGGAATTGCATTGTATCTATATATCACTTTTGGTAGAATAGACATTTTTACAATGTTGAGACTTCCTATTCATGAGCAAGGTATGTTTTTCCACTTTTGTAGGTCTATTTTGGTTTCCTGCAGTAGTGTCTTGTAGTTTTCTTTGTATAGGTCTTTTACATCCCTGGTAAGAGTCATTCCTAAGTATTTTTTCTTCTTAGCAGCTACTGTAAATGGTTTTGATTTGGTGATTTCCTCTTTGATGTTCTTTTTGTTGGTGTAGAGGAATCCAGCTGGTTTTTGTATGTTTATCTTGTATCCGGACACTCTGCTGAACTCTTCTATTAGTTTCAGTAGTTTTCTTGAGGATTCCTTAGGGTTTTCTGTGTATAAGATCGTGTCATCTGCAAATAGAGATACTTTTACTTCTTCCTTACCAATCTGGATGCCTTTTATTTCTTTATCTAGCCTAATTTCTCTGGCTAGGACCTCCAGCACAATGTTGAATAAGAGTGGTGATAAAGGGCATCCTTGTTTGGTTCCCGATCTCAAGGGGCAAAGGTTAAACTCTTGACTGCTAATGCTTATTGCTAAACATCAGTGATTCAAACCCACCAGTCACTCTAGCAGTGGTAGGGGGGAGGTGGAAGACATGGTGATCTGCTCCTCTAAATATTTCAGCCTAGGAAACCTACTGGGGCAGTTCTACTCTGTCCTATAGGTTGCTAGGAGTCAGAATAGACTCAGTCACACAACAAAAACAACAATGTAGTCATAGTTCAGGCTACAGATTATTTAAGGTGAAAGAAACTAAATATTTTGGAACAAAGGTTTCCAAACATGTAAATACTCTATGAATGACGAAAATTACAGTAACATTGTAAAACAGATTATCTTATACCTGAAAAATTAATGATAACCTAGAAAAAAAATTTTGAGAAAAGATAAATGAAGTATCTTGGTTAGCATCAAAGCAAGAGTTTGGCTACTGTTATGGATTGAATTGTGTCCCCCCAAAATATGTGTCAACTTGGTTAGGTCCGTGATTCCCAGTATTGTGTGCTTGTCCTCCATTTTTGATTGATGTAATTTTCCTATGTGTTGTAAACCCGAATCTCTGCCTGCAGTTAATGAGGCAAGATTGGGTTCTGTTAAAGAAGATTAGGGTGGGATGTAACACCCTTACGCAGGTCACATCCACAATCCAATGTAAAGGGACTTTCCCTGGAGTGTGGCCTGCATCACCTTTTATCTAGCAAGAGATAAAAGGAAAGACAAGTGAGCAGAGAATATGAGACCTCATACCACCAAGAAATAAGAGCCAGGAGAAGAGCACATCCTTTGGACTCGAGGTTCCTGTGCTGAGAAGCTACCAGTCCAGGGGATGACTGATGACAAGGACCTTCCTCCAGAGCTGTCAGAGAAGGAAAGCCTTCCCCTGGAGCTGACACTCTAAATTCAGACTTCTAGCATACTAGACTGTGAGAGAATAAATTTCTTTTTGTTGAAGCCATGCATTTGTGGCATTTCTGTTAAAGCAGCACTAGATAATTAAGGAAGCTAAACCAAGAGATTGGCAGTTCAAATCCTCCAGGCGCTCCTTGGAAACTCAATGGGGCAGTTCTACTCTGTTCTATAGGGTCACTATGAGTTGGAATTGACTCTACACCAGTGGGTTTTTATTGTAGCAATAAATAAAAATAAGCAACATGAAGCTAAAATAAGGTCATTATTCCAAACTGTTCAGTACTGATTAGAACTCAATTTTTTAGGAGAAAGGAAGTTGAAGAGTGATCTGACACAAAAGACAAGAGAGATTAAACAGTTCAAGACTTAAGCAGACAGGATTAAAGAGATATTTCAGTTCAGTCAGAAACGAACATAAATTATATTCAACAAATATTTTAAATGAATGACCTGAACAGGACTAACTTTTTTCAGAAAACTTGTCATGGGAAGTACATATTCTTTTTCAACAAATGCATTTATAAAAAGTAAGTGGGAGGATACTGAAGTTTAATGATCAATTTCTGTTTTTTGTAAAGGAAGGAGTAAAGGGACTTTTTGTATATCAATCTGAAGACCATACATTTAAAAGTAAGAGCATCTTACAAATTTGTATGACTTAAATGGCATAGGTGATAAATAACACTAATTTTGTATTGCTAATAACACTAATTTTTTAGAATTTATTTATAATATTTCATTCAAGTACCATATATCTGATTATTTATCTCACACTATAAGAGATTTCTTTATTTTCCAGCTAGTTCACAAATGGAATATTTTATCTAAAATGAGTTCACTGAAAGAATTGTACCTGAATAAGTTCTAGTTTATACTTAACTCACAGGCTGAATTGAGTTATCAAAAGAGAGAAGAGTTAGAAGGGGACCACAGAAGACAAGTCACAATTTTTTCATGCAAGACTTCAAAAATTTCTATGTAACTGAATTATGAAATACACACTTTTATTTCTAAATTGCTTATGAAATATATTGATTAATTTTATAAAGGTGATGAAAGGTCACTTTTGGAAATGCAGAGCTTCCTTGTAGCAATCTCAGGGAAGGTTAGAAGGAGATTTTAGTTGAAGGAAGGAATCATAATAAGTGAAGGACCCCCGGTGGTGCAGTAGTTAAGTGCTCAGCTGCTAACCAAAAGGTCCATGCTTTGAACCCACCAGAAGCTCCGTGGGAGAAAGATGTGGCAGTCTCCTTCCTAAAGCCTTGGAAACCCTATGGAGCAGTACAACTCTGTCCTACAGGGTCGGTATGACTCAAAGGCAATGGATTTAGTTTCTTGGTTATCATAATAAGTGTGTAAATTCTTAAGCATAGCATCTTAGACTGTGTCTTGGTTACCAAAGAGAGGTAAGTGGCAAAAATCCTTATCCTTAAAAGACTCTGTCGGTCTCGTAGAGGGACTATACTTTTTTGGATAAGTCACTGCTACTTCACTGGATTAGCAGGGGTCACAGAGTTAAGAGTCAAAACTTGATTTTACTTGTTGATAGACAATTTATTTAATCACTTTGTACTTCAAAATACTGTCTATAAAGTAGGGTAATAACAACTTCCACATACTATTTTGTGAATCAAATAATATAATCCATGTAGTTCACTTAGCATAGCGTTCAGTACATAGTAAACAATAATTACTGTTAGCTAATAATAATTTTAGATGTAATGATAATGAGTGTAATTATTATTCAGTTCATAGTGATAATTACTTTACTCCACACTATTAATTTTTTGTTATTTTATTAACTACAACAAACTAGACTTTAGTTATATTATTAACTACACAATTTACTGATTTGTTAGCATCCAAACAGCAACACTTTGCCCTATAGCTGTACTAGTCAGGAATGGCTTCATAAAGAAAGAAGAAATTGATCTGGGAATTTATAGTTGAGAAGACAGAAACTCAACCAAGTAACAAGAACTATATGAGTTAAGGCATAAATAAAGCAACTGTTCATGGAATAGTGAGGGAAAAAATGTAACTGGAGGAGATGGTATATGCAGGGGTCATCAGGGTCACTGAAAATAATGTTGAATAAGTTGAAAATAATGTTGGATAAATATGTGAAAGGAATGTATGGAGGCCTTTGAATTAAATCAGGCAAAATAGATCAGGTCTTTCCATGGAATGCAAATAAAATTAACCATGGAGCCTTTTCTTCAGATATGTGTGTGAGGAAATAGTGCTTAAAGGTATTAGTCTGTTGGAGGCAAGTAGATTCCATTAGAAAAAGCAAAAAACTGGAGGCTCTGTGCTGTCTAGTACAGTAGGTCCTAGCCACATGTAGCTACTGAGCATTTGCAGTTGTCTAGTCTGACTTGAGACATGTGATAAACATAAAATATGCAATAAATTTCAAAGACTTGAAACAAATAAAAAAGTAAAATATCTCATTAATAATTTTATGTTAAGTATATTTTGAAATGCTATTTTCCTTTTTTAATTTTTTAAAGCTGCCAGTAGAAATTCTAAAATTACATATGTGGCTCACATTATATTTCTATTAGGTAGCTAGAAGTTTATTGTGAAGATGCAATAATAAAATGATAACGTTGTGGTAGTCTGCTAGTATAATTCCTGTGCAAGTGAAACACGACGGAAGGAAATATTACAAATGAAAAAAAGGAAAGTGAAGATGATCTCAAGAATTTCAGACTGGGTGACTAGTTCTATGACTGGTACAAATTCAAGGATGGGGGACTGATGTGAAAAGAACATAGAATATTTCATTTGAGACATGCTGAGTGTGAGACGGTGGTAGAATATACCGAAGGAGACATGTTAAGGAGATTATAAAAGCAAAAGTCAACGAACACAGAGAGAAGGGTAGCACGCATATGCTGAATAAGTAATTTCAGTAAAATCAGGAAGACAAAGGCCAGCCTGTAAAAAATTAAGAAATAAATATCAAATAAACAAAGGTAATGGAGTACACACCACTCTTTTGGGAGGTTGTAACTGAATGGAAAAACGAAAAAAATTGGGTGAGGGCAAAGAGTAAAGCATTGTCAGGGAAAGCATTTTGGTTCTGTTTTCCAGAAGGAGGTGGAATCCAATGCTCACCTTTTTATTCATTCATTTAGCTAGTTAGTCTTCCAAAAATCACATGACTAAACACTTCTTTCTTAGATTAGATCTGAGAAGCTGGACTATATGAAGAAAAACAGGGCATCAAGACTGGAGGAAGACTCATTAAGAACCTGCATTATGCAGATGACACAGCCTTGCTTGCCAAAAGTCAAGAGGACTTGAAGCACTTACTGATGAAGATCAAAGACCACAGCTTTCAGTATGGATTACACCTCACCATAAAGAAAACAAAAATCCTCACAACTGGACCAATGAGCAACATCATGATAAATGGAGAAAAGATTGAAGTTGTCAAGGATTTCATTTTACTTGAATCCACAATCAACATCCATGGAAGCAGCAGTCAAGAAATCGAGACTCATTGCATTGGGCAAATCTGCTGCAAAGGACCTCTTTAAAGTGTTGAAAACCAAAGATGTCACCTTGAAGACTAAGGTGTGCCTGACCCAAGCCATGGTATTTTCAATCAAATCATATACATGTGAAAGCTGGACAATGAATAAGGGAGACTCATGAAGAACTGATGCCTTTGAATTGTGGTGTTGGCAAAGAATATTGAATATACCACGGACTGCCAAAACAACGAACAACTCTGTCTTGGAAGAAGTACAACCAGAATGTTCCTTAGAAGCAAGGATGGCAACACTGTGTCTTACATACTTTGGACACATTGTCAAGAGGAATCAGTCCCTGGAAAAGGACATCATGCTTGGTAAATTACAGAGTCAGTGGAAAAGAGGAAGATCCTCAACGAGATGGATTTATATAGTGGCTGCAACAGTGGGCTTAGGCATAAAAACAATTTTTAGGATGGCGCAGGATCAGGCAGTGTTTCATGGTACATAGGGTTGCTATGAGTCAGAACTGACTAAATGGCACCTAACAACAACAACAAATTCTTCCTATGTGTCAGACACTATGCCTTGAGCATTCAAATACACTATGATTCATTCCCTCAAGGTGTTTATAGCCTAAATAAACAAAATCAAAAACAGAAAATGAACAGAGAGAATAATACCAGAAGCCAGTTCTTTGAAAAGATCAATAAAACTGACAAACCCTTAGCTAGATTTACAAAGAAAAGAAGAGATGCAAATAATCAAAATAAAAGAGGGGGCATTACAACTGATCCAATGGAAATTATGACAGAATATTATGAACAACTATATGGTAACCAACTGGATAACCTAGATGAAAAGGACAAATTCTTAGAAGCACACAACCAACTTGAACAGACTCAAGAAGAAAAGAAAGGGCTCAACAGGCCTATAATAAGTAAAGACAGAGAATCAGTGATCAAAAAGCTCCCAACCAAAAAAAAAAGTCCTGGACCAAATGGCTTTGCTCGGGAATTATACCAAACATTTAGAGAAGAATTGACACCAGTACGGATTAAACTCTTTCAAAGGATAGAAAAGGAAGGAATATTCCTTAATTCTTCTATGAAGCAAATATAACCCTGATACCAAAACCTGACAAAACCATCACAAAAAATGAAAAATACAGGCCAATATCTCTTATGAATATAGATGCAAAACTCCTCAACAAAATACTAGCAAACACAATCCAACAGCATATTAAAAGAGTCATACACCATGACCAGGTGAAATTTATTCCAGAAATGCAGGGAAGTTTCATCATTAGAAAATCAATCAACCTAATACACCACATCAATAGAACAAAGGAAAAGAACCACATGATCATCTCTACGGATGCAGAAAAAGCATTTGATAAAATCCAATGTCCTTTCTTGATGAATTGGTGTAGGATTTGCTGTGTATATTCTCAACAACAACAAGAAAATTTAAATAAAAAAGTAGAAAACAGGCCATGCTAAGGATTCTTCATTTTATTCTAAACGTGTTGGGAAGCTTGAGTAGAGAAATGCTTTATCTTACATTTTAGAGGGCCACACACACACACAAATATAGATGTTTATAGCCTAAAAAGTTACCAGAGAGGGCGGAGCCAAGATGGCGGACTAGGCAGACGCTACCTCGGATCCCTCTTACAACAAAGACACGGAAAAACAAGTGAATCGATCACATACATAACAATCTACGAACCCTGAACAACAAACACAGATTTAGAGACGGAAAACGAACTAATACGGGGAAGCAGCGATTGTTTCCAGAGCCTGGACCCAGCGTACCAGTCAGGTACGGCACAAGCACAGAGAGCGGCTCCACCCCCCTGAACTAACCCCGGGAGGGGGACCAGCCGGTTCCACGGGCGGCATGGGACGCAACCAGTAGGAGAAGTCCCCGGGAGGCAGTGACTGGTCTTGGAGCAGAAAGAGCAGCGTCCGAGCCGGGGAACCGTCCCGCAGGGATTTGGACTGGACGCAGCAGATTTTCTGGAAAAACCAGTTTCCCAGTGATGGCTCGGAGACAACAATCCATATCAAACCACTTAAAGAAGCAGACCATGACAGCTTCTCCAACCCCCCAAACAAAAGAATCAAAATCTTTCCCAAATGAAGATACAATCTTGGAATTATCAGATACAGAATATAAAAAGCTAATTTACAGAATGCTTAATGATATCACAAATGAAATTAGGATAACTGCAGAAAAAGCCAAGGAACACACTGATAAAACTGTTGAAGAACTCAAAAAGATTATTCAAGAACATAGTGGAAAAATTAATAAGTTGCAAGAATCCATAGAGAGACAACATGTAGAAATCCAAAAGATTAACAATAAAATAACAGAATTAGACAATGCACTAGGAAGTCAGAGGAGCAGACTCGAGCAATTAGAATGCAGACTGGGACATCTGGAGGACCAGGGAATCGACACCAACATAGCTGAAAAAAAATCAGATAAAAGAATTAAAAAAAATGAAGAAACCCTAAGAATTATGTGGGACTCTATCAAGAAGGATAACCTGCGGGTGATTGGAGTCCCAGAACAGGGAGGGGGGACAGAAAACACAGAGAAAATAGTTGAAGAACTCCTGACAGAAAACTTCCCTCACATCATGAAAGACGAAAGGATATCTATCCAAGATGCTCATCGAACCCCATTTAAGATTGATCCAAAAAGAAAAACACCAAGACATATTATCATCAAACTCACCAAAACCAAAGATAAAGAGAAAATTTTAAAAGCAGCCAGGGAGAAAAGAAAGGTTTCCTTCAAGGGAGAATCAGTAAGAATATGTTCTGACTACTCAGCAGAAACCATGCAGGCAAGAAGGGAATGGGACAACATATACAGAACACTGAAGGAGAAAAACTGCCAGCCAAGGATCATATATCCAGCAAAACTCTCTCTGAAATATGAGGTGAAATTAAGATATTTACAGACAAACACAAGTTTAGAGAATTTGCAAAAACCAAACCAAAGCTACAAGAAATACTAAAGGATATTGTTTGGTCAGGGAACCAATAATATCAGATATCAGCACAACACAAGGTCACAAAACAGAACGTCCTGATATCAACTCAAATAGGGAAATCACAAAAACAAATTAAGATTAATTAAAAAAAAAATACACATAACAGGGAATCATGGAAGTCAATAGGTAAAAGATCACAATAATCAAAAAGAGGGACTAAATACAGGAGGCATTGAACTGCCATATGGAGAGTGATACAAGGCGATATAGAACAATACAAGTTAGGTTTTTACTTAGGAAAATAGGGGTAAATAATAAGGTAACCACAAAAAGGTATAACAACTCTATAACTCAAGATAAAAACCAAGAAAAACGTACCGACTCAACTAACATAAAGTCAAGCACTATGAAAATGAGGATCTCACAATTTACTAAGAAAAACGCCTCAGCACAAAAAAGTATGTGGAAAAATGAAATTGTCAACAACACACATAAAAAGGCATCAAAATGACAGCACTAAAAACTTATTTATCTATAATTACCCTGAATGTAAATGGACTAAATGCACCAATAAAGAGACAGAGAGTCACAGACTGGATAAAGAAACACAATCCATCTATATGCTGCCTACAAGAGACACACCTTAGACTTAGAGACACAAACAAACTAAAACTCAAAGGTTGGAAAAAAGTATATCAAGCAAACAATAAGCAAAAAAGAAGAGGAGTAGCAATATTAATTTCTGACAAAATAGACTTTAGACTTAAATCCACCACAAAGGATAAAGAAGGACACTATATAATGATAAAAGGGACAATTGATCAGGAAGACATAACCATATTAAATATTTATGCACCCAATGACAGGGCTGCAAGATACATAAATCAAATTTTAACAGAATTGAAAAGCGAGATAGATACCTCCACAATTATAGTAGGAGACTTCAACACACCACTTTCGGAGAAGGATAGGACATCCAGTAAGAAGCTCAACAGAGACACGGAAGATCTAATTACAACAATCAACCAACTTGACCTCATTGACTTATACAGAACTCTCCACCCAACTGCTGTAAAATATACTTTTTTTTCTAGCGCACATGGAACATTCCCTAGAATAGACCACATATTAGGTCATAAAACAAACCTTTGCAGAGTCCAAAACATCGAAATATTACAAAGCATCTTCTCAGACCACGAGGCAATAAAACTAGAGATCAATAACAGAAAAACTAGGGAAAAGAAATCAAATACTTGGAAAATGAACAACACCCTTCTGAAAAAAGACTGGGTTATAGAAGACATTAAGGAGGGAATAAGGAAATTCATAGAAAGCAACGAGAATGAAAACACTTCCTATCAAAACCTCTGGGACACAGCAAAAGCAGTGCTCAGAGGCCAATTTATATCAATAAATGCACACATACAAAAAGAAGAAAGAGCCAAAAGCAGAGAACTGTCCCTACAACTTGAACAAATAGAAACTGAGCAACAAAAGAATCCATCAGGCACCAGAAGAAAACAAATAATAAAAATTAGAGCTGAACTAAATGAATTAGAGAACAGAAAAACAATCGAAAGAATTAACAAAGCCAAAAGCTGGTTCTTTGAAAAAATTAACAAAATTGATAAACCATTGGCTAGACTGACTAAAGAAATACAGGAAAGGAAACAAATAACCCGAATAAGAAATGAGAAGGACCACATCACAACAGAACCAAATGAAATTAAAAGAATCATTTCAGATTATTATGAAAAATTGTACTCTAACAAATTTGAAAACCTAGAAGAAATGGATGAATTCCTAGTAAAACACTACCTACCTAAACTAACACATTCAGAAGTAGAACAACTAAATAGACCCATAACAAAAAAAGAGATTGAAACGGTAATCAAAAAACTCCCAACAAAAAAAAGCCCTGGCCCGGACGGCTTCACTGCAGAGTTCTACCAAACTTTCAGAGAAGAGTTAACACCACTACTACTAAAGGTATTCCAAAGCATAGAAAATGACGGAATACTACCCAACTCATTCTATGAAGCCACCATCTCCCTGATACCAAAACCAGGTAAAGACATTACAAAAAAAGAAAATTATAGACCTATATCCCTCATGAACATTGATGCAAAAATCCTCAACAAAATTCTAGCCAATAGAATCCAACAACACATCAAAAAAATAATTCACCCTGATCAAGTGGGATTTATACCAGGTATGCAAGGCTGGTTTAATATCAGAAAAACCATTAATGTAATCCATCACATAAATAAAACAAAAGACAAAAACCACATGATCTTATCAATTGATGCAGAAAAGGCATTTGACAAAGTCCAACACCCATTTATGATAAAAACTCTTACCAAAATAGGAATTGAAGGAAAATTCCTCAGCATAATAAAGGGCATCTATGCAAAGCCAACAGCCAATATCACTCTAAATGGAGAGAACCTGAAAGCATTTCCCTTGAGAACGGGAACCAGACAAGGATGCCCTTTATCACCGCTCTTATTCAACATCGTGTTGGAAGTCTTAGCCAGGGCAATTAGGCTAGACAAAGAAATAAAAGGTATCCGGATTGGCAAGGAAGAAGTAAAGTTATTACTATTTGCAGATGACATGATTATATACACAGAAAACCCTAAGGAATCCTCCAGAAAACTACTGAAACTAATAGAAGAGTTTGGCAGAGTCTCAGGTTATAAAATAAACATACAAAAATCACTTGGATTCCTCTACATCAACAAAAAGAACACCGAAGAGGAAATAACCAAATCAATACCATTCACAGTAGCCCCCAAGAAGATAAGATACTTAGGAATAAATCTTACCAAGGATGTAAAAGACCTATATAAAGAAAACTACAAAGCTCTACTACAAGAAATTCAAAAGGACATACTTAAGTGGAAAAACATACCCTGCTCATGGATAGGAAGACTTAACATAGTAAAAATGTCTATTCTACCAAAAGCCATCTATACATTTAACGCACTTCCGATCCAAATTCCAATGTCATATTTTAAGGGGATAGAGAAACAAATCACCAATTTCATATGGAAGGGAAAGAAGCCCCGGATAAGCAAAGCACTACTGAAAAAGAAGAAGAAAGTGGGAGGCCTCACCTTACCTGACTTCAGAACCTATTATACAGCCACAGTAGTCAAAACAGCCTGGTACTGGTACAACAACAGACACATAGACCAATGGAACAGAATTGAGAACTCAGACATAGATCCATCCACGTATGAGCAGCTGATATTTGACAAAGGACCAGTGTCAATTAACTGGGGAAAAGATAGCCTTTTTAACAAATGGTGCTGGCATAACTGGATATCCACTTGCAAAAAAATGAAACAGGACCCATACCTCACACCATGCACAAAAACTAACTCCAAGTGGATCAAAGACCTAAACATAAAGACTAAAACGATAAAGATCATGGAAGAAAAAATTGGGACAACCCTAGGAGCCCTAATACAAGGTATAAACAGAATACAAAACATTACCAAAAATGATGAAGAGAAACCCGATAACTGGGAGCTCCTAAAAATCAAACACCTATGCTCATCTAAAGACTTCTCCAAAAGAGTAAAAAGACCACCTACAGACTGGGAAAGAATTTTCAGCTATGACATCTCCGACCAGCGCCTGATCTCTAAAATCTACATGATTCTGTCAAAACTCAACCACAAAAAGACAAACAACCCAGTCAAGAAGTGGGCAAAGGATATGAACACACATTTCACTAAAGAAGATATTCAGGCAGCCAACAGATACATGAGAAAATGCTCCCGATCATTAGCCATTAGAGAAATGCAAATTAAAACTACGATGAGATTCCATCTCACACCAGCAAGGCTGGCATTAATCCAAAAAACACAAAATAATAAATGTTGGAGAGGATGCGGAGAGATTGGAACTCTCATACACTGCTGGTGGGAATGTAAAATGGTACAACCACTTTGGAAATCTATCTGGCGTTATCTTAAACAGCTAGAAATAGAACTACCATACAACCCAGAAATCCCACTCCTAGGAATATACCCTAGAGATACAAGAGCCTTCATACAAACAGATACATGCACACCCATGTTTACTGCAGCTCTGTTTACAATAGCAAAAAGTTGGAAGCAACCAAGGTGTCCATCAACGGATGAATGGGTAAATAAATTGTGGTATATTCACACAATGGAATACTACGCATTGATAAAGAACAGTGACGAATCTCTGAAACATTTCATAACATGGAGGAACCTGGAAGGCATTATGCTGAGCGAAATTAGTCAGAGGCAAAAGGACAAATATGTATAAGACCACTATTATAAGATCTTGAGAAATAGTAAACCTGAGAAGAACACATACTTTTGTGGTTACGAGGGGGGGAGGGAGGGAGGGTGGGAAAGGGTTTTTTATTGATTAATCCGTAGATAAGAACTGCTTTAGGTGAAGGGAAAGACAACACTCAATACATGGAAGGTCAGCTCAATTAGACTGGACCAAAAGCAAAGAAGTTTCCGGGATAAAATGAATGCTTCAAAGGTCAGCGGAGCAAGTGCAGGGGTCTGGGGAACATGGTTTGCGGGGACTTCTAAGTCAATTGGCAAAATAATTCTATTATGAAATCATTCTGCATCCCACTTTGAAATGTGGCGTCTGGGGTCTTAAATGCTAACAAGCAGCCATCTAAGATGCAGCAATTGGTCTCAACCCACCTGGAGCAAAGGAAAAGGAAGAACACCAAGGCCACACGACAACTAAGAGCCCAAGAGACAGAAAGGGCCACATGAACCAGAGACCTACATCATCCTGAGACCAGAAGAACTAGTTGGTGCCCGGCCACAATCGATGACTGCCCTGACAGGGAGCACAGCAGAGGACCGCTGAGGGAGCAGGAGATCAGTGGGATGCAGACCCCAAATTCTCATAAAAAGACCAAACTTAATGGTCTGACTGAGACTGGAGGAATCCCGGCGGCCATGCTCCCCAGACCTTCAGTTGACATAGGACAGGAACCATCCCCGAAGACAACTCATCAGAAATGAAAGGGACTGGTCAGCGGGTGGGAGAGAGACCCTGATGAAGAGTGAGCTAATTATATCAGGTGGACACTTGAGATTGTGTTGGCAACTCTTGTCTGGAGGGGGGATGGGAGGATAGAGAGAGAGGGAAACCGGCAAAATTGTCAAGAAAGGAGAGACTGAAAGGGCTGACTCAAGAGGGGGAGAGGAAGTGGGAGTAGGGAGTGAGATGTATGTAAACTTATATGTGACAGACTGATTGGATTTGTAAACGTTCACTTGAAGCTTAATAAAAGTTATTTAAAAAAAAAACACACACAAAAAAAAAAAAGTTACCAGAGGGAGACAGATAAATGTGGAAAATGTGTTCACCCAAGTCCTTCAAGCTCTACAATGGAAGTCTTAACAAGATCCATTAGAAGCATAAAGAAGGAAATGGTCACTTCAGCTTTGGTAATGGAAAAAAGTAGATCAAACAAATGAAATGAACAAAGGCAAAGAAATAGCCTGGAATATTAGGGAAAGTGCTGCAGCTGGTGGGTGGATGAAGCAAGGATGCAGAGTAAGAGCATAGGGAGTGCTCTGAATGGAGAAGCAGGCAGGGACCAGATCAGGGAGCAATTCAGCTACAGTGAAAACTAATTTGGACTTCATCCTTAGGATCCAGGTGAGCCATTGAAGAGTTTTAAACAAGGAATAACATGATCAGACCTGTGCTTTTTTAATAGCTTTTCCACAGATTACAGAATAGATTGGAAGAGACTGGAGACAGAAATACCAGTTAGGAAACTATTACAACCATCCTTGTGGAAGATATTAAAGGCCTTACTTTCCTTTGGTAGTTCCTCCTCCATCAGCTTTCAATGGCTCTAGCCAATTGTGGTTACTCCTTTGCACTCCATGAATCGAAAGTATGCAATAAAGGTTTAGGGTATATAAAGAAATTGGATCATGGAGTGCCTCTAGTCATACCAAATCAGCCTCTATGAGCCAGGTTGTTATTTTTTTTATTTTTTGGAGATTCTGATGAAACAGAGGAATGCACAGACATAAGTCTTTTTGAAAACAGTTTTAGGTAAACCCTCAAAGCCAACCCATGCTTTTCAATTCAACTCAATAACCGTATGTTAAACTCTGTATGGCTGCAACTTAGAGCACAGGGTGGGAAAGCATTAGTGGAAGATGAATGGGAGAGTGGACAGACGCTTTCATGAATTCCAAGAAGCTTGGGCTTTGGCCTAAGTGAAGTGGAAGCCACTGAAGAGTTTTAAGAAGATGGATGACCTGGTCAGATTTTCATTTTATAAGACAGCAAGTTGATTGCAGCTGGAAAACCTGGAGACAAGAAACCAATTAGAATATTTCTGCCATAACCAGGAGAGAGATGACAGCTCCCTGGCCTAAACTGGTGGCAATGGACATGACAGAGTATTTACACTCTAGAAATATTTAGGAGTTGGGACTAACAGGGCTTTGTGACTGATTGGATATGGAAAGTGAAGGAGTCAAAGAAGTCCAAGGTGATGTCCAGATTTCTGGTTTGGCTAGAGTAGTGGATATATTCAGTAATGCAGGACTGGTGCAAATTGAACATTAAGGAAAGTGCTTGAACTCAGTTATGATTGTGTTGGGTTTGTGATACATGTGGGACATCAAAGGGAAAGCCCAGAAGGAAATCAGATATTTGGGTGTAATGCCAGGAGGGTTCTGGACTGAAGATAACAATTTTGGAGTAAGTCTTGAGATGGTAATTAAAGCCATTGGAGTGAATGAGGTCACCCAGGAGGAGTGTGTAGAGTCAGAAGAGAAAGTAACCTAAGGGAGATTATTTAAGGATGGGCAGAAAAAAGAGAAAAGGAAACAAAATAAGCAGTCAGATAAGAGTAAAACCAACAGAATATGGTGCCAAGAAAATAAGGCATTTTGAAAAGGTGGAAGTAGTCAACAGTGTCAAATGCTCCTGAAAAGTCAAATAAATAAGGACTGAAAAGTGCCTATTGGACTCATAGGCATATTAGGTCAGTTGAACTTGTCCATAGCTCACTGATGCTCTATTTTGTTTTATCCTTTCTTTGTGTGTGTGTGTTTTAATCGCTTCAGTTACTGTGTCTTAAAGTTTATTAATCTTTTCTTCTGAAATGTCTAATCTGTTGTTAATCTCACCCATTGTATTTTTCACCCCGGACTTTATTGCTCTTATCTCTAGAAGTTCCATTTGGGTCTTTTCTCCATTTACTTAATTTTGTTAACATACAAAATACAGTTATAATAGCAGTTTAATGTCCTTATCTGCTAATTATGACATCTACATGAGTTCTAGTTAGTTTTGAATAACTAATTTTTCTTCTCCTAATAGGTTCTTTTCTTGATTCTTTGCATGCCTGATAACCTTTGATTGGATATCAGACTTTGGGAATTTTATCTTGCTCAGTGCTGAATATTTTTGTATACCTGTAAATTTTCTTGAACTTAGTTCTTGGATGCAGTTAAGTGTCTTGGAAATAATTTGATCTTTTTGGGTCATGCTTTTAATATCTGTTAGGTTGTTTTAGGTGGAGCCAAAGCAGTATTTAATCTAGAGGCAAATACAGTGGAATCTGATAATTGTTCTTACGTTACGGCAAGGAAGGGAAAAGTGTCAAGGATGACTCTAAAGTTCTAGACATAGATGAGTGGGAATAGAGATGCAGAACAGAGAATAAGGGCAATCATATCTGAAAAAGTTCAGCTATGATAAAGCAATACATGAAAACAGTAAAAAGAAAAAATCAAATCACAAGATTATGATAAAAATTGAAATTCTCCCATCCTGCCCCTCTTCTTTCCCACCACACATAGGCAAATTTTTTTTAGCTGTTTCTAGTTTGGATTCTACTTGTAGTTAATGCCACAGTTCTAAATAATATGTTCATGTATCTCTCCTTGACTTGCCAATTTGAGGTGCCATTTACTGACTGCCTGTTAGGAAAGATGAGGCTTTGACTCACTTACATAAAACCTCTACCTTCCTGTCTCCCAAGACTGATAACTTTATTGTTATTCTTAGTTACAATACTCTAAAACTTCTTTAAAAAGTTTATAAAGAGAAAGAAAGAGAAGGCAGAGGGAAGAGGAGGAGAAGGCAAGGAGGAGAGGGAGGGAGGAACGAAGGCAGGAACCAATAAACAAATGTAGCAGGTTAAATTCTTCAAAATTAATTATGTATACAAGTATCATTCTATGATTATAGAGATTTTTTTATTCATAGCAACCCTATAGGACAGAGTAGAACTGCCACATAGAGCTTCCAAAGAGCAGCAAGTGAATTCTAACTGCCGACCTTTTGGTTAGCAGCTGAGCTCTTAACCACTGTACTACCAGGGCTCCAAGCATCATTTTATGATTAAATACAGAGATTTTTTAATATAAAATAATATTTTCAAGCATTTTCCTTTAGAGTGAATCTTTAGCCATCTAGTAATTGACTCTCAGACAAGCACATAGCTTTGAGTTAAGAGAAGCTCATCACAACAGCTGGAATGCTGGGTGTGCACTTTTGATGGTGTCTAGCATTAAACCCATGAAAAGGGGTCAAAGGCAACACCCAGAATCAGGGTGGTGCGCAAGGGCGAGGAGTGTAGCAAAGAGAGGCTAAGACAGCAGCAAACTCTGCAGAAAGGACTGGTAAAGAGCCAAAATGGAAATAAAATCCAAAGCTGGACTCAAGTCAGAATGAGGGCTAATTTAGGCAGGAAGGAGGCATAAGCTGAGGACCTGTGGATGATACACCAGGCCTGCGCTTCCTGCCTCTCTTTGTCAGAAGGAATAATGGTTTCCAGTGTCGGTGGATGAGGCCAGCTTGGGTGGCAGGCATAGGTTACTTAGATATTATTAGCCTAGGATCTAGTTGTTGGCTAACCCTCCTTGGGCAGACAATTCAGATTCTCCACATTTAATCATAACATTGTGTTTATGTATATCTTCATTTCAGGAAAAATATACTGGAATAATAAAAACGCTGAATAGCTCTCCAAAGTCATAATATGAGTCAAAGTTGAACCAGAGCATAAGATCCATTTCCTCACTCCTAGCATCATTACATCTGTCTATTAAGCGGCCTCCCATCAAAATGATTTAAAGTTATTCTTTTTTCCCCTAATGCTATGCCCCAATGATGCCGCATAAATCTCAAGGTAATATTAGAGTGATATTTCTTTTCCGAATGTAAAAGCAATTTCTAGTTGATAGCAGATAGAAAAATAATATTAAATGAGAGCTTCTTTCAAGATACAAGCCCTACATATTACTTTTATATCAGAGTATATATATATATACATGTATATACACACACATATACAGTAAAAATGATCTCTTAAGCATAAGTCTGGCTCCTTGTATATATACAAATTTGCATATAGAGGTCATGGCATAAAGGTTAAATCTGTGGGTTTTAAAGTCAACACATGAAAGTTTTAATCACAACTCTGAAAACCTATGTGATCTTGGGCAAGTGACTTAAGTTCTTAAGTGATAGTTTCTTCATCCACTAAGTGGGGATAATAACAGTAACTTCCACAAAGGTTGTTATGAAGATTAAATGAAAAATGCGCTTAAAGGCTTAGCACAATTCCTAGCATAGAGTTAACGCTCAACTAATATGTACTAATAATAGTAGTAATAGTCCTCCTCAGATTTGTGGCAGGAAACTCACATGAGGGAGCCTAAGGCTCTCCTCTGGGCTCCTCTGTTATGCTGGTATCCATGACATGGAATTTATGTCATAGTTGAGAGCATGTCAGGGAGGACGACGTGAATCCTGGTGTTTTCCAGGCACACTGATGTTACACGACACACACAGCACTGACAATGTAAGATTTCAGAGCTGCTTCCATAGCTTTCTTGGCCAAGAGTCATGTAAGTTGCCAACTGGCAATGGAATGATTTTCCACTCAAACTTGGCAGCAGCAGAATTTAAACAGAAAACTGGGAGGAGGGCAAAGGAAGTAATACGCTTCCTTCCTCAGGGTAGTTTTGCACTCTGGCACCACAGGGAAAAATTGTAAAGAAAGGAAAATTTTGTATGAGCATTACAGTATTTATTTTTATCGAAAATAAGTGGAAAAGAAATTGCTAGCAATTATCAGAATCCCCTTTCCTCACTTTTTCCCCATATTCTGTCAATTCTTTCTTAGAAGATACCGAATTTCTTCATTTGAGTGCTCTCACTCAAGTAGTGTGAATCTGGATATTTGAGTCAAACAAGAGATAGCTGACTCAAGTGATCATGCAGAAGTTCTCACCTGTTCCAATATGAAGTAGAACCCAACAGAAAAACAAAAGGCATTTAATATTTCCATCATTATTGACAGTAAGAGAACAAGAGGAACGCAAGAAAACACTTACGGAAGTTTCAATCTTCCCTAAACAAAGCTCCAACTCAAAGCGTTTCAATGGTATTCTAATTACAAAACTTGTAAGAATGAAGGTTCTACAGGCTTCCTCAGAAAAAAGTACCTCAAAACACTATCAGGAAATGTTTTCTCATTTATGTACACATAGCTGCATTCCAAAAAGAATTTCAGGCCAGGCATAAAGATATACATAGTACGTTGAGAGGGAAAAAAGTCAGGATATCAGGAGAAAAAAATGAAAGCAATTGGAGTAGGGAGAGATATAAATGTTAAGTTTAGGCCATAAATTTAGCTCTAAGCGTCCTGGCAGTCAATACAAAGAGGGAAAACTAGTCAATTGTATCATTTAATATCAATAAGACTAACAGCAACAACAATCATTTGCTCAAAAAAGTCTACTTTTATCTAATAAAACCTTCCCCACTAGCGTTTTTAACAATTTTCTTGCATTTGCTTATAAAATAAAACACTATTATTTGGGCTATATAGGAAAATGTTCTTATATTTTAGATTTCTACTTATATATTTAGGGGTAGGATTTTATGATATCAGTAAATAGAATTGAATATTCTGAATGAAGACAGAGAGAGAATAGCTAGTAATAGTAATCTATAATAATATTCCTCAGTGTAATTTTAGCAGTTGGTGCTCCTTAAAAAAAAAATCTGTAAGAGAAATTGTTTGGTTTCCAATGATGAAACTGATTTACAATAAGATGCCTTAGATCAGAAAGCAGGAGTTTTATGCTTTATAGAAATATGACTGTGGTAGACAGAAGATGCCCCTATATCCGCATCCTAATCCCTGAAACCTATGAATATGTTGCCCCACAAGGTAAAAGGGACTTTGAAGATGTGATTAAACCTTGGGATAGGGGAATTATTTTGGATTATCCAGGTGGGCCCAGTGTAGTTCAAAAAAAAAAAAACCCCACTGCCATCAAGTCGATTCCAACTCATAGCGACCCTATAGGACAGAGTAGAACTGCCCCATAGAGTTTCCAAGGAGCGCCTGGGGGATTTGAACTGCCGACCTCTTGGTTAGCAGCTGTAGTGCTTAAACAAGGGTCCTAATAAGAACAAGACAGGAGGTTCAGAGTCAGAAAGGGAGACTGACAACAGAAACAGAGATGGGATGATGCAAGAAAGGGACCATGAGCCAAGGAATGTAGGTGGCCTCCCAAAGCTGAAAAAGGCAAAGAAACATTCTCCTCTAGAGCCTGTAAAAGAACTGCAGACCTGCCAACACCTTAATTTTAGGATTTCAGACCTCCAGAACTGTAAGTTAATAAATTTGTGTCATTTTAAGCCCCTGTTTGTGATAATTTGTTACAGCAAGTAGGAAACCAATACACTAATACAATGACTATGATCTAAATATCTTACTGAAATCATAAATTTCTCCATACCAAAAAAAAAAAAAAAAAAAGCCAAACCCATTGCCATCGAGTCAACTCCAACTCATAGCGACCCTAAAGAGCAGAGAAGAACTGCCCCATAGGGTTTCCAAGGAGTACCTGGTGGATTGGAACTGCCGACCTTCTGGTTAGCATCCACTACAGCACCAGGGTTTCCTAAATTTCTACCAAGACATCAAAAATAAGTAGAGATATATAAGACTTTTAGAAATAATGCTCATTTATTTTGGATGCCAGAAAATTAGCCCCAGGTATATTTAGATAGATACTTGCTGTAGAGTCACTCTGACTTATAACAACCTTCTATGCAACAGAACAAAATGTTGTCCAGTCCTACATCAGCCTCATGATCACTGGCAGTTCAAGTCCATCATTGCAGCTATTGTGCCAGTCCATCTCACCAAAGGTCTCCCTCACCCTCACTGGGCCTCTACTTCACCAAACATGATGTCCTCCCCCAGTGATTGATCCCTCCTGATAACACTTCCAAAGCAAATGACACAGACAATGTTCTGTTGTGACCTATAAGTTTCATCAACTAATTTTCAGAAGTAGATTTCCATCCTTCTGCTTAGTCTGTCTTAGTCTGGAAGCTCTGCTGAAACCTGTCCCCTATGGGTGACCCTGCTGGTATTTGAAATACCAGTGGCATAGGTTCCAGCATTACCGCAACACACAAACCACCACAGTACGACAAACTGACAGATGGGTAGTGGCAGGTATATTTAGATACCTTTTAATGCAATGATTTTCAAAGTGTGCTTAAGAGCACACTGGTTCTATAGGATGTTCATAGGTGGTAAACACAAAAAGAATCCTAAGGTCAAATAACTTTGTGAAATTGTACTATTTCTTTGAATAGTTGAAACGACTTTTAAAAAAAAAAATCTCAGGGGTCTAGATTTACTAAGAAAATTTCTGGCTTATTCAAAGGATCCACATAAAAGCAACTGTACTATAAGGGGGAGGTAAAGACAAAGGCACAATGGCAGAATACACCCATTAAACAGCACTATAAAAGTGTCATTCCAGACTTTGAAAGTCATGCTTTTCACATTTCAACTCTCATCACAATTTCACATTCCTCAGCCATCCCCACGCAGCCATCTCGATAGCCCCTGATCATAAAGTACAAGGTCTGTTCAGCAAATAAATCTCTAAGATAATATCCAAAACCGAACCAAAGCCTTGCCATCAAGTCAATTCTGGCTCATAGCAACCCTCTAGAACAGAGTAGTAAAACTGCCCCAAAGGATTTCCAAGGCTGTAATCTTTATGGAAGCTGATTGCCACATCTTTCCCACGGAGCAGCTGGTGGGTTCAAACCACTGACCTTTTGGTTAGCAGCCAAGGCTTTAACCACTGCGCCGCAAGGGCTCCTCTGCGGTAATACAGCTGATTGTTGTTGTTGTTAGGTGCCGTTGAGTCGGTTCCAACTCATAGCGACCCTATGCACAACAGAACGAAACACTGCCTGGTCCTGAGCCATTCTCACAATCGTTGTTATGCTTCAGCTCATTGTTGCACCAATGTGTCAATCTATCTCGTTGAGGGTCTTCCTCTTTTCTGCTGACCCTATACTCTGCCAAACGTGATGTCCTTCTCCAGGGACTGATCCCTCCTAACAACATGTCCAAAGTATGGAACACGCAGTCTCGCCATCCTTGCTTTCAAGGAGCATTCTGGTTGTACTTCTTCCAAGACAGATTTGTTCGTTCTTTTGGCAGTCCATGGTATATTCAATATTCTTCACCAACACAATTCAAAGGCATTGATTCTTCTTTGGTCTTCCTTATTCATTGTCCAGCTTTCACATGCATATAATGTGATTAAAAATACCATGGCTTCGGTCAGGCACACCTTAGTCTTCAAGGTGACATCCTTGCTCTTCAAAACTTTAAACAGATCCTTTGCAGCAGATTTACCCAATGCAATGCGTCTTTTGATTTCTTGACTGCTGGGTTTTGGGTTTCCATGGCTGTTGATTGTGGATCCAAGTAAAATGAAATCCTTGACAACTTCAATCCTTTCTCCATTTATCATGATGTTGCTCATTGGTCCAGTTGTGAGGATTTTTGTTTTCTTTATATTGACATGCAATCCATACTGAAGGCTGTGGTCTTTGATCTTCATTAGTAAGCGCTTCAAATCCTCTTCACTTTCAGCAAGCAACGTTGTGTTATCTGCATAATGCAGGTTGTTAATGAGTCTTCCTCCAATCCTGATGCCCCGTTCTTCTTCATATACTCCAGCTTCTCAGATTATTTGCTCAACATACAGATGGAATACATATGGTGAAAGAATACAACCCTGATGCACAGCTTTCCTGACTTTAAACCAATCACTATCCCCTTGTTCTGTACAAACAACCACCTCTTGATCTATGTAAAGGTTCCTCATGAGCACAATTAAGGGTTCTGGAATTCCCATTCTTCACAATGTTATCCACAGTTTATGATCCACACAGTCAAATGTCTTTGCATAGTCAATAAAACACAGGTAAACATCCTTCTGGTATTCTCTGCTTTCAGCCAGGATCCATCTGACATCAGCAATGATATCCCTGGCTCCACGTCCTCTTCTGAAACCAACCTAAATTTCTGGCAGTTCCCTGTCAATATACTTACTGTTGCAGCTGTTTCTGAATGATCTTCAGCAAAATTTTGCTTGCATGTGATATTAATGATATTGTTCTATAATTTCCACATTCATTTGGATCACCTTTCTTGGGAAAAAGCATATATGGATCTCTTCTAGTCATTCGGCCAGGAAGCTGTCTTCCATATTTCTTGGCATAGACGAGTGAGCACCTCCAGCGCTGCGTCTGTTTGTTGAAACGTCTCAATTGATATTCCATCAATTCCTGGAGCCTTGTTTTTCACCAATGCCTTCAGAGCAGCTTGGACTTCTTCCTTCAGTACCATCGGTTCCTGATCATATGCCACCTCTTGAAATGGTTGAATATCGACTAATTCTTTTTGGTATAATGACTCTGTGTATTCCTTCCATCTTCTTCTGATGCTTCCTGAGTCAATTTAATATTTTCCCCATGGAATCCTTCACTATTGCAACTCAAGGCTTGAATTTTTTCTTCAGTTCTTTCAGCTTGAGAAACGCCGAGCGTGTTCTTCCCTTTTGGTTTTCCATATCCAGCTCTTTGCACATGTCATTATAATACTTTACTTTGTCTACTCGAGAGGCCCTTTGAAATCTTCTGTTTAGTCCTTTCCCTTCATCAATTCTTCCTTTTGCTTTAGCTGCTCGACGCTCAAGAGCAAGTTTCAGAGTCTCCTCTGACATCCACCTTGGTCTTTTCTTTCTTTCCTGTCTTTTCAGTGACCTCTTGCTTTCTTCATGATGATGTCCTTGATGTCATTGCACAACTCGTCTGGTCCTTGTTCGCTAGTGTTCAGTGCATCAAATCTATTCTTGAGATGGTCTCTAAATTCAGGTGGGATATACTTAAGGTCATATTTCGGCTATCGTGGACTTGCTCGGATTTTCTTCAGTTTCAGCTTGAACATGCATATGAGCAATTGATGGTCTGTTCCACAGTTGGCCCCTGGCCTTGTTCTGACTGATGATATTGAGCTTTTCCATCGTCTTTTTCCACAGATGTAGTCAATTTGATTTCTGTGTGTTCCATCTGGCGAGGTCCATGTGTATAGTCGCCGTTTATGTTGGTGAAAGAAGGTATTTGCAATGAAGAAGTCGTTGGTCTTGCAAAATACTGTCATTCGATCTCCGGCATTGTTTCTGTCACCAAAGCCATATTTTCCAACTACCAATCCTTCTCCTTTGTTTCTAACTTTTGCAGTCCAATCACCAGTAATTATCAATGCATGTTGATTGCACATTCGATCAATTTCAGACTGCAGCAGATGATAAAAATCTTCTATTTCTTCATCTTTGGCCCTAGTGGTTGGTGCATAAATTTGAATAATACTCATATTAACTGTTCTTCCTTGTAGCCGTATGGATATTATCCTATCACTGACAGCGTTGTACTTCAGGAAAGATCTTGAAACGTTCTTTTTAACGATGAATGCATTCCTCTTCGAGTTGTCATTCCCAGCATAGCAGACTGTATGATTATCCGATTCAAAATGGCCAATACCAGTCCATTTCAGCTAGATTCATAGTTCTTACATTGCAGGTTCCGATTATTAATGGATGTTTGTAGCTGTTTCTTCTCATTTTGAGTCCCCCACGTGTCTGTCAGTTTGTCGTACTGTGGGGGCTTGTGTGTTGCTGTGAAGCTGGAAGCTATCCCACCAGTATTCAAATACCAGCAGGGTCACCCATGGAGGACAGGTTTCAGCTGAGCTTCCAGACTAAGACAGACTAGGAAGAAGGACCCGGCAGTCTACTTCTGAAAACCATTAACCAGTGAAAACCTTATGAATACAGTTGATACTTGATGCTTTTGCTATCTTCCATGGCTCCAACCCATGGGAGCTTGCCTAGGCTTTTATCTGGAGAAATGATACAAGGACTACCCCCATCAAAGTGATAAAACAAACCATTTATCTCACTATTTAACCAATCCCCTTAAAATTCGGTGCCCAACCTAGTCCTCCCTTCCTCATCCAATTCTCTCCAGCAATAAAGGGAAAGAAATATGTCAAGAGTATAAGTTTACAGACCACAAGTCTGAAACCTGGACACTGTGGTAGCTTCAGGCCTTCTCTAAAGATCAAGATTATAATAGTATCAAAATTCCTGCACACAGAAAAATGCCTTCAGAACTTCAGAACAATAGCAGAGTCAACCCTTGCTCTCTCTAAAAAATGCTACAGTAAAATCTTAACAGGTTTCTTTACTGTAGAACTAATGGGCACCATGAATCTTCAACAGGAAAGGAAAACTATACAGTGTTTTGCACACACTTGTGACCTCAGAATTTTCTTTTCCAGAGCACGTAGAGAACAAAATTTAGAAAACAATTTACTAATTATATATGAAATCTTCTACAAATCGGTCAACAGCTTTGAGAATCTAAGAATCGTAGAAAATGAACCAAAAAAGCCCTGTGGGCAATTTGAGACCTTATTTTGGCCAAATAACAAATTAAGAAAAGCTTGTTTCTAGATACGACAGAGGAAGTTTGAACTCATAACTGCTGAACAGCTGCAGCCTGGTTAAACTGAAGTTAGGAGAGACTAAGAAAACCCAATTGTCAGGCACACAATTACATCAGAAATTGGGGTCCTGAGGCCAATACAGGATCAGAATCAAGAAAGTCAACATCTGGCATGAAATAGACATAGTTAATAGAAAACCAGAGCCCTAGTGGCACAGTGATTAAGGGCCTGGCTGCTAACTGAAAGGCTGACGGTTTGAACCCACTAGCTGTTCCCCAGGAGAACGACATGGCAGTCTGCTCTGTAAAGATTTATAGCCTTGGAAACCCTATGGGACAGCTCTATTCTGTGGGGGTCGCTGTGAGCCAGAATCAACTCCATAGAAATGGGTGACAGAAACCCAGGTCACTCAATGTCAACCTGCCTGCCAACTCAAACACAAAGTTCAGAAGCTAAAATACCATGATTCAAAATAGGATCTCAGCATCACCTTAAGTACTAAAGATAAAATGTAAAGAAAAATAAATATTTCAGGCACAACAGATGATATCCTCAGAAATAGTTGGCCTTACTTTTTTTTAATTATCATAGAAAATATCCATATGTATCAGGCAAGGGAACGGTCACTCTTCAGCTGGCCCATCGGGAGAGACAGAGGTGGTGTACAAGGCAGAAGGGTGAGAGGTGGGAAAGCATGTTTCTCTGGTTACCGGGTGCTCTGTTTCCTTTTGGGAGCTCCCTGAAGCTGCCTTCCTATACCTCCCATCTGGGGTCATTGATGGCTGTGCTCCAAGATGGCGACACTGTGCCATGTTATTTGACAGGAACCTCCACTCCCTATCTCTCTTCGTTCTCTGTTTTCCTTCAGTTTCTTTTTCCAGTCAATGTTTGATCTAGTTCTTTATCCCTTCATTTGATGCTTAGGGTTCCAGGATGGACGATTGTATCTGTTTCACTCAGTTTTTCAGATCTTTGCTGCAGAGGGATGGCACGATGCGTCTGTCGAGGGCGCCATGTTGGCTCCTCTACACTGAAATCTTTATGGGAACACATCATCAGGTCTTTTCTCCTGCAAAGTGTCTGGTGGGTTCAAATGTTGACATTTCTGTTAGCAGCCAAGTGCTTAACCACTGTGCCACCAGGGCTACTTTTTAAAAAGTTAAGAATTTGTGGATAAATTCAGGCATTTGTAAAAAAAAAAAAAAAAGTCAAACTATATCTGCACGGGTTTTATTTTGTTTAAAATCATGCTTACTTTTGCTTAGTGTTAAAGTTTAACAACATCTTCACTTAAAGTATTTTTGCAGAAACACCATAAAAGCAGCCATGAAAACTGAAATGATACATTGCAATCTGGAATAGTTTTAAAAGAAAATTGCCTAACAAAAGATTTTTCAATCACAAAACAAGCAAGTATATGTGTAAAAAGAAAATTGTTTCCCAAAGAAATAACAAGAGCAAACTCTGATTTATTAGAATTGCAAATTATTTTTCCAAAAGTGTTGTTGTTTTGACCCTAGTACAATGATTCCGACTCTATTATTTCAGAAATATTGTAACTGTTGATTTAATGGAATCATGTTTCTCACAAGTTATTGCTTTAACAGAATGTTTTATGCTACATAAGTAATCTCAATACACAGATAGCACTGTCACTGTTCACAGTAGTAAAAGATAATATAAGCCAATTTAAGCATGGTTTTTCAGGCAAATCTGTTAACAATCAACACAGCTATTTCTCAGTAAGCAATCGGCACTGCATTAGAGATGAAAAATATTATCCCCACTCCTGTGGATCTTAAGTACTAAGGAGCTAAAGCTAGCAAGTTTTTGCGTGTTTTTTTTTTTTTTTTTAATATGTTGCTTTGGACGAAGTTATTTTTTCATGCTTAAGTTTTTTTTAGTTTGGGGGTAAGTAAATTCTTATTTTAATTCCAGTATTACCCATTGCTAACAGCTGGGTGTATGTGAAGTAGTTTCCTTAAAAACAAAGTTATTTGGACATGGAATTTGAGCATAGAAATTGAATTATATCCACAGCTCATTCAGTTCAGTAATCTGCAAACAATCATGCCACGTCAGGAGATCGCTTTTCTCAACATTATTATTCACATTATACACATGAAGAAACTTGACATTTAGAGATGTTAAGTAACCACCCCAAGCTCATATCATTTATGAATGGTAGAATTGGGCCTCTACCACCGTTGATGCCTAAGATCACTGCCTGGGCCTTTCCAACAGATTGGGACCACAGAAATTGCCTGTTTCATCCCACACTGAACTTTTAATTTGGTCAGGTATTTTGTGATTAAAGTAAAGGAATTTTTGTGTGTGTGTGTGTGCTTTAAGCAAAAGTTTACAAATCAGGTCAGTCTCTCATACAAAAATTTGTATACACCTTGCTTTGTACTCCTAGTTGCTCTCCCCCTAATGAGACACCACACTCTTTCTCTCCATCCTGTATTCCCTGTGTCCATTCAGCCAGCTTCTGTCCCGCCCTGCCTTCTCATCTCCATTCCAGACAGAAGCTGCTCACATAGTTTCATGTGTCTACTTGAGCCAAGATCACTCCTCACCAGTAACATTTTCTGTCTTATAGTCCAGTCCAATCCCTGTCTGAAGAATTGGCTTTGAGAGTGGTTGCAGTTGGGTCAACAGAAGGTCTGGGGACCATGACTTCCGGGGTCCCTCCAGTCTCAGTCAGACCATTAAGTCTGGTCTTTTTATGAGAATTTGTGGTCTGCATCCCACTGTTCTCCTGCTCCCTCAGGGGTTCTCTGTTGTGTTGCCTGTCAGGGCCATCATCAGTTGTAGCCAGGCATCATCTAGTTCTTCTGGTCTCAGACTGATGTAGTTTCTGGTTGACGTGGCCCTTTCTGTCTCTTGGGCTCATAATTACCTTGTGTCTTTGGTGTTCTTCAGCCTCCTTTGCCCCAGGTGGGTTGAGACCAATTGATGCATCTTAGGTGGCCGTTTGCTAGTGTTTAAGACCCCAGACGCCACTCACCAAAGTAGGATGCAGAATGTTTTCTTAATAGATTTTATTGCCAATTGACTTAGATGTCCCCTGAAACCGTGGTCCCCAGATCCCCACCCCTACTACTCTGGCCTTCGAAGCATTTGGTTTATTCAGGAAACTGCTTTGCTTTTGGTTTAGTCCAGCTGTGCTGACCTCTCCTGTATTGTGTGCTCTCTTCCCCTTCACCTAAAATTGTTCTTATCTACTATCTAATTTTTTTTTTTTACTATCTAATTAGAGAACACTCCTCTCCCTCCCTCCCTCCCCATCCTTGTAACCATCAAAGAATATTTTCTTATGTGTTTGAACTATTTCTCAAGTGGTCTTATACAATATTTGTCCTTTTGCAACTGAATAGTTTCACTCAGCATAATGCCTTCCAGGTTCCTCCATGTTATGAAACGTTTCACAGATTCATCATTGTTCTTTATCGATGCATAGTATTCCATTGTGTGAATATACCATAATTTATTTATCCATTCATCAGTTGATGGACACCTTGGTTGCTTCCATCTTTTTGCTATTGTAAACAGTGCTGCAGTGAACATAGATACGCATATATCTGTTTGTGTAAAGACTCTTATTTCTCTAGGATATATTCCAAGGAGTGGGATTGCTGGATCGTATGGTACACCTATTTCTAGCTTTTTAAGGAAGCATGAAATTGATTTCTAAAGTGGTTGTACCATTTTACATTCCCACCAGCAGTGTATAAGTGTTCCAGACTCTCCACAACCTCTCCAACACGTATTATTTTGTGTTTTTTGGATTAATGCCAGTCTTGTTGGAGTGAGATTGTATCTCATTATAGTTTTGATTTGCATTTCTCTAATGGCTAATGATCGTGAGCATTTCCTCATGTATCTGTTAGCTACCTACCTGAATGTCTTCTTTAGTAAAGTGCCTGTTTGTATCCTTTGCCAATTTTTTTATTGGGTTATTCGTCTTTTTGTTGTTGAGTTTTTGCAGTATCATGTAGATTTTAGAGATCAGACGCTGATTGGAAATATCATAGCTAAAAACTTTTTCCCAGTCTGTAGGTAATCTTTTTACTCTTTTGGTGAAGTCTTTGGATGAGCATAGGTGTTTCATTTTTAGGAGCTCCCAGTTATCTAGATTTTCTTCTGGTGTTTGTGCATTGTTAGTAATGTTTTGTACACTGTTTATGCCATGTATTAGGGCTCCTAGCATTGTCCTTATTTTTCTTCCATGATCTTTATCGTTTTAGATTTTATATTTAGGTCTTTGATCCATTCTGAGTTAGTTTTTGGGCATGGTGTGAGGTATGGGTCTTGTTTCATTTTTTTGCAGATGGATATCCAGTTATGCCAGCACCATTTGTTAAAGAGACTGTCTTTTCCCCATTTAACTGACTTTGGGCCTTTGTCAAATATCAGCTGCTCATATGTGGATGGATTTATCTCTGGATTTTCAATTCTGTTCCATTGGTCTATGTGTCTGTTGTACCAGTGCCAGGCTGTTTTGACTATACCGGTGGTATAATATGTTCTAAAATCAGGTAGAATGAGGCCTCCCACTTTGTTCTTCTTTTTCAGGAATGCTTTACTTACCCGGGGCCTCTTTCCCTTCCGTATGAAGTTGGTGATTTGTTTCTCCATCTCATTAAAAAAAGTCATTGAAATTTGGATTGGAATTGCATTGTATCTGTAGATCGCTTTTGGTAGAATAGACATTTTTACAATGTTGAGTCTTCCTATCCACGAGCAAGGTATGTTTTTTTTAAAGGAATCATTTTAAATAGAAAGAGCACTTTAATGCATGCTTTCTTAGTAAGAAGCCGTATTTTTAAAAGTCAGGATTTGTAAAAAAAAAAAAAAAAAAGAAGAAGAAGAAGAAAAAATTGCCTAATTTTCATGTACCCTGAAAATAACTGAAAGCATGGAATGCATCCTGTAAACCAACTATGCTCAGCCTTGCAAAATCACCATCGGAAATATTTATGTTTTCTCAGGCTAAAAAAATATTCCATAATTCATTTAATTTTGATTTTAATAGACTATGTTATGCACAAGTTTTCTTTCAGGATAAACATGCATACATTCACTAGGTACAGTGGCAAGAAACACCCTCCTCTACTTCCCTCCCATATTCTTATTTGGAGCCACATCAATCTAAGAGATTGTTTGCAGGAACCATGGCCTTGGTTCCATAATCTAAATCTCTTCACATATCTCCCCCATTTTGTATATATAGGAAAGGCAAGTTAAGAGAGCTAACTGTGCATCCGAAAAAAAAATCCCCAGGGACAGAATTTCTAGTCCCATTCTTAAGCCTCCTATCAGACACAAGGCTTACATGCAACCATAATTCTTAGGCTTATTGAATTATATCCTTCTCCTAGTACAACTTCTTGGCCATTCAGTGTGGGTCATCAAGGCAAGCTCCAGGGTCTTAGAGGGGCAACCCCTCTTTAATAATATTTCTGGCTGACATTTAAAATTAAAAAGAAATTAAAATTTAGCATTCCATATATAAAGAATAACTTACTTTTCTTCCCTCTTTATTCAGAGGTTTTCATGTTTTTTCTTAGCATAAATTAGGCATCTCTATAAATATTTAAGCCTTCATTTTAAATTCTTTTTTGTGCTTGTAATAATTCCTATTCAGGTATTTTCCATGGCCTCGAAGCAGCATGAACTCATTCTTAAACCAATTTCCTTATTTTGCAGAAGGGAAGAGAAAATTTAAACTACTCCTGCACTGAGATGTTCTCATTAATAAAGAGTTTTGAAATAAACTGAATTTATTTGTGTTTTTCTAGTAACCCTAACACTTTTAATAGGATGCCTATTTAAATTACTAAATAATCTGGCATTAATCTACCCTGGCCTCTTTTTTATCTATTTAGATTCTCCTATTCTCTAACGACCAAGCTTCCTCATCACCACCTCCCAAAGGCCTACTCTAACTCATGCAAGCTGGGAGAGGTGTTGTGCTGATCGGCCTCCACAACACCTAAGAAGCAGCATTGTGTTAGCACATTGTACTGTAATCATTTGTTTACATTTGTCTTCATATCCAGACCGTAAACCCCCTTTAGCTACATTTGCCTTTTAACTTCATTTAATAAATACATTTGGAAGAAAGGAAGATGCAAAAATCAATTACATCTCTTTCCCTTCCCCTTTCCCTCATTTCCCTTCTTTTCTGAATGATTCAGACCATTGTTATGTGGGACATAGAAGCCCTGGTGGCATGGTGGTTAAAGTGCTCAGCTGCTAACCAAAAGGCTGGCAGTTCAAACCCACTGCTCTGGGGGAGAAAGATGTAGCAGTCAGCTTTCATAAAGATTTACAGCCTTGGAAACCCTATAGGGCAGATCTATTCTGTCCTATAGGATCACTGTGACTAGGAATTGGCTAAATGGCAATGGGTATGGGTTTTATGTGGGGCAGAAAGGCAGACACCTAGGTGCAAAACACAAGCAGGGTGAGGATGGTATCCACATAGGAGGGATGCCCCACATAGGGTGTCATACCAAATGGGGTGAGGAAAGCATTCTTGTAAGGGTATAGGACGCTGAAAGCCAAGTGGAGTAAAGGCAAATATCCCCATGAAGGATGCAACCCAGGACCGGGTAGTACAGTTGAAGTAAGTTGAGGATGGTATCCAGGAATTGGGGCAGCCCAGTGTGCAGTGTTAGAGCCTGAAGAGAATGAAGAGAGCCTCCACACATGCAGGTAACCCCTCTCAGGGTGTCAGGCCCCTATTTGATAAAGGAGGTGGCCATGAAAAAGAAGGGCCCAGAGCAATCCAGGCAGGGTATGGAGGTTGTCCACGTGGAGGGGCACCTAGTATTGAATGTCAGATCCTAAGCAGAGTGAGGACAGCATCCTTGCAGGGGGTGTGAGCCCATGTGGCGTAATGAGAGCAGATAAGCAAGAGCGGTGGCCCCACATGAGGAGCCTGATCCAGTAAGGAGGGGAATAGGAAGTGGCAGACAGGCACGAGGAGTCAGCATCTGAGCAGCAGAAGGAAGGGCTTCCAAGTGGGGAGATAGCCTGAAGTGAGGTGCTAGCCAAAGCAAGGGTGAGAAGGGCATTTGCATGTCGAGCTGACTAGCCCAGAGTGTCAGTGCCAGGAAGCCTGGCCTAAGGTGTTAGAATATGGGTATGGTGATGAAGGCTTCCACACAAGGAACTATGTGGCTTTGTTACATCCAGAAGGATTGAACAAAGAAATAAACCTGAAGGAGGAAGTATTACGGATAATAGGAGCTGGGTCCCTTTCTCTCTCGTCTCTCTCTCTTTCTGTCCCTCTCCTTTCTTCCTTTTAACCACTGCGCCACCAGTGCTCCTTTATATACAATGAAGAGGGTAGATAGTTAGAATGTGAGACTGATACATGGTTGGAATTGCAGATCTGATATAAGCCCTAGAGAGATGGTCACACTCCCAACTGTTAGCAGCTCCCTTTCAAATATGAGGTACTGGCTGCCCCATATGTCCTCAGCTTTGTCCTCTAGTCCTTTTGTCCTTTTCCTAGGACCAAAGGAAAAATATTACTCAATAGCCTAATACATATGTTAATACAAAGAAAAACGTCAGGAAAGATACACGTAAAACTGGTGACCATGGTTAAATCCAGGAGGGAACTTGCACTGACAGGTGGGCTGTCTGAATCTTTTCCAAGGCTATATTCATGCATTATGTGTGTTATTAAAGATAAATCAAAGAAAAAAAATCAAACACAATGAAAAACTAAAAAGCTAACTATTAACAGTCACAAAGAAAATAGTAGTGAATATAAATCACAGAATGGACTTGTCACCATAAAATCAATGAATAAAAATTTAGAAATTAATAGATTTGGCCATATAAATAAACTATATTGATATATGCATATCTCATTCAAATACAAATAAACAAGCTAGAAATATAAATTAACTATCCGTAAAAGAAGAAAAACAAATGGCTAACTAAATTTGTATCTATTTGTTGCCTCAGAGTGGTAAAAACCAGTCAAAAAAAATTGGTGGGTTTTTCCCTCTTCATTCTTCTAAAAACGTCTGCAAAGGACACCTACCTCTTTATAATCAAAGGAGATATATGGATTTTATATATATATATATACACACACACACACCCAGTGCCCTTGAATCGATTCCAACTCAGAGCGACCCTATAGGATGGAGCAGAACTGCCCCATAGAGTTTCCAAGGAGTGCCTGGCGGATTTGAACTGCCAACCCTTGGTTAGAAGCCATAGCACTTAACCACTACGCCACCAGGGTTTCCATATATATATAGATTCGATATATATTATAGATATAGAATATATAGATTCTATATATAAACAGACACATATACATATACGTATACATATACATATGCACACACAATTTTTTAGGGAGATAGGGGCAGGTTGTGATAAGAGGGGCTTCTTTCTGAGTGTTTTTTTTTTTTGAGATATATAATATGTATAGTATATATAGAATACCCTCACATGTCTGTCAGTTTGTCGTATTGTGTGGGCTTGCGTGTTGCTGTCACACTGGAAGCTTTGCCACCAGTATTCAGATACCAGCAGGGTCACCCATGGAGGACAGGTTTCAGCTGAGCTTCCAGACTAAGGCAGACTAGGAAGAAGGACGCAGCAGTCTATTTCTGAAAAGTATTAGCCAATGAAAACCTTACGAATAGCAGTGGAACACTGTCTGATATAGTGCTGGAAGATGAGCCCCCCAGGTTGGAAGACACTCAAAAGATGACTGGGGAAGAGCTGCCTCCTCAAAGTAGAGTTGACCTTAATGACATGGATGGAGTAAAGCTTTCGGGACCTTCATTTGCTGATGTGGCATGACTTAAAATGAGAAGAAACAGCTGCAAACATCCATTAATAATCAGAACCTGGAATGTACAAAGTATGAATCTAGGAAAATTAGAAATCATCACAAATGAAACGGAATCCATAAACATCGATATCCTAGGCATTAGTGAACTGAAATGTACTGGTATTGGCCATTTTGAATTGGACAATCATATAGTCTACTATGCTTGGAATGACAACTTGAAGAGGAATGGTGTTGCATTCATCATCAAAAAGAATATTTCAAGATCTATCCTGAAGTACAATGCTGTCAGTGATAGGATAATATCCATAAGCCTACAAGGAAGACCAGTTAATACAACTATTATTCAAATATATGCACCAATCACTAGGGCCAAAGATGAAGAAATAGCAGGTTTTTATCAGCTGCTGCAGTTTGAAATTGATCTAACATGCAATCAAGATGCATTGATAATTACTGGAGATCGGAATGAGAAAGTTGGAAACAAAGAATAAGGATCAGTACGTGGAAAATACGGCCTTGGTGATAGAAACAATGCTGGAGATCGAATGATAGAATTTTGCAAGACCAACGACTTCTTCATTGCAGATACCTTCTTTCACCAACATAAACGGTGACTATACACATGGACGCCAGATGGAACACACAGAACTTAAATTGACTACATCTGTGGAAAGAGACAATGGAAAAGCTCAATATCATCAGTCAGAACAAGGCCAGGGGCCAACTGTGGAACAGACCATCAATTGCTCATATGCATGTTCAAGCTGAAACTGAAGAAAGTCAGAGCAAGTCCACAAGAGCCAAAATACCACCTTGAGTATATCCCACCTGAATTCAGAGACCACCTCAAGAATATATTTGACACATTGAACACTGGTGACCAAAGACCGGATGAGTTCTGGAATGACATCAAGGACATCATCCATGAAGAAAGCAAGAGGTCACTGAAAAGACAGGAAAGAAAGAAAAGACCAAGATGGATGTCAGAGGAGACTCTGAAACTTGTTCTCAAACATGGAGCAGCTAAAGCAAAAGGAAGAATTGATAAAGTAAAAGAACTGAACAGAAGATTTCAAAGGGCGGCTTGAGAAGAAAAAGTATTATAATGACATGTGCAAAGAGCTGGATATGGAAAACCAAAAGGGAAGAACACGCTCGGCGTTTCTCAAGCTGAAAGAACTGAAGAAAAAATTCAAGCATCGAGTTGCAATAGTGAAGGATTCTATGGGGAAAATATTAAATGATGCAGGAAGCATCAAAAAAAGATGGAAAGAATACACAGAGTCACTATACCAAAAAGAATTAGTCGATGTTCATCCATTTCAAGAGGTAGCATATGATCAGGAATCGATGGTACTAGAGAAATCCAAGCTGCTCTGAAGGCATTGGTGAAAAACAAGGCTCCAGGAAATGACGGAATAGCAACTGAGATGTTTCAACAAACAGATGCAGCGCTGGAGGTGCTCACTCGTCTATGCCAAGAAATATGGAAGACAGCTTCCTGGCCAACTGACTAGAAGAGGTCCATATTTATGCCTATTCCCAAGAAAGGTGACCCAACCGAATGTAGAAATTATAAAACAATATCATTAATATCACACGCAAGCAAAATTTTGCTGAAGATCATTCAAAAATGGCTGTAGCAGTATATCAACAGGGAACTGCCAGAAATTCAGGCCGGTTTCAGAAGAGGATGTGGAACCAGGGATATCATTGCTGATGTCAGAGGGATCCTGGCTAAAAGCAGAGAATACCAGAAGGATGTTTCCCTGTGTTTTATTGACTATGCAAAGGCATCTGACTGTGTGGATCATAACAAATTATGGATAACGTTGCGAAGAATGGGAATTCCAGGACATTTAACTGTGCTCGTGAGGAACCTTTACATAGATCAAGAGGCAGTTGTTCAGACAGAACAAGGAGATACTTAGTGGCTTAAAGTCAGGAAAGGTGTGCGTCAGGGTTGTATTCTTTCACCATACCTATTCAATCTGTATGCTGAGCAAATAATCCGAGAAGCTGGATTGCATGAAGAAGAACAGGACATCAGGATTGGAGGAAGACTCATTAACAACCTGCATTATGCAGATGACACAACCTTGCTTGCAGAAAGTCAAGAGGACTTGAAGCACTTACTAATGAAGATCAAAGACCACAGCCTTCAGTATGGATTGCATGTCAACATAAAGAAAACAAAAATCCTCACAACTGGACCAATGAGCAACACCATGATAAACGGAGAAAAGATTGAAGTTGTCAAGGATTTCATTTTACTTGGATCCACAATCAACAGCCATGGAAGCAGCAGTCAAGAAATCAAAAGACGCATTGCATTGGGTAAATCTGCTGCAAAGGGCCTCTTTAAAGTGTTGAAGAACAAATATGTCACCTTGAAGACTAAGGTGCGCCTGACCCAAGCCATGGTATTTCCAATGGCTTCATATGCATGTGAAAGCTGGATAATGAATAAGGAAGACAGAAGAAGTGATGCCTTTGAATTGTGGTGTCGTAAAAGAATGTTGAATATACCATGGACTGCCAGAAGAACGAATAAATCTGTCTTGGAAGAAGTACACCAGAGTGCTCCTTAGAAGTAAGGATGGCAAGACTGTGTCTTACATACTTTGGACATGTTACCAGGAGGGATCAGTCTCTGGAGAAGGACATCATGCTTGGCGAAGTACAGGGTCAGTGGAAAAGAGGAAGACCCTCAACGAGGTGGATTGACACAGTGGCTGCAACAATGAGCTCAAGCATAACAACGATTGTGAGAATAGCTCAGAACCAGGCAGTGTTTCGTTCTGTTGTGCATAGGGTCGCTATGAGTTGGAATCGACTCGACGGCACCTAACAACAACAACATATATAGAATATATATGTATATTCTATATATTTAGAATTTCAATACTAGTGAAATAAACAGATGGGGAGAAGTATAGAACTACTCAGCACCCAATAAGGAAACTTAATGATTTATCCTTTTCCCAAGGGAAAATATTTAAAAACAACTTTAATCCATCTGATAGTTTATAATGGATTATATACTTTAAAAGAAAAAGGAGTCAGTTGAATCTTTAGTATAGCAGTCTCTCAAGAAGTATCAGCACAAAGGAATTTAAAAGTTCTTGAGCTAGCCTGTAAGTATATTACATTTTTTGTAATTCTAGAGCTTTCTATGAACAATTTCCTAAGGAAGGTAGGTTTTTTTTTTTTCTTTGCAGGAAAATTCATGGAAAGTACACTAAAACCTTTCTCGATGAGAAAGAAAATTTCTTTCTTCTGGCCATCACTAATTTGATATTTAATATAATTTCTTTTTAACTTTGAAAACGTATCTATGTTTTCAGGCTTCATTTCATTTTTATAAGAGGGGATGGACTACTAAAAACTAACTAAACTAAACTCACTGTTATCGAGTCAATTCCAACCCATAGCAACCCTATAGAACACAGTACGACTGCCCCATAGAGTTTCCTAGGCTATAATCTTTACAGAAGCAGACTGCCACATCTTTCTCCCACAAAGCAGCCAGTTAGCAGCTTTTGGTTAGCAGCCAAGTGCTTTGACCACTGTACCACCAGGACTCCTCCTCTAAAAAAAAAAGATCTCATAAATTCCAAAATTAAAATGTCAATATACTGATAGAATAAGTGTAATGAAATCTGAATACATTCATTAGTCATGAAACAAAAAATCTTACATGGTATTTTTCCAATAGATGAACTACGACTTTTTTACTTTCAAAATGTACTTTCTTTAAAAAAAAAAAAGCACTAAGCTTCTGTAACTAACTACAAAAAAACAAAAAAACAAAAAATAAATAAATACCTATGAATCAAGTAGTCAAATGCACGAGTATGGCCTATCCATGGCAGAGAATTTTCTTCAAGAAGCTAACTAACCCATAAAGAAATCAACACAACACTTGGGTCATTAGGACCACCTCCTTGCTCTAACCAAGGAAAGCTGAGAAATAGAAGGAGAAAGCAACGGCCAATATCACTCTAAATGGAGAGAACCTGAAAGCATTTCCCTTGAGAACGGGAACCAGACAAGGATGCCCTTTATCACCGCTCTTATTCAACATCGTACTTGAAGTCCTAGCCAGGGCAATTAGGCTAGACAAATAAATAAAGGGTATCCAGATTGGTAAGGAGGAAGTAAAGCTATCACTATTTGCAGATGACATGATCATATACATGGAAAACCCTAAGGAATCCTCCAGAAAAATACTGAAACTAATAGAAGAGTTTGGAAGAGTCTCAGGATATAAAATAAACATACAAAAATCACTTGGACTCCTCTACATCAACAAAAAGAACACCGAAGAGGAAATAACCAAATCAATACCATTCACAGTAGCCCCCAAGAAGATAAAATACTTAGGAATAAATCTTACCAAGGATGTAAAAGACCTATACAAAGAAAACTATAAAACTCTGCTACAAGAAATTCAAAAGGACATACTTAAGTGGAAAAACATACCCTGCTCATGGATAGGAAGACTTAACATAGTAAAAATGTCTATTCTACCAAAAGCCATTTATACATATAACGCACTTCCAATCCAAATACCAATGTCATACTTTAAGGGGGTAGAGAAACAAATCACTAATTTCATATGGAAAGGAAAGAACCCCCGGATAAGCAAAACATTACTGAAAAAGAAGAAGAAAGTGGGAGGCCTCACCCTACCTGATTTCAGAACCTATTATATAGCTACAGTAGTCAAAACAGCCTGGTACTGGTACAACAACAGGCACATAGACCAATGGAACAGAATTGAAAATCCAGATATAAATCCATCCAAGTATGAGCAGCTGATATTTGACAAAGGACCAGTGTCAGTCAATTGGGGAAATAATAGTCTTTTTAACAAATGGTGCTGGCATAACTGGATATCCATTTGCAAAAGAATGAAACAGGACCCATACCTCACACCATGCACAAAAACTAACTCCAAGTGGATCAAAGACCTAAACATAAAGACTAAAACGATAAAAATCATGGAAGAAAAAATAGGATCTACCCTAGGAGCCCTAATACAGGGCATAAACAGAATACAAAACATTACCAAAAATGATGAAGAGAAACCAGATAACTGGGAGCTCCTAAAAATCAAACACCTATGCTCATCTAAAGACTTCACCAAAAGAGTAAAAAGACCACCTACAGACTGGGAAAGAATATTCAGCTATGACATCTCAGACCAGCGCCTGATCTCTAAAATCTACATGACTCTGTCAAAACTCAACCACAAAAAGACAAACAACCCAATCAAGAAGTGGGCAAAGGATATGAACACACATTTCACTAAGGAAGATATTCAGGCAGCCAACAGATACATGAGAAAATGCTCTCGATCATTAGCCATTAGAGAAATGCAAATTAAAACTACGATGAGATTCCATCTCACACCAACTAGACTGGCATTAATTCAAAAAACACAAAATAATAAATGTTGGAGAGGCTGTGGAGAGATTGGAACTCTCATACACTGCTGGTGGGATTGTAAAATGGTACAACCACTTTGGAAATCCATCTGGCATTATCTTAAACAGTTAGAAATAGAACTACCATACAACCCAGAAATCCCACTCCTCGGAATATACCCTAAAGATACAAGAGCCTTCACACAAACAGATATATGCACACCCATGTTTATTGCAGCTCTGTTTACAATAGCAAAAAGCTGGAAGCAACCAAGATGTCCATCAACGGACGAATGGGTAAATAAATTGTGGTATATTCACACAATGGAATACTACGCATCGATAAAGAACAGTGACGAATCTCTGAAACATTTCATAACATGGAGGAATCTGGAAGGCATTATGCTGAGCGAAATTAGTCAGAGGCAAAAGGACAAATATTGTATAAGACCACTATTATAAGATCTTGAGAAATAGAAAAAACGGAAAAGAACACATACTTATGTGGTTACAAAGGGGGGAGGGAGGGAGGGAGGGAGAGGGCATTTTATTGATCAATCTGTAGATAAGAACTGCTTTAGGTGAAGGGAAAGACAACACTCAAAACAAGGAAGGTCAGCCTAATTGGACTGGATTAAAAGTAAAGAGGTTTCCGGGATAAAATGAAAGCTTCAAGGGTCAGCGAAGCAGGGGCTGGGCTCTGGGGAACTTGGTTTGAGGGGACTTCTAAGTCAATGGGCAAAACAATTCTATTATGAAAACACTCTACATCCCACTTTGAATTGTGGCGCCTGGGGTCCTAAATGCCAACAAGCGGCCATCTAAAATACATTAATTGGTCTCAACCCACCGGGAGCAAAGGCAAAGGAAGAACACCAAGGTCACACGACAACTAAGAACCCAAGAGACAGAAAGGGCCACATGAACCAGAGACCTACATTATCCTGAGACCAGAAGAACTAGTTGGTGCCCGGCCACAATCGATGTCTGTCCTGTCAGGGAGCACAACAGACAACTCCTGAGGGAGCAGGAGACCAATGGGATACAGACCCCAAATTCTCATTAAAAGACCACACCTAATGGTATGATTGCGACTAGAGGAATCCCAGAGACAATGCTCCCCAGAACTTCTGATGGCACAGGACAGGAATCATCCCCGAAGACAAATCATCAGGCATGAAAAGGACTGGTCAGTGGGGGGGAGAGAGATGCTGATGAAGAGTGAGCTAATTAAATCAGGTGGACACGGGAGAGTGTGTTGGCAACTCTTGACTGGAAGGGGGATGGGAAGATAGAGAGAGAGGGAAGATGGCAAAATTGGCACGAAACGAGAGACTGTAAGGGCTGACTCAATAGGGGGAGAGCAAGTGGGAGAAGTGAGTAAGATGTATGTAAACCTACATGTGACAGACTGATTGGAATGGTAAATGTTCACTTGAAGCTTAATAAAAAAAAAAAAAAAAAATGAGGTGGTTAGACCTAAAAAAAAAAAAAAAAGACAACACAGGAGCACTCCTGTGAAAAAGAAGGACCAAGCCTAAGCATTCTTGGACAATCAAAGACACAAACGCAGCCAGTTGATTCAATCTCTCCTTCTGCGCGACTGGGAAAATCTATCAACTGAAGAAGAAACCAGAAATTATGTATTTCCTGAAGCAAAGAAGGAAATCAAAGAAAGGACTGTATTTATAGAATATAGTTTTAATAATTTAAACCAATCTTTTGGTAATCCTTATTAATTAAATCAAAAAGAGAAAAGTCCTTTTTTCTTACCTAATCAAAAAGAACCAAGAAAAAAAATTTTTTAACTAAAATGAAGTTAAATACTATGGAACAGATATTATTGACACATTCATTTTTTAAAGAGTGAGAAAATTTGCTTTTTTTTTCCACATTTGAAATTATTGCCTTCATTATATAGTATGGACCTAACTTCAATAAAATTGAGGATAATAAAGAGGGTTGCTATTAGTTGTCATGAAGTCAATTCAGACTCATGGCAACCCCATGCGGTACAGAGTAGAACTGCTCCATAGGACTTTCTTGGCTGTAATCTTAACTGACACAGATGCCAGGCCTTTCTTCCACAGCACTGTTGGGTGGGTTCCAACCACCAACCTTTAGGTTAGCAGTATTAAGCAAAATCTTCCTGGTAAACATTTCATTCAATTTACTTCACACCTGTTAAAGAGGAATTGAAACTTTAGCAAGCTTAAAATCTGCCACATAGAAAATAGCAGGCAGTCCTCCCAAGAGACTATGTTCAATGGACACTTACGTGAGTGAGCAATGTGCCCCTGGCCACAGCTGGAGGCTCGAAGACATGACACATTTGGTGCCAAATCAAGGACTCTTAATTAGCAAAGCATTCCAGTCTGACTAAAGGGCTTAACCTTCCTTGGGAAATAATGAGCCAGACAATGTTGGAAGCCTCCACGTAAGTTCTAGACAAGAATGTGGGGTGCTGAGCACTGCCTTCAGTGTGTAAACTGACAGACACAGGTGACCGAACAATGAACTGTACACTTGGCAAAGAAAAAGAAAATGCCTGTTCTATACTAGCGACGTCCAGAGCAGCATTCCTCTTTTGTCCCTGAATTAAGATTTAAAAAATTTGATAGGTCACATTATTTGGTTGAGTTACTTTAAAGAAAATAGAAGACTTTGTAGAGGAGATATCTTTTCAGAAACATTTTCCTCGATACCAACTTTTATGATAAGGCAACATCTGGGAATTTCACTTAAAGACCAGAGACAAATCTGTTTAAAGTCTAAAAGTTCATTAGCAAACACAAACATTCAGTGGTTAGAATTACCCAACATGATGTTCAAGCCGAGGGCCTAAACGCTGAGGCGAAAACATCCTGCTTGTCTTCTATCTGAAAAAGTGACTAACGCTCCCAAAAGTTGCTTGCATACATGATTTTACATGATTTTTCACTTTTAAGCTGCACAGATTCTAAAGAGTAAGAAAAGTAATGAACTGTGACATTTATTAAATGGAATTGAGTCTGAAAATAAAACACTCATTTCTGACTGTCCACCAAAACAATATGCATCCTTTAATAAACTAAGTAGAAAACTATTAACTGTTAATTTTTCCTACTTCACCCACTTGACGTATTTGGTACACATAAAACAGTTAAGCCTTCTTGGATATTTATAAATAAACTGACATCTATGTAAAATAATAGGTACTGTATATTAAAACACTAAAGTTTTACACATTCTAGCAATGCTGAGTTATTTTCCCATATTACTTAAAAGGTACAAAAATCCATTGGCTCAGTAATAAAATACTAATTTTATTTGCTAAATTATGAATCTTAAGAATTATTTACTCCAATAAATAAAGTTGATAAACCACCAAAAATAGTTTAAAAGCCCAAGAATTGGGATTAGAAATTTTAAATAAAGATTATATTGCAAAACAAGTATCTATCCGGTATGGGTACTGTATTAGCTTTTTTTAAGGCAAAAAAACATCTAAATTCTGAAATGCATCTGTCCCAAGGATTTCAGCTTTGTGAAACTGAAGGATGGTGAATTTTTCCAAGATTTATTTTCTGAGTTAGAACACTGAGAATCAGGTTTTTATTTCTTGCTTTGTTTTCTCAAATAGAAATTATTTCAAAATAGCAAATAAACATAGACCCCGAACAGAAAGAGGAATATAAGACTTGGGTAAACCTATCCTTGTGTCCTTTCCCTTCCTTGTTGCAACAGGCATCTGTTTTCTGTGGGCTGTGCCATGGCTCCAAGGTGCCCTGGTGGTACAGTGGTTAAGCGGTACACTGCTAACTAAAAGGTTGGCAGTTCAAGCCCAGTAGCATCTCTGCAGGAGAAAGATGTGACAGTCTGCTTCCACAAAGATTACAGCCTTGGAAACCCTCTGGGGCAGTTCTGCTCTCTCCTATAGACTCACTACGAGTTGGAATCTTGACGGCAACATGTTCGGGTTTGGGCCATGACTACAGGACAACGAAGGCACATAAATCACCCCTTTTTTCTCAGGTGAAGGGACAATAGTATTCATGCTTAGAGCTCAAAACCACCCTGAGTCTTCCCACAGGAATGAATGTTCAGTGATATCATGGAACATAGGTTCAGATCAAGCAGTAGGCTGGGCAAATGATTTGGTAATTAAAAAAGATAAACTAATGGATACAGGCCACATTATGTGGAAAAATGCTACTGAATCTGAAAACCAATTGCTTTTAGGGAGTAAACACAAACATCAAAGGACAACACAAGGTTTCAGTTGGCTGCTACAATTTTATAAATATATTTTGTTTGCCAACAGAGTCTTCCAACTCAAATTTTAAGTCTGGAAAACATAAAGGACACTGCTTTGTGACCAAAGAAGGTGATAGCATTTAGCATCTTCTAGTAGACGGCGCTGGGTTTTTAGTAGACTATATGAAAACCCTGGTGGCGTAGTGGTTAAGAGCTATGGCTGCTAACCAAGAGGTTGGCAGTTTGAATCCACCAGGCAACCCTTGGAAATAATATGGGCAGTTCTATTCTGTCCTACAGGGTTGCTATGAGTTGGAATCGACTTGATGGCAATGGGTTTTTTTGGTTTTGAGTACCCTATCGTTTTCATATTTGTTATACTTACTAATTATTTGTCTCCACTGCAGCAGGGATTTTCATAGTTGTTCACCAGGCATGCAGAACACTGCCTGACACACTGTACAAATAATTGTGGAATGAATGACTGAAATATGAAAATTAAAATAAACAAAATAATTCCACTGAAAACACTTCTTAAGACAACAGAATCAGATGTTAAAAAAATTTTTTAATATAATCTCCAGGAAAAAAAATATGTTCTTATTAAAGAAAAGGTACCATACAACCAGGCCCCTTACCATTTATCCTAAAGTGGAAACAGTCATCTAGATGCATCGTAGCATATAGGTCTTCCTTCCCTGAAGATCTTGGCCCTAACTCACCGCTCTTTGGATAGTAATCCTATACCTCGCTCTGGTACTTTCCCTGAGAACTGATTCTACCATAAAATTTATACTGCCACTTATTCCAGGGAATAAACATGGATTAAATGTGTAGCCCCAAGGTCCTGGAAACAGATTTGAATAAGGCTTGGAGCCAAAAACACCGGACATGGGTTGAGACTGTAAGGACTCCTATGTTCTTCTCTCTGCTTATCCAAGCATTGAATTTCGAGGTAACCACCAAAAAACACAACTGCAAGTTTTGGTTTAATCACAGTTGATAATTAAAAATTACTTAAATTAGAATCTGTAGCTTACTGATATAAAAATTCAGAACAGTGAACTGGGAAAACAAGTGGGTATGTTACACTGTAGAAGCATCTTAAGAAACAATTCATGGTAATGAATTTTGTGTGTGGTAAAATTGAACTCTTCTCCCTAACTGTAACACCATCTCAAAATATACCAGCAAGTGGTCAAGAAATGCCATTTCCAAATGAACTGAGGCAAGGCTGGGACCCCCACATCCTCCCTAACGCCACCACAAGAGAAAGCATTGTCTTGAAGATATCAATGACCTCCTTCTTACCAAATATTCTTCTCAATCATACTTTGGTTTCTACTTTCTTAACTTAGATGATACCCCAAAATCCTAGATATTTTCCAGTTTTTATAAACAGTTCTTCTGAGACATTTCACACCACTCCTCACTAAAGTCATCACATAGGATTGAATTTTCTCTTCTTCTCTCATCTCCATTGGCAAATCACACATTTCTTATCACAGTGGGATGGTAAGATGTTGATAAAAACATACAAAATAGACAAAGTTAAATATAAATTATTTTAATCAGCAAAGCATATGGAAACTTACACAAACAGTTCTACAAAAGAAAAAACAACACAGAATATCCCCATGTTAAGGAATAGATTTTCCAGACCTACAAATCCCGATGAAAGCAAATAGTGCACAGAATAAGGGTCCCACCTGGGGTGGGGTTATGAAATGAATTGTATCCCCCAGAAAATGTGTTGTAATCCTAACTCCTATACCTGTCAATGCAATCTAATATAATGTAATCACCTTACATCTAATGTAATCACCTTGCATCTAATGTAACGTCATCACCTTCCATAAGGTAATTCTAATATAATGTAATCAATCAATCAGTTGAGGTCATACCAATGTGAAGTGCATCCTAAATCTAATCACTTCTGACTCGTAAAGAGCAGATTAGACATAGGGAGATGCACACACAAGGGAAGACAGACTGCATACTACCTCCTTGACACATATAAGCCAAAGAAGGCCAAGAAACCAAGGATTTCTGGCAGATACCGGAACTAGCTCTGACTCGTAGTGACCCTATGCACAACAGAATGAAACACTGCCAGGTCCCGCGCCATCCTCACAATTTTTGCTATGCTTGAGCCCATTGTTGCAGCCACTGTGTTAATCCACCTCGTTGAGGGTCTTCCTCTTTTTCTCTGACCTTCTATTTACCAAGCATGATTTCCTTCTCCAGGGACAGAGAACATGTCCAAAACATGGGAGACAAAATCTCGCCATCCTCGCTTCTAAGGAGCATTCTGGATGTACTTCTTCCAAGGCAGATTTGTTTGATATTTTGGCAGTCCATGATATATTCAATATTCTTCACCAACACCATAATTCATAGGCATCAATTATTCTTTGGTCTTCCTAATTTATTGCCCAGCTTTTGCATGCATATAAGGCAATTGAAAACACCATGGCTTGGGTCAGCCCCACCTTAGTCCTTAAAGTGACATCTTTGTTTTTTAATACTTTAAGGAAGTCTTTTGCATCAGATTTTCCCAATGCAATCCTCCTTCCTCAACTTGTATTGTACTTCCTTCTATAGGAGTTGCCAAATTTCATTTTGAAATTTATATAATGAAAATGTGTAACTCTTACCTGGAAAATACCCTTCATGGTCGTTCCTCAAGACATCTAAAAAATACCTAAAACCCCATATGTAACATTTTATTCATCAAAAATTAATTTTAAGTGTTTATAGAAATGGAAGTACTTTTTGCTGTACCCTATTTGAGTCAACTCTAACCTGCAAGATTTTTTTTTTTTTTCCAGTGAATAGCCTCAAAGGTGGGTTAGCTCAAATGGGACAAGCTTAAGGCCAGTCAGCTCTGTTATCACAACTACATGCTGGGAAAATTAATGCCTGAAAATAAATGTCCTCAAAGCAGACAAAGCAAGTAAGAAAACAAAAAGCCCACAAAGATATATATATATATACACACACACACATACATACGCTTATGTATAACAATAAAATGCTCATATTTCAAACGTATTTTAAATTATTAAAGATTGTTATGCCAGCAATATCACATTTTATATAATAGAGCCTCTCTTCTGCTAGTAAGATTGTTGTTATGAGAAGGCACTGAATGTTAATTTCAAAGTAGCCAATATAAATCATTTTTATCTTTGCATACAGCAAATATTACTTTTTTATGCACAACGAACTCCAACATGTTTCCATCAACAGAACTATAAGCAATTATAACGACAATTAATGAGAATTGCCCAGTTTGTTTTCATTAACTTGAAAGAAAGCCTTTAAACGAAATGTATTCTACTCTGACAGAATTTCTGAAAAGACAAACTTCATCCAAAGCAATAATAAATTAATACTTTAATGCTCTTCAAATATAATGTGTATAATGTAAAAGCAATAAGTATTATAACATATTATTATAATTTTCCACAAATTTCTATCTCTAGTATTAAAAGACTAGACAAAGATACAGGGAATATGTTCAGATGGTAAGTTTTCAGCTCCGCGACATGCTCTATCTTTGAAAGATGGAGAAGGGAACAGTATCATGAAAATCAAAGAGATAACGAATAGTCTATCAGTTTGGATTCTTGAAGTTGCAAGAAACAAGAAATTCAACGCAAATAAATATAAGCAAAGGGAAAAAAGAAAAGAGTCTATTCACTGGCTTAAATAACTGAAGATGCAGATTTAGATTCATGCACAGCTGCATCCAAGATTAAAGCGTAACCAGAATTCTTTTCTCAGCTTTGTTTCCTCTGAGTTGCGTAATTTTTAGGTTATACATGGCACTCCCCTTGACACTCCAGAACCTATAAACTTCAATGCTCACATCAACAAGTTGACAGGAGAAAAGAGAGTCTGTGTCCCAACCTTTCCCCTAAATATTCCTGATATTAATTTTAACTGGAGCATACCTGGAAAACAGCCTATTTATTATCTATAATGTTCCCCTCTACTCCCCTTCTGTTCTAACGCCAGCTGCCATGTAGCCTCTTCTTCTAGCCCTAACCACCTGGAGCTATGTCAGACTTCACAAGTTAAAGGACACAGTCCTCCAGACTGCCAAATCAGCCCAAGATCTCAGACACCAGCGGCAAGCTTGGGAATCCTTATGACACTCTCACTTCTGATCTGCTGGCTACAAATTCAGGGGTTCCCTCCACCCCCTCAGGACACCAGCCATAAGCTCAAAGGTCCCCATTCCCCCTCACTCTTACCTGCTGGCTCCCACTACTCCCTCAGTTTCAATAATTCACTAGAACTACTCGGAATGCACAGAAAATTCTGTACTTACTAATGCAGTTTTATTATAGCAAAAAGAACACAAATGAAGAGATGCACAGGGCAAGGTCTAGGAGGGTGCCCGACACAGAGCTTCCATGTCCTAAAACAGGACATACTACCCTCTCTCATTTATGCCAAGAAATTTAGAAGACAGCTACCTGGCCAACCAACTTAAGAGATCCATATCTGTGCCCATCCAAAGAAAGGTGACCCAACAGAATGTGGAAATTATCAAACAATATCATTAATATCATACAAAAGTAAAATTTCGCTGAAGATAATTCAAAAATGGTTGCAGCAGTACATCGACAGAGAACTGCCAGAAATTCGAGCTGGATTCAGAAGAGGATGTGGAGCAATGGGTGTCAGATGGATTGCTGATGTCAGATGGATCCTGGCTGAAAGCAGAGAACACCAGAAAGATGTTTACCTGTATTTTACTGACCACGCAAAGGCATTCAACTGTGTGAATCATAACAAATTATGGATAACATTGTGAGAAATGAGAATTCCAGAACACAATTGTGCTCAGGAAGAACCTGTACATAGACCAAAAGGCAATCATTAGAATAGAAAAAGAGGATATTGCGTGGTTTAAAATAAGGAAAGGTGTGCATCAGGGTTTTATCCTCTCATCACAACTATTCAATCTGTATGCAGAGCAAATAATCTGAGAAGCTGGACTATATGAAGAAGAATGAGGTACCAGGACTGAAGAAAAACTCTTAACAACCTGCAATGTGCAGGCGACACAACTTTGCTTATTGAAAGCAAAGAGAACTTGAAGCACTTACTCATGAAGAGAAATGCCAGAAATTCAAGCAGGATTCAGAGAAGAAGGTGGAATCAGGGATATCATGGCTGATGTCAGATGAATCCTAGCTCAAAGCAGAGAATACCAGAAAGACGTTTACCTGTGTTTTATTGACTATGCAAAGGCATTCGACTGTGCGGATCATAATAAATTACGGATAACATTGTGAAAAATGGGAATTCCAGAACACTTAACTGTGCTCATGAGGAACCTATACCTAGACCAAGAAGCAGTCGTTCAGACAGAACAAGGGGCTACTACATGGTTTCAAGTCAGGAAAGGTGTGTGTCAGGGCCATATCCTCTCACCACACCTATTCAATCTGTATGCTAAGCAAATAATCTCAGAAGCTGGACTATATGAAGAAGAGTGGGGCATCAGGATTGGAGAAAGACTCATTAACAACCCACGTTATGCAGATGACACAACCTTGCTTGCTGAAAGTAGAGGATTTGAAGCACTTACTGATGAAAATCAAAGACCACAGCCTTCAGTATGGATTACACTTCAACATAAAGAAAACAAAAAACCTTACAACTGAACCAATAAGCAACATAATGATAAACGGAGAAAAGACTGAAGTTGTCAAGGATGTCATTTTACTTGGGTCCACAATCAACACCAATGGAAGCAGCAGTCAAGAAATCAAAAGATGCATTGCATTGGACAAATCTGCTGCAAAAGACCTTTTCAAAATGTTAGAAAGCAAAGACATCACCTTGAAGACTAAGGTGCACCTGACCCAAACCATGGTGTTTTCAATCACCTCATATGCATGCAAAATCTGGATGATGAATAAGGAGGACTGAAGAAGTATTGATGCCTTTGAATTGTGGTGTTGGTGAAGAATATTGATTATACAATGGGCTACCTTTTTTACCTAAAGATCAAACAAATCCGTCTTGGAAGAAGTACAACCAGAATGCTCCTTAGAAGCAATTACATCTCACATACTTTGGACGTGTTATCAGGAGGGATCAGTCCCTGGAGAAGGATATCGTGCTTGGTAAAGTAGAGGGTCAGCGAAAAAGAAGAAGACTATCAGCGAGATGGATTGACACAATGGCTACAACAATGGGCTCAAGCATAACAACAATTGTGAGGATGGTGCAGGAACAAGCAGTGTTTTGTTCTGTTGTACATAGGGTTGCTATGAGTCAAAACCAACTCAACAGCACCTAACAACAACAACACGTAGTCATGATTGATTGAATCAGTCCACTCTCCCTGAGATCAGCTGGTATCATGAGGTGGTCTTTTTGGCCTGGCCAGCCCCTACCTGGGTCATCTCATTAGTATACCACAGGTATGGTCCATAGGCCTCATCAAAGCCACTTTAATCACCTGGGAAATTTCAAGGTTTTAGAGGTTCTCCCTCAGAAGTCAAAGACAAAGACCATAGTAAATTTAATGTAAACCACACAGAACAGCTTGGGTCACATGCCCTGTCTCTGGTGGTGTCTTAGTCATCTAGTGCTGCTATAACAGAAATACCAGAAGTGGATGGCTTTAACGAAGAGGAATTTATTTCCTCACAGTAAAGTAGGCTAAAAGTCCAAATTCAGGCTCCAGGGGAAGGCGCTCTCTCTCTCTCTCTCTCTCTCTCTCTCTCTCTCTCTCTCTCTCTCTCTTTCTCTGTCAGCCTTCTCATCAACCTTCCCCCAGACTAGGAGCTTCTCTGCGCAGGGACCCCAGTCCAAAGGATGTGCTCTGCTCCGGGCACTGCTTTCTTGGTGGTATGAGGTCCCCCTGTCTCTCTGCTCACTTCTCTCTTTTTTATCTCAAGAGATTAACTCAAGACACAATCCAATCTTGTTGGTTGAGTCCTGCCTCACCTCACTAACACAACTGCCACCTAACTGATACATTTTTGGGGGGACATAATTCAATCCATGTCAGGTGGTATACCCTACATGGCTTCAGATAACTGATTCTTACCACAGGAGCTAGGTGTGAGGTCAACCCAGTAAGGAATCTTGCCAGGAAAAAGGGAACATGGTTATTGGCCAGCAAACCACCACTATAACAACAGGGTATGGAACATTCCCAAATGCTGGCTACTATTGTCTGAGTATCAGATCATTTGACAGCTTCCACTTTTCAAGTCAACTCTTTAAACATAATGTTAAAGGAATTTATTTACTTTGTATTAGTTTTCTCTTACTGCATAACAACACAAATTTAGAGGCTTAAAATAAAAATAGGAAGGCACATGTGAGTATACAGGTGTGCATGTACAGGTGTATCTATAGGCATATGTATATACACGCTTATGTGTGCTGAATGTATATTCATATTTACAATAAACCATGTGGGGGGGCAGAGTTATAGACACACCTCATGGGTTTGGTTTACTGGGTTTGAAGACTTGGGACCATAGTCTTATGGGACAACTTGGTCAATTGGTATAACATAGCTCATAAAAATAATGTTCCACATCCTAGTTTGGTGAGTAGCACCTGGGGTCTTAAAAGCTGGCGAGCAGCCATCTAAGAGACAACTATTGCTCTCTCCTCGTCTGGAACAAAAGAGAATGAAGAAAATCAAAGACTCAGAGAAGAAACTAGACCACAGGACTAATAGCCCACATGAACCATGGCCTCATCTAGCCTGAGACCAGAAAAAGTAGACGGTGCCCGGCTACCATTACTGAGGTTTCTGACCAGGACACAATAGATGGTCCCAGTTAGAATGGGAGAAAAGCGTAGAACAAAACTCAGATTCCTAAAAAAGGCCAGACTTATTAAACCAACAGAGACTAGAGGAACCCCTGAGACCATTACTGTAAGATCCCCTTTGAACTTAGAACTGAAGTCACTCCCAATGGTTATAAAATAAACAATATCACCCATGAATACGGTTCTCCCTTAAATAACCAACTATGTGAGACCAAGTGGTCAACATTTACGCTAAAGCAGAGTAGAGAAGCTCGGGGGGGAGGGCAGGGAAGCTAGATTAACGAAAGCAGAACAAAAAGAATGAAAATAATGAGAATGTTGATACATTATAAAAAATGTAACTAATATCATGGAACAAGTTGCATAAAAATTGGTAAATGGGAATCTAATTTGCTATGTAAACTTTCACCTAACCAAAAACCAAAACCAAAACCTAAAACACAATAAAATATTTTTTAAAAGAATTATTTGTATGAGTTTAAACTGACAACACTTAATCTAAAACACAGACGAGAATTTTAAGGAGCATAGAGCCTAAACTAATGGTGATGAAATAATATGGGTAGAGATAGTAAGACTGGTGACACAATGTAGAGTAAGTAACCACTGTTTTGGACATATGCATGTATAAATTGTGAACTGATGTATGTTTGGTTGTGTATCTTGCCACCAAAAATAAATAGAATACTAAAAATAAATAAATAAATAAGACTCATTTATTATCTCACAGTTCTACAGTTCGAAAGTCCTGTCCTGGCTTAACTGGGTCCTCTGCCCAGGATCTTGCGGAGCTAAAATCAAGGTGTTGGCCAGGTTGTGTTCTCATCTAGAACTCAGGAATCCATTTCCAAGTTCACACGGTTGTGGCAAAATTCAGTTTGTGGCTGCAGAACTGAGGTCCTTGTTTTCTTGCTGGTTGTCAGCTGGGGATCACTCTCAGCACCAGCGGCCACTCTCAGGTCCTTGCCCCATGGCCTTCTCCATCTCAAGGCCATCAATGGATAACCCCCTTCATATTGAATCCCTCTCACATTTCAAATCGCTCTGACTTCTGTCTCTGACCTCTAGAAGCCACAGATTTAAAGGGGTTATGTGATTGGATCAGGCCACCTGCAAAATCTCCCTATTTTATACTTAACCTGGGATCTTAATTAATCTACAAATCTCTTCACCAAACCAAAACCCACTGCCATCGAGTTGATTCTGACTCGTAGTGACCTTATAGGACAGAGTAGAACTGCCCCATAGAGTTTCCAAGAAGCGCCTGGAGGATTTGAACTGCCAACCTCTTGGTTAGCAGCCATAGCACTTAACCACTACACCACCAGGGTTTCCTCTTCACAGCAGTGCCTAAATTAGTGTTTGAATAACAGGGAGAAGGTATGTCTACACCAGGTGCCAGAAATCTTGGAAACCATCTTAGAATTCTGCTTACCACACTGATAATTTTGGTTTTGCTCATAAGGAAGATGAGGTGAGAGTAGGCTAAAGAGAACAGAGAAGGCTTTGGTCTTCTTAACAATCCATGTGTTTGTACCTACAAAAAATAAAGCTGCGGTAGAAGGGGAATATTCAAAAATTTTTAAAAATAGCACGAAAAACACAAATAGAAAGGTAGAACAAAGAAGACAGGCAGTATTTCGGATCTTATTTTGGGGGCTTGGGTTTTTCTTCATTTTTCAGCAAGACGAGTGACAAATTTGGAACCTCAAATCAAAATGTTTTTGAAGGGGAAAAAAAGTTTATCTTTCCGAAACAAGAACTCAATTATAATTAAATGTAAAGCAAAGGTCAAGCTCTTTGTACGCTTTCGTAGAAAATACAGAAAGCAAGCCAAGGAAATCTTCCCTAAAAATCCAAATCAAATATTGGTTTATGGAAGTTCTAATTATCTTGGACATCTTCTGGTAAAAGGTATGTGCTGTTAAATATCTCAGCTAGACAATATCTTTTTTAAAAAGAGAGAGAGCACAAGGAACCATTTTTAGCCTCTTAAGAAAGAAGGGTGTTCTTAAATTTCTCTCTGGACTAGCGATGTAAAAGTGAAGCATTGCCCTCTAGAGGAACAAGGGCTTTTGAGAGCAGGCAGCTATTTCACAACAGTGTAACACTGCTGTATACACAATGTCCTTCTAATTTCAGGTATATGTTTTTCTTTAGAGCACAGAAAAGAAATAGAAAATAGCCCCAGGGAAGGAAGTGCTAATTTTTTTTTAATAAAATTAGTATTTTTTTTCAAGAGCTTAGCAAACTCTTTAATTTTTTGGTACATTATAAACTTTCAAATAATGTATTTGCAGGACAATTATAGAATAAAGGATTGCCTTAGCAAATAAAAAGTTATTCCTTTTTCTTACAAATGTATATGTTTAAATCTACCCAATCTTTTCTCATTACTATAGCAATAAAACCATATGTACAATGATCATTTATTAAATTATAAAGAAAAGTGGGTATCAAAACCGATCCACATAATTTTTCTATCATATTCATACTTAATATCTGAAGATAAGAAATAGAAAAGAATGTAAAACTGCAATGGCTGGAACTAGAGATCCATGTCAAGAACTTGTCCCATTACCACAAAAATTCAACATACTTGCATTGTCCCAGGACTCAAAATTAGAAACTCAAGAAAGTCATTTAAATGTCTGGTGCTCTATTTTTCATTTAATTAATCAGATGTTTTCAAATTATTTGCCCTCAAACTACAACCAGGAAGAGTTCAGGCACTGCCTCATCCATGCTTCCACCAAAGCAGCCTTTATCTTTTCTTCCTATTGCACTTTCAGATAAGTTTTTCATGGAAGAAATGGTTCTAGGCTTTAAGAAGGAAGGAAGGAGACACAGAGACGGGAGGAGAGGGAATGAAAAATGAAAGGAGGGAAGGGGATGAGGGGAAAACCCAAACCCATTGACCTTGAATGGATTCTAACTCATGGAGGCCCCATGTGTTACAGAGTAGAAATGCTCCATAACGGCTTCTTGGCTGTAATCTTTACTGAAGTAGATTGCTAGGCCTTTCTTCTGAGGTGCCACTGTTAAGGCTTGAGCCCCCAAACTTTAAGACAGTAGATGGGTACAAACCTTTGCACCACCTGGAGACCTTGAGGGAAGGAAAAGAGAAGGGAAAAGAAAAAGCTGCTCGAAAACTGTTGGACGAGATGGTCTCTTTAAATTTCCTTCTTAAACTGTATAACTCTATTTCCTTTATTTTTCTCTCTCCAGGGTAGCAGCAGCATGGGTCTGGTCACCTCAGGCTAGTTCCTAAAATGAGCAATCACATCATCACAAAAAGAAGCCTGATGCAAAAGGATGAAACCACAGGAAGACATTTTCTGTTCTTGCTGTAGATTCTACACTGTAGAAAAACCAAAAAACCCATTGCCGTCGAGTTGATTTCAACTCATAGCAGCCCTATAGGACAGAATAGAACTGCCCCATAGGGATTCCAAGGAGCACCTGGTGGATTCGAGCAGCCAACCATTTGCTTAGCAGCCATAGCTCTTCACCACTATGCTACCAGGGTTTCCACACTGAAGAAGACTCTTGCAAAAAATATACAGTAGAAAAACATTTTACGACGAGAAGTTAAAGCACACTACATGAGCAGAAAACTTTCTGGTGTGACATAGCATTTTCCTTTCTCAGCACACATCTGCTAGCCATTGCACATTGATTTTCATAATTAGACGTGTCCCTCTTTCTTACTGTCATACCCCAAAGTGCCACAGTATATTTACAGAGCTACAAAATGTCACAAAATAGCAGTGTGAGGGCTTTTAATGAACTATTAAAGAAAATTGCCACCAGAAGTTTCAAGTTGGTCTCTGCTGTTTTTCCACAAACAAAGGATTAACTTACTTCTCTTTAGGGCAGGATCTTGAAACCACAACCTAGGGTCACGTACCCATTCTGTTTCTTTTCTGCTTCTTGAGCATCATCCATATTGTAAAATTCTCAGTTACTTGCTTTAAATGCGAAGATTCTTTCACCAGGGCATGAGGAATACGAGGGCACAAACCACTTGTACTCATTTAGTTGGGGAATCCAAATTGGTCAAGCTTAACACACAATCCCCACTTGTTTTCAATCCCTCTCTACAAGGCGGTTATTACACTTGGCAGCACCACCACAGAAGAAATGAAACTCTTCTGGAATAAGTCTCAAAACCTATTCTCTACTCACAAAGGTTGCTTCCTACCCTGAACTTGCGATCACCACTTCATAGGCTCCTCTATTCCCCTGCTCCTCCTATTGAGCCAAATTCCATCACCGCTGCACCTCTTCGACCTCCAGCCCCTCCTCCAAAGCCTACCTGCTGGGTCCTAAACGCCTTCTCTCTTCAACTCAGTCACCACATCGCTGTCTACCACAAAACAATTTTCCTTCATGTAACAGTTTAAGAAAAACACTCCCGCCTTAAGAAAATTTCTGATATAACTTAGCAGAAGTACATTTAAATATTTAGAATTACAGTAATATTTTATCTCAGAATCTTCTACAAAAAAAAGGTTCAGAGCATACATGTTTAAAATTAGTCAAGAAACCTATTGCCGTGGTGTCAGTTCTGACTCATAGTGACCTTAGAGGACAGAGTAGAACTGCCCCATAGGGTTTCCAATCTTTATAAAAGCAGATTGCCACATCTTTCTGCCATGGAGCAACTGGGGAGTTCATATCTCTGACCTTTTGGTTAGCAGCTGAGATCTTCAACCACTGTGCCACCAAGGGCTACAAAATTAGTCAATAATCAGTGTCAAAACCCAGTTCTCATATATATCCTATCCATGATTTCTTTCACACAAGCTTGGAAGATGTGATAATGTTAACTATCTTCAATAAATCACTTATATTTGTCTTTTAAAACCCAAACCCACTGCTTTTCAGTCGATCCCCACTCATAGAGACACCATAGGGTTTTCCAAGAGTGTAGTCTTTATAGAAGCAGACTGCTACATCTTTCTCTAATGGAGCCTCTGGTGAAACACTGACCTTTCAGTTAGCAGTAGTTCACTTTAACCACTGCACCATCAGGATTCCAAAATTAGTCAATTATCAGTGTCAAAACCCAGTTCTCATATATATCCTACCCATGACTAAAGAAGATCTAGCAAGTTGTCCTGAGAATTGTACACCACTGGGATAGTTTTCATTCAAATAACAGTAAGTACTTTATTTAGAGTAAGAAATCTTCTGGGAAATATATTTATGTCTACTATCTTTTAGAATAACGATTGTAGCAGGGTTTTTTGTGTTGTTTTTTTTTTTTAATTTTTTCGTGGTACATAAATAACACATATGTCCTTGCTCTTCTGAAGGAGAGCTTACAGTTAACTCATTTTGTTCTTTTCATAGCAAATACTATTCTTTGGTTAGCAATATAAAAGAAAGAACATTTGAAAGCATAGACTAATTATCTATGAATATTCTTAATATGAGTTTCAAAATAAAGGAATGGTTCTTATACTTAGAACTTGAAGAACTCTGTCTTTTCAGGATGAACATAGTTACTCTGCATTTGTGAAAACCCTTGGTGCTACTAAAGTAAGGTTTTTTTTTAATTTATTTGTTTGTATTTTATTCTAGAACATTTCTTAAAAATTCAAACAACTGAGAAAATAAAACAGAGAACACAAAGAGGTGAGGGAAATTAAGTTGGGGTAAAAGTATGGAAAGTATCATCCTTAATTAGCAAAACAAAAATCTCACCTTTGGAAAAATAAGCAATATATCATTATTAGCAGGAATAGTATTAAAATCTGAAGCTGTAATATGAAATGATTCCTTCTGTCTAAAAAAAAGTACATATTACATGATATCATAATTAAATAAGAGGTTGACTTAAAAATGGCATATCTAGTACCTCTCTGGACAACTAAAATTCACATAAATTAAACTATTTAAAAACAAATGTAACTCAGCCTCTATGAGAATTTAACTGTGGAAATGACTTTACTCTCAAACCTATCAACTAACAGCAAAGAACCTTCTTTGAGACAAGGACTTCAGGAGGCCTGAAGCTTTCACAATATAGGGACTGCTCGCTAAGAAAAAAAGTTACAAATAATAAATTTGTACAAAAATGAACATTTTCTTAAGAATAAGAAATCACAGCAAATTATAGATTTTAAAAGGCTGAAAAATACCACAAACATTATAAAATTGAGACAAATAACATAATGTTTTATTAGTTATCTGCCTGACAATCGCCATAACTTTTTTCCCTATTTATTTTGACAGCATACTCTCTGACCACTTCCTCAGATATCAATTATTTTGACGTATCACTCTCTACAGACAGACTAGAAAGCAAATTCAGTCTGTCTTCCAGAATGGTGGCTTTAAAAAAAATCCATGCGAATCAGGTGCCCTAAAGATTAAGTTTCATTATTTTTATGAACAATTCACCTCTGCTTTGGGCATATGTTGCCAGATGGCTACAAAGAATAAATTTTTTAATAAAATAAATATTTTATAGCAATGTAACACGAAGTATAGAAATTGAAGGATATCTTCCCATGATTTTTATTTTTAATTGAGATTACCCCTCCAAGAATTTTTAAGCACATTTTTTTGTTCCTGAAGAACATGACTCCAATTAAAGCTTTTCATAATAAATTTTTCCATTTTCATTTCATGGGAAATTTTTAAAACATAGTATATTCTGGTCGTTGACCTCATAGCAGGTCAAATTTTCCAACTCTCATTCTGAAAGGAAAAGTGAAGGTTATCTGTTTTCCTTTACGCGTTCCTTAAAGCATTATAGATATTTGAAACAAAAAGGACTATTGATCCACAGCATTTACTATTATTGTGAAAAAGATGCATAACCATGCAGTATATATCTCCCAATGATGGTTCACCAGTGAAACTTAATAAGAAAATGGCCAATTTTAATATTTTCTGTAAGTATTGAGGTCCTGACTGTTCTTTTGTTATATGGTGACCCTAATAAAAAGTTCAATAGGAAAGTTAGTTGCCACTGTGAAGGATCCTACAGGGAAAATATTAAATGACACAGGAAGCATCCAAAGAAGATGGAAGAGACAACACACAATACAGGAGAGGTCAGCACCACTGCACTAAACCAAAAGCAAAGAAGTTTCCTAAATAAACTGAATGCTTCGAAGGCTAGAGTAGCAAGGGCAAGGGTTTGGGGACCATGGTTTCAGGGGGCATCTAAGTCCATTGGCATAATAAAATCTATTAACATAACGTTATACATCCCACTTTGGAGAGTGGCATCTGGGGTCTTAAACGCTAGCAAGCAGCCATCTAAGATCCATCAATTGGTCTCAACCCACCTACAGCAAAGGAGAATAAAGAACACCAAGGACACAAGGTAATTATGAGCCCAAGAGTCAGAAAGGGCGAAATAAACCACAGACCACATCAGCCTGAGACCAGAAGAATTAGACGAGACCAGGGAACACAACAGAGAACCCCTGAGGGAGCAGGAAATCAGTGGGATGCAGACCTCAAATTCTCGTAAAAAGACCAGAATTAATGGTCTCACTGAGACTAGAAGTACCCCAGTGGTCATGGCCCCCAGACCTTCTGTTAGCCCAAGACAGGAACCATTCCAAAAGCCAACTCTTCAGACAGGGATTGGACTGGACAATGGGACAGAAAAAGATGCTGGTGAAGAATGAGCTTCTTGGATCAAGTAGACATTTGAGACCATGTTGGCATCTCCTGTCTGGAGGGGAGATGAGAGAGCGGAGGGGGTCAGAAGCTGGCAGAATGGACACGAAACGAAAGAGTCGAGGGAAGGAGCGGGCTGTCTCATTAGGGGGAGAGCAGTTAGGAGTATAACCCACCCAGTGCCGTCGAGTATATAGCAAGGTATATATAAATTTTTGTATGATAGACTGACCTGATTTGTAAACTTTCACTTAAAGCAAAATAAAAATTAAAAATAAAAAAAAAAAGATGGAAGGAATACACACAGTCATTATACCACAAAGTATTGGTTGATGTTAAACCATTTCAAGAGGTAGCATATGATCAGGAACCAATGGTACTGAAGGAAGAAGTCCAAGTTGCCCTGAAGGCATTGGCGAAAAACAAGACTCCAGGAATTGACAGAATATCAACTGAGATGTTTCAACGCTGGAAGTGCTCACTCGTCTATGCCAAGAAATTTGGAAGACAGCTACCTGGCCAACCAACTGGAAGAGATCCATATTTATGCCTATTCCCAAGAAATGTGATCCATCTAAATGCAGAAATCATCAAATAGTATCGTTAATATCACACACAAGCAAAATTTTGCTGAAGATCATTCAAAAGCAGCTGCAGCAGTATATCAACATGGAACTGCCAGAAATTCAGGCCGGTTTCAGAAGAGGACATGGAACTAGGGATATCATTGCTGATGTCAGATGGATCCTGGCTGAAAACAGAGAATACCAGAAAGATATTTACCTGTGTTTTATTAACTACGCAGAAGCATTCGACTGTGTGGATCATAACAAATTATGGATAACTTTGCAAAGAATGAGAATCCCAGAATACTTAATTGTGCTCATGAGGAATCTTTACATAGATCAAGAGACAGTTGTTTGGACAGAACAAGGGAATACTGTGTGGATTAAAGTCAGAAAGGTATGTGTCAGGGTTGTATCCTTTCACCATACTGATTCAATCTGTATGCTGAGCAAATAATCAGAGAAGCCAGACTATATGAAGAAGAACAGGGCATCAGGATTGGAGGAAGACTCATTAACTACCTGCATTATGCAGATGACACAACCTTGTTTGCTGAAAATGAAGAGGACTTGAACCACTTACTAAGGAAGATCAAAGACCACAGCCTTCAGTATGGACTGCACCTCAACATAAAGAAAACAAAAATCCTCACAACTGGACCAATGTGCAACATCATGATAAACGGAAAAAGATTGAGGTTGTCAAGGATTTCATTTTACCTGGGCCCACAATCAACACCCATGGAAGCAGCAGTCAAGAAATCAAAAGATACATTGCATTGGGAAAGTGTGCTGCAAAAGACCTCTTTAAACTGTTGAAAACCAAAGATTTCACCTTGAAGACTAAGATGCACCTGACCCAAGCCATAGTATTTTCAATTTCATCATATGCATGCGAAAGCTGGACAATAAGGAAGACAGAAGAAGAATTGACTCCTTTGAATTAGGGTATTGGCAAAGAATATTGAATATACATGGACTGCCAAAAGAACGAACAAATCTGTCTTGGAAGAAGTAAAACCAGAATGCTCCTTAAAAGCAAGGATGGCAAGAGTGTGTCTTCCATACTTTGGACATGTTGTCAGGAGGGATCAGTCCCTGGAGAAGGACATCATGCTCAGTAAAGTGCAGGGTCAGTGGAAAAGAGGAAGACACTCAATGAGATGTATTAACACAGTGGCTGCAACAATGGGCTCAAGCATAACGATTGCAAGCATGCTACAGAACCGGGCAGTATTTCGTTCTGTGGTACACAGGGTCGCTATGAGTGGGAAGCCACTCAAGGGCACCTAACAACAACAATAAAAAGTTCATCTCTACTGGTGAGCAGTGAGCTTCTTGGCTCAAATAGACACATGGGACTATGTGGGCAGCTCCTGTCTGGAGGGGAGATGAGAAGGCAGAGGGGGACAGAAGCTGGCTGAATGGACAAGCGGAATACAGGGTGGAGAGGAGTGTGCTGTCTCATTAGGGGGAGAGCAACTAGGAGTACATAGCAAGGTGTAATAAATTTTTGTATGAGAGACTGACTTGATTTGTAAACTTTCAGTTAAAGCACAATTGAAAAAAAATTAAAAGTTCATCTTCTGTCATTCCTACACAGAGATGAAACATTAGATGTGAATTTTAGAGCTCTTGGAAGTGTTGTCATTGTCAATTGAGTTTTAAATGTACATTATTTATATTTACATTATTTAATTTTGCATCATCAATTTTATCTTCCCTTGATAAATACAACTAGCAAATCTTCATCCCAAATATCCCCCATTTTTAATTTTATGTGAAAAATTAAAGGTAGAAAATATGGAATCCAATTACCATTGAAAACATTGTCTGAAATCCTAATTTTTCAGTTGTAATGGCAGAATAAAAGAACCAATCTTTCCCCAGATGTCTACCATAGGCATACTTCTCAAATCTTTCAAGCTGAACCCAGCAAAAAGATGTACGAACATCCAAAGGGGGCAAAGAACTGAAAAAGTGCTACTTGGTTAAAGGTCAGATAATACATTATTTTTATGTAATGGTTAATATTTTGATTATGACTTACCTTCAAATTTGTAATAATAATTAGAATATTTCTATCCTTGAAGGAAAATTATTAGAAGTCACTGATAGCCAATTAAAGATTCTTAAAATATTACTAAAAAGTTATCTTACTGTCATGGATTGAATTATGTCCCCCCAAAAATGTGTGTATCAACTTGGTTAGGCCATGATTCCCAGTATTGTGTGGTTGTCTTCCATTTTGTGATTGTAATTTTATGTTAAGAGGATTCGCGTGGAATTGTAACACCACCCTCACTCAGGTCACCTCCCTGATCCAATGTAAAGGGAGTTTCCCTGGGATATGGCCTGCACCACCTTTTGTCCCTCAAGAGATAAAAGGAAAGAGAAGTAGAAGGTTAGGGACCTCATACCACCAAGAAAGCAGCACCAGGAGCAGAGCACATCTTTTGGACCCAGGGTCCCTGTGCCTGGGAAACTCCTCAACCATAGGAAGATTGAGGACAAGGACCTTCCTTCAGAGCTGACAGAGAGAGAAAGCCTTCCCCTGGGGCTGACACCTTAAATTTGGACTTTTAGCCTACTTTACTGTGAGGAAATACATTTCTGTTGGTTAAAGCCATCCACTTGTGGTATTTCTGTTATAGCAGCACTAGATGACTAAGACACCAACAGGGACAATTAAACACAAGTTGCAACACAGAAACTAACAGAATACATGATATGAAAGAATGAGTCAAAATTACATTTGAAATTTATATAGAAAATTATATAGGAAATAAGATTAGAATTATTCAGTTAAATTTCAAGAAAAATGAAATCGTTGGATACAAAAATGTTTTTATGCATAGTAATCTTATAAGAGTCCTCACTACTTTTGCGTTTCTACATATTTATTGCACACTTAATACTTAACTTATTTTTAAGCAAAGTAAACGACTGTGGTGTTCATTTATTTACTATGTGGTTAATGTAATGAATAAAATGTGCTCTGTGTGCACAAAACCAGATTCAAATATTTAATCAGCAGTTGCCAAAACTATTTTTCTCAAATACGTGCAATTCAGGTAGGACTGTTCTTTAAAAATGGAAATTTTGTGTTCATTAGTTTTTATTACTAATGTAATTTTAAATTCCAAGGCTCTAAAGCAGCTGGCAACTGAAGCCAAGTTTCACAACTCATATTTATCAGTACACAAATATTGACATTATGGTCTCTATCTCGTTTGATTTGTGAAGTTCTGCTGTTCTTGACTTCCATGGAATGACGATAGGCTTGTAAAATCTTTCTTGACACTTTTGCCCTTATCATGAAAAAATCAACTGAGAGTCACACTTTATTGCCAGGTCAACAAAATAACTTAGGTTTCTTGGTAAAGATTATAGATATTTTCCCCAGAAAAGTTCTAAATAAAAAATAGACCACTCATATGATCCATAACAGTATCTACCTTTTTTATTTTCCATAAATCAATATACACAAGGGCCACTCTATAAAATATGATCCCAATGTTGTTTTCTAGGTCAAGCATATTCTCATATAAAATTCTGTGATACTACAGTTTTCTCTAACATGAAGCTGTCAATTTCTTATAATATCTGAATTTATTACTCACATTTTTAGTAGAGTATATATTCTGTTTGAAACTTTGCAAACTACTAGGAATGAATGGGCTTTTACAAATCAGTAACAATCAGATATTTATTTAGGTTTTGCCGGTCTTTGAATCTGTTATCTCTTTTTATAAGGCACCATTCAGAAAGTATTAGGATCCAGCCTACTCTGGAGCGACCTCTTTAACTTAACTCTGATAACACCTGCAAAAACCCAGTTTCAACAAACGAGGTCACATTCACAAGTACGGGGGTTAGGACTTCAACATATCTTTCTGGGGAACACAATTCAATCCATAACAAGCTCCAGACACATGTTTAATACTGCCTGTCAACTTAAATACCTCTCGAGGACTTAAATTCAACCATTATACTGAATCCACTCTTGTATGGTTGAAAGTTCAAGGTATCGCTCTCATGGAATGGGATATTAAATGTTTTTGGTTCAACTGCAAAATGTCCCTGCCATCAACCTGTTCATGCTCTGAAGTTGCCACTGCTTCGTATCTGGCACTGACCATGTCTCTCCTGACTTTTACCACAGCTGGTTAGTGTGTGCTCCTTAGCTCTATCTACTTCAGCCCATCCTCAAATCTAGTGTAACTGCTATTAAAATGCAAAGTAAACCTACTGTATCCTTCTTTTGATACCTTGTTGCCTTTAGGACTATCTCCAAACTACCCTTCACACCATGAAATGATCTTTCTATGGAGTATGTCTCCAGTTTCAATTCCTACCACTCCACCATATGACCCAGCACCCAACCTTTCTTAAATTCAGTTTCCTGTGCACAACACACCTGGTCATATCTTCATGCATTTGTACATTCTGTTCTCTCTTCCTAAAGCGCATGTGCTGTGTTTCTCTATCCAGGAACAGGCATGCTTTAGTATTCTTCTTGTGCTGTCATTGGTTGCGAACAGCTCGTAATGAAAGTAGCCCAGGTGGAAAGGTGGTGAAGGATTTCAAAACACAGCTGTTGGGGCCACAATCAGAGATCTGAGAGGAGCATTTTCAATATTGAAGATACCAAGTGTTCATGAAATTGTGGAGCAACTGGAACTCTCAAACATTGCTGGTATGAATGCAAAATGGTACCGCCACTTTGGAAACAGTTTCATAATTTTTTATTAAGTTAAAAATGCACTTACCATATGACCCAGCCACTGCACTCCTAAGTACTCAAGCAAGAGAAATAAAAGCATATGTCCACACAAAGCCGAGCAAGTGAATATTCACAGTTTCAATCTTAATTGCCAAAAACTAAAGAAAACCTAAATGCCCACCAAATGGTAAACAGAGGAACAAATTATGGTCTGCCCAGACAGTGGATATACAATTAAGAGGAACTACCTTCTGATACAGAGCCCTGGTGGTGCAGGGAGTGGTTAAGCGTTGCTGGTAACAAAAGATCGGCAGTTCAAACCCATCAGCTGCTCCTTGGAAACCCTATGGGGAAGTTCTACTCTGTTCTACAGGGTCACTATGAGTCAGAATCGACTTGATGGCAACAGGTGTTTTGATTTTATCCTCTGATACATGCAAACAATACAGATGAAGCACAAAAGCATTTTTCCATGTGAAAGAAGCCACGCACAACAGACTATATACTTTATGATTCCATTTAATTCCATGAAATTCCAAAAAAGATAAAACCAAGTAATAAAAAGATCAGTGGCTGACCAGAAGAACTGGACAGTACCCGGCTACCATTACTGAACATTTTGATCAAAGATTCTATAAAAGAATCCTAATCAAAGGGAGGAAACGCACAACAGAATTTCAAGTTCTCATGAAATTCAGATTTTCTGGAGCTATGGAGGCTGGATAAACCCCTGAAACTATTGCCCTGAGATAATCTTTAAAACTTAAGCCAAAAATATTCCCTGAAGTCTTCTTAAAACCAAACAATTAAGTTTAACTAGTAAAAAAATGTCTACCTTGAAGATTATGCTTTTTTGAAAACTGTATGGGCTCAAATTGACAACAGCAGCTCAAAAGATTATATAGAAACCTCAGGGAGCAGTGAGTTTATGTCAGCGGAGAAAGAACAACTCAGAGAAGGAAGGTGAGAATGGTTGCACAACCAGGAGAATGTAATCAGTGTCACTGAATTACATGTGTAGAAACTGATGTATTGGTGTATGTTTTGCTGTGCATATTCTGAACAACAACAAAATACACAAATTTTTTTTTTTAATGTGTTGGAGCATCATCCTATTTCAGCTCAAAATTCTCCAGATAGTTGTGCTATGTTAGATGTATCTATCTTTCAGTGTCAAACATGAACTTTTGCTTCATTTTCACTGCTCCTAGATAGCCCTATACCTGACCCCTTCTACCGACTTTTTTTTTTATCTAATTTCTCTCACTTAAAAAATAATTCCAGATAATATTTAATTACCATCTCTCTTATTGTCAAATATGCTTCTCATTACCTTTAAAATACTATAAGTGTAAGTAGTGGACAGAGAAATCAATTTTATACCTCATTTTCCCATTATTGAAAATTGATAGTCCATTTATGCTATTTATAACATTACTTTTTCATGGCAAATGATACGAAAAATACGACATTGAACTGAAAAGGCCAATGAATCCACTACTTGGGAAGTTCAAATAAGAGATAAAAAGATCAAACTAATGTATTATCTAAGGATTTCTCCATTCTCCCTGCCAGCATCTCCAAAGTTAAATATCCAAGCACTGTGTTATGCATATAATTTATATCATACTATCCTTTGATTTAATACTTATAACAATACCTTTCAGTAAATATTGTTATCCCTGTTTTACAGATAAGAAAAATGAGGCTCACATTTTTTAAAAATTCTGTCTTAAGATCACACACTGAGTGGTAACATCCATATCCATCTGACTCCATAGCTTTTGCTGTAAAAGTCTGCTAGCAGAGTTCTCTAGTGTCATGGATTGAATTGTGTCCCCCAGAAATATGTGTTGACTTGGTTAAGCCATGATTTCCAGTATTGTGTGGTTGCCCTCCATTTTGAGATCGTGATTTTATGTTAAAGAGGATTCAGTTGAGACTGCAACACCCTTACCCAGGTCACATTCCTGATCCAATGTAAACGGATTTTCCCTGGGGTGTGGCCTGCACCACCTTTTATCTCTCAAGAGATAAAAACGAAGGGGAAGCAAGCAGAGAGTTGGGGACCTCATACCACCAAGAAAGCGGTGCCAGGAGCAGAGTGGATCCTTTGGACCTGAGGTTCTTGTGGTGAGATGCTCCCTGACCAAGGGAAGACTGATGACAAGGACCTTCCTCCAGAGCCAGCAATGAGAGAAACGCTTCCCCTGGAGCTGACACCCTGAATTTGGACTTGTAGCCTACTCAACTGTGAGAGAATAAATTTCACTTTGTTAAAGCCATCCACTTGTGGTATTTCTGTTATAGCAGTGCTAGATGACTAAGACATCTAGTTATAAAATTTACTTCCCTAAGGTCAAACTTGAAATCACTGCCCAATTAATCTCACAGAACACTACCTACATCATGGGAAAGTCAGGAGACCCTTATGACTTCTAAAAGATTTAATTTCCTCATATATAAAGAAGAGGATAAGTAGTTAAAGTATAAAATTTTAAAAAATAAAGGCAAATATCCTGTTACATCACTGCTCGAAAATTTTTTATGGTTCCTATTAGTTGCACTGGGCAAATCTGGTGCAAAAGACCTTTTTAAAGTGTGGAAAAACAAAGGTGTCACTTTGAGGACTAAGGTCATGGTGTTTTCAATCACCTCACACACATGCTAAAGCTGGACAATAAATAAGGAAGACCAAAGAAGAATTGATGCCTTTGAATTGTGGTGTCGGTGACGAATATTGACTATATCGTGGACTGCCTAAAGAACGAACAAACCTGTCTTGGAAGAAGTACAACCAGAATGCTCCTTAGAAGCAAGGATGGTAAGACTACTTCTCACATACTTTGGACACGCTATCAGAAGGGATCAGTCCCTGGAGAAGGACCTCATGCTTGGTAAAATACAGGGTCAGTAGAAAAGAGGAAGACCCTCAATGAAATGGATTGACACAGTGCCTGTAACAATGGGCTCAAGCATAGGAACAGTTGTGAGAATGGAGCAGAACCAGGCAGTGTTTCATTCTGTTGTTCATAGGATCGCTATGAGCCAAAACCAACTTGACGGCATCTAACAACAACAACAATTCTCCCATCAAGTAGCTCAACTAGTTTAAGTTCTACTTCTTGGCTTTTAAGGCATTTTATAATTTACCTATCCCTTTATTTCTCAACCATTCCCAAAATTCTCTGTGCCCTTGCCTGGAAAGTTCTGTCATGCCTCGAGTATAAGATCTGATTTTTTTTCTGGTGTCTGAGGTTTTGCTTGTGTCATTTCTCTCACCTGGTTTGACTTTCACTTTGAATATAGCACTTCTCATCATTCAAGAACACAGCTGAAGTCCCATCTCTTCCACAAAACCTTTCTGTGCAAGGCCATCCCTTACTGGTCTCCTCTCTCTCAATCCCCAAAGTATATGCAGTCTTTGACATCCAGTCTAACTCTTAATTCTACACCAGCCTATACTGCTGTCAAACTCTAAGCTCCTGAGGACAAGGTCTTCTGTGGAAAAGGTATGAGTCAGACAGCCTTGAGGTCTAATTCCAGCTCTAACACATACCAACTATGTGGCCTTAGGTAGGTTACTTTATCTTTCATATCCTCAGTTTCCTAATCAATAAAATGGGAAAAATAATAGCTACCTTATGTCAGTTTTCCCAGCTATCTCCATGGCTCATTTTATTCTGGTCTTTGCTCAAATGTCACCCCCTTACAGAGGCCTTCCCTATAATATAATATATATATATTCTATAATAACAACTTTTGTCATTTTCTAGCCCTTTATTTTAATTTGATTCATAATACTCACTGCTTAATGCTATATTACGTACCTATTTCTTTTTTTGTTTTCACTACTAAAATTTATACTCCATAGGAAAGATGGCTCTGTCTCTTACATTTACTGCTATATTCCTAATGCCAAAAACTGTGCTTGACACATAGTGGATGATCAATAAACACTTAAGTGGTGCGTTGGTGAGTGGTTTTTGTGATGGATCCAAAAGGTAGCTTTTTGTACATTTGTTTTAGTGTTTACATCTAACATAGAAAAAGCATAGAAGGAGGGGACTTGAGAAATGACATTCCAAGGAAGATATCTTCAAGGTATAGGCAGAGAATTTTTACCATAAACTATTTCCATAAATACTAAACTGCAAAGACATTCATCCAGAAAGACTTTCCTTTTTATCCTCGAACTTGCAGAACCTACTCCAAAAATAAACATCCCTCCCCCAAAGCTGGACAAATCATGGAACACTAAGTTTATACTTACTTATTGCCTGAAATGGCCCACTGCAAGGAATTGTTTTAAGGTAAGATGAAGAAAAAAAAAAACTAATGATTGATAGTTAAGACCATAAAGAAGCACTAAAAAGTGTTCAGGTGTATTCAAGGCATAGAATACTCAAAAGGGCTTTGACTCAGTAAAAAAAAAAAAAAAGTAGTGGGGCAAAATTAGCCAAAGAATAAACACTGCTCTAATCCTGACTAATAAAGCTTAAAATCATGACATGAGAGAATCAAATTTCTTCTAAGAAACTTAACTGAGTCCCAGAAAAAAGCTGAAGAATATTTATATGAATAGAAAAATACACAGCACCCACAAAGTAAAATTCTCAATGTCTGGCAACAATCAAAATTTCCAAACATTCTGGAGCCACGGAAGCTGGATAAACCCCCCAAACTATTGCCCTGAGATAATCTTTAAAACTTAAACCAAAAATATAAGGCGGGGGGAGGAAATCGATCATCAAAACCAACCCAGAAATGACATAGACAATGGAATTAGTAGACAAAGACATTAAAATAGTTACTATTAACTATATTCTATCCGTCCAGGAAGCCAGAGGAAAAATTGAACATATCTATAGACATAAAAGGAAACACTCGTGGCGTAGTATTTAAGAGCTACAGGTGCTAACCAAAGGGTCGGCAGTTTGAATCCACCAGCCACTCCTTGGAAACTCTATGCAGCAGTTCTACTCTGTCCTATAGGGTTGCTATGAGTCAGAAATGGCTTGACAGCAATGGGTTTGGTTTTGATCAGTTTTTACAGACATAAAAACCAAAAAACCAAATCCAGTGCAGTCAATTCTGACTCATAGCAGCCCCATAGGATTTCCAAGGCCGTAAATCTCTACAGAAGCAGACAGCCACATCTTTCTCCCGCTGAGCTGCTGGTGGTTTTTAACCCCCAAGCCCTTGTGGTTAAGCGCTATGGTGAGCTACGGCTGCTAGCCAAAAGGTCAGCAGTTTGAATCTACCAGCCGCTCTTCTGAAAACCTATGGGGCAGTTCTGCCTTGTCTTATAGGGTCACTAGGAGTCAGAATCCAATTGATGGCAATGGGTTTTGTTGTTTTTAATTTTATTTTTTTGGTATAGACATAGAAAGCTGTAAAAAAAAAGCAACCCAAATCAAATTTTTTAGAGCTGAAAACTACAAATGTCTGAAATAAAAAATGCAATGGATATGACTAACAGCAGATTAGAAACTGCAGTAGAAAATATTATTAAATTTGAAGACATAGCAATAGAAACTATCCAAAATGAACCACAAAGAGAAAAGCAGACTGAAAAAAAAAATATGAACATGGTATCATTGAGCTATCTGATCTACATGTAATTGGAGTTCTAATGGAGAAGAGAGAAGACAGAAAAAATATTTGAAGAAATAATTGCTAAAATTTTACCAAATTTGATGGAAATTATAAATGCAAAGATCCAAGAAGCTTGACAAACCCAAAGCACAAAAAACATGAAGAAAACCACATTCAGGCACATCATAATTAAATTGCTTAAAACTAGTGATAAAGAGAAAATTTTTTAAAGTAGCCACAGTAATGAGAAACAAAAAATGGAGAGAGAGGGAGAACATGTCTTTTCTGGTCATGTTTCATTTAAAAATCAGCCTAGACCAGGGACACAATAGATGGTCCTGGATAAAAATGGGACAAAAACGTAGACCAAAACTCAACTTCTTAAAAAAAGACTAGACTTACCAAACCAGTAGAGATGAGAAGAACCCCTGAGATTGTCACCCTGAGATATTCTTTAAACTTGGAACTAAAACCACTCCCAGAGGTCGCCTTTCAGCTAAATAACAGATTGGATCATAAAATAAATAATATCACCATTGAGTAATAAGCCCTTTTAAAAATTACCTATATGAGACCAAACAGTCAACATTAATCCTAAGTAAAGATGAGAAGGTTGGGGGCGGGGGGCAGGGAAGCTAGATCAACAGAAGTGGAGGAACCAGATGGAAACAGGGAGAATGCTGACACATTGTATAAAATGCAACCAATATCACTGAACGATGTATATTGAAATTGTTAAATGGGAACCTAAGTTGCTGTGTAAACTTTCACCAAAACAATAAAATATTATTTTAAAAAAATCAATCGAGAGTCTCTTGCTATAGCCATTCCAATTAGGGCCAATATTTTAAGTTGAAAGTTCATTTATGTATTACGTCATTCTGCAGCACAGCTGAGACCACGGTGAGGGATGAGAGGTTCTTAGGACACAGAATTTAAGACACCGTGTGACCCCAAGAGTGAGTACCACCTTAAATTTTCACCTTATGTGTCTCTCTGGCCTCACTATAGTCCTGGCCCTGTTCTGTAGCAATCATCAAAATACTCCTTTTGATAATTTTCATTGACAAAAATTAGGGCCTATAAGAAACTATTTCCAAGATTCACTTGAATCCTAAAATCTATGCTTTTCAAGAAATATATGAAGCTCTCCTCGTTTATTCAACAAACAAGCATATACTTAGCACCTTTTAAGTGTCAGACACTATAGAATTCCCTGAGATTGGAACGTAACACAAAATTCTTACCTTTAAAAGTTCACATCCAGCAAAAAAGATTATCAAGTGAACACTTACCATAAAAAATGATATGTATTAAAGAGAGGTATAAAGTAGGTGCTGTGGGGACACTGGGAACACAGGGCCTAACAGTGCTGATCGGAAAGAGGATATGAGAAAGGCTTCCGGAGAAGAACATTCCCTCTATGGCAGAGGATGGAAACTCATGACCACAGGCCAAATAAAGGAAAAAACGGCAGTGCAATGCACACTGATAAACAGTAACTGACTACGTCAGTGTCCAGGGAGAAGAGGGAATGGTGGGAACCATGGCAAACTGAAGCGTGGTCTAAAGACAGCCTCACTACTCAACTCAGCTAAATTGTTGCTGTGTGGGAAAGCAGGGTCACTATGGTCAAATATTCTGATTTTTCAGAGGTTGGACATCTCAATTTTTGTAGAAAAACTCTCATCCATTAAATACTGTTAAATGTGAAGCCATTAATACACATTTTTAAAAACACCATGCAGGCCAAACAAAATATATCTGTAAGCCAGATTCAGCACACTGGCTGTGTGAAAATCTCTACCCTGTAGTTCTCTCTGACACCCGCCCTAGAAACTTAAAAAAAAAAAAAAAATCCAAGCATTCTGATTAATACAGCCTATCACAGTCAAAAGAACAAACAAATCTGTCTTGGAGGAAGTGCAACCAGAATGCCCCTTAGAAGCAAGGATGGTGAGACTACATCTTACATACTTTGGACATGTTCTCAAGAGAGATCAGTCCCTGGAGAAGGACATCATACTTGGTAAAGTGCAGGGTCAACAAAAAAGAGGAAGACCCTCAATGAGGTGGACTGACACAGTGGCTGCAACAGTGGGCTCAAGCATAACAATTCTAGGCATGGCGCAGAACCAGGCAGCGTTTCGTTCTGTTGTACGTAGGGTCACTATGAGTGGAAACTGACGCAACAGCAACTAAGAACAACACCACCAATCACAGTGAAGACAACCACTAAGCTGATTATGAATATCTTAGTTTTTGTTTTTGTTTTGCTTTTATCTTTCATGCATAAGAAAAATAACCAGTGATTTTTTTATGAAATAAAGAAAGCACCAAGTTATCCTAAAAATAATAGTCATTTAGTACATTACATCTCGGGATATTGCATTAGGCTGAAAATCAAGAATTCTTTATTAAATCCTGAATCTTATTATTAATTTGCTCTATTACTTGGAATTCATCTACACTTAGAACTTAGTGTCACAATCCAGTAAGAATGAAAATATCAAACTTGAAGAAATTTAATGAAGGTAATTTAAATCTTAAAAAAAAAAACTAAAACATATGAACTATATGAAGAATGCAGCATCAGGAGTGGAGGAATACTCATTAACAACCTGCATTATGCAGATGACATAACATTGCTTGCTGAAAGTGAAGAGGACTTGAAGCACTTACCAATGAAGATCAGAGACTACAGCCTTTAGTATGGATCGTACCTCAACATAAAGAATACAAAAATTCTCACTACTGGAGCAGTAAGCAACGTACTGACAAACAGAGAAAAGATTGAAGTTGTCAAGGATTTCATTTTACTTGGCTCCACAATCAATGCCCATGGAAGCAATGCCCAGTCAAGAAATCAAACAACACACTGTGTTGGGAAGATCTACTACAAAAGACCTCTTTAAAGTGCTAAAAAGCAAAGACGCCACTTTAAGGACTAAGGTGCACCTGACCCAAGCCCTGGTATTTTCAATCGCCTCATATCCATGTGAATGCTGGACAAGTAAGAAAGACTGAAGAAGAATTGATGCCTTTGTTTTGCGGTGTTGGTGAAGAATATTGAATATACTATGGGCTGCCAGAAGAAAAAACAAATCTGTGTTGGAAATACAGCCAGAATGCTCTTTAAAAGCGAGGACAGAGAGACTTTGTCTCACGTACCTTGGACATATTATCAGGAAGGACAAATCCCTGGTGAAGGACATCATGCTTGGTAAAGTGGAGGGTTAGAGAAAAAGATGAAGACCCTTACGAGATGGATTGACACAGCGACTGCAACAATGGGCTCAAACATAGCAACAATTAGGACGGTGCAGGACCAGGCAGTGTTTCGTTCTGTGGTCGCTATGAGTCAGAGCCAACTTCACGCCACCTAACACCAACCACAGCAATAATCATATATAAAATCTGCTAAATATTTTATTCAATATGGTCACAAGATCAGACCTGTTAATAGGAAAGTTCCCTGTCAACTAAAAAAAAAAAAAAAAAAGAGCCAACTCATTGCCATCTAGTCAATTCTGACTCATAGTGACCCTATAGGACAGGGTAGCACTTCCCCAGGGGAGCCACAGTGGCGTACTGGTCAAGAGCTCTGCTGCTAACCAAAAGGTCGGCAGTTCAATTCACCAGCTGCTTCTTGGAAACTCTATGGGACAGTGCTACTCTGTCCTATAGGATTGCTAAGAGTCAGAATCAACCTGATGGCAACTTTTTTTTTTTTTTTTTCAATCTTTAAAGGAAGCCGACTGCCACATCTTTCTCCCACAGAGCAGCTGGTGGGTTCAAACCACCAAACTTTTGGTTAGCAGCCGAGCACGTAACCACTACACTACCAGGGCTCCCTTTTTCAACTGGAGATCACTTAAAACCACAGAGTTTGAAGTCAGACTCACTTGAGTTTCATTCCCAGTCCTGCCATTTACTAGCTGTTACTTAACTACGCCGTGTTTCAGTTTCCTCACCTATAAAATGGGAATGACACTGCCTCCCTCATTAAAGATGTCATGAGGAATAACAGAAACTACATGTGAAATACCCGGCATCACCTATGGTCAAAAATGGTAGCTATTATCTTTATTATCTATAAAAATAAATCATAACATCCATACCAAAGAGAGTTCATTTTTTGCTCATTCAGGTCCTTAATATGTTCTGTATTTCTTAGTTTAAACTGATAATAAAAGAATAGCAGAAAATGCAATTAACAGAGATCTCATTGGTCCTGTTGCTGTGTGCCATCCAGTCAGTTCCGACTCACAGCAACCCTACAGGACAGAGCAGAGCTGTCCCATAAGGTGTCCAAGGCTGTAATCGTTATAGAAGCAGATTGCCACTGCTTTCTCCCGCAGAGCAGCAGAACTGCTAGAATTCCAAGTAACAAACACTCTTCTAATGCCCTGAACTACTGTGTTTAAGACCCCTGCGAGACAGGCGTAAGAAACCAACAAACAGCTCTGCCTAGAGGAGTTTGTGCTCAGCGGGGGGAGGGGAGGGGTGGGGAAAGTAAGGGTAGTGGAGCAGATAGACAACAAAAAACATTATAAATATGGTCATATTTCATTTTTTGTATGCCAGCAAGTGATGAGTGCTATTAAGACAGAGCCAGTTTATGGGAGAAGGGAGGGCAGGATTGAAATGAGATTATAATTTCCAACAGAATAGTCAAGGTAGGTTTCATTGGGAAAGTGACATTTATGTGAAGATTTGAAGGAGGCAAGGAACTTGGCTACATGGATATCATTCTAAAAACAGATGCATAATCAACAGTTTTCTTAATTTGTGGTTCATGGTTCCTTTTCAATCATATCCATTTTTTATTACTCTTCCTTGTTTGAAAAATCCATTTCATACATTTGGTGAGAAACAGTGATCAAAAAGAATGCTCAAAGAGAACAGTGTCACTCAGTGGGCACTCAAATATATTTTTAATAAATATCTTTTATGAGGCAAATTAAATTGGCATGTTTGAATTTCAGATATAACCCCTCACCAATTTAAGTATCCTTTAAAAATACTGCATTTAATAGTGCTGTCTCCCTATAAACACTTAAAAATGTGAGTAACATTTTTTAGCATAACATACAAAGATGACTGTCATTCTAAGTAGACCAGCAGACTTGTGGTTCTCATGGAGAAAATAACCATAAGTTAAACATGTTTCCATAGGAAATCATAATAAAAAAGAGCTGATAAATAAGATTCTTGGGAATAATCATACAGATTTTTCAGTACTCAGATCTCTGTGGGTGCTCCAAAAAGAAGGAATTAAGCAACTAGGCTAACTAAGTAATAAAATAGCTTCAAGAAAAATAGAAAAGCATTAAAAACCGTACAAGATTAGAAACGTTTAACAGAGAAAACCAAATCATATATTTGAGCTGTGAATTCTCTAACAGTTCTGAAAAATGTACAAGCTGAATTGTAAAATAAACGTTCAAATACATATTTTAATATCCTCCCCAGCACATTTCAGTATTTCCCTGAGCCAATTTTATGCACATGTAATTTATGTTTCTTGTCAAACACCTGCATGTTATAAATATATTAGCACAAAAACCTATTTTGAGGATTTTATTAAATCAGAAGTATGTACAAGTGCACTTCCCCTTCAGTTGAAGAAGTTAATACAAGAACTGCTGGCTGGTTATGGTACAAAACTGAGCCAGAAAAAACATTCATTTATTTATATATTGTAGCACCTGAAAATGTCTCATTTACACCATGCCCAGAACCACAAAATTTATCAAATAAATTTCCAGGATCTTATATCCAAATAAAAACTAAATTCCCAAAGATACTGTAAAATTTGAGATAATTAAAAAAAAAAAAATGCACTAAATAATTACATCCAAAAGAAGAAACAGCAGCCTGCCAATTAGAAAAACAATAATGTATAAAGGATTTTGTAAAATAAAATGTATTAGGCATAAACTTGGGAAAGACAATTCTAAGAATATTTTATGCAAAAAAAAAGACTACATTGATAAAGCTGAAAATAGAGGGGATCTGGACATAAAACAAGTTATATTATTGAAACAAACACGTAGGAAGACCTGAGAATTCCTATTTCTAAATCATCATGTACTTTTAATTTAGGATGGAAAAATTACAGCATCTACATGTCCAAATCAAGTCAGCCACAATGTACAAGAATAGAGCCTAGCTAAAACTTCATATCCTTATACTTCAGTTTTGACTCCCAACGGACATTTGGCAATGTCTGGAGACATTTTTGGTTGTCATATTAAAGGAGCAGTACTGTCACCTACTGGATAGAGACCAGAGATCCTGCTAGACATTCTATAACGCACAGAATCAGATCCACGACAAAGAATTATCCAGCCTAAAATGTCAATAGCTCCAATGTTCAGAAACCCTGCAATACACATAGATGCCTTTGCATAAAGCCCCCTCCCTGGATCAGTCAGCTATGACTGGGATAGTGGGATCAAGCAGGACAAAGGATAATGATCTCCATAGCGAAGACCTCAGAAGAGAGCAGTGTATGGAAGACAATATGACTGTCCAGTCCAATATGTCAGGGAAACACAGAGCACCCTCTTTCCACCCATCATTCAGCCGTTTCTCACACCTCTGTCCCATCTTTTCAGGATCTCTACCTGGCTGACAGTTAATGTGTTCAAATCCTCCATGTGTCTTTCATTTTTGCTTTTTATTATGGAAATATTCAAACATACACAAAATAAAACAGTATAATGTAGTCATGGTACAGCTTTAACAAGTACTAACATTCTGCCTTTTTTCTTTCATCTGCCTCTACCACTTTTTTTTAATTGTGCTTTAAGTGAAAGTTTATAGCTCAAGTTACTTTCTCATACAAAAATTCATCCACATATTGTTAAGTGACCCTAGTTGCTCTCCCTATGATGTGACAGCACACTCCTCCTTCCACCCTGTATTTCCCATGTCCATCCAACCAGCTCCTTTCCCTTTCTGCTTTTTCATCTCAACTCTGGACTGGAGCTGCCCATTGAGTCTCATGTATCTACTTGAGCTAAGAAGCACACTCTATGAGTATCATTTTATGTCTTACTGTCCAGTCTAATCTTTGTCTGAAGAATTGTCTTTTGGAATAGTTTTAGTTCTGGGTTAACAGAGAGTCCAGGGGCTATGTCTTCCAGGGTTCCTCCAGTCTCAGTCAGAACATTAAGTCTGGTCTTTTTATGTGACTTTGAGTGCTGCACCCCACTTTTGTCCTGCTCCACCAGGGACTCTCCCTTGTGTCAGGGCAGTTATTGGTGGTAGCCGGGCACCATCTACTTCTTCGGGTCTCAGGCTGATGGAGTCTCTGGTTTATGAGACCCTTTCTGTCTCTTGGGCTCATATTTTCCTTTTGTTTTTGATGTTTTTCATTCTCCTTTGCTGCTGGTGGGTTGGGACCAATTGATGTATCTTAGATGGCCACTTTCTAGCTTTTAAGACCCCAGATGCCACTCACCAAAGTGGGAGGCAAAATATTTTCTTAATAGAGTTTGTCATGCCAATTCACCTAGATGTCCCCCAAAACCATAGTCCCCAGACCCCCACCCCTGCTACTCTGGCCCTCAAAGTGTTTGGTTTTATTCAGGAAACTTCTTAGCTTTTGGTTTAGTCCAGTTGTGCTGACTTCCCCTGTATTGTGTGCTGTCCTTCCCTTCACCTAAGATAGTTTTTATCTACTATCTAGTTAGTGAATACCCCTCTCCTTCCCTCCCCACCATCGTAACCATCAAAGATTGTTTTCTTCTGTGTTTAAACCTTTTCTTGAGGTCTTATAATAGTGGTCTCACACAATATTTTGTCCTTTTGCAACTAATTTTCTCAGCATAATGCCTTCAAGATTCATCCATGTTATCAGATGCTTCGCAAATTCATTGTTGTTCTTTATCATTGGGTAGTAGTCCATTGTGTGAATATACCATACTTCGTTTATCCATTCGTCCGTTGATGGACAGCTAGGTTTTTTTCCATTTTTTGCTATTGTGAACAGTGCTGCAGTGAACATGGGTGTGCTTGTATCTATTCGTGTGACAGCTCTTATTTCTCTAGGATATATTCCAAGGTGTAGGTGGGATTGCTGAATTGTATGGTACTTCTATTTCTAGCTTTTTAAGGAAGTGCCAAATTGATTTCCAAAGTGGTTGTGCCATTTTACATTCCTACCAGCAGTGTATAAGTGTTCCAGTCTCTCCACAGTATCTCCAACATTTATTATTTTGTGTTTTTTGGATTAGTGCTAGCCTTGTTGGAGTGAGATGGTATCTCATTTTAGTTTTGATTTGCATTTCTCTAATGGCTAATGATCATCAACATTTCCTCATGTGTCTGTTAGCTGCCTGAATGTCTTCTTCGGTGAGGTGCCTATTCATATCCTTTGCCCATTTTTTAGTTATTTGTCTTTTTGTTGTTGAGGTTTTGCAGCATCTTGATTTTACAGGTTAGATACTGATTAGATTTGTTGTAGCTAAAAAATTTTCCCAGTCTCTTGGTTGTCTTTTTACTCTTTTGGTGAAGTCTTTGAATGAGCATAAGTGTTTGATTTTTAGGAGCTCCCAGTTATCTAGTTTCTCTTCTGGTGTTTGTGCATTGTTGGTAATGTTTTATATACTGCTTATACCATGTATTAGGGTTCCTAGTGTTGTCCCTATTTTTTCTTCCATGATCTTTATCATTTCAGATTTTATGGTTAGGTCTTTAATCCATTTTGAGTTAGTGTTTGTGCATGGTATGAGGTATGGATCTTGTTTCTTCTTTTTTTTTTTTTTTAAATTGTACTTTACATTAAGGTTTACAAAACAAACTCGTTTCTCATCAAAGAGTATACACATTGTTCTATGACATTGGTTAACAACTCCACGACATGTCAACACTCTCCCTTCTCAACCCTGGGTTCCCCATTACCTGCTTTCCTGTCCCCTCGTGCCTTCTAGTCCCTGCCCCAGGGCTGGTGCACCCTTTTTGTCTTGTTTTGTTCCATCTTTGGCTGACGGGTGAATGTGAGGAATGACTTTATTACTGATCTGAAAGGGTATCTGGGGGGCATACTCTTAGGGTTTCTCCAGTCTCTTGTCAGGCCAGCAAGTCTGGTCTTTCTTTTTGAGTTAGAATTTTGTTCTACATTTTTCTCCACCTCTGTCCAGGACCCTCTACTGTGATCCCTGTCAGAGCAGTCAGTGTTGGTAGCTGGGCACCATCTAGTTTTACTGGACTCGGTTTGGTGGAGGCCGTGGTAGATGTGGTCCATTAGTCCTTTGGACGAATCTTTCCCTTGTATCTTTAGTTTTCTTCATTCTTCCTTGCTCCCAAAGGGGTGAAAACAGTGGAGTATCCTAGATGGCTGTTCACAGGCTTTTAAGACCCCAGGTGCTACTCACCAAAGTAGAATGTAGAACATATTCTTTATAAACTATGATACGCCAATTGAGCCAGATGTTCCCCAAGACCATGGTCCCCACAGCCCTCAGGCCAGCACTTTGGTCCCTCAGGGAGTTTGGATGTGTCTACAGAGCTACCACGTCCTTGCCTTGTTCAGGTTGTGCTGGCTTCTCCAGTATTTTGTACTGTCTTACCCTTCACCAAAGTTTCCACTTATTTATTGTCTATTAATTTTTTTACATCTCTTCCCTCCTTCATAACCATCAAAGATCGTATGTAAACCTTTTCATGAGTTTTTACAGTAGCAGTCTCATACAATATTTCTTTTTGTGATTGACTTATTTCACTCATCATAATGCTCTCCAGATTCATCCATTTTATGAGTTGTTTCACAGATTCATCATTGTTCTTTATCATTTCATAATACTCCATTGTGTGTATGTACCACAGTTTGTTTATCCGTTCATCTGCTGATGGGCATCTAGGTTGTTTCCATCTTTTCGCTATTGTAAACAATGATGCAATGAACATGTGTGTGCATGTCTATTTGTGTGACAACTCTTATTACTCTAGGATATATTCCTAGGAGTGGGATTTCTGGATCATATGGTATTTCTATTTCTAGCTTTCTAAGGAAGCGCCATATCGTTTTCCAAATGGTTGTATCATTTTGCATTCCCATTAGCAGTACATTAGAGTTCCAGTGTCCCCACAGCCTGTCCAACATTTGTTATTTCATACTTTATTGATTTGTGCCAGTAATGCCCAGAAGAGATGGTATCTTATTGTTTTGATTTGCATTTCTCTAATGGCTAGAGATCATGAGCATTTCCTCATGTATCTGTTGGCTGCTTGAATGTCTTCTTTGGTGGAGTGTCTGTTCATTTCCATTGCCCATTTTTTAATTGGATTATATGTCTTTTTGTTGTAGAGGTGTTGCATTTTCTTGTAGATTTTAAAGATTAGAACTTTGTCTGATTTCTAATAACCAAAAATTTTTTCCCAATCTTTAGTTAATCTTTTTCTTGTTTTGGTGAACTCTTTTGATGAGTGTTAAGTGTTTAATTTTTAGAAAATCCCAGTTATCTAGCTTATCCTCTGGAGCTTGTGTGATTTGTATGCTGTTAATGCCGTGTATTAGGGCCTCTAGCATTGATTCTATTTTTTCTTCTATGAACTTCATGGTTTTTGGGTTTATATTTAGGTCTTTAATCCATTTTGAGTTAGTTTTTGTATATGGTGTGAGGTATAGGCCCTGTTTCATTTTTTTGCAGATGGACATCCAGTTTTGCCAGCACCACTGTTGAAAAGACTGTCCTTTCCCCATTTGATGGACTTTGGGACCTTGTCTAAGATCAGGTGACCATAGGTGGATAGATTTACATCTGGGTTCTCAATTCTGTTCCATTGGTCAATGTATCTGTCATCATACCAGTACCAGGCTGTTTTGACTACCGTAGCTGTATAGTAGGTTCTGAGGTCAGGTAGCGCAAGCCCTCCTACATCTTGTTTCTTTTTTTTTGCAGATGGATATCCAGTTATGCCAGCACCATTGGTTAGAGATGGTCTTTTTCCCATTTAACGGACTTTGGGCCTTTGTCAAACATCAGCTGCTCATAGGTGGATGAATTTACATCTAGATTCTCAATTCTGTTCCATTGGTTTATGTATCTGTTGTTGTATCAATACCAGGCTGCTCCGACTACAGTGGCAGTACAATAGGTTCTAAAATCAGGTAGCATGAGGCCTCTCACTTTGTTCTTCTTCTTCAGTAATGCTTTACTTAGGCGGGGCCTCTTCCCTTTCCATATGAACATTGTGATTTGTTTCTTCATCTCATTAAAGCATGTCGTTGGAATTTGGATCTGGATTGCATTGTATCTGTAGATTGCTTTGTGTAGAACTGACATTTTCACAATGTTGGGTCTTCCTATTCATGAGTAAGTATGTTTTTCCACTTATGTAGGTCTCTTTTGCTTTCTTGCAGTAGTGTCTTGTAGTTTTCTTTGTATAGGTCTTTTACAGAGATGTATTGATTTGGTGACTTCCTCTTTGATGGTCTCTTTATTGGTGTAGAGGAATCCATCTGATTTTTGTATGCTTATCTCGTATCCTGATACTTTGCTGAAATCTTCTGTTAGTTCTAGTACTTTTCTTGTGGATTCTTTAGGGTTTTCTGTGTATAAGAGCATGTCATCTACAAATAGAGATATTTTTACTTCTTCCTTACCAATCTGGACACCCTTTACTTTTTCTAGACTAATTGCTCTGGCTAGGACCTCCAGCACAATGTTGAATAAGAGTGGTGATAAAGGGCATCCTTGTCTGGTTCCCGTTCTCAGTGGGAATGCTTTCAGACTCTCCCCGTTTAGGATGATATTGGCTGTTGGCTTTGTATAAATGCCCTTTATTATGTTGAGGAATTTCCCTTCTATTCCTATTTCCCTGAGAGTTTTTATCATGAATGGGTGTTGTACTTTGTAAAATGCCTTTTCTGCATCAATTGATAAGATCATGTGGTTCTTGTCTTTTGTTTTATTTATGTGATGGATTACTTTGCTTTTCTAATGTTGAACCATCCTTGCTTACCTGATATGAATCCCACTTGGTCATGGTCAATTCCTTTTATGATATGTTGTTGAATTCTATTGGCTAGAATTTTTTCATCTATGTTCATAGAGAATACTGATTTGTAATTTTCTCTCTTTTTTTTTTTTTTTTTTTTTGGTGTCTTTACCTGGTTTTGGTATTAGGACTATGCTGGCTTCACAGAACGAGTTGGGAGTATTTCACCTTTTTCTATGCTCTGAAATACTTTTAATAGTAGTGGTTTTAACTCTTCTCTAAATGTTTGGTAGAATTCTCCAGTGAAGCCATCAGGGCCAAGGCTTTTTTGTTGTTATTGTTGGGAGTTTTTTAATTACCTTTTCAATCTCTTCTTTTGTTATAGGTGTATTTAGTTGTTTTACCTCTGTTTGGTAGGTCGTGTGTTTCTAGAAATTTTTCTATTTCCTCTAGGTTTTCAAATTTGTTAGCATACAATTTTTCATAGTATTCTGATTCTTTTCATTTCATTTGGGTCTGTTGTGATATCGCCCATCTCATTTCTTATTCAGGTTATTTGCTTCCTCTCCTGATTTTCTTTTGTCAGTTTGGCCAATGGTTTATCGATTTTGTTGATCTTTTCAAAGAACCAGTTATTAGTCTTATTAACTGTTTCCACTGTCTTTCCACTCTCTATTTCATTTAACACTGCCCTAATTTTTATTATTTGCTTTCTTCTGGTGCCCAAAGGCATCTTTTGCTGCTCTCTTTCTATTTGTTCAAGTTGTAGGGCTAATGTTTTGATTTTGGCCCTTTCTTCTTTTTGGATGTGTGCATTTATTGCTATAAATTGAACTCTGAGCACTGCTTTTCTGTGTCCCAAAGGTTCTGGTAGGATGTGTTTTCATTCTCATTTGATTCTGTGAATTTCTTTATTCCATCCTTAATTTCTTCTATAACCCAGTATTTTTGGAGCAAGGTGTTGTTCAGTTTCCATGTGTTTGATTTTTTTTCCTTGCTTTTTCTGTTATTGATTTCTACATTTATGGCCTTATGGTCAGAAAGATGCTTTGTAATATTTCGATGCTTTGGCATCTGTTAAGGCTTGCTTTGTGGGTTAATGGAAACACTGGTGGCACAGTGGTTAAGAACTACAGCTGCTAACCAAAAGGTTGGCAGTTCAAATCCACCAGGCACTCCTTGGAAACTCTATGGGACAGTTCTACTGTGTCCTGTAGGGTCGCTATGAGTTGGAATCGACTTGACGGCAATGGGGTTGGGTTGGGTTGGGTTGTTTTTTTTTTTTTTTTTCCGGTGGTCTAATTTTTTTTTTTTTTTTAATGTGTGGTCTTTCTTTTTTTCTATCATCTCTTCCCAGAGATGTAGTCAATTTGATTCTTGTATGTTCCATCTAGCAAGGTCCATGTGCATAATCACCATTTATGTTAGTGAAAGAAGGTATTTGCAATGAAGAAGTCGTTGGTCTTGCAAAATTCTATCATTTGATCTCTGGCATTGTTTCTATCACCAAGGGTGTGTTTTCCAAATACAGATCCTTCTTCTTTGCTTCCAACTTTCACATTCCAACCACCAATAATTATCAATGCATCCTGATTGCATGTTCGATCAATTTCAGACTGCAGCAGCTGATAAAAGTCTTCCATTCCTCTTTGGCCTTAGTGGTTGGTGTGCATATTTGAATAATAGTTGTATTAACTGATCTTCCTTGTAGGCGTATGGATATTATCCTATCACTGACAGCATTGTACTTCAGGATAGATCTCAAAATGCTCTTTTGACAATGAATGCAACATCATTCCTCTTCAAGCTGTCATTCCCAGCATAGTAGACTATATAATTGTCCAATTCAAAATGGCTAATACCAGTCCATATCAGCTCACTGATGCCTAGGATATTGATCCTTATGCATTCCATTTCATTTTTGATGATTTCCAATTTTCCTAGATTCATACTTCGTACATTACAGGTTCTGATTATTAATGGATGTTTGCAGCTGTTTCTTCTCATTTTGAGTTGTGCCACATCAGCAAATGAAGATCCTGAAAGCTTTACTCCATTCACATCATTAAGGTTGACTCTACTTTGAGGAGGCAGCTCTTCCCCAGTCATCTTTTAAGTGCCTTCCAACCTGGGGGGCTCATCTTCCAGCACTATATCAGACAATATCCCACTGCTATTCATAAGGTTTTCACTGGTTAATACCTTTCAGAAGTAGACTGCCGAGTCCTTCTTCCTGATCTGTCTTAGTCTGGAAGCTCAGCTGAAACCTGTCCTCTATGGATGACCCTGCTGGTATCTGAATACCGGTGGCATGGCTTCCAGCATCACAGCAACATGCAAGCCCCCACAGTACGACAAACTGACAGACACTGACAGAACAAGGCCAGGGGCGGACTGTGGAATAGACCATCAATTGCTCATATGGAAGTTCAGGCTGAAACTGAAGAAAATCAGAGCAAGTCCACAAGAGCCAAAATATGACCTTGAGTATATCCCACCTGAATTTAGAGACTATCTCAGGAATAGATTTGATGCATTGAACACTAGTGACTGAAGACCAAACAAGTTGTGGGATGACATCAAGCACTTCATACATGAAGAAAGCAAGAGGTCCTTGAAAAGACAGGAAAGAAAATACCAAGATGGATGTCAAAGGAGACTCTGAAACTTGCTCACGAATGTCAAGCAGCTAAAGCAAAAGGAAGAAATGATGAAGTAAAAGAACTGAACAGAAGATTTCGAAGGGTGGCTCAAGAAGACAAAGTAAAGTATTTTAACGACACGTGCAGAGCTGGAGATAGAAAGCCAAAAGGAGAGAACACGCTCGGCTTTTCTCCAGCTGAAACAACTGAGGAAAAAATTCAAGCCTCAAGATGCAACAGTCAAAGATTCTACGGGGAAAATATTAAATGACGCAGGAAGCATCAAAAGAAGATGGAAGGAATACACAGAGTCATTATACCAAAAAGAATTAGTCGTTGTTCAACCATTTCAAGAGGTAGCATATGTTCAGGAACTGATGGTATTGAAGTAAGAAGTCCCAGCTACACTGAAGGCATTGGTGAAAAACAAGGCTCCAGGAATTGACAGAATATCAACTGAGATGTTTCAACAAACAGATGCATCGCTGGAGGTGCTCACTCGTCTATGCCAAGAAATATGGAAGACAGCTTCCTGGCCAACTGACTGGAAGAGATCCATATTTATGCCTATTCCCCTATTCTCATCATATGCATGCAAAAGCTAGACAATGAATAAGAGAAATAGAAGAATTGATTCCTTTGAATTATGGTATTGGCAAAGAATATTGACTATACCATGAACAGCCAGAAGAACAAACAAATCTGTCCTGGAAGAAGCAAAACCAGAATGCTCCTTAGAAGCAAGGATGGCGAGAGTATGTCTTACATACTTTGAACATGTTGTCAGGAGGGATCAGATCCTGGAGAAGGACATGATGCTCAGTAAAGTACAGGGTCAGTGGAAAAGAGGAAGACTCTCAATGAGATGGATTAACACAGTGGCTGCAACAATGGGCTCAAGTGTAACGACGATTGTAAGGATGGAGCAGAACCGCACAGTGTTTTGTTCTGTTGTGCATAGGGTCACTATGAGTTGGAACCGACTCCATGGTACTTAACAACAACAACACATGGTCTATTCTAGATAATGTTCCACGTTCGTTGGAAAAGAAAGTATACTGGCTGCTGTTGGGTGGAGTGTTCTGTGTATGTCTATGAGGTCAAGTTGGTTGATTTTGGCATTTAGTTCTGTGTCTTTATTGAGCTTCTTTCTGGATGTTCTGTCCTTCACTCAAAGTGGTATGTTGAAGTCTCCTGCTACTATTGGGGAGCTATCTCTCTTTTCAATGCTGTTAGAGTTTGCTTTATGTATTTTGGGGCCTTGTCATTGGGGACATAAACATTTACTGTGGTTATATCCTCCTGATATATTGACACTTTAATCATTATATAGTGTCCTTCCTTTTCCTTTGTGGTGAATTTTAAAGTCCATTTTGTCAGAGATTAATATTGCCCCTCCTGCTCTGTTTTGATAGTTGTTTGCTTGATATGTTTTTTTTCCATCCTTTGAGTTTTGTTTGTATCTTTAAGTCTAGGCGGCATATAGACGGATCATGTTTTTTTATCCATTCTGCCACTCTCTGTCACTTTATTGGTGCATTTAGCCCGTTCACATTCAGCGTAATTATTGATAGGTATGCGTTTAGTGCGTCATTTTGATGTCTTTTTTTGTGTGTGTGGACAGTTTCTTTGTTCCACTTAATTTTCTGTGCTGAGTCATTTTTCTTTATATATTTTCTTTTCACCCTTTTCATTTTTGTTGATTTGTATTTGCTGAGTCTTTATGTTTTTCTTGTTTTATTATTTTGATATGTAGGACTGTTAGCTTCCTTTGTGGTTACCTTAATATTTAGCCCTATATTTCTAAGTTTAAACCAATCTTTTATTTCTTGATATCACCTTGACTTCCTCTCCATGTGAAAGATCTACAACTACATTATTTGGTCCTTGTTTTTTGTTTTAATGTTGGCATCTTTTCATATTGACATCTCAATATTAACCCTCATATCATAATATTAATCTAATTTTCATCAGTTTTGAAAGACAAAATAATTTACATTATAAATTAAAATTGAAATACGACACTTGAATTTAAATGTTCAAAAGCTCTGTAACATTCATATTTTTTCAACCAAACAATATGATATTCTGGAATCATGGATTCATGTTACAAGATTTTAACTATAATGCTTAGATGAATGAAGATTGAAAAGACTGTTTAAGTAGTAAGAAATAATAAATGGCCCACAGAGTTCAGGGCCAAACCAAACCCACTGCTGTCAAATCATATAGACTCAAAGGAGAGAGTAGACCTGCCTCATAGGGTTTCCAAGGTTGTAAATCTTTACAGAAGCAGACTGCCACATCTTTCTCCCATGGAACAGCTATTCGGCTCAAACTGCCAATCTTCTGTCTAGCAGGTAAGCGCCTTAACTACTGTGCCACCAGGGCTCCTAATTCAGGGTCAATCACCTATTAATTTTTAAGTGGACTCTTCATAAGAGAGAAAAATCATAATTTACCCAAAAGAGGAAATAACAGGGCATACAAAGGACAGCAATTTTTTTAACTTTTTATTTTAAAACAATCCTAGATTTACAGAAGAGTTGTGAAGGTAGTATCACTTCCTTTAATCTTCTCCTAATCTTAACATTTTACATAACCATTTACCACACATTTATCAAAATGAATAAATTAACATTGGTATATCACTAGTAACTAAACTACTGGCTCTATTCAGATCTCACCAATTTCTATAGTAACACCCTTTTTTTGTTCCAGGATCTAAACCAGGATACCACAGTGCATTTAGTCTTCATGTTTCCGTAGTCTCGTCCAATCACTGAGAGTTCCTCAGTCTTTCCTTGATCTTCATGACCTTGATATTTTTTAAGAGGATTGGTGTAGTGTTTTACAGAAGGTCTCTCAATTTGGGTTTGCCTGATGTTTTCTCAGATTACACCAGAGTTGAAATTTTTTGAGAATGATAAATATAAAGGTGACGTGCCCTTCTCAACATATCATGAGATTCATGATATTAACATGACTTATTACTGGTGACAGAAACGTTGATCACTTGGTTAAGATAATGTCACTCAGTCTTCTCACTAAAAAATTACTGTTTTTCTCTCTCCATACTCTATTTTTTTTAAATTGAGTCACTAAATCTAGACCACACTTAATGGGAGAGTATAAAGTCTAGTTCGAAGGAGGAATATCACAGCATTTGTAGACATATGTAAAAATCACAGTAATAATTAATAAATATTTGGGGAAGATACTTCCAAGCTATGCAAATATTCTGTTTCTCCTTAAAGTGTTGTCTTCTAATTTCAGCCTTCATCAGCGTATCTTGCCAGCTATTATGAATGGAATTGTTTTCTTAATTTTATTTTTCAATTATTCATTTTTACTGTATACAGGTATAACTGAGTTTTGCATATTGGCCTTGTATCCTGCTTCCTTATTCACTTACTAGTTCTTATAATTTGTGTGTGTATGTGTGTTCCTTAGACTCTTCTAAATGTAAATCAGATTTTCTGGTAACAGAGATCATTTTAATTCTTCCTTTGTAATCTGAATGCCTTATTTTTTCTTGTCTAATTTCCCTAGCTACAACCTTCAGTACAATTTTGAATAGAAGTGATGAGGGCAGACACCTTTGTTTCTAATATTAGGAATAAAGCTACTGGTCTTTCACCACAAAATATGATGTTAGCTGTGAGTTTTTTGTATATATCCTTCATCAGGTTAAGGAAGTTCACTTGTGTCCTTAGTATGTTAAGTATTTTTATCATGAAAGGGTGGTGAATTTTTCCAAATGCTTTTTCTTCATCTATTGGGATAATCATGTTGTTTTTATCTTTTATTCTATTAATGTGATGTATTACATTGATTGGCTTTTGTATATTGAACCAATCTTGCATTCCTGGGATAAACCCCACTTGGTTATGGTGTATAATCCCTTTTGTAAGTTGCTGGATTCAGCTTGTTAGTATTTTGTTGAGGGTTTTTTGTTGTTGTTGGTCTCTCTATTCATGAGAGATGCTAGTCTGTAGTTTTCTTGTAATTGGTTTGGGTATCATCGTAATACTGGCCTCATAGAATGACTTAGGAAGTGTTTCCTCCTCTTCTAGCTTTTGGAAAAGCAGGACAAATTTTTTTAAGTACTTTTAAAAAAGATTTTATGTAGTCATTTAGTACTCAGATGTAGAGTGGGAAAAGAAGATAATTACAGGAGTTGCAGGATACAGGTTTCTGCCTTTGGCCAGGATGCAGTGACTGATATTAGACATAACCTTTGCTATAAACAATTACAAAACTGGGCAAAATATGTGATCAACTGCTTTTAGAAATTGCACAACCAGTAGTATAAAAGGGAAAAACATGAGGTGCATCCTTGGGGGCACTTTCTGTACCATGGTGCAACGAGAAAGAACTCAAGTGGAAAACAGCAGTCTCACTGAGCCAAGGAGGCAAAGATTGGAGTCTGGGGTATTGAAACAGCTAGAATTTCTTGAGCCAGGGTCCACAGAGAAGTTATGCTGACTGACACAGAAATATGCATACAGCTTTGACCAAGGCCAGGGCCATTCATTTCAAGCTGACACTCCACAAGGCCTAATGGATAGTAGCTGCTGTGATACTGTCAAATGGGAAAAAAAAAAAAAAAAAACAGAAATTGCAGTGCTTGAAGATGTTGCATTCAGGCCCAAAGAAAATGGCCCAAAGACCTTGCAGAGCTTCTCAGGCGTTCAACTGCAACCCCCAAAAGGCTATGCCTTTCCAGTAAGAACCACAACCTAAAGGAAGAGACAAGCTGTAGGTCTAAGGAAAAAATATCTGAAATACGCCCACACTAAAAAAGCAAAATTCTAATTTTGGAAGACTCAAGAGGATTCACCAGTAATTTAACTGTTTGCCAGAAAAAAGCCTCAGCACACCAAAGAAAAACAGTATAGTACAGAATCCCTACAACCTATCTTTCACAATGTATACTATAAAATAAAAAAATACTACTTTTGAGAAGAGGCATAAAACCTGACCCATAATCAAGACAAAATGGAGTCAATAGAAATGGTCCTGAAATGCCCCCAGATGTTAGAAGTAGCACAAAAATACATACATTTTAAAGACACATATATATACATATATATGTACGATGGTGCAGTGGTTAAGCACCCGGTTGCTAACTCAAAGGTCAGGTTCAAACCCACTAGCCGCTCTAAGGGAGAAAGATGTGGCTGTCGGCTTCCATAAAGATTTACAGCCTTGGATACTCCATGGGGCAGTTCTAACTCTGTCTTACAGGGTTACTATGAGTCAGAATTGACTTGAGGGCAGTGGGTTTGGTTATTATGTATATGTACAGATACTTAAGAAAAAAAATAGACATGATGAGTGAACAGACAGGGAAGTCTGATGTGAAATGAAAGCTATTAAAAAAAAACATTCAAGTGGAAGTTCTGGAAGCGTGTATATATACACACTAATCAGTAAGATAAGTATAACAAATATATCTAAATATTTATAAGTAATTTTAATGTTAAACTTAGTAAGTTCAAAATTTAAAAATTAACATTGAAAAAGAAAGTACTGAAAAAACATGAAATACTACATTAAGAATATATTTTTAAAAATTAAAATGGTTTTCTTTACAGATTTAGTTCTGAAATAATTTAATGTGTATAAATGATGATCTCTCTTGACATTTAAGAAACTAATCTTGAGAATCAGTGAGATCTACTTTTAGTGATCCAGAGAAATAGTGAAAAAGTAGGCCCTTAGATGAGCCAGGATCCTCAATATGATACCGTCAAACTTAAGAAACATTTTATCAGAGTCAATAAAATAAAAATAACAATGAAGTAGCATAGTTTGCATCTCACCTCACTTTCTTTTATCTATCTGCCCTGTGTTACACAGGTAAAGGAATACTTAAAGCAGGCACCATGAGGAAAATCCTAAGAGAGGGGTTCAGTTTATTCACAAACTGAATAATCAACTCCCCCAGTGACTGTAAAGAGGCCATGTATTAAGTACTAGAACATACCAACTCTAGTATTTACAGAAATAGTGAAATTTCTAAAAATGACCAGTCAGTGGGTTGCCTTCGGCTAAACTACACTGTATGAGTTTTATTTCATACAGGCTTAACATGTTAGATATGTTTAGAAAAACAAATCAGTTCAATATGAACTAATATTCAGGCAGCAACCACAGGTCAATGAATGCCAACCTCTGACTTCCTTGACAAGAACTCCCTGGTAGGTTTATAAATGAGTTTGGAATATCAGAGTATTATTGACTATGGTAACCCCAGTCGGTTTTTTAAAAGCTAATTCAACATTTCCAGATGTCCTCTGATTACAAATGGCAGGTTAACAAAGTTAAGAATTCTAAAAGAACCAAACAATCCTATCCTTGGGAGGCCTGTTTGAAAAGGGACACCTGCACTAACAAAAGTAGAACCATTTGGACATGTCTTAAGAACAGTGGTTTCCCAAAACTAGCATGAAAGAACCCAGTATATGAACTGCCTGCTCAAGTTGGACTTAAAGCAAGCATTCTGAGGTATTTATAAATTTACCTATGAAAAAGAATTGCAATATTTGGAGGTCTGGCACAGTTACTGCCTTTCATTAAGCTTGACTAGAACCCAGTTTCAAAATTTGGATCTTACAGAACATGTATTTATGGACCATCTCATACATTTATAAACAAGATATAAGTTTTTTCATAGATTATTCTTTATAATAATGTATCAACCGATAAACACTAGTGACTAAATAACTACATTTTCATATGTTTGTTAGCTTTATGCCAACTGGCATTTTTAAGTACTCTTCAGCTAATTAAATCACCTTTCCACTTTTGAACACCTCATTTTTAATATTCTCTATTTATGTCACCATTTCCTACCGAAAGTTTAATACGACATTTTATATAAAGTCTACCTTCATGAGAAATCCTTGTCAGCAAATAACGTTTTCATATTATAGACTAGTATATAAGTCATGTTAAAGGGGGTGTGGTAAGAATGTTTAACCTAGTTTGGAAATCAGGCAGTACCTTAAACTAAAAAAAAGTTATTCTAACAGAGAGCCACCTAAATACACTATAATCTGGAGAATACTTTTAAAGCCAAGATTCATTATTCAAAAAAGAAAAAAACATAAAACTATATAAAATTTAATGTGTGGAAACATTTAAAATTCCAGCAGTTGAAAGAGTTTAACTTAGTATAATACGTCTAGTGTTCTAATTTGTAACCTAGACAATTACATACACTATTTTAAGTAACTGAAATGCCCATATTAAATAAAAATCTCTAACAGAGTAATGGGATTAATTTTTAACTCTTTTAGGCAACCGTATCTATAACAACAACAAAAGAAATCCAAGCACAGGACTAGAACAAGTAAATTCCCTAAGGAAGCAGAAGATCAAAATTCTGAAACAAGTTACTTACTCTCTTAATTAAGGTACATAAAAAGAAAACATTATAAAAAAGACAAAACAATAAAATGCTCACTCGATTATTACTCAGTGCAGGTCAAACAGGCAGATAAATAAAATCTCAAAACTCAGAAATATTTTGCAAGTTGTGCCAGCATTAAGCTATTACCTCCCAAGTCCAAACCCATACTTCTACACTCCACTTCCGGATGGTAGGGCTGGAACCTTGCAAAACACATTTCTGCTTTGCGAGCTGATTCCAGGTCGAGGCCCACCAAAGAAGAACACTAGAAGGAGGAAGAATTGACTTACTCCTTGTCTGTTTCCTGTTTCCTTCCTCCAGCCTCCTGTCTTCGTGCCATTTTTGTTAGCATCACCCTAACATTTCTTCACCTCAGCAGCAGCAGTTCCTTCCCATAGGATGTCTGAATCCAGTCTGCAGTTTTCCCATTACTTGCCAAACCAGCCTTATCATGCCCTCCTGCCCCAGAGATACCAGCACCAACTTGGCAGTGCCCCCTCCTCAGAAGTATGGGCCTCAGGTTCATGGGCCCTCTCTTCTAAGCATCTAAGCTTCAGTAATTCCAATCACTTATTTTTGTTTCTCTAGCTTACTGATGGTAACTTCGTGTTCTCCTTTCCCCTTTTATCTAGTTAACAACTTTGTACCTAATTTTTATTTTTTTATATTAAATGCTCTGTTTAAATAATTGATATGGCTTCTTTCTTCTGACAGGACCCTGACTGACACAGGGATCCAGTATCCAGTAATTCTTTAGGTGAGTGGTGCTACCAAAGTTTCCATGGGCTTCGGAGGTACAGCTTAAAAATGCATATCAAATATTATAATTTTCTACTTACAAAATTTAAAAATATTATTTTCATAAAACAAATCTAAACCAAAGATTCTTGTTTCCTAGGAATATACAGGGGAGTGTGATTCTCAACCAGAAAGGAATGGAGGTGACAGGATCTGAAATGGAGACTTATAATAATAAAAGGTTTAAAAACATCAATTGAAGTCCAACCTCTTCATAATATAAAGAACCTAATATCCATTTTAAGATCCATTAGACCTATAAGCTCTTTGAGGAAAAGAACTGCGCTTTGCTTAGCAAAATGCCTTGAATAGTAAACATTCAAAATTTAAAAATTGTATAAATGAGAGAAGTTAACAGTTAAACCAAGTTTAAAAAAGTAGTTAGTGGCAGAATTAGGCCAATCACCAATCTTTCAGTTGGATTTTTTTTTTTTTATCCCACTTTTAGTAGCAAGATCCAATAATCACTAGGATGAGAGTCCAGAAATACGTTGGTTTGAGTTCCCAAGCAAGCAGACCCTACACTGGAGATTAGCATGCAGGAGGATTAATAGGAACTTCTCTGACTATCAACCCCTATAGGAGGACAGGCAAAGAAACAGGACTGAGCAAAGGAAGAGGCTGAACAGTGATGCAGTCCCAAAGGAAGTTTCAGTTGACTCCACAGGGAGTTCTAAAGGTAGGATGACCCCTCAGAGTTGTGCTAAGTTGGGGGATAAAGTTTGGACCTTCTGACTTTCATGTCAATTCATCTTTGGATCCGAGCAACTCTGGAAAGGAGGCGTGACTTTGCATACGGTAGTTCTGTTCAGTCTAGGCAATCCAAGTAGAGGCTGACAGCTGAGAGTTTTCTACTTGTAGCACTCCTCGTAGCTGGGAGAAATAAGTCTTTCATTCCTGAAGGGATATATCTGGATGGTGCATCACGGTATCCACCATAGTCCACCCCTTTTGCTGCTTAGACCTACTTCTGCGTTTAAGTTCTGGAAGTAGGTCCTTCAGTATTCCTGTTAGCCTCTCTTTCTGGGAGAATCTTATAGTAGGAAAGTAAAGGGAATAGGCTATAGCCCCCATAACTACAGCTTGTCTTAGGACCATAACCGATAGTCATCATTACTCTCATCTACTATCCATTCTGCATTCTCCCACCCTCAGCTGCCATGTCTACCAACTGCCATGACTTACTGGGCGGCAGAATCCAGATCCTTATCCCAAGGTCTTCATGCCCTCTTGTGCCATGCCTCGTTGAAACAAGAAGCCTCCAAAGCAGGCAGCAGCCATTGCTGATTGTTTAATTGTACTTCTGCTGTGTCACTTGGTGGAAGCATTCCCCTTTGGGAACCAAGACTTCTAAACCTTCAGAGCCCAGGGTTGCCGAGATTAAAAAAAAAAAAAACACAATCCCCTCCACCCCCAAGTAATCATTGAGAATTACAATACCAAAACCAAACCCAGTGCTGTCGAGTCGATTCTGACTCACAGGCGACCCTATAGGTCAGAGTAGAGCTGCCCCACAGTTTCCAAGGAGCACCTGGTGGATTCGAACTGCTGACCTGTTGGTTAGCTGCTGTAGTACTTAACCACTAAGCCACCAGGTTTTCCGAGAATTACAATGGGCAGAGTCAATTCTATTTCCAAACCTTGATTCCTGAACATATGTATTCTATTGGGTATCATGTAAAAGTTAGTGATCTTCTGGAGGATGATAACTCAAACTTACTCTTAGCTGGGATTTCAACAATGCCTTCAACAGGCTATTACTTCAACAGACTTTTCCATCACTCTGCATGCCAGCATCTTCTCAGTGGTGTGGATATGATATGAACAATGATACTATGGCCATATGAATATTCCTGTGTTTTGATGTAATCCCATGCTAGAACAAACATTCTGTAAGCTCTAGAATACTGGTGTAAGCTGAAGCCCTTCAGACAGGAAAAGCAAGCCCATGTCCATAATATATGTCTATTCCTAGCAATATGAATCTCTGGCTTCAGCCCTTTTAGGGTAGAAGGGGTCCAATATAGTCAATTTGACACCAAGTGACTAGACTTCTCAAGGGATGGCATTATACTAGGAATCCAGCATTGGCTTCTGCTCCAGGTAGACTGAGTATTCAAGAGCATCAGAAGCTGTTATAGCCTTGGTTTGTCACAGCCAATGCCGCTGGGCCCTCCTCCGTTCCAGCCATTAATGCTAATTGATATGTATACCCATTGTGGCATCACTGGATGCAAGTGGCAATAACAAAGGCCGGCTGATGCCAACTAGACATGATTTTAGTCTATCCGGTTTAATGCCTCTTCTGTGTTGTATATTTTCTGGTCAGTGTTAATATGAAATACAAACATCTTCACACTTCTTGATCATCCCCATATATCTATTCTCATTCCTCTGTCTCAGACTTCCTTGTCCACAACCCATAATTTTTCTCCTTCTAGGCTGCTGATCAACAAGCCAAGCTATTTGCCCCTGCTCTAAGTCTATAAATGTAAATGTACATATATATGCACGCACATACATATATACATACATATATAGTTTTTTTTTATAGATATATACACATATGTTGTTGTTGTTGTTATATGACACTGAGGCAGCTCCAACTCATACAGACCCTATGTACAACAGAACGAAACACTGCCCAGTCCTGGGCCATTCTCACAATCGTTGTTATATTTGAGCCCATTGTTGCAGCCACTATGTCAATCCATCTCCTTGACGGTCTTGCTTTTCTTCACCATCTCTCTATTTTACCAAGCATGATGTCCTTCTCCAGGGAGAAGTACAACCATGAGCATATCCCACCTGAATTTAGAGACCACCTCAAGAAGAGATTTGATTCATTCAACACTAATGACCGAAGATCAGATGAGATCTGGGATGACATCAAGGGCATCACGCATGAAGAAATCAAAAGGTCACTAAATAGACTGAAAAGAAAGAAAACACCAAAATGGATGTCAGAAGAGGCTCTGAAGCTTGCTCCTGAATGTAAAGTAGCTAAAGCAAATGGAAGAAATGATGAAGCAAACAGGCTGAACAAGAGATTTCAAAGGGCAGCTCGAGAAGGCAAAGTATTACAAAAAAATGTGCAAAGACCTGGAATTAGAAAAACAAAAGGGAAGAACACACTCAGCATTTCTCAAGCTGAAAGAACTGAAAAAAAACTTAAACCTTGAGTTGCATTATTGAAGGAGTCTGCAGGAAAAACATTGAACAATACAGGAAGCATCAAAAGAAGATGGAGGGAATACAGAGAGTCATTGTAACAAAAAGAACTGGTCAACATTCAACCTTTCAGGAGGTAGCATATGATCAAGAACCAATGGTAGTGAAGGTAGAAATCCAAGCTGCACTGAAGACTGGTGAGAAACAAGGTTCTGGGAATTGATGAAATACCAATTGAGATGTTTCAACAAACGGATCCAGCACTTGTCTATGCCAAGAAATTTGGAAGACAGCTACCTGGCCAACCGACTAGAAGAGATCCATATTTGTGCCCATCCCAAATGAAGGTGATCCAACAGAATATGGAAATTATTGAACAGTATTATTAATATCACATGCAAGTAAAACTTTCCTGAAGATAATTCAAAAGTGGTTGCAGCAGTATTTCGACAGGGAACTGCTAGAAATTCAAGCTGGATTCAGAAGAAAATGTGGAACAAGGGATATCACTGCTGATGTCAGATGCATCTTGGCTGAAAGCAGAAAATACCAGAAAGATGTTTACCTGTGTTTTATTGACTATGTGGATACAAAGGCATTCGACTACGTGGACCACAACAAATTATGAATAACACTGCAAAGAATAAGAATTCCAGAACACTTAATTGTGCTCATGAGGAACTGGTACTTAGACCAAGGGGCAGTCATTTGGACAGAACGGGGGATACTGCGTGACTTAAAATCATAAAAGGTGTGTGTAGGGGTTGTATCCTTTTACCATACTTATTCAATCTGTATGCTGAGCAAATAATCCAAGAAGCTGGACTATATGAATAAGAACAGGTCATTAGGATTGGGGAAAGACTCATTAACGGCCTGCATTATGCGGATGACACAACCTTGCTTGCTGTAAGTGAAGAGGACTTGAAGCACTTACTGATAAAGATCAAAGATCACAGCCTTCAGTGTGGATTACACCTCAACATTAAGAAATCAAAAATCCTCACAACTGGATCAACAAGCAACATCATGATGAAAAGAGAAAAGATTGAAGTTGTCCAGAATTTCATTTTACTTGGCTCCACAATCAACACCCATGGAAGCTGTAGTCAAGAAATCAAATGATGTATTGCATTGGGCAAATCTGCTGCAAAAGACATCTTTAAAGTGTGCAAAAGCAAACACGTCACTTTGAGGACTCATATACATGTGAAAGCTGGACAATGAATAAGGAAGACCAAAGAACTGATGCCTCGAATTATGGTGTTGGTGAAGAATATTGAATATACCATGGACTTCCAGAATAACGAACAAATCTGTCTTGGAGACGTACAGCCAGAATGCTCATTAGAAGCAAGGATGGCGAGACTTAGTCTCATGTACTTTGAAGGACCATGTACTCAGGAAGGACCATTCCCTGGAGAAGGACATCATGCCTGGTAAATAAGAGGGTTCGTGTAAAAGAGGAAGACCCTCAACAAGATGAACTGACACAGTGGTGCAACGATGGGCTCAAGTACAGCAACAACTGTGAGGATGGCGCCGGACTGGACAGCGTTTCTGTCGTACACAGGGTCGCTATGAGTTGGAACAAACTGGACAGCATCTAATAATAACGACATCCAAAAACCAAACCCATTGCCATGGAGTCAATTCATAGCAACCCTATAGGACAGAGTAGAACTGCCCCATACGGTTTTCAAAGAGCGGCCGAAAGCTTCGAACTGCTGACCTTTTGGTTAGCAGCCAAGCTCTTAACCACTGGGCCACCAGGGCTCCCAACTACAATATACCTGTAGATACAATCCCATTTGGGGATAGAGTTCTTCTGTGTTATGTTAATGAGGGCATATCAATGTAGGGTGTGTCTTAAACCAATCACGTTTGAGATTTAACAGCAGGTTAGACACAGAACCAAGTAAGCACAGATGTAGGAAGACGGTTGCCACACTACATGAAGATCATCAAGTAACCAAGGAAGGAACAGAAACTGAAAAGACAAGGACTTCCCCCAGAGCTAACAGAGAGAGAAAGCCTTCCCCAAGAGCTGATGCTCTGAATTCGAACTCCTAGCTTCCTAGACTGTGAGAAAATAAATCTCTGTTAAAGCTACCCACTTGTGGTATTTCTGTTACAGCGACACTAAGAAACTAAGCCAAAAAGAAAAAAAAAAACTCATTGGTATTGAGTCGATGCTGACTCATAGTGACCCTATTAAAAAAAAAAAAAAAAGACACAGCAAAACTCTTCCACAGGGTTTCCAAGGCTGTAAATCTTTATGGGAACAGACTGCCACATCTTTCTCCCATAGATTAGCTGGTGGGTTCGAACCCCCAACCTTTCAGTTAGTGGTTGAACACTTAACCACTGCACCACCAGGGGTCCTTAAGAAACTAAAACAACACCTAAAAGATTTGTTGGCGTTTTGCTCTAAAAATTATTTAGATTCTTTAAAAACTTTTCCTTTTTATGTCTTCTTGATATGAATTAGCCACCATCCGTCAGTTTGTCATACCTTGGCATCTTACATGTTGCTGTGATGGGGGGAGCTACCCCACCAGTATTTCAAACATCAACAGGGTCACTCATGGTGGACAGGTTTCAGCAGAGTTTCCAGACTAAGACAGACTAGGAAGAATGGCCTGGTGATCTACTTTTGAAAATCAGCCAATGAAAATCCTATGGATCCCAACAAAATACTGGCCAATATGGTGCCAGTATATGAGTCCGTGAGTTGGAAGAGACTTCCTAGGTTAGAGACCCTCAAAATATACAGCGGCCATAACAATGGATTCAAGCATACCAACAATCATGAAGATGGTGCAGGACTGGGCAACATTTTTCTGTTTTACACTGGGGTCACCATGAGTTGGAGGTGACTCCGAAGGCCACTAACAACAATATAAATTACAGAAAGAAAAATTCCGTTTAAATGGAGGTTTCCATTAGTTGAGTATAGATAATCAAATATTTACTGCACTGGAGTAAAAAGAAGCCAGAAGTTGGCCTGTAGAGGAGATAGAGGGTTCCACTTTTTCAGACCACTAAGTATTCTGGCTGGAAAGACAGGGCAAATCACAGTCTGCTGCCTGCCTCCGAAATCCAGTGCAAGTTTTCTGAGCGCTAGTTCTGTGTTAGGACTCAGCAACACGGGGGGGTGGGCGGGGGGGGGGAGTCGGTAAATAGCGAATTTCAAACTTTACACCAAAAATTTTGAGACTAGACTCAGAAAGAAGCTAAATATCAGTGGTTGGGAATGAGGTCAAGGCTGAAGTGGACTACAACCCCTGATGACAACATGCAGCATTCACACCTAGAGTAAGCAGCCCTGGTGGCGCAGTGGTTAATAGCAGCTAACCAAAAGACCAAAGACCTACCGGGAGAAGATGTGACAGTCTGCCATCAGAAAGACTGCAGCCTTGGAAACCCTATGGGGCAGTTCTCTGCCCTGTAGGGTCGTTGAGTTGGAATCGCCTCAACAGCAAGGACTTTACGCTTAGTATGAGTAGTGTAAGACGTAGCGTTTAAACGTTTAAAATATAGTTCGTGAAATAAGATATGAATACAAACATTATCGTACAAGTTTTGGTACTGTTATCCTTCCTAGTGTTGTTTTAATGAGGATAGGGTAGAGTATGCATCCTCACTGTCGGACTGCAAGCTGTTTTAAAGTCCCGCTCCAGTTACTACCTTTTGTTGGCGTGAAGAGGCTTCGCAGAGCTAGTGTGGATAAAAAAAAAAAAAAACCCTAAAAAAAACCCAGTACCGTCTGGTGGATTCCAACTCATAGCGACCCTATAGGCCAGAGTAGAACTCCCCTAACGCTCTTAAATTGCTACTGGGCCCTCGAAGTGCTGCTACCAGCGCAGGCCCGTCTCTGAACCATCAAAATTCCCAAATTTCTGGAAACAGGCGATGAGAACACACCCTCTATCCTTCACCCTGAATCCCATCTCCGCCTCCAGTACATACAAGCGCACCCCGAAGTCCCGCGGGACTACGTAAATCCTAGTACGGAGCAAGCGCACTGGAGTTCTCGCTAACCACGCCTTCCCCTGGTTTGAGCAGGCGCAGTTAGAGGAAGGAGGTCGGCTCGGGTGGTTACTGTTATCGTTACCTTTAACAGCCCTAATTGTCCCGAGCTTCTCCCGTGTTCATTTTCATCCTGTCTTACTGGAACTCGCTTAGCCTAAAGTAGGAGCTGCAGTTTGGAGTTGAAATTTGTTTCTCCCATTATAGCTTCCACTCTGTTCTCAGAGGCAGGGCGTGTCATTTAGGCAACAGTCCTGACAGCTAGGAAAAATTAAAATGCACATTGTAGAGAACTTTTACAGTCCGCCAACTCATTCACATGACAAAATGACTTATAAATAAAACTTTCCTTTTTTCCATACTAGATCCTTCATAAGACACGGAAATCATTTTACTTTCCCATGCAAGCGAGAAGATAATTTTCTTATTAACAAGGACCTGCAGTAACACGCGACGCAAGCGAGCCATCAGCGGCTGTACGGCACGTGAAAGGTCTCCGTACAGACCTGTTTTGCGCACTGGGGCTGTGGTGGAAGAATCTTCTGGGCTCGGCCGCCATGGGGAAAGTGAATGTGGCCAAGTTGCGTTACATGAGTAGGGACGACTTCAGGGTCTTGACCGCGGTAAGAAGTACTCCTTTCCCTTCTCTCTAGTCCTTCCCCACCCTGCGCCCTTTTCCTGTTGATGTTTCGTGGGAGCTGAGCCGGCGCTCTCAGCCCTGGAACGCCGCGGAAGCTGGGAATGGGGGAAAAGAGGACCGACGAGAGTCGGAGTTTTAATAAGCCTGGAGAATCGTTCTTGCTTGGGAATTTAACTTCCGCCCCAAAACTGTAAATATCTCCCCTTGTAATTCTTTTCTTTCCACTCCCCTTTTCCGTGCTCTATAAGCAGCCACACTCACTCATCTGTGCCCTGGGAAGCTTTTCAGACTCTGGGCTTCCGGCCAGTGGGGAAGGTTTAAGATGCTCCTGGGGAGAATCGGTAGAAGTAGCATTGTGTTAATTTACGAAGGGTGAGTTCTGCAATCACAGACTATCACTTTTTTCATTCAGTCAGTCAATACGTATTTGTCAGGTTATTTAGGAACAATTTTTTTTTTAAGTGATTCAGCTGACAACAGGATAGGAGAGAGGCACGGATGATAATCAAGTAAACGAGTAAATAAGGAAGATAATAACAGATAATAAGAACAGTGAAAATAAGAAACAGGATAATGGAATAGAAAGGGGGATGCAGCTTTTAAATTGGGTAGTCAGGGAAGGCTGCCTTTGTGTAAGAATCTTGTGTTTATGGTTGTAACCAAAGTCTGTAGTTATCGAAGCCTGCAAGGTCTTAAAAAAAAATGCATGGTACTTGATGAGAAGCCCTGATGCCACAGTGGTTAAGTGCTAGGCTGCTAACCAAAAAGTCAACAGTCCAGCTACTAGCGGGAGAAAGATGTTGTAGTCAGCTTCAGCAAAGATTACAGCCTTGGAAACCCTATGGTGTAGTTCTGCTCTGTCCTGTAGGGTTGCTGTGAGTTGGAATCAACTAGAGGGACAGCGGTGGGTTTTTAATGGGTCGGCCCTTGATGTTGTTAAGTGCCTTTGAGTCTATTCAAACTCATAGCAATCCTATGTACCCTGTGTACAACAGAAGGAAACACTGTCTGGTCCTGCGCCATCCTCACAACTGTTGTTATGCTTGAGCCCATTGTTGCGAAGTCACTGTGTCAGTCTGTCTCGTTAAGAATCTTCCTCTTTTTCGCAGACCCTCTACTTTACCAAGCAAGATGTCTTTCTCCAGGGACTGGTCCCTCCTGGTAAGATGGACAAAGCATGTGAGACATAGTCTCACCATCCGTCTAAGGAGCATTCTGGTTGTACTTTTTCCAAGACAGATTTGTTTGTTCTTTTTACAGTACGCAGTATATTCAGTATTCTTTGCCAACATTACAATTCAGAGGTGTTAATTCTGCTTCAGTCTTCCTTATTCATTGTCCAGATTTCGAATGCATATGAGGCTCTTGAAAACATAATGGCTTGGGTCAGGTGCACCTTAGTCTTCAAGGTGACATCTTTGCTTTTTAACATTTTAAGAGGTTTTTTGCAGCAGATTTGCCCCATGCAATAAGTCATTTGATTTCTTGATTGCTTTTTTTTTCTTCCATGGGCGTTGATTGTGGATCCAAGTAAAACGAAATCCTGGACAACTTCAGTCTTATCTTCGTTGATCATAATGTTGCTTGTTGGTCCAGTCGTGAGGATTTTTGTTTTCTTTATGTTTAGGTATAATCCATACTGAAGGCTGTAGTCTTTGATCTTCATCAGTAAGTGCATCAAGTCCTCTTCACTTTCAGCGAGCAAGGTTGTGTCATCTGCATAATGCAGGTTGTTAATGAGTCCCCTGCTCCGATCCTGATGCCCCATTCTTCTTCATGCAGTCCAGCTTCTTGGATTATTTGCTCAGCGTATAAATTGAATAAGTATGGTGAATGGATACAACTCTGAAGCATACCTTTCCTGATTTTAAACCACGCAGTATCATCTTGTTCTGGTCCAATGACTGCCTCTTGGTCTATGTACAGGTTCCTCATGAGCACAATTAAGTGTTCTGGAATTCCCCTTCTTTGCAATGTTATCCATGATTTGTTATGATCCACACAGTTGAATGCCTTTGCATAGTCAATAAAGCACAGGTAAACATCTTTCTGGTAGTCTGCTTTCGCCAAGATCCATCTGATATCAGCAATGATATCTGCTGTTCCATGTCCTCTTCTGAATCTCGCTTGAATTTCTGTCAGTTCCCTGTTGATGTACTGCTGCAGCCACTTTTGAATGATTTTCAGCAAAATTGTACTTGTGCGTGCTCTTAATTATATTGTTTGATAATTTTCACATTCTGTTAGATCACCGTTCTTTGGAATGGGTACAAATATGGATCACTTCCAGTCGGTTGGCCTGGTAGCTTTTTTCCAAATTTCTTAGAATAGACAAGTGAGCACTTCTAGTGCTGCATCCATTTGTTGAAACATCTCAGTTGGTATTCCCTCAATTCAGTGCAGCTTGAATTTCTTTCTTTAGTACCATTGGTTTTTGATCATATGCTACTTCCTGAAATGGTTGAACATAGACCAGTTCTTTTTGGTACATTGACTCTGTGTATTCCTTCCATCTTCTTTTGGTGCTTCCTGTGTTGTTTAGTATTTTCCCTCTAGAATCCTTCAGTATTGCAACTCAAGTCTTGAATTTTCTCTTCAGTTCTTTCAGTTTGAGAAATGCTAAGTGTATTCTTCCCTTTTGGTTTTCTAACTCTAGGTGTTTGCACATTTTGTTATAATACTTTGTCTTCTCGAGGCGCCCTTTGAAATCTTCCGCTGGGCTCTGTACATAGATCAAGAGGCAGTTGTTTGAACAGAACAAGGGGATACTGCATGGTTTAAAGTCAGGAAAGGTGTGCGTCGGAGTTGTATCCTTTCACCATACCTGTTCAATCTGTGTGCTGAGCAAATAATCCAAGAAGCCGGACAATATGAAGAACAGGGCACTAGGATTGGAGGAAGACTCGTTAACAACCTGCATTATGAAGATCAAAGACCACAGCATTCAATGTGGATTACACTTCAACATAAAGAAAGCAAAAATCCTCTCAACTGGACCAATAAACAACATTATGATAAACAGAAAAGATTGAAGTTGTCAAGGATTTCATTTTACCTGGATCCACAGTCAGCACCCACGGAAGTAACAGTCACGAAATCAAAAGATGCATTGCATTGGGCAAATCCGCTGCAAAAGACCTCTTTAAAGTGTTGAAAAGCAAAGATGCCACCTTGAACACCAGGGTGCGCCTGATCCAAGCCACAGTGTTTTCAGTTGCAGCATATGCATGTGAAAGCTGGACAATGATTACGGAAGACCGTGAATTGTGGTGTTGGCAAAGGATATTGAATATACCATGATCTGCAAAAAGAATGAACAAATCTGTCTTGGAAGAAGTGCAACCAGAATGCTCCTTGAAAGCAAGGATGGCGAGACTACGTCTTACATACTTTGGACATGTTTTCAGGGGGGATCAGTCCCTAGAGAAAGACATCATGCTTGGTAAAGTACAGCGAAAAAGAGGAAGACCCTCAATAAGATGGATTGACATAGTGGCTGCAACAGTGGGCTCAAGCATAACAACAATTGTGAGACTGGTCCAGGACCAGGCAGTGTTTCATTCTGTAGTGCGTAGGGTCACTGTGAGTTGGAACGGACTTGATGGCACCTAATAACAACAGCTTTCCTCAGTATAAAATCTCAATTCCTGGTCTTAGTTTCAAGGCCTCACATATCTTACTCAAAAAACTTTTCCAGCCATCTTTTCATAAATTCTACGTGTCTTCCCATCAGAATTACCACTTTTCTGGCTGTACCCTGTGCTCTGTACTTTCTTGCATATGTGCCATGTCCAAGTCTTTTTTTTTTTTTTTTTTTTTTGGTCTTTCCTTGATATTCCTTTGCCTACTTTCTCCATGTGCCTTCATCTCTTAAAGTCAATCTCAACTGCTGCTGCTTCCTTGAAACCAGTCCCTTAGCTAGAAGGGTTCTTGTTCTGCCCTTAGCTACCTTTTTTTAAAGCATATATCACTTACTGCCTTCTAATAGATATATACATTTTTTATTTCCACAATTGTTTCGAGTAGAGAGTATTTATGTGTGTGTGTCTGTGTGTGTGTCTACATATATTTATTTATTCTCCATAATGTATGATACAATGCCTACATTGCTTAGTAAGTATGTGAAACATGTATGTTAAGCATTCAAAATTCCTTTGAAGCACGTTTAGTTTAGTTTAGTAGGGAAATAATGTGAATATCAATGGTTGTATATCAAATTGTCATTAAAAATATGTTCAAAGGAAGGAGTAATTATGTCTCAGAATTGGTTGGGGAAATGCATGGTAGGGAAATTTCAAGCAGAAGTTAATTTCTTAGCAAGGTTTTGATAAATAAGGGTTCTGTGTTAAGTGTGATCACATAATGATTCTTTTAATTTCAGGTTGAAATGGGCATGAAGAACCATGAAATAGTTCCCTGCAGTTTGATTGCTTCTATAGCCAGCCTTAAACATGGTGGCTGTAATAAGGTTTTAAGAGAATTAGTGAAACATAAACTCATAGCCTGGGAGCGTACCAAAAGTAAGTATTTTAAGGCACCACTTCTGATTTTTCGTGACTGGCCTCTACTCTGTCCTATAGGGTCGCTATGAGTCAGAATTGACTTGATGGCAATGGGTGGGGCTTCCCCAGGAGCAGGTGTTCCAAAAGGCAGGAAGTGGAAGTTGCCAGACCAACTTAAGTGCTAGACCTAGAAGTGATAAAGCATATTTCTGCCATATTCTATTGGTCAAAGCAATCACAGGGCCCACCTAAATCAAAGAGGGTAGAGAAATAGGCTCCATCTCGTTGTAGGGGAGTAGCAAATTCGCACTGCAGAAGAGCAGGTGGGATAGATGTTGTTGCTGCCGTCTTTGGAAAATTCAGTCAGGCACAGGACTCTAGAGCAGTCCTTCTCAAACCATCTGTGGTGAAGGGAGAGTTTCTTTTTTTCAGCCCTTCACAGATCTGTACAAAATACAATAAAAGAATTAACTAATAAAGGGAAATAAAAAACAACCATACAAAATATAGGTACAAATTCAAGTCAGAAGCATAAAACAAGCTGGTCAAATTGATGTAAAAATGTCTGAACTTAAACTTTTTATTTCAGTTTCTGAAGTTACCTTGTCACAGACCAGTAACAAAACATTTACAGATTGGCATCAGTCTGCAGGTCACACTTTGAGTAGCATTACTCTAGAGAAGAAATGTCTATTGTAGGAAGGAGCCCTGGTGGTACAGTGTTTAAGCTCTCAGCTCCTAACCAAAAGGTCGGCGGTTCGAACCCACCAGTCGCTCCACGGGAGAAAAATGTGTCAATCTGCTTCTGTAAAAAATTGCAGTATTAGAAACCCCATGGGGCAGTTCTTCTCTGCCCTATATGGTTACAACGGGTCGGAATTGACTCAGTAGCCCGTACACACCGGTCGTTCAGTGGTTAAGCTCTTGGCTAGTAACAACAGGTTGGCATTTGGAACCCACCAGCGGCTCCACAGAAGAAAGACCTGGCAACCTACTCTGGTAATGATTTCAGCCTAGGAAACCCTGTAGGGAAGTTCTACTCTGTCCTGTAGGGTCTCTATGTGTCAGAATCGACTCAACAGCACACAACAGCAACAGGAAGAAATGGGAAATTTCGAAGACTGGTAGTTCATCTTTTTCCAACTAAGACTTCCCATGTTTAAATTCTAATGCCTTGAACTGATGTTACTTGGTGGTGCGATGTAACTAAAAAATGGTTTTTGTTATCTTGTTTAGCTGTCCAGGGTTATCGGTTGACAAACGCAGGCTATGATTACCTAGCTTTGAAAACACTTTCTTCAAGACAGGTAGTTGAGTCTGTTGGAAACCAGATGGGTGTTGGCAAGGAATCAGGTAAGTGCTAATAATAATATTGAAAGCATTTTCTTTGCTTTAGTGTATATGTTCCCTTGAAAAAGTATTCATCTTTAATTTTTCCGTATTTTCCAGTTAAACAGTAAATTGAAAAATTAGTTGGAAACAATACACATTATGAAAGTACTCTTAGTTTAGTAGTTTTTTTTTTAATAAGTCTATTACTGAAAATATAGAGTTATACTAAGAATTAATTTTCCTCAAAAAACTGAAATTTTGGCAAATATTCATTTTTACTTTATATCTGATAAACTGTACATTTGTAAGTCAATAATACATAACACAAGGAGGTATTAGAAGACAGTGAATATATTTATGTATCACAGCAATATGATCAACAAAGCAAAAATAGGTATATGTACAGTACAGGAAAAAAAGCATTCTAAAATAGTATTGAACAAATACCTGTATGTTTTTTAATCTCTTATGTGGAAGACAGGAAGGAACAAAGAACAGGGAATGATTTTCTTTATATCATGCTATATTAGACACTGCTTTGTATCTTGGATAGTTACATTATTTATTTAAACAGAGGAAGCAAAATTAAAAGTATTATTAGGAAGTCTACCCAAAAAAAGTTGCCGTGTTACTTCATGTGGTTTGTATGTCTTCTGTGTTTATAATTCAGATTTTGGCATATATTTAAGAAATAATGTAAGAGAACTAAATATAGCCCTACTTGTGTGTATATGATACAAGGTATGTGAGGTAATGAAACACCCTCTTTAGAGTAGGCTTTCTGTTAATTTTTTTTACATCATCTTAACTTTGCTTTTGAGTGTAGAATGATGCATTGACTGTTACAAACACTCCAGTTATATGCATAGGAGAGGCACATCATAATGAAACAAAAATCCAATACAATTTTTAAGAAGTTCGTTGCATGGCAAAACGATAAATGATACAGGAGTATCATTAAGTCTTACTTCTAATGTCCTGTTTTTACCTCCAAAGCTATCACTGTTTGATTTCTTACATATCCTTTTAGAAATTTTTTAGATAAATACAAGTAGTATATTTATATGCACTGAAGGAGTGTGTTTGTGTGTATTTACATATATACACACGCACACACATTCACAGGAATCTGCTGGGTGGTGCAGACAGTTAACACACCCAGCTGCTAACCAAAAGGTTGAGAGTTCAAGTCCACTCAGAAGAAAGGCCTGATAATCTCCTTGAAAAAAATCGTCCATTGAAAACCCTATAGAGCACAGTTCTCCTCTGACACACATGAGGTCGCCATGAGTCACAGTTGACTTGACAATTCATTTTTATATACAGCCACATATGACATAAATATCTTTTCAATCACAGGTGAAAGTAAATATTACCCACTATTCTACACTTTGATTTTTTTCAGTTGATAGATGCCTGATAACATTTCATATGAGCAAATATATCTTCCTCATAGTTGGAGAGTATTAAGTTCTGTGGATGCTCCATAATTTATTTTACCAGTCAAGTTGTTAATGGGCTTTTAAGTAACTTCTAGTCTTTATTTTATTTTGGTAAGCAGTGACCCTGTAAACATCCCTGTACAAGTGTACACATGCAAATAAATTTATAAATATATCCTTGGGAATTGAATTATTGGAACAAAAGGTATTTACATTTAAAATATTGATAGATACTGCCACATTATCCTTCAAAAAGTTTGTCCCCATCTATAATCCCAAAAATGTAAGAGAGAGCCTGTTTCTCAAAAGACAAGTAATAGCTAAAATTCTTCATGAATACTTATAACCTGTTCTAAATGTCAGTATTACAACTAGTAACTCGTTTTGGTAGTTGGAAAGCTTATTTGAAGATCACCATTCTGTTTACTGTAGAATCATATTCTAACAATAGTATTATACACTGAAGTAATTGAAAATTGAACTTCATTTTGTTGAAAGGGAGATATTATTAAATCACTTCTCTTACATAAAGACATTAAGGAACAATTTAATGTTTTCCCGCTAATTGAATGATTGTTTTGACATATGGTAGACACAGGGCGCATCTTTGGAAGCAGTAACCTTTGACACAGTGCATTGCTGCCTTCTTTGGTGGAGGTAGTAATACATGTCAGCTTCTCATTTGGGGTTGTAAGTAAGGTAAAATGATGGGTGCTTGGGATATAAAGGTTTCTGCTAAATGAAAAGTATCCTTAGTTATATTAGGAAAGATAGCATATTTGATACAAATAAAATCAGAAAAAGCTAGATGTTAGAATTGTTTCAGATTATCAGAATAAAAGTGTAATGATAATCCTTACTTTTAAATCTTGGCTCCAGATATTTACATCGTTGCAAATGAAGAGGGACATCAATTTGCATTAAAGCTTCACAGACTAGGAAGAACCTCCTTTAGAAACCTGAAAAATAAGCGTGATTACCATAAACACAGACATAACGTGTCTTGGCTTTATTTATCTCGTCTCTCTGCCATGAAGGAATTTGCTTATATGAAGGTATTTTTAAAATAATTTTACATTTTTTAATTAAATAAGACATGTAGCTCGAAGGCCTTAATGACAAGCATCAGCCTGTTGCCCCACATCTTCCTACCACCAGTCCCAAACTCTAGAGATGATCGCTTTTAACTCTCAATTATTTCTTTTGCTTATTTTCCTGATGATTTCTTTCTACGTGAAGGTATTTTGAGTTGTTATAAATGCATAAAAGCAACCTGTATTCTACAAAATGAATGAGCTAGAGTAGCCTAAAATAATTAATGATGTAACCCAGTCCCAGTGCCATCGATGTAAGTGCTTCACAAATGTGTATGTGAATGTGTATCTATCCAGTTTTTTCGTATATATATATATCTCTTAATTGAAGAAACAAGAATTACTGTCTGTGGAAACCTTAATGTCTCAGATAGTATTTTTTTTTCCCACATAATGGAATAAATATCAATATACAAAATTGTACATTAAAAATCTTTCGTTTTTAACCTTTCACTTTCAAAATTAATGTTTTTGTTTTGTGCTAATGAATCAGTTCTAACTCATGAATCAATTTTGTCAAATATGGCTCGTAATAACCAAATTAAACTGAAGAAAATAACATTGTTTTTATTATTCTGTCAAGTGGGATTTATTTATCATAATTTATCTCAATTTTTTTAATTATGGAAAATCAGTGAACCGTTGTTTTTTGGGAGTTTTGATTTGGTGTTTATTGAGTAGATTATTTTAATTTATGTGGTTAAATTTTTAGTAACCCTAGGGGGAATATTCTCAAGGTAGAATAAATAAGTGACATGTTATATATTTCTTATAATAATAGTTTGTATCCTATCCTATGATATTCACTCAGCCCATAGGTAGCTTGATAAGGATTCTCAAAACTGTAATAGGTATTCTCTTGGGGTGTTTATATGAAGGTACAAGAATGGAACCTGGTTGCGCTTCTTGAATACATTCATATTTTTCTAAGAGAGAAAAAATATGACTAAGTTATAGCTTGGTGTCCCTGGGTAGTGCAGATACACTCGGCTGCTAACCAAAAGGTTGGAGGTTCAGGTCCATCCAGAGTCACCTCAAAAGAAAGACTTGATGATCTACTTCCAAAAAATCAGCCACTGAAAACGTTATGGGACACAGTTCTACTCTGGTGCACGTGGGGTCACCATGAGTCAGAGTTGACTCAATGGCAACTAGTTATGAGGGTTAAGATATACAAAAGGCTAGACAGATATTGCCAGTTGTTAACGTTATGCTGTTGGGCTGCCTGGGCATATTCAAGACCATGTACGCTGAGCTGTAAACTTTCACTTAAAGCACAATAAAAATTAAAAAATTTTTAAAAAACATGTGCATTGAAAAGAAAAGCTTTGAAAACAAACAAAAATCATTGGATTGGGGAATACTTCAAATTCTGTCTGAAGAAGGTAGGAGGTAAGAGTAGACAACCTTTTTAAGTTAACCCTGTTAATCAGTAAGTATGTATTGAGATTCAGCTGTGTGCTTATCACTGTATTAAGTACTGCGATAGGTGGTGTCGGGGGAACAGATACTAAAGGAATAACTAGTACAATAGCATGAACACACATGAAACAAACAGTTTAAAAAATTAATATGTAGAGTTCAGAGAAACTTCAGGAGAGTGGAATAGTCAATGACGGAGACTTCATGAAGTGGCGGGAGTTGAACCAAGTCATGAAGTATGGATATGGTTTGGCTATAACTAGAAGTGCACTTTGCAGAGGAGCAAGTGTGTGGGTGTGAGTCCTCTGAATAGGTGACAGTGAGGTGACTGTCCTGACCACATTCCAGAGTGCCTATTGGAGAGAGTGTTGGTAGAAGCAGGACTGGTTAAGTAGATTAAAGAAAGTTGTGGAAACCAGGAAAAATCCTTCAGATTGGAATCAGTCAATATTTAAGCAGTCACTGTAGTTTTGTTTTTTTTTTAAATGGAGAGTTGACATAAGCATTTTAGTCTCGTATAGGTATGCAGAATAATTTAGAATTGGTGGCAAGAGCTGGAACCCTGTTGTAGTGTTGCTGTTGTGTACCATTGAGTCGGTTCCTACTCATAGCAACCCTGTAGGACAGAGTAGAACTGCACCATCAGGTTTCCTAGACTAAAATCTTTACAAGAGCAGATCACCAGGTCTTTTCTCCCATGGAGCCACTGGTGAGTTTGAACTGCTGACCTTTCAGTTAGCAGCCAAATGCTTAACTTGAGCCACCAGGGGGGTTCCTCCTATTGCAGTAATCAGGCATAAATGACGATGGCCTATTTTGAGATGGTAGCATTCCAGATGGCAGACATAACTTTGAAGGATGAAATAACAGGACTTTGTGAACAATGTTTGTGAACAATGAGCCTAGAAGAAATTAAACACTGGGAAAAGTTGGACGTATAGATGATCACTATGAGTCAAAATTAACTTGATAGCACCCAACAGCAGCAACATGGATGATCTGAAGTAACCTTTGTCTCAAACTAAAAAATGTGCGTGTTTGTCATGTAATAGATTTCTATTACTATTATGGTCTGTAGAAAAGAAAGGTCAGTGCTCTATGAACTAAAGTGTATGATTTATTGGGATACTTCATTTCCTGATATGTCAGAAGAGAGAGTATTTCCTAAAACATAATTTGCTTTGGTTTGAATTTTTTGAGCACACTCCAGTATGTGGCAGAAGCTTAAAAGCAAGAGAGGAAATATCCTAAGAGACTATAAGCCTCTTGAGGGCTAAGACTTTTTCACACTAATTTTTGTAACCCTAGTGTAGTAAATATTCGATGAATGAATGTTGAAAAAATGAAATAAAACAAACTTTAGTTTAAAGTTCGTTTTGATGTCCAGCTTATTCTATGTAGTGATAAAGCCATACATGAGTAACCATGTGTTAACTGTAATTCTGTAAAGTCTTGAGTGTTTTTCTTCCGGTTGTATGCAGCTACGTTCATTGTACTCTAAAAAAGAATGACCTTTGTATTAACTTACACCTGTTTTGCTATGTTTTAGGCATTGTATGAAAGGAAATTTCCAGTTCCAAAGCCAATCGATTACAATCGCCATGCAGTAGTCATGGAACTCGTAAATGGCTATCCTTTGTGAGTATTATTCTTGAAAGCATGGATCCCAATAAATAAATCTAAGTTTCATTTTTTAAAAATAAAAAAAAATTTTTTTAATTAAGTGTAATATTATTCCTGGGAGGTTAGATGTTGATCTAAAGAGTGACTCAAGGGCAAATTGAAAATTCATTTTAGTTCTGACAGTTTGGGTTTTGGAATCTATATTAGTATCCTAAGACCACTATAACAAACTACCACAAGTTCGATGGCTTATAAGAACAAAAATTTATTGTCTCACAGTCCTGGAGACTAGGAAGTCCAAATCACTATGTCTGCCAGACCATATTCCCTCCAAAGTCTCTAGGAGAAGATTCTTGTCTTTCCAAGCTTCTGGTTGCTGCAGGTGATCTTTGGCTCACATTGAATTAGGACTCATACTCCTGCAGTGCAGTATCACCTCACATTGACTTATAATATCTTCAAAGACCCTGATTCCAAACAACGTCTTGTTCCTAGGTACCAGGGGTTAAGACTTCACCATATCTTTTTGGGGATACAGTTCAATCTGTAGCATAATCTCTGTGATATGTTCATTCAATAAATATTTACTAAGAGTCTTACTGGGTGCCAGCAGCGCCTTGGGCTCAGCAGTGAACAAAACAATGTCCTTGCCCTCATGGAGCTTATGTATGATAGAAGGAGACATGCAATAAGAAACTAATCAAGGAAGTATATGATATGTCAGATGGTAATAAGTGCTATGGATAAAAATATAGCAGGTAAAGAGGATAGGAAGTATTGAGGTTGGGGTAAGAGGCCGCACTTTTACATAGGGTTGTCAAGGAAAGTCTCATTGATGAGGTGACTTTTGAGCAGAAACCTAAAAGAAACAAGGGAAGAAATGAAGCAATATCTTAAGAAAATATTCCAGACAGAGGGAACAAGTGCATAGACCCTGAGGTGGAAGCATGTCTGAATGTTCAGGGGAACAGCGAGAAAGCCAGTCTGGCTAGAGCTGAGTAAAAAGGGAACTTGAAAGTGGTGAGAACAGAGAGGTAACAGGTGACCAGATCATTTAAGGCTTGTAGGCTATTGTAAGAACTTTTTTATTTTGATTGAGATGGGAAGGCATTGGAGGATTTTGAGCAGAGAGATGTGACTTGACTATATGGTAATAGGATCATGCTGGCTGCTATATTTAGACTAAAGGGAGATAAGGACAGAATTAGGAGGACAAATTAAGAGATCGTTGTAATAATCCAGGCAAGAGATGAAGGTGATTCACATCAGAGTGATAGCCACAAAAGTGATGAAAAATGTTTAGATTCTGATATATTTGGCAAGTTGAATCAACATGATTTGTTTGAGATTAGATATGGATGTAAAGAAAGGGCAAGCCAAGGTTTTTGGCCTGAATAACGAACTAGAAGGATAATGTCACCATTTACAGAAATGGGGAAAATTGCAGAAGAGCAGTTTGGAGTTGGAGGGTGGGGCGGAATCAAAGATTCAGTTTTAGACTTGGTAAGTTGGAGATGCTAGGAGTTTGGGGTCCAAGTCTAGGTTGAAATTAATGTATGTATGGTGTTTAAAGCCATGAGCCTGAATGAGATCAGCAAGACTGGGCTTAGGCTTCAGCTTTGAGGAACTTCAAATCTTAGAGGTCAGATGGTCTCAGGACATGTAATTCAATTGGCATAACATAGTCTATAAAGAAAATGTTCTACATCCGACTGTGGTGAGTAGTCACTGGAGTCTTAGAAGCCTGTGAGCAGCCATTTGAGATACATCTACTGGTCCTATCCCGGCTGGAGCAAAGGAGAATGAAGAAGACCAAAAACACTAGGGAAAGATTAGTCCAAAGGACTAATGGACCACAACTACTCCACCAGACTGAGCTCAGAACAACTAGATGGTGCCTGGTTACCACCACCAACTGTTCTGGGAGGGATCACAATAGAGGGCCCCAGACACAGCAGGAGAAAAATGTAGAATAAAATCCAGATTCACAAAAAAAAACCGACTTGCTGGTCTGACAGAAACTGGATAAACCCTGAGAGTGTGGCCCCCAGACATGCTTCTGACTCAGTACTGAAGTCACTTTTGAGGTTCAACCTCCAGCCAAAGATTAGACAGGTTTATAGGGCCAACAGTAACACACACGAGGGTCATGCTTCGTAGTTCAGTCATGTATACGAAACTAATGGGGCACACCAGCCCAAAAGCAAAGATGAGAAGGCAGGAAAGGACAAGAAAACAGGAGGGATGGAAACAGGGAAGTTGGGGTGGAGAAGGGGAGAGCAGTGACACATCGTGGGGTTGGCAACCAGCATCACAAAACAATTTGTATATTAACTGTTCAATGAGAAACTTGCTCTGAAACTTTCACCTAAATCACAATTAAAAAAAAAAATTAGAGGTCAGGGAGAAGATGAAGAACTACCAAAAGAGACTTAAGAAGGAATGATCAGTGAGGAAGGAGGAAAACCAAGAGTATGGGATACCAGAAGTTAAGTAGAAAAAAGTGTTTCAACAAAGTAATGGAAAAAGTCAACTGCCAGACAAAATATGATGAAGACTGAGATTTGACCGTTGGACTTAGCAACATGGAAGTAATTGGTAGCCTTGACAAGAGCTATTTCACTGGAGTGAGGTGAATGAAAGCCTGCGGAAATGGGTTCATTGGAGAGTGGGAGGAAAGAAATTGGAGAAAGTAGAACTGCCCCATGGGGTTTCCGAGGAGCAGATGGTGGATTTGAACTGCCGACCTTTTGGTTAGCAGCTATATCACTTGACCGCTATGCCACTAGGGCTCCGGAAGCTTCATAGACACATCTGTGGAAGCTCCGTAGACACATCCAAACTCCCTGAGGGACCAAATTACTGGGCTGAGGGTTATGGGGACCACAGTCTCAGGGAACATCAAGCTCAATTGGCATAACATAGTTTATAAAGAAAATGTTCTACATTCTACTTCGATGGGTAGCGTCTGGGGTCTTAAAAGCTTCCGAACAGCCATCTAAGATACTCCACTGGTCTCATCGTCTCAGGAGCAAGGGAGAATGAAGAAAACTAAAGACACAAGGGAAAGATTAGTCCAAAGGACTAATGGACCACAACTACCACAGCTACCCCCAGACTGAGTCCAGCACAACTAGATGGTGCCTGGCTACCACCACTGACTGTTCTGACAGGGATCACAACAGAGGGTCCTGGACAAAGCTGGAGAAAAATGTAAAACGAAATTATAACTCAGGAAAAAAGACCAAACTTACTGGCCTGGCAAAGACTGGAGAAACCCTGCCGTGGACACCCTTTTAGCTCAGTAATGAAGTCACTCCTGAGGTTCATCCTTCATCCAAAGATTAGACAGGCCCGTAAAACAAAATGAGGCCAAAGGGGCACACCAGACTAGGGCCAAGGACTAGAAGGCAGGAAGGGACAGGAAAGCTGATAATAGGGAGCCCAAGGTTGAGAAAGGGAGAGTGTTGACATGTCTTGGGGTTGGTAACCAATGTCACAAAACAATATGTGACTAATTGTTTAATGAGAAATTAGTTCTGTAAACCTTCATCTGAAGTACAGTAATAAAAAATAATAAAAATAAAGCACAAGCTGTTTTCTTCAAAAAAAAAAAAAAAACAGAGAAAGCACATGTAGACAGTTTGGCTGTAAAGGTCAAAAAAAGAAGGAAGGAGCCCTGGTGGTGCAACAGTTAAGCACTCAGCAGCTAAACAAAAGGTTAGTGGTTCAGATCCACACAGTGGCTCTGCGGGAGAAAGGCCCGGCAGCCTGCTTCCATAAAGATTACAACCAAGAAGACCTTATGGGGCAGTTCTGCTCTGTCACACAGGGTTGCTATGAGTCGGAATCTTCCCAAAGGTGTGGCTTTTTTTAAAATAGGTACGAGATGTTGTACCTTGTCTGTATGCTAATGGGATTAGGAGTGAACTGTGCTGGAGAGAAGGGAATGGCAGTGGTTGCTGGAGCAGTGCTTTTGGGTAGGTGAGAGAAGATGATAGATAGTGCAGTGGGCAGGGAGGATTTGACTCCAGGAGCAGAGAGAGCTCATCGAGTGTATGAATCTCGTAGGTTTGTATTGGAGGCTTAAAGCAGATGTTCCTATTTTGATAACTTGTCAAGAAATTTAAAAGTTCCTTGTGCTAAAAAATATATACTTCATTTTCATAGCATATTTTATTTTTGAGGGGATTACAAGCAAGGAAATTCATGTAGATGAACCTAGCCGATTACTTACATGATAAGTTTCACATAATATCTGATACATTATCCTGCTTAATGGAATTTCAGTAAGTGAATTGTTGATTCATGTATGTGCATGTGTTCGTATATATTTATGTATGCCCTGTTTTCTTCCAAAAAGTTTAAAGACAGCTAGGTTGGTGAGCCGAATCTTCACCTTTTAAAAAAAGATTTTTTTTTTTCTCTTACTAATATATTAAGCATCATGTATGAATTTTTCCTCTCTGGATGATAGGATAATGATAAATTTTTATTTTCTTGATACCTTTCTGCAATTTTTATATCTTATGTCGCATACACATGTTCTTCCTTTCATTTAAATCATAAGTAGGTACAAATAACCTCCTGTCATAATTTTAAATACTTTCAGATGTCAGATACACCATGTTGAAGATCCTGCATCAGTATATAATGAAGCTATGGAACTAATTGTTAAACTTGGAAATCATGGGCTAATTCATGGCGATTTCAATGAATTCAATCTCATTTTGGATAAAGATGACCACATCACCATGATTGATTTTCCACAGATGGTTTCAACTTCTCATCCCAATGCTGAATGGTATGTGCTGAAATTATTTTATTATGACTGTGGCTTTGTTTATGTGTGTTGTTACTGTGGTTAGTTGCTGTCGAGTCAGTTTCAAGTCATAATGACCCTACATACAACAGAACGAGCCATTGCCTGGTCCTGTGCCATCCTTACAATCGTTGTTATGCTTGAGCCCATTGTTGCACCCACTGTGTCAATCCATCTCCTTGAGGGTCTTTTTTTCACTGATCCTTTACCAAGCATGATGTCCTTCTCCAGGGACTGGTCCCTCCTGATAACATGTCCAAAGTATGTAAGACAAAGCCATCCTCTCATCTAAGAAGCATTTGTCTGTACTTTTTCCAAGACAGATTTCTTCCTTTTTCTTGGAGTCCGTGGTATATTCAGTGTTCTTCACCAACACCATATTTCAAATGCATCAGTTTTTCTTCAGCCTTCCTAATTCATTGTCCAGCTTTTGCATGCATATGAGGCTATCGAAAATACCATGGCTTTGGTCAGGTACACTTGAGTCCTCAAGGTAACATCTTTGCATTTTAACTCTTGAAAGAGGTCTTTTGCAGCACATTTGCCAAGTTTAATATGCTGTTTGATTTCTTGACTGCTACTTTCATGGGCATTGATGGTAGATCCAAGTAAAATAAAATCTTTTGACAACTTTAGTCTTTTCTCTATTTCTCATGTTGTTGCTTATTGGTACATATGTGAGGATTTTTGTCTTCTTTATGTTGAGGTGTAATCCATACTGAAGGCTGTACTCTTTCGTCTTGATCAGTAAGTGCTTCAGATCCTCTTTGCTTTCAGCAAGCAAGGTTGTGTCATCTGCATATTGAAGGTTGTTTAAGGAGTCTTCAGTCCTAATGCCATCTTTTTTTTCATATAGTCCAATTTCTCAAATTATTTGCTCAGCATACAGATTGAATAAGTATGGTGAAAGGATAAAACTGATGGACGTCTTTCCCGATTTTAAACCACACAGTGTTCCCTTGTTCTGTTCAAATGACTGCCTCTTGGTCTATGTACAGGGTTCACATGAGCACAATTAAGTGTTCCGGAATTCCCATTCTCCACAGTGTTGTCCATAACTTGTTATGACCCACACAGTTGAATGCTTTTGCATAGTCAGTAAAACACAGGTAAACATCTTTCTGATATTTATGTATGGACTGCCAAAAGAAGAAACAAATCTGTCTTGGAAGAAATACAGCCAGAATGCTCCTTAAAAGCAAGGATAGTAAGACTTCATCTCACATACTTTGGATGTGTTATCAGGAGGGACCAGTCCCTGGAGAAGGACATCATGCTTGGTGAAGTCAAAAAAGAGGAGGACCCTCAATGAGATGGATTGACACAGTGGCTGCAACAGTGGCATCAAGTATAACAATGCTTGTGAGGATGGCACAGGACCGGGCAGTGTTTCATTCTGTTGTTCATAGGGTCGCTATGAGTGGGAACCAACTCAACACCACCTAACAACAACAATATGTATATTAGAACCATTTCTATTTATCATGGTTTTCCTGTTTTGTGATAATATCATTTGGGTCAGTAACTGGCTTGAAGTGGCTGATGATAATGGTAAAAAAAAAAATTGTTTTTTTATTAGAGAATATCAGATTACTAGAATTGTACCTATAAGAGAATCTTTATTACTTCTCAATATTTTTAAAAAAACATACACTTTGATCTAATTTTTGAAACCTCTACATTAAGCTTATGCTATATATTGGAATTCTGAAGAAATTGTCTGCTTTTTAAACCACATTGAAGAATTTGAATAAAAGTCTGTTTTAGACTAAGTTGCCAGACCAATGAGACTAGTTTTTATTTTATTATTAGGAAATAGTTCATATAAAGCCTTATCCCTGGCACAGAGCAGAATCACTTTATACTTTGTGATAATCATATTTTTCACATTGCTTAACCATTTAAACCAGCCAAGTAGTGAAATATGTCCTTTTCCTTTATTTGCTTGTATTTCATAATGCAGTCGAGTGTAATCAACTTAAGTGTAGGTGTTTTTTCTCTTCTGTTCCAGTTATCATGAGAAACTTCTCCTTTTCCCTAGTGTAACAACTGGTATTACATAAAAGAGTATACTCTTTCATGCAAAGTTTGAGCCCAAAACCAGCTTGTGTTAAGTGAACATTGTCTTCCTACTGCTTTTCATTAGGAAATACTTATGCTAGAGAAAGGTCATTGAAAAACAAATTTAAAAAACATTTCCAGCAAAACAATACTGTTAGATTAATGCCTGGCACTTGGGTGGTCAGTATATCTTTGTATGATGACTAATCACCATTTTTATTAACGTGGAGTAACATAGTCACACAGTAAAGGAACATCTGGGAACTACCAGCATTAGAGATGGGAATGATAACAGATTGACACATGCCATGTTTAGGCAACATTGTTCTTTGGGGTGACATTGTGATATAATTTGAAATTTTATGGACAAGCACTGAATAAAGAAATTATACCAGTTTTATTTTGTAGTAAGGGTATGTGAATATATATAAAAAGATCATTTTAAAGTGATTTATTAAGATATTTTTCCCAGGATGCCCTGAGAACAAATAGTGGTGTTGCCTTTCTATTTCCAAACTTCATCTTTCTGCAAAATAATCAGTTAAAATTCAAGGAAATGGTCAATTCCATATCACCCTATCCTTAATTCTCCCTTATCTGGAACTCTTCTGGAGAATTGAATCAGCTCTTGCTGTTTAATGAAGACCTAAAAAGCAACCTGTATTCTGCTGCTGAGTCCAGATTAACAAACCTCCAGATCATTATTTGTAAGCCACATCATTATTTATCTCTTGGGGTATTATTGCATATCAGTAATGGAAAACATATCTACACAAACATAATACAATAGTCCCCAAGATTTTCCTTATGAAACACTAATCTCTTTTTATCTTCAGCTTTGCCAGTTGGCTAGAGGTTCTAGTGGGTGTTGCTGATGGAGGCTTAGCCAGACAGACAGGCGACTAAGGAGGACAGGTGGGAAGTACAGACCTCTGCCCTTCCTTCTTGGGGTTCTTGCTTACCTTATATTCCGTTAGTACATTTCTTCATGAGAAAACCTTGAGTTTTTTAACCATAGGACCTATATAACTTGGACAGCATGTATTCCTTATGATTGGCACTGATTTTAGTTTTCTGAGACAACTGATTTGTGTCTTTGTTTTCCTTTTGCATAACATCTTTTTCTCCTTCATGTAAGGAATAGAAGTGTCATAGCAAATAATAAGGATATTGTCATTGGCTAATAAGAAGGTGAGCAACAAGGGCTATATCAAAAATACTTCTTGCTTTTGCAGGTATTTTGACAGAGATGTTAAATGCATTAGAGATTTCTTCATAAAACGTTTCAGCTATGAAAGTGAGCTTTATCCAGCCTTTAGTGATATCAGGTTTGTATTCTGCATTGCTTTAGTAGGACTCTTTAAATATCTGATTTATTTCATTCTAAAAGTTAACACTTTCATCTAAAAATTTTCAAATAGTGGCCTTTGATAATTATAGTCATTGTTGAGTATCATTGCTATATACTACCTAACTTAAAACTCAAAAATACCTGCCTTAGGTCCATTAAACCAATGTTAATGAGTTTTGGGGAGGAACATACCTAGTTTCTTATAAATTAAGAACTTTTATTCTGGGTCTGTGTGAATAACCCATTTATAAGGAATCAAACCAGATGTGTACCAGAGTTTGTATTTTTTCTTTATTCAGAAGAGCAACTATTGTAATTGATTTGTGGAACAAAATTATTACACACATTCTCAAAGCCTGATTTTCTCATTTGTTTTATATACTTAGGTAAAATAGTGCTTTCTGATTGGATGATTCACATAATTTAAGAGAAGAAAAAACCTTTAGAATCAATAGCCCCCTCTGAAAAGTTAATTTATTAAGTCAAAAGATATCAACTGTAGTTTCTGTAACTTTCTATAGTTGTTTTATTTTTAAAGTGACAGCCAGCATGTATCTTTTACAGTTGTGTACTTAAGTAATTTAAGTATTACAATTTAGGCAAAGAAAATGTTTAAAATATATGTACTGTTAAACTAGCTTGTGAATCATAACTTGTCAGGATAATAGTGTAAGTGTTTATCCACGTCAGATGATTTTTTCCCCTCTTTCAATGCTTGAAATTCCTTTCTTCCTAGGAGAGAGGACTCTCTTGATGTAGAGGTTTCTGCCAGTGGCTACACAAAGGAAATGCAGGCAGATGATGAACTGCTTCATCCAGTCGGGCCAGATGATAAAAATACTGAAGCAGATGAAGGATTTCAATTCGCATTTTCGGATGAAGAGGTGTCAGAAAAAGCAACGGTTTGTAGGTCAGAAAATGAAAGTGAAGGAAACCCTGGAGGTGAATCAGATGGCTGCTGTTGCATGTCACCTGTAAACCTTGAACAGACAATGGAAGACCATCTGTCAGAGGGAAGTGCTGATGCACCCGGTTTTGAAATGACTGAATTCAGTCAAGCTGTAGATGAAATAAAAGGGCGGGTTGGTGAAAACAATTCTGTAACTGAGTTTTCTAAGGAGAAAAACAGAACTGAAAATGGCACCAGACAAGACAGTCAGACAGGTCAAGGAGGAATGCCTGCTGGCTCTGAGGACTATGAAGACGAATGCCCTCATCTGATTGCCTTGGCATCATTAAACAAAGAATTGAGGCCTTTCAGGTACGGATTTCTGTTGATTGATTTTTTTACTTTAATCTTGAAACCAGTACTTTTGTCAATTCTGGTAAAGAGTATTTTCTCAAATAGTCTGACAGCATTCTTTTCAGCCACCATTGTGTCAAAGGAAAGCAGATAACCTTTTTGTTAAAATTCCTCCTTTATAATTGGCATGATTCTTAATAGCCTATTGATTAAATTTTAAGCAGTTGTTCTGTTTCAAAATACAAACTGCAGACTTTCAAAGAATTAATAACAGTCTCTTAATAAAATGATATGGTTTTAAGATGGATGAATTGTTTTTCATATATTTTCATAATTTAATGTATATTTGATTTATATGTTGTTGTTCGGTGCCATTGAGTCGGTTCCGACTTATAGCAACCCTTTGTGCAACAGAAGGAAACATTGCCTAGTCCTGCACCATCCTCACAATCGTCGTTGTGCTTGAGCCCACTGTTGCAGCCACTGTGTCAGTCCATCTCATTGAGGATCTTCCTCTTTTTCTCTGACCTTCTACTGAGCACGATGCCCTTCTTCAGGAACTGGTCCCTCCTGATAATATATCCAAAGTATGCGAGACGAAATCTCACCATCCTTGCTTCTGATGAGCATTCTGGCTGTACTTCTTCCAAGACAGACTAATGTATAGGTCAATAAACATACAGTAAATATGTTCTTTACAGAGAATATTTTCGTACAATGCATTTTCTCTGGTACATTGAACCTTCTGTCTTACCTGTTCATGTACAGTTAAAATTACATGATGGTATTATTCTGCTTTCTTTTAAGATTTTTTTTTTCTTGCAGATATTAATCAGACTTAGATTAGCAAAAGATCTAACATTTAACTTTTAGATTTGGGATAGCTCATTCAGAATCAAACAACTCTATTGTAATGAAATTATGGTTTTATTTATTCCAAAATAGTAACATGACAAAATTAGATCAGCGGTACATTTATTAGGCTTTTCCCAGTACACGTTTGTGTTACTTACATCCTTGAGCTGCTTTTATCTTTACAGTTTTGTTATGAAGCAAAGCATGAGAATTTTGTTCCTTTTTTATGTAGCTCTGTTTCTTGAATCTCAGGGCTACTATCATTTAAATAATAAACTTGTAAAATTAAATTAAAGCAGAACCTTGACAGTAAGAAGTGAAGGGTGGCAGTGGTTCAGGATTTCGAGTAAGTGACGGAAGAAAACCTACATAGGATTAAAGAGTCTTCTAAGCACAGGATAGTAGTAATTTGCTCTCACTCTCTTAACACATGCTGGGCAAAATTTTTACTATTCGAAGTAAGAAATTCATTGCCATCAAGTTGATTCTGACTTGTAGCACCCAAGAGGACAGGGTAGAACTGCCCCATAGGATTTCCAAGGCTTTAAGCTGTACAGAAGCAGGCTGCCATATCTTCCTCCCTGGAACAGCTGGTAGGTTCAAACTGCTGGACTTTCAGTTAGCAGTGGAGCGCTTAACCACTATGCCACCAGTAGAAACGTAAAATAATGGATATTGCTGAAAAATAAATTCTATTAAGAATTAATATTGTCTGAGTTTCTTATATATGCATTGAAACGGAGCAATGTGAAAAACTGGTAAGACAGTTTCCGTAGTTGCAATTTTTTCTGCCTTCGCAGAGTGAACTCTGTATGGAGTACCATCTCAGTTCCCATTATACTCTGCTGTTTCTGGGAATGTGGCAAGAAAATGTCTCAGAGATTTAGTTTGTGAGAGGCAGATTTGTATAGTTCTGTGAAAGAAGAGGAGAGGATTAGTAGAACCTTTTTGGTTCAAAATTTTGATTGTGACGATAACTCTAAGAAAGCTGAAAAATAAAAATTGTTAATACATTGGGCTGAATTGTGGGTGGCTTTACCTTCATGGAAATTTTAAATATATTGATATTTCTGAGGAATTTGATCTTTAAGTTTTACTGCCATGTAAGGAATAACGTAAATGAATTTAGTCAAGCATAACTAATTATATTATTAAAAGATTAACTAGATAAATTATTGTTATCTTTTTTTTTTAACTTTAGAGATGAAGAAAATATGGGAGATGTTACTCAATACAGAACAAGAACTCTGAGTGTTACTTCTGCAGGCAGTGTTGTCAGCTGTTCAACAATTGCCCCGGTAACTATTCATCTAACATTTAGTAAATGTTTATTAGGTTACTGCTGAGGTCAGATTACTGAGCAGAGTCACTGTAAGGGTTACAGGGCCATCTGGACCTCACATGTTAATAATATTAAATTATAACAGGTACAAATTTAATAATATAAGAGCAGGTTCATTTTTAGCTGGAATGGTTACAACTTTCAGGGAAAAATCAGCATGTAAGTTAGCGTGAACTTGAAGGATAAAAATCACAGAAATGTATCTAAGGGAGGACTTTGTAGAGTCTCATGTGGCCTAGTCCCTGCTTTTTAAGTATAAGGAAATTGAGGCCAAAATAGGCTACATGTTACCTAGCTAGTCACAACACTGGGACTGAAGTGTAAAGATGCACCGCCTTCACTAGCTAGGTTGTCCTTAAATTTTGAAGGAGAAAAATAGATAGTTTTTAAAATATTTCTTGGTATCTCAAATTTTTATTTTAAAGAAATTTCACAAGGGACATTTTCTGGGCAGGATAATGAGCACAAATAGTCCAGCTCCTGCCAAGGAGCTTTGCTGCCTGCCAACCTTCTCTGGGAGCTGCTTAGAAAGGAAAACCAGTTTGTTTACTTTGTATATTTTCAACAGAGAAATATGGCTCATTCTTACATGATTTTAGAGAGGCCATGTTCCCCAGAGCAATGCCATTCTCACTGGCCTCTGGAGGTATTGTCACTCCTGTTCTCTAACACCGGTGTTACGGAGATGTACCACTCTTATTTGCCATCTGGGAACAACGTGAATTTCTAAATACCGTAATTCTTCTGATGAGTGGAACAAAGCTGTTCTTGGCTTTCTTAGAAAGTTACTTTCCTGAGTCCTTTTGGCAGCCATCAGCGAACATTTACCACAAGCCTGTGGTGCCCACACTATTTCCTAGTCTTATTTTTGGATCAGGCAGTGTTTTTAAAATTGTACTTTAAACTTTTGAAAAAATCATTTTCTGTGCAGCACTAAGAAAGAGCAACATAGTAATTTTCACTTTTTTTCCATAAATTAAAATCACGCAATAAGTGTGTTGTTTTTTTTTTTCTTCCTGCTTAAGGTATTAAATTGAGAATCACTGAACCCAGTTTTTAGTTATAACTTCACTTAAAATGAGCAAAAGAAGGAAATCATTATAGAAAGTAGAAGGAGGAAATAAAATGATTAATCAGTCAACACAGTACACCACATCAATAGAACAAAGGAAAAGAACCACATGATCATCTCTGTTGATGCAGAACAGGCATTCGATAAAATCCAACATCCATTCTTGATGAAAACCCTCACCAATACAGGAATAGAAGGAAAGTTCCTCGATATAATTAAGGGCATCAGTGAAAAACCAACAGCCACATTATATTTGATGGAGAAAGATTGAGAGCTTTCCTACTGAAATCGGAAACAAGACAAGGATGCCTGGTCTTACTGCTCCTATTCAATAATGTATTGGAAGTCTTAGCCAGAGCAATAAAACAAGAAAAATAAAGGTATACACATCAAAAAAGAAGTAAAATTATGTCTGTTTACTGATGATACGATCCTATATATGTAGAAAACCCCAAAGAATTCACAAGAAAGCTGCTAAAGCTAATTGAGGAATTTAGCAAAGTTACAGGGTACAAGGTAAACAAACAAAATTCAGTTTGGTTTCTATACATCAGCAATGAGAAATCTGAAAGGGATCTTAGGGAAACAATTCCATTTACAATAACATCTAAGAGAATAAAATACCTAGGAATAAATTTAACCAGGGAGGTGAAAGACTTATACAGTGAAAATTATAAAACATTGCTGAAAGAGATTAAAGGAGACTTAAATAAATGGAAAGATGTTTCATGTTCACGGATTGGAAAACTTAATAGTGTTGTCCATAATGCCACCGAAGAAATCTATAGATACAATGCAATCCCAATCAAAACAACCACCTTTACAAAAATGGAAAAACCAATCCTCAGTTTTATATGGAATGGCAATGTTGAAAAAGAAAGTAGGAGAACTCACTTCCTGATTTCAAAACATAAAATTACAGTAATCAAGCTGAGGAAATTTTAATGAAGCCAAAGAAAATTAAAGCAAGTCCATGAGAGACAAAGTACAACATTGAGTATATTCCACCTGAATTTAGAGACCATCTCAAGAATAGATTTGACACATCAAACACTAGTGACTGAAGACCAGACAAGTTGTGGGGTGACATCAAGGACATCATACATGAAGAAAGCAAAGGGTCATTAAAAAAACAGGAAAGAAAAAAAAGACCAAAATGGATGTCACAAGAGACTCTGAAACTTGCTCTTGAATGTAGAGAAGCAAAAGGAAATGGAACTGGATATCCATTTGCAAAAAAATGAAACAGGACCCATACCTCACACCATGCACAAAAACTAACTCCAAGTGGATCAAAGACCTAAACATAAAGACTAAAACGATAAAGATCATGGAACAAAAAATTGGGACAACCCTAGGAGCCCTAATACAAGGTATAAACAGAATACAAAACATTACCAAAAATGATGAAGGGAAACCCGATAACTGGAAGCTCCTAAAAATCAAACACCTATGCTCATCTAAAGACTTCTCCAAAAGAGTAAAAAGACCACCTACAGATCGGGAAAGAATTTTCAGCTATGACATCTCCGACCAGCGCCTGATCTCTAAAATCTACATGATTCTGTCAAAACTCAACCACAAAAAGACAAACAACCCAATCAAGAAGTGGGCAAAGGATATGAACACACATTTCACTAAAGAAGATATTCAGGCAGCCAACAGATACATGAGAAAATGCTCTCGATCATTAGCCATTAGAGAAATGCAAATTAAAACTACGATGAGATTTCATCTCACACCAGCAAGGCTAGCATTAATCCAAAAAACACAAAATAATAAATGTTGGAGAGGATGCGGAGAGATTGGAACTCTTATACACTGCTGGTGGGAATGTAAAATGGTACAACCACTTTGGAAATCTATCTGGCGTTATCTTAAACAGTTAGAAATAGAACTACCATACAACCCAGAAATCCCACTCCTGGGAATATACCCTAGAGATACAAGAGCCTTCATACAAACAGATATATGCACACCCATGTTTATTGCAGCTCTGTTTACAATAGCAAAAAGTTGGAAGCAACCAAGGTGTCCATCAACGGATGAATGGGTAAATAAATTGTGGTATATTCACACAATGGACTACTACGCATCGATAAAGAACAGTGACGAATCTCTGAAACATTTCATAACATGGAGGAACCTGGAAGGCATTGTGCTGAGCGAAAGTAGTCAGAGGCAAAAGGACAAATATTGTATAAGACCACTATTATAAAATCTTGAGAAATAGTAAACCTGAGAAGAACACATACTTGTGTGGTTACGAGGGGGGGAGGGAGGGAGGGAGGGTGGGAGAGGGTTTTTTATTGATTAATCAGTAGATAAGAACTGTTTTAGGTGAAGGGAAAGACAACACTCAATACATGGAAGGTCAGCTCAATTGGACTGGACCAAAAGCAAAGAAGTTCCCGGGATAAAATGAATGCTTCAAAGGTCAGCGGAGCAAGCGCGGGGGTCTGGGGAACATGGTTTGCAGGGACTTCTAAGTCAATTGGCAAAATAATTCTATTATGAAATCATTCGGCATCCCACTTTGAAATGTGGCGTCTGGGGTCTTAAATGCTAACAAGCGGCCATCTAAGATGCATCAATTGGTCTCAACCCACCTGGAGCAAAGGAAAATGAAGAACACCAAGGCCACACGACAACTAAGAGCCCAAGAGACAGAAAGGGCCACATGAACCAGAGACTTACATCATCCTGAGACCAGAAGAACTAGTTGGCGCCCGGCCAGAATCGATGACTGCCCTGACAGTGAGCACAGCAGAGGACCCCTGAGGGAGCAGAAGATCAGTGGGATACAGACCCCAAATTCTCATAAAAAGACCAAACTTAATGGTCTGACTGAGACTAGAGGAATCCCGGCGGCCATGCTCCCCAGACCTTCTGTTGGCACAGGACAGGAACCATCCCCGAAGACAACTCATCAGACATGAAAGGGACTGGTCAGTGGGTGGGAGAGAGACGCTGATGAAGAGTGAGCTAATTATATCAGGTGGACACTTGAGATTGTGTTGGCAACTCTTGTCTGGAGGGTGGATGGGAGGATAGAGAGAGAGGGAAGCCAGCAAAATTGTCAAGAAAGGAGAGACTGAAAGGGCTGACTCAAGAGGGGGAGAGCAAGTGGGAGTAGGGAGTGAGATGTATGTAAACTAATATGTGACAGACTGATTGGATTTGTAAACGTTCACTTGAAGCTTAATAAAAGTTATAAAAAAAAAAAAAAAGCAAATGGAAGAAATGATGAAGTAAAAGAGGTGAATGGAAGATTTCAAATGGTGGCTCGAGAAGACAGACTGAAGTATTATAATGAAATGTTTAACGATCTGAAGTTAGAAAACCAAAAGGGAAGAACACACTTGGCATTTCTGTAGCTGAAAGAGCTGAAGAAAAAATTCAAGCCTCAAATTTTAACAGTGAAGGGTTCTATGAGCAAAAAATTGAACAACGCAGGAAGCATCAAAAAAAGGTGAAGGAATACACAGAGTCACTGTACCAAAAAGATTTTGTTAATGTTCAACCATTTCAGGAGGTAGCATATGATCAAGAACCCATGGTATTAAAGGAAGAAGTCCAAGCTGCACTGAAGGCGTTGGCAAAAAACAAGGCTCCGGGAATTGACAAAATAACTATTTCAACAAACAGATGCAACACTAGAAGCGCTCACTTGTCTGTGCCAAGAAATTTGGAAGATGGCTACCTGGCCAACAGACTGGAAGAGATCCGTAGTTGTGCCCATTCAAGAGAAAGGTGATCCAACAGAATGCAGAAATTATTGAACAATATCATTAATACCACACACAAGTAAAATTTTGCTGAATATGATTCAAAAATGCTTGTTGAATTGGTGTACATTTTGCTGTGTACATTTTTAACAAGGAAAATAAATTATTCAAAAAAAAAGAAAAAAGACCCTCACTTTTTCTCTGACTGTGTTTATCTTCTTTTTTAGGAGACATTTGAATGATGCAGAGCTATATGTTCAATTAAGAACAGGTTGTAGTGCTTCAGAGCAAGAGAAGGTCATTGTGAACTGAATACTTAAATGTCTTATTCACCCTTTAAGTCCTATGACATGTGCCACTGTTGTCTTGACTTACAAATAATTTAAATTTATGGCCATGTACTAGGAGAAAGCATTCTACATCTCCCAAAAAGTCCCCAAAAAATGAAGACTTCTGCATGGATAACTGCTGTCATGTCTGCCCCTGAAGTTATGAGGACACTCTTGTATGTATTTTGACCAATAGTAAACATTTGCAAAAATAATTTTCCACTACAAAACCATGCCTATTTTTCACCTAGAAACAGGTTTGGTTTTTTTTTTTTTGCCAGTTTTCATGATAGACACTAGGTGGCACTGTGGTAATTTAAAGAATTTTGCCTCTACACTGCTTTTTGCTATATAATCTGTATTTCTGTTAGAAATTTAGTTTCTTCTGTTTTATATGGAGTTTTATTGCTGACTCATATAGTACTATCTGATTTTGGAATTTTTTTAATTCACGCTGTTAACATAAATTTGAAGATATTTGTATAAACCGTTTTACTTTCTGACTCGGCACAAAACAACAAACTCATGGAAACAGCCTATTATCAGTGATGCTAATGTAGAAATTTTCTTTTCAGGAACTAGTGAAACAGAAGGTGAAACGTCAGTTGACAAAACAGCAAAAGGCAGCTGTCAGACGTCGACTGCAGAAAGGAGAAGCAAATATATTTACTAAACAACGGAGGGAAAACATGCAAAATATTAAATCAAGCTTAGAAGCAGTTAGCTTTTGGGGAGAGTAATATATTTAAGATATTAGAGATTTCGAATATGTTTGGAAAAAAGTTATCTCTTTTTAAGCCACCTTTACCTTTTTTAGGATAACATGGGTACATAAATAAATAAATCCTTTTTTTTCCCTGTAAATTTGACTCATTTGATCTGTGTCTTCCCTAATAATCATTACAGTAATACTGCTAAAACCTGTTGCCGTCGATTCGATTCGGACTCATAGCGACCCTATGGGACAGAGTATAACTGCCCCATACAGTTTCCGTGGAGCGCCTGGTGGATTCAAGCTGCCAACCTTTTTGGTTAGCAGCTGTAGTTCTTAAGTATTGATTATGGTCAATCTAAAATCATTTTTCAGAACAATGCTTATCACATTAGGGATATTTGAAAATTTCTTTTGTTAGTCTAAATATCACTATTTTTATTGTTTTGGTTTTTGGTCTCCACCAAAAATAGATAGTTCCACATTCCCTTTTTCTTTTCTCCCTCGGTTTTCTTACTATTAAAATTGTATTTATAACTACTTTTTAGGGTTGTTTTGAGAATTAACTGAGATAATGCACATAAAGCACTTTGAACAATGCTTAGAACATTGTAAACATTCAATAAGGTGTAGCTGTTAAAATGGTAACTACATTTATTTTAATGAAATTCTGCTGACAACTTGGTTGTATTTTATTAACCCCTGAAAGAATGGACTGCGGTCTCTTTTTTTTTTTTTTCTTTAGTCTCTGGTAGTAAAAATGCACCAGTAGTGCAAAGTACAGGAACTGAAACATCTGAAACACAAATGCCCAATAAAACATAAAGCCAGTGTTTACACAGGCCGGACCTGTTACAAGCCTTTATGTGCGTCAGCTCGTCTAAATCTCACAGTGCTCCTAGGGAGGGGCTGGGCGTTCCCATTCTGTAGATGAGTAAACTTCAGCACGGAGCTTAGTGACTCAAGGCCACACGGTACGTGACAGGACCAGGATCTGACCCAGGCAGACTGGCACCAGGGACTGTATAGCCTTATTCACGACACTAGGTGGCTTCTCACCATACAGAAAATGTACACTATGGCTGAAAACCAAAGAAGTATAAACAATTCATTCAGTAAATTAATTCCATTAAAAAATGAGCCAGTAGTGCATAATTTTATCTACATTATTTTCTCTCATTTACATTGGTAATGTGGGCATGGGAACAGTTCCACCACCATTTTTGCAGTTGCCAGATATTATGCAGGTCTGAAAAGAGAAGAGCTGCAGGTGGGAAAAGATGGTGAGGGAAATGTTCTTACTCATATTTTTAACTGGATGGATCTCATTCAACATTAGCAAATAGTGCGGGAAAGAAAAATAATACATAACACACAGTCCCTCCCTTAAGGACTTTATAATCCAGAGATGTGAAGATGGGTGGCTCAGTACTTGGCACCTGATGTCTCCACATCACCCATTTGTTCAGAAGGAGGTCACCTGCAGTGAAAATGGCCACTAGGTGGCAATGTCACCTCAGTCACCAGACAGGATGTCCTTAAATCACCTGTACTCGTGATTATGATCTACCTGAAGGAATACAACAGATTCTTCGCAAAGATTAATAGTAGTAGGATAGTAGACTCCCTTTCACCTCTACAAAATTAATTCAGCTATTATCTACAGCATCCATAATTGTCTAATAAATTCACTTAAATATATAAAAATAAATGAAGGAAAATGTCATATTGGAAGTAAGGAGCTCTGGTGGTGCAGTGGTTAAGTGCTTGGCTACTCAGCGAAAGGTTGGCAGTTCAAACCCACCAGCCTCGCTGATGGAAAATGATGTGGTAATCTGCTGTAAAAATTGTTAGGTGCCATGGAGTTGGTTCCAACTCATAGCGACCCCGTGTACAACAAAATGAAACACTGCCCGTTATGCTTGAGTCCGTTGTTGCGGCACTGTGTCAATCCATCTCACTGAGGATCTTCCTCTTTTTTACTGACCCTCCACTTTGCCAAGCATGATGTCCTCCAGGGACTGGTCCCTCCTGATAACATGTCCAAAACATATAAGACGATGTCTCACTGTCTTAGGCTGGGTTCTCTAGAGAAGCAAAACCAGTAATGTGGATAAATATATGTTGTTGTTAGGTGCCGTCGAGTCAGTTCCAACTCATAGCGACCCTATGCACAACAGAATGAAACACTGCCTGGTCCTGCACCATCCTTACAATCGTTGTTATGCTTGAGCTCATTGTTGCAGCCACTGTGTCAATCCACCTTGTTGAGGGTCTTCTTCTTTTCCACTGACCCTGTACTCTGCCAAGCATGATGTCCTTCTGAGGTCCTGATCCATCCTGACAATGTATCCAAAGTATGTAAGACGCAGTCTCGCCATCCTTGCCTCTAAGGAGCATTCTGGCCACACTTCTTCCAAGACAGATTTGTTCGTTCTTTTGGCAGTCCGTGGTATATTCAATATTCTTCACCAACACCACAATTCAAAGGCGTCAACTCTTCTTCAGTCTTCCTTATTCATTGTCCAGCTTTCACATGCATATGATGTGATTGAAAATACCATGGCTTGGGTCAGGCGCACCTTAGTCTTCAGGGTGACATCTTTGCTCTTCAACACTTTGAAGAGGTCCTTTGCAGCAGATTTGCCCAATGCAATGCATCTTTTGATTTCTTGACTGCTGCTTCCATGGCTATTGATTTGTGGATCCAAGTAAAATGAAATCCTTGACAACTTCAATCTTTTCTCTGTTTATCATGATGTTGCTCATTGGTCCAGTTGTGAGGATTTTTGTTTTCTTTATGTTGAGGGGTAATCCATACTGAAGGCTGTGGTCTTTGATGTTCATTAGTAAGTGCTTCAAGTCCTCTTCACTTTCAGCAAGCAAGGTTGTGTCATCTGCATAATGCAGGTTGTTAATGAGTCTTCCTCCAATCCTGATGCCCCGTTCTTCATACAGTCCAGCTTCTCAGAGTATTTGCTCAACATACAGATGGAATAGGTATGGTGAAAGAATACAACCCTGACACACACCTTTCCTGACTTTAAACCAATCACTATCCCCTTGTTCTGTATGAACAACCGCCTCTTGATAGGTGTAAAGGTTCCTCATGAGCACAATTAAGTGTTCTGGAATTCCCATTCTTCTCAATGTTATCCGTAGTTTGTTATGATCCACACAGTCCAAAGCCTTTGCATAATCAATAAAACACAGGTAAACATCCTTCTGGTATTCTCTGCTTTCAGCCAGGATCCATCTGACATCAGCAATGATAACCCTGGTTCCGCGTCCTTTTCTGAAACCGGCCTGAATTTCTGGCAGTTCCCTGTCGATATACTGCTGCAGCCGTTTTTGAATGATCTTCAGCAGAATTTTGCTTGCGTGTGATATTGGTATTGTTCTATAATTTCCACATTCGGTTGGATCACCTTTCTTGGAAATAGGCATAAATATGGATCTCTTCCAGTCAGTTGAGAGATTTATATTAAGGAAACAGCTCACGCAATTGTACGGGTTGGAATTTCCAAGGTCCTTGGATCAGGATAAAGTCCTTTTCCAATTCATGGGAGCCACAGAAGCTGGTAACTCAAGATAAGCAGGTTGGAGAGAAGGTATCCCGCTCACAGGCTGTGATGGTCGAGGAATCCCCAAGGTTGGCAGGCAAGACCACGAGGTTTCTCCTGAGTCGCTCAGCTGCAGGGGCTGGTGAACCCAAGATAAGCAGGTCAGAGAGCAGAGGCCGTGAAGATCGGCAAATCCCAAGACAGACAGATAAGCTGCTAGCTCAAGTCTGGAGAACCAGAAGTCAGACAAGAGACAGCTGCTAGATCCAGAACAAGCCAACAACTTCTGCAAGGTGAGCAGGAAGGAAGTAGGAGGCAGAAGGCGGAGAGATGAAGGCTGAGGGGGTGGTGAGCAGGCCCCACTCCTGCCAGTACCACTCAGCAGATTTCATCATGGAAGTGATCACATATCAAATTTCAACAGGGAAGTGATCACAACATTATACAACTGCCGAAACACTGAGAATCAGGGCCCAGCCAAGTTGACACACAATCTTAACCATCACACTTGCCATCCTTGCCTCTAAGGAGCATTCTGGCTGTACTTCTTCCAGGACAGGTTTGTTCATTTTTTTGGCAGTTCATGGTATATTCAATATCCTTCACCAATACCATAATTAAAAGGTATCAATTCTTCTTCGGTCCTCCTTATTCATTGTCTAGCTTTCTCATGAAAACACCATGGCTTGGGTCAGGCACACGTTAGTCCTTAAAGTGACATCTTTGCTTTTTAACACTTTAAAGACCTCTCTTGCAGAAGATCTGTCTAATGCAATATGTCATTTGATTTCTTGACTACTGCTTCCATGGGTGTTGATCATGGATTCAAGTGAAATGAAATCCTTGACAACTTCAATCTTTTCTCCATTTATCATGATGTTGCTTATTGGTCCAGTTGTGAGGATTTTTGTTTTCTTAATGTTGAGGTGTAATCCAGACTGAAGGCTGTGGTCTTTGATCTTTATCATAAGTGCTTCAAGTCCTCTTCACTTACAGCAAGCAAGGTTGTGTCATCTGCATAACTCAGGTTGTTAATAAATCTTCCCCCAATCCTGATGCCCCATTCTTCTTCATTTAGTCCAGCTTCTCATATTATTTGCTCAGCATACAGATTGAATGAGCATGGTGAAAGGATACAACAACCCTGATACACACGTTTCCTAACTTTAAACCATGTAGTATCCCCTTGTTCTGTCTGAATAACTACCTCTTGGTCTAAGTATACAGGTTTCTCATGAGTGTTCTGGAATTCCCATTCTTCACAATGTCAGCAATAATTTGTTATGATCCACACAGTTGAATGCCTTTGCTCAATGAAACACCAGTAAACATCTTTCTGGTATTCTCTGCTTTCAGCCAGAATCCAACTGACATCAGCAGTGATATCCCTCATTCCACAATTATAGCCTTGGAAACTCTATGGGGCAGTTTCATGCTGTCCCATAGGGTTACTATGAGTCAGAATCAATTTGAGCACAGTGGGTTTGGTTTTTGAAATACTAGAAGTATTTGAATTTCAGATGTCTTTAAATTCAAGTATTCATTTTATAATATATTTTAAAGCATTTTTATAATGTAAAATAACAGTGAAAACAGATTAATAGAACTACATAATATTTATTTTGGAACACATTTTCTTATATTCAAGTGCTAAAAGCAAATTAGAAATGAAACTAGTATGACATCATTCTACTTGGCTTTGCTTAGTTACTCAGTACTAGCTGAGAAACTGAAGGCAAAGAAACATGTCTTCACCCTTCTTGTTATTAAAATTGTTATTAGGTGCCATCAAATCAGTTCCAACTCATAGCAACACTGTACAACAGAACAAAACACTGCCTAGTTCTGTGCCATCCTCACAATTGTCGCTATACTTGAGCCCATTGTTGAAGCCACTGTTAGTCCATCCTGTTGAGGGTCTTCCTCTTTTTCACTGATCCTGTACTTTATCAAGCATTATTGTAGGTTCATTTCCGCAGAGTTTCTGAGGCAGGGAGAATTTGGATGAATGAGTAGACTGAAAAGCAGAGTTTCCAAAGGGGGAAGTCACCCAGAAAAGCCAGAAGACAGAAATGAATATAGTACACTTGGTATATTGTAGTTGGGGAAAGGGCATTGTGCAGGAAAGAATCAAATTAAAGATGATTTTTAAATTAAAAAACAAAAAAGTTCAACTTAATGGAATAGTAAAAAGACCAATTCTAGGTTTGAACTGTGCAGTAATTTGATTTTAAAAGGGGGAGGAAGGATGTGAGGAGGTAAGAAAAATTTGTCTGGCAATATTAGAATGGATTAGAGGGAATCCGGAATAGAATCCAGGAGGTTGCCCAGTCAGTAGTCTAAGCATTTGTTCAAGGCAGTCTGGACTAGAATCCTACTATCACATCCTAGAATTATAGTTATTATAGAGATTCTCTATTACCCTGCTTTCATTTTAGAGATGAGAGAACATCTTGAGATATAAAATTACTTGTCCAAAGTCACACTTAGTAAGGTTCAAAGGGAGTGGAAGGAAAAGAAAAGATAATATAGGAATTAAGAGGAAAAGATGGAATCGATAAATACTGAGGAGGTAGGGAAACGAGCATACTCGGTGGTTTAGTTTGTATTCAGCCCAGGGATCTCTTCTGCAAAGCCACGAAGGTCCACCAACTTTGACTTATCTTCCTGGTGCTGTGGATGAGTCAGAAGCTATAGCACCCACAAGTGGGTATTGAGTCCTATCCTCCACAGTTTCTTCCCTTGTTAGAAAACAAAGCTTTTTGCCGTAAGAAGCCTTTCACCTCCTCATCACAAGCCCAAAAAAATTCATCTCAAGAAACAGAAAAAAGCTCCTCAGTGGAAATTTTCTGTTTTTTCATGAGGGTTGGGGGCAGTGCTGGGGAAGTAGTTCCATGTCCCTGAGCTCAAGGCTACTAAAGTAGCTTGAGAGGATTAGAAGAATGTATTATTCTCTACCTTGGTCTTCCTCCAGTTTTCAATTTGTGAAAAATAGGCCCCCTTTCTACACAGTTTCCTATTCCTCATTCTTTAAACACATTTTGGAAAGAAATAATGTTTCTTCTGTGTCAGCAGGATGCATGCTAAGTGCAGTGCTCTGGTGGTGACTGCATAGGAAGTGAAGCGGAAATTATAGTTTACAGTGTGAAATGGATGGGCAGGAGGCTTTTATCTTAATGTAAGCATAGCCAGAAATGTAGCCTAAATTGAATTAAGAGTAGACTGATGATGCAGCCCTTACAGGAAGCTTCACTGAAAGCTACATGGAGCTGTGAAATTACTAGCTTGCTTGAACTCATCAACTAATCTCAGGTGTGAGTTATTTGTTGATAACCAAAAAACATTCTTCCCACCTAGGTTTATTTTAACCTAATATTGATAATAATAATCTAATTAAAAAAATTTTTTTTAATTAAAATAAAATAGTTTTCCATAGTCCAGATTTCCATTTTAATTAGCTCATTATTATCACAAAGACTTAAACATTACATAGGATTCACACCCCCAGAAACACGGCTTTATCTCAAGAAGAAACCCAGTAGTTCCAATTAGTGCATGTGAGCTAGATGTCTGTCTCATCCCCCAGCATGTCCCTTATAGAAAATATCACCTCTTAGCAGCCTCAGAGACGAGGCTGGAGCTCAGGTACTTCTTCAGGATCAATTTGATCACTTTATAAAAAAAAAAAAAAGATCACTTATAGCCATCTGTTACATAAAGATTTTGCTTAACACCCAACAAATTAAATTCCTGTTATAGACCAGGGAATGTGTATGCACACACACTCATCTGTAAGAAAAGGTAGGGAGAGAAACCTATAATTAGATACTTTTTTTAAGTTGAATTTTATCATGATAAAATATATAACAAAAAGTTCGCCTTTTCAACCATTTTGACACATACAATTCAGTGACATTAATTGCTTTCACCATGTTGTACTACCATCATCACTACCCATTTCCAAAAGTTTTGCATTACCCCAAAGAGAGACTCAGTACCCCATCAGCAATAACTCTCATTCCCTCCTTCCCCATTCCCCAGCCCTTGGTAACTACTAATAAACTTTAGTCTCTATGCATTTGCATTCTAGATACTTCATGTCAGTGGGATCATACAATGTGTGTCCTTTTGTATCTGATTTATTTCATTCGGTATAATGTTTTCAAGGTTCATTCATGTTACAGTATGTATAAGTTTCTTTTTATGGTTGAACAATATTCCACTGTATGCATATACCATATTTTGTTTATCCATTCATCTGTTGGTAGATACTTGGATTGTTTCTACTATTTGGCTATTGTGAATAATACTACAACAAACACTGTTATATAGATAAACTTTTATGAAAAGGAAAATATTATTGTAATGGCCACTGGCAAAATCTACCCCCAAAACAAACCAGAATCTTAAAAACTACCCTTTTCAAAATATGTATTACTCTAGAAGTCAGCCTGCACAGTTAAGGCAATCAGTTTTCACAGAACACATATCTAATGACTCAAGGGCTTGGTGTTGCCATCTCCAATCTTATAGGCTTGAAAATCTGAATTCTCCTACCTTTAAGTCTGAGTTGATCCTGAAAGTGTTAACCTGTGAACTAATGGCACCTCCCCCAGTGACATCTTTAGTCTATAAATAGTTTTTGAAGAATCGGTTTTACTTCTCTTGTTGGAGACTCAATACCAAAACAAAACCAAAATCCAAACCCTTTGCTGTGGAGTCAATTCCAATTCATAGTAACCCTATAGGAATGAGTAGAATTGCCCCATAGGGTTTCCAAGGAACAGGTGGTGGATTTGAACTGCCAACCTTTTGGTTAGCAGCTGAATGCTTAACCCCTGTGCCATCAAGGCTCCTGGGCTCCTGGGAGTATTAAATCCAGACCAAACTAAAAAAAAAAGTTCCATTGCCATGGAGTCTATTCCAACTCATAGCAACCCTACAGGACAGAACAGAAGTCCCCCACAGGGTTTCCAAGGCTGTAATCTTGATGGAAGCAGACTGCCACATCTTTCTCCTGTGTAGCAGCTGGTGGTTTCAAACCACCAACCTTTCAGTTAGCAGCCAAGCTCTTAACCACTGCACCACCAGTGCTCCAAATACCAAGATGGGGATGGGTAATTGGTTACATAAGTAAATCAAGATAATATGGACTCATGCAGGATCCCCCAAGAAAACTCAGGTGTAAGGGGTTCACTTTTATTGTGCTTTCTTCTCCTTCTTTTTTAAATTGTGCTTTAGGTAAAAGATGGAAACTCTGGTGGCACAGTGATTAAGTGCTACACCTGCTAAGTGAAAGGTCAACAGTTCAAATCCACCAGGTGCTCCTTGGAAACTCTATGGGGCAGTTCTACTCTGTCCTATACGGTCGCTATGAGTCATAATCAACTTGACGGCAACAGGTTTGGTTTGTTTTGGTTAGGTGAAAGTTTACAGACCAAGTTAATTTATATTTCAAAAATTTATATACATATTGTTTTGTGATATTGGTTGCAATCCCCACAATGTGACATCACACTCCCCTCTTTCCACTCTGGGTTCCCTGTGTCCATTCGTCCAGTTCCTGTCACTTTCTGCCTTCTCATCCTGCTTTTGGACAGGAGCTGCCCATTTTGGTCTCCTATTTTTAATTGAACTAAGAAGCACATTCCTCATGTGTGTTACTTTTTGTTTCATAGGCTTGCCTTATCTTTGTCTGAAAAGTAGGCTTCAGAAATGGTTTCGGTTCTGGACTGATGAGAAGGATAGGCCCTGACTGCCATGGGATAAATAGTGGTTTTATCTGCTGGGAAAGGAAATAACAGAAAAATATCTTTCATAATTTTCCATAAAAATGGGGAGTGTACATTTCTTCAAGCTATAGATGGGATAGTAATCAGTTTTCTAATTACTTTTCATATAATTCAACAGATTTGTTCTTATTGGTGATTTCATAAGTATAATAAAACAGCAACGAACAAATGCTCTGGGTAAAGTTCTTTTATGTTACCTGTGTTTTTAAACATCTAGATATCATCTGAAATTGCCTTTCTGACTTTTTTATAAGTACCTTGGTCCAAACATCTCATTGGTCCCTTCCCAGTTGAGAGTAAACAATTTAACACTAAACAGCCTTTCATTCCTTTCACTTGTCCCTTCCCAGTCGAGAGTAAACAAAGTTGATGCTAACCAGCCATTCCTTCCTCCTACTGGTCTCTTCCTAGTCGAGGCTAAACAAAGCTGACACTAAACAGCCATCAGTCATTACATCTGCAAAGTCAACCTCTTGCTGGCCTTTCTTCTTCACCCTCCCACTCACCCCCAGCAACACTCCTGCACACAGCTCTGACTCTCTTTTTATGATTCCAGCATTTAGACTCTTCCAGTCTCCTGTACGCCCCTCCCCACTGGAATTCTGAAGGAGCTGCCGTCAGTAGTTTCCATAAACTATATTATACTATATTAATGAAATTAACTGCATGACTCCTCTTGTTGAAGTTCAACTATTTTATCTTAAATTGTACATTTTTAAGAATGAAGGCATTAGCAAGTAAATGAAATTATTTCAGGGAACAGAATCTTCCTGAATCTAATTCAGGTTCCTGTCCTTCCCAGCAGTCACCTGATTCCTTGGGGATGAGTTGTAAACTGGCTCAGGCTCAGTTATTGTAGGCCTATTCTTTGGAGGCAGTCCCTGGGTGGCTCAAATGCTTAACTTATTCACTGTTAACCAAAAAGTTAGTGGTTTGAATCCACCCAGGGGCTTCTTGGCAGAAAGGCCTGGTGGCCTACTTCTGAAAAATCAGCCACTGAAAACCCTGTGGTGCACAGCTCTACTCTCACACACAAGGGGTCTCCCTGAGTCAGAGTCGACTTCATGGCAACTGGTATGGTAAAAAAAAAACATAGTTAAATCTGGGAAGGACAGCTAAGATTCAGTCACAGAATTCAAACAGTGCTTAAACAGCCTAGCCTGCGGGCGGGCCAGAATCAAGATGAACTGTACTTGGAATGTAAAATACCAAAATGGCTTTTTTTTAATTCTTTGGCATCTGCATGCCTTAGTCTGAAACCTTTCTGGACCTGAAGTTTCACCTACCTTACCTGCAGGCTCACCCACAGGCCCACTTCCTGCCTGGCCTGCCCTGGCCTCTTCTCCCAGGCATTATGGCATGAGAGGTGGGGGGAGTGGAGGAGCTTCCTTCTGTTTTTAACTGAAGATGGTTCTTTGATGCATATATTGTGTTTTCTAACATTCTGGATGTTATTTTAACATTTATCATGTTTATGACTTTTAAGAGCTATCTATCAAACATGTTATTGGAATGACAGGAATGCATTCTCTCTTCCTTACCAAAAATGATTGTTCTCACAGATTTTTGTTGTTGCATTGTGCAGAATATGCCACCTGCATTTCTCATCTTCTCAAAGATCTCTGTCTTCCCTGGGAGCTTGGTCAGTGTTGCTGAGCCATCAAGTGGTAGATTTTGATCACTGAAAGAAGCCATTTCTCATAGTTCTGAATAGTGCTCTAAAAGGATCTGTGAAAAACATGACCTTGGGTTATCGCTGGAGTCATCTACTCTGTGTCAGTACTATCATTTCTGCCCTTGGTATACACCTTCAGATGGCTGAGGTTGAAAGTGAAACCTAGCATGTAAACTTTGGAATTTGTGCTAAAGTAGACATACCACACAGGGACTTCTCCGGCTCTTCCATCTTCATCAGATGCTTTCTACCTCAAAGACAGAGAATGGTGAGAAACCACATAGTTGCTTTTCTAGACTGTCTTATCTCAGTAATTTAAGGCAAGAAGTCTTTATGGGCAGACAAGAAATGCTAAGCAAAGGCTTCAGAAAACTTCTGCTGAAGGATTGGGCTTACTAGGAAAGAAGCAGCTAAGTACTGTCCAACTGGAATTTCGTATAATCCATCATTCTTGGAATTCATCTTTTTTATTTCTTAAAATATAAGTCGTTAAAGATCATGATTTGCATATAAGCTTACCTTTGCAAAGTTGTTTTGGGGTTGACTATGCAGATGCTCACAGTTTGCCTTCTTTATAAAACTCTTGGTGGAGATTGAACCTTACCTTTCTTAACAAATTCTTACCTTTCATTGCAGTTAGTATTAGCAGTGAGCATTTTTTAATTCATCATAATGATTTATGTCTCTCATATTGATGAACGGATATGAGGTTGACTTTTGGAATAGAAGTACTTTGTCCAGCTTTTAAGAATAAATATGTGATATTCCAGAAGGCTAGAAAGTCTGTGATAAAATTCGAACTCATTTCGTAATGTAGTTGTAATATCATAGATGTAAGAACCGAAAGAAACAACTCCCTACTTTTATAAATGAGGACTCTGAGCCCAGAGAAGACGAGAGGGACTTCCTCAAGTCACACAGATAAGGAATCTCAAACCCTACACCATATTGATCCCAATCCAGCGTTTCTTCTACCACACTATACAACCAAAATATTTTTAAGTACTTCTGGAAGTAAATTTAAGCCTATAGAAATGTCTCTTTATTGACTGAAATCTAAGCATCAATAATTTCCAATTGTTCTCTACTTTTGTTTTATCTGTCTCACTCTTTTGAAAGTTCCATATTATTTCTTCTGGTTCTCTAATATATACCCTAAATATTTCGGTTTCCAATTCAATATCACACTGAAAGTATTTGTGTTCATTTGTACTTTGTGCCCAATCAATATACAATAGTTTTGTGTCCACAAACCATTTAGATTATGTTTTAAATTATAAACTCCTGAATGGCAAGGACATTGACTATTTCCTATTTGGTACAGCCCACAGAACTGTAAAGTGCACTTTGAGACCCTAAATAAATGCGTTAATATGAAGTGGTACTTCTTTCAGGTTCTTTTTTATCACAATATCTTTGCACTCTGGGGCACCCCTGTGTATGGGTCTGTGTGGCATATACTTTCGGTGAGTATTTGCTAAGTGATAGTCACTAAACTAAGAATTATTATTACAGCCTCCTTCCTTCTGTTTCCTTTTATGAAGCCCACTCTTCTACCAACTAGCTCATGAGATGATCACGGGGAAGACATTTTTATTTTTATATATCCTTTAAAGGACTGGTTCAGTTAATCATAAAATACAGTATAATTATGAAATCCAAAAGTTGGAAGGAACATTGGAAAGTAGTCTCTTCTACCTACCCTGGAAAAACATTTTAAATAAAAGTAAAGAAATCCTCAACAACACTTCAATAACTAATGTAGGTTCCAACCCAACTCGACCCTTGTCATTGAGTCAATTCTGACTCATAGTGACCCTACAGGACAGAGTAGAACTGCCCCATAGGGTTTCCAAGGAGCAGCTGGTGGATTCGAGCCACCAACCTTTCAGGTAACAGCCAAGCTCCTAACCAATGCGCCACCAGGGCTCCTACAACCATAAAATCAGTTCCTTACATCTGATAAGAATCCTTATTACTTCAATGGAACCCTATGACTTATTTATTATGTCATCTGAGGAAAGATTACTTAGCAAATTTTTTTGGATGGTATAGGACATAGGTGGAAAAAGAATCTCCATTTTCTTAGAATCCTTTAATAACTTCCTGTATTTTAAAAATATTTTTTTGCTTCTTCTATTCTGGAAATTTTTAAGAGAAAGACTTATCATCTTGAAATGAAAAGAAACAAGCAGTATCAGAATTAATTAAAGTCTTCCTTGGGAATAATTTGTCTTGAAGGGTAAATAGAGAAACAAATGTTCCAAGCAAGCTGTAAGACAATCCACCGGGTTTTACTTACCTCTGCCCATCTCGACGGCACTGCGTGGGTTGGGCCCATCACAAGTGGCTATAATTTGGTGGCGGGGGGCGTGTGGGTGGGAAAATTGGCTTCAGGAGAGACACTCTTGAATTCAAATAGAAAGCATAATCTGGTGCCTGGCTACATCCATAACGTTATAGAACTCCTTCACCAAAGGAGAATTTAAATTACACTGCTTCAGAGCTAGAAGTCCCAAGAGCTTTCTCCCTTTGTTATTTAGAAAATTTCCTTGAGAAATATCCTGTATTCCTGGGGCAATACAGTGATGATAGAGGGCCTGAAGAAAAATCCGAGTCAGAAAGCTGCACACCATTCAGGCAAAATCTGGTTGGAAAGGAATACTGTTCCCATGATTAACTAGCTTCCCCAGCCAGCCTGTAGGTGGGTGTGTTTAACAGAAGGAAGCAATGGGAACCCGCCTGTCAGCCAGCCTTTAAAGCTAATTAGCTCAGCATACAACAAAGATAAGTGAGCCTGGGAGGAGGGCCCCCTGAGGGGTCTTTAGATTCTGGGAAATGTCTGATTGGCAGATGTTAAAAGGGATTCTTTGGTAATCCAGTGCATCAATGAGCTGCACAAATTCAGTCCAGGACTGCAAGAATTTAGGCATGAGGACACTCTGTGCAGGAGGCGCGCAAAGGCAGACCCGAGATGGACAGAACCTTGGAATCCCTGAGACACATTATTACCCAAGTCTTGCCTCACAGAGACCCCGCGCTGGTCTTCAAAGACTGTAAGTACTGCAGTGGAAAAAGTTTTTTGACTTTTTAGAAAATGGTCCTAACCGTCCAGTCACATCCTATTTAAGTACGATTTCCCTTAAATCTCTGTAATCGTGTGCTGTGGTCCAAGTGATATTTAACTTGTTCCTGACTAAAGTCAGACAAATGATTTCATTTCACCTACAGGCATTTAGTTGTTGGGTTATTTTGTCAGTGATATGTCTTGGTAACAGTTTAGAAGTCTCTCCTCCTAAAATCTAAGACCTGCCTAAGACTTAAGGAACTTATCCAGGTGCTTTTCAAGGAAGGCAAGCCTGGTTGGTAGTGATATTAAAACTAAAAATTATTTGCAAATGTTAGTAAAATATATCTGTATGTGTTAACTTTTTTAATCCTCCATAAAAATATATTAGTTATGTTAAACCAAGTGTTGTGTTTGTCTAAGCGTTTTTGTTGCAGGCAAAAATGTTCAAAATAAATTGCCGCTGAGCTCTTCAATTTTGATAATGAATTATAACAATTGAGTTAAAAAGGGCAATAAAGTAAGATGCCTCTCATCTCTGCAACACTCCCCAAAAGTCCATACAGCTATTTGAAGTTATTTCAATTTTTAAAAACAATTATGAAAAAAAATAATTCAGTCAAGCTTTCCAATTCTTGCAATGCTATTAAACCATTTGTCATGTAACTTCGGTTCTGGAACCAATTTGATTTCCTGCTGCTGCAGAACAGACGATCTTCACATTGTATCTTATCTACAGTGGGTTTCATATTACAAAGGGCTTCTGAAACAGAACTTTGCTATGCAACTGCCCAAAAGGTAAAATGCATTTGGAAGTTTTCTGTTTTTTTTTTTTTTTTTCAATAGGTTACAGCTTTCCTCTTTCTGAATATTTATGTAAATTTTGTCTCCATCAAAACATCAATGGTTTGGATTTTTGCTTTCTGATTGCTGAATAATGTTACTTTCCAGATGTCCTTTTAGTTTATATTTCTCATATGTGTGATGAAAAGAGAGAAATGCTAGATCATTTTATTCTATAATTTTTTCCTCTTAGAAATTAAATTGCAACTAATCTGCACTTTCTGTTTCTCCTTTCTTCCTCTGTCTCTCTCTCTTTCTTGAAATTGTCTTCAGCATTTTACAATAACTAAAAGCACTCCCTCCCCCAGTCTAGCGGAGACTATTCAGGCTTGGTATGTTTCTTTAAGTGAAGAGGGAAGGAAAGAATGTGTCCCTACTGCAATAGCGCTGAATTCACTAGTGAAAAGTAAAAGCACTCTTGGACTGCCCAAAGCTTTGGATAAATTGTATAGGACCTACTCTTAGGCTGAGAGTTTGGATAGTGGAAGCAGTAAAAAGAAAGAGAAGGGAAATTTAAGAAGTTTAAATCTGAAATTGCATGGCTCACTTTTAAAGCTTAGCTAAATTCCAGCAATTGTTTACAGTTTAGAAGAGAGAACAGAATAGAAAGAAGGCTAAAATAAAACATGCATTAAGTTCTGTCATCCAGACGTTTTGAGGAACTCATTTATATGAAAAATCAACCATCACCTGCTTCCCCATAGAGGGGCAACTGCTTACATGGCTTAAGAGGTATGCATATTAAAGTGCTGATACTCTCCCTCTGGCTTTCTCTAATCTAAAAAAATAACTAAATGAATGTAAGCCAAATGGCAAATTTCTGTACCGGGAGTTTCATAATGCGGAAACATCTAACCACTTACCGTCCTCGTGGAATAAGTGGGAACGAGCCTGCTTACTTTCTGGGGCTGGACATCAAAAGTATGTCTGGGGGCTATGCCATGCTTTGGCAACCTAGAGTGCACGTGCTGGCGTTTGGCACGTGGGCCCCTTTTCTTTGGCACGCCCGTAAGTTGCTGCCCCCGCACTCCTGTTGGCAGCCTGTAAAAAGCTGCCACCAGCCTTGAATCCAGGTTCTGAGCAGCTCCCTCTGGCTCTAGTCTCTCCTGGCTCCTCCCCCTCCCCTAGTCTAGTCTTCCTGCCAGAAAGAAAAGGACTGAGCGCTTGAAAACTTCACTGCCAATTCCTTGAAAAAAATTGCTACCTTACTTTCCTGAATGATGGAAAACCGACCCAGGGGTTTTTAAAGCCCAGCACAGTTCAACAAAGAAGGAAAGTTTAAAGAACACTTACTTGCAGACTTTTTCTAAATTTCTTTTCTAAAAATGCAGGGTGTTTTTTTTGTTTGTTTTGTTTTCCTCTCTTCACTCTTTGGACACATAATGCAAGGAGTGTAAATGATCATTCAATTAATTTGTTGCCTCAGTTGCCTTCTGATTTGTTTTAAAATAAGCAATAGTAAAGTGAATTTTCTTTTCAAGTGGGTAGGAAAACACCCAGAGCATTTTCTGGTCTGAGACAGATGCACGTGGGAATAGTTAGGTTCATTTAAGGAAATAAAACTCGAATGCTTTTCTCAGCCAAGGAGGCCCACAAACGGCATTTTGCAATGTATTGCATTAAATCTGTCATTCATTTTAGACGAGGTGTTCATCTGGCAATAGTTGTGATTTGTTTTTGTTGTCTCTCCTGGAAGGAAATGAATTCCATAGCAAGTTTTTTGTTTTGTTTTTTCCCTTTCCCTATTTCACATTTCAAATGAAAAATAATAGAAAGAGTTTTTAAGTAAGGTGGGCTCAAAAGTTGCAGTTTGCACATCTATGCTAACACTTGGCTGTTCACTACAGAAGTGCCTCATCACTACAGTCATTAGAGTTCTCCACACTGACAGAGTCCCACTGCCGTGAAACGATGGCATTTCTCCATGTTGCCTTCCATTCTTGGCTTCATGTAACACCCAATTTCTTTTCAACTCATGAGTCACAACTAAGGATTCTGGGCTATCCTAAAGGCAGCCCCTATCAGCTCTTTTGAGAGAATGTATGTGAGCATACTATTTATTTGCTACTGTTTGACAGTTCGTCGCATGCTTTCTTAAAAGAAATCACCACATGATTTCAAGATGGCTGCACTTTCAGCTCCTAACCTGAGTGCTAATCCCTCAAATCGTGGTTGTTAGCTGCTGTCAAGTCAACCCTGACCTGTGGCAAACTTATGCACAATGGAGCAAAATGCTGCCTGGTCCTCAGCCATCCCTATGATCGTTGCAGATGGAACTGTTGTGATCCATAGGATTTCCATTGGTTGGTTTTCAGAAGTAGATTGCGAGGTCCTTCTTTCTAATCTGTTTTAGCCTGGAAGCTCCGCTGAAACCTCTTCAGCATCAGAGCAACACGCAAGCTTCCAATGACAGACGGGTAGTGGCTGAGTATGAGGCCCATTGGTCAAGAATTGAACTCTGGTCTTCTGCGTGGAAGGCAAGAATTCTAACACTGAACAAACCACTTCCCCCAACTCCTTAAATTACAAGAGTGTAATACGCTTGTCTGCTATCATTGTGCTCTTTCTTTGTCCATTTAATAGTAATGTGAGGATGATAAGTCCTCATAATGTGATAGGCACTATTTACAGGTGAGGAAACTGAGGCTTATGGAGGTTAAAGTGACTTGCCCAAGGTCACATAGCTAGTAAATGATAGAACCAGGATTCAAACTCTGTCTTCCAACTCCTCACCTTTAGTCATGACAAGACATTGCCTCTCAGAAGTGCTACATTAACATTTCATGTAATAACTCTATCTGTTGGGTAAACAGAAAGGGGAGAGAAATGAATTCCCTTGGAAATGTGGATGGAGCCCACTGACCACACATCTGAGTGGGCGGGGACATAAAGGGCAATTGGAGTATGACAGGAGAGTGGAGAGGGGAAGGGCATTTTTGGAAAGGGAAAAACTTGTCCAAAGGCAGATTGGGCAAAACAAGAATGGCACACTGGGGGAGGTGGACACCTGGCTGAGGAGGCAGGTGGGAGTCGGATCAGGAAAGGTCACGCTAAAGTGCAGGCAATAGGGAACCTTGGCAGTTAATGGTGATCCTAGATTAGTTCTAGAAATTTATAGCTTTATGTTACATTGGGGGAAATTTTTATATTGACATCTGTTGGAGGTATGCTCCCTGATACCTAAGTTAGGGATCATTACTGCTGTTTCGCAGCAAGAATCTAGGCAAAATGCAAGATTTGTGAATGTCAAATATATGTATGGGGAGAAACCACTTCACTGACTGAAGGCCAAAATCAAGGCAAACAGATTGTTGAAAAGTTAATTTAATTGTCATTGTAGCCATGAGAATGCATTGGTGTCTAGCATTGACTTCTAAAGTGATATATGAAAGTTCACTAATATTTTTCCTCAAATTTTACAATGAAAAAACAAGATAGAAACTCAACTAAACATTGCATAGTTGGAGGTAAATATCTCACACATTTGAGGTGCATTAACTCTTCTATCTGAGGAAACATTTTTCTTCATGAAAGATTTTACTTAGATAGGTGAACACTTCAAAGAAAAGTACAGTTTTGCTCTTCAGAAAAATTGGGCCAGATTGTAGAGCTATTAAAAACATCTTGGTAATCATGACCATGGCCACATACAACGTGAGAGCGCAAAAATCCTCAAGAGTCAAGTATTTTCTCCATTCCATGCTTTTGAGTGTAGATATTTGTAATCTATAAATTTGATGATACATTTATAGTTTTTGCATTTCAAAGAAAAGAATGGAGTAGCGTGTAAGGGATGAAGGTACTTGGGCAGTAAAATCCCTGCACATATTGCACCGAATCCCTCCACATAAACTGTGCCTAAAAAAAACACCCTACTGCTCGCTAGCTGATTTGAGAATAATGACTGTATCTTGATTACAATAATTTGAACTCTGATAATTTTAGCATCTAAACTATGGGATGTCCTTTCTACTGAAGCCTATCTGAATGCTAATTTTACTTGATTTGTTATAGGCTGTAACTACTTTTATTTGCATTTATACTAAGAGAAAAATTCAGATTTCTAATCAGCTATCAGTGACATTAAGAGCTGTTCTCTTTTCTTTTTTCAGTAAATATACACTTGGCAGGGTTTAAATGCTAAAATATCTCAGGCCCAGAGGAAAGTTTTTCAGAATGGAAAAAAAGAAAATAGATGCTTTTTGATCTCTTAATGGCCATATCTGTCCTAATACATTTATTTCTTATAGGAAAATAAGATTTAATGAATCAAAATAAAATATGATAGACATCCATCCTGTGGTAAAATCTGGTACTTCTTCATGGTCTGCTGTCTCATCTCACTATAGGTTTTTTTTTTTAACAGTTAAGATTTGTTAGCCTGAACTCAATTTTAACAACTTCTGAAACTCATGTGTTAAGTTACAGCCGGTAATAGGTTACAGCTGCATAAGGGTGAGTTTCTAAGTTATGATTTTTCTGTTTAAATGATACGGTTTTACTGATTATGTGCTACAGATTGATTTAAGATATGTAAGAAAACTTTAGAAGGCTTTCATAAAAGAATCTTCTTTATTTAATATTGAAGTTTTAACCCCAACAGCTCTTATTTCTTTTCCTCCATGTTCCAAAGTGCATATAATTTTAGTCTGTCAAGGTAGTTAAAACAATCCTGTTTAAAAGGAAAAGAAAATAAAGGAATCCTATTGAAAATCTAATATTAACAAAATAGACAATTATTACACTCCCTGTATTTCTTTGTAACCAAAAGGTCGGTATTTGGAAGCCACCAGCTGCTCCACAGGAGAAAGATGTGGCAGTCCGCTTCCATAAAGATTTACAGCCCTGGAAACCCTATGCGGAAGTTCTGCTCTGTGCTATATAGTCGCTGAGAGTCAGAACTGACCCAGTGGGTTTGTTTTGGTTTGGCAGTTCACTGTATTCTCTCTCTCCGGTCTCCATAGAATGCTGTTTGAATTAGGATTTTGCTTTTCTTTTTTGTCTCCCTCTGCTGGGAAGATGACCACTTGATCCATATTCTGATCTCATCCTGGTAGGCAGCAGGTGTGGGAACCCATCGTTCAGTCACCACTCCTTTGCCACTTGTGATCTGTACTATTTGCTTTACATTTCTCTCACGTGTCTTCACCAATGTGTTTTCGTCCACACCGAAAATCGAAAATCGTAAGTCCCCAGAGGGCAGAGTATTTCACACCCAAGTTGCCTCCCACAGGGCCATGCACGTAGCAGGTATACAATAGACACCTGTTTTTTTTTTTTTTTTTAATCTCTAGTTGGTTGACTTTCTCCTTTACAAATAGTGGGGAGGATTATCCCTGGTCAGGTGTTCTCCTTTATCATAAAATAAACTGTGCTGGGACCATTCTAAGCCATCATCCACTGACACCTTAATTCCAGGCTAATTATATGCAGGGTTAAGTTGACAGCCAGATGAAACAGATGGAGGGAGAAGGGCTCAGAAGACAAACACAGCCACCTCCGGCAACTTCCCCAGAGCGCCGTCTGGGGTTGGCTTGGCAGAAGAGCAGTCCAGAGCCAGCCCGTACGCCACAATGGCACAGTGGCTTAGGCTGCTGATCCTCACACGTATCCTCAGTGTCCCCACTCAACTGTGGGCTTCCACAGTGTGCACCACGGTCTTCCGTGCTTTCTACATAGACCCCAGTTAGATAGCTGTAGGGATTCGTCAAAAGCTTTCGTATCATGACCGTTCCCAGAGAAGGTAGGTTATAAGCCTAAAGCCACATTTGCACAGATTTAACCATTTTAACTAATCAGATCTGGTTAGCAAAGCAACCAGTATGACTGATCCTTATCTAAAATCAGTGGTCCTACAAAGTCTCTTAAAAGCAGTGTAATACCAGTGCCGGGTAGAACATGGGAAAGATATATACTTCCTTATTGGTTAAATAAGTTACATCAGGTTTTTATTTTATGTAGCTTTTGTGATCAAATGACATCATCCGACCTAGGTGCACATATAAACCACACGTATGAGCTCAGGCACACTGGTGCTGCTGTTTAATTGTGGTATACTTAATGACTTTTTATTTTAATTTGTCTTTCTGACTTTCTCTTTCTCCTCCATATTCTTTTCCCTCCCGATTAAAAAAAAAAAAAAATTACCCTGTGCTTCCAAATACACAATTACATTGTTATTTAAATTTCTCCCCAAATGATGCACATTTCCACAATTTTAAAGATAAAAATTAATGCAAAAAAACAAGTGTATTCTTATTGCATGTTTTGGAGAATTTCCTGAAAGGTTAACCTTGTAAAACAGCCTAAAGGATCATAATTCCCTCAGGAAAGTATTCACAGTGGGGAGCATTAGTGAAAGAACAGAAAAAGCAAACAAAAGAATAAACACAAGGGAGCTTTCCAGCTGCTGAAGGAGGAAGGTCCTCGCTCAGATTTTTTTTTTTAAACTAAAGGAAAGGTTTTTAGTAAAGCGAAGTTCTTCTGTTACTGTTAGGAACAAAGCAAGACTCCAAGCTGTCTCAATCCTGCTGTGTGGCTGTGGCTACCTCTGAAAGTCTACACAAAAGAGAAAGGGGCCCAAGATGCCTAGTGTTGTACTCTATACAGCAGCCCTGGTGGTGCAGTGGTTAAAGTGCTTGGCTGCTAACCAAAAGGTCAGCAGTTACTATGATTTTTGACTCACAGTGGCCCCGTGAGACAGAGTAGAACTGTCACATGGTTTTCTAGGCTGTAATCTTTACAAAGCAGCCCTGGTGGTGCAGTGGTTAAAGTGCTCGGCTGCTAACCAAAAGGTCGGTGGCTCAAAGCCACCAGCCGCTCTGTGGGAGAAAGATGTGGCAGTCTGCTTCTGTAAAGATTTACAGACTTGGAAACCCTATGGAATAGTTCTACCCTGTCCTATAAGGTCACTGTGAGTTAGAAATGACTCTATGGCAGTGGGTTTTGGTACCCTACACACAGGTTGTGTCCACAGATTCCACTACCTGGTCAAAACGTGGCGAAGTCTGAGAATGGCTATAAGCTGCTAGACAGTAGGTTCTGTCGGTCAGTTACTGGGGTTCAGCCAAGCCCAGCACAAGACCCAAAGGCACCCCATTTTGTAAACCATTTTCAATGAGCAGTGAACCAGCATCACATCTGGAGTTGCCCGTTAAACTATTTGGGGGTTTGTTTGCTGTCTTTCCTCAACAAAACTGAGAAATCACATTGTTAAGAGCAAGTTGAACATGATTGAATTGCTAGAATTGAAAATACTAATTAAATTTATTTTAAAATATCACCTGCTAAGGCTAATTTAATTGAAGGTTATATAAAACCATTGCATAACATAAATCCATCTGTTCAGAGGCAGAAACTCAATTTGAAGATATGTTACTCATCTTGAAGGTTTCTTAATGATTCATTCTTAAATGGTAACCCTTCAAATTTGTCTTTAATTTTTTGGCAAGGAGTAGGTGGGTTTATTGTAATGAAAGAATTTTTCCTTATGTAAGGCATAAAGTATTTTTTATATATATCTAGATTTATAATGGACCTTTAGGATCCCTTTTTGTAAGCAGAAAACCCTGGTGGTGTAGTGGTTAAGAGCTACGGCTGCTAACCATGAGGTCGGCTGTTCGAATCCACCAGGCACTCCTTGGAAACTATGGGGCAGCTCTACTCTGTCATACAGGGTCGCGATGAATCAGAATCAACTTGAGGGCAACAGGCAACAAGTGACTGTCAGAATTCTAAGCAGGGTTTGTCTCATACTAGGTAACTGAACTGAGCAGTGAATTATATTATTTTTGCTTTCCTGAAGTATAAGCAGTTATTAATCACAAATTTGAAATAAAAGTTGCTTCCTCTCTCTGTACTTTTTACTAAATGTTAGCATCCATCATTAGAAAGTGAAAGACCAGGGCAAAAACTCATTGTCAGAGACCTAAATACTTAGAGGAACACCAACAATTAGTGTAACAGAATACACTTATGGTGAGTAGATATGATTTTAATTGGGCAGCGTCACTGGAACTTCTTGAGAAGGCCCCTCAAAGAAAGGACTGTGAAAAGGGACTATATGGGTCATTGATATGTTAATTTCCCAAAAGATAACATCAAAGCACTGGGCAGGTTACAGAAACAGTCTCCAAGGACAAGCCATACATCCTAACACAACCTCTAGTCAGATTCTAGAGTTCCTGCTTCTCAAAGCTGGCTGCACATAGATAATTTTACAAAAGAACCCAATGCCTTAGGTGAAATGTCTCTGCTAAGCTGCTTACTAAGCTATTGTTTTACCTAAAGGTGACTCCAGGGAACCAGTTCCTTCAACATTTAAAAAGGATGACCTAAAAATCTGGATTCTGGGAGAATCAAAATGATTTTCTTACCATGTTTTCAATTTTCAAGATATGTAGGATTTCAACCATCTATTTTCTGGTTACTACAAAGCTTTGACTTTATCAGTGAGTGGTATCAAATGAGCTCTCTTACGTCAATCTCTGAACTTGTCACATATTTTGGAAATAAATTAAATAGCATAAAGTGTTCAATTAGAGAATTTTCAGACTTGCAGACTATTTTTAGGATATTCCGTAATTTAGAATATTCGGTTTCCAATCCACAGTTAGATTCAAAGATAGAGTACCCAAACGTATAATCATGCCTTTTTCTTTCTTCCTTCACCACCTCTAACTATAAATATTAGCTAACACTCTAGTGCTTACTATGTGTGAAGCTCTATTCTAAATATTTTCCATTTTAAGCCTTATAGCAACCATATGGTATATGTGAATCGACTTGAATGGTAACTGGATCAAATCATACAGGTACTCCATTTTGCAGATGAGGGAACTGAGGCACAAAGAGGTTAGGTATCTTGTAGCTGGTAAATGGTAGAGACAGGATTTAAGCCCAGGCAAGCTTGGCTCCAGAGTCTATGCTTTTAACCACCAAGTTAACTGCCTGCCTATTGATAAAAGATGGAGAAATGAGATACAGTAAGCCTGTTGTTATAGTGCCTGTATTTGAGGATTCTTCTATAACATACTCCGTAGTGTGTGGGGCATTTAAATTCTTTACATCTCAGACTTTCCGTATGAAAACAGAGATTATGTGTCCCCCTCAGCATGTCCATAATGTCCAACCTGTAAAACTGAAAATATAATAATATACATGACAAACTCTAAATTTTTAGAATAAAATCCCTCTGAGTGTCCAGTTACTGATATTTTTCTCTGAAGGGGCTTCATGCTGTTTCCAAGCTGCAGAAGGAGCAATCTCCTGCTCACTTCATCGACTACCCACTTCTCATGGGTTTTCTGCCCAGGCTTTTCCAAAAAAAAAAGTCCTGTGTTGGGGTAACATAGATGTACAAGAGCAACCACACATTCACTCCGAGTGACGGGGCCCTGCTCTAATGACTCATGGCTCCACCTGTACATGGATGGAGTCACCACAGGCAACACGACACCCTGGGCAAGTGCAAGCAACTAGGAACTCTGTGCTCCATCCTTTCTCTCCCACCTGGGTAAAGTTAGGCTACCAAAAGGGTGAGGTTCTTTTCCAGTTATTAAGAGAAACCAAGACTTCTAGTCTATCTTTCGCCAAATAGTATGCTTTCCCTGATGGTACTCTTTCCTGTCACTCAGCTCAAGCATAATTGTTTCTCTTACTCTTCTCGTCAAATGTCACTCTCACTCCTTTGGGATCACAATTTCCTCCATTCCTCTATCCCTATCTAGGTCTCATTCCTCTGAAGTGCATTGCTTAGGAACTCTTTCGATGCAGTCTTTTTCCTAACCTTTTCAGCCCACACTCATCTACTTTTCCTCTTGCATAAATTTTATAACTGCCATAAATTTTTAAGCTTTAAATATTACTTTCAAATTATCTCTGTTCTACAATTTAGTACTCTTAATATTTGTCCACTAATTATATTTTGAATATATTATTTCTCCAATCAAATTATAAATCTCTGTGGGCAGAGGCCTGTCTTGAACTTATTACTCCATACCATGAAGGTCAGGGTTGACATATATACCACACCTGGGCCACATTCCTGGTTGATTACGATGTTCTGTTTCACAAACCCCAGAAGCTACTTCCCAATCCTTTTCAACAGAGTGCTCCAGGCAGCAACATAATTTGATTCGAATTGGCAGTCTGAGACATCCCCATTTGGGGTTTTCATTTTTTTTTTTTTAGTTAACTGTGAAGATAAAACCCAAGCAAAGAAGCAACCAGCAATCGCGTTGTCTAGTCTGAGGAGGCTTCATCTTTCTGCATAGACCCCTACCATCTGTAGTTGGGACTTAGATGCTGCCACCACATCCATCCTTGGGGGCATCATGGCAGTTCATACAGGAAATCTTCTATTCCAGAAGGAACTCCTAACTTCTCCATGTCTCGTACTGACTTTACTTATCTTCTAAGCTTTCATTTAATTGCACTCAAACTGTTTGGATTATGTTGAGTTTTCTTACATTCCACATAAATTCAATAACTGCTTCTAAGTAAAGAGCCCTATCTAGGATACCAAGGAGGCTGCAGAGAAGAACAAACCAGAGTCCCTGTGCTCTAGGATCTAATGTCTGCTGGAAAGAGAAGGCACACCCATACCGCAGAGTTTAATAACAGAAAAGTGTAGTCTATAAGATGAATTGTTACCACAAGTTGTTTCATTCCTCTGGCCAGAAGGAAGTCCAGACAAGTCTGACTTGATAAATTTAGCCAGGAGCACCACGTCCATTTTATTAGCACGGTTTACAGGAGATTAAGTGCTAAGACACAGAGCCAGTAACGGAATTAAAGCTGGAAAAAAGGAGGCCCCTGTGGGATGGAGTGGGTGAGTACAGTGTGATGGAGAAGGCGGTATTTCCTCTGAAAAATGGGAGTAAAGGAGATGGATGGAGAGGAGGATGGGGGCAGAAATAGCACTCAAAGTACGAACAAAGGCACAGATGAGAAATAAGTACCATGTGTTTGGGGACAAGTAAAGAGCCTATTCTGGTTGATGCAGATAGAAGGTTTCTGCTGGAGAGGGTCAGAGGATGGAGAGCTAAGGTGCTCCACACTGCCTAGCATCTACATCAGTCAGCTACCTGTGTGAAAACCCTGCTGCTGAACATTATAAGCTGAAAGAATGATTGAAAAGGGGGAAGATGAAAACCTTATTTATAAAAAGTGTGTTTGGAGATCTAATAACCACTCTGAAAACATTTGTTGTGTTCAAATTCCAAAACACAGTGAAGAACACGGCCACACTAATGTCTATATACCTGTTTCCATCGAGTTGATTCTGACTCACAGCGACCCTGCAGGATAGAATAGAACTGCCCCAGAGGGTTTCCAAGGAGCGGCTGCTGGGTTCCAACTGCTGACCTTTTGGTTAGCAGCTGAGCTCTATACAACATAGCAAATTGTCATGTTGTTGATACACAACATAGCCAAACTGCCAAAGTGGTCTTTTGCTTGTGTCTGAGAAAGCAATTTGAGGCAGAGGAATGGATTAAGAAGTTTATGCAAAGTCAATTCAGAGATAAATTGCTTTCTTTACTCTCAGATGTTATAAGCAGATTGGAGTCACAAAGGGAACTGGATTTCATCTGTTGTTCCTAGGATCTCCCCAAAATGCTCTCTCCTTCCACTCCCTCTCACACCCCCAGCCTCAGACATTTAATCTTCTATTTCTTTATAATAATTTTACAGGTTAAACATTAGTTATCTTGGCAAAGGCAAGACCAAAAGATGGCCTATGAGTGTTAAACCCTGGACCAGAAGGGCTGTTCAGCTCAGCTTGCCCTGACTCTTGAATCAGCCAAATTGTTACCCATCTGCATTGCCCAGGTTTCCAGCTGAGGCTTCACTGCCAGCTCCACGTCTGGGGTCCAGATTCGCTCTGGATGATCAATTTATCTTGCCCTGGCTGTGGGTAAAGTCCTTTTCCCTTAGTGACCACTGAGACAGAATAGACACTTTTCAAAAGGAACTGTATTAAGAAACCTTGGGTGAAAAACTGCATAACCAAAAATAATATACTGCAGACCCTGAAGTGGCTGAACTCAGCATAATCAGGCAGACAGACCTTGGCTTTTCCTCACGCCCCTCTGCCGAGGAACCTGCTTGAAGCTCCTCATCAGTCTTTGGTCCTTTCCTCTTGTGCTGTCTCATTTAAAAGAGGGAGCTGAAATGGTAGGCTCAGTCAGAGCCCCTTAGGAGGCACACAGTTGGTGGGTATTTACAACATTGCTCTAAACCAGAGCAAAGTGTTGGCTGAAGACTGATCATCAGGATGCCTGTGTATATGAACACAGACTTCACATTCGGTGTAGTGACAGTCTCAGACTGGAAACATGTTGTCTTAGTCAGGGTTTTCTAAAGAAACAGAACCCATAAGTCTATCTGTGTGTGTGTGTGTGTATATATATATATATATACAGATACATGTATATACACACACACACAGACATATATATATATATATGCAGAGAGAGGAGAGTGTCAGTTCCTAGGTGGCACAAGCAGTTAAGCGCTAGACTACTAACCCACCGAGAGGCACCTAGCTAAAAAGCCCTGGCAATATACTTCCAAAAGGTCTCAGCCTTGAAAACCCTATGGAACAGTTCTACTGCGCAATACATGGGGTCACCGTGAACCAGAATCGACTCAATGCTCAGTGGTAACTGGTACTGGAGACATACATACATACGCCCCTTGGAAACTCTATGGGGCAGTTCTACTCTGTCCTATAGGGTCGCTACAAGTTGGAATGGACTCGACGGCAACGGGTTAAGTTTTTGGTTTGTATACATATACATGTATATATGTATACATAGAAAGAGATTTATTTTAAGGAATTGACTCACGTAATTGTGGCGAAGCTGGCAAATCCAAAATGTATATTTAGGTCAGGTGCAGGCTGGAGATTGCTGCAGTCTTATGTCCCAAAATCCCTAGGTCAGGCAACATTCGAATAGAGGTAATTATTAACTAAGTTGGAATTACAGGTCCAGGCATCAGGGGAGTGATTTGGGAGCTGTCAGCATATGTTATGGTAGTTGACATAGAGATAGATTTTGTCATTCAAGGAGCGCAGTTAAGATAGACGTGAAACTATTATAAGATTTTGAGAAATAGTATAAACTGAGAAGAACACATACTTTTGTGATTACGAGGGCGGGAGGGAGGGTGGGAGAGGGTTTTTTACTGATTAATTAGTAGATAAGAACTGCTTTAGGTGAAGGGAAGGACAATACTCAATACATGGAAGGTCAGCTCAACTGGACTGGACCAAAAGCAAAGAAGTTTCTGGAATAAACTGAATACTTGAAAGGTCAGCGGAGCAAGGGCGGGGGTTTGGGGACTATGGCTTAAGGGGACTTCTAAGTCAATTGGCAAAATCATTCTATTATGAAAACATTCTGCATCCCACTTTGAAATGTGGCATCTGGGGTCTTAAATGCTAACAAGCAGCCATCTAAGATGCATCAATTGGTCTCAACCCACCTCGATCAAAGGAGAATGAAGAATACCAAGGTCACACAATAACTAAGAGCCCAAGAGACAGAAAGGGCCACATGAACTACAGACTTACATCATCCTGAGACCAGAAGAACTAGATGGTGCCCAGCTACAACCGATGACTGCCCTGGCAGGGAGCACAACAGAGTACTCCTGAGGGAGCAGGAGATCAGTGGGATGCCGACCCCAAATTCTCACAAAAAGACCAGACTTAATGGTCTGACTGAGACTAGAGGAATCCCGGCAGTCATGGTCCCCAAACCTTCTGTTGGCCCAGGACAGGAACCATTCCCGAAGACAACTCAGCAGACATGAAAGGGACTGGACAGTGGGTAGGAGACAGATGCTGATGAAGAGTGAGCTAATTATATCAGGTGGACACTTGAGACTGTGTTGGCATCTCCTGTCTGGAGGGGGGATGGGAGGATAGAGAGAGTTGGAAGCTGGCAAAATTGTCACAAAAGGAGAGACTGGAAGGGCTGACACATTAGGGGGAGAGCAAGTGGGAGAACAGAGTAAGGTGTATATAAACTTATATGTGACAGTCTGACTTGATTTGTAAATGTTCACTTGAAGCTCAATAAATGTTAATAAAAAAAAAAAAAGATAGAAGTGAAAGAAGACAAGATTCTCACGTAAACCATCGTGGGGGTGATCCGAGAAAGAGAAGTCCACAAAAGACTGAGGATAGAGAGACACATAATCAGGAAGAAATACTGCCACAAAAGCCTAGGGAGATGAGAATTTCTAGAAGAAATTGATGCAGCTAAGAGGTCAGGTAAACAAGGACTGAAAATTAGGAGTTGGTGGTATTTGCCAGAGTAGTCTCAGTGGAATAATGTAGCAGTAACCCTGGTCATGGTGGGTTAAAGAATGAATGGAAGATAAGGAAGTAGAGACAGTCAATTCTTTCCAGAATCCTGGCTATCATGGGAAAATTGTAATAATGGTAGCCAGAAATAATGCCAAGGTTGAGTGTTCAGTTTAATTGAGTGATTCATTCATTGTTTTGAGCATGCTTATGACTGCTGAGAAGGATCGAGGAAAGAGGAAACATCGAAAAACAGAATATCAAGGGAATGACTAATAGAAAAATGCCCAGGAGAAGCAGCACAAATTCATTTGAGACTGGAGGAGATAAGGTGGAGTTGGGCCTTTGTACATATGGGTTCCTGGATGTAGGGATGGAAATCACACAGTTGGTAGCCCAAGTTTATGCTGTAACATGGAAGGCAGGATCATCTGCTGAGCACTGAAAATACAACTGTAGCTAAAGACTAAAATGTGTAGCGAGGCCCATCCTCAAACTTGGGTGGTTTTCTTCAGTAGTACTTGACCCTCTGCTTACATTTTCTTTAAAATTGTCATGAGCCTTATTGATGCTGCTTCAAGAAAATAGAAGAGCATGTGTTCATAAAAAAGCATCCTCTGCTACACCGACCTTTGGAATTCCAAACAGCCAGCTGGGCTTCTTCCTGCTGCACTCCATCCATCTCATTTTGCAGTCGACAAGAGGAGATAGAGATAGAAAGATGGATTGTGTGTGTGCGTGTCCACATGTTGCGCTCTTTAGGGGTGATGACATACACTGGGCCACAGAAATCTTCCAATTTTGCAGAATGAAGAGTCTGAAAACTGCTCCTTTTGTTTATGCAGAAATTTTACTTAGTATGTACGTTTGAACTCTTTAATCCAAATAGTTTTATGCACCAAAATTCTGGTATTCATTCTACCTAGATAATCATGAGTCTGCATTTTCCTACTCCAGTTCTCAGCTGAACATCATTCAACAATGAATTAAATATAGGAGGATAACGGCCCTTGTTGATTAGCAAAGCAATAGGCAGTTTGCTTTGGTTTCAGGCTTCAATCTTTAAGACACCTCCCTTGAATTCTGGAGATCAACTACAAGTAGAAATCTTTGTTTTCTTGGGGGTGGGAGGGAGAGGAGGAGGGCAGAAATACAGTCTAGAAAATAATAGTTCTATTTTGGGAGCCCTGGTGGCACAGTGGTTAAGAGCTCAGCTGCTAACCAAAAGGTTGGCAGTTCAAATCCACCAGCCGCTCCTTGGAAACCATATGAGGCAGTTCTACTCTGTCCTACAGGAATCAATTCAATGGCAAGGAGTTTTTAGCTCTATTTTGAGTACATCAATGGGTATAAAATATTGTTTCCAATAATTCTGAATGAATGCAAAAGCTCTGTAATGACCAATTCGCAACTTGACCATGTCAACATGTATTTCATTGATTGATTCAGTTATCCCCTCTGGCAGTCTTACATTCTCAGTTTCTTTCCCAAAACACTTAAATACTAAAACAGTGCAGTTTTTGTTTTTTTTAATATACACAGGCAGCCAATCCTTTGGGAGTCTTGAGAATCTGCTTGAATTACATACTCTGAAGCTGATCGATGTCCTAGGGATGAGTTACAGGAGCCAGGCATTCTAGTAGCAGCTTAGAAAGGGTTGTGTGAAGTTTTTACCTCCAGGTCAAACTCTGTGACCCTTCTGACTCCCTGAAAAATATTAAAGCCTAGCATTTTGAAGCATGTCTATTAATGTTTTCAGGATGACTTAGATGCAAAGGGCATAGACACCATGTTACGTGAAGCATGTTTGAAAGAATAAAGACTATTTAATCTGGAACTTGGGGAACATGAGAAATCTCTATGACTATATGGTACTTTTGCGTGCAAGTGAGAAACACCATTTCAAAAAGACTTAAGGGAAAAGCAGATGTGTTGGGTCAGATAACTCACAAGTCCAACCAAGAATCCTGGAGTTTGGGGTTAAACTGCGTCATCAGAACTTAGTTTTTCTCTATCTCTTGGTACAAGGCTTCTTCGTGTTGGCTTTTTTCCCAGCCAGGTTTCCCCTTGCCTGTGGCAATGCCACACTTACTATCTATGCCTCTGATACCATATTGAAAAAAAGGGAAGTTTGTTTCATAGCATTTCCAACAAAAGTCCTATACTCATGGGCTCTAAATGGCTTTTTGTTATTGTTAGGTGCCATCAAGTCATTTCCTACACATAGCGATCCTATAGGACAAAGTAGAACTGCCCCATAGGGTTTCCAAGGAGTGGTTGGTGGATTTGAACTGCTGACTTTTTGGTTAGTAGCCAAGCTCTTAACCACTATGCCATCAGGGCTCCCTAAATGGCTTGGCCTTGGTCAAATCCCCCTACCCTAGCCCTCAAAGACCACATGGTTGAAGGAAAATTGGTTCTTCAATGAAAACTTTTGTGTTATTACCATGAGGGAATTCCTGGGTGGTGAAAATGGTTAACCTGCTCAGCTGTTAACTGAAAGATTGGAAGTTTGAGTCCAACCAGAGGTCCCTTAGAAGAAAGCTCTGGAAATCTACTTCCAAATAAATCAGTTATTGAAAACTCTATGGCGCATAGTCCTACTCTGACACACACAGGGTCACTGTAAGTGAGAATCAACTTGACGGCAACTGTTTTTTTTTTTTAATCCTCCACAAGATTGGATGCAAATGCCAGGGCAGGCAAAAAGAATAGATGTCCTAACCTGCCTTCAAATATGTGATGGGCTTTCATGGGGATGAAGGTATAAACATCTCTAAGGCACCTGAGAAGAGAAGTAGACCTGCTGTATCAACCTTTCAGGAAACCAGATTGTAGCTCAGTCCAAAGAAGGACCTTTTCATAGCTAGAACCATTAGCAGCTGAAATGGGCTGCCTCAAGATGCACCAAGTACCAGGTCCATCCACATGTCAGGCCCAGGCCAGATGGGCAGCTGTCACAAGTGCTATGCAAAAAATTCCTGCATTAGGCAGAGCTTTACCTACACGACCTGTAAGGCCTCTTTGGCGTCTATGATTCTATTATCCTTGTTAATTTCCACAATTCAATTTGCAGTACAGGATAAACAAACCAACCTAATTTGATCTGGAACTTCTACAGGCTATCACAGGTCATTTAATCTAAAACATATGGCTGTAGCCATTACTATGTTTTCTGAAGTCATCTAACAGACCTTGTCTTTAACAAGACCTCCATGTTATTAGTTTCACTCATGCCTTTTTCTAGCCTCCTGCTTATTCCACAATTGCCTTTCATTCTCCTTTACACTGGGGTGGAGGAAGAATGAAAGTGTTTTCTTCTTTATGCCTTTCTCCTCTGAAATCTTATGAGTCCCCATTAAATCACATTGCTTACATCCCAATTTGGCTTCCACTCTGCAGGTTTAAATCTCAGAAATAGGAGAGGGGGCCATGAATAATTACAGCTCTGGACAAATTTCATTAAGGCAAATTTTCAAAGGAGGAAGAGGGAGATGTTTAAAATTTGATATTAAAAATTAATTTATAAAGTAACTTTAATATACTGCAATGTCATTAGCATTGTGGTATCAAAACCACTTGAGTCTTGCTCTTGAAGAAATACACACACGTGCTAAAATACTATATGCTTCGTTCACAGCTGCAAGCATGCCTGCCATTCATTTTCCACTCTGCTCAAACTGGAATTGACATGTTACAGAATCCAGCCTGCAAGTAAAATTTTGTTGTTGCCAGGGTGTGTCCATCCTTAATAACTGATGATTTCTCTTGTCTTTTTCAGTGAATGTTGTGTCGATGTTACAGGAATTTTGGGAAAGCAAGCAGCAACAGAGGGCTGCCTTCCCAAGTGAAGGCGTGGTGGTCTATGAGTCGCTGCCATCTCCTGGACCTCCCTTTGTGAGCTATGTGACCCTCCCAGGGGGAAGCTGTTTTGGCAACTTTCAGGTAAGAGGCAATGGTCAATTTGTCAGTGAAAGTTAATTGGGTTAAAATTAGAGTAAACCAATAATCTGACAGAGACTGGAGGAACTCCCGAAACTATGGCCTGCAGACGCACTGTAAACCCAGAACAGAAATTACTCCTGAAGCCCACTCTTCAGACAAAGATTAGACAGGAATATAGAACAAAATATAATACATGTGAGAAATGTGCTTTTTAGTTCCATCAGATATATAAGACCAAATGGGCAGCTCCTGTCCAAAAGCAGGATGAGAAGCAGAAAGGGGCAGGAACTGATAGAATGGACACAGGGAATCCGGGGTGGAAAGGGGGAGTGTGCTGTCACATTGTAGGAATTGCAACTAATGTCCCAAACAATATGTGTATAAATTTTTGAATGAGAAATTAACTTGGGCTGTAAACTTTCACCTAAAGCACAATTAAAAAAATAAATAAAATAAGGGTAAACATTTTTTATAAAAAGGTAACACTATAAGTTTTTCTGGTTATAGTGAAAAACGTTGTGCCATGTCCATATTCCAGTCAGAAGTTTCAATTTTTTTAAATAGATATATTTCATATTAGGATGTCACCTGATATTTTTCATGGAAAATTAATTTTATAACACATCATCTTATTTGGCAGATAACTCTTGTTTTCTTTCCTTCAAAATATTCTGGAATAAAACTTACAGAACAGGAAGCTATGGCAAGGCCTGTCCATCAGGACACACACTGGTGCTCACATTAAACATCTCTACTTGCATGAACTTTGTAATCAAATACTAACCAATCTGCTATACAACCAAAGCATAAGCCTACAGCAAAGTGTTCACAATCACAGGGCTAGGATTCGGGCGCCTGAGCTAAGCTTAAGTTCTACCTTTGACTAACTGTAGACCCTTAACTTCCAGATTTTCTCAACTTTGATGTGGGGAATAATACCCCTGGGATGGGTTGCGAGTCATATGAAATTACATACAATGTGTTTAGCATGGCATCTGGTACATAGTAGGTATTTTGAGTATTGGTGTTATCGTTATAATAAAGACCCTTCCAATGGTTTAATCTTTATCATGTTTATGTATATGAAGGGGTGTAAATGATGATACATTTCTAGTTGTACAGCTACTCATACAAAAACATTTGCCCGTATGAATCACCAACATCTGGTTACCTAGTGTGTGCAACAAATAGTCATTGATTGACTCAGAAATGTCCAGCATTGGGCCAAGTACTGGAGATATGATCCTTACCCTGAGGAAATCAGCGTACAAAAAACAAAAAAACAGTAATTACATAGAGTTATATTAGAGGGTCAATAAAACCACAAAGGAAGGAACTTCTGAGTTTACCAGTGCCCTTTGTAAGTACCCCTTTAATGTAGTAAATGACCTCTCAATTTTCAGTAACTGGCAGAGATATTTGATTTATAGCTCATGGACATTGTGAAACATAAACAATCAAGTTTCCCTCTTAGTTTTAACTACTAAGAAAGCCAGAGCCAAATTTTCAGTGTATCTCTCTGTTGTACAAGTATACAGAACTTAATGTCATATAATTTTTAAGACTAACCTCATACCTGGTGTTATTTGATATTTACACTTTTATTTTCATGTTAATCTTATTGCCTCACTCATTCATTTTATCCTGTTACATGACAAGATATACATTTATATTGCCCCAAACCCTTTTTGGAGGGTGGGAAGGGTATAATTTAATAAATAGACCCAAATAACCATGTCTGCTTGAGGGGCGGCAAAGAAGGATTCATGAGGAGGGCAAAGGCAAGCTAAGACTTGAGATTCGTGGTATCTTTGCCAGCAGAAAAGGAGGAGAAGACATTCTAGGCTTAAGGAATGGTGCATTCAAAGGCACAGAGCAAGAGGAACCCTTCCAGAATTGTGTGAGTGTGTGTGGCAGGGAAATCGTGGGAGATGATGTTTAGATGACATTATACCATAAAGGATCTTCATGCCTTGCAAAGGAGAACAGGTTTTATTCTACGTAAAATCAAAACCCCTGAAGAATTCCGAACATAGAGTGATATAGTCAAAGGTGTTGCAGAAAGGTGATTCTGGCAGTAGTACGAAGATGGTGTAAAGCTAAATGATGCTGATGGCCAAGAGGCCAACAGGAAGGTGAGCAATAAGTGCCTGTGGAGTTGAGCTGCATACACAATATATTTAGGAGGTAAGAGTAAAAGGATTTCATTAGGTACAGGAATTAAGATGATGCCTCAGCTCTGCCTTTGGCCACTGGACAAAGAACACAGGAGAAGTAGGAGCAGGTGTGTGGGAACTGGTGACAGAGTCAATGTGAAGTGCTTGGAAGCCCTCCAGGCAGAGATGTACAACAGGTCACTGAATGTATGTCCTAAAGCTCAGAAGGGAGATCTGGGCTATATTTCTACATTTCACATACTTGAAGCCATGGCCGCAGGCACTGCTGTCCAAAGAAAAGGTATGGAATGAGAAGATCAGGGAGTGCTCTTAGGAATAGTCTTTGTATGAAGATAAAAAAGGATTTCTCTAAAAAGTCTGAAAATTACGCAGGAAGAGCTAAAGAACCACAAGAAAAAGTTTATGGAAACCAAGGGATGTGACATCTCAAGAGTGAGGATGCAGTGAGCTGGTGTCCATCGCAGAACAGAGGTCCAATGAGTTGAAGGCAAAGGCCTTGATAACCTTCAGACGACTAACTTCAGTGAAGAGAAAGGGATGAAAGTCAGGTTACAGAAGGTTAGAGGGTAAGTAGTGGCTTAGAAGTGGAGATAGTATCTTTCAATAAGGATTTACATGGTGTCTATTCTTGTGTTCAGCATTGTTTGGGAATATAGAAAAATTATAAGACATGATCCTTGCCTTCAAATAGCTTTTAGACCCTTGGAGAATGGGGGAGAAATCATGTTCCAGTCAAATTGTAATCAGTGGCTTCCAGACATCTAAGCCATAAGTAAGGCTGGGAAGGATAACTGAGCCACAGGATTCAAACAGTTCTCAAATAGCTTGCAACAATGGGCCAGAATCAACAAGATGAACTGAATTTAGAATGTAAAACACCAAAAGAAGTTCTCAACATTGAATTAAGGTGGTAAACTTCAGACATTCCTCAATCTCCTCTCTAGTCTAAAATGCCTTAAAACATCAAAGATACATTTTTAAATAAGGAAATTTACAATACTACTGGAAAACAAGGAAGGCTGCCATTGAAACAGCTGAACTTTCAAAGCAATTCTGAGATAAAAGGAAGTAGAAGCAAATTATTAGGTGCAAAAATACCACAGTCTAAACATGTACAGGAGAAATACACTGTGAAGGTAAAGAGCTAGAGAAACTCCAGATGAACAAATACCAAGAGGAGGATGGGGCCCTGGGGCAATCTTAACCGTAATTAAAGAACTGCTTTCATAATGGTATAGCCTACCCAGTCAGTCAGGTCCTGCTTCTCCCTACCCTGAGCAGTGGTCAGCAGTGGATTGCAACTTCTGATTAATAGAAGTAAATTGCCTGGTGGGGATCACTTTGAGTGTGGGCCTAGGAGCCACAGAACCGAGCTTGATGTAACTCCAGACACAAAAGACAAGGATAAGGAGCAGAGAAAGGAGAAGAAAGGCAGCTCTCCTCTTATTCTCGCAATTGAAGAAGGGGTTCTCCCACCCACCCATGCCTACAGGTTCATTCTTGAGCATTCTAAAACGAAGCTTGCCGGTCAATACCCCCTGCCCACTCGTACAGAGCTCCCAGAAGCCCTCCCCTTCAGGGGAGATCTCCTGGAGAAACGGACCTACTTGACCACAGAGGAAGCTCTTGCCAGCCACCTAAACTAATCCACTTCTTTGTTCATTAATGCCAGTGGGCTAAGGATCACCAAACATTTGTGGGAAACCAAAAGCATAAGAGAAAACATTAAGGCAAGGAAACAAAAGAACAGAAATAGTTCAAGTGGTAGAGAACAAAAGAGAGCACGACAACGAATATCCTCAGACAAATTTGAGAGGATATTTATTCTTAAAACAGCTACAAATAAGGAGCAAGCAGGTGGCAAGAAATTTTAAAATACAACAGCCGAATTATAGCAACAAAAACATTAAAAGAGGGAAAATAGCTGAGTGGATATAAGCAATAGCCAAATTAGTAATTTGGAAAAGAAAGTGGATCTAGAATTTAGAGAAAAGGTAAAGAGATGGAAAAAAACAGTACAGGCGATGCAGGGATAATGCTGGTAAAGCAGAAAGAGTTTTAGGAAGGACAGAAATAGAGGATACGAAATAAATAATAGTGATTTTCTTTAAGTTAAAGAAAAGCACATGGTTTCAGATTGAAAGGAACTGCCAATTTCAACACAGATTCATGACAAAAGAATCATAGAGCTCTTCAAAATTTCTATCATTGAGGGACTTAGGCACAGCATTTTGTTTATGAGTCAGAGGTTTTTTTTGTTTTTTTGATGCTTTGATGCTGCATTTGTATAGCAATCTTACTATAGGTTTTTTGTTTTTTGACCCAGATTGAACATATATTTTGAATAGCTTTCGGGCAGCTGATGGAATGGAGGGGGAAACTGGCAAACCAGGTCAACAAAACCAAAAACTGTAAAAGATAAATAAGAAAGACAAATCTTTGGCATTTCTGATTAAGAAAAAAAAATAATACATTGACCATACTCAGAATTCAAGAAGGGATACAATCACAGGAGTGTAATATAAGAGTACTATATAAACCATTATATTTTAAAACTATGAAAATTTAGATGCTGTAGAAGATTTTCTGGGAACTCTTCTGTAAGTCTTTTTTTTTTTTTTTTCCAAAATAAAAAGCAAAAACAAAGGTTTCAGTTGTTCCTCATTGTCTTCTTATTAAAGTCTAAATTCTTTACTCTGGCAACAGACTATACAATTGACCCCACCCTTTCCTTGCAGCCAATCTCCCCACATCCCTCTTCTGACACCCTATGCTTTAGCCTAACTGTTCCTCATCCGCACCTTGACCTCTTCTAACTCTTCCTATATGCACTCTGAGACCTATTCATGAAGTATAGTTGCCATCTTCTCTTTGTTTCTAAACCCTGCCCATCTTCCAGGAGTCCACTCAAATATCACATTCTTCATGAATTTTCCCTGAATCTCCCTGCTAGAAATCTCTACCTCCTCTAATTTCCCAAAGCAGTTATCTCTGTTTCCTTATGCTAAAGTTACTTATGTGCATGTTCTGTCTTTAATAAAAGTCTCTTAGGGTTAGGGTCTGTATCTTTATTTCCCTAAGACTCTCAGCACTGTGGTTTTCATGTAGTAAGCACCTAACAAATTTTGTTTAATGAAGAGCGAAATGAATGAATGACAGATCCCAAAACCAAATGAAATTAACATTTGTCCATTCTTGTTATAATCAATAGTCAATTCAGATGTTTCACATGAGTCTACAAGATGGTGCTCCAGGAAAGAAAAGCAAACAACACTAAAAGCAGCCGACATTATGTTCATATCTGTGGTTAAAGTTTTGGAAGTAGAATGAATTTGAAAGTATTGACTAAAAAGACCTTTTACTTCTCTCTGGATTTAATTTTTGCCCCCACCTGCCTCCATGACGATGAATAACCAAGATATGGCCATATATATTCATGCCCAGGCATGTGTTATGGTTGTTCATATGTAAAAAATACATGCATTACAATCTGTCTAGACTACAATGCATTTGAAAGATCAGTGAATAGACCTGGAAAGCATGAGTCAAAGAAATTCTGGTGTTCTCATTTTTGGTTTTGGTTTTTGCTGCCTTGAGAATTATGAATCTCTCAATTGTCTCATAAATTTCTAACCAAGATGATAAGACTTCTCTTAGGTAGTACATTCAACATCCTCCTCATGGTCTTTAAAAAATACAAAACAAAATGAAAAAACTGAAGTCTTCAGCAGGGAGGCCTCTTGGTGATTTCTCTGATCATTTCAGGGTCTCCTTTTCCTTATGTTTAAGTCATCATATACTAAAGTTCTCTGGAGGACTGTTAACATCCTTGCTTAAAAAGATCCAGAATTTCCTGAATCAAATATGTTTTGAAAATGTGTTTGGGTTATTGGCTGCCAAATCTGGCCCTTGACCCATATGGCCCTCCAAAATATGATTTGAGAAAAGAAAACCAGGGGAAAAAGAAAAAGAAAGGCTCTCCTAAAGCAATGTCCTTACACTGTGCTTCCTCAGTTCAGAAACCATCTTAAACGCTATTTTCACCATATAACATTTCATCATGTTTTCGTCAGCAGCTGGTCTGTAACAGCATACATTCTCATTCCTGCAATGCCTTTCACATAATCAAATGTCACCCCTGTGCATTGCAAATCATTTCACGATGGATTATTAATGCCAAGACCATGTGCAGAGACATGGAGAAACCATTATGCCAGCAGTAGCTTTCTTACTGAGCCATGGACATCACCTCCAGTGGTGCCAAGTAATTGAAAATACTTGAAGTGGAGTATGGGACTGGATTGCAGGATTAATCCCTCTGGTTTCAGGCAGTTTCATGAAAGCTGTAAGAGATCATGCTCATTCATTCTTTAGAAAAATGGTATTCTGACTGGGCTTTAGTTTTCTGATTAATCAAAGGAAAGCAGTCAAAAGACCCTGATGGACACAAACCACAGGTTTTTTTTGCAAAGAAACCTCCCATTGAAGTAAATGGGAGGCTTTTGTCCATGAAGACTAATTAAAGAATTTTCAGTTAGTCCTGACACCACAGCCCACGAAACACACAGAGAGAGAGAAAGAGAAGGTATAAACTTTAAACTGTCTTCATAAACTACTACAGTACAGAAAAAGACAAGTGAAAATATGATTTTATTTTTGAATTTCTAGATAATAAATAAAATAATCTATAGATATTCAATTATTTTTCTTTTAGAGAGTTATATTTAAACACATTAGTACGTATTGTATCTTTCATAAAAGAAATCATCTTCTACTATTACAGGCATTAAGTAGAAATTCAGGCATTTTGGACATATTTTCTTTATGCCATTTTTGTCTAGGCAGTTAATCCTTCCCCAGCCACATATCATGACCATGAAAACTATGCAGTAATTTCCATTTTTTTACAATAGAAGCAACACAAAGGCCATCAGATCAACGTCTGGCTCCCCTCCTGGTGAACTCAGATGGAAAGCCACTCATTGTTTCAGCAGCTGTTTTTGTTTTCAAATCCAAAAGGGGAACTTTATTGAGCATTTTATCTTATTTTATATTTTGATTAAAAGGTTTGTGATTCAAGGTTTGTGTTTAAGCCAGTGATGTAGTCTTCCATATAGAGTCTGCTGGAGTGATTTGGATTAATGAATTTCATTCCTATTTGGAGCAAAACACAAAAATTCCTTTGAGTATAGTACTAGACCATATGATTATTTATGTGCATGAATTATGATTGAATAAAAAATATGTCCCCTGGCTAAAACATTGACGTGATAGCTAGATTTATTTGAAGTGGGGGACACAAATTCACCGGGGTATCATATCTATTTCACCTAAGTATTTTTTGTTGTTAAAGTCTCTTTGCAGAAAATAAATACAGGTGTTGAATACGGGGGTTAGGTACCTAGACAGTATAATGCCAGGCACCACATGAAACTGAAACATTCAGTATTTCCATAGGCATCTATTGATTGATTTTTTTTCATTTCTATCCAGTATTTGGAGCCCTGGTGGTACAGTGGTTAAGAGCTTGGCTGCTAACCAAAATGTTGGCAGTTCAAATCCACCAGCCGCTCCTTGGAAATCTGATGGGGTAGTTCTACTCTGTCCTACGGGGTTGCTATGAGTTGGAATCGATTTGCCAGCAATGGGATTTTTGTTTTATCCAGTGTTTGGTGTTTTGTACCAGGGCTGCAGAGAAGAGAGGTGGAGACAGACACTCAGCAGATGAGCTCCTTGTGAAGTTCTGTCTCTAAGAAGAAATAAACTCATTTAATGGCCTTTGATTTTTATGCTACTCTAGTTTCCAAACCAAAGCCATTTCCTATGAAAATACCTAGAAAAACTACTTTTCCAAGGGATATAGCATCCCAAAGAAGGATGATCCTGTTGTTATTAGTTGTCACCAAGTCAAGTCCGACTTATGGCCACCCCCATGTGCACAGTAGAACTGCTATACAGGGTTTCAAGGCTGTGACCTTTTCAGAAGCCGATTACCAGGCCTGTCTTCTGAGATGCCTCTAGGTGGGCTCAAACTGCCAACCTTTCAGCTAGTAGTCGAGTCCTCAAGCATTTGTGCCACCCAGGGGCTCCCAAAGGATTAAAAAAGAAAAAAACAAAAACAATCCTCCACTGAGTCAATTCCAACTCATAGCGACCATATAGGACAGCAGAGAACTGCCCCATAGGGTTTCCAAGGAGTGGCTGGTAGATTGAAACAGCTGACCTTATGGTTAGCACCCTGAGCTCTTAACTGCTGCACCACCAAGGCCCCCCAAAGGAGGATAAAACCTGTTGCTGTCGAGTTGATTCTAACTCATAATGACCCTATAGCACAGAGCAGAACTGCCCTATAGAGTTTCCAAGGAGCACCTGATGGATTCGAACTGCCAACCTTTTGGTTAGCAGCTGTAGCTCTTAACCACTACGCCACCAGCGTTTCCCAAAGAAGGACAGAGGTGTTTAATTTTGTTTTGCTTTAGTTACTTAAGGCAGCAAGCAAACTTCACCTGTATTATCAGATTAAAAAAAACACAAACTTTATACTTGCATACATTGAATGATTATTCTCAAAATCCTGGGAATTAAAGGCATATATAAATCACTAGGTTGATAAAATTAAGTTTTTCCCAGGAGAGAATGACTAAGAGAAATTTCATTAATTCATAGACTTGACTAAATGGACTTGTTATACTCTTTCTACTGATTATTCAATAAAGCCTGACTTAAACATTCCATGCCCTAAATAGAGATTTAGTTCTTGCCATAAAATTGAGACTTCTACCCTGCACTATTCCTGTTTCAATGCCAATATTTCTATTTGAAATCATCTGTGACCTCTTCTTTGTCTCCAGACTTGTGTACCTTGACTCAGATGTACTGCACACTATGCAATATAACATAACTTCCAAAGGAGGTATTTCCTGGTGGAGATCTCCACAGGAAGGCGTCCTGTTTTGCAACTAATGAGACCCAAAGATAGGAGGGTTAGTTATAACCCCTTTCCATTTCAAAGTCATATGTCAGCTAATTTACAGACATTCACTACTTGTCCCATGAAAATGGTAGTGAATATTGTTTTAATGAGACCCTTTATTTCTTCCCCAGGTCCCTTCCCTGACTTTAATTTGTTTCTTTTCTTATCAAGCAAAGTGAAAAGAGATGCTTGATGGTAAAACGTAGTGAAAGAAATGTCTGGGAAAAGGTTCCACAGTAAATAAAGACTGCAGACTACTTCTATGGGATGGAAACCCTAGTGGCATAGTGATTAAGAACTACAGCTGCTAACCAAAAGGTCGGCAGTTCAAGTCTACCAGGCGCTCCTTGGAAACCCTACAGGGCAGTTCTACTCTGTCCTATAGGGTCACTATGAGTCGGAACCAACTCGATGGCAATGAGTTTTTAACGGGTTTCCACAGGAGGCTTCCCCCCGTAATTCCTAAGCTTTAGGAAGATGCTCAGAGTCTCACCGAGCAAGTCACATAGTAAGGGAGAAAGTCTGATTCCATCTCTCCCGAATCCCCTCCCATCCTTCTCCCTTCAATCAGATCCAAGTTCTTTTACATCAAAGCCACTATAAAAATAAACCAAAATCTTGAGCCCGGATCAATTCATCTTGTCTTCACCTTAACATGAAAAAAGAAAAAACCTCAAGGAGCAAAACACAACATGGTTTTGTAATAGTTACCAGGGACCATGATCTAGGTATGTGTGTAGAATATAGCTCATTTGCGGCAGAGGCAAGGAAGGGGGAGGCCAGGTGGTTTAGATTATAAAAATAACATTCTGACCCACCATGTGCATAAAACGTTTCTTTCAGTTGACAGGAACTGGTGAGTTTTCACTGAAAATTGGGCTCCCAGACCAGTCCCCTCCCCCACACCTAGCAAAGGTCTCCCCTCTCAGCACACTCAGATCTCCAAATTGTTCCCAATGTATTTGCAGCCAGCCTGACCTATGGAGAAAGAGACACAATATTAACTTGGGTGACTGAGTTTCAACGGTTGCCCTTTTTCACATCACCATCTGGAAGGGGAAAAAATGCTAATATATCCGCAATTAGGTAAATTGGAACACATGCAAATGTTCGTGCTTAGACCAGGGCAGGCAAGGTCTTAAAGAACTGAAAACAGTATAATTAGCAGCAGGGCCTGGTTTGTGGCATTCTTTGTGCTGAAGGCTTGCTGTCAGGATGAAATGAAGGTGTTGGTGACACTGACCAGAGCTGGCAGACAGTACACATGCTGGCTGCAAGTCACTCGCTGAGACTAGGGCTCTGAGATGCAAAAGCAAAACACTCCCAACCACCTGAATGACAGACTTAACTGCCTAAAGGATTTGGGCAGGAATTCTCACCTCTCCCAGAATCAATTTATTTGGTTTTGCCACCTGCAACTCCCAGCGTGGGAGGCCCCCTTGGGTACAATGTGCTATTGAACACATGCCACCTAAATAATACTGCCCTGCCCTTGACCCCAGGGAGGACGCCATCTTCACTTTGCGTTCAAATGTAGATACAGCCTGTCACATTTGCTATCGCATTATTGTTCTTGCTCAAAAAAAACTGTACCTTATAGACCATCTTTCAACCCCCAGGCTGCCATTGGTAGACATAGGGTAAAAGCGTGCCTAATTTGTTTTCATACACTTTGGACCTGCAGACCATTTTTTTGTTTTTAAAGCGCACAGATAAATGATTCTAGAATGTCTGTTGTTTGTTTCAGGTGACAAAAAGTACCTTCTCAGTGTCATTCCCCACACTTTCCTAAAGACAGCACTGTTGTTAGGTTGTCTGCACTTTACTGTACAGACAACCTACCAACAGTGCTCTCTTTAGGAAACAACTATCCAGAAACAACTATCCAGCACATTTATCCTGTCTATTTTCTAGTGGAAAGAATGGGAAAAAGTATTTATCAAATGAGGGCTACCAGGAAAGTTGCTCTCAGAGTCTAAATTTTATCACCTTGGCTAAACGTGTTTCTGAACGGTAACACGCCAATAAACAGTTTTAAAGCATTCCGTAGATAATTCACAATAAAGTTAATTTCTTATTAGGCATTTTGATGTATATATGTATAGGTCTACCAAAATTTTATTTCAATTAATTCAAGAACATCTGTACATCCTAAAACATTGACTAGCCACTATTCTATTTCAGGACAACCTGCTGGCCTACCAATTATTCTTGGCTGGATCTTGACATTGTATAGTATGACAATTTGGAAAATTATCATGGAAGAAGTAAAACCTGCTGAGCAAGAAAGTAAAATTATGACTTTGTTAAATCAGTGATGTTTATGGTGTTACTTTTTCTCACTCTTTAGAACTATTATAAAGGATTTTTTTTTTTTTTTTTTAAACCTCAATCCTGCTTTTCTTTACCCTTGGATAGAAACAGTTTTCTCAAGAGAAAAATTAGCCTTTTTGATGTTACTAGAGGTAGATTTACCATGAAGCTAATGAAGCTTTGATGGTTCCAAGAGTGACCCTTCAAGTCACAGTGCCAAATGTTTTCACTGGATTTTCATAATTTTTTTTCTTAAACTAGACCCCCAAATTGTGTAAAATCCAGGCTCCACAAAACCTGATTCTTACCCCTGCAAGTCAGAAATGAGGTAAGGCAGGGACAAAAGGCTTGAGCAGTGTTTCTCTAAGAGTAGCCCTGGGTCTACTTGCTTCAGAACCACCTGGAAGGCTTGTTAAATACAGACCCCCCACCAGAATCCATCTGAAGGGATTCTGATTCATTAGGTCAGGCTGGGGCCTGGGAATGGGTGTGCTTAACAAGTTCCCTGGGTGATCTTATTATAAACCCTAAAGTTTTTAAACCATTGGTCCAGACTCCTGGCCAAGGCTTGGCAATGATCTTCAAATGTACCTATGGACTACTGGTGGCTAAAATCCAAAATAAAATACACAGCCAGCATGAGCTAGTCTTGAAGGAATTTCTTATCCAATGGAGCGGGGGAACTTTAGTTTGAATGACTTTTACACTTGAAGAGTTACCAAACATTTCTTAAAATTATTGAGCAATTTTATGTGGTGGAATCCCAAATTTTATTGACCCCAGTGACTTCTTAAGCAAGAAGTCACTTCCAACCAGAAGAAGCTTCCTACATCTCCTCTTCTTGTCTAGGCATAGCTGACCTTTCTCTCTCCTTCCCTTAGGTGACTTTACTATGAACCCTAAACTCCACATAGTGGAAAGAATCAAAAGGGGAACCACAGGGAGGAAAAGGATATTAAGATAATTTGCAGAACATTCCTCTCCTCCTGGAGCACAGTTTTTTGCCCAACTGTGCTATTCCCTTCTTGGCCTTTTTTTCTAAATGAGGCTCGTTTGTCATGTAGGGATAGGAGGAGATTAAAATGACTCACGGTATATCAAAGTTGGAGCTTTGGCTAAAGTACTATACCAATTTGGGTAATGTTGTAGGACATTAGCCAAATTACGGATCCTCTCTATTCCAAGGTGAATGGCCATTTCTGTGAAGAGCTGAATAGCATAGTTAAAAATATGAGCTCTCAAGTCAGACAGACCTGGGTTTCAATCTTGTTTTGGTCAATTTTTAAGTTTATGTCCTCAGGATACATAACCTCTTTAAGCCTCTGTTTCTTCATCTGTAAAATAAGAATAATAACAAAACCAACCTCACAGGATTGTTGTAATAACTAAGTATGATAATAAACATGAACTGTTTAGCACAGGGCCAAGCACATAGCATCAGCAATGACAATTACTATTACTGAGTGCACCCTCAAAGGTGTACTGAGACTATTCCTAATTACTTGATGCCTGCAAAGCTTTTGTATTATTTATTGTTGTTAGTTGCCATCGAGTTGACTCCAACTCATGACGACCTTATGTATAAAAGAGTGAAATATTGCCTGGTACTGCACCATCTTCCTGATTATCGGTACGTCTGAGTCTATTGTTGCTGCTTTTGTGTCAGTACCTTCTAACCTAGGGGGTTCATCTTCCAACACAGTATGAGACAGTCTTCTATTGAGATCCATAAGGTTTACTGGCTAAGTTTCCTAAGTAGCACTCCAAGCCTTCCTTCCTAGTCTGAGTCTGGAAGCTCTGCTGAAACCTGTCCGCCATGGGTGACCTTGCTGGTATATAAAATACTGGTGGCATAGCTTTCAGCATCATAGCAACATGCAAGCCACCAGAGTATGACAAACCGATAGACAGGTGGTAGACTTATCTATTGCTGTATAACAAATTGCCTCTAAACCCAGCAGCTTTATTATTATTTTTTTTTTTTTTACTGCCTCACACAGTGTCTGAAGTGAGGAATCTGGAAGTTGTTCAGCTGGGTAGTTCTGGCTCAGAGTGTCCCATAAGGTTGCAGTCAGCTGGGGCTGCAGCCTTCTGGAGGCTTCACTGGGTCAGGAGGATCAGCTTCCCTCTCACTCCGATGGCTGCCAGCGGAAGGTTTCAGTTCCTTTCCTTGTGGGTGTTTCCACAGGGCTCCTCATAACCTGGCAGCTGACTGTCCTCAGGACAAGTGATCCAAGGAGAAAGTAAGCACAACCAAAACGGAAGCCACAGTGTCTTTTATAACCTCATACCGGAAGTGACAAACCATCACTTTGACTGTGTTCTACTGGCCACACAGACCAACCCCGGAACAGTGTGGGAGGGGAGTCCCCTCAGGGAACCACACCAGGGTGTAAATGCCAGGAGGCAGGCTAACACAGGAGGTGGCTCACACAGCCTTTCAATAGCTTTCCTGAGTTACACCACAGACACTCTTACTATTTTTTTTTTCCTTAATTTTAAATTAGAGCCAGGAAGCTTTGAAAAGATTAGAGTGGTTTATAATCTACCAGCAAATGAAAGGCATCTGAGCATCAAGATAAATGTATGAGTGAGGTCCGCTAGCCACTTAGAAAGCCTGTGGCTTCACATGCCTCAGAAATCCACAGCTGACTTCAGTAAAATCTCAACTATTAAATATCCCAGCTCTGCACTTCCACAGAATGCAAAGGACAGAAGTCTCTTTATATTAACAAGTCAGATTGGTTAGCAGATAAGGCATAGTTTACAAATCTGTCTTTATGATTGGGGCCTGGCTGAAAAAACAAAATAGCCAGAATAAACCATACAACCTGGGAAGTCTAATTCTAGCAGGAAGTTGCTTTGAAATAACATCATACTTCATTCACTCCCCAACTGATGTCTTTGACAACTGGTTTGGGCACATCAATAAAATGTCCTGTCACTTGCCATATTTTATTTTCTTGCAGTATTTCCCAGTTTGATGTTACTTTAACACCAACGGTGCCTGTTAGAGCAGCATCCACACTCTGATTTAGAGATGCCAAGTAGATTGCTATTCGGCTAAATTTCTTGCCCAAGTATGGGTTCATATTGTTTGAGAGGTCCCACGAAAAGATCCCTAAAGAAAAATATGCAGCCCTTGCTGGCTTGGATTCATACCTCAAGAATTTAGAAGAAAGCGGCTGGTTAACATTATATAGACATTTTGAAGTACTTGTCTTGCAGAAATGCAAAACAATAGCAAGAAAAACCCTTTGATGGTTCAGAATTTATTTTATTTTATGTACTTATTAATTGGTACACTTTCTCCCCCATTTTAACCAAAAATTCTGGAAATTGAAACAATAAAATAAGTAAAGACATGTGTCTGCTTTCAAATCTTGATATTGGCTAAGTCTCCATAAAAAAAAAAAAAAAAGTCTCCATAGTTCTTTTTAATGCTTGCTGGGTATAAGGCTCTTTCTGTTCTCTCAGCTGGGCAGCACTTTGATCTCCAAAGTAGTGCCATTTGGTTGTAAATGTATGTGGCGCCTTTGATCTAGTACTTAGCTGGTCTTATTTAAAATAGATAGCTTCTTTTATCTAAGTAGTGTTTACTAGGTCTCTCTCCATGAAAGATGGTTTAAATTGCTATTATTTAGATAGAAAGTTACATAAAATTTCTTGAAAGTGTCCGGATCTGAATCTAATTCTCTAAATTCTAAAACCCCAAAGGCTCTATTACAGATTTAGTAAAGCCAAATTCCTATTAAAACATTGCTCCTACAGATGTCAGGTTGTACTTGCAAAAATTTTGTTTGCTTTTCAGTGGGGGACTGATTTTCGAAAGAACAGTGAACATATCCTACACTCCGGCAAAAAAAAAAAAAGTAATCTCAGAGTATCTGAACTTAATGGCCAATTATCCCTCCAAAATTCAAGCATTTTAAATCTTTGTATTAGTAGGTTGTTGTTAGGTGCCATCTAGTCAATCCTGACTCAGAGAGACTCCATGTGACAGAGCAGAACTGCCCCCATAGGGTTTCCTGGGCTGTAATCTTTTTTTAATCTTTACGGGAGCAGATTGCCAGGTCTTTTCTCCCATGGAGCCACTGGTGGGTTTGAAACAATGACTCTTCAGTTAGCAGCCAAGCACTTAACTGTTGTGCCATCAGGACTCCTTAATACATACTATGCTTAAAGATAAGACGTGTGTATCTTTAATTGTCTTCTTTAAGAGAATTTCTTGAGCGTTGTCAGATGCTTTTTGTAACTTTTGTTTGAGTTTCCTAACCTTCATTCATTCCTTCAATAAAGTCTATGCCAGGTGCAGGGGACACAAAATGACTAAGTCACAGTTTCTACCAGTAAGGAGTTCACAGCCTGGGGGGTGTGGGGCACAGTTCTAGCAGACGATTATACTGCAGTGTTTTAAGTACTCCCATGGACACTGGTTCTCCCAGCCTGACCTTGGGAGTCGTCAAGGAAAGCTTCCTGGAAGAAGGGGCACCTGAGTTTAAGTGAAAGACTGCTGACTTCAACTCAAAAATCTTCCTTAAATTCCTGCCCAAGTCCATAATGAAAAACCAACCTATCTGCCCAGACTCCTGGTTTAACACAGATGGCCTAAACTTTGGGAGCGGCCTCAACTTTGAACGGCTTTGCTGTCTGAAGCTGCTCCAATGCCTTCTTGCTTATCATTCAACACAGAAGAGAAAAACCTCAAACTATTTTTCGTATGCATTTTAGAACTTCGGCTCCATTCTTCGTGTAAGGGGGATGTTGGAAATCTCTCATCTGTGGTAGGTTAAAACAGCTCCTCCTAGAACAAAATTCTAATTCACAAAAAAAAAAAACCAGACTTACTGGTCTGACAGACTGGAGAAACCCCAAGAGTATGGCCCCCAGACACTCTTTTAACTCAGCATTGTAACTCAGTACTGAAGTCACTCATGAGGTTCACCCTTCAGTCAAAGATTAGACAGGCCTATAGCAAAACGAGACTAAAGGGGTACACCAGCTGAGGGGCAAGGACTAGAAAGCAGGAAGGGACAGGAAAGCTGATAATGGGGAACCCAAAGTCAAGAAGGGGAGAGTGTGGACATGTCGTGGGGTTGGCAACCAATGTCACAAAATATGTTTATTAGTTGTTTAATGAGAAACTAACTTGCTCTGTAAACCTTTGTCTAAAGCACAATAAAAAATGAATTAATGAATGAATTAAAGAAACAGCTCCCCTTGCTCATAATTGTTCTGCTTTGTTAGGTGCCTCGCAGATGTTCTTTCATTCTCTTCAGTGTCATCTTCCTGCCCTTTCAGAAATCTTGTAATTACTTCATCCACGTACTAAAGGTGTACAAGCACCTCCAAGTGCTGACCTTGGACCTAGGCAATTGACTGGCAACTGGTTACTGGTCTAGGAGGCTGAAGAGAGAAAATCAGAGGAGGGCTGGAACCTGACCCCAGCGGGACTCAAACTGGGTTTGTGGAGATGGAGAGGAGAGACAGCCCCCTGGAGAATACAGGACACAAGTTTGGAATGTCCCTGGGACAGTGCAGAGAAGTCAACCCCAGGGGAAGATGCAAGGAGCTGGAGGATGTGCTGAAAGCAAACGGGAGGGGTTGGCTTTTTCCCATTGGTGATTCAGAGCCTTTTGAAAACTATGAAACTGCAAAGGAAACATGATCTTTGGTACTTTCTTCTTATTTCAAATCAGTTACCAAGCTTTACTGATTCTGAGAATCATCATTTAGTTAGAGGATGCCTTGGAGGTGAGAGAGTCTGGCCTCCTTGTTTGTCCAAGACGAAATAAGCCTCCAAAGTTCAGGCAACTCAGTGGCAGAGTCAGGAGTGCCTGGCCACCCCATTGACTAGGACCCACGCCTGGGCTTCTCCACCTGGGGCTTGTCTCCCAATAGGATCCTGGAACAGACCCTTGTCAGGTGCTGTTGAGTTGGTTCCGACTCATAGCAACCCTGTGTACAACAGAACAAAACATTGTCTGGTCCTGTGCCATCCTCACAATCATTGCTGTGTTTGAGCCCTAGAACTCCAGAATGTTGGCTCTGAATTTATAGAGGCCTACAGGAGAGAGGCCATCACACCCTGGGGTCCTCCCACATATGTGGGTTCCACAGTCAGTCAAGTTTTCATAGGGTTTCACCCCTGTATCTGGACCCCCAGGGCCCAAGTCAAAGCTAAATTTGAAGAGAAGGATTTGTTAGTTGAAAAAAAAGAGAGAGAGGGAAGAAATGAATCAGGATACATTGAGCAGATCCATGTGAGAACAGGGAAGCCAGGCAAGGAGGAAGGAGAATGATATTGCATTTGGGGGAACTGAACGTTTTTTAAATGAATTATTAATTATAGACTACCTATTGACCAGGACCTGGCCTGGGCCACTAACTTCAGCAAGGCCAGCTGGCCAGGGGAGAAGAGGCAACCAAGGTGCACATGGATAAGCCACATTGCATTCAGTCCAAATAAGGGAACAGGAAGTTTGAAAGAGGAAAGAAAGTTCAGGGCTTCTTGTATTAATAAGGATTGGAAACCCTAGTGGCGTAGTGATTAAGAGGATGTCTGCTAAGCAAAAGGTCAGCGTTTCGAATCCACCAGGCACTCCTTAGAAACCCTATGGGGCAGTTCTACTCTGTCCTATAGGATCACTTTGAGTTGGAATTGGCTCAGCAGCAATGGATTTGTGTTTTAGTTATGGCTGCAAGTGATAGAAAGCCAGCGGAAGCTGGGTTAAGGCAAGGGGGTAAAATCCTGGTTCACAGAATTGAGAAATCCAGCACTGTTTGACTTTGAGCTCAACTGGATTCAGGTAATCAAATGAAGTTGTCAGAATCAAGAGATAACCCATCCCTTGGCTCTACTTTCCTCTGTATTGCATCATTCTGGGGCAACCTCTTCCCTAGTCATTGCAAGATGGCTCCAGTTACTCTAGCAACCTAGCTGAAAGGATGTCTTTTTCAAAATCTCCAGCAACATCCCAGGAAAGCCTGGATTAGGTCAGATGCTTGCCCTGAACCAATCACTGTAGGTGAGGCAATCAGGTGCTGATTGGCCAGGCTATAGATATTTGTCCATTTCAGAGCTGGGCATAGAGTATATCCCACGCAAACTATGTGGACTGTGAGCAAGGTGGAGGGGATAGTCTTCAAGAAAATCAGGGAGCCATTATCAGAAGGAAGGTGGGGAATAAATGCCGCAAAAGCAAAACAACAGATATCCATAATGTTTGGGAAGGATCTTCTCTCTGATATCAACTGGAGCACCCTTGCACTAGCCTGCAGGAAAAAAAAGTGTAACGCTAGGGCATTTGTGTGTGATAGAAAACTCACATAGAGTGCTACCAGGTGCAGGTATTCTCAGTGCTTTGTCTATATTAACTAATTGATCCTAACCTCAACCTTATGACAAAGGGGTTACTATTATTCCCGTTTTACAAGAGGAGGAAAATCAGGAAATTGAGGCACAGAGAGATTAACTAACTTGCCCGAGGTCTTACAGCTAGACAATGCCAGGCAGTCTCACTTCAGGACCTGTCTTCTTAATCACTGTATTACAAGTCTTCCCCTTTCTCTGACTTTTCTTCTTATTTACTTTTTTTTTCTACTCCCCCCCCAGGATGGAATTTGAGGAAAGCCCTGATAATGAATGTAAATCACCTAGTACACAATAGTAGCCATTATTACTTTTATTATTACTTATTAACAGCACAGACAAAGCCTCTGGTACATGGTTCACATTCAATGACTGTGAAATAAGACAAAAAGCAATAGAAGACCGACCAAGACATTTGCATGAGCTCTAGAGCTGAAAGAAAATGTGCACGATCTTCAGGGGGATTAGCAGTGGGTATGGACGAGTAGTCCCAGACAATAAATGTATGAATAGAAATGTCCAGAGACCCATTGATGCAGGGATGAAATGGTGAGATGCTGAATCCTTTAATCACTCCTTTTCTCCTTCTCTTCTCAAGTGCTGCTTAAGTAGAGCTGAGGCCAGACGAGATGCAGCTAAAGTGGCCCTGATCAACTCTCTCTTCAATGAGCTGCCCTCCCGCAGGATCACCAAGGAATTCATTATGGAAAGTGTACAGGAAGCAGTCGCCTCCACCAGTGTAAGTACCAATAAGGGAAGGGAGGGGCTGCTGCCCAGAATACCCCAGCTGAGGCATTTGAAACTTGGGAGATGCTGAAGTGAGCAGAGTTTAAGAATCATGAAAGTTTAATTTTTACCCATTAACTCATTCTTTTTCAGCAAAAAGAATGCTTGGATTAGAAATCATGAAACTGGAGCTGGTTCCCAATTCCAAATCTCAGTAACATTTATTAGCTTTCTTGGATCACAATATATCAAGCCTTAAATCAAAGTAGATGATTTGATTTGTGTCACCTTGATTTACTTATTTAAATGTTTTTTTTTTTTTTTAGGTTGACTTTTTAAAAAAAAATTTATTTATTTTGTTGTTGTTATGGAGAATATACACAGCAAAATATACATTAATTCAACAGTTTCTATATATACAATTTAGTGACATTGATTACATTCTTTGAGTTGTGCAACCATTCTCACTCTCCTTTCCTGAGTTGTTCCTCCCCTGTTAACATAAACTCACTTCCCCCTAAGGTTCCTATCTAATCTTTGGAGTTGCTGCTGTCACTTTGATCCCATATAGATAGTTCTTAATGCTCAAGTCAGGCATTTTTTAGAATGTTCGTATTTTGAGGAACATTGATTCCTTTAGGGCATTTTTAAAAATGCCAATTCCTCAGCCTGCATGAAGCCCTACAATCTGTATTTTTAAGAAAACCTTGATTAGATTCTGTAATGCACCTTTTCTGCTTGAGGGGAGAAAGGTTTATGCCCAAATATTTGTTAGCTGTTAGCATTCTTAGTTAATATCAATTATTTCTTTCAGAGAACTCTAAAAACTTCTGTAATGGACAAAATTAAGGATAAAATGCTTTAAGAACAAAAAACTCTGTCTAAGAAATTTGGTTAGGAGGTTTTCACAAAAACCCAAGAGTTAGATTATTTGCCCTGTGAATTATCTGGAACTCCTCACCCATGTTACCTCCAAACCTGAAGCCATAAAAGAGGCTCTGGGTCCCTACCTGTGGCTCTCATATAGCCCAGGCAGGTGTCTCACTGTGTGCCTCCCAGGGCAGATGTGGCATAACCAAAGGGATTAGCCACCTCCGACTTTGCCTTTAGGATGAATAAATCTGAGGGCCCACACTGCTTACCACATTCAAGATTTTCCTTCTTTTTTTCTTTATACCAGTTGCCGTTGAGTCAATTCAGACTCATGGTGCCTCCAGGTGTATCAGAGTAGAACTGTGCTCCATAAAGTGTTTCAGTAGCTGATTTCTTCAGAAGTATATCAACAGGCCTTTCTTTCCAGGTGCCTGTGGGTGTGTTTGAACCGCCAACCTTTTGGTTAGCAGCCGAGCACTTAACTGTGTGCACTGCCCAGGGACTCCTCTTTTCTCCTTAGTCTGACTAAAAAGATTGTGTCATTCTAGAGAAGCTGCAGATAATGAGGGAGGTCCTATAAGGTCAGCAATGACCTTTTTGTTCCTTTTCTCCTCATAAATGCATTTCTTGCTTCAAGGAGAGATAATGGAAGGGGCAGGGGAAGGAGAGTGAGTGACTAGGCAGGGAGTTGTCAGGGAGCTAGCTCTGTTTTATATCTGGTCTGAGGATGAAAGGAAGCCTTCATTTTCCAGCCCTGTAAATTTCAAGTGCCTTTGAGGAACAGAAGTCAGGAAAATGATGCCTGATTATACAGGTGTGGAATTTACTCAGGAGCAAGGAGGGGCCCTCAGTGTAAATGTAATTTATCTTTTTTTTTTTTTCATGGGAATTTCTAAAGAAAGAGAATATATATGGCTTTCAGGCTTTTGGATGGATTTCCTCTGGGATATTTAAAAAGCCAACATAAATATTTCAGCAGCAGCGTGTTAATGTTATTGCATTCAAAAGCTATAAATTCGCTGCTATCTGATGCTGGCAGTTGTTTGTTCAGTCTCATGAAGTCGCCATGGCCCACCTTCCCAGGAATCCAAGGCCACAGGATGTGGAACAGCAAGCTAGAGCTAATTGGCCCGAATGCCACTCAAAGCCCCTTTTAGGTTTTTTTTACCACCACTCCCTCCTACCAAAGTGAAAGGGAATTTCGTTTCTACCCATCACCCATCCACCTTGTTTTCTAAAGATTAAGCGGTCCAGGATGAAAAAACATAAACCAAGATCCATGTCTCTGGATCAAAGAGCAATGTATTACAAAAAGCTCTCATTAAGAACCGTGGCAGTAAAATATGAATGGTTCATACAACCAAAGAATTCTTCCATGAGAGTTACATAACCTGATTATCATCAGAGCGAGGTCAGGGTCTCATGATTTCCATAACCAATGAAGGCAGCATTGGAGGGCAACCACGCCACTGCCAACAAAAACCCTGGGGATTTCTGCATTTCATGCGCGGCTACCACTCATTGTTGCCATGATGCTGCACAGGCTTCAGCGGAGCGTCTGGGCTAAGACAAACTAGGAAGATAGGCCTAGTGATCTGTTTCTGAAAATCATCCAGTAAAGACCCTATGGATCACAACAGTCCGATCCACAACAGATCATGGGAAGGCACAGGACTGGACAGCATTGTATCCATTGTGCCTGAGGTCACCACGAATCAGGGGCTGACTTCATGGCAGCTAACAACGACTTTTGAATGATTATTCTTTCAGCAAGCAGTTAGCATTCTAATAAAAAACCAGATTCAAACTGATTACAGAACCCTCTTACTCTGAGCCATGGTGGGGATTAAGAATTTTATCCAAAATCAACTAGAGACTTGGTTGTAGAGTGGATACCTGAAGGGTTAGGACCACAGTAGAAGACTCACTGTGCAGCCACAGAATTAATTCATGACTACCCACGAAGGAGGAGAAAAATCAGTAATCTATTCCTTTGTGCTTTTCTTTCCAAGGGCACCTTAAATGATGCTGATGACCCTAGCACCAGCATTGGGGCCTATCACTACATGTTGGAGTCAAACATAGGGAAGACCATGCTGGAATTTCAGGTACCTGACTTCCTGCCACATATTCGTTTGACTATCCAAACCAGAGGCCTGGGAGAAGTAGTCACTCTTATCACCAACATCCACCCTTCCAATAACCGACTTGTTTCTTTTGGTCCTAAGCATCTTGGTCATTTTAATTTAAAACTCCTAGAAACCAGCACAATAGCTACACCTCAGCATACCTCAGTAGGCTGAAACAAACAAGCAAACCAGGTACAATCTTTGCTTTTACAAAGGGGAGCGGATTCTTCAGGGCTGTCCCAGAGTAACATAACCAGTAAAAAAAGATTTTTCAAATAATTAGCTTATGCAAGGGTTGGGTTTGGCAGGTCTGAATTTGTAGGGAGTCCAGCAAGCTGGAAATGCAGGCAGGGTTTTATGCTGCCGTCTTGAGCAGAGTTTCTTCTTCCTCAGGGAGCCCTCAGTTTTACTCGTAAGGCCCTCAAAAGACTGGGTGAGTCCCACCCAGTTTATGGAGAACGAGCTCCTTTACTTCAAGTCAGGTGACTGTACATGTTAATCACATCTATAAAATACCTCCACAGCAACACCTGGATTTGTGTTTGATTGATTTACAGCCCTGTAAACCATATATGGGACAGTTCTTCTCGTCCTATGGGGGGCTATAACTCGGAACTGACTCGACAGCAATGAGTTTTTGTTATAGCTTAGCTGTGGGAGAAAGACGTGGCAGTCTGCTTCTGTAAAGATTATGGCCTTGGAAACCCTATGGGGCAGTTCTACTCTGTCCTATAGGGTCGCTATGAGTCAGAAATGACTCAATGGCAAGGAGTTTGGTTTGGTTTGGATAGCTTAGCTAAACTGCTATGTTGTGGTTGTTGGGTGCCCTCTAGTTGATTCTGGCTCATAGCAAACCCATACGATAGAGTAGAACTGCCCCATGTAGTGTTCTTGGCCGTAAGCTTTACAGAAGCAGATTGCCAGGTCTTTCTCCTGAGGAGCAGCTGGATGGATTGAAACCACCAACCTTTCAGTTAGCAGCCAAACTCTTCACTGTTGCACCGAATTGCCATAAACCAAAAACTCATTGCCATCGAGTTGATTCTGACTCATAGCAAACGCATATGACAGGGTAGAACTGCCTCATAGGGCTTTCTTGTCTGGCTGAATCTTTAGGAAAGCAGACTGCCACATCTTTCTCTCTCTGTGCAGCTGGTGGGATCAAACCACCGACCTCTTGGTTAGCAGCTGAGCACTTAACCACTGTGCCATCAGGGCTCCTTTCAAAATTATCATAAAACCAAACCAAACCCAGTGCCGTCGAGTCAATTTCAACTCATAGCAACCCTACAGGACAGAGTAGAACTGCCCCATAGAGTTTCTGAGGAGCACCTGGCGGATTCGAACTGCTGAGCCTTTGGTTAGCAGCCGTAGCACTTAACCACTATACCACCAGGGTTTCGTTTGAAATTATCACACAGGGAGTAAAAGACTTAAGTCTAAGAAATAAGTGAAGAACACTGTCTTATGACCCTATACTGTTTCACCAGCTTTTCACTGCAAAGTTCCCCTTAAACCAAATCAAACAGATTAATATGTTGGTTGTGACCCATTTCATAGGGTTTTTGTGAGACTTAAATAAGATGACATTTATAAACCATTTAGTACAGTGCTTCCTCCAAGGAGGAACCACATTTACTTTAATTCCTCCTCCCCTCAAAAGACTACTGTACTTCTTTTATTGTAGACTGAATGTTGCCTGGAAACCTTGGTGGCATAGTAGTTAAGTGCTACAGCTGCTAACCAAAAGGTCGTCAGTTCGAATCCACCAGGCGCTCCTTGGAAACTCTATGGGGCAGTTCTACTCTATCCTATAGGGTCACTATGAGTCAGAATCGACGGCAGTGGGTTTGGCTTTTTTTGGTGGAATGTTGCCTGCCCCCGTATGCAGTAGCTTGTGTGTGGTTTAATAACAATTTACAGAAAATCAAGAATGATTTTGAATGTGATTGTCTGCCAAAGATGGGGAAGGTGAGATTAAAAAAAAAAAATCTTAAAATTCCTTTCAAGTACTATGAAAGGCTCTACTTAATCTCCTTTTGGTAATACATGAAGTCCCCAGGTTACGCACAAGGTCCATTCCTAAGTCTGTCTTTGATTCAAATTTGTAGGAACAGGTACATACGCTTCTTATTTAGCATCAGTTAGTCAAATGTTTGTCTTAGTATATAGTATATATTTTACCTTTCTGGGGTTTTGTAGGCATATAAAACACTTAAGAAACACTTCCAAACCACACTATATTTTCATGAGCGTCAAAACGTAGTGTGTGCGTTAGTTATTACCAACCATTACATGTATTTAACTCAAATTTTTAATATAATATGCTTTACGGCAGTACTGTCTTAAGTACAAGTTGTCCATAAGTCAGACATTTGTAACCTGGGGATTGGCTGTACTTTAACTGCCTTGCTAAGGGTTGTGTGTTTTCTGCGTGGTCTAAGATAAATAATAATTTCAATCATATTGTGGAAAAGCTTCATAAATTCTCAAAAAAAAAAAAAAAGGCTGGGTGCAGGAATGGTGGAGGGAGGTGGGGTAGAGGATCAAGGAAGAGGAAGACATGAGGGTAGGGAAAATCCACTCCACCCCCAGCAGGAACACTGGCAACCCAGCAGGAGAGTGATGCAGCACATCTTTCTTTCTTCTGCCAGCTCTAGGTTGCCTGCTGGGACCCAGCACATTCTTTAGTGGCCTGGGTTAAACCCATCAGCTTGTGTCTGCATATAATGGGAACTGACCATAGACCTGGGCTCTTTCTGCAGCCAAGACAGCAATTTGGTTCCCCTGGTGGGTAATAGATGTAGGTTTATATCTCGCTATGGACGACTTCATAAGGTATAAAAACAAACCCGGTGCCTCCCAAGCGCCTGCAGGCTTTCAGGGGGGGCCACCACCCAGCCAGGCTCAGAAGGAAACATGATAGGCCTCTACGTACCTTCACATCGTGTGAGGCAAGCTGGGATGCCTGTTTTGAGGTAGTTTTGCCATAGAGAAAACGGCATGAAGTCTGGAGGGAGAGGCGGGGCCAGTAGTTGAGTCTCGTCAAGGTCAGATTCTAGGTGGACTTTGACTGAAGCTGGTTAATAAATTTCTTCTAAAGCCTAATGCAATCCAAGGGAGAGCTGTTTATTTACATCTTTGCTAAATTCTCCAGGTCGCCTTTTAAAACCTCATCCCATAAACAAATTTCCTCTTAAATCCACTCTCTTGGGTGGGGAGATGGTGCCCACCTGTTTTTCAAGTTCTAGATTTACAGTGTTTGTTTTTCTTGTTTCTGATGAAGCACAGAGCCAAGCCAGCCTCCCAGACATAGCTCCAGAGAGAAGCAATATGCATTTTCTCCCCACAAAGTAGCTGAAAAGCCAAACATTGTTTCTCATAGGAGGCAGCCCCAGGAAGCCCTGTTCTGACAGAGCCCAGTTGCTGGTGGTTTAAACTGAATGAATGACAAAACGAACCAGCAAGGCAGTTACAATGAAAGGGGCAACTGCTGCCTTCCCTGAAGAGAAAGAAAAAACAGGGCTCAATTTTTCCATTCAATTTTAAATTTACTTGGCTGACCAGAAACAGCTAAGTAATTTGCAGGGCCCAGTGTTGTATGAAAATGCAGGGCCCTGGTAAAAAAAAAAAAAAAAAAAATTAAGAATGTCAAGAGAACAATAGAGCATTAATCCGAGTGGGGGCCCTCTGTGAGAGCACAGATTGAGTGCCCATGAAGCTGGCCTGTCCCTAGTATAGACCCATGAGCAGAGCCCGGACTAGGGTAAGGTGAGTGAGGTGCTCACCTTGTGCACAAAATTTAAGGGAGCACAAAAAACCTCAGTAATCACGATAAACAAGATTTTAATGCAATACTTTAAAATATCAGAATTGTTTTGTTAAGTGTCGTCAAGTCGATTTTGACTCATAGAGACCTCATGTGACAGAGTAGAACTGCACCATAGGGTTTTCTAGGCGGTAATCTTTACCGGAGGATCCCTAGTGGCACAGTGGTTAAGTGCTCAGCTGCTAACTGAAAGGTTGGCGTTTCGAACCCACCTGCTACTCCATGGGAAAAAGGTGTGGCAGTCTGCTTCCTTAAAGATTGCAGCCCTGGGAAACTTATGAGACAGTTCTACTCTGCCCTGTAGGGTCACTATGAGTTGGAATCAAGTCAACAGCAACAGGTTTGGTTTTGGTTTTTTAGTCTTTAAGAGAGCAGATCACCAAGTCTTTCTCCTGCAGAGCCATTGGGTGAGTTCAAGCCACCAACCTTTCAGTTAGCAGCTGAGCACTTAACTGTGTGTCACCAGGGCTCCTATATCAAAAGTAATGTGAAAAAAAAAAAATCCATGGTGAACAAAGTACAACATTTTAAATAAAGACAGGATTTTAAATGAAAGATCTTACGTTTATACAGGAAACCCTGGTGGTGTAGTGGTTAGAGTTCGGCTGCTAACCAAAAGGTCTGCAGTTTCAATCTACCAGGTGCTCTTTGGAAACTCTATGGGGCAGTTCTACTTTGTCTTATAGGGTCACTATGAGTCAGAATTGACTCAATGGCAATGGATTTGGGGGTTTTGGGGGCACTTTTCTTTCTTTTTTTTTTTTTTATAACTTACCTCATGCAACTTAAATTTTGTGTCCAGGACAAGCGCCTCACTTGCGTCATCCTAGTCCCAGCCCAACCTATGAGACCAGTTTTTTGTTTTTCTGTCAGTTCAGACAGACTTTCCAGCTTCTAGATCAGCCCACGCAACAAACAACACAGCACAAAAGCCTCAGCAAGGAGTAAAACAGAGACCTTACTGAGCAGACAGCAGTAAGTTCATTTAGAAAGACCGAGTTTCTTCTCCCAGTAAAGAGAGATAGTATAAAAACCAAGCAGTGAGGAATCATGGAGAAAACCAGTTGCCGTTCATTGAGTTGATGCCTACTTGTGGAGGCCCCATGTGTCTCAGAGCAGAACTGTGCTCCCTGGGGTTTTCAATGACTGATTTCTCAGAAGTAGATTGCCAGGCCTTTCTTCTGAGGCACCTCTGAGTGGACTCAAACTTCTAATCTTTCAATTTAGCGGTCAAGCCCATTAACCGTTTGTACTAGACAGGGACTCCTAATTATGGTGAAATGAGAAAGCAATTCCTTACAGAAGTCTGCAGTAACTTGAGGATTTCTCATGGAATCGATCAGAGGCAAGGAAGGATTTCCTGGGGCTGAGTTGAGAGTTCACACAGATTTGGGAAGATTTGAAGATAGCGATTTTGATCTTCTGAGGGGAAATAAAGAAACAGGACAGGAAGTAAGTGAAAATATTTAAATATACTTTACATAATAATGGGGAGATTAATATTTCTCCAGAGGAGAACAAGAACTTGATCAAGAAATAGTGTAAGAAGGTGGAAAGAAAGCTAGCTTCCCTTGGAAGCTTTAGAAGCAAGAGCAACACTGAGGAAGCTGCCCAAAACGACTTAAGTAATGATGGAACAGAAGTTTAGGCAAGCCAGAGCAGAGGAGGAGGCTGACACGCCCCTAGGGTGAAAACAGTTGAGGTTTCTCTGGGGAGGCTTTTGAGAGATGTAAGGTGTTGAGAGGTATGAGAAAGGTTTCTGGTTCTATTCTCAGCAGAACTGTGGATTCCAAAGTCTCAGGAGTCCCTGGGTAGCACAAACAGTTAAGCTTTTAGGTAGATTTGAATCCACCCAGAGGGGCCCTGGAAGATAGGCCTCGTGGTCTGCTTCTGGAAGGTCGCAGCCTTGAAAACGCTATGAAGTAGTTCTACTCTGTACACATGGGGTCACCATGAGTCAGAATTTACTTGAGAGGAAACAACAGAGTCTTAGGGGCATTGCTGGATAGTATGACAAAAGTTTATCCAGAGGGTGGGAGGAGTTTGTGTGTGGATAAGAATGATAGCTGGTAGGAGGACATTGGTGAAGAAATGATAAGGCAACCCTTATCAGTGGATGGAATTAAGGGGATCCAGGAGTGGGAACTGCTTAGAGAGCTCTGTTATTTCTCAGACTGGGCTGCATGGACTCGAGAGCCAAAGCCAAGAGGGTTAGTGAAAGCCACAGAATAAATCCAGTATATCTTCCTGGGTTGTCAATTTTACATGAAGATTTTGGGAAAATCAGGAGGAGTGGGGGTAATATTTAAAAAAAAAATGAATATATCAAAGAATAAAAAAAATAGAATACACAATTCAAATGGGTTCTTAACATAAAACATGAAATGGAAAGAAATACCTTATTTGCAAACATCTGCCCTCCCCTAACACCTTAGAAACTGTTTCCATCAATACATCAAGAGCCTTCCTACTCATTTTTATGACTGCACAAGTATTGAGTGAGGTAGATTTTGTAGGAGGCCCCGGATAGCACAAATGGTTAAACACTTGACTACTAACCAAAAGGTTGGTAGTTTGAACCCACTCAGAGGTGTCTCAGAAGAAAAGCCTAGCGACCTGCTTCCAAAAGCTCACAGCCTTGAAAACCCTACGGAGCTCAGTTCTACTCTGCACACATAGGATCGGCATGACTTGGGATCGATTCCCGAACAGAAGGGGACAGCAGAGCAAATCTACCTTCCTGGGCCACTAGGGTTACTTTGGGGGAAAAAACTGAGAGGCACAGCAGTGGGAGCAACATTTGGTTTATTGAACAAACCTCTGACACTTTCCCAAGTCATTATGTTGATGTGGCAGAGTGAAAATCTGTACAGGGGTAGGAAGAAGTGGAGAAAACAGGGCATGGGACCCTAGGAGGAAGGTGGGTCTCCATTTGCGACAGATGGAGAAGTCAGCTGCTATTCATATCGTATTTTAATTAATGGAAACAAGTGGTTTTGCTTTTACTGAGGTCTCTGTGAGCTCTCAGGGTGCTTAATATGCTGTGGAACATAGAAGAAGTGCAAAGCTGGATTTCAGACTGAAAAGAAGGAAAACGTTACCTTCTAATGCCAGTTTTAGACATGCTAATATGTAGTGTAATTTGCTTTTCTGTAATCTTGTAGGTTGAAAATTTACCAAATAATGTTAAGATGTTCGAAATCAAAGAACGATTACGTGTCTCATGATTTTCATAATAAAATCTTTTTCCTGAGCCATCAGTGGTAAGGACAGTTAATAAAATAAAAGTTAGGTTTTTGGAATGTACGGTAGGAAATTTATCTAAAAGTTAAGTTTTCATAACTGGAAAGTTAATTAATTGTATGAAATTATTTTCTAATACAGGAAGTTCCCAGGTTACAAACATCCAACTTATGTATGAAGCCACCAACTAACAGATTCTTGTCAAGCAGACTAGCGAATTGAAGTCAGCCAGATGCAGGGTTGGAAGAACAGAAAGTTTTATTCGCAGTTTGCAAACTGGGAGGCAGGGAGGGTCTTGTGACTTAAGGCTGCCAGCTCCCTGAACCAAGGCAGATTTGCTCCTTTAGGGAGTGACATACATATGCATGAACAATGAGGGGAGGATCTTCAGTCTTGTGATGCGTGCACAGTCTGCATAATTTTAGTGAATGAGTTTTTGTGCAGGCTCTAAAAATACTGAGCACAGCCCTAAAAAAAATGGCGGTGGCTTGCTACTTCCACCCCAGGAAGGTCATATATTGAGTAGATCCAGAGTCAGTGTGCCTGGGTCTGGGCCTCCTGCCAGAAGAACCCTGGGGATTTGACCAATCATGGTGAAGTGCTGTAAAAGTTATAACAAAAATGTAGCAAAAGTAGACTTTTCTGAAAAACAACTATTATGGAATGGTTAGTTACCCTTAATAACCCTTTCATGACTGCCTGCTTCATGTACAACCTGTAGTTATGAACCAACCCCAAGGCTATAATATAAAACCTATTGTATTAAAAATTCAAGGTATATACAATGGTTCGTAATAACAAATGGCCACAACTTTGCAACTCGCATCAAAACATTGTTATTTTTATTATTGTATTATTATGTTAAAGATGTATTAGTGTATCTGCAAGTGTTTCTTTAATGTTATTTATGCATAGAAGGGTACACTGTATACTTTAAGTATACTAAGACAAGCATTTGACTAACTGATGGTAGATATGAACCATTCCTAGCTCTCCCAATTTTCTTACAAATTCGACTTAAAGACAGAATTGAGAACAGAACTGTTTCATAATGAGTGCCTGTAATTATATGGTTGTGGTCTGTGCTATTAATCCACAATAGAGGTCTCTATGATTAAAAAAAAAAAGATAACTCCATAAATAAAATACAGATAACGTCAATGGAAAGCTGCTAGCTCTAATCACATTAGGGAAATACAAATCTTCAGCACGTTTATATACTTTATTGTGCCCTTGATAGCAGATGAGGAAAGGATGGTGCCCACAGAAAGCCTTAATGCTGTGCTCACAGATTGCCAGTGAATGTGGCAACTATGGGTGGGTTTTAATTTCAATACAAACCTTATTGTCCACATTGTAAAGTGTTTTCTTGACTGACTTCATAAACGTGGAGTATTTTGCAGTTTCTGTAGGTTGTCTATCATCCCAAACCCGTGCCCTCGAGTCATTTCTGACTCATAGCGACCCTATAGGACGGAGTAGAACTGCCCCATAGAGTGTCCAAGGAGCGCCTGGTGGATTCGAACTGCCAACCCTTTGGTTAGCAGCCATAGCACTTAACCACTACGCCATTTTTTGTAAGGTGTTTTCTTGACTGACTTCATAAACATGGGAGTATTTTGCGGTTTCTGTAGGTTGTCTATCATATATATCTCTATAGTGGGGCTTTTAAATTTTGAAATATTTCTATTTTTTGCTTCAATACATAGTATAGTTACTTGATATGGAACTCAAAAGGTGCAAAAGAATGTCACTGACTCTCTCCCTCCCACTCCTGCCCCTAGACATTCCTTTCCCCTCCTCAGAGGCAAGAAATGTTCTGAGATTCCTTTGTATCTTGCCAGGACTACTGTACGCATGTACAAGCCTAGGATATGTATGTATATGTATATAGGGTGGGATTTTCTAGTCTTTTTTACTAAATAGTAGTAGCATGCCATACACACTGTTGTGCACCTAACATTTTTTTTTTTCATATTGATACACGTTAGAGATTGCTTATATCAGAACCTAGAGAGCATTCTCATCCTTTCTTTATAACTACAAAGTATTCAGTAGTGTGGATGTGTCATAATTTAGTTAGCCATTCACCTAAAAAGCAGCTTTTAAGATGTTCCCAGTCTCAGACAATTTCAAAAAAATCGATGTAATGAGAACAACCTTGTCTGTACATTATGTCTCACATGTGCTGGTATAGGTAAAGTCTAACTTCTTGGAAGTAGAATTGTTAGAGTATATATATTTTTAATGTTGAAAGAGATCTGTTAATTATTTAGTCATTATGTTGTGCAAGTATGGATACAGCAGGGGAGAATGTTCCAGAAGCCTGGGGACTCTGGTCTTTGAAGAGTCCTGGAATGTTCTGACAATATTGTGTATTCTATTTCCCTAAGAGATTTCAGAATCAGTTACTCAACTTTCCCTGAGAGACTTTCCTTCACATTTCTGCTTTTGAGACCAATGACAAGTATTTGGGTTTTGTAGGAGCTGATGACCATTTTTCAACTCTTGCACTGGAACGGAAGCCTAAAAGCCCTTCGTGAAACAAAGTGTTCCCGACAGGTGAGATTTCCAACCCAGACAAGGTTTGTGTCTCTTGGGGCTTGTCGTTCTCTTTGGGGAGCTCCTATATTTGCATTTTTCTCCATTTAAATTTGGTATCTTACTTTTCGAGTCAGAGTAGAGGGCACCATGAAAAAATATATACAACAATCTGGGTGAGTCAGGGACTGGCAGGACACACACAATAAGGAGAATCTTGACTGGGCATAGGACTGATTCAGACACCAGTACTGACGCCAGAATGGAGGGATTTTAAGACAGACATAATTTCTGAATCAAATGCCGAATCTACTCTACGTACCCGCCCTGACTATTACATAGAATTCAAAGCTGTGCCCTCTTACATCTTCAAGCAGAAAGAAACCTGAGAATGCCTAGCTTCTGAAGCCGCCTCACTGAAGAGAGGTAAAGTTAGTTGTAGGGATCCTCACCAAAAGACCCCAAGGGCCAACAGAAGTTATCATAAAGGTGAACAAGCTGGCAATCAGCCCAATGTTTTGGTCTGTAAATGCCTTCTTTATTTTTAGGAGACAGGGTTGTAGTGTTTCTTTGTTGCCTGTGAGAAGCATCCTTCTGCCTGTTTTGGATGGCAAAGACAAAATCCCGTCCTGTATATTTGACGGTTTTCACCTACTATCCTCAAAAATGTATTCTTCCTTTTCCCGCCGTTAGAATTTGAAAGACAGTAGTTTATTTTTGAGAATTTCCTAACAGGCATCTGTCTGAGGAACAGAGCCCGTACTAGTCGGCAGGATGAGGGTGGATGTGAGTGTCTTCCAGGCACTGCAGCCCCAGGAGTTTTTACTTGTTCTTTGCTTAGAAAGTCTGGCTTTCAAAATGTCAAAGATGGAAAAGAAATGAGCAGCCGACAATGGCTTTGGCTTTTTTTTTTTTTTTCCTTTTCCTTTGATTTTATAAAAGGCCTTTGAAATATGCCGGGTGGGTTATAAACACTTTTCCATGATTGTTTTTAATTTGTTAAGGTCATAAATAAATACCATATGTCCTTGAAAATAAAAATAAGCAATGCATCCACTCCGCACGATCTTCTTAAAGCGTATGCATCAAACCTATATAGGATGTTAGCAATGTCTTTGCATTTGTTTCACATGAGAATTGTCAAGTGGTGACTCATTTTTTTAATTATTTGCAAACATCAGAGAAAATTGTACCATGAGGGTGCCACTATTATATCAATAATGATAGTGTCTATATTCCATAATATATTTTTAAAGTTCGTTCTATATTTACTGTGAGCCATTTGGACTGTGTGAGCTAACAACATAGCAGTTAGTAAGCTGGCACTACTAGTTTCTAAGTCTTCTCTTGAGGTACCCTTGACTTAAAGCTTCCCACTAATTAGGCTTCTGCAGTGGGTGTAACCAAAACCAATTCTGCCCACGTCCCTCGGTGTAGCTGTTTTCCTCTCTCTATCTTGCCAGGAGATAATGCTGGGCAGAACAGTTCAATGACGACATGAGGTAATATTCACACTAGTTGTTACAGTAATGTATTTCCAAAGGAAATTTGTATTTTCCAGCAAGACGAGAGCTTTGTTTTGCAAACATTATGGAGTCATTCTTGGTGCTTATATTTTGAATCAACTTGTACTGGCTTACCCCATCATCTAGTTTTAAGAAGTACGGCTTTAGTTTGTAAACATCGAAGTCCCTGGGTGGTGCAAACAGTTAATGCGCTCAGCTCCTAACCGAAAGGCTGGAGGTTCGAGGCTACCTAGTGGTGCCTCTGAGAAGAAGGCCTAGTGATCTATTTCTGAAAATCAGCCATTAAAAACTTCATGGAGCACAGTTGTACTCTGACATACATTGTGTCACTGTGAATCGGAATCAACTTGACAGGCAATTGGTTTTATTGGTTTGTAAACATCAGTGAGACTCCTTCTTGTTAGGTGCTGTCAAGTTGGTTCCAATTCATAGTGACCCTATGTACAACTGACTGAAACACTGCCTGGTCCTGCACCATCCTCACAATCATTGTTATGCTTAAGTCCATTGTTCAGCCACTGTGTCAGTCCATCTTGTCGAGGGCCTTCCTCTTTTATGCTGACCTACTTTACCAAGCATGATGTCCTTCTCCAGGGAGTGATCCCTCCTGAAAACATATCCAAAGTATGTGAGATATAGTCTCACCATTCTTGCTTCTAAGGAGCATTCCGCTTGTACTTCTTCCAAGACAAATTTGTTCATTCTTTTGGCAGTCCATGGTATATTCAATATTAGACATGGTTGTTGGTAAAACCCCAATGAATGGGTGGGTGGAGGCAAAGAAAGAAAGCATGGAAGGCCATGAGCACGGTGCCTTTGTTGTTCTCTACTTACACTCTGGACTTTGTCTCTTTACTCCCAGGAAGTCATCTCCTACTATTCCCAGTATTCCCTAGATGAAAAGATGCGCAGCCACATGGCGCTGGACTGGATCATGAAGGAGCGGGAGTCACCAGGAATCCTCTCTCAAGAGCTACGAATGGCTCTGAGAGAGTTGGAGGAAGCCAGGAAGGCAGGACAAGAACTACGGTTTTACAAAGAAAAGAAAGAAATCCTGAGCTTAGCCCTAACACAGATCTACAATGACCCTGACACGTCCTCACCTAGTGATGACCAGCTGAGCCTCACAGCCCTGTGTGGCTATCACTAGCAAGGCTTAGCAAGGTACCCGGGTGCCCCAAGGATGGCAGAGGCCGGACTGTAACGTTAGGAAGCTCATGGAAGGAGGTCATCTGAGGCTTTAGCACCCATAACTACTACCTAAAGGCTGTACTAATCCTCCCCACACATTCCATTCACAGAATCTTAGGGTCTCTTATACAAGGTCATCTAGCCAACATCCCACCTGATGTGATTTTTCCACCACGCTCTCCGTAGTTCACTCTCAATAGTTCCACCTCAAACTGAAAGGATGGAGACAGGATTATGTGAAAAATATTTGCCAGACTTGGCTCTAACCTAAAAAAAAAAAAATTTTTTTTTTTTTTTTAAAGCCTGGTTGAAATGTGCCTTGCTAGATTATACATGTTGTTTCAAAGAATGGACCGGAGCAGCATCCCCCGAAAAGAACAGCAGCCAGGACTGAGGAAAGAAGCATGATAGCAATTTTAACAATACTGGGATTAAATAAATATAGATTGTTTTTAAAAACATACAAGGGTCAATGTCTCTTCCTAAACTTTGTAAGCTAAGTGATAGCTTATGTTCTACTAGGTATTATCCAAAACTACAGTGGGGATTTTATCTGGATATTGAGTAATCAGAAATCTTGAAGTGGTAATAGTATGAGAACACTAAAACACTTAAATACCATGAATTAATATATATTTTTTTTAATTCACACTTTTCTGTAATGGGGATAAATGTCACCTCACTCTTATTCCTCGAGAAGAATCAATACCCAATTTTTACGAGTCCTGCAATCAATCATGTTCATTTTAATTTGTATATAGATCATTGGAACTGATTTGTTTTCATTTTTGCCCCTACAGACACATATCTATAACTGAAAAACTGCAGGGGTTTTTAAAGCTTAAGACATTTTGAAAAATCGTTAGCATGTAACAAACAGTGCTTGCATTTGAATAGTTTCTCAGGAGCTAGAGAAGGAATCTTTAGCTATCTTTGTTGTTGTTCAAGACAATAACCAACAGATCAAATGTAGTGTCATTATTAAGTTTAGATTTCTGTAATCTTTAAAGAAGGGATAATATTTCCACCTCCATTTGAAAATGGCTTAGGTTAATCAACTGATTAGGAAATCAACAATAAACACAAAACTAAATTTTAGTTAATTCCTGGTCACTCAGTTTTAAAAATGGCAGCAATATCAATTTTAAATGTTCATAGGTATTTCTACATCTATAGCACAAAAAGGATTATTCTGAAATTAGTCCAACAATTCAAATTAAAGAAAACATTTTTCTTAATTTTAAATAAAAATTAAAGTTGCCATTTTTTGTTGTTTATAGAAATGCGAACTAACTCTCCTAAAAGCCAAAGCCATTATATAAAAATATATTTTAGCCTCATATCTAAATATGTACAGAGGTAACTCACTCCTTACATCCTCATAAAAACTACTATATAACGTTGTTGTCACGTGCCATTGAGCCAACTTTTGACTCATAGCAACCTATGTGACAGAAGAGAACTGCCCCATATGGTTTTCTAGGCTGTAATCTTTACAGGAGCAGATCATCAAGTCTTTCTCCCGTTGAGCCACTGGGTGGGTTCAAACCACCAACCTTTCAGTTAGCAGGGAAGCTATTAACCTTTGTGCCATTACTATAGAGTCGTTATGAGTCGGAATCAACTCGATGCACTGGGTTTGGGTTTTTTTGGGTTACTATTTTTTTTTTTTTATATATTATAGATCATGTATTTTATAATTAGCCTTGGTGATTAAAAAAATTAACTTCACACTATTACATTTTTCACAGGGAAAAATTTAGCTACGTATCTACCCAACTCAAATAGCTTCAAAGGGCAATAGTATGTAATTATAAATAAACTTTATTTAAAAACATTATTTAAAAAAAAAATCATGCTCTACCCATTATGAGCCTAAATGTCACCTAGAACTTAATCCCCCTATATTCCCCGAAAGGGATTAGAATTAATTTTTGTAATTTGAATAGATTTTAAAATTAAGGCAACTAAAGCAAATTTTTTATAAAGTTAAGGAGCCCTGGTGGTGCAGTGGTAAAGTACTTGGCTGCTAACGGAAAGGTCAGTGTCATGAACCCACTAGCTGTTCCACAGGAGAAAGATGTGGCATTTGCTTCCATAAAGATTTACAGCCTTGGAAACCCTATGGGGCAGTTCTACTCTGTCCTATAGGGTCGCTATGAGTTGGAATCGATTTGACGGCAGTGGGTTTGGGTTTCGGTTTGGTTTCATAAAGTCAATACTCATTTCATTATTGTGTTGAAAAAGCCAGAGTTTCCCATGTTGAGTGTGATTAAAATTAGGTACATCTCTTTACTGCACTGGCAGCCTTTGACTATGACTACCACAAACTAAAACAAAACAAAACAAAAAAGCCAAACCCACTGCCATCAAGCCGATTCTGTCTCAAAGCGACCCGATAGGACAGAGTAGAATTGCCCCATAAAATTTCCAAGGAGCACCTGGTGGATTCCAACTGCCGACCTCTTGGTTAGTAGCTATAGCACTTAACCACTACACCACAAACTAGTATCATCTAACTAGAAGTAGGAACAGGAATCAGATGGAACAATAGTGATTTACTTGGTGAGCTACATTTAGAAAACTGCACCCACTCCGTAAACTGAAAGAGAGGTTCTCTTTTGGCCACTACCAATTTTCCCAGTCTGGTCAAAACAACCCCACACTTCCTGGAATGGTATGGAAGCCACAGCAAAAGAAACAAAAGTCAGAATTGTTACCATTGTGGGTCTCCTTAATTCTCATTTAATAGCAAATCGATTTTGACTAAGACATAATGGCCTTCAGAACATTACGCAAATATCTATAATCTTGACCTTGGGAAGAGTGGGGTTGAAGGGTGAAAACGGTTATTTTTCTTCCTTTTTTGTATCTTTTTCTCAATTACACACTGTGTTAAAGTGGTCTTAGGTAGACAATTCTCTGAATATTTGGGACATTGGGCTCTACCCTTCTTGCCTATAAACCCTTTAAGAATTTGATAAAAACTATGGATTTCTTCTCAGAAAAACAGACCTTCGGTGTCTTGAATAGACATTCAAAATTACACAATTTCATAGAATATGAGGACCCCCCCCCAAAGTCTACCTATGGGTTACCCTAGGACGCCCCCCTCCCCGAGTCTACCTATAGGTGGACCCAAGGTTGAGAACTCTTAATTTAGACTCCACAGCCAGGAGTCAACTTAACTCAGGTGTAGCCTATGTATCCTATTCCTAAGACAAATCGCATCATCCTTAGACACAGAATTGCACTGTATTATGACAATAGTTTAACTTTCACAAAACCTAAACACAACATGTTACTATGAGAAAAAAAAAAGCTTAAAACAAACTAGTCACTAAACGTGTGAACATACAGATATAATAAAGCCTGTTCATCTACTGTTCAAAATTCAATTGTCCATTTGTTCAAAAGCTATAGCCTACTCATATTTTTGCTGTTAAACCCATCCACCTACTTCTAGAAAATGAAATGAATCAAACCATAGCTATTGCTGAAGCTCAGTACTTGTATCAAATGTGAATCTGATTATCTAGGCCTCGGGAGAAAAGAGAAAAAAGCATCAAGGTTTAACACTTTCCTGTTTCTTTAGGGAAAGCTTTTGAAGACTGAAGTATTCTTGTAATTGATTTTATCTCTAGCTGAGATGCTGTAGATAATTCTGAATTTTATACTGCCATGCCTTTCTTGCCATTGACTGAGGATATTTTCATTATCCTTGACTGTATTCATAGGTAAACATATTTAAGATATCATCTCCTATATTGTTGATGTTTTTATTTGCTCTGCCTTGCAGAATGCAAATGTCAGAATTTCTTCTATAGTGCCCATCATGTTAAAGGGCTAACTTAAGATTGTTTTCAGGCAAGGCTACAGGAAAACCAAAAGCTTTTCCCTACCATAGTGGTTCTAAACTTTGGCCACACATTTGAAGCACCTGGGGAGCTTTTAAAAATTCCAAATAGCAAGACAGCATCCAGACCAATTAAATCGGACTCTTCGGAATGGGGCCCAGTCATTAGTAGTTTTTTAAAGCTCCCTAGGTAGTTCCAGTGTGGAGCAAGTTTGAGAACCCCAGGTTCACCTAGGAAGTATTGGCTAAGACACCCATGGCCTAACAAATGGGAGCTATTCTCCACTTGGTCTTGGCCTCAAACTCAAATGTCAGCTCTTTTGATCTAGGTAGGACCAAATACTTTCACTTGGGCAAGAGGTTCTCTTGGAGCCCAGACCAAAGCAGGTAAAACACAAACACATACACACCCCTCATGAGCAAGAGAGCCAGAGTCTGCCCCAGGGTCCAGGACTGTCTTTCTGAAATACAGTACATGAACGATCTGTACCAGAATTACCTGAAGTACTTGGTTAAAAATGCAAGCTCCCAGGCCACACCTAGACCTGCTGACCAAAGCTGGAAAGGGTTTGGGAATATGGGTGCTGTGAGGAGGTAATCCTTTAGACAAGCCAGGTGACCATGGTTTTCTTCATTCCTCCACCTGCTGACTTTTTTAGGCCTCAGAACAAACCACCCCCACCACCCCCTCACCAAGGCCTGATGCTTGTTAGCAGGGTTAAAAAGATACAACTCTGGACTGACGACTTCTCCCCTCAAGAAGTCAGGGGGGAATGATACAGTAGAATGTTTGGTAGCAGGGTTAAGAAGATACAATTTGTCACATAGGCTGGGGAGAGGAAGTTTTTTTGTCTCCTCAGCTATGGTGCAAGTAGGGCACACATTGTATTAAGCTTACAGTCCACCTACCTGGGCCTACCTGGCCAGGGGGAGACAAGTAGAATGTAGACTACTACTATGTCCTTCAGCCACTATGCCAGGTGGAGGCCAGGTGTGGAAGAGTTTCACTGGAACAGTTTCCAGAAGCCAGGGGGGATGGCCTGCCATGTAACTGTCCCATTTAAGCCTCTCACCCACAATGCAACATGGGTTGTGTGTGGAAGTCGTTATCTCTGCCTGGACAGCATTTGAGCCAGGGGACTGCTCATCTGTTATATACTGTCCGCTTCTTGTAAGTAACAAAAGCTACTTTTCATGTGTTAAAGTGTGTTCAGACTCTGATGGGCAGGGTGTGATGTTTATGGAGCAATCCATATTAGCTATTAGTTCTCTTTTTCTAATGGCCTCCTGGTTACCAAGAAATGGTTTACAACCTGACAGTAAATTGCAGATTTGCCATGTTGCGCCTCGGGTTTGGTGCAGCAGAAAGGATTTGACCATGCTGTCTCTCAGATGCTTTATCATTTCATTAGGTGTTTCTAATTGCACTTCAATATGAGATCTCCTGGCCTAAAGCTAAGGAGCCCAGGTGGTGCAGTGGTTAAAGCGCTCGGCTGCTAACCTTAAAGGTCAGTGGATCGAACCCACCAGCCACTCTGCAGGAGAAAGGTGTAAAGATATGGCAGTCTGCTTCCATAGAGATTTACAGCCTTGGAAACCCTATGGGGCAGTTCTACTCTGTCCTATAGCATCATTATGAGTCAGAATAGACTTGATGGCAGTGGGTTTGGTGGGTTGGTTTGGCCTAAAGCTACCCCACACATTCTTTACTGGGCAGTACAGCCCAGGCCCTCTCCATCCTAACCAACCAAAAAAAAAACCCAACCTATTGCCATTGAGGCATTCCAACTCGGAGCGACCATATAGGACAGAGTAGAACTGAAGCCACCTCCAAGGTGTCCTCTCACTCTGCCACAGTTGCCCTCTGGCAGCCCACCAAGCTGCTGTTTGTAACTGCGGCTTGGCCCAACCATGCTGCGTGGGCCCCAAAGGCGGTTTGAATTTGGCGCCAAAATCCCGGGCATGCACAAACCAGGATCTCAGCATACACGCGGGACCTGAGGAACTGTGGCCCAGAACTTGAACCCTGACCTGAACGTCACAGGAGAAGAAGATGTTCTCCCGCACACAGCTGCACCGGAGAGGCCATTTGCAAAACAATAGTTCCCTTCCTTTGCAAATGACTCAGCACCTGATCTCCAAATATGGACATCAGAGGGAAGGGGTGTTGGATTTTGGGCACCAATCCCACCCCCTGGGGACTGGAGGGCATAAAAGCTCCAAGCTCCCCTGGAGCTGGAAGCACGTGGCCTTTGGCTGCTAGGTCCCACATTGCTCCTTGTTTGTGCAAACAATAAATTTCTACTTTCTGTTTACCTTGCAGCTGGTGGTGTGGCATCGGTCTTATTTCAATAGGCTACTAGGACAAGACAAGAAACCTCTGGTTTCAGAACTGCCCCATGGTGTTTCCAAGGAGCGACTGGTGGATTTGAATTGCCGACCTTTTCGTTAGCAACTACCTCTTAACTGCTACACCACCGGGGCTCCATCCTAAGGTTGGACCAAAAAAGCTGACATGAAAAGGATCCATGACAATGGGACAGAAATGCTGTTGAGAAAACTAGATTTAGAACTGGCGACAGGGTTAACATTTACCCCCATTCCCTGCTTGTCCCACCCCAGTGTAAAGTCTTACATAGGTCAGGGTCATTCCAAACTTTGAAATAATTTTTTTTATGTGTTAACCATCCTGTCCTGTCTTGCCTACATAGAAATTCCTGTGGTCTCATGTTTCACATGAGGAATGGCTAAAGAGGGAAAACAGAATTCTATTAAAAAAAAAAAAGAATTCATAACCTTAAATAACTGTTATCTTCTTCAATATTAGTCACCATGGGAAATTAATAACATGCTCTGACAATGCTCAAGAGAGCTGTGACAATGTTCACGAGAGCCGTCTTTGACGAAGACATTCTTGTCACAAACTCCTTCAGAATGATATCCCTGTTGATGTGAGCAATGGAAGAAGAGCAGACTCTTGTAGGCAGAAAACATAGAAAGTACATCCTGAACTTGCATTTTCATCTCAGCATCTCAAGTATTAAGTCTAATACTTAGCATGTACTCAGTGAAGGTTTCTCAAGTAGAAATTTGTCATGAACGCCTTGGTGCCTTACTCCTCATCTGATGAGCTCATTCATTCACACAACCTGGCTCTGCTCTACTAGAGTTATCAGGACTCACTTGGTTACAAAATAGAAGCCCTACTCAAAAACGGCATTTACTGGCTCATGACGTGAACAAGTCCCAAGTTAGTTTTTGTTCCAAGTACATCTGAATACAGGGGCACAAATCAGCACTTGATCTCTCTCATTAGGTAAATAAATATATGTGTGTGTGTGTGTCATCTCTCCTTTCTTTTGTGTTGGCTCCATTTTTAGGCAGGCTTTTTTTTTCCACTTGTAGCAGCAAGACGGCAGCCAGAAGCCTCATGCTTATATTATAGCAGAATGAGAAACATTCTTCCCAACAGTCAACCCCAAGTTCCAGAATGCGGTGCCTTAGTGTTGCCTTAGTCATGTGTTATCCCTGAATCAATCGCTGTGGTCAGGTCCGAGTCACCTAGCTGCCCCTCTGGAACTAGTGGTCGAGCCAACCCACCTAAACAACTCAACCTAGTCAGGGAGGAGTAGTCGCCCAAGGGAAATATGGGTTCAGTTATCAAAATATGACCATTTCCCAAGACTTTTTTAAAACTCTTGAGGGCCTTCAGAGATAGAATGAACAATAGAAGAAATGCAGTCTCTCCAACCAGAAGTGAGCAAAAAGGATTCTGGGTACACAGAAACAACAGATGTCCCCTATGAATGCATACTGCCATTTCCAAAAACTAAACTCTTCTTCAAAGAACTTGATTTGTCACCATTAAGTGTGTTCAAAAGAACATTCTCCCCAGAAGGGAAATCCAAAGTGCTTCCAGACCAATCACATCACTGGAAAAGGCACACAGGTTTCCCGAGGACTCGCCTGAAGGGAACAGCATTCATTTGTATGTAAGAGTTCTGTTCTGTGGAGAAACCTGATCACTCACAATACTCTGCAGTCACACTTCATTTATCCTCAGGGCCGATGAATTGTTGCTATGCGAGTGAGTCAGGAAATGTCCTCTGGTCTATTTCTGGTAGGCCCTGGATTTCATTATCAGTGGCTGCTAATGCTCCCTAATAGAAAAGAAAACAGTTGATTCCAAAAATTGAAAACAGTTGTGGCAAAACCGGACATTTCAATAGCCTGGATAATTTATTTATTTCTTCTTGTTATTGAGCGATTTGCAAATGTTAAATATGGCTCCACTCTAATCCATGAGGCATGATTCAGATGGTTGTGAAATGATTTTTGGAAACAAATAATTTATTCTGAGGCAACCTTCAGAATATCTCCCAGATATTTCCATGTTTCCATGTACCGATTTGTGAGATGATACCTGGAAGTAAGTTGGCGGTATTTGGTATCAGGTTTTTGTATGGAAACTTGGAAAATAACAGATGTCCCAGTGAAATTCCAGATTGCCAAGAGACGTGAAAAGTCAACTCAAAACCATAATTAATTAAAGCTAAAAAGCAGGTGATATTTTGTTGCTGCAGGTCCCATCGAGTCGGTTCTGACTCATAGCAACCCCGTGTACAATAGAACGAAATACTGCCCAGTCCTGCGCCATCCTCACAATTATTATGCTTGAGCCCATTCTTGTAGCTACTGAGTCAATCCACCTCATTGAGGGTCCTCCTCTTTTTCACTGACCCTCTGCTTTACTAAGCATGATGTCCTTCTCCCGGGATTGGTCCCTCCTGATAACATGTCCAAAGTATGTGAGATGAAGTCTCTCCATCTTTGCTTCTAAGGAGCATTCTGGCTGTACTTCTTTCAAGACAGATTTGTTCATTCTTCTGGCAGTCCATTCAATATTCTTCACCAACACCATAATTCAAATGTGTCAGTTCTTCTTTGGTCTTCCTTATTCATTGTCCAACTTTCATATGCATACGAGGTGATTGAAAATACCATGGCTTGGGTCAGGCACAACTTAGTCCTCAAAGTAACATCTTTGCTTTTTAACACTTTAAAGAGGTCTTTTGCAGCAGATTTGCCCAGTGCAGTGCGTCATTTGATGTCTTGACTGTTGCTTCCATGAGTGTTGGTTGTGCATCCAAGAAAGATGAAATCCTTGACAGCTTCGATATTCTCTCCATATTTTACCTTTATGTTAATCTTTTCTCAAATAATCTGGGAAATTCATTTTATTTTATTTGCTTTTTTATTTATTTAAATGACTTGGTTTTTTTTTTTTTTTTAATGTTTTTTGGTCACAAGGCCACCAAAGCAAATAAACCCAAAGACTTGGAGAAAGGAGTTCAATTCTCTTAAAGGCTGAAACAAGTCCATAGGCGGTGCTAATGGTTTGTGCTGGATCCGTGGTGGTGTAGTGATTAAGCGCTTGGCTGCTAACTGAAAGGCCAGTGGTTTGCACCCATGAAAGGAGAAAGATGTGGCAGTCTGCTTCTGTAAAAACTGCAGCCTTGCAAACCCTATGAGTCAGTTCTACTCTGTCCTATAGAGTCACTATGAGTCTTAATCAACTCCACTGGCAATGGGTTTGGTTCTGACTCACCTAAAGGTGGGTGGTTCAAACCCACCCTTTGGAACCAGAGAAGACAGGCCCGGTGATCTGCTTCTATAAAGATGGAGCAGTTCTATGCTGTAACATATGGTGTCCCCATGAGTTGAAATCAACTTGATGATAACAGTTTTTTTTAAAGACTGAAACATAGTTTCTTTTCTCTTAAATGATGACTCTCATAAATGTATTTGTTAAAGATTCAGTTCAATAAAGTATTGAATTTAATTACACAAGTTTCCTTGATGCTGTCTTTTATCCAAACTTTCTGTCTTCATCCAGAGCATTCTTATTGGCAAAGTGTTTTGCATAATTTAGGTTTTCTTCATAGAAATCCAAGGAGAGTATCTCCTTTTCCAGTCTTCCAGTTGTTGGTGAAAAGCCAGGGAGGCTCAGCTTTCACCCCACTGAACAGAGTTTTCAACAGGCTGCTTCTCGCCACATGGGCAACTTCATCCCAGGTGTTGCAGGTGTGACAAACGTTGACAGTAGGATTCACAGGGCCTAAAATGAATGGCCTAAATAAAACAAAAAACAAAATGAAATCATTCATTTTTAAATCCTTAAATTGCTACATAGTTAGAAGAGGGGAGAATGTCAGAGTTAAAAAGAAGCTCAGTTAAGAGTAGAAATCTGGGAAAGATGGGAGCAAGTCCATAGAGGACTAATCATACCTATTAGAAACTTCTACTCTGTCCCTGTAACTGTGCATCTTTCTCATTTTTGCTCTTAAGCAGAGGCAGTATTTCCTCCCTGGATTCTGTCTTCAATTTCTTTCCCGTGTTGTTGGTTATTTCCACATTCTATTCATTTTATTCAAACTACCCTGTATTCACAGTGGCCCTATAAAGCATTTGAGAATTAAAGTTCTGTGAGAAGATATTAAAGGGAATTGATTTTGGTAATTGAAGCCTTCTCATTTACATTTAATCCTAATAAAATTACTCGGCCTTGGGTTCTTTCTTGATAGCAAAAATGCTTCTCACATTGTAAGGGCGTAGAAAAGACAAATAGTTACCTTGTGTGTTTCTGGTTATCTTTTATAAAAACGGGAAACTTTGAATGATAGTGTCTGTACCAAACAACATCAATTTCCGGAAATCTCATATATAACCAAAAGCTTGAGGACCGCCCTCATTCCTCCGTGGGGCAGAAGAACAGGGGCTTCTCTGCCAGTTCCCAGATGTAAATTGTGAGGAGCTGCACAGCACAAGAGGAGGGAAGTCTCTGGAACATGGATACACAGAGTGAAGACTTAGTACTGAGTTCCATTAAACCAAAAAATGAAGACAGGTTTATTAAGTTAGAAAAATTCATGCTCAACAGCCAATTTCCAGAATGAGAAATTCCAATTTTTAATTTTACTACTTAAAAACAATGATTTTATTTTTCCACCAATCAGACTGGCAAAAAATAACGAATAAAAATACCCCATCTGGGGAGTTTGTAAGGAAAGGACACTCTCAGACTCTATTGGTGAGAATGTAAATTGATACAATCACCTTGATTAAAATTTGATAAGTTCTGCCCCTTTGACTCAGCATTTTATAATTCTAGGACTTCATCCTGTAGAATCATTTCTACAAGTATTCAAAGATAGGTGCAAAAGGATGTTCTTTATCTTATTGTTCATAATAGTAAACATTGGAAACAAAGCCAATGTTCATCAATAGAGAAATTGGTTAGATAGTTTCATGGTACATCTCTATCTGTGCTGTTCAATATGAACACATGTGGCTACTGAGTAGTTAAAATGTGGCTAGTCCAAATTCATATGTTACATATAGACACTGGATTAATATGAAAAAAGTAAAATATCTCAATAATTTCTATATTGAATACATGTTGAAATGATAATGTTTTTCGTATATTGGGCTAGAGAAAATATGTTATTACAATTAATTTTACCTGCCTCTTTTTAATGTGGCTACTGAAATATACAAAGTAACATAGGTGGCTCATATTTGATGTTCATATCATATTTCTCTTGGATAGCAATGACCTATGCAATGCAGTCATTAAAAGAAATACTGTAGATCTCTATGTACAGATGTAAAAAGATCTGACATAGATTAAATGAGAAATGATTTACAAAGCAATACATAAAATGCATGTCCATTTTTAGTTTTTTCAAAAATTAAACATATGTAAAAAAAAAAAAAATTTGGAAGAATATGCTCCAAACATTGTTGGACAGGTAGAGGTTAGAGGTTAAGAGAGGAAACTTTTTTACATTAAATCTTCAAAATTGCAATTTATGTACATCAGAAAAAAATATATAAAAAATTAAAGGTTAAGCTAGCAAGTGGCCATCTAAGATGCATCAATTGGTCTTAACCCACCTGAACCAAAGGAGAGTGAAGAGCACCAAGGACAGAAGATAATCACAAGACCAGAAGACAGAAAGGGCCACATAAACCAGAGATTACATCAGCCTGAGACCAGAAGAACTAGATGGTGCCTGGCTACAATCAATGACTGCCCTGACAGGGAACACAACAGAAAACCCCTGAGGTAGCAGGAGAGCAGTGGGATGCAGATCCCAAATTCTTGTAAAAAGACCAGACTTAATGGTCTGACGGAGACTAGAAGGACCCCGGTGGTCATGGCCCCCAGGCCTTCTGTTGGCCCTGGACAGGTACCATTCCCAAAGCCAACACTTTAGACAGGGATTGGACTGGACAATGGGATGGAGAGGGTTTCTGGGGAGGAGTGAGCTTCTTGGATCAGGTGGACACTTGAAACTACGTTGGCATCTCCTGTCTGGAGGGGAGATGAGAGGGTAGAGGGGTTAGAAGCTGGCAGAATGGACACAAAAAGAGAGAGTGGAGGGAGGGAGCGGGCTGTCTTATTAGGGGGAGAGCAATTGGGAGTATGTAGCAAGGTGCATATGTTTTTGTATGAGAGACTGACTTGATTTGTAAACTTGCACTTAAAGCAGAATAAAAAATTTTTTAAAAATTAATGGTTAAAACTGAAAGTTGAAAACAGTCTCAAAGGAGGAAAAAAAGTTTCAAGATATCGTATCAGTTACTATCCAAATATGTGTTTTGCTGACAAATCATACAATTTTTCCCCTTAATAAAATGTTAAATTTTTCTTACTATTGCCATTTGGTTTTACCTAAAAAGAAAAATATAAGGCCAATAAAATATCTTGTCCTCATAAAAAATGGTGGGCAGCAAATCAGATTTGAGTTGGTTAATACTCACTTCTCACAATTTCCCCACAGTGGTTGATAACAATGAACACAAGACTTAAAGTCCAGCTCTACTTCAACCATCTGATGCTCCCAAATGCCAAGAGGCAGCCATAGTTGAAAATTTTTCAGGCAGAAGATTCTCTTCACATTTTACTAAAGCAAATTTAGAGGAGGAAGAATTAATAAACAAACGATTTTACATCACATTTCACAGAATATTTACGTAGCTCTGGTTTATGTCCTATTATTTGGTTTTCTGTTTTAGTCAGTGAACATATTTCATGTCAATCTTTCCATGCATTAACATGTTTCCCCAACTTGTCTTGAGTAGTATTTCATCATGTTTATATGACAAGTCTATTTGCTCTTCAGAGGAATTTTATCCCCCAATTTTTAATTCTCATTAGTAGCAATATTCTGAAAATATTTATACAAATTACTTTTTTCATTTGGTTCATTTTTTCCAAGAGTAGTTCCTCTAGGTATTTCTGAGCCTTCTTTTTAAATGTTTATTTGAAGTGCTCCCTTTTACAACGCATTTTTAATATAAATGACTGCAATTTTTTTAGCAAACAGTAAAAATTCTCTAGAGTGGAATTAACTTGACAAATGGTTTGAATATTTTTAAGTTCTTAATACATTAAAACTTTAATACGTATTACCAGACTATTCTCCAAAAATAGAAAACCAATCTACAGTTTTTGCAACATATGAGGTCCAGTTTCCCCACAATGTTACCTTTTTGAATCTCAGACTTATTGATATGGTACTTTAATACGTAAGTTTCTTCTTGGACCTCTGACTGCTCTCTGCTATAGAGAATAAAAAGTATTAGATTTCAAAACCAGGCTTGTCATTTGACCAAGGATCAACATATGCAAGAAGCTCTATTTCTCTGTTTATTTTTCTATTTGCACTATTAAATCTTTACCCAGTCAAATGAGAAAAATATTGCTTAAAGATAGGAGCCAATTATATAGAAGCAGCACAGGCTTTTATAAAGTGGTTAATGTTAATTAACATCATTGTTAAACCCAATAAGGTACAAATAGTAAACAATGTCATTCAGATTAAAAACTAAGGATTGTTAGTGACTTTTTACAAAGGTGAAGAAGACAAACATTCCTTGTAGAAAGTGGCCATATATATGTTCTAATAAACCCCCCTCTCTGCTTTTCTGCCTAATGGAAAATTCATACAAATGCATTCTAGTTATCTGTTTATCAAAAGTTTATCTTGAAATATTCGAATCAATCACTGTGTCTCACTCACATGCCTTGGCTGTATGCTAGATCTTGCTGCAGTCAAAGGGAAGGAAAGATACTAAAATACACACATATCAACTTTTGAAGATGTACCTGTTAACTTTGCTTCTGTTAGAACGGCTACAGCGGAAGAAAAACTTGAAACTCAAACCTTAAACACCCCATTCAAATAGTACCACAAGTATCTCTTTTTTTCTTCTTCTGTGCTTTACTTCCTTGCACCAATCCATTGGGTTATTACGCCACTGAATATTTTTGTTGCTATTCTTTGATTCCCACCAAACCATTATGCCCTGTTTCGAAATAATGTAATACAGATGTTCTATAACAGCCCTTGTGTTCACATGCTCTCCCCTACTCCAAGAAAAGGGGGTGGGGCCTGAAGGCATGAAGAAAAGGGACATGAAAAGAAAAGCTCACATGGTGCCCATGTGCAGGTTACCTACTTATTTTCCTCAGTGGGGTTGGCAAATGATGTCTTGAACCAATGTGTCATTAAGTGGGTGAGCTCCTTTTCCCTCAAGATAGATGCCTTGACAAAACCCACTCGGTACGGCAGGAGGGCCAATGCACACAGCTGTGCTTCGTCACTGCCGTTACAGTTGCAGTAAAGGTGAAGTTTTAAATCTGTTAATACCAAGGAACAAAGACAACTGTGAGAATCCCCTCTCCTCCCCTCCTGCTGGTTTCGCCTGCTACAAATGAGCTATGATACTTCAACTAAAAAACCTTGAGAGTTAAAAAACAAAAGTTTTCTGTGTTCGGGGGAGTAATTCTAGTTTGTCCAAGTAATTAGAGGAGAAACTTCAGTATTATTATGCCCGAGCAGTTCAAACTGAGCACACCCTGTCTAATGAAAATGACTTTTCTCCCTGCTGGCAGAGGAGATACATTTCTCAGAAGCAGACTTCATAACCTTATGCAAATATCTAAATTAGTATTATTTGTACATACTTTTTTTTTTTTAATTGATTCTACGACTTGGGCACTTGGAGGAATTAATTTATAAAAATGGTGATTAACTGAAAATACATATTTAGGTCAAATTGAAAACAAATAATCTACTTCATTTAATCAAAGATTAAAGATTAGTGAGGGAGAAAAGCTATTTTAAATAGTGATCAAATAATCAACTATCCCTTAATACTGCAATCTCAAAAAAAAAAAATCATTAGCTTGGGGTATGCACATTCTAACTGTATGACATAAGTGTTTGGTATCTTTTATCATAACCCACTTGAATTTTCCCAATTCAACACAATTAGTGTTTCTAATATTAATCTACTTTGCGTACCCTTTAAGTATACCATTCCTTCCTATCCAGCTAAATGGCAATGTAATGACTCTCAACATCACCTGTTAATTATCTCGGCAAATTTAGGTTCTACAGTACGTATTTTAAAGTTAATGGATTATTTTATTTAGAATATATACTTTACAAAACAAGCATATATATATATATAGATCCATGCTTAAGAACTTGGCTGCTAACCAAAAGTTGGCAGTTCGAATCCACCAGCCACTCCTTGGAAACTCTATGGAGTAGTCCTACTCGGTCCTATAGGGTCTCTATGAGTCAGAATTCACTCAACAACAACGGGTTTGGTTTTTTGGTTTTTATATGCTCATTTCTGGATTCTAATTTTAAAAGTATCTGAACAATTCTTTTAGAGGAGCCCCAGTAGCCCAGTGGTTAAGGGCTTGGCTGTTAACTGAAAAGGTTGGTGGTTCAGGTCAAAAGTTCAAATCCACCAGCTGCTCTCAGGAGAAAGATATGGCAGTCTGCTTTTAGTACAACTACAGCTTTGGAAACACTGTGGGGTAGTTCTACTCTGTCCTACTGGGTCACTATGAGTCTGAATCAACTCAATGCCATTGGGTTTGGTTTGGTTAGAACAATTCTTTAATACATTCAAGTTATTTAGGGATAAATCAGGGACATAATAGTTATCACCAGGTTAGGGAGTAAAGCAAATTTCTATGATAAACAGTGTATGACTTTAGATGAACAAATAGAGTTGTCTATGGCAAATATTCTAACAAATGTTTTTATAGCAAACATATTCTAGTCTGAAAGTTATAAGGCAACAAGTCATTTGTTATACTTTTAGGTGCTATTGAGTCAGCTCTGACTCCTAGTGACCCTACATACAACAGAACAAAACATGACCCAGTCCTGCACCATCCTTACAGTCGTTGCTATGTTTGAGCCTGTTGTTGTTGCCAAACATAGCGATTCATCTCGTTGAAGGTCTTCCTCTTTTCTGCTGACCCTCTCGATGTCCTTCTCCAGGTACTGGTTCCTCCTGGTAACATGTCTGTCTTAGTTATCTAGTGCTGCTATAACAGAAATACCACAAGTGGTTGGCTTTAACAAACAAATTTATTCTCTCACAGGGTTAGGAGGTTAGAAGTCCAAATTCAGGGTGTCAGCTCTAAGGGAAGGCTTTCTCTCTCTATTGGTTCTGGAGGAAGGTTCTTGTCATCAATCTTCCCTAGTTCTAGGAACTTCTCAGTGCAGGGACCCCAGGTCCAAAGGACGTGCTCTGCCCCCTGGCACTACTTTCTTGGTGGTATGAGGTTCCCACCCCTCCCCCATCTCTCTGCTCGCTTCTGTCTTTTATATCTCAAAAGAGATTGACTCCAGATACAACCTAATCTTGTAGATTGAATTTTGCCTCATTAACATAACTGCCTCTAATTTTGCCTCATTAACATCATAGAGGTAGAATTTATAACACAGGGAAAAATCACATTAGATGACAAAATGGTGGACGATCACACAATACTGGGAATCATGGCCTAGCCAATACACACATTTTGGGGGGACACAATTCAATCCATAAGTGTCAAAAGTATGTAGGACGAAGTCTTGCCATCTTTGCTTCTAAGGAACATTCTGGATGTACAAATTCCAAGACAGATTTATTTGTTCTGGCAGTTCATGGTATATTCAACATTCTTCAACACCATAATTCAAAGGTATCAATTTTTCTTCAGTCTTTCCTTATCCGTTGTCTAGCTTTTGCATGCATATAAGGCAAATGAAAACATTAAGGTCAAGTGCACCTTAGTCCTCGAAGTGGCATCTGTGCTTTTTAACACTTTAAAGAAGTCTTTTGCAGTGCATTTTCCGATTACAATGCATCCTTTGATTCCTTGACTGCTGTTTGCACGGATATTGATTGTGGGTCCAAGTAAAATGAAACCCTTGACAACTTCAATCTTTTCTCTGAGGATTTTTGTTTTCTTTATGGTGAGATGTAATCCATACTGAAGGCTGTGGTCTTTGATCTTCATCAGTAAATGCTTCAAGTTCTCTTCACTTTCAGCAAGCAAGGTTGTGTCATCTGCATATTGTAGGTTGTTAATGAGTCTTCCTCCAATCCTGATGCCATGTTCTTCTTCATGTAGTCCAGCTTCTCAAATTACTTGCTCAGCATACAGATTGAATAAATATGGTGAAAGTATACAACTCTGACCACGGTCAAATTACTCAAAAAGCAGGGTACACACGGTCTTACTAGTGCTTATTTACTAATCTGTAGAGAACAATTTCACCTGTTTCTCACAAGGTCAAAGATGTAGCAAAACCCATGTGAAATTCTTCACTACAGATTAGTAAATAAACACAAGTAAGCCTGTACATACCTTGCTTAATATAAGTTGGTGCATACAATGCTTACTGGTTAATCAGCGCCTGACCCTGACGCACACCTTTCTTGATTTTATGCCACACAGTATCTCCTTGTTCTATTCGAATAACTGCCTGTTGGTCTATGTACAGGCTCCTCATGAGCTCAATTAAGTGTTCTAGAGTTCCTATTCTTCACAGTGTTATCCATAATTTGTTATGATCCACACAGTTGAATGCCTTTGCATAGTCAATAAAACACAGGTAAACATCTTTCTGGTGTTCTCTGCTTTCAGACAGGATCCATCTGACGCAGGAATGATATCCCTGGTTCTACATCTTCTTCTAAATCTGGATTGAATTTCTGGCAGTTCCCTGTTGATTTACTGATGCAACTGCTTTTGAATGATCTTTAGCTAAATTTTACTTGCGTGTGATATTGATATTGTTTGATAATTTCCACATTTGGTTGGATCACCTTTCTTTGGAATAGGTATAAATATGGATCTCTTCCAGTCTGTTGACCAGGTAGCTGTCTCGCAAATCTCTTGGCGTAGACAATTGAGCACCTCCAGCATTGTACCTATTTGTTGAAACATCTTGATTGGTATTCCATCAATTCCTGGAGCCTTTTTTTTTTGCCAATAACTTCAGTGAAGCTTGGATTTCTTCCTTCAATACCATAGGTTCTTGATCATATGCTACCTCCTGAAATGGTGACAAATTCTTTTTGGTACAGTGACTCCATGTATTCCTTCCACCTTCTTTTGATGCTTCCTGTGTTGTTCAATATTTTGCCCATAGAATTCTTCAGTATTTCAACTTGAGACTTGAATTTTCTTCAGTTATTTCAGCTTGAGAAATGCCTAGTGTGTTCTTCTCTTGGTTTCCTAACTCCAGGTCCTTGCACATTTCTTTATAATACTTCACTTCATTTTCTCGAGCTGCCCTTTGAAATCTTCTGTTCAGCTCTTTTATTTCATCCTTTCTTCCTTTTGTTTCAGCTTCTATACATTCAAGAGCAAGTTTCAGAGTCTCTTCTGACATCCATTTTGGTCTTTTCTTTCTTTTTAATGACAGAATGTAATTATGTATAATATGTATGTATGTATGATATCCTTGATGTCATCCCACAACTCATCTGGTCTTCGGTCATTAGTGTTCGTTCAATGCATCAAATCTATTCTTGACATGGTCTCTAAATTCAGGTGGGATATACTCAAAGTCATACCTTGGCTCTCATGGACTTGTTTTGATTTTCTTCAATTTCAACTTGCATATGAGCAAATGATGATCTGTTCCACAGTTGGTCCCTGCCTTCTTCTGACTGATGATATTGAGTTTCCCCAACATCTCTTTCCACATATATAGTCAATATGGTTCCTGTGATTTCCATCCAGCTAGTTTATGTTGTTGAAAAATAGTATTTCCAATGAATAGTTCATTGGTCTTGCACAATTCTATCACGCAATCTCCAATGTTGTTTCAACCACCAAGGCCATATTTTCCAACTATCCATTCTTCTTTGTTTCCGACTTTCCTGTTCCAATCACCAGAATTATCAATGTATCTTTATTGCATATTTAATCAATTTCAGGCTGTAGATGTTGGTAAAAGTCTTCAATTTCTTCATCTTTAGCATTAGTGGTTGGTGCATAATTTTTAATGATGGTCGTACTAACCATTCTTCCTTGTAGGTGTATAGATATTATCCTATCACTGACGATGTTGTACTTCAGGATAGATCTTGAAATGTTCTTTTTGACAATGAATTTGATGCCATTCCTTTTCAATTTGTCATTCCCATCATTGTAGACCACGTGATTGTCCAATTCAGTCCATTTCAGCTCACTAATGGGTAATGCCTAGGATATTTATCTTCAAGTGTTAAATTTCACTTTTTTTAAATAATTTTTATTGTGCTTTAAGTGAAAGTTTACAAATCAAGTCAGTCTCTCACACAAAAACCCATATACACCTTGCTACACACTTCCAATTACTCTCCCCTTAATGAGACAGCCCGCTCTCTCCCTCCACTCCCTCTTTTCGTGTCCTTTTTGCCAGCTCCTAACCCCCTCCACCCTCCTATCTCCCCTCCAGGCAGGAGTTGCCAACATAGTCTCAAGTGTCCACCTGATCCAAGAAGCTCACTCCTCACCAGCATCCCTCTCCAACCCATTGTCGAGTCCAATCCATGTCTGAAGAGTTGGCTTTGGGAATGGTTCCTGTCCTGGGCCAACAGAAGGTCTGGGGGCCATGACCACCAGGGCCCTTTCAGTCTCAGTCAGACCATTAAGTCTGGTCTTATGAGAATTTGGGGTCTGCATCCCACTGCTCTTCTGCTCCCTCAGGGGTTCTCTGTTGTGTTCTCTGTCAGGGAAGTCATCAGTTGTAGCCGGGCACCATCTAGTTCTTCTGGTCTCAGGATGATGTAGTCGCTGGCTCATTTGGCTCTTTCTGTTTCTTGGGCTCATAATCACATTGTGTCCTTGGTGTTCTTCATCCTCCTTTGATCCAGGTGGGTTGAGACCAATTGATGCATCTTAGATGGCTGCTTGCTAGCGTTTAAGACCCCAGACACCACTCTTCAAAGTGGGATGCAGAATGTTTTCTTAATAGATTTTATTATGCCAATTGACTTAGATGTCCCCTGAAACCATGGTCCCCAGACCCCCGCCCCTTCTACGCTGGCCTTTGAAGCATTCAGTTTATTCAGGAAGCTTCTTTGCTTTTGGTTTAGTCCAGTTGTGCTGACCTCCCCTATATTGTGTACTGTCTTTCCCTTCACCTCAAGTAGTTCTTATCTACTATCTAATTAGTGAATACTCCTCTCCCACCCTCCCTCCCTCCCTCCTCTCGTAACCACAAAAGAATGTTTTCTTCTCAGTTTGAACTATTTCTCAAGTTCTTATAATAGTGATCTTATACAATGTTTGTACTTTTGCAACTGACTAATTTCACTCAGCATAATGTCTTTCAGGTTCCTCCATGTTATGAAATGTTTCACAGATTCCTCACTGTTCTTAATCGATGCGTAGTATTCCATTGTGTGAATATACCGTAATTTATTTATCCATTCATCCATTGATGGGCACCTTGGTTGCTTCCATGTTTTTGCTATTGTAAACGGTGCTGCAGTAAACATGGGTGTGCATATATCTGTCCGTGTATAGGCTCTTCTTTCTCTAGGATATATTCCAAGGAGTGGGATTGCTGGATCATATGGTAGTTCTATTTCTAACTTTTTAAGGAAGCCCCAAATTGATTTCCAAAGTAGTTGTACCATTTGACATTCCCACCAGCAGTGTAGAAGTCTTCCAATCTCTCCACAGCCTCTCCAACATTTATTATTTTGTGTTTTTTGGATTAATGCCAGCCTTGTTGGAGCAAGATGAAATCTCATTATAGTTTTGATCTGCATTTCTGTAATGGCTAATGATCGTGAACATTTCCTCATATATCTGTTAGCTATATGAATGTCTTCTTTAGTGAACTGTCTATTCATATCTTTTGCCCATTTTTAATAGGGTTATTTGTCTTTTTGCAGTTGAGTTTTTGCAGTATCATGTAGATTTTAGAGATCAGGCGCTGATCAGAAATGTCCTAGCTAAAAACTTTTTCCCAGTCTGCAGTTAGTCGTTTTACTCTTTTGGTGAAGTCTTTGGATGAGCATTTATCTAGTTTTTCTTCTACACTCTTTATAATGTTTTCTATACTGTTTATGCCATGTATTAGGGCTCCTAACGTTGTCCCTATTTTTTCTTCCCCGATAAGATTTATTTAGGTCTTTGATCCATTTTGAGTTAATTTTTGTGCATGGAGTGAGGTATGGGTCTTGTTTCATTTTTTTGCAAGTGGATATCCAGTTATGCCAGCACCATTTGTTAAAAAGACTGTCTTTTCCCCATTTAACTGTTTTGGGGCCTTTGTCAAATATTAACTGCTCATATGTGGATGGATTTATGTCTGGATTCTCTATTCTGTTCCATTGGTCTATGTATCTGTTGTTGTACCAGTACCAGGCTGTTTTGACTACTGCGGCAGTGTAATAGGTTCTAAAATCAGGTAAAGCAAGGCCTCCCACTTTGTTCTTCTTTTTCAGTAATGCCTTATTTATCTGGGGCCTCTTTCCCTTCCATATGAAATTGGTGATTTGTTTCTCCATCTCATTAAAGAATGTCCTTGGGATATGGATCAGAATTGCATTAAATGTATAGATCGCTTTTGGTAGAATAGACATTCTTATAATGTTAAGTCTTCCTATCCATGAGCAAGGTATGTTCTTCCACTTATGTAAGTCTCTTTGGTTTCTTGCAGAAGTGTACTGTAGTTTTCTCTGTATAAGTCTTTTATATCTCTGGTAAGATTTATTCCTAAGTATTTTATCTTCTTGGGGGCTACTGTAAATGGCATTGATTTGGTGATTTCCTCTTCGATGTTCTTTTTATTGGTGTAGAGGAATCCAACTGATTTTTGTATGTTTATCTTGTATCCCGATACTCTGCTGAACTCTTCTATTAGTTTCAGTAGTTTTCTGGAGGATTCCTTAGGGTTTTCTGTGTATAAGATCATGTCATCTGCAAATAGAGATACTTTGACTTCTTCCTTGCCAATCTGGTTGCCCTTTATTTCTTTATCTAGCCTAATTGCTCTGGCTGGGACTTCCAGCACAATGTTGAATAAGAGTGGTGATAAAGGGCATCCTTGTCTGGTTCCCGATCTCATTGGAAATGTTTTCAGGCTCTCTCCATTTAGGCTGATGTTGGGTGTTGGCTTTGTATAAATGCCCTTTATTATGTTGAGAAATTTTCCTTCTATTCCTATTTTGCTGAGCGTTTTTATCATGAATGAGTGTTGAACTTTGTCAAATGCCTTTTCTGCATCAATTGATAAAATCATGTGATTCTTGTCTTTTGTTTTATTTATGTGGTGGATGACATGAATTGTTTTTCTAATGTTGAACCATCTCTGCATACCTGGTATGAATCCCAGTTGGTCATGGTGAATTTTTTTTTTTGATATGTTGTTGAATTCTATTGGCTAGAATTTTGTTGAGGATTTTTGCATCTACATTCATGAGGGATATAGGTCTATCATTTTCTTTTCTTGTGGTGTCTTTACCTGGTTTTGGTATCAGGGATATGGTGGCTTCATAGAATGAGTTTGGTAGTATTCCATCCTTTTCTATGCCCTGAAATACCTTTCAGTAGTAGTGGTGTTAACTCTTCTCTGAAAGTTTGGTAGAACTCTGCAGTGAAGTCGTCTGGACCAGGGCTTTTTTTTTTTTTTAGGAGTTTTTTGATTACCTTTTCAATCTCTTCTTTTGTTATGGGTCTATTTAGTTGTTCTACCTCTGTTTGTGTTAGTTTAGATAGGTAGTGTGTTTCTAGGAATTCATCCATTTCTTCTAGGTTTTCAAATTTGTTTGAGTAAAGTGTTGCATAGTAATCTGATATGATTCTTTTAATTTTAGTTGGGTCTGTTGTAATATCGCCCATCTCATTTCTTATTCGGGTTATTTGCTTCCTCTCCTATTTTTCTTTTGTCATTTTGGCCAATGGTTTATCAATTTTGTTGATTTTCTCAAAAAAACAGCTTTTGGTCTTGTTAATTCTTTTTCTGTTTTCTATTCCGTTTAGTTCAGCTCTAATTTTTATTATTTTTTTACTTCTGGTGCCTGTGGGTTTCTTTTGTTGCTCTCTTTCTATTTGTTCAAGTTGTAGGGATAATTCCTTGATTTTGGCCCTTCTTTTGGGATGTGTGCATTTATTGATATAAATTGGCCTCTGAGCACCGCTTTTGCCGTGTCCCACAGGTTCTGATAGGAAGCGTTTTCATTCTCATTGGATTCTCTGAATTTCTTTATTCCATCCTTAATGTCTGGTCTTTGGTCACTAGTGTTCAATGCATCAAATCTATTCTTCAGATGGTCTCTAAATTCAGGTGGGATATACTCAAGCTCATATTTTGGCTCTCGTGGACTTGCTCAGATTTTCTTCAGTTTCAGCTTGAACTTGCATATAAGCAATTGATGGTCTGTTCCACAGTTGGCCCCTGGCCTTGTTCTGACTGATGATATTGAGCTTTTCCATCGTCTCTTTCCACAGATGTAGTCAATATGATTTCTGTGTGTTCCATCTGGCGAGGCCCACGTGCATAGTCGCCGTTTATGTTGGTGAAAGAAGGTATTTGCAATGAAGAAGTCGTTGGTCTTGTAAAATTCTATCATTCAATCTCCAACATTGTTTCTATCACCAAGGCCATATTTTCCAACTACTGGTCCTTCTTCTTTGTTTCCAGCTTTTGCATTCCAATCGCCAGTAATTATCAATGCATCTTGATTGCATGTTCGATCAATTTCAGATTGTAGCAGCTGATAAAAATCTTCTATTTCTTCATCTTTGGCCCTAGTGGTTGGTGCATAAATTGGAATAATACTCATATTAACTGGTCTTCCTTGTAGGCATATGGATATTATCCTATCACTGACAGCATTGTACTTCAGGATAGATCTTGAAAAGTTGTTTTTGACAATGAATGCAACACCATTCCTCTTCAAGTTGTCATTCCCAGCGTAGTAGACTCTATGTTTGTCCTATTCAAAGTGGCCAGTACCAGTCCATTTCAGCTCACTAATGCCTAGGATATCAATGTTTATGTGTTCCATTTCTTTTTTGATGATTTCCAATTTTCCTAAATTCATACTTCATACATTCCAGGTTCTGATTCTTAATGGATGTTTGTAGCTGTTTGTTCTCATTTTGAGTCAGGCCACATCAGCAAACGAAGGTCCCAAAAGCTTTACTCCATCCACATCATTAAGGTCTACTCTATTTTGAGGAGGCAGCTCTTCCCCAGTCATCTTTTAAGTGCCTTCCAACCTGGGGGGCTCATCTTCCAGCACTATATCAGACAATGTTCCACTGCTATTTATAAGGTTTTCACTAGCTCATGTTTTTCAGAAGTAGACTGCCGGGTCCTTCTTCCTAGTCTGTCTTAGTCTGGAAGCTCAGCTGAAACCTGTCCTCCATGGGTGACCCTGCTTGTATCTGAATACCAGTGGCTTAGCTTCCAGCATCACAGCAACACACAAGCCCCCACAGTATGACAAACTGACAGACATCAAGGACATCATCCATGAAGAAAGCAAGAGGTCACTGAAAAGATAGGAAGGAAAGAAAAGACCAAGGTGGATGTCAGACGAGACTCTGAAACTTGCTCTTGATCATCGAGCAGCTAAAGCAAAAGAAAGAATTGATAAAGTAAAAGAACTGAACAGAAGATTTCATAGGGCCTCTCAAGAAGACAAAATAAAGTATTATAATGACATGTGCAAAGAACTGGAGATGGAAAACCAAAAGGGAAGCACACGCTTGGCATTTCTCAAGCTGAAAGAACTGAAGAAAAACTTCAAGCCTTGAGTTGCAGTAGTGAAGGATTCCATGGGGAAAATATTAAATGATGCAGGAAGCATCAAAAGAAGATGGAAGGAATACACAGAGTCATTATACCAAAAAGAATTACTCGATATTCAACCATTTCAAGAGTTGGCACATGATCAGGAACTGATGGTACTGAAGGAAGAAGTCCAAGCTGCTCTGAAGGCATTGGTGAAAAACATGGCTCCAGGAATTGATGGGATATCAATTGAGATGTTTCAACAAACAGATGCAGCGCTGGAGGTGCTCACTTGTCTATGCCAAGAAATATGGAAGACAGCTTTCTGGCCAACTGATTGGAAGAGATCTGTATTTATGCCTATTCCCAAGAAAGGTAATCCAACCAAATGTGGAAATTATAGAACAATATCATTAATATCGCACACAAGCAAAATTCTACTGAAGATCATTCAAAAACAGCTGTAGCAGTATATCAACGGGGAACTGCCAGAAATTCAGGCCGGTTTCAGAACAGGATGTGGAACCAGGGATATCATTGCTGATGTCAGATGGATCCTGGCTGAAAGCAGAGAATACCAGAAGGATGTTTACCTGTGTTTTATTGACTATGCAAAGGCATTCGACTGTGTGGATCATAACAAATTATGGATAACATTGCGAAGAATGGGAATTTCAGAACACTTAATTGTGCTCATGAGGAACCTTTACATAGATCAAGAGGCAGTTGTTTGGACAGAACAAGGGGATACTGATTGGTGTAAAGTCAGGAAAGGTGTGCATCAGGGTTGTATTCTTTCATCATACCTATTTCATCCGTATGCTGAACAAATAATCCGAGAAGCTGGACTATATGAAGAAGAACAGGGCATCGGGATTGGAGGAAGACTCATTAACAACCTGCGTTATGCAGATGACACAACCTTGCTTGCTGAAAGTGAAGAGGACTTGAAGCACTTACTAATGAAGATCAAAGACCACAGCCTTCAGTATGGATTACACCTCAACATAAAGAAAACAAAAATCCTTACAACTGGACCAATGAGCAACATCATGATAAACAGAGAAAAGACTGAAGTTGTCAAGGCTTTCATTTTACTTAGATCCACAATCAACAGCCATGGAAGCAGCAGTCAAGAAATCAAAAGACAGATTGCATTGGGCAAATCTGCTGCAAAGGACCTCTTCAAAGTGTTGAAGAAGCAAACATGTCACCCTGAAGACTAAGGTGTGCCTGACCCAAGCCAGGGTATTTTCAATCACATCATATGCATGTGAAAGCTGGACAATGAATAAGGAAGAGCGATGGAGAGTTGATGCCTTTGAATTGTGGTGTTGGTGAAGAATATTGAATGTACCATGGACTGCCAAAAGAATGAACAAATCTGTCTTGGAAGAAATACAACCAGAATGCTCCTTAGAAGCAAGATTGGCGAGAGTGCGTCTCACATACTTTGGACATGTCAGGAGGGATCAGTCCCTGGAGAAGACATCATGCTTGGCAGAGTACAGGGTCAGTGGAAAAGAGGAAGACCCTCAACAAGGTGGATTGACACAGTGGCTGCAACAATGAACTCAGGCATAACAACGATTGTAAGGATGGCGCAGGACTTGGCAGTGTTTCGTTCTGTTGTGCATAGGGTCGCTATGAGTCGGAACCGACTCGACGGCACTTAACAACAATGAGAACATCCTTAATGTCTTCTATAATCCAGTCTTTTTTGAGCAGGGTATTGTTCAGTTTCCAATTGTTTGATTGCTTTTCCCTGCTTTTTCTGTTATTGATTTCCACTTTTATGGCCTTAAGTTTAGAGAAGATGCTTTGTAATATTTGAATGTTTTGGATTCTGCTAAGGCTTGCTTTATGACCCAATATGTGGTCTATTCCAGATAATATTCCATGTGCACTAGAAAAGAAAGTATAGTTGTTTGCTGTTGGGTGGAGTGTTCTGTATATGTCTACGAGGTCAAGTTGTTTCATTGTGGCATTTAGTTCTTCCGTGTCTTTATTGAGCTTCTTTATAGATGTCCTGTCCTTCACCGAAAGCGGTGTGTTGAAGTCTCCTATTACTGTGGAGCTGTCTATCTCACTTTTCAGTGCTGATAGAGTTTGTTTTATGTATCTTGCAGCCCTGTCATTGGGTGCATAAATATTTAATATGGTTATGTCTTCTTGGTGTATTGTCCCTTTAATCATTATATAGTGTCCTTCCTTATCCTTTCTGATGGATTTGACTTTAAAGTCTATTTTGTCAGAAATTAATATTGCCACTCCTGCTCTTTTTTGATTGTTGTTTGCTTGATATTTTTTCCCATCCTTTGAGTTTTGATGTTTGTGTCTCTAAGTCTAAGGTGTCTCTTGTAGGCAGCATATAGACGGATCTTGTTTTTTAATCCATTCTGCCATTCTCTGTCTCTTTATTGCTACATTTAGTCCATTTACATTCAGGGTAATTATGGATAGGTATGAATTTAGTGCTATCATTTTGATGTCTTTTTTTTGTGTGCTGACAGTTTCTTTTTCCCACTTGATTTTATGTGCTGAGTAGATTTTCTTTATATATTGTCGTTTCCTCATATTTGTTGTTGTTGATTTTGTTTCTGCTGAGTCTGTATTTTTCCCTTGTATTTCATTTTGATGAGTAAGATAGTTTGTCTCCTTTGTGGTTACCTTATTATTTACCCCTATTTTTCTAAATTTATAACTAACTTTTATTTCTTTGTATCCCTGTATCTTCCTTTCCATATGGAAGGTGTATGATTACATTTCTTAAAAAAGAAAATTTTTAGTCCCTCTATTATTTTAACATTGTCTTCTTTTATATAATAACATCGCCGTTACCCTGTGTTGGACTATTTTTTTTTTTTAATCTTGCCTTTTTTTTTTTTGGATTTCCCTGTCTGGGTTGACTTCTGGTGGCTCTGCCCAGTGTTCTAGTGTTGGGTTGATACCTGATATTATTGATTTTCTAATCAAAGAACTCCCTTTAGTATTTCTTGTAGTTTTGGTTTGGTTTTTATGAATTTCCTCAACTTGTGTTTATCTGGAAATGTGTTAATTTCACCTTCATATTTAAGAGACAGTTTTGCTGGATATATGATTCTTGGCAGGCAATTTTTTTCCTTCAATTTTTTAAATATGTCATCCCATTGCCTTCTTGCCTGCATGGTTTCTGCCAAGTAGTCCGAGCTTATTCTTATTGGCTCTCCCTTGTAGGAGACTTTTCTTTTATTCCTCGCTGCTCTTATAATTGGCTCTTTGTCTTTGGTTTTGGCAAGCTTGATTATAATATTTCCTGGTGACTTTCTTTTAAGATCTACCTTAAGTGGAGTTCGATGAGCATCTTGGATAGATATCTTCTCATCTTTCACAATATCAGGGAAGTTTTCTGCCAACAAATCCTCAACAATTTTCTCTGTACTTTCTGTTATCCCTCCCTGTTCTGGTAGTCCAATCACTCATAAGTTATTTCTCTTGATAGATTCCCACATGATTCTTAAGGTTTCTTCCTTTTTTAAATTCTTCTATCTGATTTTTCTTCAAATGTATTAGTGCCAAGTGATTTATCTTTGAGTTCAGAAATTCTAGCTTCTGCTTGCTCAATTCTGCCCCTCTGACTTTCTATCGAGTTACCTAATTCTGTAATTTTATTGTTAATCTTCTGAATTTCTGATTGCTGTCTGTCTATGGATTTTTCCAGCTTATTAAACTTTTCATTATGTTCCTGAATAACCTTTCTGATTTCTTCAGTTGCTTTACCTGTGTGTTCCTTGGCTTGTTCTGCATATTGCCTCATTTCCTTCCTGATGTCTTGAAGGGTTCTGTATATTAAACTTTTGTATTCTGCATCTGGTAATTCCAGGGATGCACTTTCATCTAAAAGATCCCTGGATTCTTTGTTTTGAGAGCCTGTTGAGGTGATCATGGTCTGTTTCTTTATGTGACTTGATATTGACTGTTGTCTCTGAGCCATCTATGAGTTATTGTATTAGTTTATGCTTGCTTACTGTGTTGTAGCTTGCTTTGTTTTGTTTTGGTATACCCGTATGGGTTGCTTGAGTGAGCTAGCTTGATTATTTTTGCCTTTGGAGCTCTGGTGTCCTGTCCCCAGCTGGCTAGAGCTGTTATCAGGTATATCAGTCTTGAAGTCCATTCAGTTTTCTTGTATGAATTCAGCTCAGGTTTCCAGGTAGCTGATATCAAGTGTGTGGTACAGGCTCTGTCCTGCACTCTTAGAGGGGCAGGGGTGATTGGTGTATATACCCATATCTGATTGCAACAGGGGATCACGCTCTGAACAAGGCAGGGGGCTGAGAACTGACCCCCAATTGTCTCTGAGGAAAGCGCGTCTCTGTTCCCTAGAGCGTGCTGGTGGGTGGGTTCTGCAGAGAGACCATGAGCACCCAAAATTTTTGTTGTAAGGACTGGGAGGTACCAGTTATCCCTGGACCCCTGTCGTGGGTGGCTGGGTGACCCATGTGGAGCCACCAGTCCTTAGGTCTCTGTTGAGGGTAGGTGAGGACCTTGTTTAATAGGCAAAGCAATGTCGAACGTCAAACACCCACCTCTCCACCGCAGAGCTAAAATGGTTGGAGTTTGCCAACAAGGGCCTATTCTCCCAAATAGGCCCACACAGGTCCATGCAGAGGGAAAAGTGCTCAAGGTCCACGGACGGTTTATGCCTGGACAGGAGCCACTTCTGTCCTGAGCTCCCCCAGTTAATGGAGCTAGCAAATTATCTTTTCCCCCCAGTTGCAAATTTTTTCCCTCCCCAAGGCCGGGAGGAGGGCTCCAGGTGCTCACCAGGGTCTATCTCAGGCCTAGGGATTCAGCCGCTGAAGCTGGCTTGGGGGTGGGGGAGGGCGCAGTAAAAGATACGCAAGTACTTAGCTTTTGCGGAGAACACACTTCTCTTCAGGTTCCAGAGGTGTGAGGTGGGCTGTGTGGCTGGCTGCTTCTCCCTGAGGAAACTGCGGCTGAATGCTAGTACCAGCCCACTGCCGCTGCGGCCGCCGCTCCAGGAATGGTGCCTAAGGGCTTCCCATGATTCAGGTCCGGTAACTCCTCTCAGCTTCTGAAGGGTCTCTTCTTTCCCCTGCCCCTCAGTTCGTTGTCTAAGCTTGCCTTTGATGCTCAGGGGTCCTAGCTTGTCACAAATATACTAGTTTCACTTGTTTTTTCAGGTCTCTGTTGTAAAGAGGGCTCAACGGAAGCATCTGTCTATTACGCCATCTTGGCTCTGCCTTTAATTTTCATTTTCGACAACTTCCAATTTTCCTAGATTCATACTTTGTACATTCTACATTGCAATTATTAACGGATTTTTGCAGATGTTTCTTTTTATTTTGAGTCATGGCACATCATCAAATGAAGGTTCCAAAAGATCTACTCCATCCACATCATTAAGGTCAACTCTACCTTGAGGAGGCAGCTCTTTCCCAGTCATATTTTGGGGCTTATGAGGGGCTCATCTTCTGGCACTATATCAGACAAGGTTCTGCTGCTATTCATAAGGTTTTCACTGGCCAATTTTTTTTAGAAGTAGATCACCAGGTCCTTCTACCTAGTCAGTCTGGTATCTCCTCTGTAACCCATCCACCATGGGTGACCCTCCTGGCATTTGAAATATGGGTGGCATAGCTTCTAGTATCACAGCAACACACAAGGCACCACAGTATGACAAACTGACAGAGTGGTGGTAAAAGTCATTAGAACTATTAAAACAGACCTTTCACTTTTACTGGGATGCTCTCTGCCTTTCTCAGCAGAGAGACTTGGACAAAAATTCAGGTTTATGATGATAAAGATACAAAAAGAATTTCACTTAAACATTAGTATGTAATAAGTATGTAAATACCTTGCTAATCTTTTACTATCTGTCTAACAAGACGTTGTGGCCAGCTCAGGGATTATTTTGTCAAAGCCATTGTACCGACATCTCCACTACATCAAGGTTTTTGACATTTATGGGAACCAAAGTTGCTGTCCTCTAACTTTAATCATATTTTGCTAGTCAGGGCAAAAACGGAGTCTATGGTGGTTATAATTTTCTGTTTCCACTCAAACTGTGAAGCTGGTTGCTCTGTCATCATTATTATTATATCAACATTTTCATCATAATTATTACTACTACTGCTATCATTTGCATTTGTAAAAGAAGCAGAGCTCCTTTTCATCAAATTCTGTTTCAAGTGCTCTACGCATTAACACACACTCTTCAACAATCCTGTGATGTAGAAACTATTATTATCTCCAGCTTATAAATTAGGAAATAGAGTCAGAGAGGTTAAGTAACTTGCCCAAAGTCGCACAGGTAAAAAGTTAAAATTATCTATATAGTCACGCTACTGTTCTCCCTTGCTGGTTATATCTGGGCCTGAATGTTCCCTGATCATTGGCTAAGTCAGTATTTCTCACTCTTTAATAAGCAGAAGAATCACCTGGGAAGATTTTGAAATGTAGTTCCTGACTCAGTATGTCTGTGGAAGAGCCCAGGATTATGTATTTCTAACAAGTTCCCAAGTGATGCTCATACTGCTGGCCCGAGAACCATACTTGAATAGGAATGTTGTCAACTGTGTCCTTATCAAATTTCAAGGCTCTGAGCTGCATCATGGTACATGGGCCATGCGATTGGATGCCTAGCACATAAGAAAGATATACAGGGAATAACAGTAAGATGCCTTTGAATATTTAATGTGGTTATATTTAACATTTTGTTGCACATTAATAGTTCTTGGAATCCTAGGACTTGTCTGAGTTGTTGGTCTCCTGTCAAATCCATTCCCCACCCTCAATAGGGAGAAACAGGGTTACGTAATAATTTTAGTCTTTTTAAATTCATTTCACACAGCTGTACTCAAGAACTCTGGGGTCTTAGAAAATGGTGCAGAAATGTGCATCTGCTTTTCTGGGGGATGTTTTAACTTAAAAGCTACTGATATAACCTCAAATCCTCTTGAAAACTATCCAGGCGCTGCTGTTGTCCAACAACTGTGCTGTTGAAGCTTGCACACAGGGGAAAAGTAGCATTTTACACAAACGCAAGGGCTTCACAGGACTATGGCCAGGCCAAAGGAGACTAAAACATCTTAATAAGCATTTAATGGGTTAAGCACCTTGCTACATGGTTTCAAATTGTATCTCATATTTTAATCCTCACAAGTATCCTGTGAGGTAACTTCTAAATACCCGTTTTACAGATTTTTTTTCCCTCCCCAAGGCCGGGAGGATGGCTCCAGGTGCTCACCAGGGTCTATCTCAGGCCTAGGGATTCAGCCGCTGAAGCTGGCTTGGGGGTGGGGGAGGGCGCAGTAAAAGATACGCAAGTACTTAGCTTTTGCGGAGAACGCACTTCTCTTCAGGTTCCAGAGGTGTGAGTGGGCTGAAAAAACTGAGGGTTGAGGGTTTTACATGACTTACCGAGGTCACATGGATAATATGAAATGGAGCTGGATTTTACCTCAAGTCCAGTGTATTCTCTCTACTGTATAACTTTGATTCCATATAAGTCTATACCAGTCCTGGGTTTGCATCCCAGTTCTCGCATTTACTAGCTACACACCTTGGGCAAGTTGCTTACATTATCTAAGGCTCAGTTTTTCGATATTGAAAGTTGGGATAATATCTTCCTATCAGGTTTGTTGTGAGGTTTAAACAGGGGCAATTTTAGGACAATGATAATTGTATTTGGCACATAATAGGTGCCATATAAATCACAGCATTTCGTTTTAATCTTCTAGGCTCAGCAAGAGTACCAGAGCCAAGAAGACAATTAAAACCTCAGCTTAGGCTAACCGTCCATACTCTTCTCCCTAGTACCCCATCTTCTCTCAGAGCTCCCCATACTTCTGTCTTAATTTAGGTAACAGTAAAATGAGACCAGTAGTAATAATAGTAGCATTGGAACCTGTATAACTTCAGGGGGAATAATGACCAGGATCAACCCAAAGCTGAGTCCCATAAGGTGGAGCTCAGACATACCTCCATTCTCCAACCTTTTTACCGATTCTGACAGTAGCCATCCCTCCCATGGCACTCTCTGCTTCTCTGCAGGTTTGACAATCCATTGCAATGGCCACACAGAACTCACTGACCGTACTTAGAGTTAAGTGGTTTATTAAGGAAGCAACAGGGCACAACTCGGGATCAGGATCAGGAAGCATGTAGGCAAAGTCTCCCTTCTTAGGTACAGGACAGCTCTCTCAGCTCCTCTCCACGGTGCAGGCCTCCTCTCAGCTCCCTCAGGACAGGTATCCTCTCGGCCCCATGAGGACAAGCTCTTCTCAGCCCCCTCAGGAGAGTCTCCTCTTGGCCCCCTGCCATCTGTCACTGCCAGCTCTGCCACTGGGTCCCTCCCAGGCTTGTTGTCATCCTCAGTGTTACAGCCCTTGATCCATGTTATTCCTTTTTTAAGAGGTTCCTTATCTCCTGTCTCTCTGCTTCCTCTTTCTTCTTTCTTTCTACTGCTTCTTCTGTTGTTTCTCTTCTTTCTGTCTCAAAAAACTCTGTGGGATTGGCTACTTATATATACAAACTGCTCATCAATTTCAAGGCATAGCCCCTCTCAGCAGGGACTACAAACTGACCAATTTCCTCTTGGTAGGCCACAGACACTTCATTTGTGTAGTAGGCTACAGCTCACCTCATTTGCATAGCACATAGTCCCTTCATTTGCATAGTATATTGTCCAATTCATGCAAGGTATGTACCAATCAAATGGTAGGCTGCAGCTCAGGGCCAGACAAAAAATATCAAACTAAATTTTTTACATCTTACCCAAGAAATGTAACAAACTCTCTGGGTTACAAAAATAGGGCAACATTAACTCCTCAGGGTTTAGGGGAATCTCAAGCTGTTTTTCCAAGAACCAAGGCAAAAGACCACATAAAGGATCTCATTTTACCACAATAACATTGTATTAAAATGATCTGTTTATGTATCTGTTTCCCCTCCTAGACTATAAACCCCTCCAGGGTAGGAACCACGTCTTATTTATATTTGTACCCAAAGTTCTAACACAGCTTCTAGAACATATTGGCACCCAATACATGTGCACTGACAAATTATAGCACAATAGAAGGTAATTTTGGTATGAACAGCACATAGTCCAACAGTGCTGGTAAAGTAAAGGAATCAAATTGAGAAAACCACCATGTTCTTCTAGAGTCTGGCAGAGAGAGGGCAGGACCAACGTTACGTTCCTTCCTTTACTCAATAAATATTTATTGAATAATACAGCACTAGGCACAAAGACAAACTTTACCTTCAAGTACAATGGGAAACCAAACCTATGCACAATTACTAGAGGGTCAAGCTATGACAGTGATATGGGGAAAGTTGTATGGAAAGAAGAGGAGACTCTTCAGGAAGGATTAGGAAAGGGAGTAATATTTGAGCTGAGCCTCAAAGGGTTAGCAGGAATTTGCAAGGCAGAAGATAGAGTGGGGCAGGTTAGGAAAAATGTATCAATGGGAACAATTATGCAAAGATATGAAGATAGGAGATTAGAGCTTTAGGAGATACAAAATATTTCAGAGTAATGACTTGCAAATCTCTCCTCCACCAAATGTGAGCCCCACAAGAGCAGAACCCTTGATCTCCTAGCTCAGGACCTAATCCAGAGTAAGTACTTGATGGCACATAGATGTGTTCCAGGAATAATGGTTGAATGAAATAAATAAGTGAATAGATCACTGAAAGTGTTAAATGCTCAGCTGCTAAGCGAAAGGTCTACTGTTCGAACTCACCAGCTGCTCCATGGGAGAAAGATAAGACAGTCTGCTTCCATAAAGATTACAGCCTTGTAAACCCCATGGGGGCAGTTCTACTCTGTCCTATAGGGTCACTGTGGGTCGAAACCTACTAGATGGAAACGGGCTTTTTTTTTTTTTTGGCTAAGCTGAAGGAGGGTTTCTAGCCATGCATTAGCTCACAAGTTGAGTGGTATTTTCTATTTTGCCATTTTGCCACACAGAACATATATAAATGGTTAACTTAGGCAGAAGCCTAAACTCAACCCCCAAGTTCTCTGAAGAATACATTTACATCTATGCAAGTCATTTAGGTCTTAATCTCCTTGTCTAGCATGGAGATACTTTATCCCTCTTTTCTCATGAGTAGAATTAGATTTTTTATTCCATATATTTCTCCAGATAACAAAACATCTAAGGACAAAAATATAATCCCAGTGACCATAACAATGTTATTCTCTGGCTCTGTCCTTATAACTTGCCTCTTCTAGGGGCTCCAGCTCCCTCAAACTACCTCCCTACTTGAGATAGGCCCAGGGAATACCTCATAGGTGCTTGCAGACTTTATTCTCTGCATACCACAGAGGAGGTGCCATTTTTCTCTTCTGCTCTTTTGTGCTGTGGCTGATGTCTTCCGTGGTTGTTGATACCAAGAGCATTGATGCTCCCACCCAAACTGGCAATGCTGCCAGTGATGGCCACACTTGTCGAAGGCACGATTGCTTCTGCCAGTGCCAAGCAAGGAAGGCACTAGGCGACCAAAGAGAGGGGTCTGCAGCTGCATCTTTTCAATTCTGGGTGAAGACTGGGTCCCTTTGCTGCTCAGACTTCATGTGCCCCTTCCCTTCCCTGCCTGTGAAGTAACCCCAGACCTGCAATCTTCCACTCAGGCTGCAAATCTGCACTGATTTAAGTTCTGACTGCCGTAGTGAACATCCGTGAAATCACTTTTTGGGGTTTTACTCAATTTTCTGAAGTTTTTCTCCTAAAGGCAAAGGCATGAGTCTACCAAGCTAGTATTAAATATAAATCCCTTCAAAACTGATCTGTTGACTTTGGACCAAAGTCCTTACTTAATCTGCTTTTTCCATTGGAGGGAGACTCACTCCTGAATCACCAGATTGTGACTGAATCCTGGTGCAAACTCAACTTAGGTTCAAGTTGGAATTCCTGCTACAAGAGTACATTCCTTGCAGGCAAAGACCATACTTCTTTTGTGTCTCTTTCTCCACTCCATTGTACTGGACAAATAGTTATTACTTGGTAATACTTTTGAAATTGAAAACTGGCAGTGTAAGGATGTACAGTGTTTACGCACTGCAGAAAAGAAAAGGTAATTCCTAAAAATACTAAGGGTTTTGGTTCCACTACAGGCAGCCTGGCTCTGTGTGCCTGGCTCAGAATGCTGAGTCTGGACATGGTTGGCCCTCTGTTAAAACATATTGAATGAGCAGCCATTTTAAAGTCTTTCTGGGAAACAAAACAAGTAAATCTTACCTGTGGAGGGTGTAGGCCCCAGCATGTCATAGTAAGCTAAGATCTCAAAAGAATGACTGAGAAGATTTTCAATACACAAAAAACTGAATCTTAAAGACAATGGAGTTCTCTTCCCCATTAGGAAGTAACACGATATGATACAAGAGGTAATAGAGCGAGAATAAAATATTAGATTATATTCTACCACTCTTTCCCTCATTCTAGTTTTACTGACCTCTTGGGTATTTCTTGAACACTCCAGGGATATTCCCATCTCGGGACCTTTGTTGCTGTTCTCTGTACCTGGAATACACTGACCTCAGATTATTCATGTGGTTTGATCCCTGGCTTCATTCAGATCATTGCTTCACAATTTGGCCTTTCCTGATCACCCTCTGTAACAAAAGGGGCCTAGGAGGTGCAAATGGTTTGCAATTGGCTACTAACCTAAAGGTTGGAAGTTTGAACCCACCCAGCAGCATCACAGAACAAAGACCTAGTGATCTGCTTCCATAAAGATTAAAAAAAAAAAGAAAATGCTATGGAGCAGTTCTACTCTGTAACACGTGGGGTCACCATGAGTCAGGGGCCAACTCCATGGCTGCTAACAATAGCTCTATAACAATACCTCCCTTCCTATTCTCTGTCTCCTTACCTTGCTTTATGTTTCTTTAGAGCACTAAAATTACCACTTGACATTATATTATTTGCTTATCTCTCTCTGACACTAGGGTGTTAGGTCCACAAGGGTAGGGACTGTGTTTGTTTCATCCACTGTTGTCCTCAGCACTGACACATAGTAGGTACCCAATAAAGAATTTTTGATTAAATGATTACTTGAATTTGGATTGGGCCAAAAGATACTATTAATCATGAATATGATTAAGTAATATATTTAAAAAGCTGTTGTCAAATTTCACTTCTGGGTAAAACGGAATAGTTTTCAGCAAATCATGGCTAAGAAAAACTAAAAAAAGTCAGATTTAACAAAATAATGTATATAGGTGTTTTAGGAGTTTCTGAAGCTAAAGGAGCCAAGATTTGGAGTGAGGAGAAGCAAGTCATGGAGAAGTAAACTGATACTCTGCTGCTTTGTCCCTGGGGATATAGTCAATTGTGGGCATAGACAGAGGGTTGAAAATATGGACTTCGTTTGGGCAGAGGGAGGTTTCTGGGGTTTGTTGTAGCGGAACAAACCTTGCATCTGTTTAGGTTTAAGACAAAGAGTTTTATTACAGTGATAAAAGCATTTTGCAAAATGGAAAACGCAGTGCCAGGATAATCTGAACAAAATGCTTCAAGGGGTTACAGTGATACAGAGACTTATAAAGACAAGCAGAAGGATACAGCTAAAACATTTATGATTGGTTAACATTTACAGAGATTAGAGGGAATGTTAGAACAAGGTTATGGAAAAGTCACAAGTTAGAAAAACATTTTTTTAGGCAGAGTGAAGGGGGCATTTTCTGACAATTGGCTGACAATTAAAGTCACATGTTTAACACCTGTCCAAAGTGAAGCTTATATTCCTTTAGCATTGGCTAGTTTTAGCCACATTTTCCTACAGAACTGCTTATTTTCTATGTTAAAAGATACAGTGGAAGACTGTGCAAAAATGACAAGCTGATGACAAAGAAAAACTCCAAGATGGAATTGCTTAGGACAAGAAAGAATTGGGCTCAACCTTAGACAGAAATTCCAGTCATGTCAATAAGTCTTGGTTTTGGAAAGGCTCTTTCTCACTCCCCCCTTTTAATCAATAATTTATATGGAAATTTGATAATCAGGTTAAAAAAATCAGTAGAACTTTTGTCAGGTACAAAGAGCCAAAGAGGCAATGTTAGGCACTTTAAGTTCATGATCCTGTGAAAGGGAAAGCTAAAGAATTGAGCCTGTTTTGCCCCTCAAAATATTTGCTGAGTTCTGAAGAGGCCCAGGACAGGTAAAGTTAAGAAATTAAGCAGAATGCTTTGGAAAGTTGAGTGGAATCTTTGGTAGTCTTACTGCGCTGAGACAGTATGGATTAGTGCCCAGTCTTAGAAGCTGAAGAGACAAGGATTAGGAGCAGGCCTTGGTAAATACACTATGCCATACCAGTAGTTCCTGAACTTTGCTACACATTGTAATCACTAGTTGATCTTTAAAATGTATTAACTAGTATAAGGTATGACCTGGGTAATAAGATTTCACTCTATCCACTTAGTAGAAAAAAGGGTATATCTCTATGGAAAAAGATAAAATCAGCTGAAGCATCCATGATTTTCTTATGCACAGTGTCCAGGTTTTAATAATAATAATAATAAAATCACTAGACATGCCAAGAAACAGGGCTACATGATTAAAAACCAAAAGAAAAAATAGACTATAGAAACAGACCTCATATGTGATCCAAATATTGGTGTAAGCAGATAAGGACTTTAACTGATTAATACCAAAACCAAACCAAACCCAGTGCTGTCAAGTTGATTCCGACTCATAGCGACCCTATAGGACAGAGTAGAACTGCCCCATAGAGTTTCCAAGGAGTGCCTGATGGATTCTAACTGCCGACCCTTTGGTTAGCAGCCATAGCACCTAACCACTATGCCACAAGGGTTTCCAACTGATTAAAAAGTTTAATAAAATAGAGGAAAAGATAGAGAAAGTGACAAAAAGATGGAAAATTAAACCAATGTCCAATTTTATAAAGAAAGAATTGAATGGAAATTACAGAATTGAAAAATATAATAACTGAAATTAAGAACCTTATAGATAAGTTTAACAACAGATTTAATATAGTAGAAGAGACAATTAGTGAACTGTAAGGTCATCTAAAATGAAAAAAATAAAAAGTATTTTATGTCCAATCTTTTATTTAAATTGAAGAGAAATTTCTGAAAATTTGTATCCCTGAATAAATTTTTTAATGTCAAGTCTATGAAGATCGAATTGGCTGTATGCACCAATAAAAGATTGCTAGAAAAAGGCATCATGTCTGGTAAAGCAGAGGGTCAACAAAAATGAGGGAAACCTTCAATGAGATGGGTTGACACAACAGTCACAACAATGAACTCAAACATACCAGTGATCATGAGGATGACACAGGATTGGGCAGCGTTTTGTTCTGGAACCACCTCGACAGCAATTAACAACAACCACTGCTAAAAGAATGTATGAAATCATCTTACTTTTCTCCTATCTTTTTCTTCCTGTCAGGCAAGGGGCAATAAGAGAGTGCGAGGAGTTAAAATAGCCCACAATTCCTGCTTCAGTTTAAAACCAGATCTTTCTTAAACCCAATATGAAAATTGTGTGTGGGAGATACTGCCCTATGTGGGTGGAGTTTAGGCTTGTGGATATCAGAGGGTCTGAGTGAGATATTGAATCTATTGGGGTGTTCAGATCGCTTCTGGAATGGGGTCAATGTTAATGAGAATGCCAGTACTATCCTAAGTTAACTTACATGAACCTCACTTCCCATTGAGCATCCCATGAGATTTTTACTGCTATTATAAATGGAAATGGAGCCATGGGTGCTAGCAGTGTTTGGTCATGAGTTCGCAAATGGTATCATTTTCCACTTTCTATTTCACCTCAGCCCAGTCAGAAACAACTCCATGTACTGCAAAATGGCTTTAAAAGGACTATTTATCAGAGAAGAGTCTGATGATGACCTGACCTAAGAATATGAAGAAACAGAGATTCTTGTTTTCAAGACCTTTAAATCAACAGACTATTAAACGAGAGATAATGGACAGAAGTCCCAATTATAATCATAACACATTTTACAGTGCTTTCCTTGAAAGCTCAGAATATGTGGTTCCATTGTGGTTTTCAATAATAAACACACTGGTATGTAAAGAGAGGAGCACAGTACCCGTGGTGCGTAAACGATTTCCAGTTCCTAGGGGTTACTGGGCATGCCTCCTGAGAGTTCATTCACAAGCAGGGCCCAGAAAATGACTGATACAGAACAGTTGCTGTTACTTACAGGCTAAGATGTGGACTAGTTCCAAAGGAAAAGAAAGGCTTTTCTCACACCCACCTTTCAAAATAAAGTAACTGAATAGCTTTAAAAATAACAGCAACAAACAATAGATCACCAAAAACCAGGTATCTACTGAAAAAATAAACTTCTTCACTCTCTGTGGGTGGGAGTCAAAACTAACTGTCAGACTCACATATCTGCTTCTTTTCCATTTTTAATTTAATTTTCCCTTCAAATGAATCTTGGTATGGGCTTGGGTGCTCTGAGCAGGGAAGAAGAAAGCCAGAAAAAGTGACTGTTGTATACAGATTGCAGTACAAGTTAACATCCTTGGATAATCAGCCTCCCCTCCCAACTTCACAATCCTCCCCACTCAGCCTCTCTTGAATTCCTGTTGCTCTATAATTATACACCTTTTTTTGTGACATGAGTTGTTTAGCAAAACAAAACTGCAAAAATATGGGATAAAACATATTCTGAGCTGAATAAAAACTGTTAGCCCCTTGAAAAATCACTCTGAGGCGGGGAAAAGAAGAGGCTTTTAATAGATTCAAAGGAAAGGGTAGTGGCTTCCTGGGAATCCTGTTCAACTTTAAAAGCTATCAAATTAGATTATTTAATTGGTTGAAAGAATAGAATGAACAAAGGTTAAAAAATCAGTTTGCTTTGTTTTCAGTCAGGAATAATTAGAGCAAATGAACCAAGTTTTTCAAAGTTGTTCCCCCCCACCCCCCTCCAGGGGTCCTACTTCAAACTTCGTTCTACGACTCTAAAAAAATAAAAACTGCAAGCACGGTTTTGTTCTAGAGAACGATGTCTGAGATAAAGAGATGGAAAATGAGGGTTAGGGAGAGTGCATCTACAAGGTTCTTTGATGTGAGGAGACCAGGGTATATAGGAAAAGGAGGTAACAATGAAGAGGAAAGATTTTGATTCCAACTAAGGTCACCATGAAAAGGGTATACTCTAACTCTTATTTTTAATGTGTCTTTAGAGTACATTAACTGCCCTGATGTGATAAATAATAGGAACAATTGCATAATGTACCCTCTAGTTTACAAATTTAATGGGCAAAACTTGGAAGAAGAAATGGGTAAAAATGAAAAACACATTCTCCTATTTCTTTTTCTTTCTTAAAGGTGGTCTTTCCCTGTCCAGAGTGAGGTTGTGTGTTAAATTCTATAATTTCCCTTTCTGCTTTATCAACCCCAATGTGCTTCATTACGCTCATGGCCATGCCATTCATCTGTCGTTCTTTGCTAACAACCATAATTTAGTAGGTGTTTGTTGTTCCTGAAGGTAGTGTTTTTCATTAAAAGTCACATTCAACCAGCTCCATGTACTTCATTGAAGGGCGGTCTTGGAAATGAATTCATTATTTAAATTAATAAACAGTTCTGGGACATTATTTTAAAACATAGATCCTATTTCAGAATTCAAAAGGCACATAACCTCATCTGTTCTTCTCAAGAAAAATGTTTTATTTGCTTTACAACATAGCTATCTGCATTTTTCTATACCCACAATTCACTAAACTAAAAAAAAAAATAGCAAGAGATGTAAAAATGAAATAGGAAATAAAAACATGTCAGAGCTTTTTTTTTTTTTTTAATTTTTGGAACTCATCAAAAAGCAGGCCTGATTAGTTCAACATTTTGGGGCTAAGACACATTGTGTGCAGAGTCAGCAAGGACACGTCAGCAAGAGACCCAAGGACATTGCCGAAGGGAATGTTTATCGGATAAATGTGTCTCCAAGGTTCCTCAGTACTTGGAGGCACCTTTCTCACCCCTTCCTGTTTGCATTCCTCAGAGTCAGATTTCAGCTAAGGGGATGGAAATTAAATAAAGATGCATTGGGGAAGACATAATTAGTCCTCAAATCACAGGATCTCAAATTCGTGAAATTTCATGGAAATCTAGCTAGAAAAGTCTCAAATGTCTGCCTCTGGAGCAACCTCTCCAAGTTTCTCCCAAGAATTTAACATTACCATATACAAATAATTATTGCTTGATAATGCTCCTCTGTGCAGAGCTATGGTTTTCTTTAGCAGCCTTTCCCATCTGTGGGATAAAATAAGTTACAGAGACAAACACAATGACCTTCACCCAGACCTGTTCCCATGTGAAGTTTGCTTCAAGTTTTTTCTCAGAGCGGCCAATCTCAATTGTTTCTTGTAATCGTTCACATTGGCAAACACATCACTGAATAGCACTACGGCAATCTCAGAGCTTTCTTGAGTGTCAGTCCCCTTTATATAAGAGCCACCCTGTGAAGACAATGGATACGATATGGGGAAAACCTAAACTAATATTAAGGGATGTGGCAGATTTCAAACTGCAATTTTTTTAAAGAATAAATTAACATCATGGCATAGCTTAAATATGAGCAAGTTTAAAAAACAAAACAGAAGGAGGAGAAAGCCATCTATGATGTTCTAGTGAGAACTTAGGTTAAGTTATAGAAAGTAGAATTTGCAGAAAAGACCTGAAAATTCTTATGAACAGTTGCAGCTAGAAATTCTGAGACTCTTTCTGCTTGAAAAACCACTTGATGATGAGCAATACACAAGGACAGAAATTAAATTCACCACTGTACACCCAGGACCCAGCCCAAGGCTCACACATAGTAGCCCTCAGTGAGCACCTGGGAGAGGTGGCCCAAATTTGGGTGCCATAAACACAAATTGTACCCACCTGAAGTTAAAAGCATAAGTGACTTTTATGTTTCTGGTAGATGTTAGTTTTCTATGTTTCTAAATACATCATGGAGCCCTGGTGGTGCAGTGGTTAAGACGTCGGCTGCTAACAAAAAGGTCAGCAGTTCAAATCCACCAGCTGCTCCTTGGAAACCCTATGGGGCAGTTCTATTCTGTCCTATAGGGTCATTATGAGTCAGAATCCGCCTGATGACAATGGTTTTTTTTTTTTAATATATCATTAATGATTTTAATAAAGTATTCTGTAATTACAATTAATGAGAATCTACTTCAAAGTTCTTGCTAAATTTAATTTTATAAAAATCAAAATTTTAAGTAGTTAACAGCATGTCTTTGTTTTCTTCATCTTCTTTAGCAGTCAAAGGGAACCTGAGGTTGCAGGTTCTCAAACACGTGAAGTTTGCTTCAAGTTTTTTCTCAGAGCACCCAATCCTTCTCTCAATTGTTTCTTATAGCCATTCACATTGGTAAACACATCACTGAATAACACAACGTCAATCTCAGAGCTCCTGAGAAGCAAGGATGGCAAAACTTTGTCTCATGTAATTTGGACATGTTATCAGGAGGGACCAGTCCCTGGAGAAGGACATCATGCTTGGTAAAGTAGAGGGTCAGTGAAAAAGGGGAAGACCCTCAACAAGATGGACTGACACAGTGGCTGCAACAATGGGCTCAAGAATAACAACGATTGTGAGGATGGCTCAGGTGTTTTGTTCTGTTTTACATAGGGTCACTATGGGTTAGAATCGATTGGATGGCATCTAACAACAGCAACTTGGGTGTGCAGTTAATGCACTCAGCTGCTAACCACAAGATTGGAGGTTCAAGTCTACCCAGAGATGCCTCAGAGGAAAGTCTGACAACCTACTTCTGAAAAATCAGCCACTGAAAATCCTACGGAGCACAGTTCTACTCTGACACACACGGGGTCACCATGAGTCAGAATCAACGCTGAAGCAGCAACTGGACTGAATGATTTAGGAACGATCATGTCCAGAAGACAAAAACAATTTGCCAAAGTCAGAATTGACCCGATGGCAACTAATAGCAAAGGTAGAATGTGATACATAAGGTGCAAATGCAATTTCATATGAAGTTAGAAAATGTTCTGAAGCTCTAAACTCTCTGCCATTTATCGTATATCATTTCCAATGGCTCATTCAGTCAGGCACTGTGTTGAGTGTGGCAGTAAGATAACATGTGCTGTTTTTAATTCCTTGGCATCTCCCAGCCTGCCCTGGGAGGAGACTGAACTGATATTCACAGAGACACGGCAGCTGGGTCAGAGTACTTCAAGGCAAAGGGGAAAGTTCATGAATTGTGAGAACTGTTTACTATTAGAGAAGATAGGGGAACAAACCAGCAAGAACTGTGTAGGTCAAGGTTATGTTTTTCTCCCAATTCATAGGATCATGAAAGCTATTTTAAAGGAGCATTTCACAAAGTGAGAACCATGGTGCACCAGCCTGGATTCAATTGCAGGTGAGGGAAACCATTCCAGGTATTTTGAGCAGAAAGGGATTTAATTCAGGGAATCGTTGGAAGAGCTAGAAGAAGAGGCTATAGGTTGGGCTTTATGTAATGACTTTCAGAATAACACTGCCGAACTGGCCTGCTAGGGAAGTCGTTGCCCAGCTACAAGCAGAGATCTGGGGATCTGAAAGCTGCAATGCAGCTGCTGGCTCCAGGGTTAGACTGCCTCACCTGAGATAGGAGAATCAAAAAGCTGCCTCTGCAATTGCGGGTCCCAGGAACACATCACTCTAGCTATCAATCCAGGGGCCAGAAGTTATTGCCAGAAGTCTTGGCTCCAAAGCGGTTCTGCACCCGCTACATCTGAACTAGCTAAAATGTGCTTCTCATGCACCACCACCTCTCTCTGACTTAACTCAGTTCTGGACTCAAATCTTGCACTGATGCAACTAATTGATGGAACCTAAATCACACTGGAAATCACAGAGGCAAATGGGAAATGTAGTCACAAGTCTGAGAGCTCTTGGTATACCAGTGCCTGCCATGGACCTCCAAGGATGGAATACAGGCACAGCAATCCCTGAACTTAATCAATCATTGCTTCCTGTTCTCAGTGAGCATCTTGCAGGACTAGAATTGGAATTCTGGTTCTCAGTTCCCAGCTCTGTGCCTTACACTTTATCTCTCTGTCAGAGAAAATATGTTGCTTCATATTCAGACTTTTACCATAACTATTTTGGCTAAAATTTAATCTTACCCATGAAATCATATTTATTTAGGTTCATTAAAAGATATTTTTTGCTTTTAAATGAACTGGTGATGCAAACAATTAAGCCCTCAACGAAAAGTCATGGATTTGAACCCACCCAGTGTCTCCACAGGAGAAAGACCTGGCAATCTGCTTCCGTAAAGATTACAGCCAAGAAACCCTACGGAGCAGTTCTTCCCTGTCCCGTGGGGTCGCTATGATTCACAATCTACTTGACAGATACCTAACAACAACAACATCCTTTCAATTTGACTTTATAATAAAATGTGTTTGTTTTAAATGAAGGAATGGAATGAAAAAAACTATCAGAATAAACTGCTCTCAGAAATATGTTCTCTTTTTTGTTTTTTAAACACAGGTTGGATATTATATAGGAGGGTACGGACATTAAAAATAATAATTATAGGAGGGAAACCACACCATTGCTCTTGTTTGGATACCTTCCCCATACTTAGGCCATTTTCCCTCAAGGAAATTTTCACAGAATAGATCTGCACTCTGTGGACAACATTCTTGGACTCGGAGAAGTGTTGTGAAGCTGACAGGGAGACCATCAGCACAGCACCTAATTACTTCCACAGGCAGGTTGCTCCGGCGTAAAACAGTGCCCTGGGGGAAAGGCTCGCCTCCTTTGCCTTAGTTCCCTTAAGCATCCTTTTACAAACACAGTCAAGTGAGCCAAGTCCTTGGCCCTGCCAATGTAAAGGCACTTTATTCCTTTGGGCAAAAATTGCCATCTTTAATGCATTCCAGCTGTGGCATGGTGGAGTGCCTGTTCCACCAGTCTGCAGCTGCCCTGGCATTTCAAAGGGCTTCTACCAGGCCTGGTGTTTCCCCCATGCGAAGGGCGATGTTGGCCTTTGAACATGTGGCCCTGCCCAATTGATGTGCATTACCTCCAAGGGAAAGGAAATGACTTCCTTAAGGCTGCAAGGCCTGGCCAGAGCATTCCGGAGCTCAGGTTACCTGGGATCACACGGGAGGCCAGGAATGGAAAGCAGCCCTTGATCAGCTGCATGAGAGCACCGATTTCAGCAGCACACCCTGCACTCAGAGGACTCAAGGCAGGGCAAATTTTTTCATCTGCAAATCTCTGTAGCTCTTGGGGAGTTTTATACTCCACCATGTTATGAGGTGAAAATCCTGTGGACATTTGGGCTGCACAGAGAAATGAACAGTATTTGTTATTCACTGCCCAGAGATAGACTATTTTGCTATATGTGGCTAAGGCAAGAATCTAATTCCGTATGCAAAGGAGGTCAACTTTATCATCAGAACTGCCTTGTGAAACTGTCTCTCTCGGCTGTTAGAGAGTCAGCTGAACCAACAATCTTTCGCTCCCACCATATTTACCTGACATTTTAACCTTTAGTCTCCAACAGAGAAATGGCTGGATTAAAACTGATAGATTTCTGTGCTAGGGAAAAAAGAAAAAAAATTGCCCCAATGTACTAAATAATTTTAAAGTTTCTAATTAAAAACATGTATGTTAACAGGTTTCAGTAAAACATCCCAGGTGTCATGGATTAAATTATGTCCCCCTCAAAATGTATGTATCAACTTGGCTGGGTCATGAGTCCCAGTATCGTATGATTTTCCTATGTGTTATAAATCCTGCCTCTATGATGTTAATGAGGGAGGATGGGTGGCAGTTATGTTAGTGAAGCAGGACTCAGTCTACAAGATTGGATTGTATCTTGAGATATAAAAAGAAAGAAGCAAGCAGAGAGACGGGGGGACCTCATACCACCAAGAAAGAAGCAGCGGGGAGCAGAGTGCATCCTTTAGGCCCAGGGTTCCTGCACAGAGAAGCTCCTAGTCCAGGGGAATATTGACAAGAAAGACCTTCCTCCAGAGCTGCAGAGAGAGAAAACCTTCCCTGCAGCTGATGCCCTGAATTTGGACTTCTAGCCTACTAGATTGTGAGAAAATAAACTTCTCTTTGTTAAAGCCATCTACTGTGGTATTTCTGTTATCCCAGCACTAGATGACTGAGATGCCAGGGTAAAGAATTCCAACTTGAGCAATCTAGTCCAGAGGTCTCAAACTGTCAGCCCATGGGCCATATTCCGCCTGGTATCGCACAGACTACATTCTCTGACCACAATGCAGAAATCGCTAATAAAATAGCTAAAAAAATATGAGTCAGAATTGACTCGATGGCAACGGGTCTTTAGAAATTTTAGAAACACATACTTCTAAAAACTCATGGATCACAGCGAAACTGAACAATAACAAAAACTCATATCAAAACGTAGATAATGTGTAATAGTGTAGCTGTTGAGTCCACTGACTCACGTCGACCCCAGGTGTGTCAGAGCAGAACGGTGCTCCACACGAGTTTCTATGGTAGGGCTGGTTTTCCAGAAGTAGATCACCAGGCCTTTCTTCTGAGGCACCTCTGGGTGCACTTGAACTTCCAGCCTTTCAGTTAGCAGTTGAGTGCAGTAACCAATTGCACCACCCAGGGACTTTCATGTTTCATCAGTTATGCCAAATCAATATATTGGGTTGTTTTGCGTTTTTTTGTTTGTTTGTTTTTTTACATTTTGATTCTTTTGCTTGAAACATAGTAGCCAATACATATACTGCTGTCTTCAGAGTCAGCCCACCAAAAGTGGAATTAATCACTTTTCAGTACCATCATTTATATTCAAAGTCAATTATTATTTCCTGAATATTTTTACCTTAACAGATTTTAATAAAGCAATGTGATGGCTAAGATTGTGTGTCATCTTGGCTGGGCCAAGAACCTCAGTGGTTTGGCAGTTATGATGTAGTTTGGCAGCTTTTTAATGACATAATCACCTTCATAGTAAGATCCGATATAATGTGATCACCTCCATGATGAGATCTATTGTGAGCAGCCAATCAGTTGAAGGTGAGCTTCCTTAGGAGTGTGGCCTGCATGCAATGTAGGTGGACTTTCTGGCAAGGCTCACTGATTTTTGCTCGCTCTGTATCATGCAGCTGACTCCTATTCATCTGACCTCTGGTTCTTGGGACTTGAGATAGAAGCTTACGTGCCGTCTCACCTGCGGATCTCGGGATTAGTCAGCGTCTGCACCCTGTGAGCCAGAGGCCTGCTATCTGACCTTCTGATCTTGGATTTGCCAGCACCTGTGGCTGTGTGAATCAGGAGAAGCCTCCAGCCTGACTCAAGGACTTGGGACTTCCAGCCTCTACAACTGTGTGAGCCATTTCCTTTATATAAATCTCTTTTTATATACATGTATAGGCTTTACTGGTTTTGCTTCTATAGGGAACCCAGCCTAAGACAAGCAGTAACCACCAGTTGGTTTAGATAGACCATACATATGACAACAAAAGTGTCAAACAAAACATAAAATCCTATTTTTCTGTTTTTTTTTTTTTGACATAGGCGGGCCTTAAGAAACAAAGCTTATTTCTGTATCTTCTCTAGTACTCTTTTATAATACGAATTTACTGTTCATAGTTGAGAATTACCTATTTCACCCAGGTTAAGTTAATATGAACAGACCAGGGCAAAGGAGTCCAGTATACAGAACTCTTGCACTTCCATCAATCTGAATGGGACTGAGAATGATAGAATTCTTAATAAATAAATTACACCCCAACATTTTATACATAAATCTTTCAAAGTAGAGGTTGCAAGGGATGAGATGTGTGAAGTAATAAAAGCGATTCCAACACTCTTTTTTCTTGCTGCCAGTAAAAAATATTTTCCCCCAGAGATCTGCTTTTAAAAGTTGTAATAAGCTAATGTGATAAAGTAATTTGTGCTAATTTACAAAAGTCTTCTCCCCACTTAGTTATGTGTTTATAAATGGTTATCTTAAAAAGACATTGTCTTCACCAAATGAATGTCTTTAATGGCAGGAACTTCATGCACTTGGCAAAACATTAGGGAAATATTTATTTAGTTTGAGCCAATTAACTAGTCCCTGAGTGGCAAAAGTGATTTACAATCGGCTGCTAACTTAAAGGTTGGCAGTTTGAGCCCACCCAGCAAAGCCTTTGAAGAAAGGCCTGGCAATCTGCTTCCATAAAGATTATAGCCAAGAAAACCCTGTGGTACCGTTCTACTATGAAATACGGGGTCACCATGAGTAAAATCTAATCAATGGCAATTTTTTTTTATGAGCCGACAGTTGCCTGCACATTCCCCCTCAGAGATACCAGCCTATTCCCCACCTCACAAAAGCAGCCTGACCAGCTGACTCTCAGCTGAAGCCATTTAAGTCAAAGTTTTGAAGAGTGGCTTATTACGTACATGCAAATTTTATGCAAAATCCCCATGGAGCCTGAAAAAATAGTAAAAAGTACTCACTTAAGCCAAATCTACTTCACAGTACTTATTTCAGACTTAGGTCTCAGAGGTCAGGGTCAGGTCATTTCCATTTTCCCCCTATCACTGCCTCCTAGGTCCTGAACTCTTTTTCTCATATTAGCTCTACCAGCCACCTTTGCCCTCTCCAAGTCCTGAGGCAATCAGCCTCAAGCATCTGGGGGTGGTTAGAATTCTCTTCCAAACACAGGTAGTTCTTCCATGATTTGAAAGGTTTATTGAAACCTAAGTCCCTGCAAAGGGTTAACAGCACTTGGCTGCTAGCTAAAAATTTGGAGGTTCGATTCTACCCAGAGACACCTCAGAAGAAAAGCCTGGCAACCTACTTCCAAAAATCAGCCACTGAAAACTCTGTGGAACATGGTTCTACTCTGACAGACAAGTGGTTGCCATGAGTCAGAATCGACACAGCAGCAGCTGTTTTTTGTTTGTCTGTTTTTAAATGCAAACCCAAACGTAGATTCTCCTTTGCCCAACACAGTAAGAGCTTGAGCCCCTCCAGGACCATCACTGACTGACAGCGCTCACTACTTCCTATTGCCTAACCTGGGTAAGGCTATAGTTTGGTTTCTGCTGAATCGGGCAGGTTTCTGCCATGGGGCCTGCCCCTAAGCTTCACCCCATTCTCCTTCATGACCAGGGCTGCAAGTTATTCTGTCTTGTTCCATCCTTTTCTATGGGAATAGAGTTCTACCTGCTACCTCCCCTGGCCCCTGAGGTTTTGATATGAATAATCAAGTCTCCTGAATATAAGTAGCCCACATGCCTGATTCTGGAGAGCTGATTCCTAATATCCTGAGTTCTTGACGCTATGTCCACTGTCCCTAGACTTGTGCTGCTGACAGTGTTGTCTCTTTGAACAATGCTTCAGCTGTTTAGCTTTCTCTCCCTTCACATGTAGTTCTGCACGATTATCTTCTGCCCCTTCCATCCCACGAATGTGTAGTCAAAGCCACATCCTGGTTCCCATCTTCTTCCTTCTCTATTTCCTGTTTCTGGAAACAACCCATAACATCTAGAAAGGAAGGAAAACCAAAATATGGTTACTACTTGTGTGACCATCCACAGAAGGCTAGCACAAGGCATCTGCTTTACCTCTTTTACTGGGTGTGTAAGAATGCTCTTGTATCTCGTGATTTTCCTGGCTGAGGACTGTTCCAAAGTGCCTAACCAGAACACATCCTGCAGGTTTTTGATGTTTCTGTAGTGGTATGCTTTATATTCCTTTCATCTTGATTTTCCCAGGTTAGCTTGTGTAGCTACATGATTAAACTGTCAGGCACAGACTGAGAAAAAGTAACACGGCAATTAGATGACTAGGTTGAAAGATCTGCTAGTCTTGGTTTCTCACTAAGTGCTCCCATTCATGGGCACAGTAAATTTTCATTCCACCCTCTGGTGTTTTCAAAACACAACAAAGTCCTTTGGTTCTACATGGAAAGCTGCTGTAGATTAATAAAGCAATGGCCATAGGTGGAGCCACAGTGCTGAAAAGGGATATAATAAAAACGGCACAAGTGTCTGTTTTACAAAATCAGAAGAATGAGATCCTAGTTCTTCTTCTGACCTTTACTTTTTGCATGACCTTGAGCAAATCATTCAAGCTAATTGGGTTGTGGTTCCCTCACTCATAAAATGGGGAAGAGGAAGGAGGCAAGTACATCAATCTATATCTAAGCTCTGTCCTGTAGGGTCGCTATGAGTTGGAATTGACTTGGCGGCAACAGGGTTAGTTTGTTTTTTGTTTTTTTTGGTTTCAGGTCACTTTTGGCGGCAGGCAGGGGCAGGGTGATAGTTCAGTGGTCGAAGTCTTGCCTTCTCTACAGGGGACCAGGGTTCGATTTTCAGCCGATGCACCTCATGCATAGCCACCACCTGTCTGTCAGTGGAGGCTTGCATGTCGCTATGATGCTGAACAGGTTTCAGTGGAGCTTCCAGACTAAGACGGACTAGGAAGAAAGGCCTGGTGATCTACTTCTGAAAATTAAAAAAAAAAACAAAACACAGTGGAGGCTTGCATGTCGCTATGATGCTGAACAGGTTTCAGTGGAGCTTCCAGACTAAGACGGACTAGGAAGAAAGGCCTGGTGATCTACTTCTGAAAATTAGCCAATGAAAATTGTCAGATCGTGAGGATGGCACAGGACCAGGACTGGGCATCGTTTTGTTCCCCTGTGCATGGGGTCACCATAAGTTGGGGGCTGACTCAATGGCAGCTAACAACAAGGTCACTTTCAGAGTAAACAATTCTAGGATTGTGAGAATCGTATCACTGTGTGAAGCACTTTAAAATAATAATAGCAGTAACAGCAGCTGCCCCATATATGACAAACAATTGGTGAGTTCAGGGCCTTCTGCTAAGTGTTCTTTACAGCATCCCCAGGAGATGTATACTTTACAGCTGAGGGGAAGGAGACACCCAGCTCCAACCACTGCATCACACCACCTGATCTATGGCCACAAGCTTTTGTTTTAATTTTAGTTATCTGTTAATAGATTGCCATGAAGAGAGCTAAAAATCAAAACCAAAAGCATGGGTGTTTGGACAAAGTCAGGGAAACCCAAAGGCTTTCCTCCACTTTCACCCACTTGTACCTCACTGGTGTCTTGGAGCTTCTGCCTCTGGACTTGGCCTTGTTTTTCACAGTGAACTTTTCCAAGATGTTTCAGGTGAAAGCAATACTTCAGAGCTGTGCGGCTGACAAAATCCTTCCCACAGTGCTCACAGTTATAGGATTGGAGAGCCCACACCCTTTCCTTGCAGTGTTGGATTTAGATCCTATGGACCACAAAAACAAAAAGCTCAAGCCTTCCAAAAAAAGTCTGCTCCTCTACCATTAACTAGAATGAAGATAATATTATTTCTTTGTGCTAATGTATGCTCCATCACGTGAATGTTTTTTAAGAAATTTATCCCTCCCTAAAATCAGATGTGACATTGTGAAAATACTCATTTAGATGAGCTATTTGTAACTTGGGTCTATAAAACAGGGAGGCTGTAAAACCCTTACACGCAAATGCAAAATTGGGTGAGTAGTTATGTATGTGTATTTTTCTATAGAGAGTTTCAAATGAATCTGTGACCCAAAACATGTTAATAATTGTTGGTTTAGATATTACCTTTACTCAGACCCCCCCCCCCCGAGAGCCATTGTTTTTTCAGTTTTTACTTCCCAATCAATTCCTGTATTTCACAAAAATTGTCATGAGTGAAAATGTTTATATATCTTTTGAATCACTCTGTATTTTTAGAAAGTAAAATCTTTTTTTTTTTTTTAAAAGCATAAGTTTGTACCAAGAGTTGCCATCTGAAGGATAATGTTGGTGAGTCTAATCTCCATCTGACCTCTTCTGAAACTGTTTATTCTTTTCATTGCCAAGGAACACTACTTGCATTTGTGATAATTGTCTCAAGCTTAGAGCTCCTTCCTCAGAGTCAGGAATTATGGGATTTGTAGTTAGTAGTTACCTAGCAAGTAATTGGATCCAACTCTTCTGACTGTACTTATATACAAAAACATAAAACAAATCTCTTTCCATCGAGTTGATTCCAACTCATGGAGATCCCATGTGATACAGAGTAGAACTGTCCATAGGGTTGAAATCTTTACAGAAGAAGATCGCCGGGCCTTTCTTTCATGGAGCTGCTGGGTGGGTTTGAACTGCCAATATTTAGGTTAGCCCAAAAAACCAAAATCAAATCAAATCTGACTCATGTACTTGTTGTTAGGTGCCGTCGAGTCAGTTCCCACTCATAGCAACCCTATGCACAATAAAACGAAACACTGCCAGGTCCTGCACCATCCTTACAATCGTTGTTATGCTTGAGCCCACTGTTGCAGCCACTGTGTCAATCCATCTCGTTGATGGTCTTCCTGTTTTCCGCTGACCCTGTACTTTACCAAACATGATGTCCCTTTCCAGGGACTGATCTCTCCTGACAACATGTCCAAAATATGTAAGATGCAGTCACACCATCCTTGCTTCCAAGGAGCACCCTAGTTGTACTTCTTCCAAGACAGATTTATTCGTTCTTTGGGCAGTCCGTGGCATATTCAATATTCTTCACCAACACCACAATTCAAAGGCATCAATTCTTCTTTGTTCTTCCTTATTCATTGCCCAGCTTTCACATGCGTATGATATGATTGAAAATACCATAGCTTGGGTCACGCTCACCTTAGTCTTCAAGATGATACCGTTGCTTTGCAACACTTTAAAGAGGTCCTTTGCAGCAGACTTGGCCGAGGCAATGCGTCTTTGGATTTCTTGACTGCTGCTTCCATGGGTGTTCGTTGTGCATCCAAGTAAAATGAAAGCCTTGACAACTTCAATCTTTTCTCCGTTTATCATGATGTTGCTCATTGGTCCAGTTGTGAGGATTTTTGTTTTCTTTATGCTGAGGTGTAATCCATACTGAAGGCTGTGGTCTTTGATCTTCAATCAGTAAGTGCTTCAAGTCCTCTTCACTTTCAGCAAGCAAGGTTGTGTCATCTGCATAACACGGGTTGTTAATGAGTCTTCCTCCAATCCTGATGGCCCATATAGTCCAGCTTCTCGGATTATTTGCTCAGCATACAGATTGAATAAGCATGGTGAAAGGATACAACCCTGACACACACCTTTTCTGACTTTAAACCACTCAATATCCCCTTGTTCTGTCTGAACAACTGCCTCTTGATCTGTGCACAGGTTCCTCATGAGCACGATTAACTGTTCTGGAGTGCCCATTCTTCACAATTTCATCCATAATTTGTTATGATCCACACAGTCGAATGCCTTTGCATAGTCAGTAAAACACAGGTAAACATCCTTCTGGTATTCTCTGCTTTCAGCCAGGATCCATCTGACATCAGCAATGATATCCCTGGTTCCACGTCCTCTTCTGAATCTAGCTTGAATTTCTGGCAGTTCCATGTCGATATACTGCTGCCTCTGCTTTTGAATGATCTTCAGTAAAATTTTGCTTGCATGTGATATTAATGATTTTTTTTTTTTATAATTTTCACATTTGGTTGGATCTCCTTTCTTGGGAATAGGCATAAATATGGATCTCTTCCAGTCAGTTGGTCAGGAAACTGTTTTCCATATGTCTTGGCATAGATGAGTGTGCCTTTCCAGCTCTGCATCTGTTTGTTGAAACAGATGTTTGTTGAATTCTGTCAATTCCTGGAGCCTTGCTTTTCACCAATGCCTTCAGTGCAGCTTGGGAGTTCTTCCTTCAGTACCATCGGTTCCTGATCACATGATACCTCTTGAAATGGTTGAATGTTGACTAATTCTTTTTGGTATGATGACTTTGTGTATTCCTTCCATCTTCTTTTGGTGCTTCCTGCGTCATTTAACATTTTCCCCATAGAATCCTTCACTATTGCAACTCAAGGCTTGAATTTTTTCTTCAGTTCTTTCAGCTTGAGAAACGCTAAGCATGTTCTTCTCTTTTGGTTTTATATCTTCAGCTCTTTGCACATGTCATTATAAGACTTTACTTTGTCTTCTCGAGCTGCCATTTGAAATCTGTTCAGTTCTTTTACTTCATCATTTCTTCCTTTTGCTTTAGCAGCTTGAGTTTGACAGCAAGTTTCAGAGTCTCCTTTGACATCTGTCTTGGTCTTTTCTTTCTTTCCTGTCTTTTCAGTGACCTCTTGCATCCTTCATGTACGATGTCCTTGCACAACTCATCTAGTCTTCAGTCGTTAGTGTTCAACGTATCAAATCTATTCTTGAGACGGTCTCTAAATTCATGTGATACTCAGTAGAACTGTCCATAGGTTTTTTTTTGGCTGTAATCTTTATGAAAGATCTAACAGTACTTACAAATACCAAAAACACAAAACAAAACAAATCCCTTTCCATTGAGTTGATTCCAACTCATGGAGATCCCATATGATACAGAGTAGAACTTTCCATAGGGTTTTCTTGGTTGTAATCTTTAAGGAAGAAGATCGCAGGGCCTTTCTTCCACAGAGCTCCTGGGTGGGTTTGAACTGCCAATTGCCAACATTTAGGTTAGTCCAAAAAACCAAAACCAAACCTATTGCCGTCGAGTCAAATCTGACTCATAGTGACCCTATAAAGCAGAGTAGAAGAACCGCCCCATAGGGTTTCCAAGGCTGTAATCTCTATGGAAGCTGACGGCCACATCTTTCTCACGCAGAGTGTGGCTGGTGGGTTTGAACTGCTGACATTTTTATTAGCAGCCAAGTGCTTAACCACTGTGCCAGCAGGGCTAGTAGATGAGTATGAGCTGCTTGTGCCACAAACTGTGTATATTTTTTCTATTTGTTGCTGTAATAAATTACCACAAAGTTTAGCAACTTAAACAACACAAAATTATTATCCTACAATTCTGCAGGTCCCAAGTCTGACACAGGTCTCAGTAGGCTAAACTCAAGGCCTCGACAGTGCTGCGGTGCTTTCTGTAGGCTCTGGGTAGCATCCATTTCCTTGACTCTTCTGGCTGCTAGAGGATAGTCAACAATCCTTGGTTAGCAGTCCCTCTCCTCCATCTTCAAAGCTAGCAGGGTGAATCAGAGTCCTTCTCCACTAATATCACTCTGGCTCCTTCTGCCTGCGTTTTCCACATCTAAGGACCATATTATGGGTTGAATTGTGTCCTCAAAAAATGTGTGTCAACTTGGCTAGGACATGATTCCCAGTATTGTGTGACTGTCCACCATTTTGTCATCCGATGTAATTTTCCTATGTGTTGTAAATCTTACCTCTAAAGATGTTAATGAGATGGGATTAGAGGCAGTTATGTTAATGAGGCAGGACTCTACAAAATTAGGTTTCATATTGAGTCAGTCTCTTTTGAGATATAAAAGAGAGAACAAGCAGAGAGACATTATTACCACCAAGTAAGAAGAATGAGGAGCACAGGCATCTTTTGAACCTTGGGTCCCTGTACTGAGAAGCTCCTAGGCGAGGGGAAGATTGATGACAAGGACCTTTCCCCAGAGCCTACACAGAGAGAAAGATCTCCTCTTGAGCTGGCATTCTGTATTTGGACTTCTAGCCTCCTAAACTGTGAGAAAATAAATTTCTTTGTTAAAGCCATCCACTCGTGGTATTTCTGTTGTAGCAGCATTAGATACCTAAGACAGACCCCTTGTGATTACATTGGGCCCACCGAGATAATCCAGGATAATTTCCTTATTTTAAAGTCAGTTGATTATCAATCTTATTTCCATCTGCAACCTGAATTCCCCTTTGTCATGTAAGGTAACATATGCACAGGTTCCAGGGATTAGGACACAGAAGTCTTTGGGGGACCATTATTCTGCCCACCCCACTGGGGTTCTAAACTTCATTTACGCATAGAAGTGAATCCAAAATATCTCTCTATAAAATGGGAGAAACACAAACTGTTTCTACTTCCTGCAAAATCTCCTGTGCTTAATTCATTTTGGAGTCTTTGTTATACAAATTTAGAGCCACTTGACGGATGATCTGCTACCGAACCCATGCGCTCTTCACTGAGGTGTGGTGCAGAGTTCTCCAACTCTAGGTTGTGTCACCTCAGGGAGACATGAAATCCAGTTATTAGGTTGTGACCAGCATTTTTTAAAAAATCAGATAGAATAAAACTAGACAATATTGAACACAGTGACAGTAAACACTTATTACATCACCCTGGTGGTGTAGTTGTTAAGAGCTGTGGCTGCTAACCAAAAGGCTGGCAGTTCGAATCCACCAGGCACTCCTTGGAAACCCTGTGGGGCAGTTCTACTCTGTTCTTTAGGGTCGCTATGAGTCAAAATTGACTAGATAGCAGTGGATTTGGTTTTGGGTTTTTATACATTTATATGTGTGTACTGGGTTGCAGGAATTCCTGGGTGGTTAAGGACTTGACTACTAGGAGAAAAGTTGGAGGTTCTAACCCACACAGAGGTGCTTTGGAAGAAAGTCCAGGTGATCTGCTTCCAAAAGGTCTTAGCCTTGAAAACCCTACGGAGCAGTTCTACTCTGTACACATGTTGTCAATGGTGAGTAATATCAACAAACTGGGTTGCAAGGTAAATAATGCATTTAAAACAAAAGAAACAAAAAACCTCAGTCAAACTTATTAGTTCATTGCATATTTATTTTCATGTTGATTGGCACAAGTTTCTTCTCTTATTTTTTCCTCATTCTCCACTTCCATTCGCCTCCTTGACCTCCAACAGGCAACTGCAGAATGTGTTTGATATGTTATCTCTTTTGTTATATGTTTATTCTTGCAAAATGTACCTTACTTTGGATGCCTGTAGTTGTAATTTACATAAAATTACGCAAATTGAAAAGATACTTTATATAACTGATCCATTGATCTAAGGCTGCATGGTAATTTGTGGTAGTATTCACAACATTTCCTGTATGTGTTTCTCTAGGTCAAGGTCAAAAGTATTTGAAAGCTACTGATCTTGTAGCAGAGCTGGAAACTTTTCTCATCCAAGGCATACATCTGGAAGTGTCTGTTTAGTTCTCTTGCTCCCTAGAACAGAATGAATGAAGAAATAGGTATGAGAATCCAGTTGTCTTCTATTAGTCCAGAAATTACAGAGATTTGCAAAAATATAAAACATTCAAAAAATTAAACAGAATTATCATGTTATTGTTGTTGTTACTGTTGCTAGGTGCTGTTGAGTTGGTTCCAACGCACAGGGACCCTATGTACAACAGAACAAAACACTGCCTGATCTTGTGCCATCCTCACAATCGTTATAAGATTTGAGCCCATTGTTGCAGTCATTTCGTCAATCCATCTCCTTGAGGGTCTTCCTCTTTTTCACTGGCCCTCTACCTTACCAAGCATGATGTCCTTCTCCAGGAATTGGTTCCCCCTGATAACATGTCCAGAGAATGTGAGACAAAGTCTCTCCATCCTCTCTCTCAAGGAGCACTCTGGCTGTACTTCTTCCAGGACAAACTTGTTCATTCTTCTGGCTGTCCATGGTATATTCAGTATTCTTTGCCATCACCATAGTTCAAATGCATCATTTCTTCTTCAGTCTTCTTTATTTATTGTCCAGCTTTCGCCTGCATATGAGGCGATTGAAAATATCATGGCTTGGGTTAGGCGCATTTTGGTCCTCAAAGTGACACCTTTGCTTTTCAACGTTTTAAAGAGGTCTTTTGCAGCTGATTTGCCCAATGCAATGCATCATTTAATTTCTTGACTGCTGTTTGCACAGCCATTAATTGTTGATCCATGTAAAACGAAATCCTTGATAACTTTAGTGTTTTCTCCGTTAATCATGATGTTGCCAATTGGTCCATTTGTGAGGATTTTTGTTTTCTTTATGTTGAGATATAATCCACACTGAAAGCTGTAGTCTTTGATATTCATCTGTAAGTGCTTCAAGTCCTCTTCACTTTCAGCAAGCAAGGTTGTATCATCTGCATGTGGCAAGTTGTTAATGAGTCTTTCTCCAATCCTGATGCCAAATTCTTCTTCATATAATCCAGCTTCTCAGATTATTTCACTCAGCATATAGATTGAATAAGTGTGGTGAAAGGATACAATCCTGATGCACACCTTTCCTGATTTTAAACCATGCAGTATTCTCTTGTTCTGTTCGAAAGACTGCCTCTTGGTCTATGTTCAGGTTCCTCATGAGCACGATTAAGTGTTCTAGAATTCCCATTCTTCCCAGCGTTATCCACAATTTTGTTATGATCCACACAGTGGGATGCCTCTGCATAGTCAATAAAACACAGGTAAACATCTTTTGGTATTCTCTGCTTTCAGCCAAGATCCATCTGATATCAGCAATGATATCCCTTGTTCCACGTTTTCTTCTGCATCTGGTTTGAATTTCTGGCAGTTCCCTGTTGATGTACTGCTGCAACTATTTTTGAATTATCTTCAGCAAAACTTTACTTGAGTGTGATATTAATGACTTTGTTAGATAGTTTCCATAAGATCCAGCAGTTCCACTCCTGGGTATATACCCAAAAGACCTGAAAGCAGGAACTCACATACTTATACACCAATGTTTATTGCAGCGCTATTCACAATAGCCAAAAGGTGGAAATGACTGAAGTGTCCATCAACAGATCAGTGGATAAACAAAGCTCTGATGCATGCCACAACATGGATGAACCTTGGAAACATTATGCTAAGTGAAATAAGTCCACACAAAGGACATATAGTGTGTGATTACATTTATATGAAATATCTGGAATAGACAATTGTGTAGAGACCAATGTTTATTAGTGGTTACCAGGGGCAACTGGAAGTCATTGCTTAAGGAGTGCTGAGTTTCTGTTGTTGTTGTTGTTAGGTGCTGTCAAGTCAGTTCCAACTCATAATGATCCCATGTACAACAAAATGAAACACTGCCTGGTCCTATGTCATCCTCACAATCTTTGCTGTGTTTGAGCTCATTGTTATAGCCACTGTGTCAATCCATCTCATTGAGGGTTTTCCTCTTTTTCACTGGCTCTCTACCTTACCAGGCATGATGTCCTTCTCCAGGGCCTGGTCCCTCCTGATAACATAACCAAAGTGTGTGTGACAAAATCTAGATATATTTACCATAATAAAAAAATTTTAGTATAAAAAATTATTACATTAAAAAAATTTTTTTGATGTAAGATTTTTTTTTTCTGGCTATAGATTTCTTTTTCTTTTATTATTACAGTTTAGATGAAGTTTTAGAGAACAAACTAGTTTCTCATTAAACTGTTAGTACGCATATTGTTTTATGACCTTGGTTAACACCCTCACACCATGTCAACACTCTCCCTTCTCAACCTTGGGTTCCCTATTATTAGCTTTCCTGTCCCCTCCTTCCTTCTAGTTCTTGCCCCTGGGCTGTTGTGCTCTTTTAGTCTCGTTTTGTTTTATGGGCCTACCTAATCTTTGGCTGAAGGGTGAACCTCAGGAGTGACTATATTACTGAGCTAAAAAGGTGTCTGGGGGCCATACTCTTAGGGTTTCTGCAGTCTCTGTTAAGCCCATAAGTCTGGTTATTTTTTGTGACTTAGAATTTTGTTCTACATTTTTTTCCGGCTCTGTCCGGATCCCTCTATTGTGATACCTGTCAAAGCAGCCAGTGGTGGTAGCCGGGCACCATCTAGTTGCACTGGACTCAGTCTAGTGGAGGCTGTGGTAGGTGTGGTCCATTTGTCCTTTGGACTAATATTTCCCTTGTATCTTTAGTTTTGTTCCTTCTTCCTTGGTCCTGAAGGGATGAGACAACTGGAGTATCCTAAATGGCCGCTCACAGGCTTTTAAGACCCCAGACGCTACTCACCAAAGTAGAATGTAGAACATTTTCTTTATAAATTATGCTATGCCAATTGAGCTAGATGTTCCCCAAGACCATGGTCCCCACAGTCCAGCAATTCGGTCCCTCAGAGAGTTTGAAGTTGTCTATGAAGCTTCCATGATCTTGCCTTGTACAAGTTGTGCTGGCTTCCCCAGTACTGCGTACTTTCTTACCCTTCACCAGTTTCCACTTACCTATTGTCTATTTAGTGTTTTTCCATCCCTACTCCTCCCTTCCCTCATAACCATCAAAAATTGTTTCTTTTTGTATATAAACGTTTTCATAGTAGTGGTCACATACAATGTTTGTCTTTTTGTGATTGACTTATTTCACTCAGCATAATGCCCTCCAGATTCATCCATGTAATGAGATGCTTCACAGATTCATCATTGTTCTTTACCATTGCTTAATACTCCATTGTGTGTATGTACCACAGTTTGTGTATCCGTTCATCTGTTGATGGGCTTCTAGGTTGTTTCCATCTTTTTGCAGTTGTGAACAATGCTGCAATGAACATGGGTGTGTATACGTCTATTTGTGTGATGGCTCTTGTTTCTCTAGTGTATATTCTGAGGAGTGGGTTTGCTGGATCATATCTTATTTCTATTTCTAGCTTTCTAAGGAAGCGCCATATTGTCTTCCAAAATGGTTGTATTATTTTGCATTCCCACCAGCAGTGCATAAGAGTTCCAATCTCCCTACAGCCTCTCCAATATTTGTTATTTCCTGTTTTTTTTGATTCGTGCCAGTAATGCTGGGTGAGATGGTATCTCATTGTGGTTTTGGTTTGCATTTCTGTAATGGCTAGTGATGGTGAGCATTTCCTCACCTTGTTTCTTTGGTGAAGTATCTGCTCATTTCCTTTGCCCATTTTTTAATTGGTTTTTTTTTGTCTTTTTGTTGTAAAGGTGTTGAATTTTCCTGTAGGTTTTAGAAATTAGACCTTCACTGGATTCGTAACAGCCAAATTTTTTTTCCCAGTCTGTAGGTTCTCTTTTCACTCTTTTGGCGAAGTCTTTTGAGGAGCATAAGTGTTTAATTTTTAGGAGATCCCAGTTATCTAGGTTATCTTCTGGAGGTTGTGTGTCATTGGTTATGGTTTGTATCCTGTTAATGCCATGTATTAGGGTCTCTAGCATTGATCCTATTTTTTTTTCTATGAACTTTATACGTTTTGGCTTTATGTTTACATCTTTGATCCCTTTTGAATTAGTTTTTGTGTATGGTGTGAGGTATAGGTCCTGTTTCACTTTTTTGCAGATGGACATCCAGTTTTGACAGGACCATTTGTTAAAAACACTGTCTTTTCTCCATTTGATGGGATTTCGGCCCTTGTCGAAGATCAGGTGACCATGGATGGATTTACATCTGGGTTCTCAATTCTGTTCCATTGGTCAATGTACCTGTCAACCAGTGCCAGGCTGTTTGGATTACTGTAGTTGTATAGTAGGTTCTAAGGTCAGGTAGTGCAAGTCCTCCTACTTTACTCTTCTTCAATTTATCTGAGGCTTCTTCCCTTTCCATACAAAGTTAATCATAAGTTTTTCCATCTCTTTAAAGAATGTTGTTAGTATTTGGATCAGGATTGCTTTGTATTTGTAAATTGCTGTGGGTAGAATTGTTGTTTTCACAATGTTGAGTCTACCTATCCATGAGCATTGTATGTTTTCCCATTTATGTAGATCTCTTTTGGTTTCTTGCAGTAATGTTTGGTAGTTTTCTGTATATAGGTATTTTATGTTCCTGGTCAGATTTATTCCTAAGTATTTTTTTTTTTAGGGGCTATTATAAATGGTATCATTTTCCTGATTTCCTTTTCATTGTTCTCTTTATTGATGTCTAGGAATCCAACTGATTTTTGTATGTTTATCTTGTATCCTGCTGCTCTGCTGAATCTTTCTATTAGTTCCAGTAGTTTTCTCATGGAGTCTCTTGGGTTTTCTATGTATAGTATCATATTATCCACTAATAGGGACAGTTTAACTTCTTCATTACCAATTTGGATGCCCTTTATTTCTTTTTCTTGCCTTATTGCTCTAGCTAGGACTTCCAGCACAATGTTAAATAGGAGTTGTGATAAAGGGCATCCTTGTCTTGCTCCTGTTCTCAAGAGGAATGTTTTCAGCCTCTCCCCATTAAGAATGATGTTGGCTGTTTGTTTTGCATAGATGCCCTTCATTACATTGAGAAATTTCCCCTAAACTTATTTTATTGAGTTTTTTTTTTTTAATCAGGAATGGGTGTTGGACTTTGTCGAATGCCTTTTCTGTGTCAGTTGAGATGCTTATGTGATTCTTTCCTTTCCTTTTATTTATGTGGTGGATTGCATTGATTGATTTTCTAATGTCGAATCATCTTCTTTTGTTGTGGTGTATTTTTTTTGATATGATGTTGAATTCTATTGGCTAGAATTTTATTGAGAATTTTTGCATCTATATTCATGAGAGATAATGGTCTGTAACTTTCTTTTTGGTGTCTTTGCCTGGTTTTAGTATCGGGGTTATGCTAGTCTCATAGAGTGAATTCAGAATTATCACTTCCTTTTCTATGTTCTGAAATAGTTTGAGTAGTACTGGTGTAAGCTTTTCTCTGAATGTTTGCTAGAATTCTCCAGTGAAGTCATCTGGGCCAGGGATTTTTTTTGTTGGGAGTTTTTTGTTTGTTTTACTTTTTCAGTCTCTTCTCTTGTTATGGGTATGTTCAGATTTTCAACTTCATTTTGTGTTAGTTTGGGTAGGTAGTGTGTTTCTGGAAATTTGTCCCTTTCCCCTAGGTTTCTGAATTTGTCAGAGTATAGTTTTTCACAGTACTCTGTTATGATCCTTTTATTTCAGTTGGATCTGTTGTAATGTCCCAAATTTCATTTCTTATTTAGGTTATTTGAATCCTCTCCTGTTTTTCTTTTGTCAGTTTGGCCAGTGGTTTGTTGGCTTTGTTGATCCTTTGAAAGAACCAACTTTTGGTTTTGTTGATTCTTTCTATTGTTTTTCTATACTTTATTTCATTAATTTCTTTATTTTTTCTTTTCGTCTGATGGCTGTGGGCTTTTTTTGCTTTTCTCTTTCTATTAGTTCGAGTTGTATAGTTAATGTTTTGATTTTGTCCCTTTCTTCTTTTTTGATGTGTGTATCTATTGCTATAAATTGACCTCTGAGCACTGCCTTTGCTGTGTCCCAAAGGTTTTGGTATGATGTGTTTTCATTTTCCTTTGCTTCTAGGAGTTTTTTGATTCCACCTCTGATTTCTTCTATTACCCAGTGGTTTTTAAGCAGTGTGTTATTCAGTTTCCATGTAAATGACTTTTTTTCCTTGCTCTTCCTGTTGTTAATTTCTACCTTGATGGTGTTGTGGTCAGATAAGATACTTTGTATTATCTCAAAGTTTTGGATTTTGTTGAGGGCTGCTCTGTGACCTAAGATGTGATCTATTCTGGAGAACATTCCATGTGCGTTGGAAAAGAATGTGTAATTTGCAGCTGTTGTGTGGAGTGTTCTATGTATGTCTATGAGATCGAGTTGGCTGACTGTGTCCTTTAGCTCTTCTGTATCTTTGCTGCTTTTCTTTCTAGATGTTCTGTCCTTTACTGAGAGTGGTGTATTTGAAGTCTCCTACTATTCTTGTGGAACTGTCAATTTCTCTTCTCAGTACCGCTAAAGTTTGTTTTATGTATTTCATACCCCTGTCATTGTAGTTGTTTATTATGGTTATCTCTTCATGATTAATCATACGTTTAGTCATTATATAGTGCCTTTCTTTGTCTTTTGTGGTGGATTTTGTTTTAAAGTCTTTTTTTTATCTGAGACTACCATTGCCACTCCTACTCTTTCTTGGTAACTGTTTGCTTGACATATATTTTTTCATCCTTTGATTTTAAATAAATTTATGTGTTTGTTTCTAAGGTGCATCTCTTGTAGACAGCATATTGATGAATCCTGTTTTTTTTAATCCCTTCTGTCACTCTCTGTCTCTTTATGGGTGAATTTTAGCCATTTACATTCAGTGTGATTATTGACAGGTGTGAGTTTATTGCTGTCATTTTGTAGTTCTTTTTTTTTTTTTTCTTGTAGTGCTGATGTTTCCTTTGTTTCTTTTACTCTCCTGTGTCAAATTTATTTTGTTTGTGGATTTTTTTCATTTCTTTTGTTTTTGTGGGTTTTGTTTTTACTGACATTTAATGTTTTTCTTCTTTATTTTGATAAGCAGTTTTGTTAATTTTCTCTGTGGTTACCTTGAAATTTACCCTTAGCTTCCTAGGTTTGAACCACTCTATTAGTATTTGGTATCATCTTGCCTTCCTCTCCATTAGAAAGTTCTATATTTACACTGTTTATACCCTCTTTTATTGCTCTGATGTTGTCATTTACTGATTAATCTCTCTGGCTCCCTGTTGTAATTCTTCTGGTTTTGGGTAGTCCTTGAGAGTTCATTTCCAAGGTTGGTATCTGGCTGGCACAATCTTACATCCTAAATTCAGGTTATGGTCTGATGTTGTTAGTTCTTAAGCCAAAGAACTCCCTTTAATAATTCTTGTAAGTTTGGTTTGGTTTTTACATGTTTCCTTAATTTCTGTTCATCTGGAAATGTTCAAATTTCACCATCATATTTGAACAAGAGTTTTGCAGGATATATTATTCCTAGTTGGCAATTTTTTTCTTTCAAGGTTTTATATATGTCATTCCATTGCCTTCTTGCCTGCATGGTTTCTGCCAAGCAATTAGAGCTTAGTCTTATTGTTTCCCCTCTGTATGTGACTTTTTGTTTGTTTCAAGCTACTCTCAGGATTCTTTCTTTGTCTTTGGTTTTAGCAAGTTTGATTATGATATTTTTTGGTGATTTTCTTTTGGGATCTATCCTATATTGGGTTCATTGAGCTTCTTGGATGGTCAGCTTTTCGTCTTTCATGATATTAGGGAAGTTTTCCATCAGCAAGTCTTCAATGATCCTCTCTGTGTTTTCCATTTTCTCCTCCTGCACTGCAACTCAGATTACTTGCACGTTTTTGCTTTTGACTGTATCCTACATAATTCTCAAGATTTCATTTTTCTTTGTTATTTTTTCTATTTTTCCTCAGACTTGTTTCCAAGTGTTTGTCTTCAACTTCGATGATCCTGTCTTCCATTTTTCAAACCTGCTCCTCAGCCCTTCTATGACACTGTCCATTTCTGAAATCTTATTTATTTTTTGGATTTCTAATTGTTTTTTGTGTGATTTCTAATTGTGAATTTATTTTGCCATTTTATTCCTGTATTATTTTCCTGAATTCTTCCTTTTTTTCCCCGTATTTTCCTTGTTCATCTTTTCCATGAATTTGAATACTTTTCCCTCATTTTTGTCTGCTTTTTGCTTCAGCTCTTGGATAGCTCCGAATATTAGAGATTTGTATTCCCTATCAGGTAGTTCCAGTGCCTTTTTTTCTACTGGAAAGTCACTGATGTTTTATTTTGGATGCCTACTGGAACCATCTTGTCTTTTTTTTTTTTTTTTAGTATATGTTTTGATATTGTCTCCTGTTTTCAGGACATTCAGTAGTTATTTTCTTTGTTTATTGATTGTGGATTTTTGTTTGTTTCATCCTGCTTTTTTGTTTTATTTGCTTATGCCTAAGTAGGCAGGCTGTGTGCTCTTTGTTGTTTGCTCATCTGTGGGCATGATACTTTTCACTTCCTTGTTCAATGGGCAGGGCCAATCACTCAGCTATGGTGCAGCAGGGCAGGTCCAGCTGAAGGGGAGGGGCTGGGATGTGTTGGTTGTGGCACATTCTAGATCTGACAGGGTGGGCTGGGGATCAGTGCAGGGGAAGTTCTGGTAGATCATGTCTGTGCTGCTCAGGGGTGTGGTGTTCAATGCATAGTGCATGTAGGCAGAAAGGAGGGGGAGGTTGTGATGTGTGGAGCTAAGATGGGTATGGGAAAGAAGAGAGCAGAAAGAAATAGGAGGCAAAAGTAGACAAAACAGACACATACACACACAAAAGAGTGCTAAGGAAGATTGCTGTTGGAGTGGAGAGATGAGAGAACAAGAAATAAAGAAAAACATAAATGAAAAAGAAAAAAGTAAATAAAAATTAGAAAAAAAAAAGAAAAGAAAAGCCCCCAGGGATCCCATCAGTGCGTCTGTGAAGACCAGGGGAATAGCTCCCAGGCCGCAAAGTACAGCCTAGCTAGAAGGGACAGAGGTGTCACACGGTGCCAGGTATTCAGGAGACAGGAAAAGAAGATAAGTATAGAGACAAGAAACTGAGAAATGAAGAAAGACAAAAAGAGAGGGAAAAAAAGAAAGAAATGCCCCCATAGATCCTACCAACATGGCTGCATGGAGCAGGGAAGTGGCTCCCAAGCTGGGCAATACTACCCAGCTAGAAGGGGCTCCCAAGACATGAAAAGAAAAAGAAAACAAACTAGACAAAACAAAACAAAAAATGACCCTGGGGATCCCAGCAGCATGGCGACACAGACAGGGGAAGCAATTCCCCAGCTGAGTGGTGCTTCACAGCCTTTCAAGAAGCAGCAAAGCTTGCACACAGAGCCAGGTGTTTGAAAGAAAGGAGAGGGAGGTGGTGAGAGGCAAGGAATCAACCAAAAGAATCAGAAAAAAGCAACACCGACAACAAACAAATGGCAGTGATGGAGCTGGCCAGTGTGCGTGGGGTGAATCCAAGAGGCACAGACCCCGCATCTCCCAGTTGGCTGAACGGCCACAGCCAGCTAGGAAGCAGCAGAGCCTGAGAGGGTGGGAGAAGGATGGGGGGCGGGAAAGCATATATCACTGGTTACTGGTTGTTCTGTCTCCTGCTGGAAGCTCCATGAAGCTGCTTTCCCATACTCCCTGTCTGCCGATCTCTTACAAGAGTCCAAGATGGTGATAGAGGACCTCTGCGTCTATCTCTCCTTGCTCTCTGTTGTCTGTTAGTTTCTTATTCCATTTGGTGCTTGGCTGAGTTCTTTATCTTTTCATTTGGCTCTTAGAATTTCAGGTTGATGTTTGCCTCTGTTTTACTCAGTTTTTCGGGTCTTTGCTATGAAGGGACGGCATGGTGCTTCTGTCTATAGAGCCATGTTGACTCTACCTGTCACAAACAAATTCCTACATTAAAATTTTTAATGTAAAAAAATATAAAACAATGACTCTCTTCTTACTAAATTTTTTTTGTTTTGTAAAGTGTAGTTATTAGTTGTAAAAAATCCAATTAACGTTAATATATATTGAGTTCATTATATTATATTAAAATAAATATATTAAAATTTTTGTTTTAATTTCAAATACAGTAAATACTGATCACTTTAACCTGCATAAATAAAAGTAATTTTTAGGAATGTAAAGTTTCAAGGGTTTGGGGTGGCATTTAAAGCTGTTCTGAGACCAAAAAGCTTAAGTACTGCTAGTCTAATGCAATTATGTTTTTAACACTTCCCATCTTAAAATATGGAAGCTGTTGAATTTTTTTTTATTCGTTGTAGATTTTTCTTTTCTTTTCTTTTTTGCACATGCCAGCTGTAAAAAGTTCAAAATATTTAAAGGAAAAAGTGTAAGTCCTTTGTTTTGTCTGCCTCCTCTACCTCCTGCCTCAAAGCTTCCTCCAGCTTACCACATTCGACCAGTAATGACTGAGCAACTGCTATATGCAGGTCAAGGTGGGCAAGTCAATGACTTGGTACCTTCTTTATGTTTTGCTAGCGTTTGCTCACCTGAGCAAGCTCCCCTTCAGATGGATGAACCAGATTACAACTTCCATAATTATGAAAGGAAATCTATAAAACCCAATGTCTAGAGGTTAAGTTCGAATGCAGGCCTACTGAGCAAGACAAATAGCACCCAAAAATGATTTCTAAGTGACAAGTGTCACCACTAAGTGCATGACCAAAGCAGGGTACCAATTCCAGAAGCAGGGATGGGTTTGCCATCTTTGTCTGCTTTTGTGTTGTAATCACAATGTACCTTGCTGTTTGAAGTGGTCTTGCCTATTAAAAAAGCAAAGTAGCTCTGTATATTTATAACAAGAAGAAAAAAAAAGAAAAGTGAAGCTTCACCCCAGGTCTATACTGATAGAAGAGAGGGTCATACCACAAGTGCTACATGGCTAAATTTCTAAAACATTCCTTTTTAAATGTTCTCTTCCTCCTCCCTTCATCAAAAAACCAAAGCCAGTTGCAGCTGAGTAGACTCTGACTCACGGCAACCCCTTGTGTGTCAGAGTAGACTTGTGCTCCACGGGGTTTTCAATGGCTGATTTTTTGGAAGTAGATCACCAGGTCTTTCTTCTGAGGTACCTCTGGGTGGACTTGAACCTTCAAACTTTCAGTTAGCAGCCAAGTGCCTTAACCATTTGCACCGCCCCGGGACTCCTCACTTGATCCAGCAGCTCTTAAATATCTGTCCCTATTACCTGCTCCCTCTTCGCCATAACACCTGTGACCCTCTCCCTCCAAAAATAAATAAATAAATAAGAACTTGCTCGGAGTCTCCTCCTTCCTCCGGAGGGACAGCCCTCTGGCCATTTTGGTAGCCTTCTTTCTCTTCCAGATCCTACCTTTAAGAAATCTCCATTAGCTTTTATTACATAGAGAGGGATTTTTATATCTTTCAGCTTCTCTAATTCTGTATTTCTATTACTCCCAGCAGCAAAAAAATGTGGAGCACAAATATTTATAACTTAGTTCTTTATTTTTTCCCCTGAAAGTTGAATAACTTAGCTAATAGTACCCACCCTTGTTCCCCACTGTAACTTAACTTTCTCAGCAGCACTTCTTTCACCAGTGGTCCTATTCTCTTGCAGCCTGGGAAACAGCACAGGCATGACTCAGACTCTTCTCACCCTCTATGGATGCTCCCCACCAGGGGTGGAGTAACCAGTAACTGAGGTATGAACGGGTTTAATTGTTTCTATTTACTAATCTGTAGTTTAATCTGTAGTGAGTAATTTCACACTTGGATGTGGTGAAAAACAGGAGAAATTGTGTACTACAGATTAGTAAGAAAGAGCAAGTAAGCTTGTGCATACCTTACTTACTGGGTAATCTGTCCCTGAGTCCCCAGCCCTTCATCTGCAGAAAACACAGACCTTGAAAAGAGCCCACATCTTCTGCTTTCATCTCCACACCAGTGTCTGACCTAGCCCGGGCTTCCCTTTGGGTTACTTCTGGTTGAAGTGCCCCAGCTTAGCTTCAGATCCCTCTGGGTTCTCTCCTTTTCCCATCCTTTTGTCTAAAGCCGGGCACCCTGCATCTTCTTACCAAGTACTTTCCACCTGGGGGTGGGGGGTCGGGGATTCCAGAAAGAAAAGTATTTCCAGACAAATGAACAAACAAATAAAATATGGCAGAAGACACCAAAGTCTTCGGTGTACTATTGTGCCAAGGCCAGAAATTGCTTCTTATCAATAGTAGGAAAGGGAATAAGAGCAATGTGAAAGTGTTTGAGGAACTGAGCATCCCTATATACTAGAGATTTCAGAAAACTTGACCCACCTCCACCCTCTCCCCAGCCCCTGGCTGGCCAGCATTCTAGGGAGGGGCTCCACTGCCAAAGGGATGCTTCCTGCTGTCCCGGGAGGGTCTGCATAGTGGGCCATGAGTCTGTTTGGGGCATCAGAAGCTCGTATTCTAAGTCCTGAAGCACCTGGCTTGTTAATTGCTAGTCTCAAAATATCAGCACCTGGAATAAACATTTGTGGAAGCTGAAGCTGCAAATGTTGCACAGGCAATGTCTGCCAAACAGTCCTCTTCCAAAAGCCCAGAGTCCAATACTCTCAGATACTTACCCTCTTATTAGATTAGCCTGATCTGAATGTACCATCTATGTTTTCCTGCAGATTTGCAGAACTGGGCTGGTAAGGACTGAAGGAGGGCACTTTCCAGGAGCAGCTGTCGGCTGAGGAGCCTGAGAGGTCGTTGTCTTGAGTACATTTGAGGCAACATCATTTGGAACTACTTTTCATGGCAAACCAACAGTCAGTACTTCAGCCTCAGCACGGGGTAAGCGAGCTGGTGGTCTAACTCGGGACAAGCATACCCCAGGCAACCACTGTAGGAAGGAACAGCTTTGAGGAGCAGCACCATTCCTCGTACCCGAGAGGAGCTTTGTCTCAGAGATCCTAAGGACGATTCCTTGCCTTCCTGGCATAGCTTTTCCACTCCTGGGGTGAGGGAGTCCCTAATCAAACCAAGCATTGCCTCCTTCAGGAGGGAATTCTGGCTGCCCTGGGAAAGCCCCACCTTCCCAGCATCTGCTGGACCAAGTCGTATTCCAGGCGACTCAGTTCCCTTCCTGGTCCTCTCCTGGCCAGTGGAAACCTGACTGGGCCCACAGGCCTTCCCAGGCACTTTCCTGGAAGGGGAGGGAAGTCCTTTAGAGCTAACCATCTCTTCACGATACAAAGGGAAATACTTGCTTTTTAGGCCTGTCAGTACTGATTGCTGTTGAGTCAGCTCTGACTCACAGCAGCCCCACGGGTGTCAGAGAAGAGCTGTGCTCCACAGCATTTTCAGTGGCTGATTTTTTGGAAGTAGATTGCCCGGGCTTTCTTCTGAGGCACCTCTGGGCAGACTCGAACTGCCAACCATTCAGTTAGCACCCAAGCACACTAACGGTTTGCACTACCCAGGGACACTTCTATTTAGGCTACTTTACCCGAAACTACCTGTCTCTGTCAGTGGAGGCTTATGGGTTGCTGTGATGATGAACAGGTTTCAGCAGAGCTTCTAGGCTAAGATGGACTAGGAATAAAGGCCTGGTGATCTGCTTCTGAAAATCAGCCAGCGAAAACCCTGTGGATCTCAACAGTCCGATGCATAACTCATCGTGGGGATGGTGCGGGACTAGGCAGTGTTTTGTTCTGTTGTGCGTGGGTCGCCACGAATCGGGGACTGTCTCGATGGCAGCTAACATCAACAACCACTTGAAACTAAGGTTTCCTTTCGCGCCCTCTCTCGAGGAGCACATTTCCCAGGATTCCTTCAATTCCATCTGATTTTCCCCTAGTCTATGCATGATCTGGGCCCCTTTCCCAAGGTCTGTGTGGACTCTCTGCTGTCTCCGGGCAGACAAGCCTTCTGAGCTGGTCCTAGTCATCCCTCGTGGGCTCTGGGCAACAACAGGAGTCCTCGGAGTTCCTCTACCACTCCTAATCCGGCTGAAGCTGCATCCCAAGCACAGCTTCCTTAAAAGATGTGGGCAAACTGTTCTTAATTTAGGGTGAAGATCTCGGAAAAGCCAAAGATCCAAATTTCAGTTCTGATGACTGTTGCTCCCAGTTCAGTTGCCGTCGAGTCTACTCCACCACCTTTTGTTGAACTTAGGTGTTAGTCAAAGCTCTGCTTTAGAAGCCTATCTTAAAACATGCTCTTAATTCTTGCTTAGCCACGTAGAGAAAGTCACACATGAAAGCACTTTTACAGCTCAGGTGGAGGTGAGCCAAAGTCATATATTACTATTTAGAATTTAGGGGAAACCTGCAGTGAAACTGGAACAGGCAGTTAACTTGCAGCCCCTTGTCACTCACTTGGAACACCCCGGGAGTGAATACCTGCGTAGTTCCTCAGCATGGATCAAAAGCACCTCTGGTTCCCGGTCAGTGACATGGGCTTTAACTGTGGCCACTGAAGCAGCATCTGGCGAGAGGCTCCACCTCTCACATTCCACCGCACACAGGAATGAGCAGAGGGGGAGTTCTGGCTGGGGAATGAGTGTCCCCCAAACCCACCCCACTGAAGGCTGCTGGGCTGGGGTTGAAGTAGAATGCAGAAGGACCAGCCTCAGAGCTTACAACCCCCACTGCGACGCCGTTGATCCCATCCCTTATGAACCCAAATGTCCTTGCCTGTCTACCACCCACCACGCCAGCAGTGTTTACAAAACCCAGGTGGCATTCTCCCAGCGAGAGCCGGCTCCTCACACGTTACAGCATCAAGCTTTACCGTGCCCACCCAGCCCTGGGCCTGGTGCATAATAGATGATCACAAATATTTATTGAATGAATGATCCATGGAAAACGTTTTACAAGTATGGCCTGGCTTCCCTCTTCTACAGGTTCGATTTATGGTCACTTTCTTCCACCCAAAGTCAGAATGTGCTCAGATATTATAAACCAATTATCATATTAGCCTAGAAAAACATAGCTAGGAAGAAAAATCTGTTGCTAATCTAAAAAGGCAGATAAAGTTTCCTTGTATGAGAACCATCCATTTGTTTGAAACAAATAGTTGATAAGCTGTTTGGAGTAAGGGATAAGACTCCAGGGACTAAGCCTAACTAGCAAAGGGCCAATTTGTGCCATAACCCAAAAGCCCAAACCACTCGCTGAAAGTAGATTCTGACTCATGGTTATCTCATGTATGTCAGAGTAGAACTGTGCTCCATAGAGTTTTCAATGGTTGATTTTTGGAAGTACATTGCCAGGCCTTTCTTCCGAAGTGCCTATGGGTGGACGAAAACCACCAACCTTTCTGGTAAAAGCTGAGTGTATTAACTGTTTGTACCACCCAGGGACACCATAGGGCCATAAAGGAGAGAGAAATTGCAAGTTCAGGAGGGTGTCTAGGGGCAAAACCAAGGAGTCAGAGAGTCCAGCATCCATTTTACCTAGTGCTGCTTTAACAGAAATACCACAAGTGGGTGGTTTTAAAAAACAAATTGATTTCCTTATGGTTTAGGAAGCTACAAGTTCAAATTCAGGACAAATAAGGGGAAAGCTCTCTCTCTTTGTCAGCTCTGGGCGAAGATACTTGTCTCAGCTTCACAGCCCCAGCGTTCCTTGGTTCCTTGGCCATCCTCACATGTACCTCTGCCTTCCCCAGTTTGTGCTTTCTTCTGTCTCTGCCTAATCTGCTCTGTTTATATCTCAAAAGTGATCAGGTTTAAAGCTCATCTCACACTGAGATGGCCTGTCTAACATAACAAAGAAAATCCTATTCCCAAATGGGGCTATATCAACAGGAATAAGGGTTAGGATTCCAACACATATTTTGGGAGGACACAATTCAATCCATAGCACCTGGTGTGTGTGTGTGTGTGTGTTCTCTGGGTGAGGAGGGCAGTAGGGCAGGTAAAAAGATTCCCCCAGAATGGCAAGGTAAAGGAGAGGCTCTCCAGAAGAGAAACATCGAGTGAGGATGAAGCTGCTGGTTGTGGTGTTTGAGGTAACTTTTCTCCCAGACTGTCCCCATGAAATCTTGGGGGAACTTACATTGCTCAGTAAGCCTTTGGCATCAGTGGACTTTGTGGGATGCAACCTTGAAGAAGTGTTAGTTCTGCATGCAGGTTTACTCAAGACAGTGAAGAGACTACAGACAGGCATGCAAGAGCCAGAGAGTCAGCTGACATCCCAGCTAAGTCCCCCTCAAAAAAAAAAAAGAGAAAAAATCAAATACATGAAATAGATGATTTTTAAATTATTTGTTTTAGTATTGTCTCTTTTCCCATGGCTGTGAGCTCTTCGAAAAGCAGGAAAGAATAGCAGCAGGCACATGTGCACACACAATCTAGGAGTGTACGGTGACCCTAGGACAGAAGGCCCATCTCAGGCTGCTTCAAACTACTTTAGCAAAATGGTTCATTTTCACCCTCTACCTGCAGTTGATGAAGCTAATATTTATGTTCCTTCACCAACCATTTCAGCTCTTTACATTGCTAACCGACTTACCCACCTCCCTCATATCCTCTTGGATCGTGACAGAAGTTTGTCTGAACCTCCCAGACTTTGGTATCCTCCACCTGACAGAGATTACATCAATGCAACCCACTTAGTTTAAATATACCAAAAAAAAAAACTGCTTCTCATTTGAGATATATTTGGACCATTCACGTCGTCATTAAGTTTAAAGTTAAAAATATTACTATAGTTTAATTCACCTCCACACTTCAAATTAATGAAACACCTCTTTCAAAAGTAAACTCTCACAGCCTTTTCTCCAAGGCAACCATATCTTGCAGACAATTGCCTATCAGTAATCTCAAAGGCCCATGTGTCTGTCAGTTTGTCATACTGTGGTGGCTTGTGTGTTGCTGTGATGCTAGAACCAACGCCACCAGTATTTCAAATACCAGTAGGGTCACCAATGGTGGACAGGTTTCAGCTGTCCTTCCAGACTAAGACAGACCAGGAAAAAGGACCTGGCAGCCTACTTATGAAAAATTGGCCAGCAAAAACCTTATGAATAGCAGCAGGCCCTTGTCTGATATAGTGCTGGAAGACAAGCCCCTCAGGTTGGAAGGCACTCAAAATACAACCTTAATAACGTGGATGGAGTCAAGCTCTCAGGACCTTCATTTCTGGACCAGTCCCTGGAGAAGGACATCTTGCTTGGTAGAGAGTCAGTGAAAAGATGGAAGACCCTTAACAAGATGGATTGACAAAGTGGCTGCAACAATGGGCTCAAGTGTAACAACTATGGTGAGGACTGGGCAGTATTTCTTTCTGTTGTACATAGGGTTGCTATGAGTCAGAACCAACTCGACGGCACCTAACAACAACAGTCTCAAAGGTGATACATTCAAACTGTTTCTAATTTAAACACAGATGTATACAACTTTCACATATAATGTTAATTACGTGGGATCTTAGCCAAGCCATAAGTTCTGGTGCCCTTACTTTATCTGTAAAAGGAGAGATTTAGACTAGGTCATGTGGAAGTTTCCTTTTAACATTAACAGAGATCCTAAAACATTCAACCTAATAATCTGTATCATGCTATCTCAAGCAGTTGTATACAATGTTTTCTAGCTAGAACTGAGACTTGGGCATGATCCTTTGGCATACTTCAGGCAAATAAATTGAAAGGAAAATATTACTTACTGAGCACTAATTAAGTAGCATAGTTTTCTTTCCCCATACATTTGGGCCACAGATTATTATGCAAAGTAGATACTACAGACATCACAGATTTGTCAAGTCAGGATTTTTTTTTTCTTCCCTTCCCGGTCTCTCTCTCTCCCTTCTTCCCTCCCTCCCTCTTTCTTCTGTTCTCTTTCCTTCCTTCTTTTTATTGTGGTGTATACACACACACACACCCAATTTTTTTTTCTTTTGCTATTGCAACATTTTTACATGCACAATTCAGTAGCATCAATTATGTTTATCACATTGTACAACCATCACCAATACCCATTTTCAAATTTTTCATCACCTTAATACTCAGTGCCCCCTAAGTAATGACTTGCCTCTTCCCCCTCCCCCACCCCTAGTAACCACTAATAAACTTTGATCTCTATACATTTTTCTGTTCTAGATATTTCATATAACTGGGGCTGTACCATATTTGTCCTTTTGTGACTTATTTCACTTGAATAATGTTATCAAGGTTCATCCATATTGTAGCATATACCAGAAATTCATTTCTCTTTGTGGCAGAATAATATTGCCTTTATGGATATACCAAGTACCTCTGGTGGCACAGTGACTAAGCATTCAGCTGCTAACCGAAAGGTTGCTGGTTTGAACCCACCAGCCACTCCATGGGAGAAAGATGTGGCAGTCTACTTCCATAAAGACCACAGCCTTAGAAAGCCTATGGGGTAGTTCTACTCTGTAGTATAGCGGCATTATGAGTCAGAATCAACTCAATGGCACACAACTACCACACACATATATACTACATTTTCTTTATCCATTCATCTGTTGATGGACACCTGGGTCTTTCCACCTCTTTGGCTATTGTGAATAGTGCTACAATGAATAGTGGTGTGCAAGTATCTGTGTTCTTTCTCATGACTAACCAAAACCAATGAGAGTCAGGAATTTATTTGTCATGTCTCAAACCTATATTACTTCATGTCTTTTCTAAATATACTACAATGCCTCTAAGCAAAATTTTTCTGAGTTTAAGGCTTAAATTTACAAAAAACAGATTAGACAGACGTTATTTTTCTAATTTGCAAGTTCTGTAAACTCATTTTTCTCTTTATTGTGCTTTAAGTGAAAGTTTACATTTCAAATAAACTCATTTAATTTTTAAAAACTATTTCCACCTGCAACTAAAGATATTAACATCTGCCCATATACCTTAGAAAGCAGCTGACAGTTTTAACAATAGCCATTGATACTTACTATGCTTGCACCTGGTACTGTGCAAGGCACTTTATATTTTATTTAATCCTAATAACGCTACAAGTAGGTAGTACCTGCTTTATAAATGATGAAATCTAAGGCTAATAGAAATTAAGCAACAACTCTCCATAAGCAGAAGATGATTGAACCAGGGACCGATTCCACTTCTATGTGATGCTGGTCTACACGCCACAGACTTTCAAGTATTTTAAATTTCTTGAAATCATTAGCTTTTGTAATCATGTGATTATAAGTAATACTCAAATAATTTTGCTCAAATAAAAAATTACAAAGCCCTGGGAGGCACAGAGAATGAAGATACAAACAGCAACTTTACCCACAGTGCAGCCGATGTGCGGTCTTGCACGCAGCAGCTGTGGAGCACTTTAGGTACATCCACACACGAGGGAAGTAACAGCAACAGAAACATCCAACAGGAGGGCCTTCAATTTCCCACACGTGGCTTGTACAGAAATGGCACTTTAATAAGCAGCACACCGACACTCCTAAACAGCCTTTCCTGTGTGATGGTTGCACTTATTCTTGTATATGCCCTGATTTTCTTTCCAACTATTGCTTCCTGGTGCTGCCTGCTTGTTAGCAGTTCAACTTTGGCAGCATCACCATCTTGTAGGTTACTTTATTATTACATTGTTTTCCTTTTACAATAGTGACTGAGAAAGCAGGAATGAAAGTTGTCATTATACATCTAAGCATACCTGTTACCCATTGCTGTTGAGTCGATTCTGACTCATAGCGACCCTAGAGAACAGAGTAGAACTGCTCCATAGAGTTTCCAAGGAGTGCCTGGTGGATTTGAACTGCCGGCCTTTTGATTAGCAGCCATAGTGCTTAACCACTACACCACCGGGGTTTCCACATAAAAGCATTTAAGCATAGGCCCTAAAAATAACACAGCTCAACCAACAACAGGAATCATAGGCTTTCCAAAAGCATATTTAGCCTCAACTGGACTTAGGCCAGTTGACTAGATGTCCAGCTATGAAGAAAAATAATACAATTGAAGAACAAGTACAAAGAACTGGAAATACATCACCAATTATTGGATCTAGATGGTGGGGTATAATTAAGAATTTTAATGTCTGTTTATAAAAAATCCTTTTATAGCATGTTAGTCAACTTTTCAACTTGCACACAAGTTTCAGAAAAGAAAGCAATGGAGGCTTTTCAGGCCCTGTGGGGGAGACTTTTATGGTGAGAACTGAAATAAAGCAAAAAGAAAACACAACCAAATCAAGCTCTTCTGTGCCACGAGTTCTAAAAAGAAAAAAAAAAAAATTATTTCGAAAAATAGGAAAAGATTTATTACTGTTCATCCAAAAGTTTCATTGGAATCTAAGTGTTCTTCCTTACATTTATTATTGGTTTTAATTGTTTACTACAGATATCTGCTCTGTGTCTGTCAGTTTGTCGTACTGTGAGGGTTTGAGTGTTGCAGTGATGTTGGAAGCTATGCCACCAGTATTCAAATACCAGCAGGGTCACCCATGGTGGACAGGTTTCAGCTGAGCTTCCAGACTAAGACAGGTTAGGAAGAAGGACTTGGCAGTCTACTTCTGAAAAGAATTAATCAATGAAAACCTTATAAATAGCAACGGAACATTGTCTGATATAGTGCCAGAAGATGAGCCCCTCAGGCTGGGAGGCACTCAAAATACAACTGGGGAAGAGCTCAAAGTCTCCTCAAAGTACAGTTGACCTTGATGACATGGATGGAGTCAAGCTTTTGAGACCTTCATTTGCTGATGTGGCACGACTTGAAATGAGAGCAGGTGTAAACATCCATTAATTGGAACATGAAATGTATGAAGTATGAATCTAGGAAAAATGGAAATCATCAAAAATGAAATGGAATGCACAAACATCAATATTCTAGGCATTAGTGAGCTGAAATGGACTGGTATTGGCCATTTTGAATCAGACAATCATATGGTCTACTATGCTGGGAATGACAACTTGAAGAATGGCATTGCATTCATTGTCAAAAAGAACATTTCAAGATTTATCCTGAAATACAACACTGTTGGTGATGGGATAATATCCATATGCCTACAAAGAAGACCAGTTAATACGACTATTATTAAAATTTATACACCAACCACTAAGGCCAAAGATGAAGAAACTGAAGATTTTTACCAACTTCTGCAGTCTGAAATTGATCGAACATGCAACCAGGATGCATTGATAATTACTGGAGATTGCAAAGTGAAAGTTGGAAACAAAGAATGTTCAGTAGTTAGAAAATATGGCCTTGGCGATAGAAACAACGCCGGAGATCCCATGATAGAATTTTACAAGACCAACAATTTCTTCATTGCAAATACCTTTTTTCTTCAACATAAACAGTGACTATACACACATGGACTTCACCAGATGGAATACACAGGAATGAAATTGACTACATCTGTGGAAAGAGACAATGAAAAAACTCAATATTATCAATCAGAACAAGCCCAGGGGCCAACTGTGGAACAGACCACCAATTGCTCCTATGTAAGTTCAACCTGAAACTCAAGAAAATTAGAACAAGTCCACAAGAACCAAAGTACAACCTTAAGTATATCCCACCTGGATTTAGAGACCACCTCAAGAATAGATTTGATGAGTTGAACACTAATGACCGAAGACAGATGAATTGTGCAAGGACATCGTACATGAGGAACGAGTTCATTAAAAAGACAAGAAAGACTGTGAAACACTTCATAACATGGAGGAAGCTTGAAGGCATTATGCTGAGTGAAATTAGTCAGTTGCAAAGGACAAATATTGTATAAGACCACTATTATAAGAACTTGAGAAATAGTTTAAACTGAGAAGAAAACATTCTTTTGTGGTTATGAGAGGGGAGAGGGAGGGAGGGTGGGAGGGGGCATTCACTAATTAGATAGTAGATAAGAACTACTTTAGGTGAAGGGAAGGACAGCACACAACACAGGGGAGGTCAGCACAACTGGACTAAACCAAAAGCAGTTTCCTGAATAAACTGAATGCTTCGAAGGCCAGCGTAGCAGGGGCAGGGGTCTGGGGACCACGGTTTCAGGATACATCTAAGTCAATTGGCATAATAAAATCTATTGAGAAAAAATTCTGCATCCCACTTTGAAGAGTGGCATCTGGGGTCTTAAACACTAGCAAGCAGCCATCTAAGATGCATCAATTGGTCTCAACCCACCTGGACAGAAAGGGCCACATGAACCAGGGACTACATCATCCTGAGACCAGAAGAACTAGATGGTGCCCGGCTAGAACTGATGACAGCCCTGACAGGGAACACAACAGAGAACTCCTGAGGGAGCAAGAGAGCAGTGGGATGCAAACCCAAAATTCTCTTAAGACCAGGCTTAATGGTCTGAGACTGGAAGGACCCCGGTAGTCATGGACCCCAGACCTTCTGTTGGTCCAGGACAGGAACCATTCCTGAAGCCAACTCTTCAGACATGGATTGGAATGGACAATGGGTTGGAGAGGGATGCTGGTGAGGAGTGAGCTTCTTGGATCAGGTGGACATTTGAGGATACGTTGGTGTCTCCTGCCTGGAGGGGAGATGGGAGGGTGGAGGGGTTTGGAGGCTGGCGAGGAGGACACGGCGGGGGGAGTGTGGAGGGGGGAGCGGGCTGTCTCATTGGGGGAAGAGTGGTTGGGAGTGTGTAGTGGGGTGTGTGTGGGTTTTTGTGTGGGAGACTGACTTGATTTGTGGACTTTCACTTAAAGCACAATAAAAATTATTAAAAAAAAAAAAGGCAAGAAAGAGACTCAAACTTGCTTTTGAACGTCAAGTAGCTACAGCAAAAGGAAGAAATGATGAAGTACAAGAGCTGACCAGAAGATTTCAAAGGGCGGCTCAAAAAGACAAAGTATCATAATGACATGTGCAAAGATGTGGAATTAGAAAACCAAAAGGGAAGAACACACTTGGCATTTCTCAAGCTGAAAGAACTGAAGAAAAATTTCAAGCCTCGAGTTTCAGTGCTGAAAGATTCTACAGAGAAAATATTAGGCAATGCAGGAAGCATCAAAAGAAGATGAAAGGAATACAAAGAGTCACTATAGCAAAAAAGAATTGGTCAACGCTTAACCATTTCAGGAGGTAGCATATGATTAGGAACCGATGGTACTGAAAGAAGTCCAAAGTGCACTGAAGGCACTGGGGAAAAACAAGTCTCCAGAAACTGACAGGATAGAAGCTGAGATGTTTCAATAAATGGATGCTTCCCTGGAAATGCTCACTCGTCTATGCCAAGAAATTTGGAAGACGGCTACCTGGCCAACCAATTGGAAGAGATCCATATTGATGCCTATTCCCAAGAAAGGTGATCCAACCTAATGTGGATATTACCAAACAGTATCATACACAAGTAAAATTTTACTGAAGATCATTCAAAAGTAGCTGCAGCAGTTTCAACAGGGAACTGCCAGAAATTCAAGCCGGATTCAGAAGAGGACGTGGAATCAGGGATATCACTGCTAATGTCAGATGGACCCTGGCTGAAAGCAGAGAATACCAGAAAGATGTTTACTTGTGTTTTATTGACTATATAAAGGCATTGGACTGTGTAGATCATAACAAATTATGGATAACAGTGGGAAGAACGGCAATTCCAGAACATTTAATTGTGCTCATGATGAACCTGTACATAGATCGAGAGGCAGTCGTTCAAACAGAATGGGATACTGTGTGGTTTAAAGTCAGGAAAGGTATATGTCAGGGTTGTATCCTCTCACCATTACCTGTTCAATATGCATGCTAAGCAAATAAGCTGAAAAGCTGGACTATATGGAGAACACAGCTTCAGGATTGGAGGAAGACTCATTAACAACCTGCAACATGCAGATGATACAACCTTCCTTGCTGAAAGTGAAGAGGACTTGAAGGTCTTACTGATGAAGATCAAAGACTACAGCCTTCAATATGGATTACACCTCAACATAAAGAAAGCAAAAATCCTCACAACTGGACCAATAAACAACATCATAATAAACAGAAAAGATTGAAGTTGCTAAGGATTTCATTTTACTTGGATCCACAATCAACACCCATGGCAATAATTCAAGAAATCCAAAGACTCATTGCATTGGGCAAGTCTGCTGCAAAAGACCTCTTTGAAGTGTTGAAAAGCAAAGATGTCACCTTGAGGACTAAGGTGTGCCTGACCTAAGCCGGGGTGTTTTCGATTGCCTCATATGCATGCGAAAGCTGGGTAATGAATAAAAAAGACCGAAGAATTGACACCTTAGAATTTTGGTGTTGGCATAGAAATACTGAAGATACCGTGGACTACCAAGAGAATGAATAAATCTGTCTTGGAAGAAGTATAACCAGGATGCTCCTTAGAAGCATGGATAGTGAGACTTCGTCTTGAGTATTTTGGACAAGTTATCAGGAGGGACCAGTCCCTGGAGAAGGACATTGTCTGGTAGAGGGTCAGAGAAAAAGAGGAAGACCCTCAACAAGGTGGATTGAGACGGCGGCTGCAACAACGAGCTCAAGCATAGCAACGATTGTGAGGATAGCACAGGACTGGGCAGTGTTTCGTTCTGTTGTACAGAGTCACTGAGTTAGAACCGACTCTACAGCACCTAACACCACCACCACAGGTATCTATGGATAAAAAAGTATCAAAAAGTTAACCAGAAGCTTTTGATCACAATCTTCATAATATCTAATAGCATTTCCCCTATATATTATTAATGTTCCTCGTTACAGATTTGAATAAGAACATGGTATCAAGAAATAGGATTTTGGGTATGGGAGTTGAGTTTGGAGACTTACCCTAATATGCCCAACTTCAAGCTCTGACAATTATAAAAGAATACGGGTGCCACTTTCCACATCCAGGAGTCTAAGAAATTCTAAATTCGACCTCAAGGCCACTCATAGGAATAGAACAAATAAGCTCCTTTTGTAGACCTGACCAGGAACATATTCGTTGTCCTTCAGTCGATTCTTACTCACAGTGACCCTGTAGGACAGAGTAGAACTGCCCCATAGGGTCCCCAAGGAGCGGCTGATGGATTTGAACTACTGAACTTTTGGTTAGCAGCTGAGTTCTTTCTTAACCACCGCGTCACTAGGGCTCCAATCAGGAACGTAGACGTAGGTAAAAAAGTAACTGATTGCTCTAGATCACTCACGTTCACATAGCTGTATCTGAGTCACTGCCCATGAATCCATTTATATTTTACCCACCCTCCCAATCACAGGGAACATACAGCAACATCTGGAGACATTTTTGGTTATGATAACTGGGCGGGGGTTGCTATTGGCATTGAGTGTGTAGACACCAGGAATGCTACTAAACATCCTACGATGCATAGGAAGCCCACCACAACAAAGAATTATCCAGCCCAAAATGTAAATAGTGTGGAGGCTGAGAAAGCCTGAGTTATATGCAGTAGGGATTTGGGGGTACTGATGAGGTAGGAAACAAGTTATGAAGGACAATGGATATGGCTGATGCCCTGAGAGAGGTTTTTCATTCAAAGAGTCCACACAGTAATTGTATTTAAATACTTTTATTTTTATTTCACAAAAAAAGAAAAAAACAAGGAACAGTGTTTGCAGTTACACATGCCTTTCAGTCAGTGCTGGTCATATGCAAAATAAGTCATTACAAATACAAAGAAAAATAAGCCTTTTCCCTTGTTGAAACAACACAATTACATAAACAATATTTTAGGTATATATATATTCTATTTTCAAAGTCTTTGACAAAAGACAGATTATGATACAAATTTAGAATTCCACCCACAAACTCAGACTTGGAATTGGAGATCTTTATAGGTGTTTAAATACAAAAATGTAATACCGTTTTACAAGTTCCCAAGTAACTACTTTCCAAAGTATTTGAAAGCTACTATTCTTCACAGCAATATTGAACACTTGGCTTTAATCAAGAGAGCTGTAAGACTAAGTTTTGTCTCAATATGAGTTTGGTGATTAATGCAAATGCTCCCATTATGTTGTAACTCTTATCTCATACACACACACACACACACAAGCACACTATTGTACTGTTGGTTTACAGCAGTTCAATTCCTGGAGCATTTCATTCAGCTAAGCCATGACCTTTCCTTTCTTTGAAGCATTTCAAATTAAGAACCATTCAGAAGTATCACTAATGACTACCATGACTAACTCCAAAAAGGTGCTCCCTCTCTTTTATTTATGATCAAAGTTAAATGTGTTGTTATGAATAAACTTTTTTTTTCTACAGCAGCAGGTATAAATAACAGCAAAGTATAGGCTAATTTTTCATCACTAGAACCTGAGAATTTGCTATGGTAAATAACATCTCTGCAAATTTTCTAGGAGTCGTATCACTCAATGTTTCTTAAAAAATATGGCAAATCTTCGGCATGGAGTAGTATCAGTATAAATGTTAAAACAAATAATGCTAAGATGCTTGAAAGGAAGAAAGGAGGGGAAAAAAGGAGGGAAGGAAGAAAAGAAAGATCTTTACACATGCATTTTCTTTAATACAGACAACATGGTGTTATAACATTTACCATATGGTGATGAAGGAACCGTGTGAAATAAAATACAAGAACGCTAAAATCAAACATGCAGGTCTGGATGCATGAAATGTGCACAAAAACATGCAGCTAGCAAGGCAGTGTTGGCTTATGTTTTTAGCGCAATTGAAGCTAGTATCTAACATCCAGGCCCTAAAGACAAAAAGGAAAAAGGAACAGGCATGGACCAGTTAATGGAGACCTGAGGAGAGAGATGCAGCCACACAAAAGGCTCTGGGTAGGAAAGGGCCAACCTTGCCCTGCCATATGTGGGTGTTGAAAGGTAGAAAGGGCTGCCCCCGCAACTCTTTGGATTAGTTTTTGGGGCCATGTTGTCATTCACTGGAACCATGGCAATAACTCAAAAGGCTCCTCCCAAGAATTAAAAGAATTTCCATTGGATAAAGAAAAAAAAAAAATTTTTTTTTTTATGCATGAATATGCTATCGCCAGAACTACAACAGACTTCTGTAGGTAAATCAGAATTCCAGGTTTCAAAAAGGAGCTACTCTCAAAGGTCTTCAGATGAGTTTTAGGCAGCACTCTTATCTTATAGGCCCATGGTTGGCTTCATTGGCTTAGCAGTTACTGAGACTCATTAGTAATGAACTTTAAACACACTTTTACTAAGTACTGCTCTCCTGCCTTTCTGGAATTTCCAAAGTATAGGTCCCTTCTGGCTATCTCGTTCAGTTTGAATCAATACAAGAAATTCTGGATCTGATTACTTTCACAACTCAACCATATCCAAGGTGTCTTCCCCCATCCAAACAGTCCTTCTTCTTATTTGCTACATGCCTTTTGTCATTAGTTACACCACCACACAGCTAGATCTTTAAGCCAGATGGCAGGGATTTAATGGGCCTTTATTTTTCTTAGGTATCTTCAGAGCCCTGCAAAGACCAAGTACTAAAAAGAAATAATGATAAAAAGAATCAAATTATCTATATGAGTATATATATTTACACTGTAAAAACCATCTACCCTACAGAATAAAACAAAATAACCAAAGAACAACTATAATACTAGCTACTGCTAAGTGAGGAAATATGCGGGAAAGGAGGAAGTGATCTCATATTATGAAGCTCAATTTTCCATTAGGTCCCTATATGGCTATGTGAAGGATTAAATACAAAATGAAATAACAAAGAAAAAATATTTGTAGCTATTAAGAATACTTCTCTGCCAAAACTATAAATCCCTCAAATGAACAAGTAAGTAAACTACATACAACTATCTACTCGCTATTGCCCACACAGGCAATAAGGGGAAGGGAGAAGGGAGATTTGTCATACACTAATCCTCAATTTTCATTAGGTACTTATGCATCCATGCAAAGGGCTAGGTACAAAAATCAATTAACACAAAACATCTATATACATTTTTAAAAAGTACACCTCCTGCTCTTTTCCCCTAACCACTAACTACCCAAATAAAAGAACCTCAAAAAACAAAGACCCCAAATTATTATAAAACTGTTGCCCATGCAGGCAATGGGGGAAGGGGAGAAGAGGAGATTTATCATACGTCTGGACCTCCGTAGGTTTTTTAGGTTAGGTTCGGTTCTGGACCTCCATATTTTATTAATGCATCTGTAAGTCCCAGCAAAGGACTGGGTACTAGATATAACAACACACAAAATGTAGCAAACCCTTATATACATTTAAAGAGAATATACGCCCCTCCACACATGCAAAGAAGAACCAAACATCTATTCTTCTACCATTGCCCACCAGGCAACGAGGAACAGGGAAAAGGGGTTTTTCATAGAATCAATCTCAACTTTCATCAAGTACCTTAACAGTCATGCAAAGGACGAGATTCAAAATGATGTTAACACCAAAAGGGGCAAAAACATGCATATTAAAAAAAAAATAGATACCCTGCCCACTCCTGAATAAAAGTCTCAAAAACAAACACACAAGCCAGCCTTAAAGTACTCTTAAACAACTGCCCGTTTACATAGGCTTTCGGGGAAGGAGAAAAGATTTTTCACACCTCCAGATCTGGGCGTCTAAGTTTCATTTTACACCCACAAGTCCAAAAACTAAACACTGGGTTTGGTGTGAAAGAAAAACAACACAAAAAGCCAACATTTATATACATTAAAAAAAATACAAACCCAGAAATCATCCTGCTAGCAAAAACAAAACAAAAAACTCTACTAGCAATTGCCCAGACAGGCAACAGGGGAAGGGGAAGTGGAGATTTTTTTTCATAGAATGAACCTCAGTTTTCATTTATATACCTAAGTATCCATGGAAAGATCTAGGTACAAAATGAAGCACAGAAAAAAATGAATAAAAACATTTATATACATTAAAGTACATACTCCCACCCTCTCTGTGGTGGTGTAGTGAAAACAGTAACCTATACTCCTCTAAAGCAGTTGCCCACACAGGCAATATGGGAAGGGGAGATAGGAGGTTTTCATACATCCGGAACTCCACGTTCTATTAGGTACCCATATGTCCGCCCAAGGACTGGGTACTAAATGAAGTAACACAGTAACAAAAACTATATACACATTTTTAAAAAGTGTATGTCCCGCCCTTAGCCCCTCCCCATCCCCCCAAAAAGAAGCCTTCAAAAAAACCCAAACTACTTTAAAATTATTGCCTATATAGATACAAAGGGAAAGGGAAAAGAGGAGACTGTTAGACATCCAGAACTCCACGGGTCATTAGCAACCTACAGTCCACATGAAGGACTGGGAACCCAATGAAATAATATAAAAAAGAAGTAAAAACATGTACACACATTTATAAAAGTATGTACCCTGATCTCACCCCTCTCCCCAACACCCCAACTCCAAAAAAAAAAAAAAACCCTGAAACTAATCAACTGTTCTACTAGCCACTGCCGCACAGGCAATAAGGAAACGGCAGAAGAAGAGATTTGACATAGACTGAATCTCGATTTTCTTTATATATTTAAACATCCATGTAAAGGACAAGGAAAAAAATGAAGTAACAAAAAATAGCAAAGATATATATATATATATATATATATATATATATATATGTGCACTGGGTTTGGGGGTTTAGATATATTAAAGTACACAGCCTTGCCCTGAAACCCCTCCCTCCTCCCTTCGCAAAAAATTCTTTAAAAAACCCAAACTGCTCTAAAATGATTGCCCACACAGGCAATAAGGGAAAGGGAGAAGAGGAGATTGTTATACATCAGAACTCCATAGTTCATTAGGTATCGTCCAGTCCAAGTGAAAGACTGGGAGCCCAGTACAATAATACAATATAGTAGTAAAAACATGTATATACAGTAAGTACACATCCCTGCCGCCCACCCCCCCAAACAAATGAACAAACAATAATTCAGCAACTACTCTATCAGCTATTGCCCACACAGGCAATAAGGGAAGGGAGAAGAGGAGATTGTTATACATCCGGACCTCCACGTTTCATTAGGTACTTCTCCATCCATGAGAAGGACATAATACAAAATGAAATAGTAATATAGTAGCAAATATATCTGTGTACACTAAGTTCATACTTTACAGCCCCACTCTCTCCCACCCCCCAAAATAAAACAAACAATTTATTAGTTATTGCCCAAACAGGCAATACGGAAAAGGGAAAGAGATTTGTCATACTCTGAACCTCAATTTTCATTATGTATGTATTCACACAAAGAAGTATAAAATGAAATGTAAAAAAGTAGCAAGACATTTATACACTCTTAAAAGAACGATGTACAATACCCATCCCTCCAAGATTAGATCAAGAGACTAGAAACTACTCTATCATTGTTGTCTACACAAGCAGTAAGAAGGGGAGTAAATGGAACATTTGCCATACCTCAGGACCTCCACAGCTCATTAGGTAGCTAAACACCCACTGAGAAGGATGAATGAAGTACAAAATGACATAACATCCACAAACAGCAGCAAAAAAATCTGTACACATTTTAAAAAGAAAAGATCCTGCTCTCCTCCCAACATCATCACCTCCTTACGAAGGAGGAAACCAAATGACTACACTCTGTCAGCTGTTGCCCACACGGCACAAATAGGGGAAGGGGAGAAGAGATTTTCATAGGACAGCATCTTACTTTTCATCAGGATAAACTATACAAAGTGAAGAACATAAAAAAGTATCAAACATGTGTAAGTTTTTAAAGTATATACCTCCAAAACCACTCAAAGAAATCAATCAACTATTCTACCATGCAGGGAGTCAGGGAAAGGGAGGAGAGGAGACATATCACACTTTCGGACCTCCACTCCTCATTTGGTATTTACCTGCCCATGCAGAGAAAGAAGCATGAAACAAAAGAATGCAAAAGTATTTACATACGCTAATTTTTTAAAGTACAAATGGGGTAGTGAGGGGGAGCTCTTTAAGAAGAGAGTAAATTCCAATAAAAACATAAGCAACAAAGGCAAAGAGGAGAAAATGTACATCGTACTTATGACCTCAGTTCTTAGGTCTATGTAACAGAACTCAGCTCTAGTTTTGCAAACTTAGCCTAGGAACGTCTTTTCTTTGTGATGACACATCTTCTGATATGCATAGACCTTCCCTGCAGCCCCATGAAATTCATGGGAATTACCTGAATGTTCTGCAATCTGACTGCAGATTATAGTTCCAGGTGCCCTAGTTTGAACAGACTCCTTCAAATCCAACTCAAGAACAGGCTATCAGTAATCCAACAAATTCAGCATGTAACTTCCTCACATTCAGAAAGGATTCTGTTCTGTAACTACCAACACTGATGTAGCTCTATCCACTCTAGATACCCACCACTCATCTGACAGCTCTTTTACTACTACAATGACTAAAGTACAATAAAACAAAACGCTATGCAAAGAAATCAGTGGTACGCAGAACCTGTGACAAAGTTTTGCACAAACACCACAACAATGACAAATGACACAATTTCATTTAAAAAGACTTATACAGAACCACAAGATGGAGAAAGGTACAAACTTTTGATGGAAGCTGATACTACTTGCAGTTTAATTAATCATTTGATATTAACAGAACATACTAGACTCCTTAGATTTCTACTTTAACAACCTTTCAGATCTCCAACGCAAACATTTTCTTCCATCATTTCCAATTTTATCTCTCTGTACTAATAATGCACTAATAATGTAGTATGATGTGCCTTTTTTATTACATTCAAGTGGACAGTCTCTCAGTATGAAAGGCAAATAATACTTGTCAAACAAGTACTTAATTCTGTCACGGATCTGTGTGCTTATATAAAAAAGCATATTCTGACTTCTGTGCTTCAATCTTTGATTTTGAGGGTAAGATTAAGTTTTTTTTTGGGAAAAAAACCTTTGAAAGCTCTATTTATTACCCTACACATTCTATCTATTATTTAAACTCATATTTCTGGTTTGGAGTTAGTTTTTATAAGTCCCATATGGATGAACTAGCCTAACATTAAAAATTACAGAATTCTGTGGGAAAAATTTAGGTGAGGCCTATAAGACTACTGATAATGTAGATATTATGGTTCCAGTATCATGGAAATGAACAGCCTTTAAGTGCCAAGATAGCAATGGATTATGAGTTACTTCTTTTTTTCAGCCCAAGTTTTTATAAGGTTTTACTAACAACAATACTTCCCACACCACACACACACGAAAAAAACTGATAAAATTCAAGACAAGGTTTGCCATATGCAGAGTTAACATGTATTACAGAAGCAATGTCAAGACAGGCAAGTAAAACTGAAGAATCATAACTGAATTTGAGAAGTAACAAAATTATACTCTGTATCAAAGTGGAATTTAGTAATGTAACATGGTAAAAAACCAGTAACAACAAAACCCTCCAAAACTTAGTATTTTCCCCACTCTTAAAATACAAAAACACAAAAACTTTCAATATCAACTAAATTATCATTCATTTACCAAAGCACAATCACCCAAGTTTTAATAAGACATCTTTAGATGATTCAGAATATATTTTCTACTCTAAAACAGAAAGATAAATGTTCAGAAAAAACTAAATTGAGGGAAAACACACTAGAATTAAAGACTATCTTTTAGTTTGCCAGCCTTTTAAATTTTGTTTTATAAAAATATTTTCCATAAAATAAATATAATTTTATACACAATCTCACATATTCTAGCTTCACACCTGCTAAATAAAAAAAGGTGACCTTTCCCCACTGTCTGACTCTGTGGAGTGTTTTAAGTGCTCACAAATGGATAACTACCCTTTTTATGTACATAGAAGCTGTTTTCAAACAAAATATAAACAACTTAAGAGTTGCTAGGAAGAAAGCTTTTCTCCTAAGAATCAAAGAAACAACAATCTAGGTGTAAGTCTGCATAGCTCAAAAAATTCAAGTACAGTATTTCTCCCTCAGGAGTAAAAATGCCATACAGTTTTGGGTATCCTTCCTCATTTTTCTTTTTCTTTCTTTCTTTGGCCATTTCTTTTAATGTTAGTTTGGCCACAATGAAAGAAAAACTATGATTATCAATTAAAGAAAAGTACTGTTTCTGATACTGGAAAAAATTCAAAGCCCACCATATCCAATCTGAATTCAGGTTACTCCTCTCCCACATCTTCCTCATTTCTATTTAAGGTACTATGGTGAACTTCAAACAAAAATGTTCAGGTTCTCAAAGGCCCTATTTTAAAATATGCTTCTGATATGCTACTCTATCATACAAAATAAAAATCCACATTAGGGTATGATTCAAAGAATCTATGATCTATCATGCCAATTATAGGTTATAATTTTTAACTTAAATTATATTCTTATTAATCGTGATAAAAGTCACAGCGAAGGACACCAGAGTTAACAAAATGCTTGTCACAAATGTAGAAATACTTATCTACAGCATACAGTATGTCTATGGCGTGGGGTGATAAAGGTGTACAGATTTGAGGAGTATCTGCACCCATGAATAAAAATTATAATTAAAGCTAACTCAGGTTTGGAGCAGTTTCCTACGGTAATGCTACAAAACATTGAAAGAAATGTGTTAAGTATTTGGAAAATTTAATCTTTTGGCCTTGTGATTTAGCTTTTCAATACAACAAAAATTTAAAAATTCTGTAGCACCTGGCTATTCTGCAGAAGAAAATATAATAGCTATAGATTTTATTTAAATTTTTCCAGAAAATAAAGGACTAATCAAAACCCCAAATCAAAGGAGATCTGTACACCTGAGATCAGGTCTCCATGGCCGCATGCTTCGTTGTCTGCATTATTATCTAAAGCTAACTTTGTACACATGAAGCAACAAATGGCTGACATACCAGCAGCCTGCAAAGATGGTGGCTCGTATGGTCGACCTTTTCTTGTTTCACTGTGTCAGGACCTTCTTGTATTGAGAAATAGAATTTCAAAAGAGATCATTCTTCCCCCTTTCTGTATCTTCAAAGTAGAAAAATTACTCGTTGTTTTTGTAGCAGACTGGCATATAGGTGAATACAATTTTGTAATAAATAACAACATACTGCCCAAAGACACTCAGAAAAGACAGATGAAAAATACAGATGTGCCCTGAGCTAACTAGAACTCCTAAGACTGCAGACAACTTAGCAGCGAGCCTGGCTTCACCTTGGCTTTTGCAAAAGCAGCAGAGTCTCAAGTTCACAAACTCTCTGAATGGGCGACAAGAGGCGTGGTTATGCATGCTACAGCCACGACGTCAGAGATTTTAAATTCTTCTCCATCCACTGGATGTTGAGCTGAATGACTTCCAAAGCTTCCTGGACACAACGCAGCCGATATGTTGCCTCTGACTCATTTTCAAAGAACGCCTGGACCTGTAAGTTCCACACAGAAATATTTCAAAAGGAGACAAGGACAGTAAATCTCAAGTAACTCTGAGAATCCTTTTCAAATAAGCTTTAACTTTAAAAAGATTGTGAAGGTCTTTTTAAAATGAATTCCCCTTATTCTCACAAGGATGAATTTTTAAAACTTACAATAGGAAAAAAAAGGTCCAAATAACAGTAAATAAGGTACAGTCTAAAGTTAGGCTTGGTGCTAAAAATTCACCCCCGAAACTGAATTCTTCAAAACAATATTATTACTACTTAAAAAAGTATGTGGTCTTAATTCAAAAAATTATTTGGATGAGATAAATCAAGGGAATATTGTTGAGAACAGAATTGGAATTTTTCCTCAATACCCCACACCCCACCCTTTGTAAGTCAATCTTAGCACTGACGAAGGCAGACAGGGAGAAGGGACAGGGATTGACACGAGAAGCCACCATCTTGTTTAAACTTAGCAAGCCTGAGGAGAAAGGGTTATCCAACCTCCTTACTAGCATTTTATACCACTAACCTCAGACAAATGTGCCTTCGTGGAAAACAGGTGAGTTGATCCAGCAACTATACTTTGTATGGTATAGGACCCCAGATGAAACCTGGAGAAACACGAATACAAGGAAAAAAAAAAAAAAAAAAATGAGGCAGCGGCTGGGCAGCAAAGCACTGTTCCTGGGTGTAAAGGAAATGCTTTAACATAAGATCTATATGCCAAAGGCAGAGCAGAGTCCTGATCCTCGGAACTTCAGCTCAGTAAATGAAGAGCAGTCCTGCACACACTTAACTTCTAGTAAGGACAACAACGGAAAAAGGGAAGAGTTACGAGATATCCAGAGAAATTATCAATTCATTTAATCTACTAAAAAATCATATCATACTCCAGAAATACCATTCTCACTTTCAAAAAAGAAGAAAAGAAAAGAGACAACCTATATGTGCTCTCTAGCTAGGTGTGAGTTCTTAACTGATCCCTTGCCAATGAAGAGGTGTTTTTCAACATGCATAACTAAATAGCTATTCTGAAACAGTCCATGGCCATGCTGAGCTAAGTGACCTGATGTCAGGAACAGCTGGGCTTGTTTAGTACTCAAATGGAACACCACTGTTAAATGGAGCATGTTACAGAATTGTGTTTACAAATGTGAAAATTTGGGGGTCTTTCAGTTAAACTTTCAAGGAAGCATTTCCTCTCATAGTAAATCACGACTCCTGTGCACTAACATAACCCTGAGCGCCCTTTAACTTGAGAATACTAACAGTAGTTCTCTGAGAAACTTACTTCTGTACAAGCTTATTCCAGTTCTCTTTGACAAAATCCCACGCTAGTAAGTGTCCAGGAAAACGTCGGCCCACTGTTCTAATGATGAAGGACAGCTTCTGTGTTCGGATGACATCTCCATCGAGGCTATTTTTCATTAACCTGAAGAGCACAGCAGATTTAATCTCCAAAATAATTATTCAGGGTGAAGTAATGATTGAAATTAGTACTGGTCTCCTAACTAAAGTTCTGTGGTACTAGATTACTCTAAAGTAGTCCACAGATTGAAAACTCGTCATTTTTTTAAATGAAGGAAGAACTCGCCAATGAGATAGGCATTTATATATACTGTCACATAATAGTTTTTCTTATAGTACGGACACACAGAAAATAAATTCTGGTAGAATTTTTTATAATTCTGGAGACTGGTATTTTTCTTTTTCTCTGTAAAAACCTTATTTAAGCAGGCAGGTATGTTACTACTGTTAAAAAACTGGGCGATTTGAATAAATGCTAAATAAAGCCTGACTTCTGAACATAAGCAGTTTGTACCTTCTATGCTGTACTCTCCGCTTATACCAAGAAAGCACACACTCTCCAAAAATGCAGTATTTTAACAGGGGAAAAAAACCCAAATGTTCATCAATATGTGGTGAGTTAATTATTAAAAAGCCATACTATGGAACATGGTGTAGCCATAAAAAACAAATGAAGTAGGTTTGGGAACTGACACGGAAAATCTCTAAGACTGATCATTTGCTAAAAAGAACCACATCACAAAACAGTGGGTAGAGAATAAATCCATGTCTAAAAAATGTGGCTGTGTTTGTGGAGCACCATCCTCCACAGGTAAATAAATACACAGGCCACAGGAGAGGGGACAAGAATGGAAGTGAAGGGTCGTAAGAGGCACTTTTACATTTTATTCCATATTCTTATGGATTGCCTGAATACATTATAATGAGAATTTATTAATGTATTGTTAGTGCAGTTTAAAAACAAAACAAAAAGAAAATTCCATTTGCTTGAGTCAGGGGTTGGTTACTACTTTAAAGGCCTTTGGAAAGTGGGTCGGTCTGGGCAGGTGCTGAAGACATCTGTGGGACACTATTAGGATTTACCTGAGCAACATTACACAAAAGAAACAATGAGACCCAGGTGCCTCCCTCCATCCTTCTCAGTGTGACTCTTCACTTCCGGTGTCCCACATACCAGGTGGCAGGTACCTTTACATGTCTCTCAGCTACTTAGAGCTCCACTACCCCACTGTCACCTGTTAAAGAGGCCCTACTTGCTGCTCTTCTTCTTGCATTTGAAACTACTATTCCTAGGCCTTCATCGACAGATATTAAAAAGTATGACAAATTCACATAAGCTTTTATGTGTTATGCTTTTCTGAAGTATCTGTATTTTCTTAGTTATGGCTCAGACAGAGCAATGGCTTGACCCAAAAGAATGAAGCACAAACTGTGGAATAAAAGGCAACGTGCCCAAGAGATGGAGAAGGATTTGAGCAGGGAGCAGGAGGGGGTTGTGACTCCTGGCATCTCCCCATCTCTCTTGGGCAAAGCATATTCTGCATCTCTGTAAAGTTTAATCCCTGAAATGAAGCCCAGCATGTGCAGGCTCCTTACCATGCTGTCCAGGTCAGGTCTGGCTTATTAGTAAAAGGAGTAAAAGGAGATCCCAAAGTAAATAAGCTTCCCACCCTAGGAGCACAGTGCTTTTACGCTTTTGTTTCTATATATCATATTCCTTGGGTGATTTCATACCAGTAAAGTTTCCGTACATCCTCTGAGCTAGCAAGAGCTTCAAGTATTTTATTCTTCTCTGCTTCAGAGCCTATAGTGATGTACTTGCTTAAAAGGAATAACCAGCCTTTCTCACTTTTTGCTCCAACTTTGAACACAGTAGTCATGACATCAGTAGGTAGGCTGTAAGAGAGGTGGTCACACATAAGGACAAGAAGAAAGAATCCTGAGTACAAAGGCAAAGGAATTAACTAGTGGTGGTGGTTTTGGGGTCAGGGGAGGTTATAATTACATGAGTCTTCACTGTACAACTTAGGGCGAAGAAAAAGGTTAATTTAGTGGCTGCTACATTGCTAGTGGTAAACCCTGGTGGTATAGTGGTTAAGAGCTACAGCTGCTAACCAAAAGGTCAGCAGTTCGGATCCATCAGGTGCTCCTTGGAAACTCTATGGGGCAGTTCTACTCTGTCCTATAGGGTCGCTATGAGTCAGAATCGACTCGGTGGCAACAGATTTGGTTGCTTTTTACTTCTCTAATGGTGTGACTATGAAGAACATCAACTCAATCTAATACAATAATTATTCAATAAGCATGTGTCTGTCAGTTTGTCGTAGTATGGGAGCTTGTGTGTTGCTGTGATGCTGGAAGCTATACCACCGGTATTCAGATACCAGCAGGGTCACCCATGGAGGACAGGTTTCAGCTGAGCTTCCAGACTAAGACAGACTAGGAAGAAGGACCTGGCAGTCTACTTCTGAAAAGCATCAGCCAGTGAAGACCTTAGGAATAGCAGCGGAACACTGTCTGATATAGTGCTGGAAGATGAGCCCCCCAGGTTGGAAGACACTCAAAAGATGACTGGGGAAGAGCTGCCTCCTCAAAGTAGAGTCGACCTTAATGACGTGGATGGAGAAAAGCTTTTGGGACCTTCATTTGCTGATGTGGCACGACTCAAAATGAGAAGAAACAGCTGGAAACATCTGTTAATAATCGGAACCTGAAATGTACGAAGTATGAATCTAGGAAAACTGGAAGATCGTCAAAAATGAAATGGACCGCATAAACATCGATATCCTAGGCATTAGTGAGCTGAAATGGACTGGTACTGGCCACTTTGAATCAGACAGTCATACAGTCTACTATGCTGGGAATGACAACTCAAAGAGGAATGGTGTTGCATTCATCATCAAAAAGAACGTTTCAAGATCTATCCTGAAGTACAACGCTGTCAGTGATAGGATAATATCCATACGCCTATAAGGAAGACCAGTTAATATGACTATTATTCAAATTTATGCACCAACCACTAGGGCCAAAGATGAAGAAATAGAAGATTTTTATCAGCTGCTACAGTCTGAAATTGATCGAACATGCAATCAAGATGCATTGATAGTTACTGGCGATTGGAACGCGAAAGTTGGAAACAAAGAAGAAGGATTAGTAGTTGGAAAATACGGCCTTGGTGACAAAAACAATGCCAGAGATCGAATGATATAATTTTGCAAGACCAATGACTTCTTCACTGCAAATACCTTCCTTCACCAACATAAACGGCGACTATACACATGGACCTCTCCAGATGGAACACACAGAAATCAAACTGACTACATCTGTGGAAAGAGACGATGGAAAAGCTCAAAATCACTGGTCAGAACGAGGCCAGGGACAGACCATCAATTGCTCATATGCAAGTTCAAGATGAAACTGAAGAAAATCAGAGCAAGTCCACGAGAGCCAAAATAAGACCTTGAGTATATCCCACCTGAATTTAGAGACCATCTGAAGAATAGATTTGACACATTAAACACTAGTGACTGCAGACCAGAAGAGTTGTGGAATGACATCAAGGACACCATCCATGAAGAAAACAAGAGGTCACTGAAAAGACAGGAAAGAAAGAAAAGACCAAGATGGGTGTCAGACGAGACCCTGAAACTTGCTCTTGAGTGTCGAGCAGCTAAAGCAAAAGGAAGATTTGATGAAGTAAAAGAACTGAAGAGAAGATTTCAAAGGGCCTCTCGAGAAGACAAAGTATTATAATGACATGTTCAAAGAGGTGCAGATGGAAAACCAAAAGGGAAGAACACGCTCTGCGTTTCTCAAGCTGAAAGAACTGAAGAAAAATTCAAGCCCCGAGTTGCAACAGTGAAGGATTCCATGGTGAAAATATTAAAGGACGCAGGAAGCATCAAAAGAAGATGGAAGGAATACACAGAGTCATAATACCAGAAAGAATTAGTCGATATTCAACCATTTCAAGAGGTGGCATATGATCAGGAACCGATGGTACTGAAGGAAGAGGTCCAAGCTGCTCTGAAGGCATTGGCGAAAAACAAGACTCCAGGAATTGATGGAATATCAATTGAGATGTTTTAACAAACAGATGCAGCGCTGGAGGTGCTCACTTGTCTATGCCAAGAAATATGGAAGACAGCTTCCTGGCCAACTGATTGGAAGAGATCCATATTTATGCCTATTCCCAAGAAAGGTAATTCAACCCAACGTGGAAATTATAGAACAATATCATTAATATCACATGCAAGCAAAATTTTGCTGAAGAGCATTCAAAAACGGCTGCAGCAGTATATCGACAGAGAACTGCCAGAAATTCAGGCCGGTTTCAGAAGAGGATGTGGAACCAGGGATATCATTGCTGATGTCAGATGGATCCTGGCTGAAAGCAGAGAATACCAGAAGGATGTTTACTTGTGTTTTATTGACTATGCAAAGGCATTGGACTGTGTGGATCATAACAAACTATGGATAACACTGTGAAGAATACGAATTCCAGAACACTTAACTGTGCTCATGAGGAACCGTTACATAGATCAAGAGGCAGTTGTTCGGACAGAACAAGGGGATACTGATTGGTTTAAAGTCTGGAAAGGTGTGCATCAGGGTTGTATTCTTTCACCATACCTATTTTATCTGTATGCTGAATAAATAATACAAGAAGCTGGCCTATATGAAGAAGAATGGGGCATCAGGATTGGAGGAAGACTCATTAACAACCTGCGTTATGCAGATGACACAATCTTGCTTGCTGAAAGTGAAGAGGACTTGAAGCACTAGTGAAGATCAAAGACCACAGCCTTCAGTATGGACTGCACCTCAACATAAAGCAAAAATCCTCACAACTGGACCAATGAGCAACATCATGATAAACGGAGAAAAGAGTGAAGTTGTCCAGGATTTCATTTTACTTGGATCCACAATCAACAGCCATGGAAGCAGCAGTCAAGAAATCAAAAGATACACTGCATTGGGCAAATCTGCTGCAAAGGCCCTCTTCAAAGTGTTGAAGAGGAAAGATGTCACCCTGAAGACTAAGGTGCGCCTGACCCAAGCCATGGTATTTTCAATCACATCATATGCATGTGAAAGCTGGATAATGAATAAGGAAGACCGAAGAAGAGTTGACGCTTTTGAATTGTGGTGTTGGCGAAGAATACTGAATATACCATGGACTGCCAAAAGAACGGACCAATCTGTCTTGGAAGAAGTGTGGCCAGAATGCTCCTTAGAGGCAAGGATGGCGAGACTGCATCTTACATACTTTGGACATGTTGTCAGGAGGGATGAGTCCCTGGAGAAGGACATCATGCTTGGCAGAGTACAGGGTCAGCAGAAAAGAGGAAGACCCTCAACAAGGTGGACTGACACAGTGGCTGCAACAGTGAGCTCAAGCATAACAATGATTGTAAGGATGGCGCTGGATGGGGCAGTGTTTCGTTCTGTCGTGCACTGGGTCTCTACGAGTCAGAATCGACTCGACGGCACCTAACAACAACATCAAAGCATGTATAGAAACCAGACAGGCAACTTGCTGGATGCTGGAAGAAGAGAATGAGACACGGTCCCTGCCCTCTAGCAACTCATAGGCTATCATAAAGTAAGTTCCGTGGTAGAAACATGGCAGCAAATACGGAGGGTGGTGAAGGGTAAGACCAAATTCTTTTATCAAAATGTCAGAAATGGGGGCAGAAGGGAGGAGGAACTGTTGCCATTGAGCTGAGTCTGACACACGGTGTCCCCATGTGTGTCAGAGTACAGCAGTGCTCGTATGGTTTTCAATGGCTGATTTTTCAGAAGTATATCACTTGGACTTTCTTCTCAGGTGCCTCTGGGTGGACTTGAGCCTCCAACCTTTTGGTTAGCAGCTGAGCACGTTAACCATTTGCATCAGCCAGGGAAGAACCTCAAAATTTCTTACCCAAACCCCTATCCCAATTATTCATCTGATGCTTGAACCTTCTTCCATCATGACCAGTAAGGAACCTGAAGAGAACCAACTATTGCCAAAACCATTTCTACTAACTGCTAACTCCTCACATGATATGTGCTAGTCCTAAATTTAAAGAGACTTGTTTAAGAAGAAAGATGCACAGAGTTCACCTACAGTAAAACTCACACAGTTTTACAGCATTTATGACCCAGGAAAAAAAGATCCCGGTTTCGGGATATGATGTGAGGTAACGAAGAGGAAGAGTTCATTTGAGTAGAGTACACTTTACCTTTGAGTTCCATTGGATGCCACCCAATCATCAAAGAGCTTCACGGCAGTAGCGCTGTAGTTCTCTAGGCTATGGGTACAAGCAAAGTCTAGCAAGACTGACCGGAGCTCTCGCATAGATGGGGTGCCCTTATCAGTCCAGGTTTGTTGTTGGATTTGGTTTTGAAGTAATTTAAATACTCTGGTCTAGAGAGACAAAATTGATTATAATGGAATAATAATTAGGATAGTCAGAAAAATCAGGACAACCAAATTTCTTTCTCCCATCATTTACCCAAGGAGAAAAAAAAAAAATACATATTACTAAATATCAACTGACATATCAAAGTCCACATACAGCTGGGATGAAACTATCCAATAACAAGCGCAATACATAAGGCTGCTATAGGCAACAAAGACTTTTAATGATATAACACAGAAAGAATGAATGGCTTCTGTGCAGTAGCAAACCTTTATTCTGTGTGTACTCAGAAATAATCGTCCTGCCCAAAATAATCATCTATAACCACTGCTGAAGTCGATACTTCCTGACCCTCAGAGTATATGTACTTCCTGACCCTCAGACTTTAGAATTCGTAAATTCATTAGGCAATGAGAGAAAAGTGTACTTTTTTGCTGATCATTGAATGTTTAAATATGTCTGGATCCAATATTAAAGATATATTTAACATATTAACTAGCTTGATCTTATAACAAGTTAATCTAACCAAATTAACAAGAAAAGAGGTCTGCTGGATAGAATAGTCGTTTATAGTTATTTTTTTCTCCCTTCAGCTTTTTATTTAAAAAAACTTAAACCTACAGAAAAGATGCAGGAATAGTAGAATGAACACCAGATGCTGTTCATCTAGAGTCACAGGTTTTTATCACTCTTCCATTTGCTTTGTCTCCATATGTGGGTAGAAAGCACATACACATACACTTTGCTTTTTCTGGTTCTCGTGGAATCATATCAAAGAAGTCAGAGGCATCGTGATATTTCATTCCAAATACTTTAGCATGCAACTCCCAGAAGTAAGTACATTTTCCTACATAGCCATACCTTATCACACTTAAAATTTACAGTCATTCACTAATATCTTCTACTATCCAGCCCACAGTTACAGTTACTTCTGAATGAGATATCACTGCTAATTGTATATACTTGCAGTATTAATAAATCGAGAGATTTCTCTTCCTTTTACGTCTCACTCCATAACAACGCCTAAAAGCTGTTCATAGTATATGGAAGTATTGCCGTATTACAAGCCGTTGTGCATGGGAAGGGATGAGGACACATGGAATTTAAAAAATCATCATACGAAAAAGACATTTATGAATATTACCGGAAGGAACAAATATTCTGATATAAAAAGTGTAGATGTTTTAAAAAATAATCCTCAAGGCTTTATGTAAGGAGAATCAAAATGAAAAAATTCACAGGGGGCCTCCCCAGTTCTCCGGGGTTCTCAGCACAGGGGGATTTCCTTCCACTGGTATTTTTTCAACACCACCATTACCATTTCTCAAGTAGTCAAGTATCACAGATAACCACATGCAAAAACTTTTAATCCCAGAAAATTGGTTCAAGCTCTTTCCAGAGCATTAGATTCTTCCAAAGTACTACTGTCAATACCTAAAATGAATCAGGAACTTTTTAAACTGCTGAGGCCATTTTACCTGCAGACCTTCTCTGAGTAAGTCTCTTCTAGTCCTGAATATGAGGTGAAAAAAAGAATATGTGCAAGAAGGACTCAAAATTTGTGCTAAGATGTCAACTCGCTTTTGTTTGTTCATTTCAAAAGCAATGAAATAGGTGACAATAGGCATGTTAGTACAATGTGCGAGTGGTAAAGCCAAGTGTCACTGGGAGGACATGAAGTGGAAAAGTAGTTGCCATGCTGACTGATAAGGCACGGAACATAAAAGCAATGCAGGAGAGCCTACTGGACACACATGACCGCACTGGCACAGGCTGTCTTCCCCTGGCCTGACCTTCTCAATGGCATCATGACAGTGAACTGTCCGAAATGACTAAAGAATAAAAGAAATTTAAAACCTTCTTACAGTTGCCAACATCAAACAGAAACAAAGGATGAATGGCAAAAAATAAAAAAGTTACATGCTTTAAAATGTTATTAAAAAAAAACTCAGTGGTAAAAAATGACAAAGCTCTCTGAGATGACTAAAACGCAAAGAAGCCAGTGGAAAAACAGCACTTTAAAGTGCAAGAAGCAAAAGAAACATTCGAAAATATTACAGCTAATTCCTAATAAGTTACTCTTAGAAATACAGGAGGCAATTTTGCTAGTTATTCCCTGTACCAAATCATTGAGAGAAATTACTAAGGTAGTTTATTGTAAATATATTTCAAAAGATAAGATAATAAATTAGAATAAAGATTTCTATCAAGAAAAAAGAGTAATTTGCTTTTATAAAATTCTGCTGCTATGAAAAATGATCATTTTCATAGGTAATCCAGGTTATATTTCTAATATTAATAAAACACAGCAAGTACTTCAAATTACCATCCCCTTTTTGAAATAAAGTGAAATCTGCTTTTCCACGGTCCCAAATTAAGTTTTTTGAAATTTAAACTTAATATAATCCAACCCTCTGATTACGGAAACAGAAAATGACAAGTGGAGAGAGAGAATAACTTGATACAAGCCACAAACACTGGATATGCAAGAAAACGCAACAACAACAACACAAAATGATTTTAAAAATAAAATAGGGAAAGATGCTGGCAATTACGTATTACATTTTGATTTACTGCTTTAATTTTACACTGATATGCCCAGGGAGCTCTGGGTCAACTGAGTTTTTTAAAAGTGAAATGTCAGCTTTTATTGCAAAAGGTCTTTCCCACCAATCCTTCATATGCAAAAGAATGACAGATGCGTAAGTGATGAAATAGAAATATGGTTGGGATCAGCTGTTAACGTCACGTGAACAATCTAAAACAACTCAAATGTGCCTGTACACTGCATCCACCATAATACCACAGCATATATCACAAAACGGTCACTAATGCACACAATGCCCTGGTAATCATGAGATGAAAATGAACCAGACCCTAGCCTTAAACACCAATGTTATCTGAACACTGGATCCAAGGATCTAAAAATGTCTGCCACCCAACCCCTATGTACAGTGTGTCAGATTTCATATTTTGAGTTTTGAAGCTACCAGAATACCTTTAAGATTGAAGTAAGTGTTTTAAAGAGATAGTTTCCCCCTTTTAATAAACTAAAGCTAGCCTGACTTTCAATTAACAATTGAGTCTATTAAGACCTACAGCAGTAAAAGGGCCCCTCGTCTTAGAAACAGATACTATGCCTCCTGCCTTTACGTCTATCCATCAGTGCCCTGGATCCAACCCTGCAAAAACACACATCTGTCTGAGAACTGGAGATCATCTAAGATGAAGATGTGCTGAAAAGAATTACTACTTGAATCTTGCAGTAGGAAAATATTCAAAAGGTCCAACTCCTTGAACTGCTTTTTAGCATCTACCTTAGGCAGAGGGTTAGCGTGAAGTATCAAGAGCTTCCTCAGCACTAGGTCGGTCCTACATAGAGCTAATGGGGAGAAGCAGGGAGAAAAGTGCCTTCTGCCACCAGGAAATTTTACTAGCTGGGCAGCCTCAGAGCAGGCAGATATCCTGTCTCCTCTTAGGATATATTCAGTCTCAACAATGTCCTTGAATAGTGAGAAAACATTAAGTAATATGTACTAAGAAATCTTATTTATCACTATGCCAAATGGTATTGACTTGTTATGGCACTAATCACCTTCAAAGTATTCTACAATGAAAAATATACGTAAACACTGTAGTACAGTGGTTGGGCCAGCTGGATATCCATGTTGAAAAAGTCAATGTGGGTTCTACCTCACACCATACACAAAAATCAAACCCAGATGGATCGTAAATCTCAACATGAAAGTTTTCAGAAGAAAACATGGAAGAATACCTTGGAGTAGGCAAATATTTGATTTAAAAAAACTACAATAAAATTAAGAATTTATGTTAATAAAAAAACACCATCAAGACAACAGAAAGACAAGTGAGAATGAGAGAAGGTATTTGCAAATACACATGATCAATACGGAACTCGTATCTAGAATACATAAAGAACGTTTGTATATTCCCAACAGAAAAAATAAGTGATAGACTTGGGCACTCCACAAAAGAAAACATCCAAACAGCTGATAAACATATAAAAAGGAATTCATCGTTATTAGTCGTTACGGAAATGCAAACTAAAGCTAAAATTGTAATACTACTACGTACCCGTTAGAATGGCTAACACGAAAAAGATTTACTATTAATACTAAGTGTTGGCAAGGATGTGAAGCAACTAAAATTTTTATACACTGCTAGTAGGGGTATAAACTGATACAACGACTTTGAAAAATTGTTTGGCACTACAATATTAACTATACATACTTTATAACTCAGCAATTCTACTATAGGGCATATACCGCAGAGAAATACATACAAACGTGTAAGAGTATCAATAGCAGTGCTATTCCTAAGAGCCTCAAATTGCAAACAACCCAAAGGTACATCTTCCACAGTAGCCCAGTTGGCTACAAAGGGCCAATATCTTTACTATACTAACCGTAGAAAGTCTGTGTTGGGTCTAAGTTTGCCCTAAAGAGACCAGTAAGTTATCTGCATGCTTCTTTGAAATGCATGTAAATATCGTAAAGAACTACTGTTATTACCATCTTGGATATAAAAGTGATCACATTAAATGGTAAACTGACTTAATTTTCAAGAGAGCAACTAGTATGTGGGTCTGCCATTTTAAAGCTTAAATGAATGTTCCAAACTTTTCAAACTTAATTTAAAATCTTAAAAAAAAAAAACAAAACAGGAAGAAACAGCTTTAATTTTTCCAGTAAGAAGGTATCCTTTGAAAGATGTCATTGCGAGAACACAAATTAATTTAAAATACAGTGATATAACACAAATATTAGGTTAATCTGGGTCTGAATCAAAGCTTTAAAACATACTAGGTAAGGGACTCTTTTCATGCAACCTTGGTTTGACAGGAAACCCTGGTGGCGTAGTGGTTAAGTGCTACAGCTGCTAACCAGAGGGTCAGTAATTTGAATCCACCAGGCACTCCTTGGAAACTCTATGGACCAGTTCTACTCTGTCCTATAGGGTCGCTATGAGTCGGAATCAGCTCAACGGCATTGGGTTTAGTTTGGGTTTGGTTGATTTGACAGCAGTGACAGAAGTCTGTATTCTGATATTCCATCAAGACACATCATACTAAGCTTTTACCAGTTCTTCAGAGTATGCAAAGACATTTTGATCCAAAGTAATGATTCCAAAATTAGGAAGGTGGAAAAAGTTGAATTTAACTGCTTGCTTTTTCAGCCCATTACTGGTTAAATAGAAGACTATGCATAACAATATTAAAGTCAAGCAACAAAGAGAAGCTGGCAGAAAGACATACCACCAGTCTTGAGGCCAGATCCATGTGTCCCCGTTTTTCTAGGAGGTTACAGATGAGGCCTGTCTGGAACAGGGCTTCAGTGATGGGCGCAGTGTGGTTCTCCTTTCCAAGATAATCAATCAAATCAAAGGCCCTCTGAAGGGGCACCTTGCCAATGCTGAAGAGTAAAAGAAGAGGAAAGGTAAATACGCAGAGACAGACAGATGAATTCCATGCATGCTGAAAGAGAAACTTGAACTTGGTGAATTTTAAAGACCTAAAATTTAAGCTCGAATGACATTCTGTAAAGTTACAGATTTTATTATCTTTGGTTAACTTCATGCGATCCAAGGTTAAAGGTGTATTTATGGAGCTTAAATAATAGCTCATCTTTTATTCCACAGGTCATCTGCAAATTGTTACTGACTCAAGAAAAGTATTATAATGTCTTGGTCGAGGAAAGATGAAAAGTATTAATTTTATTTATTAATTACATTTACCAAAGGTGAAGTGGAAACAGCGTCTGAATCAGAAACTCAAAAAAATTTTATTTTTTGGTTGTGTGGGAATTCGTCAAACTTGTTAAGAGCTATGTGAACTTATGGTGAGCATACTTTAAAAATTAACCATTTTGTAGAAATAATAATAATGATGGCTGAGATAATATAAGAAGGCCACTTCATAAAAATGGACCAAAATGGGAAGGTCAAGGACAGTCAGACAGAACACATTTGACCGCTGTTATCTCCAGGCCCATTAAAGATCTAAACTGGTAATCTTTCTATTCAGAGGGTATCTATACAAGGTCAGTGCCGTTCTTGACTTTGGGATTCAATACCATACAAGTGTTTGAGGAGACAAATGGTACACAGATAAAGGCGCTCCAGTCATTAGATATCCCTTGAACCCGTGGGTAAACACTAAGTTTCATCCTTAAACCAATTGCTGCTTGGACAGAAATTTCTCATGAAATAAAACGAAGCCTGAACTCTTATATTAATTCATTCAGCAAAATACATGTCCTGCTGGGTGGTATCTACAGTATTAAAATATTATTTAAAGCTTGTTTTACTTTACTTAACTGTCCAATACCTGTAGCTAATATTTCTGAATAGATTATAAAGCCCCTAACAACAAGGAATGTGTCTTACACCTCCTCGACATTTCAAAACGAGTTGTACTAACAGGCAATATATGTTAGTTCTTTTGAACTGTTTTAATATTTTTTTCCCCCTCAATAATACTTGCTTAAAAAACAAAAACAAACCAAGCATATTCTACCCTGCAAGTTCAAAGATGTTGTTGATGAGGTTGGCTCGGTCTTTATCACTCAGAACATAAGGATTTGTTTTCAGCTGTTTGATCAGTGCTTCCCAGTCCTCATCTGCATAGTGTACAATATAATAGCCATTCATGTTTATATTGACTTTGACCCACTTTACTTCTTCTGTAAGATTGATGACACCTAATTCAGACCAAAAAAAAAAAAAAGAAAGAAAAAGGTGGGGGGTGGGGAGAGGAGAGGAAGGAAAAAAATAGTAAATAAACACTTTGTTTCAAAGTTAATATGGTATATATATTTCTTATTGTTGCAAAAATATAGGTAACACATTTGCCAATTCAACATTTTTCCCTTGTAGAATTCCCTGAAACCAATTACATCAATCATATGGTGCAACCGTCATCATCACATAATCACTGTAACAAATGACCCGTGCTCAGTCGGTAGTCTTAATGCCAGGGTCGTGGCTTCAAGCCCCACATTGGGTGGTTTCATATTTTCATATTTAGTTCTTCTACTAAGAAATTAAATGTCTGCCTCTCAGTGTAGCTATTTTCAAGTCAACAAAGATCACCACTCTCTGGTTTAACAGTTATTTACTGTGTACTACTGGCTCCAGGCTAGGCATTAGAGATCAAACGGTGAACAAGTAGATATGCCTACTCTCATGAATCTTACAGTCTAATGTAAACAGGCAAGCACAGTGTCACATCTAAGTGCTACTGATAGGAAAAAGAGAGCATGGCATTCTCTGGAAGCACACAAAGAAATGTTTCACCTCTCTAGGGGAGATTAGGAGCAACTTCTCCGAAGAAATAACATCTGTTGAGACCTAAGGATATATAGGTGTTTTTAGGTAAAGAGGGTGGAGTAGACGCCCTACGTGTTCAAAGATTAGGGAGAGTGCCCTCGGTCCATGCTCTGAACTGGCTTTCAAGTTCATTATGGCTAGATGAGACAGGCAAGGAGAAAGGAGAGTATGTATAGGGTAAGCAGCAGGCAAAGACACTATAAAATGTGTACTATCTCAGCCTTTGTCTTTTCTTCTGTTAGCAAAGGAAGAACACAGCCATTTAGAAAAGTTGCATAATTTAAAGCTAGCAAAATAAACACGACAGCAGGCTTAAGGTCTCACTAGGCACAAATAGGGAATAATTAATTGACTTAAAAGAGGATAGAAAGGTTACATACACTTTTCATGCCCCTATCATTACATCTATAAACCCTGAGAGAATTGTAAGAAATTTCTACAGAATGATTTCAACTAACATGAAAATAACGAGGAGTTAAAAACGACAATGAAATATATGTATAAATTTTAAAGTTAAAATTACTCATCAAGAAATGCCCTTTGAAGTTGGCTACAAGGAAGGGGATTTAATATAATTAAGATGCTTCCAAGTATTTTAAGCTTTACTATTTATTAGCATATGTGCTCCATGAGGTTCCTATTTTGTTCTCTGCTAATCTCTCGGCCTTTAAAACAATACACCACCTAGCACGTGCTCAAAAAACACTTATTGAAGTAATGAATGAATAAATAATACAAGAAATAGTTTCAAATCAAACCTAAACGTCTGCAGATACTTGTGACAAGTTTTTTTTTTTCCATTTTTAAAGTACAGAAAGCCTATTTTTAAAATTACAAGAGAAAGAAGTGTAGAAATAAGAAAAATAAGCTAAACTCAGATAATGATAGCATTTTGGGGGTACATTTTCTGCCAAGCTTTCTCCTATACATGTTTTAATTGTTATTACATTTTATACAGTGGAGCTATATCCATTATTTTTGTCCTCTTTTTCACTTATCAGATTACCTCACCATTTTTCAATGTCTTCACACGTACTGTTCAAGTACCTGCATAATATTTCATTTCAAGACTGTCATGGATTGAACTGCATTGCCCCAAAATATCTGTCAACTTAGCTGGGCCATGATTCTCAGTATTGTTTGACTGCCCAGCATTTTATGTGATTCTCCTGTATGTTGTAAATCCTATCTCTATGATGTAATAAGATGGATTAACGGCAGTTATACTGATGAGGTCTACAAGATTAGGTAGTGTTGTAAACCAATCTCTTTTGAGATACGAAAGTGAGAAGCAAGCAGAGACATGGGGACTTCATACCACCAAGAAACCAATGGTGGGAGCAGAGCGTGTCCCTTGGGCCTGAGGTTCCTATGCTGAGATGCTCCCAGACCAAGGGAAGACAGATGACAAGGACCTTCCTCCAGAGCCAACACAGAGAGAAAGCCTGCCCCTGGAGCTGGCGCCTTACGTTAGAACTTTTAAGCCTACTGGATTGTGAGAGAATAAACTTCTCTTTGTTAAAGCCATCCACCTGTGGTATTTCTGTTACAGAAGCACTAGATGACTAAGACAAAGACCATAATTTAATCAATCTCCTATTTTGAAACATGTAGGCTGTTTTAAAATTTTCACTATTGTAACAATTATATAGTACAGGTTTTTATATACAAAATGCTTTAGGAACACGTTTTAAACACAGAGATTATATATTACTCAGTACCCTAAGCCTTGAGGTTTGTCAACCTAAAAAGCATGAATTAATTCAAATGTATCAGATACTCTTATATCTTAGTTACTCCAATTCTCATGATACTACAGAAGACGTTTCAGCAGATGTTCAGACATATGTCTTAACATGGCAAATCAGCTAATCAGACTTTTTAATTACAAAATTCCGTACTAATTTCTGTTGTATTGCTGAGACAGCAACAGATGGGGAAAACTCAATTAGATTAAACAGGGTTTATTTCTTTTTCCAGAGCAGGATTAGTTCTAAGAAATACTTGTGATGGCAATAGTAGCTGCTCCAAGTTGGAATCATTATTAACTTATGAATAATGAAATTATCTTATCATTAAAAAAACAATCAGCAAACCCAAAAGTATCAACACTCTCCAGTTCAACAAAGATAATCTTCTACAGAGCTTTTATCAAGAAAGGGCTTTGGGAAGAAGGGCCCTAAATCTCCTTTGCCCTAAAAAAAAAAAGAAGGAATGGTAAGCATGGTAATTGTTCCACCGGATAAATATAGGAAAACACTGAAAAACAGAATATTTTGGCTGATAAGCAACTTGCCATGTTATAAACCCAGTCAAATCCAGATGATAGAGGGGAAGAACACAGCTGGGAGTGTACCTGAAATTATTACTAGCGCTGAGATGGCAGAATACAAAGCAGTGCAGAGACTTATCATTAAAAAAAAAAAAGAGGAATCATTTTTAAAACAGCAAGAGATTAGTCTCTTTCAGGTCTTTTGAATAATTGAGAATTTAGGACCTTAAGCCACAGATAGCAAAAATAACAGCTTTGTACACAGGGAGGTTAACTGCATACTACAGCTCCAAAATCTGGATGAGGCTACCCTCATATGTTTTTAATTTAATAAAATCATTAACAGATTAACAGTTCAATTTTCACAGTCCACTGCGTAGTAAAAAAGAGCAACTCTAACCTTAAATGGCAGAAACCCAGATGAAGTAATATAATATTGATTTAAAAAAACCATTTGTCTAGGAGTTTTAAAAATCAACTACTGTTTTAAAAAGAAACATGAAGCACAGGAATCCAAAAAAAAAAAAAAAGTTTTCACTACAAAGTTACAAAACTTCCTGTCTGGTTTGCTCCACAATGCTAGAATGATACAGGCAGTTGAATTACAACCTCTTTTTCAAAAGCAATGTTTTCTCCAATACTCCTTTCTTTCTCCTTTATTTTATCAGGGGGAAGAAAAGGCAAGAACAGTGACTAGCACATGATAAATGTTTTAATTGCATGCCCTTTTTAATTCTTCTTTCTCCCTGCCTTTTTACTCCAATGACATGTCCCTTGGTTTCAGGAAAATATTTCTGGTACAGTCGTATTCATCCAGAAGCATAAATGTTTCACATTAGATTTAATATAAAAATTTCCCACGGCGAAAAAGCTTGGGCTTTAGTAAGGTCTGGGCAAGTGAGGGCAGAGAAGAGAACGAGACACTTTTTGAGTATGTAGGCTGGAAAAAGGGATCCTTTCAGCCCATCTTATGTACAACATATATTATATGTTCAGAATTAATATATGTGGAGAAAAGTGACAAAGATACGGGCCAAATTTAATTCCTTTATACAACTGAACTAATGTACTAACCAGCAACCCCAAAATTAGGACATATGAAAATATACTACAGGTCTAACAAACCATGAAGATAATACACTGAACAAAAGTCATAGGGCATAACAAAAGCTTGAAGTCACCCTCTCTGCTCCATTTCTTTTGAGAAAAGAAAAAATGAAAAATGCATTTAAAGTAAGTGTGATTCTCAGTGGAGCACTAAGAACCAAGAAGACCCAACTATCCTAAGGGTCAAACAGTTTCACTGTGGACTCTAAAAAACTGAATTGGCAAGAACTAAAATAGCAGCGGCAGCGGTAACAGCAGCAGCAAAGGAAACATCACAATTGAGAAGAAGTGACAGACCCTGTGTTCATCACCGCTGGCTCGGTTCCAGCTCAGGATTAAACCAATTGTATTATAGTATATTTTGTATATTCCTCTTTATTAAGAGTCTTTTCAAATGAAGGGAAACAGAAGATTTCATTTCATAAGGCTCTGAATGCTCTTTCCATACAACAGTGAGATCTGCAATTGAATCACTTCGTGTTGACTAAAATTTATTCATTCGATAAATGTTTGTGTGCCTACTGAATGCTAAGGTTACAAAAGTGATTCACACAGCCATGATCCCTATCCTCAAGAGGGGATAGATACAAATGAAACAGCACTTATAGTATATTATGACTGGGCAAGTAGAGAATGCTATTTAAACACCTAAGTGGGGCATCTAACTAGTCTTGGTAAGGAAAGGCTTCCTGGAGGCAAACAATGGGTCAGCTGAGTTCTGAAGAATGAATAGGAGCATTGTTTGAGGAGAGGAGACAGCATATGCCCAGAGAAGAGAGGAAGAACGGCATGTTTGAGTTGCTGAAGAGAATTTTTGTGCAGCTGAAGTACAGACTGCCAGGCTTAGAAAGAAAAGGCGATAGCAGGAAAATATGAGCTACCCTATGGGGTGTGAATTTCAAAAAGAGTTTAACAAACTCTCATATAAATTGAGCTAAAGGGTAAAGGGACAATAAAAGCAAATCTCTTAATGTCCAATTATTTCAAATACCACCAAAAATTAATTCACTATCAGATGGTTTGCAAAATTTCCTTCTTGGCCCCTTTCAAATGTTCCAGCCATGTTTTGGCTGTGCTACAGGGAATAGGTAAATAGGGTTATTTGTCCTCTCTTAGGTCAGAGACTACTGTTCTGGGGCCCACTTAAAGTTTGGGGTTTTGTTTTCATCAAAGAAAGCAACACTCCCCTGCATCTCCAGCTATGCTACATTGCCCAAAGATAGGATGACATCACCAACCGTTCATAGCGTTTTGAAAATAATGAGATTTTTGTTGCTATTGCAACATTCTACTCTGGTAAAAGTGCAACGACACTGGCATGCTCGCACATTTCAGGTGGCATTATCAAATGTTACCACACAAAAGAAGGGCAAATTAGTAACATGCATCAAATCACAAAAGGTAACACAGTGATTTCATTTCTTGGCATTCCTAAGAACAAAATTCATCTACTGGAAAATCTCTAAGATGCCAAATTTTTACGGAGGCTTTTTAAAATAAAGATAATGGGGAATCAAGTGTCCAATGATAAAAGAAAGGTGAAGTCAATTACTGTGTATGTTTAGTTAAAAAAAAAAAAAAGGCAAGATATAAAAATCACAGGTATACAATGATTTCAACTAAATAAAAATATATTCACTAAAAAAGTGACAAGAAAAAATAATTATGGGAGAAGTTATGAAAGGATGATAGTTTGTTTTACATTTTCCAGATTTTATGTAATGTAGATATACTTTGTTTAAAGACTTACTTTTTTAGTAACACCAATATTAATGATGACAGCTCGTAGTTACATAGCATGTAACACTTACATACCAGATCTTGTTCTAGGCAATTCACAGATATTAACTCATTTAATCCTTACAACCTTAGAAAATAAGCACAGTTACTATCTCCATTCTATAACTGAAGGAATGAAGCTCAGAGAGGTTACACAACTCACCTAAAATCACACAGCTATAAATGGTGGAGTCAAGAATCGAATGAGGCAATCTGGCTCTAAAGTGCATTCCCTTACCACAGAGCTACACACCCCCATCAAAAATACAGGCTTGGACACCATTTCCAAATTCAAACAAGACACTCCCCTTTCCATAAATCTCTAAGGCATCACTAGTGGTCCCTACGGAACCCAAGAGCCTTATGTTCTTTCATGTGGTGTGGTATTCATGGTAGTATTTAACAGTCAGAAACTACATTTCGATCGCTTTGTATAGGCTCCCTGTGGGTCAGCATATATCACCTTTACATTTTATTATCCCCTTTCTCCTTGCTATCATAATTTTTTGCCCCATTTTCTCATTACCAGAAAACACGTATCTGCAGGATATTTTATTAATAATTATTTCCTATAAATCTAGGTCATAAATTTGAATCTTTATTATGTGTAAGAATCATCTAGGGTGCTTGTAAAAATGCAGTTGCCCCAACCCACTGCTAGAACGTAGCCAGCGGAGCATACTTTAAGAAACCGCTCTACTTCTACTACTTCTTACTCTGTGACATAAAACGCAGATCAAGGATGTAAGAACACAGCACTTGCAATTTTCTACCAGGGCTGCCAGGACATTCCCTGTACTTTTTGCACTTTAGTTCACTTGACTAAAGACAGACCAGTTTTGTGCGTGATATACAGAAGCTTGCATATGTGTACCAGCTCAGGAAGTCTGCACACTGGAAAGTGTTATCTCCTTTTTGTCCCTTGGTCAATATTTTTTTAACACATTATTTCCAATTTCTTATCAGAAAAGTTCTTATAGTAATTACCTGATTTCTTATCCAGTAAGGATACTGATTGAGAATTTTTTCCATCAGTTATATAGGATAGTGGAATATGCCACAGGTAGCTGTAAAAAGAAAATACTGTAAGATTATTACTCTTTTCAATTTTAAGTCAGTTATAAATGATGTGTCTTTTTTTGGGAAATGGGGTGAAATCTTTGAAGCTATTACCAAAGAGGAATAATCTTGTTAGGTTTTTTAAGAACCTATGATTACAAAACATTTAAAAATGTTTTGCCTGAGGGGGCAAAAGAAGACAGAATGGAGAGAAAGAGGGCATGCACCTTGCATCTGAAGGCTGAATTTCAGGCTTTATATTTAAAAAGAATCTCTCTTGTTGTACAACAAGTTCCTTTCCTTTCCTTTGAACAGTCACTAAGGGAAATCCTTTCTGCAGGGTCCAGGTTTTCATCATCTTCTTCACATCTAATGTTTTGTTTGTGACCTATTAAAAAAAGAACAAATTATTTTTGCTTCAAGATAAAAATTGGTTTAGAAACCAGTTTAATTTGTCTCTACCCTTTCTTCTTTCCCTAGCACATTCTATGAAGACTATATTTAATGCGAATACAAAGAGGCATGAATGCTGAATTGAGACTACATTTTTAATCTAGGTAAATGAGCAACTTTGATAAAAGGAAAGTACACTGGAATAGAACTAAGTGATAACTAGCCAAACCAGAAACCAAACCCATTGTCATCAAGTCGATTCTGACTCACAGCAACCCTACAGGACAGAGGAGAACTGCCCCGTAGGGTTTCCAAGGAGCAGCTAGTGGATTCGAACTGCTGACTTTCTGGTTAGTAGCTGAGCTGTTAACTACTGCACTACCAAGGCTCCTAAAAGAGAGTGAGAAAAGCAGTACCTATGCTATCAACCAACTGAACATTAATTAAAATTCCTAAGAAGGCATATGTGTTCTTCTAGGCCACAATAATACAATTTACAAGATACAAATAATGATATACAGTCTAGAATCAGAAGCATTGCTATTAACTCACTCCCATGAGTCAACAGGGTCCAGGTTTCTCTTTGTTCCCTGGACCCTCTGCCTTCATAAATGTTAAAGAGTTCATCTTTTAAAGGCTCAACGCTATAGGAATGCTAGGGAGCAGCTGGCAGACGCAGAAGAGTAAAACGTTAACAGGTCACTTGCCTTGACTTTAAGCTTCCCTACATCAGTGTTAAACTTTTTTGTGGTAATACACCCTCTTTCCCAGAAAAAACATGAATTTACCAACAAAATCTGGCACCCAGTACAAGAGGGTCACAGACCCTCTAAAGCCCACTGCCCCTAAGGCATCTGGTATCAGTGATTAAGAGGCAATTTTAAAAAGTCTCTTTTTAAAGCAGGTGGGTAAAACTGATAATTCAAATTATTTTTCTAGATTACATATGGATTTGGATTGCCTGTAACTAAAATCATTATGTACCTAAATTGTTTGGAGCTATCTCTCCACTATAGCAGGTCCTACCTCAATCACCATATGCCTATTTCTTTGAAGCACAAAAGGATGGAGGGAATCTTCCCAATTCATTGTGATACACTTTTCAGGGCCCTGACCTCTGTATTTCTGCACAGAGATTGGGAGGAAAACACATTTGCCCAAAAGCAAGATGGTCATACTTTTGGGCCTTGGAAGCAGAACTCAAATGAGCAGAGGCTAGTGTATGAGGTATCCTTGATGTGGATGCTGAAAAACCTGAGGATGACGTTAGGGAAAAGGTTGGGATAGGAAAATACTATGATGAAAAAGTTGAAGTCAGTGAGGAAGATAGAAATATATTCTAAACGTCAGAAGATAAGACAAGATGTATAAAGTAAATAGCATGGCTTTCAAGTGAAATGTTAATAAATGATAAGAGAAAAAAAAACAATGGCCTGGAAGCAACTCTCACGTAATAAAAACTGGCCCTTCTCCATGACAACTGCAAACAACAGGGGAAGGTGTCTTCTGAAAAGGGTTAACAGCTAGGAAAATACCAGGTTCCAGACAAGGCAAGAAAACAGAAAGAATTCATGGAAAGGATCCAGAGGAGGGGTTCTTAACTCAGGGTCCATTCAACTTTGAAACTTTGCATGATATTTTACACATATGTGGTTTTTCTGGGCAAAATGTCCAGAAGTTTCATCATATTTTCAAATATGTCTGTGATTTCCCAAAACATTAAAAACCACTAACGTGGATCATGGTAACAAACTCAAACACTTAAGCAGTTAGCACACATGCAGGAGGTGGATTGGGCTCGAGCACTGCTATGAAGCGTAACTTCTACTAATTACACTGCTTTTTAGAATATCTGCAGGCATGACAAAATGCAAACAGCAAACCCATGGCAGTGTGGTATGCAGCCCATGAGCAACCAACCTGTGATATATCATCTATTTTAGAGGAAAAGGGCTACAAAAGACAAGAGGTTCAGAAGGCAGAGTACAGACCAAAAAAAAAAAATTACAAATGGCAGGGAAAGGATAAGAATAGGAAATGAGATTAAAAAAAAAAAAAAATCAAATAAAACTATAGTAATTTACATTAATGCAGAAAAGACAACTTTCCCCGCAGAACAGAAATGGAGATTACGACACAGAATAAAAATGGCTACATACAAGGCCACACACCCATTTTTTCAACGATTAAGAACACTACTCCCATTTCTTGACTTTCAATGCAGTGCCCTATTTGTAGATATTTATATACAAAGCTCCATCCCCCCTTTCTCTTAAATAACTATCCTTAGTACCACAGACTTATTTACGTATTTGATAAAAATACAAAAAGAAATCCTGTCTTCTTACTTTATAAGCTAAGTAAAATACGGAGGTTGCTTACCTCGTTAAAACTCTCCCACAGATCGTCACTCTGAATGGACGCATAGCTATGCTTATGCAGGTAAAGTACAACAGCATGTTGAAACACATCTTCACTAAGGTAAGTTTTCAGCATCAACAAGAGGGAAGCTCCCTATTCCAAAAAGAAAAAAAAAGGAGAAAAGGGAGAAAAATAACAGAATACCATAGATTATAGAGTTAAGAATTCAAAATTCAAAATATAATCATTGTAAATCTTTATTTACATGCATAGAACATTGTTGTAATGCACTATTATTTAGTCTCCTATAACCAGATGTGGATTGTGTGTACAAACTGCCTGAAAAATTATTTTAAGGGATTTGAAAAAGAATTAATGGAGTAGATTCCCACGCACACTAATTCTACCATAAGCCATCGGTGTGGTCTTTCAGTGTACTCACTGTCTACATATTACTTATCTGTGCCTTTGGAAAGCTGTGTTTACAAGTTTATTTTTAATAGAAAAATACGCCAAATTTCTGTGGCATTCCCACCCCCATCCTTGCTGCTTAAAGTTATTGGTTGAATTCATTCGCACACTGCCGAAATCAGCAGAATTCTCAAGTCTTTCTGCTAGGTAGTATATTAATTTCTAATTTTAGTTTATCATGTTGCCGAAGTATTCAAGGTCTCTCTTCTTCCTGCAGTCACATCAAATATGTTTGGAACTGATGAATGTATGGGGCAGCAAACATACACCAACAGTGCAGAATCAGGCATGTAATTATTCAGTCTACACACTATTTGCTCATGCACATGTCATCGTTCCCAATCTTGAAACCATCACCACCTTCTCTGTGAAGCCGTCCCTGATTCAAAATAAATACCATATTTTACTATCTTTGAAAACACTTTATATAAATTCCTGAATCTGTTATAGGTATTTATTTTCTCTTCTAGACTATGCTAGTTGAGGGAAAAATTGAAAAGCTCAATTTCAATGACTAGAACAATGCCTAGTACATAGTAGGCTCTCAAGAAGCTTTTGAGTGAATTTAATTTCTGATAAAAACCTAGCCATGTTAAGGCATCAAGATTATTAGATACCCATAAGTGAAGTCAATACCTAATACTCTCTTAAGTTGTCCTATAAATTTACGTACTCATTCCTGCCCAGCTACAACCGATGACTGCCCTGACAGGGAACACAACTGAGAATTCCTGACAGAACAGCAGGACAGTGGGATACAGACCTCAAATTCTCTTAAAAAGACCAGACTTAATGGTCTGACTGAGACCAGAAGGACCTTGGATGTTATGGTCCCCAAACCTTCTGTTAGCCCAAGACTGAAACCATTCCCAAAGCCAACTCTTCAGACAGGGATTGGACTGGACTATAACACAGAAAATGATACTGATGAGGAGTGAGCTTCTTGGCTCAAGTAGACACACGAGACTATGTGGGCAGCTACTGTCTGGAGGGGAAATGAGAAGGCAGAGGGGGACAGGAGCTGGTTGAATGGACACGGGAATACAGGGCGGAGAGAAAGAGTGTGTTGTCTCATAAGGGAGAGAGCAACTAGGAGTACATAAAAAAAACACACATAGGAAAGTGTATATAAATTTTTATATGACGGACTAACTTAAGCACAATAAAAAAAAAAAAACCTTAAAAAGAAAGAAAAAAAGTACTCATTCTTGTTCTCAACAGCCGCTTTTTGTCCTCTATCCCTCTCTACTGCAACTTCCCAGTAACAAACAAAAACTATGTAACATTCCTCATTTTGAAGAAATAAAAGACACCCTACCCTTCCCATGACCCGACTTCATCTACTACTTTCCCCTTTGCTTACTCTACTCCAGATACATTGGCTCCTCACCGGTACTTGCACATACCAAGCTATCTCTCATCTCAGGTATGCAGCGGTCCCCAAGACCAGCCCCAGGTTTGATGCCTCACAGGACTCAGCCCATAGGTACGCTCACCACAATGACTTATTATGGTGAAAGAATACAAAGCAAAATCAGCACAGGGAAAAGATGCACAGAGCAAAGTCCAGGGGAAACCAGGCACAAGCTCCCAACGGTCACCTGCCAGTGTAGTCACACAGGATGCATTTAATTCCCCCAGCAATGAGTTGTGACATGTGTTAAATGTCGTCTAAGGAAGCTCATTACAGACTCAGTACCCAGGGTTTTCATTGGGGGCTGGTCACCTTCTGGAGCCTTGGTGGTACAGTGGTTAAGAGCTACGGCTGATAACAAAAAGGTCTGCGGTGTGAATGGAACAGCCGCTCCATGGAAACCCTAGGGGGCAGTTCTACTCTGTTCTGTAGGGTCGCTATGAGTCAGAATTGACTCGATGGCAATGGGTTTGGTTTGGTTTGAGTCACTTTCTGCCTAGCATGTACCAAAATTCCAGACTCCCAGAAAGCAAGCAAGTGTTCAGAAAGAACCATATTGTTTCTACAAACAGTTTAGGGACACTGAGCAACCCCTATCAGGGAATGGTGAAAATACTCCCAAAGTCCAATTTCTCAGATGCCAATCAAGGGCCAACTCTGCAAGCAGACTTTTTCTCAGTACAGCATTCCCAGGCCTGCTGTTACCTTTTTTCTGCATGCAAACCCTTTACATTGGCTATTTCCTCTGCCTGGAACAGTCTTGCTCCCGAAATCCACATGCCCCATTCCTTCACATCCTTCAGATGGCTATTCAAACATCACCTTATCAAGTGGTCTTCTTCAAACAGCATTTCCTTTGTCACTATCATTTCCCTTATGGTGCTGTATTTTTCATAGTCGTACTTATCACCTGACACAATACCTATGTATTCATTCACTTGTTCAGTGTCTGTCTCTAACCTCTGACCCCTGAAACAGAAGCTCCAACAGACACAGTCCATCTTGTTCCCTGATCACCAGCACTTAGAACGCCTGTTGCATGGCTAGTACTATAAGATTTGCTGAATGAATGAATTCTCACACAACAACTTGCATCAGAACTATGCTTGATGATTTTGAAGACCAAAAAGAATGTCTATCAATATTCTTGTACATAATATTGGTAAATTAATTACTCAGTGCCCTACTTCTCTCAATTTTATGTGGGTTATTTCAAAATTAGCAATCCTGAAATAGTTATCACATGGACAGGGGTTAAGTATGCTGTAGGACCACATAATCAGCAAACACTGAATTCTTGGTTTAGAGAGTGGAAACTGGAGAAGGACAGTGCTCTGTAATAAAAAAGTCTGAAACTAAGTTTCGTGTTAGAACTCTAAGTTTTAAATTGTCTTTAATGACAGGTCCAGTATGGGCTCCAATAAGCATAGCTGTAATTGGAATATATTTAATATAGCTCATTTATTTCCTTGTTTGTCAATGGTACTATAATTCTCCTATCAATCAGGCTTGAAACCGGGGGGACATTTTTGTCTCCTTTATCTTCCTTACCCTGTACATCATTTAAATATTTCTTTCCCAGTCGCTGTTTATACCCCTCATTGTCTTTCCACTATCATTATGGCTTCTCATTTCAAACTTTTACCATTTTATTCCAGGACTTGAGTAGCAATTTCGTGACTTTAGTCTCTCCCCACTTAAATGTACCTTATAAACTGAAGCCAGTTTAATATTCCTAACTTTGACCAAGTCGTTCCTCTGTTCAAAAGTATTCTAAAGCTTCCCAATGCTCACAGAAAAAAAAATCCAGATTTCTTAATGGCATTTAGGACCTTCTACAACTGAGCCGCAAGTTACCTTTCCCATTTTCCCCTGCCCTACATGCAGCTTCCAGCCCAGTCCAATATTTACTCCCTAACCTAATATTCCTTACCCATTAGTATTTCTGACTGTTTCTTTACAGACCTCACTGTCCTTTTCCTGCCCTTCCTTACCCATGCCCATCTACCTATATTCTTCAAAACTCACTTCAAATGCCATTTCCCTCCAAAAAAAATTCTCATCATCCCAGGCAGAAATCTTCTGGACCACTTATTTAGCACATATTACACAAGTATCCACCGTGAGTTTCTTGACATGAATTGTATCTCACACTTTTTGAGTATTTTCTTCTCTGTCCAGGGATTCACTTTACTAATCAATAAATCTGATAACCAGAGTAAGGAGGCAAATAAGCCAAAAGATACATCTCTCTTTTCTCACTCCCCCACAAATATGAATGACGTCGACCTCTGCTTCACCCGAAAATCTGCAGCCTGTGTTCTTTTTTTTTCCTTTATACCTTTCTGTATTTTACTAATTTCTTTTTTTTTTTTAAATTGTGCTTTAGATGAAGAGCAAATTACTTTCTCATTAAACGATTCATACACATATTGTTTTGTGACCTTGGTTGCCAACCCCGCAACATGTCAACACTTTCCCCCTGACCCTGGGTTTCCCGTTTCCATTCATCCCGCTTTCTTGTTCTCTCCTGCCTCCTCATCCTTGCCCCTTAGCCAGCGTGCCCATGTAGTCTCCTATACGTGGCTGTGTGTATTATTGTTTGTTTTATGGGCTATCTAATCTTTGGCTGAAGGATGAACCTCAGGAGTGATGCAGTCTGTTTCTAAACCTGCAATCTAATCTTTAATTCTTAAAATCTCTTTTTGCTTACTTATTTTGACAATCCTGACTTCGGAACATACCCCTATTCGAGTAACACAGACAAGGGCTTGTTTAGGGCCTTTCTTCCCTGGACATATTCTACCTGTGCATCTAGAAAGTAAACCAACTTTAAAAGATATTTTGCTAGAAGACCTGGTTAATTGCCTGGAATGTTAGTCACAGAACTTAAAAGAGAGGCAGAGAAAGAAAGAAAAACTAACAAAAGGTTAAGGCCAAGATTTAAATAGAAGCAAATATCTGAAAACCCAATTTAATTAGAGCTAAGAGGACAAGTGAAAACATGGCCTGATCTTTAAAATAATCTAAATCATATTACTTGCTCACATATGAAATTAATTTCAGAAATACTCCAGGTACTTTTTTCGTGCACAGCAGTACCTTAAAATAGGAAAGAAAATCAAACATTTCTTCAATCTGCGCTGAAGACTGAACAGATGATGATGATATTGGATGAGATGAATTCAAAGAATCTTTCTTCATGGTTTTAAATCGAGCATCTAAGAAATCTTCATACTAACAAAAAATTAAACAGGTTGGGATATCATGAAGAGTACATAGTAGTTATTTGCATGCATTAGACTAATAGTTACTTAAGTTCATCATGAAAAAAACAACCAAGATAAGCGTCTGAAAATGTAGGAAGACTGCCCTTCATGCATGTTTTTTAATTTACAAATAAAGTTATAACCTAAAAAAGTTATAACCTAGTCACATACAAAATAGCATTTCTGAAACAACAGCATATGAACTAAGAATTTATTACTAAAACAAACCAAATGTCAAATTCAGATATTTGACATGAATACTAGTAGTATTTTAAAAATAAAACCTGAAATTAAAAAAAAAAAATCTGATTCTAAAGCTTTCTCATATAAAATCCAGCTTTTCTATTAAGATAGTATACACTTCCCTTAATTGAGGTTCATTTTAAATAAAACATAACTTTTAGAACAGAAATAATTCTCTGAGAGCTCAGCAGATGAGTACCCCTGTAGCATATATTTGCTTTTAAACATTCTGGGCACCACCAAGTGGTGAAACTGTGTATCTCATTGCTTAAATAGCATACAAAAGATTTAGAATATCTTGCTTAGTATTCTGGCTAAAAATTAGTTTTTCCTACCACCTGAAAGTTTTGAACAAGCCTGACACAGAAATTTCAAGAGTGAAAACTCAAGGGTACTTCTGCTTGGAACCAGCTTTGGATCATATCTCCAAGAAGTTTAATAGAAAGTCACAAAAAGGAATCTTTACATTTTCCACCTATTGGCTTGAATTATTTTTGCAATATCTATCATATGGCAGCCTACTGTGTCCTATTATCTCTAAGGATAGGAAGTATCTCTAGAGACTGAATTAACACAGTAAGAAATACTATGTTTCCCTATAACAAAATGGTATTCCAAGTCTTTGAAAAAGGGCACTAAATATGATTTGTACTTAAAAAGGTCTAATTATTTGTCTGCATCAACCTATGTGTCACTGTTACAAGACTCTACACATTGAAAATAGACGGCATTGGTAAAAAATGTCATTTTTTCTCTCTTTATACACAGAACAAAAAGTTCTGTTCTGTGAAAAAGGCTTTTCAACCTTATCTGAATTTCCTCTGAGCAGAAGGGCCACATCTGTTAAAAATAAAATGCAGGAAAGCAATTAAAAATGTTTATTTTAATGACAAAATTTAAAATAATCTCATATAATTTTAGCTAGTCAAATTTCAAAAAGTATAGACAATCAGTAACAAGAGTCAATTTTACTGTACCTTTTTAAAAACATTTTTATAACTCCAAACGTATAAAAAATACAAGGCAAAAATGAGCAATTTTTCCCCCTAGCATTTATAGTAGGCCTTAGAAACACTTTACTTACACTTGAGAACTCTTCAAATATTTTTTCCAAAGAAAAATACTCCATGTAGGTGGCAAAACCTTCATTCAGCCACAGATCATTCCACCACTGCATTGTTACCAGATTACCGAACCACTGTGGAAAGAGACAAAGTACTAACCCACATGACGTTTACTTTCTCAGAAATTTTCTAATAATTGACTGAATTTAAGACTTACAAAAGTTATATAAATTTACTTTAAAAATAAAATAAAAATTTTAACATTTTACTTTAATTGAATGGGAAAGCAAGCAGGGAAGACTACTAGCGTATTTATCAACTTAACACCCATGCTTAATATTAGGCAAACAAAACAACTTTGGGGTACCCCATTAAAAGTATTATTTACTAGTTAATGAAATTCTTCTACCTTCTAGTAACAAGTTAGCATGTAAGATTATTTCTCCATTATATCTACAACCATCTGTGACAACTAAAAAATAAGTTTCTATGTAAGAGATTTTCTTCAAGTCAGAGAGCCCCAACTTCGTGTTTCTCTTCAGTTGCCCAAGTTGAGGACAGCATTTACATGATTCAAAACAGAATTCAAACATCATTCCATAAGAAATTTGGCATGCATATAAACAAGTGTAATCAGAAAGAACTTAAGACAACTTGTCTATATGACCCATTTATAACAGGACATAAGTGTGTGCTTCATATGCTAGCTTGTCATGAAATCTTCAAGGGCTATAGTCTCACAGATTGTATTTGAACTAGAGAGCAAACTGACCAGAGAATGTCATACTCTTCCTTCATATTCTCCCACCATCACGGCATTCACCAAATTATATCTAACACCGATAGACACTTCACCCAGGGCACAAAAGGGGCAAAGTGTTGGGGTACGAGGTATTCACGTACTCGTAAAATTAGGGTGCAAACAGCACCCTAATTCTTTTCTTAAGACCTCCTCTCCCAACAATAATAGAGAAAAGTAATTTTAATTCTAAGCATTACAGTTCAAAAGTTGTCAGAAAAGAATCCAACTCAGGGAAAAAGATTCTTTGTCGCAGTCATACCAAGCAGCTGGCATTTGTCAGAGGTGAAGCAGTTGTGTTTTACTGGGTGGAGGGGAGGAGAGATCTTAATGAGGTGGTGGTTCTTTAAAGCCTAGTGCTGCCACTTATTAGCTGTATGACTCTAGGCAAGTCATTTTTTGGAGTCTCAGTTTCCATGTCTATAAAATGGGATTATCACCTACCTTACAGCAGTTGTATGGACATGAAAATGCTGTATAAGTTATAGAGTCCTATACAAACATGAGATAGCATTTTCATCTGAAAATTAAGTTTGTTTTAAAAAGGTACCTTTTTATTACAGAAGGCGATTCTATACTAAGAAGCTGAATTATTATTAACATCTAAATCTATTCTAAAATTCTAGGATATGAAGCAGACAGCAAGTATCAGATGTAACAGTCTTGGTTACTAATACCTGATGGGCCAGCTCATGAGCAATGATTTTAGTAACCAGTTTTCTATCCGACGCTGAAGAAGTATTATTATCGTACAGAAGTGTCTCTTCTCGAAAGGTGAGCAAACCCCAATTTTCCATTGCTCCTGCTTCAGAGTCAGGAATAGCCACCAAATCTGGACATAACGAGACAGAAGTAATTAACTTTCCTTGTAGAAGGGCCTTCCTAGTTAAAATATTTTACTCACTGGCTTATTACTGTGAACCAGCAGACACTGAGTTCTTTTTATAATCCTAACAAGCGGAACCTTCCTTATTCCAGCCCTTCAAGCACCTCACCCACCCATTAGCTGAGGACAATCTAATTAACTCCTTTTAGTTTCACTGTTCCCCGTCCCTTAGTAAAGAAAAGAGACCTAACTCCATCACAATAAATCAGCTTCCCAGAGCAAGAAGCACGAAGTGCAGGGATGACATGCTTCTATTTAGCACCAGTTTCACGTTAAATAGTTCTAAAATCCTCTCGCTTTCCTGAGCTTCCATGACTCAATTTCTATTCTTTGAATCAGGAAATTTCTTAGAAAGTTAGATTGGTCAAATTCCAAGCTAAGCCCTAGCAAATCCCCATTTGTACAGCATCTCTGTAATAGCATCGCAAGCTTCTGTTTTAAGCTCCAAATTCAGATACCTTCAGGAAATCTAAATAATCTTAAAAACTACAGACAATCTTTAAAGCATTAACAGTATTTATTGATTCTCTTTTTAAATAATTTTGGCAAAAGCTCTTTCTAAAAAAATTTGCAAAATGAATCTAGGTTATAATCATAATGAAGACCAGAAGCACTGTTTGCTTCTTACCTAGTTTCTTAAGTGGGTATTGAATTTCAAAGTAGTTTTGATAAAACTCAAGAAGTTTCACAGTTGTTTCCAAAGCATGGTGAACTTGATCAATCTTTTCTGGTACAGCATATATAGAAACCTAAAGGGAAACATTGGTATGAAGTAAGGAGAAGTACAACTAAAACGGCGTAATATTCTGGTGAACACTGTCAAGACTAGCATATTTGAGAACTTCATAGAGTTCTGTCTTTCAGGACAGAAACTCTTGCTTATAGCTACTTTAGCTTCCACAGAGCTTAGCAAGTCCCTTCCCTACAACGATTCCTTTTTTGTTTTTTAAGCTAACATAACATCCAACTACTTTGGGTCATCTTATAGCAATTTATAAGTATTTTCTCCTTTAATTTTATAGTACTCTCCTTCTTGCCCACGAGCTATCAAGACTGTGAGTTACCTGAAGGATAAGACTGAATTTTCATCCTTCTAGTATCTATCACAGTACCTGGCATCTCACAGGCATTCAATACAAAGGAGTCACATCTTACAATGGAATTAAGTTCTAAAGTTAACGTTTAAGGCAGAAACTGCACATTTGTCAAAAATTATCCTAGAAAAACTTATTAGAAACCAGTGTACTCTCTCTCAGTAACTATGGCACAGCCAGTCCTCATCACCCACATTATTTACATAGCCATTCTTCCTTTTCTTTTGGCTAAATGCGTAAGTTAAACACACAAAATGTGACTCAATTATAAATGTCTTCTTCAGTTAAATATCAAAAGGCAAAACTTAGGCAATTACCTTCCAAGTAATGGCTTTTAAAAAGAAATATTTATTTGTTTTCCAATTGATTCAGAAAAGCCTTCTATACTCATGCGGGAGAGTGGGACAAGAATTAGCAGAAAATAAAAACCTCAAAATGAAGCTCTCAACAAGTGAGAAACAGGGTCTGACAGAACAATTCGTCATATGGACAAAATACACTGGTGAACTCTAACTCCAAAGTATTTTTAGTCTTCCATAAAGGAATATAAAACTGACAATTTCTAAAAGGTCAAATAGATTTTAACCATAATTGTCTTTATGTAGGACTTTAGTCTGTAGAATGTATGCATTAATCACAGAATTATGAAAGCAACATGGCATAAAAATTATATGTGAAGAAAAAAAATTTTAAGAATACAGGCTTTGTATTACAATGCCAATGTTCAAATCTCTGCTAGTTGTATGACCTTGAGCAAGTTAGTTTCCTGTCTGTAAAATGGTGATAAAAAAAACAGCGCCTACCCTCACTGGATTGCTGTGAGGATTAAATGAGCTAATCACATATAGGATTTAGAATAATGCCTGACACGAAGGTTCGATAAATGCTAGTTATTATCATATTATCATATTCCAAACAGAATCCCATGAGAATTAAGTTTCTAGGATTAGAATTGACCAATTAAAAATATGTGCCTTTCTAAAGTAACTATGGAAGACATTTAATCTCTCAGGTCATGTGGCCAAGTGTACTTCACCAACCTAGCCCTCCACCATCTGTAGCCCTTGGCACCTGGCTGCAGCAACAGCTTAATAAAATTCAGTCACCACCTGCCATGGGAGCTATAAGCTGACCTCCTGATGTGTGTGCTTCTTGCATCTTTCTGCCACAGAGGTCAGTTTTAGCCCTAAACGGGAAAAAGACGTTTACATGAAACAGAAATCTAACCAAAGGATTCACTTAGTACCATTTGTGGAATACACTGATTAGGAAAAAAAGGTAATTTGGTATTTTCTCTTCCTTTCTACTTCTTCTTTTCTTTAAAAGAACACCTGCTATGACTGTATGAGTTCTCCCTAGAGATAAATCATTTCGTCATTGTAGTTATCGAGCTTTTTCTAAGAGCAACAGAAGCAATAAAAAAAAAAAAAAAAAAAAGAGCAATCTAGCTCAGCAAATAAAGTCTTAAACAGCATTCTGGGCTTGGGACTCACAGCAACACTATAGGCCAGAATAGAACCGCCCCATACGGTTTCCAAGGAGCTGCTGGTGGATTCAAATGACTGACTTTTATAGTGAGCAGCCTGAGCTCTTAACCACTTTGCTACCAGGGCTCCAGCAGCAGTCCAAACACTGTCAAGTGTAATTCAATTGGTACCTATGCCTTAAGGCTTAATAACTTAAAACTTGCCTTGCCAAATCTCTTGCTAAGACCTTACGGAAGATTTCTAAGGGGCGTAACTATAAAGACCCCCAGTCAGTTCTCAGAGAATAGGGCTCTTTTAGGCTGAGAAATAATACCCCTAACTTATCTGTTCCTTAATTTAACAAAAATAAGAACTAGATAACAAAAGGGAAAACAACCAAACCCCTTCTCAAAAAAGGACAACTAATATGGCTTGCAAGATTTATAAAGGCAGAAAATACTGAAGCTTTCCAATACTGTTTCCTGACAAATACCAGGCTTCCTAAACAGACAGATGGACATACAAAAAAGCATAAATTTCTAAATAACAACCAGGATCAAGTCAATCCAGGATAGCTGATTAGAGGCGACTTAAGGAGAATGATATAAATTGTATATAATGTCCCAGGCTGATGCAGAAATACTTGAGATAGAATTGTTTTTAGTGGGGATTTGGAACTAAATCATGCTCCTGACTGATTAGGAATAAATTAAAATTATAAATTCACATAGATAATACTGTGATGTTCTGTTTGACTCTTAAGCGGATGTACTATCCACATCTGACTAACCATGATTGGATTCTGATTCTACAAATTAAATCTGTCCATGATGAAAACAAAAGCAGGCAACAGCAAAAACAAAAACACCTCAGGACAAACAGATAAAGCAGTGCATTTCACAACTGGCCTGGAATTTTCTAGTTAACTCAGGCATTACTGAAGGGCAGAGAGAGGTTTAAGAAACACTGAAAAATGAACAGAAATGAGAAATGTTCCTGTTCAGGCTTTTGGCAACACAGCCTTCTTTACCTCTGCATAGGACAAGTTTAATAATCCACAGTCGACTCTGACATTTTTAGTTGCTTAGTAATTACGATCGGTATTAGTAAGGAAAGCTCCACTGCCTTCTTCCTGGATGTTACGATATAGCACTAATGTCAAGTATTACAAAATATATGCCATCCTACATGGGATGGTTAATTTTATGTGTCAACTTGGCTAGGCTATGGTTTCCGGTGGTTTGGCCAAACACTAGTCTAGTTGCTGTTCCCTAACGTCGTCCATACTGAAATCTAATATAACCAACTGATCAGGTGAAAAGGCAGTGTCCTTAGGGTGTGTTCTGCCTCCAGACTATAAATATTCTGGCAAAACTCTCTCTCTCAACTCTACACTCTGTCTCCTGACTCTGTAGCCTGCCACCTGACCTTCAGATTTTGGACTTGTCAGCCCCCACAATCACATGAGCCAATTCCTTAAAATAAGTTTCTCTCTCTCTCTATATATGCACGGAGACCTGGTGGTGCAGTGGTTAAGGGCTCAGCTGCTAACCAAAAGGGAAGCAGCTTGACGCCACCAGCAGTTCCACTCTGTCCTATAAGGTCACTGTGAGTTGGAATTAACTCGACGTCAACAGATTTGGTACATACAGATGTGTGTGTGTGTCTCTGTATCACTGGTTCTGTTTTCTCTAGAGAACCCTGATTACAACATTTTAGCATAATAAAAATCCTTTGTTAAACTGAGTCTAAACTTCTGGTCACTAGTGGGACAGTGGTTAAGCACTTGGCTGCTAATTGAAAGGTTGGTGGTTCGAACCCACCAGATGCTCCATGGAAGAAAGATGTGGCAGACTGCTTCCATAAAAATCACAGCCTTGGAAACCCCATGGAGCAATTCTGCTCTACCCTATAGGGTCACTATGAGTCAGAATCAACTCAACAGCCATGAATGGGTACACCTACAGAAGTTATTTGCTTGTCCTTTGGTGTAAGAAGTAGCATATTGTGGTAGACATCAGAATTCTATCACTTATTGGCTGTGTAATCCTGAGTAAATTACTACCTCTCTGAGACAGTTTCCTCATCAGAAATACGGGGATAATGTAAAATGAGTAATATAAATTGTGTATAATGTCCCAGGCTGATTTGTAAAATGAAAAGATGTTTACAAATGAGTGCCTAGGACGGCTGCCAGCACAGGGTATAACTCAATGTATGATAGATTCTTCCCCATTTCCTATGAATTCTGTTCCAAAGCTGTCGCCAGGTAAACAAGAGTGCCCCATGGTAATCAGTTATGGTCTCTTCTGGAGTCACTAATAACAGGAAAAATTAATAAAACTATCGTTTATTCGTATAATGTTAATTATTTCAAAAACACATTTACTATTGGGTAGCCATTAAAACTGATGATTACTTATACTCACAGACATGCAACAGGGTTTTCACACATGCAAAAAAGGAAGTGCTCAGAGTAATAGTCATGGTATGACCCTTAAAAAAAATAAACTGGAAGAATAAACACAAAAATTTAACAGTAATGTATGTACAGAGAGAAGAAGGGAGGATGGGGGGAGAAGAGAGAGGGAGGGAAGGTTTTTTTATTTACCTGTATGAGATACCGATGTAGTAGCATGATTAAACTTGGACTCTGGAGTCAACCTGGGTTCAAATCTCTCCTCCACAGCTTACTAGCTCTAGGCCCTTGAGCAGACCACTCTTACCTTCTTTAACTCTAATACCGTATTGCCCATATTAGCCTGCTCTCTTGAGGTTTAAATTTTAAAAATCCCTGTAAAATGCTGAGTACCTAGCAGACAGTAGTAGTAATAACTCTAACAATTTTAGGTATTCTTATTAGTAGTAATAGCTAAACTATTTTCTGATTTTCCTATAATAACCACGCAATTCTTATACGTGCATTAAAAATAACACAAAAAAAGAAAAAAAAAATATCCAAAAACAAGACCGTATTTGATCTACCCAACTATCATACAAAAATAGGCAAAGAACTTTTTTATATTAAATAGGATAAATAAATATAGCCCGAAGAAACTGAGTTGCCCAAGGATATGCGCGCGCGCGCGCGCGCACACACACACAGAGCAGGGACATAAGTAGAAACTGGATAAGCATCAAGGATTCATTAACCCTACTCTGGTGCTCTTTTAGTCAAACAAATAAATCATAGGCTACTATACTGCAGACCACTTTCTATTAAAATTAACTTAATTAAATAACACTATTTTCATCACTATCAAAGATGCATAAATTAGTAAATACAAGAAGCTAGATTTGAAGAAATGCAAGCTCTAAGGTACCTTTCTGATTAAACTTCTATTTCAAAAGTTAATTAAATTTTATTATTTTAAATTATTTCGTTATTTATATTATTATATTATTTTATTGACTCATTAAACTTTAATTTTTCTTTCTACTTAAGACAAGTTTTAACTTCTTTTAAGTTCCTACAGCACTCCAGGATAACTGCTGATAACTTCAGTATTCAGTCTTCATTGCATCCTTTCTGGATTACTTCATTAAGGAAATGGTTATGAACCCAGCACTAATACATCACCTGCCACACAGATGTGTAACAACTATTCGTTGAACGAAATAATATTCCCCTAGCCAGGAAGAAATTTTACATCCTGTTGCGAGTTCTCCTATAGTCTTTAGGTACCTTGGTTCATCATATCTTTCTACTTCAAGTCGTCCTTACTTGTTCTCTACTGTGACCCGACAGCAGGAATTATTCCATGTTTCTATGTGCCTCCAGCTCATTTCTCATTCCCAACTGGTATCTTGACTTAACTACTCTGTATCGTACAGTATAGATTATGCTTTATTAGCAAACAAATCCTACAATTTATAAATTACCTTAACCTTAGACAAATGTCTTATTAATCAAGTAATCTTTTCAATAAAATATTTAAAAGAAAAAATGAAACAAAACAAAAAGCCTGCCAGTGGCAGTTTTAAAATATGTCCACAAATTTTTTGATATGTCTCCCTTTAAGAAATGGAGCTTATGGTAATTCCCCTCCCTTTGAATGTGGGTTGGACTCAGGGACTCACTTCAAGCCAATAAGATATGGATGGAATAAGTGACGCTATGTAACTTCTGAGATTATCTCATAAAAGGTATTGCAGCTTCGTCTTTCTTGGATAACTCAATGTGGAGGAAGTCAGTTGCCATTTTATGAGGATACACTAGCAGTCGGCCCTATGGAGAGGTCCATGTAATAAGGAAGTGAGTCCTCTAGTCAACAACCAGCACTAATTTGCCAGGTATGTCACTGTGCTGCCTTGGAAGTCAAGCTGTCAGGTGACAACAGCCTCAGCCAACACCCTGATTGTAACTTCATGAGAGACCCTGAGCTAGAACCACTCAACTAAGCTGTTTGCAGATTCTTGACCCATAGAAACTGTATGAGATAATAAATGTTTATTTTCTAAGCCATTAACTTTTAGGGTAATCTGTTGCTCAGTAATAGCTAAGCTTGGTTTTTACTTAGAATTACATAAGGATTTCTATTATTCCAGTATACATTCAGTAAAGATGCATGCCTACTCTGGGTTATAAAGTGAGGAATCAGAAGGAAATAAACACAATCTATTATATTAAGGAGCTTTACAAGGAATATACTTGAGAAACAACTATAAAATAATTTAAAGTAGAATATTATAAAGCAATACATTGTGAGGTTCGGAGGACAGTGGTTTAGAAATTTAAAGGACAATGCATATAAACTAGACTATTTTTTTTTAGTGAGGTAGGGATTTATGAAAGAGTTGAGGCTTTACCTTGGCTATGAAATATGGACAGGGTTTGAATAGGAAGAAATAAATTTCAAAAGAATGAAATTAAAGCAGGAAGGTTCAAAGGCAGGAATGAGAATGAAGTATACATGTGAGCAATGAATAACTCTTTTGGCTAGATAGAAGAATTCACATCAGAGCAACTGGAAATACAGTTGAAATTGTGGGGAGGACTTTGAATATCAGAAAGGTGAATTTGAATGTAATCCTACCAGCAGTAAGAACCAATGTAGCAGTTGAAAGGAAGAGAGAGAATTTAGAAAGATAAAGGAAAAAGAAAAGAAAGTGAGGAAGGAATTATAAAGAGGGAGGGAAGAACGAAGGAAGGAGAGAAAGGAACAAAAGAAATAATAATAAAAAAAAAAAGCCAAGACTACCTTTGGAATACATTAAAAAGTGCTATATGATATCTGAGGAGTTCCAGGGTGGTGCAAATGGTTAAGTGCTTGAACCCACTCAGACGTGTCTTGGAAAACAGGCATGGCGATCTGCTTCCAAACAGTCATGTACGGCCTTTGAAACCCTATGGAGCAGTTCCACTACGCACACATGGGGTCACCATGAGTTAGATATCAACTTGATGGCAAACAATATGACATCTGGTATTTTATATCAAAGAGTGTGATAATAACTACAACAGAGATGTGAATAAAGTGCTGTGAAAGACCAAAGAGGGAAAGATTAATCCCAGCTTTATGGAGAAAGTAAACCCTGGTGGCATAGTGGTTAAGAGCTCGGCTGCTAACCAAAAGATCAGCAGTTTGAATCCACCAATGCTCCTTGGAAGCCCTATGGGGCAGTTCTGCTCTGTCCTATAGGGTGGCTATGAGTTAGAATTGACTCAACAGCAATGGGTTTTTTTTTTTTTTTGGCGGGGGGCGGGGTGGGTGTTTCATGGAGAAGGTGGCATTCAACTGGGTCTTGAATAAGAAGCAAACCTGATTGTTTTAGGTTTGGTCTTTTAGGCTTTATCAAGACTGGAACCTCTCAACCAAGGGTTAAATTTGTAGTTCCTATTGTTATGTGCCATCGAGTCAGTTCCAACTCATAACAACCCTATGTACAATAGAACAAAACACTGGCCGGTTCTGTGCCATCCTCACAATCGTTGCTACATTTGAGCCCATTGTCAAAGCCACTGCGGTCAATCTACCTCGATGAGGGTCTTTCTCTTTTTCCCTGACCTTCTACTTTACCAAGCGTGAAAATCTGTGGTACAATGCTTGAAATGGAATTGTGTATTTTCACATTTAAACCAATCTTAACGTTCTTTTGAAAGGATTCTGAAAAGGTTTAGACTTCACACCAAGTCTTTCATCATGGAAGCTAAGTAAACCGTGTTAGCACTTGCTCAATATGTAGTATACATTTACCCTTAAATACCTGCTTTATTTTTGAGTAGTGCTCCATCCTTTAATGTTGAACATAAAGGCATGCAGTACTATTGCTGATAAACAGCCAGAGAATCCTTACCTCTGCCCTTGTCTCTAAGAGGTAAGGAGTAGACATGATAATCTTTTCTAATGGAAGGAGTATAACCCTTTTAGAATAGCAAAATGTTAAGACTCAAATATAGTGATTAAAATAAAGCTCTTTAGTCTATACAGGAAACATAAAACAAGCTAAGTATGTTTAAAGTATATACGATATTCCCTTTTAAGAATTAAAAAAATGAAAACAAAAATTAAAGAATTCTATCTATACTTCTATCATGAAAAATAATTTTTAGCTTAAAGAAAACCCTTTTCTCTAACACTGTATGTGAAAATATTAGCTTTATTAGGTCTGTACTGTGAAATTAAAGCATAAAATCCAATCAAAAACCATTTACAGATAGGCACTAATGACAAAGAAAAGCAGAGGAGCCTAATTACAACAAATGATAAATTTCAACAAAAATACAGATAAACTAGACCCTTAAATTAACAACCTTACTTGTTACTTGAAGATGACGAAAACTCATTCAGGGCTGGTTTTAAAAAAAAATGATTCATCTAAATTTTACAGCCTAGAGTTTTTTTTTTAAGAGTTCTTCTTTTAACGGTTTTTACATTATCTTTTAAGACTGCCCAGTGTCCTGGGATCTGGCACCGTCTAACAGGCTCTTCTGCAGTGACAGAAATGTTCTGTATCTGCGCTATCCAGTACAGGAGCCGCTAGCCTCGTGAGCACTACTGAGCACCTGGAATGCAGCTAGTGACACTGAGGAGTAAATTTAATTTTTATTTAAATTTAAATTGGTACATGAGGCTAGTAATTATCATACTGTACAACACAGTTCTAGAAGTTTTAGTTTACATATACCGTCTTCCTGGAATTCTCCTATAAAAGTAAAATCAAAAGAAACTTGAAAATCTTTGATTTTCTGGTAGTACACTAATGATGGTAAATTAACAGCTAAGCAAAAGAAGCATTTCTGGTATAAAATGCCAGAGTTGTGATACAAGAGCTTATTTTCCTTTATAGGGAAGCCAGCAGTACTCATTAGAACAAAGATTCCTCATTACCTTTTACTTGTAAAACAGGCTTTCAAACAATTACCACAATCACATACCAGGGTTCCGTTAATGTCCTGACTCAGGTTCTTCATCTCCCCCACAATGAAGGCAACCAAGTAAGTGCTCATCTTCACGCTCTCAGAAAACTCATCCTGAACGAGTCCATCTTCCATAAAGGCCGAAGATTTCTACAAGCATAAAGGAGAAAGATGACAGTTCTGTAACTATGGGAGTAAGTGACAGTGACAGATCAACTGAGAAACAGAAAACTCAAATAGGAAACAGGTGGTGGAGATGCTGGCGTATTTTATCACTCAGCGTGAGCTTCTGACAGAGCATTGACCCTTAGTCTCAGTCTGTCCTATCACTCTTCATCTTCAGGACATACTGAGCATAAAAGACAGCTTTAATAAGTAACAATGTTTCTGTTTCTCCCCTTAAAACACCACCAAAACCAAAATCCTTACTTACAACCTAGGAGTGCTCTACTCTACTGCTATAATCACAGTCACCAAATAAAGAGCTACAGCTGAGATGCCAAAAAGGTTTTGTCCCTCCAAATGATGGGAAATGGCTTCTTTGAGGGCCTGTTGAGGGCTCTGAGAGGGGTCAGTGAGATCAAAGGCAGAATGTCACTAGAGAAGGCTGCAGTTGGCACAAGACAAAGGAATACAAGCAACCCTGCAGGATTTCTAACCTGGAATTAAGATATGCTTTGGGACAGCAGGGAAGGAGACATCTACCTCTTTTAGAGAAAGACTAAGGTGAAAATTAAGGCTAGGAGTGGAGCTCTTGGAGTGACATCTTTGTCTAAGGACAGATCCTGTCCTCTCCTGCTTCCAGGGGCAGCTCATCTCTCCTAAATACATATGGGTTCTGGGAGGCACCTGATCAGGCAGCACACAGCCCCTCTAGTGTCTGAGACAACAAAGCAATCCCCTAGGTCCTGTTTAGCATAAAAACAACTCTGCTTGGTTGCATCCTTGCCCTCACTGCTTCCCATGTAGAGCTAATACTCAAGAAAGAGGCTCTTGTTCTTGTAGTCAGTCTTCCAATTACAACAATATAGATTTTTCACTTAGCAATAAAATACAAAGAACAATCGTGATTCAACACTATCAAACATCACTGTTAGAAGAGCAAATTCACCACCTGCCATAAAATATCACTTTGATCTTTAATGCTAGTGCATACAGTTAATATTTGCACAACCGGAGCCCTAGTAGTACAGTGGTTAAGTGTTCAGCTGCTAACAAAAGGTCAACAGTTCAAATCCACCAGCTGCTCCTTGGAAACCCTATAGGGCAGTTCTACTCTGTCCTACGGGGTTGCTATGAGTCGCAATCGACTTGACGGCAATGGATTTTTTTTTTTTTAGTACATAGCTCACACTTCACATTTCTTACCCATACATTCCAAGTCCACTGGGTCCTTCTTTCCTCAGGTGCTCCTGAAGCTGGCTTTTCCCAGTCGATTCTAACATGCATTTTAACTTTTATTTAAGTATTTTAAGAAAGAATAAGAATGCATATGATTTTAATCATTCTCAACAATGGCTTGGAAAAATTTAATTCAAGCGTTTTAATAGAGAAAGAAACTCACTCAAGACTTCACATTCCGAGGAACAGAACAGTACCTTAGGCATATTTGATAAAGCAGTGTGTTGCTCATCCCTTATGATCCTGATGATAAATGTGGCTTTAAATGCTGGCTCATCAAAACAAGGAAAAGCAGATCTTGCTGCCAGGGGTTCAAACTGAGTTGCCGCAAAGTACCTACAACAAATACAAATTCAATCCAACAGTTATTGAGCATCTACTATTCAGGGTACCAAGCCAAGCACTAGGAATACTAAGATAAACACCATTCAATCCCTGCCATTAAAGGATCTGCAATCTACTGTAACAGGCAGAGGTTTATACAACAGACGGAAGCTAAAGTCAGGCTCTAAATCATGTCATAACAACAGTGAAAACAAAGTGGTGGCAACAAAATCTACAGAGGGCCTTAAAAGAGGAGTCATATTTGAAAAGGGAAAGGAGGGAAAACAGTACATTCTAGAAAGAGTAAACAACACAAGGAAAGACAGACAGCAGTCCATGTTCAGGGACTAGGGCGCTATCCAATGTGGCAAGAGACGAAGCCATAAAGGTAGGCTGCGGCTGGCCAGTGAGGCCTTTAAAAGGTTTCTGATGGAAGAACACTAAGACAGGTAGTCATTACATGCCATTAATCATATGTATACACTCTGGTTTCTTAACACTAAACCTCAATTTCATAACTTGCACTTTCATGAAGACTGAAAAACCTACATGTCCCGTAGTATGCTGGTTTCCTTTATTCTCTTCAACAATAAATCAATTCTTTTTCTCCCCTTCCTACAGCACGGCAGCATTTGAAAATTTAAAATTTCTGTTACTGTAGAGAATACACAGCAAACCATATGCCAATTCAAGTTTCTACGTGTACAATTCAGTGATACTGATTATATTTTTTGAGTTGTGCAACCATTCTCACCTACCTTTTCTGAGTTGTTCCTCCCCCATTAACATAAACGTACTGTCCCCTAAGTTTCCTATCTTTCAAGTTGCTGTTGTCAATTTAATTCCATAAAAAACTGATCTTAAAATAGCACGATGCTCAAGGCAGACGTTCTTTACGAGTTAAGCTAAACTATTGTTTGGTTTTAAGAAGACTTTAGGGAATATTTTTATAGTTTAAGATTTAAAGATTATCTCAGGGCAACAGTTTCATCTAGCCTCCATGTTTCCAGAAATTCTGGATTCCATGATAATTTGAAACTCTGTTCTGCATTTTCCCCCTTTAGATCAGGATTCTTCTATAGAATTTTTTATCAAAATGTTCAGGAATGGTAGCTGAGCACCATCCACTTTGTTCTGGTCTCATGGAAAAGGAGGCAGTTGTTCATGGATTCATAGAGCCAATTAGTCACACATTCCGTTTACTCCTTCTATTCCTGACACTCCTTCTTCCTCTGTCATTCCACACAAAGAGACCAATTTTTGTACATACAATAAGTCTTTAATAGCACACAGGAAGAAAAACATAAAAAAGTGAGAAAATGCAGATTTTCAGTTAAGTATTTCTTAAGGTGACCTTCTGCATTTGGAAGATCACCCAAACATGGCCATAGAGTATCAGGACAAGCGTGGCACTGCTATGCATACTTCAGGTACTGGTCAATATGGCATGTATACAACCACCCACTTTGGATGTGGTAGGCTTTCTTGCTTAGGGGTTATTTTTCACTTTTAGAGGACAAGCAGAAAAGAGTGAGCGTGAGGTTTGAAGTCAGAAGACTCTAATTCTGTACTTTTCCATCCAAATGACTTCAGACAAATCAATGACCTAAGTCTCAATTTCCTTACTTGTTAAGATTGAGATACATTCTCTATCAAACATGCAGGGGTTTTGTAAGAATCAAATAAGACTATTTACTATAGAAACTACTGTCTACCATAATGACCTATATAGATGTTTGTTATTATAAATACTATATAGCCATAACTCTTCATTTTCCTTCACACTTAAATTATTTCATTTTTTTTCCTGGTAATAATGTGTCCAAATAACTGCTTCTATTGAGTAAACTCCAAGAAAGATAGTGATAAACCTACTTGAAACAATTTAAGCATATTATGTTTCTAACATTCCATTTCTTCACCCTGCCATATCTCTTACTCAGTTGACAGAAGGTTTTAGTAGGGGGTCACAAGTGTCCACAGGATAACATCTGTGCCCAGGGGATAAAGTTTGATGATATCCCTACTAGTCACACAACAGAGCCTACCTGGACCATCACTTTTGGATAAAAGTTGAATCATAAAAATTCTAAGACAAATAAAACTACAAATTACTGTTAAAAGAGATACAATAACAACTCACATAAAGGTCTCTTTGAGAAGGCTGCTGCTTAATGATACCTGTATTTTGTCCCGTATGTTAAATACCTTGAAGGTTACTCTATAATTACCCAGTTGCTGTCAAGTCAACCGAGACTCACAGTGACCCCCATGTGTGTCAGGGTAGAACTGCACTCCATAGGGTTTTCGATGACTAATTTTTTGGAAGACTGCCAGGCCTTTCTTCCAAAACATCTCTGGGTAGACTCAAAACTCCAACCTTTCAGTTAGAAGCCAAGCACATTAGCTATTTGCAGGACCCAGGGACTCAATGTTCTTTAATTACTGACTATATTCGCTTTCAGAAATACTAGTTACACTTTGAGCACTACTTTAAGACTTATCACTGGTCTGAAAACTTCGCTTAAAAATTTTACATCTCTTTTTCAGAGTGGTACTCTCAATTTGGCCTATTCCTGGTACAGCTCCCAGGTATTCAGCCAAGCAGTAAAGCCAACCCTACATGCTTATCAGTAGGGAAAAAAAAAAAAGGTATGTTTGAAAAATTAATGTTGAGAGAGGGGTTCCTCTGAATCACAACACCCTGCTCCCATGAAGCAGAGACATTTTGGTCTTCACTCCATACTACGACTTCTGAATTAGAGTCTGTTTTCATGTAGCAGTTAATCTGGATATTATTTCTAAATATGTTTCAGATTAACTTTACCAAATTTTGCTAAAGCAAAACACAGCTACCCAAGGTTGTCACTAACTCTAGTTACACTGGAAAACTTTTCTCCTAAAACTAGAGCTCATTCACAGAGGTCTACTGTGCTAAAGAACCTTGTGATAAAAACTCGGTTCCAAGAAGTGACCTATAAGTTATATAAAGTAAAAGAACTTGACAACATGCTCCCTTTAAAAGAAAAACAAATTGGACCCTTTGTGTAATAAATGTTTCCTATCCCCTGCTTTATCATCCTATCTATTGTATTTTTTAAGAGAAAAATTTTACAGCATTAATTCAAGACTTTAATTCTATAACTCAACATACCCACTAAGCACCACAGCATGTGCTCAACTCATACACCATTCAAACCTGAGAATTATGAGTTTCCAATGGAATCTACATCATGAGATGTTCAGGTAGCCAGAATCAAAACCACATAATTGGAAAGACTGGGGACAAAAAGATAAGTTACTCATATCCACTTTAGGAGACAGATGTGTAAATAAACAGCTCTGTGATAATAAAGTATGTATGAAGTGCGAAGTGACAGCACAAACAAGAAATTAACTCTGGCGGAAAAGGCTAGTTCTGTCGGAGCATATTACATCCAAACCGGAATGTAAAGGACAATTATGTATTAGCTGAGGGTCAGGTAATAGAATCCTAAGCATGGGGAATAACAATGTGCAAAAGTAAAGAGGGGGTAAATTAGTGAACCAGCATGCCACAATGGTTAAGAAGGTGGCCTATGCAGTTAAAATGACCTTGGGTTTAAGTTCCCTCTCCGCTATCTGCTAGCTGTAAGATATTAGATGAGTTACTTTATATGCCTCTACCTCCTTAGCTGTAAAATGGATATAATATTAATATCTACCTCTTAGGGTGTCTGGAAGTATAAGACACTATTATAGATTACATCGTGTACCCCAAAATAGATGTTGTAAATCCTAACCCCTACACCTGTGGATGTAATTCCATTAGACAAGAGACTTTTCTGTCACGTTCTATGTTATGAAACCCTAGTGGTGTAGCGGTTAAGAGTTCGGCTGCTAACTAAGAGGTTGGCAACTTGAATCCACCAAGCACTCCTTGGAAACCCTATGAGGCAGTTCTACTTTGTCCTATAGGGTCACTATTAGTCAGAATTGACTCGACAGCAACAGGTTTGGTTTATGTTATGTTCAGCACGGCATATAAGTGCAGGATGTGTTTTAAACCAATAGTTTTTGAGATATAAAAGATTAGGCAGAGAAACTAAAAACTCAGTGCCGTTAGAAGCAAGGACAAAAGCGGGAAGATGGATGCCACATGGAGATCTCCAAGGAGTGCTGAGAACACTAGAAAAGCGGAGACAGGGATTTTCCCCCCAAATGGGCAGAGAGAGCCTTCTCCTAGAGCTGGCACCCTGAATTCAGACTTCTAGTCTCCTGAACTGTAAGAACATTTCTGTTCATTTAAGTCACCCGATTGTTCTTCTGTAATAGCAGCACTGAGAGAGTAAGACAAAGGCTAAACATATAAAATACTTGAAACAGTGTTTAGCACTGCAATTCTCAGTAAATATTGGCTAAAATTATCATCAGATTTCAGGAAAGTGCACAGGAAGTTCAATGTGGAACGTGAGGTCTGTTAAAAGAAACAAGGTCCAGATTATGAAAGGTCTTGAACCAAATCCTCCTAGAAATGAGGAACTGCTGAAGGATGTGTGCCAAAGACTAACACAGTCAGATCTGCACTTACAGAACTGTGAGTCTGGCAGCAGTGCAGGAGATGGGAAGCTGGGCACGGGGAAGCTGTGGTAAGATTAGAGGTCAGGAGATCTCTTAGGAGGCTACTTTTAATAACTCAAGAAAAAGATGCTGAGTGACTGGAGGGTACAGAAATACGCAAAACAAACCCCCACCCCAAATATATTTACTAGCTCTTTTAGTATCAGTTTGTTATCTAGGATTTCAAGTCTATCATCAAAAACTTCTAGATTTAGCTCCAAGGTTACTGATGACTCCTCCTTTTAGATCACATGGGTAAAGTTTCCTTATTACAAGCAACAACTCTGTAACATGTCTGATTTTACATACAGTCTCATTCTCCAATCAGTAAGGAATAGATCCTTTATCTGCCAGTTTAAATATTTATTCTAATTATACTTGTGGGAAACAAACATATAAAAATTTCTCTAATAGAACTAAGAAAAATTAAGTCAGGAAAAGACAAAAAAATTCCCTTACACTACAGTTCCCAGACATCCTGAAAGGTATAAATAATCTCTTACCTTTCATCTTGCATCAAGAGATACACTCACGCGGAGATTCATTTTACTGAATCAGGTAGGCTTAAAAAACAGCACAGTTTCACAGACTAATTTATTTCAATGGTTTTTAAAACACTCTTTTTTAATACTCTATTTCTTAATTTTAAGGAACTGTCTTCCTTAAAGACAATTCAATCCTGCCTATGGCAAGAGGCAATAAGTGACTATACCAAAAGACACCTTCCTCTGCTACATATTTATTTCTTCCACCACACAGCAGCAGGTCCAAGGAACTGAAGAGGCAGTGATGTGACTGAGGAGATGGTAAGGGGACTTGACTTAAACGTCTGTTTATATATTAAGATTATTGCTTTTATGTATATATTTCCTAGGGATGATGAAAACTAAAATCAAGAAACCTCAAACCACCACTGTAATTAAAAATTTTCTTTCAATGCTCATTCTCATGCAACCTAAACTGAATTGTTGAGCCAGAATGCCATTTATTTAAAAAGTACTAGGAAAAGAGAAAAGTTACTTATCTAAACAGAGCTATAGATCTTGCTTTGTCGCTTTTCCTATTTAAGAAGGATCAAAAAGTTTCCTTAACATAGATTTAAATATTCATTTCTATTTCTCTCAATACACCACTATACACTAACCAAATGGCCATCTGCAATTCACATACTAGTTAACAGAGAAATCTGAGAGAATGCTCAAATTTTATAAATTAGATCTGAAAGGACTCTTGTCACAGACAGGAGCTAATGTTATGGCTAGTTAAGAATAGCCTGTATGCAGTGTGTACTGCATTTCTCCAGAAATTCAAACTACATGCTATGTGTATGTAAAGTACAAAACAGCTCCAAGTAGGGAGCTAAGCACTTTGATATTTTGTCTCACTTTTTTTTTTCCCTTAAACCAAATTAAGTCTTCCCTTGATTTTTTTATTTTTTCAATTTCCATCAGAAATTCAAAGTAGTCAGAGTGGCATTTTTAAAATAAACCAGCAAAGATTGTCATTGTTGTTGTTAGGTGCTGTCAAGTCGGTTCCAATTCATGGAGCGACCCCATGTACAACAGAATGAAACACTGCCAGGTCCCGTGCCATCCTCATAATCATTGTTATGCTTGAGCCCATTGCAGCCACTGTGTCAATCCATCTCATTGAGAGTCTTCTTTTTCACTGACCTCTGTTTTACTAAGCATGATGTCCTTCTCCAGGGACTGGTCCCTCCTGATAACATGTCCTGCCACCATTGCTTCTAAGGAGCATTCTGGCTGTACTTCTTCCAACAGATTTGTTTGTTCTTCCAGCAGTCCATGGTATAGTCAGTATTCTTCACCAACACCATAATTCAAAGGCATCAATTCTTCTTCAGTCTTCCTTAGTCAATGTCTAGCTTTCACATGATTATGAGGCGAATGAAAGCACCATGGCTTGGGTCAGGAGCGCCTTAGTCCTTAAAGTGTTATCTTTGCTTTTTAACACTAATTAAATTAAAAAGGTCTTTTGCAGCAGGTTTGCCCAACAAAATGCATTGTCTGATTTCTTGACTGCTCCTTCCATGGGTGATCATGGATCCAAGTAAAATGAAATCCTTGACAACTTCAATATTTTCTCTGTTTATCATGATGTTGTTTATTGGTCCAGCTGTGAGGATTTTTGTTTTCTTTATGTTGAGGTGTAATCCAGACTGAAGGCTGTAGTCTTTGATCTTCACCAGTAAGTCCTTCAAGTTCTCTTCACTTTCAGTAAGCAAGGTTGTGTCACCTGCATATTGCAGACTGTTAATGAGTCTTCCTCTGATCTTGAGGCCCCATTCTTCTTCATATAGGCCAGCTTCTCAGGTTATTTGCTCAGCATACAGATTGGATAATAGGTATGGTGAAAGGATACAACCCTGACACAAACCTTTCCTGACTTTAAACCAATCAGTATCCCCTTGTTCTGTCCGAACAACTGCCTCTTGATCTATGTACAGGTTCCTCATGAGCACAATTAAGTGTTCTGGAATTCCCAGTCTTCATAATGTTATCCATAATTTGTTATGATCCGCAGAGTCAATCATAACAAATTATGGATAACATTGCAAAGCAAAGGTTAAGGATACTAAAAATGACATATGTCATACTACACTTCTGCACGCTCCCTCTTTCCAAGTACTTAAGCAACTCTTAAAAATGCCGCACGTTAGGAAGACAGGTCTTAAAGAATAATCCATACTCTTCTTCATTCTGCTCCCCATCGTGAGGTGTTAGAAAATTAGATTCAACTTATAAGACATAAAAAGCTTAAAATAACTTAAATTTCTGTAAAAGAGAATTCAACCGATCTCATCTTTATTCATTCCCCTTCACCAGCACACCCATACCACCACATACGCTTAAGGCCATGACTGAGAGAGAAGCTGTGCATTCTTCCAAATCACCATTCCACTATTTTGCACATAACCACCTAAATTAAAAATAAATAAATAAGCTGCAGTTAAGAGTCTCTCGTGTGGGCAAAGTGACCCAAGTTCCAGAAGTCATCACAGAGCACAAAGCAGAATCATTTAAAAAAGGCTACTTACTTTTTCTCATTACTTTCATCTGTGTAGGAGATGCCATAAAACCCATAGTAAGAACTAGATATATTTGCCGAATACTCTATCTTCAAGGTATAATTGTGCCCTTCTAGAAGCGCTTCAGGGGCAACAATGGCAATTTGTTCATGAAATGGATATTCCAGGACCTCAACTTGCTTTTCTTGGCTTGAAACCGCTGACATGGTCACTCTTGAAATATTATGGCCTGTGCTATGAAGAATGATATTCCATGTGGCCTGAAGAGCTTGAACTGAAATTGTCACAGAACCCCTGAATGTCATCGAGGTTAGGTTCGGGTGTAGGTTAAGTTCATAGCGTAGTGGCTTAATGGCAGTGGGAAGCCTGATTTGTGCCCATGGAAACAATTTCCCATTTGTTGCAAGTGGCTGAATTAGTCCCATTGATTGGTTTTTTTTATGGCAGCCTTCTTTGGTAAAGGTACATTTGGGCAATAGGTAAATCACCAAGATAACAGAAACGGCAACCACAATGACAAAAGCACAGACCACCATGGTCCTTGCGGAGGGGACTGAACAAGCGCCATCAGGGCTCTGCCTGTAGCCGGCTGCACTGTTCCGAAGGCCTGAGCTTCTGTTCATAAAGGACATGCCCAGCAGCTTTGCAGATGACTCATAATCCTCTTCATCCTCATCCATCTCATGCTCCCCAAGACCCCGCACCAGCAGACGTGAACCCCGGGGCTCATATTCCACTTCATCAGGCTCTAGAGGATGTAAACAGGGCTCTTTGGCTAAATCCACCACATCTGGTTCTTCCTCAAACATGCTGTTTTCAATCATATTCCGGGGGAGCTGAAGCCGATCTAAAGAGTCAAAATATAAGGACAAGATACAGAGTTAGAAAAAAAAGCTCATAATAAAATGTCTCTTAGCAAGACCACACTTGATCTAAGAATTTTGTTTTATTACTAAGACATTTCTATTTCAGTGCTACTGAATTAAGGAAGATGCTAATGACATTCTTGGATCATCCATTAAAAACCCCAGCATAAATAACAGTATACCACAGCCATGAAACAAGAAAACTAAATACACAGGCTAGTGTCAAAAAAAAGACATTTGAATTTATATACTCATTTCCCCAGTACGCTCCTACCCAACAACCTGGGCCCCTGCCCTGGGCTTTAGAGGGCTTTGCTTTGGCCTGACTCTGTACCGGTCCCCACAGGGTGAGGAATCAATAGGATCAAAGGGATGTGCCTGCCCACAGTTGTGTCCCCCTGCTGGGGTCTGGGTACCAGGACCCCAGAATACCTGCCCCAAAAGGCTCAAATCTTCTTTCAGAGCCTTTGTGGGTCTGTTCCTTCAGATCTACTATTCAAAGGGAGGGCCAAGGGCCACAAACTGTTTCTAGGCTTGAATGGTGACCAAGGGGCATGCTGGGTGTCCCCGATTCCCACCCCCAGGAGAGAGATGGTCCTATCTCAGGAACAGGAAGCAACAAATTATACAGGGAATTTCCTAATGTAAGAAACAACAGAAAATAATAAGACAGAAAAAAACTATAAAAATCAGGTAAAACTGTAATTGAAACTTTTCTTTTGCCCACTCTTCCCCAGCATTCAGAAGTACAACATATTTCCATCTGTAACAACCACATTCTACACCAGTGAATGTCAGTGGATCTTGGGGTGGGTTTGTGGTGGGAGCTTTTACAAAATTAAAGAACCACGCCTTCCATCTTGCCAAGAATCACTGAAAAACAACATTCAAAAAGTAGTGGGGGTAAATAATCCCACATATATTAATAATTCCTATGATTAGATCAAGGCATCCTGGTGGCACAGTGGTTAAGCCCTCAGCTGCTAACGCAAGGTTGGTTCAAACTGGCCAACCGCTCTGCAGGAGAAAGATGTGGCAGTTGGCTTCCATAAAGATTACAGTCTTGGAAACCCTCTGAGGCAACTCTACTCTGTCCTACAGGGCTGCTATGAGTCAGAACTGACTCAGTGGCATACAACAACACCACCACAATTAGATCAGTCAGTGTTCTTTAAGAATCATTGAATTTCAGCTTTTAAGGGATTTCAAAAGTTATCAAATTGAAACCCCTATTATCCTTTCCCTAAAAGATAACAAGTATTGTTATTTAGAAAGATTTCCATTCCCTCCTCCCAACTTTTCTAAAATTTATTAGCCACTCCAACCATTTCAGCAGTCATCATTATACATCAGACCTTCCTCATTGGGCACAGAGGTTTTGAGGACGAGCTCCTTTAGTAAATCACCAAAAGGATAAATTCTGACTACAGTTGTCAACCATTTGCACATCAGAAGCACTGAACAAAAAAGTAAGAACACAAAGAGAAGACATATGGTTTCATTATACAACAAAAATCTAACAAACTGTTACGCAACCAAAAAGAAGGGACTACCTATGCTCTCACATACCTGCTCCACAAGTTAGCCAAAGGGTCTGTTTAAAGCGGCAGGGAGAAAGGGATCAGAACCATGTGCTTGTACTTAGGTACTGCCACCCACCAGTTTACAGCACAATGCTAACTCACCGGAAAGAATGAGGAACCAAACTATTAGCTGAGGGGAAAAAAATGAAGAAAGAGCTTTTTGAAATGACCCTGCATTAGTTGGTTTCACCAGAGTATTTCTTCCAGTAAAAGAAGGGAATCAAGTGGAAGTTTGGGAGTGTTTTGTTTTAGAAGAAAGAGTTTTTTGGTCCCCCTCCCCAACTTTTAAAGCTTATTTCTTACTAACAGGCTTAATAAAACGAAAGTGTCAGCATGCACATTTATTCTCCAATTAAATGTCAGATAGTGTTAAACACATGAGCTGCTAGCTTATCGTTTCCTTAAGGACACAATTCAGCACTGGGGATTTCTGGCATATGAGGAACAACTATGCTGTATTCCCTGGAAACTTCCGCACAGGACAGAGAAACAGGCAAATGTAAGTTTCAAGAGTAAAACAGATAAAATATTTTTAAATGTGCTTTAGAAGTGGTTTCATATATACAAAACAAAATTTCAAACATAAAATATTGAACTTAAATGTAGAGATATGAAAATGTATATTATAAAAAATTTATATATGGAAATAATTATAATAGCAGCTAATATTTATTGAATGTTTTATTTATTTATTGTGGTATTAGGCACTGTTCTAGCATCTTACATATATTATTAGTTCATGTATCTTCACAAATCTATGAGGCATTATTTTCTCTGTATTATACATGAGAAAACTAATGCAGAGAGATCATTCACTCGCTCAAGATCAAACAGAGAAGCACATGTCTAAAAGAAGAATTTTTAGGGTAAACCAAACTAGCTTCCGGCATACAGGACGGTTTGAAGGCAATCATTTGAAAACAGCTCCCATGCACTACAGGATGTTCACAGATAAAACATCGTGTGAAAAAATGAAAGCAGCATCTTCCTTCATCCTCAGCAAAATGAGCCACGTCTTGTAGCTGAAATCTCAACAGCCTAACTTGAAAACTTGACAGTAAGAAAGCTGCCTCTGAAGTAGTAGATCATGCTGTTGTATTAAAGTCAACTTTACATGAATAGAGCCACCACAAGCAAGTAGGGATAAAGTGGAATTCTTAAATGCTCCCCTACACACTATAAGCCAGGGCCTTTGCTCCAATTGTTTCAAGAGCTTCAAATACATGCTACTCCCTCCTCAGTCCAATAAGCAACCCCATCATGGTCATCAATATACCTACCAACTAGTAACATAACTGACATACCACAGACACTCAACAAGTATTTATTGAATAAATGAATGAATGGAGGGGAAGGTGGAACTTAGTCAATATGTATCATGATTACAGGTTCAATACGAGTAGGATCCAGACTACATTATTCTATTCCATAATTGTTAGTGCAATAAGAAGTCTTTGATGAAGCTCCACAGTACTCAAGAAATAAGGCTCAGCAACATGATATGTTAAATGGAAAAGTCAACATAAACTCTAACTTTGAGAAAGTCAGAAAGATATATTTTTTCCAGTCTGCTACATTTGCTCACCACCGCTCATATGCACCCCAGTACTAGGTGTTTTTCTCTAATGCAGTTCTCACTAAAAAGATATGACTCTCCAAAAGTCAGCTGACTCGTCTTAAGGTGTGGAAATTCAGTAGTTCTGGAACATTCTGCTGCTGTCAGGAGCAACATAGAAAAAATTACTAAAATAGAATCTGTCATAAGAGAACTACATACTGTTAACGTAGCTGCTAATTGAACCAACTGGTTCAACTATTTCAATAATTTGGCTATATCATATCAAACCAAAAAACCAAACCCGTTACCACTGAGTAGAACTGCCCTATAGAGTTTCCAAGGAGCACCTGGTGGATTCGAACTGCCAACCTTTTGGTTAGCAGCCGTAGCACTTAACCACTACACAACCAGGGTTTCCTGGCTGTAACATAGTTATTAATATTAATAATAAATCAGGATTAAAAATTACAACTTATTAGTTGCCTACTATGTGCCAGACACGTTATACATATCATTTCTAACCTTCACAACAATTTTATAAAATGGCAAGTATTCCTACAGCTATTTCAGAAATGAGTAAACATAAACAGGTTAATTTATCTTCACAAAGTCACACAGCTAGCCAGACACAAAATCGGTATTACAGCCCAGGTCTAAAAATCATATTCCAAATTTTAGGCTCTTTCCACTATTATATTGCATCCTCCCACCCAAACTAATTCAATAAAGGATAAGAGCTTGTACCTAAATTATTTATTTTGTATTTGGCAGTTAAGTTCCTAAGAGTGTTATTTCTCAGGGGAAAAAAAAAAAAAAAGGCTACTCACCATCAGCAGAGCAAAACTTACATTCTAATCAAGAATATCTAGTTTAACAGAAATGCTTTGTATTTTGTGCTATTCAACAAATACTAACCCAAAAGTGATAACACATAATCCATGAAACAAAGCATTGATAAATGTTAGGATAAAATTCAGTTTTGGTACTCAGAGTGTGGTTAGTTAACGAGCAGCATCTATATCAGGGGCAGCTTATTAGAAAAGCAGACTCTCAAATCCCCTCCCTCAATTTGAATTTTAACAAACTCTCCAGTGACTTACACACTCATAGCTTTGAGAAGCACGGGACTGAACCCTCTCCATGGGCAATCCCAGCCAGCACCAGCTGCTCCCCACCTGGGAGTGCTCTGGCCAGCCCAAACTGCTTACTGCTCTGAAAGCAAGCCAGACTGTTGCATGCCATCCTTCACATGCCTTTTTTCCTCCAGGTTCCCTCTCCCTGGGCGTCATCATTTCTCCCTCTCATCCCAGTTCACCTGGTGAAAACCTGTTCTATAACTCAGCTTAACTTGCTACAATATAAATTAAGAAAAGTTATTTGCCTTTTTGTTTCTCCTTTTAAAAACAAATTTCCTTTTCACTTCACCTCTCCCCTTTCAGCTTTGGAGTGTAAAGGGACTGCAATTAGATTGCCTTTTCCTGCCTCTTAGGAACCCTGGTGGTCCACTGGTTAAGCATTTGGCTGCTAACCAAAAGGTCAGCAGTTCAAATCCTTGGAAGCCCTAAAGGGCAGTTCTACCCTGTCCTATAGGGTTGCTATGAGTCAGACTGACTCAATGGCAATAGGTTTTTGGTTTGGTTTTTTCATCCTGAACCTTACAAAAGTAATGCTACTTTAAAGTTTCTTGGAATAAAACTTACAGTTATTTTCTAGGTGGGGGTTTTGCAGTCATCAATCCATCTCCTATAAATGGTCTAGAAATGGAAGAAGGGTTACAACACCCTGCTTTGGGAATTTAACCTCCTAAGCTTTGCTACAGTGACCCCAACTTCTTGTGACACATGTTTTGCTTTGTTTTGATAGTTAATTGTGTCTGGGGCACGCATCTCATTAGCAGAGAAATATTGCTGTACCTGAATTTTTAATAAAAAAAAAATTTTTTTTTAATCTCTTAACAGGTAAAAGGAAACCCTGGTGGCGCAGTGGTTAAGAGCTAAGGCTGCTAACCAAAAGGTCAGCAGTTCAAATCTACCAGGTGCTCCTTGGAAACTCTATGGGACAGTTCTACTCTGTCCTATAGGGTCACTATAAGTCGAAATCAACTCAATGGCAATGGGTTTTTGGAACACTTAAAAATTTTCCACAGCTGAGTTTTAGTACCTGTCATGATCCTATATATATTAGTTGCTTAACTTGCTTTGATTTTAAAATGTCTAAAAAATCTTTTCTTAAGAAGACTATGTCCTCTTTGGCACTTGCCCATGTTCTATTCTGTGTCCAACCTGATGTATAAAAAGCTGGGACCTGGGTACTATGGCTTTACCTAACAAATTTCTAAGCTATCTCTGGGTAGACAGAATCTCATTTCAGTACTTAGTGGGTTCCATCCTTGAATTCTGTCCTCTTAGAACCTTGTTGCTGTGTTTTCTGATTTTCCGTCGTGACCCTATTTAAAGTCAAGGAATATTCTACAGTTTGACCGTTTCGCATCTGCTGTCTGTACTTCGTTATTTCAGATCTTTTGACAAGGGCTTAGTCAGCTCCTTAAGTCTGGGTAACTTTTATTATTTATCACTCAGTCAGTCTGATACCTATGTAGGATTTTAATCTTTCAGAAATGGGGCACATCAACCCATCTGCTATATTTTACTGTAAATTAGAAGCAAACCTTCTTTTGTGTATATAATCACATCAAACTAAATGTATCAAACCAGGAGATGTAACTTTTATCACAGGTATCCCATGAAGACTGTTCTTCAAGTCTATTTAGGAAAATGATGGTTTTGACTCTGTAGTCAGCACACTTCAATCTTAGCATTAAACTAACGCATAATCAGCGCTTGTTCTGATGGGACTTATTCCTACTGAAGGAAGGCGTCCTAAAGAAACGGGGAATTTTCTAAAACATCTGAAATCTACATATGCAAGCTATCTATAAGCCCAAAGCATGGAACCTTTTAGTTGAAATGTTTCCATTTTAAATAACATAAGGCCATGTGGTTATCCCAGGGCTCTGGTGGCACAGTGGTTAAGAGCTTGGCTGCTAACCAAAAGGCTGGCAGTTCAAATCTACCAGCCACTCCTTGGAAGCCCTATGGGACAGTTCTACTCTACCCTGTTGGGTCACTGTGAGTCAGAATAGACTCAACGGCAACAGGATGTGGTTATAGATCTAAGAAACCTGAAGACATTTCTTTTCATCACATACTGTGAACTAGGGCCCTTGATGTAGTCGGTGGACCAGAGTTGATCTGCAAACTATTTGTTAGTAGTCTGTGACAAGATACATATAGAAAATCAGTATATAAAACCTTTTATAGTAATTTGACAGAGTAATTTTTATATCTGCTGTATTTAAAATTTTTTAAACTGGAACTTACATTTTGTATTTTTTATTTCATTTTTCTATTAGCTCTTTTGTTTGTATACTACAAATTTCTACAACAGATTAAAGTTTTAAAAACTTGATTCTTCAAGTAATTTAAGAAGCTATGGGTTGGACAGTCACTATGATGGCAATCCAGGACAAGACAAAGCTCTGGACAATGGCAGCAGCAATGAAAGTAGAGAGGGCAGAACGATTACAAATCATGTTAAAGAGCTAGAATACATAGAAGCTGATGTTCCGTTGGGTTGGCTGGGTCTGCAGGGTGGAGAGAGAGAACTAAGTCTATGTCAATTCCCTACACACATTCCGGCTTGCACAATAAGAAGAAGTGCCATTCCCTGAGATTGAGGACACAGATTTTTGGTTCCCAACCCTTCTTAGATTTGGGAGGAGGGAGAGAGAAGGGAGAATGGAGCAATGAGATGGCGTTCAGTATGGGACATGTCACATTTAATGTATCTCTGAGATACACAGATGGAGATGTTTGATTATAATAGCATATTATAAAGGCCTAGTTTTAGATTGAGGTTCAAATATTGGCTATTACACTGACTGCCTGATTTTAAACATGTTACCTAACATCTCTTATTCTTAATTTCCTTACCTGCAAATGTGGAAAATAAGACTATTTAGTAGGATTGTTGAAAGGATTGTATTATCTGGGTCTGGAACAAAAGAGGGGTCTGAGTTGAAGAGCTGAAGTTCAGAATCACCTGAGTATACACGATAACTAAAACCATGCAGATGGATGAGTCTATTGAAATAGTACAGCCAGGGAGCATCAGCATTTAAGTGGTGGGCATAGGAAGAGGGGCAACAAAGGAGAATATGAAAAATGGACACAGCTAGAAAAAACAGCGAAGTGGCATCCCAGAGACCAATGGAAGAGTTTCATGAAGGAAGTGCTCAGCACTGTAAAAACAGAAAGGTCAAGTAAAATAAAGTCTAAAGAGGTTACTAGATTTGGCAACCAAGAAGCCCGTGACACTTGCTAAGGCACTTTCGGTGGAGTAGTAGGAGCAGAAGCTTGATTTCCGTGGCCCGTGAATGGAAAGTTAACAAAGGAAGGGTGCAGACTACTCTTTCAAGGCACACAACTGTGTATGAAGGAAAAATCATAGATTCAAAATAATGCAGAACATGCCATAGAGAAGAACTAAATGTTTTGTTTTTTGTTTACCTGTGTTTAAGATGAGAACAACTTAAGCATGTATTTCAGTGGAGAAGAAATAAAGAAAGACAAAACGTGGATGGAAGTGGAGGAGGAGCAGACAGTTGTTGGAGTGCTATCCCAGAAAAGCAGGAAGAGATCACAAGATTCCAATAGAGGGATTAACCTCGATGGGAGACAGGCACTCTCTCTGTCTGAGCCTGGAAGAAAGCAGAAGAAGAAAACAGAGAAGAGTCATGTATGAGCATGGAAAACTGAGGGTGTGAACAGCAGGAAGCAAGGTCATCTACTCAGAGTCAAAAGCAGTTGTGAGGAAGGAATAGGTGGCTTAGGGAGAATGATAAGGGACAGATGGCATGGGAGAGGCCTGGGGGGTGATGACACAAGGACAAAGTGAACCCAGTGGAATTCGTCATACCACCAATCTCCAGAAGCGTCTTCAAGTAATGCCCAGGTCTAAAAGTACAGAAGGCACATGGTTAATCCAGGGTTAAAGATGTAGAGAGGGTGTGGCAAGAAGCCAAGGGGTCAGCATATAGAGGGTACTGACAAGAGAGTAACTGATCAACTGATCCAATTTAAAAGACAGAACGAGAAGTAAAGCCATGACCAACAACATGGTGAACAACTTGAATTAAAAGGAGCAAAGTTCCTACCGACTTTAAATTCTTTAAACTACCATCTTATTTTCTGAGAAAATGAAATGAAATGGGATGTATTTTCAAATCAACAAGCTAAAAATCTTTAAAAGAATTGACCTAATCTAAATAAGCCTTCACGGGCAGATAAAAGATTTGCTATTTCAAACTAGGCCCTTACAACAAATTATTCTTCTGAAATCCTTATGACATATTTATGCAGAGCTAAGAGACAGAAGAAGCACTGATGCATTTGAATTGTGGTGTTGGCAAAGAATACTGAATATACACCATGGACTGCCAGAAGAATGAACATATTAGCCTTGAAAGAAATACAACCAGAATGCTCCTTAGAAGCAAAGGAAGAAGAGAGTCTGGCTTGCTTACTTTGGACATGTCGTCAGGAAAGACCAATTGCTAGAAAAGGACATCACATTTGGTAAAATAGAGGGCCAACAGAAACTCTCAATGAGATGGACCAACACAATAACCACAACAGTGGACTCAAACATACCAATGATCGTGAAGATTGCACAGGACAGAGCAATATTTCGTTCTGTTATACGTAAGTTCACCATGATTGATGGTCAACTAGATGACAGCTAACAACAACAAAAGCTCCAAGCCGGAGACAATATTTATATCTTCTAGATCATTTCCAAATGAAAATTCCATTAAATTTTTGAATAAATACATTATCAAATAATGTAACTACTTCCCTAATAAGCAATCCCTTCCCATCAAAAAGAGATATTATTCTAAGTAGTTTAAGCTTAAAAAGAAAAAGAAAAAAAAAAAAAAAAAAACTAGAATTCAGAACAACAAAATAATTTTTCTGTATGTATCTAATCATAGAGTCCTGGTGGCAAAGTAGTTAAAGCACTCAGCTGCTAACCAAAAGGTCAGTGGTTCAAATCCACCAGCTGCTCCACGGGAGGAAGATTTGGCAGTCTGCTTATCTGAAGATCCCAGCCTCGGAAACCCCATGGGGCAGTTCTAATCTGTCCTACAGGGTCACTATGAGTTGGAATCAACTGGATGGTAATGCGTTTGATTTTAGATCAACAGGTCTAATCTGACAAAACATGACCTAACCCCTACTTCACCCTCGAAGAAAACCTCTTCCTACTAATCACAGCACTCATTTAAGTTAAAGCTTAGATATTATCATTATCTCACCAGAATCTGAAGGGCTAGTCATTAACAGAGAACACTTTTGAAGAGGATGTCTCTAAGTACAGTCCCCTTCCCTGAAACATCCTATTTGCTTACACATCGATACAAGCAGTGTCATAAAAAAACACAAAAAGTTCTTGCACAGAGGACTTATTTTACTTTTAGTATATAGTGCTTTTTCACGAACCACCTTTAATCTTCCAACTGAGAGGCCCGAGGTGATGACCTAGGATGTAGGATCCAAGAATGGTCTTTCTTTTCCCCTCTTTACTTTGGGAAGAGAGAAGCGAATAAATGACCGGGGGTGGGAGTCAGGAAGATCAGAGAGAAATGGTTCAGTGCATGAACACCATAAGCTCACTTTATTTAGTTCTAACTAAGAGAAACTAAGATTTATTTTTCCCTTTTAAGTTACCCCTAAAGTTCATTTTAAGCCAAAAAATGCTGTAAGAGACTTCTACTTCCAGTATGATAGAGCAACTGGTACCACACTATTCCTCTTCTCATAAACGATCACTAAGCTGGAGAAAAGGATGCAATTGTTCTCAGGTACTGGATAACAGGCAGAGCAAGAATGTAACTCTGAGAGAAGGAAAACTCAAAAAGTGAGTCCACAATTGTTCTAGCTTTCTGCCTCAGGACAATTTCCCAATTGTGATACAACAAGCTAGAGTCCAAGCAGAGCAGGGTGAGGAGGCAGAGATCAGGGCACCAAACAGGGAGAGATTAGGGCACTAAAGAGGAGGGAGCTGTGCAGAGGGAGAGCCACACAGGTTTATGCAAGAGTTCCCTACAATTCCTTAGCCTAGGCAAGACATGACTACATGAGGCTTATGTAAGAGTAGCTTAAGGTGAGGACAGAACAGGAATACTACAAGCCAAGCAGTACAAGAAAACACTGGAGGTCCAACCAAAACAGAGTAAAGAGACCTTATTAGCACCCTGGGCATCAACTTGAAAAACCACAAAGACTTCACATTAGGAGTAAAAAACTATGCCCTAGAATAAGACATACTCTAGACCCACCTAACAAAACCTAAAACTAAGTCCTAACAAAATCTACAAGGGACACAGGGTTTGGAGGTTGAGTCCTCTTAAGCTAGAGTGGCTTGGGAAACACTGTGGGCTTCCCACAGATCTACCGTAACAAAATGTAAAACCAAACCTACAGTTTCAAGGTGGTCAGCCAGTAATTAATGTGCCTACTAGAACAAACCCTGGTGGCATAGTGGTTAAGAGCTACGGCTGCTAACCAAAAGGTCGGCAGTTTGAATCCACCAGGCGCTCCTAGGAAATCCTATGGGGCAATTCTACTCCGTCCTACAGGGTCACTATGAGTCAGAATTGACTCGATGGCAATGGGTTTGGTTTGGTTTTTACTAGAACGAAAATCAACATTCTACAAATTAATTAAAGCAAAACATAATCCAGCATCTCTAAAATGTATCATCAACACTGTTCAGTATATAATTCAAAATTACTAGACATTCAACAAAACAAGAAAATGTGACCCATAAGAAAAAAGCATTCCACAGAAACTGACTTTAAGTAGGACCAATGTTGCACTTAGCAAAGACTTCAGAGCATTTATTATACATATGTTCCCAAAAGTAAAGGTAAATGTGTGTGTGTGTTTTATGATCATATTCATTTCATTATTTGCTTCCATTATACTCTGCAGGAACTGAATAGGTAGGTCACCTTAGTTTTCACGGTTTCATATTGCAGGTGATACGATATGAGATACCTTCCCAAACTCCACAACAGACCTTGAATATGTTTTTTCTTCCTTTCCATCTCTATCACCCTAGTCCAACCCATTACTCTAAAAGCCTCCAAAGTTGGCTCCTAGATTCTTCTTTTGCTCTTCTCTAGTACCTTGTCCACAGAGGAGCCCGTATGATGCTTTTAGGACACAAATTGATCATGTCACTTCCTTGTTAAAATTCTTGGATGGCTTCCCTGTGTATCCAAAACATAAAGTGAGAACCCCCAGAGTGGCCCATGAGGACTCAAACAGACCGGCCCCTACCTACCTCTCCAGCCTCATTTTATGATACTCTTTTTTATTCTCTGTCTTCTAGCTTTCACAGGTTTCTCAGATGTGCTGGGTTCTTTTCTGCCTCAGGACTTTTGCACTGCTGTTCAACTGGGAGAACACTCTTAACCTCACTCCCTCTTTATCTGGCTACATCTCTCACCTACCTAGTCTCAGATTAAACATCACTTCTTCAGAACTCCCTCCATGCAAATCAGATTTAGATATTCTATCATAGACCTGTGTTTCCTCCTTATGCCCTTCATTCTAATTTTTTAAAATTTTGTTTTTGCCGTTGAGAATATACAGAGCAAAACATACACCAATTCAACCATTTCTACATGTACAATTCAGTAACATTGATTACATTCTTCAAGTTGTGTAATCACTCATACCCTCCTTTTCTGAGTTGTTCCTCCCCATTAACATAAACTCACTAGCTCCTAAGGTTCCTATCTAATCTTTTGAGTTGCTGTTATCACTTTGACCCCATATAGATAGTTCTTAAAAAGGAAAAATGCGTTAAAAAAGGAAAACATGTGAACAGATAAGAGAAACTGAAACTATAAAAAGGAACTAAATCAGAAAAAAAAAGATGACCGTACGGGAAATCTTTGGACTGAAAGGTACAATTAAAAAGTCGCTGAATGGGTTTAATGGAAGATTGGAGACAACAGAAGAAGAGTCAATTAACTTGACAAATTACTAGAAACTACCAAATTTGAGAAACAAAGAGGAAAAAAGACTGAAGAAAATGAAAAGAGCATATGACATCTATGGGTCAATATTTTGATGGTCTAACACATATATTAACATAAGGCCTGGAAAAGAACAAGGCGGAAAAAGTACTTGAAGAAATAATAGTTAAAACCGTATTTAAGTTTGGTGAAAAACGCCATTTTTCTAAATCCAAAAAGCTCAGCAAATCCCAAACAGAATAAATACAAAGAAACCTACAGCTAGGAACATTATGGTCAAACTGCTGAAAACCAAAGATAAAGAGAAAATCTTGAAAGCAGCCAAACAACGTGTTACATACAGAAGAACAATGATATTTTTCATCACAATGATAGAGGGCCAAAAGATGACAGAACAACATTTTTAAGAGGCTGGAAGAAAAAAATTCAACTCAGAGTTCTATATCCATAGAAAATACACTTCAAACACAAGGGTAAAAGAAACACATTTTCAGATAAGTGAAAGCTGACAGAATTAATCTCAAACAGATGTGCACTACAGGAAATTATAAAGGATATTCTTCAGGCTGAGGGGGAAGGACACCAGATGGAAACACAGATCTTCAGGAAAAAAGGGGCAACACTGGAAATGGTAAATGAGCAGTAAAAACAAAAGTCTATTTTCTCTTTCCCTCTCATAATTTTCCTGAAATATAACTGTCTGCTTAAACCAAGAAAAACATTGTGAGGGGGGGTTTGTACCACATATAGAAATAAAAGAAATGACAACAATAGAGCAAAAGGTGGAGAGGGTGAGTAAAAGGAATTACACTTGTAAACTGAGAAGTGGAAAATAGCGAACATTAAATATGAAGTGAGAAATAAGAGGTGTAAAGTAGGAAATGAAAAGGGTCAGTTGTAAAATAAGAAGTGGTACAATACTGACTCTAAATAGACTTTAATAGCTTAAGGATGCATATCATAATTCATGCTAGAGCAACCACTGAAAAAATAATACAAAGATGTACAGCTAAGAAGCCAAGAGAGAAAATAACATATTAAAAAAATATTCAATTAACCCAAAATGAGGCAGTAAAGCAGAAACAAAATTAAAAGGAACTAATGAAACAAATGGAAAAGTGATAGATGTAAACCATAATTAGATTAAATGTAAATGAATTAAACATTCCAATTAAATGGCACAGATTGTCACACTAGATTATAGAAAGCAAGAACCAACTATATGCATCTTAAATTTAAAGACACGAAAGTTTAAAAATAAAAGAATGAAAAAAGATATACCACACAAGCAGCAGATTAAGAACGCTGGTGGCAATTTTAACATCAGATAAAGTAGAAGGAAATTTCATAATGATAAAAGGAGAAATCCATCAGAATAAGATATCGATCTTAAATGTGCACGTACCTAAAAACAGAGCTACAAAATTCAAAAAATTGAAAATGACAAAGACAGAAACAGAAAAATTCTAAATCACAGGAGATTCTATTATCCTCTTTATAACTGATAGAACACGTAGATAAAAAAGAAGTAAAGTCATAAAAGAGCTGAACAATACTACCAGTCAATTTTATCTAATTGACATTTGCGGAACATTCCACCAAACAACTGCAGAATAAATGTAGGATATTTGCTAAGATGAAACATAATGCTGGGTCATAAAATAAGTATCAGTAAACTTCAAAATACTGAAACATACCCACTCATCACTTATTGACATGGTTAGGTTCCAGTGTGACCAGGTTGTTAAGTGAAAATCAGTGTTATGTGAAAATGAAGGATGATCACATCAGGTCACAAAACAGAGGATGACTATATCATTATATAACTGCCAAACCACTGAGACTCATGGCCCAGTAAAGCTGACACAACCTTAACCATCACAGCCAGTGTTACTCTCGCCTTGTACCCTGGCATTCGTTACTGCCAGACGTACATCATTAACACACAAAATACTCAGACAGTAGGTTTTTTTTACTACTGTTGTAAATGTGAAATGTCAGATAACGAGAGTCAGTAAGTGAGGAGTGAAAAAAAAAAAATGTTGCAGTCAAGTCGATTTCAACCCATAACGACCCTATAAGGACAGAGTAGAACTGCCCCATATGGTTTCCAAGGAGCACCTGGTGGATTCAAAGTGAGGACAAGGTGTAGTCTTTTCAGGGACTATGTTGGTTGACCACAATGGCAACAATTAAAAATCCATAATTGTAAATTATCTAGACAATTTCTAGATATTTGGAAAGTAAATAACAAAACTTCTAAATAACCCATGGGTCAAAGAAAAATCAAAACATCTTAAGTTTGGTGAATAGTGTCTGGGGTCTTAAAAGCTTGTGAGCAACCATCTAAGATATAACTAACTATTGGTCTCTACTCATCTGGAGCAAAAGAAAATGAAGGAAGCCAAAGACTCAAAGAAGAATCTAGCCCATAGGACTGATAACGCACACAAACCACGGCCTGTTCTAACCTGAGACCAAAAGAGCTAGATAGTGCCTGGCTACCACTACTAACAGTTCTGAACAGGGACACGACAGAAGGCCCCAGATACAATGGGAAAAAAATGTTGAACAAAATTCAAATTCCTAAAAAAGACCAGACCTACTGGACTGATAGAGACTAGAGGAATCCCTGAGATTATCGCCCTAAAATACCCTTTGAACTTGGAATTAAAGCTAGTTCTGGAGGTCACCAATCAACCAAATAATAGACTGGTTTATAATATCCATGAGTTACGCACTCCCTTAAACAATCAACTATATCAAATCAAACGGTCAACATTTCCCAAAAGCAAAGATGAGAAGGCAAGGAGGGGAAGGAAACTTAGATCAATGGAAACAGAATAAATAGAATGAAAATAATGAGAAAGCTGACACATTGTGAAAATTGTCACCAATGTCACAAAACAATTTGTATAAAAACTGTTAAAAGGGACCTAATTTGCTGTATAAACTTTCACCCAAAACACAATACAATATTTAAAAAAAGAAGAAAGAAAAACCACAGGGAACTCAGAAAATATTTTAATGAGTAATAATAAAGAAACACAATATATCAAAATTTGAAAATAAATTTGTTTAAATGGCTGTATCAGAAAAGGCTCAAAATCAATTACATAACTTCCTACCTTAAGAAACTAGAAAAAGAACAGCAAATTCAACCTAAAACAAATAGCAGAGAAGAAATAATAAAGAACTGAGCAGAAATCAATGAAATAGAAAAAAGATAAGCAGAAAATTTAAAAAGCAAAAATGCTGCTGGAGAGTAGGAAAGCAGTGTAACTAGCTCTAAATCACATTCTCCTAGAATTTGGCCTAAAAACCCACATATATCAAATCCTGGTTGATCTTCTAGATCAGTTTTTCACTGTTTCTCAAAAGTTTAGTCAGGTTAATTAAAAGGAAAAATCTGAGCTGGTCTTGGACTACAGACGGATCCTCTTTAATAAGCCCCACTGTCTTATATCTGTCCCTCTTTCATGAATGTTTGGCAAATGCAAAATCATTTAGCCAGTGATAATGCTACTTATATGCAAATTTAGGAAATACAAATGTTCTCTTCTTTCCAAATAAACAGCTAGGGAATTTTTTTTTTGAAATCTAAGTATTTAGAATGAATTACACTGGCTGCTATTTAAAGAAAACTTAATGCTCTCTTCAAAAGTAAAAAAGGTATTTTTAAGCAAAAATTTGTACACTTGGATTTCTGTATATTTTCCCTTAAAAAAAAAAAAAGGAAACCCTTTTTTAAGTATCCACTTACAATTTTACCTGAGTATTTCTCAGTAAGAAAATCAAAAAAGCAGCCTTGTTTTTAAGCATCTAATTTACAATTCTTACTTCATTTAGGGTAATCACAACACTGAGGCTCATTTTGCAGAAGTACAACTATGCAGCAGTTCAGATTACAACTATGGGAAAGGAATCTCCATAGCTAGCAACCTTGTTCTGAATCTCAAAGACCCAACAGTCAAACCTATATATAAACTAACTAAATTGGTCCTCGGACCTCGGCCATGCTTCCACAAATCCCTAAGCACACACAACCACACAGAGTCTGCTCTGCCACTGACCAGTCTGTGAGATCATATGCCTATTATAAACATCTTGGTTTCTCTCAAGCATGCATGGCTGCTGTGGTCACTGCACTTTTGTACCTTATTCCACCCTCTTCACTCTCCTCAGCCCACAGGCCTGGCTTCTCCCTTCTCCTTCTTCATTACACTTCTGTTGTTGTTGTTAGCTCCTGTCAAGTGAATTCTGACTAATGGCTACCCCATGTGTTTAATAAGCCCCAGTAGAACTGTTCCATAGGGTTTTCCAGGCTGTGACCCTTCAGAAGCACATCACCAGGCCTATCTTCCAAGGAGCCTCTGGGTGGGTTCATTATACTAGAACAACGTAACCTTTTCAGACCCAAAATTTTTCTCATTTTTCAAAACCAATCCAACAATTACTGGAACAAATGTTCTACTCTGACCAGTTGCCCTCCCCTCCCTAAAAGAGTATGCCATAAAAATTAAAATGTGTAACTACTGCCTTAGGATAAAAAGGTTAGAAGCACTGCAATACTTTAATGGGAGGGTGCCCAATAAGACTTCCACAGATGATATTATAGTCACATTTTACCCTTATGGTAACTCATTGGAGAATCTAGGTAAAACAACTAGATTTGTAGTAAGCTTAACATTATCTAGTCATTGCTCTAAAGTAGTCTTGGAAGGCTATCCAGCACAGGCTTGTTTCTTAGTAGCCACCATACATAAGGGTTTTGTTTTGTTTTCTAATAATTAGGCCTTGCAGTGTTAATTATGCTGGTCACCCTGCCAACGTTCTACAGAGGCTACAGGGAGAGATCAAAGCAATCATTCCAGAATTATTAGTCACCTTAGTCTCTCTGCACTATAGAACACTGGCTACCCCCAAACCTGGGAAATGAGAGTAGCACACACTACTTGTGTACAGTCTTTCACATTTAAGATAATATACTGAGTTCCAAACTTGCTCTTTATTTACTTTTCTAGATTAATGGGCACATTTTAATTCTGGTAACTTTTTACTCGCTATAGTATTACACGTCAAGAGAGATTTTAAAAAATCTCAAGGCCTAGTTTACCCCACTGAGAAGGTAATTTCTGCATAAGTAAACTGAAATTATAAATTTTGCTTCACACATGAATTCCTTTTGGAGGGACTCTTATGTCATTCATCTTTGCATCCCTGCTGCGTAGCAGGGAAGAAGCCAGCAGTAAATGTTGAAAGTAGCAATCTGGACACATTAAAACAAAGTATTAATGAAAGTTACCTCCATGTCCCCTGATAAAGTCTTTGAGGGCTGAACTCAGGTTTACTGAAACTTGGAATAAGGCAGAATTAATGTGCTAGCTATGAAGTTAACAAGGTCCTTATAACACCTGCTGTGAAGCTAGGTCATAAATCAAGAGGGCTTAGTAGTACTTCAGTAATTACGGTTTCTGAGTTACTGCATTTGTTTCAATTGGACAGGATTCTTGAGACCCCTCACCACATTTCCTCTTCTTTCCTCAAATCTGGTATATAATTTAAATCAATTATGGTTTAGAAGGCAGAAAGTACAGTGTGGAGTAACCTGGGGATTTTAGTCCTGGCTCCACTACTTTGTTTGTGTTGGAATCTCAGTTTTCTCTTCGGTAAAAGGGATAAACAAACCTGTTCTGTCTACTTAGATTACCACATGGATCAAACAAAGTCGGTCACAACATCTTGTAAAAATAAAGTGCTACATTAACAGAGCACTCAATTCTACTATACTAAATATTAAGAACAGGAGTCTCAAAATCATAAGCAATTAAACAAACCTTTTACTTTTCACCCAAGCACTCTAGTGTTCTCTTTAAAATCCACAAGTATAATTCTCCCACCCCCACATCTTTTACTATTCAAAATGATGCTTACTGATATGCAGCACAGATCGGTAGATAAATTCATAAAACAGAAAGAGCCCAGAAACCTCATTTTGCCTCCTGCCCCATAAACACCAAATGATCAACACGGACAACTCTTGCCTCCTGATGTCTTTTAGGATCAGCTAAGGCAATGTCAATACATAACATCAGCCAGTATGGAACAGGATAACCGTTAGACACTACTTTCTGCTTCAAAGAGATTTTTATACATGGGTTTTGCATTCTAAGTTCACTGACTTCTAAGATATTTTGTCAAACGGCTATCTTGATTATAAGGATACTAAAACTACTCCCAAAACATACCTAGGAATTAAGTGTATCTACAGGCCACACTCATTTGCTATAACTGCATTTATACAATAAAACTAAGATATCCGATGACAGCTATAATTTGTAAAGAGGCAATTAAAATTTATATAATGCTCAACATTTTCTGGTTAAATAATCCAGAGGGTAGCTTACATAGACGTTAATTATACTTGACCAAACCAAAACACGCAGTCAGAAAATTTTCTACCATCTTCAATCCTGCACTGCATTATATTTATTGAGTCTAATCACTGCTGCTATTTTCTATGTAGTTCTGTACTCCTATGAGCAAAAATCAACAATTTAGTGCCAAGGGAAGGCAAAAAAAAAAAAAAAAGAAAAAAATTATGGCCTACTTACAGGTTCAATTTTGTAGCTTTGAAGTACATTATTTTAAATACCTATGAAAAGCATTTAACGTGAAGAATTCTACTAGAAAATGGCAATGAACAAGGAGAGTTATCAAACAGAAATAAGAGCTATAGAACCGAACCGTGCCATACAGTAAAATTCATTAATTTTACACTTTAAATGGATAAAGCTTATAGTATGTAAATTATATTTCAACAAAGCTGTTAACAACAAACAAAAAGAAACCTGCCATGACACAGTTCAAAGATACAAAATTTAAATCCTAATCTCTGCCTGTGGTTAATGAGGCAAGATTAGGCTATGTTGAAGAGGATCAAGGTGAGGTGCAACACTCTTACTCAGGTCACGGCCCTGATCCAACTTAAGGGGAATTTCCCTGGGGTGTGGCCTGAATCACCCGTTATCTTACAAGAGATAAAAGGAGAGAGAAGGGAGCCCAGAGATAGGGACCTCATTACCAACAAGCAAGGAGAGCCAGGAGCAGAGCATGTCCTTTGGACTTGGGGTCCCTGTGCTAAGAAGCTCTTAGGCCGGGGAAGATTGATGACAAGGACCTTCCCTCCAGAGCCAACAGAGAGGAAAAGCCTTCTCCTGGAGCTGACACTCTGAATTCGGACTTCTAGTCTGCTAAACTATGAGAGAACAAATTCCTATTTCTTAAAGTCATGCACGTGTGGTATTTCTGTTACAGCAGCAACAGACAACTAAGACACTTCTCAAATAAGTTTATGCTATTGTTGTATGACTGTATAATTGTTGTAGTTTGATGATTAAATCTTACATTAAAAAAAATACAAAAAGAAAATTGGTGTTTCTATGAAAACTGAGTTATGTGTAAGAAAGATTATCCAAAGGTGAGTCTTCAGAACATTACTGCCACATTAGACATGAAAAAGAAAAATGTTAAGAGGCTGGGGGAAGGGGTATGAGATTTATAAAACTGTAGAAGGATTTTTGCATTCAGGCTTCAAAGTACCTAAGTTCTCGGTCCACTTAAAAAACACACACAAACAAAAAAGACCTGAAAGTTACAGATGCATCATGGTTGGCACACATCAGTATGCAAAAAAACAGATACAGAACTCCAATCAGTGATTCCATATGTAAAATAAAACCCTTGGTAGGTAAGACTCCACATGTAAAGTAAAAGCATGTAAACCTTCTATAACATGCTTACATGTTCTTGTAAGCAAGTTTAAACATATTTTGAGTAATAAATAAAATTTTTAAAGAATGTATTTTTCTCAATGGTTTCCATTTTTAACTAGCTTTTAAAAATTATTATTTTTAATAGGTTAAAGACAAACAGATGTAAGTCTAAGTCTCACACCCAAGAGCTAACTCAAACTATAATATATAAATTTACTTGAGACTATCTAACGAACAATTTTATTATAACACGAACTTAGCTCTGCAAAGTTATACTTACTGATGAGTTTAAATCAGAGAATTTTAAAAATCCCATCTCAAAATATATATCAAAAGCCTAAGTCATGGTCACATTCTTGAACAAGGGAACAAAAAAACTAAACCCACTGCCGTCAAGTCAATTTTGACTCACAGTGACCCTACAGGACAGAGTAGACTGCCCCAAAGGGTTTCCAAGGAGAGACTGGTAGATTCAAATTGCTACCTTTTGGTTAGCAGCCGAACACTTAAACCACTGCACCAACAGGGACAAAGTAACTGTACAAGAAAAATTTTTCATTCTAGGAATAACTGCACATGTATAACAACTTATAAAAATGTTTACAGCAGTATCACTATCATTTACATAGCAAAAAAACAACCTGTCATGGACTGAATTGTATCCCCCCAAAATATGTGTCAACTTGGTTAGGTCATGATTCCCAGTATTGAGTGGTTGTCCTCCATTTTGTGGTTTTCCTATGTGTTGTAAACCATAATCTCTGCCTGTGGTCAAAGAGGATGAGGGTGGTACCTAACACTCTCAGGTCACATCCCTGGTCCATTGTAAAGGGAGTTTACCTGGGTGTGGCCTACACCACCTTTTATCTTACAAGAGATAAAAGGAAAGAGAAACGAGCAGAGAGGGGGAATCTCATACCACCAAGAAAGCAGTGCTGGGAGCAAAGCATGTCTTTTGGACCCAGGGTCTCTGCACAGAGAAGCTCCTAGTCTGGGGGAAAATTGATGAGAAGGCCGACAGAGAGAAAGACTTCCGCTGGAGCTGACGCCCTGCATTTGGACTTTTAGCCTATTTTACTCTGAGGAAATAAATTTCTCTTTGTTAAAGCCATCCACCTGTGGTATTTCTGTTATACCAGCACTAGATGACTAACACACAAACTAAATGTTTAATAACAGGGGAAAGGTATATTCATACCAACAAAATATTATGCAGACATGAAAATTACTTGTATTTATTTTAAACATGTAAATATATTCAAAATATAATAAAAACAGAAAAGCAAGAATTTTAAACGTATATATTATGTATTATATTTACGTATATATCTTCATCCAGTTGGATACAATATAAATAAAAATGTTAAAAATGATTCTTTCTGGGAGGTAGAGTGGTTATGTTGGGTGTTTTTATTATCTATACTTCCTACTTTTTATATGTTAAAAAATAGGAAAAAGTCAAACATGCATAGATCAAGTTTTAATCTGTCAAGGTTAAAAATTAGTAAATTAATGAAAAATTCCATCTCTGTTGAGGTATCCCAGAAATGGCCCCCCAAAAACCAAAAAACCAAACCTGCTGCCGTCCAGTTGATTCCTACTCATAGTAACCCTGCAGAACAGGATAGAACTGTCCCATAGGGTTTCCAAAGAGCGCCTGGTAGAACTGAACTGCCGACGTTTTCATTAGCAGCCGTAGTTCTTAACCACTATGCCACCAGGAAATGGCCCCAGACAGTAAAATTAGGAAGTCTGAACACCAGGGTAAGTTTATTAATCTCCCATAAAAACCCCCTTGCCATTGAGTCGATTCCGACTCACAGCGACACCATAGGACAGAATAGAACCGCCCCATAGAGTTTCCAAGGAGCGTCCGGTGGATTAAAACTGCCGACCTTTTGTTTAGCAGCCGTAGCACTTAACCACTACACCACCAGGGTTTCCAATCTCCCATAGAACCTCCTATTAAGAGGTGGAGTGTATACTTCACCTTTTGAATCGGTACTGGCCTTGTAACTTATTTTGATCAATATGATGCAGCAAAAGTAATGCTCTAGAATTTCTAAGCCTAAATTCCAAGAGGCCTTGTAGCATTCAGTATTTCTCTCTTGCTGTCCTTAAAGCCCCATGGCAGGAAACCAGAGCTGGCCCCTTTGTGGATAAGGAATGGCAGGAAAAAATACGCCCAGCCAACAGCTAGCACCAACCACCAGATATGTGAATGGGGACTATCTTAGACCATCCAGCTACAGTCAAGCTGCCAGATGATGGCTGCTACAATTTAAGCGAACTCAGGCAAGAGCAGCAGAAGAAACACCCAGCTGAGCCCTTGATCTACAGAATCATGAGCAAATAAAATGGTGGTTATTTTAAGCCATTAAGGTTTTGGACGATTTGTTATGCAAGAATAGGTAACTGATTTACCCATCACCCACACAGTATCACTATTAATATTTGGTTGTATTATTCTTACAGACTAATTTTATTCCCCAAGACAAAATTCAGATTAAACTACTTCCATGATTCTGTGGCACTTTTGGAGTGGAAGCACATGCAGGGCCTCATGGTTACTTCCACCCAGACACGGAGAGAATGAATTGCTGGTATCCAGAACTTTTTCCATTTTTCTGTACATAAACTCTCATGTGCAGCTGTACATTTTTTCTCTAAAGCCCAAGGGCCTTGAGGTACATGACTTCATAATTTCCCACTCTCATCAGGGAATGTAAGGAATCTGCCTGGGATCTGAGCATAGGATCCAAGTTAGATACCGAGAGAAGCAAAATCAAGTTCATCACCACCACCCTACCACCACCACCAATGATGATGATGATATAAAATCCAAATTCGCTGAAGACTTTACCACATGCTGGCAGCGGGCTGAGCAGTAAGGAGGCAGCACAGAAGAGAGTTAAGAATGGTCTCTGGGATGTAAAAGACTTAAAGAAAACTACAAGACACTGCTGCAAAAAACCAAAAGAGACCTACGTAAGTGCTACCTTGCTCATGGATAGGAAAACTTAACATTGTAAAAATGTCTATTCTACCAAAGCCATCTATAGATATAACGCAACTCCAATCCATTTTCCAACAACATTTTTTAATGAGATGGAGAAACAAATCACCAACTTCATATGGAAGGGAAGGAGGCCCCAGATAAGCAAAGCATTACTGAAAAAGAACAACAAAGTAGAAGGCCTCACTCCACCTGATTTTAGAACCTATTTTACTGCCACAGTAGTCAAAACAGCCTGGTACTGGTACAACAATAGATACATAGACCTATGGAACAGAATTGAGAATCTAGACATAAATCCATCCACATATGAGCAGCTGATATTTGACAAAGGCCCAAAGTCAGTTAAATGGGGAAAAGACAGTCTTTTTAACAAATGGTGCTGGTATAACTGGATATCCATCTGCAAAAAAATGAAACAAGATCCATACCTCACACCATGCACAAAAACTAACTCAAAATGGATCAAAGACCTAAACATAAAATCTAAAACGAAAAGATCATGGGAGAAAAAATAGGGACAATGCTAGGAGCCCTAACACATGGCATAAATAGTATACAAAACATTACTAACAATGCAGAAGAAAAACTAGATAACTGGGAACTCCTACAAATCAAACACCTATGCTCATCCAAAGACTTCACCAAAAGAGTAAAAAGATTACCTACAGACTGGGAGAAAGTTTTTAGGTATGACATTTCCGATCAGTGTCTAATCTCTAAAATCTACACGATACTGTAAAAACTCAACTGCAAAAAGACAAATAACCCAATTAAAATATGGGCAAAGGGTATGAAAAGGCACTTCACCAAAGAAGACATTTAGGTATCTAACAGATACATGAGGAAATGTTCATGATCATTAGTCATAAGAGAAATGCAAATCAAAACTACAATGAGATTCCTTCTCACTCCAACAAGGCTGGCATTAATCCAAAAAACACAAAATAATGTTGGAGCAGCTGTGGAGAGGCTAGAACACTTATACACTGCTGGTGGGAATGTAAGATGGTACAACCACTTTGGAAATTGATTAGGCGCTTCCTTAAAAAGCTAGAAATAGAACTACCATACGATCCAGCAATCCCATTCCTTGGAATATATCCTAGAGAAAGAAACAAGAGCCTTTACATGAACAGATATATGCAAACCCATGTTCACTGCAGCACTGTTTACAACAGCAAAAAGATGGAAGCAACCAAGGTGCCCATTAACAGATGAATGGATAAAGAAATTATGGTATATTCACACAATGGAATACTATGCATCAATAAAGAACAATGATGAATCCGTGAAACATTTCATACCATGGAGGAATCTGGAGGGCATTACGCTGAGTGAAATTAGTCAGCTGCGCAAGGGCAAATATTATACGAGACCACTATTACAAGAACTGGAAAAATAGTTTAAACAGAGAAGAAAATACTCTTTGATGGTTACGACAGGGGGGAGGGAGGAGGGTTTTCGCTAATTAGATAGTAGATAAGAACTACTTTAGGTGAAGGGAAAGACAACACATGATACAGGAGAGGTCAGCACAACTGGACTAAACCCAAAAGCAAAGCAGTTTCCTGAATAAACTGAATGCTTCGAAGGCCAGTGTAGCAGGGGCGGGGGTTTGGGGACCATGGTTTCAGGGGACATCTAAGTCAATTGGCATAATAAAATCTACTAAGAAAATATTCTGCATCTCACTTTGGAGAGCGGCATCTGGGGTCTCAAAACGCTGGCAAGTGGCCATCTAAGATGCATCAATTGGTCTCAACCCACCTGGAGCAAAGGAGAATGAAGAACACCAAAGACACAAAGTAATTATGAGCCCAAGAGACAGAAAGGGCCACATAAACCAGAGACTACATTGGCCTGAGACCAGAAGAACTAGATGGTGCCCAGCTACAACTGATGACTGCCCTGACAGGGAGCACAACACAGAACCTCTGGGGGAGTAGGAGAGCAGCGGGACGCAGACCTCAAATTCTCGTAAAGAGACCAGACTTAATTGTCTAACTGAGACTAGAAGGACCCCAGGGGTCATGGTCCCCAGACCTTCTGTTAGCTCAAGATACGAACCATTCCCAAAGCCAACTCTTCAGACAGGGATTGGAATGGACTATGGGACAGAAAATGATACCACTGAAGAGTGAGCTTCTTGGATCAAGTAGACACATGAGATTATGTGGGCAGCTCCTGTCTGGAGAGGAGATGAAAGGGCAGAGGGGGTCAGAAGCTGGCCAAATGGACACGAAAATAAAAAGTGGAGGGAAGGACTGTGCTGTCTCATTACAGGGAGAACAACTAGGAGTATACAGCAAGGTGTATATAAGTTTTGGTATGAAAGACTGACTTGGTTTGTAAATTTTCACTTAAAGCACAATAAAAAATTTTTTTTAAAAAAGAACGGTCTCTGGAACCAGACTGCTCTGCCACCTGTTCCTACCTGTAACTTTGAGCAAGTAATTTCATCTTTCCAAGCTTCAGTTTGTGTTTGTAAATGCTGTTGTGAGAATTAAACGATACGTACAAAACATTTAGAATCAAGCCTACCACAAAATAAGTGCTCAGTAAGTATTAGCTCTCTGTATTATTTTTCTTTGCTGTGGTAAATATGCTTGTACAAAATATTTGCCATTTCAACATTCTTCACATGTGCAATTTAGTGACTTATATTCATCATGTTGTGCAACTATCACCATTATCCATTTCAAACTTTTTCTACCACCCTTAACCATGTCTCCTAAGCAATGACAGCTCTTCATATTATGTTCAGCATTTTACATGTGTTATCTCACTTAATCCTCACAATATTTTAAAGATGAAGAAGTGAGAGTCAGGGAGGTTAAAGAACTTGCTCGACGTAACAGAGCTAAAAAGCCACAGAGCCAAGTTCAAAGCCCACATTTTTTTGACTTTAGTATCTAAAATCTTCAATACCAAAAATAGCACAGGAGTATCAAACCAGGTCCCTTAGTGCCAGGGAAGTGTTTCCTATCTACACAGCCTCCAGAGCTGGGCTGGGAAGGTCAAAGAACCACTCCAAAGTCAGAGCCGAAGAGCTGCATCGAAGTTAAGGAACCAGTGCCACCCAACCTAGAGACCAACACAATCTCTACAATGTGTGAGACACTGTGGTTTCCAGTAACTCTCTCAGGCACTTAGCAGGTATTCAAAAAACATGTTGCTTGATGTTGTCCAACTACATTCACTGTACCACTGCTCCATCGTGAGCGCTAACCTGTATTTTCCTCTTACTATGATTATGAAATTAAGCAAATGTAACATGGCACCCACTCTACTGAAACTTTAGTTTTTGCTGTTTTATAAAACTAGGAGTTTTTTAGTAAGCAACTATTGCTATTTTATAAAACTAGGAACCTTTTTATAGAACCTCTAATCCTGTTGCCTAACACAGATAAAATAATTAACTTTTGTCCAAAGTTATTCAGCTGGTTGGTATATATGACTAGAACCAAGAAAAAAAAAATTTTTTTTAACTGCTTTATAAAAAGATGGAAGTGAAATGATGAGTGGGTTTAACCTGCAGAACTGCTCAGCTAAGTTTACTTCTACCCAAACAACCACTTTCCCAGACGTACAGGAAATAGTTAAGCAACCTCAGATAAGTCTTTCGTTCTTGCAACGTTGTAGACAAAAATTTAAAACAAAGAGAGTCCTCTGCAAACAGTAGGACATCCTAGCATTGTCCACACACTCAGCAACTGAAGCAACAAGTCTACAAGATGCTAGAAGTTATTACTTTACCTGAAAAATCCTTTTTCCTTTAAAAAGAGCAAAAAGAACTATAGTACATTTTTAAAAATAAGCTCTTACATTTTATAATAAAATGAATTCTCAAACTTTAAGACCAAACCAGTAGAATAAAAACCGCTGCAGAGAACAGACAAGCTGACAGCTCAGGAATGAGCAGCATGGTTACACTGTGATCTTGGTTAAAGCAGAGACTAGTCAAGAATGTTGAAAAATGATATTATAAGAGAAATTTTTCACATTATAGTTGATTTTTAGAGAAAATCTACCTGCTGGGTCTTTTTTCTCCCCTTGCAATACTAGTTGATTCCTGCTAGACTAAAAGCTGGTACTTTATTAACTCTTAAGTGCTTATAAAACTTTACTTACCAATTTTCAAATTGTTTTTGCATAGAAATATTTCCAACATGTTTTATTACTTTCCTGTCTTCTTAGAAAGACTATCCTGAACACGTGGTCATCACTGGGAATAATCAGTCACTGCACCATGTAGTTGCTGGGACATCAGTATCAGTGCCCTGACTGATAAGGATATTCATAATAGGAATGACACCCCTACTCCCACACCCAGAATTTCGTCAATTCCCCAAAAATACATTTCAAAAATGCATAATATTGTATGGGATTTTAAAAAAAGGTTTAGTTTAGATTTATTAATTGAACTAAGTTTCACCACTACTGTTTATTTCAGCTACTTTTCAGGCATTTATAAACTCAACTAAACATCAATTTTGATTATGATTCACATATAAGACAGTAGATATTTTCTACTACTTAAAAATCCTTTACATAAACTGACAAACACTGGTTAGAAATTGCTACAGGGTCAGAATCAGGAATAACTTTTGCCACAGTGCAACACAAGTATTTCTTACATTAACCTCTGCCAACAAGTAGTTCATATAAACTGGTTTGTTTCCTAGAAATTGATATTTCATTTTTAAAAAATCCTAAAACACAATTAGGCAAGAGAAAAGTTTCAAGCCAACTGCAAAGAAATACATAAAAATCCTGAAACTCGGAGAACCAAATATTTCAATATATTGTGACATAGTATTTGGTCAGATAATAAGTGAAGCCAACTTGGGTAAGGTGAACATCCTTCTCCAGCTCATTAAATGGAATAAACTGGACCATAAACGGCCTCTTATGTCTGTGTGTGTGAGAGAGACATGTGGAAAGGGAGGGCAGGGGGAGGTAGCAGTGGTTAGCGGAAAGAAAAGAATAAGTAGTTTGGATTCAAGCAAACCTTAGGTGCCATTAAAACTCCTACATTAAATTTGCTCTAAGAAAAGGGCAAAATAAAAGGTCCAACCATTTTGTGATGAGGCCTACCCCTTCTTGTTTATACCTATCATTTCAAACCAACAAAATGCCAATCAGGAATGTCAGCATGAAGCCCACTTCATAAAACTAGATGAAAATCAGTGTAAAGCTCACTAGAAGTACCCTGCCCCACAGCCTGCCAAAAGGAAATTACATTACAGCAAGCTAAGCTAATTACAGATCAGCTAACTGTTCCAGGTATAGTTAAACCCCATAGGCTGGTCCCATCTGACCTGGTTATGCCCTAGAGGCAAAGCCTGGAGAAATCAGATCAACCCTAGTCAGAGAGCCCAGAAATAAAGAGGGTTAATTCTAGTTCTTTCACAGATCTAGATCATTTTATTGGCAGGGCAGGTATGGGACAAAGGGTTTTGAATCATCCTGAACTCGAGTCAATGGATTGGGACATGGAGAAACAAAATTAGTTGAACTTAACCATGTAGGCCTTTAATTCATTAAAATGAAGATAATTCTAAGCAATCATTAACAGGCTGAGAAGTTAAACGCAGTGGAGAGAAGAGTGTTGGGGAGGAAGACAGCGTTGAGGAAGAGGGGGGTGCTAGCAAAAAGGAGAAGCTTTCTGAAAACCCTTTGGGTATGAGCTGAAAACAGAAAAAAAAAATTTTTTTTAAGGTAATTACAGTTAAAAAAAAAAAAAAAATGTGTCCTGTATACCCTAGAACCATTCAGGGCTGAAATAAATGACGCTAGAATCCTCAACGGAGCAAGGCATCTGCGATCATTAAGGCTGTGTGTCAACTTGGCTGGGCCATGATTCTCAGTGGTTTGGCAGTTATGATTTAGTGTGGCAGTTGCATGATGACGTGAACACTTCCATGATGACATCTGATATAATGTCATCACCTTCATGATGGGATCTGCTGTGAGTTGAAAGTGAGTTTTGCTGGCGGTGTGGCCTGCATCCGACATAAGTGAGTGGGCTCTCTGGCAAAGCTTCAGGGCTTTTGCTTGCTCTGGATCCTGCGGCTGGCTCCTGTTCATCTGACCTCCAGTTCTTGGGACTTGAGCTAGCAGCTTACCTGCCATCTTGCCTGCCAATCTGGGGATGCGTTGATCTTCACAGCCTATGAGCCAGAGCCCTGCTGTCTCACTTGCTGATCTTGGGTGAGCCAGCCCCTGTGGCTATGTAAATCAAGAAAAGCCTCCAGCCTGACCCACGGACTTGGGACATTTCAGCCTCTACAACCACGTGAGCTGTTTCCTTGACACACACACACACACATATACATATATATGCTTTACGAGTTTTGCTTCTCTAGAGGACCCAGCCTAAGACACCATCTGATGTGTGGTTTGTCAAATATGCCTGATCAGAGCAGGTCTCTCTCCTGCAACCTTACAATAGCTGTGGACTCCCAAGGTATTCTTCCCTAGGCCTAAAAAAGGCAAGTTTAATGCTTAAAGTTAACAGTCCTCAAGATGTGGTACAGGTAACTCTGGAAATCCCTAATACACTTTCAGGGGGTCTTCAAGGTCAAAACTATTTTCATAATAATAAAATGCTACTTGTTGTTATCGCTTCCACTCTCTCACAAGGATACAGTGGCGTTTTCCACAGGCTACATGATGTTTAATATTACAACAGACTGAATGCAGAGGCAGATCTAAATATCTAGTGTCTCCTATTAAGCCAGATATTAAAGAAAGCTGCAAAAATGTAAAACAATACCTCAATAACTTTTTTGTTTTAAAAATTACTTTTTATTAAAAATGTTGTTACTTAAAATGTAAAGGCTTTTTATTGTTATTTTTAAATAAACAAATATTTTAAAAACTTATTAGTGTTAACTTCTAGCACAGTAAATATCTATAGATATAACCCACTCAGCAACATCACCATAAACAGAGAAAAGACTGACGTTATGAAGGATTTCATTTTACTTCGATCCACAATCAACACCCACGGAAGCAGCAGTTGAGAAATCACACGACACATTGTACTGGGCAAATCTGCTGCAAAGCCCAAGCTTATTACAGTTGAGTTGATTCTGACTCATAGCAAGTCAAACTCATAATAGAGTAGAACTGCCCCAAAGGGTTTCCAGGGAGCAGCTGGTAGATTTGACTGCTGGTTAGCAGCTGAGCTCTTAGTTAAAAAGCAAAGACGTCACTTTAAGGACTAAGGTATGCCTGACCCAAGCCGTGGTGTTTTTAATTGCCTCATACTCATTTGAAAGCTGGACAATGAATAAGGAGGACTGAAGAAGAATTATGGTTTTGGTGAAGAATATGGAATATATCATGGACTGCCAGAAGAACGAACAAACCTGTCTTAGAAAAGCACAGCCAGAATGCTCATTAGAGCAAGAATGCCGAGACTTTGTCTCACATAATTTGGATATGTTATCAGGAGAGACCAGGCCCTGGAGAAGGACCTCATGCTTGGTAAAATAGAGGGTCAATGGAAAAGAGGAAGACCTTCAAGATGGATTGACACAGTGGCTGCAACAATGGGCACAAACACAGCAATGACTGTGAGGATGACGCAGAACTGGGCAGCATTTCGTTCTGTTGTACACAGGGGTCACTATGCAACGGAATTAAACTGACAGCACCTAACAACAACACAACATAGCTCACATAGACAAAAGCTCTTTGGGGTCCAAGATAATTTTTAGGAATATAAAACATGTCCTGAGACCAACAGTTTGAGAATCATAACCCTACCTTCAAAGATAAAAGAAAAAACTCCCAAGCTATCCAGATATCTTATTTGAACATGGAAGTCTTAGTACGCTGCTTGAAAAAGCATAGGGAATAAATACAGAAAGGAAAAAATAATAATAAAAAGACTGGATCGTCCTATGGCAGGTCAGGCATGGGACAGTTTTGTATCATCCTGGATGATAACTGAACTTAACCATGTATGCTTCTTTGATCCCTGGGCAGGAATGCAGACTCCAATAATCTGTTCCTGTGAGAAAACACAATCTTCTTTACCTTGAGATATCCAGGAACAAATGTCCAACATGAAAACTGCCTGTGTAATACCTATAGAAATCCCATATACAAAAAAAAAAAAACCGAAACCCACTGTTATCGAGTCAATTCCAATTCATGAAGACCCCACAGTTCCTCAACAAACATACTGAAGAATAGGAAAAAAATAGAGATCTTTTTAAGAAGGTGTCAACCAATGTCTTCACACTACCATACACCATAACTTGTTGTTGTTAGGTGCTGTCGAGGTGGTTCCAACTCAAAGTGACCCTATGTACAACAGAACAAAACATTGCCCAGTCCTGCACCATCCTAACAATCATTGCTATGTTTGAGCCCACTGTTGCAGCCACTGTTATCAGTCCATCTTATTGAGGGTCTTCTTCTTTTTCACTGACCCTCTACTAAGCATAATTTCCTTCTCCAGGGACTAGTCCCTCCTGATGACATGCCCAAAGTATGTGACACGAAGTCTTGCCATCCTTGCTTCTAAGGAACATTCAGCCTATACTTCTTTTGGCAGTCCATGGTATAGTCAATATTCTTCACCAACACCACACTCACATTGGTCAATTCTTCTTCGATCTTCCATATTCATAGTCCAACTTTCGCAGGCATATGGGGCAAGTGAAAACACCGTGGCTTGGGTCAGGCTCACTTTAGCCCTTAAAGTGACATCTTTGCTTTTTAACACTTTAAAGCGTTCTTTTGCAGCAGATATGGCCAATGCAATGCATCGTTTGATTTTTTAACTGTTGCTTCCACAGGATGTTGACTGTGGATTCAAGTAAAATGAAACTCCTGACAACTTCAATCTTTGCTCTGTTTATCATGATGTTACTTATAGGTCCAGTTGTGAGTATTTTTGTTTTATGTTGAGGTGTAATCCAGACTGAAGGCTGTGGTCTTTGATCTTTATCAGTAAGTGCTTTAAGTCCTATTCACTTTCAGCAAGCAAGGCTGTGCCATCTGCATAACACAGGGTTTTTTTTGTGTGTGTGCTTCAAGTGAAAGTTTACAATTCAAGTCAGTCTCTTATACAAAAACTTAAACACACATCGTTATATGGCACTAGTTGCTCTCCCTACAATGTAACAGCACACTCCCTTCTCTCCACCCTGTATTTCCCATGTCCATTCAACTTGCTCCTGTCCCCTCTGCCTTCCCATCTTGCCTCCAGACAGGAGCTGCCCACATAGTCTTATGTGTCTACTTGAGCTAAGAAGCACACTTCTTACCAGTACCATTTTATGTCTTATAGTCCAGTCTCATCTTTGTCTGAAGAGTTGGCTTCAGGAATGGTTTTAGTTTGGGGCTAACAGGGAGTCCAGGGGCCACGACCTGTGGGGTCCCTCCAGTCTCAGACCATTAAGTCTGGTCTTTTCACTAGAATTTGAGGACTGCATCCCACTTTTCTTCTGTACCATCAGGGATTCTCTGTTGTGTTCTCAGACAGGGCAGTCATTGGTGGTAGTCAGGTACCATCTAGTTCTTTTGGTCTCAGGCTGATGGAGTCTCTGGTTTATGTGGCCCTTTCTGTCTCTTGGGCTCATATTTTCCTTGTATCTTTGGTATTCTTCATGCTCCTTTGCTCCAGGTGGGTTGAGACCAATTGGTGCATCTTAGATGGCCACTTGCTAGCTTCTAAGACCCCAGACGCCACTCACCAAAGTGGGATGCATAACGTTTTCTTAATACACTTTTGCATTAACACAGGTTGTAAATGAGTCATCCTCTAATTCTGATGCCTTGTTCTTCTTCATATAGTCCAGCTGGTCGGATTATTTGTTCAGCATATGAAATGAATAAATAAGGTGAAAGGATACAACCCTGACACACACCTTTCCTGACTTTAAAGTACACAGTATGCCCTTTTTCTGTCCACATGACTGTCTCTTGATCTATGTACAGGTTTTGCATGAGCACAGTTAAGTGCTCTGGAATTCCCAATCTTTGCAATGTTATCCATAATTTGTTATGACCCACATGGTCAAATGCCTTTGCATAGTCAATAAAACACAGGTAAACATCTTTCTGGTACTTTCTGCTTTCAGTCAATATCCATCTGACATCAGCAATGATATCCCTCTTTCCACGTCCTCTTCTGAACTTGGCTTGAATTTCTGGCAGTTCTCTGTTGATGTACTGCTGTTAACTGTTTTTTAATGATCTTCAGCAAAATTTTACTTGTGTATGATATTAAAGATATTTTTCAATAATTTTCACATTTGGTTGGATCACCTTTCCTTGGAATAGGCATAAATATGGATCTTTTCCAGTCAGTTGGCCAGGTAGCTGTCTTCCATTTTTCATGGCAAAGATGAGTGAGCGCTTCCACTGTTGAATCCATCTGTTGAAACATCTCAAAATGGTATTCCGTCAATTCATGCAGCCTTGTTTTTCACCAATGCCTTCAGTACTGCTTGGACTTCTTCCCTCAGTACCATCAGTTCTTGATCATATACTACCTCCTGACATGACTGAACGTCGACCAATTCTTTCTGGAACACTGACTCTGTATTCCTTCCATCTTCTTTTGATTCCTTCTGCGTTGTTCAGTATTTTGCCCATAGAATCCTTCACTATCGCAACTCAAGGCTTCAATTTTTTTTTTTTTCTTCTAGCTCTTTCAGCTTGAGAAATGTCAAGTGTGTTCTTCCCTTTTGGTTTTCTGACTCCAGGTCTTTGCACATGTCATTATACAACTTTGACTTCTCGAGTTGCCCTTTGAAATCTTCTGTTCAGCTCTTTGACTTCGTCAATTCTTTAGTTCGCTTTAGCTACTTGATATACAAGAGAACGTTTCAGAGTTTCTTCTACCATCCATTTGGTCTTTTCTTTCCTTTTTTCCTGTCTTTTAATGACTTCTTTTTAATGATCATAACTTATTTATCTGTTATGTGCCCACTAAGGAACTTAGATATTTGTTCTTCTCAAAATGCCATTTGATTTTTATCCTCTGATTAACATCAAGGCAGAAACATCCACATCCTTTTTCCTTCTGATTAGTATCAGGTACAAAATTCACATTTTTATACCTCAACTTGTACTGCAACTAACTCATACCACTAGCTACTCTGTATGTCATTGGCTCTGCCTACCTGCTAATCATGACATAGCTTCGCCTCCTTCAGTCTTTCAATAAGGTCACAGGAAAGCTTATCTATGAACATTTCATGCCTTCTTACCAAATATATGCAATGTTAGTAAGTTCCTGTTTAAAGCCAAATCTAATTGGCCTGGGAATTGTTTTTTGTGGCTCTCTAATGAGGACCTGAAGCACTTAGTGGTAAAGATCAAAGACTACAGCCTTCAATATGGGTTATGTCTCAACATAAAGAAAACAAAAATCCTCACAACTGGACCAATAAGCAACATCATGATAAATGGAGAAAAGACTGAAGTTGTAAAGGATTTCATTTTACTTGGATCCACAATCAACGCCCATGGAAGCAACGGTCAAGAAATCAAATGACATACTGTTGCAAAAAACCTCTTTAAAGTGTTAGAAAGCAAAGATGGCACTTCGGTATGCCTGACCCAAGCCATGGTGTCTTCATTCTCCTCATGCATGTGAAAGCTGGAAAATGAATAAGGAAGACCAAGGAAGAACTGATGCACTTGAATTACAGTTGGTGAAGAATACTGAATGTACCATGGACTGCCAGAAAAACAAACAAATCTATCTTGGAAGAACTACTGACAAAATGCTCGTTGGAAGCATGGGTGGCTGAGACTTCATCTCACATGTTTCGACATGTTATCAGGAGAGGTCAGTCCCTGGAAAAGGACGTCTTGCTTGGTAAAGTAGAGGGTCAGTGAAAAAGAGGAAGACCCTCAACAAGATGGACTGACACAGTGGCTGCAACATGGCCTCAAACATGGCAGTGATTCTGAGAATGGCACAGGACTGGGCAGTGTCTCATTCTGCTGTACATAGGGTCGCTATGAATAGGAACCAACTAGATGGCAACTAACAACAACAACAAGAATAAAGGGCAAAGCGCCCTAATGACAGGTCAGTCAGAGGCCCTGTAGCACCGCAGGAAGAAAAACTTTTTTAACTGCACCACTTTGGTCTCAAATACACAGCAGTCCTCTAGCTATAAAATAAGCTCAGAAGATGAAAAAAACAAAGGAAAATGCTGGGTCATTTTGAATTTTGAAAATGCTTCAGTGTAGGAGACAGCCCCCTCAACCATTATCTTCCTTACCCTCAAACAAACAAGACTGTGTCTTATTTATCACTGTTTTCCTTACACAATTCACATGGTCTGTGTCTTAGTTATCTAGTGCTGCCATAACAGAAATACCACAAATGGATGGCTTTAACAAAGAGAAATTTATTTCCTCATAGTAAAGTAGGCTAAAACTCCAAATTCAAGGCGTCAGCTCCAGGGGAAGGTTTCCTCTCTCTATTGGCTCTGGAAGAAGGTCCTTGTCCTCAATCTTCCCATGGCTGAGGAGCTTTTCAGGCTCAGGGACCCCGGGTCCAAAGGACATGCTCTGCTCCTGGTGTCGCTTTCTTGGTGGCAGGAGGTCCCCAGCTCACTGCTTGCTTCCCTTTTATCTCTTGAGGGATAAAAGGTGGTACATGCCACACCCCCAGGGAAACTTCCTTACACTGGATCAAGGAGGTGACCTGAGTAAAGGTGGTATTACAATCCCATCCTAATTCTCTTAACATAAAATTACAATTACAAAATGGAGGACAACCACAGAACACTGGGAAGCATGGCCTAACCAAGTTGACAAATATTTTTGGGGGGACACAATTCAATCCATGACAGTCTAGAATACAACAAGTGCTCAATAAATGTATCTCAGTAGAAAGGAAAGCTGAATGAACACTGAAAAAAGTATTTCAAAAAAGTGATTTGGAATTACTCTATTTGCTACTAGGAAGTTTACAGAAAAAAAGGAAAAGCAGCATTAAATTAAACTTTCCTTGAAAAAGGAAAAAAAAAAAAACATCTAAGAGTACAAACAAAACAAAACTGTTATTTAAGTGTTTGTTTTGGAGTTGACTGAAGTAATACTAGTCTCAGATAACATTTATTGAGCACCTAATATGTGTGACACACTGTATTAGGTACCAGCTCTAGCAGAAATACAGAATTATATTTTTATGTGCTGTATGTAACTCATGGCTCCTGGCTGAACAATTATGTACGCCCTTTATATAGAACCCGAAATGTGGTTTTGACCATTAGGAAAATGGAGTCCTAAAGAAGTGGTGCCTCTGCTTTCATAACGTCATTTATGCTTCTTTGTACATCTCTGGGCAGAAAGTAGGCTCCAAATAATTTACTCCTGTGGGAAAATTACAATTTTCTTTACCCTGAGGTTTCTAGGAACACTAGCCACCAAATACTTAAAGGATCATTTCTCACATCCTTCACCTCTTCACCTTGCTGTTTGGCCAAAATTACTAGCTTTTATGTTTCAGAAGTTCAAAATAATATCTTTGAGAGGAAAAAAAAAATTAAAACTCCAGACTTCTGGCAGGATGGCAATAGGGAGGTAAACTGCCATAATTTATAATGGATTCTCAGAGCCAAAAGTTGCTGCCAAGTTACATTCAGTTAGTAAAAATATTAATACAGCGTCATAGTCACTAGCAGAAATAGAAATTTGCTAGTGAAACTAGCTTCTTCTTAAGCTTCCTGCGAGGAAACATAACAAAATAGTTACAATTTTAAAAACATTATATTATACACATGTTTATTTGCATTCCTGACGCCTCTAAAACACGGCCCTTGTTACCAGTTTATGAATTACCCTTATTCTTTACCTTCATATTAAGACTACCCCTTTTTGATCTTAAATTCTTAACTATATCAACTCTAGTAATAGACAAAATATATTTAAAACCTGGTCTAAAATTGAAAGAAGTTCTATTTGTATGAATGATAAGGTGTTGCGTATCAGGTATCTGCTTGAAGAAACCAGAAAAACACATTTGGCCAGAATTAAATTGGATGTAGGAATGAACAGTTATTCAACTCTTGGACAATACTTCTCAGAAAGTATTGCAAATTCACGGTAATTTTTAATAAATCTGAAAGGGAGAGAGTTCTCCTATACCAGCCTCAAGCCTTCAGTAAAGAATTAAGATACAACAAATACCATTTCTTCCCCAGTTTTCAAAATGTCAAGGTGGCTGGAATATGTCCAAATCACAATTTATCTATAGACCACTGCTGATACCAGAAAAAGTTTTGAGTTTTTATGCACATTTTAGTTTTTTTTTTATTAAAGAATTTAAGATGTCCTGGTAATATCATTAAAGAATCATAGAACTAGTGAGTGAGGAGCCGGGATGTGAATGTAAGCAGTCTCAACTGCTCTTCGTTATTATGTTACACTATGTGTAGTCTTACAAAATGAAATCTATTCACAAACAGATTTTCAAAACTAAAATTGTTAAGTACAAAGCCAAATGTGTTTCAGGGGATAGGTGTGGGATGGTAACTATGCTTCTTGAGGTCTGACAAATTGCAAAGAGGGTATACTAATTTGTGTTTATGTCAATAATCTTTTTAAAAACATTACTAATTCTACCACAATGTAAACTCCTGGAGGGTAGGAACCATGCTGCATTCACATCTGTACTTCAGCTTTAAGAACAAAGTTTGGAACAAGTTAGCATACAGTAAAGGCATATTTTAGAGTATTATTTAATGTATTTATTGGGGGGATAGCTTTAAAAAACTATTATCTTTTTTTTTTAAAAAGAGATAAATGGGCATAAGTAAAAAACAAAACAAATTAAAAAAAATGTTAACTGAGGCATTTTAAGACAGTAGGCAAAAAGAATCTGTATTAAAATTTTCAATCAATACTTCCTCTCTGACCCCCTTCCCTACTCTTCAATAGATGGTAACGAGACACGGGAAGTAATTTTGGTTTATTATATTTTTAGCCTTGATAAAAGAGATGAAGAAAAAATGTTAACATGATGTAAAAAGAAAGTAATCCAATAGGAAAATAACAACCAAAAGAGAAGGAGATAGATTTGAACCCCAGAACTCTCTGGTTCCAATAAAACAGAATTAAGCCCAAAGCATTCATCATCTAAAAATATTTTTTCTTTGTAAAATATTTTCTCTTCCTCTATATATACTTTTTCTGTATTTACTTTCTTGGGTTGTTATCTGCAATAGAATTAGAATGCACAACTAAAGAAAAATGCAAAACTTAACAGTAATTTATAAAGTACTAATAATATCCACTGAATACTACCAACCAACCAGGCATTAAAAAATACTGTCTTCTTCAATAAATGGCGCTGCAGCAACTCGATCTCCACTCTCAAAAGAACGAAGTTGGACCCGTACCTCACACGATATTTGAAAATTAACTCGAAATGGATCAATGACTTAAGAATAAGAACTGAAGGCATAAAATTCTTAGAAGACTAGGGTAAACCTTCAAGACCTTGTTTTTAATAATGATTTCTTAGACATGACACCAAAAGCACAAGCAACAACAACAACAAAAAGATAAACTGGACGTCATCAAAATTAAAATTTTTGTACATCAAAGATCTTTATGTACAAAAGTGAAGAGACAACCTAAAGAATGGGAGAAAATACCAGAGAGCCATATCTCTGATAAGGGTTAATGATCCAAATGTCTAAAAATCTCTTGTAATTCAACAACAAAAAGAGAAACAACCCAATCATAAAATGATCAAAGGCTATACAAATAACTAATGGACACAAGATGCGCCATGTCATTAAAGAAATGCAAATCAAAAGCACAATGAGATACCACTTCACATACATTATGATGGCTATTATCAGAAAAATGGAAAATAACAAGTATTGGTGAAGATGTGGAAAAATGGGAACCCTCTCGCATTGCTGGTGGGAATGTGAAACAGTGCAGCTTCTATGGAAAACAGCTTTGGCTGTTCCTCACAAAAGTTAAAGAATTGCCGTATGACCTAGCAATTCCACTCCACGGCATATACACAAAAGACTCCAAACGAAGGACCTAGACACTTGTACACCGATGTTCACTGCGTCATTATTCACAACAGCCAAAAGGTGGAAATAACCCAAGTGGTCCATCAACAAAACAGACACATTTGGGATAAACAAAATGTAGTGTACACATACAATGCAATATTACTCGCCATAAAGAGAAATGAAGCTAGGACATGGATGAACCTTGAGAACATTAGGTTGAGTGAAGTAAGGCAGACATGAAAGGACAACTATTGTAAGATCTCTCTTATATATTATCTAGAATAGGCAAATGCACAGATACAGAAGTTTATTAGTGGTTACCAGATGCTAGGGAGCGTTATTTGCTTAATGGGTACTGAGTTTAAATTATTTGCTTAATGGGTATAAAACCAAACTCGCTGCAAGTGAGCTGACTCTAACTTATGGTGGCCCCATGCGTCACAATATAGAACTGAGCTCCACTGGGTTTTCTTGGTTGTAATCTTTACAGGGAACCCTGGTGGCGTAGTGGTTAAAACCTCGGCTGCTAACCAAAAGGTCGGCAGTTTGAATCCACCAGCCACTCCTTGAAAACCCTATGGGGTGGTCCTACTCTGTCCTCTAGGGTCACTATGAGTCGGAATCGACTCCACAGCAATGGGTTTGGTTTTGGTTTTGGTTTTTAATCCTCACAGAAGTACACTGCCAGGCCGTTCTTCCCTGCACCACTGGGTTGTTTCGAATCGCCAACCTTTGTTTAATAGCTGAACACAAACCATTTGTGCCACCGGGACCTATGAAAAAGTTTTTAAAAAACTGTCAATAGGAAAATGCTGTAATTAAAACTCTGTCTAGAGAACACCGGAAAAGCATCAAGTCATCAGGTACAACATGATATTCCACAGGCTAAAAAATTCAGACAAACAGCACAGGAGTGCATACTGAGAGCATCTGGCTCTTTTACCCTTCTATTTATCATTATGACAATGATCAAAATCCACATAAAGATACGCCATTTTACTCATTTAAAAGCTAGCTAATATCCTTGTGGAGGAAAATAAAATTATTTTAGCTCCAATTTTCCATTTCTCTTCCTAGTCTAATGTTTTTATCCTAATGTTTATATTTGAGGTCACTGGTGGGTCAGTGGTAGAATTCTCACCCTCCGTGCAGGAGAACTGGTTAGATTCCCGGTCAACGCACCTCACAGGCAGACACTGCCCATCTGTCAGTGAAGGCCTGCATTTTGCTATGTTGCTGAACAGGTTTCAGTGGAGCTTCCACACTAAGATGGACTAGGAAAAAAGGCCTGGCAATCTACTTCTGAAAATCAGCCAGTGAAAACTCTAAGGATCCCAACAGTCCAATCCACAACCCATCATGGGGATGGCACAGGATCCAGCAGTGTTTTGTTCTGTTGCACACAGGGTTGCCATGAGTGGGGGGCCAACTCTGCAGCAGGTAACAACAGCAACAACAACGTTTGTATTTGTATCAAACTTGTCCCCCAATCGAACTTACAATCTTTATTTTGTATATAGTATTTTTTATTCTTTCCTCGTAAAACAGATCCCACAGTCCTTGAACAACCTCATAGCATCTTTTGGAAAGACTTAGTTATAAAAGGTAATTGTAAATGATGCCCAAAATTGTCAATGATGTCTAAGTATGCTCACTAATTTTCAAGCAAATCTGTATAGAAGCAAATACCTTTAGAAAATCTAAAGCTAAAAAGTATTATTAAATCCATTAACTACCTGGTTATGGTTTCAAAATGACATTTTAATTGATCATAATTCCTTATCATCCAAAATGGAATATGGCATTAAGTTATAATGAATATCTGGGAGTGATTTAACAGAGAATGTATATTACCAAATGGGATTTACAAAGTAAATCTGTATAAGAGCTCTTCATCACATACAGGAAGCTTATGAGTTAGAAAATACTTCAGTTGGTGAATAAATTTACCAGACTTGATCTGAGATGGATACGAACAAAGAATGATTTTGCTGATAATTCTCTGGAATACTTTCTTATTTACTTATCTGACTGATAAAACACAAGGTATAAGACAATCTTAAATCTCCACAGAAATTACTTTGTCATCAATTTACAACTGACTGAGGGTCAGCTGGAAACCCTGGTTGCATAGTGGTTAAAAGCTATGGCTGCTAATCGAAAGGCCAGCAGTTCGAATCCACCAGTGCTCCTTAGAAACCCTGTGGGGCAGTTCTACTCTGTCCGATAGGGTCACCATGAGTATGAATTCACTCGAAGGCAACAAGTTTTATTTTGGTGAAGGTCAGTTTATTTATCAATAATGTATTTAAAAAAAAAAATAGCAAAGATTACCCAAAAGGCTGGGATAATAACCACATTTCTTCTACCAATAGTTGCTGTCATTCCATTGTCTGCCGAGAAAAGCATCTACGCATGAATTCTTCAAGTCTTTATTATTTCAACAGTATTTCCCAACAATTAAATAAAATAAAACCACGTACCAACTGCAAAGCACAGCACTTGAACAAAGCTGGCCATGCTTTAGTGAACGCATGCTTATTTCTATCTAACTCAACACACTATATCATTTAATAATCCCCAAATTAGACTACATCCTCCTGTATACACTGAATTATTTTGTGTGCTTCCTCTAACTGGAGCCCTGGTGGCAGACTGGTTAAGAACTCTGCTTCTAAGCAAAAAGTCGACAGTTCAAATCCACCAGCTGCTCCTTGGAAACCCTATGGAGCAGTTCTACTCATAGTGTCACTATGAGCTAGAATCGACTCAATGGCAACACATTTGGTTTTTTTTGTTTGTCTCCTCCACCTGTAAAGTTACCAAGCCTTTCAGTAGCCTGTTTGCCTGTAGTGATGCTGCTCTTTAAAGAGCAATACATTTCTTATTTCCACAGACTAATACCCAATACACCTACAATCAGTCTGAGTTGTCTTCTTAACCTAGCCACCCAATCTAGACACTGAAATGTCATGTCAATGGCCCCATTGGCTGAGACATTTAGCATTCCAGTTTAAAGAGTACAGAAACTACAGCCAGTAAGTGTAACAAGGGTGGACCAGCCCAAACTCCTAGACGCGATCTTGATAAATCTGGGCATACTTAGCTCCTCCACTAGGTCCCAAGGGCCACAGCAGCCTGCCTTACTTTAACCATTGAGGGCCTTTTCACAATTACGGGACAAAAGGATAGCAGATAAGTATTACATTACTTCTGTCTCCAAATCTTTCTACCAACATCAATTTAAAGAAAAATCTTTTAAATATTTAGCTCTCTTCAATCATGCCCACTAATTTGTATACAGCTTTCCTCAAAACAGGTCCCTGGAATGGTATAATACTGTTGCAATTATTTTAAACTCTTTAAAATAAAAACTTCAGCTGTAAGAAATACTATGGCCTGAAGCATCTTTCCCCACCAGAAAATTCCTTAATGACACCTGGGAAACTACCACATACCCAGATCATAATTTGCTATGTGACCCAGGAAGGTAAGGGGCAAACCTAAACCACAGAGATACCACTTCTCTCACTGTACTGCCCCATACTCCTGTTCCCCCAGCTTAAGAAGCTTTCATCACAGAAACATCAGGAAGCCTTCTTTAACTTCCTTTACCCAGATCATGGTTTGGCCTTCCCAACAGCACCAAAAACTAGAGAAGACTTTGGACCACCCCGTTCTAGAGAGGTTTAGACAGTTGGCTCAAGTTTTGTTTCCGTGACTGCATTTATGAGATATGTGGGAGGAATGTCCAGGATGACCTTCATCAAGCAGTACACACTAGAAGGAAAAGAACTTCAAAGGGTCTCCTACAATCAAACTTAATTCTCCATTGTTTTTTAAGCTCCTTTGGAAGCCTGAGTTTTCTTTATTTGGCAAATGAACTAGTTTTCTCCTTATTTAGATGCTAAGGTTAGAATTAAAAACAAAACAAAATCTTAATTGGCTCATTGTTCAGCCAAAAACATCCATAGAAAATTAAAGCAAAACAAAGCAATACAGAACAGTGACTTTTACCAGGATGGCTGCACAAAGCAGATGGCTCTATATTTCTTTTTGTTTTTTTCTCCTGAAATCTACATTCAGAAAAATGAACAGTCCTAACATTACAAATGACTATGAATTTTCTGATGATGAAAGAAGATAGTACGATTAAAACCCTAGCAATGACTCTAACTCATTCATTCCCTCACCCTCCAAATCCTTTTGTCCAACCAGACCAACCTTCCAACTCCCCCTCCAGCCCTGACTCTAACTTTCAACCAAATACAACAGTATCCTGTGCCCCAACCTAGGCCTGAGGTCCTCATTTCTGAGCCAAAGACTTGCAAGGTTTAAGGTATAATCTGAAATTCTGTGCCTATGAGCTTCCCCCCTTAGCCCCAAATCTTCACTTTTTTTTCATCTTCACCACCAATTTTCCTTTTAAATTCCACTGTAGCAGAATTCGTCTTCTCCCAGAATAATCCCAAATGGATTATGACAATGGATCACGTTTTATGAGGAAGCCTGACCACCCTTTCAGGGACACGGACTACTCTTACTCACATTTACTGCCCAGAAACACCAGAGCAGTAAGCAGCCTTCTCTACAAACACCATTATGAATTCAAGACGCTGTACCACTACAAAGGCTCCAAAACTTCCCTCCATTTCCATTCCTGGTTTCTTGTGAACTCTCAGAAAAGCTGCATATCTAGGGATTAAATTAAAAAAAAAAAAAAAAAAAGACTGCCTTTCTCTGGCTGCCCCAACTTCTGGAGCAACCTTGGCCAAACTCCTCCATATCTCAATTTTTTTTTAATGCTTTTACAGAGTGGGTTAAAACGTTGTTTTTTCCTAATAAGATCATACTAAATCAGTAGAGATGTGGGTTCAGTGGTTGCAGATGCTATACGAACAGGTTATAAAAATAATTCTATACATTTTCTTCATGATTAGAATAATGTCCTAGACACCATTTTACTGCTTCTTTACTTCTTCTACATTTCTATATTTTTATATTAGCGTGAAAACCAAAGTAGGTTCTTCTGATCCATTTCTCTTATTAGGTTAACACTACTGATGACAGGTTTGTGGTTTTTTTGTAACTGTGGCTAGGCAGAAATCTACCTGTTAAGTGGTCATTCAAAAAATGGTGTTTGACTAAATTATTGAGCAAGAAATCACCCCTTGCTTAACCTTAGTATATAATATAATTTCCTTATGATCAAACTTTCCAGTTCTATATCTTTCAGGCTGAGTTCTCAGGGATCATCTACAGATAAGTGATAATCAATGGTCTCAAGACAGTCTTTTTTGGAAGTTGATAACAGCAAAGAACTTTCCAGTTAAAAACTGGATTGGTTTCTACCTACAGCCTCAACCTTAGACTGTTAATGATGTTAACAGTAGGCTTTATCGCTGCTTACACTCAATTCCTATATAGTCTAACTCCCCCTAGGTGAAATAAAAAACTCTACAGAAGGATAAAAACAGAATTTCTATTTCATCACACAGAGAAACAACGATCTTCCATTTCTTAAAGGTTTTCTCTCAACGTGGTAAAATATAACATAAGAAAAAATACATAAACAAAAATGTGTTAAGGTCACATTTTTGACAGATGATGATGCTAAAAATTTTTAAGAAATGCATACCTATATGACAACTTACTTGTAAGACAAAACGATGAAATCAGAATTTTATACTGCCTTACAAACCATGAATATCTAAATTCTTGTCCAGACTTCCATTTTGGAAGTTGGGAAATGCTTTTAACTGCATACCAATCTGAAAACAAAAATAATTCTGTGAGACTGGGACGTCCCTCTTGTTACAGTATGCATCGGGCTATGATACTAACATGATTCCTGGGGGCTGTGCTCATTTGAAAAAATGACAAACTGTTTAAATTATGTTTTTAGTTCTAGGACTTCAAAATACCAATGTTTTTCTAACCTCTGGATTAGACAGCTAAAAAGTATAGGGAAAAAATACATACTAGCAGAAAAAGAAGTCCTTTTCTATCGCTTTTTTCCCAAATCCTGAATTTGCTTACCTGATCAACTTCCCAAAAGCTCCTTTCTGGTGAATACTCGTAGCATCCTCAACATGTACTGCGGATTCCCAGGCCCAACCTCAGCTCTACTAAATTAGATTCTGCGGGTGAGCCCTGGCATCCGTATTCCTTAACATGAACCTAAATTATTCTGAAATATCCCAGCCCTGCATGCAAATAAGAACAAAGTTAGACATCAAATTACTTGCCCTAATCCAGTACCTTTATCGAAAGACCCAGGGCGTTGCCATCAAATCTTTTATAATATGAAAATGACTACTTAATAGTTTCATCTCCACCTGCTTACGAGGATACACATCACTGCCAAACCTCTCATGAGCACTGGTCAGCATACTTCTCTCCCCATTAAAAAAAAAGGCACCAAAGATCCAAAACAAGACAGGATGTCACATCTTCAGAACAGCAGTCAGCAATCCCTCCCAAGGGCAAGGCCAAAAATATCCCCCGAGCCAAATTCCTGGCATAATGTCCTTCTTTTTAGCCCTTTCTGGAGATGTGCATTTTAAATGGGTTGCAGCAGTAGTTACCTTGGACAGGTGTTCATCAAATAAACTCACTATCAGCAGACAGAGAAGGGCCTGTGAAAAATGGGCCACACCAGGAGCAAGTTTTGACAGAACACAGGAAAAGTGCAGAAAGTCCTACTGGAACAGGTGAATGTTGAAGGCAGGAATGACAAGAAAAAAACTAAATCTGCCTCCTTTACGAATGTGCAGGCCAGAGGGTAAAGCCACTGACTAGATTTTAACTGAAAGATACGTGCTCCTGAATTACGGAAACTTTCTTCATTAAGCTCCAACATATCTCTTAAAGAAATATATGAGAAAGTCTAAGTATGTGGTGAAGGTTTTATTATAAGATAATGAATGTATAACCTAAGCCAATACCAAGCCTGAAAAATCCTGTAATTATAAATTGTATGAATAATGAAATACTCTGCACCAGAACACCCAGACCTATAAAAGAATTACATGTACATATCCTCTGTATTCAAAAGGATTATGTACAAGATAAACATACTTTCCACTACACCATATCATGTCTGAAGACCTTAGAAAATTCTATAGCTATGACTTCAAAGGTTATGAAATACTCAGTCCACCTTAAACCTAAAAAGTACCTCAGATCACTAACATCTAATTTCTTACTGACTTTAGATGTTGTAGTTTCTATTCTTCTTGTTAAAGGACTCTAGATAAGACACCAAGTAGTGATTAGTACATTAACTAAGATGATACACTGCCAAAGTGTCTCCAGCATGGACTGAAAATCTGAAAGACATGTAAGAAAGGATCAGAAATCCAATTTCCTATATGGAAGTTGAAGCATTGCTTCTTTTTTGTTCTCTCTGGAATTTTTCCACCACCCTAGGACAGAGCAGAACTGCCCCAAAGAGTTTCCAAGGAACGCCTGGTAGATTCGAACTGCTGATCTTTTGGTTAGCAGCCACAGCACTTAACCACTATGCCACCTGCGTTTCTGTCCCAAATGTAAAAATTTTGAAAATGTTAACATCTAAAGAAGCATATTCTATGGGATGAGAAATTTAAGACTTGAGAATGTATTTCAATGCTACAGGGGCAGGTTCACCAAATCAAATAGCCCTAATCTTGACTCAGCCTTTTACTTACATGAAATCTCACACTGAAAATCCTACAGATACAGAGGCTCCAAGCATTCTACCTCAAAGAAAGAATAAACCTATAGAAGAAAAAGCTCTGGACTATTCATTTCAAAGACTTAACTACTTGCATTAAGCATATTTTACACTAAAGTCCCTAAGGTTCCTTTCCGCTGAAATCGTCCTTAATTCTCTGAGTAACTGTACCAGACTATCCTTAGAACTTGAGTAATTAAAAACAGAATCTGAATGAGCAAGAGAATTCAAAATTAAAGTTATCCTCATTAAGTCTAATTAAACAGTACAGACAGAAAAATGGAAGCAGAATAAAGCATTCTGAATTAGGGACAGGGAGAATATAATGAATAGTTTGCATACTCAATTGACCTCAAGAAGGAAGCACAAAATTCAATGCAAGCTGGAGTTTGGGATATAGCTGAAAATATTTGTCTCTCAGGTAGGAACTGGCCCACCCAAACGGAAGCAAAACTTCGGCTTCTACCCCAATGCCGTCGGGTCGATTTCGACTCATAGCGACCCTACAGGACAGAGTAGAACTGCCCCACAGTTTCCAAAGAGCGCCGGGTGGAGTCGAACTGCCAACCTTTTGGTTAGCAGCCGTATCACTTAACCACTACGCCACCAGTGTTTCCTTTGGCTTCTATTAACGCTATAATCCAACTATCTGAAGTAACCGACCAACTGCAGGAAAACACCTGTCAATAATAAGGTGAATTTCCAAATTTTCAAGTGAATTCTCCCTTGCTGGCAGTTTTTCTACTTTCTATCCTAAAAGGAAATTCATTTACTCAACTCCGCGAAATGGTTACATATCTCACCCCCCTATCTTGTGACTCCAGCACTTCCAGTCCAAACAAAAGCCCTCGTTTTTATTCTCGCCACCAGTAAAGGGCTGTAGCTGTTTGCAGGGCATCCCGCAGGCACCTACGTAAACTCTCGCCTCAAACAATATCGTGGTATCACCGTGACGGACACTTGATATTTAATTAGTCCTCGACTGAAACTGATATCATCGGGAGCCGGTGAAAAGAAGCTTGAACGCCCTGCGGAGAGCCTCGGCGACAGGAGGATGGCAGTGCGGACTGGCACCTCCTCGGCATGGGACACGGGTGAGCAAGCCTTTCCGCAAGTTTCCCTTCCTTTCACTAAATTAATCTACTAAGCCTCTCATCCCCACCCCGCCCTATTAGGAGAAGTCACGCCGGCCACTCGCTGAAGGACAGGGAGACAGCTCCCGGCGCACTAGGGAAGTTGGCTTTGGCAGGGGCCGCGGCTTAACCCTTGCTGCCCAAGAGCCAGGATCGACACCGCCCTCGCCGAGGGCAAAACCGGCTGCCAACTTTCCCGCTGTCCCCTCCTCTGCGCACAGCACCCCAAACTTTGCCGTTCGTCCGCCAGCCCACCCGGCCGCACCCGAGCGCCCCCCCCACTCCCGGCCGGCGGAGGAGCTGACCTTCAAAGATAGCCCCCGGCCATGTGCGACCACTGCCCGACCGCCGAGTCTCCAGGCACCTCCCACAGTCCCCCTCCGCCGCCCCCAACCCTCGCGCGAAATTGGTGGTGGGGGCGACTGCAGCCCGACCCCGCGTATCCCGGTTACCCACGACCCTCTGGGCCAGAGCGAGCCCCCGCCCTGGCGCCTCGGGCCGCTCACTCACCATTGGTAAAGGGCTCCATTTTCCCCCCACCGCGGCTCCTTGCACCTGGAGCGCCCAAGCTTCCTACTCTGCGAGCTGAGGCGGCCCTGCCGACTGAGCATGCCCAGCGCGGCCGCCGAGGGCTGCCGGGGAGGTGCCGCGAGGGGCAGCGCCGCTCCACGAAACCTCCACTCCGGGTTTTCGCGGCGGCTGCAGAAAAAGACAGTGAGGCTTGAGGCAAAAGCGCGGCTCACGCTGGGGCCGACTTCGGGGAAAGGCGGGGGAGGAGAAGGTTAGAGCTGGGGCGGGGGCGGGGCCGGGGCAGGGCCGAGACTAGACCCGCCCCTGCCAGAAGGACCAGCGACTCTGCTCTCTCCACTAACAAGAAGTGTGTTGAGTCGCTCAACAAATGTCAGGTCCTACTGCGTCTGGCCCGGTCCAATGTGCCGGGAATCCAGCATTGCGCCGGAAAAACATGGTCCCTGCCCCGTGGAGCGTACGTTCCAGAGAGAGACAATAAACAAGCCCAGGTGACTAGTTAGACTGGAGTAAACCCCCCCGCAGAACATTAAATCAGGGTGGTGGGCTGGAGAGTGAAATTAAATCAGGGTGGTGGGCTGGAGAGTGAGGGAGTGGCTAATTCGGAAGGCGTCATGAGGAGCGGTCACGCTGAGGGGGTGCCTTGAAGCCGAGATAAGAAGAGACAGCGGGAGTCAGCGGGCGGGAATCGCTCTCTAGACGGCTAAGCTTCTGTTTCCTTGGGGAGATTGGCCCCGGAGAACTCAGTTCTCCAAGGCCCGAAAGAGCAGGCGCCACGAGTCTCGGAAGGGCTGCCCGCCTGCGGCAGAGCGACCCCAAAGGGCCGGTCCTCAGGGGACTGAAGTGGGGGGAAGCCCCATCGGCCCGGGTGCGCCCGGGTTGCCGTACTCCGCTGGAGGCTCGGGGCGTGGCCTCCCGATGCTGTCGGATCACAAAACACGGGGCGGATCGACCGGCCTGGGGCCGCGCGTGCCGCAGGATATGGGTCGGCCAGGGGACCTTAAATCAACACCTGCGGCTCCCGGGGAGTGCGGACGCTGGGGCCAGCCGCGGGGCGCTAGGCCCGGGGAGCCGACACTCCTGTAGTCGCCCGAGGCCCCCGGCACTCGCGCCATGGCTTCCAGCCCTGAGCCACCATTGTTTCCAGTTTCAAATCAAGGAAGCCCCGGCAAGCCTCTGAGACAGAACCGTTAGGGGCCGCGTTGCCCCGGGGCAGGCTCAGCTGGGCGGCTTCCTCGTCCCTTGCTCCGTCTGTGCTTCGCTGCTACCCTCGAGGCGGAGGCCGCCGCCTTCTTCCCCTCCCTCCTCCCATATCCCCGGCCCTTGCAGCGACTTGTCTCCGCTGCGCCGGTCTGCGCCTGCCTACTGTCACACGCTCCTCCGAGGCTGTCAACAGGAGGGCGTTGGATGCGAACAAGACAGCAGGGTGCGCACGGCCTGGGCAAACAGGCACGACCTGGGCGTCGTTTGACCCGCACAGGAGTTAGAAATTAGATTTCAAAGAAATAAAATTGTGGTACATAGCGGGTTGTTTTTGTAGTGCGCAGCGTTTTTGCAATATTGTATTTTTAAATGTACTACCCCCTCTCCAAAACCTCCGCTTACGCATGGAATAAAATCTGAACTCTTTGCATAACTCTGGAACTGCATCTCCTACTCTTGCTCCCCGTGCTCTTATTACAGGCCTTTGTGCCTCATGCCTTTTCTGAAAATCGCCAAGTTCCTTCCAGCATCGTTAACCACTCCTCTTGCATGTGCCTCGTGCGTGAACTGTGCCTTCTGCCTGCTACTTGGCCTGCTAGTTCCGTCTTGCTATTTACGTCTCAGCTCAAGCTCAAATGTCACCTCTACACAGAGCCCTTCCCTGACCATGCAATCTAAAATAACCACAAACACAGTCCACTCTATATAGATTTGCCCTGCTTTATTTTCTTCATAGCACCCATGGCTGTCAAACAATGTTTTTTATTTGTTAAATTATTATTTATCTCCCCCTCAGGAATGCAAGTTCTATGAGAGCAGAGTCATTACCTTTTTTAGGGCTGTACCCCAGTACCTAGATAAGCATGCAATAAATAAGTGTTGAATGAATAAGTGAATGGGTACAGTGGTATTTAGAGTTCAAGTTCACTTCCAATGCCGAGAAAGTCTCAGTGTTGAATGATGTGTTTGTGATTAGTACAGAGAAAGTGTCTGCGTGGTATGATACCTCAAAACTGCTCTCTCCCCACTGCATTAAAGATAGTAAGAGCCCTTTAGGCTGGCTCCCTGCAGGGCACTTCAGAGCGAAAAACAGAAAGTGAACCACCAGGGCTGGGGCATCTGTGTTCCTATATGATATAGTATATGCAGATCTGGGTTTTGTTAAAATGACCCAACAGATTCTATTGCTTAGATAAGAGGCTCTTTACATTTTAGGTCATCTTCCTTTGGGGTTATTTTTGCAGCCAAATCGCTTAGTATCAGAGATATTTAAAACTCCACAGCTTGTTGACTCACCTCACCTGTAAGCTACAGTCTGTCATGCTTTTAAGTGTGAAGCACGTTGTCTTGTTTTGTCTTACATGCCTCAACTCTGCAGAGACTTGTGATAAATATTTTTGCACTAGCAAGTAAGTAAATCATGTCTTTTTGAGATTTCTTTGACAAAGAGACAAATAATTTCTTTATCCTTTCTTTGTCAACCTTGTCCTCATTCCTCTGCCATTCCTACACCTGTGTGCCTGAGCACATACCCACATATTAAGGGCTATCTAAAGACTTGCGGTTTTGTATTAGAGATAAAAAGAATAAAAACCGAAGTCATTCAGAATCCTAGCTACCCTCAAAAGAACAAAAATGAATTTCATTCCTTTCATTTGTTTGTTTTTTGATACCATTTTACATTTGACTTCATAAAGCCTTTTTGAGGGAACATGATTTCACAAATTTGCTGCTAAAACACATTATGTTTCTATCTTAATCTCCTCCTATCCTCCCACACAGAATTTCCTCTTTAGTTGAAGCATCTAACACTTTAAATTATTATGACGTTACTACTAATTACCAGAGGAGATAGTGTGAATTATCTACTATACCCATCTACTATTTTCAGAATCAGTCTACTGTTTAAAATTTGAAAACCAAAATTTTGGAAGGCTAATTGTAATATATAATAAATAGTATGAAAGGAAACTTATGAGCACCCTGGATAACAAACAGCATTCATTTATGAAGAACGAGCAAACTTGCTAATCAATGAATGTAGGAACCTTTCCATCAAAATAAGGCACTTGGTTTGTCACAGATCAGCTAATCCAAACCTCATATTTAAGAGATGAGGGAACTGAAGTCTAGAGAAGTTAGGAGATTTACTCACGGCCCAGCAGCAGGTATGGAATTCAGGTCATCTGTATTCTAAGCCAGTGCTCTGGAGTTTGCTGTTGTTCCTTATTCCCACAGCGAAATTAGGGCCAATGACAATAATTCATGAAAGAGATATGGGGTAAAGAGAAATACAGCTAACTTCAGGCTACTATTCCATTCCATATCAACTTTGGTTTAGCATTATTACATCTTCTAACTATTCTGAAATAAGCAATAAAATACATTAATTCCATGCATACTTTTGAAAATGATAATATTTGTTCAGCACTCATGAGTAAATGGAGAATGCTTCAACCAGGCCCAGGGTGACCACTGTGATGTTTCCAGATACCCCAGACCTTACTTAGCCACTGCAAACACCAAAGGAGTCAATAATCTCATTGCCTCAGCAACCTGTTCTGAGTGCACACGCTTTGCGTAAATTAATAATATTTAAAGTTATACCAAATTAAGAACTATTTAGAGCGCTAAGGAAAACAAAATAAGTATCCAACATTCTTACAGAGCCTAGGAATAAGCAAAAAGCTCAGGCAAGTAAAGTGAATAGGTTATTATCAGGAAGGAAACCCTGGTGGTGTGGTGGTTAAATGCTATGGCTGCTAACTGAAAGGTCAGCAGTTTGAATCCACCGGCTGCTCTGTGGAAACTCTATGGGGCAGTTCTACTCTGTACTATAGGGTCACTATGAATTGGAATTGACTCGACGGCCGCTGGATTGATTTGGTTTGGTTTTAGTTCAGATGCTTTGTATTACAAAACCAAAACCCTAAATCAAACTAGTTTAAACAATATATGTGTATTATGTCACACAATAGCAAATCCAGAGATAAGGCAATCTCCAGTCGCAGCTCCACAATCTCATCAAGAGCCCAACTTTTCACGCTCTCTGCAGTGATGCTCAGTGTGAACACTTCTCCAAAACACCAAAGATGGCTGCAACAGGGGAGGAAGACAGAAGCTACTCTTCGGTGTCTTTCTGAAGAGCAAGGGAACTTTTCTCAGAAATCCCCCATTACGATTCTTCTTAAATCTCATTTGCCAAAACTGTATTCCATACATTTCTAAACCAACCACTGGAAATAAAAGTGATTTACTTCTTAGACAAAGCAGAGTTTCCAAATGCTGAGGTTAGGCTCACCTCCCTTGTTTCAGGTGGGGGCAGAAGAGTACTTAAAGTCATTTTTCTTATTCGGAAGGCAAAAGGGGACTTAACAACCAAAATGTTAGGTAGGTAATCTAAATATCCATGAAAAATTATAAACACATGTATTATTTTTGTTGTGGTAAAAAGATATATAACTAAACATTTACCATTTCAATTTTTTTCATTTCCATGTTTTTTACATGTACAACTCAGTGACATTAATTACATTCATCATGTTGTGCAACCATCACCACTAATGATAATTTAAATGATAATTAAAAAAAATACCTCGTACAGCAAAAACAAAGCTAGAGCCCACTAAATTGAATATAATTTTCAAATAATTGATTAATATAGCTAGGATTCTAACCCAAGAAACTGTATATCGTTAAATCTTGAATTTTGATCCAAAAGTAACTACTAAAATTGAAAAAAAAAAAAAGCAAACTTTAGTCTTGGGCGTTTTTCTAATAAAATAAAGTTAAAAATAAGTATCAAGAAAAATTTTGTTTCAAAGGATACGGTCAAGAAAGTGAAAGGGCAAAACATAGAATGGGAGAAAATATGTATCACACATCTGATAAGGGACTTATAACTAGAGTATATAAAGAACTCATACTACTCAATAATAAAGAGACGAACAACCCAATTAAAAAGTGGGCAAAGGATCTGAATAGACATTTCTCCAAAGATATACAAATAGCCAAAAAACACGTGAAAAACGCTCAACATCATTAGCCATCAGGGAAATGCAAATCAAAACCACAATGCGATACTTTTACACATACACTGGGAAACAAAATAAATGTCAGATGTGGAGAAATTAGAACCCACATACACTGCTGGTAGGAATGTAAAATGGTACAGCAGCTTTGGAAAACAGTCTGGCAGTTCCTGAAAAGGTTAAATATACAGTTACTGTACCCAACCCAACCCATAGCCGTTGATGACCCAACTCAGAATCATAGCAAGCCTACAGGACAGAGTAAATCTTTACGGAAGCAGACTGCCACATCTTTCTCTCTTGGAGCAGCTGGTGGGTTCCAGCCACCGACCTTTAGGTTAGCAGCCAAGCACTTAACCACTGTGTCACCAGCGCTGCTTAGCGTTACCGTGTGATCCAGCAATTCCCCTCCTAGGTATATATCCAAAAGAAATGGAAACGTATACCCAGAATAAAATTTGTACATAAGTATTTATAGCAGCATCATTCATAAGAGCCAAAAAAAGTGGAAACAATCCAAATGTCCATCAACTGACGAATGGATAAATGTAAGGTGATACGTACATATAATGGAATATTATTTGGCAACAAAAAGGAATGAGATATTGATGGATGCTACAACATGGTGAACCTTGAAAACATCATGGTAATCATAGAAGCCAGTCACAAAAGAACACATATTGTATGATTCCATGTGTCACAGGTAGGCATGTCTGCTAGACATTGAAATGTCCAGAATAGGCAAGACTAAACCCATTGCTGTGGAGGCTGGTGGATTCCAACTGCTGACCTTTTGTTTAGCTTTTAGCCACTGTGTCACCAGGCAAGCCTAGAGAAACTGAAAGTACATTAATTGTTGCCTCAGGCTAGGGTGGAGCCCTTGTGGCGCAGTGGTTAAGTGATAAGGCTGTTAACCAAAAGGTCAAGCAGTTCAAATCCACCAGCTGCCCCTTTGATACCCTATGGGGCAGTTCTATTCTGTCCTTTACAGTCAATATGGGTTGGAATCCACAGGACAACAGGTTTTGTTTTGTTTTGGTTTGGTTTGGTTTTAGGGCTGAGGTAGAGGGTTAGAGGGAGAAAGGGGAGTGATCACTAATGGGTATGGGGTTTATTGTTGAGGTGATGAAACCTTCCTAAAATCGATTTTGGTAATGGTTGCACAACTCTGTGAATATACTAAAAACCATTCAACTGTACACTTTAAATGGGTGAATTACACGATATGTGAATTGTTGTTGTTGTTAGGTGTCGTCAAGTTGGTTCTGACTCACAACGACCGTATGCACAACAGAACAAAACACTGCCCAGTCTTGCACCATCCTCACAACTGTTACTATGCTTGAGCCCACTGTTGCAGCCACTGTGTCAATCTGACTCTTTGAAGGTCTTCCCCTTTTTTCATCGATCCTCTATTTTACCAACCATGATGTCCTTCTCCAGGGACTGATCCCTCCTGATAATATGTCCAAAGTATGTGAGACATAGTCTCGCCAACCTTTCTTCCTTGCTTCTGAGGAGCATTCTGGCTGTACTTCCTCCAAGACAGACTTGTTCATTCTTTTGGTAGTTCATGGTATATTCAATATTCTTCACCAATGCCACAATTCAAAGGCATCAATTCTTCTTCCATCTTCCTTATTCATTGTCCAGCCTTTGCATGCATATGAGGCAATTTAAAACACCATGGCTTGGGTCTGGTGTACTTTAGTCCTCAGGATGACATCTTTGCATTTCAACACTTCAAAGAGGTGTTTTGCAGCCTATTTGCCCAATACAATGCGTCTTTTGATTTCTTGACTGCTGCTTCCATGGGTGTTAATTGTGGATCCAAGTAGAATGAAATCCTTTACAACCTCAATCTTTTCTAGGTTTATCATGATGCTGCTTATTGTTCGAGCTGTGAGGATTTTTGTTTTCTTTGTGTTGAGGTGCAATCCATACTGAAGGCAGTGTTCTTCGATTTTCATTAGTAAGTGCGTCAAGCCCTCTTCACTTTCAGCAAGCAAGGTTGTGTCATCTGCATAATGAAGGTTGTGAATGAGTCTTCCTCCAATCCTGGTGCCCCGTTCTTCTTCATATAGTCCAGTTTCTCCGATTATTTGCTCAGCATTCAGATTGAATAGGTATGGTGAAAGGATATAACCCTGATGCACACGTTTGCTGACTTTACACTGTGCAGTATTCTCTTGTTCTGTTCAAATGACTGCCTCTTGATCCATGTACAGGTTCCTCATGAGCACAATTAAGTGTTCTAGATTCCCATTCTCCGCAATGTTATCCGTAATTTGTTATGATCCCCACAGCCGAATGCTTTTGCATAGTCAATAAAACACAGGTAAACATCCTTCTGGTATTCTCTGCTTTCAGCCAGGGTCCATCTGACATCAGCAATGATATCCCTGGTTCCACATCCTCTTCTGAAACCAGCCTGAATTTCTGGAATTTCCCTGTCGATATACTGCTGCAGCCGTTTTTGAATGCTCTTCAGCAAAATTTTGCTTGCATGTGATATTAATGATATTGTTCAATAAGTTCTGCATTTGGTTGGATCATATGTATAGGTAAATATGGATCTTTTCCAATTGGATGGCCAAATTTCTTGGCATAGACAAGGAAGCACTTCCAACACTGCATGTTTGTTGAAACATCTCAATTAGTGTTCTGTCAATTCCCGGAGCCTTTTTTGCCAATGCCTTCAGCGCAGCTTGGACTTCTTCCTTCAGCACCATCAGATCCTGATAATATGTTACCTCCTGAAAAGGTCGAAGGTCAACCAATTCTTTTTGATATGGTGACTCTGTGTATTCCTTCCATCTTCTTTTGATGCTGCCTGTATCAAAATTGTATATGAAAATTTATATATATTATATATAATATATATAATTTATTGAGAATTATATCTCAATAAAGGTGTTTTATACATACATAAATATGTATGTATATGCATATTTAAATGTAAATTTTTGACATTATGGACTTAGAATGCAAATGATATTTCATAAGAATATTCTTCTTTGTCCATTGTTTAAATAAGTTTGTTTTTCAGTCTAATGGTAGCTGGCTGCTACCATTAAAAGTTACCAAAAAGAAAACCAAACCCGCTCCCATGAGTCAATTCTGACTCATAGCAACCCTATAAGACAGGGTACAATTGCCCCATAGAGTTTCCAAGGCTGTAAATATTTATGGAAGCAGATTGCCACATTTTTCTCCCACTGCTAACCAAAAGGTGGACTGGTGGATTTGAACCACTGACTTTTCTGTTAGCAGCTGGCCATTTTAACCATTGTGTCACAGGGGCTCTTAAAAAGGTACCGAGTCATTCAGTTAAACACTGATCCACTTAGAAACACAGAAATGCTGTAGAAAATTCCGTAGGCACAGATATATCTTTTCTGTCTTTTCCAGATGGTTGCCCTAAACCCACTAGAAATGCTTAAAAAAGAAATCTTCACTCTGGGAGCTACTGTCAAACCGCGGTGAGCATTAGAATCACCTGGGGAGTTTGTTAAGAAGCAGATTCCTGAGCCTTGCCCCACCCCAGACTTTGAATCATTTGTTATAGTTGTTAGGTGCCATCCAGTCAGTTCCAACTCATAGGGACCCCATACACAACAGAAACACTGCCCAGTCCTGTGTCATCCTCACAATCATTTTTATGCTTGAGCCCATGGTTGCAGCCACTGTGTCTATCCATCTTGTTGAGGGTTTTCTTTTTCACTGACTCTCTACTTTACCGAGCATGATGTCCTTTTTCAGTGATAGTCCCTCCTGATAACATGTCCAAAGTATATGAGACGAAGTGAGAAGACATCAAACATAAAGAGAGCAAAGATCCATGTGACATCAGCAATGGTAGTCCCTCGTTCCGCATCCTCTTCTGAATGTGGCTGGAATTTCTGGCAGTTCTCTGTCGATGTACTTACTGCTTAAGCTGCTTGTTAATGATCTTCAGAAACATTTTACTTGTGTGTAATATTAATGATATTGTTCCATAATTTCCATTTTGTTGGATTACCTTTCTTTGGAAGGGGCACAATATGACCTCTCCTGGTCAGTTAGCAAGGTAGCTGTCTTCCAAATTCCTTGGCATAGATGATTGAGCGCTTCCAGTGCTGCATCAGTTTGTTGAAACATCTCAGTTGGTATTCCATGAGTTACTGCAGCCTTGTTTTTCACCAATGCCTTCAGTGCAGCTTGGACTTCTATCTTCAATGCCATGGATTCTTGATCATCTGCTTTCAATGCCATGGATTCTTGATCATCTGCTACCTCCTGAAATGGGGGAACTTTGATGAATTCCTTTTGGTACAGTGACTCTGTGTATTCCTTCCATCTGCTTTTGGTACTTCCTGCATCATTCAATATTTTGCCCATAGAATCTTTCAAAATTGCAGATCGAGGCTTGAATTTCTTCTTTAGTTCTTTCAGCTTCAGAAATGCTGAGCGTCTTCTTCCCTTTTGGTTTTCTATCTCCAGGTCTTTGAACGTTTCATTACAATATTTTACTTTGTCTCCTCGAGCTGCCCTTTGAAATCTTCTGTTCAACTCTTTTACTTCATCAATCATTCTTTCCATTCGCTTTAGCTACTCTACATTCAAAAGCAAGTCTCAGAGTCTCTTCTGACGTTCTGTTTTGGTCTTTTCTTTCTTTCCTGTCTTTTTAATGACCTCTTGCTTTCTTCATGTTTGATGTCTTCCCAAGACTGTCTGGTCTTCATTCATTAGTGTTTAATGCATCAAATCTGTTCTTGAGATAGTCTCCAAATTCAGGTGGGAAATACTCAAGGTCATATTTTGGTTCTCATGGACTTGTTTTAATTTTCATCAGCTTCAACTTGAACTTGTACATGAGAAATTTATGTTCTGTTCCACCATTGGCCCCTTGCCTTGCTCTGACAGATGATATTGAGCTTCTCTATCATCTCTTTCCATAGATGTAGTCAATTCGATTCCTGTGTTTTCCATCTGGTGAGGTCCACATGTATAGTCACTGTTTACATTATTGAAAATTGGTATTTACAATGAAGAAATCATTGGTCTTACAAAATTCTATCATGCAATCTCTGGTGTTGTTCATATCACCAAGGCCATATTTTCCAGCTACAGTCCTTCTTCATTTCCAGCTCTTGAATTCCAGTTGCCAGTAATTATCAATGCATCTTGATTGCATATTTGACCAATTTCAGACTGCAGAAATTGGTAGAAATCTTCAATTTCCTCATCTTTGACATTAGTGATTGGTGTATAAATTTGAATAATAGTCATATTAACTGGTCTTCCTTGTAGGCATATGGATATTATCTGTCATGGATTGAACTGTGTCCCCCCAAAATATGTATCAATTTGGCTAGGCCATGATTCCCAGTATTGTGTGATTGTCCACCATTTTGTCATTTGATGTGATTTTTCTGTATGTCATAAATCCTATCCCCCCGATGTTGTGAGATGGAATTAGCGGCAGTTATGTTAATAAGGCAGGACTCAATCTACAAGATTGGATTGTGTCTTGAGCCAATCTCTTTTGAGACATAAAAGAGAGAAGTAAGCAGAGAGACAGGGGGACCTCATACCACTAAGAAAGTAGTGCCAGGGAAAAAAGCATCCTTTGGACCTGGAGTCCCTGCTCTGAGAAGCAACTAGTCCAGGGGAAGGTTGATGACAAAGATCTCCCTCCTGACCTGAAAGAGAGGAAGCCTTCCCCTGGAGCTGACGTCCTGAATTTGGATTTCTACCCTACTTGACTGTGAGAGAATGAACTTCTGTTTGTTGAAGCCATTCACTTGTGGTATTTTTGTTATAGCAGCACTCGATAACTAAGACGTTATCTCCCATCACTTATAGCATTGTAATTCAGGATAGATCTTGAAATGCTCTTTTGAAGATGAACACAATGCCATTCCTCTTCCATTTGTCATTCCCGGCATAGTAGACCATATGGTTGCCTGATTCAAAATGGCCAAACCAGTCCATTTCAGCTCACAAATGCCTGGGCTGTCGATCCTTATGTGTTCCATTTCATTTTCAACCATTTCAAATTTTCCTAGATTCATTGTGTACATTCCACTTTCTGATTATTAATGGGTGTTTGTAGCTGTTTCTTCTCATTTTGAGTCATGCCACATCAGCAGATGAAGATCCCGAAAGCTTGGCTGAATTAAGGTTGACCATACATTGAGGAGGCAGCACTTCCCCAGTGCTTTCCAAACTGAGATGCTCATCTTCTGGCACCAGACAATGTTCAGCTGTTATTCATAATGTTTCACTCACCAATTTTTTCAGAAGTAGACTGCCAGGTCCTTCTTCTTAGTCTGTCTTAGTCTGGAAGCTCCACTGAAACCTGTCCACCAAGGGTGACCCTGCTGGTATTTGAAATATTGGTGGCAAAGCTGCCAGTATCATAGCAACACGCAAGCTATCACAGTATGACCAACTGACAAATGCATCATATGTAGCGGAAAAAACATTTCCCAGTCCTGCACCATCCTCACAATTGTTGCTACGTTTGAGCCCATTGTTGCACCACTGTGTCAATCCATCTCTTTGATACCCATTTTTAACAAGTGTCCCAGGTTATTCTGACAGTTTGCTGGGTTCTCTAGAGAAGGAAACTTATAAACATATATAGAGAGAGATTTATATTAAGGAAATGGTTCACATAGTTGTGGAGGCTGGAAAGTCCCAAGTTCCTTTGTCAGGCTAGAGGCTTCTCTCGACCCATGTAGCTGCAGGGGCTGGCAAACCCCAGATCGGCAGGTCAGACAGTAGATTTTTGGCTCACAGGTTGCAGTGATCGACAAATCCCAAGACAGGTAGGCAAGAAGACAGGTAAGCTGCTAACTCAAGTCCCATGAGCTGGAGGTCAGGTGAACAAGAGTCAGCTGCAGGATCCAGAGTGTGCAAAAGCCCATGAGTCTTGCCAGAGAGAAAAAAAAAAAAGTGCCAGAGAGCCCACCTATATTGAATGCAGTCCACCTCCCCTAGGAAACTCCCTTTCAACTGATCGGCTTCTCGCAACAGATTCCATCATGGAGGTGATCATGTCATATTAAATCTCATCATGGAAGTGATCACATCATTATTTGACTGCCAAACTACACTGTAACTGCCAGACTACGGAGAATTGTGGCCCAACCAAGTTGACACACAACCTTAATGATCACAGTGGTCCTCAGGTAACTTTAGTAGAAATTGCACTGTGGGAATCCTAGGGTATATGAGAGGTAGCATAGGATTGTGGTGGAGAGCCTGGCCACCAGAGGATGAGTCACGGGCTCAAACTCTGGCTCTGCCATTTTCTAGCTCTGACTGGGGCAAGTTCCATTTTCTCATTTGTAAAATGAGGGCAAGTACCCCCCTCATAGGGTTATTGTGAGGATAAAATGAATTAATGTACCCAAAGCACCTAGGACAGAAACTGGCACAAAGTAAGCATTAAAGATTTATTTGCTATTATTGTTGAATGTGAATTCTGAAATTTTAACACCACGTAGACTTGCATGCAAAAACCTTGGACCTCCAAAATAAAGTGTAGAAGCAAATAAATTTGAATAAAACTCATTGCCATCAAGTCGATTCCAATTCATAGTGACCCTGTAGGACAGAGTTGAACTGCCTCATAGGGTTTCCAAGGAGTGGCTGGTGGATTTGAACTGCTGACCTTTTGGTTAGCAGCTGAACACTTAATCGCTGTGCCACCAGGGCTCCACAAATTTGCATAGTGCTGACATAATCTAACCTGATAATTTAAAATGATGATATCCTGAGGAAACAGATATTTTGGTGTTGAGTTGATAGCTAAACCTTAAATCCATCCTAGCTAGGCCAGGAAGTGACAAGGATAGATGGTCCCACTACAACCATGAAAACCAATCATAGGCCCTCTTCTATAAAAGTCAGAAGGCATAAATGGCATTTTTACAAATGATCTCTAGCTAGAATTTTTGATGCACTTGCTCTTTCTAGGGAGAAGTTTACACTCCTAAAGATTCTGATTTAGTTTTCGTTTTTCCTTTATTTCTTACAACTCTGCTGAAATAGAGCCTAAGGACCACTCCCATAAAATATGTCCTTTAGCTTCTTGTTTATTGTTGAGCATGAGAAGGTCCCGTAATATTTATGCTGAAGATTATGCTTGACTGTGATTCTTGGCTGACTCTCGGCTGACTCATGCTTTTTACCTCCCTCTGGCTGATAGCTGCCAGCAAAGGCTGTCAGATATCAACATTGGTGGGGTGCCCATGGTGTGCAGAGAAGCAAAGAGAATTAAAAACCAAACAGGAGCAAAGCCTTTACTTTTAAGTCGCTTGCAATACACTGAGCCAATCGGAACAAGCACACAAGATATTTGCATAATTTATAATACAAGACACGGAAATATACAGTCATGTACTAGCAAGACCAGCCTGAGGCAGAAATGCCAAGTAGGCTTGTCTCTATGTTCTCCTAGTTCCCATTTTCTATTTCTCTTCCTCACTTCCAGGTCCTGCTTCACAGGGTCAACAAATATTTAACAAAGGCACTCTGTGTACAACACCCTAGAGTGTCAGGTACTGCCCTCCAGAGCTTCCCAACCAAACAGTACTTTCTGGCTATTGCCCTCATTCCAGAATCACAACCCCGACTCCCAACCCAGGGGCCTCTCTCTCCCCTCAGACTCCTTTTCTGGCCTAGTGGTATAGAAATAAGTATTACTGTTTTTTTAAAACGTCACTCTATGACATGCTTAATGGATTACAATTGAATGTTTCAACTTTTATTAGCCCAGGGGAATGAATTTGTCATAGCGGAATTATAGAAGAAAAGACAACTGGATAAGGGGAGATGTATTTTCACAAAAATCTGTGTGGTTTCCTTCTTAGACAGCCCTTTTTTGCACGGGTGTTTCTTTCTAGTTCCTCAGAAAGACTGAGGAGCTAAGAGTTGGTGCATTCCTTTTGGCCATAGGATCCAAAGAGCAAGACCTCCCAGAGGCACAGTTAACTAAAACTAGAAGAATAATACGCCTTTGTAATAATGGCTTTTCTATAATACAGAACTTTTATATTTAAAAACAGTGCTTCGATTAGTAGTATCATAACTATTATTTACAGATAAGATACAACTTAGAACAAGAATAATCAAATAGAAACCTTTAAATGTGATCCAAGACTTCTCTCATTAACCAACAACTTAATCAACAATTTATTCATTGTTACTTCTTGTTGTTATCTGTAACTGAGTGGGCACTGACTCATGGTGACCCCATGCCCAGTGGAACAAAAAGCTGCCAGGTCCTGCACATCCCCATGAATAGCTGTAGATCAGATTGTTGTGATTCATAGGGTTTTCATCGGCTGATTTTCGAAAGTAGATCATCAGGTCTTTCTTCCTAGTCTGTCTTAGTCTGAAAACTCTGGTGAAATCCGTTCGGCATCACAGCAACACGAAAGCTCCCGCTGGCAGACGGGTGGTGGCTGTACATGAGGTGTGTGGGCGAGTACTGGAAAACTGGGCTCCTGCATGGAAAGCAAGCATTCTACCACTGAGCCACCACTGCCAAATTCAGTGCTTGAGCATGCAATGAATTAACTCACCCAGAACACAGAGTCTGACTACCGTGGGTTCCGTCTGGTTTCACACAGATTGTTTCACACCAGACCAGACCTTTTTTTTCTGATAAATCTTTGATCCCTATCGACCTAGATCTCTCTGCCTGATTACCTCTTACCAGTGAAAAATTCCTGTTTGTCCTTCTAAGATTCTTGCCTTTACTCTTTGGCTCTCCATCTGGAAGCATGCGTAGAAAGAAAATAAAATTATATACCAGCAGCTTTATGCCATGGAGACCTTGTTTCCCTTTTAGAAAAAGTTTCCCACTCTGATTCCAGCTTCTTTTATATTGAAGTTTTTACATAGTGTTCTATCCATTCTCTTCCTACCTCCAAAATATTGGAGACAAGTTAGAATTATCAAACTTAGTTTACAAAAAAAACAATTTTTAAAAATGGAATAAGGATTTAAAGTTGAGGAATAATAAATTTTTGTCTCCTAAACGTTTTCATAGACAATTTACTCTGCCTAGTTGTAAAACAAGGTTTGTAAGTGTAACTGAGATAGCTTGGATTACTAGAGGGACATCCCAAGTGGTGTTAATACCGGGAGTCTTTATTCACAGAGAATGAACTTGAAATATTGTATTGAAAGAAAGAAAAACATACCATAATTCAATGGAGGGAGAGAGGAACTCACAAATGTGCAAAGTCCTGTGTGTAAAGATCTAAAGATAATAATGAGTCATGCACTGAGAATAGAAAACCAGTTTCCCCATCTTATCTGTGACCACGGTAAAAGAGGAGGACTTTCGGGTAAAGGAAAAAAAATTTGCAAATGATCCTGAAGTTATAGTTGGGAAGTGTCTTAGTTATCTAATGCTGCTACAACAGTAATACCACAATAGGATGGCTTTAACGAAGACAAAATTATTCTTTCACTGTCTAGGAGGCTAGAAGTCCAAATTCAGGGTACCAGCTCCAGGGGAAGGCTTTCTCTCTCTCTGTCGGCTCTGGGGGAAGGTCCTAGTTATCAATTTTTCCTTGGTCTGGGAGATTCTCCATGCAGAACCCCAGGTCCAAAGGACAGGTTTTGCTCCCAACACTGCTTTCTTGGTGGTATGAGGTCCACCTGTCTCTCTGATCACTTGTCTCTTTTATATTTCAAAAGAGATTGGCTTAAAACAAAACCTAATCTTGCAGATTGAGTCCTGCCTCATTAGCTGCCGCTAATCCCATTTCATTAACATCACAAAGATAGGATTTACAACACATAGGAAAATCACATCAGATGACAAAATGGTGGATAATCACACAATACTGGGAATCATGGCCTAGCCAAGTTGACAGATATTTTGGGGGGACACAATTCAATCCATGACAGAAATTGAAGCTTGTATGGGTGACTGAGGATAGATAATGTTTTTCTATCTTGTTAGTTAAGTCTACATTTCCAGTTTCTAACCATTTCTCCCTAGGAATATTGGAAAATTTCCAGATTTTAATCCTCAACAAATGATCTGTTTATACTGCTAACTTTCCTAAGCATTGTCCAATGTTAGGCACCCCACAAACTTATTTATGAGAAGTCAATACTACACAGTCAATGCTGCAAACCGATTTTCATCCTAAGGAGCCAGTTATGTAAAAGTCTTGGATATTTGTGTGTCGGAAAATTATTATGGTTCCTGGGAATATGCTAGACTACATACCCTACAGACGTTCCTGCTAAAAATATAGAATGTATTAAAATTTTGTTTTAATGCATTGATGACCTGAAAAGTTAGTAAGGAATAATCATGGACCAAAAGTTAAGTAAAGATAGGAACTCTAAGGGGTAAGCAGAAAGCTGAAGTCAGCTTTCACCATTAGGGCACCTGAAACTTCAGTTTTTCTGCCTCGGAGAATTCAGGGAAAAGAAGAGAAGCAGAATAGGCAACAAAATTCAGGTATAAGCTATTTACAAAAGACTCATCTAAAAACTAAAGAGTCTAAGTATACCAGAGATTCAAAATAAAATAACAGGGTAGAAAAAGATGTATCAAGCAAATACTACTACTTAAAAAAAAAAAAAAACCTGGTGGTGTAAAAAAACAAAACAAAAAAAGCTATATAAATATCAGGGGAAAATCGTACTTTACAACAGAAGTATAACTAGAGAGAGATCGATATCTGGTACTGACAAGGTCAGGATGCAGGGATATAGGCACTCTTGTACATAGCTGGGAAAAGAATGAATTAACCCTACCCTTCAGGAAAATCTATGAAATATGAGATTACGTAAAATAAGTATACGTTTTAATCTAGCAAACCCACTTTTTATGATCCTTTTCATCCTTTCTTCCTTGTAATTTGGAGACATGATGTTGATGAGATTAAGATATCAGATTGATTTACAGTCTGTAAATATAGAAGTTATAAATCCTTATATGTTAAAATGAAAAATATTGATATATGGTTAAATGGAAGAGAGGTCATTAATAAATGTAAGTGAAGCTGTATAGTGAAAACGTGACCATTTTAAACAGCCTTGTGTTTGACAGTAGTGTTCAGGTGGGAAACACTTCCGTAGCTATTTGAAGTGTCCCCTTGTAGTTTGAGATGAAAAAAAAAAAAAAAAAAACTCAGAAACTTTCCTCAGAAAATCAGGATTCCTTGTAGTAGTTCCTGGCCAAGCCTGCTTCTCTGGAACCTCAAATAGGCCCAAAGGGCACAGCAACGAAGGAAATGCAGAAGTATGTACGTGGGGTACGGCAAGAAGTTCCTATTATGGTAGTAAATTGGATTCTTGAGGGCTGAAGTGCCCACTCAAAGCTAAGGGTAACAAGCCATTGGTTCTGGGCTTTACTGACGTGGCGGATTTCTCATGCTGTGTGGGCTGCTGAGACCACAAAATTCTCAGTGGGCCTCTGCGGGGAACAAGGGAGGCACTGAGAAGGTATGTTTGCTCACCCCGTCATATATCCATGATCTTGGGCATTATTTTTTCATAAAGTGTTTGTTCATTTGGGGTAAAAGGAAGTAAAACTAACTTTAGCTAAGTCTGAGTTGTTATTCTCACCAGTCCTCAAACCTGGACTGGTGTTTGGTGGTCTGGCATCCACCATAAAGTTTTTGAAACACCACAGGAATAAATACAATTGATTTATTTTTTTTAAACTATTTATTCATCAAAACATTTTTAGCATAGTAATTCTCACTTTCTAAACAATAAAATTGCTACTTCCTGTACTCAATCCTTAAGAATCCTAAAAATTACAAAAGTAATCAATATTGCATTTAAGTAACGAAGGGAATTAAAAACTTGAAATTTTATGGTAGACAAATTACTGCACAAAACAAAGAACCCAGTGTATTTGTGGAAACATTATTGATGACACAATTCTACCAAAAGTCATACACATTTTACTCTTTAATTTACATATTACCCAGGTAGAAGAAAATAGTATTGTTTACTCTTTCAGTTTCCTTATGCTAAAGTACATGTAATTCCAGAGGGATATCACTTAGGTGTTATAAAGACGGAGATAGGTCCATGACCAGGTCAAATCTAGAGTCAAAGACGCTTCAAAGATTCCAAGAAATGATTTGAAAACAAACTTGAAAGGTGAATTGGGTCATACCCATGGTCCATCTAAACTATCCTGTCTCTGACTGTGGCAGCTGAGAAAGGTCTACAGAAGCTATAATTGACTTTCACTGACTTTGGCAGCTGAGAAAGGTCTACAGAAGCTATAATTGACTTTCACGATATCATTCCAAAAATGTACTGGGTAACACCCTACCCCCCTACACATACACATTCCTCGACCTCCCCAGCTTTCCTTAACAACCTAGGTAAGTCAGTCACCTATGTACTGATTCAAGTCTTTTATCTTTCTAAAACTTGCTTATACTTTCATACCGATGCATATGTAGGATTACGCATTTGTTAAGTTTCCTACTGTCTGGGTAATGTTTTCTTTATTTGTTCCAAACTACTTTTCAAACAATTAAAAGAAGCATGCAGCAGAACATTTTAGAGACTAAACTATTCCTTGAATACTAAAATATGAAGAAATTCCAGAACTGGATCACAAAATACAGTGATAGATTAAAAATATTTACATTAAATCCTGATTTTACTGAAAATATACAGTGCAATCTACTTCCGTAACCGTCAGAAGATGTATTAAAAATGGTAATAGTGCATGGGTTAAACTGTATGTTGCGTATCTTCTTTCTCTCCCGTACCTCTGTGACTGCAAATTCAACTTCATTTGGAAATAACCCCAAAAGTCTACCTTCAGGATCTTCAGGAATGAGAGACGTAAGCTTTCTTGATAAACTTTGACATCTAGTTTCCAATAATTTGAGATTTGGTGACAAAGTCTCCGGTTTTCTGGCCTTTACCCTTCATAATTTGTATCAGATATTCTGTTAATGGTAAAAATTAAATATTTTATTTAGTTATTTAGTTCAGGCTGAGTTGAAGGCTGGAGAAAGTAATGGGATGGAAGGATGTATATGAGACAGATTTTTTTTTATGTATTGGCTATTTTTTTGCTGGAAGTAAAACTGGCTGGGCAAACTTCAGGATACTAAGCAATGTTTAAAAAAAAAAAAGACGCAAAATACTGGCATAGAGTGAAACAATGTAGAAGGCCTGTGTTGCCGCTAAACTGTGTGTGTGTGTGTGTGTGAGTGTGTGTGTGTATCCACATAAACCCATTATTCAGGAACTTTTAAATCATCATAGTCTATTGACTGGCCTTCCCCTATTCCTAGCATTGTATCTGTCTGCTGTAGACAACAACTGAGAGTAGGCCGCTGTACTGGCTGATTTCTTCAGGCCTCTTACTGGTTAGACAAACTAGAACTCTGACTTGAGCTTTGCTGGCATGATTCATTCTGCTTGACTTCATGTAGATAGAGCCTGTATCTGATGTATTCTCTGGTGACCATTTAAATACTAACCAGTAGCCAAGTCCTCAGAGTGTTAAGATTCCTCTCCAGCCACTTAATATTATTATTTATAGTTTCCAGAACAATTTGAAAAACATCCAGGTGTAATCCTTGGGCCTTAAGGGATTCAAAGAACAGTTTCACCTAGAAAATAAGGAAGAAAAAAATTAGAGGCATGGTTCATAAAACACTTTCTCTTTCAAAGGGATTCAAGACAGCTTGCAAATTATATACACTCAGGTGCAAGCATTTCTCTGCCAATATCTGAAATATTTTTCCTTTCATAATTATTATTTCACTTTATCTTCAAACAATAAAGTAAGACAGGAATTATATATTCTCATTTTACAAGTGAGCACACTGTGGGCAGTAAAGTGATTTACCCAAGTCACAGAGTAAGTAGTGAGCTGGGATTTGAGTCCTGTAGTTCTAAATTTGTTTAAAGGATAAATGAATTAAAGGTTTATTGTGGAAAGAAGATGTAAAACACTAGAATGCTTAGAAAAGAAAAAAAAAAAACTATAATTACCAATACTAGTTTTATTAAAAAGACTTAACTATAGTTTCAAATTTCAATGTAATCACTTCATGATATAATATGAATGAAATAATATAAAAGGACTATCATCTCTCAAGTGTATTTGCGCTTTGAATGCATTTAGGAACACATGCATTTTAAGAATCAGGTTCTAGTCTTGTCCCTGCTGTTTCCTTGCTATGCGATATTGGACAAGCCACTTTTTTTTTTTTTCTTAAAAACAAGAACTTCAAACCAGATCTCATCTAAGATTACTTTCAATTCTACAACTTGAAGATTTATTTTTCATTTATTACCAACAGAAAGTCACAAACCTCTTGCAACTCATCCTTGGAAGAAAAGTGAGACGTTGTACCAGAAATAATCACTCTCATGGCAAACGAACCCAAGTCAAATCTGAAAATAAAACCGAGTCCCACAGATATAAGAAATAGATATACTGGCTTTATGTTTATCGTCTATCACATTTTAAATGTTTAATACCTGCACAGCATAATAAATACTATTAACTACTGTTACAATAACACATTTACCCAGTACAATTGCAAAGCTATGACATTTATTAAATTTGATAATAAGATAAAAATATAGATACAGATTTTAGGACATATGGCTAGCTTATTTCAGTTGTTTAAAGCAGTGTTTTCTACATTTTTTTTTTAATTATGCACCACTATCAGTAAAGATTTTTTGGCAAGAACTCCCCAATATACTTGTTTTTACTTAAAAATTGTATTCATATGTCACTAATATGTCATAGGTACAAAAGTTTTTCTGTCATGGTATAAGAAATAATATAAATAATATATTTATTTAATTTATATATAAATTATGATTTATATTTCTAAATTTAAAATAATGTAAAATTTAAACACATAAGAAATAGTATATACAGTAATATTTTTTTCTTTCTCAATAATGTACTGTCGTGCATACTTCCTCATCCCAGTTGGATGGACACCACTGTGTTTAAGCATTGTGTATACTGGGGCAATGTTCCTCGATTAAACTCTCATTCATGGCCACAGACTACATCCCTCACCCTGCTTTTTGTTTATTTTTTATTTTTGGTGACAATACACATAACAAAACATACACCCATCCAACATTTTCTACATGTACAGTTCAACGGGTTACATTCTTTGCATGGTGTCACCATTCCAGTTATCACTACCTATATGGTTTCGCCACCATTGACTTAGACTCTCTGTCCCCTAAACTTCTGCCCTGTGTTTTAGAGTTACTGTCAATTTGATTTCACATAGATAGTTCTTTAAAAGAGTGTACTGCTTAAGGCAAACATTGTCTACTAGTTGAGCTAAATTGTTGTTTAGTTTAAAAATGACTTCAAGGGGTAGTTTCAGCTCAAGGCTTAAAGATTAATTATCTTAGGACAATAGATTTGAGGGTTCCCCGAGTCTCAATGAATCCAGTAAGTCAGGTTTCTGTAAGAATTCGAAATTCAGTTCCACATTTTTCACCCTTTTTTTTATGTAGAGAATTACCACAGCTAACAAGGGGCTCATGCTGAGAGAACACAACACAGATACATCTTAGAAAATGGCTCCAAGTCTAGGCTCCTACACGTGGTGGGTAGGAGCATAATTTGCAATTACAAAAGAAATCTATGGCACTGCTGAAACGTCTGATCATTTCAGGAAGGAAATGACAGTCATGCAAATAGCCAAACCAATGGTTCCAACAGGGTCTTTAAGGAAACATATACTTTTTAATTCAAGCAGTTTCTGTTTAGTCTCCTGTGGATGTAAATTCCATGCAGACCTGAGAAAGGGGTGGAAATGTACTTTTTACTTGTACAAAGTTGTCTGTGAGGACTCTGAATCCTCTGTAGTGCTAGGACATAAGAGAGAAGGAACTGGGTATGGATGACATCAGAGATGCTAACTGACATTGAGATAAACAAAGCAAATTGCACAGCTTTCTGACACGGTATTTTCCATATAGGTCATAAGTGCCATTTTGGATCTGGATGAGGAATTTCTGAGTGCCACGGGTTTGCTCTGAGAGAAAGCAATCTCATCCTATACATTCCAATAAAATTTAATCTTTTTTTTTTTTTTTTTTTGGTGTTTCTGGGGGGTGTTTTAGGCCCAGGAGGATACTGGGGGGAGCTCTAATTCTAAAAGTTGAAACCCTTGGAAAGACTCAGAACCAATCCAATTTTGGAGGGGGGGAGGGGCAAGGAATTCCGATCAGGTTTATTTCAGTTACTCCAAGGCTTTCACTGTACCACCTCCACAGGGGAACTGGGAATGGAGGTGGGGGGTAGGGATCAGCTCCCATCAAAATTCCTGAGGTTTAACAAAGCAGGCCAAATGTGTTTGATGTACTGTATAAGGTTTCATAGGATCCTTCTGAGTTAAGGAATGAGCCAGGAGGGGATGGTGGGAATAGATAGGGCTGTTGACTGGATTTAACATTTTGCCCCCAGCAATTCTCCTTTGCCTGGGCTGTTGAGGGAAATTTGTTTCCCTTTGCCTCCTCATTTCTCTCTCTCACACCTGGACAGGGTAATTTGGGCTAACGAGCTTTAAAAGCGATAGATTTCATTGAACTATTTGGGTAAATGGAAGAATATACATGAGAGGGAGGAGCAAATAATTGTATATTCTCCACAGTATTACTTATACAAACAAAGCCCAAGACTTATTAAAAAATAAAATAGAATGCTTCACCCTCCCTCAGTGTTCACACTCATAATTATCTCTTTTCAAGAGGAATTATGGGAAAAGGAGACCTTTAACTACCTGTGTTACTCTTCCCTAAAGCCCTTGAAACTGTAAAAAATATAGCTGCAGGCATAAATCAAAATAAGGGATTTGGAATAAACTTTAAAGTTTCTAGGGTGGTCTGAGTTTCTGAAACTTTAAATCTTCAACATTTTAAATTTTGTTTTAAAATTGAATCCCAAACCTTTTAAGATTCCTCAAAAAATAGTAGCTCATATAAATTTATAATTTTGTAACATTTTAAAATATATTTTTTAATTTTTTTTAAGCAAAGGTCAACTATAGCAGATGGGCTGTGGTTCTTTACTCTTGATCGAGAGGCAGATTTTTCAAGGGACTGACGAAACATTAAGCAGCTGTGCTTCCTGGCACAGCTGCTTCCAATGTGTTCACAGGGTCATGTACTTTCATAAATTTTGCAGAAGTAAGATGTTTTTGTATTCTTTTTCTTGAAAAAGATCCCCAGGTTGTATAAGCTTCAGGTCTCATACAAGCTGCCCCTGCTCTTGATAAAAAAGTATTTCACACACATCCTCTCACTGGATCTGCACAAAGGTCTTGCTGCGAGTCAGAGCATTTAACCAAGAGCAATCCAGAGAACCGGTGTGACGCTACACTGCTAATTAGTCAGGATCAGGACTGGGTTGAGGACACAGGACTTGTAACACAGCTTCACTTATAAGAAAATAAATGCTTAAAAATCTGTTCTGGAGGATATATAGGAGCCATGGTGGCACAGCGGTTAAGAGCTACAGCTGTTAACCAAAAGGTCAGCAGTTCGAATCCACCAGGTTCTCCTTGGAAACCCTGTGGGGCAGTTCTACTCTGTCCTATAGGGTCACTATGAGTTGTGGCAATAGGTTTGTTTGTTTTTTTTTTTCCCTGAATTTTCTGTAATATTATTTTATTGAATTTATTACCCAAAACAAAATGTTTTAGACCCCTTTTTCTTTCTCTTGCAAGTTTGCTCTGAGAAGTTAATAGTGGAAGTAAACAAATACCAACTTTTTAAGGAGTTGAGTCCAATTTTCTTTTACAAAATTCCAGGCTAATTGCTGCCCCTTTGGATTTCTGGCAATCGCATGAAGAAGAGCTGCAAAGTCCTGGGTCTTGATAACCTTTCCTTCCATTCCTAGTTCAATTAACCTGAAGAAATAAAAACCACTTGTTTTTCCATGGTATGTGTTATGTGCGTAGAAATTAACTCAGGCTACCAATATGTTAGAAGACTAGGACAGAAAGAAGCACAGTAAAGTATAACTTATCAAAAACAGCAATAAAAATTCTCTACTGGCTCAAGTTTTAATGTTCCAATTAAACTTTTACTTTTTTCGAGCAGTAATTAGCTTTATTTACTTAAAAGTTCAAAGAACTAATATACCAGAACATATTTTATACACAACTTTCCTCCAAGGTTCTGAAGGTATAATATCGCCGCTTGGCTAGCGTCAATCACATGATCAATAACGAGGGAATATCTGTTTTCACCATCTGCATTTTGTCAGTACATTTTTTTTTCTGGAAGTAAAGCCAAAGCAATACAAATCTAGGTTCAATTATTTTATGCCTTTAAAACTGGTGGCTGAAATTTACTTTTAACAATTTAGTTAACCAGGTTTGCTTTTAACAATTTAGTTAAATGAATGCACTTACTTCACTAACTTTTCCTGATGTTTGCTGGTTGACAACGCATACAGAATTTTGTTTTTTTCAGCAACTGACGTTGACAGTCCATATTGCTCTAAGAGGTAATCCCATCCTTCTGTTGTCCGAGCACCCACAGAATACACAATCTTTAAAACATCTGTTGGGATGCTGTAATATTAAGCATAAAAGTTGAGAAAAATTTCTATGAAGAAAAAAACTTTTGCTTATTGCAATTGTAAATTACCGTAACAGAATTGTTTCTAATACCTGGCATTTTAAACTTTTTTTTTTTTTTTTGCCAATCTTTTATAGAAGTATTTTATTTAATTTCAATTTTCTAATTTTGTGTTTTATCTCTTACTGATAATAACTTGTTAGCAAGTAGAAAAATCATAAAATTTTAATCTACTCTGAGATGAAAATAGAACGTTGATGGAATTAACAAATAAAAGATGATTTCTGAAATATGAAAATACTGGTTTATAGAGAATTCTATCAATAAATAACCTCTATTGGCACTCTATTGTTAGTTGTCTGAGTCGATTCAATTTGCACTTGACTACTAACATAAAGACTTTTTTTTTTTTACTAACATAAAGACACCACAAAAGAAAGACCTGGTGATCTGTTTCCATAAAGATTACAGCCAAGATAATCCTATGGAACAATTCTACTCTGTAACACATAGGGTTAACATGAGTTTGAATCGACTCAATGGCAACGGATTTTGTTGGTCCTGATTGGTGCTACACGATTTTTAATCCCGAATATCTATAGATCAAAAAGAACTGATACTCATATTGATGGCCCAGAGAAACCATACCACAGGAATGGTGAGGGACCAGGAAATTTTCATTTGTAATGCAGTGACCATATGGTAGGGACTTTACCAGTCTCGGAAACCACGATGGCGTAGTGGTCAAGAGCTACAGCTGCTAAACAAAAGATCAGCAGTTTGAATCCACCGGGTGCTCTTTGGAAACCCAATGGGGCAGTTTTGTCCTACAGGGTTGCTCTGAGTCCGAATCCACTCCAGGGCAATGGGTTTTTTTGGTTTTTTTTTTTGGTACTAATCTCTGTACATCTTATTTAACTGTCAAAACTACACAAATGGACTTAAAGAACGGAAATAAAGTTTGTAAAGGTTAACTAACTTACACAAAGTGACATAACTAGCCATTTTCGAGATGAGATTTAAACCTATGACTCTAATGCCTGTGCTATTTCCACTATGCTTTATATATGCTTAACTATCCCAAGTGCCATTTGAATTATAAAAAAAGACTAATTAAATTATAATCCATAAAGAGTCAATTTTAGTATATTTTACTGTACAATGTTACGAAAACGGATACGTTCCTTGAAGGTAGGATACCAAAACCCATCTGCCGTGTCGAGTTGATTCCGACTCATGGTGCCTTATAGTTGTTTTATTTACCGAATCCTTAACGCCTACAGCAGTCGCTGGCACATAGGGGATATACAAAGAATTACGTTTTGAATCACAAATGAATGAAAAAATTAGAGGAAATTCTTCATTAGGATTCATTCTAGCAGTCTCACAGTTTAAAAAACAACAATATTTAATTATCTATTCTCGATTACAAGCATAAATGAGTTTTACACAGAGTACTTTCATAGGCAAAACATCCTATTCAGCACGTTGAACCATCAGATCTACCGCAGATGGGTTACTGCTGGTGAGATCACGCCTTCTGTAACCAGCATAAAGATGGAATAATAATATTCTCTTGTGTTATAGGGCAGCAGGACATAGCTTCACCCATACAATCCATTCAAACATGAGCAAAGAGAAGGGAATAATAGGGTGAAAAGATATCTTTTTCTAAAACGGATTTTAGGCTTAAGTCACAAAAAGCAGAAAAGTCCAAAAAAGAAGAAAACTTGAATTACTTTTTTTTAATGAAGAATTCAAGAAAGGATTTCAGAAATCTCACTGAGATTCAGTCATGGAGGGAAAAGTCCTGATAGTCTAACATAGCCATTTGGCACAGGAAAAATACATGCCTTTATATTCCACAGTGCTAAAGTTGTGAGCTTTTTGACTTTTAATTTAAAAAGGAATTTTCCTTAATTCACATATAAAATTGATTTCCTAAAACATTCAAATCTAGAGTCAGAGTTTTAACAATAATAACATAAAATTAGGTGTTACAAAGATAACGCTTAAATTGAAAAGATAGCATGGTCTGTTTCTATGGGCAACAGCTGTTCAACTAAAAAAAAAAAAACTGAACTGCAACACAATTCATTTGATCCCTGGGCATCTCCTGATCATAACTGCCAGGAGAATCAATCTTTGCCACTATGCACATGCTTTACATGGTGAAGTCATCAGTTTCCCATTAAAGGTGAAGGCAGATGACAACTTGGGGGTCAAGGTTTGGCCTGTGGTATTGGTTGATGAGGGAGCAAACATATTAAAAAAAAAAAAAAAAGGTACTCCCCTAACTAGCTTTTCAACAAGTTTCATAAACAGATCACTGGTGATTTAATTACATGTAACTTCACATTGCAGGAGCCCTGGTGGCACAGTGGTTAAGCACTTGGCTACTAACCAAAAGGTCAACAGTTCGAACCTACCAGCTGATTGCAGGAGAAAGATGTGGCAGTCTACTTCCATAAAGATTACGGCCTTGGGAACCCTATGGGGCAGTTCTACTCCGTCCTATGGGGTTGCTATAAGTTGAAATCCACTCAACGGCAGTGGGTTTGGTTTGGTAATTTCATATTGCTTCCTCTAGTATCTTTTTGTCTTTGAAGAGCATCAGTTTTGGAGATAGGGTTCCCCCTGTTTCACCTCTGGGTATCTTTCTGTTACCATGCCAATGTTTACTAACTCTCCCCACAGGAAATGAAAATTCGCTTCCCACAAAATCTACTGAGCACTTACTATCTTGTGAGCATGAAACAAGTATGTAATTCCCAGGACATTTTTTTTCCTATCCTTAGTAAAAACTTTTAGATCTAATGTCTTGCTTGATCAAAGACTTTTACATCAAAGTGAAAGGAATGAAGAATAAGAAAGAAGTCCAAATCTACTTTAATTTTCCACTGGACTCCAACCACCAAGAGAAGAGTTCAGCCGCCTTCCGGATGCAAGGAGGATGGCTCAGGTCACAGGCCAACTTCAAGACAGTTGAGCGAAGCAGCCTGTCGCAGGTCAAGCCCTCATCACTCCAGCTTTGCTTGTCAATCACTGGCTTAAAATATCGGAGGAGGTAACGCTGCAGGAAGTGCAAGATGGTTTACAGAGAGGCTAAAGTTAGTTCTTAACACAGTTCTTACTCACCAATTTAAAGCACACAAATCTAAACCACCCACACGAAACTTTCCCAAACACAGAACTACTTATCTTTATATCTCTTCCCTCTTTTTCTGGCTCCCACCTATCATACCTAAGAAAGAGATTCTACATTAAAAATATGATTTAATCTCCTATTTGTGAGGGTACTATCAATTGGCGTAAGAGAAAATCACCTTTAGGAGGAATCTTCCACTTATGATCCTGATACCTAACTCAGGATGGCAATGACAAGGAATGAGGGTATTAAACTATGAGGCGCTGTGCTGTTGACTATGCTATCAGCTAATTTCCTCAGCTTCTCCATGATTTAATGCCAGGGAATTCATACAGTACAGACAGAACCTCGCTGATCCTCCACGCACTGTGTATTTCCTTAATGAATATTCTGAAACTAACACAAACCTTGAGGTTTTCAGTGACATCTGAGATATTCCTTCTGTCCATCATGTGGTAAAATAATTCTAAGTGTCTCAGACCTTCGGTAAGTGCAGGGCTGCTTGTTTCATGTGGGAGATAGCGAATCAGGTCCAGGGCTTTGTCAAGGGTCAACCGTCCTACGCTGAGGTATAAAGCAAACACCAACAGTTCGTGCATATCTTACAGCTCTTAGTATTAAAGCACATATGAAGTGGAGAGCAATAACAGAACCAGTTTATTAGAGCCAGATCATTTGGTTTAAATCCTAGCTCTGTCACAGACTAGCTGTGTGATCTTGGGCAAAACACTTAACCTCTCTGGGCTCAGTTGCCTCCCCTCTACCATAGGGATAATAATGGTATCTTCGTCACAGGCTTGTTGTGAGGATTAAATGAGTTAATATATGTAAAGCATTTAGAACAATGCCTGGCACATAATAAGTGCTTAATAAATAAAACATTGGCTAATATTAATATTTAGCACCAAGTAATATTAAAGTAGAACCCCGATGGCCCAGTGGTTAAAAGCTCAGCTGCTAACCAAAAAGTCAGCAGTTCAAATCCATCAGCCACTCCTGGGAAACCTATGGAATAGCTCTGTCCTGTCCTATAAGGTCACTGTGAGTTGGAATCAACTCGATGGCAACAAGTTTCAACGAGTTAATACTAAAGTTTTAATATATTGTTTCATCCTCTGATTCATTTGTGTGTTTGAATTGTTTCCCCAGTAAATTTGGAACTTTGAGGACTTTTCATTCTTTTTTCTTTATTTTGATGTCCCTCTTAGAGCTTAACAGAGAAGCAGCAATCATTGTGAGCAGGACAAAAATAAGTATTCTTATCCTGTTAGATTTTTAAAGGTGCATGCCTTCTCTGTCTTCTTATAATGAGAACAAACTATAGAACCATTATTCTGCTAGGTAGGGTCTCTGCTGTAGATCAGATAAACCATGATACTGCCCCTTTTGTAGAGTGGTTCTTACGTGCGTTTCTGAGAGGGCGTGTGTCCACGCAAGGTCTATAAGCCATGCTCGTGAGCATCCAGACTAAGCACAATCATGTGACTTGAAAACAGATTATAGAACAAAGGATGCCTCTGCTAAGTCTTTCATGAACACAGTGCTCTACCTCCTTTGCATACATTTTAAATTCTTACCTAAAAAGAGGGAACTGAAACTAGAAAGAAGTGAGGTGAAAAATAACCAACTTTTGTTGTGACTTTAGTCTTCTCGATCATAGTGACATTTGCTTTAGAACAGAATTATGGAAAAAATTCCAAGAAGGTCATCTGAAGACAGAGGGCTGGACCACATGCTCTAGGATTCTATGGACTGCTGTATATTTTAAAAAACCAAATCCACAAAATGTCATCGTTATTCCTCTTATGTGTGTAAGTATCGTAATCTACATCCCAGTTGATACCTTACATAAGCAGCAACAGGAGGAAAGAGTATTATATTCTATGGTCACAATTTTAAAAAGAACATTTAACATATAAAAATTATTTTATACTACACCTAGTTTTCTTTGCAGCCCAGACTAATTTATTTACTAAAACAAACGCCATTATTAGAAAACTTTATATTTGCCTGCTTTTCTTTGTATTAATCTGAATATTTGTTCAAAAACAAACCCGTTGCCGTCGTGTTGATTCTGATTCATTGTGACCCTATAAGACAGAGTAGAACTGCCCCAAAGTGTTTCCAAGGAGCAGCTGATGCATTCGAACTGTTGATGTTCTGATTAGCAGCCATAGCTCTTAAATCCTAAGCTACTTTTAAAAAATCTCTTTTTAATATAAAAGGGATATAAGCAAACCACAAGAACAACTGGAAACTAGAGAGCAGGGGAAAAAACACTCATAATTTTACTACCCTATACATTCAGTGAATGAGCCTTAGTTGCCCAAAGGTTAAGCAGTTGGCCGCTAACCAAAAGGTCAGCGGTTTGAACCCACCACCAGGTCGAGGGAGAAGGATATGGCAGTTTACTTCCGTAAAGATTACCATCTTGGAAGGCCTATGGAGCAGTTCCACTCTGCCCTATATAGTTGCTATTAACAATTGACTCTATGGCAATTGTCTGGTTTTGTTTTTTTTCTTTTCTTTTAATAGACTCATTAAAAAGGAGCCCTCGTGGTGCAACAGTTAAGCGCTCAGCTGCTGACAGAAAGGTTGGTGGTTTGAACCTACCCTGAGGCTTTCTGGGAGAAAGACCTGGGGATTTGCTCCTTTAAAGAAAACCCTATGGGGCAGTTCTGCTCTGTCGTATGGGGTCACTATGAGGCAAAATTGACTCAATAGCATCTAACAACAATGTGCATTCACTAACAGCATCTTGGAATATTTCCTTCTGGTCTCCATATCCCCTCTTTTTTCACTTATTTTTTCTTATGTCGTTGTAAACACAATAACATACCAACTTATATGCTGCTTTTTTCCAACTTCACATTGTTTGAAATGTGCACTTTTCTGTGCTGTTATCTCATCGTTCCAATCAACACATGACCTTTTAAATAATTTCTGTCAGATAATACTACTAAGGCTACCAGCTAACATTTATTGAGCAGGTACCGTGTACAGTGCCTTATCTGCATTATCTTATGCAATCCGCAAAACAGCCCTACATATTAGATATTATTATTACTGGGGTTTTAAAGATTAGAAACATTTTTAGGCTAGAAAATTTAGGCTTACAAAGGTTAAATAACTTGCCCAAGCTTAAACAATTAGGTGTAGAGGTAGTACTTAAACTCAAAGTCTGTTTTAATCCAACACCTGCACTGTTACACTACATTAACCCGTCCATCTAATGAAAAAAAAAAATGTTTTTCCACTAATGCATCAATAATTGTAGGGTTCCTCCTGATAAATTTAGACTTCCCATAAATCTGTAGACCAGAAAGAGCAAAAAAAGACTTTCAAATTACATGAAAGATTAGCATCACTATTCCTTTTATGTGTATAAGTATCATAATCTACAGCCCAGGTGGTACCTTACAGCAGCAGCAATAGGAGGAAAGAGTATTATATTCTAGGGTCACAATTTTAAAAAGAACGTTTAACATATAAAAATTATTTTATACTACACCTAGTTTTCTTTTCAGCTGAGTTGTCAATATTCTTCATTCTCTCTACTCTTACATTTTCAATCTACCTTCTCAGGATCTGCTCAGAGCTTCTCCTTTGAGCAGACAAACCACCTTCAACTAATAATAGCCCGGTTCATAGCTAGCCTGTTATGCATCCGCTCTGCATAGGACATTGTTTCTCCTAATCCTGATCGCCAATGTGCTATGCCGCCATGATGCTCCTGAGGTCTATGGCGATGAGGGTTAAGCACTTTTCAAACTAGGGAGTTCTGTTGTATGAAGAAGCTTTCCCTGAGAGATGTGCTGTTGGTTACTTTCACTCAATTTGACCTAAATGAGCATCTGAAAGGAAATAATATGTCACGCTGAAAAAAGTGAGTACATCCCAGAGCTCTCAGAATAGGAAAAGCTTATGAAGCATCCATCTGGCTCCTGAATTTTTTTCCCATTGGAGATCTTGTGACCTGATTTATTTTTCATATTATTCTGTTGATAAGTAGAAAAGAGAGCACTTTGTCTTTCCGAGAAAGTCTAGAGTACAATAAACATAAGCAGCCAATTCTTCCTTCATTTTTCTACCAATTTCTATTGGTTTCTCCAATGTAAGTAAAATAATGAATGGACCTTGCACTAAACTGACAACTCAATTACTCCTTGTTCAGCAGATTACTCAGGTATTTGGTGTAATAGCCAGCTAGAGGCATAAACAAATTTTAAATTGGGGTTCAAAACCTCAAATGCGTCAAGAATCTACCCCAAGTGATTAAAATAGGCCATTGTGTGTGGGTTGGGACTTCGGCACATGGGAGAATGCAGGCCTGGCCTAAAGGGAGATCTGTCACTGCACTCTCCCTATGGCTGTCCTGTGGGAATGTTGCCAAATCTTATTTTTAAAGAGATTCCAGAAGTTAGGATTTTTATGTAAATTTTCCACATTTATACATGTTGGGTCAAATTTATAGACATTATGTGTGCAAAAATACATCAGTGGGTAGGGTGTGGCCTATGGTGACCAGTATTCAACATCTATTAAGATCCATATCTTATGAATGATCCACACTGAACTTTTGATTCTGAAATGTGGCATAGCCACTAACAGATCAGTTATTTCCTGTGAAATCAGATGAAATGTTGCATTACTTACCTAACCAGCTGAAATGCATCATGAATTAGACCGATTCTGTCCTTAGGTCTGAGAAGTGTGTGGTTCTGATTCAACTGTGTAATGAGGTGGTCCCATCCAAGCCCCTCATAATGAACGATGTAGTAGCCATTTGAGTCCACATTGAATTTCAACCAACTAGTCTTTTCAGGTAATTCTAGAGTATCTAAGAGGAGGAAATTGGCATAGACATTTCATTATCAACATGCACACCAGGTGCACCTCCAAAAATATTAGTTTCCATACTATTACTGATAAGTCAATGGAAAAACAAAGTTTTAGAAGCATCATAACAATAATTTTCATATGCCACTGGATGGTCTCTTTTGGAGAAGATGGTCCAAACCTGAAAAATGAATTCATAGGGAAAGGACTGCTGAACTGGTTCTCAAAAAACAGCCTATGCAGGTTCAAGAGGCACGCAAGGACCCTGTTAACTAGCTGACCTCAGTAAGACTGGAATTTTACTTAATTTATTGGTGCTCTTGCCCCAAGGTTTAGTTACTGATCATTTAAATAGGTGATCTATTTGTTTAGTCCTTATTTTCGGTGAAATAAGGATTACAGGTTCAACACGACTTTATGATGGACACTCTCAAATTTTAGTGAAGTACTTAGAGGAGAAATTAAAATTATATTATGCATTTTTGTTACAGGATAGGCAGTATCATGGTGGAACAATGACATAATATTCTCTCAACAACTCTGTGAGGCCTTGTTCCTGTTTAAAATAGGATGAGAAAATTCAAGCTTCAAGAAGTATTAATTTTTTTTTTTTTTTAAGGTCACATATCTAATAGGTGACAGAGTGGAGATTTGAACCCAAGACCAATTGATTCCAAAGTATATGATTTTTTCCATTATATATTTTTGCCTCATGGCATAAGAGCTGGATTAGGAGGTATTATAGGACATAAAATAGGAGTCTATCATTTCTTGATATAAATACAAACCTATCTTTTAAATTAAAAGCATAAGAGAACATCACAGTGAATGAAAAATAATTCAGACTTCTAGCTGAAGGATTCTCTTGGTAAGTAATATATGGATAAGTGAGAACATCCCAAACATAAATCTTTTATTAGATTTACTTATAGTATCCTTCAAGTAGTTCAAAACATGTTTAATTTCAACATTAAAACACCTATTTGGCTAATTAGTTCATTACCTGTCTTTGATTTTAGAATGTGCCTGTGAATGGCATTAGAGGAACTCATGGAGTAGGTCAATGGGATATGCCAAAAGTACCTATGTTAGAAAGTAAAGATCATTACAGACGAAATAAACGGCCATTTCAATTTTCACATTATCAGACTCAGATAGACTCTAAAAAGCACCTAATCACATATCCTTCACACTATCAGTGGCCTTAAAATTTTTTAAGGTTAGCATACCCTTGGACTAAAATCACAGCAAATATTTCTTCCGAGATAATCAGGAAGGTTCAACAATATATACCTACTTGAACTCTGTCATAAATACCTGTGTCTTTTGCTGTCCAAATCTCATACCACAACAAGTTATTCTGTTTGTTTTCTTCTAAGTTAGAGGGAAAAAAATCCAATCTTCCTTTCACCTATACAAAAATTCCAACTGACAGCCTGATGTTAATTGAAATAACCAAACCAAAAAAAAAAAAAAAACCAAAGCTGTAGGAAAAGCCTTAGGAGATAAAGAACTTACTCCAGTATGACTTTTCACTCATCTTTTTGTTCAACAGGGCAACCCACATACAACTCCCAACTGCTAAGTGACTGCAAACAAGTGGTCAGCAGGAGGGCCAAGTCCAGAAAGCAGAAAAGTAAAATGGATTCGAAGAAAAAGCTTCAGTTACTTTTCAGTAGCCCTACTATCGTAAATACCAGAAATTGGCTATTTTCTTTCTTTATATTGTACTTCAGGTGAAGGTTTAGAGAATAAACTAGCTTCTCATTAAACAATTAGTACACATATTGTTTTGTGATATTGGGTACCAACCCCACGACATGTCAACCTTCTCCCTTCTCGACCTTGGGTTCCCTATTACCTGCTTTCCTGTCTCCTCCTGCCCTCTAGTCCTTGCCCCTGGGCTGGTGTGCCTCTTTAGTCTCATTTTGTTTTATGGTCCTGCCTAGTCTGTGGCTGAAGGGTGAACCTCAGGAGTGACTTTATTACTGAGCTAAAAGGGTATCTGGGGGCCATACTCTTGGGGCTTCTCTAGTCTCTGTCAGGCCAGTAAGTCTAGTCTTTTTTTGTGAGTTAGAATTTTGTTCTATATTTTTTAGAAGCTCTGTCTGGGACCCTCTAATGTGGACCCTGTCTAAGCAGTCAATGGTGGTAGCCAAGCACCATCTAGTTGTTCTGGCCTCAGTCTGGCGGAGGCTGTGGCAGTTGCAGTCCATTAGTCCTTTGGACTAATCTTTCCCTTGTGTCTTTGGTTTTCTTCATTCTCCCTTCTTTTGATGGGGTGAGACCAGTGGAGTATCTTAGATGGCTGCTCACAAGTTTTTAAGACCCCAGACACTACTCACCAAAGTAGAATCTAGAACATTTCCTTTATAAACTGTTAAGCCAATTGAGCTAGATGTTCCCCGAGACCACGGTCGCCACAGCCTTCAGCCCAGCAATTCATCCCTCAGGGAGTTTAGATGTGTCTGTGGAGCTTGCAAGACCTTGGAAATTGGTTATTTTTTCAGTCTAATATTCTCACAGTCTCTAGAATCCATTTTCCTCTATCCATATTAGCTACAGTAATCCTGCCCATGTGAAATCATGTGCTTGATAATATCGACAGGTAAAAAAACAAAAAGAAGAGTAACTGAGGAGGTATCCAATAGTCCTCAGAAAAATATAAAACAATAAAGGAATAATATATACTGACTTGCTCCAGTAAAAGGACAGAAGAAATAATCTAAATACTAACCCACAAAAGACAGGTAATTAACAAAGCAAACTTGAAATATTTATACAAAAAGGTAAAAATGGACATATGGGTATTTGTGGTATTTCTTTATCCTTGGCGAGGTGCTTAAGAGATATGACTCCTAACCAAAAGATCGGCAGTTCATATCCACCAGCTGCTCCTTGGAAATCCTATGAGGCAGTTCTACCCTGTCCTATAGGGTAATGGTTTGGGATTTGTGGGTGGATCTTGACTCTAAAAGGAAAGGGATTTTTCCACATAAACACATCTGGAGGTAGAGAGAGAGAGAAGCACTTCATGAGATAGCCATGAATCAGAGGGTAATAATTTTATGAGTTGTCTAGATACTGCCCGGAGAGAGGAAAAATACAGATCACTGTAGTAGATATTTATTATTCAGGGCCATCCTCTCTCATTAGAACTCTCTCATTACTTGTGACAGGTTCCAAAATTGTGAGTCCTGTTTTCCCAAGAATGAATCAAACATTAATTTTTCCAGGCTCTGTTGCCAAGCTACAAATTGTCTAAGCCCTTTGAGGTTCAAACTTTAGAAGGATGTGTAGATACAGAAATAGGATAAGAATTGCCATTGGATTGGGAACAGGCAACTGACAAAGCAAAAAAGGAAAATAGTACATTCTATGTGTTAAAGGCTTTGAATTGGTTTTTGATTCTCAGAAAAATTATAGAAATGATATTAAAACAACTTAGAAAAAAGAAACAATAATCATAAGAACCAGCATAGGTTCACTTGGAAAATTTCATTTTAAATAAACCTCATTCATCACACTAATAGGGCTAACTGAGCAGAGAAATGTGGACAGTGTTTTTATTTCAGTAAAGCCTTTAATAAGATTTCTCATGATAGCCTGGTGAACGAGATGACTGTGTGGATAATTGGATTTGCTACCAAGAAACATCACATTTTAAGATATTACATTTTATAGTCCATTACTGAAAAACAAAAGGCAACAGGAAGTCTTAGCATCTAATTTGTCACATAGAGAATATTTTTTCTCTGGTAAGATGCCTGGCTGTCATAATGCTTCCTAGGTCTCGGCCAGTCACACAATAGGAAAGAGTAGAACTGCCTCATAGAGTTTCCAAGGAGCGCCTGGCGGATTCGAATTGCCGACCCTTTGGTTAGCAGCCCTAGCACTTAATTACTGTGCCACCAGCTTTCACAAAGTTGCCAGAGCAGCTGAAAGGAAGCTAACGAAATAATAATGAGCAAACTAAGATGAGGTAAACTGGACCAGAAGAAGAAAACCAGCCACCTTCCCTGCAGAGTCTCCCATTCAGGGTCCTCTCTGAAAACTCCCTTCAGGAAGAGCTCCTGGTGCAGTCTGAGTGAATGCCCTTCTTGGTTAACCACCACGAGGGGGATTCCTTTCTGGAGAGTCCATGTACTCATCATCTCTTTGATTTCCACATTCTTCTCCAAAACGCTGAGCTGAAATCACAAGTGATTTTGGTAATTAAACAGAGAAAGGAGAATTCAAAGAGTTCAGAAACCTCAACCTCCCTGAATGCCAGAAACAAATGAGGGTAGGGAAGGGGGTTCTGACTGGAATCTCAGGGGAGGGCAATGGGGGCAGGAGCAGACGGATTCATTTGGTTGTGTTACGCTAATGTCGGGGGCTGCTCTCTGCAAGCTACCTGAATGGTGGATGTATGTGAGAGCTGAGATTAACACATGGCAGGAAAGGCCAAAGAGGAAGATCAGGGGAGTGGCTGAGACTGAAGCCTTCCTCCTGTACCCTCTTCTTCCCCAGTGAAAACCCTTCATTTACTACAGTAGTGGTGGAATCTATTAGAGGAGATGGTTAAGGAGTGAAATGCCTGCCTTTAGAGAAGTTGTGAATATTCGAACAGGACAATATTATATCAGTAGAGGTGTATTAAGTGGAGAAAAAAACGTCTAGCTTCTTAGCTTCTAGAATAGACTTGTGATCACTGGATAAAGTTGAATCTTCATTTACAAACCACTACATGGGGTCGCCACGAGTAGGAATCGATTCTGCGACAACTTACAACAACAACAACTTGGGGAATTACCGTAACTCTTGAAGAGTCAGCCTTTTTTTCATTATGACTTTCTTTCTCCCTCTACAGTAATTCAATAACTCCCCTGAGGCAAGCAGAAACAAGAAAGTCATACATTCTACTTCCAAACCCAACAATACACTTGGTGGGGCATTTTTGCAGAGCCCAGGGGAATGCCAAATGCAGCAGAAGCCACTCAAAAGAATTTTAAGCTGAGATACTTTCAGCTAGCAGTATGGTTGTAGAAAAGTTTAATTATGATAGCAAAAAAAAAAAAAGAGAAAAGTAGGGACAGCAGCATCCCTCTGTATGGCCTGAACATTCCCTCTTCAGTTAGGTTTGTCTTAAGGAAAATCGTGGAGTCATTCTACCTTTCCAGTTATTTTAAAGGGAGAAGTGGGTTACTCTTTATATCATTCTCACTCCAGGTCAGAATGATGCACCCGGTCTATTCTGCTCTAGCTCTCTTTGTACTTACTGTGTTACTTCTCATCTTGGAATTGGAATAGCAAAATCCACCAGACATAAAATCACCTTCTGAACAACTCTATAAAACAAGAATAAAGAACACTGTCATTTGGGCACTGAGAGTTGACTGAAAATGCATTATCACATATTAATGCAAATACTTATGAACATAGGTATATGGAAACATAAAATTTAATTCATTAAGGCATGGTGCAATGAAGGAAAAAAAAAAAAGAAAAAGAGCATCTTTGCAGTGACCATAGGCTGAAAATACACAAAAGTTTCTCTTGTTTAAAAAATACGTATTTTTAACTTCTAAAGGGTTCAATCTGTGGAAGAGCCTTTTTAGAATTTTGAGTCAACTTGTAAAAGTGTTGAATTTTCCTTTCATTTCTTCCTTTACCCCTGGGAAAGGTCCTACTTTATTCTTTTATTGTACATGTTACTTGGGCCCCTATTCAGCATTTAGATAAGTCTGTCTAACATTAACTTTTTTTCTATCAACTATGATCAGAGTTCCTTCGCAGTGGGGAAAACACCTTTACTTACCTGGATAGTCCCACGATGACCACCACAGTCAACATTTAGTGGGTGCACAACAAATTTTGAACTGAATGGAATTGGAATGAGACTCAAGAAAATCATCAACTTGGCAATCTACCCTCGAATAACCAGGAGTTAATGCTCTAAGGGGAATTTTAAGTGGAAAAATACTGAAATATAATGTCTCTCAAGTGCTATGAAATGGACTTATGAAAAATAACAACAAAAAAATGCTTTTAATTCCCAAGTTGCTATTATCATGTATTAGAGTTGACTTTATGTGACACAATGGTGAGTAACATATTTTCAGGAATTTGTTTTTATATCATGCTGTCACTGGGTGTCAGAAGGGAGTCAGCCAGACTCTAGGACCTAAAGGGGAGACTTTCTTGATAACCAGGAAGCAGCTGTAATATAACGGAAAGCATGAATACAATCAAAGATGGATTTTAAGCACTGACTTGGTACATGACCTTGGCCAAATCAATCTTCCTTAGTCTTAGTGTTCCCATATGTAAAATGGGGTAATGTTATGGGTTAAATTGTATCCCATCAAAATATGTATTAAAGGAGCCCTAATGGTACAAATGGTTAAGTACTTGGCTGCTAACTGAAAGGCTGGTGGTTCGAACCCACCCAGCAGCTCCACGGGAGAAAGATCTGGTAATGTGCTTCCATAAAGATTACAGCCAAGAAAACCCTATGGGGGCAGTTCTACTGTGTCACATGGAGTCACTATGAGCTGAATAGACTCAGTGGCACCTAATAAAAATAACAAAATATGCATTGGAATCCTAACCTCTATACCTGTGGATGTAACCCTGTTTCAAAATAGGGTTTTCTCTGTTATGTTAATCAGATCACACTGAGGTTCAAAATCTAATCATTTTTGATTTATAAAAAGACTTGATTAGATGCCCAGAGACACACACATAAGGGAAGACAGATGACATGTGAGGATCATCTACAAGGAAAGGAACTAAGGATCACTGGCACACACCAGAAGCTAGGAGAGAGGCTCAAAGAAGGAATCAACATGACCAAGACCCTGATTTGGACATTTAGCCTTGAGAACTGTGAGAAAACAAATTTCTGTTCTTTAAAACCAACTAGTTGTGGTATTTGTGGTACAGCCACACTAAGAAACCAAGACAAGTCAGGATGCCCACCTTACCTTCTCGAGATAGTTATAAGCATGATGTGAAAAAAATTAACATAGGAGTATTGATAGTTTCATTTCTTCCTCAGATGGCCTAAAAGAATCCTGTAATAAATATTGTATGAGACTACTATTATAAAAACCCAAGAAAAGGTTTACATGCAGAAAAGAACAATCTTTGATGGTTGCGAGGGAAGGGACAAGAAATCACTAACTAGATAGTAGACAAGTGTTAACTTTGGTGAAGTGAAAGACAACACACAATATGTGGAAGTCAGCACAGCTTGACCAAGGCAAAATCATGGAAGCTTCCTAGATACATCCAAACACCTTGAAGGACTGAGTTACTGGGTTTGAGGGCTGGCAGCCATGGTCTCAGGGGATATATAGATCAATTGGTACAATAGAGTTCATAAAGAAAATATTCTACAGCCTACATTGCTGAGTAGCATCTGGGGTCTTAAAAACTTATAAGCAGCTGTCTAAAATGTATCTATTGGTTCCAGCACCTTCAGAGCAAAGAATGAAGAAAACCAAAAACACAAGGAAAATATTAGTCCAAAGGACTAACAGACTGCATAAACCACAGCCTCCACCAACCTGAGCCCAGAAGAACTAGATGGTGCTACCACCACTGACCACTTTGACAAGGGATCACAATAGAGGGTCCCGGGCAGACTGAGAGAAAAAAGTAGAACAAAATTCAAATTCACAAAAAAAGACCAGACTTACTGGTCTGACAGTGACTGGAGGAACCCCTGAGACTATGGCTCTCAGACACCCTGCTAACTCAGAACTGAAGCCACTCCTGAAGTCCACCTTTCAGCCAAAGATTAGACAGACCTATAAAACAAACAATAACACGCGTGAGGAATCTGCTTCGTAGTTCAACAAAGTATACGAGACCAAACGGGCAACGCCTGCCCAAAAGCAAAGATGAAAAGGCAGGGAGGGGCAGGAAAACTGGATGAATGGACCCTGAGAACCCAGGGTGGAAAAGAAAGGGAGAAAGTGCTGACACATTGTAGGGATTGCAACGAATGTCACAAAACAATGTGTGTACAAAATTTTTGAATGAACAAATAAACTTTCACCTAAAACACAATAAAATAAAATAAAAAATTCTGTAATTGCTGGCCAAATTCCCCCTTTAATTACTCCTTACTCCTACCAGGTACACCAAAAACATTCTTGTTGGAGAGAGGCTAAATTGATATCTACACGCACACACACATGCACACACACTGCAAGGGAGAGGGATGAGAGACAAAACCAACATGAGGCTTGGTGTTGAGAGGTTTAGGAGGAATTGCAGAGATAGGGCATGACAGAAATGGATCATAAAGAGGATTTTTGTAAGTTTTACTATGGACATTGTATTTTGATCCCTTTCATGCTTTTTAAGAAATGCAATTAAGAGATTTCAGTTACTTTGAAATAACTTTTGATTGCCATTCTTTGTTTATTTGACCAGAAAATCACACTTAAATTGGACCATTTGGGTCCAGGCTTTATAGGCACACAAAGAATCAAATGAGATGATGCATGTGTTTTTTAAACTGTAAAGCACTGTACAAATGCTGAGCAATATTATTACTGTCCCTGTGACTTATGTGCATATAAAAAAGTAAGGACTGCTTCTGGCTCTTTTATCTAAAGGCACAGGTCCAAACAGTTTAATAATTCTATAAAAGATCATTTTGTTTGCAGTTGAAATTTTTAAAAGTATTTTAATAACTATCAGAATCATCTAAGTTGACTGTATGTTTTCTGCTTTGTCTTCCCTGTTATACTACATGAATCCTGAAGACAAAGAGACCATGGGTTCTTCAATCAATCATTAACTATTTATCACTACTAGAGGATCAATACTATGCTAGTGCATGGCACTAAAAAAAGGATATGATTCTTGCTCTTAAGCTATTTAGAAGCCCACACAATTAACGAGAATATCACCGTGTGGAACAGATTGTAAGTGCTCTTCTAGGCATACAGCAGAGAGGCAAATCAATGAAGCCTGGAGCAATCTGATGAGGAGGAAGCGAAGTCTCAGGTGAATCTCCAAAGATGGGTAGGGTTTGAGCTGATGGAAGAAAGAAGGGTATTTCAGGGAGCAAGGGCACTAGAAACAAAAGCACAAGGTGGGGATTGAGCAAGATTTCTTCTCATGAAAAAAAAGAAGCAGAGATTAATTTCACTCAACAGAGTATACATGTTGGGGGATAAAGCTGAGCAGGTAATCTTCACCTTGTAAACTGTGCAGAGATTTCATAACATACATGTTATATGGTAGGAAATACAAAGGCAACTAAATATGTTGGAACAAGGGAAGTTAGAAATGCAGGATTAACTACTGACGTGAAGCCAAAGACAGTGAAGTCAAATAGAGAACGCCTGTGGTCATCCCAGAGTCCCTGGGTGGTGCAAATGGTTAACGCACTTAGCTGTTAACCAAAGGTTGGAGGTTCGAGTCCACCCAGAGATGCCTTGGAAGAAAGGCCTGGTGATCTACTTCTGAAAAATCAGCCATTAAAAACCCTATGAAGCACAGTTCTATTCTGAAACACGTAAGATCGGCATGAGTCAGAGTCTACTCAATGACAACTGTTGTCTGGTGGTCATCCCAGTACGTGGTGATGGCATCCTGGTCTAGTATGGTGCCAGAGGAGAAAGAAAGATGTTACCTTCTATGGACCTTCGCAGCCTGGTAAGTGCAATAAGTATTAGCTGGCTGACAATAAAACTATTGAAGAATCTTCTTAGTTAGCCTGTTGCTTTGCAAACTTAACAACAGTGTACTGTAACCTATGACTTACATTTGACAGACTTGCCCACAAATCATCGTTCTTAGCATTTCTGTAACTGAACTTCCTTAGGTAGTGAATTATTCCTTCCCGGAATTTCTCCTCAGTCAGAAAATCCTTGAGCATATTCAAAATACAAGCTCCCTAAAGAAAAGGAAAAAAAAAAAAGATATAGGAAAAGGTAGTATGGTATGTTTATAAAGGAAGCTGAATATGCACAGCGTCTGAAAAATTTAAAGTAAACCAAAAGTAGACATAACCTGCCCCTAACAACTTAAACTGTTAGTTTTGCATGTCTCATTATCTATCTCCTGAAGGCAGAGCTTCCACCTGCATGCAGCATTTACTACCTTGTTATAGGAAACCACATCGAACATTTCCCGTATTTGAGTAGGAGTTTCCGCTGGATTGGAGATAGGACGGGATGAATTCAAGGCGTCTTTTGCAATTGCTTCAAAACACACATTCAAAAAATAATCATCCTAAAAGGGGAGAAAAAAAAATTTCTTCAGTTTCTATTAGACACTCTCAAAGCAATAGAAAACACGCTAATTTTAATAGATGTCCTGAGGTGAGGATTCAATCAATGTTTCTTGCAAGATATTCTTTTCTCTTTATATATTTTCCTTTCCCTAGTTCTCTGCTTCATAAAGTTACACAGCCTACATTGCCTGAATGTTCACCATGTATCAAGCCCTTGGAAATAAAAGTAATACTTCCCATTTAGTGAACACTTGCTATGTGCCAGAACCTTACATCCATCACCTGCAATCCTTTCAACACTCCTGCAAGGGAGATCCATTATACACACTTTGCAAGTGACAGTATATGAGGCTTTGGGATTAAACAATTTAGTCACCACATAGCAAGTAAAAAGACCCTGAATTTGAACCCATGTCTGTGTACACCATACCGGATCAAATGTCTCCCCCAAAGAGCTAATTAACCCTTCTAACCATCGCGATAGATGGATTTGGGACGTGTCCAGATCCTTTATGCTCATAAAAAAAGACACGTTCGAAGAAACCCCTTTACACATTTTGGGGAAGCCAACAGGCCCTTTGGAAGTTCTGAAGGAGTGTGACTCCAGTCATACTCAATTCAGGTTACAGGCCAAGAACTCTGCACGGGACCTAGTAGTCACAGGCATTACTGTGTGAGTGTATATAGACAGTGATAGTCTTTTTTCTCACCCCATATACACAGCTGTATATCTGTGCGAATCTGCTCTCTCTTTTGAGTGAGGCTTTTATACTGATGGTTTCTTAAAATTTCAATCTCATCTAGTTTTACGATCTTTTTCATTTATCAAATATAGTACCATTTGTTCAAAAAATGTTAATGTTATATCGTTTTCTTTTTAGCATTGACTGAAAATTTGAACAATAAACTGATGACTTCTTAGGACATGTAGTATGATACACAAAATGATGAACTTACAAATTGTAGTTCCGGATATGTAGCATTAATAGAGATAAGCTCCATGTATGTTGCAAAACCCTCGTTAAGCCAAATATCATTCCACCACTCCATTGTAACCAGGTTTCCAAACCACTAGGAGGTAAAATCTCAATTTTATTAGAAATCAGACAAACATAAAAATTATTAATTGTAGAAGAAAAAAAATTCCTCCCTCTTTGCTATACTTTTCTCTTGCACAACTACCTTCTACTTGTTTCTTGGCCTTCTCGTTTTTCTCACCATTCACTTCTCCCTTCTTCCTAATGTGTCCTTATTGCCTCTAGTTCCCTAACTCTCCAGTTCTCATTCCACCCTCCCAAAATTTCGTAGTTATTAGGTTTCATATCAAGGAAGAAAATGAAATCTTCTGTAGGGTAGTTTTTCTTTTTTGTGTAATGAGAATAATTTCACCTTGTCTTTGATTTGCCTGAGGATAAATGTAAGCCAAAACGTCCTTGGTGAAGTTACCTTTTGATATTAAGTAGCAGATGCTTAAGAAAATCATAAAAATTCATTTAGATTTCTCAGATCATTATGTAATAGTATTGATGAGCAAATTTGGTGTTTAACCTCTGTCCTGACTTACTTCAAGGGATTAAGTTGGCCACTAAAGAGAATAAAGGTCGGAGATCTAAAAAACATATGAATAAGATAAAAAGATGCATAAGCGTAACCTAAATAGAGATTTACCCTTGATCTACATTTAATCTCTAACACAGATTATGTATTTTTATATATTATCATTCTTTCATGTGCTTTTGTATTACTTATCTATTTACTAATTAATTAATTTCATATATGCCCAACAGTATGCATCTAGCATATCCATTTTAGAATGGCAATCTCCAGAATGATAGAGAGCTTAAACAACAAGATTCTAAGATTCAGAAGAGCTTTCATTATAGTTATAGAACAGAAAATGCTAGGTCTATGACTTTTAGAAACTGTTTAAGTTCTAATCCTTTTCTGGGACTTTTTAATCATTTTGCAAGTAGGCGCTAATCTTCCCAAGGGCACAGTGAGTAGGGATGGGAAGAATATCGTCAGTCTGAGAAATGGCGAATATGAGAAGTACAGGTTGGTTACTTGACCAGTTAGTGATGGTGGTTTATTCATTCATTCAACAAATACCTATTGAAAACCCACTATATGCCTAGCCCCATGCCGTATGTTCGAAATACAAAGATGTGTACAAGATAGCCGCAGCCCCAGTAAAAATGATGTAGGTCAACTAGTAGACAAATAAATGCAGTCAAGTGTTATACATGCTATGATCAATGTCTGGGCCAGGGACAAAGGATATAATCAGTTCTGCTGAGAGGGTATATAGGACAGTTAAGAAATAATTCATTACCTGAGTCTTGTAAGTAGTCCTCAGGGAGCTGTCTGTGCTCTAGGCAGATCAGATAGCAGGAACAAAGGCACAGAGGGGTGACACAAACTGGCACATTTAGGAAACGGCAGGTAGTCTGGATGGGTAAAGCTTGGGGTAGGTAAAGGATGAGGCTGGAGAAATAGGTAGGATCAGGCCATGGGAGCCTTGTATGCCATGCTGGCACTGGGGAGTCCTTGCTAGCGTTTTACATGGTGGAGTGATACAGGCACAGGGAGACTAGTGGGAAGACAAAATAGTCAATGCAAAAATGCTGTCTGCTTCAGCCTTAGATGCTGCGTCTCCATAAAACAGGAACTATTAAAAGAAGGCACAGAGGGAGTGTGAAGCCTCAAAGAAAGCTCTTAGACCATTTTCTACAAACATGGAGCAGAAAGATCGGGAATCCCCAGACTCAATTAAGTGCTATAGACCCCTGGTGACTAATGATCAAAACACCAACAACAGGCCAGTGGGGAGATTCTGAACCAGGAGGAAGCAGCCCATATGCTCTCAAAGTTCAGTGCTGAGCACGGCCTCCTATGTAATTGGTACTTAGTTTAGAAACCCTGGTGGTGTAGAGGTTAAGTGCTATGGCTGCTAACCAAAGGGTTGGCAGTTCAAATCCACCAAGCGCTCCTTGGAAACTCTATGGGGCAGTTCTACTCTGTCCTATAGGGTCGCTATGAGTCGGAATCGACTCGACGGCACTGGGTGGGGTGGGTCATTACTTTAAAAAAACACTTGTGATTATGGTGATAATAAAGGATAAAATTAAAAAAAAAATTTTTTTAAAGGTATTTTACTGGATTCTACAATGGAATGGTATTTGCCTACATGGTGAAAGAGAATTTCCTGGGCTTTTACTAATTTGCTGAGTTACTAGGAATTTTCAGAAATAAAAGAGAGTAGAAATAGTTTCTGACATCTGTAGACTTAGTTTTTACAATTCCGTATTTATACGTAATATAGTGTTGACAGATGGCCCTTGGGAATCTTATCCTACAACGAGTTGGTAGCAGTAGTAGTGGTAGCACTAGTGCTGTTAGTACTAGCGATAGTAGTAGTAATAGCACCTAGAACACTTGACTGCATTGCCATTAATAACTAACACTTATTTAGTGCTTACTATATGACTTCCCTGATCTGTAATACTCATAATAGTTTTATGAAGTAGGCACTATTATTAAATTCATTTTATAGATGAGGACACCGAACCTCACAGAAATTAGGCAACATGCCCAGGGTCAAGTAGCCTGTGAGTACTTAGACTTGAAGTACTTCATTATGGCCACATAATCACAGATTCCAACTGAAGAGAGATTGATTTTGCCCTGAATTGGAATGCCAGGGAACTAGAGGGTAAAGGGAGAAATATTTGTAATAGAAATCTTTGTAGGATTCCTAGTTCTGTGTTCTATATGTCTACATAGCCCTACGCTTCTTTACCAAAGGGCATTTGAACTACTGCTTTGTTTGAAGGGTTTTAAAGGATAAATATACATAGTGGTTACTTCTCTTTTGATAAAATTTCAGTATGAATCCCATAGTCTAGAGATCGAGTCCTTTGCTACCTGTCAGATTGTATTAGATTCGATAATCCCTAAGGTCTCCGCTAGAAGTAAATGTGTGATTTTTATGTTGTTCAGGAAGATTGATGGGGTTCTATATACTGCTCTTTGTGGCTGATACTAAGAGACTGTCATGAGGTGCCAGGTACCTGGTGTGCCAGTTCATGGGCTATGACTTCGGTGACCCACATTTTGTCAGAAGCAGAAGAGGTCTTGGGATCAAAGAGCAGTGACGTCTCTCTATATGTGATGAGGCCCCAATTTTCCATGGCTCCAGACTCAAAGTCAGGAATGGCAACTAGATCTAAGAAGTAAGAGCAATCACACTGGATCATTGTGGATTCCACACCAGAAGCAGGATTTGCTCCCCCATCAGATATGTTATGATCCTTTTATCCACTATATAGAGAATTTTCTGACTACATCAAGAACGTCTAAACACTGACATTGTCTCATAGTTAGACCAAAAATAATCAGTACCTTGTACCAAGCAGAACAAATTCTTTTAATATAGTTTTGATTGTAGGTAGAGTAACATTGATATTTAAACTCTTTTTTTTCAACTAATGGCACTGAACTCTGAAAATACTTTGGATGTATTACTGCCAAGAAAAATAAAATACATTATTTAAAAACACTAACATGGTATTTTATATTAGTACTACTGACAATTTTTAAGAATGAAAGTTACCAATTTCTAATTTTGGGAACATATAAAGCTCATTTCTAAAAGAAAAAAGAGGAAGATACAGAATTTTAATTTGAGGAGAACATCTTTTAGGAGCAATCTCTATAATCAATATTTCAGTTGATATTTCAATCACATAATGCCCTCTATAAGGGGCATGGGCGGCACAAGCAGTTTACGATTGGCTAACTGAAAGGTCAGCAGTTCAAACCCACCCAGTAGCTCTGTGGGAGAAAGGCTTGTCAATCTGTTTCCATAAAGATTACAACCAAAAATATCCCTATGGAGCTCAGTTCTCTCTGTAACACATGGGGTTTCCATGAGTCAGAATCAACTTGATGGCAACGTTTTTTGTTTTGTTTTGTTTTTTTAAACAGCTTCTGTTATGGGCAACCATTCTTCCAAGGCAGTAAAGGAAAAGCTCTGGGCATTAATTCTTTCTGACCTTAGGGAGGAACCCAATTTCCTTTCAACACTAATAATATCTCTTCTACCTCCTAAAAAAGTGAAATAGAGTTATCTTTAAGCAACTTAGGTACAATGTATATTAACTTATATGTACTATCCAAATATGTGTCTTAATACATTCATTTTCCTTACTATGGCATGATACATAGAATTCATTGATACAAATAATTACTTTCCACCATTATGGAAACAAGACCACTTCATGCTTCAGATATTCTCTGAACTGCCTCCTGTAGATGTGTTATTACTATTTTTTTTACCACTTCCAGAGTTCAGGATGAATGATGCTATTTTATATACACATATATGTGTGTATATATATATATATATATATATATATGGAAACGCTGGTGGTATAATGGTTAAGTGCTATGGCTGCTAACCAAAGGGTCGGCAGTTCGAATCCACCAGGCGTTCCTTGGAAACTCTATGGGGCAGTTCTGCTCTGTCCTATAGGGTCGCTATGAGTCAGACTCGACTCGATGGCACTGGGTTTGGTTTTTGGTATATATATATATATACACACATATGGAAACCCTGGTGGCTTAGTGGTTAAGTGCTACGGCTGCTAACCAAGAGGTCGGCAGTTCGAATCTGCCAGGCGCTCCTTGGAAACTCTATCAGGCAGTTCTACTCTGTCCTATAGGATTGCTATGAGTCGGAATCGACTCAACAGCAGTGGGTATACACACACACACAAACACACACACATATATATATATATCTTATTATATTAGTAAAAAAAATAGACCAGAGATTGAAAGAGCTCTCCCTGTCCTACCCCTTAATTTTCTTCTTTTCCTTTAAAAGCAACTAAATAGGGTCGCTATGAGTCAGAATTGACTTGACGGCAATGGGTTTGGTTTTGGTTTTTTAATCAGCTAAACAAATAGTTCTCTATAATCAAGGAACCAGATTCAGCACAGCTAATACAACTTCTAGGACACAGCAGGATCATTTATCAAAGGAGCTAAGTTGGTGTCAGGGTCTTCCTATGTCCAACTAGGTGAATGTTTTTAGAAGAGCCTGTGCACTTTTTCTCAGGAAAGTCTCCGAACCCCTTAAAATTAGACACAATATTTTGTATGCTTATGTATATTTTTCTGAGGAGGAAGTCCATTTCCCTTATCAAATTCTTAAAGGGACAGGACCCTTGTTCAGACAAAAACATGGTCAGTTCCCCACCCTTTCAGGCTGTCTTAGGCATGGCTTGCTTGGCCCTTGACAAGACATTACTGCTAAATACATGATCCAAATTCAGGATGCCTATTACAACTCAGAAACCAGCATTTATAAAGTATTCCTTGAAACAATCACTCTCCCTTTTCACACTTTAAAGCTTCCTGTCAAAACGAAAGGTGGTATATTATATGGATGGCTGGTAAGACTTGAAAAATCTATCTACCTACCTACCTGTCTATATATCTATCTATACAGATAGATTGCTCAAATATTATGCAATTTTGGAGAAATGATACAGAAGAACCAACATTGATGGGAATGATGATGTCTACTGCCAACAGAAAGAACACAGGTCATGGATTGACTGTTTTTCCCCAAGTAGCTACATATAATGTCAGATTTTTAATACACGCATATTTCATTCACAAGCCAATTGTATATTTGTTCTCCACATAGGGAGTGACTATTGAAAAGAAACGTTTCAGCTGTCGCAACTTGGAGTAAAGAGCTAGGTAAAGCCTGGCGTAGAAACAACCCATCTGCTCCCGTCTCATAAACTGTTTCAGTTGTTTTTAAAATACTGCTGTGTGTCTTCGACGGGTCCTCCCTCTTTCTTTAGAATTGCTTTCTGAGCTTCTTTTTCCGCTGTGATTTCCAAGTCTCATTTAATAAATGCTTGTAATAGTGATTTTAATTTAGAATAAGAATTTTCAAGTGTTTCCTTTACCTCCTGAGGAAGCCTTGGGGCAAAAGTAATACCTAATAGCATTTAAGCAACTCAGGTATAATGTATATTAATTTATAATGTGTGTGTGTATATATATATATTAAGATTGACAGGAAGGATCTTATAGATTACAATATTATTAAGAGATACATACATCTTAATAATAGTATAATCCATAAGATTCTTCCCATAGATCTTCATACACACACATGTATATATACACACACACACACAAACACACATATGTATCTTAATATACAGTATGATCCATAAGATCCACACTACAGGTGTCATGTTTTAAGTTAAAACAAGCTCTTTTAGAAATTGTCTTCTTGAAGGGAATCCAAGTCAGGCACATACCCTATTACAGTTGGTCATCTCATCATTAGGCTCCACGCATATCATCAGGTGCCAGGTCATATTTTATGCCAATGACTTTATGTAGGTCAGAAAATGTCTGGCTGATATTTAGTCTTGAAATTCCTCCTTTCCATTCTGCTAAGTCATTTTGGAAGAAAATACTGCTTGGCTAAAAAGGAAGATCATTTCTTTAAAATTTGAAATGAACCAAGTCACTTGGCTTGCAATTACCTTGTCTAGAGTTGGTACTGGTTAATTCTAGTGAGTAAAAAGCACTAAAAAAGATCAGTATTCATTAGCACTTCATTTGTGGGGAATGACTCCTTGTCTAAATTGTGTCAATGGTTTTACATTAATTGGATTATTTAGAGGTGCTTTTTTTTTTATTATCTGCTATTTTTCTCACGCTGCATGATTCTTTTCTTTTCAAGTATGCTTCATATGGTCTTTAAGGGTATGGGGGCATTTTTCAGGAACGACATAAGATTGTTGGTAGCTGTTATTGATCCTTTCTTGACTTTTGACCTAGAGGACAGCAGTGGGTTATGGGTAAACTGAGCTCAGTATATCTATACTGATGGGTATATAGAACCTGCACTGTAATAATACACTGAGACTCAGAACTATAGGAATTTGCCCCAGGAGATGTGTTTTGAGGGTCCCTTTTAAGCTTTCTAAGGAAAACTGGATGAGTGTACTACTGGTAAGACATGGGAGTGAGGAGGAAGGAGAAAGTATATGATAAGGAGAATGTCCTGAAGTTCCAAGGAAAAAAATGTTTTTCACTGTCAGAACTGATGGTTTTTATATGTTCTGCAGCATAATAAAAATCACACCTGTTTAAACACAGAAGAAAACATTCTTTGATGGTTACAAGGGTAGGGAGGGAGAGTATTCACTAACTAGAGAGTAGACAAGAATTATTTTAGGTGACGGGAAAGACAACACACAATACAGGGGAAGTCAGCATAACTGGACTAAACCAAAAGGTAAGGAGTTTCCTGAATACAACCAAACACTTCAAGCAACAGAGTAGCAGGGGTGGGGGGCTGGGGACCATGGTTTCAGGGGACATCTAGGTCAACTGGCAAAACAAAGTTTATTAAGAAAATGTTCTGCATCCCACTTTGGTGAGTAGCATCTGGGGTCTTAAAAGCTAGCAAGTGGCGATCTAAGATGCATCAATTGGTCCCAACCCACCTGGAGCAAAGGAGAATGAAGAACACCAAAGACACAAGGAAAATATGAGCCCAAGAGACAGAAAGGGCCACATAAACCAGAGACTCCATCAGCCTGAGACCAGAAGAACTAGATGGTGCCTGGCTACCACCAATGTCCACCCTGACAGAGACCACAACAGACAGTCCCTGATGGAGAGGGAGAAAAGTGGGGTACAGAACTCAAATTGTCATAAAAAGACCAGGCTTAATGGTCTGATTGAGATGGGAGGGACCCCAGAGGTCATGGCCCCTGGAATCTCTGTTAACCCAGAACTAAAACCATTCCCAAAGCCAACTCTTCAGACAAAGATTAGACTGGAAGAAACCCTGGTGGCATAGTGGCTACGTGCTACAGTTGCTAACCAAGAGGTCAGCAGTTTGAATCCGCCAGGTACTCCTTGGAAACTCTATAGGGCAGTTCTACTCTGTCCTATAGGGTTGCTATGAGTCGGAATCGACTCAACAGCACTGGGTTTGGTTTTTTTTTTTTTTTTTAATAAGACATTAAATGATACTGGTGAAGAGTGTGCTTCTTGGCTCAAGTAGATACATGAGCTAAATGCACAGCTCCTGTTCAGAGGCAAGATGAGAAGGCAGAGGAGGACAAGAGATGGTTGAACGGACATGGGAAATACAGGGTGGAGTGGAGCAGTGTGATGTCACATTGTAGAGGGAGCAACTAGGGTCACATAACAATGTGTGTATAAGGTTTTAAATGAAAAACTGATTTGAACTGTAAACTTTCACTTAAAGCACAATTAAAAAAAAAGAAAAAAAATCATGCCTTTGGTTTTTTAAGATGGAAAATGAAAACCAAGCTAGACTGTGAGTACCATCTTATTCCCAAATTATCTGTTTCCTGCAAATCTTTTGTTTTTTTAAATCTATACCTCAATCTTATCTTCCAACCTCACCAGCCAATATAGATAACATATGAAAAGGTGGTTTTCAGCTCCCTGCTTACATAAACCTTTGGTAAGTTTTATAAAAGATTGTTGGTCTTCTATAAACACGGTATAGAGATTGCTCCAGAAAATTCATCCAATTAAATCTAATATGCAATGCAGATAGTATTACACTTGATAAGAGAAGAGTGAAGCGAGTCACACTTTATTTTCTACACTGAAGGACCATTTCTGAGGAAGAAATTGTTCTTTGTTGGGCTAACTGAACTTCTTCAGTGTTCGTTTATATATTCAAACAAACAAACAAACAATTACTGTCAAGTTGATTCCAACTCATAGCAACCCTACAGTACAGCAGAACTGCCCCATATGGTTTCCAAGGCTGTAATCTTTATGGAAACAGACTTACATATCTTTCTCCTGTGGAGCAGCTGGTGGGTTTGAACCACTGAACTTTTGGTTAGCAGCCAATGCTTAACCACTGCACTATCAGCGCTCCTTCCATCACATATAAAGGGGGAAGAAATCAAATCAAGTCCTATAAGCAAAAGCAAAGGCAATGATGTGGAATTTGAACCTACCCAGCTTTGGTAGCGGATAGCTGATATCAAAGTAGTTTTCATAAAAATCAAGCAGCTTCAGCGATGAGTCCAAAGCATAATATGTTTGACTCCCTTTGTCTGGGGATGCATAGATGGAGACCTGGAAAATGTGAATCAGAAGAAGTGGTCTTTGACTAACAGCTCCTTGGCAATTTCATTCCTGACCACCCTCACCCAAGGAAAGACAGACTGCATTTTTCGAGAAAAGTATTGAGATAACATTAAGCGTGTTGTCAACAGGGAATAAGAGGATCTGCAACATATTAAAAGAAAAAGGCAATCTTGAGAATTATCAGTGGTTCTGCAACTGTTACAATCCATTCCCTAGTGCTAATTTATAAATTTCAAGCTATTTGCACCCACTATGTTATAAGACCCCACTTGAGCTCATTGCTGTAATATACCCTAGTACGGGAGAGCCTGCCAAAATTATGACCACTCACACAATAAAAAAAATATATAGGTCTAGGATGTGTGAGAGCCCTCGAGAATTTACTGGATCCACTATCCTGTCTAGTTTGCTTTAAACTAAAAATTACTCAAATGTGTTAAATGACTTTTCCAAAGTATCCAGCTATTAAGTGAAAAAAACAAAAACAAAATGAGATTACAAGTTTCCTGGTTTCCAAGTACAGGGCTACTTTGATTTCATAACCTGTTTTTATGCTCTGAATTAACTTAAGTCCGTCAGAACACTTACACTGAGTATATGTTAATGGCCATCATTTTTTGACGACTTACAAGGCACTGTGCTAAATGTTCACATTTGCCCATGTACTGAGGAAACAGAGTGTTTAAATATAAGATCTAATTTAACCCTTACAGCCACTCTATTTAGTGGATGCTATTACCTTCATTGTAGAGATGAAAAGACTGAAACACATGAAGACTGAGTAATTCGCTTCAAATCACCCACATATAAAGTTGTAGATACTGATTCTTAAAATCCTGCTAATACCTCCAAAAACCAAAAACCAAACCTGTTGCCGTCTAGTCGCCTCTGACTCAGTGACCCTCTAGGACACCGTAGAACTGCCCCATAGGGTTTCCGAGGAGTGGCTGGTGGATTCGAACTGCTGACCTTTTGGTTAGCAGCTGTAGCTCTTAACCACTGCACCACCACGGCTCTCCATGCAGAATAGTACTATGTAATTATTAATAGAGTAGTACAGAAAAATATTTAATGGCATATTAAAGGGAAAATTGGGTTAAAAAGTCTGTATAATATATTATTTTGTAAAAAAGTATGTATATATATAGACAGTACATACTGTTACTGTATACTGACATGCATATAGAAAAAACGTGGTTGGCATATACTCTAAGGCTATCAGTAGTTACGTCTTGGTGATGGGGTTATGGATAATCTTTTATTTTATTTTTTGCCAAGCATTGTAAAATAAACATAATACTTTGATAATAAGGGGGAAAAAAAACTTAAGGAAATGAAGAAAAAACTCATTGCCCTTAGAACACTATTTCGCACCATGTATGAAATTAGAAATCAGTCTCACCTTGACCCCTGATGAGGTTGTGCCACTCACAGAGTTGAAATCACAAACAATATAGGCTACCAGGTATGTACTCATTTTTACAGTTGTTTCAAAGTGGTCTTCTAAGAGGCCTCCTTCAAGTTCAATTGTCTGAACCTACAGGAAGGAAAGGAATCAGTATTTGCAAACTGGAGTATTTAACAACAATGTCTATGACTTAAGGTAGGTAATTAGAGGAAAGCATTGCACTCTGAAGGGCATTTGATGCCCTTACAGGAGATGAAAGGGCCCCTGTTAACATTCTGTGGCCTCTCTTCCCTCTGTTTTATCACTGGACTCCCCCAAAGTATCACTCCCTTACAGTATCACTGTTTGGGGGATCCCAAGATGATGCAAATCATATTTTGTTTTGTTGTTTGTAAGCACCAAAACACCGTTGACGCTTCTGTTTAAATATTGACATAAATTCAAGTTCTGGATTTCTAAGCAAAAATGCCAGAGGATGGCCCCTTTCCCTTTGTTTGTGGTACAATAAATAAATCTTTGTGGAAGAAGGAAAGGGGAAGTAAAATTGTGCTAGATGTTTTACATTATCTTTTATTCCTCGTATTCTGTGGGGGTGAAGTAGGTGTTATTTCACAGGTGAGGGAACAGAGGCTCAGAAATGCTAACTCAATTTTCCAACATCACACGGCTAGTTCTGAAACAGAACCAAGATGTGGATGTATCTGCATGACTCCCGTGACATTGCTCATTCTTTCACTCTCTGTGTGACAGCTTGAGTCATAGTCTTATTTTATCTTTGCTTCATTGATTCAGCAATGGAAGCAATCAGGCCCATGGAGGTCATTAGTAATTTAAGCTTCTGCCTATCTACTGGAGGAAGCAGAGCATTTAAAGCCTACAGTCTGGTCAGCTCCATCCATCAAATTCACTAGATAATTACTGAATTCTATCTTCATTTGGTCTAGCTAGATTTTCCAGAAGATGGTCTTCACCACAGTACCCACACACACACACAAAAAAAAATCCACTGCTGTTGAGTCGATTCCGACTCATAGAGAACCTATAGGATAGAGCAGAACTACCCCAGAGTGTTTCCAAGGAGCGCCTGGCGGATTCAAACTGCCGACTTTCTGGTTAGCAGCCACAGCACTTAACCACTACACCATCAGGGTTTCCCATCATAGTACGAGACCCTTAAACACTGAATGGATAAACCAAACCAAATGCATTGCTGTCGAGTTGACTCCGGGTTGCTATGCGTCAGAATTGACTTAATGGCAAAGGGTTCGGATTCGGTACTGAATGGATACAGATCCAATAATCTGAAAAAACCACTTTCTTCAAATTGGTAACAACCCTTAGACTTGCTCTTTTTTCTTTTGTCTTCTTCTTCCTTTCAGTGTCAGGCTGTGTGGTAGTGCTGACCATGGCTTACTGCGCATGGTTTGTATGTTCGAATGAGATGGCAGTTTGCTTTGAAGAGAGAAGATAGCCTGAAGCACTACCATAAACTGCCTAGCCTATTTCAATGTCAAATGTTTGTGCTATTAAATTCTACAGAATTCTACTAAAAAATCAATTCCCAGTTCTAAAAAAGCAAAAAACACCTGACCAAATCCTATGAACTTCTAAAAAAGACAGTTATTTCAATGTCAAATGTTTGTGCTATTAAATTCTACAGAATTCTACCAAAAAATCAATTCCCAGTTCTAAAAAAGCAAAAAACACTTGACCAAATCCTATGAACTTCTAAAAAAGACAGATACATATAGAGGGCTGTAATTTTCACATTTAACCAGCAAATTAAATTTTTCTTTTCTTTTTTTTCGTAATCTGATTCAACCAGAGTTCTATGGGTACACCCTTCCAACAGAGGAGAGTCCTATCTTACAGTGTGCACAAGGAGGGATATGATTGTGGTCTTCTGACCAAACACAGCTATAGAACCACTTAGTCAAGTGTGTGGAGGGATGAATGGGGGGGGGGGGGGGTGCGGTGAGACTGTCAGACTATAGGAAAAATAGTCTGCGATACAGAGATGGTTAGGGGACAGAGGGTTATTCATTCTGATTTCTGCCCCCAGATAAAGATGTAGCCCATAGAGGCTGAGTTTTGTTCAGAAGCCTGGAAAGACCAATGCAGATTAACACTGCCATAAATGGAAGTGTCTGGGGTGTTCGCGTTTAAGTTCTTCCAGAATGGTGATGGAAGCTCCAAGCATAAAGCACTTGTAGCTGGACAAGGATTTAGCTGTTTTCTCAATGTTGGCAGGACGCTGCACGCATAGCAACTGTCATCAGCAGGTGCACGTTCCTTTAAGGAATGAAGAAAAAACCAAACCAAACCTGTTGCCATCCAGTGGATTCCTACTCATAGTGACCCTATAGGACAGGGTAGAACTGCCCCACAGGGTTTCCAAGGAGCAGCTGGTGGATCTGAACTTCCGATCTTTTGGTTAACAGTCATATCTCTTAACCAAATTGCCAAGGATAAAGAAATGCCACAAAAGATATGCTACCTCTACTACTGCTTGAGGAGTCCCTGGGTGGCACAAACGGTTAATCAATAGACTAGTAGCCAAAAGACTGGCAGTTCAAAACCAACCAGAGGCACCTCTCAAGACAGGCCTAGTGATCTGCCACTTCACTTCTCTTAAATCTCCTATCCTCAACTAAACAAATTGAGAAGTTAATATGTGCGGCTTCTTCCCACCAATCCATAACCCATCTTTAGTGTTGCAGCTGTTATGCAGAGAACATGGAAACCTGGGCTGGGTATGTCAACACGAAGTAAAAAGTTAAGCAAGTATTTGCTGAATTGAGCACGACTCAAAGAGTTGGTCCAGTCAACTGAGGCAATACAGTTAGTCAAGGATTTTATAGAATATTTTCAAAGTGATTACTTTCTTTTCTTAAAATCGAACATGAGAAGTTATTGCAGATTTCTGAAGATAGAAAATTTTAATTCTAATATAATAATTATATTATATATATTAATGGCAGTTTGTGTTTGCATCACATTTTAATTAAGATTAATTTTTAATTTAATTATTAACCTGTATTTTCACTTTACTGTCCATGATTATCCATTTGAAAATTTGTATGAAAAATAAAAAGCTACCAGGAAGGCGACTGAAATGATAAACTGTCCTTAAATTAAGTTGTTGGGAAGAAGATTCAGAGTTGCGGCAGCACATCATTTTTACCTGAAAAAGAGGTTATTAGAGTGCTGCCTGGACAGTCATGGAAACCTGTGAGATACATGTCACGTGGAGTACCGCCACATTTTCCCTTGATCTGCTCTGCCAGGATTTCAGAGCAAATATCTTTTCCAGCATTAAAAAGAAATCTGGGACATGCTCATTTCTCTCCTTTACCTTAGAGGTCATCCACCATCTAGGGAGAGAGGAAAGTGGGCACAGGACCACTTGCTGGTTGACCTGGCTGCTTTTAGCCGGTCACCCTTCTGAAGGACTATTAGGAGAGCCTCTAATTTTGTTCTGCTTTCCAAGCAGTGTTGGGGAAGTATTTTACATTTTGTTCAACAGCACAAATGGCAAGCACATCAGGAGTGAGGAAATACCCAATGAGACTCAGGGTCCAATGAGGCTCAGGGTCAAGAGCTCTGCATTTTGAGTATAATGTGAGCCAAATAAAGGTGTTCAGAGGTCTCTTTTGATTAAAAATGGATGTTTATAACCATAATAAATAGTTTTCATAATAATGTCAAGAACTACCTGTGGAGCTTAAACAAAAAAGATTTCTAAGCACCATTACAGACTATGAGACCAGAACTTCCTGGGGTGGGGCCCAGGTAGGGTCCTCTAGGTCCTTGTTACTCCAAATTTGGTACCTGGACCAGCAGCAGCAACATCTAGGAATTTGCTAGAAAAACAGAATTTGAATCGTCACCCCAAACCTACTGAGTCAGAATCTGAATTCTAACAAGCTCCTCGGGTATTGATTTGAACATTAGAGTTTGAGAAGTGCTGCTTCTGGTTCTGAATCTTGGCCTGGTCAGGTAAAAACCCACTGCTGTCAAGTTGATTCTGACTCACAGCAATCCTACAGGACAGAGTAGAATTGCCCCATAGGGTTTCCAAGGCTATAGTCTTTACAAGCAGAATGCCACATCTTTCTCTCATGGAGCGGCTGGTGGGTTCAAGCTGCCACCCTTTCAGTTAGCAGCCAAGCACTTTATTCACTGTACCACCAGGGCACCTATGGTCAATTAATACTGGTTTAAAAGAACACTGTTTCTGTATGAACTCAAATAAAATAGAAATAGCTTAAAAAAAAAAAAAAAAAAACTTGTGAAACGATACCCAAAAATGAATGATGTTAAATTCTAGAAGGATTGGAATTAGTATACAATACAAAGATAGATAAAAACAAATTAATGTCTTAAGTTCTGAAAACAAAGGAAATATGAAAGAAAAAAAAAAAAAAAGACCAAAACTCAAGCTGAGAAAGATTCTCCAAAGTTTCTGAAAGTGGCCCTACCTTTGGCATGTTGGATAGAGCAATGTGTCTGCTCTCTCTTCTTATCTTGATTGTAAAGTTGGCTTTGAACAATGGTTCATCAAAGCAAGGGAAGGCCGCACGTGCCTGGGTTGGCTCGAAATCCGTTACTGCAATTATTCTGTGAACAGACACCACCCCCAGAGAGAATACATAAGGAAAACCAAGAAGAGAAATGAATCCTTGCCTTCAACAAACAGCTCATCAAATCTGGAGGTGATACACTTAATTTCCCAAACTACAACCTCAGTGAATCCAGGCTCTCTTTGAAGGAAACTTTAGTGACTACCAACTATAAGCAATGCATTCTGCTGAGTACTTTACTTACATGATCTCCTTAATCCTCATGTCAGGCAAGGATATTGAGGCTCAGAGAATTTGAGTAACCTTACCAAGATCGTTAGCTAGTAAATGGCTAAGATAGGACAGTGAATTTGATATCAAAATTTACTAGGAAATTGGTAGGTCTGTAGTATCTCCAAACCCGAGGGGACCCAGGTCAGACATTTGAATAATTATGTATATGAGTAACATCTTAGGCCACGCTCCCCCAAAGCAGACTCTGATTTATTAAGCAAATGCTTCCAGGAGAAACAGATAAGGGAGTGAGGAAAGCAGGCCTGGGAAAAGAACAAGCCAGGCAAGGGAGCCATTTCAGGCAAACTCTAAACTTCAGACTAATCCCCGGGGGAGCTCTGGAGTATAAACTACACCTCTGAGTTGCCCCTACTGGAGACAAAGAGCTGGGCTTTCCTACTCCTGTACCATCATGGCCTAAGTGTCTCCATATTGTTGTTGTTGGTGGTGGTGGTACCCTCAAGTCGGTTCCAACTCACAGTGACCCTATGTACAATAGGACCTAAACTCCCAGACACTTCTGGTTCTCTGTGCTTGCCAGAGACTGGAGTCCTCAGGCTGTGATGAATCTCTATCCCCCATTACCTCAATAATGACTGAAATTGTATAATTACAGATTTATTCTTTGGACTTAAAGCTTTGTCTTCAAATGAGAAGCAAATCGGGAGAGCAGATTTTGATTGAAGAAGGAGGGGGGAAGAGAAAAGTTAAAGTCTCAGAAACAGGGTAAGAAGGGTCGGGAGGAAAACAAGAGATGCTGTCTGGATAATTTAGCCTCAGCTTACTTATTTCTTCTATAATACAGCCTGGGAAAATGAGTCTGTGGTTCTAAATGATTTGCTTGGGGCCTCAGAATTTATTTGGATTTGGTAGCAGTTATTGCAAATATCAAGGGATTTCAAGTGTCTGGTATAATTTTCATTAACGTGAAATTTTGGTTATAGTAAGTTTACATTGGAAAAGCATAAAATTTAAGTCACTTCTTATCAGTAATTACAGTGAATGTAAATGGAATAAATATCCCAATTAAAAGGCAGAGAGTAGCAGAATGGATAAAAAAAATCATGATCCAGTTATTTGCATGAGACACATGTTGTTTACAAAAGACAAACCTTAAACCCAAAGACAGAAGTAGGTTGAAAGTGAAAGGATGAAAAGAATATATTCTGTGTAAATAATAACCAAAAAAGAGCTGGAGAGGCAATCTTAGTATCAGACAAAGTAGACTTCAAAGACAAAATCTGTTAGAAGAGATAAAGATAGACATTATATAGTGATTAAAAAAAGTCAATTAAAAAGATTTAACAATCATAAATATATATGTACCCAACATCAGAGCACCTAATATATAAAGCAAACACGGATAGAATTGAAGGAAGAAATAAATAGTACTACAGTTGGAGGTTATTATACATCACTTTCAATATTGGACAGAACATCTAGAAAGAAGACCAACAAGGAAATATAGGACTTGAATGACATTATAAACCAACTAAACTTAACAGACATATATAGAACACTCCATCCTAAAACAGCATAATATACATTCTACTCCAGCACACATGGATCATTCTCCAGGACAGACCAAATGTTAGGTCACAAAGCAAGTCTTGATAAACTTAAAAATATTGAAATCATACAAAATATTTTCTCTGATCACAAAGGATTGAAGCTAGAAATCAATAATAGGAAAACCCCCTGAGAAATACACGTACATGTGGAAATTAAACAACACTATTAAACTACCACTGGGTCAAGGAAGAAATCAAAAGAAAATCACAAATTTCCTAGAGTCAAATGAAAATGAAAGCACAATATACCAAAACATAAGGAATGCAGTGAAAGCAGTATTCAGAGGGAAATTTATAGCAATAAATGCTTACATGAAAAAAGAAGAAAGATCTTAAGTCAGCAGTCTAAGTCAGCACAACTTCAGTAACTAGAAAGAGAAGAGCAAACTAAGCCTAAACCTAGTAGAAGAAAGGAAATAACAAAGATCAGAGCAGGAATAAATAAAATTGAAAATAAAAAAACAATAGAATCAATAAAACCAGAATTTGGTTCTTTGAAAAGACCAATAAAATTGGCAAATCTTTAGCTAGACTAACAAAGAAAAGATGCAAATAACCAAAATAAAAAATGAAAGAGGGCACATTATAACTGACCCAATAGAAATAAAGAGAATTGTGACAGAATATTATGAACAACTGTATGGCAACACACTGGATAACCTAGATGAAGTGAAGAAATTCTTAGAAGCACATAACCTACCCAAACTGACTCAGGGGGAAATAGGCTCAATAGGCCCATAACAAGTGAAGAGATGAAATCAAAAATTAAAAAGTTCCCAACAACAACAACAAAAAGTCCTGGACCTGATGGCTTCACTGGGGGAACTCTACCAAACATTTAGAGAAGAATTGACACCAACACTATTTAAACTCTTCAAAAGATAGAGATGGAAGGAATACTCCTGTCATGGATTGAACTGTGTCCTCCCAAAATATCTGTCCAGTTGGCTAGGTCATGATTTCCAGTATTATGTGACTGTCTACCATTTTGTCATCTGATGTGATTTCCCTATGTGTTGTAAATCCTATCACTACGATGTAATGAGATGAATTAGTGGCAGTTATATGGATGAGATCTCCAAGATTAGATAGTGTCTTAAGCCAATTTCTTTTGAGATATAAAAGAGAAAAACAAGCACACAGACGGGGGACTTCATAGCACCAAGAAAGCAGTGCCAGGAGCAGGGCACGTCCTTTGGACCTGAGGTTCCTATGCTTAAATGCTCCCAAACCAAGGGGAGATTGATGACAAGGACCTTTCTCCAGAGTCGACAGAGACAGAAAGCCTTCCCCTGGAGCTCGCACCCTGAGTTTGGACTTGTAGCCTACTGGACTGTGAGAGAATAAATTTCTCTTTGTTAAAGGCATCTGCTTATGGTATTTCTGTTATAGCAGCACTAGATAACCAAGACAACTCCCTAATTCATTCCATGAGGCAAATATAACCCTGATAACCAAACCAGACAAAGACACCACAAGAAAACAACAGGCCAGTATCTCTTATGAATACAGATGCAAAAATTCTCAACCAAATACTAGTAAACAGAATTCACCAGCATATTAAAAGAGTCATACGTCATGACCAAGTGGGATTTATTCCAGGAATGCAGGGATGGTTCAACATTAGAAAATCAATCAATGTAATATACCACAGCAGTAGAACAAAGGAAAAGAACCACATGATCATCTCTATGGATGTAGAAAAAACATTTGATAAAATCCAACACCCTTGCTTGATGAAAATCCTAAAGAGGGTTGGAATAAAAGGGAAATTCCTCAATATGATTCAGGGCATATATGAAAGCTAACAGCCAGCATTGTACTTAATGGAAAGGCCTGAGAGTTTTCCCCTTGAAATAGGGATCAAGACAAGGGTGCCCACTCTCGCCACCTCTATCAATATTGTATTAGACGTCCTAGCCAGAGCAATAAGACAAGAAAGAGAAATAAAAGGTATCCAGATTGGAAAAGAAGAGGTAAAATTTTCTCTATTTGTGGATATGATCCTATATATAGGAAATCCCAAAGAATCCACAAGAAAACTTCCAGAGCTAATAGAGAAATTTAGCAGTTTTAAGTTACAAGGTCAACAAACAAAAGTCAGTTGGGTTGCTATATATCAGCAATGAGAAATATGAAATGGAAATTAGAGAAAAAATTCTATTTACCATAGCATCGAAGAGAATAAAACACCTAGGAATAAATCTAATACAGGACATGAAGGACTTATACAATGAAAACTGTAAAACACTAACGAAAGAGATTAAAGAAGATTTAAATAAATGGAAAGATGTTCCATGTTCATGGAATGGAAGATATAATATTGTTAAGATGTCAGTAGTACCAAAAGAGATCTATAAATTCAATACAATCTTGATCAAAATTCCAACAGCTCTCTTCACAGAAATGGAAAAAAAAAAAAACCAATCCTCAACTTTATATGGAATAGCAAGAGGCTCTGAATAGCTAAAGCAATGTTGAAAAAGAACAAAGTAGGAGGACTCACACTTCCTGGTTATAAAACATATTATACAGCTACGGTAATCAAAACAGCCTGATACTGGTATAACAATAGGCAAATAGACCAATGGAATAGAATTGGGAGTCCAGAAATAAACCCCCACATCTATGGTCAACTGATTTTTGACAAGGGTGCTAAATCCTTTCGTCGGGGAAAGAAGAATCTCTTCAATACATGGTGCTGGAAGATTGGATTTCTACATGCAGAAAAATGAAACAGGATTCATGACTCACACCATAGACAAAAACAAATTCAAAATGGATTAAGGACCTAAATGTGAAAACTAAAACCATAAAATACTTAGGAGAAAAAGCAGGGACAATGCTGCCAGGCCTAACTTTTTTAACAATTGATTATCTAGTATAATAACAAAAGCTCAAAGAGCAAAAGATAAAATAGATAAGGCCTCACAAAAATTAAAAAATTTTGTTCATCAAAAGACTTTACCAAAAAAGTGAAAAGACAAGCTACCAACTGAGAGAATATCTTCAGAAACCGTATATCCAACTAGAATCTAACAACCGAAATATATATATAAAAAAAAACTTCAACAACTTAATAACCCAATCGTGAAATGGACAAATGACTTAAATAGACATTTCAGCAAAGAGGACATTCGAATGGCACCAAACACATGAAAAGATGCTAAACATCATTAGCCATCAGAGAGATGCAAATCAAAACAACGAGATACCATTTCACTCCTAATAGATTGGCTAATAAAAAAAAAAAAAAAACTGAAAATAAAATAAAAGTTGGTGAGGATGTGAGGAAATTGGAACCATTACCTGTTGCTGGCGGGAATGCATAGTGGTACAACTTTTGTGGAAAACAGTATGGTGGTTCCTCAAAAAGCTGAGAATAGAACCACCATTTTTTATATGACCCAGCAATTCTACTCCTACTTATATAACCCCAAAGACCTGAAAGCAGAAACACAAACAGACTTGTACACCAATGTTCATTGCAGCACTATTCACAGTAGCCAAAAGGTGAAAACAACCTAAATGCCCACCAACAGATGAATGGATAAACAAAATGTGGTACATACATACAATGGAAGACTACTGAGCCAGTAGGAGAAATGAAGTCTTGATAGATGCTACAATATGGATGGAGCTGGAAGACGTTATGGTGAACGAAATAAGTCAATCACAAAAGGACAAATATCATATGATCTCACTTATATAAAAAGACAAGAAAAGGCAAATGTATAGAGAACAAAGTTTATTAGTGGTTACCAGGGGTGGAACAGTGATGGAAATATTGCATTGATTAAAGGTAGGATTGCACAGCTGATTATCATAACTCTTAACCACTACACCACCAGGGTTTCCAAAGATTAGACAGGCCCATCAAACAAAACAAGACTAAGGGGCACACCAGCCCAGGGGCAAGGACTAGAAAGCAGGACAGGTCAGGAAAGCTGGTGATTGAGAACCCAAAGCCAAGAAGGGAGACTGTTGACATGTTGTGGGGTTGGTAACCAATGTCACAAAACAATATGTATACTAATGATTTAATGAGAAGGTAATTTGTTCTGTAAACCTTCATCTAAAGTACAATAATAATAATAAATAAATAAATAAGCCCCAACCTCTAGCCACACTTACTTTCTATTACATCATCCTGTTTTATTTTCTTTATAACATTTATCACTTACCTTTAATTTATTTTCTTGCCCTGGTTGTCTCTTCCACCATATCTTACCACTATCTATGTAGTGCCTAGAGGAGCGCCTGGTACATATCAGGTACTCAATAAGTATGTGTTGATCAAAGAGACCATATTTCCAAATAGACTTGTTCCTGCCTCTTGGTTTTCATCATGGTGTCTCTTGGACAGTGAATGCTCCCTCACTCTTTCTCTCCCATCTAAATCTCACTTACATTTTCTTTTAGTCCCAGATCAAGACTCACCTCCTCTGAGAAGCCTTCCCTATTTCAGTTCTTCCTACACCTACTGTCCTTTCCTCTAGCACATAGATATGCCTGTCTTATCATAGTCGTACAATGGCCTCTCCTCCTAACTCTTGTCCCTCCAGCTTTTTGTCTCTGCATCCTGTCTTCCCATCTTTACTGAGGGCTCATTAAGAAATAGCAGAGCTTCTCTTTCTTACAAGTTCCCCCCAGTTCACTGTGTCATTCATGCTCATGGCAAAGAGATGGCACCCATAAGGAAAGTATCCCAAATACTGTGACAGCTAGAGCAATGTCTTACCTTGTTTCACCACCAAGAGTTCTGTACGTGCTTTTATAAAATCCTTTAAAGCCATCAGCTAACTTGGCTTGAAAGTTAATAGCCACATAGTATCTCATGTCAGCAATAAGTTCGTCCGGAGCCAGGAGTGCAATTTGCTGATGAGCAGGATAACTCAAAACATTCAGTTTTGTCCCTGGTTTTCTGTACCTCAAATCTTCCTCTGAGTGAAGCGTGGCATTTATGATTTCAATGTCTTTGATGTGCAAGATGATAAACTGGGTGGCTTCTCTGACTAAAATCTCAATCTTCTCAGATGCAGTAAAGTCCAGGGAGGTGAGATTTGGGTGGACAAGGAGGTCATAGTGGAGGGGAATGACCAGGTGAGGAAGCCTTAGCTTGTGCCAAGGAAATGGTTCCCCATTGGTGGCTACAGGGATAGTCTCAGCATCCTTACTGAGCTGATTAATAGATGGCATTGAGAGCTGAGAACAAATACATATTCTGAGCAGGAGGATTGCTGAGCAATAAAATCCTACATAAATACGAAATATTAGTTTTCTGTGTGAATTAACCATTGCAAGGAAACCTTGGTGGCGTAGTGGTTAAGAGCTACAGCTGCTAACTAAAAGGCCAGTAGTTCAAATCCACCAGGTGCTCCTTGGAAACCCTATGGGGCAGTTAAAAAATGGAACACTAAACCTGTTCTTTAGATGTTAAGTTACTATCCAGGTTATATCTTACAGTTCTTCATAGCACTGCTTTGGCTCCGGTTATGTCATACGGCGCCTGGAAAATATGCTTCAATAAACAGATTTAATCTAGAAGGAAAAATCAAAAAACATTTATAGCATGAAGAAAAAGATTTCAATTCACAAATAAAATCTTTAAGAAAAAAAGGATATATGTAAATAGGGAAAATCTGCTCTCTGTCAGAATCAGGGCAAACATTATCTTCCAGTTATTTCACACAAAAATCCATTAGTGCTCAAATGCAAGGACCCTACCTTAAAACTGTACTTAAGGAATCCCCTCAACATTCCAGTGCAATGGGCAGAGGGCAGGTGTGTGAATTCATGGTAGGCTGAACATTTCAAACCTTTGACGACATCCTTTTAAGGGTATGCCTAGACGCCTGAAAAAATAAACTGTGCAGAACATCTCTATTTTACTTTTTTTTTCCTCTGCATAAATCTTTTCGTGAGTTTTTATGATAACAGCCTCATACAAATACTCTGAGTATTTACTCATGAGTACATACTTTCGTGACTGACTTACTTCACTCCGCGTAATGTCCTCCAGATTCATCCGTGTTGTGAGATATTTTCTATTTTATCTTAATAACTGACAAAGAATACCCCATATTTTTTGGATACTAGGTATCATAACTACTATTACTAGCATTGAGCACCTCTTCATAAATGACATCATCTGAGTGGCCTTATTTTGTGGCTATATAAAAGATATACAAACAATTAAGCTGGGTGTTTATCCTTGGTTTATCTTCCACATATCAAAAGCCACAGAAATAAAATTTGAGTCTGTAATGTCCCGAGAATATTTTTTAAAAATTGTTTTGGTCCTCTTTACCTTGTTACCTTTGAAAATACAGTTAAATCAAACTGAATTCACTGCCTCTGTACAATAATTTTTTTTTTTTTTTTTTTGTACAATAGAACTAAGGCCATTTTTTCTTAGGAAAAGGGTAAGGCTTCAAAACTTATGTAGAACCAGGACATATAAGGTAGTTAATTTGGTTGACTCAACTCTGTCTCCCACCCTGCCACCCACCTTTGCCTACCTCCTCCCTGCTCCATCTTAAACTCATCAATGATTTTCTTTTCTTTTAAATCATTAATAGTTTCCTTCGAATTAATTATCCAAATGACCACTTCAGTTTTCCAGTTTGCAACATTAATGCAAATCAAGAGGTATTGTTAAAGAAACAAAGAAGAATAAAATAATGGTTAAATGATGATACCTCTCCCTCCTTTTCTAAACAGCATCAGATAATTGCTACTAGATATCAATGTTTCAAGAACCTCTAATGCATAAACCCTACTTGGTCTATGAGCTTGAATTTCTAATGGTTTGAAAAATAAAATTGCTTATTAATTAGGTCTTGAGCTTTAGGATCACACTGCCTGGATTCCAACACTAGTTCCACCACACTTGCCTCTATGATCCTCGGCAAATGGCCTCATTTTTTGAGCAACAGTTCCCTCGCCTATAAAAAAGAGTGTGATAATTGTCTTCCTCATAGGATTCTGGGAGGATTAAATGAAATAATTCACATGAAGAACGAGGTGCAGCAACTAGCATATAGGAAACACACCAGGAAAGTTAGATGTTATCATTGTGGCGATTATAATTTGTATTTCCTGATCTAAATTAAGGAGTAGTTCTGCCCCATTAGTAACACTCTCAGAGAAAAGTATATTTTATCGATAAGAGTCGAGAGAAAGGCCTTGATATTTACTCAGTCTTTTCCCTTACAATTGGTAAGGGCTCTTAAAGCCATCTAGTATAAATCCTTGGTGTTCGGATAAAGAAACTGATACTCAGAGACGGTGAGGGGTTTTCAAAAATCACAGGAAGTTTGCAGCAACATGGGGACTGAAATACAGCTCCGGGACCTTTGAGCTCTGTACTTCACGTTATACTGCACTGTTCCTTAATTGGAAACTCTGGTGGCTTAGTGGTTAAGAGCTATGGCTGCTAACCAAAAGGTCTGCAGTTGGAATCCACCAGGGTCTCCTTGGAAACCATATGGGGCAGTTCTACTCTGTAGTATAGGGTCGCTGTGAGTCGGAATTGACTCCGATGGCAGCGGGTTTTGTTTGGGTTCCTTAATTAGCATTGCAGCCAACAAAGCATCCCGGGACTGAAGGACACAAGAATTGAAACAATCGTTGGGGAAAGGCTAAAAGATCTCCAAAAAAAATAGTAAAGTCAGTTAAGCCGGAGGATTCTTAAATCATGCCCCACCCCTGACTGCACACACTTGCCAGTACACCAGCTTCAGATGCACCCACTTAAGCAGAGCCTTGTCTTAGATTACAAAAACTCCCAACACAGCAGTTTCATACCTTTAGTTCAGGTCATTACCCTAATTGAAAAATTCTGATTTTTAAGACAAATCCAAGAGAAACGTTAGTGTGTTACCTTGATCCTCGCTGTCGCCAATTTGAATGAAGGGGAATTTATTCTTGCTTTCACTTTCTCTTCTGAAGACTGAACTCTGCATACTTCCTGTAAGCTCTTGCCTCGTGGTTTAGGTTGGGTCGGCTTACTTCTTCTTCCTGACCCTGAATGGGCCTTCCACAAAGATGAAACCTCTGCCCTCTGTCATTTTCTCTATTTCCCCCCCGCCGGAGAGTATGCCCTAGTGCAGAGACTTAATGTTTATCCCCCATGAATCCCACACTTCCCCCTCCTGTTCTCATCTCTCCCTTCAGGTTTCTGTTGCTGCAGTTCCGACAGCCTAACGGACTTCAGCTACACGGATGTTCACCTAACACTTCAAACACCATCTTCTTTCCCCAAATCAATGCCTTTTACTTTAACTTCAGCTCTTTCAACCCTCCTCCTATTACCTATGCTTGCACCGTATAACATTGATTCGCAGTACTGTGGACAATGAATTTGCAAATTCTAAAGCAGCCTTGTTCAACCTCAGCTGGGAACGTGCGCTCTGTTCAGTGCCTGTGCATGGCTACAAATGATTCCAAAAGCACCTGAGTGTTGATATATAAAAACTAACAAACAAAAAAATCAAACAGTTGCCCTCAAGTTTATTCCCACTTATGGGGACTCCATGCATTTCCAAGTAGGATTGTACTCTATAGGATTTTCAAAAAGCTGTGATCTTTTGGAAATAGATTGCCAGGCCTTTCTTGCAAGGCACCTCTGGGTGGATTTAAATGGCCAATCTTTCAGTTAATAGGCAAGCATTTGCACCACTGAAGGACTCTTGAGTATTGATTTGGGGGTTACAAATAAATTCTAGACAGTAGGCAAATTTGAGAATCTGTTCTTAACTTATTTAAAACTTAATGATTCGACTTTCTTATTACAAGCTGGACCTAGAATCAAGAGAATTGAGTTTGAATCTTCCTCTTAAAACAAGTCATTTTCTTAGCTCCAAATTAGAGGCAATAACACTTTCCTTGATTACTGCAGAGGATGGTTGTCAACATCAGAACTGAACTGAGATAATAGGTAAAAAATCTTTTATAAATGTTAAAGTAGATTACATGCATCAGTTCATAATAATCAGTAATTGTGCTATGTTGGGAAACCCTGCTGGCATAGTGGTTAAGAGATATGGCTGCTAACCAAAAGGTCAGCGGTTCGAACCCACCGGGCACTCCTTGGAAACTCTACGTGGGCAGTTCTACTCTGTCCTATAAGGTCGCTATGAGTTGGAATCGACTCAGTGGCAGCGGGTTTGGTTTTTTGGTTTATGCTATGTTGAGGTGAATGAGACATAATAAAAGACCCCACATTGCCATATCTCACTGAATTCTTGTGGGTACCAAACAAAGTTTATTCCACCTCCTCCACTATTGTTTTTATTTGCCTCCTGTTGCTACCTTCATTTATCCTCACCCTCTGACCTGTTTCAAGATTGTTTCTTCTAGTGTGCTGCAACCTGAAAAATTAGAAAATGAAACTAGTTGGACATTATCTCAAGTACTCAGATGCCCTGAAAATGCCTAATGCTGTCTGTGTTGCAGGTGGCAAGACTGCAGGATAAACAGCTTCCTGACAAATGAAACGTTACTGAATCTCCCTCTCTCGTTGCTTGCACTGGTGTTGAATTTCCTCCTTTGAACACAGGTGTGGCTTGGTCTTTGTTAATGCTGGGTTTTGTCGTTCGGGCTGCTTGGCTGACTTAGTTTTAGAAACCACTTCCTCTTCTCTGTCTCCCATTTATTTTCAAAAGAGCTCTTAAAATCCATTAAAAGTGCTTTCCAAAATTATTGTTAAGCCTCTGTTCATTTTCAAATAAAATAAAGGCAGACTGTAATGTTGTTTTGTAAAATTTTAATTTAAGAAAAGAAATAAGACAGTCTGATAACATGAAGAGTGAGTTCCTTAGCAAAATATGAGGGATGGGGGGAAATTCACCTAGTAAATGCTTGCTGTAGCTTATTTTAAACTCATTTAGTTTCAGCAGAAAATTAATAACAGCACAATGTCAGAATTTTAAATCAGTAGCTGACAGGAAGATAATTAAAAAAAAATTGATATTTTAATATGACTTCCACAAACATTTGCTAAAACAAAAAGAGAAAAATGCAGCAATAAAAATATTACACTGTTAAAGAACAAACAAAATATTAAACAAACATTGTTGTTAGGTGCCAAGTCAGTTTCAACTCATACTGACTCTATGAAACAGTAGAGCTGCCCTGTAGAGCTTCCAAGGACCGGTTGATGGATTTGAACTGCTGATCTTTTAGTTAGCAGCCGTTGCTCTTAGCCACTGTGCTACCAGGGCTCCAAGCATTAAAAAAAAGGCAACTACAATTGTACCACATTTTAAGTTTTCATTTGGTAGCCACATGAATAATCCTGTCATTTTCAAATTAAATATTACCTAATAACCTAAATAACAGTAATCCCGATGACACATTTTCAAACAGGAAAAATCGTGTCAAAATAAGCCAGAGTGATTTATGACCTGTTAAATATTTTATTTCGAAAGTGAATTTTTATGCTCCCAACTTAGAAAATCAACTGATCAGTATTGTTTGGGTTCTCATTACTTAATGATTTAACTAAAAAGTCAATAAGGGCTTCTGCTTCTGGCCAAGATAGATTAACAGGGATCGGATTTACCCACCTGCTTATTAAGCAAACAAAGACAGTGGTCCCGGAAGAGAAGGAAACAAGCAAGGTAAGCTCTGAGATGGCCGAGCATACTGCCTTAAGAGAGTTTCCAGGCCATGCACAGGGAGGGGAACTGAGGCAGAGCCCAAAAGACCCTGTGAAGACCCTGTGAGTAGAGCAGACAGAGCTGAGAGTCTGGGGAGAGCAAGGAAACAAGAGTTCACGGGACAGGATACCAGAGAGGAGAGCGCTGCCCAGAGAGAAACCTCCTAAGATCTGCTGAGGGTCCTTGAATATTCAGCAGAGCACTAATCAGTATAAGAATGCCAGGAAAATATCAGAGCCAGGGACTGAACTCCTGAAAGAGTCAGAAGTGAGCACAGACACCAGCCAACTAAAAAGCCTCAAGATACATGTGCCAACGGATAGAGTACACGGAAAGATTTTGCCTCTGTAAAATCAAACCACGCCTGTTGCCATCGAGTTGATTTCAACTCATAGTGACCCTATAGGATAGAATAGAACTGCCTCATAGGGTTTATAAGACTCTAATCTTTATGGAAACAGGCTGCCACATCTTTCTCCTGCAGAACAGTTGGTGGGCATGAACCACCGACCTTTTGGTTAGCAGCCGAGCATTTAACCATTGTGTCACCAGGACACTTCTTGCTTAAGTAGTAAAAAAAAAAAAAAAAGTAGTAGTGAACAATTATTGTTTGCTGTTGAATTGATTTCAACTCACAGAAACCCATGGGGAAGAGTAGAACTGCCCCATAGGGTTTTCTTGGCTATAATCTTTACTGAAGTAGATTGCCAGGTCTTTCTCCTGTGGAGTGGCTGGGTGAGTTCAAACCACCAATTTCTCAGTTACCACCACCAGGGCTCCTAGGAAATGATTAGTCTTAGAGAAAACACTGCTTCAAGTCCTGCCTTAAAAGCAAAATCCAAAAGGATCAAACTGTTACCAAGTATTTTGTCCCTGAACAAAGCTCAAGGGTATTTATAAAAATGAAAAAATTCCACCACCCAACTAGGTAGAAAGATGAGGTGGTGGTGGTGGCAATTTGTTTTAATTGCTCCTTCCTATTCAGAAACCCTGGTAGTGCGATGGTTACATGCTCAGCTGCTAACTGAAAGGTTGGCCAACGAAGCAAAATTAGAACAGACCCGAATTTTTCAAATCTTGGTAAAATGGAACAATAACCAGTAAGGGAAAAATTATAGGTTAAAGCCCTGGAATGGGAGACTCGGAGGAGGCATAATGAGCCCCTTCAGGAGCCTGATGCAGGAGATTAGATTATTGGCAGGGCTGTGGCGAGCTACACACATTCGAAGCAGTGCGGTCAGACACCATCTTTGAACAGGGCACCACCGTTTTCAACTCTGCCAGTCAGGAAATTTGGTTGCTATGCAATGAGCACTTTGCCCTTGTTTTCTAAAACGGAGATTAAATTTCTAGCAGGGCTTTGACCTGTAATTTTTCCTGTTCCAAATATCTCTGGTTCACTCACATTTTAAAAATTTGGGTCTGTTTTATTTTGCTTCAGCGGCCATGACTAAACTGGGAAGAACCAGTTCGAAGCCCTGGTTCAAAGCTACCAGCCGCTCTGCGGGAGAAAGATGTGGCAGTCTGTGTCAGTAAAAGTTTACAGCCTTGGAAACCCTGTGAGGCAATTCTCTTCTGTTTTATAGGGTTGCTGTGACTTGGAATCGACTTAACAACAGTGTTTTTTTGGTTTTGGTATCTTTTATTCCCTAATTTTATCTCTTAAGTATGCCTGGTTTAGATTTTATCTTATCTAGTGTTTTTTTGTTTTAGTTAGTGTTTTTTCCTTAACTATATTCTTCATTTCCAATTGTTTTTTTTTTTTTTTTGTATTTTCTTCAGCAAAAAGAAAAGTCAACGCAAAGGGGAAAATGTAATATGATCTTAAATTTTCAATAAACTATTGACTATTAAGATGACTTAAAAATTTAAATGTATGGAGAAGAACAAGATGAGAAGTTTGCCTACTAAGATATCAAAATGCATGTTATAAAGCTATCGCCCATTGCCGTCAAGTTGGTTCCGACCTATAGTGACCCTATAAGCCAGAGTAGAACTGCCCCATAGGGTTTCCAAGGAGTGGCTGGTGGATTCGAACTGCTGACTTTTTTTTGGTTAGCAGCCAATCTCTTGATCACTGCAGCATCAGGGCTCCTATAAAGCTACACTAAATGAAAAAGTGTATTGATGTAGGGATTAAAGAACAGAACAAAGGGTCCAGAAACAGACCTGTGGACAGAGGGAAACTTGGTTTATGACAGAGCTAGTAGCATTGCAGATCAGTGAGAAAATGAAGGACGGTTCAATAAATGATTCTGGAACAAATGGTTATCTATATGAAAACCAATGAAATTGGATCCTGCTTCACATCATCCATGAAAATGAATTCCAAATGGTTTAAAAACTTAAAAGTGAAGGGCGAAATCAGGAATATTTTAGAATGTATTATTTGCTGTTGTTTTTAGGTGCAGGGACTCATATGACAGAGTAGAAATGCCCCATAGGATTTCCTAGGCTTTAATCTTTACTGGAAGGAGTCCTGGTTGCACAATGGTTAAGCTCTCAGCTACTAACCAAAAGGTTGGTTGTCTGAACCCACCAGCTGCTCTGTGGGAGAAAAGACCTAGTGATCCCCTCCTGTAAAGATTATAGCCTAGGACACTTTATGGGGCAGTTTTACTCTGTCATATAGTGTTGCTATGAGTCAGAATTGACCTAATGGCACAAAAGAACAATTTTTTTTTTTTATATCCACCATGGCCCTTTATTCTTAAATATTTATTTATATATATATATTTTAATAATTTTTATTGTGCTTTAAGTGAAAGTTTACAAATCAAGTCTGTCTCTCACATAAAAACCCATATATACCTTGCTACACACTCCCAGTTCCTCTCCCGCTAAGGAGACAGCCCACTCTCTCCCTCCACTCTCTCTTTTCGTGTCCATTTCGCCAGCTTCTAACCCCCTCCACCCTCTCATCTCCCCCCCAGGCAGATGCCAACATAGTCTCAAGTGTCCACCTGATCCAAGAAGCTCACTCCTCACCAGCATCCCTCTCCAACCCATTGTCCACTCCAATCCATGTCTGAAGAGTTGGCTTCGGGAATGGTTCCTGTCCTGGGTCAACAGAAGGTCTGGGGGCCATGACCACCGGGGTCCTTCTAGTCTCAGTCAGACCATTACGTCTGGTCTTACGAGAATTTGGGGTCTGCATCCCACTGCTCTCCTGCTCCCTCAGGGGTTCTCTGTTGTGTTCTCTGTCAGGGCTGTCATCAGTTGTAGCCAGGCACCATCTAGTTCTTCTGGTCTCAGGATGATGTAGTCTCTGGTTCATGTGGCCCTTTCTGTCTCTTGGGCTCGTAATCACCTTGTGTCCTTGGTGTTCTTCATTCTGCTTTGATCCAGGTGGGTTGAGACCAATTGATGCATCTTAGATGGCTGCTTGCTAACGTTTAAGACCCCAGATGCCACTCTTCAAAGTGGGATGTAGAATGTTTCCTTAATAGATTTTATTATGCCAATTGACTTAGATGTCCCCTGAAACTATGGTCCCCAGACCCCTGCCCCTGCTACACTGGCCTTCGAAGCATTCAGTTTATTCAGGAAACTTCTTTGCTTTTGGTTTAGTGCAATTGTGCTGATCTCCCCTGTATTGTGTGCTGTCTTTCCCTTCACCTAAGTAGTTCTTATCTACTATCTAATTAGTGAATACCCCCTCCCACCCTCCCTCCCTCCTCCCTCCCTCCCTCCCCCCTCTCGTAACCACAAAAGAATGTTTTCTTCTCAGTTTAAACTATTTCTCAAGTTCTTATAACAGTGGTCTTATACAATATTTGTCCTTTTGCAACTGACTAATTTCACTCAGCATAATGCCTTCCAGGTTCCTCCATGTTATGAAATGTTTCAGATTCCTCACTGTTCTTTATCGATGCATAGTATTCCATTGTGTGAATATACCATAATCTATTTACCCATTCATCTGTTGATGGGCACCTTGGTTGCTTCCATCTTTTTGCTATTGTAAACAGTGCTGCAATAAACATGGATGTGCATATATCTGTTTGTGTAAAGGCTCTTATTTCTCTAGGATGTATTCCAAGGAGTGGGATTGCTGGATCATATGGTAGTTCTATTTCTAGCTTTTTAAGGAAGCGCCAAATCAACTTCCAAAGTGATTGTACCATTTGACAGTCCCACCAGCAGAGTATAAGTGTTCCAGTCTCTCCACAGCCTCTCCAACATTTTTTATTTTGTGTTTTTTGGATTAATGCCAGCCTTGTTGGAGTGAGACGAAATCTCATTGTAGTTTTGATCTGCATTTCTCTAATGGCTAATGATCGTGAACATTTCCTCATGTATCTGTCAGCTACCTGAATGTCTTCTTTAGTGAAGTGTCTATTCATATCTTTTGCCCATTTTTTAAAAAATAATTTTTATTGTGCTTTAAGTGCAAGTTGACAAATCAAGTCAGTCTGTCACATATAAACTTATATACACCTTACTACATACTCCCATTAACTCTCCCCCTAGTGAGTCAGCCTGCTCCCTCCTTCCAGTCTCTTCTTTTGTGACCGTTTTGCCAGTTTCTAACCCTCTCTACCCTCCCATCCCCCCTCCAGACAGGAGATGCCAAAACAGTCTCAAGTATCCACCTGATACAAGTAGCTCACTCCTCATCAGCATCTCTCCCCAACCCATTGTCCAGTCCATTCCAGGTCTGATGAGTTGTCTTTGGGAATGGTTCCTGTCCTGGGCCAACAGAAGGTTTGGGGACCATGACCACCGGGATTCTTCTAGTCTCAGACAGACCATTAAGTCTGGTCTTTTCTTGAGAATTTGGGGTCTGCATCCCACCATTCTCCTGCTCCCTCAGGGATTCTCTGACAACAATTTTTATGGAAGCAGATTGCCAGTTCTTTCTCCCATGGAGCGGCTGGGTAGGTTCAGTTGCCAACCTTTGGGTTAGTAGCTGAGCTGCTTAACCATTGGGACACAAGGGCTCATTAGATTGTATCATAGGAGTTTATCTTTATGACCTTGGAAGAAGGAAGGACCATTATTCATTGCCATTTTGTATGTTAATCCCTCCTGAGGAGTCAGCACCTGTGGTTTCTTTAATAAATAAAGTGACTCCATTTTTTTTTAGATTGAACTTTAGATGAAGGTTTACAGAACAAACTAGTTTCTCATCAAACGGTTAGTACACACATTGTTGTACGACATTGGTTAACAACCCCATGACAGGTCAACACTTTCCCTTCTCAACCCTGGGTTCCCTATTACCAGCTGTCCTGTTCCATCCTACCTTCAGGTCCCTGCCCCAGGGCTGTAAAGTGACTCCATTTTTAAAGGAGGAAAGAGGGAAGGCAAGAAATATTATTGAGCAAAATAGTACACAGTGCCTCTATAAGTCGGAACCTACTTGGTGACACCTAACAACAACAAACAGTAAACATCAAACACTTTGTTATCTCATTAATCCTCAAAACTACTGAATGTAATAGGCACTATCATTAACCTTTTTTACAAATGAGGGGACGAGACCTCCATGAAGTAATGTAATTTGCCCAAGGAGACATAGCTAGTAAGTGGCCACTGGGGGTGAGATAGATAGAGTTCATTCACATGGTTTGTCGATTGCTCAACCTGTAGATCTGTTTCTGCTCACTGTTCTTGTTCAAGTCATCTTAACTCTTCATTTTATTGTGTGCTGGAGCTTGTGCTGGAAAAATTATTTATGGGAACATTTGGAGGCCTAGGGTAATGAGTCTTTCTTCAGTGAGGAGTTTTGTTTGCGTCTCCTTGCTGCCGCCGGACACTGGTAATCCAGAACCCCTGTAGTCCAATTTCAGGGTTTAAGATTTTGGGGGGACCACCCTGAAACACAGTGGCAGCCATTTCTAGAGCTAGTTTATAACGAGTTTTTCCATATTCCTAAACCCAGAGCATAGTTTCTCAGCACCCTCACTGTCAACACCAAAGATCACCAGCAACATACCTGTAGTTGGGTAAGTAGTTTATTGTTTCTACAATGGGGGAGAAGGCACACCACGGGAGCCATGGAGCATCTTAGTAAGGGGGCATTAGAAAGGATTTATAGGATGTGTTAGGTGATTTTGTGGTTTAACGAAGCAGGGCTTTGCTCTGGTTCGGATGCTCTCAGAAAGACCTAGTAATTCTATGATTGGGTATCTCAATAAATCTTACCCAGAAGGAGGAGGAAGACTAGAGGGAGGCTAAGGCTGGAATTAGTAAAGAAACAGTAGTTACTCATACTAGGCAGGGTATGGGAATGTTTGGTCACTTTTGTGGCTTGGACAGTGTTCATGTTTTGATAATGTTCAGGCGTGATTCTGGAGTTCGTTTATTTTGGTCTTGATCCATCACAGTCAGGGTAGTCTTGCTGATGTTCTATAAAAGTGTTCGTGTTCAGCAGAACACCAAGGCCTAACTGATATTATCAGGCCAGCTCCTAGATGTCAGGGACTGCTTTTCTCTTATTAGTCTCAGAAGCTCTTGGACTTGAATTTTCTCCCCCTGCTCCCCCGCCCCGCCACATACTTGGAAGCTGTCAAAAGCTCTGCTCAACCTCTCAGTTTTCATGTCCAAATCTGCAGATGCCCTAAGGGCAAAAACATCCTTGGGTGCCTGGCTCATCATTTTGGATTTCTATCCTCTCTAAAATCTTGGCCCAGTAATTCTTGACTATCTTTTTGGCCTCTGATGCTTTAAAGGAGAAGCTCTTATATTTTGTTAGGGTTCATAGTTGTCTTCAGTGGGAAGTTTGGCTCTAATTACATAGTCTGACATGACTGAAAGTGGAAGTATACCTCCCTCTCTTTGCCCCTGTCTCATTTAGAGAATCTTTACGTCTCAAAACAGGTCTTTCTGGGCCTTTTGCCTGGATTGTTATTGTTGTTAGGTGCCACAGAGTTCACTTCAACTTGTAATGACCCCATGTGATGGAGTAGATCTGCTCCATAGGGTTTTCTAGGATGTAATCCTTACAGAAGCAGATCACCAGGTTTTTCTCCCACGGAGCCGCTGGATGGGTTCCAGTCATTAACTTTCATTTAGCAGCAGAGTGCTTAACTCTTGCACCACCAGGGTTCCAGTCCTCATATACCAGACTCTTCAATCCAGCCAGATGTCTGATCACCTTACAATAGATGCACAGGATTGATGGTCACAGACTACTAACTAGTTTTCACCACCCGCATTTCTTTCCGTGCCAATGCTCATCACCTCCTTCAAGTCTCCCTAGGAGTCCTGGTGGTGCAGTGGTTAAGAGCTTGGCTGCTAACCAAAAGGTTAGCAGTTCGAATCTACCATCTGCTCCCTGGAGACCCTGTGAGACAGTTCTACTTGTCCTACAGGGTAACTATGAGTCAGAATCTCCTAGATGGCAACGGAATTTTTTTTTTTTTAAGGTATTTTGGGTAACAGTGCTCTTCATATGCAAATGCAGCTTCACAACAAGCCCCTCCCCTAGCTCCTTGCAGCCAGATCACTGCTCCTCCTGCCGTCTTCTACAGAAATCCTGCATCTACCTCTTACACCTCTAACAAAGCTGTAAACTAAGTGAAAGTGGATGGGCTGATAGTTATAATTTTGAAAGTATGTTTAGTAAGCTAATTTCCACCTTCTCTCTCCACTGATGTCCCTTGTTTGTAACTCCTAAATTGTCAAGGCTTGGTATAAAATTAGTCAGTATTGAGCAAGGTGATAGTAGTTATCCACTAGCAAAGTCATGAATCACAGCCTTAAGGCCATTTATGTACGCTTTAACACCTGGCTTTCCGAATTGTACTTAAATTATCAAAATAAGACTGACTGCTTACCCTCAAAGCAAAGCAATTTTGAGTTATCTTAGGCTCTGATTTTAAATTTCAAATCAATGTTATTTAGCGGTACCCAAACAGAACGCCCTTAAAAAACCCTTAACTGAGAGAAAAGAGCAAAAGCAGCAGGAGTGCCATCTAGTGGTGGAAAGCGTAACCTCAGAGAATCATTTGTCCTAGAGCTAACTGTTTTAGGCAATCATACAACCTGCGGCAAAGTACACAATCGAAAGAAAGCAACTAACCCCATTTATCTAATACACAACCCAGACCTAAGATAACCAGGTTTGTAGGTGGGCTTGAATGTCTAAAATGTGCTGTAGAGTACTGGGGATCAGAACTCTTGTGACTGCACTCTTATTTGGATACTTGAGTAACTTTGCCTTGGAAGTATAGCCTAGCGCAGTTGTTCTCCAGTGCTGCTTCATAACCTAGACCACTGCTCCTACCACCCTATTCTAGGAACTTTGGTGGCACAGTGATTAAGTGCTTGGCTACCAACCTATTTTATAGAAATTCTGAATCTACCTCTTACCCCTCTAACAAATCTGTAAACTAAGTAAAAATTATAAACGTGGTTATAATTTTGAAAATTTATTAGTGAGCTAATTCCCAAGTTTTATCTAAGAGAAAACAGAGGCTTTCTCTTTCCACTTACTGTCCCTTGTTTGTACCTCCTAGGTATAAACCACAGCCTAGGGCAGTGATTCCCAGCAATGGCTTCAGCAGCAGCAGAGAATATGTTAGAAATGCAAATTATTGGTCGTTTTCCAATCTAATTAATCAGAAGCTGTGGAGTGGGCTCTAGAAATCTGTATTTCAACAAGCTCTCTGAGTGATTCTGAGAGATGCTGAAATCTGACAACCACCAGTGGGGCAAATGGTTGGGAGGTAAGTAGGGCTAAGCAGTGCTGGGGTGGCATGGAAACTGGGTTTGTTAGGCATGTTAAGTAACCATTCTTAATAAATGTCAGTTATGTTGTTGTTAAGTGCCATCAAGTCAGTTCTGACTAATAATGAACCTATGCACAACACTGTCCGGTCCTGTGTATCCTCACAATCCTTGCTATGTTTGAGTCCCATTGTTGCAGCCACTGTGTCAATCCATCTTGTCGATGTTAGTTATAAGTATTATCATTATGGTCATAGTAAGTTACAAACGGCGATACCTGTTCATGGATTTTCTTTTTTATACAGGTGTGCTCTTTATTATTGAAATTATTATGGATATTGAAGGGTTTAGAAATTAGCATAAAAATTGACTCCTCCAGGCAAGAGTCACAGGCCAAAATCAGGAACACATTAAATATAAATGTAATTTGTGCACACCGATCCGCAAAGTTCAGGCCGTGCTGACCCCTAAGAGAATTCAGAGTATTAGTATACAATAAGCCGGACTATATGAAGAAGAATGGGGTGTCAGGATTGGAGGAAGACTCATTAACAACCTGTGTTATGCAGATGGCACAACCTTGCTTGCTGAAAGTGAAGAGGACTTGAAGCACTTACTGATGAAGATCAAAGATTACAGCCTTCATTATGGATTACACCTCAACATAAAGAAAACAAAAATCCTAGCAACTGGACCAATGAGCAACATCATGATAAACGGAGAAAAGATTGACGTTGTCAAGGATTTCATTTTACTTTGATCCACAATCAACACCCATGGAAGCAGCAGTCAAGAAATTAAAAGACACATTGCATTGGGAAAATCTGCTGCAAAGGACCTCTTTAAAGTGCTGAAAAGCAAAGACGTCACTTTAAGGACTAAGGTGCGCCTTACCCAAGCCATGGTGTTTTCAATCGCCTCCTATGCATGTGAAAGCTGGACAATGAATAAGGAAGACCGAAGAAGAGTTGATGCCTTTGAATTGTGGTGTTGGCGAAGAATATTGAATATACCATGGACTGCCAAAAGAGTGAACAATTCTGTCTTGGAAGAAGTACAACAAGAATGCTCCTTAGAGGCAAGGATGGCGAGACTACATCTCACATACTTTGGACATGTTGTCAGGAGGGATCAGTCCCTGGAGGAAAACATCATTCTTGGTAAAGTGGAGTGTCAGTGAAACAGAGGAAGACCCCCAGTGAAATGGACTGACACAATGTAACAATGGGCTTAAGTGTAATGATTGTGAGGATGGTGCAGGACTGGGCAGTGTTTCAATTCTGTTGTACATTGGGAGTACCTATGAGTTGGAATCCACTTGATGGCACCTAACAACAACAACAACAGTATATGTTCACTGGAGCAAAGGAGAAACTATAGTTTTGGCATAATAACAGAAGAAGAATAACGAAATTGGAGGTGACAAAGCATGTGGATAACACTATTCAGCTTTCTTCTTCTTTTAATCTAATAATCATATTTCATTTTCTAATGGAACCATTTGGAAGTACACAGAAAAGTAAGATTACAGATAAATGTAACCAATTACTGTATGTATGCATAATTGGTAGTTTTAGTAGGGAAAGAGTGGTTTTGTTTGAGGCACACGTGGAGTGAGTACACACAGCTAATATTTTATCAGTCCAGCATACAGCGTCTTTGGAAAAGCAAAGTTCTTTCAAAGCCTGACGAAAGCAGCAGGGTTTGGAAGATAGTATTCTACCCCATATATGGACCACGTATTATATGCCCAAATATAACTTGGGGGTCATTCAACCATTTGTTGAGTATGCTCTTCAACTAGATCGAGAGTTACGGTATGGTAGGTGATAAAGGAACTAAATTTTAAATAAAGGAATTTTGGGATACTGGCATGGCCTAATAAAACTTAAAGAAATACTAAAAATAGTGTCACTCTGGGATTTTTTTTGTTTGTTTTTGGTAGATTAAAAACAATTGAAGATTACCTGAAATTTTATTAGTTTCCCAATTCTGATTCCAATTTAGAAAACAAAACTTCAGATATACTGCTTGTAGTGGGCAAGTGATTACTGATCAAGTATTTCTATCTGGTTATTTTGACACCTTTTCTGTAGCTTGCTCCATCTAAGCAAATCTTCCTTTTCCTAATTCCTTTGGAGATAGTTTTCACTTTTGAAAGAATTAGCGCTTTTATACACATTTACCAAAGGAACTGGAGATAAGCCTAACAGGCTTTATTATGTCAGCAGGGACATTAGAAACAGAGAAGACAAACTTCCTTCTACTCTTGTCCATTGTTGGGTGCTTTAAAGTCAATAAAGCTTTTTTAAATAGAAAATTTTTTACAAGATGCAGGTTTTAAGTGATTTTCCTGTGTCTGTGAGGATATTCAGAGACCTTTCCCGTCACATGGCTAAGAATTTCACTGATTTAGAAGATATAAGGAGGATGCAGCAGGTCACATATCAGTTGGAGAAAGAACAAAGCATTCTGTCAGAGGCCAGACTCTCATCACTCCAGTTGTACCCATTAATTATCAAGTAAAAGACCATAGAAAGAGAGTTACAGAAAGAGTGAGCTCATGGTGAGGTACTAAAATAAAATATTAGCTTTGACCCAGGATTTGTTCTCATGTTTTTAGCTTGGTGCTCAATTCTGAAATGTCTTTCAGATTATTAATTTAGATTAGCACGTATCTATCAAGATCTTAGCTTGCTGAAAGTGAAGAGGACCTGAAGCACTTGCTGGTGGAGATCAAAGACCACAGCCTTCAGTATGGCTTATACCTTAACATAAAGAAAACAAAAATTCTCACAACTGGACCAATAAGCAATATCACAATAAATGGAGAAAAGATTGAAGTTGTTAAGGATTTCATTTTACTTGGATCAACAATCAACAGTCATGGATGCAAGTCAAAAAATCAGCTACTCATTGCATCGGGCAAATCTGCTGCACAGGACCTCTTCAAAGTGTTGAAAAGCAAGGATGTCACCTTGAAGACTAAGGTGCGCCTGACTCTGTAAGCCGGAGTATTTTCAATTGTATCATGTGCATGTGAAAGCTGGTCAATGAATAAGGAAAACCACAGAAGAATTGATGCCTTTCAATTGTGGTGTTGGCGAAGAATATTGAATACACCATGGACCGCCAAAAGAAGGAACAAATCTGTCTTGGAAGAAGTACAATCAGAATGCTCTTTAGAAGCAAGGATGGCAAGACTGCATGTTACATACTTTGGACATGTTGTCAGGAGGGATCAGTCCCTGAAGAAGGACATCATGCTTGGCAGAGTACAGGGTCAGTGGAAAAGAGGAAGACCATCAACGAGATGGATTGACACAGTGACTACAACAATGGGCTCAAGCATAACAACAATTGTGAACATGGCACAGGACGGGGCAGTGTTTCGTTCTGTGGTACATAAGATCACTATGAATCAGAACTGACTCGACAGCACCTAACAACAACATCAAGAGCCCATTCTAACTCACAACAGGTCTAGGAATTGGACAGCTGACAAGAATATTTTGATAGCCTTAGCCTATACATAAGTGACTTTGAAAAAAAGTTATTATTCCCTTGTTTAATCTATCAATCTTGCCAATATTCTAAGGAAATTACTCTTGAACTTGGATCATCAAGAGCCCCAAAATCAAACTATTAGATGTGATCCAGTTGACTGAAAATCAGGATTCATTTTCAAATTAGTTATCCCTCCAAGTATGTATGTAGTAAGTCCCTTCTGTAATCAATTGGCTCTTTTAGCACTTTGTTTTACAATTTTATTTTGTGAAAAAGAATCTTAAAATCTTCTTCCACAGTAGAAACATGACTTCTGTTTATTATTTGATGGAATATTTCTGTGCAATTTGTACTAACCTGATTTACACAAGTGAGCAAAGTAAATCTGAGACTCTCCTGCTCGCCTCTTTTCAGGATGGAAAAAACATGAGATTTTCAATGTACATTCATTCCCCTTGAAATGCTGAGAACATTGTCATTTTCAGATAATAAGGAAGCACCTGTTTGCCAATCTAAAGAAAAACACAAGGGCATATGGGTTTGACATATTTGGCACAAATTAAATAACTTTCAGCTCTGCTACCGTGTTAATAATAAGGCAATCTTATTACTCTGGAAGGTAACAGTGTTAGGTCACCACCGAACTTTACTTAAATGTAGTGGAAGATGGCAACACTATTCATTTAACAGATGTTTCTTGTGCAGACATTATCGGCAAAAGTGCCACATTAGCTGCTGCTGAGGAGTCAAACAACTCTTGCCCCTGCTTGAAGCATTGTCCATGCATGTAAATGTAAATACGTGTATGAACATAGTTACCTTTTTTACAAATGAAAATACTGCACGCACATGGTCAAAAATCAAATAGGAAAGTTACAACAAAAAGCAATACAACTTCTCCCTGTTCCTTTCTGCTTCCATTCTCACTGCCCAGAGACAACCATTTGCAAGCTTTGCTGCTTTGTGTTTTCTAATGGTGGCTTCCCTAATTCTAAATAACATGTTTGGACCACTACACCTTAAAATAGGATCTGTTAACACTCCCTGCTTTGAAATATGAGGGCTTAGTTCACTTCTATTATCCTCAATTTCCCCTCCTGATGTAAGTTTTTGATTGCTTTTATTTTACTTCCTCTGTTACCTTTGTATCATTATACAATACACATAAACCTTGGTTTCTGATTTTATCAACTTTAGACAGTGTCTCCACATGCTTGATTATGTAAGATAACAACGGCTAACATTTCCTGGGTATTAACCATTGCCAGACACTGAGTCTAGGCGTTTTATGTGAGCTATTTTATTTAATCCTTATATAACCCTGTAAGGTATCAGATGAGGAAAACTGCAGCGTGGGGGTAGAGGGGTGACTTGCCCAAGGTCACAAGATGTGCAAGGTGGCAGAGCAGGGACTCAAGGCTAGGCAGTCTGAATCCAGACCCCCAAAGCTCCACTCCTCCAAGAGGAAGATATTCATGTCCCTAAATGTCTCCTTATCTCTCCTCCCAACTTCTGCCCCCATCTTCTGCCAACAGGATTTTCACTTTCACAGCTTTAAGATAGGTCAAAAAAACAAACAAAAAAATAAGATAGGTAGCATTTATAATATGTCATATAATCATATTTAAATCTTCTGTGTCTTATTTTTCCTGTAGGTCAATTTTAAAGGTTGAAAATCAAACAGTACGTTTAAATACCATGACTATGTAAATATTATTCCTGGCAGTACCAAGAAGTTTGCCTTGATTACATTTTCCTCTCTATCCCTCAAAATGTTTACAGTTTTTTCTTCATTCATTGCTTTCTTCATTTGCTTAAGAGACATTTTTGAAAGCTGACTAAGTTGGAATGAGAGGTACAAAGTTGTTTAATCTGTGGCTTCTGTTATAAATTGAATTGTGTCCCCTCAAAATTTGTTGTTGTTGTTAGGTGCCATCCAGTTGGTTCTGACTCATAGCGACCATATGTACAACAGAACAAAAAATATGTACTGGAATCCTAAGCCCCCATATCTGTGGATGTAAGGTAATGTAATTACATGCAATGAAATGTAATGTAATCACCTTCTGTAATAATATAAACAATTACTCAATTGAGGGCATACCAGTGTAGGGTGGGTCGTAAACCTAATCACCTTTTAGTTACATAAAAGGCAGCACAGACACAGAGACACACTCACCCAAACTGGGGGAGACAGGTACCATGTGACAATGGAGGAGGAAACTGGAGTTATGTTTCAACTATAAGCCAACGAACATCTGGGACTACCAGAAGCTGGGAGAGACAAGAATCTTACCCTAGAGCCTTTATAGAGAGCATGGCACTGGCAACACCCTGAACTGTGAAAAAATGAATTTCTGTTCTTTACAGCAGCTCTAGGAAACTAAGACAGCCTCTGCCCTCAGAGACTTATAGGATAGAATTTACAGTACATTTGGGGTCAGGGAAGGCTTTGAGAAGAAGATGAACTATTAGCTGAGCCTTAAAGAATGATGAGAGTTTGAAAAGGGGAGAGGGCACATGGGCAAGTGATACTAAATGAGCAAAATGATAGAGATGGATTTCTAAGTTTCTAGTTTAGAACCAGAGATTTGCACTGAGATAAGCGGAAGGTACAATTGGAGACTGATCATATTTGACTTGAAGAACTAATAAGAATGTCCATATTTAAGATCAGTGGGTAGTTAGAAATATGAACAAGGATTCATGAAAAAGTCAGAGTTGAAAATTGCACCAAGAGGTGATAAAGTTGTGATAGCGGATGAATTGGCTAAGAGAAAACATGGAGCAAGAAGAGGAAGGAGCTAAAGAAGCTTTACATTTATGGGGATAAGAAAAGAAAAAAAGAGCCAGAGAGGAGAAGATCACAAGAACAGTGACACAGAAGACAAGAGAGGAAAGTTTCATAAAAGAGTGGTCAAGCAAATAATGAGGATGAAGGTTGAGACAAACTGATTGGATCCGGCAACTCATATGACACCTCCGAGACACCACTTAGCTTTAAGAGAGCATTACATAGAGGTGGGAACTATTCTGCTCAGAGCTATAGGCATACATGTAGGTTAACCAAGGGGGAAACAGCTAATGGAGAGTGGAAACTATTCTTTCCAGAAGTTTGCTGTAGAAGAGAAATAGGACATTGGTTTGGGAGGTGACGGGTGGGTCAGATGTTGAAGAAAGGCATTTTTTTTGGTCTTTTTTTTTGTAGATAGCTCTAAAATATAAGAAGTCTTTTCATTTCAAAAATAAGCATGATATTATCATACTTAAACAATTATATATAAGTTCTTATTATCATCAAATAACCAGGCAATGTTAAAATTTCAGTTATCTTATAAACGTCATAATTTTTATTGATTTCCTTGAATTGGGATCTAAATAAAGTTTATACATTGTGTTTTATGATTATATCCATTAAATCTCTTTTAAACTATAGGTTCCCACTTCATCCCTCTATTCCTTTCAATCTATTAGTTGAAGAAACTAGGATATGTACTATAGAGTTTCCAACAATCTGGGCTTGGCTGATTGCATCTCTGTGGTGTAGTTTAACATGTTCTTCTGTCTCCTGTATTTCCTGTAACTGCAGGAAGTTGGATCCAGAGGGCAATTCCATTCAATTCCATTTTTTTTGGTGAGATACCATTGTTGTTAGTTGCCATCAAGTCAACTCCAATTCATGGAGACCTTATGTGTAAAAAAAAAAAAAAAAAAACTGTTACCATTGAATCGATTCTGACTAATGGTAACTCTACGTGTATCAGAGTAGAACTGTGCTCCACAGGGTTTTCAATGGCTGATTTTTTGGAAGTAGATTTCCAGGCCTTTCTTCCAAGGTGCCTCTAGATGGATTTGAACCACCAACCTTTTGGTTAGCTGTCTAGTGCATTAAGTCTTGCACTACCTAGGGACTCTGACCTTATGTATAACAGAACAAAATATTGCTCTGTCCTACACTATCTCCAGGGTGGTTGTGTATGGAGCGATATAATGTTAGAATGCTTCTCTTTTTGTGATGTTATCAGTAACTGATGATTATTGCCTCAAACAATTCATTGTTGTTGTCAAGTCAGTTCTGACTCATGGTAACCTTATGTATAACCGAAAGAAATATTGCTCAGTTTTGGGTTGTCCTCAAAATCATTGGTATGCTTGAGTTTCAAAAGATATGTTGAAGTCCTGATCCCTATGCCTGCGAATATGACCTTGTTTGGGAATAGGGTTTTTTAAAAGATGTCATGATCAGTTAAATTAACATGAGTTCATATTGGAGTAGGGTGGGTCCGAATCCTAAATGACTGGGGTCCTTATACAAAAAGAGAAAATGTACAGAGACAGAGGCACAGAGGGAAAACAGCCATGTGGTGATGGAGCTATGCTGCAGCTGCAAGCTGCAAGCTACAAGCTGCAAGGAATGTCTGGGGCCACCACAAGCTGCGTGGGACAAGAGAGGATCTTATCCTAGACCCTTAAGAGAGAACATGGTTTCAGAGCTGACATTTCAGCTGCAACCTTCACTGTCTGATGCCAGCTGCTTCTGGAAGCTGAAGCAGGTGACGTGACCAGTAGATCCCATAGTCATGGGCTCTTTCTCACATCTCCTTTGCTGTGGGAATGTATTGAAGGATATTTGGCACTTCATAGACTTGTTAGGAGACTGTAGAAACAGACTTTTAAACTTCTAGGAGAACAACATCTCCAATTTAGCTACAGAACCAAGCCAGGATCTGACCTTGCAATGATTGCTCTCTCCAGAAATAGCTGGATGCCTCTGCACGTGCAAATAAAAAGTAAAAGAAAGTGCTACATGAATACTGTCTACCTATGTTGCTCAAAGTCAAAGTTGAAGTCTCATATTAGTGCATTGGATTGGCAGAGCTGGCTCACATGTCCGCAATTTAGTTGTAAGGAAGACTGGGAATTTGAGTTTTGACGTCTTCTTTGCGGCAATGGGACTTAAAATGTGAGACAATCATTCTGAGGATGATAAACAGTCACCAAATGACAAATGTCCAATAGACTCTTCCACTTCTTCCTTTTATTCCATTCCCCCTGGATTCTAGCCAACACCTTTCATGGAAGTTGTCCATAAATTGATACTTATTCAAGGAAACCTTCCTGGACCCACTCAGACTAGATTGGGTTACCAGATTGTAATATCACGAGGGTAGGGGCCATGTCTGTTATGTTCAGTGCTATATTCTTAGTATCTAAAATAGTGCTTGGCACACAGTAGTTGCTCAATATGTATCTGTTGATATATATTTCTTCTTCTTTGTAAATACAGCCTTAATACCATTACTATCACCCATGGAGGCCTAATTTATAATTAGGCTATGTAGAATGCCATCATATTGGTAGATAATATGTATTTTTAGACTTTAATTTATATTAATGTGATGCTAATTTGCATACATGAATATCACGTTAAGTCAAGCAAACTAAACTACAGGTCAGCCCAACAGCTCCAAGTAGTCAATATGTTGTTCAGCATTTTATAACAGTTGGACTATATTTCAAATTTCATGTGTGAAAATTCCCTTCAAACATTAGCACAGCCCTCTTAACCTTACTGATTTTACGAGGCTGAGGTCAATAGGTCAGAGTCACAGAAACCAGTCATAATTGATAATGCCACAAATACTACGAACAATACTAGTCATATTTATCAGGTTTGTTTTATAGCGGGAGCCCTGGTGGCATAGTGGTTAAAAGCACTTGGCTGCTGACCAAAAGATTGGCCATTGGAATCCACCAGCCGCTCCTCAGGAGAAAGATGTAGCGGTCTGCTTCCATAAAGGTTTACAGCCTTGGAAATCTAAGGGGCAGTTCTACTCTGTCCTATAGGGTCACTATGAATCAGAATCAACTTGAGGCAATGGGTTTCGCTTTGTTTTGTGGTTTACAAACACTTTCATATACATTGTGCCATTGATCCTAGAACAATTGTACAGAAATCAGGGCAGGTATTATCTCATTTTACTGAGAGAACTGAAGCTAAGTGAGGTTAAGTGACTTGCCGGAAACTTAACAGTGAATAGTGGAAAGGTCAAGGCAGGAGTCTAGCCTTCCAGGTTCTGTCAGGGCATTTTTCACCTTACCATGTGGTTAGAGTGACATTGAAGCACAGATTGTCCCCATTCTGGAAAAAAGATGAGCAGTGAACCCCTTACCCATGGAGGACTATGTCTCTCTTTGGCTCAGCCAATCTCATACCATAGAACAGCAGCCTGGAACCTCTGGCCAACAGAGGGCTCCCTGGCCTCAGCACACATTCACAGAAAAGTGGCTTGCTTGAAATGTGAAGCTGCAACATGGCCCACACTTGTGCTTGTGCCTGTTTCCCTGAGAGGCTTTTTGCCTGTGTGGAAGAGATGCCCCAGGTACAGCTCATAAGGGACAGGAAGAATGCTGTTCTGTGGCTTGAAGATACCATTCAGCAAACCCCATCAAGTGCCGAATAAGCCAGGCCCTGTGCTAGTTACTAACCAAAAAAATCAAACCCATTGCCATCCAGTCGACTCATAGTGACCCTGTAGGACAGAGTAGAACTGCCCTGTAGGGTTTCCAGACAGCTGCTGGTGGGTTCAAACTGCTGACCTTTTGGTTAGCAGCTGAATGCTTAACCACTGCACCATCAGTGCTAGTCACTAAAACCAAACACCAAACCTGTTGCCGTGGAGTCGATTCCAACTCATAGAGCCCCTTAGGACAAAGTAGAACTGACCCATAGAGTTTCCAAGAATCAGCTAGTAAATTCAACCTGCTGATCTTTTGGTTAGCAGCCGAGTTCTTAACCACTGCACCATCAGGGCTCCGCTAAAACCCAGACCCATTGCAACCGAGTTGATTCTGACTCATAGTGGCACTTAGGACAGAATAGAGCTGCCCTATGGGGTTTGGCATAGTGGTTAAGTGCTATGCCTGCTAACCAAAATGTCGGCAGTTCAAATCTGCCAGGCGCTCCTTGGAAACTCAATGGGGTAGTTCTACTCTGTCCTCTAGGGTCGCTATGAGTTGGAATCGACTTGACGGCAATGGGTATGGGGTTTCCAGGGAGCACCTGGTGGATTCGAACTGCCAGCCTTTTGGTTAGCAGCCAAACTCTTAGCCACTACGCCACCAAGGTTTCCCCACTGGGAGGCTACCAAAAAAAAAAAAAAAAAAAAACCATCGCCGGGGAGTGGATTCCGACTCATAGCGACCCTATCTATAGAACAGAGTAGAACAGCCCCATAGAGTTTCCAAGGAGCACCTGGTGGATTCAGACCGCTGACCTCTTGCTTAGCAGCCATAGCACTTAACCACTACACCACCAGGGTTTCCCCTAGGGGATACAGTGGTGAATAAATCATGATCTCAGCTGTCCCACGTATGGGGGGGGGAGGAGGGAGGAAGGGGGGAGTTGTTCTAACACGAGTTTCACCTTTTCCGTTTATTCAAAACATCAGTACAAAACTCTGGAAGCCTCACAACTAATCTCATGTTTTGTAGGTAAAAATCTTGAGAGCCAAGCTTCTTGGAATTCCTTGTGGCTGAAACCGCTTTATTTATGTGTTTCTATGGACCAAGAACACAAGGAAATTTTAAAATGAGGAGAAGGTCTTGTTGGCATTCCACACCACAAGTCTCTGTTTTCTTACATTTATTTCCTTGCTGGTCTTTTGTTCTGGGCATGAAACATTTAGCTAGAGTGATTACTTATTAACATACCACTATTAATCCAGCATAGGGGGTTCTCTGGGCTCTATTAAGTGATCAAATGTAACAATGAAATTCTGGCAGGGGAATGGTGCCATGTAGTATAACACTTGTTAACTTCATTACTAACCACAAATACTGTCACCCAAATCTAAGGTTTGGAGAAACAGCTCTGAGAAACACTCAGAATTCTTTGGCATAAATCCCCCAGGTAAATGGCTGTCATTGACCGTCAAGTTATTAGTTCAAGATTCTTAGGTGCAATGAAAAAGGGGGGTTGCAATGGCCAACAGTGGCTCAATGTCCACTGTAACCAAATTTATAAGATGAAAAGTATCCCCTGTGTTGGTAGAAACTACAGGTCAACATGCTCTTCCTTGCTCTTTTCTGCAGATTCTCACCCCACCCTTGGTATCTGATTCTGAACAGGCTTTGGGGACTTGATCTTGGCTTTCTCCTGTGGACACAATTTTTGGTATTTTCCCTTTGACCCCACTTATTTTCTTCCCTACTTTCTTCCCCAGCCCCTAGGGACCTGCCATCTAGGCCTGAACATAAAATATGTTATTCTATTCAGAATTAAAATAGGCTGGATATAAATGAAGTTTTCTCACCCAATAGGTGACTTTTAGATTTAAGGTTATTTTGAACTAATGGCAAATGGTGCATTAATATTGCTATGGTTCTATCCATTCCTCAAAAAACAAGAGGCAGTATAGAGTACCAGTTAAGCACACAAACTGGTGATGGACTGCCTGGATCTGAAACTCACATCTGTATTTCTTGAATATGTTACCTTGGGAAAGTCACTTAATTTCTCTGTGCTCAGTTTCTTCATCTGTAAAATGAGAATGATGAAAATATACCCATTTCCCAGAGTTGCTTTAGAAGTATTATCTGCTTTTATTATTTTTTATCATTGTACTTTATTACACAAAAATTTATTGAGAGTATTTTATGTACCAGGCAGTGTCCTAGGTGCTGAGGATGAAACAATCACAGGATGCTCTTCTCTCTAGGTGTTCACCTCTACTGGGGAAAATGGTCAAATAAAAAGACAAGTAACAGTGTGATAAGTGCAGGCTGGGGTAAGACAAGATGCTTTGAGAGCACATAGAGGGCAGACTTATCCCAGCCTAGGGGGATCAGGGAAGGATTCTTTGAGAAAGTGTGGCATGATGCTGAGTCCTGAAAGATGAGAAGGATACCCATCTTTCCAAGCAAACAGTGGAGACACTGTTATAAACAAATGTGTGCAGAGGTATGGAGGGAGAAGAAAGAATAGGTCACATTTGGGAGAACAGCAAGTAGCTCAGTGGAGCTATTGCAATGAGGCTTGAAATAGAAAGGCTGTAAGGCTGAGACTCTGAGGGAAGGAGCCCGGCCAAGGGCATCAGGATGCAGGCGGCCAGGACATCTAGAGAGAGGGGGAGAAGAGAAAGCTGGGTGGTCAGTGTCCACAAGGTCCAGCAAAAGGTAACAGGTGAGGAGTCCGGCAGAAGAGTGAAATGGGCAAAATGTGGAGATTTGGATAAGAAAGCAGCAGAACCCATGTGACATGGCTTCACATGAAAAAGGCTAGGCCAGACACAGGAGAAGGGAAATGGACCAAGCATGCCCGAAGGAGCCAGTCATAGATTTATGGCACTTTTAAGGCTAATTAATAGAATGAGGGCCCAAGGCCAGAGCAGAAAGAGCCAGAAGCAGCAGCAATGTTGATATAAGTTACTGTGATTGGTGAACTAGCTCCTTAAATGTCCCTGAGAACAGGATGGGTCCCAGGATATGGGGTAGGCTTTGAACTTTGGGGGGTTAAGGTGAAATTTGGTGTCAAATTGCTGAAACAATATTAGATCAAAACATCCCAGAAAGGCTAATAATTTGGTCCTTTTCAAACTAATATTTTTCAAATATCTTTTCAAAATATATTTATAGGGAAGGCTGAGTGCTGCAAGTGGGGGAGGGAGAACAGTCTTCCCTCTATTGTCCTGTGAAATTCAGCTGTGGCGGCACACAAGCCTTCCCAACACTGCAATCAACAAGACCCACTCTTCTTAGATAGCCATACCTTGAACATGCTGCTTTGGGGTCTTGACTCAATTTTTACCTTAACGATCTCAACACTACCCCTTCCAATTCCATATTATGATCTCCTTGACAAAAGTTCCAGCAAGTATAGTTTTGTCCATCAAGTGACATTTTCCTGTGATGTTTTTAGTCAGGGGTGATATTAAAAATATTTAAGAATCGGTATAGCACATATTGGAGGCATTGGTGGTTCAATGGAAGAATTCTCACCTTCCACACAGGAGGCCTGAGTTCAATTCCTGGCACCTCATGCATAGCCACCACCCATCTGTCAGTGGAGGCTTGCAGGTTGCTATGTTGCTGGACAGGTTTCAGCAGAGCTTCCAGGCTAAGACAGGCTAGGAAGAAAGGTCTGGCAATCTACTTCAAAAACTGAGTCAATGGGAGCCCTATGGATCACACCAGAACATTATCTCATCTGCAACCAATCACGGGGATGGCGCATTTCATTCAGTTGTGCATGGAAGGGGTCATCATGAGTCAGCGGCCGACCTCACAGAAGCTAAGAACAACGACAATTAGCACATCTACCACTGACCAATTAGAATGGCTACTCCTGAGTATAGAGCATGACCTAAATGCCTAGGTGGGTCAAGCTTTAAACATTTTGTGTCTGCCTGATGGAGAATTTCAGGGTATGGTGGGGTAGGTGGCTTCTGAAAATCCCAGAGGAGAAACTAGGGAGACCAATATGGAAGTATTTAAATGTTTTACAGCTAGAACAACTACGCTAGAACAACTGTGCATATTTGTTAAATATCAGCTCTGGTTTTGACAGCCATTAAAGTTTGATGCCCTGGGAATCTACCTGGCTGTCCTGTTTCTTAATTCAGCTCTGGAGGCCAATGATGGTGTGAGGTGTGCAGGTGTACAAAGGCAGACAGGCCAGTCCACATGTGACAGGCTGGGCTAATGCTTGAGAAGCTTGAAGAAGATAACACATATCTACATACACATTCGTATGTATCTATGTGGGTGTGTGTGTGTATTTGCACAAATGATCAGAGAACCAAAAATTCCCTTCTCCTGCATCTCTCGATCCCTTTTACCTACAAAACCAAGAATCTGGGACTCAAGTTCATTTGATTGTGAAAGCAGATCTAAGTGTTGCTCAAGCTGTCAAGTAAGTGGGAGAGAGGAAGAAGTGATCCAAGGGTCACCAATTTTCTTCTGCAGCCTCCTCTGGTGGTGGGCCAAGCTTTTAAAATGTCAATATGCTGTCCTTTGGCATGGTGTGCCTGATTTCTTAAGTCATGAAAAGGAATGGATAGTCTTTCCCCTAAAATCAGAGGTCGCTATGCAATTCATGAGGGAAGCCCCACAGAGAGTGTTGAACTGGTCACATCCTTGTGCCTCTGCCCACCCTTCTGGTTTGATTTTCTTTCCTCCAAAGCCTCTTGATACACCACTGTCTCAAGGGTGAGAGACATAAATGTAGCCTGTTTCTTAGTTTCCTAGCACCTTCATAGCAAAATACCACAAATTGAGTATTGTTAAAGAACAGATATTTATTGTCTCACAGTTCTGAAGCCTAGAAGTCCAAATCAGGGTATCAGCCGTGCTGACTCTGTCTGAGGGACTGGCTGCCGTCAATCTTTGGTGTTCCTTTGCTGCCTGTAGATATATCTTACCATGTCATCTTCTCCCTGTGTGTGACCCTCTCTCCATGTCTATGTGTTCTGTCTTTTTATAAGATACTACTCAGAAGGAATTACGACCAGGACCCACCCTTCTGCAATATGACTTAACTGACAATATCTTTAAAGAAAGATCTTATTTCCCCCAAACAAGGTCATATTCATAGGCTCAGGTTTAGGACTTCAACATATCTTTTTGGGGGGCACAGGTCAATCAATAAAGTAGTTTTGACAGAATTGTTATTTACAATCTTACAGCTGAATTCCATTGGGTAGTTATTCAACGTTGCAAAATCTATTCTCTAAAAACGTTCCTCATCATTTATTGAATGCAGGTTTTCCCTAAGCAATGAGGCTCAGTGGTAAGTATTGTCACTGCATTTATTATTGTAATTATAAGACAAACATACAGTCTGTTCCCATACAATGTGTGTTTCTTTAATGCAAATTAGCTCATGATTGTTTAGTGCACCATGAAAAAGGCTTGGAGTTCTTTTACAGCACTGACCTTCAATGGTTTGAATGTATAGATCTATACATGGTGCCGCCATGAGTCGGAACTGATTCAACAGCAATTAACAATAAACAACACTTAAAGTAATTCATTTATAAATCCAAGTTAAATTGAGGACTGTAGACCATTTTATCAACATCTGTTTACATACTTGGGAAGTCTGTTGAATCAAAATCATATTACTAGTTTGCACTAATGTCTATCCCATGTGTAAAGACAATCATTACAATCTTTTTTTTTTACCTGTTAAACCAAAGCAAACCCACTGCCACCGAGTCAATTCCAACTCATAGAGATCCTATAGGACAGAGTAGACCTGCCCCATAGGGTTTCCAAGGAGCAACTGGTGGATTCGGACTGTTAATCTTTTTGGCTAGCAGCTGAGCTCTTATTATTAACTGTTTTTACCTGCCATAGAGACACTGTGCTAAGGGCTTTGTAGGATCATCTCATTTGATTCTCACAAAAATCTTAGGAGGCTGATGCTGTTGCTCCTATGTTACAGATGAGAAAAGTAAGGTCTAAGAAGGTTAATAATTAGCTCAGGTAACAGAGCTGAGCATGTACGTGTGTGTGCGCGCGCGCGCGTGTGTGTGTACATGAGACAGGGGAAGAGAACAAGCGCTAAAGTAAGATTATTTGTCTGATGAAGGAGTCAGACATGGCCATGATTATGGATTTGCTCCAATGCGATGATGTCCTTCAAAAACCAATCTATTTCCTGTCCTTTATAGGTGAATGTTTCCTTCCTTATGGGAACAAATGCAATTGCTTCCCCTATTAAGAGCCTGCACTACTTTGTTTAGCTTTCTATGGTGTAGGAAAGTTATCACACTTTAGTCCTTAGAACTTTTAAGTACTTTGAGGTTGATTGTCTTCAGATTTCTAATACTGTCTCCTATTTCCTTAGGCACTCTGCTCACAATATTTTAAAATACTACACAGAGATGATAACTTTTCCAAAGTCACATTTCACTCTGAGTTCCAAATATAAGTCTGCCACTGGCTTGTGTGGGAAAGAAACTTTGCCTTTCTAAGTTTTTTCCCTAGTTTACAACGTGGACAAAATACAACTCATATTATTCAAACCCTTGCTGGGGGAAGATAGGTTCATTGGGCCAAATTTAAGTTGATCATAGCAGTCCCTCTTACATAACAGATGCATTTGCCCATCTATACATATTTCTAATTACAGAGAAGTATACCAGGCATTGATAATGACCTTTGGAACAATTTTTTAGACTCTATAGTGTTCATATTTTTAGTATACATGAAGCTAAAGTAAGTTTAGCCCCTCTGTCTTGGCCACATATAATCAGATTTACCTGCAGACTTCTGATCTATTTCTACTGTTGTCTAGATCCCGTTCTCCCCTATCTTCTGCCCACAGGTTGTTTCACACCAGAGCAGGGAAAAAATAACCTCTCCCCTGGAGTGGTCATTACAATCCTATCCTTAGGAACACTGGCTGCCTCTTCCTTCTGTGTGGACCTGAAGACTAATTTGCTTCATTCTGTTTTAACAGAACCTCTAGCCTTGACCCTTATTTGCTTGCCTATCAGGCCTGGCGATCAGCTTCTGAAAGGTCACAGCCTTGAAAACCCTGTGGAGAAGTTCTACTCTGCACACATGGAGTCATCATGAGTTGGAATCAACTTCACAGCAACTAACAGCAACCACATTTGCTGAATAATGAGCGAGTACATACTCTGCAAGCTCAGCCAATTCTGCCAACCCTGTCTTTGAAGTGAATCGAGAAGCATGGTTATTAGACAGCTAAGATAAATGCTTTAACAAAATATCTCTAGAAAATCAAATTTAAAGTCATCTACAGTGTACTACAGATCATTCGGCCTTAATGTGGGTAGAGTGCATTCATTTTTCAAGGTGGATGAATCATAAGATAATTTAAAACAGTTTAGCCATAAAAAGCCCTGCAGCGTATGCAGAACGAAGATTAAATTTAAGGCAATAACAATACCCTGTCAGGAGAAAATGAATATATTCATCAAGGTACTTCATTTGAAAAGTGGAGTCATCGTTTCTATTCACAACACCATCTATACGTTGTAAAACTAAATTAAAAACCATGGGACTGTAACATGGTTTTTTGAAAAGTCTATTTTAATGGCCAATCTTGAATATAAGGGTTTGCAGCTAGAATAAGTTATTCTTTCAAAAGTAGAGAAGTGCTAAATCATACTTATGGAAACGTGATATCATTTTTGTTGTTAAATAGAGGTAGTATATCTTGTTCTTAAATTTTTACTAGAAAATTTTGGGAGTGGAATTTTTTTCAATATTTCTTTTAAACCAAACCTAAGAATATAGGTTTAGAGGAAGACTCATTAACAACCTGTGTTATGCAGATGACACAACCTTGCTTGCTGAAAGTGAAAAGGACTTGAAGCACTTACTAACGAAGATCAAAGACCACAGCCTTCAGTATGGACTGCACCTCAACATAAAACAAAAATCCTCACAACTGGACCAATGAGCAACATCATGATAAACGGAGAAAAGATTGAAGTTGTCAAGGATTTCATTTTACTTGGATCTACAACCAACAACCATGGAACCAGCAGTCAAGAAATTAAATGATGCATTGCATTGGACAAATCTGCTGCACAGGACCTCTTTAAAGTGTTGAAAAGCAAAGATGTTACCTTGAAGACTAAGGTGCGCCTGACTCAAGCCATGGTATTTTCAGTCGCATCATATGCGTCTGAAAGCTGGACAATGAATAAAGAAGCCCAAAGATGAATCGACGGCTTTGAATTGTGGTATTGGCGAAGAATATTGAATATACCACGGACTGCCAAAAGAATGAACAAACCTGTCTTGCAAGAAGTAAACCAGAATGTTCCTTGGAAGCAAGGACGGCGAGACTGCATTTCATGTACTTTGGACATGTTGTTAGGAGGGATCAGTACCTGGAGAAGGACATCATGCTTGGCAAAGTACAGGGTCAGTGGCAAAGAGGAAGACCCTCAACGAGGTGGATTGACACAGTGGCTACGAAAATGAGCTCAAGCATAACAATGATTGTGAGGGTGGTGCAGGACCCAGCAGTGTTTAAGTCAGAACCAACTCAACGGCACCTAACAACAACAAGAACATAACTTTTCTAGGCTACAAACCTAAATATGCAATAACTGTATCATTTTTCCCTTCTCTGTAACTTACTTCTATCTTTAGTCCCAAATCCACCTAGTTGTAGAGACTTGCTTTTAGAGATTTAGAAAAAAGTTAGTCATATCAAAGTTTTCTTAGTCAATTCCGGAATTCTATCTTTCACCTTCATGGTTTGTCTACTATCTGGAGAAGGGGACGGGCTTTGCATTATACACAGATGGGAGAGAGGTATCTGGTCCTCCGTCAGCCTTGGTCCTCGCTGGCATTCCCATCTCATAAAACAATATTCAACATCTATGTTACCTCTGCTCCTGAGTATATAATGCCAGGAGAATTTCGTGCCATTCTTTTCATTGCAGCAGATTAAGGAATCATTAATTGCCTTGATTCATTGTAATGGAAGAAGTAGGAGCTTGGAAGTCAAACAAGTTTAGATTTCTCTCACAGAGAGACTCAGTAAGTCTTTGTTGAATGAGTGAGTGAGAGAGTAAATAAGTGAATACCTTCATTGCTACCCTTTTGAGACCAGGAGGCCATCTGCCCCCTCCCCACATGACTGAACTGCTCTAAGTTTGTCACGTCTCTTTTCCGTGGCTGCCAGAGGACTCGGCTTTCCACACGCAGTTTCTAATCTGTGCTGCCCTTGCCACCGGTCTCCTTTGTTCTCCTGTTTTTTCTTCTTTTGTATTCCCTCCGGTGCCAGTCCTTTTCATATGTGTCTCGGCTTCCCTGAAAAAGGAATAATATTTTATTGCTATTTGCAGGTAATCAGAGTAATCATATATTGCTGGTCCCAACATAAGGCACAGAATTGAGTTCTTTGGCTCCTCTTGACTGTGCATCTGTTGCTTTAATACAGGAGTGACCTGTTGTAGTAATGTCTCTGGTTCTAGTGCTCAAGAAGGTGGATTTTCAGAAAACAGAGATTGTACTCTCTGTTCTGGTGTGAATTGTTGTTGTTGTTAGTTGCTGACAAGTCGGCCTCTGACTCATGGCAACCCCCTGCACAACAGAATGAAACACTGTCCTGTTCTATGCCGTCCCCCTGACTGGTTGCAGATAAAACTAGTGTGAACCATAAGGTTTTCACTGATTGATTTTTGCAAGTAGATCACCAGGCCTTGCTTCCTGGTCCATCTTAGTCTGGAAGCTCTGCTGAGTCCTCTTCAGCATCATAACAACGAGCAAGCCTCCACTGTCAGATGGGTGGTGGCTACGCAAGCGGTCCACTGCCTCATGCCCGAATTGAATACATAAAGCAAAGTCAGTGTGTGTGCAGGTTTGCTGTGCCATGCCTATTGGTTGTTTGAATCCAACCTACAAGACCTAGGCTGGGAAAAGAAAGAGACCAAAAAATAAGCAGCATCCAAAAAATGTTTGATATAATCTATCAACCAAGCAGTTCAGCCTAACTGCAGTAGGAGATCATGCCAAGCACTGAGCTGTCTCCTAAATCTGCACAGGGCTGTAGGTTTTCATTCCCCTCAGAGTTTGGTTGATGATCTAATTAATTTGTAGGTCCTTATATCCCTGCTCATTCTTCATTATTGAAAGGAGACCCAGGACATAAGGCACGGTGCAATCTGATTAACAGAACCATGTTCACCCCTTTCTCCAGCTGATGTTTCAATATGAATGGAATTATTACTTAGAAAATTGCTTTCAGAAAATCAACTCTCAAAGTCATGCCTTCGATTAGAAGAAACAGTCACTTAATTACTGTGAAGTAGTTAATTAAATATAGACTGTAATTTCATTATCCTGGGCTTTTAATTACCTTAAACTCTTTCTTATCAGAAATAATTTTCGTGGATGCTATTTATATATTGAAATAGCTATTTTTGAGGGGGTAGAAAGAAATTGAGCACACCAAAATGTTTTCTGACTCCCCCAACCTCTATGAATATGACTTCATATAGCAGCATCTCATAAAATATGTGCCATGGGAAATTAACATATGTTGGGGTTTGGGGTGTGGAGGACCTGGGTGGGGAGGGAATTTTGTAGCCAAATAGCTTGGGAAAGCAGTGGCTTGGAGTCCCAGGGTGGTACAAATTGTTTACCTACTCAGCTGCTAACTGAAAGGTTGGAGGTTCAAGTTCACCCAGAGGCACCTTGGAAGAAAGGCCTGGCAATCTGCTTCTGGAAAACTCAGCCATTGAAAACCCTATGATGCACAGTTCTATTCTGACACACATGGGGTCACCATGAGTCGAAGTCAACCTGACAACAACTGGTGCTGTTGGTAGGCAGAACTGAGCAGTATTATTTTTTTTGCAAGGGCTTTTAGTAAGAGTCCTTAGTAACCTGCTTTGCAGTATGAACCTCTGAAAGAAAGAAATACATGCAGCAAAAGTTATTTCAGCAGAATGGTGGAAGACCTTGCTGCTTTGGTGTTCTGGGGAACACACTTTGGGAAGCGCTACACTATACAGGTATCCCCTGGTTTTCGAAAGTTCCATTTAGGCCACTTAACTTTTATGAAAGACCTACGTTAGTACCTGTTTTTACTAGCTGAAAGAAATCCGAAATGGATTTTCACTTGTACAAAACAAGGCCAAAAGTGAAATTAGTGTTCAATGTTTGTTTTCAGGGAGGCAATAAGGAGGCAGCACACACCCCAAGCAGTGAGAGTGGTGTTGCCAAGCTCCTTGCCTGGGAACTACACTGTACATACATTATTTCTGCTTTATATAGGCTGTGTGTTTATCATATCATTCCTGCCCTTACGGTATGTTAGTGTTATTTTAGGTTCTATGTGTTGTTTGCTATGATTTGGTAGGTTATTTTTTGGGGTCTGGAAGTGCTCAAAAAATTTTCCCATATTAATTACTGGCAATCGCTTCTTCACTTTATGCCATTTTGGCTTATGAAAGGTTTCATATGAACACTCTACTTTCAGATAGCAGGAGAAACCTGTATACCTATTAAGAATAATTCTCAGAACATATTTCAATATATTATTCAATATATTAAAAGAAGGGTTAAAAATTGAGAAAAGAGCAACTTAAGGGCATAAAGAGCTATACTGAAATAATTATACTTGGTACAATTTATCTAAAATGTGATACACATGTATCAGTTTGGCTGGTGTTTTTAGGATGCTAAACTAAATATACAAAGCTGAAGCACACATTTAAGAAAATGAGATGAGTTACTTAAAAATCAGCAAGTTATAATGGAAATCAATCTTGTTTAGTTTTTTCATTATTGTTCAGGAAAGTAAATTGTATTTAAATACGTTGAGGGACTTTCTATTTTGATGTTACCATATAAAACCAGTTGAATCTAAATCATGGTGACCCCATGTGTATCAAAGTAGAACTGTGCTCATAGGGTTTTCAATGGCTGGTTTTTCCAAAAGTAGGTCACCAGGCCTTCCTTCCAACGTGCCTCTGGATGGACTCAAACCTCCAGCCTTTCGGTTAGCAGTCGAGTGTGTTAACCATTTGCACCGCCCAGGGACAATATATCATAACCACGAAATTAAATGTAAAGAGTTCATAGGGCACTTCCCCTAAATTTAGAGTTCATTATCACTATAGGAATTTTTCATCAAAACAAAGTTCTCCTCAGGGAACATCTAGCTCAATTGGCATAACACAGTTTATAAAGAAAATGCTCTACATTCTACTTTGGCGAGTAGTTTCTGGGGTTTTAAAAGCCTATGAGCAGCCGTCTAAGATATTCCACTGGTCTCACCCCTTTGGGAGCAAGGGAGAACGAAGAAACCTAAAGACAAAAGGGGAAGATTAGTCCAAAGGACTAATGGACCACATCTACCATGGCCTCCACCAGACTGAGTCCAGTACAACTAGATGGTGCCCGGCTACCACCACTGACTGTTCTGACAGGGATCACAATATAGGGTCCCAGAAAGAGTTGGAGAAAAATGTAGAACAAAATTCTAACTGAGAAAAAAAGACTAGACTTGCTGGCCTGACAGAGACTGAAGAAAACTCCAAGAGTATGGCCCCCGGACACACTTTTAGCTCAGCAATGAAGCAACTCCTGAGGTTTACCCTTCATCCAAAGATTGCACAGGCCCACAAAACAAAAGGAGACTAAAGGTGCACACCAGCCCAGGGGCAAGGACTAGAAGGCAGGAGGGGTCAGGAAAGCTGGTAATAGGAAACCCAAGGTTGACATGTTGTGGGGTTGTTAACCAATGGCATAAAACGATATGTGTAAATATGTGTGCTGTTTAATAAGAAGCTAGTTTGTTCTGTAAACCTTCATCTAAAGTATAAATTAAAAAAAAAAGTTTAAAGAAACACTTCCAGATACAATTAAACATCTTTAATAACAACAATAAAAAAGCTCTCACAAGCAGTATTTTATCAACCATATATTTCTCTCAACTCCTCTGACTTAAAATATTGATTTTCAATGTATCTTTGTCTAGCACAAACACAATTATCTAGCACTGAGTCCTGGTGGCACAGTGGTTAAAGTGCTCGGCTGCTAGCCAAAAGGTGGGTGGTTTGAACCCACCAGCCGCTCTGCAGGAGAAAGATGTGGCAGTCTACTTCTATAAAGATTTACAGCCTTGGAAACCCTATGGGACAGTTCCACTCTTTCCTATAGGATCACTATGAGTCAGAATTGACTCAACTGCAGTGGGTTTTGTTTGTTTGTTTGTTTTTGTCTAGCACATCTTTTTTTTCCTTTTTTTTTTTATTGTGCTTCAAGTGAAAGTTTACAATTCAAGTCAGTTTCTCATACAGAAACATTGTTATGTGACCCTAATTGCTCACTCTATAATGTGACAGCACATTCCTCCTCTCCACCCTGTATTTCTCATGTCCATTCAAACAGCTCCTGTCCCCCTCTGCCTTCTCATTTTGCCTCCGGAGCTGCCTACATTGTTTCATGTGTCTACTTGAACTAAGAAGCATACTCCCCACCAGTATCATTTTATGTCTTATAGTCCAGTCTAATCTTTGTCTGAAGAGTTGGCTTCGGGAATGGTTTTAGTTTGTGACTAAGAGAGAGCCTGGGGGCCATGTCTTCTGGGGCCCCTCCAGTCTTAGTCAAACCATTAAGTCTAGTCTTTTCACTAGAGTTTGAGATCTGCAACCCACTTTTCTCCTTCTCTTTCAGGCATTCTCCGTTGTGTTCCCTGTCAGGGCAGTCATTAGTGGTAGCTGGGCACCATCTAGTTCTTCTGGTCTCAGGCTGATTGGAGTCTCTGGTTTGTGTGGCCCCTTCTGTCTCTTGGGCTCATACTTTCCTTGTATCTTTGGTATTCATGCTCCTTTGCTCCAGGTGGATTCAGACCAATTGATGCATCTTAGATGGCTGCTTGCTAGCTTTTAAGACCCCAGATGCTACTCATGAAAGTGGGATGCAGAGCATTTTCTTAATATACTTTGTTATGCCAATTGACCTAGATGTTCCCTGAAACCATGGTCCCCAGACTCCTGCTCCTGCTACTCTGTCCCTTGAAGTGTTTGGTTGTATTTAGGAAACTTACTGCTTTTGGTTTAGTCCTTCTCCAGGGACTGGTCCCTCCTCATAACATGTCCAAAGTATTTGAGATGAAGTCTCGTCATCTTTTTGAAGTTCTGTTTGTCCCATGTGGACTTAATGTTTTATTCCTGGACACCCAATATGCTGTTTCCACTATCCTTCTGATTATAGCATCCAAATAGAACCTTCAGTTTATCATTTGTTCTAGTTTAAAATTTCTTTATATCATCAGAAGCATAATCAAAATTAACTTATTCTTTTATCATGGTGTCTCAATTTCTGAGTTCTTAACTTTAAGTCATCTCCTGGCTGGCTGGGAGTTCAGAAAAAAGAAGATATAAAATTGCCCTCCAGGACTTTATTACTCAAAGTGTGATTCTCTGAGCAGCAATGATATCTCTTGGGGGCAGAATCTCAGCCCCCCTCCCAGACCTACTGAGTCAGAATCTGCATGTCAACAAGATTTCTAGGAAATTAGTATGCACATTACAGTTTAAGAAGCATTGGTAAAAGACTCCAGTTGTCCAACTTGATTACACATTACAATCACCTCAGGAGTTTAAAAAAAAGTATTGATCCCTGACTCACCTAGAGAGATTCTGACTCAATTGGTATGGAGCACAGCCTGGGCATCATGATTTTTAAAAGCTTCTCAGGCAATTCTAATGGGTAGAAAACTTTCAAGAAGAGTGGAAATGTAAGTAGACAAGAGCAGTGATTCTCAAAATTTGTTGTATATTACCACTCAGTAACGCAACAGATCAACACTGAGGGCTAGGCTGTTGAAGTAGGATAGATTCTAAACCAAAACCACTTGCCGTCAGGTCGATTCTGATGCATAGCGACCCTGTGTGTTTCAGAGTAGAACTGCATTCCATAGGATTTTCAATGGCTGTGAACTTTCAGAAGTAGATTGCCAGGCTTTTCCTCTGGGGTGCCTCTGGATAGATTTTAACTGTCAGCTTTTTGGTTGGTTGTTGTTGTTAGGTGCCGTCAAGTCAGTTCTGACTCATAGTCATCCTATGTACAACAGAACAAAACACTGCCCGATCCTGCGCCATCCTCACAATCTTTGTTATGTTTAAGCCCCTTGTTGCAGCCACTGTGTCAATCCATCTCATTGAGGGTCTTCCTCTTTTTCACTGACCCTCCACTTTACCAAGCAAGATGTCCTTCTCCAGCGACCAGTCCCTCCTGATAACATGTCCAAAGTATTTGAGATGAAGTCTCGTCATCCTTGCTTCTAAGGAGCATTCTGGCTGTACTTCTTCTGAGACAGATTTGTTTGTTCTTTTGGCAGTCCATGGTATATTCAATATTCTTCACCATCACCACAATTCAAAGGCGTCAATTCTTCAGCCTTCTTATTCATTGTCCAGCTTTCGTGTGCATATGAGGTGATTGAAAACACCGTGGCTTGGGTCAGGTGCACCTTAGCCTTCAGGGTGACATCTTTGCTTTTTGACACTTTAAAGATGTCTTTTAAACATATTTGCCCAATGCAATGTATTGTTTGATTTCTTGACTGCTGCTTTCATGGGTGTTGATTGTAGATCCAAGTAAAATGAAATTCTTGGCTACTTCTATTTTTTCTCTGTTTATCATGATGTTGCATATTGGTCCAGTTGTGAGGATTTTTGTCTTATGTTGAGGTGTAATCCATACCGAAGGCTGTGGTCTTTGATCTTCATCAGTAAGTGCTTCAAGTCCTCTTCACTTTCAGCAAGCAAGGTTGTGTCATCTGCATAACACAGGTTGTTAATGAGTCTTTCCCCCTAGGTTAGTAGCCAATGTTGAACTGTTTATGCCATCCAGGGACTCCTAAGATATATCTTGGGTCTTTATATTTACCTAGTTCCCCAGCTGATTTCTATAAACACCCAAATTTAAGAGGCACTGGACTAGGAAAATACATTGTATAATGGCAGCTTTAAAGGCCATTCAAGATTCCTGGAGATGTCTGTTGAGTTCTCTTTCTTATGACTAAGTTAGAATGCTGATACAAGTGTGTGTGTCATCCTTCTATTACTTCCCTATTTTATCATCTATTACGTATCAAGAGTTGATTCTTCCAGGAATTAAAGCAAATTATGCCAGATTGTGTGATAGACTAGCACTATTACCAAAAACCAAACACCAGATCCCTTGCCGTCTAGTTGATTCCAACTCATAGTGACCCTGTAGGGCACAGTAGAACTGCCCCATAGGGTATCCCAGGCTGTAAATCTTTGCAGAAACAGACTGCCACATCTTTCTCTCATAGCTGGCGGGTTCGAACAACTGACCTTTTGATTAGCAGCTGAGTACTTAACCACCGTACGACCAGAGTTCCTCATACTATCACCAGGGATGAATTACTCCACAGGCAAGGTAAGCACAGTGCTTACCTTGCTTACCAGACCATCTGTAGCGAACAATTTTACATTTTTCCACCACATCAAAGATTCTGCTTCTAGGTATGGCTGGCATCTGTCTCTCTCCCAAACCTACAACACCTTCCTACAGAATCAAAGCCTCTTCTCAAATTTACAATGCCTGGCGGGGTGGATGGCCCAGCGACCAAGATAAGCAAAGGCTTACTTGTGCTTACTCACTAGTCAGTAGTGAACAATTTCATGTATTTTCACCACGTGTGAAATTGTTCACTATGGATTAGTAAGCAAGCACAAGTAAGCCCATGCTTACCTTGCTTTTTTTCATGTGTGATCTTCAAAGGAAAAAAATCCAAAGATTTTGAATGTATCCATTTAGTTTTTCTCCCTTCTTTCTCAGAAAATACATGAAAGTGTGCATATGCAACTATATTTAGACCCTTAAACTATTAAAGCTAGTTGTTGTTGTTTTGGGCGCCATCCAGTTGATTCCCACTCATGGCAACTACATGTGACACAGTAGAACTGCTCCATAGGGTTTTCTTGGCTATAATCTTTACAGAAAAGTTTGCCAGGTCTTTCTTTCACAGAGCTGCTGGGTGGGTTTGTTACAGCCAGAGGGATCTTTAAAAAAAAAAAAAAGGCAAACCCACTGACATAGAGTCAATTCTGACTCATGGCAACTTCATGTGTTTCAGAGTAAAACTTCCATCCAGAGGGTCTTCAATGGCTGTAATCCTTATAGGAATAGATCTTCAGGCCCTTCAGTTATTAGTCTAGTGCAAACCGTTTTCACTACCCGGGGCCAACAGAGGGGTCTTAGAGATGGTCTAATCTAATTATCATTTGCAGCTGAGGGAATGGAGAACCAGAAGAAATAATTGAGTGCACTAGGTCACAACAGAGAATGGCAAGATATGAGCCATAGTTTTGCTAATTTTTAAACTAGGCAAACATACTACAAAGTAGGCAAACATGCTACATCAGCCTAAATTATGTAGGCTAAGTTTTATGAGGAAAAATTAATAAAATAAAAGAACCACATTTGTATGTAATATATTTACTGATGTACATATAATTAATAAGTCTGAATTGACTTGACAGCAATGGTTTTAGTTTTTCGGTTTAATATAATTAAGCCTGAGTGGTGGAAAGTTTGAATAAGTGATTGTAATTAGTTTTGTCTTTATACTGACATCCTTTTTTTAAAATCAAATTTTCTACTCCCAGCTTAAATCTCTCTTATCGATAATGAGCACATGAACTCAGTTTTCTCCCCAATACCACATACAGTTTTTCGTATTGAAGATACATACCATTCCATGGACAATCTGTTTACTTTACGAAACATAATGCCTTAGTGCCCCTGATTTTTTTCTGCCTTTTTTTCAGACACGTAATTTTTCTTACCCAATTTGCTTTCCCCTACTCCTCCGCTCTCTCTCCTATACTCAAAGCTGCAGTATCCCAGCCTCTTTAAAGGGTCTGAGATGAGTGCTTGCAAACAAACAAACCTGGCTTCATAGTGTTTGGATCAATAACCTTTTACAAGTTTGAGCAATTTTCTACAAGGAAGATAGAGAGTGCCAGAAACCGTGCTGGGCAAAATGCTGAAAATAAGGTTTGTTTTTAGCATTCTCCTGTCCTTCACCCCACCTGTGACTATGCTCTTTCCTCAATTTCAGGATTTTTTCTTTCCTCTGTTTCCCCCAGGGACTTGAAAGTTGACTTGCTTGATCAGCCGATACATTTATTCAAACGGAAATGTTAATAGATTAATCAGTGACCAATTATTTTAGTTAAAAAAAAATTTTATTGTGTTCTAAATGAAAGTTTACAAATCAAGTCGGACTCTCATACAAAAATTTATAAACACCTTGCTATATACTCCTAAGTGCCCTGACCCTAATGAGACAGCACACTCCTTCCCTCCACTCTCTCTTTTTGTGTCCATTTGGCCAGCTTCTGACCCCCTCTACCCTCTCAACTCCCCTTCAGACAGGAGACGCCAACAAAGTCTCATGTGTCTACTCGATCCAAAAAGCTCATTCTTTCACCAGCATGCATCATTTCCTATCCCAGAGTCCAGTCCAATATCTGTTTGAAGAGTTGGCTTTGGGTATGGTTCCTGTCTTGGGCTAACAGAAGGTCTGGGGACCATGACCTCCAGGGTCTTTCTAGTCTCAGTCAGACCATTAAGTCTGGTCCTTTTATGAGAATTTGGGGTCTGCATTCCACTGTACTCCTGCTCTCTCAGGGGTTCTCTGTTGTGTTCCCTGTCAGGGCAGTCATCGGTTGTAGCTGGGTACCATCTATTTCTTCTGTTTAGTTTGTTTTTTATTGCACATGTCAAAAAAAAAAAAAAAAAAAAACTGGCCATAATTAGCTTAAGGAAAAAAGAAAAATTTATTGGGAAGATAATGGCAAGGGTGGGAGGACATGTCTTCACGGAATTTAAGAAAGAATTGCACTACTCAGCCCAAGAAAGGCAGGAAACAGGGCAGGAAGTATACTTGAATCTCACCTGAAACGAACTGCTGTGGAGTTGATTACAACTCAAGACGACCCCATGTGCATCAGTCAGAGTAGAACTGTGCTGCACAGGGTTTTCAATGGCTGATTTTTCAGAACGCAAGTAAATGGTCAGGCACGGCCTTTCTTCTGAGGTGCCTCTGGGTGGACTTGAACCTCAAATTTTTTGATTAGCAGCTGAGCAAATCAACTGTTTCCATCACCCAAGGACTCAGAACCCCACCTGAAGGGGCTGACATTTAAGTGACTCAGTTCAGTGGTGTGCTGGAGCTGGTTCACAATGTCTTGAGAGAGCCAGCTGTTAAATTTTTAGGAATTCTGCAAGCCAGATGATATTACATTACTAGTCTGAAATTGGTCACAGTGTATTTACACCAAGGAAATTGGCAAATGCTACAAAAAGCATTACCAGCGCATTACTGCTCAGCTCCAACTTGGTTCTAAACTTACAACATCTGAGGAAAGATTATTGGACTGACTTCTCTTAGGTGTCCACATCTGTGCTAATCACGTATGGCCAGTAGGACAGAGTTATAATACACAGGCATAGCCACCTTGCAGATCAACGGTGTCCTCAGGGAAGGAGATTTTTTGTGAATAAGGCAGCCAGCCAAGGGCTTTCTGCACAGTCACTATCCCTTTTTGGTAATGTATTTGCATCTTAGCCAAGTTTAAGCAATTAGGAGATATAACATATGCCCTTGGTGGGGGTGAAGTTACATACCCAGCCATGACTGTGAGGACACCAGTGGATCACAACTGACTGCACATTATACAACTGACTGCATATCTGGGACCTTTAAAAACAGACCAGCGCCTAGGCCAGAGATCCTGCTTTAACTGAGTATCGGTGCTTTTTACAAGCACTCCGGGTAGCTCTAATATGCAGCCAGGATTGAGAACAACTGGTATTATGAGTTGCCATCATTAAGGGCCTTAGAGAAGTGAAATCTTTACATATTTGTCACTTGCTGCTAAGTCAGAGCTATTACCTACAGACTTTTACACTGCCATATATGGCAGACTTGAATTTTATATTATGTTATGGACTCTGAAGTACACACTGATTCATTGAGGAAAATGGGGGAAAAGAGTGAAAATGATAACAATCGACGTGTCCTACAAGGTCAGGGACAACTGTATCAAATGACAGAAAAAGAGTATAATTTGGGGCTGATGAACTGAAAAGTCATGGCTTTAATACACTGGTAACAACATCAACTTAGTTAATAAATGTATTAGGCACTGTTGTGATCATTTCTTTAAATGGTCCCTATATATGGTAGCATAATGGTTAAGAGCTCAGATGTTAACCAAAAGGTTGGCAGTTCAAATCCACCAGATGCTCCTTGGAAACACTATGGGGCAGTTCTCTGCTATAGGGATGCTGTAGTTGGAACCGACTCAACGGCACTTAACAACAACATACATAAATCTTTAAAAGTTATGAGACAGATAGTGCAGATCTAGGGAGATTTCATTATTGAAAAGTTAGGAATTCTCAGGAATGTTAAAAACAGCACTTATTTAGTCACCTAATTTCTTCATTTAACAATTATTTATTGAGCAAATATTTTGTGCAGGTCCTAGCAATGCATTGTTGTTGTTTGCCACCCAGTCAATTATGACTCACAGAGACCCAGGAGAGTAGAGCTGCCCCCAGAGGGCTTCCTAGGGTGTAATCTTTATGGAGCAGGTCACCAGGGTTCCAACTGTCAACCTTTTTGTTAGCAGCTGAGCACTAAATCATTGTGCCACCAGGGCTCCTCCGGGTAATGTAAAATCTGTTGCCTTCCAGCCGATTCTGAGTCATAGTGACCCTACAGGACAGGGTAGAACTGCCCCACAGGGTTTCCAAGGCTGTAAATTTTTTATGGAAGCAGACTGCCACATCTTTCTCTTGCAGAGCGGCTGGGGGCTGGTGAGTTTGAACCACCAACCTTTTGGTTCACAGCTGAATGCTGAACCACTGTACCCCCAGGGCTCCTTCTTGGGAACACAGTACCTGAGTATATCAAGTTTCCATTCTATCAGAGGAGACAGCAATAAGCAACTCATTAATAAATTAATCATTTTATTACAAATGTGAACAGTGCTTTGAAGGAGAAGGACAGATTTTAAAAGCCAGCACAACAGGAAGACTTGAGACTTAGTCTGAGTAGGTTAGATGAAGTCAGGTGAGGCTTCTGGAAGTGGCGTTTGAGCTAAGATACGAATATTTGTGGAATTTAGTTAGAAAAGGTGAGGGCGAAGGTTGTTTCAGGAAGATGGAATACCATGTGGGAAGACTGTTCAGCAGGAAGGAGGGGAATGCATTCGAGGAATTGAAAGACATTCAGTGTATCTGTTGGGCAGGGAGTCAGGGGAAAACTAAGACCTGGGAGGAAGGTAGGGAAATGGTCATGCACGGCCATGTAAATACCGTTGGTCTATATCTTAAAAGTAACAAGAAACAATGGAAGGATTTTAAGAATTGGGGTGTGTGTGTGCGTGTGTTATGGTGAGTGATTTACTCAGTTCTCTCATGTTGCTGTTTTGGGCTCAAACTTAGTTCTGTCACTTTGTCTTTTAAAACTCTCTAACTCTCCCAGGCAGAGTTTGTGGCTCATTATTTGTTTCCCAAAGTCCTTTGTTCTTTTCTCCGCTCTGACGTTTATACAATGTGTTAAAATTACTGGTCCATGTGGCTGTATCCCCTGCTACACTGGGAGCTACTTGAGGACAGGAACCTTGTATCATTCTTCTTAGGATCCTCAAGTCTCATCACAGTCCCTGAATGAATGAATGAGTGGCTGTTTGGGTAGAGGGAAGTAGAGGTGAAGCCCTGATCACAAAACTTCAGCATTTTTATAACTTCTCATATGACTTCAAAAGTTGTCATATATGAACTTTGGGAAGAAATACATGGACAACAGTAAGGAAGCAAAAATGAGCAACTTGGTCCCACAAATTTAAGAATTTAAATTGCAAGGTAAGTACTATTACATTACTAATACATGCATATGCCTCTAAACCACCATGCTTCCCCAAAATTGGGCGGGGTGGTGGGGAGGAAGGGGGAGGAAGCCTAGATCAAAGTACACTTCTCAAAGTACAGTCCTTGGACCACAAACAACAAAATCCCCCTCAGGGCTACTTGGTCACCTCAGGAATCTAATCTACCTCAGAGCTGCTCAGCCCCAACCTCTGGCTGGGGTGGGATCTGGGTATCTGCAGTCTTAGCAATCCATTTAACAACCTGGACATTTGTGGATGTTAGATGACTACTGGCTTACCAGTGGTCTTTAAATATTTTGTTGTTGTGCCTTATAAAATCATTTTTAAAAACTAAATCCTGTCCCCAGTATTTTTAAATTTTAAATCTACATATAAATCTTAAATGACATCTAAATTTTCTATAGTTTAACTGTTGTAAATAAAGCAATTTCTGGCATGGCGTAAATATTGACATTAAAATTTATATTACATTTTAGCACTTCACCAAAGAAGACATTCAGATGGCTAACAGATACATGAGGAAATGCTCAGGATCATTAGCCATTAAAGAAATGCAAATCAAAACTACAATGAGATACCATCTTACCCCAACAAGGCTAACATTAATCCAAAAATAATAATAATAATAATCAATGTTGGAAAGGTTATGGAGAGACTGGAACACTTATATACTGCTGGTGGGAATGTAAAATGGTACAACCACTTTGGAAATTGATTTGGTGCTTCCTTAAAAAGCTAGAAATAGAACTACCATATGAGCCAGCAATCCTACTCCTTGGAATATATCCTAGAGAAATAAGAGCGTTTACATGGACAGATACATGCACACCCATGTTCACTGTAGCACTGGGTCAAAAAACAACGTATGCATAAATTTTTGTACGAGAAACTAACTTGAGCTGTAAACTTTTGCTTAAAGCACAATTAAAAAAAAACTTAAATTACGTTTCAAAATGTTTCCTGTAGAGTGGGAAAACCTTGGATATTTGATATCTATCATATTCATACTAAAAAGATGAACAAGTTCTTTTTTAACAGTTGGAAATTTCTCCTTCCTCCCCACTCCACTTCCTCCCTAGAATTTTAGCCTAATGTAGTATTTTTTATGACTGAAAGCTTTTACCCTATCATACTTTTCTGAAATAAAATATGTATATACATGGAAATGTAAATGAAAGTTTAATTGCCAGTGACCCTAAGGCGTAAGTATTTTTTTTAAAAAAACTTCTGGTTTGCCCCGTCATTATAATCATAAATGGTACACAACTGATCAAAACAACATAAATATACTACAAATTTTTACAATTAAACTCTCTGAAGCAGATGAATGGGTGTGGGTTTTTTCAACTGATGCACTGTTGTGTGACTATTATTGTTGCTAGAGTGAGTCAGGATTCAGCATCAATTACATTCTTTTTTTAAATTATTTTTTATGTAAGTGCTGAGAAATCTTATTCACATAAGTTAATCACTGAGAATGGAATTAGTTTTTTTTCTAGCAACATTACTCAATTTTTTGAACTCTTGTCACTTAGATACCAAAATCACGTAGCGACATGCCATTAAAAAGTATTTTTAGTTCATTCTATAATTTTGTTGCAAGCAAAGACTAGGACACCACCTGAAATAAAAAAGCTGTGTTACCCCGTCATTAGAGGCATTCACTTTCTCAACACCAAAACCAAATTTCACATTTCTCATTATTTGGATCACGGAGGTTTTCTCACCCCAGGGATTTCACTCCGCTAAGATTAGCCATGGGGAGAGGTTGGCCTTTCTTTGTGAAGTGAAAGCAGGAGTGGAAAGAGGATCCTGCACGACCTTTCAACCACAAGAGTGTTCTCAGATCACATTTAGATAGAACAGGCTTCGAAGTTGAGGTTCTGGGAACTGGCCCCCTTGATAACCACCTGTGGGCCTGGGTGTCCCTTGGAAAGTCTTTGTACACTCCCAGAGGCCTGCTTACTCTTTGGAAGACTCCCCACCTAGCTAATGAGATTTATTGTAACTAACAAGTAGTATGCAGTCTTTGGGTTGTGCAAATGGTTAGTGCGCTTGGCTGCTAACTGAAAAGAGGTTTGAGTTCATCCAGGGGCACCTCAGAAGACAGCCCTGCTGATCTATTTCCAAAAAAATCAGCTATCAAAAGCCTGTGGAGCACAGCTCTACTCTGACACACCTGGGACCTCTACGGGTTGGAGTCAGCTCGACTGGCGGTGGTGGATGGGTCTTCCTGACTGGTAAGCCTTGGTATTGCTGACTTTTTGAAGGATTTATTCATGTTTCTACAACTATGAATTTAGCTATGATAAAAAAAATGATAGCGCAGCTTAAAACAAGTTTTTTTCAGGTGAAAAGCACACTATAAACTTAGGCTTTAAAACAGCATACACAGAGATACTAAATAACTTTTTTTTTTAAAGCATTGGGCTTCCTTTTTCACACAAATAAACTTTGTAATTAGAAGCATTCCATTTGGTTGTTGTTAAAAGACCTATGGTACGAAATTCCAACCACGGCATTGGAATTTGAGAAAAGCATTTGAGTATCTGACTTTTATTTGTATTTTTCAAAATCTCTGGAGCAGTTTGTGCCCTGTGATAAACCGGTGTTCTGAGGTGCCTGGAACTTGACGGGTCCCTGAGGCCCCCACCACGTGGCAGGAATCACTCGGCTGGCCCATAGAAATAGTTCTAAACAGTTTTTTGTCATAACCTACTTGGCAACTCCAATTATTCCTGAGTCTTCTAAAATGATCAACAGAAGGGTTTCGCCTCTTTCAGCAACAGACAACAGACAATGTAATTGTTTACCGGTTTTACTGGTATGGAAGCAAGCTTCTCTGCCAAGAGACCACCAGTGTACCTCTAACTGCTCACAGTGCTCCTTGAGATCTGAAAGGGTTTGACATACAGCAATTACTGAAAGCCCTTACCCTAGTGGTTCAAAATTGATTGTGTACATAAGAATCATTTAGGGTGCTCGTTTAAAATACAAATGTTTAATCCCTGAATCAGACATTTTGATACAGTAAGTCTGAAAAACTGCCTATTGCTTGGGTAACTACTATTTTGTGTTCCTTTGGGTTGTAAACATTTGTACCTTGTAACAAAAAATGAGACATAATGAATCCTCATTATATGCTTTGTGTAATTTGAGTTAAACACAATACAGCAATGATTTAGTAATAACAGTGAAATAGAAAAAAATTACTCCGTACAGCATCAAGAACTTGCAATTATCACATTTCCAGGTCTATTCTCTATGTTATTTAGTGAAGAATGTCAGCAAATTGCAGGTACCACTGGTTGGGATTGATTTTATTTTGATTACATTTCCAAGTCTCTCTTTATTCTTCAAGTACTTCACTTTACTGTGATTCCAGCCAAAAGTATAAGGTCTGTCTCAGTATAATTTACATCCATCAAACCTAGGACCCCACTCTTAGTACCATGATTTAGCAACTACTTTTTTTTTTTAAATTGCTCAAATTGAACGTGGTCTGATAACTGTACTAAAATAAAAGAAGGAATCAATATTATTGATATGCCAGCTATACACAGCACTCTTTGTGGTTGAGGTTAATATTTCCCTTTTACTAATTAGAAAACGGAGGCCAAAAAGCTTAAAAAACTCTCATGGCTAGAAAAGTGGCAGAGCTGGAATCAGAATCAAATCTGTTGACTGCAAAGCCCCTGAGTTAAGAATGTTGACAAAGTACATGCATACCTTAGGAAAAAAAATTAATTCAGTGGATAAAAGCAGACTTGTAATAGAGTGAGGTAACAAAAACATTTTTTTTTTCTTTAAAGAAAGATTATTTTAATTCCTCATGTAATTGAGTTACTGAGGGACCAAAAATCTAATGATATTAAGGCAACATTTTATTAATTCTGTGAAGTTAAATCTAAAATTTTAAGTTTCAGTTTTTCATGTTCAGTTACTTGGGGGCTATCCCATTACTAACTTTATTCCAAGTGGGATAAATTTTGCTACATTCAACAATGGATCACTTCCACTACATTAAGGTTGGGAGTGTCCTAATTTATCTACAAAGGCAAATAAGCAATACATGGGCAGGAAAAACAGAAGACACATGGAGGATAATCTGGAGAAAAGAAAATCCTATAAAAGAATTCTTCCTACGTTATTTTCTTATGCAAGTTGAGGTCAGGAGCCACATGACCATATTCTGTTTATTTTAATGTCCTCCCTGTCCCTAAAATAGTGATCTGTATATAGTAGGCCTTCAGTGAACCAACATTTTAGATTAACTTTATAATGGAGACTACATATGTTCTTCAAAATATCTCTTTTTAGCTTACCACCAACAACAAAAATAGCCACATACACAAACCCATTTGATTTCAGTAAACAAATCTACATTTCCAATAAAAGCTGTTGAGGAATATTTATGTAATACAAGCACCCAGTAGTGATAAAATCTTGTACTCATGAATCTGTAAACAACAATGAATCCGCGAAACATCTCATAACATGGATGAATCTGGAAGGCCTTATGCTGAGTGAAATTAGTCAGCTGCGAAAGGACAAATATTATATGAGACCACTATTATAAGAATGCAAGAAAAGGTTTAAACACAGAAGAATACATTCTTTGATGGTTACGAGGACGGGGAGGGAGGGAGAGGTATTCACTAACTAGATAGTAGACAAGAATTATCTTAACCGAAGGGAAGGAAAATACACAATACAGGGAAAGTCAGCACAACTAGACTAAACCAAAAGCTAAGAAGTTTCCTGCATACAACCAAACACTTTGACGGACAGAGCAGCAGGGGCGGGGGTCTAGGGACCATAGTCAGGGAACATCTAGGTCAATTGGTATAACAAAGTTTATTAAGAAAATGTTCTGCATTCCATTTTGGTGAGTGGCACCTGGGGTCTTAAAAGCTAGCAAGAAGCCATCTAAATGCATCAATTGGTCCCAACCCACCTGGAGATAAGGAGAATGAAGAACACCGAAGACACAAGGAAAACATGAGCTCAAGAGACAGAAAGGGCCATATACCAGAGACTCCAATCAGCCTGAGACCAGAAGAAGTAGATGGTGCCCGGCTACCACCAATGACTGCCCTGACCGGGAATACAACAGAGTCCCTGATGGAGCAGGAGAACAGTGGGGTACAGAATAAAAATTCTAGTAAAAAGATCAGACTTAATGGTCTAACCAAGACTCTGTTAGCCCAAAATTAAAACCATTCCCAAAGCCAACTCTTCAGATGAAGATTAGACTGGACTATAAGACATAAAATGATACTTATGAGGAATGTGCTTCTTAGCTCAAGTAAGTATATGAGACTAAATGAGCAGCTCCTGTCCAGAGGCAAGATGAGAAGGCAAAAAGGGACAGGAGCTGGTTGAATGGACATAGGAAATCCGGGGTGGAAAGGAGGAATGTGCTGTCATTTTATAGGGAGAGCAACTAGGGTCACATAAGAATGTGTGTATAAAGTTTTGTATGAGAAGCTAACTTGAACTGTAAACTTTCACTTAAAACACAATTAAAAAATTTTTTTAATAAAAAAATTAATAATAATAGAGGCTGTAGGAAGTGAGAAAAAAATTCTCTGGAACCTTCTTAAAACCAAACAATAGCTTAACCTGTGAAAAATATCTACTCTGAGCATTATTGTCTTTTAATATCTATCTACATGGGATCAAATTGACAACATCAACGTGAAAGATTAGATAGGAACCTTAGAGGGCAGTGAGTTTACGTTAATAGGGGAGGAACAACTCAAAAGGAGGGTGAGAATGATTGCACAACTTGAAAAATGTAATCAATGTCATTGAATTGTACATGCATAAACTTGAATTGTTGAATTTTTGCTGTGTATCTTATCAACGGAAATCCTGGTGGCCTAGTGATTAAGTGCTACAGCTGCTAACCAAAAGGTCAGCAGTTTGAACCCACCAGTTGCTCCTTGGAAACTCTATGGGGAAGTTCTACTCTGTCCTAGAGTGTGGCTATGAGTCGGAATGGATTCGATGGCAACGGGTTTGGTTTCGGGTTTTATTATCAACAGTAATAAAATTTAAAAAATATTTTAAAAAAGGAAAATACCTTGGCTTGGATTAGGCATATTTTAGTCATCAATGTGATGTCTTTGCTTGTTAGCACTTGAAAGAGGTGTTTTGTAGCAGATTTACCCAATGCAGTACATCCTTTGATTTCTTTATCGCTGCTTCCATGAGCGTTGATTGTTGATTCAAAAAGAACGAAATCCTTGACAACTTCCATTTCTTCATCATTAATCATGATGTTTTTTATTGATCTAATTGTAATGATTTTTGTTTTCTTTATGTTTAGGTGTAATCTATACTGAAAGTTGTGGTCTTCGATCTTCATTAGTAAGTGCTTCAAGTCTTTTTCACTTTCGACATACAAGGCATATCACAGGTTGTTAATGAATCCTCTTCCAATCCTGATGCTGTGTTCTTCTCCATATAGTCCAGCTTCTTGGATTATTTGCTCAGCATATAGATTGAATAAGTATGGTGAATAATGTATTAGAACCCTGCTGCATACCCTTTCTGATTTTAAACCACACAGTATCCCCTTGTTCTGTTCAAACATTGCTTCTTGATCTATGTACAGGTTCCTCATGAACACAGTTAAGTGTTCTGGAATTCCCATTCTTCACAATGTTATCCACTACATAGAAGGGCATGCTGTTGTTGTTGCTGTTGTTAGGTGCCGACGAGTTGGTTATGACTTATAGTGACCCCGTGTACCGCGGAATGAAACACTGCCCGGTCCTGAGCCATCCTTACAATCATTGTTATGCTTGAGCTCATTGTCGCAGCCACTGTGGCAATCCACCTTGTTGAGAGTCTTCCCCTTTCCCGCTGACCCTGTACTCTGCCAAGCAAATGTCTTTTTCCAGGGACTGATCCCTCCCGACAACATGTCGCCAAAGTATGCAAGACGCAGTCTCACCATCCTTGCTTCCAGGGAGCATTTCTTGTGCTTCTTCCAAGAAAAGAAGGACACACTAGACTGTATTTAGTCGATGGAGATTTGAGAGGTGCTAAAAGTTCCCACTTTGGGGTGGGATCCCAGGAGACTGCATTCCAGGAGTACTGATTAATCTGGAAGGAAAGCAGCCCTTGCACAAATTGCAGACCAGTATTATAATCAATAAAAGTAATATACTGTATGCCTTTCTAAAGTGAATATTATTTCTAGCATATATTTGGAGGTTCAAGAATGGTTTCCTCTGGTGAGAACATCACTGATATTGCTGAAGCTCCCTGTACGTCCTTCCCCTCGTCATGGATTGAACAGTGTCTCCCCAAAACATGCATCATCTTGGCTAATCCATGATTCCTAGTATTGTGTGATTGTCCACCAGTTCGTCATCTGACGTGATTTTCCTATGAGCTGTAAATCCTACATCTATGATGTTAATGAGGTGGGATTAGGTGTTAATGATGCAGGACTCAATCTACAAGATTAGATTTTGCCTAAAGCCAATCTCTTTTGAGATATAAAAGAGAGAAGCGAGCAGAGACATGGAGAGCTCATACCACCAAGAAAGAATCACCAGGAGCAGAGCATGTCCCTTGCACCTGGAGTCTCTGCATTGAGAAGCTCCCAGGCCCAGGAAAGATTGATGACAAGGACCTTCCTCCAGAACCGACAGAGAAAGAAAGTTTTTCCCTGGAGCTGGTGCCTTGAATTCGGACTTCTAGCCTACTAGACTGTAAGAGAATAAACTTTCGTTTGTTAAAGCCAACCACTTGTGGTATTTCTGTAATAGCATCACTAGATAACTAAGACCCCCCCTCTCCAGGGGTAACCTCTATCCTGAATTTTATGTTTATTGCTCCTTTGCTTTTAAGGTTGACTACATGTGCATATATTCTTAAACAATATATTATGAACTTTACTTGTTTTAGAACTTTATATTATTGGTATCACACTGTATACAATCTTGTTATATATATATTTTCTGAATATTTGTGAGATTTATCCATATTGCATGTATGAAGGTTTCATTTAATTTTACTGCTCTGTAGTGTTCCATTAGATGAATATCCCATCTTGATGAACATTTCAGTAGTTGTCCATTTTCAGTCATCACGATGCAATGAACATTCCTGTGCATGTCCCCTAGTGCGTAGTGCTGTAGTTTTCCAAAGTTAGGTACCAGGAGTGGGAGTGGGGCAATCATATTTATGAACATGTCCAACTTTTGTAGAAACAATTTGAGACCTAGGATGACGCTATTTTCCTCCAGAGAGGGTTTTCATTTGCTTCTATCAAGCTCTTGGAAGCAGCAGCCGTCCAGAATCATCTTCTGGTTTCCGGGCCTCCCTGAGAATGCTGGGCTGTTCTGCAGCCTGTGCAAAGGCTACATTCCTTCCAGGCTTGTCTTTATTCCTGGATTGCAGCCCTAGGATCCTACCCTAAAACTGAGACAGGGCTTACTAGGGTGAAAATTTCTTTCAGAGTGGTCCTAGTGTTATCCCTCAGCATTTTGTTACCTATTTGATAAACTTTCTTTAAAAAACTTTCAAGTTTTTTTACTCGTTCTAGGTGGGAGGATTGATCCAATTAGTCTATCATTACCAGCAGTGGAAATTCCACATTTTCAACCTTGCTAGCTAAGGCCAATTTGCTGACCAAAGTGGGTTTTTGTCAATTTATATACCTACTAACAGTGAAGAGCATCTCCATTCATGAGAGATACTTAGTTTCTTGTGTGTATGCTTTTGTACTCTTTGCCTTTTGTGCCCTGGGCATATATTACCTATTAAAAATATATATATATAAATCATTAAAAATAAAAAGAGTGAATCATTAATTTGGAAGGCAATTTACCCTCACGGAAACTAAATCACATATTGTAATTGCATTTTCTTTAATTCAATCTTGACCTGGTTGTTATATTATTCTAGGAATTTTTTCTTTTGTGAACAACAATGTCCATATTAACAGAATCTAAAATAGTTAATGTAATTGAATTAGAATGGATCAAAAGTTCACAAGGGACGGGAAGAATTCAATTAAGAAGTCTTAATGTATATCAGAGAAGTGACTAGTCATTTGCTGCTATGGGGGAAATGATGTTTTTAATTCTTTCCACATTAAAGGCATTCTTGGATTTAGTAAAATTCAAAACACATCAGCATGCTAGTAGTACAAATGTTGTAGTATGCAATCTTGTAAATAACCTCATATTGAATTTTGGAAATCCGTTGTATTTTATTCAGCACATGAAAAAACAAGGAATTGCCTGTTAACACAACTGTCTGTACACATGCGTAAGTTATTTGGAATGGGCCTCCAGAGGTCTGCAGAATTGGTTTAAAGTTAGGAAAGGATAGAATGAAAATGTCATGGAGGAGAACACTGCGAAGTTCATTTTGATTGCCAGTCAGTGAGTCATTTCTTAAAATCTCGATTTTTCTGAAGCCTATTGGCCTCCCTGCCCCTAACTGCTAAAATGTAGGATGTTAAAACTGATACAGAGTCCTGTTCATCCTGGAAGTCATCAGCATGGCTCTCCTCTCACACAGGATGGATTTGAAGGCCTCTCCCCACTCCCCTTTACCCTTGTCATTTTGTAATTATGATCCAAATGGCCCCCCAAAATGATGAGTGCATCATTGTACTGATTTTGTGGCTAAACTGCTTATTTGATACTAAGCAAACAACTAAAAAAAAAAACAAACAAAAAAAACTTCCCATGTCATCAATTCTAACTTAAATATTTGTTTTATTTTTCATTTTCACATATTTAAATAAGTAGTATTTATAATCAATAATATTTAAAGACTAGCACCTAATATGTGCCCAATAAATGTTATTATTACTAACCCATACTTATAACGACAATACCCAAACCCAGTGCGCCCTTTGTATTCTTAGTAGTCCATTTGCTACAATAGTTGATTATAAACTTTCTGGAATGTATCAATCTCTACTTTGCAGTCATGAATAAAATGTAATGACTCATAAAAGACCTATAAATAAAGGCTTGACCTTTATTACAAGAAGGTGCTTGGAATAGACACCATAACAGGCAGCTGAGATGGTGTCTGTGTTCTCAATGGTTCTGTTCTTTGTGCACATACTAGAAAATGTTTACTGAATAAATGGCAGGAGATATCCAGGCTAAAATTTAAAATAGTTTATAAGATGACTGTGGTTCATTCCTAATTTATCACAGTAGCTTTAGATAGGTAAGTCTATGTACTGAAATAATAATGAAACCTAATAAATCTGATTTTAAGTTGGCCCAATAGAAAAAAGTAATAGTCAATTGTTTCAGGACCCATTTATCTTCTTATTACTCCTATGGGGTGTCAGCCAAGCAAGCAGTATCAGTGTTCTTCAGATAAGCTTTTGGGGACAGTGGAGGAAGGGGAGGAACATGCAGGACATAGGAGACAGGGAAGAAGGTGAGATGGAGGGGAAAACAAAATAGAAACTGTTGTTAAAAGGTTAGAAGCAGCAAACTCCTAAAAACACTTTTATATTTTTAGTCCTTAAACAGTGAGAAGCATTTTAGGTTTATTTTAAACTCCTTATCACTTGTCTTCTACCACTAAACTGACTTTTAAAAGGAGACAAAAGAATACCTACTCTGTGTAGCTACAAAGGGTTCACTAGAGCAACTCCATGGAGTCCCTCTGTAGTGCAAATAATTAAGCACTTGACTACTAGCTAAAGGTTGTCAGTTTGAACCCACCCAGAGGCACCTCAGAAGACAAGCCTGGTAATCTCTTTCTGAAAGGTAACAGCCTTGAAAACCCTATGGAGCAGTTGCAGCCTGCATACACGGGTCGCCGTGAATCAGAATCGACTCAATGGCAACTAACAGTAGTAATAGAGGGACTCCAGTGGTCCACTGACTTCCCCTGCCTTTGCTTTATTTAAATTAAGCAAAGACACAGAAAAGATCTATTTGGAGGGTGTGCATAAAAGGTAGGATTGGGATAATCTCAGATATCAAAATTCTTGAGGCAATTTTAAATGTTAATAATGTAACAATAGTTTTTAATTCTATCTGTTCTCTTTCTCTCCCCAATACCATCTCATAAATACTGTGGGTATTGGAGCCTTGTGGGAGTAGAGGCAGACCATTTTTATAGCTGTGCCCCGCACTAATAAAATATCTAACAGACATTTCTACAGACAGTTTATTTCAACTTCGGGGTAGTTTTCCCTACAGTTAGAGAAAATAACCCATCTTTAATGGCCAATTAATCTCAAAATGAGGATAGCAAACTTGAGACATGGTGAGCTAGAAGTCTTCTTGGAGAAGAAAAATCATACATTTAAGGCAGAGGTCAAAAATTCAGACACTTTCAAGGGCCCAGAAGGTAATAGGAATATATTAATCTGCTGTAGTAAAATGTTTAGGGAATGACATGTGAGTCCAGCAGATACTTAACTGTAAGGTGGCTAATAGTATGCAGCAAGATGATGAGAAAAATAACGTTTGGAACTGAGGGAATCTCACAATTTTTTTTATTATAAAAATATATGTAACACAACATTTGTCAATTCAACATTTTTCAGGTCTACAACTTAGTGATATCATTACATTAATCATGTTGTACAACCATTACCCTTGGTGTTTCACAATTTTATTGACAGAATTTCTCCCCTTCTACGGTGCAACATAACTACATGTTACAACAGAAAAGAAATACAGTAAATAGGTTGTGACATATTACTTTCTAGTGGGGGAACAACTGTTAAAATGTATTGTGTAGACAATAGCGAACAACTGAAAGCCTTTAATCCAGAGAGTAATATGTGAGATCTCTGTATCCATTCTTCTTCCCTTCCTCTTGCTCGCTCTCCCTCCCTTTAGTCAAAAAATATTTATGGAACAGATTCTATAGGCCAAATTGTCTGCTAAAAAACAAACCCATTGCCCTTTAGTTGATTCCAACTCATAGCGATCCTACAGAAAAGAGTAGGACTGCCCCATGGGGTTTCCAAGGAGTGGTTGGTGGATTTGAACTGCTGACCTTTTGGTTAGCAACCAAGCTCTTAATCACTGCACCACCGGGGCTCCAAGTTGTCTGTTAGAGCCTGGGAATTTAATGGTGAAAAGGAAAGACACAGTTATAACTTACAGACTAGCTGAGAAGACCGACCAAAGACCAAGTAAGCAGGGAATTTTTTTAAAGGAATAAAAAGTTGTGGTAGAGCTATGCTAAAGAATAAAGGCTATGTGTAGAGGCCCTTCTTTTGATAAGGTGATCAGGGAAGGTGGTATTTAAATTGAAATCCAATTTTTGGCAAGAGGGGAGAAAGAGTTTTCCAGTCTGAGAGAATAACGTGTGAGGAGGAAAAATGCTCAGCATGTTTGTGGAAATGGAAGAAGTCAGTATGGTAGAAAGTTAGAGAGCAAAGAGAAGGATATAAGATGAATTAGAGGGGTAGGCATGGGCTAGATCCCACAGGGCCTTATAGACCTTGGGAAGCATCAAGAGAAACCACTGAGGAGTTTTAAGAAGGAAGATATGATTCTATTATGTGTGGAGACAAAACTCCTGCGCCAAGAGAAAAGATATCTTGGTTCTGGTTAAGGCATGACCAAGACCTACAGCAGCTGCGGGTGGTTGAGGCCAAAAACCAGGCTGTCAGTGGAGTGTCTAAGGGATGTGGTTTCTGAGGTAATCTGTGTTCTCAAATATTTGGCTAAATATTTAAATGTCATGCTTTGGATGAGCATGATAATTCTTAAATACCACCCAGACGGCTGGTAACACTGTGTCCACAATTACATAGCAATGATTGGCTTTGGTACAGATGACACTGGCTCATCGATCTTTCTTATTTACAACTGCTAACAGGTATGGGCAGGAGCAAAATTTGGTACCACTCTGCTCTTAGCTCAGCCTAATGGAAATCAATACTCTGAATCTCTTCTTCAATTGCTAAAGGGGGTCAAAGTAGGGAAAGAAAAGGTGTCTGTTCACCACCTCAAGCAAGGGTCAGATGGGTCAATTTTAATAACTTAATCCCTGGCCCTGTTTCTTGAAGCTGAAAGAGGCTACTAAAATAGCACTGACTGCTTCTACACTGGCTTTTGAACTGTGGGTTGGGAGTATCCTTTTGTGGGTTCCTAGAGAGCTGGTTTCCAAGATGGGGTCTCTCTGGACCCACCAAAACAAATCTGTTAAACTATTGGAGCATATGGGGAGAAACTAACATGGAAAGAACACCAGAGCCAGAGGAACACTAGATATGACATTGTTCACAGCTGGAGGCAAAAGAAATCCAAGACAGTCAGTAATGGAAGTGCCAAGGAATTGTGGGAGATCCAAGACAGCCAATAAGGGAAGCGCCAAGGAATTGTGGGAGATCCAAGACAGCCAATAAGGGACGTGCCAAGGAATTGTGGGAGATCCAAGGCAGCCAATAAGGAAAGAGCCAAGGAATTATAGGATATGCTTGACAGTCAATAAGGGAAGTGACAAGGAATTCTGAGAAAGAGCAACATTTCATTGTAGGTTACACTTAAAGCGCTCTCAATGATTTAGCTATATTCACAATGTTTTATATCTTAAGCTGGGTGCTGAGTGAAACGTATGCCATATGCCTCTCAAATATTTCATAATTTTTTTTCTTTAAAAAGTGGAAACTCACTCTCAGCAATGACATGGTTAATGTATGCTTAGGTTAAGGGGTGATCTCAGGAAATCGGAGAAGGATCAGACAGCAGAGCCACTGATTCTTCCAAAGGCAAGGCTCAGTTGCCCTCAGAGAGATAAAGCAGGGACTTCTGAGTGGAAAATTGAAGGATGAGCAGAAGTTAAGAGAAGTTGGGACTGGGGATAATCTAAAACCCATTGCTGTCAAGTCAGTTCTGACTCATGGTGGCCCTATAAGGCAGAGTAGAACTGCCCCATAGGGTTTCCAAGGAGCAGTTGGTGGATTCGAACTGTTGACCTTTTGGTTAGCAGCCATAGCACCTAATCACTAAACCAGGGCTCCTGGAGATAATCCAGGCAGCTAGAATAGCATGTAGTAAAGTTGTACAGCTGGAAGAAGCATGGTGCCATTAAAGAATTAAAAGGTAGTGAGGCTAGAGTACAGACAGTAGGGCAAGAACAAAACCTTTAAGTATGGGTGGAGGATGGCGTAACAGGCCACACAAGGTCTTGTCTTGCAGGAGAGAGAAAGAAGCAGAGGAAGGGATTAGCAGCTTACACCAATGCTCAAAGGGGCAGCATGGTTATGCCAATTGACCTAGATGTCCCCTGAAACCATGGTCCCCAGACCCCCATCCCTGCTACTCTGGTCTTTGAAGTGTTCGTTTGTACTCAGGAAACTTCTTCTTAGCTTTTGGATTAGTCCAGTTGTGCTGACCTCTCCTGTATTGTGTGTTGTCTTTCCCTTCACCTACAATAGTTCTTGTCTACTATCTAATTAGTGAATACCCCTCTCCTCCCCTCCCCAACCTTGTAACCATCAAAGAACACTTTCTTCTGTGTTTAATGTATTTCTTGAATTCTTAAAATACTGGTCTATAGATATTTGTCCTTTTGCAACTAATTTCACTCAGTGTAATACCTTCCCGATTCTTCCATGTTATAAGATGTTTCAAGGATTCATCACTGTTCTTAATCATTGTGTAGTATTCCATTACGTGAATATACCATAATTTATTTATCCACTCATCCATTGATGGGCACCTTGGTTGCTTCCATCTTTTTGCTATTGTAAACAGTGCTGCAATGAACACGGGTGTGCATATATCTGTTTGCGTGAAGGCTCTTATGTCTCTAGGATATATCCCAAGGAGTGGGATTGTTAGATCTTATGGTAGTTCTATTTCTAGCTTTTTAAGGAAGTGCCAAATCAATTTCCAAAGTGGTTGTACCATTTTACATTTTCACCAGCAGTGTATAAGTGTTCCAGTTTCTCCACAGCCTCTCCAACATCTATACTTTGTTTTTTTGATTGATACCAGCCTTAAAAAAAAAAAAAAATTTTTTTTTTTTTTTGTTGGAGTGAGATAGTATCTCATTGTAGTTTTGATTTGCGTTTCTCTAATGGCTAACAATCATGAGCATTTCCTCATGTATCTGTGAGCTACGTCCATGTCTTCTTTGGTGAAGTGCCTGTTCATATCCTTTGCCCATTTTTTAATTGAGTTATTTGTCTTTTTGTGGTTGAGTTTTTCCAGTATCATGTAGATTTTGGAAATCAGATACCAATTGGATTTGTCATAGCCAAAAACTTTTTCCCAGTCTGTAGGTTATCTTTTTACCCTTTTGGTGAAGTCTTTGGATGAGCATAAGTGTTTGATTTTTAGGAGCTCTCTGTTATCTAGCTTGTCTTCTGGTGTTTGTGCATTGTTAGCAATGTTTTATATACTGTTTATGCCATGTATTAGGTCTCCTAAAAGGTGTCTTCTTAAAGAGCACTTATAAACAACATAAAATACTGCAAAGAATTCAACAGGATAAAACGAGAAAACACTATTTGACTTGGCAACTAATCAGTATTTGCTTATTTGCAATTGAGCAAAGGGCATGGCTTGTTTATTTTTTATAAGACAAAAGAAAATTTCATTTTCAGTATTAGTAGCAATTTTATAGGACTTAATACAAAAGATTACATGAGTCTTACTCATGGGTTATACTATCTTCAACAGCTTAAGGAAAACTAGTAATGTTTAGATCACAGCAAACTTTTACAAGACTGTGTCCCAAGACTCAAATCTCAAATGTCACTTCAGTATTATATTTTCTCTGATAAAATGTACGAAAATGAACTTTAAAACTTTAAGTCATCAAGATTTTTAATGAAATTCTAGAAATGCAGCTTGAATATTTTTTGAGGTTTTATCACTTTAAAAAAAGGAGCCCTGGTGGCTCAATGGTTAAGTACTTGACTGGTTATGGAAAGGTCAGCAGTTCAAATCTACCACTGGCTCTTCAGAAGAAAAGACCTGGTGATCTGCTCCCATAAAGATTACAGCCTAGGAAACCCTATGGGGCAGTTCTACTCTGTCCTATGGAGCCACTAGGAGTTGGAATTGACTTCACAGCACACAACAACAACAAAACTACTTTATAAAGTGACTGTGTCTACTGAACTGATGGAGACTAGAGGAACCCCTGAGACTATCACCCTAAAATATTATCTTAACCTGGAACTGAAGCTACTCCTGGAGGTCACCTTCCAGCCAAATAATAGATTGGCCTATAAAATGAACAATAACATCTGGAAGGAATGTGCTCCTTTAAACAATCAGCTATAGGGGACCAAACAGTCAACATTTACACAAAAGCAAGGATGAGAAGGTGAAGAGGGGTTAGGGAAACTGGATGGATAGTAATGGGCAGTCGGGGTGGAAATGGTGAGGGTGCTGACACATTATGGGGATTTCACAGAAAAATTCATGTATGAATTGTTGAATGGGAATCAATTTGCTGTGTAAACTTTTGCCTAAAACACAATAAAATATTTAAAAAGAAAAAAAAAATAAAGTGACTGTGCCTGTGATGATGAATAGAGAACAATGGAATTGGGTTCGGGTGGATGGTCAGGCAGGTCCACTCACTGATGAAGTGGCTCCTTACTCATACATCAGTTCCCATAATTCTAATAAAATTACAAGCTACTAAGGTTCTAGACATTATGGTTGCTCCCAAATAATCTAAACCATGAATATTAAATCCATGGCTGCTCAAAGCCTATTATATGCTCAGACTTTTGATGACATCTTGGAAGGCAATTGTATCCCTCACGAAATGTTATAATACTGTGCCGAGTGTACACAGTGCTTGAAGAGGTGGATGTCGATTCTGAGAACTCGTCCCTGATTTAAACCCTTGTTGACAGTGATTATTTTGTATGTGTCTTAGTTTCTTAGTGCTGCTATAAAAGAAATACCACAAGTGGATGGTTTTAGCAAATTTATTTTCTCACAGTTTATGAGGCTAGACATCAGAATTCAGGGCATCGGCCCTAGAGGAAGACTTTCTCTGTCCACTTTGGAGGAAAATCCCTGTCTCAGCTTTGGCATTCCTTGGTGATTTTCATGTGCCATATATCTTCCCCTCCATTTGTGCTTGCTTGTTTCTGTGCCTAACCTGCTGTTCTTATATTTCAAAAGTGATTGGTTTAAAACACACCGTACACTAAAGCGGCTTCATCCACATAAAGAAAATCGTGTTCCAAAATGAGATTACATCCACAAGTATAAAACCAAACTAAACCCATTGCCTTCGAGTCGATTCCAACTCATAGTGACCCTTTAGGGCACAGCAGAACTGCCCCATAGGGTCTCCAAGGCTGTAATCTTTATGGGAGCAGACTGCCACATCTTTCTCCCATGGAGCAGCTGGTGCGTTTCAACAGCCAACCTCTCCATTAGCAGCGGAGCACTTAATCACTCTGCCACCAGGACCCCTTTCCACAAGTATATGGGTTAGGATTGACAACACAGATTTTGGGGGGACACAATTCATTCCACAACAACTCAATCCATAATATTTCTAACTGCTGATCTGACCTGGTGCCAGGAGGGGTTTGTCTTTTCAAACAAGATCCCAGAAAACTTACAGCATAACTGAGCTTTGAGGAAGCTTACAGACAAGTAAAAGAAACATGACTGAGCGTTACTGGGAGGAAAAGTTTTAGGATTCTCTCTCTTGCTCTCCTATGGCACACCTCCCTTCCTGGTCTCACAGTGATTTCTCTTTTGTCTCTTCCCTTTTGCTGGTGAAATAACTGGCTCTCTCCAGACTACACAGCTGGAGATTGTAGAGTGAAAACATGGTGATTGTGCTGTAGCGGTTGTCAGTGAGTCTTAAAAAAAGGGAGTTCTTAGAGACTGCTTATCCAAAATTGAGTGACATTCTCAAAATCACTTAGTCTGCTGACTTGAAATGTAGTTCAGGTTTAGGTTTCATTGGAATTTAGTCAACCTTTCTGATTAAATAGTTTGATTGTGGATTCTGTTCTCTGCCACTGAACCCTGACTGATACAACACAGAAATTAGTTTTTTAAATGTCTCTGACCGTTTTGATTGTTTTTCTCTTCCTGGTTTGGAATTGTGTAGATAAAAACATGCAGTGAGGTTGGCATTATTTGTTGCTTTCAATGAGCTGGTGAATTAGGAGCCGATCACAGCCTCTGATAGGTGGTTAGCTAGGTTCATGGGGAACACCTGCTATTCTTTAACACGCCTGTTCTGGAGAGCTTCCATTTGCTCCTCAAGAGCCACACTGCCCCTTTTTCCACCCTGCTGCATGCCCTGGGGACTGACTAGCCGTGACTGGCTCCCTTGCCCTTTGGCTTTAGGCTGGGAAGAGATCAGACAGTCCCAGTTTATACTGATTGCTCCCCCCTCCTCCATTCTGCCAGATTACCATTCATTTTCTCTTTCAAAAGTGTCCCATAGACAGAGTCCTCCTGTCTGTGGGCCACCTTGCTTCTCAGAGTTTGTCCTCCTTAAACAGTAGACATTTCTTAATTCTTTACATGCAACCTCTCTATGAAGATTTAGAAATCAAAAGCCACATACAGAATTTCTCTGGCTTTTTCTGAGCTAAGTACCTATATTTTAATGTCCAAGTTTGCAATTCTCAAGCTCTTAATTGGTTAAGAAGGGGAGTGATCTAGACAGGTGTCAATGCCACATTGACTCCAGACTCTGCCCACCTCTCCTCCCTCCTCTGTATCATACCCAGTAGTTCCTTCCAAGCTCTGGAACTCCAACAACTGATCCTGCCCATTTTTGAGGCCTGGTCCTTAGGGGCTACCTTAGTTTGCTAGCATGGCCATAAACAAAAAATACCACGTGGGTGGCTTTAAGGAACAGAGATTTATTGTCTCACAGTTTTAGAGGCTAGATGTCCAAATCAGGTCATCAGCTCTAGGGGAAGGTCCTTCCTTATCAGGAGCCCCAGGAGTTCCTTGTTGTTCTTTGGCACCTGTCTTCCACCTTTATGTGTGTCTCTGTGTCTATTCTGCTCTTTTTCTAGGATACCACTCAGAAGTGATTAGGTTTAGGACCCACCCTACTCCGGTATGACCTTGTTAACACAAAACTCGTATTCCAAAACAGTGTCACATTCACAGGCACGGGGGCTAGGTCTCCAACATAATTTGGGAGGGACACAATTTACTAGTTTTCCTACTTTTTCTAGTGAAGAGATAATGCATTCTTTGTTCAATTGCTGTGGCAGTGGGAGCCATAAACAAGATGAAGCCTGGGTACCGGCTTTTGTGAATCCTAATTTGCTTTAATGTTCAGATTAACAGCATCTTGTAAACTCCAACATTCCAAAGGACTTATCACAGCAGGCATAGATCTGGATTTTAAGAAGTTGATATGAGTCATTCAGGTGTCAGCCAAATCAATTTCAAGTCACGCAGCCTACTCCATTCCTCTGATATCAACTATACCGAAGGAATTCAATTCCAATTCAACTGCACATGTAGCACTTCTTCCTCTTACCCTAACCACCTGGAGCTAGGTCAGACCTCACAAATTAAAAGACACAGTCCTCCAGACTACTAAATCTGCCCAAGACTTCGGGTTACAGCCATAACCTTAGGAGTCTGCATGACCTCCTCGCTTCTGATCTACATACAGGCTACAAAGTTAAAGTTTTCTCACTCCCTCTTCAGGATATAGTCATAGTTCAGGGTCCCCAGGCCTCCCTTACTTCTGACCTGCTAGCTCGCACTACATCCCTGGGTTGGATAATTCAGTAGAAAGACTCACAGAATTCAGGAAGCTGCTATACTTACAATTACAGTTTTATTACAGCAAACAGGATACAAATAGACGTGTTGAGTAAGATCTGAGAAGTTTCCCAACTTGGAGATTTCATGTCAAAAAAGGGACATGCTACCCTCCAATGAGCATCAATGTCTATCAACAACTAGGACACTCATGAAGCTTCCATGTGCAGAGCCTTTATTGGGGCTTCATTACGTAGCCATGATTGGTTAACTCATGCCCGCCTTCTCAGATGTCTGCCAATATCAGTCATAGGTCTTTCTGGCACAGCCAACCCCCACCTGAGCCACCTCATTAGCATATCCTGTTAGGTCTGGAGCCCTCTTCGATAATAAAGACACTTAGTTACTAGGGAAATTCCAAGGTTATCCCTCAAGAACCAAGGACAAAGACCAATTTCTTTGGGAAAAGTTACATTCTTTAGCCCACAGACATCTAAACGTATTCATGGGATTTCTTTCTTGGGATATTTTACATTTTTAATAGAATTCATGGCTTTCTTTTGTGTATCATAATTTTTATATAACTCAGTAATGATTCTCCAGTAGGTAAATGGGCAACAAACATAAACATATAATTCTCAAAAGAGGAAATAGAAAGAAATGCAAATTTAAACAAACATGTCTTATGGTGATTTACCCCCTTACTGAAATGAGCAAAGGTAAAAAGCAATAGGAATACGGAACTGGCTAGAGAGCAGTGAGATAGGCCCTTTTATAAACTGAGGAGGATGAAAGGTGGATGGGCTCCCTAGGTTCTGTCAGGTTGCAAGAATTAGAGACATGCTCAGGTTACCTCAGGCGGCAGGGGTTTATGGAATACATGCCTGAGGAAACATGGAAACAGTCAGTCCTTATGGCACCTGGAATGTTCTTCAGGACTTAACGGTTCTAGTAGCCTGACAGCAGTATTGTCATTGAACAAGATCTCTAGTTGTTCCTTCAGAAGCTGGTATTCATTGCTCCCTTCTCTAGTGCTGTCATAATGGCAACTCAGGACTCTTTCTGAAGCCTGACTCAAATTGGCTGCATCAAAAAAGAAATTCATTGGCTCACCTGACTGAAAAGTCCAAGGGTAGGGCTTGCCTCAGAACAGCTGGATCTAAGGGCTTGAATGTGGTTCTTAGGCCTCTCTCAGCTCTGCTTTCCTTTTAATTGGCTTCCCTCTGGAATATTCATTTATCATCTAGAACCCTCAGTTTCCTCATCTCGAAAATGGAGCTATCAGCAACCTACACACGGATACTGTGAGGATGCCATGAGATAGAGTATATGTAAATGACCATCAGGTTTCAAAGGTATTTATTAGCTTTTTCAGCATATATCTCCCTCGGTGGCCACTTTGGAGCCATCTTTTAACTTGGCATCTGTACCTTCTTCTCTGTTTCTGATTATTAATGAAATGGCAGAGATTTTGTTGAGTAGGGCTACTTTGCAATTTGGCACACAGAAAAAAACAGAACAAACAAACACATCTTCCTCTCTATCAAGAATAAGGAACATTGCTATTCCTTTTTTAAATAAGGTTTTTAAAAATCGAATTCTGTGGTATCTTAAGACTCTGTGGCGGTATCTCAGGGGCCATAGGGCTTGGGAGATAGGCAAGGGCTGAATGGGTAAGTGCCCAGTTTAATCAAAGCAGGCCTGCCTTTGTATGTCTTTTACATCATGATTCTAGGTAAGATTCTACATCAAAAAGGAGAATAGTAATATGATCAAAATGGCAGCAACACTGTCAGCAAAAGAGAAGAAATGAGCTAGATTCTGGCATTAATGGACTAAAAATGAATGAAGGCAGAACTGATTAAATCACTGGGAACAGAGTTGAACACAATGGATCAAAATCTGGAATCCAATTAAAAAAAATTTTGGTCTGCAAGAGCTGAAAGTTGTCCATGTGTAAATAGCTGCAGCTGAGGTGGACCTCACTCCTTTCTCTAGCTCACACCTGGGACTAAGGATACTAAGAAGCCTTTGAAATGGATGGGCTCAACTGGCCCTCTGCCACTGTAGAAGATATTATTAATGTTCACCAATCCCTCCTTGCATTTGCAGGAGAACCTGTAATTGGTTCTGACCAATGACAAGTGAGTGGATGTGATGTGTATCATTCAGTGATGAGGCATGAAAAGCTATGCATGACTCTGTGGACTTTTTCTCTCCTGCCATGGTGATCTAGAAGGCCAAAAGCTTCAGATGGTACACCTACAAGATGATGGGCCTCTGTCCCCCTAAGTCCCGAGTGGCTGTGCAGGGAAGAGTACTCTAAGTATAAGGGCTACGTACCATGAGTGACCAGTCCCTGGAAAGGACATCATGCTTGGTAGAGGGTCAGCAAAAAAGAGGAAGACCCTCAAGGAGATGGAATGACACAGTGGCTGCAACAACGGGCTCAAACATAGCAACAGTTTTGAGGATGGCATGAACCGGGCTGCATTTCATTATGTAGTACATAGGGTCACTATGAGTTGGAATCAACTCCAGGGCACCTAGCAACACCACCACCACCATGAGTGAGAAATACATCTTTGTTTTAAGATACTGATACTTTAGGGTTACTTTGTTACAGAAACATAACACTGGGAGGGCACTTGGAGGCTCCCGGAAGGTTTTCAGGATGGGATATTCACAGGGGCTGGCTGAAGAAAAGCAAAGCTGGAAGTACTGAGTGAAAGAGGGATGAGGTAAAAAGGGGGAGGGAGCGAATAACAGCTAGCTGGGGAAGCTGGATGATTTTGTGGGGGCAAAAAAGGCCTTTAGAGTTAAAAAGACACTACCTATGGTTCAAATTTAGGCTTCACTATTTTCTCTCTGACTTTTGGCAAGTTGCCAACCTGTCTAAAGGTCAATTTTTCTTATCTAAAACCATAGTGCCTCTATAACGGCGTTACTAAGAGGATTAAATTATACACACACACATATACATGCACATACAGCTAGGATTTAGCACCGTATCTAACAGCTGGTAGTTAATCAATAAACCTAAGTGCCCTTTCTCTCTCTCCCCTTCCCTGTAACACCATTTCTATATATGGTAGTTTGCTAAGTTTTCATCTCACAGACTTTATAATCGGGACTCCTTCAAGTTTGAGGTACTCACTCCAAGGTCTGTATCCCCCACATCACCATCAGAGTGCCGAACTGCAAAAGGCTCAGAACTAAGAAGGGAATGCTGCCAAATTCCATTCGATTGCTCTGTTCATAGTGCATCTGTACTTTCAGGAAGAAATTGTGGCCAGTGTAACTGAGTTTAAGGATTGAACAAAGAAGAGCTTGTGAGGGAACAGTCCAGAGGTGGCACAGGTGGCAACTGTCCAAACTCTCCTGACTGACATTTCAGCTCCCTTCCTGCCCCTGTTCTCCAACCCTCTCAATTGTCTGATACACCAACCTCCAGTCTGTTTTAGGTTCTGTGCTTTTCCCATTGTGACCTTCAAGGAATTTGCTTTTAAAGAAAACTTATTAGACACTAAAGGGAAACCTTACATCCAAAAATACAAATATAAAAGCAAAGAAATGCATGAGTTTACTGGACAAGAACTTACCTTGACTAAATTGGGATTACTCACAGAAGCCTGGGGGCCTTGGAAGCTATAGCCATCAATTGACATCTCCTGCCACAATTCCTAACATGCAGAGATTATCGAATGTACCTGATTTACCATTCCTTGTTGAATTTTAGTAAAAAAAATTACCCTTGAACCCATCCTGGTTGGATGGGTGGGGGGAGCAGGGTGTTAATTTTTATATTGGAGCCCTGGTGGTGCAGTGGTTAAGAGCTCAGCTGCTAACAAAATGGTCAGCTGTTCAAATCCGCCAGCTGCTCCTCATAAACCCTATGGAGCAGTTCTACTCTGTCCCATAGGGTCGCTGTAAGTCAGCACTGACTCCACCATAATGGGTCATTGTTGTAATTCTTATATTACAAACTTTCCTTGACTGGAGAGAATATGCAGAACAAAACATTTACATTTTTCAAAAGGGGACATAATTTAAAAAATAAAAAGGTTGAACAATACTGTCTCAGTGAGTTGGAACCCCCAGTTCTCAAACAGAAGGTAAAGAAGTGACAGGAGAGTCTGAGTACAGCACAAAAGAGTCATACTCTCAGAAGGGCCACGCTTTACGCACCAACTTGTAGCATTGGGTAAATTCGAACATTCGTGCTTTCTTGGCTGTTACCTCGTTTACCCTCAAGCGTGGCTTTTTGGACATTTCATACAGTGTAAATGTTCTAAGGGGAATGAAAAAAAGGTCATGTGTTTTGATATAACAGGGGGAACGTTTTAACGTGGGGAACAACAAATCCGTGAGTTCCAGCGCCCCCTGCTAGTGGAGGATAACTCTTGGGGAAAAAAAAAAAAAGAGCCTCTATAAAGAGCTCTCCCGCTCCGCGGTTTTAACAGTTCTTCCGGGTTCCTGCTTCTTTCTGAGGTGGGCCAATAACGCTCAGCCTAAGAGATGATGGACACCCATTGAGTCCAATGGGCGTCGAGCCCATCTAGGCTTGGTGGACCAGTGCTCCCATTCTGCCGGAGTAGTCTCGGAGAGGGTCCGACCTTGCTTTCTTGCCCCAGGCTCTTACGCTGCAAAGGACTAACCAAAAAAAAGTACCTGAAGAGACAACACACATATAAACTGATCCGCGTTCAGAAAGGGGTGCTTTTCCAGCCTCATCCACCTGCTACAGGGCTTTCCCTGCGTGCAACACTCATTTAAGAATCCCCGTCTTGGGAAAGGCGGCCTCCCTCGCTCTGCCTACTGCCAGGTTTCCCGTCCCAATGCTCCTGCCTCAACCCAGGGTCCACGGGCCAGCCGCGAAGGCTCTGGACGCCGCGCTCCTCCCGGGCCCGCCTCAGGCTCCCCGGTTCCACTTTCACTTTCGGTCCCAGGGTGGGCAAGGCAGGCGAAGGCGGCGCGAGGCTGAGCCGGCTCCGGCCCCACACCCCCAGGTACAGCGCACCCCTTCCCATTTCGGCTGGAGGCGCGCACCGCTTTGGCATTGTCCTTGTGCCCGCCAGGGATGGCGGGGGATGGGGGGGGGAAAAGGGCGACCTAGGCCCCAAGTCCGCGGACAGGGTGGCGCGTTCAGCGATGGCCCGGCCCTCCACCCGTCCTTGGGAGAAGGCAGGGGACCCATGGCGGGTGCTCCTGCTCCGTGCGCTCTCCGGGCGTCGCCAATTCCTGGCAGGCGGGAGCCTACTCCGCACCCCCCCTTGGTGGAATTCCTGCCGGCTGCCTGTCCACCCCGACTCCGGAGTAGGGCCAAATGGAGGGGGACGGGGCGGACGACGGGGTTAGACCTTTGTCCACCAGGGTGGGCACCTACCGGATAGTTGTCAGAGAAACGAAGGAGGCTTTGGTTTAACTACTGACTGGGGTGGGGATTAGGGTCCTGTGATGGAATGCATGCCCGTGTGTCCAGTAGATCAGTACTCTCTCTGCTTCTGCATTGCTTGCCACCAATAGACTGTCTCTCCCCACTTCACACCTGGTTTTATTCAGGTCAAGCTAGTGTTGGAACAAAGTTTTCTATATGGGCACCTCACTTGCCAGGTGGGCCTCCAACTTAACTTCATTAGCGGAAGGGGAAGAGCTGACCCTTATCCTTTTCATGGAACTTCTTTTTGTGTAGGCTGGGTCATAAAGAAATGCTGTTTTCTATTAAATGTCCAGAGTATTTGCTTTCAATTCAGGATCTGGTCAATAACTGAAAAATAAAAAAAAGTTAAAAAAAAAATTGGCCAGAGTTATCACTTACCCAGAGATCTGGAATTGTGCATGTTTTTAGGTGGACCTTAACCTGGACAGAAAAATTTCAAACAAACAACAGCAACAAAACCAATGGCCATTAAGTTGATTCCGACTTATGGTGACCCCATGTGTGTCAGTAAAACTGCTCCATAGGGTTTTCAGTGGGTGATCTTTTAGCGGTAGATCACCAGGCCTTTCTTCCAAAGTACCTGTGTATGGACTAGAACCTCCAACCTTTTGGGTAGCAGCAGAAGGTGCATTAACTGTTTGTACCACCCAGGAACTCCTCGCTTTCCTTCATGACCAAATAAAGAGTAAAATAGCCTGACCAGTTGCCCCTGACTTCCTGAATGAGTGGGAAAATTCAGACTCACCAAAGGCATGCTAAATAAGGCTTCTAAAAAAATATTTTTAACTATTTCTGTCTTGGAAGTAAAGTTAGGTAATAGCTTGCTGCACTTTTATTGACAAAATTGACTGTGAAAGATGTTTTTGTATGATCAGATGCCAGAAGAAAATACTTTTTAAATATTTAAAGCAGTATAGTCAGGTACAAGAAAGTCCTTTTACAACTTCATCTCTGCTCTAATCCTGTGTATTGGATTGCCTGTGTGATTATTTCCCCTTGGATGTCTCATAGACATCTCAAACATATTAAAAAATGAACTCTAGATTTCTCCTCCTCCTTTTAAACCTGTCACCCCTCTGGCCTTGTCCAGCTCTGTAAAGGGCAGCTCTGACTACCCAGACATTCATTTTAGAAACCTGGGAGCTCTCCTTGATACCATCTTCTTCTCACTCCCTATTTCCAGTCCACTGTAAATACAAATGTGAATCCATCAATTTCTGTCTCTGTTGACACCATGCAAAACAAGCCACTAGCCTACCTTGTCTAGACTACTTCAGGAACTTCCTAATTGGTCTCCTGGCCTTCCATCTTGCTCTCTTCCTGTCCTCCACATTGCATACAGTAACCAGGATGATCTCCTAAAACTTAAGCTGGATCACAAGACCTCCTAGCTCAAAACCCTTCCAGTGGCTTCTGACGGCGCTTAGGATGAGATCCAGAATCCTTAACATGCCTCCAAGGCTGTGTGGTTGTTCTGCCAATGCACATCTCTCCTGACTCACCTTGTCCCCCACTGTGTGCAGTGCTTTAGGCTCACTGGCCTTCATACCTCTGAGCCTCCACACATGCTTGCTGCTCCCTCTGTCTGGACCACTCTTCCTTCTCGTGCCTTTCTTAAACTTAGCTGTAATTGAGACTTATAGTTTAGGTTTAACTAAGATATCCTCAGAGAGCACCGAATGTAAATCTTTCTGCCCTGCTACTCTTAGTATGTGTGTATTTTTTTCCTTTTATAGCCCTTACCTCAGTTTGTAATATATATATATATATATTTGTAAACTTATTAAAAACCTGTTTTCCTGTCTTTCTTCCAATTCTGTAAGCTTTTTGAGATCAAAGACTTTATGTTGTTTTGTAATCCTAGTGCCCGGCGAAACACCAGGCACATAATAAAAGCCAAAACCAAACCCATTGGTTCCGATTGAGCGACCCTATAGCACAGAGTAGAACTGCTCCATAGGATTTCCAAGGAGCAGCTGGTGGATCTGAACTGCCGACCTTTTTGGTTAGCAGCCGCAGCACACCATAGCTCTTAACCACTGTGCCACCAGGGCACATAATAGGCTTTCAATAAATGTTTGAGGAACGATTGACTGAAACTATTCTAACTCATTTAATCCTCACAACAACCCTATGAGAAAGGTATTATTATTGTTTTATCTCACTTTACACGTGAAGAAAATGAAGCTGACATTAAATAACTTCCTTAAGGTCACACAGTAGGTGACAAGAACAAGAACTCAGCCAGTTTTCTGAACGTATATATATATATATATGGTCTCTGGGTGGTGCAAATGGTTAAGGTCCTTGGCTGCTAACCAAAATGTTGGTAGTTCGTGACTAACCAGAGGCACTTCAGAAGAAAGGCCTGGCAATCTACTGAAAAGTCAGTCATTGAAAACCCTATGGTACAGAGTTCTACTCTGACACAGTGGGGTCACCATGAGTTGAAATCAACTTGATGGCAACTAGTTACTGGTTTTAAATATGCATATATATTTTTTATATGTATATGCGTGTATATATATGTATGCACATATGTATGTATATATATACACATACAACTTTCCCTGGGGAGTGCAAATGGTTTGCGCTTGACCGTTAACCAGAAGGTTGGTGGTTCAAACTCACTCCGCAGTGCCTCGGGAGAAAGGCTTAGATGATCTGTTTCTGTAAAGATTACAGCCAAGAAAGTCCTATGGAGCAGTTCTTCTCTGAAACACCTGGGGTTGCCATGATTTGGAATTGATGAAATGATTTTATATATATTTATTTATATATATATCTTTTTGTATATACATGCACAAACACACACGTATATACATGCATGTGAACACATATTTATATCACTGTCTATATTTTTTGAACCATACATAGGCTACCTTGGGTTCTTAAAACAATGTGCATTGTGAGACTTCATAACGTGCAAAGGAAAAATAAGTAGAGGGTCACATAGGAAATGAGAAAGTAAAAACTTAAAGGCTTAGGAAGAGAATTTGTGGAAGTGGAAAAAGCAAAGAGACCTGGATTCCATTCCAACTAGTTGTGAACTTGACTAAGTTACATGAGTTTTATTGCTTCAGTTTCCTTATGTCAAAGTGGGACTAATAGGTTATAGGAGAGAAATAATGTGTGTAAAGTACCTGACACAATGCTTAAAACTTAGTAGGAGCTTCATGTGTATTCATTCTTTTCTGTTCTTGGCTTCTGTCCCTTTAAGTGCGCTCATGGAGTTTAAACTAAACAAGAATTGCACTGCTTTTGGGAAGGGGCTGCTTATATTAATTAGATTACTGTTTTGGGAGCCTTCATTTGAGCCGCATCACTTTTAGAGAATTGTTAATAAAAACTAACTCTGTAAGACCTGCCAGAACCATGAAATGCTGTGTTTCAAAAATTGAACACTTAATATTAGAAGTGAAGCCAGCCAAAAAGAGCTAGTTTTTCCGGGGAAGAGCCAAACACACTGGAACATGATCACAGAATTGGCTGTAGCCTATTGCTGGGGCTTAACGAGAGAACAGTCATTGGCGAAATCCTTAATTCACTTCAGGAGTTTATATCAAGCCCCTCATATGTGCATGATGTATTTCTAGGTGCCATGGGAAATACAGGGATAAATATGTTGTTCTTATCTTCAGGGAGTTTAGAATGTTGCGGGAAAGATGTTATAGGTGCGTCAGCAACAGTATTATAAGGCAGGGTGTGGTAAAATACCATGAGAGGAACTAAGGAAGTGCTGTGCATTTCAAAGGGAGAAGTCACTTGTACCTGGGATGTACAGGGAAGGGTTCCCTGGGATGTCTCACTGAAGTTGGGCCTTGAAAGATGGGTGAAAGCTGTTGAGGTGGAGGGCAACCTTGAGTAGAGATGCAGAGGGAGGAAAGTACTGGACACGTTCTGCAAACAACCAAAACCCATGGTTTGATTCTAGGACACATATAGGGGTTTGTGGGAGATAAGGCTGGAGCCCAGCCTTGGTTTCCCACACTGCCAGACACAGAGGGCCTTGGTTACTTGGCCAAGAAGTCTGAGGTGGAGGGAATCTTTTTTTTTTTTTTTATGCTTTAAGTGAGAGTTTACAAATCAAGTCAGTCTCTCACATAAAAATTTATACACACCTTGCTACATACTCCCAACTACTCTCCCCCTAATGAGACAGCCTGCTCTCTTCCTCCACCCTTTCTTTTCCTGTTCATTTCGCCAGCTTCTAACCCCCTCTGCCCTCTCAACTCCCCTCCAGGCAGGAGATGCCAACAAAGTCTCAAGTGTCCACCTGATCCAAGAAGCTCACTCCTCACCAGCATCCCTCTCCAACCCATTGTCCAGTCCGATCCATGTCTGAAGAGTTGGCTTCGGGAATGGTTCCTATCCTGGGCCAACAGAAGGTCTGGGGGCCATGACCACCGGGGTCCTTCCAGTCTCAGTCAGACCATTAAGTTTGGTCTTTTTATGACAGTTTGGGGTCTGCATCCCACTGCTCTCCTGCTCCCTCAGGGGTTCTCTGTTGTGTTCCCCATCAGGGCAGTCATCGGTTGTAGTTGAGCACCAACTAGTTCTACTGGTCTCAGGATGATGTCTCTGGTTCCTGTGACCCTTTCTGTCTCTTGGGCTTGTAATTACCTTGTGTCCTTGGTGTTCTTCATTCTCCTTTGATCCAGGTGGGTTGAGACCAATTGATGCATCTTAGATGGCTGCTCGCTAGCATTTAAGACCCCAGACGCCACTCTTCAAAGTGGGATGCAGAATGTTTTCTTAATAGATTTTGTTATGCCAATTGACTTAGATGTCCTCTGAAATCATGGTCCCAAACCCCTGCCCTTGCTACACTAGCCTTCTAAGCATTCAGTTTATTCAGGAAACTTACTTGCTTTTGGTTTAGTCCAGTTGTGCTGACCTCCCCTGTATTGTGTGTTGTCTTTCCCTTCACCTAAAGTAGTTCTTATCTACCAACTAATTAGTGAATACCCCTCTTGTACCCTCCCACCCTCCCTCCTCTCGTAACCACAAAAGAATGTTGCTCAGTTTAAACTATTTCTCAAGTTCTTCTAATAGTGGTCTTATACAATATTTGTCCTTTTGCAACTAATTTCACTCAGCGTAATGCCTTCCAGGTTCCTCCATGTTATGAAATGTTTCACAGATTCCTCACTGTTCCTTATCGATGCATAGTATTCCATTGTGTGAATATACCATAATTTATCCATTCATCCGTTGATGGGCACCTTGATTGCTTCCATCTTTTTGCTATTGTAAACAGTGCTGCAATAAACATGGGTGTGAATATATCTGTTCAGGGAAAGGCTCTTATTTCTCTAGGATATATTCCGAGGAATGGGATTGCTGGATCGTATGGTAGTTCCATTTCTAGCTTTTTAAGGAAGTGCCAAATTTATTTCCAAAGTGGTTGTACCATTTGGCATTCCCACCAGCAGTGTGTAAGTGTTCCAATCTCTCCACAGCCTCTCCAACATTTATTATTTTGTGTTTTTTGGATTAATGCCAGCCTTGTTGGAGTGAGATGAAATCTCATAGTAGTTTTGACCTGTGTTTCTCTAATGGCTAGTGATCATGACCATTTCCTAATGTATCTGTTACCTACCTGAATGTCTTCTTTAGTGAAGTGTCTATTCATATCTTTTGCCCATTTTTTAATAGGGTTATTTGTCTTTTTGTAGTTGAGTTTTTGCAGTATCATGTAGATTTTAGAGATCAGACCCTGATCGGAAATGTCATAGCTAAAAACTTTTTCCCAGTCTGTAGGTAGTCTTTTTACTCTTTTGGTGAAGTCTTTGGATGAGCATAGGTGTTTGATTTTTAGGAGCTCCCAGTTATCTAGTTTTTCTTCTGCATTCTTAATAATGTTTTGTATACTGTTTATGCCATGTATTAGGGCTCCTAATGTTGTCCCTATTTTTTCTTCCATGATCTTTATCATTTTAGATTTTATGTTTAGGTCTTTTATCTATTTTGAGCTCGTTTTTGTGCATGGAGTGAGGTATGGGTCTTGTTTCATTTTTTTGCAGATGGATATCCAGTTATGCCAGCATCGTTTGTTAAAAAGACTGTCTTTCCCCCATTTAACTGTTTTGGGGCCTTTGTCAAATATCAACTGCTCATATGTGAATGGATTTATGTTTGGATTCTCAATTCTGTTCCATTGGTCCATGTATCTGTTGTACCAGTACCAGGCTGTTTTGACTACTGTGGTGGTATAATAGGTTCTAAAATCAGGTAAAGTAAGGCCTCCCACTTTGTTCTCCTTTTTCAGTAAAGCCTTATTTATCCGGAACCTCTTTCCCTTCCATATGATGTTGGTGATTTGTTTCTCCATCTCATTAAAGAATGTCGTTGGGATTTGGATCGGAATTGCATTAAATGTATAGATCACTTTTGGTAGAATAGACATTTTTATAACGTTTAGTCTTCCTATCCACGAGCAAGGTACGTTTTTCCACTTATGTAAGTCTCTTTTGGTTTTTTCCAGAAGTGTACTGTAGTTTTCTTTGTATAAGTCTTTTACATCTCTGGTAAGATTTATTCCTAAGTATTTTATCTTCTTGGGGGCTACTGTAAATGGCATTGATTTGGTGATTTCCTCTTCGATGCTCTTTTTGTTGGTGTAGAGGAATCCAACTGATTTTTGTATGTTTATCTTCTATCCCGATACTCTGCTGAACTCTTCTATTAGTTTCAGTAGTTTTCTGGAGGATTCCTTAGGGTTTTCTGTGTATAAGATCATGTCATCTGCTCATAGAGATACTTTGACTTCTTCCTTGCCAGTCTGGGTGCCCTTTATTTCTTTATCTAGCCGAATTGCTCTGGCTAGGACCTCCAACACAATGTTAAATAAGAGCAGTGGTAAAGGACATCCTTGTCTGGTTCGGAGGGAATCTTTGAAGAACTGTTTTTGGGAAATTACTTAGTCTGGTGGCTTAAGGGAGGGGTACTTCATTTCAATCTGATCTCAAACATTCAGTGAGCATTTACCATGTACCAGTCCAATAAGGCACAGTCCCTGCCTTGGGCTGCTTAAAAATTTAGTAAAGAGAAACAGATATGTAAACAAAATAAGTTCAATAAGGTATTACAAGTTCTAAAATAGAATTCTATGAAGGATTCAATGGAGAAGAAAACTTAGTGGAGCACAAAATTACTGTTGCTAATTGTAAACTTTTTTCTGCTAGTTAAATCAACAGTACAAAGTTTAGGTAATTTTTCTTTTCAGTAAAGTTTATATCTTTTATCTATTAACTGTGGGTGAATAAATTCTAACATTTATGCTGTCAATATTACATGTCCCGTTTTGGTTGCCTGGCACTGCGTTGTCCTTGAGATATAGCCATGTTCTCTTTGGCCCCTTGTGGACTCAGTTCTACAAAGTGTTTAATGCGCGCTCTCACCACAAACCTCACAGCAACCCACAGGCCTTGCTGTCAGCTCAGAACCAGTTGGAATTTTGAGATCTTTTCCTGGGCCGTTGGATAAAACTCAGGGACTTCCAGAGTCCTCTCATGCCTGAACCTGCCATCTCCACTCCCCTCTCTACTATCTTGGACACAGGCCACACCCGGTAAGCTGCTGGAAGCAGGACACAGGGTCCGTTTACTCTCTGGCTCTGAACTGCAGGGAGAAGCTGTTACTTTGCCCCCTGCCCTGGGATTCTGCTTGAGGAGGCAGGGCAGGAGCTTCTCCCCACACTGCTGTTTAAGCTTTATTCTTCTCCCAATTGCTCTGTTCCTCTGTAGCTGGACGTGTTCTTGTATTGGCTCCTAGACAAAACAAAATGAACAGAACAAAACCTGTTCTCCCTGCTCAAATCTCCTTTCTGCCTCATCTGCATCATGCCTTTTGAATTAGGATTGTGGTGTCTCAGTGGCTGACTGTCTCTACTGGATTAATACCCTTTCTGTTAAGCATCCAGATCCACTTGGTAGGGGAGATAGGTAGCTATACTGTGTGTTTGGGAAGGGGGCAGGATGGAGAGTGAGGGGTTGGGAGAACACATCAGTTACTACCTTGAAATAGTGGCCCACCACGTGAGGCTCAAAGGATAAGACCAGTGTTGGACCAAAACCAAACTGGTTGCCACTGTGTCGGTTCCAACTCATGGAGACAAGGATTATGTATGTAGTTGTCAGTGCTGACTCCATAATGAAATATTTGGGATTTAAAAAAAAAAATCTGATGTGCTGACCTCTTCACCAACTTAATTGTTCTCATTAGGGGTCCAGGCATCAATAGTTTTAAAAAGCTTTCTAAACCTGTTGCCATCGAGTTGATTCCAACACACAGCGACCCTATAGGACAGTAGAACTGCCTCATAGGGTTTCCAAGGAGCAGCTGGTGGATTTGAACTGCAGGCCTTTTGGTAGGCAGCTGAGCTCTTAACCACGGTGCCACCAGGGCTCAAAAAAAAAGCTTTCTAGGTGATGTCAGTATGCAACCAGAGTTGAGAACTGTGACTTATCTCACAGAGGGAGAATCTCAGTGGCCATATTAGTTTGAGGGATCCACATTGTAGCCTTGCTACTTTTCTTACCTGGTCAGAGCTTGAAGGAATTAGAACCCATTACCTGAGCTCACATGGGTTTCATTCTGGACCAATGCTACTTTTATGCAGCCACCACCTGTCTGTCAGCGGTGTGGTTTATATATTGCTATGAGGCTGAACATGTTTAAGTGAAATTTCTAGACTAAGATGGACTAGGAAGAAAGGCCTGGCAATCTGCTTCCAAAAATCAGCCAATGAAAACCCTATAGATCACAACAATTTGATCTGTGATCAATCATGGGGATGACATAAGACTGGGCAGCCTTTCGTTCTGTTGTGCGTGGAATCACTATGAGTCAGGAGCCTACTCAATAAAAACAGTAAAAACAAAACAATAGTTAGCAATAACAACAAAAACGAATGATTGCTGTTAACCATAAACTTTTTTATTCTGTGAATCAGTAACACAGGGAAGGTAATTTTACTTTCAGGAAAAGACCTAGTATTTATGGGATTTGTATTTATATTAATTCTGGGCAGGTAAATTTTGAACTTAAGCTGTTTTGGTAACATTTTAATAACTTATTTTTTTTGTTTGTTTTGTTTTTAAATATTTGTTCCACTAGGTATCTTGAGCAAGAAGAAGATGACATCTCTGTCCCTCCAATGGCCACTTGCAACTGTGTCATTTCTGCTTTTCTCACTGGTGACTCTCTTCATTGTGTCAGCTCCTTCATGGTGCTGGAGTAGTGATACTACAGCTCCAGAAGCTAGTAATGGGGCACCATTTCCTTGGAATAAAGTGCGACTCCCAGAGCATGTCGTCCCAGTTCATTATGATCTCATGATCCATGCAAACCTTACCACTCTGACTTTCTGGGGAACTACAGAGATAGAAATCACAGCCAGCCAGCCCACCAGTACCATTATCCTGCATAGTCACCGCCTGCAAATATCTAAGGCGACCCTCAGGAAAGGAGCTGGAGAGAGACAGTCTGAAGATCCCCTGAGGGTCCTGGAATACACGCCTCATGAGCAAATCGCTCTTCTGGCTCCCGAGCCCCTCCTTGTTGGAGTTCTATACACGATTGTCATTGACTATGCTGGCAATCTTTCTGAGAGTTTCCATGGCTTTTATAAAAGCACCTATAGAACCAAGGAAGGGGAAGTGAGGTAATTTTTTTCTATTCTTTTTTTTTTTTTTAAGGCTTCAAGTGCTACCCACACTAAATTTACTTTTTCAGGTGGACAGCCCTTTAAAACTCCCTTTATCATTGAACCCTTTCTTTGTATTTACATCTTCTATAGAGCTAAAAATGGCCCATACTTTTCCCCGTCCTTTCCTGTTCTCATTTGTTATCTTCTTTCAACCAGTTTTCTTCCCAGTATCAGAATAATACCTTTTTGTTTATTTAGCTATATTTCTGAGATATAATAAATTGTTTTAATTCTTTTTGGCCTATTAGAACAATTTTTTTTTTTCCTTTCAGTTAAAACTTTTTTAAGGATCCCTACCTACCTTGTTTTGGTTCTGTTCTTAAGGAGGTGACTCATTTTGAGAGATTTTATTGTAAATTTTAAAATCAAATTTTATTGGTGGATTATACTAACTTATTTTTCTGATTCTGCATTATTTTCTAGAGGTTAAAAAAGTCAAATGCTACCAAAAAGAATGAAAAAAAAAAAAAAAGAAGTAAAGTTTACCCCAACTGTAACCCCAGAAATAATCACTATTTCTGTTTTACGGGGAACAACCTTCCAGACTTCTCTCTGGATATGCATACCCGCTATTTTATGTAAATGGAATTACCTTAGATGTTCTGATTTACAGGGGAGTTTTTTACATAATATACTGGGAAGATATTTTGTTGATGACTATCAGTACACATCCACATTTTGATGACTTTATTGTAGTCTGTTACGTGTTTGTGCATTGATTTAACTAATCTCTCATTGATAGAATTAGGTTGTTTCCAACTTCTCAGTATCAGTGACAACACTTTGATGAACATCTTTGTATTTGTACCTTTGTATAATTAAATCATTTTTTAGAATAAATCCTTAGAAATAAAATTGTTAAGTCAAAGTGTCTACCAAAATAAAAAAAACCCGTTGCCGTCGAGTCAATTCCTACTTGTAGCCACCCTATAGGACTGAACAGAACTGCCCCATAGGGTCTCCAGGGAGCAGCTGGTAGATCCAAACTGCCGACCTTTTGGTTAGCAGCCAAACTCTTAACCACTGTGCCAGCAGGGCTCCTAAAAAGCTAATAACAACATCTAATCACATTTGCCAAATTTCCTCACTTAACAAACACTGGGTAATTAAAGAGAGCCAAAAAGCCAACAAGTGATACACCCCCTTAATTTGTATAACTTTGGCTATTAAGGCAGTTGTGCAGCTTTTGAGATCTTTATTGGCTGTTTGTAGATTCTTCTTTTGTGAATTGCCTGCCTATGATCTTTCTTCCTATTCCACTTGTTTGGTTTTTTCCTTACCAATTTTTGTGAAGGCTACAGACGCCTTTGTCAAATATGCTTTTTTTTTGAGTTTCTTATTTGCTTTTTTACTTGGCTTATAATAACATTTGCCATATAAAAGATTATTATTTTTTTAGTAGTGAAATCCATCAATCTATGATAACTTTAGGAATTAAAAAAACAGAAAAGCTGTTCTAGAGTCCCTGGTGCTTCATGCTGTATTTTTATTTCACCGGCCACAATTTTAGGGTACTTGCATCAACACAGTTTGAACCTACGGCAGCTCGAATGGCCTTTCCCTGCTTTGATGAACCTGCCCTGAAAGCGAGTTTCTCAGTCAAGATCAGAAGGGAGCCAAGACACCTGGCCATCTCCAATATGCCTTTGGTAAGCCTGAAGTCCTGTATTTCCACTCGTATGAAATATCTACTGGTTTGCTGTGACTTGCATTTCCCCAGTGACAGTCACACTGAGGCCACCTGTTCTAATTGATTTACTGCCTGACAGATAGTTGCTAACCTTTTTGTTTCCAACCGATGCTTTTTTTTTTCCTTTTTTATACTTTTGTTTTAATCCACAATTTATCTTAAGTCAATGAAAAAAATCCCCCCTGCCTCCCCAAAAGAGGACAAGACTCCGAGGAAAACAGACCAGATTCAGGGCACCATTAAGAGTGGTATTCCAGATCATTACTGCTAATAAGCATTTCACCATTTTCACCACCCAGGGATTCCTGCAGGTGGATAGAAGAGGTAATTTAAAAAGAAGAGGTAATTTGGGGTCCTACAGGAGCGAACCTAGGTTGGTTATCAGCAGCTGGGTGACAAGCAGTTACCGTAGCTGGTGAGTATTAAGAAGAGGGAGGAGGCATAGGAATAGAGGTGGGAATGAGATTAGAGGAAAAAAGCCTATTAGCCAGGTGTTCCCCAGGCTAGTTCTGGCTGGTCTTCATTCCATGGTCCCTCCTTAGTGCTTTGTGTCTGCTGAGGCACTGGATTTTCTCCTCTGGGAGCAGACCTCCTAGACTGTACCCTATTCCCCCCACCTCATCCTGCAAGGCTGCTCCCTGATTGCACTTAAAAGCTGATTGCCATGAAGCAAATCAGAGTTTGGAAGAGGCTTTGCAGGGTCAGGCACAAGCATGCGTTGCTCTTAGTTTTACAGGAAAACAGAATAGTTTAGAATACAGACTTGGTTTGCATTTACAGATAATTCTCAGACCTGCTTCCTGGACAAGTAGACCACATCTTTGCAAAACCAGGAAGCTCAGTTTTGCTTTATTTTCGATCCACATATATCAAATATGCATCATTTTATTATTGTCTGGAATATTTAAAAGAAATTGAGTGGTGATGGTTGTACAACTCAGTGAATTATACTAAAAACCACTGAATTGTACACTTTAAAACCGTGAATTGTACAGTGTGAATTATATCTTAATAAAAAAATTAAGTAAATAATTTGACCTTAATATCAATTATAGATATTGGAAAGAGAAAATATAGAATAATCATATAAATATACCACATATTTTCAATATTATGTATGGTAATCTGGTAATTTCTCTATATAAAGTGTTTTTAATGTATTGGATGACTCGATTATTCGATAATATGAGTTACTCTAATTTTAGGTGAAATCTGTGACTATTGCCAAAGGACTCATAGAAGACCATTTTGACGTCACGGTGAAGATGAGCACCTACCTGGTGGCCTTCATTATTTCAGATTTTAAGTCAGTCAGCAAGAAGACCAAGAGCGGAGTCAAGGTGAACCAGTGATTGTCAGATCAGTTGACCACCTTGTCCTGGTTTGCCTGGGACTATCTTGATTTTAAAACCGAAAAATCTCACAACTTGGGAACCCCCCCCCTTAGCCTCAGGCAAACTGGATTGGGTGGTCACCTTATTGTCACAGAGGCTCTTTCTCACAGTGCTGTTCTCATAACAATAACTTAGCCTGGCCTGGGTCGTGGTCCTTGCTCCACCACTAACCTGTTCTCTGACCTTGGGCCTACTTCCTCTGAACTTGGCGTACTTTTCTTTAAAATTTAGAAATTAGAATAAATCCTGTAATGGTTTCTAAGGTTATTTATAGCTATAATGTTCTACACTTTGTAAGTGAATGTCACTGACTATCTGAGTGTGGGAACGAAGTAAGAGTAAGAGAGTAAGAGTAAGAGTAACCAGCTGTCATTTTCTTTTGGCCTCTAAGTCTTCCTTTTTTTTTCTTTGCCACCTCATGAAAACATTTTAAAAGATATTTTCTGTATATGTTATCCAGCATCTGTAATTGTTTTCAGAAGAGTGGTTGATCAGATACAATGAGGATTTCTATAGAAAATGGAGCTCCAAGTGTATCCTTTAATACTGGCATTCATATCTCTCTGAGGCTTCAGACTGAATGTCAGTCTTCTCATTATTGTGGAGGGAAGCTGCCATGGTGTTCAAATGGCTTTCTTGGTCCTCTCTTCAGGTTTCTGTATATGCAGTTCCAGACAAGATAAATCAAGCTGATTACGCACTGGACGCCGCAGTGACTCTTCTGGAATTTTATGAGGATTATTTCAGCATTCCATATCCCTTACCCAAACAAGGTAGAGATTTTGCCCAGATACTAGAAATTGTGGCATTTGATGACTCTGATCATAGATTATATACTCAGAATTGGCTCCCCTGTGGTTAATTGCAATAGCCCCTCAGGCTGTAAAAACCCTAGCAAACACTAGACATCAGGTTGCTCCTCCTGAGTGTCCCCTCACCCCGATCTATGCAATGAGCTTCTGTGGACAGTTAAAGTAGATAGTAAAAGCAACTCTTGGGGCACATGGCAAGGGGACAGTTTTGCTCTCTGACTTGAAAGATAAACTCAACTATATTAGTGGGCAAGATACATCTTTTCATTGTTGGCACAGGCTTGGTAGAAATATAGAGGGTGCCCAATACTTTTTTTTGTGTGCGAATACATTTGCACAGCATAAGAGAATCTGTATTTTCTTTCTTACATGAGCCCTTAAAAATATTGTATTTTGGTTTTTAGCTATATGTGGGCCTGTGGCATTGAAAATAGATTGTCGAGGCATTTGTTAAGGTTATTCAGTCCTCAAGCTCCTTGGCAGAAAGTTAGAAATGGAGTGAGGAGGCCTGTGACCCAAGTGTGGATTCATCTCACAGAGCAGAGTGATTCCGAGCAGGTCACTGAGTCCCTTTCCTCCATCGTGAAAGGGAATCTTCGGTCCTTCAGTCTAGAATTCCATAATTCTGCACTGCCAGCTTAACTTTTCTTTTGGCCCTGAACTCCACCCATTCTCAGGGTTACTCCAGCCATACTTGGGCAAGCTTGGTAATGTATTTTTCTTCTTCTTTCCCAAGATCTTGCTGCTATTCCTGACTTTCAATCTGGTGCAATGGAAAACTGGGGACTCACAACGTATAGAGAGTCGTCTTTATTGTTTGATGCGGAAAAGTCTTCTGCATCAAGTAAGCTTGGCATCACAATGGTTGTGTCCCATGAACTTGCCCACCAGGTATGGATGCTCAGTCACACTTTTAAAAGGGGTATTGAAACTACATATATTGCTTTTATGGAACATGTGAGGCTCTTCATATATTGTGTAGATCATTTCACTTTGTCTTTTTTCTCATAGGGAACATTCTTCCTTTAATAAGTTTAGGTTTCATGTTTTATAATGCATATCGAAGGGTTTTTTTGTACTTTCATAAAACACAAATACTATAAATATATGGTAACATTCATAAACTGACATTAGACGTCTAAACCCTCTTTCCTTCTGAATACCGTATGTTTATGGCTGTGTAGATAATCCAGTCTCCATTGATTTGTGTGAATAATCATAGTGTTGTTTTCCTTTCAGTGGTTTGGGAACCTGGTCACCATGGAATGGTGGAATGATCTTTGGCTAAATGAGGGATTTGCCAAGTTTATGGAATATGTGTCTGTCAGGGTGACCCATCCAGAGCTGAAAGTTGTAAGAAGTCTTTATTTACATTTTAAGTTAGTCTTTTGTTTTGTTCGATGTTGCCGGAAAGTATTTACTAATCTTTGATTATGGAGTTCACAGAACGATTTAATTAATTTTATAGCAATCATAGATTCACAACCTAGTCTGGAAATAAGTGTGATATATCTCAAAAGTTAATTAGCTTTTAAAATGCTAATTAACTTTTGAGATATATCACACTTATTTCCAGACTAGGTTGTGAATCTATGATTGCTATAAAATTAAGTGTTAAGTTTTGTCTTCTCTTAATATTAAAGAAATAGAAAGAATAGCCTGTTTGCTTTCTATCATTTCCTCAGCCTTCAGATTGTTCACTGCATAAATAGTAGGTATAGATCGCTCTTAATAGGACCTTACTTGTCAAATCAAATGAATTATAATTAAGGTAACTGCAAATTTGATTGCATACGAACCTAGACTCATGGGTCACAAATTTAATGCTTTGGAATCTGTGTTTATTTTAAAAGTTACATGCTTAACTTGTGAAAATCACATGCCGAAAAATGAAAAGGAAACTTAATTTGTGTAAAAAATGATCCTTTACCCTGTTACAACACTTACTTTCATTTCCATGTATTTATTTCTCATTTTCGTCTTTGTGTACACATAACTTAATTATATAGAGCTCTAAGTATAATGTTCACATTATCGTTACACTACCCCAAAAAACCAAACCCAATGTGATCGAGTCAATTCTGACACATAGAGACCCTATAGGAAAGGGTAGAACTGCCCCATAGGGTTTCCAAGACTATAAATTTTTAGGGAAGCGGACTGCCACATCTTTTGCCCAAGGAGTGACCGATGGGTCAAACCACCAAACTTCCGGTTAGCAGCTGAGCACTTAACCACTGTGCCACCAGGGCTCCTTCATTACACTGCAATGGATCATAAATATTTTCCTGTATTTTCCCATAATCTTCAATAGTGAAAATAATCAAGGATGCATATTATTCTGTTGGGTTAATGTGCTCAGATAAATCAGTCTGTGGCTGAAATTTGTTCTTTTTTTCTTCTTTCACTACATGGTTTTAAAGCTACAATTCTTTGCTTTAAAATATTATAGATGACGATTGAAAATGTTGAAATAACTGAATTGTTTTGTTTCTGTTTGCACTATTTGGCTGTAGATGTCATGGGTTTGTTTTTAAGTTAATCCTTTTTTTTTTTCTATTATAAGTGATAACTATTTATGGTGAACCAAATCTGAAATATTTTTCTAAAATCACTGTTTCTTGGATGCTCTTTAGAAAACAGTAGATCTATTTTATTTCATCAACTCTAGAAATATGGAATTGGTTGGCCCAGAAATTGGAAGTATAAACTTATTATCACAAATCAAACTTTCCTTCTTTCATATTTTTTCTCTAAATATAAGTCATAAGTTATGCTCTCTTTTTTTTTTTAAATCTCAATAGGAAGATTATTTCCTTGGCAAGTGTTTTAATGCAATGGAAGTAGATGCATTGAATTCCTCACACCCTGTGTCCACTCCTGTGGAGAATCCTGCTGAGATTCGGGAAATATTTGATGATGTTTCTTATGAAAAGGTATAAAGAGATTGAGTACAGTTTGGACACTAAAGTTATAAATACGGGGTGGGGAAGGTTATAGGTGTGATTGTGGGTAGCTTTTCCTTCAGAGGAACAACCAAGATTGAATGCCTTCTGTTCTGACTTTTGCTGGCTAGATTTCATTATTTGGGGGCTAATTTTCTGCTTGGCTTATAATTCTAAAGGTTATATTATGGTAAGTTATTCATTTACTCTGCCCTAAATTGAAAAATTATGGCCTATAAAAATTGTTCCTTTTATTCATCAGTCAGCATGCAGATACTGAGCATCAGCTATGTACCAGGTAAAAATCCCTGCCCTGTTTGGTTTACCTTTCAGTGCTTCAGGCTGGTTTATTTTCTTGAACTGCACAGTATCATCCTGCAGAGTGTGTTTAATAACAGAGTTGGAAATTGTTGCCGACATTTAATAATTGGAAAGTTTTATACAAAACCCACATTTCCAGTTTTTGAAAACAAAACAAAACAAAAAAATTAGAAGTTTGGCTACACTGGGCCTGAATTTTCCTTGGTAACGTTGACTAGCGCTAAGTTGTGGGTCCTTCTTTATAAGATCAGTGTTCTACTTTTCCATTATCCCTACCATTCTTGACCATTTCGGTTGTCCTCTCCTCACTGATCATTCTGCTTAGCTATTGTTTTTCTTGTAGCAAAGTGAAACATTTCTTGCTCTCATATCTCCATCAAAAGTGTACCAGGAAAAGGAGTGGGAAAGAGTATTTTTCTTACCCTTGAGCTAAGTCCCTCATTTACATCACCTGTCTGGCTTCTGTAGGCACTTGAGTTTGTGGCCCGTGGTCTACAGTAATGGGAGGGGAGGAGCTCTTAACACAGGAACACAGAACTCTCTTGCCAGTATTCTCATTGATACTCTTGCCCTCTCAGCCTTCGGTTCTCAAGACTTCCTGGGCCCCCTGTACCTCCCCACCATTTCTTACCTGGTATCTACTTCTGCTTCCATCTCTAGTGCTTCACATTGCATTGTACTCCTGTATCCCAGGAGTGGCAGTGGGAGAGACAGGTGGTGGTCCAAGGTCCAATATTTAATTTGCACCATTGCCCATTCACACGTGAATAATGGCAACTGGCAGATGATGTTAATTTGCCCCATAGATTACAGATAGAAAATAATGGCCCCAGTGAACTAAAAGCATAAACAATCATGGTTAGATCCTTTGCCTAGACAAATCCACCTCTGACTGCTTCAAAATTTGTTACACGTTACTGTAGTTGCATTATAAAATAATTACTCCAAAATAAAATGTGAAGATAGATTAAATTGCAACCAAAGTATAGATAACAGTTATTCATATGATCTTTTCAGGGATCTTGTATTCTGAATATGTTAAGAGATTATCTTGGTGCCGACACATTTAAAAGTGGCATTGTACAGTATCTCCAGAAGTATAGCTATAAAAACACAAAAAATGAGGACCTGTGGAATAGTATCGCAAGTGTGAGTATGCTTTTGTGTATTGCTACAAGTGGGGTTTTTTTTTCATATATTTTTTTTCATCATGTTTATTCCTCCAAAAAGAATTGTGAGTGTTTTCTATGGAAATGAGAATAATGTGCCTATTTTCTGTTTTTAGATTTGTCCTACAGGTGGCACAAAAGGGATGGATAGCTTTTGTTCTAGAGGTCAGCATTCATCTTCGTCCTCAGTAAGTCTCTGTATTTGTACATGTTACTCCTGAGTACTTCCTTTTACTCCGTATTCTGTGAAGGAGATCTCTATGTCTATCTCTCTCGGGTCCTTGATTATATTACCCTCTTAATAAGACTGCATTTAACTATACCGGGGTGACAGCCTTTTGCATTTTTCTTGAAAATTATCTACAAGAGGGGGTTGTGCAACCTTCCTTAGTAACTCTTCTCAGCAATACTAATTTCAGTTTCATTCTCTGTAAAGCAGTTAATTTATGACATGTTTGTAGGTTAGGGCTGCGTTCTGTCAATCAGATGTGTCAGGCATTTCCACAGCTCTGCATTTGTGAACAAAAACAAACAAGGGTAGTGAACAATCTGGAGCTCTTACTTTGAGTCAGGCACATGCTGAACACTTACGTGTTAAGTGTTTACTCATACTCTTTACAATAGATCTGTGAGTGGTGTGAGTGGGTTGCTATTATTTTCCCCATTTTTACAGATGGGAATATTAAATCCTAAGACAAAAAGTTACTAAATTGCAGAGTAGGGACTTGAACTTAGATCTAACTCAAAAAAAAGAAGCCCATAATTTTAACTGCTAATCTATAAAGTATTCATAACATCTGAGTCTTACGAAACAGTCCCAATCTTGTGGAATAGACAGCTGACAGTAATTCTAGAGGTTCAACAGAATATTGTCTACCTTATTTTTATTTTTTTAGACATTGTTTTATTCAGTGGTTTCTAGATTTTTATGTAGCCTACTTTACGCTTTTACTAGATCTTAAATATTTTCTTAAAAGGTTTTTACTATCAAAGGACTTAACTCCCTTTGAGTAGACAACTGTTTGCTGAGTGTTAGCCATCTCGGTCTTAGCACTCTGGAAGCACAGATTCTTAACCAAATTTTTTTTCCACCTTGCTTGTTGAGAGAAAACATAGTTATGTAGGTGTTGAAACTTTGGCCATTTTCTCTCCATTCATTCATTCATTCATTCATTCACTCACTCATGTGACTGCCTTGTTCCTGATGCTATGCTAGCCCAGGTCGTGCCCAGCAGAACGTGATACATTACCTGCTCTTCAGACATACATGTTTTGTAGAGGAAAACGAAAAGTAAAGAGGACAGTTAGTGCTCCATGGAGGTGCTGTGCCTGGGGCAGTGGGAAGGGAGCAGGGCCAGGAAAGGGGCAGCGGTTTAACAGAGGAAGGGATCAGGAAGAACCTCACAGAGGAGGCTGTCATCTGGTAGAGGCCCTTGGGCACAAGCTGGAGTTCTCTCTTTTCTCACGTTGGGTCTAAGCAGGTGATGCATCTGCCTTTTTGTGTACAAACCAGCACTGGCGTCAGGAAGGCCTTGATGTGAAAACCATGATGAACACCTGGACGCTGCAGAAGGGCTTTCCCCTGATAACCATCACAGTGCGAGGAAGGAACGTACACATGAAGCAAGAGCACTATATGAAGCGACCTGACGATGCCCCAGAAACTGGGTAATGTTGACAGTAAAACTCATTTTGTTGCCTCAGTAACATCTGTGTTGTAGGATGAAACATTATTTTTGAAATAATGTCCTTACCTTGATCACTACTATATTTCAGTTGAATCTACCTTTCCCCTAAAGTTGACTTACGCCCCACCATCTTCCCAAAAGATTTAAGGTGGATTTAAACCTTGGTTAATTTCGGTAAAAATGATGTATAATTATTTAAACATTCTCATGTTTTGTAGTTTGATAAGGTGGTACTTTCTAGATTAAAACCCAAAACTGATCCCGTTGCTGTCGAGTCAATTCTGACTCAAAGTGACACTATAGGACAGAGTAGAACTGACCCATAGGGTAGATTCAGATGGCTTTTTGGTTAACAGCCAAGCTCTTAACCACTGCACCACCAGGGCTCCATTTCTAGGTTACTGGCTTGAAATTGGCTTCAATCTGAGAATTTGTCACTAAATTGCCATAGTGATTGGCATTTCATTTGGAGCTAAGGACATAAAAGTTTAGATGATCTAGGAATTACAAGAGACCAGTTCTCTTCTTTGGCTTTCGTCAGCTTAACATTGCATGCAGAAGGATACAAGATGTTGCAATTTGATTGACCCTGAATGGACAATATATATATATATTTTTAAGCTTTTTATCTGGAACCGATTTCAGGCTTATGGAGAAGTAGCAAGAATAGTATAAAGAATTCCCATATATTCCTTACGTGGATATATGTTAACTGTTCACCACATCTGTTTTATCATTCTTTTTCTCTCTGTATAGATATATAGTGCTTTTTTTTTTTTTTTTTCTGGACTGTTTCCGAGTAAATTGGAGACATGATACCCCTTTATATCCCTAAATTTTTCAGTATGATATTTCCTAAAAATCAACATTCATATATATAACCACAGTACAATTATATCAAAAATTAGGAAATTAACTTTATGTGATACTATTATCTAATCTGTAACCATTATTCAGTTTTTTCCAATTCTCCTAATAGTGTCTTTATAGTAAAAGAAACAAAATCGGATCCAGGACTCAATATAGAATCACATACTGTATTTAGCTATCATGTCTCCCTTTTTTCTGAAACAGTTTCTCAGTCTTTGTGTTTCTTGACCTTGACATTTTTAAGGGTAAAGTTATTTTATAGAATCTCCTTCTTGGGTTTTCAGATGTTTCTTCCTGATCAGATTCAGGTTATGCATCATTGGCAACAATGCCACAGAAGCGATGTGGTGTCCTCCTCAGTATATGGTTTCAGGAGGTACATGATATCCATTTGTACAATAGCTGGCCATCACAGTTTTTAATTTAGGCCCTCTGAACCCCAACTGGCCAATCACTGAATAGGTTTTTAGGGCTCACTTGAGCCCAGGTTCCTGCAGTTACTCAAGGAGTTCAAGAGGATGAACAGTGCCTGAGCTGGCACCCCCTAAAAAGCTGCAAAACAGACTGGTAGTATTTTGAGCTCTTGGCTATAGCAGTTTTGGTACCATCTGGTCCTAAATTAGCCCACACCTGTCACATAATAGGTGATTTAATTACCACTTCCTGAACTGAATCAACAAATGAACAGTCCATCCCTCCTTTTTTTTTAGATACCTGTGGCATGTTCCACTGACCTTCATTACCAGCAAATCAGACTCGGTTCACAGATTTTTGCTCAAGACAAAAACAGGTAATTTATTGTGGAAATAAGTAGTCTAATTCAAGAAGGAACTGGGGAAATGGGTAGGATTTAAATACTTTGTTTCTTTTACTATTTATCGTGGTCAAATCAACAGGGATAAGGCTAATCTTTATCTCAAGGTAATCTTTGGCTTTAAATTTCTAGTGAAAAAAGTGGGGTTTAAAATACTGTCTGCCTGTGAAAAAAGGTCAGTATCTTGCCAGATAAAAATTAAACAGTCAAGTTAAGTAATGGTGAAAAGGAGGGATTTCTAGTGAAATTCCCCATGACTTCTTCAAATAGCTGGCTTCTGTTCTATGTATGGCCTGAGACATGGCTGCATTCTTTTCATAGATCTATAAATCTCACAAAATTGGTGTCTGAAGCCTGTGCTGGCTTTTGTGTATTGGGTTGCTGTTTCCTGGTTTCTGGAAGAAATAATGGATAATTTCAAATTGTTCAATGTTAAACTCTTCTGTAGTTTCCTTGTTCAGGCCCTGCACCAGAAAAGCTTTTATCAGCCAAGAGAGAAAATGGAGCTATGATTTATTTTATTTGCTATAGATGTGCTCATCCTCCCAGAAGAGGTGGAATGGATCAAATTTAACGTGGGAATGAATGGCTATTACATTGTGCATTATGAGGATGATGGATGGGATTCTTTGACTGGCCTCTTAAAACGAAGACACACAACCATCAGCAGTAATGATCGGGCCAGTCTCATTAACAACGCATTTCAGCTTGTCAGGTAACACAAGCTGCACAGAGTCTTGGTATATTTCTAAAAGCAGCTGTTATTATTCACATTTTTGATATCCATAGATGAAAATGATTGATTGCTAATAAGAAGTTGAAGGGTGTTAGCCACCAAGTGCTTCTAATAACCCGTTAGCTTTTAGCCAAATGATAAACCTTGTGTCTGTGACTGGTAAGTAACTTGAAGGAAAGAATGTGTATTTTAATCTTTATCATTAAACAACTTAGATTGGACTGAGGCAAAAGTGTAGAAAACCAGGAGACCAACAGCAAAAACAGCTTGGGGGCAGTGTCTAACCTCCTTCAACCCGACAAGGGGGAAGGAGAACCAGGATCAACGCCCAACACCCCAAGGCTGATTCCCATGAGGTGGAGGCCAGACAAGCCTCCTGTCTCTGCCATCTTTACCAACTCTGACACCATCCGTCCCTCCCACAACACTCTCTACTGGGTTCGATAATTCATTGCAATGGCCACACAACTCACAGACCATACTAACAATTATGGGGTTTCTTAGGGAAGTAACAGTTACAGTTCAGGCTCAAGAACACTCAGGATATTAATTCTTCCATCAGGATAGTGTCTCCCCAGGTGTGCTCACAGGTATGCCTCTCCCTGGCTCTCAGTGTCTGCCCAAAGGCACTGAGCTTTGTCTCTCAGTGGGCCGGGAAGCCTACCATGTCATCTCCTGCTGCTGGGTCTCGCCTTCCTTGGTGGTGGTGGTGGTCTCCTCTCCTTGCTCTGGAATTGGCTCTCTTTTAAGATAAAACTGACCAATCCCTTTGGTAGGCCACAATCATTACCCTATCACGCAATCACCTGGGTGGGAGTTACAAGACCATGGCTAGAAAGGCCACACACAGAAGTAATTAATCCACTGCACCAACATCTTGTGAAGCCCCTTGGCTCCTTCTTGTCTGCTGACCCTAGTCCTGCATGCTTTTTCTGGCGCTGTTAGCATAGATCAGGTTTTTCCCCTGCCTGGACCTTTAACAGTCTTGAAGACTTCAGGGAGTGAGTGGTCCAGGCCCAAGATGTTTGCATTATATCTTTTGGATTAAAGGAGATATATATATATATATACATATATACATTTTTTTTTCCCCTGACCTGTATACCTGAACTTTATAGCACCATTATGGACAGCAGCTTATAAATTTTGACTCAAATGACCTTCGAGTACTTGAGGTTAAAGAAACATTATTCAGTTTTTTTTTTTTTTTGCCCCATGACAATGGTTCTTAAAGAAATGGTCCCCAAGTCTAAAACTTAGACTTCTTCAATATTTAGGCAACACTGAAGTCCTAAGAGGGAGCCAGCCAGGTGGAAAGGGTAGCTCTACGATGTTCTTCTCACACCCAATATCCCTATGCGCGAATGTTGAGTTCTTTCTTCTGGCCTTGTATCTTACCACCATATTGGGCCTCCCAGGGTGACAAAATGCAAAAGGGTTGCTTATCTAGCTGCTTCTTCCTGCCTAAAAATGCTTCCCTCCATAGCATATTTCTGCTTAACTCTTACAGGGTTTTGTGTTTACTTATGTAAGCCTACCATACCACGGAGGCTTTCACACCAACTCTCTATAGTGAAGGGTTCATATCTATATTCAGTTTCTTCTGGAAATGCGAGAAGAGGATGTGTCTACACTGGGGACTCATCCATTTCACGGAATGGCAGTCTCCCTAGCCAGGCTTCCTGAAGGATCGTCAATCGAAATTCCCTTCGTACTCTGGAAGTTGCACACGTGATCCAATGTTTTACGGAGGGACAGGCGGTGACATACTTGCGTTTGGCTTTAACCACAAGTTAGCTTTGGTTCTATTAATACTTGGAAAACTTCCTCCACAGTGTAAACATGTTCGGTGTTGTGTTATATGTAACAGAAAAACTATCAATATAAAAATCATTACTTATGAGGGGCATTGATAGCTGATTGAATATTTTGCTGGATGATTGTTAAAATATCTTTTGAAACAAAAAGTTGATTTTCTGGATTTTCTTTTAAATTGCTCATCATGGTGTCTCTTGGTCAGCATTGGAAAGCTACCCATTGAAAAAGCCTTGGATTTAACCCTGTACTTGAAACATGAAACAGAAATTATGCCCGTGTTCCAAGGTTTGAATGAGCTAATTCCTATGTATAAGTTAATGGAGAAAAGAGATATGAATGAAGTAGAAACTCAGTTCAAGGTAAGAGCCTGAAATTAATCGAATGGTTATATAACTGTGGTTTGTTTTTGTGTGTGTGTGAAAAAAAGCAGAACATACACCAATTATATACATATTTCTTTATATTAAAGAAAATCAAATGAAAATTCAGTATTTGAATTGATTAGCAAAAATTTTGGGTGTATTTTGGCATTAAAAATAGGCACAGCACTGTTAGATTCTATACTTAATTTTCTTGGATTCATTATGATCCTCCTTGTTCAAAATCTTTATTTCATTCTACTGCTGTCTTAAGATGGTTAACAGCAAGATTTTTCTAGTACTCAGGTACTTTGAGAAAGAGCTACAAAATTGTTTTTTTGGCAAAATGTCTTGAAGCCCTGTTGCATAATCTGCTTTCAAAATTTAGTTATAGAAACTGTCTCTTTTAGTTTGTTTTAAAAGTAGAAGTTCATCTTGATTTTAAGTAGATAAGGAAATCTTTAGAAAAGATTTGTTATGTAAATATTAAAGTCATTCATCATTATTTCTTATTTTTGACCCATTTTATAATTAAATATAAACAGAACTGTTTTCAAAATAAGAGAGGTTAAGCTTTAAAAAATAGCCACCATCACCTGAGGGCACAATGAGTTATATAAACATGAGATTACCTGGGACAGTAATAGTGACACGTGTTTCTTTCCCCATACAACAAACACCCGCAGGCCTTCCTCATCAGGCTGCTGAGGGACCTCATTGATAAGCAGACGTGGACAGACGAGGGCTCTGTCTCTGAACGAATGCTGCGGAGTCAGCTCCTCCTCCTCGCTTGTGTGCGCAAGTACCAGCCATGTGTGGAGAGGGCAGAAGGCTATTTTAGAGAGTGGAAGGAATCCAGTGGGAATTTGAGGTCTGTCCTTACTGAATTACCAACGTGTTAATGTGAAAGATATCTTTTCTGTTCCGTCCCATCATCAGTGCTTAAATGTTAGGAGAAAACAAATATAGACACATCTCCCCTGCTTCCCTTTTTTGGAAAATAAATTGCATTAAAATATCAGGGACTAGAAGAGGATTAGAATAATTTCCATTATATATAGCAAAGATATACAGCCTTCTCAGAATGAAGATGGCCATACCAGACAGGAACAGAGGCAATGCATCTTTTTTCTTTTTTGTTGTTGTGGTTGAGAAATACACAGCAGGGCATACACCAATTCAACAGTTTCTACATGTACCATTCAGTGACATTGATTACATTCTTCAAGTTTTGCAACCATTCTCACCCTCCTTTTCTGAATTGTTCCTCCCTCATTAACATAAACTCACTGCCCCTTAAGTTTCTTGTCTTTTGAGTTGTGGTTGTCAATTTGATCTCATATAGATAGATCTGAAAACAGCACAATGCTCAAGGCAGACATTATTTACTAGTTAAGCTAAATTACTGTTTGGTTTTTAAGGAGACTTCAGAGGATATTTTTGGTTTAAGGTTTAAAGATTACCTCAGAGCAATAGGTTCAAGGGTTTATCCTCCCTCCATGGCACCAGAAAGCCTAGATTCCATGAGAATTTGAAATTCTGTTCTGCATTTTCCCCCTTTTGATCAGGATTCTTCTATAGAATCTTTGATCAGAATGTTCAGTAATGGTAGTCGGGCATCATCCAATTCTTCTGGTCTTATGGCAAAGGAGGCAGTTGTTCATGGAGATGATTAGTCACACATTCCATATCCTTCTCCTGTTCCTGACTCTCCTTCTTCCTCTGTTACTCCAAGCAAATAGAGACCAACTGTTTTACCTCAGATGGCCACTTGCGAGCTCTTAAGACCCTAGGCACTATGCAGCGAATTAGGTATAACAGAAGTACTGAACATGTTATTAGGCCAGTTAGATAGAATGTCCCGTGAAACCATGACCCTAAACCTCCAAACCAAGGAACCAAATCCCGTAAGGTGTTTGGTTGTATGTAAGCAGCCTCAGCAGCTACTCTTTTTGTTTTTTGTCATTGTGCATATACCTATCACACAACTTTCTTTTAAATAATTTTTATTGTGCTTTAAGTGAATGTTTACAAATCAAGTCAGTCTGTCACATATAAGCTTATATACACCTTACTCCATACTCCCACTTACTCTCCCCCTAATGACTCAGCCCGCTCCCTCCATCCAGTCTCTCCTTTCGTGACTATTTTGCCAGTTTCTAACCCTCTCTACCCTCCTATCTCCCCTCCAGACAGGCGATGCCAACACAGTCTCAAGTGTCCACCTGATACAAGTAGCTCACTCTTCATCAGCATCTCCCTCCAACCCATTGTCCAGTCCCTTCCATGTCTGATGAGTTGTCTTCGGGAATGGTTCCTGTCCTGGGCCAACAGAAGGTTTGGGGACCATGACCGCCAGGATTCCTCTAGTCTCAGTCAGACCATTAAGTCTGGTCTTTTTGTGAGAATTTGGGGTCTGCATCCCACTATTCTCCTGCTCCCTCAGGGGTTCTCTGTTGTGCTCTCTGTCGGGGCAGTCATCGTTTGTGGCCGGGCACCATCTAGTTCTTCTGGTCTCAGGATGATGTAAGTCTCTGGTTCATGTGGCCCTTTCTGTCTCGGGCTCATAGTTATCGTGTGACCTTGGTGTTCTTCATTCTCCTTTGATCCGGGTGGCTTGAGACCAATTGATGCATCTTAGATGGCCGCCCGTTAGCATTTAAGACCCCAGACACCACATTTCAAAGTGGGATGCAGAACGTTTTTATAATAGAATTATTTTGCCAATTGACTTAGAAGTCCCCTTAAGCCATAGTCCTCAAACCCCCACCCTTGCTCTGCTGACCTTTGAAGCATTCAGTTTATCCCGGAAACTTCTTTGCTTTTGGTCCAGACAAGTTGAGCTGACCTTCCGTGTATTGAGTATTGTCCTTCCCTTCACCTAAAGTAGTTCTTATTTATTAACTAATCAGTAAAAAACCCTCTCCCCTCTCCCTCCCTCCCCGCCTCGTAACCACAAAAGTATGTGTTCTTCTCAGTTTATACTATTTCTCAAGATCTTATAATAGTGGTCTTATACAATATTTGTCCTTTTGCCTCTGACTAATTTCACTCAGCATAATGCCTTCCAGGTTCCTCCATGTTATGAAATGTTTCACAGATTCGTCACTGTTCTTTATCGATGCGTAGTATTCCATTGTATCACACAGCGTTTGCTGATTCAACTTTTTACAGGTGCACAACTTACTGACAGCAGTTTCATTAATGGGCTGGAGGTAATACATCTTAGAGTAGCTTCTGTGGGCCATTGTTTAGGAAGCATTGAGTTTCTCTTTAAGGTGATGAAAAATTTGGCATTTTATAGGTGATGGTTGCACAACATAATGTAATTGGTGTCACTAAATGGTACACAAGAAAAATGCTGAATTGATGAATGTTGTAATATATATGTTATAGACTTTTTTTAAAAAAGTAGCTTTTGTGGGTCTCAAAATCCCTGTCAGAGGTGCAGAGTAGTTGCTGACACTGTCCCAGCAAGCTAGGGTATTACCATATCTGGAAATCTTATTCTGGCTACACTTAAGCCCTTTTATATTTGGAGCTTAAATCCCACCCAGGAAGCATTTATGCCAACAACCAAAGTGCTTCCATTTAAAGAGATGCTTACCAGGAGTGTGTTCTTCTAGTTTTTAAACCCAACTCAGTGACCTCATCCTGGGAGAGGAAGCCATTTTCCCAGAGGAACCCTCTTTTATACACAGAATTGGAAATACAAGGATTGGTCATTGATAGAACTCTGAGGACAAAGAACTTAGTGGATCCTTTATTTCTCCAAAGGATAGATCCTGGTCTTTTCTCCCAGGTTCACCAGGAAAGTCAGTTATATCTTATGCTGTTGAATTTCTTACTTGTGTGCTTAGACTAAATCTTGAATCTAGTTTGAGTTTCTTTCTTTTGGCTTGAAAAGTGATCACCTACAGAGTACCCAGCATCATTAAAGTCCTTTGCATATGTAGGTATGTGGCATTTCACATTACATTTTTGAGAAAGCTACTTAAAACCTTTAGAGATTTTCTCTTGCTTTTCATAAAATGTAACTGAAGGAAAGAAGTAATTTTTTCTGTATGTGCAGGTATGCTTCTGTGATCATTAGTTCACCACTGTCACCGTTTTGCATCTAAACACACTTACTACATCTCAGACTCACTGGGAATGTTATTTTTCACAGCTTACCCAATGACGTGACCTTGGCGGTGTTTGCTGTGGGGGCCCAGAACACTGAAGGCTGGGAATTTCTTTATAGTAAATATCAGTCTTCTTTGTCCAGTACTGAGAAAAACCAAATTGAATTTGCCCTCTGTACGAGCCAAGATAAGGAAAAGCTTCAGTGGTGAGTAATTCATTTATGTTCAATGTGGCCAAGGGAGATTGAATTAGATCAGATCATTCTGGCATCTATTTTTATTCTCTTGGCCAGGACCGTCTATTCTGCTGGGGACATTTATGCAAGTAGGCACATATCTAAAGGGTACAGCAAATAATTAGGGAGGATTGTGTGTTAGGGATAACCCACTGCCATCGAGTCAATTCTGACTCATAGCAACCCTATAGGACAGAGTAGAGCTGCCCTATAGAGTTTCCAAGGAGCACCTGGTGGATTTGAACTGCCGACCTCTTGGTTAGCAGCTGTAGCACTTAACCACTATGCCACCAGGGTTTCTGAGGTGTAAATGGTTAAGCGTTTGGCTACTAACCAAAATGTTGGTGGTTTGAATCCACCTAGAGGCACCTTGGAAGAAAAGCCCGCCTACCTACTTCTAAAAGATCATAGCCACTGAAAACCCCATGGATCCCAGTTCTACTCTGAAACACATGGGATCCCCATGAGTCAGAGCTGATTAGATGGCAACTAGTTTTTTTTTTTGAGTGCCAGGGAAAATAAGTAAATGAGTATATATTTGAGAATCTTTAAAGCTGTAACATACTTAGACATATTTACTACAGATATCCGTCTTAGCTATTCTTTGGAGCAAATGAGAGACTAATGAAAGTGGGTGTTGTGAACACCAAGTAAATGTTAATTGTTATTATTATGTAGCTATAGAGGGTTTATCAGGGCTTTCGTTACCTGTTTACTTTTTGGTCTTTATTATTAGCAGACTGTTTCCCCCCTGCCACACAAGTTATTGTAGTTATTCTTAACTTTTCATCACATATTCATTGCTAACATTTCTTCTTTTAATCATTCTAGGTTATTAGATCAAAGTTTTGAGGGAGATATAATAAAAACTCAGGAGTTTCCGGGTATTCTTAGACTTATTGGCAGAAATCCAGTGGGATATCCATTGGCCTGGCAGTTTCTGAAGAAAAATTGGAATGAACTTGTACAAAAGTAAGTCACATCAAAATTATTCTGTAACTGGATAAGTTTCTTAACTTTGGTATGTTTTAGCTTTGTTATTTGTAAATCAACAGTAACAGTCTAAAAAAATTTTATGATTAAAGATAGGAAATAGAAGTACTTGAAATACCTTGAGGAAGTGAGAAACCCTAATTCAGTGCTAAGTAATGAATCTGGATAGGAATATTTTCCATCTGGAATCTTCTCTTCCTGTGCCCATCGGCGTGTTTGCAGCTTTCCTCCACGTAGTTCAGCCCACGTCTTTCGTTACCACTTCTGCTTGTCCGCGTCTGCTTTTTTCTAACTCTTATAACACTATTTCTAACTTACATCTCTACAGTTTTCTCATGGATACTTCATTAGTTTCCTGTGGCTGCCATAACAAATGACCATAAACTTGGTGGCTTATAACAATATACATTCGTATTTCACAGTTCTGGAGGCCAGAAGTCTGAAATCAAGGTATTGGCAGGGCCACACTCCTCTGAAGGCTCCAGGGGAGAATCCTTCCTTGCCTTTTCCAGCTTCTGGTGGCTCCAGGCCTTCCTTGGTTTGCAGCTACATAGCTCCAATCCCTGCTTCTGTCTCTTCTTGTTCCCTGTGTCTTTTCTTCTGTCTTGATAAGGACACCTGTGATTGGATTTAGGGCCAACCCTAAATCCAGGATGATATCACCTCAAGATCCTTTACTTAATTACATCCAAAAAGCCCCCTTTCCCAAATAAGATCACATTCACAGGTCCTGGGGATTAGACTTCAGCATAGCTATTGGGGGTCCACCGTTCAACCCACTACAGAGACGATCTTTTATTCAGCTGTTTGTGTGTGTTTTACTTTTTTACAACTAGATCTTAACCCACCGGAGGGTAGTGATCATGTCTTATTTCCCTCTCATGCCTACCCAGTTGTTAGATGCTGTAACACATATGAGGCCCTTGAAAATACATGTTAAATGAATATTTCACAATGCATTCTGTTAATTTCCATTTCTAGGTTTGACCTTGGCTCACCTTCCATAACTAACATGGTAATGGGAACAACAAATCAATTCTCCACAAGAACCTGGCTTGAAGAGGTAAAAACATCTTTCTTTTTCAACTTAAGTGACAACTGGCCAGTAAACATGGGATAGACAAAATATTCTAAGGGATAAGTTAGAAATGCATTTGGTCATTTAGAAGTTATTTTTAGATGCTATGCATAATCAAAAATCAGTTGCAGATTAAAAAAAAAACGCAGATAAACGTGTGAAAATCATGCCTTTTCCTGAGCATGTCAAGAGGTCTTAACTCGGTCATTGTAAAACTTCAGGACTTAAAACAACTTTAGAGATTTAGTCTCTATTTCAGGATGCTAAAAGCAAAAGTTAGAGATATAAACGATGGAAGTGATCACCCAGCTATTGTGAAAGAGGCAGGTCTGGCCTCTAGAGCTCCTTTATCCAAGTTCATGGATTTCCTGTTATTTACTATAAATCCCAGCTAGTTTCAGACAGAACTCCAGGCAACCTGTAAGACCCATATATAAAAGAAAGGTTAACCTAAAGAACAAAGAGCTTCCTAATGGATATAACTGTACCAGAGACTTTTTTTTTTTTTTTTTGAATTAACCCAAATTTACTACAGAGCTTTTTTCCCCTAACAATCAGGGATCAGTGAGAAAATAGGATGAGTTATCCTCCTTGTCTGGTAAAAAACAACAACAACAAAACACAACAAAAAACATGAAACATACAAGTTGTCCAAGAAGGCAGAATTTCTTCCAGCCCTAAACTGAGGAATTTGGTGTGTGGGTCATTGTTTTGTGGTGTCTCTTCTATAATGATGTTTACTATATAGTACTATGGTGGTTGCTATGAGTCAGAATTGACTCTATGGTAAGTTGTTTTTTTTGGTTTGTGGTGTGAAGATTTTTATATAGTTTTTAAATGTTTAAATAAATGTGTTTAAATAAAATCTGAGAGCCTAATATTAAATTTTTAGGACTAGCTCCATTGGGTAGTCTGGTTACACAGTGGACCTAACTTGATGTAGGGCGAGAGCTATGAAAATGCAAAGGAATGAAAGGTTGTCACATTCCTTAGCTTGTCTCCAGATTTCTGAAACCTCCCCCAGGCTTGTAAAATTAACTTGCACATAATAATTCAAGCTCAAACTCGTTAGGTGTCGAGCAAAGGTGTTCAGTGTGGTGACTGAAGAGCTGCCTGTAGGCTTTGGGACCAGATCTGCGGCAACAAAACATTTCATTCCTTCATTTGTTTGTTGGTATATTTTCTCATTAGTTAATTCGTTCAGGACTTATTTACTATATTCTTCTTATATGCCAGGAATGGTTTTAGGTTTTAGGGCTACAATGATGAACAGAACAAAGCCCCTACTTTAGTAGAGCTTAAATTTTACCAGGGGAAGCAGTTAATTACAGACAAATAAATCAATCTCGTTGTCAGGCAGTTACATGCTCTGGAGTGAGACACAGTCAGGAGAGTGTGTGCGGTAGGGGATTGAGTTTTGCTCTCTAGAATGATCAAGAGATATGTGAGCAGAGATCAAAGAAGTGCAGCTATCTAGGGGAAGAATGTTCTGGGAGAGGAAACGAGAGCCTGAGATGGGAGTAGAAATCAAACAGCCTGAGATATTGTAATAATGGAGGGCATCTGCTGACACTGAAAATGTGGGAGTCACCCCGAGTCCTTCGCCTCAAATCCAGCTCATCTCTGTATCCTTTTGGCTCTGCCTCCATCATATACACCTTATCCATCCACTTCTCTGTTCTGCTCTTACCCCAGTCAAGGCCTTTCCCTTCTCTTAATTGGCCTGCTGCGATAGCCTCCTAACTGGCCACCCTCCTGCCACTTTGCTTATACCAAACCAATCTCCAATTTAAAAATGCAGAACAGTCTGTGACTGACACCTTTTTGAAACCATATTGCTCTTAGAATAAATTCCAAACCCATCCCTTCTCTCATGTGCAAAACTGCCATGACCTGGCTCCTGCCCAGCTCTCAGCCACTTCTCACAAGCTCTCCTACATTCACTCTCTCACAACACTTTAGCCACTCTGACCTCCTTCTGATCCTGGACCACCGAGCACCTTTCTTGTCTCTCCTCTGCATTTTTTCTTCCCTCTTCCTGGCTTGCTCTTCTCCCAACTTTTTACTAGGAAAGCTCATTTTATTCTTGAGGTCCCAGCTCAAACCCACCCCTTTCCTCCCCGCCCCTCCCCAATTACTATCATACCAGGAAGAAAAACCAGTTGCAATCAAGTCGATTCAACTCATAGCAACCCCATGTCTCTCAGAGTAGAACTCTGTTCCAGAGGGTTTTCAGTGGCTGTGATAGTTTGGAAGTAGATTGCCACGCCTTTCTTCTGAGGTGCCTCTGGGTGGGTTCAGACTGCCAACCTTCTGATTAGTAGCTGAGCGTTTTCACTGTTTGCACCACGCAGGGACTTCTGTTATGACCATACCCCACATTTATTGTCTTCCCAGGAGTATATATAATCAATTTATTGCTAATGTCCCCAGGTAGACTGTCAGCTCCACGAGGGCAGGGAGTGTTCCTGACTCACTGCTTTATCATCAGTATCTAGGACAGTAAATAAGGCAGAGGGATGAATAAGTGCCAAATATCTGTGGATAAATGGAGGCGGCTGAGTCTGTTATCCAGGCCCAGGGTTTGGGTTCTACACTTTGCCCACATTACCTAATTTCATCCTCATACCACACTCTGCAGTGTAGGGATGATCTGCATTTTACAAGCGAGGAAACTGAGGCCCAGAGAAGTTAAATCATTTGCTCAGGGTCAAATAAGTTAGTAGGATAAACCTGCTTTTCTATCACTGTATCATGCTGCTCACTGCCCAGAAAATGTCCTCCAGGAGGCAGGTTTGAATCAAATATTGAGTTGAGATGCTACATTTTCAGGGCAGAAGATGGAAGAGACAACTTTGGCGCAGAAAAAGTGTGAGGGCCGGGCCCAACAGCTGGCTTTGTTACAGCTCTTGCAGAAGGTCTGATTTTTACTATCGTGATGATGATTAATCAACTTGACCAATTTAATAGTTGTTGATATGATTTGACTGCTGACGAGTGCTGAAAGGGATTTTTAATTCCATGTGACTCAGTCTTGAGTTCTGAAAGTATGAAAGAGCAGGTGCAGCTGCAGCATGAGGCCGGGCAGTGAAGGAGGGAAGGCACTTTCCAGCTGCTATAGAAGAAGAAGAAGGGCATACCTTCATCCCATTGAAAACTTGTACCAAGATAACATTTTAAAACAGCCCTGCATCATTTAAGATTGGAATTTGATCCCTCAAAGGCTACTCTTAACCCCTTTTATTTCAAAAGGTTCAACATGGTATCATGACATGGACCTTTAAAGAGTTAGCTGTTTGGGATCCATGCTGAATAAATAATACATCTTGGCCTAGAGTCACTTCCTGTCTACAAAATAAAAAATTGGTGGATAAATGCTGTGGGAATTTATGGGAAGAGGTTGAGAAGATTTTAATGGAAACAGAGTCACACAATGGCCAGTGCTACTCCAAAGCCAGGCTATTCTTCATGTGAGCATAAGGGATTAAGGTGCCCAAGGACGAAGCAAGTGCAGAGAGATTTTTGGAGAGTCAGTGACCTCTTCTCTCTTTAAAATCATGCACAACTTTGTGTAGTCTGTCTTGAGGGAACAATACATGGATTGTGGATTAGGATAAAAATTTGGCAAGGTTTGGGGTCTTACGACCATAACTCGCTAAGAACCCCACTCCCCACAGTGTTTGTATAATAACAGACAAGGCCAGGCCCATGGGGAAAGGCTGCACTTAGGTGGTTGGAGCTGTTTTGCTTGGCAAAGAAGATACTGTCCACGTTTTGCTTTTTAGATACCGTGCTTAAAAAAATTAAGTTCGCATCTGTGTGTATATAACAGAATATGCATTAACTAGACACAATTAAGCCTTAATTATAAAGATGGTAAACAGTCGAAACAGTGACGTTTTTGAGAGTCTGTCAACTGTGAATAAATAGGAGCTGCAGGAAAAAAAACACAAAACCTGACATCATGAGGCATGAGCTCATTTAGCTTAAGTTTATGTGTACATAATTGTATCCAGACACCTGGGGCTGCCTTCCGTATGGAATTTTGACAAATGCTGGAATTTTGTCTTCAGTTTTCTTTTAACTAGCCTGAAGTTACTTTTATTTACTTACTGTAATAAGGCAAATTTTTTTTTTTCCCCTTACAAGGTAAAAGGATTCTTCAGCTCTTTGAAAGAAAATGGTTCTCAGCTCCGTTGTGTCCAACAAACAATTGAAATTATTGAGGAAAACATACGTTGGATGGATAAGAATTTCGATAAGATCAGAGTGTGGTTACAAAATGAAAACCTTGGGCTGTAACGGTACATTCCCTGCCAGGTTCCTGTGATCTATAGTCATCCAAATTTTGTTGAATGTGAACATTTTCAAACTAGATATGGTTTTGGCTCCAGCTGGAGATACTTCGTTTTCCTTCAACTCTGTATTCACTTGACTATTCCTGTGAAAAGATCGGCTGTTCAGTTTTTTCATCAATGGATTATTGCTACCATGTGTTTGTCTACAGGTGTTGCCTTGACATGTTCGTACACCCAAGTGGTGGATTCCCTCCCATGGAGGTGAAGGTACCTTATCCACTTCACAGTGTATTTTATACTTAAGCCCAGCAGTCTCCAAATACGCCCTCAAAGTGTTTTTCCATAAGCAGTTTCATTAATCTCCTTGAGGCTTTGAATAATGAGTAATACTGAGCAGTGAACACCTGGATCAATGACTAAGACAGAATGTGCCTGTGCTAGAACTCTCCTGTTGGCCCCTCCAGACCCACTTTCCTCCCTCCTGTTCCCTGCACCATGTTGATGACCGACTTATGCACCAAGCCATTAGGCATCCTTGCCTTTTGGCTTCTGGCCAAATGGGGAGTTCCAGAAGGAGACTGGGGCTGGGGGTAGGGGTAGAGAGTGTAGATGATGGATTATTTATTCCCCTGGTTCCCGCGTGGGGTGCCTCAGGCTGGCCCCCACCGAAGGTCTCAGCTCCTGAGAAGGGGCCTCTTCTCCTCACAGACTTCTCCTTCTCAGGGTTCTGTAAGTGCTTCCTCCTCATCCCTTCTGGACTAGGTGCCACAATGGGAGCCTGGCTTTTTAGAGTCCCAGCTATACTTGTGGTTTCCACACACCCTGCCCACACCCTTGTAAAAAATCCTTTTACAGGATCCCCTTCAGATAATCCTAAATTGAGTGCGTGATTTAGTTCCTCACTGTCCCTTCCGAAAAAGCAGAGTACATTCTGGTCTACAGGAAAGAAACACCTTTCCTTTGAAGTTGTACCTGAGAAGTGTCGACCCTTAGGCAAGAAGGTGATGCCCTTCTCTTCCCGATCCTTATTTGGCCTAGTTTACAACTCTTAAATAACATGTCATTGGCACTGACTGCCACCTTAGATAAGTCATTGTAGAAAAACCAATAAATATCGTGAAACTGAAAATATTTACTTACGTCAGCCCCTGAGAACAATGTATTCCTTGTGTCTGAAGACTTATATGGAATTTTTGAATATATGGCAAAATGTTCAAGATAAAGGAAAATTATATGAAAAAATGTCAAAATGTGTTGCTCTAATAGACTATGGGATAGAGTGACTTTTCTGGACATAAATTTGTTCACAATGCCATTATATCTTTTGTGGTTAATGGTTTGAGAAATAAAACTGATATTACTGATAATTTTAATCCCCAGCATTTTCCTTCTGAAAACAAACACAGCCAAAATTTTAATGTAAAATAGTTAGCTTTAATTGTATTTTATATCTTGATTACTGAAACATGAAAATACTGCTTTTTCAGTTTTGGTCATCTGAGAAACCTATCTTTATTTGCTTTGGTAAAGTCCATTTTCTAAACAGATACAACATTGCCACGACCATGTGCAGAAACTTTTTTAGTAATAAAAAGTTGTCTGTTTTACCTCCAAGCATATATTTGCAATTATTTCCTTCTAATTAGATGGGTAAAAAAGGACTGATTTAGATCCTATAAAATTTACTGAAGTCATAATCACCAGCAAATACCCAAATCCTCAAGACATTTCTAATTAACAAGAAGGCATATTGAGAGTAGGGCTTCCACCCAGTTTAAAACCAAAAAAACACACTGCTGTCAAGTCGATTCTGACTCATAGTGACCCCATAGGACAGAGCAGAACTGCCGGATAGAGTTTCCAAGGACCGCCTGGTGGAGTCAAACTGCCAACCTCTTGGTTAGCAGCTGTAGCACTTAACCACTCCACCACCTAGTTTGGTCTGGTTCAAACCCCTGCTTAAAATATGAATTTCTAACAAGTTCCCCTTTGAGAATTTGCATTTCCACCCCAGATATACTGAATCAGAATCTACATTTCTAATAAGATTCGTGGGTGATTCTTACGTGTAACTTGTTAGAAATGCAAATCTGTCAGCAAAGGTTTGAACCAGAACAAACCAGTTTGATGTCCTGATTCGGAGTGCCTCAAATGTTTCTTGAATCTTTGGATTTTAGTATGTCATTTAAAAATACTTCTATATATGCATGGAAATTAGAAATACTGCATCCATAGCCTTGCAAATATATCAGTCAAGGTCAAAGATTTCAAAATCTTTTTTTAAACACTTGAGGAAAAAAAAAAATCTTACTGCCCAAGTGGGGAAATTAGATACTTAGTAAAAAAAAAAAAAAAAGCCCTCCCATAAAACAAAACACAAAACCCTTGCGGTCTAGTTGATTTTGACCCACAACAAGCCTACAGGACAGAGCAGAACTGCCCCATAGGGTTTCCAAGGAGTGGCTGGTAGATCTGAACTGCTGACCCTTTGGTTAGCAGCCGCATCACTTAACCAACTGCACGAACCCCTCGGGAAGAGTTTTTTACTTTCTTGTTAGTGCTTGAAAAGTCCGTTTAGCTACCATAACACTGTCTCAAATTTCTCAGACTCAGTAATAGAATAATGACTGTATCTCTGATGGAAAAGAGACATAGCATTCTTAAATGGTAGAGCTTGAAATCCCATGGGCTTGTGCATGATTTTGAGAGTTAATTTTAGAGTATTAGCAAAATTTGACCACCCCCACAAGCAAAATTATTTTTCCCTGCCCCACTTCCCCATGGACAGTATTGGTGATATTAGTTATTTCCAGTGATGTCAGCTAAATCCTAATAAAAAAGCTTTAAACAGATGCTAAGGAAAGTGCAGCTCTCTGGACACAAGGAATTCCAAATTTGTTTTATAGTATGTACCTGACCTCTTTTCCTGCAGTCACTACCAGGGAGATGAAGTTACATATTCATCAAAATTCCATCAATGATATCAGCGCTACGTTCATAAACTTCATTACTGAAAGAGCTAAGAAACCACAGTTGTAGGATATCAGAGTCTAGTTCTTAAACTGCTGTGAGGGAAAAGCAGAATTTTAGATATATATCACTTTTTTTTTTAAAGTAGAAGTTTGTTTTTACACTTGCTGAGCTTAATTCTCATAAAGCCAGATGCTATACCTGCAAACCCCAATGTGGCAATGGCTCTAAGCAAACAATTGCTGCTCAGATTTTATGTGTAGAGAACAGAAAGCACAGCTGAATGACACGATAAACAACAGAGTTCAAGCCATATGAATATCCTAAGAATTAGATTTTATTTCTTATTCTTGGAACTTGCTATACAGTGGCTTATATAGTCTGCATTTTGCTCTTCTGATGACTTGATTCAAGTCTCAGTGTGTTTTGTGCTGACTATAAGGTGTGTGGAAGTCCTGACCCCTGGCAAGGAAGAGTACAAGCTAAAAAGGGCTTGGTGCTTACTGGTCTGTCTGGTTATCTATCATTAATTTGTTATTGGCAGCCCAAGAGGAGATATGTGCCCAATGTACAATATCTTATGTTTGACTTACCATATAAACATTAACCCAAAGAAACATCAAATACAATTCAAAAGCCCAGGGGGAAAGGGGATAATGAGAAATCAGAACATTGAAAGATGTTTAACGCATTGTTTGCCAAATGCTAAAAAAAAAAAAGTAAAAAATTAAGTGCAAACAGAAAATATGAATGAGATTTACAGGCGCTGTGTATAGGATGTGCAAAAGTTTGCAAAGTTTTTTTTTGTTTTTGAGTGTGTGTTGCTTTAAGAAACTTTTATCAAATCATCAAATATATTTCTTACAAATATAAAGCTTCCTTTCTCTCCCAACTGAAGGCAATTTTTAAAAAGTTCAAAGATTATCAATACACAGGACAATAACACAGGAAAACCAGAGAAATTCAATTTCTTTCCTGGAAAAGAATAACAAACCAATGTTTGGGATATCCAAAGACTCAACAAATACCAGTCTAGAAGCCACCCAGAAAAAGTTGTTTGTTGTCAAAGCCATTTGTTTTTCAAAAGTCACCATCCACCAGCTGAAGACTTTATATGCAGATACCTTAAAACAGAACAATCCAGTGAGCCATTTGATATACGTAATTTTCATTATAAACATACTGTGTATCAAAAGCATTATATAACAGGTGATAAGAAGGGATTTCCCATAAGCAGATGTGGATTATTAACAGAAAGTTTTAAAAAAGTACTGGGAAAAATCTTTGAAGCAGCTCTAACAAGCATACTGCCTTCTTTATATGAAATAGAAATGGATTATGGTGAGAGAGCCTAACCCCATTTAACCTATGTTTTGATTTCTTTTAGGTTTCAGTAAAGTGATCAATTGGTTGTTGTATGCTTTCACGGCTTAGAGTAAGACCTCTCCTCTCTAAGGAGATTTAAGACAAGGGCCCAGCTGTCAAGCTAGAGCTGAGATTCCCTCATCCCTCAGATCTCTTCAATTGCCATAAAGTAGAACCATATACAGTACTTTACTTTCCAAACCAAGAAGAATAAAAGTGGTCAATCTTTTCCTTTGCCCTTGGTTCTAAAAACCCTGTAGTTTCCACCAGACCCTAAAGGGTACTTCTTTGCACACCACCATGTCTTGGTATGTTGAGCAAAATCAGTAGATTAAGGAGGACATTTCATTACAAGTTGTAATAAGCTACCTTTGCTTTGCTTTGCCAACAATAACCTGCAGTCATGAGTACTTGGATTTCAAAGATTCAATTAGCCTTAAATGGCTATTTTCTTTAATAGCCTGGCCTAATATTTTAAAATCATCTTAACTAAAAGATTAATGTTTTCAAGCATTTCTGCAGCACAATCCCATTTAGTGCTTTTCAGAGACTGACCAGTTACAGATTTTGAAATGTACATTTTATGCCAACAATACACAGTATGAAATACTCAACAGGTAGGCATAGGTCCTCTCTCAGCTAGAACACATAGGTTAGTGGAAGGCACAACTGTTTGCGTTTAGAACAAATACCCAACTTACCAAATACTGTAAACTTTAACTTTCATCTTTTTTATCTGCTTTTGGCTTGGAAGCTTCCTCCTTTGCCTAAAAGGGAAAGCAGAACCATCAATGAGCTCGCTTTTTTCTGAATTAAGTATAAAAAACTTACCAATTAGAAGAGGTTCAGGAGGAGATGAACTTCTCAGAATAAAAGTTCCTCCTCCTCATTTGGCCAAAACACTGAGTTCTTTGTTTTTAAGTTTATAAGCTAAAAGTAACCTTAAGGGATCCTAATTATCTCTCTCTCTCTTTTTTTTTTGATGCTAGTGGTAAAAAAAAAAAAAAAATTTTTTTTTTTTTTTTTTTTAGTGGTAGGTAAGGAAAAAACATACACAGGTGTTCTCACCTGGCGGTGTTTGATCACTCAACAGCGATCCATCTTTTTCTGGTACTCAGGGTACTGGTAGCTGACCTGCTAACCCATCCATCATACAGGGTTATTATGCTTCCTATTTTTGTATAAGGGTTGATCATATACTTTGTGTAAGTGAAATTAATAAGCAGATATTTATTTGGGATACAATGAGATGAGTAACTGTCAACTATCCTGTTTCTTGCATCCTACTATAGGATGATTTAACTGTCTTGCTTTTAAGCATTTTGATGCAACTGGACTTTAAAGCTGCACCTTTAATTTCTCATTACAGTGGGGGATCCATAATCACAGTGATGTGAAACATCTGTTCTTGGAATTGGACGGGACCTAGACGTTGTATAGTCCAGCATCTATTCCTGACCATAGCTTGAGTAATTTTAGTAGAAGGAAGCTCCCAAATGTTGTGCTTTTAATAGCCAACTATCAAAAACTGGAACCTATAACTTCCCTTATCAGCCTCAGTCCTACTTTCTAGAGCAATGTGAAAACTTACGTACCAATAGTCCATCTCCCTCTCACATGTTGTCCAATAAATATACCAAATCACGGAAACTCTAAGTTTCCCCCCTAATCCTATATGCTACTTCTATATTCTAAAATATATATAAACTACATACTATGGTGTGTTTCGGAAACGCTGGTGGCATAGTGGTTAAGAGCTACAGGTACTAACCAAAAGGTCAGCAGTTCGAATCTACCAGGTGCTCCTTGGAAACTCTATGGGGGAAGTTCTACCCTGTCCCATAGGGTCGCTATGAGTCAGAATTGACTTGAAGGCAAGGGGTTTGGTTTTCATTTTATGGTGTGAAATAACAATGGTGAGGAAGGTAGGTAACTTGAACTGGGTTAAGAACATTCATTACATTTCTCAAGCATCAGTTACTTAAGCAACAGTTGTCTTTAAAAATTCAATTTCTTTTGCAAGACATGCTAGGAGATACCCATTGCCATCCAGTCGATTACAACTCATTGTGACCCTATAGGACACAGTAGAACTGCCCCATAGAGTTTCCAGGGAGTCCCTGGTGGATCTGAACTGCCAACCTTTTGGTTAGCAGCTGGAGCTCTTAATCACTACACCACCAGGGCTTCCATGGTAGCAGACAGTGCATAAATAATCTTTTAGTTTAAATAGATTCCAATAAGAAGCTAAATCACTAAAACAATAAATCCCACTCGACGTAAGTGCTAAACTGACTTACTGTATACTTACCTTTGCTGACTCCTTTGATTCATCCTCATTCCTAGGTGCTTTGGTGCTGGAATCAGTCTTCTTGTCTTTGTCCTAAAGCAAAGGAAATGCATTGAGGCTATTGCTTTCATCAATCCAGCCAGCAATTAACTACTGGCTTGCATTCAAATTAATCTAAATTATTCTTTTTAGTAGCCTGGTGATCTTCAATTTAAGTGAATCACGGAAAACTTTGGGTGTTTTAGTCATGATTTTTTGAACAATGGTGAATGTACACAGAAGTGTTTCAGGTAGAAAGGAGAATAAAAACGAGGAGGGAAATAATGTTGTTATGTGGGTCACACTGATGTTCTCTGCCAATTTCTGTGATGCACGATTCGTTTGGACCTTATTTTGCTCATCAAAATGGAGCTTGACTCTTTTGGGACTGGTTTTTATGTACAAATAGAGCAAAAACAGGACACTTCTTCAGTGTTATGGAGAAGAAATATAACAATGGAAATAATCAGAGACCTGGGACAGGTCACATATGAAGTCCATTCACCAACAAGACATCATTTAGAAGTTTCTAGGAGTGAGAAACTCCTAAACAGTGTTTTGTTCTGTTGCATATAGGGTCTCTATGAGTCAGAATTGACTTGAAAGCAAGGGGTTTGGTTTTCATTTTATGGTGTGAAATAACAATGGTGAGGAAGGTAGGTAACTTGAACTGGGTTAAGAACATTCATTTAAATTTCTCAAGCATCAGTTACTTAAGCAACAGTTGTCTTTAAAAATTCAATTTCTTTTGCAAGACATGCTAGGAGATACCCATTGCCATCCAGTCGATTACAACTCATTGTGACCCTATAGGACACAGTAGAACTGCCCCATAGAGTTTCCAGGGAGTCCCTGGTGGATCTGAACTGCCAACCTTTTGGTTAGCAGCTGGAGCTCTTAATCACTACACCACCAGGGCTTCCATGGTAGCAGACAGTGCATAAATAATCTTTTAGTTTAAATAGATTCCAATAAGAAGCTAAATCACTAAAACAATAAATCCCACTCGACGTAAGTGCTCAACTGACTTACTGTATACTTACTTACCTTTGCTGACTCCTTTGATTCATCCTCATTCTTGGGTGCTTTGGTGCTGGAATCAGTCTTCTTGTCTTTGTCCTAAAGCAAAGGAAATGTATTGAGGCTATTGCTATCATCAATCCAGCCAGCAATTAACTACTGGCTTGCATTCAAATTAATCCAAATTATTCTTTTTAGTAGCCTGGCAATCTCCAATTTAAGTGAATCATGGAAAACTTTGGGTGTTTCAGTCACGATTTTTTGAACAATGGTGAATGTACACAGAAGTTTTTCAGGTAGAAAGAAAGGAGAATAAAAACAAGGAGGGAAATAATGTTGTTATGTGGGTCACACTGATGTTCTCTGCCAATTTCTGTGATGCACGATTCATTCGGACCTTATTTTGCTCATCAAAATGGAGCTTGACTCTTTTGGGACTGGTTTTTATGTACAAATAGAGCAAAAACAGGACACTTCTTCAGTGTTATGGAGAAGAAATATAACAATGGAAATAATCAGAGACCTGGGACAGGTCACATATGAAGTCCATTCACCAACAAGACATCATTTAGAAGTTTCTAGGAGTGAGAAACTCCTAAATAGTGTTTTGTTTTGTTGTATATAGGGTCACTATGAGTTGAAACTGACTAGATGGCACCTAACAACAACAACAGGAGTGAGAAGCAGGATGTAGAAGTGGTCTAGGAATTAAATCATCCTACACAGGAAGGACTGACAATTCAATGATTGAGAGTTAGGCTTAAAGACAGCCAAAACAGCACGAACTGTGATCTAAGGTATTAATTCTTCTGAAAATGAAGGGTACTCATTTTCTATTTGTGAGGGTGGTATACAGGTAAACTGTCCCACACTTGTTGAAATACACATTTGTTTTTTCATTACATTCACTTTTAATCACGTTTTGAGCACCAAGTCTGTACCAGGCATTTTGCTAATGCTGAGCACACAGAGGTGGAAGACATAATTACTGTATAAAGTACGCAGCCTAGTGGTGGAATACACATGTAAAGACAGGTAACCCAGAGTATGAGGAGACCATGGAGGAGACGCCTGGAAGGGAGCAGCAGTAAGAGAAATCTTCTTGAGGGAGCTGATACTTGAAGCGGGGTCCTGAGGAATGAGCAGGAGAGTCAGCTGGCTGGGCGAAGCAGAGAAGCCCCAGATGGCACATGGAAACAACGAGGTGTGGTGTAGTTAGGGACTGTCTCGTTTTAAATGAACACAGGATGACATTAAAGGCATAGCATTATTGTCACACAACAATATAGTGTGGCAATCAAAACTGACCATTAGGAAGATTATACAGCAACGTGAAAAACATTTATGAAATAACATTAAGCAATGTAGTTATATGTTGTTGTGTGCTGTCAAGTCTATTCCTATTCATAGTGACCCTATAGGACAGAGTAGAACTGCCCCCATCGGGTTTAAGAGCTTGGCTGCTTGGCTAAGAGCTTGGCTGCTAACCAAAAGGTCAGCAGTTTGAATCTACGTGGCATTTCGAATCTACAAGCTGCTCCCTGGAAACCCTGTGGGGCAGCTCTACTCTGTCCTATAAGGTCGTTATGTGTCAGAATCCACTCGATGGTAACAGGTTTGGTTTTTTTTAATCCTTAGGGAAGCAGACTGCCATATCTTTCTCCCATGGAGTGGCTGATGGGTTTAAACTACTGAACTTTCAGTTGGCAACCAAGCACTTAACCGAGACTGTGCCATCGGGCTCCTTAATGTACTTATATATGGACTGTAAATAAATACAACTATGTAAAATATATACATATGGAAAAAGATAAAGAGAAAATACCAAACAATAGTAGTGTTTGTGGGAGTAGTGGAATTATGGTTTTCCTTTTCTCTATTTTCAAGTTCTCTATTCAGTTTATAGTATAAATATTAGATATATGTACACACACGCACGTTTAAACAAAGTCAGTATGAAAAAGTACCTTTGCTGTGTTCGGTGAGGTGTCTGTAGTTGAGGGGCTGCTGTCAAAATCCCCTGATAGGGCATCAATGGGGTCTCGGTCATCCCCAGGTTTCTTAAACAGAAAGAGTTACCAGTGAAGAAGCATAAGGCCAAAGTGCTATGTAGGACATTTCCTGACATCATTTAAGAATAAAGGATGTTTATTAAAAAAAAAAAAAAACGATGACATTCTTTTCCTAACGATAATGCACACGCAGTAAAGAAAAATCTTGATAGTTTTATTTTCTTCTGCTTTTATACAGGTTACTTAGTTTTCTCTGAGCCTCAGTTTCCTAATCTGGACTATTGTCCTGCCTTTCTTATTTCTTAATATTGTCCTGCCTTTCTGGTGAGGACTAAATTAGATAAATTATACACACTCTGTCTCTCTAACGTACATACCTTGACATAGTACCAAGCATAGGGTATGCATTCAGTAAATTTTCTTTTGTTTAATAAAAAATAAAGCTGTATCTAGAATTAATTTTTTTTTTTTTTAAATCAAAACACGCTAGTATGGTATTTACCTTTGATTCCTTGGGTTTCTTTGTAGATGGCTCCCCTGGTTTGCCCTTAAAAACAAGGCAGACTATCGGTTAAAAATAGATCTTTGTAAAGTTTGCCTGGGTGTAGTCATTATTTATAGAATTATTACCCAATGACTTGACTTGAGTAAAATGGGGTATAGTTTGCAATAACTGATACACCTGAGTCCCTGCTTAATTACTGCTCTTATAAGCATTTTGATAGCCTTATGGAAAATGCAAGAAAGACAGTCTGGTCTTGAAAGAAAGAGGCACTATTTAGGAAGTTTCTGCTAAAAAAAAAAATGCTACTATGTTATAATTCTACTTAAAATGTTACCAAAGAAAGTAACTTGTGTTTTTATTTACTATGGCTTGTTACACTTCGGAAAGACTTGAGGCACCATAAGGCTATACAGATAATTAGATTATTTTCAGACAGGATTACAAATACAACACATCAGAGATTTTCCCGTCTTCAAAGGTAAGGGCCAGGGGGTGCTATCAAAGCAGGGAGGATTCCAGTACTCTGTACAAGGTGCACAATTGCCATTCTGAGGAATACTGAACATACGCAAGGATAATTGATTCTGACAATGGAGACACTGCTTTTCTACGTTTTGCTTAGTTTTCTAAGTAAGTAGAGTACTACATCGATAGCACTACTTAAGCCAGGGGATCATTTTACCCACCAAATAATCAGTACAGAAAGAGTAGAGAAGGGTGTAATTTGGAATTCCTTGTTCTTATTTGATGAAGAGGCCTGGGAAGGGTTATTTATCCTCTAATTGACTTAGAAGTAAGAGCTGAGTAAAAAAAGAGAGCAGGCCAGGCTGACCTAGACCCAAGAAAAACCGGCTTCCAAGTCAGAGACAAAAGACCATCTACTTCTTGACAAAGTACATTTAGACAGAGGAACAGGACTTCTTATTGGGACGACCATTTTGCTTGACTGTCTTCACTCACAATCAACAGCGCTGGTGGTAGCAGAGAAGGGAGAAAGGGAGACTCCAGGTCTCGGAGGTGTCTTACTTGTTGAATTAATTACTCCAACAATTGCTTCTTTTCTGCTCTCCCTAAAGAGAGAGACTCTTTGCTTCCTTTGGAATCCCAGAGCATCGGTCATCTTTATAACTTTTCCTGCAAAGGAAGTCTTCTGCCTACCTGTCTTAGAATCTCTCAGTGACTGAATATTACTCAGCTCTCTTTATACAACAATGCCCAGCACAGTGAACAGAAATCAGTACTGGATCAAATAAATATTAAACAGAATCCCAGGCAGTCTGCTCTTCAGCTTTGGGGACCCATTAAAAGTACTGTCATGTTACATTTTTGTGCTACTGTTAAAGTGCACCTCCTATTCATTTCAAGTGAGGTTTAAGAAAAAAAAGTGTTGTAGTAGAAACCCAGTCTAGGGTACAAAATTCCTGTAGCCCCTCATAGCCATTTGCGTTCATTTACCCAGTTGTCAGCATCCAGGAGATGTCTATATTCAGGTGGGATAGTGTCATCTCTCTCTCCTAGCTTGTCTCTATGTTCAGCCTTAGCTTTTTCCTATAAACATTGAACAGGTATAATTAATATGCATTTCCACTTTCTCTTAGAGAATACATTCTAAAACGACATGTTCAGCACTTATTGTACTTTATGAGGCGAAACATTTGGTCTGTTTTTATGTTTTATAAACAACAGAACAACAAACAAACTGCGTTTTCAATCGCCTTATACGCGTACAAAAGCTGGACAATGAATAAGGAAGACCAAAGAAGAATTGACACCTTTGAATTGTGTTGGTGAACAATACTAAGCATACCATGGACTACCAAAAGAACAAACAGATCTGCCTTGGAAGAAGTACAGCAAGAATGCTCCCTAAGAAGCAAGGATAGTGAGACCACGTCTTGCATACTCTGGACATGTTATAAGGAGGGACCAATCCCTGGAGAAGGACATCAGCTTGGTAAAGTAGAGGGTCAGCGAAAAACAGGATGACACTCAACGAGATCGATCGACACAGTGGCTGCAACAATGGGCTCAAGAATAATGATTGTGAAGGTGGTGCATGACCAGGCAGTGTTTGGTTCTGTGGGACACAGGGTCGCTATGAGTTGGAACCGACTCCATGGCACACACAGCAACATGCCCTGGTGGTGCAGTGGTTGAACATTAGGCTACTAAGAGGTCGGCAGTTCAAGTCCACCAATTGCTCCTTGGAAACCCTATGGGGCAGTTCTACTCTGTCCTATAGGGTCACTATGAGTCAGAATCGACTCCACTGCAATGGGTTATACCTTGGCATACACAGAGGTAATATTTATAATTTTGACTACTTATATACCAGAGGGGTACATTTCACAGGATGAGGAACAAGTTTGAACTGGACATATTAGGCTCCTTGTGCTGCAGGTGAAGAAGCAACAGCTGTTGAGTAAGTCACACCTGCCTCCCAGCATCTCCATTTCATTGGGGCTTGGCTGGTTGGTCTCCATCACAGACTCAGTGATGCCCCTAAAGTGAGTAAGGATTCTATTTTTCTGCATCATTCTAAGTTCATTTTTCAACTATAAGTTCTTATCAGTTCTCCTGTGACAATGATAGAATCAAGACCCGAGAATTCTCTGAAATGCTCTGTTTTGGGGACATGAGTCTGGCTGGTCAGACAAGTTAGTTCCTGGTTCCAACCTATGATACAGACCGCTGATATGAATTGCTAAGTATAAAATATGTAGCGTTAGCAGCCTGTGTCCTTCTGACACACACACACACACACACACACACACACAAACACATACAAAAAACCCACTGCCATCGAGTTGATTCCGACTCATAACAGCTTCATAGGGTTTCCAAGCAGACTGCCACATACTTCTCCCGAGGAACCACTGGTGGTTTTGAACCGCCAACCTTTCCGTTAGCAATCAATCGCTTCAACCACTGCACCACCAGGGTTTTTCTTCCAGACACATCTCTATATAGTGCTGAACTCCTGAGCCAGCGCTCTCTTTACGTAGGAGTTTGTACTCAGATTTAGTTATGCCTATAGAGAAGAAGCTGCTAGGAAAACATCCACCAAATAGTGACATCTGCCACTAATATGCACAGAACATGTAAACTTAAAAAATGCACATGTGTGTACAGCATATATATGATGTCCCTTCTACCAGGTAAAACCAAGAAAAGTTAATGTGGGAAGAGAATAAAATTAACAGGCATGGCTGTGCTTTTCCGACAAAGTCTGGTCGTACAAATAGTACTGCCTTTGGATTCCACACCATAATCACCCTCAGTGAGAAAATTAAAAAAATGCAACGCTGAGCAAAGAGAAGGAGAAATCAGAGTTAAGTTATTCAGCTGTTCCCTAACTTGTGACAATGTCAGAAGCAGTCATTTTCCTTTAGTGTGGAGTTTAGGGTGTCATATGGTATAAAAGCCTTATATTTTCATTTATTTCTGGATTTTTCTATTTTACCTTAACTTTATCCTCCATTGGTTTGTTCTCATCTGGGTCAGGCTGTCTTTGTCCTAGGCTGTCAGAAAGTTTATCCAGGGCATCGTCGAGTTTTTTGTGGTCACTTTCCTAAAAAGTAAATGATTCTGAATTAGTCACTGATTAGCCACAGCAGATCAAAGGCAATCAGCGCAGGAGCCCCTTCTTCTCAGAAGGAGACTTGTTTTCTTATAAAATAAAGACATCAGGGGCTAGGGTAAGGGTAGATAGGGTCAGAGAAAGAAATGCTGAGAGTAAAAGATGAGGGAGAATGAGCAGCAACATCTAACCGAATAGTGCTCCTGCTTCCATCCATGCCTGCCCATCTCCTAGTGAAAATCTCTGCGAGCTTTCTGGAAGGCTAAGTGGCAGGGTCAGGGGCCACACTCCAACAGGTTAGACTGAGAGGGATTCTGAAGGCAAATGGACCAATCATGTTCCTTTCATTTAGAAATTAAACATGATTGTAAAACTGAATCTAAAGTTCACAGAGGCTGATGTGAAATGGTTAGGAATCAGGATTTTGCAACAGACAGTTTTCTTTGGTTTTGCAGCTGTACCCTAAGAGCAGATACTGAAGAGTACATTTCACAAAGTACAAAATGTGGCCCAGGCAGGCTGTAGGAAGCCAGGGAGCTCAGCACTGCCCTCCCAATACTTCCTGGACCACAAAATCCCAGAGACAATCTGGTGTCATGAGAGGGAGAGGGCTCAAAGGACTTAAAAGACTTTCTGAACAGGTGGGGGTCTCTCTCTTCACCCTCAGGAAGCTCAACTGTAGATGGGATGGAGATGGGAATGGGAGCTGGTATTCTAGGGGGAAGAAAAAAATTCGGGGCCACCACAACAATTACGATCAAGGTTAACGAAAGTTGATTTCCACTACCATTTATTTACTGTATGATTCAGGCAAGTTATTTAACAATAAGACCTATACTCATAAAGTGCAGAGAGGATTAAATGATTGAAAAGGTATTTAAAAGAATACTTGTCCCGTGTTAGTGCATGACATTATATATTATTATAGTGAAATCCTAAGATGATTTGTTTTTTTAAAAACATTTTCAATATGATACATTCTAAATATTGACTTCCATCTGTAAACGAATTCAATTTAAAAAATGTGTATAACATCTACATTGTACAAGACACCATGCTGGGCTCTGTCTTACACTGCACAGAACTTCCAGTTAATTTCCAAATGTTTTCTGATACATTATCCAGGTTTATTTGGTACTCTCAATGACTCTCAGAGTAAACTAAGCTTTTTTGGAGGAAGAAGAAAGCAAGCTCAGAAAGGCTGTGTAATTTGCCTCAAACCACGATGTTAAGCTGTGAAAGGGACCCTGGTCAGGAGACTGAACACATGGGTCCTTTTCCCTATCATGCCCAGTCATAGCCATGATCTTCCATTTCCTTCTGAAGAAGCTTTTCCTGTTGGGGTACTTTTACTATCTGGCTCTTAGAAAATATGCTTTTGATATATGTAACACTGGTGGAGAAGCCCTGGTAGTGCAGTGATTAAGCACTCAGCTGCTAACTGAAAGGTCAGGGATTCAAACCCACCAGCAGCTGCATGGGAGGAAGATGTGGCAGTCTGCTTCGGTAAAGATTATTGCTTTGGAAACCCTATGGGGCAGTTATACTTTGTCCTATAGGGTCACTATGAGTCAGAGTTGACCTGACAGCAATGTGCTTGGTTTGGGCTTCTGGAATATTAAAAAAAATATATTGCTGGTGACTAAATCTTGTCTAACGTCCCCAGGGAAACCCTGGTGGCATAGCAACTCGACGGCAACAGGTTTGGTTTGGTAATGTTCCCAGCAAAGAAAACTCACATGAATTATGACAGTAATAATAATTTACTCTTTGATTCCCAAGTATATTCATTTAAATGAGACCTTATGCCTAGTTTCAGTGATATCTTCAAATAACTAATTACTAATATTTATTATTAACATCATATACGCATGTTACTAATAAATATTACTAATAATTACTAAATTGAAACTGAACTCTGATGGGAAAAGTGGGGCTCTAAACACAATCAAAGGCTTTTGTTTGCTAATGCTTACTAATAGCCTCAGTCAGGGTGGAAGTTCTAATGACTATTAAGAAGTGTAAATGGCCATCCAGGTTATCCATGTTCTTCTTTCTGTTGCAGGAGGACTTTGATCATCCTGGGTGTGTTTTCTCTGTCTCTCATACATACATGTGCACACACACAAACACACATGCACACACAGCGTTTTATTGGCTTTAAGTGTATCACTGGAGACCAGGGTCATAGCTGCTGATGGTGGATCTACCCATGGGCCCTGTGCGGGCTGGGTCGTCTGAGCCTCTGGACAATTTCAGATGATCCTGAGGCTGACACAACAGCAGGGAAATCTATCCAGAAGCTCAGACTCCAGCAGTAAGCAAGCTTTGATGCTACATCAAAAGGAAAAGAAACATAGCAGCCTTCACTAAAGCTACTTCATCTCCATCTAGCAAACCAGGCACTGTGCTCAACCGGAGGCGGTGGCTGTGCTTTGGGGCGATCCTTTCATCTTTTGATGTGGAGTGGACCACTCTCTAATGTATAATTTGGTACTGCACAGATAATTAATCAAGGAAAATCTGGAAAAGCTTTGGTCCCACAGCCTTGCCTCGGAACATGTAAATAATTAAAACAATATTGATGCTGAGGTTTTTCTATTACCAGCATGAAAATAACAAATTTTTACTGCTGTGAGTGGGAGGAATACAATGCTATTCCATGATGTTTGTGAATTTTTTGGGGGGGTGGGGTGGGGAGAAGCTCAAACACAGCAATTACATAAAATAAACCCGAAGTTTAAATAATGGGTTGTAAATTACAGCACGTGCCAGGAAAAACAGAGAGGAGGAGAAAATGAATTATTAGGAAGGCTAAAATATTTTCAAAATCTAAACATCTGAGTATACACTGTTGTACTTTCAATTTTAATAAAGCAACAATATTAAACTTCTCAGATGAGTGTCAAATACTTTAAACATAAGGTGTTTCATTTAAACAATTCATAGGTACTCTGTCATCTGCCTGAGGAGCCCTGCTGGCACAGTGGTTAAGCAATCCACTGCTAACAGAAAGGCTGGTGGTTTGAAACCACCGGTGGCTAAATGGGAGAAAGATGTGGCAGTCTGGTTCCATAAAGATTCACAGCCTTGGAAGCCCTGTGGGGTTGCTGTGAGCTGGAACAGATTTGAAGGCCACGGGTTTTGGTTCTCTGTCACATCCCCAGTTGCTGGTCTTAGTTATTCTGAAAGAAAAGGTGCCTTTGTTTGTTTTCATTTGCTCTAAACAGACCCCCCGTGTTCTTCCTTGGGTATTCCTTCTTAATGTTGCTGTAAAAATAAATTATCTCCCAAACCAAACCTGCTGCCATTGAGTCAATTCCAACTCACAGTAACTCTATGTTGTTGTTGTTAGGTGCCGTCAAGTCGGTTCCGACTCATAGCGACCCTATGCACAACAGAACGAAACATTGCCCGGTCCTACGCCATCCTCACAATCGTTATGCTTGACCTCATTGTTGCAGCCACTGTGTCAATCCACCTCGTTGAGGGTCTTCTTCTTTTCTGCTGACCCTGTACTCTGCCAAGCATGATGTCTTTCTCCAGGGACTGATCCCTCCTGACAACATGTCCAAAGTATGTAAGAAGCAGTCTCGCCATCCTTGCTTCTAAGGAGCATTCTGGCTGCACTTCTTCCAAGACAGATTTGTTTGTTCTTTTGGCAGTCCATGGTACATTCAATATTCTTTGCCAACACCACAATTCAAAGGCGTCAACTCTTCTTTGGTCTTCCTTATTCATCGTCCAGCTTTCACATGCATATGATGAGATTGAAAATACCATGGCTTGGGTCAGGTGCACCTTAGTCTTCAGGGTGACATCTTTGCTCTTCAACACTTTAAAGAGGTCCTTTGCAGCAGATTTGCCCAATGCAATGCATCTTTTGATTTCTTAACTCCTGCTTCCATGGCTGTTGATTGTGGATCCAAGTAAAATGAAATCCTTGACAATTTCTATCTTTTCTCCGTTTATCATGTTGCTCACTGGTCCAGTTGTGAGGACTTTTGTTTTTTTAATGTTGTGGTGTCATCCATACTGAAGGCTGTGGTCTGTGATCTTCATCAGTAAGTGCTTCAAGTCCTCTTCACTTTCAGCAAGCAAGGTTGTGTCATCTGCATAACGCAGGTTGTTAATGAGTCTTCCTCCAATCCTGATGCCCCGTTCTTCTTCATATAGTCCAGCTTCTCGGATTATTTGTTCGGCATACAGATGAAATAGGTATGGTGAAAGAATACAACCCTGACGCACACCTTTCCTGACTTTAAACCAATCAGTATCCCCTTGTTCTGTCCCAACAACTGCCTCTTGATCCATGTAAAGGTTCCTCATGAGCACAATTAAGTATTCTGCAATTCCCATTCTTTGCAGTGTTATCCATAGTTTGTTATGATCCACACAGTTGAATGCCTTTGCATAATCAATAAAACACAGGTAAACATCCTTCTGGTATTCTCTGCTTTCAGCCAGGATCCATCTGACATCAGCGATAATATCCCTGGTTCCACGTCCTCTTCTGAAACCGGCCTGAATTTCTGGCAGTTCTCTGTCGATATACCGCTGCAGCCGGTTTTGAATGATCTTCAGCAGAATTTTGCTTGCGTGTGATATTAATGATATTGTTCTATAATTTCCACATTTGGTTGGACCACCTTTCTTGGGAATAGGCATAAATATGGATCTCTTACAGTCAGTTGGCCAGGAAGCTGTCTTCCATATTTCTTGGCATAGACGAGTGAGCACCTCCAGCGCTGCATCTGTTTGTTGAAACATCTCAATTGATATTTCATCAATTCCTGGAGCCTTGTTTTTCGCCAGTGCCTTCAGAGAAGCTTGGGCTTCTTCTTTCAGTACCATCGATTCCTCATCATATGCCACCTCTTGAAATGGCTGAATAACGACTCATTCTTTTTGGTATAATGACTCTGTGTATTCCTTCCATCTTCTTTTGATGCTTCCTGCATCGTTTAATATTTTCCCCATGGAATCCTTCACTCTTGGAACTCGAGGCTTGAATTTTTTCTTCAGTTCGTTCAGCTTGAGAAACACCGAGCCTGTTCTTCCCTTTTGGTTTTCCATCTCTAGCTCCTTGCACATGTCATTATAATACTTTACTCTGTCTTCTCAAGAGGCCCTTTGAAATCTTCTGTTCAGTTCTTTTACTTCATCAATTGTTCCTTTTGCTTTAGCTGCTCAATGGTCAAGAGCAAGTTTCAGAGTCTCCTCTGACATCCATCTTAGTCTTTTCTTTCTTTTCAGTGACGTCTTGCTTTCTTCATGGATGATGTCCTTGATGTCATTCCACAACTCATCTGGTCTTTGGTCACTAGTGTTCAATGCGTCAAATCTATTCTTGAGATGGTCTCTAAATTCAGGTGGGATACACTCAAGGTCATATTTCCGCTCTCGTGGACTTGGTCTGATTTTCTTCAGTTCCAGCTTGAACTTGCATACGAGCAATTGATGACTGGTTCCACAGTCGGCCCCTGGCCTTGTTCTGACTGATGATATTGAGCTTTTCCATCATCTCTTTCCACAGATGTAGTCAATTTGAGTTCTGTGTGTTCCATCTGGCGAGGTCCATGTGCATAGTCGCCGTTTATGTTGGTGAAAGAAGGTATTTGCAATGTAGAAGTCGTTGGTCTTGCAAAATTCTGTCATTTGATCTCCGGCATTGTTTCTATCACCAAGGCCATATTTTCCAACTACTGATCCTTCTTCTTTGTTTCCAACTTTCGCGTTCCAATTACCAGTAATTATCAATGCATCTTGATTGCATGTTCGATCAATTTCAGACTGCAGCAGCTGATAAAAATCTTCTATTTCTTCATCTTTGGCCATAGTGGTTGGTGCGTAGATTTGAATAATAGTCATATTAACTGGTCTTCCTTGTAGGCATATGGATATTATCCTATCACTGACAGCGCTGTACTTCAGGATAGATCTTGAAGCGTTCTTTTGTATAACGAATGCAACACCATTCCTCTTTTAGTTGTCATTCCCAGCATAGTAGACTATATGATTGTCCGAATGAAAATGGCCAATACCAGTCCATTTCAGCTCACTAATGCCTAGGATATGAACGTTTATGCATTCCATTTCATTTTTGATGATTTCCAATTTTCCTAGATTCATACTTCGTACATTCCAGGTTCTGATTATTACTCTATAGTACAGAGTATAACTGCCCCATAGGGTTTCTGTCTTTATGGGAGAATACTGTCACATCTTTCTCCTGTGAAGTGGCTGGTGGGTTCGAACTGTCAACCTTTTGGTTAGCAGCTGAGCACTTTAACCATTGTGCGGCCAGGGCTGCTAAATATCTCCCAGTTTATGTTAACTGTGGTGGAATAATTTGGAAAAGAATAGGGTGAATGGTTACACAACTTAAAGAGTGTGATTGATGTCACCGAATTATACACGTAGTACTTGTTGAATTGGTGTATGTTTTGTTGTGTATATTTTACCACAATAAAAAAAAAAATAAAACAATAAATAAAGATGTTGCTTACCGAAGCCTTAGGGGGTGGGGCTGCAGAGTGGGTGGTTGAAGCTGGGGTTTGGGAAACCACTTCAGAAACGGCAGCAGAAAGTTTGGCATCTTCAAATTTCTTTTGTAAAAAATTAAGTTTATTTTTATCAGTAATATATGGTGTATACAAAATTATGTCCACAATTGTCATCACTTAAATATAACTCTTAAGATAGCTTTATAGCTGTTTATTCTCTTGATCCAAATAGAGACACAGTCACTCATAATCTTAAAAGCAATTTTATGCTACTTTCCTTCACAGAATATTATTTAACACAATTTCCTATATCTACTTCATACTCGTTATTATTCTAAATGCTGATCATCTAATAATGTAGAGTTTCATGGTTTGTTTACACATTCGCTGCTGTACATTTAAGTTGTTTCCAGTCTTTCAGTTTTCTTCTTTTTAACTAATTGCTCTGACATAATTTCTAGAAGGATCTTTTTATGGTGCTGGCTATATTCTGCCAGACTATTCTCTCAAAGATTTGTAGGAATGATACTGCCAGAAGCAATGAATGAGCATACCTGTTTCCCCCTGGCCTTGATTGCCAACATTAGATTTTTATCACATATTTTTATTTTGATAATACAATAGATGCAAAATGATATAGTACTGTTGTTTAAACTCTAGTATATGGTGTGAGGTTTCAGTTTTATTTTTTTTCTTCTCAATGTTGAATAATAAATTTAAATATTTTTATATGGAAAAAATTATTTGTTTTTATTTTATATACTACTGTGTTATAGTGATTATTTTCTGGCTGCTGAATGAATGTTTACTTTCTGACAATGATAAATACTTTAATAATCTGCTATATTCTGTTAGTAATTTTTACATTTACAGATATAAGTGACTTTAGCTGATGCTGTTCTATCTGTCAAGTTTTAAGATTAGGACTAATTATTTATAGAAGAAACTAACTAGAAGGCCATGTTTTTGGAAATTTTTATGTCACATGGGAAGTACCTGAGAATTAAACTCATAAAAGAGTTATCTTTAAACCTGTGATGGAAGGAAAGTTTGAGAATAGTTACTTTTGTTTAGGTTCTGTGAATTCTAGTGCTTTATGTTTTTGTTAAAAGATTTCTTGGAAAATTATCATACATAGTATTTTTTAATAATTTAGTTGCTCTCTTATACTGACTACTGTATTTTATTTTAATTGAAATTTATTTTATTTGTAGTATTTTCTCTATTTGCCAGTGTTTCACAAATGTAAGGCATTTATAAAATTCAACTGTTGGCTTTGCATTATTAATAATTTAGTTGAACTCTTAACCCTGATTGTTATATTCTCATTTAAAAATTTAATTGTATTTAATTTGTAAGATTTTTTTTCACATTTGCTAGTATTTTGTAAAGTGTTAGTTATTTCAAAAGAAACAACTGTTGACATTTAACTAAAAATGTTATTTTTATCTTCCAGTACGCTTATAACTACTTTTGTTTGGTGGTTACTTTATTACATCTTTTAGAAATTTAAATTTAAAATTCAATGAACTGTTGATTTATCAAGCTTTTCTTTTTCTTCATTATTGATGAAGGCACTTATGATAATAAATGTAGCTTGTGACTGTTGCTTTGTCTGCTTCTCAAAGATTTTAATCTGTAACATCTTATCACCGACTTTTAAAGTCAGTTTTGAATTTATTGGAGCTCTGGTGGCTCTGCGGTTAAGCATTTGGCTGTCAACCAAAAGGTCGGCAATTTGAATCCACCAGCTGTTCCCTGGAAACCTTATGGGGCAGTTCTACTCTGTCCTATAGGGTTGCTATGAGTCAGAATCGACTTGATGGCAATGGGATTTTTCGGTTTTCTGGATTTATTTCTTGATTTCAGTATTATTAGGAAGATATTTATACATTTCTCTATTTAAACAGAATTTGTTCTATTTTACTGTGATCAAAGTAAATGGTAGGTACAGTAGCTACTCCTGTATTTGACACATTCTTTATGATATTTTTTCTCCAAAGTTCTTGGGACCTTCCCTCAAATAATCTTTTACTTTGACCACTTAAAGTTTACCATAATCAGTTACTTCAACCTTATTAACTGTATCTTTTACACTAACAAACATTTTCCTTTTCTAGATTATTGATTTTTCTAAGAGTATTGATTTTTCTAAGAGTAGGGTTTTTTAAAAAGTTGTTCTATCTCCAGTCATTCACTGCACTACTCCTTCTTGGTGTGTTCGGGGAGCACATATAGCTTCAAGGTTATATTTCAAAATCTTTGAATCTTTAAAAGAAAAAAAACCTAACTACTGTAATAATAATGACAGTGATGATGACAAAGGTAATTAAGGTACTGTCCTCCACAATCTGGTCATATGTTCTGCATCATGGTAATGGTATGACTGCATATTGTTGGGGCACTGCTTACTTTACATTCCCCCCTATATCTATCCCTGTATCTTAGTACCTTACAGTGTCTGAATCAGGGCTAGAACGCCTCTGTGTGATGTCGTCTGTTTGTATGGAGGTGGATGAGAGGAAGGCCATGGAATGAGGAGACTGAATGCTGGTGGGGGGTTGTGCTCTAACAGGGGGATAGTAAATATTTTCCGTGTCGTTGTTCACACAGGTATCTGTAAGTTTGTTTTCCAACTGACTTCCAACAATAAATTCAGTAGCTGACAAACTCAGTTCCCTATAAATAGATAACCCAGACCTCACAAAAAAAAAAAAAAAAAAAAAAAAAGGGCTGTACAGTCATATAAGTTTGGGAACACTAGGAGACATAAAAAGTATGTCTGCATATAAAAAGTTTTGATAATCCTACAGTACAGAAACATTACCCAGCATTTACCAGACCTCTTAGTAACAGAATCTTCTTTGAGAGACCATCTATTTCTTCTATCTGGAGCTAAGTTTCCTTGGGAGGGAGTTTGGAAAATGTTAAGTTGTATAAATATCAATGGGTAGAGTTATTGTCTGAAAGGTAATTTTGGAGAAACTAAAATTTGAAATTTCTTTCCAAAGATGTGCTTGATATAGTACATGCTCACTGGTTCAATTATTCAGACTACTGAAAATGGTCACTGGCTGGAAATTATATTTGGTGGGTTGAGGGCCATTAACTTTGTGATTGTTTCCTTGGCCCCCAGGTCAGATTCTAAGTCACTTTACTTCTGCCATCCTAACAGTAAGGAAGTAGAACCAGGAGTTTGAAACTTACAAGAGATGAAGTGTTTTCGGGGCCGGAGAAGTCCTCAGACAAAGCCTCGAGAAGGAGGTCTTCACTCATGGGCTGCAAAAACCAGGAGATGCATCAATAAACACACCAGTCATTCATCTCCTCTTCAAAAGGAGGTTGCTATTTATATGCTGATAAACTCACTAAGGGAAAGCCTATGTCCTTCTTGAATTAACAACTAGGGGCCAAATGAGAAAGATATACTCAGAAAACTGATTTGCTTACTGGAAGTTGTTCCTTGGGCTCTTTTGGAAGGAGTGGTTTTCCATCTTTATCCTATCGAGACAGAGGGGGGAAAAAAAAACATGGCATTTAATCATTCCACAGCTTATCCCAAGAATTCTTTATAAAAGTACATGGGGTCAGTAGGTTACAACTGATGTATATAAACTTGAATCAACATTTCAGGAAACATTCTCTCACCAGAGAATAAACTCTAATTAGTTCATGTTAATAAACAGTAAACTCACAGTACATCAGGCATTATTTGCTAGGTGTGGGGGATGCAAACAGATTAGGCCCGGTTTGTGACCTCAGAAGTCTACAAACTGGTGCATGAGAGAAACAGGTGAACAGTCAATAGAATGGACACGTGCTGTGACAGTGTTTATGGAGTCGAGGAGCAGGGGGAGGAGTCCCTGACCGCCTGGAGGGTGAGCTTGCAAAGGTTGCCTGGAGAAAGCTGAGTAACTTTAGAAGCCACGCATCCAACTAATACGCACTGATGATGTGCCAAGCTGTGTACTAAGCACAGGAAATACAACAGTAGATAGAACAACGTTTCCTCGCCCTCATGGAGCTTACCTTGTAGGTGGAATGTTCTGTAACTAAGATTATGTCAAGCTTTAAAAAGACTCTAAGGGCCACATTTGGTGTTAAAGGGCAAGAATCCATAAAGCATTTGAGGCTTTTTAGTAAAAGGCCTATAAATTTATGGCAAATTCCACTTCTCCACATATATAAAAATAAACAAGGACAGGGCTATCTACATGGAGATTTCTACAGAGAAACTAGCCAAGCCGTTTTTTTGTTTTGTTTTCTTTTGCTTTATTTTAAATATGAGAAGGTGCTGTGGTTTAGAGGCATCACACACTTCCCTCTTAACTGACAAGTGCTTTATCCCCTTTCTCATCTCTTCTGCAGGTTCACTTGTACCTTCTGATCATTCCCCAGCTAGCAGGGAAAGCAGGACCTGGGCTTGTTCTCCACCCTTGAGCTGCAGAGGCAGCAAATACCCAAGTGATGCACAGGGTCACGGAAGCACTTCTGTTCCACACTCAAATGGAAATCGTGTTCCTATCACTTCACAGTCATCTCTGGAAGGGGGAAACTGAGGTCTGCCCTCAGGGGGCTAAATCTCACTGAACAGACCTGATGTGAACATGGCTGATGGATAACCATATGGCATTTAAACAAGAGGTCACACCAACATCTGAAAATGTTATAAAGCAGTATTAATATGTAAAGTGTGAGGTAAGTTCAGAGAAGGGTGAAACACCGGCAGAATAAAGTAGTCAGGGACAGCTAATCATCCGATTACTTAAAAACTGCAACTGAAATTAAAGGAAGGAAGAGAGAAAGTAACCCACCTCCTACTGTGAGAGCACTACCCTGGACTTGACCAGCTTCTACCAAACAGGGAGTCAGAAGAGACACACATGCAGCCCTTAACAGACTCTGAGAGCACTTGTAAAGAAACCCACAAACAAGCCCAAAGTAATAGAAACACCATGGTCCCAAGTAAACTGTGAAATGAGGAAAGGAAGTAGAATAAAGGTATCCAGAACAATACACTGTTAATCAGGGAGAACTCAGTGTAGGTCCTCTGTTTGCCAAATAAATGGACTGATGAACGTGGAGTATCAATTTGAGCTTCCTGAGCTATTAGTGAAGTGTGAGCTGAATATTCTTTTAGCAGTGGCTCATTCTGAAAATAACTGACATTCATTTTATTGTCCATGCATCTGCCGCTGTCTAAGTGGCTGTACTTAAACTACAAGACTCAAGCGGGGTCTGCCTGTGTCACTTGTTCTTTAGAATCTGCACATTCAATATAAAGGAAACGGGCCCGCTCCCCACTTTACTCAACGTTAAACGGACTCTTTCCCCTTATTTATTTCAGTCTATATTTAAGACTTGCTTTTTTGCCCTCATAGGGAATAACTGCTTTTCATTTTGGTTTTTCTCTCTACATAAAGTTTTCTAACTTTTCTTTATTTCTGCTATTATAACAAACCACATATTGGAACAATGGAAAACATCAGGTAGCTCAGACATTAGCTTTCTTTCACTTCAGGAAGGAGTGAAAAGCTACTTATCTGGGTTCTAATAGCATATTAATGGATCAATACTATTTGGTGTTTGAACTATTAACAAGATCTTCGTATCACAGACCCGTTTCCATGTCCCCATTTTAGGGGTATGAAATTCAGTATGGAGTAAAAGAAAATCGGAAAAAATCCCAGCCTGCTTACCTTGGCCTCTTCTAATCTGTAGTCAGGAGGAATTGTTTCTTCCTTTTCCCCAAGTTTTTCACGGTCCTCTTCTTTGGCTTTCTCCTGAATAAAAATTATACCATTTTCATTGCTAATATATCTTTTCCCTATAAAACGGATAAATGAATGACTGAATTTGAGGTAAATAAATCCATCATCAGGTTAGAACATACATATGGCCTTATATTCAAGTTCATATAGCAATATAGCAACTTATTCTTTCACACTGTAGTTAAGACACCACCGTACAGCAAGCCGGGCTGAAAGGCAGGCTGTGAGGAGCAGTGGACAGCTGTTAATTTCTCTCAGGAGTACTCAGCAATGTGAATGCAGGCAGGCAAAGGAAGATTCGGAAAATTCTGATATACAAGTTCTATCCACTAACTGCTGCAGTTAAACACTGACACTTACTCAGGCTTAACTTATTAAGGAGAATATGAACAGTAATGGAGAAAGCTACCAGGTCATGTTTCATGGGAAATACTAAAAAAACAAACAAACAGAAAAACGCCTTATGGGGGCACATTAATGATGGTTATTTTCTAGAAGTTTCTGAGCTGCCGTTACCTTGACTTTATCCACCGCAGGTTTTCCATCTTCTGGATCTGCTTCCTTTTTCCCCAGGCTACCAGCCAAGGCTTCTACAGCATCATCTGGCACAGCGCCCTTCTAGAAGTACATTAGTGGATATCCTAAGTAGGCGGTTAATCACTCCTTTTAAAACAGACTATATCAGACAATTCAGAAAGGTGTACCTATTCCAGGCCTAGATGAGAAGCACACATCACCTAATAATTTGAGTATCAACTGAATTGGAACCTATTTTTTTTTAATACATAAAATGTTAAAAATTAAAGTGTCCTACACTAAATGTTAAGTGTATACAACTTATATAATAGCATTAAGAAATTTAGGAGATCTAAACCAGCATATTTTGGTTTACAAATAAGGAAGGAAATGGAATGAGGTACCATGGAGAAGCTGACGGTCAGAAAAGAAGAAGTTCCTTTCATGTAGACCATTTTATAGATGGCACAGGAAAGATTTTCAGTAAAGCCCACAACAGGACATTCTTCCCAAATCTCTGTGAAATCACCTGGCTTGTCACAAGGGAGGAGGCTAAGCTGAGTCTCTACATTCTCCCTGTGGGCCTTCTACTGGTCAAAGCGGATCCATGGCCGATTCAGATGACTCTGCCTGTGACCAGGCTAACCTGAATGGTGTATGGAAACAGTCTACCTGTGCTCCACTGTTCAAAATGAAATGTGTCCCTTCATGATGTAGTGGGCTTCAGCCACTCTGGTATTTAAAATGAAAACTGGATGAATACAGACAATGTTATAAAGAGAAAATAAAGGAGAAATTATGTTTGGGCTAAAAGATAGGACTAGATCCAAACTCTGGGTCAGGATCCATTCATTGTTGTTCTTGTGTGCTGTTGGATCGATTCCAACTCACAGTGACCCTATATGGCAGAACAGAACCACCCCATAGCGTTTCATAGGCTGAAATCTTTACAGGAGCAAATCTCTAGGTCTTTTCTTCAGTGGAGTGGCTGGTGAGTTCAAACCACAGACCTTGGGTTGGCAGCTGAGTGCTTAACCATTGTGCCACCAGGGCTCCTTCATTCATTCGCTGGTGACTCATAAGATCAATTTAATGATTTGTGATTAGGACTTTTTTTTTTTTTAATAAAAATAATGGTCTAGAAATAAAGTACATCACACATAACATGGATAAGTATCATTCAATTAAACTGCTGTTTCCATTGTGTGGGTACTGCGTTGCAGTATACACGAGTTTCCTACTCTTGGTCCTGATCAAACAAAAGTATGAATGTCCCTGGATTAAATGGTTTCAAAGTTTATTCTTATGACAATAATCTGTAACCTCACATTGAGTAAAAATGTCTTTTCTGTTTATATATCTTAGCCATCATTCCAAGTTAGAAAAATTGTGTTCCTGCTAAGCTGTACTGCAAAAGTAAAGCTTGCGAACGTGGAAAGGCAGACTGAGTGGAAAGTAATTTATTGCCATCTGGTGGCTGGATACTGCACCGATCCTCTTCCCAGGAGCAACAAAAATCCCAGATATATCTAACCTGTTTGGGGTTATATCTAAAGTGCAAGAGTTCTCCCTGTGCCCAAATCTTACCCAGCCAATCTGAATTGCTACCTGATCCCAGACACCTTCCTCCACACTTTTCTTCTTTTTTCCTCTAGCCTCTTCTGTAGAATCTTTGGAAACCACTGCTTCCCAAATCTATGTCCTTTGTCAACCTCTGGTTTAAGAAATTAGCAAAACAGTTACAGAAAAGCTAGAAGAAGTAGTCTTAAGAACTAAGAAATCTGGAAACAGGACTAAGGACTAAAACTTCCATTTCTGTAGTATTTCATGTTGTCACTGGACTTCCTCAATAAATTTTCTTTTTATACAAATAGAACCACAGAGGGAACAATCTCATCTTTCTTTGATCTTTCTCTCTGTGGCCCTTTGCTCACTAATCCTTCAGCCTTTCTGGAGTCCCTTGACCTTTATCACACTCCTCAGCTTCCACGGGTTTCACAATCCCAGAAATGCCAGTTGCTTCAGTGATCATAGCTGGAATTGGTGGGGCAGAGGCCCAGAAAAGGGAGTCGGGAAATGAGAAAATTAGAGCTCTCTTTATATCCACTAAAATTACAATATTTGACTCTCCGCAGTCAGGGTCAAGTTGGAAAGGAACTAACTGAGCCCTCTAGGCCCTGGCAGTCATAGATGAAACATGTTTTGGTCACAAGAGTTCTGCCCTAGAATATTGGTTATTATCTTTTTGATTCTCATCACTGCCTCTAATCCGGTTTCTTTCACCAGTCTCTTCCCACATCCCCTCATCTTCTCCTGTTCTTTACCACTATGGCCTGTGGCCTGGAACCTGCAGTGAAAAAGTCTCTGGAGAGAGCCTTGAAACCGAAACAAAACACAAACAGAGTCAAGTCCTGTCGGAGGCAGGAGGGAGACCCTGGACTCTGGCGTGTTTGCAGTTGGCACCCAGATAGCCCTGGTGGGAAGCAGCCACTTCAGAGCACCTAAGACCATTACCCTCCACCTTCTTCAAAGCCACTCTTTCTCAAACTATTGAATGCACATATCCCAAGCACGCCAAGTGCTGGCTTGTCCTCAGCTCACTTTGTACCCAGGAAAATGGTGCCATTCCTGCTCCTCAGTGAGATCCTGCCTTCTACCTGCAAGCCTTTCCTAATTCTTCCTGGAGAGGGGGTCCTTCTCCTGTGCTCCCTCTGTCCCCCTTCCATATGGGAATAATCAAGTAGTCCTGTAACCCTGAGATCTGGTTGATACCCACACTAGCTGGAAGGCAGCTGATGGCAGGGGCTGTATGTCCTATCTCAGCTGAGGCTCTGAAAGGCTAAGTGACTGTTCTAGGTCAGCCCAAGGCCACCTTTCCCTCGTCTCTAACAGGAAGATGATCACAGCAGACTAATGTACTGTCCTTGTGAAATTTAATCAGAAGACACTGTAAAACATCTTTAACACCAGCATAGTAGGTGATGAAAAGTTAGCAGTTCAAAGTGCAGATTAACTAATCTGTAGTACTGAAACATACTTCTACCAGATGTTATTCCATGAGCCAGGTTATATCATGGCTAACTGAAACAAGACTCACTGAATTCAAAGGAAAACAAAGATTCAACTAGCTAAATCTCATATTTCATACACAAATTAGAAAGAGAGATGAAGTCAAGAAATGAAGAGAAGGGGATGGAGTCAATTTGCCCTGCTTTGGTTGGGAGGGTGGAGAGGAGGCATGATGACTTTGGCGCAAGTTGTTCTACCAAGAAAAGCCAAAACCAAACCAAACCCACTGCCGTCGAGTCGATTCCGACGCATAGCGACCCTACAGGACACAGTAGAACTGCCCCATAGAGTTTCCAAGGAGCGGCTGGCAGATTTGAACTGCCGACCTCTTGGTTAGCACCCGTAGCACTTACCCACTACGCCACCAGGATTTCCTCTACCAAGAAAGCCAGTAAAAAGTAACACTGGGCTATTTGTGGAACCTCAAATAGGCTCAAAGACACACAAAACTGAGAAAGCATGACTATCGATAAATAACAGGAACTAGAAAGAATTTCAGCAGGGGAAAGAAAACACAGTTTGCTGCAATTTAATTAAAAAATTTAAATCTAGCCTGAATTTCTCGTACACTGCTGAAGTCCAAGGAAACCCTGGTGGCGTAGTGGTTAAGTGCTACGGCTGCTAACTGAAAGATTGTCAGTTCAAAGCCACTAGACGCACCTTGGAAACTCTATGGGGGCAGTTCTACTCTGTCCTAACAGGGTCGCTGACTCGACGGCAGTGGGTATATATGGGTGTAAGGGCTAAAGTCCAAAGAACGGAAGATACAATAGCTACATCATATTTTCTTATTCATTATGTCAGAATAAAATGGTAAAAAACAGCAGAATGTGTATGAGAGAAGAACAAAACTTTCTCAAAGCATTTCTCAATGCCCAAGGGGTTACTCACTGAGGTGGCTGGCTGGGGCGGTGCGGACTGAATACTACACATCGAGGTCCGAGACACAGTCTCTCCCACAGGAGTTGGGGCTGGGGTCTCAGATTCCTGAGGAAAGAAGTAGGTACTTTGAATAACTTTAGAAATAACTAGTTAGTAGCAGTGAACAATGCCGTACCAACAATACACTCTGCTGTATTATATGCTGCGAACATGATTCTCTCGAATGTCTAGGGATTTGTTGAGTAGCAAAGAAGTCCAGGTACATTGAAATTCTCCAGCTATCATTATTCCAACCTAGTTTCATCTTTTACCTTAGGTAGGTTACTTAACCTCCCTGAGACTCAGTTTCCACTGTAAAATGAGAACAGTGATATAGGTACTATCACTGTTCTGTAAAATAAGAACAGTGATAGTACCTATATCTCAAGGTTAATATGGACCTATGCTTTGCATAGTACCTGGGAACATAGTAAGCTCAATAAATGTTAACAATTGTTGTTATTACTTTATTTTTCATCATATAGAATAATATATAACAATAAGCTAATATTCCAATTATATAGTGTAATATAATGTCATATATTTTTATGTATCTGTCCAACAGCACTTTGTAAGTATCTATATATAAATGCCAGGTAGTCATATTATCCCAGTCTCAGCATTACTAGAGAACTTACTAGAAATGCAAATTCTTGGGTCCTACATGGGGCAGTTCTACTCTGTCCTATAGGGTTGCTATGGGTCGGAATCAACTCGACAACAGTGGGCTGGGGTGGGACCCTGAAGTACTAAATCAGAAATTCCAGGAGTGGAGCCCAGAAATCTGGTTTAACGAGCCCTCCAGATGATTCTGACTCACATTAAAGTTTGAGAGCCACTGTACTATCTCATTTTAATCACATGAATAAATTTCAAACAAACTGGTTTTCAATCCAGACATTTAAGGAAGCCTTTTATCCTATATACAAGGTGCTCAGCAGATAATCATTAATAGGGTACGATCTTTGCTTTCAAGGAGTTCACGACCTATTTACTACTTGTGACTATTAGAAGTGAAGATGGACCAGCACTTGTAAAAAATGCTCTAAGAGGGACATATAAAGCAAGAACTACAGACCCCCGCTGTGCTGCATTCTGGTTAATAAGGTAGAAGGGTAGGGGTATGGCCTGGAGAGGGAAAAGCAGGAGATCATGGAGTCCAGGTTTTAGCAGAACTTAAAGGATGAGCAGGACTTTAGTTGATCTACATGTAGAAGGAAAGGGAATTCCAGACAGAAGGGGGACCATGAGAAAAGGCAGGGAGACAGACAAGTACTTACTGCAAGTTTAGTGATGAGAGGGCAAAACATGGTAGGAAAAGGAAGCTGAAAAGAGAAGCTGGGGCCAGAAAACATTAGTAGTGACTTTTTATTTCATAGGGAATGGGAAGTTCCTGAGAGCTGGGGATTGACAGAGCCACAACCATGCTTGAAAGAGGGTAATTCTGGGGGACAGAGGATGGAGTGGGGGAAGATGAAGACAGAGCCCACTGCAATCTTGAGGTGAGAGACGATGACAACTTAGGTTACAGAAGCAGGACTAGAAAAGACAGGATTTAAGAGATTTTCTAGAGGAATAATTACAGGACATGGCCTCTGATTTGAGGATGAACAGATTAAAGGAGGATTTAAATTGCAGGAATGCCAGGGTCAGCTTGGGAAAAGAAAGGACATTCAGAAAAAGGCAAGACAAAAGCTTCATGTGAAAAAGGATGGCCTAAGAGGCTTTCTGTCAATCACTTCATGCTTCAAGAGTTTTAGTCTCATACTTTTAAGATTATCAAAAAAAACTAGAGATTCGTATTTAGAAACGTACTTCTACTTTTTTAGTTGGCTTAGGTGGTTTTTCTTTACTTTTAGGCTGGTCAAAATCTTCCAAAAGTTCATCAATGAGTTCTGATTCACTCAGGGGCTGTAATACAAGAAAGATTACATATTATGAAGTGACTAATTTTACTGTGTAAAAAAAAAAATTTTCATAGGAAGAGATTTCATTTTTTTTTTAAAACATATTTTAGGATCTAAAACCAAAAGCTAATTTATACACTTCTGAAAGTGTCACCACCTATACCAACAAATTTTATTAGTAGATACTTTAAAATGTGCCATATCTTTCATTCATCAATGTAGGATAAAAATGTCATGAAACAACTGAAGAATACTAAATATCTCAGTACCACAAATTTCTAACGGTTTACTTAGTCAAAACTTTTCCTGACACTCAAATTTCAGAAGAATTTTGTTCATATAAAATTGCTTGTCCTTTCCAATAAAGAGCTGTGTAGTTTTTTTCTGGTGTTTTTTTTTTTTTTTCCCCTACTTCCTAATGACTTCCTTTCTGAATAAATTAGAGGAAACATAGGTCATATACTCCTTTCCTATAACTATATATGTGTTTTTGGCAGGCAAGTTCTGCTATCTTAGTTATTTCAGCGATGCGTACAGAGATTTGGAATAACAACAGTAGGTAACTAATGACAGAATGGCACAGCGATTCGGAATCCAGGCCCCAAAGCTGGCAGCTTGAGTTTTGAGGCCTGACTCTTGCTATTTTCTAGCTAAATGACCTTAGGTGATTCACTTAGTCTCTGTGAGTCTTAGTTTCCTCATCTGTAGAATGGGAATAATAACAGTGCCTTCCTTGTTTAGTGAGGACTAAAAAGCACTTAGCACAGTGCCATCTAATAAATGTTGCTAATTATTATCATGACAGGTAACTACCAACTTAAGGCACTACAGAATCATTAGCGTGTTTGATCCCATGATTAGGATCAAGCTCAATCAGTGCTAACACAATCTAGTTTTAGAGCCACCCTGACACCAGCAGCTAATGTTCAAAGAAAATTCATCCCTCTAGTGATTTTTTTTTTTTTTTTAATAAGGAAACAATCATTCCAATACGTGAAACGTCGTCAGAGACATCAGCCCAGCATCAGTGTCACAGAAGTCCCCTCTCCTTAATACCAGCGTGACAGGCATGTCTCCATAGTGAACTCTGGCCGGTCAAAAAGATCTCAATTTATACTTTACATTTCTGTATTTTTCAAGTATCACACAAAACATTTCCTAACCTTTGGTTTTTCTGCAGGCTCTGGCAATAGTGGTTTTCCATCTTTATCCTACAAATGAAAATGGAGATGTATTGAAAATAAAACATAACATTTTGTTTACTTATCCCGTAAAGTCTGGCTTTGGGAATTCCAGGATATTGAGAGGAGAGCTTGTTTTATTGTTCTATTTGAGTAAATTTGTGCTTCATAATTACCTTTTATAAAGTATGAGAATAAGGAATTGATATGCAATATCAACTGATAATCAACTTGACTGCCTATCTCGAAGATGTTTTTGCTGATATAGACACATACAGAGACACTTAAGTAGATACTGTTGATAAAATTTTACTAAATATGAGGTGCATTTACTTTTCTTAAAAGTTACTAAAAAAATTTTTTTCCATCCCAAAGCAGCAGAGAGAAAAAACTTTGGCAAAAAAGATGCAGTTGACATTAATGAAAGATTAAAAAAAAGATAAAAAAGACTATGCAAGAGCCAAAGGAGTAGATACCATTTCTAAAACAGTTTTTGTTTTTCAGATATGAGTTTCACAATTTAGAATATTTATAAAAATGAAAAACGTTTCATATATAAGCATACATAAGAGTCACAACAACTTTCCATTATGTATTTAATGTGTATTAATTATTTCAAACTTACAAATATAATTACAAGAGTTAGTCCACCATCCTCACCTCAAACCAAAATCACTAACAAAATCACCTTAATTGTGGATACCTATTAATAACTGTAAGGAGCCCTGGTGGCGCAGTGGTTAAATGCCTGGCTGCTAACCTAAAGGTCAGCGGTTCAAACCCACTGGCTGTTCTACAGGAGAAAAGACCTAGTGATCTGCTTCTGTAAAAATTACAACCTAAAAAAAAAAAAAAAAAGTTTTTTTTTTTTTGAAACCCTATGGGGCAGTTCTGCTCTGTTTTATAGGGTCACTATGAGTTGGAATCAACTCGATGGCAATGGGTTTGGTTTGGTTTTGGCATAAATAGTTGTATATTTACATCTGCCACGAAAAAGATCTATGGTACTTTGATCCATATGGCAGTTAAAGAAAAACTTAGTCCCAGATTGTTCCTTCTGCTTTAAAGTTAAGAATCTATGTCAATCATTATTAATAACTGAAACACTTGAATTTGTGGGCATTTTAATAACTACTTAGGAACTCAGGCAGGAACAAGCTACCCCTCAGTGGGCCTCACTGTAGTGGGCAGAGAAGAAAGGGTTCAGGGTTTTCAGAGTTAACATCTGAACTGGGACAGACATGTCCTTAGCATCAAGTGTATGGCCACGACCACACATGACACAGAGGCAAGATGAGTGTGCTGCTGTTACGTACTGTGGCTAAAAACTTACCGTGGCTGGTTTTAGTCTGAACTCAGGTGGGATTGTTTCATCATCTTCACCACACTTCTTCAGCTTTTCTTCTTTGGCTTTTGCCTGATGAAAGTGAGGGAGGAAAAAAAAAAGCATCTGAAGAATACATGTGAAATGAAATTACTTCTTTTATACACTTCATAGGTTTGTAGAGAAGACCAAATCAGGTAGAAGTGTCTGGAAGAGCTCCATAAAATACAAAGCACAAGACCACGGTAAGTGGCTATACGGAAGGCAGTATGTGGTGACTGAGGAAAAAACAAGGCGGAGCCATGAGTCTATGACCTTGGGAAAACACTTAGCCTTTCTCCAGCTTGGTTTCTTTAGCTGTAAAATGGGGCTATTAATAATCTCCTTAGGAGCCCTAGGGGCAAAGTGGTTAAGCACTTGGCTGCTAACTGGAAGGTTGGTGGTTTGAATCCACCAGCCGCGCCGCAGGAGAAAGACCTGGCAATCTGCTTCCATAAAGATTACAGCCTAGGAAGCCCTACGAGGCAGTTCTTCTCTGTCACGTGGGGTCGCTATGAGTTGGAATCAACTCCTTAGCACACAACAATAATCCTTATGTAGCTCACTGACTTGTAAGGATTTCCAGAAAAAACTAAAGATCCTTTGAAGATGGTAAGCTCGGTACAGAAGTCAGTTGCAATAATTTTAATAGCCTTCACCTGCCTTAATCAATGAGGTCATTAACTAAGAGGTGGGAGGGGAGAAATTCAACCAATTCTCATGAATGTTAAACTCAGTTCCGAAATGGGAAAAACATCCCATCACAAATCCTGGCTGATCCACAGATAATGAGTTTACCTCTTTTGAAAGGACTCCTTTCAATAGCACCAGGACTTCACGGGGTTACTAGACCGTGAACAACTAGCTGCATTAGAAATAAAATTGCAGCTCTATAGTCAATCACTGGAAACCCTGGTGGCACAGCGGTTAAGAGCTACTGCTGCTAACCAAAAGGTCAGCAATTTGAATCCACCAGGCACTCCTTGGAAACCCTATGGGGCAGCTCTGTTTTGTCCTACAGGGTTGCTATGAGTCAGAATCGCCTCAACGGCAACGGGTGTATAGTCAATCACTGGACTCCTAGGATATAACACTTGCATTTTAAACATCTGGTGAGTAACCATAAAGTTCCCTGGCATGGAATACTTCATACCTATATCAAGGCATGGATTTAAATCATAAGCTGAGGGACTTATGTGTCTAAGGAAAGGAAGTCACTTAGCAAATTGAGCCCAATGCACCACTGCTCCAACCTATATCGCAGCCTAAGGTAGTAGTTCTCCAGTGATTGATTGAAGGAGCCCTGGTGGTGCAATGTTTAAGAGCTCAGCTGCTAGCTGAAAGGTCAGCAGTTCGAACCCATCAGCTGCTCTGCAGGAGAAAAGACCTCTTGATCTGCTCCCATAGGATTCCAAAAAAAACCCAAACTTGTTGCCATCAAATTGGTTCTGACCCTATAAGACAGAGTAGAACCACCCCATAGGGTTTCCAAGGAGCACCTGCTGGATTTGAACTGCCAACCCTTTGGTTAGCAGCCGAACTCTTAACCACTAACGCCACCAGGGCTTCTCCCGCAGGATTACAGCCTAGGAAACCCTATAGGGCAGTTCTACCCTGTCCTATAGGGTCACTATGAGTTGAAACTCAACAGCACACAACAATGACATCCCATAACACTGATTGATTAGTTAATTGATAAATTAATTGAAAAATTATCAAGCACCTTTAATAAGCCAGCCACTGTTCTAGGCTTTGGAATTACAGTTCTATTCCTCTGACTCTCAGCAAGAAATGAAAAGGTTTTTAACACTTCCAATTGTGTCCTATTTCACCACACTGGGAAGTCCTATTAGCTAGTAGTATTCCCCAATCCAGGGATCTGTTGGGTTTCTAGCCATAATGCAACCTTCATGGAAGTCACAAGTCACCTGTATAAGACTGTGCTCTCTCAGGTCATAGACAGTGGCTGTTAATGCACAGCTAGATCCTTTTGTTGTTTTTGGGTACTTTAAATGCACTGCAGCACTGTGGTTTGTATACAGTAGGCACTGAAAAAAATGTTAATTCTGAATTGAAGCACCACTCAACCAGGTAGCCAAACCCCAAAATGGGAGAAATATATAATGAGGTATCATTGATAGAATAAACATTTATGTGACTGGCCTCCAGCGCATTTAACAGTTTTTCCACAGATAGCTTTCTAGAATGGAAATGGGCTGGAGTGGTGACTCCTATAGGATGGTATCAACCTTTGTGAGCCTGATCACAACATTAGGCTCTCCAAGACGTAACGAATTCACCAATAAGGTACTAAGAATTCAGCCTAAGAATCCAGGGAACTGATGACTCTCCTTAACAAATATTGATACTCTGAACACAATTAAAAAGGAAAACTAGTAAGTCATAGGAGTGGAAAAGAGGAGTTCCTTTTGCTGGAATTTTAGGGGTTTACTGGTGCTCTGAGGTTTTCCAGAGGGAATTTAATATATTTATACACATTCCCAAAACAAAAAAAAAAACCCAAACCCACTGCCATCGAGTCAATTCCGACTCATAGCGACCCTAGAGGACAGAGTAGAACTGCCCCATAGAGTTTCCAAGGAGCGCCTGATAGATTTGAACTGCCGACCTTCTGGTTAGCAGCCGTAGCACTTAACCACTATGCAACCAGGGTTTCCATGCATTCCCAAACTAGTCATTAAACTGCTTTCTAAGTTTTTTGTGTCACTTTTTTTACACTTACTGAACTGAATTTAGTTCCTCTAAGATTCTTTTGGCCCTAGGACTTATGTTCATATCTTTTCCCCCCATATTTATTGTCTTATTCAGTCTCCTTAATTCTCTGTAAGGAGCCTGAGTCCAATTCACTCAAGGCCATGCAGCCCTCTGATGTTGGAACTACAACTTGGTCTCTGGATTTCCCTCAAGATTTTGCCGAGATCACCCTTTCCTTGAGATGGCACTGCTTCTATTTGGCTACTCCAGGCAGTTACATTTCACATTCTGTTTTCAGAAGTTTCCTTTCTTCCCAATACATTACTTGGTCCTGGAGGACAAGGACTGCGGCTTCTCCTGCTCCCTTGTGTTCATCTTCCCGAAGCCTATCATGCCACACTGTGCCCGGTGAGCCCTCAAGGAAAGTTGAAGATAGAAACTGGCCCATTTTGGACTGGGGCAGTCCCAGACTCAGAAAGTTGCTGAAGTCTGCAAGACTCACCGTCCCTGATGACTCAGAACCAGGAAGTGACAGCAGAGACAGTGGCATTATGACAGTGCCACCTATGAGCACCCTTCCTCCAGGATGATCGGGTGGGGCTCATGAGGACCCCCAGCCTGGACTTCTACCTCCTGCTACTAACTTGTCTTGTCAGGATTACCCCCAGGGCAACTGTCTCCTTCCCTTCTCCAGGTCCCCATCACATCCCCCAGAAGACTGAGTCTAAAGAATTCTACAAAAAAATGTAATTTAACACTAAAACCTCCTACACCAAATATAAGCTTGCTTTGGCTCAGAAGGCATGTTAAGACCTTGGAGTATGGAGAGATAACACTCATTAACATCATGCCCTAAATATTCAGGACCTCCAGTTAAAGAATAACTGTACTTCATTTCATTATGATTTGAGACAAATATCTTAACATTTTTCCTCATAGTTATAACAGAGGAAGCTCCCATTCCACCTACCACTATCTCCCTCTCTTCTCCTGATAAACAGAAGCACCCAGAAACTTTCTGAAAATACCAATATCCAATTTCCATGACAGCAGGCACACCTCACTATTTCTCACCACGCCACCGACACCACGTTATCTTGTTTAGTCAAGTGTCATTTATGCCTTGGCAAAGGAGATTAGTGTTCATTTTACACATTAAAATTCTAGATGTTTTACAAGACAAAGACTCAAGGATCCTTCTTGGTTGCTAACTACCCAGCAATAAATATCTATAGTAATTAGACTCTAAGAGTAAGGCAGAATTGCAGAGCAGTTCATTTCGAATCTCAATAAAATAACCGTTGTTCAGGGAATTCTATACATGCGTAATGCATTTAGCTTTGTAACCTGCAGACCATCACCCTCTGTATAGTAACTCTGTATAGTACCTCATCGACCTCCTTGATAGAGCTTAGGTCTAGCTCTGGCTCTGGCTCCCGGGTGCCCAGAGAAGCAGAAAGGGCATCGAGTGCTTGATCGCTCATTGTATCCTGTAAAAAATTAAAAATTGCTTACATTAAAAAAAAAAATTTCCTCAGACTCGATAATCTGTTTACTTGGTGGTGAAATACAAATTTTAAATATATGACATGAATTGTGGTATGGGGAAGTACTTCAGGAAGGAGATTTATCTGAAACCTAGCAAATGAGAGAAAGAAAAAAGAACTTACCAGTGGGTGAAAACAGGGCTAAGACACGTTTTTACAATAATAGTACTCTCAGGGGCAAACTTCACTCCTTATTTAGCAAGCTGGAATTATAACTATATAATAGTTACACATGATTATAAAATATTTTTAACAAAATAAAAGTTCCAAGCAGTAAACTTTCACTATCCTGTTCTTTTCTAAAGATGTTTCTCTAAAAAATGGCTTCTGATAGTCCTGTCCTTTAGCAAAACATCCAAGCTCGAGAAGCAGGAAAACTGAAAGTGCCCGGCACTCCTCTTCTCTGAGGGCACAGAGGCCAGTCGCTGTAGGAACACCCCCTCTCATGGGTGTGGTGCTCCCAACTGCTCTCCCAGGCAGCCAGATAAAAAACAACTCCACACGAGGAGAGGAGAGGCAGATGCTCTGACAGACACTGCTCCTTAACTAATGATAAGTTAACGAATGTTAACTAATCCTGAGTGTTTCTAGGTGGGATGTGGTTTCTCTTGCTTCCCAGAGCTGTCGGGTAACCGTGTGGGATTTGTGAGAATTAAGTCATAGTTTACAGTGAGACCCCAGGTGGTGCAAACAGTTAACACTCTTGGCTGCTGACTGAAAGGCTGGGGCTTCGAGTCTACCCAACGGCACCTTGGAATAAAGTTCTGGTGACCTATTTCTGAAAAATCTGCCACTGAAAACCCTGTGGAGCACAGTTCTACTCTGAAAACATGGGGTCACCAAGAGTCAGAGTTGACTCCGCAGCAGCTGGTTTTTATTGCGTTTTAAGAGAGGGGCCAGAAGCAGGTAACAGTATCCCTTCAGTGAACCACAGGGTTCAAATGCTGTCAGGCCCCTTTAGAAACTCAAGGGTGAAGACTGAATGTCCCAAGATTGCAATTTCTTTGGTTTCCTACCGTTCTGTGTATTGTAATAGTGAGGTAGTCCTGTTTCACCTCCAAGAAGACTGTGCTAAAGTCATTCTTAAGCGTTTACACAAACACATAAGGCCTGCCTGGAGATGATCAATATACCCCTCATTGGTTTCACTACTCCACACAGGGAAAAGATGCACCTCACTGCGTGTAGTGTGCTGCTCGAATACCCTGAATAAGCTAGATGAGGCTCAGGAAAGCAACCACTGCCCAGTGGACTGTGGATATTTTAAAGGAGCAGTTAGTTATACCTCCTCCACCTTTCTCCTCTTCTCACGGGGTGCAGCAGCACTTCTGATTACCCCAGCTGATTGAGCTTTTAAAACCTCTTCTGTAGATTTCTGAAAAATAAAATATAAAAGATCAAACTCGTAGATGAAGAAAATGTAATTGTAATAACTGTAGCTAAAATGCTGTTTTAAAATTAGAAGTGGTTTCTAACAAGTTTCCCCTCATATACTGGAAACAATACCTCTTTCTCAGTGTCCTTTCCAGCAGCAGTAGGAGAACTGCAAGTGAAGTCGGATGACAAGGCATCTATAGCATCATCAGGCCCCATGGGTTTCTAAAGAAACAGGCACAAGGACTGGTAAGACTTGGGAATCATTCAAATGGAAGAACAGATTATAAACCCAGCTAAGGGAAGAATGTACTATTGCAACTCCTTTATTACCAAACCAGATATGCCAATGAAATAACTCAGATAAAAGCCTATGTTTGGAAGTGGGTGAGTGTTCAGTAAATATTATTTTCTGCTTCCCCTCTTCTAAAGGTATTATGTGTTAGGATATTCCATTCTAATTTTATTAACGTTTGTTTTATCCTAATGTTTTCTTTGCTCCATTCTTCTTTCCCTCTTCAAAAAAAACTATGTATGAAACCAATGAACACTGAGATCCTCCCCCCACGTCCACACCTTTTCTCTGAACAGATGGAAATATCATCTGATTTAGAGGTTAGAATACAGAATTTAGAGTTATCTAAATATAAAATCGACAGTCCAAAGATATAAAATGCATTGATCTAGATCTTAGAAGCCAGATATGTAAGCTCACCACAGAGTCTGCAGGGGGCTGTGCGATTCCTTCATTTTTCTGAAACAAATATTAATTTGATAGAGTTAAGAAGGCACCTATTTTTCAAAATTATTCCTTAGGATTGTCGAACTGTATTGCTCAAGTGAGCTTCATAGGGACATAATGATAGTTTCATGTGTCCCATTATATTTTCTAAATTTAAAATATTTTGAAGACATTGATTTGATAAAAAATTACATTCCAAAAAAGTATACAGTGAAATAAAAGTAAATGATTATTTAACTTACAGCCAAAAGTTCCCTGTATTCTAGAGGAATTGTAACTTCTCTTTTACCCAGTTCCTCTATGTAGGTAGAACTCATTGGATCCTAGAACAAAATCACACACATAGGGGTATTATGTAATTAATTAGTTGAGAAGGTTATGTGCATATTCTGAAACCAAATTCGATACCATTATTAATTTATGAAACTAATGTGATGAAATATAAAATCATTAAGAAGCCAATACTTGAGGACAACCAATGTCACAAAACAATGTGTGTACTGACAGTTTAATGAGAACCTAGTTTGTTCTGTAAACCTTCATCTAAAGCACAATAAAAAAAAAAAAAAAGATAAAAAAATCAGTTGGATTCTTATACACCAATAAAGAGAACTGGGAAAAAGAAATTAGGAAAGCAATATCATTTATAATAGTCTCCAAAAAAATAAAAAACTTAGGAATAAATCTAACCAGGGACATACAAAGAAAATTACAGAACACTATTGCAAGAAACCAAAAGATATCTATATAAATGGAAAAACATACCATGCTTATGGATAGGTAGATTCAACATTGTGAAAATGCCAATTCTACCCAAAGCGATCTACAAACACAATGCAATCCTGATCCAGATACCAATAGCATCCTTTAATGAGATGGAAGGAGGGGGAAAAAAAAAGAGGCCAATACTTGAAACAACTCTGAAATTCTAAGTTTATACAAATACTTTCCCATATTTAATTGGCTTAACCCATGTGTCATGTTAGAAAATATTCAAAATACTACACTGAAGTTGATTCCTATATTAACAGTACAACTTATTCAAAAATATTTTTATTATCTAATATTCCAATACATACAGAAGTACAGTTAAAAACATAATGAATTTCTGTAAAAGCCAATACCCAACTCTATCAGATCTATAGTTATTTATTACATAATTTCTAAGAAAAAAAAAAATCACAGATGGAATGGATGGCTCCTATTTGGTCCTCCTCCAATTCTGTTTCCCTCCTTGTTTCCCAGAAGTAGCTGCCATCCTGAATTCTAAGCTTATCACATCCATCCACTTAGAGCAGAAGATATTTTAAAGCAGTTATTACACATGTAGGCATCCATATACAATACATAGCATTACTTCACCCATTTTCAAATGTTATATAAACGGCATTATAATCTATGTATCATTCTGTAATATGCCATTTTTATGCAAATTATGTTTTTGTGATACATCTATGTTGATACACAAGTAATTCACTTAAAAAAAAAAATGAATTACTTGTGTATCAACATACCACCGTAAAGTGTTCCATAATAGCACCATCCTGTCTGTTGATAAACGAAATTGTTTCACTAGTTCTCATACTAACTCCTTGTACATGTGGACAAGGCTCCCTTAACGAATCTCTCCCAACATGGAATTGCTGTTTGAAGTATATGTATATTTTCAGCACTCACCAGCTGTGGGGAGGTTGGCAGATTCCACACTTTTGTCAATCTGATAAGTGTGAAGTAGTATATCTCCATGTTTTATTATTTTCCTAACTACTTGGGAGACTCTCATTTTACTTGTTTATTAAGCCAATCAAGTTTTATGCCATTTACCTATTATCTTTTTCTCACTGCTATTTTCTTCTTTATAGAGTCTGGAAACAAATCCTTTCATTGTTTTGTCTGTTTCAAATATTTCCTTCGAGTCTACGGCTTGTCTTGCCTTTTTTTTTTTTTTTTTTTGGTAATTCAAGGAATGTGTAACTTTCTTGCTAGGAAAAGAAATGAAGTGAGAGTAGGAAATATCTGGAAATCAAAATCAGTTCAAGTCATTGGGCTTAAACCTTGAGACAGAAAATAAGTTTTTGTGAAACAAAAGACCGTATCATGCCCTGTGCAGATAATCGATAACCATTTGCTGAATCAATGCAGTAACAGTAGCTACCACAGGACAAACAATTTCTACCACCAACTCTAATTTTTAGTTGCTATTACTGATGCTGATACCATCTCCTTTCTATCCAAGTGATAAAAACACTAGGTATTCTTACACTTAATGACCTTCTTTACTCTCCTACCCATTATGCGTGAACCTTTACAAATCTCAAGATCACATACCGAAACTTCCGGTCCAGTGTATGCTGTATTAGCCTCTTCGGTTTCTTCAGGTCCTCCCAAAGTGTCTATTAAGTCATCCAAAGCAGCTTCCATGTCTGACTGGAAAAGAAAGCAGATGTGTATGTTATACATATTTCACTTTGGGTGTTTACAAAATAAACCATTCCACATAGAAAAAGCCAAACAACTAAAGTTCTTCAATACCAAAATAGTTAAAATCTGGTTTCTAATAGGCCTTCTGATTTAAAGTCCCAGAGTACAGATTCTTGGTTGGAAAGATTAAAAACCAACATTCAGGTAAAAATTACAGTTTCAGTAAGTTTAAAGGTATTAACTACATGAATAAAGATATGCGTTCACTGAAGCCACCTGTCCAACATCCTCACAGTAAAAAAGAAAAAGCAAAACAAAATACAAAAGAATTAGAGCCATGTTGTTATAAGCACAGGAAAAATGCTTCGTAGTTACTGCTTATCAATAATTTTCCAGAGTTACATACAAAGAGCCCCCAAAAAATGTCTATGCAGCACCTCCTTTGAATAGAATCTATTTCAAAAGTGGTTTGCCCTGTGTCCTTTCATTCACTTGCGTTCTTTGGGTCCCTTGCCTGAAGATGTTAACAAAACAAAAGTTACCTGAAAGGGATGTTAAAACTTATAAGAAGTGACAATCTACTCTGTCAATCTGGATTTAAATCAGTATAATGAATGGAAAAGTGTCTTCATCCTATTTTTGAAGTTAAGAATGAATCACTGTGGACAATAAGCTGCATCTAAAAGGAAAACATCAACCTGGGGAAAGAGCTTTTATCATTTACCTTAGTTAGATTAAAATGATGGTTTAAGATGTTTACTGCAACATTTTGTATTGAACAATTTTGATATTTGTTATATTCTCACTTCAATTTTAGGACTCACCTAGTTGTGGATATGTGTAATGGAACTTGGGATCTATTAGCTGGAAAGCCTGGTGGCTTAGTGGTTAAATGCTATAGCTGCTAACCAAAAGGTCAGCAGTTCAAATCCGCCAGGCGGTCCTTGGAAACCCTGTGGGGCAGTTCTACTCTGTCCTGCAGGGTCACTATGAGTCAGAATTGACTCGATGGCAGTGGGTTTTTTTTTTTTTTTTTTTGGTTTTTAGCTATTTTCTGAATTTCAGAGATAAAAAAGCTGCCTGCTATTCTTTAGTAATACCTCTGGTTAAAGACGGCGTATTTTCAGAAGAGAAGCTGGAAGGTAAACTCCATGGCATATAACTTGAGTTTCTGAAGCAGAAGTTTATAATATAGAAGTTTTATCTTTCATGTCAGAAAACTACTTATTTATAATGCGTGGACACTTTGAATCCAGTCACATTAACTTGAAACAATAGTTCATTGAAAAGAGTTCTTTAAGTTACCTCCTCATACTCTTTGCCCACAAGATATCAGATTATGATAAACATTGATAAACACTTCTTAGGAAATGCACTGCTATCTTCATACCTTTCCAGGTGGCTTAGTCAGTTTGGAGTCAACTGGTGCAGCTGTTGCTAATGGTTTCTTTTCTTTTTTCTGGTTGGGGGTTTAGAAAGAAATACCTTTATAAAATTCGATAATATTACATATTTAAAAAGGAATTCATTATAATAATAGCATTGATCATATACTGAATACCTGCCCTATGCCAGATATGGTGCTGTATGTTTTATATACATTTTCAAAAAAAAAAAAAAAAAAACCAAACTCATTGCTGTCAAGTTGTTTCTGACTCATTGTGACCCTATACAACAGAGTAGAACAGCCCCATAGAGTTTCCAAGGAGGGCCTGGTGGATTCAACCGCCGACCTTTTGGTTAGCAGCTGCAACTCTTAACCACTACGCCACCAGGGTTTCCTATATACATTTTCAGAACAGCCAAAGTAATATTATCCCATTTAGTAATGTGAAAAGCAAGGCTCAGAAAAGTTAAGCAACTTTCTCCAGGTTACACAGTTAAGGAACAGAAACAAGATTTGCCCTCAGAACTGCCTGTCTCTCTCCTCACTATTCCTGGTTGCCTCTCCCAGGGTCCACTCTTTGCAACACCCACAAATTCTGTGCAACACTCTCGGTCACTTGTTTTAGCTGTGGCTTTCTGGCTCTCTGCCCATACTGAGCAAGATCTCCACACTCCTTCCTTGCTTTGGCATGTCATCAGTCATTTCCCTAAAATGAGTTTCCCTTCAGCATTGCTTGAGTTGCTCCATCAAAGATGGTCAATAATTTCCCAAGCTGCAATTACCATGGCTTTACCCAGATCTGACCTTCTCAACCCAGGGGGACGTCCCTCTCCCGACACTCATCTCTGGCAGTAATCACGACCCAGCTCCGTCCCGGTTCTACTATGACTTCTCTTCCCTGCTAGTTCTGGAATTTCTTCTACTCTGTCCCCAACCACACAGAGTCTTCAAGTTTCTGTCCTGCACTGGCATCCTATCTGAAATCATTCTCTAGGCCCTAGGTAAACTGCTGTCAGGGGCAGGTAGGAACTAAAAGGGTGCAGCTGTCAGAGTTAAGACAATAGGGAACCTTGTCCCAAACGAAGGAATCCGAATTCTGGGCAGCAGAGCACAGAGGTGAAGGGTATGGGCTCTGTCTAGGTCCTAGGACATAAAATGGGGACAATGACCAAACCTACCTCAGGAACTTGTGAGGACTAAATAAGTTAATGTATGTAAAGTGTGAAAATCAGTGTTTGGCATATGCTAAGCACCACGTAAAGTACTTGCTATATAAACCATTGCCATCAAGTCAATTCCTACTCAGAGACCCTATACGACAGAGTAGAACTGCCCCCATAGGGTTTATAAGGCTGTATGTAATCTTTACAGAAGCAGACTGCCACATGTTTCTCCTGCTGAGCAGATAGTGGACTTGAACAGCTGACCTTCTGGTTAGCAGCCGAGGGCTTAACCACTTTGCCTCCAGGACTCCCCTGCTACGTAAGTTAAGTGCTGAATAAGTGATGACTGCAATTGTTATTTTAAAAATACTGTGTAAGCCACTAGGGTGTGATCCTGGGTCTGGGCAATTGAGTCATTCATATTCTGCCTCCCCTCCACCACCCTTCTCCGGCACTCTAAAACAATATTCTAATTGCCTTGTTATACATCTTTCTTTGGATACCTCAAACACTTAAATTCGGCCTTTCCAAAATCAGACTCACCCCCTTTTCTCCCCATCAATTCCTCCTCTAACTTCTGTCCTTCTGTCAATGGTGAGGAGGGCACAGAGAAAGAAGTGGCCAGGGCACTCCCACACTGGCAGGGGCCTTACAGTGAGTGCCTCCTTAAATCCTGCGCCTGGGCACCTTGCCTTCCTCACCTTAAGGTTACCAACCTAGTCAACCAGACTCAGAAGCCCCAGGTTATTTTAGATTTAACTCTGCTTTTGCACGCTTCAGCCAAAAAATTTCCTAAAACCTGAAGATTTTACCTCTGCAATGCCTTTTGTATCACTCCCTTCTTGTTTATTCTATCCCAGCTCCAATTTATGCTAACTTATCAGTTACTAGGAAACCCTGGTGGCCTAGTGGTTAAGTGCTACGGCTGCTAACCAAAAGGTTGGCAGTTTAAATCCGCCAGGTGCTCCTTGGAAACTCTATGGGGCGGTTCTACTCTGTCCTGTAGGGTCACTATGAGTTGAAATCGACTCGACGGCAGTGGGTTTGGGTTTTTGGTATCAGTTACTAAAAAAAAAAAAAAAAACTATCAGTTACTAGGACTACAGAAACAGCCTCTGACCAACCTTCCACCTCTCGATCTCTTCCATGTCATCCTACCCTTAGTCCTTCTGCAGCTCGGTTTTAATCGCATACCTCCATCTGTTCTCTAACCTTCGATGACTACCCATGGCAGGCTGAATCACACATAAACTCACCTTAGTATCCTGTGCAGCACTGCCTCAACCTGTCTTTCTGGTCTTACAGCATCCCCGCTCACCTCTCTGTGCTTCACCCACACTGGAATGCCCTCTGTACCCAAATACACCTCACTCTTCCCCACCTTGATGCACCTGCATGCCTGCAATCCTAGCTATCTTTCAGCACCTAGCTCAAACTGCATCTACTCTCTCAAAGCCCTTGCCGATTTCCCAAGTCAGACAGAATTCCTGGGTTCCTCACCAAGCAGCTTCCTGTGGGGTCTTTGTTAATCTGCTTTGAATGACAGTCCCAGGTATTCTGTCTTCTCCCCCACCTCTAGATGGGCCAAGTTTGCAGCTAATGTGACCTGCAGAAACTACGGCAATGCTTATACGTGCTGGGTACTAAAAATGAATGAATGAATAAGGGAGGGAGGGAAGGTGGATCTGATGAACCCCATTTTATAGAAGAAGAATCAGAGGTACTTGTGCTACAAGTTTCAGCACAAATCAACATACAACAGAATTTCATAAATAAGCCTCTCCTTTTTTTCTAATGTTGCTGTTTGGAAACCCTGAGGGCGTAGTGGTCGAGAGCTACGGCTGCGAACCAATAAGTTGGCAGTTTGATTCCACCAGGCGCTCCTGGGAAACTCTATGGGTCAGTTTACTCTGTCCTATAGGGCCAATATAGGACCCTATAAAAATAAAAACATAAAGAAGTTTTTTTCTTTTAAAATGTTACTGTTTAGCTTTCACTGGTTACCAGCTCATTTATAGCTAGCAAAAAATTTCAAATTGTGATTAAAGTTTTACATCTGTCCTAACAGATCTAGTCCTCTGCCTCAAGTAGGTCCATTTTTCAAACCGTTTCATCAAAGTACTCCTCATTGGCAAAAGAGAGGAAGGAGTACCCCCCCGGGGGGGGGAGGGTCTCCAGGTAGTACAAGGGGTCTGCCACACGAAAAAAATTTAAGTTGGGTATCTCACTTAAGCCAAACCAAACCCATTGCCTTGGAGTTGATTCCAACTCATAGTGACCTTATAGGACAGGGTAGAACTGCCCCACAGAGTTTCCAAGGAGCGCCTGGTGGATTCAAACCGGCAACCTTTTGGTTAGCAGATGTAGCTCTTAACCACTATACCACCAGGGTTTCCATCTCACTTATAGGTTTACGTCAATTTTGCCTTTACTCCAAAAGCTGTCTCTATTAGCTTGGATAAAAATAATGGGCCTTTTCTCACAAAATCTGAGAAAAATTGATGTTTTAGGGAGATGTGCCACATGTTTCTCCTATAACTTTCCTTACCACCTCGCCTGCAGAGAACTACCTTCTCCATTTTGAAAACCAGGAAAATATATATATATATATATATATTCAACTACCTGTTGCTTTAATTGCTTACTTACGGCATCAGGAGAAATAAATACTAGCATTTTGAGGGAGACATGATCTTCAAACTGATCAGTAACTCTGCATTTCTATGGGTAGAAAAGCTGGACTACTTCTCATTTATATTCTTGGGCTAGTACCAGAAGTAGCTCATCAAAGAATCTAAAAAGGACTTGCCCATAATTAGCCAACCCCCCTCAAAAAAAACCCAAACCTGCTGCCCTCAAGTCAATTCCGACTCATAGCAACCCTACAGGACAGAGTAGAACTGCACCACAGGGATTTCAAAGAGCGACTGGTGGATCCCAACTGCTGACCTTTTTGGCTAACAGCCGACCTTCTGGTGAGCAGCTGTAGCTCTTAACCAGTGCGCCACCAGAGCACCTCATAATTTGCCAGCAGGGCATATATACTCTTCTCCTAAGAGGGCTTGCTATGTCTTCACTGAAAACCTCCCTTATAAACTCATGTAGATGTTGTGACTCTGTGATTTATTTGTATCAAGATCATCTGGTGTTGATGCTGAAAGCTCAGAATAATGCTTATTCAAATGCTCCTGGCAATTTTATTTGCTTTAGTTCAAACTTACAAATCTTGAGGGCAGGATCTGTATCAGTTCACATTTTAATCTCCTTGGTATGTACAGGTACCCTTGGTGGCAGAGCAGCTAAGCATTTGGCTGTTAACCAAAGGACCGGTGGTTTGAACCCACCAGCTGCTTGCAGGAGAAAGATATGGCTGTCTGCTTCTGTGAAGATTTACATCCTTGGAAACTATGAAGCAGTTCTACTCTGTCCTACAGGGTCATTATGAGTTGAAATTGACTCGATGGCAATGGGTTTTTTTTGTTTTTTTTTTTTTGGTACTTACACCAGGGCTTATATAAGCCAAGTGCTCAATTAATATTTATTGAACATATTTTTCAAAAATCATTTTTTGATATCTTGTTCACTTTTTATTCCTTAAACACATGCTCCTCTTCACAAAATGGAAACCCTGGTGGCATAGTGGCTAAGAGCTACGGCTGCTAACCAAAAGGTCGTCAGTTCAAATTTACCAAGCCCTCTTTGGAAACTCTATGGGGCAGTTCTACTCTGTCCTATAGGGTTGCTATGAGTCAGAATCGACTCGAGGGGAGCAGGTTTGGGTTTTCTTTTTTTCTTCTTCACAAAATGTTACATATTAACCATGTTCAGTATTACCAAATGAGAAGTTATTTGAGTGTGGTACCACTGGAACCCTAAACGGTTAATGAAAGCCGGACTAAAGCACAGGTGGGTGGAAAGGGTCTCCAGTGAGCACTAAACCCAAACCCACTACCTCCAGTCGATTCCTCCTCATAGTGATCCCACAGGGTTTCCAAGGCTGTAAATCCCTACAGAAGCAGACTGCCGTATCTTTCTCCCACAGAGCAGCTGGCAGTTTTGAACTGCCGACCTTTCAGTTACCAGTCAAGTGCTTTAACCACTGGGGCTCCTTTCACTGAGCACAGGGTTCTGACAAAAGAGGCATTATAAGCATGGAGGCCCACCCACCCTACGTGTGTGTGTGTGTGTGTGTGTGCGCGCGTGCTCACCTTGTCATCTGGTTTGCCAGATGCTGCGGCTACACCAGCAACAGCACTCTTTCCACCAGCAGAAATCGTGTCCTGTGATTTCGTCTAAGGGTAGGGACAAAAGAATGGCAGGACTAAGAATCTCTGGATGACTATTTGCAAGATCATAAGTTTCAAATGTCAGCTGCTAGTTTAGCCTTGTGGACATTATAGAGAAATGTTTACCAGCTTCTGCTGTGAATGGTTCAATGCTGAGCACCATATACAGTAGGACTCAGGCACCTACAGAGTCCATGCTAGTAACACAAACAGGTGAAGCAGGTCAGGCAGGGACTATGGTAAACTGGAGAACATATACCAGGTGTAAAGGCTCAAGTCAATTGTTGCCAGACATTCTGACTTTTCAAGAAATGTGAGAAATTTCCATTTTATTTGAAATAGCCTGACTTAAATTGTTGGCAACGAATTAAAAATGAGTTTAATACTGTAAGCCAAACAGAATACATACGAGGCTGCATTTAACTGGTGGGCCACAGATTTGTGACCTGATAAAAAAAGTATATTGTTTAGCAGACCTAGTTCTTGTCTTCTAAGAGCTCTCAATGAATAAGTTCTCATAAATTTTATTCTTCTAAAAGTTGACCACCATTAGCTCTAGAATTATCTTTTTCTGATTTTTGGTTTTATAAGTTCATCTCTTCTACAACAAGGTTCTATCCACTTTTCCAGGTAAAGCAGCAGCTGACGCAGGGCAACTGTGTTGTCATAGCCCATGTGTAGAGGGGTCTAGAAGGCAGCTTCAAGTCAAAGCCTCCTGCCTGTGAGGAACCAGAGCCTACTGCTTTGTGGTCACGGCTGGCTGTCGCTGCACAGGGAGAGAAGGCTGGACCATGCATCCCCTTAACCACTGCTGCCTTCTCAGGCCTTCTGTACACCATGAGTTTCTACAAGGGTATTTCCAATACTGATAAAATAATAGCACTAAATCATTACAATATATGACATATTCAGTATAGCCCCACAGATTAAAATAGAGGCTTCAAACCAGTTCAGCCTGGTTCAGTCATGGCTGACAAAACGACACCAGAATGGACCCAAATTTTTAAAATGTGAGTGAACTGGAATGGGAAACATTAAAGGTCGAAGCTCTGCTAGGAACCTAATCTCCCTCTTAGAAAACCACGCATGCGTGTGGCACAGCAACCAAATCTCCTTACTGGTCGAAAGCTGTGGTGCCTGGCTCAAAGATGGCACCCGACTGTGCCACTCTCCACCAAAAACAAAACCAAACCCACTGCTGTCAAATCAATTCCAACTCAGCGACCCTACGGGACAGAGTAGAACTGCCTCATAGGGTTTCCAAGGAGAGCCTGGTGGATTTGAATTGCTGACCTTTTGGTAAGCCAGACTCTTAACCACTATACCACCAGGGTTTCTGTCACTCTCCACAGTCCTGGCAATAATCCAATGTCATCCATCAGGTTCCTGGAAAGGCTCACTAAACCTCTTCCGAGTCTCCCGTTCCAGGGCTTCAATGGAAATTTTTCCTGCTCCACTTAGCATTCTGGATCACTCAAATTTTAAAAATTTGAGTCCGTTCCGGTTTCGCTTTCTCAGTCTTGACTGAACCAATTTGAAGCCCTGATTCAAACACACATGTCAATGTGAATAGGGGACGTGTATTTTATTACCTAGATGTTGTTAAAAAAAATAAAAAGGTTGCCATGGAATTGACTACGACTCAGGGCGACATCACGTGTGTCAGAGTAGAACTGTGCTCCACAGTGATTTCAATGGCTGACTTTTTAGAAGTAGATCAGCAGGCCTTTCTTCTAAGGTGTCTCTGGGTGAACTTGAACCTCCACCCTTTGGTGAACAGCCAAGTGCGTTAACCATCTGCAGCCAGGGACTCCCAGCTGATAGCTTTCCTTTCTACCCATCTGCTTTACTTACCTTTGGTTCTGTTGATTTCTCTGTTGTCAGCTGCTCACTTGATTTAGGAACTTTTTTACTATGAGCCTGCTTGCTTCCCGTGTCTGACGCATGCTTGGGCAAGCTTTTTGGCTGAAAGCACACACACACACACACAACACTGTTAACAAGATGATAGTTTTAAATGTAATAGTGATGTTTTTCTCTATGGAGTAGAAACAGCTCATAGCAGTTGTGTTTTACGTGGTTTTAAATTGTATGAATTTTAATTTGTGTGATATAAAAATGTGTTGATATAATTTCAGTTTAGGTATAAAATTTGAAATGCAAATTCTTCCTCCAAAATTCAGCAAGAAACACATAATTTTAAAGTTTGAGTACTGAATAAGTTGTAAACCCCGATATTGCCACATGAGGGTGCCATTGTACCCAAAAAACATGCTAGCCATCCTCTGTAGGGCTAAGTCTGGAATGATAAAAGTTTTGAATTATCTCTTACAAGGAAAAAGTCTTAAAATAGCAAGTGCTAACAATAACCACTTACCTCTTTGTGTTCCTTTGGCTTTTCTACTTGCGTTTTTTTCTCATGAACCACAGATGGCTGTCAATTTTAAAAGATAAAATCTTACTTTCAAGTTCACTGTTTTCATATTTCCAAAATAGGCTCAAGAACAAAAATCCCCATTAAATCATTCTGCATCTCTTAGAAAACCCATTTAGGCCCAGTTCTTTGGGATCACAGAAGTTGAAATGTACTGTCTGGTCAATAATAATCATACCAGCAGTGTCTGATAATGACAATTACCAGAAGAATAATGAAAAATGAAGCACTTTATCTAGAATTATGTTTACACATAGGGATATATCTCTAAATTACCACCTATTTTTCACAATTCACGCAGATAATGTGGTAACTGCACGTCCATGTACAGAGAAGACAAATGATCAGTCTAACCACTGGGTTTATGGGTAGGAAATCTACTCTAGAAATTAAATTTTCAAAAGTCTCCTTTCACAGGAGATGAACATTGTCTTCACACAGCATTTTCTTTAATGATTTACATAACCTTTTCTCAATTCCTTTAGGATTTGTAGATAACCCAAAGCCGTTAAAAGTGGAGTCTAAGACAACCTCCACATAGCTGCTGAATTCTTCCCTCCTGCAATTACCACCTTGCCGGGGAGAGGGGATGTTAGGATGCCTTTCAGGCAATTAGATAAGCCTCACTTTTCATCCAAATGACCTTACCCTCACCTAAGCTTAAAGTACTTTGATCAAAAGCATCTCCGTGCTTTCCAACACAGAAAACCTTGCGGTGTTCTCTGAGTATTCCCTTAAGCGCTTGAAAAAATAAAGTAGAGCAAGCACCTTATGAGGGGAAACAAGCACCCTGCCTGCAGATACCCTGGGGTCCACCTCCATGTGGAAGCAGAATGACTTCTGGAATGGACTCTGGACAGCCCTGAGTCAGGAAACCAAGGGAAGCCCTTCCCAAGGGAAATTCAGTGCCATCTCCTGAGTAACTGATAACTAGCTCCACCAACTGAGATAAACAGTTAAGACAAAGCCAGCCAGAATCCTGGGAAATGTTCTCATCTTAAAGTTATGTAAGTGCTGTATTCAACAGACAGATTATTATTGATGTGTCATCTTTAAAGTAATTGGGCATGCTTCTCACTACCCTTTCTTCTTTGTTCCTCCTGCCTTTGTTTTTTAAACAATTACTTCACCTATAACAAAAATCTAGACTGGAACAAAATGCCTCCTGAAATACACTGTTTTGTCAGTAAAATATTATACTTCATTTTAACCAAATATAGATTTTATGTTATAGCTATTTTATATATACTATAAAAAGCCCAGAAAAAACTATATATACTATATACATAATTATATTAAAAAGAGTAGTTCAAAAATAATTATATTGTGTGTGGCAGAAATCCCTTATCATTCAGTAGCATCAATGTAGGAAATTGGTTATTAATTGCTCATTCTTACGAAAAAAAAAAAAAAAATCCCAAATAACACAATAGAGAATTCAATCAATTACCTTAGTTGATTGTGACTTCTTTTCAGGTTCTGTTTTTGCAGCCTACATTTAGGAGGAAAAAAATGGAGATAGTGTGTAAAGATTATCGTGGATTTGCTTCAACTAAGCAAGTTCAAACGAGATGATTTTGATCTAATATAAAGTTTATGAATTAAGTTTATTTCATTTTGTGTTGAATTGGAATTCTAAATAAACATTTAAGAATACAGGCAGTCCCTGGGTTAGCACAGTTCCTAACTGTATCTTCAAGACTTGCAGTTGAATTTGTAAGTCAGAACAGGTGCAGAAAGTTCTTATTTAGCCTTACTTCAGTGGAAGAAATGGAAACGCTGGTGCCGTAATGGTTAAGAGCTACACCTGCTAACCAAAAGGTCAGCAATTCGAATCTACCAGGCGCTCCTTGGAAACCGTATGGGGCAGTTCTACACTATCCTATAGGGTCACTATGGTCACGAATAGCAACAGGGTTTGGTTTGGTTTTTTAGTGCAAGAAAAGGCTCGAAGGCTTTTCAGTGATTTAAAAGCTGCATGTGCAAGCGAAGGTGATAGTGACGAGGAATCTGTTGCTGGTAGGGGTTGGTTTGGAGACCCCGGTGGCGCAGTGGTTAAGTGCTACAGCTGCTAATCTAAAGGGCTGGCAGTTTGAATCCGCCAGGCACTCCTTGGAAACTCTATGGGGCAGTTCTACTCTGTCCTATAGGGTCACTATGAGTCGGAATCGACTCGACGGCACTGGGTTTGGTTTTGGTTTTAGGGGTTGGTTCAATTGTTTCAAAGTGAGGACAAATTTACACTAACATTAAAGGGCAAGTATGGCTTGTCCATAAGTCCAGGGACAGGCTGTAGAATATTCTTTTCTCACTGGTGGTACAATGGTTATGCACTCGGCTGCTAACCAAAAGGTGTGTAGTTTGAGCCCATCAGCCACTCTGTGGGAAAAAGATGTGACAGTCTGCTTCCATAAAGATTTATAGCCTTGGAAACCCTAATGGACAGTTCTGCTCTCTCCTATAGGGTCGCTGTGAGTCAGAACTGACTTCATGGCAACGGGTAATAGTCTTCTCTTACTATTCGGAGGGCAATTTGCACTTTACTTTTTGCTGTATGCATCAAGGAGATATAAAGATTTATTATGATGGACACTGCAGCTAATACATAAGAAAATAAAATAAAAACCATCATCCTTTGAAGCCAAGGTATTGTGTTTCAAAGCCACTAACATGATCCCTTTATCAGTGAAATACTTACCACAGGTTTCAGCTGACAGTTTGAGACAATGGGATGGTGACAGAATCGAGGGCACAGAGAGCCATGAAGTTTATTTTTAGTGCCAGGATGTGAGCAGTGGGTAACTAAGCCTATCAGAAAGGCCATGACAGGGTCAGAGTGTGACAAAAGATTGTGAACCCCCATGATTAGCATGTGTTCAGCGGCTGAAGTGACAATTAGTCAACAGGGATGCCCAATACAATGAACCACGTCACCTGCTTTTTGTGTCTTTTCTTGATAGGAGAAAGTGGTCCTTCTATCTGTTTGTTGATTAGAATGGCCTAATATTAGAGCACAGACCCAACAAGGTTCACCAGAGTTGTCAGAAGAGTTTATCTGACAGTCAAATAAATGAAATAATAAATACACTTTACTACATAAAATGTTTATAGCAAGGTCCTTTCCAGTTTAACACAATGCACATGCATATTACTCAAAAAGCTATATATAGGGGCATAAATGCTGAGGTCTCAAGCAAGTTATTTCAGTTGGGGTTTAGTTTCTGCCAGTGAAACAAAATCAGTTAAGGTTTCCATTAATAAAATTAATTGCTGTTCCCCTTCCTTTCCTGTCCTTCTCTGAGAAAAGCTGCCTGAGCAATATTATTCTCTACCTAGATGTCCAATGTTGCTTGTTTGCTTATCATCAAATAAGTATGCACAGGTCATCTTTAAAAGTTTTCTAAAGCTCTGTCAACGTAGCCACAGAACAATTTTGTAAATATTCAGTGCATGGATTTTTACTGGACACATCACAGCCCTGAATGCTGCGATCTACTCTAAAGTTTTAGGAATGCTTATGCAGAGCTGGTTATAATTTAGGACCTTTCGTGTGGTATCTTACAGAGTTTAATCTTTACCCAACCAAAGGTTATCTGTGCAAAGAAAGGCAATTCCTTAAGTACACACATGCATTCTCAAAAACACAAGACATGAAAACTTGGTTAAACTTTGTGTGAAAATGTCAAAGGCCAAACCAAAAAAACCCATTGCCATCCAGTCAATTCTGACTCATAGCAACCCTACATTAAAAAGTAGCCCTAACACGTTCTGCTCTTTCTTTCCCTTTTATCTGTTTGATAGTATCAATCAGCACTTCTTTTTTTCTATTACTTGAAGAGGTTAAAGCCCAAAACCCTAGGAAACACAATTCCACACTAGTGCACATGGGGTTGCCATGAGTTGGTATTGACTTGATGGCAAATGGTTGGTTGGTTGGTGCTTCAGTAATAAAGATACATGGTTTCCTCATGTAATGGACCCTTGTTATGTCAACACACTTACTGTTTCGGGAGTGAAAAAAGTTCATGATCAAAGAAATGTTTTAACGAAGGAAATTTAAAATTTTGGATCCTTTCAAACTGTATCCTTAGCAATGAAAATTTTTACACTATTAACCTTTCTTGAGTTTATGCAAATGTGGTTCACCAGATGATTAACAAGGAAAAGAAGCCATTGGTATTGCAGTGGTTTGAATCTATTAAATAGCTTCCAATTTGTAATTTGGCAATCAAGACTTTGCATGGAGAATGATAAAATACAATTAAGAATATATGCTCACAGACATAAGCAGCTTATAATGAAATGTACACTTTAATCATTAATCACTAACACAATTCCTAAATTTATTTTTGGTGGTGCTAAAAATAATAATGATCACAGTGATACTGCAACTGAAAGGGACACAATAACTGAAATGAGAAACACAACAGAAAAACTTACCAACAGATTTCATCAGGCAGAAGAAATAAGCAGGAAATTAGAGGATAAGAGTCAAAATTACAGAGGCTGAAGAGCAACGAGAATGGAAGTTCAAGAAGGTTGAGCAACAGTTTAATGGAATTATGGGACAATAAGAGACCTAATATACACATCATGGGAATTCCAGAAGGAGATGAGGGAGAGAAAGGGACAGAAAGAATATTTGAAGATGTAATTCCAGAATATTTCTTCAACTGAATGAAGGACATAAATCTAAAATCCAAAAGCAGCTCAAAGAACCTTAGGCAGGATAAGCCAAAGAGATCTACACCAAGACACATCATAGTTAGGCTCTCAAAAAGTAAAGACAAAGAGACAATTCTGAAAGAAGTGAGAAAGAAGCAAACAATCACATACAAAGGATCCCCAATTAGATTGAGAAACATTGAGGCCAGAAGGCAATGGAATGATATAAAGTGATGAAAGAAAAAGAAACAAAAGAAAAAAACGGTCAACCAAGAATACTATACCCAGTGAAACCGTCCTTTGAAAATGAGGGTGAAATTAAAACATTACCAGACAAACAGAAGCTGAGAGAGTTCATATCCATTAGTCTGGCCCTACAAAAAATACTAATGGAAGTTCTGCAGATACAAGGAAAAAGACACTAGAAAGTAATTCAAAGCTACACATAAAAAGAAAGATCCCTAATAAAGGGAATTGCATGGAAAAGTATAAACCAATAAAAAAAAAACCAATATGGGCTAGTAATAAGGTATTCATGCTTGATAATTATAGTTGTTTTGTCCTTCATGCTTTTTCATAACAAATACATTAAAAACAAGGATAAAATTATGTCACAGGGAAAACTGAATATTACAATGTAATTAGTGATTACAACAACAAAGGTGGGGAGGAATGGTATAGATGTAGAATTCCTTGTATGTTACTGAAGTTACATTGTACCAACTTAACCTAGGATGTTATAAATACAAGTGTTACATGTAATATTTATGGTAACTAGTAAGAAAATATTTTTTAAAAACATACACAAAAGGAAAAGAGAATGGAACCAAAATGGCTCATTACCATAAACCAACAAAAACAAAAAACAAAAGCAAGAAGTAGCAAAGGACAAAGGCTTAAGACATACACACAAAAACAACAAAATGGCATAAGTCACTTTTTATCAGTAATTGCAGTGAATGTAAATGGACTAAATACTCCAATAATTATTGACTAATGATAACTTCTGAGGTACCAGGCACTGTTCTAAGCTTTACATGTGCCAGCTCATTTAATCCCCACAATAACCCCATCCCCGACCCACCCAGTGCCGTCGAGTCGATTCTGACTCATAATAATCCTATAAGATAGGTATTATTACTATCTCCATTTCACAGATAAGAAATTGAGGTACACAGAAGTTAAATAACTTCCCCAAGGAAATCCATGGTGGAGCTGGGGTTGTGTGTTCTCAATCACTGCTCTGCAGTGTCTCTACACTTGCTGTGGGACAGGCACTGTGCAATATGCTTACGTGTGTGTTTCTTCACCCAGCCTTTGAGATGGGTACTGTTATCACCCTCCTCCACGCACAGATAAGGAAACCAAAGCAAAGAAAGGTTGCCCAATTCACAGCTGGTGTGCATACAGGATTTAAAGCTGGCCTAGCTGTCTGGCTCCACTGCCTCAGCTACACAGCTCCTCAGTATTCTCATCCTGATCAGAAATGACTTGACTTCCATCTTACTGCCAGCTATATGACTACCATTTATTCTAATCTGCCGGAAACAAGGGAGGTAGGACTCAGATCTAACCATATCACTTCCTTCAGAGCTAGACTGACTTTCATTTAACGGTATAAAACCATGGCAGGATTTGGCCTAGGTGTGATCCTGAAAAGTGTCTTTTCTCTAAGAGCTCAAAATATTTGGAGCTTGTGAAAATCCACAAGAGAAGGCTAGTATTGATATTATCAGTCAAACATCAGAAGACATGAAAATAAAATGATTAATAAGAATAAGAATAGTATGATTTAATCTCATCATGGAAAGAGAATCCAGGCCAAAATTGGTCCCCAGCCAGCAACTGGTGATATATTTTTGTCTCCCCCCGTCTTCTCACTCCCTCTGCTAACTTTTGCTCTCTATCTTCCCTTCCCCCTGGCTTCATAGGTCTGCCAGGAATTCTCATGATTAATGAATAGTGAGGCTGAAGAGTTTGCTGACACCTGTTCCCGATAACAAAGCACACTTGAAATAAACCTTGATATAGGAGTTGAAAGAGTTGGGGGCTTTGGTGGAGTAAAATCAGGCAATGGGTCAAATGTGAACCAAAAGAAAAAAAAAAAAAACCTTACCTTTCTGGCTTTCCTTTCTATCTCCTTTCTTTAGTTTTCATGGACTTTAAATTCAATGTTTTTGTTTGTTTGTTTTTTCAGTAGATGCTTCTCTTACAGTCTTTTAAAGGTTAGACTTCATGAAAATAAGTAGTGATGGCTAATAGGGAAATGGCTGATGAGATAATGTGTATTTTTAAAACAATTAAGAAATTAAGTATAAAAACAATTTTTTATTAAAAAACAAATTTAAAAATAAAAAGGAATCCCAAATGACATAAGAGTTTAGTTTTAGATAGTGTGGTTCAAGGTATTTGCAATGTTCTTTAAAAAATAGTTCAAAATGAGGCCACAGAATCCCTCATCAGTACTAAATTATGGTGCCATGTTACCTGAGATAGGATCTTAATAGGATGGCAAAATAATATAAGTGAAAGGCGGAAAGCAAAAACAGGTAGGTGATTTTAAATAGGAATTTAACAATAACGGAGCTGGGGTGGCTCCCAAAGGCTCTAAAAAATATTGGCTTGTAACAATTAGTTAAGAGTACTTTGAAAACCTTCCCTCTTTAATCCCCATCATCTTGGAATATTCCTCCCAAAACAGAGCTTGAGATATTGTAACTAAGGGATAGGATTTCAAACAGTTCCCAACTAACTCTTCAGAACTAGGTTTACCCTATATGACAATCTCATTAAGAGGACATTCTTTTGTTTTTTTTCTTCTGGAATACCAAGAAATGACTATTACAATACATCCCAATATAAAGCTCAACAAAGGCTTATCAATAAGACAGTATCCTTATGGCTTACTTTTTTCTATATTCATTTAGTGTAACTTTTCTCAATCTTATGTATATGTACTTTAAATGGCCAGAATAATAAAACCATTTTACCAAGAAGTTAATAATGTTTATTCTTTTTCGATCCACAGAAGTGTACTTAGATTCTCTGACAATGAAGAAACTCCATTAAGTCTAAGACCAAAACCACTCAAGGTGACCACTATTTTCTAGGCATTCTAAAATAATGTAGAGGTGTGTACAGATGATGTTTGAGGTACATATATCCAGGTGAGAAGAAGCAGATCTTCCAAAGATCCCCATATATTAGGAAGAAAATGTTTACTTTCGTAACTTGAGTGTCCTGGAACACAAAACTCTTCTGTCAGCAATTACTCTACATTTGTTTTGTTTTACAATATAATCAATTAAAGTAGTATTCACCCAAGTAAACTACTGAAGGCTATTCATACCTTTGTTTCTGTGGGATTCATACTGGAAGATTTGCTGGTTGCAGCAGAGGAAGCTGACACCTAAAAAGGAAACAGAAAATATGACTGTATTTAACCTACAAGCTACATTGTCCTTCAGCTCCTACTTAAGCCATATTGTTATTGTTAGCGGCCATGTGCTCTGGTGAAACCTGTTCAGCATCATAGCAACATACAATCTACCACTGACACGTAAGTAGTAGCTGTGCATAAGGTGCCCTGGCCAAGAATCGAACCCACACCTCCCGCGTGAAGGTGAGAATTCTAATTCTACCGCTGAACTACTACTGTCTCAATCTTAAGACATACTTGCCCATAACTCTTTACCTCAGTCTTACCTAGTTTAGAGCACGAGCCTCTACAAAAGTCCAGTAGTTGGTGTTACTCAGTGGGTAACACGGGTTCAAATTTTAGCTTTGCTACTTACAAAATAATCTTGGGCAAATTATTGAAATTTTCTGAGCTTCGGTTTCCCCATCCTCAATTTTTCTTCAGTAGAAAAAAACTATCTTGTAAGTTTATTGTTATGAATACTGCCTGGCACACAAGTGCTCACTAAATATAATTATAATTACTATTTGCGTTGTTTTCAGAAACAACATGCACTTTGAAACTCAATAGATTTGGGCTCAAATTCCAGCTCTGCCACTTATTAGCTGTGTGACTTTGAGCCTCAGTTTTCCTGGCATATAAAATGGGACAACTGCAGCTAGTTTGCAGGGTTGTAAGTATTTGAGGTAATGTGTATAAAATGTCTGTCCCATGGTCGGTGTGCATTAAATTTAACTAGTATTATCATTCCTCAGATCTTACACAAAATAGAAAAAGCAAGGACATAAACTCTGGGAAGTAGACTTGGATGGATTAGAATTGTCCTTTCAGTGGCACATAAGGAAGAGAAGGTGGGAGAAGACGGGGTTGCAGAGGGAACTTTGCTATTATGAACTTTGCTATTATCTATCTCATCTGGACTCCGCCCTGGGGGGCAACAGATGAACAGGAACTGAAAAAACCAAAACCAAACCCGTTGCCCTGGAGTCGATTCTGACTCATAGTGACCCTACAGAACTGCCCCACAGGGTTTGCAAGGAGTGGCTGATAGATTCAAACTGCTGACCTTTTGACTGGTTTACCAGCCGAACTCTTAACCACTGCTCCACCAGGGCTCCTGAAGTACTCAAGAAACACGTTTCCTAGGGAAGCACGGGGGTGGCAGAATCAACCCCTGCAATTCACCCACATAAGTAGTGGGGTGTGTATGTGGATACTTGACGGTGCTGAGTACTATTCTAGTACTTGACTTGTATTACACTGGTTAATATTAAAAAAAATATTAAATAGACAATTATTGTCCTTACAGATTTCAATCCAGGCTCATTTAAACCTCCTTCATATTTGAGTCTGTTAGGTTTTAGAGCCCAGGGATTCCATCTGGCACCGGTTGCCTTCTTAAGTAACCGAGTGTTAGTAAACAGCTGCTGCCCTGCCAACAATACCCGGAGAAGCCTATAATGCGGACTTTGCTCTGCTCCAATGGCTGGCCCTGAGTCACTTCAGAGGCTGAGTCACAGAGCAGCATCAGTCTGCTTCTCCCAGCACCCCACCCCCACAGCTCAAGGGAGCGGGCTGGATGAAACCCACTATAACCTATGGCCCATGAGCAAAATCACCTTCCTCACAGGCCTCAGTTAACGTAGAACATGTTGATGCCCATAATTAAAGTGAAATTATCATAATTTACAGATAAAAGGCCAAAGCTTTAGTACACTGATTTTCCAAATATAATCATATGAACTTAATTATTCTCAAGCACTATTAATCATCAACTGGCCACCCCCCGCACCCCAGTGTACACACACACACACACATGCAGGCCTTGGCCACCGGACCAGGATATGGAGTAGTGGCCTCACTCACATTTTCTTTGGGTTGAAGAACCGAATACCTACCTAGGTTCTCTCCCATCAAATTAATGGATAAATATATGAATGTCCATTTTTTGTTGAGAACATTTTAACACAATCTGTGGGGATTAATGTCCCCATATTTATATAATTCTGTCTTTCCACATTAGGATTGGTTGTACAAATTTCCACTTAAACTCAAGAACCTCTACTTTGCTGTATCCCACTCCTTCAAAGGTTTCCCTTGACCACACAAAACCAAAGAAACCAAATATCTACACAAAAGTGCCCTTTCAGATGTAAGTCTCTTGATGAACACTTATTTTTTTGAATGTTCAAATGTATTAACACATTCATAAAATTACATAGCTCTGAATTTTACAACCTGCCTTACTACTTTATTAAGCCATATCTGGATGTAATGCTTAAATCCTAGAAAGAAAACAACTTTCAAAAAACCCAGAATAGTAAAATCTCTATACAGAATAACCATAAATAAGCATGAAACATGTTATAATGGGAATTTAGCTGAAGGCCTTGGCCCCACCTGCCATCAGCACTGGTTCTTCCCTGAAAGTTTTACCTCATGACTAAGGTGCTAGGTATTTTGAAACTAAAACGTAAAAGCTACTTTACAGGGCTGGAAGTAAGGGAAATACCTCCTTCCCTTCCCTGTTATTAATCAATTTGACTCTGGCTTACTTAGTTTTAGTATATCTGAAAAAATAAGGAACCTTTAATACTTGTTACTTCTGGTGTGGGAAAGAACATACTTTTATTTTAAATCCTTTTGTACTGTTTGAATTTCTAAGCGTGTGTATAAATAACTTTTATAACTTAAACATTTTGAAGAGTTAATCCGTTTATCACCGTGTTATAAAGAAACTTTGGAGCACTGGTGGCACAGTAGTTAAGAGCTTGGCTACTAAGCTGCTAAGCAAAAAGGTCTGGCAATTCAAATCCACCAGCTGCTCCTTGAAAACCCTATGAAGCAGTTCTACTCTGTCCTATAGGGTCGCTATGAGTCAGAACCAACTCGATGGCAATGGGTTTTAATTTATCTCTTTTAAGTAGATGAGGGAAACTGAAACTCATAGAGGTTAAGTGACCTGTCCAAAATTTACCACAGTTCACCGGCTCTGCAAATACTTATCCAGAACCTGTGCTAGGTACTGGGGATGCAGTTTGTGCTAGGTACTGTGCTAGGTGCTGGGGACACGGTGGTGAATCCTCTTAACATATCCCTGCCCTTGCGAAAGTTACAGGGTCCCACGAGAGCATAGACTAGGGAATCAGAGCTGGTCCAAGGGGCAGTGATCCTGAGGAAGCGACAGTTAATGTGGTGACTGAAGGATAAGCAGACAAAAGGCTGGGGAGAAGCATTCCATGTTTGAGGACCACCCCCCACCCCCCAACGGCCATGTGTGCCAGGACTGGGACCCAGGCCACCTGATTTCTAAACCAGGGACCTCCACTGCAGCCTCTACTACTCAGCCAGTCCTGCTAACACCAGGAGGCAGCCAGTATCAGGGCACACGCATCGGAGCCCATATACACCAACATATCTATATGGGACTAGTGCTATAAATCAGCCTGATGTGCAGCTACATTTTCCCTCCCAAATGATCCAATAAAATATATTAATACCCAGAGAATTAATTTATAATTATTTATAATCTTGAGGTAAAGCATAAATCAGGGTAACAAAGAACAGAGAAATTGCCTTAATATAGCTCATCCTGTACCTCCCTAGCCATTTAACAATTTCTATTTAAAAGCTGGAAACCCTGGTCGCGTAGTGGTTAAGTGCTACGGCTGCCAACCAAAGGGTCGGCAGCTCGAATCCGCCAGGCACTCCTTGGAAACTCTATGGGGCAGTTCTACTCTGTCCTATAGGTTGCTATGAGTTGGAACTGACTCCACGGCACTGAGTTTGGTGTTTTTGGTATATTTAAAAGCAACGAGGCAGAGGCTAAGGATACACGATGAATACGAGATCATCATGACCCTGGAAGAGCTCAGAGTCTCCTGAAACAATCAGACACAAAGCAAGTTTATGTTACAATAGGTGCTCCAACTGAGGTGTGAAGAGAGTCCTATATGATCAAACAGATGTCTGACTTCTAAGCCCATCTCAAACAATCTTGGGTATCGTTAGGTTAAGGAGCTCTGGTGGCACAATGTTTAATGTTCCTAGCTGCTGAGGGGTAACTGAGAGGTCAGTGATTCGAATCCACCCAGTGGCTCAGTGGGAGAAAAGGCCTGACGACATGCTCCTGTAGAGGTTATAGCCTAGGAAACCCTATGAGGCAGTTCTACTCTGTCCTATAGGGTCACTATGATTCAGAATCAATTCGATGGTCCACAACAACAACATTGTTAGGTTGCATTAAAACAAACTGATATTGATTAAAAAAAAAGATCAGCTGCAGCACCGAACAATGGATTAAGTACTTAATCCTGTACTTAACTAAAATGGGTATGTTACTTTTTGACATTACAGTAAGTCCCTGGGTTATGAACATCAAACTTACTAACTACTACTTGCCTTTTAATGTACATAAATTTGCCTTCATTTTGAAACAACTGAACCAACCCCTACTTGCAACAAATTCTTCATCACAATCACCTTCACTTGCTGCAGGTGCAGCTTTTAAGTCACTGACAAGGTTTGGAGCCTTTTCTTGCACTAAATAAGGCTAAAAAGGACCATGTGCACCTGTTCTGACTTACCTACGTAACCTACAAATTCGACTTAACACACTTCAGAGCTGATCTTTGTAACCCAGGAACTACCTGTACTCAACAATTCTCTTTAAATTTGACTTGCTACTGTAATAATTTTGGAAGTTTACCACAGTAAATAATTGGTGATATACAGGGAAGATAACATGCTGTAAGATCCTTAGAAAGTGGAAACTGCTTTGCGTTTTCATACACATTTTGCCAAGTTCTTCCAGGCTCCAGCCTGCCAGCTGCCCCACCTATGCTGGTGAGGTTAGCCTTCCTGCACGCCACTCTCACGCACATGTCACCCCCTGAAGTAGAACCAGCAATGCCTCCTGCTGCCCACTCCAGCACAAAGAAATCATTTCACTTGGCTTTAGAGATCCCCACTGTCCAGTTCCACCTCACCTCCAATGTAGAACCTCCCCTTCAGGCCACCAGACACCCCCGTCTCAGAGCGTATCTCACTCATCTCCCGGTTTATATTTTTCTCACACGGATGCCACTAGGTGGAGTCCTTCTTCCCCCTCAAAATACCCAAATCCTACGCACCTTTCCTTTCAAGTCATCTAGGTAGCTCCCAGTCCTGGCATCATGACTTCAGAACCACTGCAATCAGTCTCAGTGGGTACCCTCCTTCTCCAATCCCTGTCCACTTACTGATAGCACTATATTCAGGCATGGCACGTAATTACACAACTGTGCCATGAATGGTCTCCTCCACCAGATGGGGTCCTTTTAAAAGAGCTGTTTGTTGGGTGCAGCAATCTGCTGACCCCATTCTTACCTACTGCACGTCTCTATCCAGGGCTTCACCTTGGTTCTGCAGTGTGTCTAGTGAGGCTGTGAGAGGGGAGAAGCGAGGCCCAGGAATAACCTCGAAGACTTGAGATGCTGATGGGAGTGGGGAGGTTGTGAGCTCTCTCACAGGTTTCAGTGATTGGGCCAGGTGGGGAGGGGAAGAGCTTCTGTAAGAGGGATGGGGTCCTAGAGGGTTTGCTAGTCTATCCTGAAGCTATTAAATTGACTGATGAAAAAGTCATTCCCTTCAATCCTTTTATCTCTCTTCTACCACATGACAGTCCCTTCCCCTCTTGCTTGGCTCCCAGCAGACTTTCAGTCTCTTCCGGGCCTTCCAGCTGGTTTGCCTGAATCCTCACTCCCTTCCCTTCAGTCATTCAGTCTCTCCATGACTTCCCTCCCCTTGTTCCTTGCTAGCTTGGTTCAGGAATCACACAGAAGGAGTGGGGCATCTGATGAGTTCAGTTTTCTCTTCTCCTGTCAGACCTTGCTTCCTCTCCCCACACTATTGCTGGCAGCCTTCCCATATCCTCCCACCTGCAACACTAATCACTTCCCATACACCTGGATCTGCCTTTGTTGCGGGCTACTAAGCACATGGCAGCCCTGCTGGCACAGTGGTTAACAGCACGGCTGCTAACCAAAAGGTTGCCAGTTTGAATCCACTAGCTGCTCCTTAGAAACCCTGTGGGGCAGTTCTACCCTGTCCAATAGGGTCGCTATGAATCAGAACTGACTCGACAGCAACAGGTTTTTTTTTAAGCACATCAGGCCACACAGCCACTCTCCTTTTCCACTAGATGAACCATTAGAGCAGTTTCACAGAATCGCCGTCTCTACTTGGGCGCAGAGACGCTGGGAGCCTCAGGCTCTTTCCCCATGCCTCTCACTTGTTTCCTTCTGGAAGCCCCTTTCACTTGCTCCACTCTTTCTCTGTGTTCTTTAATACTCTGTCACAAGCCCTCTGCTGTCTCTCTTATAGTATTGTTCCCTCAGAAAGTTGATCTATCCCATGACTTTAAGTATTTACTGTGTGAGCAACTCTCCCTACCTCATCAGCAGGCAGGGAGGACCAAATCAAATCAAAACCCTTTGCCTCCATTTGCTCATCTGTAAAACGGGGACAATACCACCTGCCTCTGGAGTTGATCTAAGGGCCAAATGAGGTAATGTAGGGAAATCACCTGGCCCTGAATCACCTGGATTCAAACACAGTGCTAGTTTCAGCCTGCATCACCAGTCTATGCTTTTGGTTTCTATTGCCATCCACATTCCTGGCCTAATCACGTTATCACCTACACCTGGGTTAAGGCAAGTGCCTTCTAATAGTTTCCCTGCTTTACTCTCTCCCACCCCCACCTCTATCCTCATCCCTATCTCTTAATTCCTTCTGTCTACGGCTGCCTGACTAATCTACCTAAATTAAATTTGTACCATGTTTCCACTCTGATAAAACATCAAACTCTCAATGGTTTCCCACTGTGTCCTGGATAAAGCCCGACATCTTCTGCCTGATTTTTGGACTCATTATTTGACCTAGCCTGCTTATGTAACTAAGTATCTCACTAGGGCTCCAACCTAAGTCTCCCCTCCAGTCAGGATAGTGTTCTTATAGACTCATGAATACCTCACCAAGCAGTGTAACACACTGGTCAAGAGTTTGAGAGAGGGCTCTGAACTCAAGATTAACCAAACCAAACCAAACCAAATCCACTACTGTCAAGTCAATTCTGACTCATAAAGACCCCAAAGGGTTTCCGTGGCCAGAAGCAGATTGTTACATCTTTCACCCACAGGGCTGCTGTTGGTTCCCAAGCACCGATCTCTCGGATGACAATCGATCACTTTAACCACTGTACCACCAGGACTCCTGAACTATTTGGTGGAATTCCAGCTGACATTTAAAGAATGTGCAACCTCGAGCAAGTTATATAAACTCTCTGTGACTCAGTTTCCTCATCTGTAAAATGGGAATAGCAATACTACTTACCTTATAGGGTTGATTTAAAACTAAGTAATGCATAAGGCAATTAGAACAGTGTTTGGCATGTGATAGCTGTTGGGCAAGTGCTAGGTATTATTATCACTGTCATGCTTATGCCCACCTCTAAGCCTTTCCTCTTGCCGTTCTCACTGCCCAGACCACCTACCCCTACCCTTGAAGATTTAGCTGAAGAAACAACTCCTACATCTACTTTAGCTCAAATCATTTTCTCATCCCTTATGTATGTCTGTAATTCTCACTTAGTCGTCATATATTGCGTTGGAGGGTTACTGAGCTCGTTTTAAAGCTTATGTCACATCTCATCAACGAGGACACAATTAATTTATCAAGAGGCAGGGGCCTTCTGCTCGCTCAGTGTCTCCACAGCGCTGAGTATGCAGTAGCAGAGGGGTGCTCAAAACTCACTACTGAATCAAATATTTGCTTCCATTTTCTAATCGCCAATTGATTTTTCTTTTAAAGAAAAAAATGAAGATATAGTTTTATACTCTCAAGTTTAACAATAAAGCCAGAGTCAAGAACGCAATTAATACATCAGAAGACTTAAGTTTCAGGCTCACGGATGCCGTAGTGGCCAAAAGTCCACAGACAAGTCAATCGAACCTGCTGAGCATCTACCTTCTCACGGCGGGAATGCCACGCGCCCCACAGGGTTATTGTGAGAATCAAACTAGATGCCAAATGTTAGGGCAATTTGGGAAAAACACAAACCAAATATTAAAACTACTCTAAATTCATAAAATATGAAAAATCAATAACTGATTTTTAACTTTTAAGATTAGTTCTGCCAAACACACAAGGGAAAAACAATTTGTTTCTGAACCATGACCAGGTTCTTATGTAATAACACATCTCAAATACATGAAAGCAAATCACAGGTGTTAAAAAAAAAAAAAAAGTTCTTTCCTCAAAAGACCTATAAACCAACCAGAATGTAAGCTCCATGATGGCAGGGTCCATACCTGTCTCAGTCACTACTGTATCCCCAGAGCCTGCCACATAGTAGGTACTTCAGTATTTGTTAAATCAATATATGAATTTGCATATGAATGAACACAGGAATATTATCTGATGGCTCAAAAGTAACATTATATGAGGTTTATTCCTCAAAATTTTGATCAGGGATTCTATAGAAAAGTCCTGATCGGGGGAGTGGGGAGAGGGCAGGAGGGGAGTACAGAACAGAATTTGGGGTTCTCGTGGAATCCAGACTTTCTTAAGCCATGGAGGCTGGATGAGCCCCTGAAGTTGTCACCTTGAGGTGATCTTTGGACCTTGGACCAAGAATATCCCTTGAAGTCTTCTTAGGGCCAGACAGTGATTTGGCTTGACTGATGGAGAATGTCTGTCTTGAGCCCTGTGCTCTTTTGGGATCTATCATGGGATCAGGTTGACAGCAGCAACTTGAGGGACTGGATGGGAACCTAAGGGGCAGAGGGCTTTTTTGGTGTGGGCGGGGGGCCTCGGAGGGGAAGGGTAGGAATAGCTGCACAGCTTGGGGGGTGTAGTCAATGTCACCGAGTTGTGCATATGGAAACTTGAGTTGGTGTGTGTTTTTGCTGTGTGTATTCTCAGCAACAACAGCAAACAAGTAGAATAAATTATTATTTTAAAAATTCACAAGGAAAAAAAATTCTGTTCAAAGTGCAGGTTAGAAAACTAATCAGGATAGCATCATTTACATCATACCTGTCATCAACCCAGGAGTTGTGCAACTTAAGAAAAAATACACATGCACAAAAAAAATCCCTGAGCTGTTTCCTGTAAGACACCTGGGACATACAACAGGTGGCTGATGAGGGGCTTTTCTAAGGAAAGTACTCACATTCTTCACAAACACCATTTATAGACCCACTGAGTACAGGCTTATACCTTTCCTTCCATAGTGGTGATTCGCTATAATGGTATCGATATAATGATCCACTTCAGGAAATGAATATTCAGCTATTTAAGTTTGAAGTTAGTCCACTGTTGGCCAAGCTGTCACATCCTGACAGATTTCTTGCAAAACCTTTAATTATTAAGCATAATAACGGTATTTTTGAGAACTGCAATACAGTCACCCAACAAAAGACAGTGAAAATTTGTGAGAGCTGAAACTCAACAGGACTGCCTCATTTTCTGGGTCTCGTGAGTTCCACCTTTGAGAGGGTGCAGTCTTACCACTTTTCTATCACTCGCTTTGGTGGAAAATATTTGAGTTTTCCTTCTCTGACAGGCTTCCACCTTACACAGGTTCCGGCTTCTGCAGGGTTGTATAATATAGTGTTTAGTCATGCTAGAGATCATGATTCCAATGAAAGATAAACAGTGGATCATTATGAGTGCAGTGGGTCTGTCCCTTCCAGAGAGAATATGGCTTTGTGTTAGCAGACCCAGTTACAGTGACGGCTTGCATCTCAGAATGTGCTGTAAGACAAGGCTGATTGCGAAAAGACCTTAAGTACAATATGATGTTCTAAGAGCCAAAAGAAGGAGACTTATTTCTAAAGCACAGGTTTGGAAGACAGGTAAAAAAGGCTTCATAAAGGAGGTAGGGGTTATTTATTCAATATTTATTGTGGCACAATCAACAGGGAGGTAGGGACTATAGAATCTTCCATGTGCCAGGAACGGTGACAAGGTGCTTTTCCTATCCGATTTCAATATTTAAAAACAAAAAACTAAACTAGTGGATTCCAATGCATATAAAATCCCGGAAGGTGAACATTATTATCTCCACTATTATCTCTGAGACTCGGAGGTCAAGTAACTTTATCTAAGATCACATAGTTAAGAAGTTATAGAGCTGAGATTTGAACCTAGATCTGAGTATGATGACCATGGATTTTTGCTATAAAATGTTGACTCCCCTAATTTCAAAAATTAAACAAAATGTTTGGAATTCGCAACAAATGGAGATGGAGGCTGGCATGGGGGTAGGCATTTCAGGTGAGCACAAGCGCTTGAGCACAAGTTAGAAGTCAGAGCGACCGTGCAATGGGCTAGGTGGAGGAGAACAGGGTGAAAGTGGGTAATATGAACACTATGGGGGGGGACGGAAGATTATCATATCTAGGATATATATCTATGTATATTAAATTCATAAAACATATAAAATGGATATACTGATTTAGGACAAAATTAGTGTTTCCAAGTATTACTTGCTCTGGGAAGTGGAGTATACTTGAAGCTCCGGGCTCTGATGCAATATGTGGGCAAACCTCAAAATAAACATCCAACTGTTGCCTCGCAACTGGGACAATAGCCACAGCTGATCTGTGATCTAAATCCAAGCCAAAGAGACTGCAGAACGTTTGGCCACACCCTGAGACTGTCTGATTATGAGCTCTGACATCGGACCACCTGAAATGCTATGAAAAATCCATGTAAGGCATGAAGTCGAGCTTCCGGTCCTAAGGCAACTGCTTCACTGCTTTGTAAACTCCAGTTTTCCAGTATTTTTTCTGGGATGATAGTAATTATTTTGGGAGCAAGGATAAGCACAAGCTTCACAGCATAGATTAGTCATCAAGAGTAAAAAAGCATCTCTTCTTGGTTGTGTTCATGCCTGTAGAGATCCTGGTTGCCTCACTTGATGCATGAAATAATTTCAAAAATGTCTGACCTTTGGCTGCCCAAGACAAAGCAAAGCAGAGAATTCAGACCCAGAAAGGACAGCCACATTTCTGTTCCGGCCCCTTCCCTACAGAAGGTCTATTAGGCAAGCATTTAGGCTATGAGTCAAACGAATTGAGCTAATAGAAGCTACACAAAGAAAGAACAACAAGGAAGACTGCCCTTGGCAAGATGTGTGAAAATGAGCTGTTAACTTTTTGGAACTCAGTTTCCTCATCCGTAAACTGTCAGGGCTGAGAAATCTTTGGTTCTACAACTCTAATAGTATATGCTATACTTATGTGGAGCTTATTAAACAATGTAGCCAAAGACAGATTTTCAATTGGGAACATTGGGGTTAAGAGAATGGGTTCTGGGTCCACAGACCTGGGTTCTAATTTCAGCTGTGCAACTTTAGCCAAGCTCCTTATCCTTCCTAAGTCATAAGGTGGTTGTGAGGGTTAATGAGGGTGTGTTGTTCAGAGCCTGGTACATGGTAAGTCAATAATCAGCAGTGATTTTTATCATACGAAAACCAACAGCCTCAAAAGTTTCTCTTCCCTCAGCCTCAGAATGGCAGAGCAGTTCTGTGGAGACCATTGTTTTGAGAAGATATATACTAATCTTATTTTTCTCAAAGAAAAAAAGTACAAAAATATTTTACATTGTGACATTTTCTTTCGATTCAAATGTATAGTTTGTTTAGGTCTACGTTCCAGTCAAATAAGAAAGAGGAATCTTGGTAACAAGAGCACAGATTTGTATAAATCCTAAAATATTATGAGCTCATCTAAAGCATATATAATTGTTTTAGTTACTTAGTGCTGCTGTAACAGAAATACCACAAGTGGGTGGCTTTGAAGAATAGGAATTTATTTTCTCACAGTTTTGTCTGGAGCCTAAAAGTCCAAATCAGGGTCTGGGCCATGTTGATTCCTTCTGTGAGCCTCTCTTCTATTTCTGGTGTCTGCTGGCAATCCTTGGTGTTTCTTAATGTTCCTTGGCACCTGTCTTCCACTTGTGTGTATCTCTATGTCTAGTCTGCTCATTTTTTAACTCAGAAGTGATTAGGTTTAGGACCCATGCTACTCTGGTATGGCCTCATTAACATAACAGAAGAAAACCTCTATTCCCAAACAGGGTCATATTTACAGGTACAAGGGTTAGGATTTTAAGACATATTTTGGGGAGATACAATTCAATCCATAACAATAGTTATTGATGATATTTTATAAAAATGAAAAAGTCTGAGCTCTGTTGAACAATCATTTCGGAAGCCTTCTATCTTGGCTTCCACAGTGCATTCATTCCTTATGTGTAGACCTAGAGCAGGGTGAGAGAAACATGGTGACCTTTTATGGGCCCTTGTGCTATAAAGCCAAATACCAGCCTCAATCTCTACAGGGACCATAGACTCAAAATGTCTCTAACAGAAAGTGAAGAGGAACTTCTGAGAAAATCTTCATAAAAAGCCCATCCTATTATGGGGGCTGAGAACAGGGCTTGGCATGTAACCATTCTAGCAGCCCGCTTCTCACTGAAAACCAAAACCAAACCCGCTGCTGTCGAGTCAATTCCAACTCATAGCAACCCTACAGGACAAAGTAGAACTGCCCCATAGAGTTTCCAAGGAGTGCCTGGTAGATTCGAACTGCTGACTTCTTGGTTGGCAGCTGTAACACTTAACCACTATGCCACCAGGGTTTTAATACAAAGGTTTAAATTATGGAACTTATAACAAGGTTCTCTTACCCAAACTGACTTTCACATAATCAAAATGAAAATAGGGAATTAAATAAAATATCATTCCTGAAAGCATCTAAGAAAAACAAATTCACAAATGTATAGTGATAGAAAGTTTAATTTTTGTAAACATTTAAGAGAAAGAATTGCTCAGTGGTTACAAGAATGGCTCTGTAGCCAGGCCACCTGAATTCCAGGTATGCATGAATTGCGTGACCTTGAGCAAGTTCATTAAAAGCTCTGTGCATCAGTTTCCTCATATGTAAAACGAGAATAATAATAGTACCTTCCATTGCATTTCATCCCACTTTCCCCTTAGATAAAAAATTCAATGGAATGGAAACATAGATTTTTAATTAGGTTTCATTTACACTGACATAAAAATATGAGCATTGCTACTTACGCTTCGACCTAAAAAAAAGTTGCGCATTTCTTAAACACTAAAGGAGTTTTTAGCTATGCGCTATTTAATTCTGCTATTTAAAGATTTCACTATATCCAAAGATGGCTAATTTATTTCTTATCCACTGCCTACGAGGTATTGGTTGTTCAGTGGTAGAATTCTTGCCTCCCATGATGGAGACCCGGGTTCAATTCCTAGGCAATGTAACTCATGTGCAGCCACTACGTCTATCAGTGGAAGTGTGCGTGCTTCTATGATGCTGAACAGGTTTCAATGGAGCTTCCAGACTAAGACAGACCAGGAAGAAAGGCCTGGTGATCTACTCCCAAAAATCAGCCAATGAAAATTCTATGGATCACACGGGTCTGATCCACAACCCATCACGGGGGTGGTGCAGTACCTGGCAGCATTTTGTTCTATTATGCAAGGGGTCACCATGAGTCAGGGGCTGACTCAATGGCAGCTAACAACTACTGCCTACATAAAACGTTCAAAGAAATTCTGTCAACTACACTATTATCCACTAATTGCAATCAGTGTACAATACTCTCACACAAGCAGGAAACCTCATCCCTCAGAATTTGAACAGTATTAAGATACTGAGCTTAACAATAAAGAGCACGATATTGATTTCTAGTGCATACTTGATCCTAGATACAAACTCCTCTCTCAATAATTTAAACTGCCTAGATACAAACTGTATAGTCTACTGAGAAAGACTTTAGAATCAAATAGAATCTTGCTATCTATGTGACCCAGGTTAAGTCATTTAATCTTTCTGGGCTGCAGTCTTCCTATTTATAAAATTGTCATGATAACCCCTTACCCAGTAACCTGTTAGAGCTGATGAGAGGATTAAATGGAAACCTATGTAAACTGCTTATCACAGTAGTTGTCCAATAAATAAATTTTAGCTTTCTTTTTCCCATTTATTTTCAAATATCTGGATTCTGGAGAGTTTTCCAAACTACACACATGCTGCTGGGCCCAACCCGTTCCCCAGGGCACGCCAGAATTTTCTCGAACATTAGTCTCAGCTAGAATGTCCTCTCTTAAGTTTTTCTTTGATTTCTATTCCTTGTCTTTCTATTTTAAATCCTGGCCCAAACTTCAGCTCATTGCCCTTTAGCGGATGTGGAAAAGGTGCACATACACACACAGATGTGGCTTACCACTACTTCAACTGGAATGGAGTTGAGGCACGTTAGCCAAGATTTTATTTGCAAGTGTATAGATGAGTGTTCAGAAACCCTGGTGGCGTAGTGGTTAAGAGCTACAGCTACTAACCAAAAGGTTGGTAGTTCGAATCCACCAGGCACTCCTTGGAAACCCTACGCAGCAGTTCTACTCTGTTCTATAGGGTCGCTATGAGTAGGAATCCACTAGATGGCAACAGGTTTAGTTAGTTTTTTTTTTTTAGATGGGTATTCATCATAGTCAATCTTTGGAGACATGTCAATAGGTATAAGAATGATTGTCAGAAAAGCTGGAGAAGGAAACAATTCCAATTTGCTAGACTAGGAATCCTGGCTTACCACAAGGATGTTGTTTAAAAATACTTCAGCACCTAATACTGTAATAATTAAAACATTCTTGAAGCTAATGGAAGGATCAAACTCAATAGGCAAAAGAGGTTACCTTTCCTACCTGAAATCTGAATATTCAGTAAGGGAGTACTTTGCTTCTTAATGATGTGGACTCCTGAGGGCTAAAGTTCTGAACTTCGAAGGTTAGGGTAAGATATCATGTAGAATATATTTAGTTTGGGGTACATTTTAGAACACTGCTAAGGGAAAAATGGTCACTAATTACAATAACCGAAACTATATGTACAACATGCATGCATTAATAAATATTTTAGATGCAAAATACATATAATGATTGCTGTCAGTGAGTGTCATGCTAAGACACTGGACAACGTAACTGGCCAAGCAGGAACACCTTAGCTCTGTGGTTCTTCACACAAGGCGTAGAGGTGGTCCAGTAACAGAATCATCACAAGGAGAGGCAGAGGGTGAGAGGAGAGGGTAAAGGAAGCTTAGAAACCTACAAGGAAAGGGAGGGAACTCTGTAGTGGAAAAAACTGTAAGCCCGGCAGGTGATTCTGAAACTGCCTAAGTTAAGAATCACTGCTTTCAGTATTTTACAACAAAATAGCTCTAGAGTGGGTCAGTCAAATGGTAACTGAATAGCTTGTTTTCTACCATGTTATCCATTAGTGCTTCCCTCCTGATAATTCTGTCTCTATTCACACTTTCATTTGGTCAAAAGAAAGGAACCTGAACACATAAAATATCAGGAGAGACTCACAAAATGAGTTTTCAAAAGTACCTTCCAGCCACTTTTAAAAGGAAGATTTTTGGTGCTAATAATGACAGTCCACGTTACTGAAAAGGCTAGATGTTCCCTAAAAAGATAAGAGGGGGACAAAGGCACACCTGCTGATCCCACAGTACCTCAAGAATATTTGAGGGACTAAAGGTTAGTGGAAACCGCCACTCAATTTCCACAGGCGACACCTGTGACTATGCCTGTAGCCCACACCCCTCTTGCACTATGAAGAACTAGTATGCTGTAGGTATCGCCAATCCTAATGTTGCTATAATTTATGGGCAGGTATTATGGAACGTTAGAGAAATCCCTGGTGCCACACACATCCAATACACAGCTTAGCTACAACAATGTTAAAAAACAAAAACAGGATGCAGTTTTCAAATGCCTTAACTGAAATTTTTAATAATAATATTTATCTATCTCTGTACATCAGAGATCTAAAGTTCAAATGAAAATACGGTTCGGGTGACATGAATGAGTGAATCAGGCCAGTATAAAGATAAGAGGGGGTGGGGTTGGGTGGACCTTATGAGAAACCAGAGCATGCTTTCCCCACCTAAAGGCTTTCAAGCATTTTAAACACATTATGTAAACCCAAGGAAGTTATATTCTGATGCAAGCACCCCTTCTGTTCCAGACACCTAGGAATACTGGATAAAATTTAAGAAAAAAATGCAAATACATAGCTAAGCTTGAAAAAATCCATTGTCATCAAGTTGATTCCAACTCATAGCAACCCTATAGGACAAAGTAGAACCACCCCACATGGCTTCCAAGGCTGTAATCTTTATGAAAGTTGACTGCCACATCTTTCTTTTGCAGAGCAGCTGGTGGATTCAGACTGCCTGCCTTTCAGTTAGCAGCCAAGTGCTTAAGCACTGTGCTACCAGGGCTCCTTAAGGTTGAAAGAAGGGAAATCTCCAAGTAACAAAATGGCGAGGGAACTCAAAGTTCTCCAGTGAGCAGGTATGAAGCTGAATGGTTCATGAGGACATCAGAAACACTCTTGACAGCTGGACGCTGGGAATTTAATTCCCTAATGAGAAAGGAATCCTGCCTGACTACAGGCTTCATGCTGAGCTACTGGCATGAAGCCAGGAGCTACTAACAACTGATTAAGCACAAAACCAGGCCTTGAAACTGCCCACCTGCCCAAAGCAATGGCAAGGAATCTTTCTTTCTGGTTGGTGCCACGGGTGTAAAAATAGACACCCATGAGAAACAGGAATTCCAAATCTGTGCCACTTGGGCATTCAGGGCCCAAATGCACTCTATACACGTGGAGTGGAGGCCTTGAGCCAAGATATTAACTCTGTTGAACGTTGAATAGTTCCAAGCAGAGGCACATTAAAAACTATCTGGTAGAGACACGTCTACAACATGAGGAAAACAGCTCTTGTAAAAAACAATCTTCTCTGAAGATGAGCTCCAAGTCACATTTTTCAAATTCCATCAGGAAGTAAAGCACCATAAGGGAGAGTCAGCAGTTACAAAAATGGGAGTCTATAATAGCTCTTTAAGAGCTCAATAAAGATAATAGAACAATCTGAAAGTCTTTAAAATAAATGTTTTAAAATTCAGAGACAAAGAAAAGAATAAAAACCATAAAGCTGAAAAAGGTTTAAAGTATAAACTGTATGTAGTTGAAGAGAGATTTAGGCAACTGAAAGACAGACGTGAGGACATTATTCAGAATACAGCACAGAAAAATAAAGAGGTGGTAAATATGAAAGAGAAGTTAAGAAACCTGGAAGATATAAACTCTGGGTACCAGTTTCAGATCCCTGCTGTAGACTAAGCCCTCTGAATCTGACACATCTTTGTACATAAATATGATGAGACAAGGCTTGTCTAGAATCATGTGAGGCACTGTTTTAGACATGAGAACATGTCTGCAAGAGAACATCTGTATTCAGGGGCTCTGACAATTACTACTCATAGTAATAGAGTTGTATAAAAGGATTTTAATCACCTGGTTGAATATAAACACAATTTCCTATTTTCATGATGAACAGGAAAGAGGAAAAAAAACATATAACTTAAAAATATACAAATGTTTCCAATTTCCTGCTACTTTCCCTGGCCACCCTCATCCTATAGCTAATAAAAAGAAACAATATGCATAGGAGGCTTAGCCCCTATTTTCTCTGTAGGAACGGTGTTCTCTTGCTCCTCCACATCTCTGCCTCTCACTCTATTCTGGGCAATTCTGGAGGCTCTAGGGTTGGCTCTTAGTCTTTAATGCTTAAGTCACTTGTGTGGGGGGCCTCAAGACATTACAGAGTTCAGAGAGATATGCCCACGTACTAACAGGGTCTCAAAGTCCTATGAAAACACTGAGTGAAATGGTGCTAGTCCAGGCCCTTGCTCAGACCGCAAAAGTGGGCCATGAACATCAATCGGTCCAGAGCTCCATAGGGCCCCTAAGTATGGTTCAGAAAGCCTGAACCCCTGTGGATAGCTAGAATTCTCATCAAGATTTCACTGCACTGCTAATGTCAAAAGATTACTTACAGGTGGGCTCTGTAGTCCAACTCACCCCTTAAAACGGCAGTTATCAAGCTTTAAAAGGTGTGAGGATGCACCGAGAGAGCTTATTAAGCCACAGATTCGCCAACACCACCCCCAGCGAATCTGATTGGGTAGGTCAAGATGGGGCTTGCAAAATCACCATTTTTAACAAGTTCCAGTTGACTCTGACTCATGGCGGACTCATGTCTGTCACAGTAGAACTTTGCTCCATAGGCTCTTCAATGGTTGGTTTTTTGGGGAGTAGATTGCCAGTCCTTTCTTCTGAGGCACTGCTGTGCAGACTTGAACCTCCAACCTTTTGGTTAGCAGCCCAGCACACTAACTGTTTGCACCACCCAAGGATTCCTTGAATGGTAACTCAGGTGAATACGATGCAGACGGTCTCCAGACCACGCTTCATAAAACACTGTCTTAGAGAATTTCAAGAAGGTGCAAAGCATTCCCAGGACAAGGGATGGGGCTGCCCCAGGGCCTCGGGGAAGTCTGTGGAATTACCCTACTCATCTTGTTTAAGGACTGAGAACCTTCTCTTCCTTTTTCTAAGGGGACCTCAGCCGTTAAAGCACACCCTTCTGCTAATTAGGAGGCACTGCTTATAAGGAACACTGGTGGCACAGCGGTTAAGCATTCAGCTGCTAACCAAAACATCAGAGGTTCAAGCCCATGAGATGCTCTGAGGAGAAAGACGTGGCATTCTGCTCCCATAAAAGATTTATAGCCTTGGAAACTCTATGGGGCAGTTCTACTCTGTCCTCTAGGGTCGCTATGAGTCAGGATCAACTCGATGGTAGTAGGTATGGTTTGGTTTTTGATTTGTTTACATTCGAGTTCCCTTTATCATTCCTTAGTAACCCATCAGCAAGACTTATTGGTGAGATTCTAGTCAGGGTTATCTTCACCACCCACCTACTTCTCACCTATTTGTCTTATGATCAATATGTACCAGCCATATAGAGCTATGAAAATGATAACTGGCAAAAAAAAAAAAAAGTTTATCAAGGTAAATTCTATAAAAAAAAGATCCAAACCCCCTTACTTACATAAAAGAAATCCTCCCCAAATAAAACAATGTTTTTGTTTTTTTAAAGAAGAGTAGGAAAGGGACCTCTAGGAAACAAACACACACTAACAACAAAACAGACCAAGCAACAATTTTGTAACTAAGGCGTGCCATCCTTTCCTGTGACCGGAATCAGTAAAAATGATAAAAGGTGAGTAAAATGAGATTTGAGGTTCTCCTAATCTAGTTCAGGGTATATATCCACCATGTGGTAGCAGCCTGACATGAGATACATAACTAGATTTAAGACAAGTGTGTCATTAAAGATAAGAAATCCATGGGATTCAGGAGCTGGTTATCCTGACTGTTGATGAGGTTGTCTGTCCTCTTTATCACCTTGCGTTGGTTGATGAAGAAACAAACAGGAAGATGAGCAGCAGGAACCTGCAACCTCTCAAAGTCTAATTAGAGGGCTGACAACATAGACCCAGTCTGCTGGGGGCCTCTAGTAAAATGTGTAGAGCCCCAGGACAAAGCAGAAATCTATGAATTTCCATTTGAAGTTGACATGTAAAGAAAGTTCAGTGTGTCTACAAGAGAAGGTTGTCAAGAATGAATGATCAGTTGTGGTGTTGTTAGGTGCTACTGAGTCGGTTCTGACTCATAGTGACCCTATGTACAACAGAATGAAACACTTCGTGGCCCTGAGCTACTCTCACAAGTGTTGTTATGTTTAAGCCCATTGTTGCAGCCACTGTGTCAATCAATCTCCTTGAGGGTCTTCCTCTTTTTCAAGGACCCTCTTCTTCACCAAGCATGATGTCCTTCTCCAGGGACTGGTCCCTCCTGATAACAAGTCCAAAGTAAGTGAGACAAAGTCTCACCGTCCTTGCTTCCAAGGAGCATTCTGGCTGTACTTCTTCCAAGACAGATGTGTTCGTTCTTCTGGCAGACTATGGTTTATTCAATATTCTTCACTGACATCATAATTTGAAGACATTAATTCTTCTTCTGTCTTCCTTATTTATTGTCCAGCTTTCGCATGCATATAAGGCGAATGAAAATACCATGGCTTGGGTCAGGCGCACCTTAGTCCTCACGGTGACATTTTGGCTTTTTAACACTTTAAAGAGGCCTTTTGCAGCAGATTTGCCCAGTGCGATACATCTCATCAGGGACTCCTAGGATTAACCAGAACTCTCAAACCCACAAAACGGCACAGGTAAAAGTGCACAGGGAAAAACTATGGTCTCTGGACTGGAAGTCTGGGAAAAGTATCAGAGAAAGTGATTAAGAAAATAATGAATGATGAGCCAGTGCTTGGGACCTTGGAAGTATACCCTGCCTCTGATTGACTGTCCTTCACTTAGAGAACACCTCCGTCCTCGAGATCTGTGTCTATCTTGGCTGTTGCTATTTCCTGCTTTAGACCAGCATCCTGGTTGCAGATCTCCTTTAAGGATTCACATTCCTAATGTCCTCCTGCAGAAAAATAGGCCCCTAAACTAAACCCCACCCTCCTTTCCTCAATCTTCCACTGAGCCTTTACAGACCTTCATAGCAAGGTTATTCTAGTACTTTTCACATCGTCTCTTTATATCTGTTTACATGAATCATGCCTCACTCTGTATCCGGAGCACCACATCTGACCCTGGAAGCTTTCTTGATTGATCTGTTCTGACTGTTGTTGTTAGGGGCCATCAGGTGGATTCTGACTCATAGTGACCCATATGAGAGTAGAATTGCCCATAGGGTCTTCTAGGCTGTCATCTCTATGGAAGCAGACTGACACATCTTTCTCCCTTGGAGTGGCTGGTGGGTTCAAACCGCTGACTTTTTGGTAATCAGCTACGTGCTTAACCATTGCACCACCAGGGCTCCTTCTTTTCTGATTATCTACTCTTTAATCTTTAGCCAAAAAACAGATGTTAAGTTTTAAAAACTTTACTTGTAAAACCTAGAGAACAAAATTAACTTTTTTTTTTTTTTTAATCATCTCTACCTGCCCAGGATAAATCTCTCTATTAATGCAATGGCATCTTAGGGATCTATTCATATTATAAAAATAAATAAATAAATATTTTTTCCATTCAATAACTATTTATTGAGAAATTATTATGTGGGAAGTACCATGGTAGGTGCTATATATAGTCCAAAGACGTGGGCCTTGTCTTCAAAAGGGCTCAGAATACAGTAAAAAGTTTGCATTCTAAGTAAGCTGAATAAGACTATGATGATAACTTTTCATGCACTGAGCCTCATTTTTTGGAAAGCTGTTAAATATGTCCCAAGAAACAATATAGTGTGGCAGCTAAGAGATCAGGCTCTTATTTTCTAAATTGTAAAATGAGCAAAATAAGAGTATCTACCTCATAGCTGAATTATCATCACAGCATGAAAATGACTCAGCATATGACTAGAATATAGTAATTTTCAATACATGGACTGCCAGAAGAAACAACACATCTGTCGTGGAAGAAGTACAGCCAGAATGCTCCTTGGAAGTGTGGATGGCAAGACTTTGTCTCACTTTGGACATGTTATCAGAAGGGACCAGTCCCTGGAGAGAGACATCATGCTTAGTGAAGTAGAGGGTCAGTGAAAAAGAGGAAGACCCTCAAGGAGATGCACTGACACAGTGGCTGCGACAATGGGCTCAAACATAGCAATGATTGTGAAGATGGCACAGGACTGGGCTGCATTTTGTTCTGTTGTACATGGAGTCACTATGAGTCATAACTGACTTGTTGGCATGTAACAACAACCACCACCTATAACTATTAGTACTCTGTTCTAATTGATTACGCTGACCTATTCTTTTACTGGAACCTATTAGGCACTTTCTAATAGTTTATTATTATAGCCTACCATAGACAGGACAGTACTATAATGGGCTAAATGACAAAGTCATCTTGCCAGCAGTATAATTACACACAGTCTCCACCCAAATCTCCAGTGCAGACCAATGTCCAAGTATACAGACTCGCTCAGAAGACTATCGTGACAAGTCTTAGGAGATGTAAAGTGCGTTTAAAAAATGGGAATAATACTGAGTAATTATTTTTATGGCTTTCAACAAAAATAATGGAGCTCAGTAGTTCTTAACGAGGGGAGGTGGCATCAAATTGGGGGTATTTAAAAATGTGTGAGGGTGCTTTTGGTCTTTCTTTGGCATTCAGTGGGAGCAAGACATCCCTGCCCAATTAATAATTATCATCCAAAATGCCAATAGCTCCCTTACTGAGAAACACTCGTAGCTGACATTTTTAGTCAAGAGCTAATCACAGGGAAAAAATAAAATTCGATTGCTTTTGAAGACCCATTGTAGTTTTCCAACGTATAGATTATTAATTCAGAAAAACTATAGGATAAAATATGTTCCTTATGAGGTCAGACACACTGAGATGCTAAAACATGTATTCCAAACTCATATGGCTTCCAAAATAAAAGAATGATAGGTATAATGAAAGAAAAGGTTCAAAGATATATGTGTACGCAAGAGAACGTGGGCTGTGCAGTATTGACTTAAACAGACTGACCATTTAGAGGAATAAAAGGTTAAGCACTTGAATACTAACTGAAAGTCTGGTGGTTTGAACCCACACAGACATGCCTCAGAAGAAAGACCTGGAGCTATGCCTTGAAAACCCTACGGAGCACAGTGTTATTGAGCAATACATGGGGCTGCCATAACTCGGAATTGACTCCATGGTTTGGTTTTGAGTTTTTGTTTTTTGGCTAATTAGATAATTCATATTTTGGGGAAAAGTAAATAGTTCTACCTTAAAGATATAACTATTATTACAACGACTAGGAACATAAACACCTGGCTGATTCCAAGAAGTTAGTTCAAATTAATTCTTCGTGTTCTCCTAATGGCTTTCTTTTCTTTCTGGTTTCATTCTTTCAAGCCGTTATTTTATGAGATACCTTTAAATTTTCACTGTGGAGGAGAAATTACACTCAGCCAATTCTACCAGAGAACAATCAAGGAACTGAAACTCACTACTAATTCTATATAATCAACTGCTCTCATGCACTGGGAATCCTCTCACAAAGCATGTGAACTGAACCACAACCAACATTTACACTGGAATGTGCTGCTTTATAAACACTGTTGCGCAGTCCTCGCTGCGCTCACCGATGTGCGATCCAGCCTTGTGGCTGCTGGCCACCTATCCCTTCTCCACCATTCTGCAGAAGTGGCCTTTCCTAGTTCCCCAGGATTTTGTAAATTTCACTACCTTCTTTTAATCCTCTACTTCCTCCCTTCCCACTACATTCCCAGCAACTCAATATTCCTTTAAGGTACTGAAAAATCAGTGTGGAAAAGCTGAATTCGGTGTTCACAAGCAACACATCAGGAGGGGTACTCTCTACTTCATTAGAAAACAAATGGATCCCCTTTAAATGCCTCTCCTTGTTTGAGTTTCCCTGCAAAGCAGAGGTTTTTCTCTAAAAAGCATCTCGAACAGCAGGAACTTCACAGAACTTCACAGAGCTACTGAGTAAGCAGTCCTGTTCCTCTGGTGCATTGGTGGCCTCGTAGAACAAGAGTAAGGAGGCCCCAGGGTCCCACCCTTTAGGAAAGCTGACTGAACTCTGCCTCATTTTCTCAAGCTTTATAACATGGGAATAAAGAACTTGCCCTCTTGCCCATTTTATGGGTGGAGAATACTGGCGCCTCACCAGTACACACGAGATTGTTAAACCTCTGTAAAAACACTTTGGACTCTTGAAAGATAAGTACAAGGTAACTCTCCGTGATGCCATCCTACAACAGTCTCAAGGTGTCTTCAAGGAAACAGAACGGAAACATGTTAGAACACGCAGGCAATACACCCAGCATGGATCAGGTACATGGAAAGGTCATACAGAGTGAGCTCACTGTCTAAAACCGAGGTCAACACCGCGGCGGGGGCGGGGTGCGGGGAGTAGGAGGGGGTCCAACTCTAGACTCAAAAGTGCCAAACCAAATCGACACGGCTGCTGCTTTTCTTCTCTCGGTATTTTGCCTGGTCACACAAATCTCCTGTTTTGTAACCCTACCATGTCCTGGTCACCAGACCCACTCCCAACTGAAGAGTCAGCAACAGTGCGATCGACAGGGAGGAGGCGTCCACGAGAAACACAAGGTAACTTAGACACCATCTGGAAAGAAATCTATCTTCTGGGTCAAGATAACAGTAAGAACACACGTCCGCAGCCTGGTGAGTCAGTTGCCAGGGTGCAAGCTGTGGAAACGCAGGGCCCGGGCTGAAGGCGGCGGCCCAGGCTGCCCGGATCGGAAGCAGATACAGCCTTGGAGAAAAGCGGCCAGAAATCAGTACTCACTCTGCGTCTGACTCCTTCCGTTCGCGGCCGCGCGCGCGGGGCTGCTCTCAGAATGTTGTCATTCCTGCTTGGGCTCGGCCCCTTGGTTTCAGCTCTGAGCCCCCGCAGAGCGTGATGGGCCCGGGCGGGTCCCGAGGTGACGACGCAGGATCCTCCTGGCCCTCTTCCTGGAGCTGCCCCGCCCCGGGAGCTCCGGACGGTTCAGGGAGGGAGCCGCCCCCATCCCCACCCCGACTCCCCTGACTGGTCAGGAGGCTGGACTCCCCGGCCTGCCTGACTTAATAACACAGGCCACGTGCAGGGTGCTCAGCACGTCTGTCGCTCCTAGGCTGTCACACTGACGCTGCTGGAATGGGGGAGCAGCGGTGAGGGCTCTCTGCAAATACAGTCTCCCCAAAGAGCTCTTTTTAAACTATAATAATATAATATAATAAAGCCCAGCATTCTCAAATACATTTCTAATTGTATAACGCAGTTTTTAGAAGAGCAGTTCGAAGGAGTAATTCTACTTTAATTGTAATATATTATTACAATTAAAAACTTCGAAATAAATAATAATAGTAATGGATTTTAAGCCATTGAATAAAATAAGAATTCATGAGTCCACACTGCTATAAATGAATGAATGAATACATAGGGAGAAAGGAAATGCTCTTTCTTATAGAAGGCCAACTGAAAAATACAGAAGGAATGATGGAGTGAGCACGGGAGAAAGATGTAGCAGTCGACCTCCTTAAAGATTAAAAAAAAAAATGTCGAGTCATGTTCTGACTCATAGTGACCCTATGGGGCAGAGCAGAACTGCCCCATAGGGTTTCCAAGGAGGACTGGTGGATTATGAACTGCTTAGCAGTTCTGCTTAGCAGCCTGAGGTCTTAACCACTGCACCACGAGGGCTCCCCTTGAAGATTACAACCTTGAGAACTCTATGAGGCAGTTCTACTCTGTCCTCTAGGGTTGCTGTAAGCTGGAATTCACAGCAACAGGTTTGGGTTTTTGGTTTGCTGGAGTAAGAGAGATAAAGTCATAAAATTTTAAAAGAAATGTGGAACCCAACTTTTCCTAAAGCCGAACGCAGACACGATAAAGACTTTGGACCCTGAGCTTTGCTGTGTGAGGAGAGGGCAGTATTTCAGGAACAACGACCTCAGGCTCAGCTAGTGGCAACTAAGCAGTGACTCAGTGCCTCGATGGAGTGACCTCCAGGCCAGACAGATGGAGGGGACTGCTTTAAAAAAAAGAGGGGAAGCTCATCTGTACCACTTCCTACCCCAAACCCCACCACACAGTCAAAAGTATGGGGTCCCTCTGGCTTCCCCTTCACAGGCACCTTATTTCCTTTTCTTTCGCTTCTGTTAAATAAATTTGTTGAAAGTAAGAGGTCCTCCAACTCTAAAAACCAAAACCAAACCCACTGGTATTGAGTTGATTCCAACTCACAGTGACCTTATAGGACAGAGTAGAACTGCCTTATAGGGTTTCCAAGGCTATAAATCTTTACATAATCAGATCGCCATATCTTTTTCCCTCAGAGTAAGCTAGTGGGTTTGAACTGCAGACCTTTCGGTTAGCAGCTGAGCACTTTTAACCACGGCGCCACCAGGGCTTCCAAGTCTAATATGTTATAATTCCCTGAGTTGAAGACCCTATCCTCATAATACTTCTTCATGAAACTATAGCTTAAATATTTCCTATTTTTTGTTCCTTAGTATTTTCTTTAATTAAAAAAATATATATTAAAAAAAATTTTAAACTAAATCTCAGCTTATCTACGTTTCACTGGCATTCATTTCTTCTGTGGCAAAAACAGCACAGGATGATCACTCAGGCCATACCCCGACAGGGATGGGCCTGGGCCTCACAGCCCCCAGGGTTATGCAGCCGTCAGACTTTCTCAATGACGGTGAGTATGTTTGTGCACCTGAGTAATACAGATGAGTAATCGCATTGTTATGATATAAATTTTCCACAGACTCTTACGCTGCAGGCCAGTAGATGGGGGGCTCCTTCCCTTAGAGATGACGAGGGACATTATTGTTCCCCTAACGAGCTGTGCCTGTCACATTCCCCAAGTTTCATCCTCCCTCCAAGTGGGGCCCTCTGATCATCTGCATCTGAAACACCTGGTGTGGTTATTAAATATAGAAATTCCTGGGCTTTGCCCCAACCAGGCTTGGAACCTGGGAATCTGCATTTATAACCACATTAGGTAAACTAAGGTAAGTATAAACTACCCACATTCAGCATCTTTGTTAAAGTGTAGTTGCCAGACCAGCATCATCAGCATCAACTGGAAGCTTATTGGGAACACAGAATTGTTTCTAACCCAGACCTGAATCAGAATCTTCATTTTAATAAAAACACCACTGATTCAGTATGCTCATTAAAATATGAGAATCACTGCTCTAGATCTTGTTTCCCAAATTTTGGTCATTTGTACATTACCTACAAGATATATATATTTTTAAATCTGCCCTATCTATATTACATTTACTTAATATTTTCTTTAAAGGAGTCCCTGGGTGGGGCTAATGGTTAAGTGCTCAACTACTAACCAAAAGGCTGGCTGTTCGTGTCCACTCGAATGTACCTAGGAAGAAAGGCCTGGTGATCTACTTCTGAAAGGTCAGAGCCATTGGAAACCCTACAGAGCACAGTTCTACTCTGACACACATGGGGTTTTAATATTTTCTTCATGTAGATTCACTTTTAAACTTTTAATTTAGCCTTGTCTTAAGCAAAAATATCTACAAGATCATGAGTTTGATGTGCTAGTTTATTTTTTATAGCACATTAAAATACATGTATAATTATTAAAATAAAAAATTTTGCCTGTTTAACACTCATCTCATAAACCACCTGTGATACAAGGTTTGTAGGGTGACGCTCACGCTGAATGCTGCAATACTTTCCACAATACACAAAGAATTTATCCAGCTCCCTCACTTGTATTACAGATGGAAAAAGTAAGCACCTTAACTCCGTGTGCTAGAAGTGTGTTGACAAAGTTAACACAGATATTTATGGCAGAGCCAGGACCAACATCACAAAGCTATTTCTTTCTCTGTTGGGTGCTTATTCCTTTGCAGAGCTTCTCCCCTCCAGGCTAGAAGTTATTTCTTAATGCGATAGGACTGAGCTATGGTGGCAAGTTGGATTTTAGCAGAAGCCGCCACCATATGGTTGGGCACTGTCCCCGGCTGTGAAGCTTTAGATTCTGACTGCTGGACCCTCTTGTCTTTCCCTGTGAGCTACCCACCGTACCTTGAGAAATTCCTTTTTTGCTTGAACTAGCCAGAGTGGATTCTGTTGTTTGGAACTAACAACTTTAACCTCAGTCTTCTGCTGAGAAATTCCTAATGCAATCCAAACCTCAGTTTCTTCACCTGAACAATGAGGAGGCTGAAATCAAAGTTGTCTGAGAACTCTTACAGCAATAAAATGACATGCCTTATTATGGACCACAACTATTTTCATATTGGCTTTAATGAAAAGAGTCGGTGATAATTTCTGCTGCTTCAATAGTACTCATTATTAATTTGCCAAAAATTGAATTTTAAATACTAAATATTTTACAGTAATTAGTTTGAGTTAGAAACATCTCTGTCACTTATGAGCTTTGGCTCTTCTAAGCCCAGAGTTACATGGCAGAAGTGATGTTATTTGTGCTCATGATTACTCATTTTTGTAAGAATTCTCATCAGACAGTTCTGCAATACATGGTAACAATGCTACAATACACAGCTTACTCATAAGCTGGAAATTCAATAGTTAATTTTTTAAAACAAACTTTAAGGTTTTCTCAATAATTTTTAGAGTATGATTCTTTTTTTTTTTTTTAAACTTTCAAGTTGCATGTGTCCAGAATCAAGAAAACCCCCTTTTGACATCTAAGTCAATTGGCATAATAAAATCTATTAAGAAAACATTCTGCATCCCACTTTGGAGAGCAGCGTCTGGGGTCTTAAACGCTAGCAAGCAGCCATCTAAGATGCATCGATTGGTCTCAACCCACCTGGAGCAAAGGATAATGAAGAACATCAAAGACACAAGGTAATTATGAGCCCAAGAGGCAGAAAGGGCCACATAAAGCAGAGACTCCATTAGCCTGAGACCAGAAGAACTAGATGGTGCCCAGCTATAACTGATGACTGTCCTGACAGGCAACAACAAAGAACCCTTGAGGCATCAGGAGAGCAGTGGGATGCAGACCCCAAATTCTCATAAAAAGACCAGACTTAATGGTCTGAGACTAGAATGACCCCAGAGGTCATGGTCCCCAGACTTTCTGTTAGCCCAAAACAGGAACCATTCCTAACCAACTCTTCAGACACAGATTGGACTGGACTATGGGATAGACAATGATACTGGTGAAGAATGAGCTTCTTGGATCAAGTAGACACATGAGACTATGTTGGCATCTCCTGTCTGAAGGGAGATAAGAGGGTAGAGGGCATCAGAAGCTGGCCAAATGGACATGAAAAGAGAGAGCGGAGGGAAGGAGTGTGCTGTCTCATTACGGGGAGAGCAATTAGGAGTATATAGCAAGGTGTTTATAAATTTTCATATGAGAGTCTGACTTGATTTGTAAACTTTCACTTAAAGCACAATAAAAATTAAAAAAAAAAAAGATTACAGTCTTGGGAAAAAAAGAAAACCCCCATTTTATCCCTTTTATTACAAGGCTTTTCATCAGAGGGCCATGACTAATTCTCACTGCCAATTGTATCTACTATTTTTTCATGTCTTTTCTGAATGTATTTGGAGGATATTATTTTGTCTACTGTGTGTTATAATAACTAACTGCTTAATAAAAGATTTCAAGTGATAACAAATACTATTGCCTCTAAACAAACAATCAAAACAACCTGTTGCTATTGAGTTGGTTTCAAGTCATGGTGACCACATGTTTTACAGAGTAGAACTGCTCCACAGGGTTTTCTTGGCTGTAATCTTTATGGAAGCAAATCACAGGTCTTTCTTCCATGACACTGCTGGGTGGGTTAGAACTGCTAATCTTTAGGTTAGCAGTCAGGTGCAAACCGTCTGCACCATCTAGGGACCTATAATAATTAACTGTTCAATAAAAGGCTTCAAGTTATAACACATACTATTACCTCTAGCTTTTCTAAATGATGCACAGGAGTGGTAATTTTTTAAGAGATGATGTACTGAGTCACGGCCCTTCCGATCTGGCATCAAAAACAAGAAATAAGCAAGTATACACATTTTTTTTCTGCAAAAACAAATATTTAGGAAACTGGTGAAGGAAAACCAGTCAGAAAAACATAGTAAGAAAGTGCAAGAGGAGAGATAGGATTGAATGTGGGAGACAGCAGTGTTTTAGAAGCCAAGGAAAGAAATTCACATTTCCATTCAGTAACAAATTATTTAAGTAAATTATAATTATCATTGTAAGTAATTATAAATTTATAACTACATTATAATTTACTTGAATAAATTATAAACAATAAATAATAACACAATAAACATCTACCTGGTTGCTCTGTCTCCCCTCCCCCAGTTTCCTGAGACAGAACAGGGTTTGGGGGATGTACCCAAATTCTTTATAACCATTTCATGCTGAACGTTTGGATTATAACTTCCTGTGTGAAAAAGGATAGAATAGACCCCGATTCTTATGACTAAATTCAAGAAAAAACTGGGTGTGCTTTTCCAGAATGCACTGATTCTCCAAAAATTTCAATAATAGCAAGTAAAGAAACTACCAAGGATTCACTAAATCTCATTGGGTTGAAATTTTGCTAATGAGGCTTCTCAGTTTTAAAGTTATAATTTACGTATAAGTTAAATAAAGATCCTAATACTATCAAAGATAGGACATGCCTGGATATCTTTTTTAGTCTGAGACTTCCTTGAGTATGAGACTAATTACAGTAACCACAGCAGCAAAGCTATGTTTTCCAGTACCTACTAATTGCCAGGCCCTGGTCTAAGTGTTTTATATATTTTATTTCATTTAAACCTGTCAATGGCTCTGACAAAAGAAATCTTATTCCCAATTTACTGACAAGGAACTGAGGCTTAGTGGTGCTAAATAAACCTACTAGTAATAAGCAGCAAAGAAGAAATTCAGACTCAGGTTTGTCTGGCTCACCAAGCAGTCTCTTAACCACTGTGAGCCTCGATGCTGTAGTGTCCCCAACACAATAACAGAACGGCTAAAAGCGAGTAGAATCGGTTCTGAATTTATGTTAATTCCAAATATTAGTTCATTCTCTCTGTATTTTGGAAACCTGGTGACGTAGTGGTTAAGAGCTACCACTGCTAACCAAAAGGTTGGCAGTTCAAATCCCCCACATTCTCCTTGGAAACCCTATGGCTCAGTTCTCTTCTGTCCTGTAGGGTCACTACGGGTCGGAATCAACTCGATGGCAATGGGTTTGGTTTTGGTTTTAGATTCTCTTCAGTGATGATCCTTTTTACTGGCTGGCAGAAGAGAAGATTTGAAAAGATGTAATAAAACACTCATGGGTCTTCCATTGGGATGGTGGTAAACTTTGGGCTTGGGTTGGCTTTAGAGGGCCCAGCTTCCCCTAAGATCTCAGCTGATTCCTAGTTTGGCACCTTTGGGAACTTGGAGAGGAGCCAGGGCACCAGGAGGCACCAAAATATTATACTTTCACCTAGCAAGTGACATGTATGAGGTTCACAGACCTCCATATGATAATCGCCAATTTTAAAGGGAAAATGCTTATTTTAAATAGCTATATAGATAGTACTGAAGTGGATTAAGTTTTTAGATAATGTTGGGGATAATGGAAGACTGCAAGGTTTAAATGGGCTGAACCTATTTTACATATTAAAAACTACTAGCTAAAAAAAAAAAAATTTTTTTTTTCTTTCAAAATTGCAGTTTCCAGTCTGTGTTTTCCATGATTTTATCTGCATTTTCTTAGATCTCTTTCCTAATCTCTTGGAGAGCCCTGAATATTAGACTTTTGAATTCCCTATAGGATCGCTATGAGTTGGAATCGACTTGATGGCAATGGGTTTGGTTTTTTGGTTTCATCAGGCATTTCCAGTGCCTTTTCTTCTGCTGGAAAGTCAACTGGTGCTTTATTCTGCTGGCTTACTGGAGTCATCTTGTCTTTTTTTTTGTTAATATGTTTTGATATTGTCTGCTGTCTCTGAGACATTCAGGTATTATTTTCTTTATTTATTAATTGTAGGATTGTTTGTTTCGTTCTACTTTTTTGGTTATGTCTGGGTGGGTGTGCTAGGCCTGCTTTGTTCCTGGGCTCCATAGTTCTCACCTTGTCCTGGTATGCAGGGCAGGTCCAGCAGGAGGGGAAGGGGTAGAGATGGGTTGTTTGCAGCGTGAACCAGGCCAGGGGTTGGAGCAAGGCCACCATGGACTATGGCGGGTGGAAGGGGTCCAAAGCTTGTGGGAATGGGCCTAGGGTTCAGGCCAGGTTCCCTGGGTGCTGCAGTGGGTGGCAGAAGGGGTCCGGAGCCAGTGGGGGATGGCCTGGGGTTCAGACTAGGTCCCCAGTTTGCCACAGCGGGCAATGGGCAACGGGTAGCCAGGAGTCAGCGGGAAAGGGCCTCGGGTCCTGGCCGGGTGCCCTCAGGGCCGTGGGAAGTAGGACGGAGGTGAGTGGAAGGAGGGGGTGCAAGGGAAGGGGCAGATGGGGTTAGATGGAGAAGGGCAATTGGGTGGGTTAGTACTCTGGTTCCCAGAAGTCAAGGTCGCCAGACTGGAGTGGTTATAACTGCTGTTCCCCAGAGGGGAGGGGGTTGTAGGAGAGTGCTCCTGTGGTTAATATTAATGGGTGAGAGGGTCTGGGCTTCTCCTTGAGCTGCAGCCAGCAAATACAGTCTTACTTAGCCTGGGTGCGTCTGTGTGGCATCTCTGTCTCCTATTGGGAATTGCGTGGTGGTGCCTTTATGCATGTGGAGCTGTTGGCTTTATTCCAAGATGGCAACGCTGAGTCATGTTGTTTAGTCAGGAATCTCCACTCCCTATCTCTATTCCTTCCCTGTTTTCTTCTCCTCAGTGATTTCCAAACAAATAATGTATCCCTTCATTTAAGATTCAGGTTCTAGGACTGACGTCTGTGTATGTTTTCCTTTGTTGCAGCAGGATGGCTTAGTACCTCTGACTAGTCTGTTATCTTGGCTCCACTCCCACCTGTAGTTTCTTGTCTTGAAAGGTAATGTTTCAGTGGTTTTTATAAACTGCAAAACTCTGAAGTGTTATATTACTCAAGAATGCTCAGTTAGAGCTTTTGAGACCCAGAATTGAAGACCTTGCATAAAAAGGAAGCCTGGGTTTGAATCCTACCTCTATCTTACTGGTTTTGTGATCTTGTCAAGGTCACATAACCTCTCTGAGCCCTGGTTTCCTCATCTATAAAGGAATATTAACAGTGTGTTCTCCATAAGGTTGTTGGGGAGGGGGTATATAAATTAATTAGAGCACTTAGCAGACAGCCCGGTGTAACTGATACTCATAAAGACAATTTGAAAGCTTTTCTCAAGAAGTGAGATGGCTATACTTCTACTGATAAAATGCACAGAAGTCTAATGCTATCTACAGATATTTATGATAATAACTAATATTTACCTGAACACTTACACAGTATATAAATGGTTTTAAAAACCAGTTGCCATGGAATCAACCAACTCATGAGATGCCATGTGTGTCAGAGTAGAACTGTACTCCACAGGGTTTTCAATGGCTGATTTTTTTTGGAATTAGATTGCCAGGCCTTTCTTCCAAGGTGCCTTGGGGTAGACTTGAACCTCCAACCTCTCAGTTAGCCGTTGAGTGTGTTAACCACTTGCACTGCCTACGGACTCCATAAATGGTTTTTACTAGATTTTAAGTCATTCAAATAATTATTTAAAAAATTACATCTCCCTCAACCCCCGCTCCAGCAGAGAAATAATACTTTGTTCAAGAACTGTCAGTGATACAATGATATTGTCTTCCCCACAGTCCCCATCCTCTGATGATATACTTGTAGAGTACGGGTCTTTTCCCGCATAGAAAAGGACTGACCTTGCTGGTAGACGTTGTTCCACTAGCATGTGTTCTGGAGGGCTGACTGCTCCCAGGGCTTGCTGCATTTTTCTTAAAATCGAAAATATTAGTTTTAATGGGAGGAAACAGCTCAACAATGTTGCCAAGTGCAAATCTTCATACCAATACAAATATCTTCTCAAACAAAAATCAGACTAACATACTAAACGTACCCAATCTGAATATATGTTTTTTAATTTTTAATAACTTTGCCTAAGGGCTATATAAATATTGAAAAGGAAGAGTAAGTTGAATAAATCCCAGCTGCTCAATATTCAATGATCTGAAAAATTTTTAAAATCTTCAGAAAATATTTTTTGCAAAGATATTCATCACTGTATTATAATATCAAACACTGAAAGTACTTAGCACGACCCATACATTATTCTAAGTGTTCCAAGTATTTTATGTACCATGTGTAATAACTTATTTAATCTTCACATTAACTAATATAAAGCTGGTAGTATTGTTATCCCCACTTTATGGGTGAGTAGACTAAGGAATAAAAAAAATAGAAGGAATAAATAACTTGGCCGTGGTCACTGCTAATAAAAAGCAGTTGTCTGCTTTAAACCCAATTTTCTTACCAGCCTAGGCGATAGGGCATTAAGTTAAAGCACAGCAATAAGATGAAATATCAAGCAGTTATTAAAAACCACACTTTAGAAGAATATTTAATTAAATGAAGACACATTGTTTATATTTTATATAAAGTCACATCATAAAACTGTGTATAGTTTGATCCCTGAGGTACACATGGGGTTATTTTCTGATGATGAGGTAAAAATGATTTAAAAAAAAATATTCTTCTGGTGCTTTTTGTATTTTATTATATGAATATAACTTTTGTAACAGAAAAGAACACTATATGATAAAAAAATAAAAGAAAAAGAAAAACGAAGTAGTTGCTTTCTACGTAAGGCCTTGGTATGATATTGTATCTTTTACTTATGAATAGTTATATTTCAAAGAAGCAAGCACGTAAAGCTTTATACTTTCGAATGGTGGGATTACGCTTCAAGGTATCATATCAAATATGAATCATGTACTCTAAACACTGGACACATAAAGGATGGAGATGTACTAATTAGCTGATATATAAAACACTCAAGAGCTGTACATGATTACAAAAAAATTTAACCATAACCTAACAATGTTGACTACAACTTTAAATATTTAATTGAGAAAATTTGGTTTAATTCTTTAACATTTAGAAGAAATTTGTAGCAAGACTGATATTGTTTAATTTTTTGAAAATGTCTGCCATTGAAGACTGAGCTGAAGCCTAAATCTTTTCCTTCAGCTATATCGCCATAGCAAGCAAAAACCCCGAAACTTAACTTTCTGTCCTCAAAGTATAATTTCTTCTTGTCCACTGGTGATGACTCACAGAGTACTGCAGGAACATTGCCAAAAACCAGGGTGGAAATATTTTTATAAAATGGTCATCTAGGGGTCTTCATAGGTATTTTTGCAGGGGCCTCAGGTTCCCAGGCATCATCTGTAGACCAAATTATTTAAATACTCTCTCCCAAGCATACATATACTACCATCCACCAAGAGAAGAAAAAAACTAAACTAAATAAATATGATAAACGAAAGAGGTAGTAATGTAGGTAGGATAGGTAAGATCGTGAAAAGAGGATGGCCAAACTTTATCCAGATCACAATTATTTTCTAAAATATAAAATGTATTAACAAATAGTTTCTGATACCCTACTGTGTAATCCAGTTCAAAGTTAGGGACTGGACATAGAAGAAAAAGAACTTACCCATTTCAACCAACTCATTTCTGAATGAGAAGACTGAAGCTCAGAGAGGTTAGGTCATTTGTCTAGAATGACACAGCTCCCTATACTCCAGCTGCTAGTGTTTGGTCTCAGCTACAAGTGAGGCAGTCCACATTCCAATCCCGGGCTAAGTACACTTTCCATTCACTACGTCAAAGCCCACGTCCCCAACCCTGGTTAATCTGCAAATGAATCCTACTGCTTATAACATGTCAGCTAGAATTTGCCCATGAGAATTAAAAACAAATAAAACCCAACAACTTGCTTTTTGGCTGAGTTACAAAACTATTAAGTTACAAATAATAACTTTAAACTTAATATGTCTGCTTATTTTCATTTTTACTGCTACACCAACTCAAAGTTTACTCTTAAAAAAATGACTTAGGAATAAATTCAGTGTCTTTTAACTCACCTAAGGATCCTTCAGCTTTCCTGTCACTTTGGAGTGACCTGTCACTCCAAAGCTTGGCTTGCCCCTCTAAGCTGCCTGGATTGCCTACTCTAACCCAAAGAAAAAACCAAACCAGCTGCCATCAAGTCTGTTCCGACTGAGCGACCCACAGGACAGAGCAGAACTGACCCATAGGGCTTCCAAGGAGCAGCTGGTGGATTTGAACTGCTGACCTTTTGGCTAATAGCTGAGCTCTTAACCACTGTGCCACCAGGGGTCCATTTGCCTACCCTAGACAGGATCAGTTTAGTTCAGATGAAATTAGGTGGAATTTATAAAAATCCTTCATTAGGTATTCATACAACAAATATTTATTAAGCCCCTAGTCAATGTCAGGCACAGAAAACAAAATACGAAAGCACAAATATACAGAGCCCAGACGTCTTATCCTCAGGTTAGTAACCAAAGCTTAATTATAGATTGTTTTGGCTGGTGTCTAAGACCTGGCTCCCATTTTTCAAATGTGTTTGACTTCGTGTATTCATTTGCTCATTCATTCAATGGATAAGCATTTATTGAACCCTGCCTATGAACCAGGTCCTATAGTACATAAAACCAGATGCCAGGAACTCAACAACTCCATGGAGACCCCATGTGTGTCAGCGTAGAACTGTGCTCCATAGGGTTTTCAGTGGCTGATTTTTCAGAAGTAGATCTCCAGGCCTTTCTTCCAAGGCACCCGAGTGGACTTGAGCCTCCAAACTTTCCATAAGCAGCCAAGCACATTAACTGTTTGCACCACCCACAGACTCCTCTATTCTAGGTAAACCAATAACCCACTGCCGTCGAGTCGATTCCAACTCACAGTGACCCTATAGGACGGAGTAGAACTGCTCGATAGAGTTTCCAAGGAGTGCCTGGCAGATACGAACTGCTGACCTTTTGAGTAGCAGCCGTAGCACTTAACCACTACACCACCAGGGTGTCCCTCTTCTAGGTAGTGGGGATATAATGACCAATCAGATAAAGCTCCTGTTATCTTACATTCTAGGAGTACTTAGACTCTAAGTAAGTCAACAACAACAACAAAAACAAACAAAAAACAAGATTTCAGAAAGTGAAGAGTGCTATAAGACAATAAAACAGGGTAATGTAACAGAGTGACTGGCTGAGGACTGCTTAGATAGGTTGGACAAAGCAGGCCTATCTGAAGACTGAAACCCAAATGTTGAGAGGGACCCAATCATGTCAATATTGTGACCCTAACACCTCGTAACATGTTTTCTCCCTTTCGAAATGGGCAATTGAGAGCTTGACATAACTAATGCCATGATACTCTAAGTAACTTGTAAGATTTTTTTTTTTTTTTTGGCTTGGTATTTTGTACCAAGCAAAAAAAAAAAAAAAAGATATTTTCAATGTCTTCTTTTTACTACACCAGCTGCACCGGTCTCTTTCCAGAGGGGTACAGGGACTTCTCAGCTCTTACAGCCTTGGCCTCCCTCCTTTTCTTTGTTCTCTTGGGAGATGGCCTTCAGCCTGCAAGGCGGCAGCTAGGAAGGTTACATGGTGCTTTTGGTCTGCAACTTTCTTTCTGGCTCCTTATCTTGGTCAAAGTAAACTTAGCAGGCCACTTCCACTAGCAGAGAGATTTTTACATAAGTTTTTTTTGCCTGTTACAGACATACAAATCAGAGTCCAGATGTCCAGCATGCATATCTTTAGTTTAATAAAGCATTTCTTGTAGTTGTTTTATGATGTATAGTCATCCAACCATCTGTGGGCTACATGCTTGCAAAAATGACATATAAGCTCTGATGCAGAAATTGCTTTTCAGGACTCCATAAAGACAGCCTGCACTGCCGCCAGACTTCCCGTTGGTGTCACTTCCTAATAAACTTTCTCTCTCTTTCTAACTTGGAGTATGTTTCATTGGTTTGACTGCTCCAGGGCACAGGCCCCAGCTAGGTAACAATATGGGATTGGTATAGGGGTGGGAGAGTGAGAGGAGAGTATGTGTATTCTAGGCAGATAAAGCAGCACGTGCACAGGCTCTGAGTTGGGAATGGGCTTGGCAAGTTATAGGAATAGAAAGAAGCCAACGTACCTAATCATGGTAGACATAGGCATGTTGTTAGTTGTTGGGTGCCGTCGAGTCGTTCCGACTCATAGCATCCCTACGCACAACAGAACGAAACACTGCCTGGTCCTGCACCATCCTCACAATCGTTGTTATGCTTGAGCTCATTGCTGCAGCCACCGTGTCAATCCACCTCGTTGAGGGTCTTCCTCTTTTCTGCTGACCCTGTACTCTGCCAAGCATGACGTCCTTCTCCAGGGATTCATCCCTCCTGACAACATGTCCAAGGTATGTAAGATGCAGTCTTGCCATCCTTGCCTCTAAGGAGCATTCTGGCCGCACTTCTTCCAAGACAGATTTGTTTGTTCTTTTGGCAGTCCATGGTATTTTCAATATTCTTTGCCAACACCACAATTCAAAGGCATCAACTCTTCTTTGGTCTTCCTTATTCATTGTCCAGCTTTCACATGCATATGATGTGACTGAAAATACTGTGGCTTGGGTCAGATACACCTTAGTCCTCAGGGTGACATCTTTGCTCTTCAACACTTTGAAGAGGTCCTTTGCAGCAGATTTGCCCAATGCAATGTGTCTTTTGATTTCTTGACTGCTGCTTCCATGGCTGTTGATTGTGAATCCAAGTAAAATGAAATCCTTGACAATTTCAATCTTTTCTCTGTTTATCATGATGTTGCTCATTGGTCCAGTTGTGAGGATTTTTGTTTTCTTTATGTTGAGGTGTCATCCATACTGAAGGCTGTGGCCTTTGATCTTCATTAGTAAGTGCGTCAAGTCCTCTTCACTTTGAGCAAGGAAGGTTGTGTCATCTGCATAACGCAGGTTGTTAATGAGTCTTCCTCCAATCCTGATGCCCCGTTCTTCTTCATATAGTCCAGCTTCTCAGATTATTTGTTCAGCATACAGATGAAATAGGTATGGTGAAAGAATACAACCCTGATGCACACCTTTCCTGACTTTAAACCAATCAGTATCCCCTTGTTCTGTCCGAACAACTGCCTCTTGATCCATGTAAAGGTTCCTCATGAGCACAATTAAGTGTTCTGGAATTCCCATTCTTCGCAGTGTTATCCATAGTTTGTTATGATCCACACAGTCGAATGCCTTTGCATAGTCAATAAAACACAGGTAAACATCCTTCTGGTATTCTCTGCTTTCAGCCAGGATCCATCTGACATCAGCAATGATATCCCTGGTTCCACGTCCTCTTCTGAAACCGGCCTGAATTTCTGGCAGTTCCCTGTCAATATACTACTGTAGCCGTTTTTGAATGATCTTCAGCAAAATTTTGCTTGCGTGTGATATTAACGATATTGTTCTATAATTTCCGCATTCAGTTGGATCACCTTTCTTGGGAATAGGCATAAATATGGATCTCTTCCAGTCAGTTGGCCAGGAAGCTGTCTTTCATATTTCTTGGGAGTGAGCACCTCCAGCGCTTACATCTGTTTGTTGAAACATCTCAATTGATACTCCATCAATTCCTGGAGCCTTGTTTTTCGCCAATGCCTTCAGAGCAGCTTGGACTTCTTCCTTCAGTACCATTGGTTCCTGATCATGACATAGGCATATGCAGTATGAAATGAAACAGGCTGTCAGATCTAGGTATTAGTCTGAGGACTGATGTGGGTTCAGGCTGGCCCTACAGTCAGGTATATTTGGGACTGTCCATTTCTTCTAGGCCCTGGCCTGCTTGCTTGTCTTCTCTGGGCACTGTCTGGCTCCCATGAGTCCTCTCTTGCCTTCAGAAGAAAAGTTCTCAAAGTTCTCTGACTTCATGTCACCTGCATGTTCTTTTGCAGGTGTCTTCTTTATCACTTTACCAGTCCTTTGACATCCTATCCTGGTCCTGGACACATCTCCCACCTGGCTAGATCTCCATACTCACCAGCTAGTTGAGAAAGCTGAATCTACTCTTACACAGAACAGAATTCATCTACCCACAGTAAGTGGAAACTCTCAAAACAAGTTCATTTATGTATTATTCTACATAACATACAGATAAACTCTTGTCTCCAGAATAAAAGATTAAGAGGTTAAATGAGGGTGCTGATGCTATGATAAGTTCATATTTTGAGTTAAATTCTTTTTCTTCATTTTCATAAATCCACATTGAGCAGAGTTTTCCATGCCAATCAATCACATTCCTGCTAATATTTATGAGCACCTTCTCATTTAACTCAAGTCCTGCAGAAAGTAAAGTGACTGTCAGGAACAACCTGTCCCTCATCTTATATGTCTGTTCTCAGGTCTGGCTGAGTCATTTCCTTCTTGCAGTTGAGCATGTCACAGGGCCCCAGCCCTAACGATTGACAGGGACAGAAGTGTAATCCTCCACTCTGTCTCTGCTTCTATTGGACCCAAACTGAGGACACTAAGTCCAGTCCATTTACAGAGAACTTGTGTACTCTATCCTGCTCAGGCATAAACTTTGCTTTGATTCAGCTTCCCTCTGTGTCTCATTTTCCATCTGTAAAGAGGGACTAGTTATACCAACAATTTCCTACATTTCGTTGTTGTTGTTAGGTGCTGTTGTGTCGATTCTCACTCACAGCGACCCCATGTACAAAACAAACACTGCCCAGTCCTTTGCCATCCTCACACTCATTGTTATCCTTGAGCTCATTGTTGCAGCCACTGTGTCAATTCATCTCATTGAGTGTCTTCCTCTTTTTCATTGACGCTCTATTGACGCTCTATTATACAAAGCATCATGTCTTTCTCCAGGGATAACTTGTATCAGGAGGCACCGTTTTAGATTTGTGGAAATCAGAATGATTTAATCTTGCTTTATGGTTTTCTTGAATAAAAAGAGGTATAGTAAAAGGAAGAAAGAGGGAAATGAAGAGGTAGAGAAGTGAGTTACAAAATTTGATAAGAGTACTAAGAAAGTCTATGGAATTGGCCTTAGGTTAAAACACACACACATACACACACACACACACAGTTGCTCTTGAGTCAACTCTGACTCATGGTGACCCCATGTCTGTCAGAGTAGAATTGTCCTCCACAGGGTTTTCAATAGTTGATTTTTCAGAAGGAGACTACCAGGTCTTTCTTCTGCGATGCTTCCAGGTGAGCTAAAACCTCCAACCTTTCAGTTAGCAGCCAAGCGCATTAACTGTTTGCATCACCAAGAGTCTCCTTGGTCTTAGGTAGAATTCTTAAAATAGGTTATTTTATTATCATTATGGAGCCCTGGAGGTAGAGTGCTTAAGAGCTTAGCTGCTAATCAAGAAGTCAGCAGTTCTAATTCACCAGCTACTCCTTGGAAACCCTGTGGGGCAGTTCTACTCTGTCCTCTAGCATCGCTATGAGTCAGAATCGACTCAATGGCAAATGGTTTGATTTTTTGGTATTATCATTACAGGATATTAGTTAAAAGCATACACTCCAGAGAGTGAGTTCAATTCCTGGCTCCAGTACCAAATAACTGTGATTTGGGGCAGGTTATTCAACCAAGTGGAAACCCTGGTGGCGTAGTGGTTAAGTGCTACAGCTGCTAACCCAAGGGTCAGCAGTTCAAATCCACCAGGCGCTCCTTGGAAACTCTACGGGGCAGTTCTACTCTGTCCTACAGGGTCGTTGTGAGTTGGAATCGACTCGATGGCACTGGGTTGGGTTTTGGATTCAACCAAGCTGTGCCTTAATTTTCTCACCGGGAGAATGGGGTTGCTGTAAGGACTAAATGAGTGACTATAAGTGTGTGTATGCATTGCATGCATGTATGCATGTGTGTAATGCCTATATAATAAGTAGTTATTATTAGCAAATGATCTCTAGTTCTCTACTACCTTTAACAAATCTACAGGAGAATAGTGCTTACATAATTCTCTTCCTCTCCTGTCAAATTTACTTCCACTAATATGTTAATAATTAATATGTTATCCCTCCTAGCAATACCTGCAACTTAGAAAACGACTCAGGGGAAGGCAATTCTCAACTTAAAAATTAAGGAAGTTGCTAATGGTAGAATTTCAGGCATTAAAAACAAAACTACCGGGAAAAATATTATTAGATGGTGCCTCCTAAATACATGTATTTGATAAGATGGTCCAGTCCCTTCAAGGTTAGAGATGGTGTGTATTTCTAAAAAACCAAAAACCAAACCCATTGCCACTGAGTCGATTCCAACTCTTAGTGACCCTGTAGGATACAGTAAGAACTGCCCCATAGAGATTCCAAGGAGCAGCTGGTGGATTAGAACTGCTGGCTTCGTGGTTGGCAGCTGAGCTCTTAACCACTGTGCCACCAAGGCTCTCACTGCCACTGAGTCGATTCTGACTTATAGTGACACTATAGGACAGAACATGACTGCCCCATAGGGTTTCCCGGGCATGGCTGGTGGATTCAAACTGCCGACCTTTTGGTTAACAGCTGAGCTCTTAACCACTGTGCCACTAGGGCTCTCACCTCTTTAAATTACATAACACTTTTTTTTTTGTATTCATATATGTAAGCACTTTTCCAAGGAAAATATCACAGTTTTTATCCGATTCCAAAGGGACATGGACCAAAAACTTTTAAGAATCCTTGCCCTTCAAACTGCCTTTGTGCTAAAGTCTTTATTTTCTGTCCATATTTAAGAGATGCTCTTCTGCTTAAATGTGTGTATGTCCATACACACACAAGCACACACAACACAGACACACATACACACACACACAGAAGCAGCAACATCCTTGCTCTGGAAGTACCTCATAGGGGCTCTGAAGTCCAAAGCTAAAAGATTCAAGTATAAAACATTTCTCTTTTTAAAGTCTAGGCAGACAAACACCTAGATTCAGTTCTGATCATTGTCAAACACTCTCTTCCCTTATTTTATCTATGTGGTTTATTTTTTTCTCCTTGCTTAAAAAACAAGAAAAAAAAACTTTTAGAATAGAGAGAAAAGTAGAAAGAAAAATATGTAAATTACTCAGAATCCTCACACTCAAGACAACCACCTTATTATTTTTTCTATTTTTATCCAAATACAAAAATACGTATAAGTATGTTACATAAATAGAATTGTTAGGTCTTCCTTGTCTTTTTTTACCTAACATAAACATTTTCCCCTGCAGCTAAATGTTCTTCAAGCATGACAGCCTTAGGCGCTATGTCTGTGCCACAACTTACTTATCCAATTCCTTACGGCTGTGCGTTTGTCTTCCCCCTAGTTGTTACTATTAAAAACAAAGCTATGATGAACATCCTTAAACACAGGTCACTGAGAACACCTCTGATTAAATATTTGGGAGAAAGAACTGGAATTTCTGGGTTAAAAGGCTGAATCGTTTTTCTTATTCATGAATCTCAGTCACTTAATTCATATTTCTGAATGTCCTTTATGTTTTTATTAAAGAAAAGGTTTAATCATATTTGTAACTTTTCCAATCTTTTATAAAAGTTTCAAATATATGAAGTCAAACTCAACTCTCTTTCTGCTTAAAAACAAAAAAACTAACATATGCAGCTTCAAAAAGACAAAACCAACAGTGTGTTAGCTTTGCTGAGGCTGGAAATATTTTATTCCATAAATTTTTGAATACTATTTTTTTTATAACCCAGCAAGGAATTACCCCTTTTTAGCCACTGGGTGTCCCCTGAACTATACATTTAGCATTGAAGCAGATACCACTCTATCTTATCTAACAAAAACTTCAGCCACCTCTGTTCTTTGTACCTAGTAGTTAAGAATCATCATTATATACATTCAGGGCTTCATTAGTCATTCAGCCTTCTCTCTCATTATTCGGTGAAATCGATGTATGATTTCAGACTTTACTGAGTCTATTTCCTGTTTTAAGAAAGCAAACAGAAAACAAAGCAACACAATTATACTCAGAGAAGCAATTTTCATGCCAAGCACTCAGTGAAACCAAAATTGCAATGTGAATGAGATGATTTTAGCTCTCAGTTTCCTTTAAAAGAAATGTTTTTCCTTTAAAACTTTATTTGCAGATTTCAGATTTAAGAGTGCTGTTTCTAAGTCCAAATTTTCTGCTTCTAAGACCACTTAGGGACAGAGGCTTGGTTTGCAAGAGAAAGAACCTAGTGATGCCGATATTAATATGAATAACCAACCAGGAAGTCTGGAGTCCTAAAGATTTAAATAAACATATTTTTAGAATTCACTTGTGAGTTCTCTCCAAATAATGCCTTTCCTATTTGATATTGTTCAAGTAATAAATGACTTCATTTACTATAAACAACTGCCATAGTAGAGCACCAAACAAGCCAAGAAATCTGTAACCCATGATGTGTCTTGGCCTCACTTATCTTTTCTGTATAAAGGCTTATTTTGACTTTTTTTTTTCCTTTTATTTGCTAGCCATTGCACAAATCCATGTACACTGGAAGAGCCATCTGTGCAGAATCTCTACTTACTTACCACCCCTCAACCATCAGCATGGTACAATGGATGCCCTCTCCTATCACTCCACAGAAACAGCGCCAAAGGGGACATAAGATACTCTAATCCCCAGTCAATCCCCTTACCTCAGTTCCCATCCTTCTGGAAATATTAACAGCTTAGACCCCGCTGACTCTCTGTTGCCTCTTCCAGCCTTCCCACTGATGATGCTGCAGTATCCTAGGTCCCATACCCCTTTGACTGCTTCTTTGTCTTGTTAACCGATTTCTCTTCTGCTTTATTAATATCTGCTTTTAATTTCTCTCTTCTGTTTCTACACTCTTTTCCTCAGTAATATTAACCAAGAATTTCGGCAGGGAGGGTTAGAAGAAAAATAGAATGGGATTTCGAGCTGTTTCAAAAGAAATATTTAAAACAGTTAAAAATTTGAGCCCTGTCTCATCCATGGTTAGAAATCAGTAAGAGGTTCCACCTTTATTGCCACCAAGCTTTCTTTATTAGACTAATATTAAGCATGGTAATAATGAAGTAATAATAATGATAGCTAACATTTATACATAGAGCACTCTGTATGTTCCAAGCATTCTTCTAGATACTTCGTATGGATGGTTTCATTGATCTTCACATCAACTCTTACTTAAGAACCATTACTGTGCCCATTTTACAGAAGAGAAAACTGCCCTTAATTAGGCTAAGTAACTTGCCTAATGACACACAGCTAGGAAGTGGCAGTTCTTCCCAAATCTAGGCAGCCTGACTCAAGCCTTCATTCAGCAACTACAATATGCTGCCTCCATTGAGACTACAGACTGGTGATGTATTAACTGGGTTATGGGTGTGGCTCTGCAAAGCACCCACAACAGATGAGAAAGAAGATGCTCTCCATATGGTATCAGAATGACAGATAATTTTTGTCCTGAATGTTATAAACTTCTGAATTTCTCTCATAATTCAACCTTAATATGTCTTAGAATAGATGGGCTGTTTGGATGTCTACATGATATTTGGTGTTTTAATTGTAAGTTTTGCACTTAAATTCATGTACCACTCATGAGAGTTTATCTGATAGGTTCTACATAAGAAAATAATTTTATAACATCTATGGAAACAAGTTTCACTCATAGGAAGGCAAGGAGTAACCTATATTATGTCGTGATGAGATACATGTAGAAGAAGGCAAATGTATCAAAACCCACACAGAAAAATCCTAGAAAAGAGGCGACATAGACTGCCACATAATTGTTAATTACCTCCAAACTCATACACCTCAAGCCTCTCTACTGAAACTCATAAGGCGTTTTGCACAATTAATAAATGGAACAGAGCCTAAAATGAAACACCATTTCATTGGCTCTAGCCAAAGAGAACTAGAAAAGTGGGCACTTGATTCAAGAAGCTAAACACTGTCGTTATGAGGCAATTCCAAGAATTCCAGGTATAAAATATTCTCACTAGCAGTTCCTAGTCTCTCATCTTTTCACAGAAGAGTGTAGAACTGTACTAAACCACAAAGAAAGTCAATCAATTGTCAGAACCTAGGCAGAAACTCCACTGTACTCAAAACTCAGAAACTGTATGGAAAAGTACAATTGCTGAATCACTTGTTTCATAAGGTCTGAAACAGAGTAAGCCAACTCCCCTGAAATCCAGTAGAAAGATCCTTTGTCCCTCCTGAGTGCTCAGATCCCTCATTCAGAAATGCAACGATCTAGAAAACCAGGCAGTCACACCTCTTTGGTGGAAGTCTTCCTTTTGAGGCAGCCCATCTTTATCTCCCCATCAGTGCCTCTCTTTCTAAATAAAGGCAAATAAATTAAGCAGGAGGTGGTGTGGGTTCAGTGGAGTGGGGCAAGGTGTGGGAGCATGGTCTGTGAGCAAAGCATGGCAGCAGCACACTGCATCCTGGCAGTAGTTATCCTAGGAAGGTGGACTCGGGTGCAGAGATAAGAAAAGCCCGTCAGTAGTACATGCTGAGGAGTGAATTTTCCCCATGCATTTCATCTCATAGAGATAGTGTTCTGTACTGAATGAAAGCCCACTAGGCACTGGGGGGTTTTTCCAGCCACGCACACATCCACCTGTCAAACCGCCGTAGACCTGAGGAGATTCAGCCAGCACAGAAGTGGACAGAGTGGGGCTAAGGGTGATGTGCTCATGACTGTTGACAAGCTCTGGATGTGAACAGAGCTTGGGCAAACAGAAAGAAACCTGGGGGGTCTAGAAAATAGGCAAAGAAAGGAAGATAGCATCATTATTTTAAAGGTGAAAGAGGCAGTAGATCTCATAAAATGATACACTATAAGAAGAAAAAAAAATTTAAGTTTGGATCCTCAATAGCAAATAAAAATTAAACCTGTATTGAACGTTTCAAAGAGCAGAACTTGGATGATAGAAATAAAAATATGGAGGACAAACTTCAGAATCTGTCCCAGAATGCAAAGGTAAAGGTCAGAGAGAAAACTGCAAGGCAGAAGATTAATGGATGTTTAATCTCACAATTAAATGTATGTTTAAGGAAAATATAAGAAAACTGAAATAAGAATAATAAGTAAAAAAATTAACTCCATAATAGGAATTCCAAGAATTCCATAATAGGCACATCTGGGCAATATTTTTATTGGAAAAACAAACAAACAAAAAATCTTAATAAGTATCAAGGCAGGAAAGATAAGCCTCCTAAAAATAAGTCAAAATTTGGCTGCCCCGGATATCTTCTCTACAGCACAAAAAGTCAGAAAACCACGGAACAACAGGTACAGAGATTTGAAGGAACAGAACTGTTACTCAAAACTGTAGAATTTTGTACAAATTGGCTTCCTTGAGTGAAGTCAACAGAAAAACATGCTTAGATACACAGACTCAGAAAATAACCATTCACATTCTCCCTATGAAAAAAATTATCTTAGAAAAATATTCCACTCAGTGAAGAAATAAATCCAAATTGAGAACTACGAAAATGGAGAAACTGCAGTCCAAGAGAATTCTGGGACTTCCCTTAGACAGTTTAACTTTGCAAATCAGACATCAAGTTGGATTCTGTGTTGGCTACCAGAATCAGGATCTCCAGGTAAGCCAGCCAGGACTGCCCTTGGTGTGCCTCTTCGGCTTTGCTTCTTTCTTGGCACTAGGGCATGAACTTGTTGAGCCACAGTCAATTCCCTTGTCATGGTCCAAATCCTCTAAAACAATATTTGCTACTATACTCTTCCAGCATTTGCTAACAACAGCTAAATCACGTGCTTGTTGGAACACTATCCCAGAAGACTACTAAAACAAGAAGTATGTATTTCTCCCTCAGAAACAAAGATCAAAATAATGACCAGATTAATTGCTATATTAAATGCCAAACTATATGAATAATGGTTTCCTGTGTATTTAAAAGCAACAATGACTGATGACTTTTATTTTTAATTGGAAAAGATTTATATATCACAAAGCACATTATTTATCATTTTCAGTCTAGGCCCTGTTAATGATGTTCTTTTGTCAGTAATGCTTAAAAATCAGGATATGAAATAGTCGCTAAATATATTAAAATATATATACATAGAAAAAAGATATAGAGAAATACACTGAGACATAAATAGTACTCATCTCTATGGATTCTAGGATTCTATATGATGGCTTTTGTTGTTGTTCTTTACATAAGGATTTTTTTTTTTTAATTTTTCTTGTGCTTTAGTGAAAGTGGTTTGGTTTTTTTTTTTTTTTTTTTGGTTTGGTTTAGTGAAAAGTTTACAAATCAAGTCAGTTTCTCATACAAAACCTTATATACACCTTGCTATATACTCCTCCCCGACGTATCTGTCAGTTTGTCGTACTGTGGGGGCCTGTGTGTTGCTGTGATGCTGGAAGCTATGCCACCGGTATCCAGATACCAGCAGGGTCACCCATGGAGGACAGGTTTCAGCTGAGCTTCCAGACTAAGACACAATAGGAAAAAGGACCCGGCAGTCTACTTCTGAAAAGCATCAGCCAGTGAAAACCTTAGGAATAGCAGCGGAACATTGTCTGATAATAGTGCTGGAAGATGAGCCCCCAAGGTTGGAAGGCACTCAAAAGATGACTGGGGAAGAGCTGCCGCCTCAAAGTAGAGTCGACCTTAATGACGTGGATGGAGTAAACCTTTCAGGACCTTCATTTCTGATGTGGCATGACTCAAAATGAGAAGAAACAGCTGCAACCATCCATTAATAATCGAAACCTGGAATGTAGAAAGTATGAATCTAGGAAAATTGGAAATTGTCAAAAATGAAATGGAATGCATAAACATCGATATCCTAGGCATTAGTGAGCTGAAATGGACTGGTATTGGCCATTTGAATGGGACAATCATATAGTCTACTATGCTGGGAATGACAACGTGAAGAAGAATGGTGTTGCATTCATGGTCAAAGAGAACGTTTCAAGATCTATCCTGAAGTACAACGCTGTCAGTGATAGGATAATATCCATACGCCTACAAGGAAGACCAGTTAATACGACTATTATTCTAATTTATGCACCAACCACTAGGGCTAAAGATGAAGAAATAGAAGATTTTTATCAGCTGCTACAGTCTGAAATTGATCGAACATGCAATCAAGATGCATTGATAATTACTAGCGAATGGAACGCAAAAGTTGGAAATTAAGAAGGATCGATAGTTGGAAAATATGGCCTTGGTGATAGAAACAATGCCGGAGATTGAATGATAGAATTTTGCAAGACCAATGACTTCTTCATCGCCAACACCTTCTTTCACCAACATAAACGGCGACTATACACATGGACCTCGGCACATGGAACACACAGAACTCAAATTGACTACATCTGTGGAAAGAGATGATGGAAAAGCTCAGTATCATCAGCCAGGGGCCGACTGTGGAACAGACCATCAACTGCTCATATGCAAGTTCAAGCTGAAATGGAAGAAAATCAGAGCAAGTCCACGAGAGCCAAAATATGACCTTAAGTATATCCCACCTGAATTTAGAGATCATCTCAAGAATAGATTTGATGCATTGAACACTAGTGACCGAAGACCAGACGAGTTGTGGAATGACATCAAGGACATCATCCATGAAGAAAGCAAGAGGTCACTGAAAAGATAGGAAAGAAAGAAAAGACCAAGATGGATGTCAGAGGAGACTCTGAAACTTGCTCTTGAGCATTGAGCAGCTAAAGCAGAAGGAAGAATTGATGAAGTAAAAGAACTGAACAGACGATTTCAAAGGGCCTCTGGAGAAGACAAAGTATTATAATGACATATGCAAAGAGCTGGAGATGGAAAACCAAAAGGGAGGAACATGCTCGGCATTTCTCAAGCTTAAAGAACTGAAGAAAAAACTCAAGCCTCGAGTTGCAATACTGAAGGATTCCATGGGGAAAATATTAAACGACGCAGGAAGCATCAAAAGAAGATGGAAGGAATACACAGAGTCATTATACCAAAAAGAATTACTCGATATTCAACCATTCCAAGAGGTGGCATATGATCAGGAACCGATGGTACTGAAGGAAGAAGTCCAAGCTGCTCTGAAGGCATTGGCGAAAAACAAGGCTCCAGGAATTGATGGAATATCAATTGAGATGTTTCAACAAACAGATGCAGCGCTGGAGATGCTCACTCATCTATGCCAAGAAATTTGGAAGACAGCTTCCTGGCCAACTGACTGGAAGAGATCCATATTTACGCCTATTCCCAAGAAAGGTGATCCAACCAAATGTCAAAATTATAGAACGATATCGTTAATATCACACGCAAGCAAAATTTTGCTGAAGATCATTCAAAAATGGCTGCAGCAGTATATCGACAGAGAACTGCCAGAAATTCAGGCCGGTTTCAGAAGAGGACGTGGAACCAGGGGTATCATTGCTGATGTCAGATGGATCCTGGCTGAAAGCAGAGAATACCAGAAGGATGTTTACCTGTGTTTTATCGACTATGCAAAGGCATTCGACTGTGTGGATCATAACAAACTATGGATAACACTGCGAAGAATGGGAATTCCAGAACACTTAATTGTGCTCGTGAGGAACCTTTACATGGATCAAGAGGCAGTTGTTCGGACAGAACAAGGGGATACTGATTGGTTTAAAGTCAGGAAAGGTGTGCGTCAGGGTTGTATTCTTTCACCATACCTATTTCATCTGTATGCTGAACAAATAATCCGAGAAGCTGGACTATATGAAGAAGAACGGGGCATCAGGATTGGAGGAAGACTCATTAACAACCTGCGTTATGCAGATGACACAACCTTGCTTGCTGAAAGTGAAGAGGACTTGACGCACTTACTAATGAAGATCAAAGACCACAGCCTTCAGTATGGATGACACCTCAACATAAAGAAAACAAAAATCCTCACAACTGGACCAATGAGCAACACCATGATAAACGGAGAAAAGACTGAAGTTGTGAAGGATTTCATTTTACTTGGATTCACAATCAAAAGCCATGGAAGCAGCAGTCAAGAAATCAAAAGATGCATTGCATTGGGCAAATCTGCTGCAAAGGACCTCTTCAAAGTGTTGAAGAGCAAAGATGTCACCCTGAAGACTAAGGTGCGCCTGACCCAAGCCATGGTATTTTCAATCGCATCATACGCATGTGAAAGCTGGATGATGAATAAGGAAGACCAAAGAAGAGTTGATGCCTTTGAATTCTGGTGTTGGCAAAGAATATTGAATATACCACGGACTGCCAAAAGAACAAACAAATCTGTCTTGGAAGAAGTGCGGCCAGGAGGCTCCTTAGAGGCAAGGATGGCGAGACTGCTTCTTTTGGACATGTTGTCAGGAGGGATCAGTCCCTGGAGAAGGACATCATGCTTGGCAGGGTACAGGGTCAGTGGAAAAGAGGAAAACCCTCAACGAGGTGGATTGACACGGTGGCTGCAACAATGAGCTCAAGCATAACAATGATTGTAAGGATGGCGCAGGACCGGGTAGTGTTTCGTTCTGTTGTGCATAGGGTCACTATGAGTTGGAACTGACTCGACGGCACCCAACAACAACATACACTCCTAGTTGCTCTCCCCTTAATGAGACAGCACATTCCTTCTCTTCACCCTATGTTTCCGTGTCCCTTCAGCCAGCTTCTGTCCCCCTCGGCCTTCACATCTCCCCTCCAGACATGAGCTGCCCAGATAGTCTCATTTGTCTACTTGACCCAAGAAGCTCACTCCTCACCAGTATCATTTTCTGTCTTGTAGTCCAGTCCAATCCCTTTCTGAAGAGTTGGCTTCAAGAATGGTTCCTTTCTTGGGCGAACAAAAGGTCTGGGGGCCATGACCTCCAGAGTCCCTCTGAGTCAGGCCATTAAATCTGGTCTTTTTATGAGAATTTGGGTTCTGCATCCCACTGTTCTCCTGCTCCTTCAGGGATTCTCTGTTGTGCTCCCTGTCATGCCAGTCATTGGTTGTAGCTGGGCACCATCTAGTTCTTCTGGTCTCAGGCTGATATAGTCTTTGATTTATGTGGCCAGTTCTGATTCTTGGGCTCATAATTACCTTGTGTCCTTGGTGTTCTTCATTCTCCTTTGGTCCAGGTGGGCTGAGACCAATTGTTGCATCCTAGATGGCCGCTTGCTAGCGTTTAAGACCCCAGACACCACTCTCCAAAATGGGATGCAGAATGTTTTCTTAATAGTTTTTATTCTGCCAATTGACCTAGATGTTCCCTGAAACCATGGTCTGCAAACCCCCACCCCTGCTACTCTGGCCTTTGAAGCGTTTGGTTTATTCATGAAACTTCTTTGTTTTTGGTATAGTCCAGTTGTGCTGACCTCTCCTGTATTGTGTGTTGTCCATCCCTTCACCTAAATTAGTTCTTGATGATGGCTTTTTTCTTTAAAAGTCTTCTGTAACTTTCAAATTTTCTTCAATGACTATGTATTAGCTCTGTGATCATGAAAAAGTTTCTAAAATCAGTATGTATGATAATTATGAATACATGATATTACCACAGTAATTTAAGAATGCACACAAAATTTTATAGCAGTAGACGGCACTGGGAAAATGAGAAAGTTAATGAGTAGAAGACTCATTAACAACTTGTGATATGCAGATGATACAACCTTGCTTGCTGAAAATGAAGAGGATTTGAAGCACTTAAACTGATGAAGATCAACGACTACACCCTTTAATATGGATTATGTCTCATCATAAAGAAAACAAAAATTCTCTCCACTGGACCAATAAGCAACATCATGAAAACAGAAAATATTGGAGTTGTCAAAGATGTAATTTTGCTTAGATCTACAGTCAACACCAATGGAAGCAGCAGTCAAGAAATAAAATGATGTACTGCAGTAGGCAAATATGCTGCAAAAGACTTCTTTAAAGTGTTGAAAAGCAAAGATGTCATTTTAAGGACTAAAGTGTTCCTGACCCAAGCCGTATTTTCAATCGCCTCATATGCATGGAAAAGGAAGACTGAAGAAGAATTAGTGCCTTTGAACTACGGTGTTGGTGAAGAATACTGAATATACCATGGGCTGTCAGAAAAAGAAACAATTCTGTCTTGGAAGAAGTACAGCCAGAATGCTCCTTAGAAGCTAGGATGGTGAGACGTCGTCTCATGTACTTTGGACATGTTATCAGGAGGGACCAGTGCCTGGAGAAGGACATCACACTTAGTCAGGTAGAGGGTAAGTGAAAAAGAGGAAGACCCTTGACAAGATGGACTGACACCGTGGCTGCAACAATGGGCTCAAAGACAGCAACAATTGTGAGGATGGCGCAGGACTGGGCAGTGTTTCCTTCTGTCATATGTAGTGTCGCTATGAGTCCGAACCAACCTGAAAGCACTTAACAACAATTTCAATTAAGTGGTGGGACTCTAGGTAATATTGTTTCTTTTCACAAAATGTATTACCTTTCTGATTAAAAAAGGTTAACTTCATTAAAAGAAAAAAAATTTAAGAAGGAACTAATAAACGGTTGTGTGATTCAATACTTAATTCATACATTCTAGAAGGAGGAAAGGTAAACACCAAGAGAAAGAATGTTACCAATGCTATTATGATAAGGAAAATGTATTAAACATTTTTTTTGTTTAAGGTACTATTTCTATTCTTTTCTATTTAGAATTCCCTTTCTTAACCCACAGAAATATATCCATTTTCTAATTTTAAGTTTTCAAAACCGGCCCTGTGAGATCATGCCTGTCTTGTCCTTTAAATTCCATCCCTCAGGACTTCACTGAACTATGTTGCTAAAATGCTTACACTCCCCCAGTGTGGCCCGATGTGCCAGTCAAATACTCGAAATAGATTTGATTGCAGGTTTGGAAGGGCTTCTTTGTACCACTGCATTTAAAGATGCTGATGGTAAATGTTTTCATTTTTCTTTCTACTGCTCTCTTGTCATTTTATCTTTGGCCTGTTAGTCCATGCAACAACTTTCGGTTCTATAATTCCTCCACATCTGAGAAGGACTAAAAACTTCATAACAATGGATCTAACAAAAAAACGAACAAATTCTCATAGGCACTGACCCTACTCCATCCTAAAGCATTCGTATAGCAAATGCAACCTGACAAATGATATTTTAGTCTCAAGAGTCAATTAAAATTGCTGCAGATATCTTGGGGTCACTTAGTGGCTGTGTTAAAAAAAAAAAATCAAACGAAACCTGTTGCTGTCGAGTCGATTCTGAATCATAGCAACCCTATAAGACAGAGTAGAACTGCCCCACATGGTTTCCAAGGAGTGGCTGGTGGATTCGAACTGCCAAGCTTTTGGTTAGCAGCCATAGCTCTTAATCACTGTGCCACCAGAGCTCCTAGTGGCTGTATAATGCAGTGCCATCGAGTCGATTCTGACTCATAACGACCCTATAGTGGCTGTACAGGGGGTCATGATCCAAAAAAGTAAGAACTATTCATGACAGCAAGGGAGAAAGAGCTCTGACATTCACACAGCTGCATTCGTCCTCCAATATTTTTATATATGACAGTACAAAGGCAGTTCTTACTTAACCCTATTGTTTTTTTTTTGTTTATACCCTCCTAAAGTCCTCCTCCTCTGTGCCTTTTTTCTTGTACCTCCAAATAAAATACAGTAGAGTAATACAGGGAGAAGGAAAAACACCAAGCGGTATCCCTAAGCATAGAAAGCAAATTTCTAAACTGACTTCTGTCCCAAAGACCTTGGTTTGTCCTTAAGAGCCTGACAAGTATATTTGCATATCCTTGTGGGCCATAGGTATTTAAACTTTGGAGCTAAATGTTGGTTTGCAAATGGATTACTAAAATCCAAACGAAGCTTCTTAATCTTATTTCTTGTTCAACAAAGCAGCGCATAAGAACATGTTTGGGAAAAACTATCAACTTTGGTAAGTATTTCTCTCGTAATCTTGGGAAGACAAGGGGATGGCAAATGACCATGGATGGTAGGCAGGGCAGACAACAACTCCTGGTTGCACATAACTTTATAACTGTGAACATGAAGGCTCAGATAATACTTAACATAGGATGGTTTCCCTGACTTGTCTCCAGGTTCACAATATCTCTTCAACAACCTATTTGCATACAACATTTCAGGGTTTACGTGCAGTAAAGAACTAGAGACCTTTTGGGGACAGACCATTTGGAAATGTATCTTGACCACTGAGTCACCCCACTCTCCTGTCTGTCCATCCTAGCAAATAGATACGGGCAGACTTGATGAGATACAATCTGTCTTCAATCTCAGACTACGTAAAATCTCTGTACTGACTTAAGCCTTGGGAACAAGACAAAGGTCCAACCCCTCTTTGCTTCTCTGGTTAGGACAGATAAGAACGTGTAGGCTCTGGCACAAGGGCAGGAGTTATAAATCTGAACTTCCCAGCAATGTTATGAAACAATGTCAGAATTGCTGATAAAGAGATGAAAAATTTCTTTAGCCTTTTAGCTTTAAACTGAGAGTCTGCCTTTACTGACACAGAAGTCCAGACTTCTTCCCTGGCTGCATTTATAATAGGGTTCCTTATCAGTGTTTTCCAAGCTGTTTATAATTGTGGAGATAAGGTGCTCTGTAGTCTAGATATTTTAAGAAGAACTAAGTCTGTGCTAGTAGCTATTGGCTAACCAATGCCTGTCCAATCAAGGTGTAATAGTTAAGCTTTGAAGTTATAACATAATTAGCGAGAATGATTTTATAAGAGCTGGCCTACTGTTGATGTGACTGTATTGGAAAAGAACATACATCTTTCCTTTGAAAATAAATTTTCCTTTCTGTGTAAGTAGTTTAATCTCGATTAATACTAATAGAGGATAACATCCAAGAAAAATATTTCCTGGTCTGGAGAATAAAGGAACACTACAGTGTTCAGTGTTCAAGGAGCCCTAGTGGGCAGTGGTTAAGCGTTTGGCTGCTAACGAAAAGGCTGGCAGTTCAAATCTACCAGCTGCTCCTTGGAAACCCTCTGGGGCAGTTCTACTCTGTCCTATATGGGTTGCGAAGAGTCAGAATCGACTCAATGGCAACGGGTTTGGGGTTTTTTTTGGACAGTGTTCAAATAGGAAGTGTTCATCATTTGCCTAGGTAATTAATTTTATAGATAACTTACCTATGACTATATTTAAAAGGTTTGGGCTGATAAAAGAACTGATTATACAATATATACTGTCATACTAGTAAAGGGAAGAAAAAGGTTGTTTTCCACATGGAAATTCATTTTTTACATAATTTAACCAAGAAACAGGATGAAATATTAATATATTTATTTTTACTTTTAATTTTTTAAAAAACATTTGCCTTCTGTGGGTAGAAAAAATTCACTATCAATTTCCCTGATAAGAAATAATCTAAATTATATTTTCATGGGGATTAGTAACAGAAACTGTGATAGAAGTTAAGCAAACCTTAGTGCAGAACATGTCACATGCTCTAGCCATAACTGCCTCCTTATATTTTGAATATTTTGAAAACGCGGAAAATCAGCAAGTGGATGAACTAAATATCCAAAGACGCTTATTGAATGTTGAAGATACAGAGAAGAATACAATGATCACTTTAGTTTTCTTAAATTTCCACATACGTTTTAGGACCTAGCTCTATGAGCTTAAAATGCTAGAAAAGACACACTTTCTATTGAACTGAATTTCTGTTGAATAAAGATGAGTATATCTATTGAGATTTCAAATGTAAAAAGTAGCAAAGGGAAATAGGTCCAGTACCCCTACGAAGGACAGTACCTTCCATGACCCTTCCCTAGAGAATAGGCCTGTGTTGACGGTGCCCACAATGGTGCACCATTCAGTGAAAGGAAAAATGCACAGGCTCAAAGAAAACCTATCTCAAAGTGAGGAGATTTGCTCTGACTGGGATTTCCATTCAATCAATCAAAAAAAAAAAAAAAAAAGTTCCTTCTCTCTTGCTTTTGTTGATGAACCTGAATGACTAGTTAAACTAAGCCATCTTTGCCCTCCATTCACGGTGCACTTTCTTGAAAAAAGATTTTCTTTTCCACTAAAGCATCCGACTTCCCCTTCTAAATCCGCCATGTTCACCAACGAAACAACTGAGATTCGCCGACTCCTATAGGGAAAATGGAAACCCTGATGGCGTAGTGGTTAAGTGCTATAGCTGCTAAACAAAAGTTCAGAAGTTCAAATCCACCAGGCACTCCGTAGAAACTCTATGGGGCAACTCTACTCTGTCCTATAGGGTCGCTATGAGTCAGAACTGACTTGACGGAAACGGATTTTTTCGTTTTGTACAGGGAAAACACTCAAAAAAACTGAGTTCTGTTTCTAGATAGAAACTATTCCTAAAGGTTCCTTTCCCAGGAGCTCTTCATTTTTATTTATTTTTGATGATTTCCACTTATATTCTTTAATCAGATCTTAGTTAAAACCAAATTTGCCAATACTCTAGTAGGAGCTCTTTGTCATCTCATAATTTAATGTTTAAATATAGAATTCACAATTTAAAAGCAAGAAAAAATGAAAACCAAGCATTGTTAATATTACCTCAACTGCTCCTTTCTTTTCTTCTGGTTTAGAAGGTGATCCACTGGTTTTTTCACTGACACGCTATTAAAAAAAAAAAATAAGATCATGTTTACGAGAGGAAGATGATACAAGATAATATAACAGCCACTTGAACTGCAAAAGGCTAAATACGTAGACTTAAAGACATGGACTCCTCTAATCTACCTCCTGAGGATGTTGGTAATTCCACATCAACACAGGTGGCTTTCAAAAATCAAGGGAAGCTACAGACATTCATTTAGGATCTAGCAAGTCAGTCTGTAATTAACCACGTGCAGACTTCCTAGTAATGCCAAAGCGGCATCTTGTCTCCTACAAAATGCCTCATGGAATTTTAAAGCCCAAATTGCCATCAGCTTTCCAAGTCACCCATCACTTCCAATGGCTCTTGGGAATCTCCTAGAATTCTTCCATCTGAGAATTCACCAATTTGGAAAGATGCAACCTGGAGTGGAAAGGCCATACCTGCAACTTCTATGGATTTGGCTTTAGGATTTCATTGTGTCCAGAAACAGAATTATTTTTCATACTGTAACACTGGAAATGAACAGAAGTCTTTTCACATGGTACATAAAATCTTTAAGAGGTTTACATGCTCATTTCCTTTCATGCTAATAAAACAAAATACACCATAAAGTTTACTGCATTTTTCTTTATAAATAAAAAAAAAAAATTACATGTTCCTCAAAAGATGATACAAATAATTATTTGATTTGCCATGAGACCAGAAGAACTGGAAGGTGCCTGGCTACCATTACTGAACATTTTGATCAAAGATTCTATAGATGAATCCTGATCAAAAGGGAGAAAATGCAGAACAGAATTTAAAATTCTCATAGAATACAGACTTTCTGGAGCCATGGAGGCTAGATGCACCCCTGAAATTACTGTTCTGAGATGATCTTTAAACCTTAAACTTTAAGCCAAAAATGTTCCCTGAAGTCCTCTTAAAACCAAATGATTTAGCTTAACTAGTAAAGAATGTCTGCCTTGAGCATTGTGTTCTTTTAAGATCTATCTCTATGGGATCAAACAGACAGCAGCAATTTGAAAGATTAGATGGGAAATTTAGGAAGCAGTGAGTTTATGTTACTGGCGGAAGCACAACTCAGAAAAAGAGGCTGAGAAAAGTTGAACAACTCAGAAAAGGAGGCTGAGAAAGGTTGCACAATTCGAAAAATGTAATCAATGTCACTGAGTTGTACATGTAGAAACTGCTGAATTGGTGTATGTCCTGCTGTGTATATTCTCAATAACAACAACAAAACACAAAATAAATTATTTTAAAAATTAATTAAAAAATAACAATTATTTCATTTCTTGTACATTGTGGGATGTATGAGAAAGTGAGAAAAAGGAACTCGACACTGGGCTCAAGCTTGACCACCCTCAGTTAAACCAAAATATAAAATACCATTTTGTTCCCTGGAGCAGAATCACAACCTGAATATGTAGATCAATTAAATTTTTTAATTAAGAAAAGTGACAATAATTATAATAATTTATATCTATTTATAAGACGCTTTCATACATATTCTTATTTATACCCAAAAAAGAGGCTCAGGTGATTTTATATATGAGAAAACCAAGAATAAGAGTCATTTTGTGTTTTACACAAAGACACAAAACTAGTAAATGGGAAAAAGGTCGAAACCAAGTTTTCTGACTTAGAATCTATTATCTGCCACTATAACATGCTAAGTTCCCTTAAATCATATCAACAGACATGCTAGTTAAAAAATGGTCTTAATAGTTCTTTGTATGAAAAACTAGCAAGAAATCACTTTCACGAATGGATAATTCCAAAAAGAAACACTATCATGGATTAAGCTAAAAAAAAAAAAAACAAAAAACTAAACCCATTGCCATCAAGTCAATTCCAACTCATAAAAACCCTATAGGACAGAGAAGAACTGCCCCATAGGGTTTCCAAGGCTGTAATATTTACGGAAGCAGGCTGCCACATCTTTCTCCCACGGAGCAGCTGGTGGGTTCGGACCACAGACCTTTTGATTAGCAGCCAAGCGCTTAACCACTGTGCCACTGGGGCTCCTTAATCATGGATTAGTGAGTGGAATGTAGAGAAAAGCAGCCAAGCTGTAATAACTTAGTGAATGAAACCCCCTACAGGCTTGATTTAAGATATTATTTTACCTAGATGTCCTAGTCAAGGGTTTGTACATAGTTGATGACAATCAGTAGTAATTAATGAATCTTTTAAAAGAAAAGGAGCCACTTTAAAGTGTGTATATATATATATGTATGTACGTATCTGAATGTATAAACTTGTTTCCATTGAGTTACTTCTGACTCATGGTGACCCTACAGACAGAGTAGAACTGCTCCGTAGAGCTTCCAACGAGCAGCTCGTGGATTTGAACTGCTGACACTTTGTGGTTAGCAGACATGCTCTTATCTTAACTACTGTGCCACCAGGGCTCCTATAGATAAAAAAAAAATCTACTGATGTATAGTCGATTCTGACTCATACAACAGAGAACTGCCCCCTAGGATTTTCCAGGATCGGCTGGTGGATTCGAACTTCCAACCTTTTGGTTAGCAGCCAAACTCTTAACCACTGTGCCACACCAGCATCCCATATATGTACAGGGGGTCATATTATGTAGGCTCCATATAATTGTGTGGGAGGGGTATATGTAATGAATGCTTTAAAAATGTTAAGTTATAACGACAATTTAAAAATTGTGTATTGTTAGAAGCGAGTATTTTGTGAATCTTTAAAAGAAATATTTGCTCTCAATAGGAATTTTTACAATATACAAAAGTACAGTGACATAAAAATTACTTATAGTCAATGGCAATATTTTTTGAGAATTCCATGAGTTATATTTTTCCACTTTATTTTTAACCCAGATTTTTTAATGAAAATATTCAAACACCAAAAAGCTGAAAGAATATAATGTCCATATTCCTACCACTTAGATTCAACAACTATTAACATTTGTTACCATATTTTGCCATATTTGTGTTACCTATCTATCTAATTCTATGTCTATACAACTTGTATTTGAAAGTAATTGCATGAATCTTCACCTCTAGAATGTTACCATGCATCTCCTTAAATTAAGGACATTTTCCCATATAATTCCAACACCATTATCACCCTAAGAGGGTTAACAAGAATTCTCTAACGTCATTCAATATCCAGTAAATAGCAACTTTATAAATGAACCATTGAATATTATCTAATATTCAGCTGTCTATTAATGATGTAAAGTTATTTATATTCGTTCACTGAGGGAGATTCAAAGGGCCTGATACTGAAATTTACAGGTATAATTGAGCACTTTCCACATAACTGAGCTGGTGGAATGAAATATTTGGGAATGATACATGTCAAATTTGGTCCAATTTAGGAACTTGAAGCAGTCTTTCTAAAACTGAGGAGAGAAAACTTTGTTTACCACTACTTTGTGGGGAACTGTAAGGTGGGGAGAGGTGAGAGGAGCATGGAAAAAGGAAGAGAACTGAACCACAAAACTAACTGATATACCAGTGGGGTGGTTTCCCTGTATGAGGGAAAAGAAATGAACACTTCTTAAGCACCCGTTCTGTGCTAGGCCCCAAAACCAACAAAACCAAACCAGCTGCCATTGAGTCAACTCCAATTCATGGAAACCTCATGTATGTCAGAGCAAAACTGTGCTCCATAGGGTTTTCAATGGCCGTGATCTTTTGGAAGTTGATTGCCACATCTTTCTTTCAAGGTGTCTCTGGGTGGATTTGAACCCCCAATCTTTCAATTAGTAGTTGAGCCCTTAACCCTTGTGCCACCCAGGAACTCTGTGCTAGGCCCCGTGCTATGCATTTCATCTAAGTGACCTCACTTAATCCCCACAGTAACTCTATGCAATACACAGTGTCATCTTGTTTTATGGATAAAGAAACTGAGAACCCAAAAGGTGAGCTCCTCCTTGGTCATATCACTTAGAATTATTACCTGTGGGCCAGAGACTGGGCTACTCTAGATCTAGTGAAAAGCTAGCTGGGATCTTGTGATTTTTAACAAGAAAGTCTCAGCCCAGTGAAAACACAACACACACACAGAAAAAAAACTTCCTAATCTAAACTTGGAAACCCAGGTGGTATAGTGGTTAAGCGCTATATCTGCTAACCAAAAGGTTGGCAGTTCAAATCCACCAGGCCCTTCTTGGAAACTCTGTGGGGCAGTTCTCCTCTGTCCTATAGGGCCACTATGAGTCAGAGTCGACTCAACCTCAATAGGTTTGGGCTTTTTTTTTAAATCTAAACTTGACTTGTTTTATAAAATTAATCAAACGCACAATACTTATAAAATCCATCCTGCACAAGTAGCTGGGGAGGAGGCTAAAGACAGGAAGGGCTGGATCCCAGCCCTCAGGTAATAAAGATTTTCACTGGGAAGACAAGGCCACAGAAGACAGGAAATAACATAGGAGCTAAGATTAGGCATGAGGAGGTAAGTACTATAGGAGTTCAGGGGCAAAGAAAAAACAAGAAGCTTTCCTGTTTTCCCTCAGAAAGTCATAATTTTCCAGACTGCCCTCCACTTCCCCTGGCATCACTGTATATTTGGCAAGTATAGCTTTCCTTTGTCCCAGTTCTAGGTGATAGCATCTATATACCTAAATTCTTCTGTCACAGCAAACCCATAAAGCTGTCAGGAAATCAACAAAGCTAGAGCAAGAAGGCTTGGAGCCTGCAGTCTCAGCCAGCTAAGGCCTAAGGCTAGGGCTAGGCTTTGGCTTTGGAGCATTTGGGCACCTTGCCTACAGTTACCCAGATACACACACAAAGGTATATGCCACACAAAATAAGATAAAATCAAACAAACTTCTACACGTACAAGAGAGAAGGCAGATAAACTGGGTTTTTGCAAGTCCAAATCCAACTGTGAAAAAGTTCCAAATGCTAGCGTGCTTCTGAAATGCCTTTCGCTTTATTAAAAAAACAGAAAAAGTGGGAGGTTTCGGGAGGAGGGGGAGTGGTGAAAATGTTCTAAAACTAGATTGCGGTGATGGTTGTGACGTGCAGTGAATACACTAAAGAAATATTGAATTGTACACTTTAAATGAGAAATGAGTGTACTGTATGGTATGTGAATTCTATCTCAATAAAGCTGATTTTTTAAAACTAGTAAAGGTTATTTGAAAGCAATTCAAAAAATTTTCCTTTTCCAGCTCAGGGACAAGGCCAGAGGGATCAACATTTGTACATCCAGGGATAAAAAAACAGCTGTAGTAAAATCATAAAGCAATAAAAGGTTATCTTGGTGCCCTCTGGACTCTTCTAGTGCATGCAGCTCACTTCTATCATTCCACCAGCACAGATGCTGAGAAAGCCTTGTCCCAGGGGCTCACGCACGTCAGAAAGCCCTCAGGTTAGCAGTGGGTTCCCTCCTTCATGAAGCTCCGCAATCTCTGGGGTGCTTTTGGAAGCACACACGCACACGCCAGAACCCCACCCAGGAATTTAGATTTAGTTTGTCTGGGGTGGGGCCTGGGCATGATCTTTTTTTTTATCCCTATTGATTCTAATATGCAGCCAGGATTGGGAACCACTGGTTTTGGAGGAGAATCTGTGGGCACCATGACAGCAAGTGGAAATTTGTGCTCTTGAAACCACCTCACTGAGTCGGCCCCATGGGAGTCTCCCGGGTCAGGCAGGCTGGGGCGGCTCTGAGCAATCAGTTTACCTCCTGGGTAAACTGATTGCTCAGTGAAGGAGCACAGTGCCCTGTGTTCATACCAGCATTTCCTGACTAATTCTCAGCCTTGCCTATTAATGGCACAGCATATCTTCATATCTGCACAAGTCTCTCTGTTTTTAGCAAAGCAAACAAATTAGCATTTTATTATATATTCTCTGGTTTACTAAAACTAACTAATTGCTTCATAAATGTATATCTTGCTTTCCCAACCAGATGGTAAATTAGTCTTTTTTTTCTAGTCCTGTGGTGGGGGCGTGACAAATAATTCTTGATTGGATGATTTCATTTATACAAACCTCTAAATGTTTCCTGAGTTATTTTGCTCTTTCAGGTCAGTAAGCTAGTTGGGAGAGAAAGAAACTGAGAAAACAGCTTGAAAGATTAAGAGACAAGATTAATGTCCAAACTGATATTTCTTATGAAATCCCAAAAATCTATCCTTGTATGTATTGTACTTGCTAAAACAGGATACTTATTTCAAAAGTATTCAGTGAATAAGCAGAAGGACCAAGATGTAAAGCTAGTTCAGTTTCAAAACACTCTCCCTGAGTCCAGGCCCTGGCCCTGCCTGCTCTCAGGATTCCTTGCCCTTTCCCTATTTGGTGGGTGAAGGGGCAGGGGGTGTCTTACTGGCTTGATTTCCCAGGATCCCTTGATGAATGGGCTCAGGCTGGGTTTGGCCAATGGGAGGTTCTGGCAGGAGGCTGGAATTGAGGGGGTAGAGGAGAGGAAAGAGCAGTATTTTCCCCCTCCTCTCTGTCTCTCGGGGCTCTTCAGTAGGGTCTCCTATAGGCCAGCTGTGGTTCCTCCCTCCACAGGTGACCCTGGTAGCACTGCTCCTCCCTCCTTCCCTCCAGCCTAGGGTTGGTAGCCTCAAAAACCCATTGCCATTGAGCTGATTCTGACTCATAGCCACCACATAGGTCAGAGTAGAACTATCCCATAGGGTTTCCAAGGTTATAAATCTTTATGGAAGCAGACTGCCATATCTTTCTCCCAAGGAGTGGCTGCTGGGTTGGAACTACCAACCCTTCTGTTAGCCACCAAGCGCTTAACCACTGCCCCACCAAGGCTCCTGCTTGCAATTTCCAATCTCTGGGTTACCTCACCTCCCCTGCTGGTTTCCCAGACTCTTCAGTTACCTGTGTAACCAACTCCCTGCATTACAGTCCATTTGTTTTAAATACTCAAAATGGTTTCAGTCCTATGGTTGACTCTGACTGATATACCCTGATAAGGCAGAAAAAGAATGGTCTGTAAAGCTCTGTGACCTTGTGTCTAAGTTATCCAGTAATGCTATAACAGAAATACCACAAGAGGATGGCTTTAACAAAGAGAAATTTATTTTCTTACAGTCTAGTAGGTTACAAGTCCAAATTCTGGGCGTCAGCCCCAGGGGAAGGCTTTCTTTCTTTGTGGGCTGTGGAGGAAGGTCTTTCTTGTCAGTCTTCCCCTGGACCAGGAGCTTTTCTGCGCAGGAATCCCAGGTCTAAAAGATGTGCTCTGCTCCTGGTGCTTCTTTCTTGGTGGTATGAGGTCCCCAACTCTCTGCTTGCTTCATTTTCCTTTTATCTCTTGAGAGATAAAAGGTGGTGCAGGCCATATCCCAGGGAAACTCCCTTTACACTGGATCAGGGAGGTGACCTGAGTAAGGGTGGTGTTACAATCCCACCCGAATCCTCTCAACATATAATTACAATCACAAAATGGAGGACAACCACACAATACTGGGAATCACGTATTTTTGGGGGGACACAATTCAATCCATGACACCTTGGTAAATAATTTAACCTTTCAGTTTTCTCCTAGTAAAATTGGGTCAATGGTACCTGCCTCAAAGATTAGCATATTTATGAAACCAGCTAATGTTAATGAAGAATCTGGCCCATTGCCTAATTCATCTTAAGCACACAAAGTTATCTCACTCCCTTCTTCTCTGACATCGATCTGATTTTGGCACATTATGAGACAGTAAAATGAATATGAGAATTAAACGAAGGTTTGAAGGTTTCATTTTCCAAGGCTGTAAACATCACGGTAGAAGAATTCTTTTTTTCGCCTTCCTTAATACAAAGGAACCAGGTCCATCTGATAAGTTTTTGTTCATTACTTTATCTCATGACTTCATTATATTAGTCTTGCATTTCCATATTCCAGAAAACCAAACCCATTGCCATTGAGTCAATTCCAACTCATAGTGACCCTAAAGAACAGAGCAGAACTGCCCCATAGAGTTTCCAAGGAGCGGCTGGTGGATTCACACTGCTGACCTTTCCATTAGCAGACATAGTTCTTAACCACTACACCACCAGGGCTCCATCTCCATATTACAGCCTAGGAAATAAAGTACAAGGGGATAGATTATTCATTTTCCAAACAATCTACAGCAAGTTGGTCACAGGGATGACAGTAAAATTTATAATTCCCATGCTTTAAAATACTTTGTGTGTGTGTATGTGTTGGTGGGGGTGGGGGTTGGAAAAATTAAACAAGACAGGCAAAATGTTGATCATTATTGGTGTCGGGTACATGGGGAGCTCATTATATTATTCTCTCTTCTTCTGTGTACATGTAAAAATTTTCCTAATAAGTTTTAAAAATTTTATAATCCCCTTATTTCAAGAGTATGTGTCTCCCCTGTATCACCCAAAGGCAATATTCTAACCAATTTACTCAGTTTCAATACTGAAAACCTCAAACTCATTAGGAAGGCTAATACAAGAGGCAGGTTTATTTATTCAAAGGAAAAAAAAATCCTCAGTGAGTACCCACTATGTGCTAGATGCTACAGGGAGAATGATGATTATAGAAATGTAAGAAAATAGAAGGCCTGGCTTTCACTACATGATACCTTTCTGCCCTTCTACAAATATTATTACCAAAATGTAAAAGTATATGAATAACTATCTTTGGCATTCTCCTATAATAACCAAAAACCAAACCCAATGCTGTCGAGTTGATTCCGACTCATAGCGACCCTACAGGACAGAGTAAAACTGCCCCACAGAGTTTCCAAGGAGCGCCTGGTGGATTCGAACTGCCAACCCTTTGGTTAGAGGCCGTAGCACTTAACCACTACGCCACCAGGGTTTCCTTCTCATATAATAGAAGATACATATTAAGGGTGGGGCAGAACTATAATTCTTAAACTCCTATGCTTCACTGAACCCCAAGTATGCTTTTCACTAACACTTTAAGATTCTGAGACCATGCCAAGGTGCACTGTAAGAGGACACGCCTCTGTCCTGTCTTCAGAGGTAGCATTTACTGTGTAACCACCACAGTGCAGCTTCTGGGATCCACCTGCAGCAAGGTTTTTTGAGTTCTTCTGTTAAGTCAAGGGAGATTTGTGAATTCACATAGCTGCTTCATTGCTATTACAGTGCTGTAAGGATATAGTTCGGTTTTATCTATGAAAAATGCAAGAGAAGACCAGGTAAGGACCATCTGAACAACTTTTGTGTCTAAAAAACTCTGCATGGAAACTGACACGTAGTAGGTGGACAATAAAGAAATGTGAATATCTTTGGCCTTTTCCAATTCACTCTTACTAATGAGCCCGCAGAATCATCTAGAGTCAAAATGAATCCCATGCATTTTCGGGAAACTAACCATTTTTTTTTTTTACCATAGGTCTTTTTTTCTCCTGGGTTAACTGACTTGCCCATCCCAGCAGGCAACTTGAATATAAACAGTATTCATTGGATAGAGTCATTTTTGCATTTTTATTAACTGGAAGACACCTCCATCGTATATATACATATTTTTTCTTTAATGGTAGCTGTAAAGCTTTTTAGATAAGTTTTCATTAAAAGAAAATGGCACAACTTGGACAGCAGAATTTTAGAATCACATTAATAGGATTTCCACCTTAAAAACACCTCAAGGGGAAAAAAATGATAAAGATAGATGGTCTGCTTAGAACAGTCCTGTGTTCCACCCAGACAATTTACGCAGAACTAATTACCCATCCAACCACCTACGAATCTCAAATGACCACCCACTGTTTCCCCCCCCCCAGATATCTGCATCATTCTTTAAAAATCACTTGTAGAATAAAATTAACTTTCTGGGAAGTGTCAAAACTGAGTAAAAATATCATCAGATGTTATTCTTTGTTTAAAAAGCTCATCTGCAACGGGGAGCAAACAAACTCAGGGGTTGCCAACTAAAAGAGGAAAGCTATATTCTAACCTTGACCCTCCCTACCATCCAAAAGCCTGTGCCTTTTCTGAAGACCCTCTAATTTTGCATTCCTTACTCCTAAAATTCATGGTAGCCAAGTGGCCTGTCCTGCCAGGGAAGGCTTGCAGCACTCCTCCCAGGCTGGCTGCAATGACCAGGCCTCCCAAATGACTGGGTGCCTTGATCATGCTGCCACTGGGGCCATGGGTCTAATTAGACTAAGAAACACCTTTAATTAACATGGCTTAATTGAATCAACTTATGACTTGGAAATGTGATTATGGGCTTAAACCAAATTTACACTCATTCATGCTTCATCATTATGATGTTTATCGGATGTACTTCAAATCTAGCATTTCAAAGGTTCTGTTTTTTAACTCTGACAACATAATTCTTCAAAAAATAAGATCAGCAGTATCAATGATACCCAGTGTGGAAATATACATTGAAATGTTTCACTTATTAGCTTTATAGATGGCACTCCCTTAAACAAACATCTTAGGTACATCTTTAAATCATTTTATTATTTGATTCTGCCTGAATTTTTAAAGTAGGTCATTCACAATCTTTTTCAGTATTTAAAAGATTCTACTAAAGGTATTTTAATTATAGGATTTACAGATATATATATGATAAACCCTATCTATCTATATCTGGTAAATCTTATATAAATATGTATTCTAAGCAGGCCATCTTTATCATTTTTTTCCTGAAGGTGGTTTTAGGATGGAAATCCTATTAGCATGATTTTAAAGTTCTACTCTTCAAGGTGTATCATTTTCTTTTAATGAAAACTTATTTGAAAAGCTTTACAACTACCTTTAAGCTAATATATATAGATATAAATATAGATATATCCCCAGGGACTTGTAGATTTCTGGGTAAACTTCTAGGGAATCTCTGAATTCTCTAAAGCTATATGGAAATGTGGGAAATTGTGTGTATGTGGGAAAATGGTCCGTAAATCTTCATTTGATTCTAAAAATGGTCTGTGATCACAAACCTCCCTCACCTTAAAAAAAATAAAAATAAAAAAGTTAAGAACTGATGATCTAGAACTGTACTAATACTGTAGCCACTAACCATTTGCAGCTTTAGAGCACTTCAAATAGGCAAGTACAAATTCAGATGCGCCCTATGTGTAAGGTACACATTGGATTTTAAAGTATTAATAAGAAAAAAAGAATTAAACTACTAGCAATAATTTGTACTTTGATTGCATGTTGAAATAATATTTGGGAAGTGAAAACCAAAAAAACCAAACCCAGTGCCGTCAAGTCGATTCCAACTCATCGCGACCCTATAGGACAGAGTAGAACTGCCCCATAGTTTCCAAGGAGCGCCTGGCGGATTTGAACCGCCAACCCTTTGGTTAGCAGCCATAGCACTTAACCACTACGCCACCAGGGTTTCCTTAGGAAGTGAAGGGGTACATAAACTATATTAGCATTAATTTCACCTGTTTCTTTTTCCTTTTGTTAATGTGGCTACTAGGAAATTTAAAATCCCGTATGTGCTTCACACTATATTCCTGCTGGATATCGCTGGTCTGGAAAAAGCCAAAACTTGATCAGAGGCATGCTGTTAATTCTAGGAGGGTCCTACAAGCAAAAAGTTTTCATAATAGTTCCAAAACTGCATTCTAAGAGAGGTTATAGCAAAAACGTCAAACTACGCTTAAATTTAACAGGGTTAAAAGCAACAGATTTAAATTATTTTCATCCAAATAGCCCAGCATAATTTTCTTTAGAGAATCATGAGTTTGGAAGAAGTCTGAAGTCAACTCAGAGTCACTAACCATCCATATTTGTAGATACTCACATGGTGTATTTTGATAGGACTCGTAGGACAATAATAAGTAACTCAAGAGCAAACATTTCTCTCAGCACATCAGTAAGATGCTAGACTAACAATGCAGAGGAAAGTCACCGAAAACATTTAGGAAGAAGTATCAGGGGTTTTTAAAAGTGTATGTGTCTGGCATTTTCACACAATCTAATTAGTTCTCACCCATCCTTACGCTGTGTATTTTCACCGCCACTTTACAGATATGCAGAAAGGTTCAAAAACGTTGCCCTTTGGGAACGGGGCTCTGTCTTGCTCTCTGAGGTGTACTAGGATGCTTGAACACTGCCTGACACATGGTAGATACTCAATTAATGGACATTGACTGATAAGTGGCAGTTTCCTGATTCCAGAAGGTTTTCTAGGTCCAAAGAGTGTCTGATCATACCATCCTTGCTTTTCCCAAAACCACATGCTGAGAGAGAGGTGTACACAATTAATTTTAATTCTCACCACAAATCAATAGGGCATAAATCTTTTGACTCTGTCAGCACAGTTATTATTATTATTATTTTGGAAAGCAATCTAACGTTAAATCATGCTTCCTGGTTCCAAAAGATTACAAGTACCAGCTTGACTAGATATCACTACTACTTAGTAGTACACCCACTCAATGCACTATACAAATGGAACATCTTTGTCCTTATCCAAAGTAATAAAGTACGGAGGATCTCCCTCTCTCTCTGTCTCAGCAAGGGTCCGTGTCCAGTGACGGAATTCCTGCAACTCCAATTCCTGTTCCATTCAACTTGTGAGCGCGCGACGAACGTGTTGCCTCGTTGTGCACCAACTCACACGCCGGGGCACGCTCCCACTCACATACCACAGGAGGGTGCGCCTCCTGCCACTCCCGGAGCCTGAACTAAAGGTCTGCGAGGGAGGTCGCACCCGGCTCCCACCCTTTCTCAGCCAAGCCCGGGAAAATACCTCGTCCACACATCCAAAAGCTTAAAGCAAAGCAAACACACTCGGTTCCCAGTCTTGCCCCAGACACGACCGCTGCTATTTACCATCTTTTTGTACCACCAGCTTGAGAATGCCATGGCGAGAACCGGTTCGCTCCCGAGCAGCGCGAGGAAAGACCAGGTAAGAGCGCTGGATGCACTGCGGCCGGCGCGAGGATCACACTCTACCAGCCCGGCACTTGGCTGGCTCTGAGCTCGGGTTTTCCGGCAGTTGCCAGGTAGGCGGCCACGGGGGTGGAGCCTACTTCGGGCCCCGCCCCCACCAGCCCGACCCCGCCCCGCCCCGCCCGGTTTGGCTCAGGGCTGGTCCGGGAAGCTGTGTTATTTCTCCAGGCAGCCACGCCTTGCAGTCTGAACTGTACACGGAAGACGAGATCCCGGTGTCCAGTTAGACCACCCTACCCACTCTGGGGGTCCCAAAAGAGGTTTATTCCTCCTTCATTCACATCCTCATTCCACCCAAATCTCACCAGCCAACTTTTCTCACAGCGGGCCCCCTAGCCGGTCCGCGCCACGCCCATGACACTTGGCCCAAGCCGGAGAATCCCAGGCCACCTCCGTCCACCTGCCCCGCGGTGGGCACTGAGCCCTGAGCCCTTCCATTCCCGGGAGGGAGCGCAAAGAGCACAAGGTGGGGCAGGCCCGGCCCTGCCCCTGGGAGGCGGCCCGTTACTCTGGGGCCGGGGTCTCCCTAGCACCCAGCCCTGCGGCTCCGGGAGGAGCGCCACTCACCTCCTTGGTGTGGTGGGCCGCCGCGGCGCGCCGGGGCCGCGGGGAGGCGGTGGGCTTCTGGCCGGGCTGGGACATGGTGAGGCGGCAGCGGGCGCTGCCTCGGACAGGGCGCAGCGCAGACTGGAAGGGAGGCCCGGGAGGGAGGGAGTGAAGCGGAGGGGCCGGAGCGCACACCCGTGAGGCAGCTTTTCCGACCCAGCCCCGCTCCCGGGAGGGGGTTCACTCTCAGCACCCAGGGCCCTCCCCTTCCTGCCCGCTCGTGGCTGCGGGCCCTGCTGTAGCTGTCCCGGACTGGTGGCCTGAAATTTAATACCCTCCACCCCTTCTCTTCACCCAGTGACCCTCCCCGCCCCCCGGGCTGCTCGGTTGCTCGTGGGTCGGAGAGAGAAGAGGGGCTGGAGGTCGACCGGCGCTTTCTTGGACTTGTTGTGCAATGGGAGAGCGGGACCCGGGCGTGGCTCTTCTACGCCTAGCCCCTCTTCCTCCATAAGAACGTCGAGAATTAGACACCTTTTCTGCAATCGGCTCTGCTTTACGTTATCTGAGAGAAGAATCTACCAACTCAAATCTGGCCCAAGCCTGGACTGTCTAGATAAAGAAGTGGATAACAAAAACAAATAGGTTTGCGAGTGTGTGTGGTGTGTGTGTGTGTGTGTGTGTCCGCGCGCGCGCGCCTGAGAGAGCGCCTGTGTATGTTTTGTCATTTTCCCTTTTTTTGGCAATCTAGAAAAGCTTACTATTGTTTTATGAGAAGAATATCGTACGTTACAATCCAAACCAGAACACAACCCCAAACTGAAATTCCTAGTCTTTCTGTAGTCTGGTTAGTTTTGTTTCTGAGAGTGGACTGCTTTTGCCTTTGGCTCATCTTAAACAGCACTTCCTGGTTTGGGGTTGGAGGTGAAATTTAGCTAGAAAGTTCGACTAGAAAACACTTCTCTGGAGAGATCCCCACCGTAGGGTTGCTGCCGGTTCATCGGACCTGACAGAGAAACCTGTTCTACAGCAATGGCATTGCCACTTGGGGCGCGGGGTCACCCCTCTGTGTAGTTGACAGTTGACGAGAGAGAGGCCAGAATATAAGGAAATATTTGTTGTGCTATGGAGCTTGGCAGAACTGAATTCTTGCATCCCCCCCGCCCTCCCCTTACCCTCTCTTTTTTAGGGATCCTGACTTCCCTTTCCTCAAGTAGGGACAGGCCAGCAGCATTCTTAATGAGGGAGGGAGGGGTAGTATAAATGCATTTCCTTTTAAAGGTTCTACTTACTATGTGTTTATCTCCTATTTCCAATAAATGGGCTGCAGTGCAGGAATTTATTCATGAAAGTGAAACTTAAAAATGGGGACTATGGATATTCTTTCAGGAAAAATTGATTGATGGTACCAGTTACACTCCAAATGGGGAAAAATTTAACAAGTGTGAAAAAAATGCTTTTATGATTGTGACCAAAATCACTACAGTCATTTAAACAAACTTATAAACTATAAGGGTGAGGTGATAGGCAGGGATCTTCTCCTGAAATTGAAATCATTTCCTTGAGAGGGAGTTTAGATCTCTTAGATCCAGGTTTTAGATCCTTGACATACATTATTCAAATTCTGGAAGAACAGTTCCCAGGTAGTTATATATTTCTTGAGGGCCTTCAATCTAAAGCACTTTGAAAGGAATCATAAAGGGAAGATGCAAAGATTAAAAATACACACTCCTTACAGGCACTTGGGGCCCTGGTGGCATAGTGGTTAAGAGCTCCTCTGCTAACCAAAAGGTCTACCTACAGTTTGAATCTACCAGCCCCTCCTTGGAAACCTTAGGTGGTAGTTCTACTCTGTTCTGTAGGGTCGCTATGAGCTGGAATTGACTGGCTGGCAATGGGTTTGGTTTTCTTGGTTTTTCAGGGACTTAGAGTTTAGCTGAGTGACACAGTATTTGTAAGGCATGATGATTTGGGTGATGTTTAAAGAAACAGTGTGTGTGAATAAGTATAAATGTGCTTAGGGAGATTGGGGTTCCATGAATTTTGCTTACTATAGGAAGGGAAAGGAGGGCTTGAGTGGGCTGGAGAATGATGGGATGCAAACAGAAGGAGAAGTGGTATGGGCAATTCAGGAGATAAGAGGACCCCACTCACCTGGCTGGAGCTGAGGATCCATGTTCTAGAGTGATCAATCTATCCATCAACCTATCATCTGCTAAGCAAATGCACTGAAAATTACCAGACCTGTCCACCATCTTCTCTCAGCCATGTTTTCCATTTTCCAGTGATGTTTTCCTGAGTAAAAGAAAGAAATAGAGACAGAAATAATAAAAAAAAAAAAAGAGTCTTTGTAAATAGGCAAAGCTAGAACTCTGAGCGCCTCTTCTTTCCCAGGTAGCATGCGTATATCTTAATAGGAGTTTGTTTCATTCTTGACTGTTGAATTATCCAAAAGAAGGGCTTTCGTGGTAGTATTCTGTGCTTAGAGCAGAGAAATACATGTTAGCCAGTGGAAGACTATGTAGACCACAGGAGCTTTGCTGTGCTTCTCAGATCATACCAAGTTTGTGTATTGATGGTGGGTGGGGGTGGGGAGCATGGGAAAGAATGAAGGATGGAGGCACAGAGGAAGAGGAGAAGAGAGAATGAATAGCCTAAGAAGTAGTTCTTCACTACCATTGCTGTTGTTGTTAGCTGCTGTCGAGTAGATTCCTACTCATGGCAACCAGATGTGTTACCACTGCTACCAAACAAGAACTTTAGTCACACATATAGCTACAGTTAGGCCCTGAGGTTTTATTTTGCATCCCTTATGTCCCATTTTCCTGCTGATAGTAGATCACCTGCAAAATACCTTCAGGCTTTGTTCTTTAGAATGACAAAATTTCCTGCTTCTTGTCTCTGTGGACCAACAAGGACTGAGTTCATAGCTCCTTGTCAGATGTTTACTAGTGAGTGCCTTTGGGATCAAGCCTGTTGAAAGGGAAGGAATTAGGCAAAGGGAGAATTTTGACCTGGGATACAGACCCAATAGAAGCCTCAGACAACCTTGAGGGGAGTTATGAAGATAGGATAAACCTTCAGATTTGTACTGGTTGAGGAGAACTGAATTCTTATACATCTGCTTTAACCAGTCATTAGATGTGGTTAGTCAGGGTGGGGGGTGACTCTAGAGGAGGTGGTTCTCTTAAGCAGTGGCAATCGGCAAAGGGGACCGACAGATGAGAGCAGTCTGCTGGCCCACTCCCAGGAGCTGGGGGGAGGGACTGAGTATCTTATCACATCCACTAAATTCCTCAACACTATGTAACACCATACCAAAAAAATCAAACCCATTGCCATCGAGTTGTTTCTGACTCACAGAGATCCTATAGGACAGAATAGAACTGCCCCATAGGGCTTCCAAGGAGCAACTGGTGGATCCAAAGTGCCAACCTTTTGGTTAGCAGCCAAGCTGTTAACCACTGCACCACAAGGGCTCAATATAACACCATAAAACTTTGCAAATAGAATTGAAGAGAGAATAAATATTGTGAAAGTATGCTCTCAAATTGTTATATAACAGAACATTACGTTTGCAAATATTACTCATTTAATTAGATTTCGCTCCCTTTTACAAATGTTTACCTCCAAGAGGAGTCACTGAAGAATAATTTGTTTCACACACAGAGCAGCCATGCTGTTAATACTACTATCTGGATACATAGAAACAACAACTTCACAACTGTGGATTGCTAAGAGTGGTTAGAAATAAAGGGAAAATAAAAATTTCATTTTCTAGTTTTTTTCTAGTGATATTAAAACTGAGAAAAATATTGCCACATATGTCAGCAGGCAAAAGGGTATCAGATATCCCCTGTGCTATGGATTGAATTGTGTCCCCTCTAATATATGTATTGGAACCTGTGTTAATTATCTAGTGCTGCTATAACAGAAATACAACAAGTGGATGGCTTTAACAAACAGAAATTTATTCTCTCACAGTTTAGGAGGCTAGAAGTCCAAATTCAGGGTGCCAGCTCCAGGGGAAGGCCTTCTGTCTTTGTTGGCTCTGGGGGAAGGTCCTCATCTCCTTTCAACATCTGTGGGCCTGGCATTCCTTGGAGATCTCCGTATGTGTTGGCATCAATTTTCCCCCGAGTCTAGGAAGTTCTTAGCGCAGGGACCCCAGGTCCAAAGGACATACTCTGTCCCAGGCTCTTCTTTCTTGGTGGTAGAAGATCCCTCTTCTCTCTCCTTTTATCTCTTGTAAGATAAAAGGTATGACCCAAGCAAGGTTGGTGCATCCCATCCTAATCCTCATTAATATAACAGACAGCTCACTCCCAAATGGGGCCATAACCACAGGCATAGAGGCTAGAATTTACAGTACATAATTACATCAGATCACAAAATGGAGGACAACCACACAATACTGGGAATCACGGCCTAGCCAAGTTGACAAGAATTTTTGGGAGATGCAATTCAATCCATAACAGAATCCTAACCATAATACCTGTGGATAGAATCATGTTTGGAAATAGGTCTTCTTTATTATATTAAGGAGACCATATCAGTGTAGGGTGTATCCGAAATGTAATCACTTCTGAGTTTCAAAAACAGCAGGTTAGACAAAGATGCAGGCACAAATGGGGAAGACAGACACCACAAGAGGATTGCCAAGGAACACTTGGGCTATAGAAGCTAAAACAGACAAGGATCTTCTCCTGAAACCAATGTCCTGAATTTGGACTCCTGAACTGTGAGAAAATAAATTTCTGTTCTTTAAAGCCACCCACTTGTGGTAGTTGTGTTATGGCAGCGCTAGCAAACTAAAACACCCTGCATGCCAGGAAGCTATAATAGCCATCCAGCTGTCTTCTGCCTTCCTTGCTAATTTCCCTGAAGTTTGCAACTTTTCATTCTTGGAGGCATGGGGTTATGATAAAATTTAGAAAGGCACTTCTACTTGAAATGGTCTCAGATCATATGAGATCAGAAGGTCATAAGGAGAACTGCTTAAACGCTTTGTGGCACTGTTTGTATTGAATGGCTGTCATAGTTGATAGCGATAGTAAATAAACACATATAGGACTTCCTGTGTGCTAGGCTCTGTTTTAAGAACTTTGCATATCTTTATAACATCTCTGTGAGGTAGAAGCTGCTATTGTTCCTGTGTTCCAGGTGAGGAAATTCAGATCCAGAGAGGTAGAGTAATTTGGCCAAGGTCACACAGATAAGTAAGTGGCAGCATTAGTATTTGAATGAGATGCCCTGGTTCCCTATTTGGTGCTCCTAACCAAGACTCTTATTTCTTCTCTGATGGCACTGGGTTTTTTTTTAACCAAGACTCTTATGTTTTCTCTGCTACATACAAAGCCACATTTATAATAGACAACAGAGTGGAATCTTTGCATATCAGTGGGATGCATGACACTTCAGGATGGGTTGAGATTATAGTTAAAAACAAGTGACTTAATATATGTATTCAAGGAGCCCTGTTGGTGCAAAGGTTGAGCACCTGGCTGCCCACCAAAAGGTTAGTGGTTCAAACCCACACAGCGACTCCATAGGAGAAAGACCTGGCAATATGCTTTCTTGAAGATTGCATCCAAGAAAACCTTATGGGACAGTTAGTTCTCTGTCCATTGGGGTCACTGTGATCAGAATCTACTCAGCAAAAAAAAAAAAACCCAATAACTACCACATTATTTATGACATGACATGAGTAGGTAAATATACAAAAACTGATGTTCATCAAAGAGGAAATAACCAAATCAATACCATTCACAGTAGCCCCCAAGAAGATAAAATACTTAGGAATAAATCTTACCAAAGATGTAAAAGACCTATACAAAGAAAACTACAAAGCACTACTACAAGAAATTTAAAAGGACATACTTAAGTGGAAAAACATACCTTGCTCATGGATAGGAAGACTTAACATAGTAAAAATGTCTATTCTATCAAAAGCCATCTATACATACAATGCACTTCTGATCCAAATTCCAATGTCATTTTTTAATGTGATAGAGAAACAAATCACCAACTTCATATGGAAGGGAAAGAAGCCTCAGATAAGCAAAGCATTACTGAAAAAGAAGGAGAAAGTGGGAGGCCTCACTCTACCTGATTTCAGAACCTATTATGCAGCCACAGTAGTCAAAACAGCCTGGTACTGGTACAACAACAGACACATAGACCAGTGGATCAGAATTGAGAACCCAGATATAAATCCATCTACATATGAACAGCTGATATTTGACAAAGGCCCAGTGTCAGTTGATTGGGGAAAAGATAGTCTTTTTAGCAAATGGTGCTGGCATAACTGGATATCCATTTGCAAAAAAATGAAACAGGACCCATACCTCACACCATGCACAAAAACTAACTCCAAGTGGATCAAACACCTAAACATAAAGACTAAAGCGATAAAGATCATGGAAGAAAAAATAGCGACAACCTTAGGAGCCCTAATACAAGGCATAAACAGAATACAAAACATTACCAAAAATGACGAAGAGAAACCAGATAACTGGGAGCTCCTAAAAATCAAACACCTAAAAAAGACTTCACCAAAAGAGTAAAAAGACCACCTACAGACTGGGAAAGAATTTTCAGCTATGACATCTCCGACCAGCGCCTGATCTCTAAAATCTATATGATTCTGTCAAAACTGAACCACAAAAAGACAAACAACCCAATCAAGAAGTGGGCAAAGGATATGAACACACACTTCACTAAAGAAGATATTCAGGCAGCTAACAGATACATGAGAAAATGCTCTCGATCATTAGCCATTAAAGAAATGCAAATTAAAACTACGATGAGATTCCATCTCACTCCAACAAAAAGGCTGGCATTAGTCCAAAAAACACAAAATAATAAATGTTGGAGAGCCTGCAGAGAGATTGGAACTCTTATACACTGCTGGTGGGAATGTAAAATGGTACAACCACTTTGGAAATCTATCTGGCGTTATCTTAAACAGTTAGAAATAGAACTACCATACAACCCAGAAATCCCACTCCTCGGAATATACCCTAGAGAAACAAGAGCCTTCACACAAACAGATATATGCACACCCATGTTTATTGCAGCTCTGTTTACAATAGCAAAAAGCTGGAAGCAACCAAGGTGTCCATTAACAGATGAATGGGTAAATAAATTGTGATATATTCACACAATGGAATACTATGCATCGATAAAGAACAGTGACGAATCTGTGAAACATTTCATAACATGGAGGAACCTGGAAGGCATTATGCTGAGCGAAATTAGAGGCAAAAGGACAAATATTGTATAAGACCACTGTTACAAGATCTTGAGAAATAGTATAAACTGAGAAAAACACATACTTTTGTGGTTACGAGGGGGGGAGGGAAGGAGGGTGGGAGAGGGTTTTTTACTGATTAATTAGTAGCTAAGAACTGCTTTAGGTGAAGGGAAGGACAATACTCAATACATGGAAGGTCAGCTCAACTGGACTGGACCAAAAGCAAAGAAGTTTCCGGGATAAACTGAATGCTTTGAAGGTCAGCGGAGCAAGGGCAGGGGTTTGGGGACTATGGCTTAAGGGGACTTCTAAGTCAATTGGAAAAATAATTCTATTATGAAAACATTCTGCATCCCACTTTGAAATGTGGCGTCTGGGGTCTTAAATGCTAACAAGCAGCCATCTAAGATGCATCAATTGGTCTCAACCCACCTGGAGCAAAGGAGAATGAAGAACACCAAGGTCACACGACAACTAAGAGCCCAAGAGACAGAAAGGGCCACATGAACCAGAGACTTACATCATCCTGAGACCAGAAGAACTAGTTGGTGCCCGGCTACAACCGATGACTGCCCTGGCAGGGAGCACAACAGAGAACCCCTGAGGGAGCAGGAGATCAGTGGGATGCAGACCCCAAATTCTCACAAAAAGACCAGACTTAATGGTCTGACTGAGACTAGAGGAATCCCGGCAGTCATGGTCCCCAAACCTTCTGTTGGCCCAGGACAGGAACCATTCCTGAAGACAACTCAGCAGACATGAAAGGGACTGGACAGTGGGTAAGAGAGAGATGCTGATGAAGAGTGAGCTAATTATATCAGGTGGACACTTGAGACTGTGTTGGCATCTCCTGTCTGGAGGGGGGATGGGAGGATAGTGAGTTGGAAGCTGGCAAAATTGTCACGAAAGGAGAGACTGGAAGGGCTGACTCATTAGGGGGAGAGCAACTGGGAGAACAGAGTAAGGTGTATGTAAACTTATATGTGACAGTCTGACTTGATTTGTAAATGTTCACTTGAAGCTCAATAAAAGTTAATAAAAAAAAAAAAAACTGATGTTCATTAATGGTTACCAGGGGTGATTGTGTAGGGGGAGGGGGGAGAAGAGGGAAAAGTACTCCCTAGGTGGTAGTCACTTCGTTTACAGTAATGGGGAAGGCCGCACTGAATGTGGGTGAAGTTTGCAGAGCATAACTGGTGTAATTGATGTCAATAAGCTGTACAAAGGGGAAAGGGATAAATGGGCAAATGCTAGGTTGTGTATGGTTTTGCAACAATAACAACATCCGGAAGAAGGGGGGAAGGCTACAGATGCTGATACTAATTAGACATAAACAGTGACCTCATGGGATTAGTTCTCTTGGTTTGGGTGATTAAGGGCTGTGGTCTCGTGGAATAGGCCAGTCAATTGGCATAATATAGTTCTTAAAGCTTATGTTCTATCTCCTAGTATGGTGAGTAGTGTCTGGAGTCTTAAGAGCTTATAAGCAGCCATCTAAGATACAACCATTGATCTTTATTCATCTGGAACAAAACAGAAAGAAGGAAACCCAAGAATCAGAGAAGGAATTGGACTATAGGGCTAATTATCTCCATGAACTACTGCCTCCTCCACCTTAAGACCAGAAAAACTAGATGGTGTTCAGCTGCCACTACTGAACGTTCTGATCAGGCACACGATAGATGAATCCTGATAAAAAGCGAGAAAAATATGGAAGAGAACTTCACATTTTTAACAAATTCGGATATACTGGACCTATTGAGGCTGGAGGAGTCTCCTTGCTCTTCAGACCTTGAATTGAAACTACTCCCTGAAATTACCTTTAAACTAATTAACAATTTAACCTAAAGAGTAAAGATTGTCACCCTTGAATATTGGGTTTAAAAAAAAATTATCTATAAAACAGGTCAACCGCTATTTTAAAGCATTGATGAGAAGGTTGGGGCAGGGAGTTTAAGTAAATGGAAGTGAAAGAACTGGAACAGAAATAACAAGAATGTTAACAGAATGTGAAGAATATAACCAATGTCACTGATCATTGTCTAGAAACTGTGGAGTGGGAATGGGTTTTGCTGTGTATATCTTCACCAAAAATAAAATTAAGCATTAAAAAAATATATCTGCATTGATAACTTGAAAAGTGAATTTTTCTACGGTACTTTAGCTGTGTGTTCTTCAGTGTATACCTGGATAACATAAAAATAATAAGTCTAGACAGTCACAAAAGATCACGTTATATGATTCCATGTATATGAAATATCCAAAATAAGCAAGTCCATTTCTCTCCTATTCTGGAAACCTGGGTTCAATTTCTCACCAATGAACCTCACGCTCAGTCACCACCCAGCTGTCACTGGTATCTCGCATGTTGCTATGATGCTGAGAGGCCTCAGCAGAGCTTCCAGACTAAGCTGGATTAGGAAGAAAGGCCTGGTGATCTTCTTCCAAAAACCAGCCATTGAAAACCAAGTGGATCACAATGTCCAATCCACAGTCAATCATGACGATTGCTCAGGACCTGGCTGCATGTGGTTCCGTTGAGTGTAGGGTCACCCAGAGTTGGAGGCTGACTGGACAGCAGCTAATAACAACAACAAACAGAAAGATGAAAAGTAGATTAGTGATTATTTGGGGCTGGAGGGAGGGTAGGGTAGGGAGAGGATAATCAAAGGGGACAGGGTGATTCACAGATCTGTGGATATACTAAAAACTATTGAATTGTACACGTTAAATGGCAGTGTTTGCCAGGTTTCCCTTTTGTAAAGTTATTATTTATCCATTCCCACATTCTGTGCCTTGTAAGAGAATCCCTAAGTCCAGCCTACAAATTATTTTTAAATATGAACGTTTCTCTTATGTTATTTGCTTCAAAAGTAATATCCACTTGTAAGATTTTCAAAGATTATTACAACTGACCGGGATCCTCTTTTCCTTTAACCTGTAATATTGAACTTTAAATTTTTTGGATTTTAATACTTTGGAAAGATATATATTCTAAATTATATGTATAGGACAATGTGACATCTGATTTTCATGACATGAAATATGTTTTGTATAATTATTTTTAAACAATTACCTTTTATTTTGAAATGTCAGCAAATGAAAATAATAAAATTATATCAAACTTTACTAATACCAGAGGAAAATATTTTTTACAATCTGTGCTTGAAGAGGTCTCTCTAAAATATGACACAAAACTTAGAAGCCTTAAGGGAAAAGACTAATAAATATGACCATATTAAAATTTTAAAGTTTCTCATAGAAAAAAGGTATAAAGACAAAATGGTTGTCGTTGTTGTTAGGAGCTGTTGAGTCAGTTCCAACTCATACCGACACTATGTACTACAAAACGAAACGCTGCCCGGTCTTGCACCACCCTCACAATCCTTGTTATGCTTGAGCTCATTGTTGTAGCCACTGTGCCAATCCATCTCGTTGAGGGTCTTCATCTTTTTAGCTGACCCTCTGCTTTACCAAGCATGATGTCCTTCTCCAGGGACTGATCCCTCCTAATATCATCTCCAAAGTATGTGAGACAAAGTCTCACCATCCTTTCTTCTAAGGAGCATTCTGGCTGTACTTCGTCCAAGACAGGTTTGTTCCTTCTTTTGGCAGTCCATGGTATATTCAATATTCTTTGCCAACACCATTTCAAAGGCATCAAATCCCCTTCAGTCTCCCTTATTTATTGTCCAGCTTTCACATGCATGTGAGGTGATCGAAAACACCACGGCTTGGGTCAGGCGTACCTCAGTCTTCAAGGTGACATCCTTGCTTTTTTAACACTTTAAAGAGGTCTTTCGCAGCAGATTTGCCCAACGCAATGCGTCTTTTGATTTCTTGACTGCTGCTTTTATGGGTGTTGATTGTGGATCCAAGTAAAATGAAAACTTTGACAGCTTCAACCTTTTCTACTTTTACCATGGTGTTGCTTATTGGTCCAGTTGTGAGGATTTTTGTTTTCTTTATGTTGAGGTATAATCCATGCTGAAGATCTTTGATCTTCATCACTAAGTGCTTCAAGTCCTCTTCACTTTCAGCAAGAAAGGTTGTGTCATCTGCATAACGCAGGTTGATAATGAGTCTTCCTCCAGTCCTGATGCCCCGTTCTTCTTCATATAGTCCAGCTTCTCGAATTATTTGCTCAGCATACAGATTGAAAAAGTATGGTAAAAGAATGCAACCCTGACGCACACCTTTCCCGACTTCAAACCACACAGTATCCACTTGTTCTGTTTGAAAGACAAAATAGAAATGACTATAAACCAATGCTAAACCAACAACTCAATAGCAAAGGACACACACAGAGCGTTCACCTTCACAAAAAGGAATATAAATGGCTTAAAAACATATTAAAAGATGCTCTAACCTGATTAAAAATAAGACAAATACAAATTAAATCACAATGAGATACTATTTTTTTCTATCAAATCGATAAAAAAAAAAAATTAATAGTACACTTCACTAACAATATTGTAGAGCACTATCCCACATTTCTGATGTGAATATAAATTGGTGCAAAAATTTTGGTTGGCAATTTGTAAATATGTGTTGGAAATGTTGTAAATGTATGTATCTTTTGGCAAGTAATTCCATTTCTAGGGATTTCTCTAACAAAATATATTTGTGTATGCACATTCAAAAAGGCATGTACAGGTTTAAGGGGACTTCTAAGTCAATTGGAAAAATAATTCCATTATGAAAACATCCTGCATCCCACTTTGAAATGCGGCGTCTGGAGTCTTAAATGCTAACAAGCGGCCATCTAAGATGCATCAGTTGGTCTCAACCCACCTGGAGCAAAGGAGAATGAAGAACACCAAGATCACACGACAACTAAGAGCCCAAGAGACAGAAAGGGCCACATGAACCAGAGACCTACATCATCCTGAGACCAGAAGAACTAGTTGGTGCCCGGCCACAATCGATGACTGCCCTGACAGGGAGCGCATCAGAGAACCCCTGAGGGAGCAGGAGATCAGTGAGATGCAGACCCCAAATTCTCATAAAAAGACCATACTTAATGGTCTGTCTGTGACTAGAGGAATCCCGGCAGTCATGGTCCCCAAACCTTCTGTTGTCACAGGACAGGAACCATCCCCGAAGACAACTCATCAGACATGAAAGGGACTGGACAGTGGGTAGGAGAGAGATGCTGATGAAGAATGAGCTAATTATATCAGGTGGACACTTGAGACTGTGTTGGCATCTCCTGTCTGGAGGGGGGATGGGAGGTTAGAGAGAGTTGGAAGCTGGCAAAATTGTCACGAAAGGAGAGACTGGAAGGGCTGACTCATTAGGGGGAGAGCAAGTGGGAGTATGGAGTAAGATGTATATAAACTTGTATGTGACAGACTGACTTGATTTGTAAACGTTCACTTGAAGCTCAATAAAAGTTAATAAAAAAAAAAAACTGGTAAAAAAAAAAAAAGGCATGTACAAAACTGTCCATTACAGCATTGTTTGTAATAGTGAAAAACTGAAAACAAGCTTAGTGGCCACCAGTGAGAAGTAGCTAAACATACTATGAAACAACTACGTTTTGGTATATTATGCAGCCATTTAAAAGGTAGACTTCCATGAGCTGATTGGACTATTCTGGAAGATGGGTTGTTCACTACACAAGGCAAGGTGAAGAACAGCATATATAGGACTCCAGCCTTGGTGGTGCAGTGGTTAAAAGCTCAACAGCTAACCAAAAGGTTGACAGTTCAAATCCACCAGCCGCTCCTTGGAAACCCTGTGGGGCAGTTCTACTCTGTCCTATAGGGTCACTATGAGTCAAAATTGACTCAGTGGCAACAGGTTTGGGTTTTGGTTTAGTATTATGTAAAAATAAAAAGGAATATATATTTTATAAATTTTCTATATAACCACATATGTATGTTTGTATTGCTATTTCTGTAATGATATATAAAAATTTAAATAGTGGTTGACTCTGGGGAGGAACTTGGGGAACTGGGCATCTGCAGTAGGAAGACTTGCCTTTCATTGTTTCTCTTTTTGTATTATTCAAATTGTTTTTGAAAACCATACACAGTATTTCTTTATCAACTGTAATTCTAGAAAAACAAATAAATATTTTATATCAGATGCATATGTGACTTATAGGCTAAACTTTATCATTTAGAATTTTCTGAATTTCCAACTTCATTTTATTGAAACAAATTATATTTCTAGAAATTACTTATCAAAATTATAGGAGATAAAGGTGAAAATTAATGGATGCCCAACCTCTCTGTTGTGAACTAGCAAATGAAAAGCTGTAATGAACATACTACCCCCTTGTCCCACTATCTTCTTCTTCAGTAATTTTGAGATTTATATTAATTTGTTTTTATGAGTGGTTTGGCTTTTATCCTGGGGACAACTGGCATGTTTGTAACGGGAAGAATAATTAAAAAATAAAAAAAACAAACCTGTTGCCATCTAGCTGATTCCGACTCACGGCGATCTCATGTGTTACAGAGTAGAACTGCTCTGTAGGGTTGTTTTTGGCTGTGATCTTTACAGAAGCAGATTGACAAGTTTTCCTACCAAGGCACAGTTGGGTGAGTTTGAAGCTTTAGGTTAGTAGTCAATAAAAAAAAAAAAAATAGGCGGAGGGAATTGCTGGATGGTTTTTTGCAGCTTAGTGACATACACAGAATTGTGAAGGAGATAAAAAAAGAACCCTCAGTTACAGCTCAGTTCTTCATAATTGCAGTGTCAACAGTACCCTTTTGGTTATATTAGAAAATGTTTGTTAATTAGGTCCAGTCCAGAATTCAAAGACATTTGTTGCGCAAGATTATCCATTGAGGTAACTAGTTACTCACATTGATTAACCACATTTATGATGGCTCTGTTTTGTTTTGCTTTCTGTCATAGCCTTCTTACAAAGCAGCTTCTTTGCAAAACTATTTTACTTTACAAACTTCCATGAACCTTGAGTTATTTCCCAACATGCATTGCTTTGTGATGTTCTGTCCATTATTACTTCTTACATTTAAATCAGTTTCCTTTTTCTTAGGATGGGAATACTTGGACATGAGCAGAGAGAATGTAAAGTATAAAACACTGCATTTCAAATTGAGCACAGACCTTCTCCAATCTCTTTACCTATACACCCTGTCTTAGTCATCTAGTGCTGCTATAACAGAAATACCACAAGTGGCTGGCTTTAACAAAGGGAAATTTATTTTCTCACAGTCAAGTGGGCTAGAAGTCCAAATTCAGGGTGCAACCTCCAGGGGAAGGCTTTTTCTTCTCTGTCGGCTCTGGTAGAAGTTTATTGTCATCACTCTTCCTCTGGTCAAAGAGCTTCTCTGTGCAGGAACCCTGAATCCAAAGGACGTGCGCTGCTCCCGGCACTGCTTTCTTGGTGGTATGAGGTCCCCATGTCTCTCTGCATGCTTCACTTTCCTCTTATAAGACAAAAGGTGGTGCAGGCCACATCCCAGGGAAACTCTCTACATTGGATCAGGGATGTGACCTTAGTAAGGGTGTTACAATCCCACCCTAATCCTCTTTAACATAGAATTGCAATTATAAAACAGGGAACAACCACACAATACTGGAAATCATGGCCTAACCAAGTTGACATATTTTCGGGGGACACAATTCAATCCACGACACACCCATTCCTCGTTTATTGATATGGTTAGGTTCCAAAGACCAGGTCATTATGTGAAAATCAGTGTTATGGGAAAATGGAGAATGACCACATCAGAGCACAAAATGAAGTATGATTACATCATTACATAATAACCAAATTACATCATTATGTAACTGCCAAACCACTGAGAATCATGGCCCAGCCAAGTTGACACATAACCTTCACCATCATAGGCAGCGTTTCTTTCACCTTACACCTCAGTGTTAGTACATTGTTAATGCACAAAATAGTTGGACAGTAGATTTTTTTGCTATTGTCATAAATCCAAAATGTCAGATAACGAGACAATCGGTAAGTGAGGAGTAGGTATACTAGGACTCGAGGGCACTGGGTTAGGTATACTAGGAAGAGATTCCTGTGAATTTCAATTTTTATTTTGGCATTCAGCCTTGATAGATTAACTACCTTTTCCATTTAGGTTGTATGTCTCAAACATTCATAGGAAGGCTAGAATCTGGCTTCTCTCTGAGAAGCCTAATCTATGCCCCGGGAGGCTTTGGGTCTTTTGAATCTTTTTATTCAAGTTGTTTCTTCTATGTAGAATGACTTTCCCTCCTCTCTTTGCTAAACCGTGTGCCTCCTCCTCTTTCAAAATTCACTTTTAGAACTTGTCTGAAGACTCACTTCCTCGTTGGTCTTTCCAGATTAACCTGTTAAGTATGGGGTCACTCAGCAACACCCGCGAATGCTGTATAGAGTCAAGTTTACACTGGTGTGCTCACAAATCTATTTACGTAGTAATTGCCTCTCTGTGTATTTACGTTTCAGCACCTGAATTGGTATATCCATATATTGTTTTTCTTTAGAGGGGAAAATCTTTGAAGGGAGGGTTCCCTCAGCAATTGGTAATAAATGTAATAATTTATAGAGCACTTACTCTGAACTTTTGCAACATGAACCTGGGAGGGTATATATATTCATGGTGGTCTTATATATAACAGAATGAAACTTTGTCTAGTCCTATGCCATCTCCGTGACCTTTGATAAGTTTGAGCCCATTGTTGTGGCTACTGTGTCAATCAGTCTTATTGAAGGTTTCCCTCATTTTCACTGACCCTCAACAGGGTTTTTTTTTTTTTCTACTTTATGAAACATGATGTCCTTTTCTAGCAGTTGGTCTTTCCTGATGTGTCCAAAGTAAGCAACACAAAGTCACACCATCCTCACTTTTAAAGAGCATTCTGGTTGTATTTCTTCTAAGACTGATTTGTTCGTTCTTCTCACAGTCCATGGATACTCAATATTCTTCACCAACACCAAAAATCCAATGCATCAATTCTTCTTCTGTCTTCTTTTTTCATTGCCCAGCTTTCAGATGCATATAAGGCAATTGAAAAGACCATGGCTTGGGAAAGGTGCACCTTAGTCATCAAAGAGACAGTTTTGTTTAACACTTTAAAGAGGTCTTTTGCAGCCTAATGCAATAAAAGAATATTTTTTATTTTCTAATAGGTTATTTGATTTCTTGACTGCGACTTCCCTGGGCATTGATTGTTGATACAAATAGAGTTAAATCCTTGACAACTTCAATTTGCTCACCATTTATCATGATGTTGTTTATTGGTCCACTTGTAAGGATTTTCGTTTTCTTTATGTTGAGGTGTAATCCATACTGAAGGCTGTAGTCTTTTACCTTCAACAGTAAGTGCTTCAAATTGTTTTCATTTTCAGCAAGCAAAATTGTGTTATCTGCATATCACAGGTTGTTAATGAGTCTTTAAATGAATAATTTCTTTGATAAAGATCAGCACAATGCTGGTTCCTATGAAGCAGAGGTTAAAGATATCCCCAATAGCTAACTTTTCCAAGCTGCTGTACCACTCTGTCATCTCTAACATCAACTACTCCCTCTTACCTCACTTCTCTCTGTCCTGTCTTTGGGTTTCCTAATTCTCTGTAATGTCTCACAGAACTCACAAACCATATAAAGGAAATAGCTCACACAGTTGTGGAGGCTGGCAAGTCCCAAATTCGTGGGTCAGGCTATAGGCTTCTCCCTGGCCCTCAGTCTCTGACCAAAGGCACTCAGCTTTCTCACTCCTGAGAGTCTCTACTGTGGGTCTCTGCTGTGAGACTCTCCTTTTTTGGTGGTGGAGGGCTCCCCTTTCTGCTCTGGAATTGACTCTCTTTTAAGGCAAAACTGACCAATCCCCTTGATGGGCCACAATTATCTTATTTGCACAACTTCACCCAGTCACCTGGGTGGGAGTCATAAGACCATGGTTAGAAAGGCCACACACAAAAGTAATTAATTGTACTGCAGTCTTACTCCAATCCTGATGCCATGTTCTTGTTCATATAATCCAGTTTTTCAGATTATTTGTTCAGCATACAGATTGAATAAGTAAAGTGAAAAGATAAAACCCTGCCACACATCTTTTCGAATTTTAAACCACACAGTACCTCTTTTTCTGTTCCGAAGACTGCCTCTTGATCCATGAACAGGTTCTGCATGAGCACAATTAAGTGTTCTGGAATTCCCATTCACAATGTTATCCATAATTTGTTATGTTCCACATAGTCAAATGCCTTTGCGTAGTCAATAAAACACAGGTAAGCATCTTTCTGGCATTCTCTGCTTTTGGCCAGGATCCACCTGACATCAGCAGTGATACCCCTTGTTCCATGTCCTCTTCTGAATCTGGCTTGAACTTCTGGCAGTTCCCTGTGGATATATGCTGCAGCCATTTTTTAATTTTTTTCAGCAAAATTTTGCTAGCCTGCACTAAATTGTACATGTGGAAATTGTTGAATTGGTGTATGTTTTGCTTTGTATATTCTCACCAAAGAAATTTGCTAGTGTGTGATATTAATGATACTGTTCGACAATTAGCTAGCAGCTATTGAGGACTTTCTTTGTGTCAGGCACTGCTCTAGGCATTTTACTTATATATTCTCATATAATCCTTGTAACAACCTCCTAAGTTAGATGCTATCACTAGCCCTATTATAAAATTGAAGAAACTGAGTCATGGAGAGTTTTAAAAACTTGCATGATGAGTAAGTGGCGGAGCCAGGCCTCAAATCCATGCTTTCAGCCTGTGGTAGAGACATTTAATGCTCACCAAATATCCATGTGCTCCCCCTCATTTCCCAGACTCCTTTGTAATTACACTGGGGCCTCGTAGTCTGGAAGTGGAAGTGATATGCGTCACTTCCAGCTCGAAGCGATATGCGTCACTTCCAGCTCGAAGCACAAAAGAGCAGTTATGAGTTTTCCACATACTCTCTCTTCCCCTACTGTAGGCCTCAAGTCAAGATGATGAAGAGTGTGGCTCACTAGGAAGCAGCTGTCTTGGACAGACCTTAAGCCTCTCATGCATCTCCATGGACTATGTGCAAGAAAGAAATATTCTTTTATGTGGTGGGCCACTAAGGTTCCAGGATTGTTGGTTTTTAGAGTATAGCCTATCCTATCCTGACCAATACACTACTTCTTGAAATGAATATATTAATATTTTTTCTTTGCATCTAAAAATCATAAATTGTAACTTAGAATTTGATATTCTACATTAATAACCAGACAATTCTCCTCTGACATGCTTTCTCCTCAAAAGCTTCTTTGCAGAGTTACTTCGTGACAACTTGCACAGTTCTCCCCTCCACTTTCTCTGCCCATCAGCCTAAAATATACGTATGTAATCTGTCTACCTACCTCCTCTCTGCCTAATCGTCTTTTGTGTGTATGTGTACATATTGGAGGGTGGGTGGGAGAAGAAGAAAAGATTACTCAAAACAATCCTTACTGCTTCCCAGATGTGCACCATACTTTTCAAGGTGGACCTAGAGAAGGCTCAGGACAAAAAAAAAATTTTTTTTCAAGAAACTAGAGCAAAGTAGATGTTTGGAACTGTGTTCAGAAATTTATTTTCTGGTCTTGACCTAGAAGTATTTATTTACTAATATATTGTAATTATTCCTTCTGTTATACTCTCAGAATTGAGCTTGTATGACCACCCAGGTAGGTAATCTCTTTTTAAGAATACTCTGAAAAAATTTTAATGAATAAACACAGACCCAAATAGGACTAAAAAAAGTAAATATGGTTTTAGGAAAATGGTGTTTTCGATTTAAGCCTCTTCACTTCAACTGTCTAAATCAGACACAGATCCATTGGGCCTTGGGTGTCTCAACAACAAAGCACTACCTGGTCAGGATTGGTAAGAGTAGCCTGTGGAGTTCATGGAGTGGGATGAGAAGGCAGGATTCTCTGCAACACTCCGTAGGGGATGTCCCTCAGGCCTCTTAGACATTCTGAGTCAGGGTAGAGCACCAGGGACACGCCTACAGGAATGTATGTGGAAACTATCAGTCATTTCTGATGTTTCAAGTATTATTACTTGACTATATCCTCCCCTTTCCTTTCTCTGTTCTCTCTTTTAGAAATTCTACTGGAACTTCCGGGTTGATCCTCTAATTTTCTTATCTCCACTCCCCTGTCCTTTTCTTCATAAACCTCCTGTCTCATTTGAGGTTGGGAAGAGGTCAATCACCTTGTTGTGCGGAATGAGTGTGGAGAACTAACTGCTATTTATATAGATTTTTAACCCATCTCCCTTTCCAGCCCATGCCCACCTCCAAATCCTGAGCCTTTGAACTGGCATTCAGACTGGTCCGCTTCTGTCGGTATCTTCTCTGTGGGCACTCAGGACAGTAGGCACTTTTTCCATTCTTTTAAAGCCCATTTCTGTTGTTCCATTCGCACTTTTCTAAAAACTGTGTTGATATCTGACATCTGTGATTGTCTCCTGTTCTATTTTCTTTATCTGTGTGAGTTTATTACAGAGGAAGAATCAATGCATTCAAATTATGGTGTTGGTGAAGAACACTGAAAACACTGTGGACTGTCAGAAGAATGAACAAATCAGTCATATAAAAATACAACCAGAATGCTTCTTAAAAGAGATGATGGTCAGATTTCAGCTTGCTTACTTTGGACAAGACATCAGGAAAGACCAATTGCTAGAAAAGGACATCCTGTTTGCTAAAGTAGAGGGCCATGGAAATGAGGGAAAGCCTCAATAAGCTGGATTGACACTAAGAGCGGCAACAATGGACTTCAAACTCACACAACCAATGATCACGAAGTGGCACAGAACCAGGTAATATTTTGTTCATTAAGTTGCCAGGAGTCATAGTTGACTGAAGAGCAGCTAACAGCAACAAAAACAAATCTGTTTTAAATTCATTTAAGACATCATCTTTTAGTGGAGTTTCAGGAGAGAGAGGAGACAAAGACCATGTGTCTAATCTGCATGTTAAATCAGAAGTTTCCAGCGACACATTTTAAAAATAATAGCCCTGCAAGGTAGATATTAATAGGCTCATTTTACAGATAAAGATACAGAGTCTTGGAGAGATTTAGCAAATTGCTTAATGTCTTACAGCTAAGTATCAGAGCTGTGATTCAGTCCTCTATTTAACTGCGTCCAAAGCCCATGCCCTTCACCAGTACAGAATTACCTGTAGTTGCCACCTGAGGCAGAGGTCAGACTACCACTGTCAGGCATGGTCCCAAGAATTACACATTAGGTCAGCTAAGGTCTTCTGACTCATAGACCACCCCTAAGGTCTCTTCCAACCTGGTTCTAATACTTGTCTTTACTTTATTTGACAATTACAAATGCTTTGATACATGGAGTCTATAACTAGAATATTTATGGTATAAGAATAACATATTTCAGGGGAAAATGTAGAATCAATGGGTTGCAGGAATGTTTTTAAGCAAAGATAATTGATTTAATATCATTTTAGCCTAAGTACCAAAAGTACTCAATTAAAATCCTGGAGGAGGGATTACAGTAGAAAGGCTGACTGAGTAATCTGCATTACCTAATTATAAATTTAGCTGCAGATATAATCAGCTCTTGGCACACCTACGTGAGGAAAACCTGTGTTTGGGTGACTCCTTTGTGAAGCCTCCACTTAAACACCCTGTGTAGTAGATCCTCCTGACACCTAGCATTTGGCCTAACCCATTCAAGGAATGGATTATACATCATTTGTCCATTATAAGATTCACACTTGACCTGCATTATTTGGGCATGTAATCATCTTGTCTATATTAAAATGACACAAAAACAAAATATAAGACGTGATGGTTGAGATATTCCACGAAAAAAGCTGGCGATAGAAATAGTGGTCACAGGTGAAAGACTGACTAATGCGTACTTGAGAAGGAACACATACACCACATGGGAACCACCCTGCCTTCCTGTAGGACGACAGGTATGGAGGAGGTAACCAGGCAACAGCCAAGGCCACACCTTCTCACTCCATTTAAGAGGCCGACTGGGTTCCAGCCCAGCACTGGAGCATTGTGTCCCAGTACCCATGACCCAGAAGGATCCCTCTCAGGCTAGCCCTTACTTCAGCCATTATCTCCGAAATCAATGAAATCAATATCCCTGGTTCAGCGATATATCCTAGCAGGCTCCAGGGAGATCTGTACTCTGTGCCACAGTCATCCTATATCTCCAGATAGGGTCAGACTTCCTAGGGATGTTTCGGATCTGAGTAGCTCCCAGGCCAACCAGTCGAGATCCACCCACTTAGGGCAGAGTCAACCCAACCTGGTATTGAGGTTTGGCCACACAGAAGTTTATCGACACAGAATTCTTTCCAGTGGTTAACTGCCTGCCTCTGTTCCCCGTGCTCAAACAGTTGTCATGACGAAAGGTTCAGGGATGGGTAGTGGCTGTAGGTATGGGTGTGTCAGTGGGCCGCAGGGAAAAATAGGGGCCGGAATAAATATTCTTCCACTTAGAGAGTTCTGGGGGACCCAGAAAAAGTGCTCGTTAAAGGGGAAGAATGGAATTTTTGTTTCTCTGGGAGAACAATAACTTGAAGATGAAGGGTATTTGGTACACCTAGCTTTGGAACCTGGTTCTGCCACTTCCCGGCTGTGGGTCAGATACCTACCTTCTGAAACAGATAACTCCTTGTGTAAAAAATAGGGATACTAATAAAACCTCATAAAGTTGCTGTGAGGATTCATAAAATGCATGTAAAAACCTAGATTATAATGAGCAGAAATAAATCTAGATGAAATATGTTGTTGTTTTGTTAGGTGCCGTCGAGTCAGCTCTGACTCATAGCTATCCTACTTGCAATAGTCCTGTGCCATCCTCATAACCGTTGTTATGCTTGAGCCCATTGTTCCAGCCACTGTGTCAATCCATCTTGATGAGGGTCTTACTCTTTTTCACTGACCTTCTACCTTACCCAGCATGATGTCCTTTGCCATGGACTGGTCCTTCCTGATAACATGTCCAGAAGAATCTGGTGATATACTTCTGAAAAAAGTTGGCCAGTGAAAACCTTACGAATAGCAGCAAAACATTGTCTGACATAGTGCCAGAAGATGAGCCTCTCCCTCAGGTTAGAAGACATTCAAAATACGACTAGAGAAGAGCTGCCTTCTCAAAGTAGAGTCGACCTAAATGATGTCGATGTAATAAAGTTTTTGGGATCTTCACTTGCTGATATGGCATGACTCAAAATGAAAAGAAACAGCTGCAAACATCCATTAATAATCAGAACGTGGAATGTATGAAGTGTGAATCTAGGAGAGTTGAAAGTCATCAAAAATGAAATGGAACTCATAAAGATGGATATGCTAGACATTAGTTAGCTGAAATGGACTGGTATTGGCCTTTTTGAATCAGATAATCATGTAGTCTACTATGCTGGGAATGACAAATTGAAGAGGAGTGTTTATGGTCAAAAAGAACATTTCGAGATGTATCCTGAAGTACAAGTCTGTCAGTGATAGGATAATATCCATACGTCTACAAGGTAGATTAGATAATGCAACTATTATTCAAATTTCTCACCAACCACTAATGCCAAAGATTAGGAAATTGAAGATTTTTACCAACTTCTGCAGTCTGAAATTGATCAAACATGCAATCCATTTGCACGGATAATTACTGTCAATTGGAATGCAAAAGTTGGAAATGAAGAAGGATCAGTAGTTGGAAAATACAGCCTTGGTGATAAAAGTGAAGCAGGAGATTGCAGGATAGAATTGTGCAAGACCAACGACTTATTCATTGCAAACACCTTTTTTCAACAACATAAATGTCAACAATTCATGTGGGCCTCACCGGATGGAAAACATGGGAATCAAATCAACTACAATCTGTTGAAAGAGAAGATGGAAAAGCTCAATATCATCAGTCAGAACAAGGCCAGGGAATAGACCTGAGGAATAGACCATCAATTGTTCATATACAAGTTCAAGTTGAAGCTGAAGAAAATTAAAACAAGTCTACCAGAGCCAAAATAAGACCTTGAGTATATCCCACTTGCATTTGGAGACCATCTCAAGGACAGATCTGACACATTGAACACTGATGACCAAAGACTAGACAAATTGTGGGATGGCATCAAGGTTGAGTGGAAGAAATAAAATATAGATTCATTATGTTAAAACTGTTTGCTTTTCCATCTCTTCCTGTATATTTTTATTTATTTATTTTTTGACCCAACAACTAAGGAATAATTTATTTTGGTTTATTTAGGCAAGAAGAATAAAAAAAAAGATTTGGGGACCAAAATGGCTATCTTTGAAGGACTGGCAAACCTAAACAAACAAACAAATAAATGCATTAGTTTTATTCTGCATTTTCTAGGGGTGGCTTTGGTCTAACCTTTATTCTTCCTGTTTTCTTTGTCCCGTCTTTGGTATTTCTCTTTTTTTAAAATTGTTTTCTTGTTTAAATTTTCATTTTTGATTTCTTTCACTTTTCTGTACCTCCTACATTTGCCTTCCTCTAACTTTTCCTTAAGAAAATTGAATTGTAGAGTGGATGATCTCATCTATGTAAGCAAAGAAACTCATATTTATAGTTTGTGAAGTTACCATATTGTTATCAGTTTCAAAAACAAATCTTCTTTTGCTGTATATATTTCCATCAAAATAAAAAATTTTTAAATCGTGATCTTTCCTCTGATATCATGTTTTAATACGAGAAGCAGTATTTTGCACACCTCTACAGCATTTTCAGGAGTTTGAATGAGTAAAATATTTCACAAATCCTATCTAAATGCACATAGCACATAAGCTTTTACTTGACTTTACTCAGATGCTATCAAAAATAAGTTAATAAATTAATAACCAGCTGTTATATCAGAGTTGGGGAAACAGAAAGATGAAGATTAGAAACAAGCAAGAAAAACAAACAAACAAAAGCCTGTTGCCATCGAGTTGGTTCCGACTCATAGTGACCCTATAGGACAGAGTAGAACTGCCCCATAGAGTTTCCAGGCAGCGCCTGGTGGATTTGAACTGCTGACCTTTTGGTTGGCAGTCTAAGAACTTAACAACTATGCCACCAGGATTTCCATAAATAAGAAACTATGCTCTAAATTTTCAAAGATATTGCAATATATTTGGAAGGGGATGCTAACCTAAGTAAACGAGAGGAAGACAATTCAACACCAAATCCATACGGCTTGTGCTGTATTTTGGAAGGGCCCAAATTATGGAAATCTTTGAAAGTCAAATCAAGGAGTTTAGACTTTTCATTCTATTATTTTTATTGCATGCTATGTGCTTATTGTAGAAATAATTAAGAAAACATAGACTGTGAAAATAAGATGGAAATAGAATTACCCCAGATTCCAAGATACAGTTATTCACTTTTAAGCTGTATCTACAGCTTTATTTTTATCTGTAGCTCTATAATGCACATGCTATTTTGTAAATGTATTCTTCATCTAACACAGGATCCTGAACATTTTCCCATGTCAGTAAATATGTACTAGAAATGTTTAAAAGTGTCTTAGAGTTCAGAAAAGGAACTGATAAATGTACAGCAGAGTGATTCGCAAGGCCATATGGTGGACGTGAGCCCGGGTGGCACATTGGTAAAGAGCTACATCGAGCTACGGCTGCTAACCAGAAGGCTGGCAGTTCAAGTCCACCATCCACTCCTTGGGGCAGTCTACTCTGTCCTATAGGGTTGCTATGAGTTGTAATCTACTTGACGGCAACAGCTTTTTTTGTATGTGTGTGGTGGGTGGGCTCATGTGGGCCTTGAAGAATGTGCAGGATTTAGTTAAATAAACAGAAAGCAGGTTAGTCATCCAGGAAGAAGCAGATCACTTGCCATCAAGTTGACTCCAACTCCTGGCACCCCTATGTGTGTCAGAGTAGAACTGTGCTCTATAGGGTTTTTAGTGGAGGATTTTTCAGAAGTAGATCAGCAGACCTTTCTTCTGACGCACTCTGGGTAGATTTGAATCTCCAAAGTTTTGTTTAGCAGCCAAGTACATTAACTGTTTGCACCGTCCAGGAAGAATAGCAAAGTGGAAAACTTCAGGGAAGCGGAGGGAACATGACTTTCACATGGCCCAGTGCAGAGACTGGCCTGACTAAAGAGCCAGCTTCCTCTGCAGAAGAGTAGGAAAGTCTGGGAGAATGAGGGATCCAGGTAAAGGGATGGTTTAAGACAACTGTTTTTTATCTTCTCTGAAAATTAAATAGGAAACAAATTTGAATGGTATCCCACAGACGAATGGGGATGCTTTTCTCAAAAATGAATTGTTAAAAGTATATGCAGTATTGAGAGGAATGGAATCTCCTCTAAAAGCTTGAAAAAGGAGTGGTACCTGAGCTCAAGCAGGGATGATGCTCTGGTTATTTACAATGTACTTACTTTCTCTTAATTCTCATTAAATACCAAACCCATTGCTATCAAGTCAATTCTGACTTGTCCCATAGGGTTTTCAAGGAGTAGCTGGTGGATTCAAACTGCCAAGTTTCTGTTAGTAGCTGAGCTCTTAACCACTGTGCCACCAGGGCTCCTAATTCTCATTAGTAGTAGGCAATTTAATATATTCTGGTGCACTGTTTTTCAAACTGTGGGTCACAGCCAATTAGTGAGTTCTGAAATTAAGTTGTGAGTCATCAACAGCAATTAAAAAACAGAGTAGAATAAAATAGAACAGAATCAAAAAGAAAATATCAGAACGTATTGCTATTGTTGGCATTCCCAAGAACCTATTTGTGTGAACCAGGATTTTCAATCTTGAGCCAATTAAAAATAAAGGAAAAAAGTCCCCCCACCCAAAAAAAAAGACAAGCTCAACAGCGCACCAGCTAGGCAAGTAGCACTATCTTCGTGTGTTCTGTATTTAACCCAGCGCTGTGGCATTAAATACAATCTTTCCTAATTTTTATTTTTTTAATGTTTGTTTTGGATTTGTTTCTATTTTGTATTGACATATTAATAAAACATATTACATACTTATTTATTATGTTTTTACCTGAATATCGGTAACAAGGGTTGGAGTTGTTTCATGAAATTATATCTTAATTATTTATATGTATTTTTACATACTAGGTTAGGTTGCAATATAAAATACATTTCTTACTGGCGATGGTTAAAAAAAAAATTGAAAAACACTGTTCTAGCCCAATAAGTCACTGAAAATTGCACTTAAAAAACATCTGCATACCTGATGTATTTTTGTGGTTATGCTCTGTATTTGTTGAAACATTTGGGGGGCTGTAAGTAACATAAGAAACCAACTTGTGTTAGTTAAAACAAAAAGGAGGGGAAATTAGATTCTGGGTACCTCCCAGAATTAGAGAGCCTGAATGCAATGCCTAGTGACTGGAGCTCATAACTGAGAGGCTGCAGAAACTTGACAGCCTTATCTCTGTCTCTTGTCTCTGCTCTCTGCCAAGCCAGCTTTGGTGTCTGTCCACGGGCTGGCTTGGTGGGCTAGCAGTTCCCACACTGAAGCAAGGCCATTCAGAGGGACTTTATGCTGATATGTCGCAGTTCTTGCCACTTAGGACATGTCTCTGCCTGTTTGGGTCAGTTCAAGTCAGGTCTACCCTTAGTCCAGTCAATCGTGGGTTGGCAGGAAGGCAGTAAAGTGATAAAACACGAAAAGGGACCTGCCCCTGTGGATCAGGAGCATTTGCCAGAGAAGGAGGAAAGGACATGGGCTGAGCAGATACCCCAAATGATCCCTGGTGCCTGCTCTTAACTCTGTCCTCTTCAGAAATTATTGGATCTCATGTATACTGGCTTTTAAGATATAAGGATTATGTAAGTGCCCCAAATGACTTTGAGTATGATAACCCAAGAGACACTTTATCTTGACAAAAGGAATGCAGGACATAAAATAGACCAACAGGCAATTGGAGAGCCTCTTAGGAATGGCATGTTGTCTTCCTATGATGACATTCTGAGCCTGAAAAACTACAGAAATACAGGAAAAACAAACCCAACTTCAGTGAATACGTAATGTGAAGTGTCTGTAGCAGGAAGGATCAAAATTATTGTTAACACTCAAAAGACTGTTACTTTGAGTGTTAGACATACTTTGGGACATAAAATCTTGCTCTGCATGACAGCTTGACTTTCCAGGTTAAATCTAACCCAATATGGTGTGGTTTGGGTGTGGTTGGAGAAGCCTGGGATGAGTCACATTGATGACCAATTGTGGTTTCTTTTTCACTATAGTTAAGAAATGTGGTTTACTCAGCATATCAGCAGTCGAAATAATTTCTGGATATGCTACAAAAGATTGCTATTATTGGATGAAAGACATGCTGAGGAAGGAAATAAGGATGAGGCCTGAGCACCTGTTGGCCTAAGGAAAATTGTGATGACTATTTCTTGGGTAGGAGGGGTACATATTAAGATATATAGAGGTGGATTAGGATATATAGAAAAATACAATAATTAGCTTGAAAACTTCTGTTTCAAAAGAAGCTAATACCTGTAACAAAACTTTCTTCCTATGAGTCACTTTGTCTTGGTAAATTCCAGACAGAAATAAAACATAAAAAATTATTCTAGCCTTCTTCAGCATTTGAAGCAAGCTATTTCCTGTGGTAGAAACCCTGGTGATGTAGTGGTTAAGTGCTATGGCTGCTAACCAAAACATCAGCAGTTCGAATCCACCAGGTGCTCCTTGGAAACTCTACGGGGCAGTCCTACTCTGTCCTAGAGGGTTGCTATGAGTCAGAATCGACTTGATGGCACTGGGTTTGGTTTTTTTGGTTATTTCCTGTGGTGAGAATTGGGCTGCTAAAATTTCTATACAGAAAACTAACTCGATAAAATGGTGTTTGTGAGTGGGAGAAGAACAAGGGTTAGAGAAAAGCAGCCCAAATTCCAAGAACATAACTTGATTTCCAGACTTACACTTACCGGTCAGAACATTTAATTTTGTGACTCAATTTCCTTATTGCCTCCAGGTCTGAGGGACAGTAATGAATATATAACCATCCTGGGACAGGAAGTCTACAGGACTTTGTGCTTGGTGTAGTCATTACCATGTACATATCATTTCAAACCTGTTTTCTTTGTTGCGTAGTAAATCCTGCAATTGTTTCAAATGACCAGCATTTTATCAGTACAGACACACCAAAAAAACCCAAATATCTCAGTCAAGCTCATATTTCTCAAGGAAGTGAAAAAGTACCTGTTCTTGGAGATGAGCACATCAGGGTAAATTCAGCTTGCCAGCTCAGTTAAGCATGTGGGCCTGGATTAGGGCTTTCCTGACTCAGCTATGAATCATCCTGTGGCCTGCAGCATGTTTGGAATGCTGGCTGAAAGAGATTAAACCTAGAATGTTTTATCAACTAGGTAGGAGGTTGCTTCTGACTTGGGATCTAGCCCAAAATGTTTTGCCCTTGTTCAGGGGGATTTTTTACAATAAATAAATAAAAACCCATTGCTGTCAAGTTGATTCCGACTAACAGCGACCCTGTAAAACAGGGTAGAACTGCCCCACAGGGTTTCCACGGAGTGCCTGGTGGAGTTGAACTGCCAACCTTTTGATTAGCAGGCTTAGCTCTTAACCACTACTCCAGCAGGGTTTCCTTTTTACTATTGCTGTATAATAATAGTAGTATATATAAAAAAAATATAGTGATAGTAAATGATTTAAAACCCCTCTGAAAGGGGCAAAGAATTTAATTATTATTACTATTGTAATAACCCCCACATGTCTATCAGTTTGTTGTACTGTGGTGGCTTGCATGGGGCTGTGATACTGGAATCTTTGCCACTGGTATTTCAAATACCAGGAGAGTCACCTTTGTTACACAGGTTTCAGCAAAGCTTCCAGACTGAGACACCAGGAAGAAGGACTTGGCGGTCTACTTCTGAAAAAATTGGCTAGTGAAAACCCTATGAATAGCAGCGGAACATTGTCCCATATAGTGCTGGAAGATGAGCCCCTCAGGTTGGAAGGCAACTAAATACAACTGGGGAAGTGCTGCCTCCTCAAAGTAGAGTTGACCTTTATGATATGGATGGAGTCAAGCTTTTGGGACCTTCATTTGTTGATATGGCATAACTCAAAATGAGAAGAAACAGCTGCAAATAGCCATTAATAATCAGAATGTGGAATGTACAAAGTATGAATCTAGGAAAATTGGAAGTAGTCAAAAATAAAATGGAATGCAAAAAGATCGGTATCCTAGGCATTAGTGAGCTGAAATGGACTGGTATTGGCCATTTTGAATCAGACAATCATAAGGTCTACTATGAAGGGAATGACAAATTGAAGAGGAATGGAGTCGTGTTCATCATCAAAAAGAACATTTCAAGATGTATCCTGAAGTACAACTCTCTCAGTGATAGGATAATATCTTATGCTTACAAGGAAGACCAGTTAATACAACTATTATTCAAATTTACACACCAACCACTAAGGCAGAAGAAACCAAAAAAAAAAAAACCTACTGCCATTGGGTTGATTCTGACTCATAGCTACCCTAGAAATTGAAGATTTTTACCAACTTCTGCAGTCTGAAATTGATCAAACATGCAATCAAGATGCGTTGATAACTACTGGCAATTGGCATGCAAAAGTTGGAAAAAAGGATTCGTAGTTGGAAAATATGTCCTTGGCAATAGAAATGACACCAGAGATTGCATGATAGAATTTTGCAAGACAAACGACTTCTTCATTGCAAATACCTTTTTTCAACAACATGAACGGTGACTATACACATAGACCTCGCCAGATGGAATGCACAGAATTCAAATCGACTACATCTGTGGAAAGAGATGATGGAAAAACTCAGTATCATCAGTCAGAACAAGGCTCATATGCAAGCTGAAGTTGACGAAAATTAGAACAAGCCCACGAGAGCCAAAGTACAACCTTGAGTATATCCCACCTGAATTTAGAGACTGTCTCAAGAATAGATTTGATGCATTGAACACCAATGACCTAAGACCAGATGAGTTATGGAATGTCATCAAGGACATCATACATGAAGAAAGCAAAATGTCATTAAAAAGACAGGGAAGAAAGAAAAGACCAAAATGAAAATCAGAAGAGACTCTGAAAGTTGCTCTTGAATGTAGAGTAGCTAAAGCAAAAGGAAGAAATGATGAAGTAAAAAAGCTGAACAGAAGATTTCAAAGGGCTGCTCTAGAAGACGTAAAGTGTTACAATGAATGTGCAAAAAGACATGGAGATAGAAAACCAAAAGGGAAGAACATGCTCCGCATTTCTCAAGCTGGAAGAACTGAAGAAAAAGTCAAGCCTCAAGTTGCAATATTGAGGGATTCCATGAAGAAAATATTAAATGACACAGGAAGCATCAAAAGAAGATGGAAGAAATACACAGAGTCACTGTACCAAAAAGAATTGGACAACATTCAGCCATTTCAGGAATTAGTATATGATGAAGAACCAATAGTACTGAGAGAAGTCCAAGTTGCACTGGAGGCATAGGCAAAAAACAAGGCTCCAGAAATTGACAGAATACCAATTTGAGATGTTTCAATAAATTGATGCAGCGCTGGAGGTGCTCACTTGTCTATGCCAAGAAACTTAGAAGATGTTACCTGGGCAACTGACTGAAAGAGATCCATATTTGTGCCCATTCCAAAGAAAGGTGATTCAACAGAGGGTGGAATTATCCAACAATATCATTAATATCACACACAAGGAAAATTTTGCTGAAGATCATTCAAAAATGGTTGCAGCAGTGCATCAACAGGGAACTGCCAGAAATTCAAGCTGGATTCAGAGGAGGACGTAGAACAAGGGATATCATTGGTAATGTCAGATGGATCCTGGCTGAAACACCTGAAAGATGTTTACCTGTGTTTTATTCACTACACAAAGGCATTTGACTGTGTGGATCATAACAAACTATGGGTAATATTGCAAAGAATGAGAATTCCAGAACACTTAATCGTGCTCAGGAGGAACCTGTACATAGACCAAGAGGAAGTTGTTTGAACAGAATAAAGGGATACTGCGTGCTTTAAAGTCAAGAAAGGTGTGCATCAGGGTTGCATCCTTTCACCATACTTACTCAGTCTGTATGCTGAGTAAATAATCCAAGAAGCTGCACTATACGAAGAAGGCGGTATCAGGATTGGAGGAAGACTCATTAACAACCTGTGTTATACAGATGACACAACTTTGCTTGCTGAAACTGAAGAGGACTTGAAGCACTTACTGATGAAGATCAAAGACCACAGCCTTCAGTATGGATTACACCTCAGCATAAATCAAAAATCCTCACAACTGGACAAATAAATGACATCATTATAAGCGGAGAGAAGATTGAAGTTGTCAAGGATTTCATTTTACTTGAATCTACAGTCAACACTCATGGAAGCAGGAGTCGAGAAATCAAAAGGTGCATTGCATTGGGCAAATCTGCTGCAAAAGACCTCTTAGAAGTGTTAAAAAGCAAAGATGTCACTTTGAGGACATCTGACCCAAGCCATGGTATTTTCAATGGCCTCACATGCATGTGACAGCTGGACACTGAATAAGGAAGACCAAAGAAAATTGATGCCTTTGTATTATGGTGTTGACGAAGAATATTGAATATACCATGGACGCCAGAAGAATGAGCAAGTCTTTCTTGGAAGAAGTACGGTCAGAATGCTCATTAGAAGCAAGGATGATGAGACTTCATCTCATATACTTTGGACATGTTATCAGGATGGGAGAAGGACATCATGCTTAGTACAGTATAGGATCAGCGAAAAAGAGGAATACCCTCAATGAGATGAAGTGACACAGCGGCTGCAACAATGGGCTCAAGCATAACAATGATCATGAAGTTGGTGCAGGACCGAGCAGTGTTTCATTCTGTTGTGCATAGGGTTGCTGAGTCAGAACCGACTTAAAGGCACCTAAAACAACAACTGTAATAAATGCAATGTAGTGTTTATCAGATTCCTCCACTGTAAAGTTACTTTTTTTCAACTTTTCCATACCCTTTGGAAGCAAATCATTAGACACAGCCCACACTCAGGGTGTGGGAATTTAAATTCTATTTTCTTTGAGGAGGGAGTGCCTATGTAATATTTGGAATTCTTCTGTATGGGGTATTCAGGGATGTGTTCTTGTCCCAGGATAGTTATATTTTCATTACTGCCTCTCAAACCTGTCGGCAACACAGGAAACTAAGTCATACAATTAAATATTCTGGCTGAAAAGTGTATCTCTGGAAATCAAGTTATATTTTTCAAAATATTTTCTCTTCTCACCTGTTTATTTATTTATTCAATCATTTATGAGTAGGGGCTTGTGGATGTTTATTTATGCTTTGGGTTTTAATCTAATACTACATTATTTATTTTGTTGTTCAGATTTTTCCAGATTTGGCTGTTGAGAGCGATTGCAGGTAGACTCCTGCTTCCCTTTGGCATACCCTATGATTTTGTTTTTGAGCACTTTCTTACATTCTGGTACTATAAGGTGCTGCAGAGTCACCTTGTGTATTCCCTACGATAGCCTAAGAATTGGCCATTTCTCCAAGGAGTCCTTATTCCTTTTATTGGAGAAAGGTATTAGAAACCATGATCTGGGAGGTAAGTGTGATCCTTGTTACTGGGATGCCATTGTGTCCAGATCTCAGTGGATAGAGCCAGGAAATAAATGTATGTATAGTAACTTGCGTTTATCCACGTATTTATAATTATTACTATATCCAACTGTATCTACATCAGGCTTAACATAAGTTCATACTGATGTCTCCAATTCTAATCCACAATACAGGGCTCATTCTAGCTTCCCCCTTGCTTGTCTGTAATTCCCACTCCAAAAGTAAGAAACCTGGATGCCATCACCTGGCACCCATTACTTATTTCTTCAATCTCACCATACTTATTACAGTTGTTTTAGAATTGTCAATCTGTACCCCTATGAGAAACAACTTTATCAATTAGAGTACAATACATACATGAAGTTCCTTTTGTCTTTAGTCTTAGAATTTCCAGTCAAAACACTACTTTTCAAAGTCACTTGATTTTTTAAAAATTATTTTCTAATTATGAGAAGAAAATAGCCAATATATTTTTCTTGTTGACTACTTGGAAAATATAAAAACTTTGGTTACAGATAGTACACATTTCCCCTCAAGTGAGGCAATTTACTGCCCCCAAAGAGATGGACTCTAAGCTGTCTTTTTTTTTTCCCCTCAGTTGTATTTCTCTGTGTGCTTAAAAACTTGAGTGAGTACCTGGTTGAGAATTTACCTTTCTATTCCATAGAATACAGCAGAGGGTCCCAACCCCCAGTGCCTCAAATAATTTTAGGGATAGGTCTTAGTGCTCAGCCACTTTGATCACAAATGTAAGGCCCTGTAGCTTTATGAGCTTCACAGTAAATCACTCCATGCTCGCACGCTGCTATTGACTTGGAGAGATTTTCATCTTTTCTAAATTAATAGAATGAATAGGTCTAGAAATAGGAGTTACGTTGGCACATGATCTATTTTTGCCAGACATGGAACAAGACCAAGGGGCAAGACACAAACTGAATATCAACAGATGAAAAGCTCACGAGATGAAGATAGGAAGCCACCTCCAGAACCAGTGTATTAGAGGAGGGGTGAAGTCCTCAGTGGCTCTTCTCTGGTAATAATCTTCCCAGGTGCTGTAGTAGAAACAAAGAGATGAAATGAGAAGAGAGAGAGAAACGCTGCAGTGCTAAAAGGTCTGTATAATTTATAGATGCTTTACTTAAAAAGAAACTCTTGGAATTAGATGGAGCTGATATAAAATAAGAGCCCATGGAAGGAGAACATTTCCTTGGTGTTGCTTTTATTTCGTTTATTTCTATGCTATTCCTTTGGGGAGATATTTTTACCCTAACTCTCAAGGATTGATAACATGACATCAATAAAATTACTAAAGTTTCATTAAGCCATGCCAGTCTTCACCTGTTTGTATTACTTTAAGGTCCTAAAGTTCCTATATTTTCCTAGAATCTGTAACAGCTCACTTGGGGGCATTATTTGCAAAATATGCCCCAAGAAGCTGAATTCATTTACTCATGGACTGGAATTATTTAAAATGGAACACTGGAACGCTGAAAAGTCACATTCCAGAAAGTAATACTAGTTTGTGGTTAAGTAGGAGACTCTGGAGTTAAAACTCACAGAGTAAGTGTGTGAAGGTATTAGCTGTGTGATCCTGGGCAAGCTACCTGGCCTACTTGTACTTTAGCATCTCATTTGTGAATGGAACTAACCTTAAGTGGTTATTAAGAAAATTACCTGAGAAAGTATGTATAAAGGGTTCATTCAGCCTTGCACCTGGTACGTGGTAAACATGTAATAAAACTACCACATTGGTCTTAGTACAATTGTTGTTGGCCTGGCCTGAGATGTGATTGACCAAGCTTCTTTTTAAGATTACTCCTTGTTAATTCTAGTAAACCTGTGTCATTTATATAGAGAAAGATTCTCATCTTTATACCGGGGAGAAAGGGCATTTATTAATTTCATTTAAACTGTTCTACAGCACTGTGTCTGGGTATAATCCTGGTTTTTTTTTGGTTTTATGTTTGAATCTTAATAACTTGCCATTTGTAAAAAACACAATATAAGCAGCTCTTAAACATATGAAAAGATGCTTATCTTTATTCATAATAGGTGAAATGCAAATTAAAATTACTCCTCATGTGATGGTTAAGATTATGTGTCAGCTTGGCTGGGCCATGATTCTCAGTATTTTCGCAGTTGTATAATGTTTTAACCACTTCCCTGTTGAGATCTGATACGTGATCGTCCCCGTGATGGGATCTGCTGTGAGTGGTACCAGCGGGGACAGGGCCTGTGGTGGCTCATTGCCCCCTCAGCCTTCATCTATCTGCCTTACGCCGCCTAGTCCTTCCTGCTCTTCTTGCCAGGGCTTTTGCTTGTTCTGGATCTTGCAGCTGGCTCTGGTTCATCTGACCTCCAGTTCTTGGGACTTGACCTAGCCGCTTACCTGTGGTCTTGCCTTCCGATCTTGAGATTTGTCTATCTTCACAGCCTGTGAGCAAGAGCCCTGCTCTCTGGTCTGCCAATCTTGGGTTTATCAGGCCCTGTGGCTAAGTGAATCAGGAGAAGCCTCTTTTCTGCCCCACAGACTTGAGAGGTTAAAAAAACAAAAAAAATTTTTGTTTTTTTTTTTCACCTCCCAAGTCTAACGGACTTGGGAGGTTACAGCCCCTAAAAACCGTGTGAGCCATTTCCTTGATATAAACCTCTCTCTCTATATATGTATTTATGTGCTTTACTAGTCTTGCTTCTCTAGAGGACCCAGCCTAAGACACTGCATTACCATTTTTTACCTCTCAGCTTTGGCAAAGTTCAACAAGCTTGATAATGCGTTATGTTGGTGAGTATGTGGAGAAATAAGGAATCCCATACCTGTTAATATTCATCAAAATTACAAATGCAACTACTTTATGGCCCAGCACTAACTTCTAGGAATTTACATAACAGATATATTTACCTATATACAAAATCATCTCTGAATAATGCCATCGTTTTTAATAAGGAAATATTGGGGACAACCTAAATTCTATCAATGGGGATTCATTAAATAAATTATGGTGCATAAAAAAAAAAAGGGGGATTCGTTAAATAAATTATGGTGCATACAGTCATGAAAAAGAACAACCTGTTGCTCTCGAGTCGATTCCAACTCACAGCGACCCTAAAAGACACAGGACTGCCCCATAGGGTTTCCAAGAAGCAGCTGGTAAATTTGAACTGCCGACCTTTTTGGTTAGCAGCTGAGCTCTTAACCACTGTACCACCAGGGCTCTTAAAAAAAAAAAAGTAGGGAAGCTTTTCCTGTATTACTATGGAATGCTCTCCAAAATATACCTAGTAAAGAGGAAGTGCAGAGCAATATGAAAAACAGCTGCTATTTGGGTAAAAAAGGAGTAAAAAGAAAAAGATATGAATTTGCTTGAATATGCATGAACTATCTATGGGGGATGCTCAAGAATCCATTCACCTTAGTCAGCTATGCGAAGAGCAACAAGGTGGCTATAGGACAGGAACGGGGGAAGAGTTTTTACTGTATATCTTTTTAAACATTTTGAATCTTATGTAAATGCATTACATATTTTTAAAAATAAATAATTTAAAGCACCTCACCAGTCAAGAGATGACCCTTACCCAGCCTCAATTTTGGTGGTAGTTTTGAACATAGGCTTTGGTGGAATAATGAATGACCTCAATTTTGTGAAGCATAATATTTTAGGGAAAAATACTTTCACACTGAGCTTTTTTTCCAACATATTATTAAAAAAAAAAAAAAAAAAACCTCTTGCCATCGAGTCGATTCCGACTCCTAGTGACCCTTTAGGACTGAGTAGAACTGTCCCACAGGGTTTCCAAGGAGCAGTTGGTGGATTTGACCTGCATAATTTTTGGTTAGCAGACAAGATCTTAACCACTATGACACACGACTAATTTTTTTTTTACTATTTTATAGATTCCTCAGGATTATCTTCATTTGAATTTGAGCAGATCTTCAACACTGAAAAGAAAAAAAAAAGAGTTTATATACATCATGCTTACAGATTTTAGGAATTAATGAAAATTGTTAGTGGAATTAATGTCAGTAATTCCAAATTCATCCAACTGTCACGAATCAGGAGTCCCTTGGGGGCTCAGGAGGGAGAATGTGCTAATTGTCTCAGAATCAGTATATTCTGTTCTGGGGCTACCTCTACTCCTGTGCCTGCAACTTTCACATTTACAGTTAACAGCCCTGCACACTGGGGAGGCAGAGTGATAGGAAATCCCAGAGAGGGAGTCTCTGATCTGTCCAGCTCTGACCTTGCGCAGGATCTAGCTGAAGGCGAGCCCTTCAGGTGTGAGGTGTTGTTGGGCCTGGCTGCTTGGGTCCATCAGCTCCAGGGTGGAGCAGTTTGCCCCTCCCACACTCGTGCAAATGTCTTATGGGGAATCCCAGCAGTCACACCTGAGCCCTTTCCTCCCCTGGCCACAATCACCACTTGCTCATAAAAAAAAAAAAAAAAATTTTTTTTTTTTTTAGTTGTACATAAATCTTTTCCTTATAAATTTGTATTTGAAAGTATGTCAAGATGCTGTTTAACCTTCATTCCTTTAATATTTTTTCAACATTTTTCTTTTCTCTTGCTTTTCTGTTTTCATTTCCTTCTTGCCAACCTCAACGAAATATTTTAATATTAGAGGGTCAGCAGCAATAATCTGTAGATATCTGAAAAATTTTATTTTTGATTTTTTTTCCAAACAAAAGTGTTAGTCATTGACACTAAACCATCAGTGCCATTAACAACAGTTACAGAAACTCTTCCAGGCATGTTAAAGAATTCAACTAATTGTAAAAAAAAAAAAAAAATTTTTGTACAGACATGCAAATGCCTATTGTTATGGATTGAGTTGTGTCCCCCCAAAATGTGTGTCAATTAACTAGGCCATGATTCTTGGTATTATGTGATTGTCCACCATTTTGTCATCTGAAGTGGTTTTCCTATGTGTTGTAAACCCTAACCTCTATGATGTTAATGAGGCAGGATTAGAGGCAGTTATGTTGATGAGGCAGGACTCAGTCTACAAGATTAGGTTGTGTCTTAAGTCAATCTCTTTGAGATATAAAAGAGAGAAGGGAGCAGAGAGATGCGGGTCCTCATACCACCAAGAAAGCAGCACTGAAGCAAAGTACGTCTTTTGGACTTGAGGTTCCTGTGCTGAGAAGCTCCTAAATCAGGGAAAGATTGATGATAAGGACCTTCCTCCAGAGCCAACAGAGAGAGAGAGCTTTCCCTGGAGCTGGTACCCTGGATACAGACTTCTAGCCTCCTAGAGTGTGAGAGAATAAAACTCTGTTTGTTAAAGCCATCCGCTAATAGTATTTCTGTTATAGCAGCACGAGATAACTAAGACGCCTGTACTTAGTTTTTGAGCTGTCAGGTGTTTAACATGGTTTATTTTATTAAATTTCTGCACTAACCTGTGAGACAGGTCATAATACCCATGTTAAAATAAATAATATTAAGCCAATAATATCGATTGATTTGAAGTTTAATATATGATTTGCAAATTGGGCAACACTTCCGATTAGAGAGTCAAAGTGCTGCCAAGGGAAAAGAACTTCCAAAGAGTCTTATATCCCATATTCTCAACGTTGCTATTGAAAGGGCCAAACAAACCAAACCCCTTGCCGTGGAGTCAATTCTGACTCATAGTGACCCTATAGGGCAGAGTAGAGTGCCTGGTGGATTCGAACTGCAAATCTTTGTGGTTAGTAGCCATAGCTCTTAACCACTACATCACCAGTGTTTCCACTGAAAAGGCAGTGTTTATATAGTAACAATCTACCTTAAAACACAGCTTCTTGTCCCACTCTTGAGTTTTCATTTCTTGAGACTGATTGCACGTAGACAACTCTTAAAAAGAGCACAGTGCCTAAGGCAAAGATTCTTTACAAATTAAGCTAGGCTATTGTTTGTCTTAAAGGTGACTTTTAGGAAACCAGTTTTCTCAAGGCTCAGGTTTGAAAGAAGATCTTAGGGCAATGGCCTGGGTGGGTCACCCCAACTCCATGGACCCCAGAAATCTATATTCCAGGAAAATTACAAAGTTTGTTTCTCATTATCAGGTGAAGAAACGGACTCAGAAAGCTTAAGTCACACAGGTCACACGAGTTCATTGCTGATAATTTGCATTTTGATCCCAGGTACACTGAATCAAAATCTACATTTTAACAAGATCCCCAGGTGATTCTTAAGTATAACTTCCTGGGAACTTGTTAGAAACGCAAATTCTCAGCAGGGGTTCGAACAGGGACTAAACAAAGTGACACAGCTAATACATGTTGGGGTGAAGCTTTAAGTCGCTAATAAGAGCTATGCACTTACTGTGGCTCAGGCTCTGTGGGGAATACTTTTTATAATTTCCACACAGCAAATTTATGAGGTAGGTGCTATTATTATCTTCCTTATAGGGTTACTATGAGTCAGAATCGACATAACTGCAACAGGTTCAACAAGTTTTTTATAGATAAGGAAACTTAAGTACATATTTCGAGTCTAAGACTGTTTTACTCTAAAACTCCCTCTACATGGCTACCTGGACCATATGAATGCTGACATTAGGTTAAACGTAAGTTACGGAGAGAAACCAGAGTTCTAAGAGGCAGAGAGAGCAGGAATTGATTACAGGGAAAAGTAGAGGAAATTCAGCCATCTAAATTTGTCTATTATGAGCCAAGTTGACAAACTTGGGTATTTTAAAATAACCAAAAGTAGAAATGGCTTTCTAACTAAGCACAGAAAGAATCATTTCATATTTCTTGCTGAAGTCCTTCAGTAGATCTAGTTTTAGATGGTGTAATATTAGTCAAGGTAAAAAAAATATTAAAGAGGCAACGGAATGCCAGCAGCCCAGTCTTGAGTAGGTAGTGGAATTGATGATGAACATCTCTTCCTGATCTCTCTTAGGACAGAAACATGTACATGAGCTCAGGTTGCAATGAAGGATACTTGAAAGGCTATAGAAAAGATTTTCTGATGTGAAGGCTGCATTTGAACTGGAAGGTTACCAAGGAGATTATAGACTCTGTCTCCAGACACATTAAAATAGGGTTTTAAAATAGCCTAGGATGGAATACAGCTTATCCTGTCTCAGCCCAGAGAGATGGAGTGACTTTAAGAGCCCGAACTAAGACAGGGAGCAAAGGCCCTGAGATCAGAGGGTGCCTGTTCAAGAAATAGCAAGGAGACTGCTGTGGTTAGAGGAGAAACAAGTAAAAGAGGTATATGCTATGCTATCACGGAGGTAATAGGGGGTTGAGTGTGGAACCTAGAGACTTAGGAAGACAAGGAACAGAGGGGACCCCAAATCTGCAAACAAAAGTTGCCTTTCCCAAGCAGTTGGAGAAGACCAGGCCCAGGGACACGCACAAAACATCCGCCTGTGACCGCTGTGTGACCTTCCACCAAGGGCAGTGAGGGGTTACAGCCCCAGCCAGGGAATCGAAGCCGGGGAGCTGGAGACTGCGCAGGCGCGACACCCCATAATAAGTCCTGCTACGAATCCCAGAGGCCTCCAGGACAGGAGCCATCTTGGAAAGCTGCTGCGGGAGCACCTTAGTTAACATATCCCCGCCTGTGTCTATGAATAAACATAAATCTTTTCCTGCCCAAGAACTTTTAAAAACTTGGGCCTGTCTTTTGTTCTGTGAGATGAGAGTATGCGTTGCTCTAGGCCCTCCTTGTCTCTGTTTACAAGCCCCTTCAATAAAGCTTTGCTTGTGTGGAAAGCTACGTGCCTTACTTGCTCATTCTTGACCAGTGAGAGGCAAGAACCTTATTCTGGTAACAAAACAACTCTTGATTCTATAAAGAGCCCCCAATTTCCATTAACTTGGACATTGATTGTATCTAGGCTTTCCTTCGATGTGTGCATAGCAACAGTTATTCTTCCAGGCATTCTCATCTTTCTCTTTCAAAAAAAAAAAAAGACATCTCGGGTTTGGAAAAGAAAAGAATGGGAATATCAAGGTAATTTGGTTCCGCCCACCTATTATTTCCCCAAACACAAATGCCTCCCTCAGGTCAGGAAGTTTTAAGTCTCCTCATCCTGTTGAATGTAGAGTCCTGTTTCTAGGTACTATGTATTTGCTCACATTGCTTTCTTTGCCTGGGATGCATTTTCCCTTAAGAAATCCATCCACCGAATCTGACACATTAATTCTCCTCAGCGTTCAAGGCTTCAGTCTGGTCATAAAACCTCTGACATTTTAAAGTTTGTATCACATTTTAATATTGAATTAGTTTTGTAATTCTTCAGTATTATACAATATTTGTCTTTCCTATCAGATTGTGAGTGTTTTAAAGGAAAGAAATCTTATCCAGTGCTTTTTTGAATCCCCCCACATTGCTGAACATACAGCCAGAATGCAAATATTTGTTTTTAGTCACAAAGTAGTTTTGTGGACTTATTTTTAGATTTGAGGTTTAATGAGTTTAAAAAGCTCAAAAAAAAAATTTTTTTTTTTTTTAGTCCAGGTAGAATATATTAGAGATTAGTAAAAAATGCAAGCTATGTTGGACACAACATATCTCTCTTCAGTGGGAGTACTACCAAATGCTTTTACCGATGGAATTCAGAATAGAGATGTCCTTGACTTTTTCATGGTGGAGAGCCAGGGAAGATTCAGGGGAATGAGGCTGTTCCTGTGCCCCCACCCTGTTCTCCCATCCCCTCTTTCAAGATAAGAGTCCATTCTGCCTGACCCAGTTTGTCTGATATTTAAGTGTGGAAAAAAAAAAAAAAAAGTGTGGAAAGCACGTCATATAGTGAAAACAAAGGAAGGAAAGAAAAACTAACATATATTGAGTATCGTATTTTTAAGCAAATAACAGACATCTTTTACATTTATTTGCCAACCACACCCTCCCCCTCCCCCCCCCACCAGGTATTTTTGTAAGTGCATTATTCTAATTTTTTTTTACAGCAACTTGTAAAAAAATTGACACAGTGGTGCTTATGAAAATATCTTGCAGGGGGAGGGAGAGATTGGCAAACAAACATAGAAGGTACACGTTATTTTCATAAAATATGGTATTTGCCGGGGACTTTATATACATAATTTAACATAATCCCTACTAAAACCTTGTATTGTAGAAACAGAATTTTATAAAAGTTAGATAACATTCCCAGGTTATTGGATAGAAAAATAAGGATTTGAACCCTGTCATGGATTGAATTATGTTCCGTCAAAAATGTGTGTATCAACTTGGTTAGGCCATGATTCCCAGTATTGTGTGGTTGTTCTCCATTTTGTGATTGTAATTTTATGTTAAGAGGATTAGGGTGGGATTGTAACACCACCCTTCCTCAGGTCCCTCCCTGATCCAATATAAAGGGAGTTTCCCTGGGATGTGGTCTGCACCACCTTTTGTCTCTCAAGAGACAAAAGGAAAGTGAGCAGAGAGATGGAGACCTCATACCACCAAGAAAGCAGCTCCAGGAGCAGAGAGCGTCCTTTGGACATGGGGTCCCTGCTCCTGAGAAGGTTCTCTACCAGGGGAAGATTGAGGACAAGGACCTTCCCCCAGAGCCAACAGAGAAAGCCTTCTCCTGGAGCCAATGCCCTGAATTTGGACTTATAACCTACTAGACCGTGAGAAAATAAATTTCTCTTTGTTAAAGCCATCCACTTGTGGTATTTCTGTTGTGGCAGCACTGGATAACTGAGACAAACTTCTTCTACTTTTTCCATTTGCTATGATAAAAATTAAGCTCATTCAAAGACAGAGTAAAGAATAAAATGAAATGTGCGCCCTATGCTGAAGAAATTACACGTTCTTCTGAAATGAATGCATGAGTTTGGATCCTTACAGCAGATTAGTAAGTGTATTATGTAGCCAGTCAACACAACCATGGTATACACAGAATAAAATTTGATTTGCTCAAGAAATTGATGCAATTAGGCTAGACAGAACTCACAGACATATTAGGGTAATAAAGAAATTATTTCTCTCCATTTGCAAAACTGGAGGAAGTTATGTTGAATCATGAACTATTTTAATTAGTTGGAAAATTAAGGAAGACATATGCACTGGCTATGATTAAAAGGAAAGAAATATGTTTTACAAAGCGTTAAGGCCTGAGGTGCTACCTCCCAGAATGACCACTGTACGGTGTACCTTTCGTGAAGTTGAACCTCTCACTAATATCACCATATTAGTTATCTAGTGCTGCCATAATAGAAATACCACAAGTGGGTGCATTAACAACCGAAATTTATCATCTCACAGTTTAGGAGGCTAGAAGTCTGAATTCAGGGGTCCAACTCTAGGACATTTTCTATCTCTGTTGACTCTTGGGGAAGGTCCTAGTCGTTGGTCTTTTTTTGATCTAGGAGCTTCTGGGCACAGGGACCCCAGTTCCAAAGGATGGGCTCTGCTCCTGGCTCTTTTTTCTTGGTGGTAGGAAGTCCTCCTCCTCTCTGCTTGCTTCTCTCTTTTACATCTCAAAAGAGACTGACTCAAGGCACAAACTAATCCTGTAGATTGAGTCCTGCGTCATCAACATAACTGCCTCTAATCTTGCCTCATTAACATCATAGAGGTTAGGGTTTACAACACATAGGATAATCACATCAGATCACAAAATGGTGGACAATACTGGGAATCACAGCCTAGCCAAGTTGATACACATTTTTTGGGAACATAATTCAATCAATAACATTCTACCCTTTGCCCTCCCCCAAAATTCATGTTCTTGCCACATGTAAAACACATTCACCCCATCATATCATCCCAAAAGTCTTAAATCAACTGCAAGTCCAAATTCCACCCTGGAGCAAATTTCCTCTTCTACTGTGAAATCTAGAATACAAATTATCTGCTTCCAAAGTACAGAGGTGAAACAGGCACAAGGTAGACATTGCCATTACAAACGGAAGAAATTAGAGGTAAAGAAGGGATAATAGGCACCAAGCAAGTCAGCAGAACACATTACATTAGCTCTCAGGGTTTGAAAACAATCCTCTGTTCTCTGAGATCATTTAGGCAATGGCTCTGCACTCCAGACTCTGGGTGTTAGACACACTTCCTGGATTCTGAGCAGAGGCCTGTTGGCCCCAGGCTTCAGCTCTGCCTTCTTCTGGAAAGGCAATTATCATCAAGAAGATATGAAACCTGTCTTTCCACTCAAACCAGCTTCCCCTCTAGACTTTCCATGTTTTGCCCATGTCCTTGGCCTCTCAAAATTGAAATATTATCACTATCGATTTCTTCCTTATCCTTGGATTAAATCAGGCATGAAATCCCAAGAATTCTGAATTCTTAACAGCTCTCAAGGGAGTGTCTGGGTCGTGCAAATGGTTAAAGCTCTTGGCTGCTAATTGAAAGTCTGGCAGCTTGAATCCACCTACAGGCACCTCAGAAGAAATGCCTGTTAATCCAATTCCAAAAAATCAATGATTGAAAATCCTAAGGAGCACTTTTCTACTCTGACACACATAAGGTTGCCATGAGTTGGAACTGACTCAACTGCAATTTTTTTTATATATATATCTCAAATCCTTCCCTTCTTTCCCATTTTATATAGTGACCTACATCCTTGGAAACTCTACGGGACAGTTCTACTCTGTCCTATAGGGTTGCTATGACTCATTATCAACTCGATGAAACTGGGTTGGTACATCAGACTCATGTCTTCACAATTGTATTTCAGCAAGTTCTTGAAGGAAATTGTCTAGGCCTTCATCCCCACAATCCAAATCTCCCAGCATTGTCATAACAATCTTCTTACAATGCTGTTATGGCAAAATCACTCTTATGCTAACACTCCCCTTTTTATGAAGAATAAAGTGCCAGCTCTAGTTTTGGGCCCCACGTCCACTTCAATCTCATTCCCTACTCCTTCCTCTCCTTAACATTCCTAACTGGTCTTCTCAGTCTTATTAAAAACCTTCAACGGTGGCAAATATTCCCTCCTTTATTTGTTCAATAAACTTACTGGAATCCTACTGTGTGACAGGCTGTGTGATACATCCTGGGGTCAAAAAGGCAAACATACCATGAGCTCTATCCACCCAAGTAAGGGAAATTGACTTTACACAGATTTGGGCTTTTTGATATATCATGGTAGGTATCATAGTATGGAGCCCTGGGGTGGTGCAAACAGTTAACGTGTTTGGCTGCTACCCAAAAGTTTGGAGGTTTGAGTCCACCTAGCATTGTGTCAGAAGAAAGTCCTGGAGATCTACTTCCAAAAAAGTTAGCTGTTGAAAACCATACAGAGCAGAGTTCTACTGTGACATACATAGGTCATCATGAGTTGGAATCGACTCCACAGCAAGTAGTTTGGATTATAAAACAGTTATATGCCAGGTAGAGAGAGGACACCAAGTAGAGAGTTATCCGTTCTCCCTTGGGGAAGGCAAGGGTAAGGGAAAGTTTAACATGTGACAAGATGCTCAATCTGAGAATGAAATTAAGAAAACAATTCTATTTACAATAGCATCAAAAATAATAAAACAGGAATAAGTATAACCAAAGAAGTGCAAGACTTGTACACTGAAATCTACAAAACATTGTTGAAAGAAATTAAAGAAGATGTAAATAAATGGAAAGACATCCAGTGTTCATGGATTGGAAGACTTAATATTGTTAAGATGGCAATACTATTCAAATTGATCTATAGATTTAATGCAGTCTCAACTGTAAGGGACACAGAATAGCCAAAATAATCTTGAAAAAGATGAACATAGTTGTAGGACTCACACTTTCTAATTTTGAAACTTACTACAAAGCTACAGTGGTACTGGCATAAGGACAGACATATAGATAAATGGAATAGAATTGAGAGTCCAGAAATAAATCTATAGTTTTAGGGTTAATTGATTTTCAACAAGGAGTACCAAGACAATTCAATGGGGAAAAGAATAGTCTTTTCAACAAATTTTGCCAGGACAACTGGATATCCATATGCAAAAGAATGAATTTGGACTCCTATCACATAAAAATTAACGTGGATGAAAGACCTAAATGTAGGAGCTAAAACTATAAAACTCTTAGAAGAAACATAAGTGGAAATCTGCATGATGTCATATTAGGCATTTTTTTAAAAATATGACACCGAAAGCAGGAGCAATTAAAAAAAAGATAAATTGGAATTCATCAAAATTAAGAACTTTTGTATGCCAAATTACACTATGCAGGAAGTGAAAAGAAAACCCATAGAATTGGAGAAAATATTTGCAAATCATTTATCTGATAAGACTAATATATATGGAATATATAAACAACTCTTACAACTCAAAAATAAAAAGACAAACAACCCAATTAAAAAATGGGCAAAGGACTTGAATGGACATTTCTCCAAAGAAGATATACAAATGGCCAACAAGCACATGCAAAGATGCTCAGCATCATTAGTCACTAAAAACTCGCTGCAGACAAGTTGATTCCAACTCATAGTGACCCTATAGGACAGAGTAGAACTGTCCCATAGTGTTTCCAGGAATGACTCGTGGATTCGAACCGCCGACCTTTTGGTTACGAGCCTAAGTTCTTAACTGCTGCACAACCACTCCATTAGGGACATGTAAATCAAAACCACAATGAGATGCCACTTCACATCCACTGTTATTGTTAGCTGCCATCAAGTCAGCCTTCGACTCATGGTGACACCATGAACAATGGAACCAAAAGGACCACTGTGATCTAGAGTTTTCATTGGCTGACTTTTGGAATTAAATCACCAGGCCTTTCTTACTACTTCTCTTAGTCTGGAAGCTTTGCTGCAACTGGTTTAAATCACAGCAATACGTAAGCCTCCACTGACAATTGTGTGGTAGCTGCACATGAGGTACCTTGGCCAGGAATCAAACCTGGGCCTACCACACAGAAGGCAAGAATTCTATTGCTGAACCACCAATGCCTCATTCACACCTACTACAAATGCTATAATTTAAAAAACGGGCAATAACAGGCATTTGCGAGGAAGTGGAGAAATTGGAACCTTCATACATTGCTGGTGGCAAGGTAAAATGGTGCAGCAGCTATGGAAAACAGTGAAACAAAAATTACCATATGGCCCATTGATTCCACTCCTACATATATACCTGAGAGAACTGAAAATAAATGTTCACACAAAAGCTTTTAAAGAGCAGTGTTTTATAGCAGCATTATTCACAGCAACGAAAAAGTAGAAATAACATAACTGTCTATCAGCTGATAAATGGATAAACAAAATGTGGCATATCCATGTAGTGGAATATTATTCAGCCATAAAAAGGAATGAAGTACTGTTAGATACTACATGAAAATGTTATGCCAAGTGAAAGACACTGAACACCAAAGACAGCATATTGTATGATTCCATTTACATGCAATATCCAGAATAGGCAAATCCATGAAGACAGGAAGTAGATTGGTGTGTGCCATGGAATACGGGGGGATAAAGGAGTTTGAACTAACTGCCATTCGGCATGGAGTTTCTTTTTGGAGCGATGAAAGTGTTCTGGAACTAGGTGGTGGTGATGGTTGCACAGCATAGTTACTATACCAAAACTCACCAAAGTGTACATTCTAAAATGTTGAATTTTATGTGATGTGAAGCATGTCTCAGTAAAAATAATGCTATTAAAAAAAGAGGCCAGAGGTGGAGCCAAGATGGCAGAATATACAGATGCTTCTGGAGAGCCCTCTTTACAAAAAAGACCCGAAAAAATAAGTGAAATGAGTATATTTGTGATAAGCTGGGAGCCCTGACCTTCAAAGGCAAGCTTAGAAAACAAACTGAGGAGTGGGGGAGGAAGAGACCGTTCAGAAGCGGAGAGGAGTTACCAGACCTGAATCGCAGGGAGCCCTCAGGCACCATTCCTGGAGCGCAGCGGAGGCAGGCTGGTACTAGCCTTAAGCCACAGTTTCCTCAGGGAGAAACAGCAAGCTGCACAGCCTACTCACACCTCCGGAACCTGAGGAGAATGGTGCTCTCAGCAAAAGCTAAGTACTTGCGTATATTTTACCGCGCCCCCCTCCAACCCCAAGCCGGCTTCAGCAGCGGAATCCCTGAGTCTGAGCTAGGCCCTGTTGAGCACCTAGAGCCATCCTCCCGGCCTTGGGGAAGGAAAAAATTTGCAATTGGAGGAAAAGATAATTCGCTAGCTCCACTAACCAGGGGAGCTCAGGACAGAAGTGGCTCCTGTCCAGGCATAAACTGTCCATGGACTTTGAGCACCTTTCCCTTCTGCATGGACCTGTGTGGGCCTATTGTGGGAGAATAGGCCCTTGTTGGCAAACTCCAACCATTTCAGTTCTGTGGTGGAGGGGTGGGCATTTGATGTTTGACATTGCTTTGCCTGTTAAACAAGGTCCTCACCTACCCACATCAGGGACCTAAGGACTGGTAGCTCCACTCAGGTCACCCAGCCACCCGCAACAGGGGTCCAAAGATAACGGATACCTCCCAGTCCCTACAACCAAAAACATTGAGTGCCCACCGTCCACCTGCAGAACTCACCCACCTGCATGCTCTAGGGCACAGAGATGTATTTTCCTCAAGACACTTGGGGGTCAGTACTCAGCCCCCTGCCTTGTCCAGAGTGTGACCCCCTGCTGCAATCAAATACTGGCATATATGCCAAACACCCCTGTCCCTTTAAGACTGTAGGACAGAGCCTGTACAACACACTTGATGATCAGCTACCTGGAAACCTGAGCTGAATTCATACAAGAAAACTGAACGGACTCCTAGACTGATATACCTGATAACAGCTCTAGCCATCTGGGGACAGGATGTCACAGCTCCAAAGGCGAAAATAATCAAGCTAGCTCACTCAAGCAACCCATAGGGGTATACCAAAACAAACAAACAAAAAACCAAGAACCTATAACACAGTAAGCAAGCACAGTAATACAATAACTTATAGATGGCTCAGAGTCAATAGTCAGTATCAAGTCACATAAAGAAACAGACCATGATCACCTCAACAGGCTCTCAAAACAAAGAATCCAGGGATCTTCTAGATGAAAGTGCATTCCTGGAATTACCAGACGCAGAATACAAAAGTTTAACATACAGAACCCTTCAAGACATCAGGAAGGAAATGAGACAATACGCAGAACAAGCCAAGGAACACACAGATAAAGCAATTGAAGAAATTAGAAAGATTATTCAGGAACATAATGAAAAGTTTAATAAGCTAGAAAAATCCATAGACAGATAGCAGTCAGAAATTCAGAAGATTAACGATAAAATTACAGAATTAGACAGCTCAATAGAAAGTCAGAGGAACAGAATTGAGCAAGTAGAAGCTAGAATTTCTGAGCTTGAAGATAAATCACTTGGCACTGATATATTTGAAGAAAAATCAGATAAAAGAATTTTAAAAAATGAAGAAAACTTAAGAATCATATGGGACTCTATCAAGAGAAATAACCTATGAGTGATTGGACTACCAGAACAGGGAGGGATGACAAAAAATACAGACAGAATTGTTGAAGATTTGTTGGCAGAAAACTTCCCTGATATCGTGAAAGATGAGAAGATATCTATCCAAGATGTTCATGAACTCCACATAAGGTAGATCTTAAAAGAAAGTCACCAAGACATATTATAATCAAACTTGCCAAAACCAAACAAAAAGAGAGAATTATAAGAGCAGCGAGGGATAAATAAAAAATCACCTACAAAGGAGAGCCAATAAGAATAAGCTCGGACTCCTTGGCAGAAACCATGCAGGCAAGAGGGCAATGGGATGACATATTTAAAAAATTGAAGGAAAAAAGTTGGCTGCCAAGAATCGCATATCCATCAAAACTGTCTCTTAAATATGAAGGTGAAATTAAGACATTTCCAGATAAACACAAGTTAAGGGAATTTGTAAAAACCAAACCAAAACTATGAGAAATACTAAAGGGAGTTCTTTGGTCAGAAAATCAATAACATCAGGTATCACCCCAAGACTAAAACACTGGGCAGAGCAAACAGAAGTCAACCCAGAGAGGGAAATAAAAAAAAACAAAGCAAGACTATAAAACAAACAAACAAAAAAAGCTTAAAACAGGGTAACAGGGACGTTATTATATAAAAGAAGACAACATTAAAATAATACAGAAGGACTAAGAAATTTAATCATACACCTTTCATATGGAAAGGAAGATATGGCGATCCAAAAAAATAAAAGTTAGGTTTAAATTTAGAAAAATAGGGATAAATAAGGTAACCACAAAGGAGACAAACTATCCTACTCATCAAAATAAAATACAAGAAAAAAGATAGAGACTCAGCAGAAACAAAATCAACAATAACAAATAGGAGGAAAGGACATATATAAAGATAATATACTAAGTACATAAAATTAAGTGGGAAAAAGAAACTGTCAACAACACATACAAACAAAAAAAAAATCTAAACGATAGCACTAAATTCATACCTATCCATAATTACCCTGAATGTAAATGGACTAAATGCACCAGTAAAGAGACAGAGAGTGGCAGAATGGATTAAAAAACAAGATCCGTCTATACGCTGCCTACAAGAGACACACCTTAGGCTTAGAAACACAAACTAAAACTCAAAGGATGGGAAAAAAATGTATCAGGCAAACAACAATCAAAAAAGAGCAGGAGTGGCAATATTAATTTCTGACAAAATAGACTTTAAAGTTAAATCCATCATAAAAGATAAGGAGGAAGGACACTATATAATGATTAAAGGGACAATACACCAAGAAGATATAACCATACTAAATATTTATGTACCCAATGACAGGGCTGCAGGATACATAAAACAGACTATATCAGCATTGAAAAGTGAGATAGACAGTTCAACAATAATAGTAGGAGACTTCAACACACCACTTTCAGTGAAGGACAGGACATCCAGAAAGAAGCTCAATAAAGACACGGAAGATCTAAATGCCACAATCAACCAACTTGACCTCGTAGACATATACAGAACACTCTACCCAACAACAACCAAGTGTACTTTTTTTTCTAGTGCACATGGAACATTCTCTAGAATAGACCACATATTAGGTCATAAAGCAAGCCTTAGCAGAATCCAAAACACTGAAATATTGCAAAGCATCTTCTCTGACCATAAGGCCATAAAAGTAGAAATCAATAACAGGAAAAGCAGGGAAAAGAAATCAAACACTTGGAAACTGACCAACACCCTGCTCAAAAAAGACTGGATTATAGAAGACGTTAAGGATGGATTAAAGAAATTCAGAGAATCCAATGAGAATGAAAACACTTCCTATCAGAACCTTTGGGACACAGCAAAAGCGGTGCTCAGAGGCCAATTTATATCGATAAATGCACATATCCGAAAAGAAGAAAGGGCTCAAAATCAAAGAATTATCCCTACAACTTGAACAAATAGAGAGCGACAAAAGAAACCCACAAGCACCAGAAGAAAACAAATAATAAAAATTAGAGCTGAACTAAATGAAATAGAGAACAGAAAAACAATTGAAAGAATTACCAAGACCAAAAGCTGGCTTTTTGAAAAACTCAACAAAATTAATAAACCACTGGCCAAACTGACAAAAGAAAAACAGGAGAGGAAGCAAATAACCCAAATAAGAAATGAGATGGGCGATATTACAACAGACTCAACTGAAATTAAAAGAATCCTATCAGATTACTATGAAAAACTATACTCAAACCAATTTGAAAACCTAGAAGAAATGGATGAATTCCTAGAAACACACTACCTACCTAAACTAACACAAACAGAGTTAGAACAACTAAATAGACCCATAACAAAAGAGGAGATTGAAACGGTAATCAAAAAACTCCCAATGAAAAAAGCCCTGGTGCGGAGGGCTTCACTGCGGAGTCCTACCAAACTTTCAGAGAAGAGTTAACGCCACTACTACTAAAGGTATTTACGGAGCATATGGAGCCACCATATCCCTGATACCAAAACTAGGTAAAGACATCACAAGAAAAAGAAAATTATAGACCTATATCTGTCATGAAAGCAGATGTAAAAACCCTCAACAAAATTCTAGCCAATAGAATTCAACAACATATCAAAAAAATAATTCACCATGACCAAGCGGGATTCATACCAGGTATGCAGGGATGGTTCAAAATTAGAAAAACAATTAATGTAATCCACCACATAAATAAAACAAAAGACAAGAATCACATGATTTTATCAATTGATGCAGAAAAGGCATTTGACAAAGTTCAACACCCATTCATGATAAAAACTTTCAGCAAAATAGGAATAGAAGGAAAATTCCTCAACATAATAAAGGGCATTTATACAAAGCCAACAGCCAACATTACCCTTAACGGAGGGAGCGTGAAAGCATTCCCACTGAGATGAGGAACCAGACAAGGATGCCCTTTATCACCACTCTTATTCAACATTGTGTTGGAGGTCCTAGTCAGAGCAATTAGGCTAGATAAAGAAATAAAGGGTATCCAGATTGGCAAGGAAGAAGTAAAAGTATCTCTATTTGCAGACGACATGATCTTATACACAGAAAACCCTAAGGAATCCTCAAGAAAACTACTGAAACTAATAGAAGAGTTCAGCAGGGTATGGGGATACAAGATAAACATACAAAAATCAGTTGGATTCCTCTACACCAAGAAAAAGAACATCGAAGAGGCAATCACCAAATCAATTCCATTTACAGTAGCCCCCAAGAAAATAAAATACTTAGCAATAAATCTCACCAGAGATGTAAAAGACTTATACAAAGAAAACTACAGTACACTTCTGCAAGAAACCAAAGGAAACTTACATAACTGGAAAAACATACTTGCTCATGGATAGGAAGACTTAACATTATAAAAATGTCTATTCTACCAAAAGCAGTCTATACATTTAATGGAATTCTGATTCAAATCTCAAGGACATTCTTTAGTGAGATGGAGAAACAAATCACCAATTTCATATGGAAGGGAAAGAGGCCCCGGATAAATAAGGCATTACTGAAAAAGAAGAACAAAGTGGGAGGCCTTACTCTACCTGATCTTAGAAACTATTATACTGCCACATCAGTCAAAACAGCCTGGTACTGGTACAGCAACACATACATAGACCAATGGAACAGATTTGAGAATCCTGACATAAATCCATCCATATAGGAGCAGCTGATATTTGACAAAGGCCCCAAAACAGTTAAATGGGGAAAAGACAGTCTTTAATAACTGGATATCCATCTGCAAAAAAAATGAAACAAGACCCATACCTCACTCCATGCACAAAAACGAGCTCAAAATGGATCAAAGACCTAAATATAAAATCTAAGACAATAAAGATCATGGAAGAAAAAATAGGGACAATGCTAGGAACCCTAATACATGGCATAAACAGTATACAAAACATTATTAAGAATGCAGAAGAAAAACCAGATAACTGGGAGCTCCTAAAAATCAAACACCTATGCTCATCCAAAGATTTCACCAAAAGAGTAAAAAGACTACCTACAGACTAGGAAAAAGTTTTTAGCTATGACATTTCCGATCAGGGTCTGATCTCTAAAATCTACATGATACTGCAAAAACTCAACAACAAAAAGACAAATAACCCTATTAAAAAATGGGCAAAAGATATGAATAGACACTTCACTGAAGAAGACATTCAGGTAGCTAACAGATACATGAGGAAATGTTCATGACCATTAGCCATTAGAGGAATGCAGATCAAAACTACAATGAAATTTCATCTCACTCCAACAAGGCTGGCATTAATCCAAAAAACACAAAATAGTAAATGTTGGAGAGGCTGTGGAGAGATAGGAACACTTATACACTGCTGGTGAGAATGTCAAATGGTACAACCACTTTGGAAATTGATTTGGCGCTTCCTTAAAAAGCTAGAAATAGAACTACCATAGGATCCAGCAATCCCACTCCTCGGAATATATCTTAGAGAAATAAGAGTCTTTACACGAATAGATATACGCACACCTGTGTTCATTGCAGCACTCTTTACAATAGCAAAAACATGGAAGCAACCACGGTGGCCATCAACAGATGAATGGATAAATAAATTATGGTATATTCAGACAATGGGATACTACACATCGATAAAGAACAGTGAGGAATCTGTGAAACATTTCATAACATGGAGGAACCTAGAAAGCATTATGCTGAGTGAAATTAGTCGCAAAAGGACAAATATTGTATAAGACCCCTATTATAAGAACTTGAGAAATAGTTTAAACTAAGAAGAAAACATTCTTTTGTGGTTATGAGAGGGGGGAGGGAAGAAGGGAAGGCGGGAGATGGGTATTTGCTAATTAGATAGTAGATAAGGACTACTTTAGGTGAAGGGAAGGACAACATACAGTACAGGGGAGGTCAGCACAATTGGACTAAACCAAAAGCAAAGAAGTTTCCTGAATAAACTGAAAGCTTTGAAGGCCAGTGTAGCAGGGGCAGGGGTCTGGGGACCATGGTTTCAGGGGACATCTAAGTCAATTGGCATAATAAAATCAATTAAGAAAACATTCTGCATCCCACTTTGAAGAGTGGCATCTGGGGTCTTAAATGCTAGCCAGCAGCCATCTAAGATGCATCAATTGGTCTCAACCCACCTGGATCAAAGGAGAATGAAAATCACCAAGGACACAAGGTAATTACGAGCCCAAGAGACAGAAAGGGCCACATAAACCAGAGACTACATCATTCTGAGACCAGAAGAACTAGATGGTGCCGGGCTACAACCAATGACTGCCCTGACAGGGAGCACAACAGAGAACCTCTGAGGGAGCAGGAGAGGAGTGGGATGCAGACCCCAAATTCTCATAAAAGGACCAGACTTAATGGTCTTACCGAGACTAGAGGGACCCCGGTGGTCATGGCCCCCAGACCTTCTGTTGGCCCAGGACAGGAACCATTTCTGAAGCCAACTCTTCAGACATAGTTTGGACTGGACAATGGGTTGGAGAGGGATGCTGGTGAGGAGTAAGCTTCTTGGATTAGGTGGACGCTTGAGACTATGTTGGCATCTCCTGCCTGGAGGGTAGATGAGGGGGTAGAGGGGTTAGAAGCTGGTGAAATGGACACAAAAAGACAGAGTGGAGGGAGAGAGTGGGCTGTCTCATTAAGGGGAGAGTATTTGGGAGTATGTAGCAAGGTAAAAATAAATAAATAAATAAATTTTATTTTTTAGCTAGGTGTATATAAGTTTTTGTGTGAGAGACTGACTTGATTTGTAAACTTTCACTTAAAGCACAGTAAAAATTATATATATATAAAAAAAGAGACCATGCTTAAAGTGGGTCTTCAAGAATGAACAAGAGTTCTGTAAGTGGACACTGGAGAAATAAACTCTAGGCAGAGGCTAGCCAATGTACAAAAGCACATGGCCATGAAACAATATATTCTTATGCTCGGCTCAGTACTCCAAAAGTGATTATTACTTTAAAAAAAAAATATACAAGAATCAGCTGTAGATTAAAGCGTATAAAAGAAAGCTTTTTTTTTTTTTTTTTGTAAATCAATATGACACTTCATTCTCTTATATGATTAGAAGATGGTTTTCCTCCCTTCCTGTATTTGGGTCCTCAATTTAGAAGCTTTTTAGTCAATAAAGGATGATTCAGTGTGGTTCCTCAGCTTGGAATGCCCTTTCTCTTATTCCCATGGCTCACACCTTCTCTATCTTTAGGCTCAGGTTAAATGTTTTTCCAGAGAGGCCTTTCCTGACTCCCCATCTAAGTAGATTCCCACTTCTCACCTTTATTCTCTAATCACTCCATCCTGTTAGTATCCTGCGCAGGCAATTTCAGATGTTTACCTGTGGGATTTTTGTTTGTCTCTTAATCCTAGATAGAAAGTTCTGAGAGTAGGAAACAGATTTTTTTTAATTCACTAATGTATCCTCAGTGCCCTGGACTAAAATCAAAACCAAACTTGTTGCCATTGAGTCGACTCCAACTCATAGCGGCCCTATAGAACAGAGTAGAGCTGCACCATAGGATTTCCAAGGAGCGCCTGATGGATTCACACTATGCCACCAAGTTTTCCCAGTGCCTAGAACAGTGCCCCATAATTATTAATTAAATGAATGACTAATGGAAAAGGCAAGAAGCTGTGACAGATGAAGCCCCCTCAGGCTACAGGCCAGGAGCTTCCTGGTATTACTTATTGTTCTAAAGATGATCCTGTTGAGTCTAGTCCAGTGTATTCCAGGGATAGCGGGAATAAGTCTTGGGTGTGGTTTAACTCTGTGTTTACAAAATGTATAGCATTTGATAATGAAGAAAATTCATCTCTGCCAAAGTCAACACCAAATAAGTGCTGTGACACATTGTTTACCTGGATTAGTCAAGTTTGGGCAGGAAAGGACAGGTAGGGCATTTTTCAGAGGAAGCAGAGTGTCATGGATTGAATTGCGTCCCTCAAAAATATAGTGTTCCCCCCAAATATCTGTCAATTTGGCTACTCCTTGCTTCCCAGTATTGTGTGGTTGTCCACCATTTTGTCATCTGATGTGATTTTCCTATGTGTTGTAAATCCTATCCACATGCTGTTAATGAGATGGGATTAGTGTCAGTGATGTTAATGAGGAAGGACTCAGTCTACAAGATTAGGCTGTGTCATAATCCAATCTCTTTTGAGATGTAAGAGAAGCTAGCAGAGAGACAGGGGGACCTCATACCAAGAAAAAAAGCAGCAACGGAAGCAGAGACCGTCCTTTGGATCCGGGGTCCCTGCATTGAGAAGCTCCTAGACCAGGGAAAGATTGATGACAAGGGTCTTCCTCCAGAGCTGACAGAGAAAGAAAAAGCCTTCCCCCTGGAACTGATGCCCTGAATTTGGACTTCTAGCCCACTAAACTGTGAGGGAATGAATTTCTCTTTGTTAAAGCCATCCACTTGTGGTATTTCTGTTATAGTGGCACTAGATAACTAAGACACTGAGCAATGGTTTTCAAAGACAGGAATTAAGAAATAAAAGCATGCTGCTTGAGTGAATGCTCATGGGAGAAGTGTTGGGGGGATGAGGTTGGAAAGAGAGGTTGAGATATAAGTTAGAGCCTGGTTATTCTAGGACATCCTTCCTATTTAGCACTGTGCTAACTGCCAGAGAGAAACTGAGGCAAAATCCAACCCACAATTTTAAAAAATTTTTATTGTGCTTTAAGTGAAAGTTTACAAATAAAGTCAGACTCTTGTACAAAAATTTATATATACACTTTTTTTTAATATACTCCTAGCTGCTTTCACCCTAATTACACAGCACACTTCTTCTCTCCACCCTCTATTTTTGTATCCATTCAGGTAGCTTCTGTTCCCCTCTGCCTTCTCATCTTCCCTCCAGACAAGAGTTGCCCACATAGTCTCATGTGTCTACTTGAGCCAAGAATTTCACTCCTCTTCAGTATTATTTTCTATCCTATAGTCAAGTCCAATCCCTGTCTGAAGAGTTGGCTTTGGGAATGTTTCTGTCTTGGGCTGACAGAAGGTCTGGGGACCATGACCTCTGAGGTCGGGTCCTCCTAGTCTCAGTCAGACCACTCAGTCTGGTCTTTTTACGAGAATTTGAGGTCTGCATCCCACTGCTCTCCTGCTCCTTCAGGGGTTCTCTGTTGTGTTCCCTGTCAGGGCAGTCATAAGTTGTAGCTGGGCACCATCTAGTTCTTCTGGTCTCAGGCTGATGTAGTCTCTGGTTTATGTGGCCCTTTCTGTCTTTTGGGCTCATAATTACCTTGTGTCTTTGGTGTTTTTCTTTCTCCTTTGCTCCAGGTGGTTTGAGACCAATGGGTGCATCTTAGATGGCCACTTGCTAGCGTTTAAGACCCCAGACGCCACTCTCCAAACTGGGATGCAGAATGTTTTCTTAAAAGATGACCTAGGAGTCCCCTGAAACCATGGTCCCCAGACCTCTCCCCTGCTACTCTGGCCTTTCAGTTTATTCAGGAAACTTCTTTGCTTTTGGTTTAGTGCAGTTGTGCTGACCCCTCCTGTGTTGTGTGTTGTCTTTCTCTTCACCTAAAATAGTTCTTGTCTACTATTTTTTTTTTTACTATCTAATTAGTGAATACCGCTCTCCCTTGCTCCCTCCCCACTCTTGTAACCATGAAAGAATATTTCCTTCTGTGTTTAAACTATTTCTTGAGTTCTTATAATAGTGGTCTCATACAATATTTGTACTTTTGCAGCTGACTAATTTCACTCAGCATAATGCCTTCCAGATTCCTGCATGTTATGAAACGTTTCACTGACTCATCATTGTTCTTTATCAATGCATAGTATTCCATTGTGTTAATATACCATAATTTATTTATCCATTCATCCATTGATGGACACCTTGGTTGCTACCATCTTTCACTATTGTAAACAGTGGTGCAATGAACATGCAGCCCACACTTTTTAAGAAATTGTGAAACCTTCTGTCGCAGGGCAGTTTCTCAGAAGTAGATGCTGAGAGAAAGTTTGTGTGCAAGATATTTAGTATTAGAGATTTAACACCTGTGAAAGGAAGTGGATCTGGGGAGAGGAAGAAGTTAAATTATGATCCAGGTTTGATGCAACCTCTGCCAACCTAGTGGGGTGCTCTGGAAAGAGCATTGTCCAGCAGAATTGTCACATATTGGGCCAAAATGTCTTGGCATTTATTACCTCCACCTCATTTGGTCACCATATGCTGAAATGACATTGGGTAAAGCAATTCTCTGCAGCTGAGGCCATCTCAAAGGAGCTGAGAGCTAGAGGCTGAGCGCTTTCTTTGCAGCTGGGCAGTAGGCCCCTCCTTGAAGGGGGCTCTGCTCACACATCACTATGTCGACCATACACACGGTTCCATGCTAGTGTTGGTGGACGAGCCTAACAAGGGTTCTTTCTTTCTTAACTTTCTTTCACTGCAAACAGTGTCCACAGGCTCACAGAAATAGCAAATTTCTTCCTCATTAAATAATCAGTAGCAAGTGGTAAGATTACTTCATGTTATCTAGCTCTTCCTAAGACATTGTCAGGCCAAAGATTACATTTTGCTACCTTTAAACTTGATTTATATTTTGAAATATAAGACTTTTAAAATCATCTAAACTTTTAAAACAGTTGACTCATAAAGATAAGCTAGTATTTCTCCTTTAGGTTGAAACCTGCTTAATTCTACCTTTAAAGTTATTATCTTCAAGGGAAAAGAAAAAAAAAAAGGTAGGTGGGGAATTAACTTCACTGAGCACCTTCCAGATGCCAGGCTCTGTGATGTGAACTTTACACATTTTATGTCATTTAACTACGGGGAATTGACTTTCAAAGACAGGTTACTAATGGCAAGGAATTAAAGACTTTGCCTGCCTCTTAAGCCCATTGATGAGGTATTATTCATTATAGATGCTAAACTCTCTTAGGTACTTTAGGATGAGATACCACCACAAGTCTGTGAGTTTGTGGTACTGTGGTGGCTTGCATGTTGCTGTGATGCTGTAAGCTATGCCACGGGTGTTGTAAGTACCAGCAGGGTCACCCATGGTGGACTATGCCAGAAATGACAAATTGAAAAGGAATGGCATCATTCATAGTCAAAAAAAACATTTCAGGGTCTATCCTGAAGTACAATGCTGTCAGTGATAGGAGAGTATCCATACACCCATGATGAAGACCAGTTAATGTGGCTATTATTCAAATTCACACAACAACCACCAAGGCCAAAGATAAAGAAATTGAAGATTTTTACCAACTTCTGCAGTCTGAAATTGATCATACATCCAATCAAGATAATTACTGGTGATTAGCATTCGAAAGCTGGAAACAAAGGAGAGTTGGTAGTTGGAAAATATGGCCTTGGTGACAGAAAGGACACTGGAGATCACGTGATAGAATTTTTGCAAGACCAGAGACTTCTTCATTGCAAATATCTTTTTTCAACAACATAAATGGCTACTATACACACGGACCTCACTGAATGGAAAACACAGGAATTAAATCGACTACATCTGTTGAAAAAGACGATGGAAAAGCTCAATATCATCAGTCAGAACAAGGCCAGGGGCCAAGTGTAGAACAGACTATCGATGGCTCACATGAAAGTTCAAGTTGAAACTGAAGAGAAGTAAAACAAGTCTATGAGAACCAAAATATGACCTTGAGTATATCCCACCTGAATTTGGAGACCACCTCAAGAATAGATTTGATGCACTGAACACTAATGACAGAAGACCAGATGAGTTTTGGGAGGATATCATATATGAAGAAAACAAAAGGTCATTAAAAAGATGGGAAAGAAAGAAAAGACCAAAATGAATGTCAGAAGAGACTCCGAAACTTGCTCTTAACATAGAGTAGTTAAAGAGAACGGAATAAATGAAAAGTAAAGGAGCTGAACAGAAGATTTCAAAGAGTGGCTCGAGATGACAAAATAAAGTATTACATTGAAACGTGCAAAGAACTGGAGTTAGCAAACCAAAAGGGGAGAACACACCTGGCATTTCTCAAGCTGAACGAACTGAAGAAAAATTCAAACCTCGTGCTACAATATTGAAGGATTCTGTGGGCAAAATATTGAACAACACAAGAAGCATCAAAAGCAGATGGAAGGAATACACTGTCTCTGTACCAAAAAGAATTGGTCGACATTCAGCCATTTCAGTTGGAGTCATATGATCAAGAACCAATGGTATTGAAGGAGGAAATCCAGTTGCACCAGGAATTGATGGGATACCAATTGAGAAGTTTCAACAAATGGATGTAGCATTGGAGGTGCTTACTCATCTATGCCAAGAAATTTGGAAGACAGCTAACTGGCCAACTGACTGGAAGAGATCTACATTTGTGTCCATTCCAAAGAAAGGTGATGCAACAGAATGCAGAAATTATTGAACAATATCATTAAAATCACATGTAAGTTAATTTTTGCTGAAGATAATTCGAAAACAGTTGCAGCAGTACATTGACAGGGGACTGCCAGAAATTCAAGCTGGATTCAGAAGAGGGTGTGGAATGAGGGATATCATTGCTGATATCAGATGGATCTTGGCTGAAAGCAGAGACCAGAAAGATGTTTACCTCTGTTTTATTTATTGACTATGCAAAGGCATTCTATTGTGTGAGTCATAACAAATTATGGATAACATTGCAAAGAATGAGAATTCCAGAACACTTAATTGTCCTCATGAGGAATGTGTACATAGACCAAGAGGAAGTTGTTCAAATAGAACAAGGGGATAATGTGTGCTTTAAAGTTAGGAAAGGTATGTGTCAAAATTGTATCCGTTCACCATACTTACTCAATCTGTATGCTCAGCAAATAATCAGAGAAGCTGAACTATATGAAGAACTATGTGGCATCAGGATTGGAGGGAGACGCATCAACAGTCTGCGATATGTAGATGACAACCTCACTTGCTGAAAAGGAAGAGGACACAAAGGACTTACTGATGAAGACCAAAGACTACAATCTTCAGTATGGGTTATACCTCATCATAAAGAAAACAAAAAGTCTCACACAGGTCCAATAAGCAGCATCATGATAAATGGAGAACATATTGATGTTGTCAAGGGTTTCATTGTATTTGGATTCACAATCAACACCCATAGAAGGGGTAGTTAAGAAATCAAACAACACATTGCATTGGGCAAATCTGCTGCAAAAGACCTCTTTAAAGTGTTGAAAAGCAAAGATTTCACTTTGAGGACTAAGGTGAGCTTGACCAAAGCCATGATATTTTCAGTCACCTCATATTTATCCAAAATCTGGACAATGAATAAGCAAGACCAAAGAAGAAGTTATGCCTTTGTTGTTACGGTGGTGGTGAAGAATACTGAATATACCACGGACTGCCAGAAGAATGAAAGTCTGTCTTGGAAAAAGTACAGCCAGGGTGTGCCTTGGTGAGACTTGGTCTCATGTACTTTGGGCACATTATCATGAGGGACCAGTCCCTACAGAAGATCATCATGCTTGGTAAAGTAGAGGGTCAGTGAAAAAGAGGAAGACTCTCAATAAGATGGATTCACACTGTGACTGCAACAATTGGCTCAAGCATAACAATGATTGTAAGGATGGTTTAGGACGAGGCAGTGTTTCATTCCATTGTACATGGGGTCACTATGAATCAGAACTATCTCAAGGGCATCTAACAACCACAACAACAACAGGATGAGATATGCAGTGCAGACTCCAAGTTCACCACAACCTTCTTTCCCAGCGATATTAACCAAGAAGTGCCAAAATAACTAAAAGGTAGTTTTACAATCACATGATGGTTCCCCTCAGCTACAAGGTCTCTATTAACCTGTTATGCTCTAATTGTGGAGGGAAACAGCATCTATACTTGCTTTCTAATTTGGACTCTGAAGGTTAAACTAACTGGGTAGCTTTGAGAAAGTCACTTAACGTCCTAGGTCTCTGTGACTTAGATCGCTGTTGTTGTAAGGTGCTGCCAAGTCAATTTCAACTCCTAGTGACCCCATGTGACAGAGTAGAATTGTCCGATAGGGTTTTCCAGGCTGTAATCTTTACAGGAGCAGATCGCTAGGTCTTTCTCCTGTGGAAGTACTAAATGTGTTTGAACCACAAATCTTTCAGTTAACACTCGAGGGCCTTACTGTTTGGCCATAGATTATCTCTGAATATTAGTATCTTCACTTTACAGATAAGGAAGCTGGGGCCTAGTGACAAGTGACATCCTATGGCCTCACAGCTGGCAAATGGCAGAGGTAGGACTTGAGGCATATCTGTCTGCCTGGCTTTAAGCCTACATGCTTTCAACTACATTAATCCATTTCCTAGATTCTCAAAACAAGGAGGTTGGCTGGACGATTTCTAAATTTTCTTCCAGTTTTATTGTTTCATGTATTATTGTTGTTGCTATGTGCCGTGGAGTCGGTTCTGACTCATAGCCACCCTATGAGGTCATTGCGTCAATCCATCTCATTGAGGGTCTTCCTCCTTTTTTTGTTGACCCTCTACTTTACCAAATATTATGTCTTTCTCCAGGAACTGGTCCCTCCTGATAACATGTCCAAAGTAAGTGAGATGAAGCCTTGTCATCCTCACTTCTAAGAAGCATTCTGGCTATACTTCTTCCGAGACAGATTTATTTGTTCTTCTGGTAGTCCATGGTATATTCAATATTCTTCTCCAGTATCATAATTCAAAGACATCAATTCTTCTTTGGTTTTCCTTGTTCATTGTCCAGGTTCCAAATGTTTAGGAGGCAATTGAAAATACCATGGTTTGGGTCAGGTGCACCTTAGTCCTCAGAATGACATCTTTGCTTTTTAACACTTTAAAGAGGTCTTTTGCAGCAGGTTTGTCCAATACAATATGTCATATAATTTCTTAACTGCTACTTCCATGTGTGTTGATTGTGAATTCGAGTAAAATGAAATCCTTGACAACTTCAATCTTTTCTCCATTTATCATGATGTTGCTTATTGGACCAGTTGTGAGGATTTTTGTTTTCTTTATGTTGAGGTATAATCCACACTGAAGGCTGTAGTCTTTGATCTTCCTCAGTGTTTCAAGTCCTCTTTGCTATCAGCAATCAAGGTTGTATCATCTGTGTAACTCAGGTTGTTAATGAGTCTTCCTCCAATCTTGGTGCTACATTTGTTCTTCATATAGTCCAGCTTCTCTGATTACTTGCCCAGCATACAGATTGAGTAAGTATGGTGAAAGGATACAACCCAACACATACCTTTCCTGATTTTTAAGCCATGCAGTTTCCCCTTGTTCTGTTCGAATGACTGCGTCTTGGTCTCTATATAGCTTTTGCATGAGCACAATTAGGTGTTCCGGAATTTCCATTCTTTACAACATTGTCCATAATTTGTTATGATTCATCCAGTGGAATGCTTTTGCATAGTCAACAAAACAGAGGTAAACATCTTTCTGGTATTCTCTGCTTTCAGCCAGGATCCACCTGACATCAGCAATGGTATCCCTTATTCCACATTCTCTTCTGAATCCGGCTTCAATTTCTGGTAATTCCCTGTCGATGCAGTGCTACAACTGCTTGTGAAGTATTTTCAGCAAAATTTTACTTGTGTGTGCTCTTACTGATATTGTTTGATAAAATCTGCATTCTGTTGGGTCACCTTTCTTTGGAATGGACACAAATATGGACCTCTTCCTGTCAGTTGGCCAGGTACCTGTCTTCCAAATTTGCTGGCGTAACTGAGTGAGCCACCTTTAGTGCTACATCAATTTGTTGAAAAATTTCTATTCCTCAAGAGCCAAAATACGACCTTCAGTATATTCCACCTGAATTTAGACACCATCTCAAGAGTAGATTTGAAGGATTGAACACTAAAGACCAAAGAGCAGACAAGTTGTGGGATAACATCAAACACATCACATACATGAAGAATGCAAAAGGTCATTAAAAAGATAGGAATGAAAGAAAACACCAAAATGGATATCAGAAGAGACTCTGAAACTTGCTCTTGAATGTGGAGCAGCTAAAGCAAATGGAAGAAATGAAGTAAAAGAGCTAGCCAGAGGATTTCAAAAAGGTGGCTCAAGAAGACAAAGTAAAGCATTATAAGGAGATGCGCAAAGAATTGGAGTTATAAAACCAAGAGAGAACACGCTCAGCATTTCTCAAGCCAAAATTACTGAATAAAGAAATCCAAGCTCTGAGATAAAATTTCGAAGGATTCTATGATAAGTATTGAATGACTCAGGAAGCATCAAAGGAGATAGAAGGAATACACGGAATCACTGGACCAAATAGAATTGTCAATGTTCAACCACTTCACGAGGTAGCATACGATCAAGAACCAGTGGTACTGAAGGAAGAAATCCAAGCTGCATTGAAGCCACTGGCAAAAAACAAGGCTCCAGGAATTGAAGGAATACCAGTTCACATGATTCTTGTGTTATTAGGGTATACTTATTATATCCACATAGAAACCTTACTTTGTTCACATACAGTTTTAATTTTGTGTAATTATAGAAAGGTTAAAGCTGATTCTTGCCATATTTGATGAAGTCTGTTCTGAGGAGCAAGATTTTTGGCATCACTCCTCTGAATTCCAAACATTTTAGCCATGGGGGAGTGTTTGATCTGCTAAAGTTATTTACTTATTAACTTTCTTTTTATACAGCACCTTTTAATAAGTTAAAGTAAATTGCTAATACTTTTAGTGCATACCATTACTAATGGGACCTTTTTGTGGTGAAGCACAGATAATGAAGTAGAGAAAAGCTTTTGTGCACTGAAATGGCCACATTAAAAGGATGCTTAAAAAGTCAACAATCTTAAAAGGATTTATTTCTATCCTAAACATTTGCGTAAGAAGGGACATTTTCTTTTCACATTCAGCAGGTATTCTGTGCCTACAACGGCATCACAGATGGCAACCAGTTGAGTGATAAATACTGTCTATTCACCCTGTAGGATTTGGCACAGTTCCCAGTGAAAATGAAAATATTGCAAGTAAAGGTAGATTTTAGTTTCCAAATCAAACCTACTCCTCCTAGCCCTGGGCCCCAAGGTCAACAGGCATGGGGGCCCAATCTCCAGAAGTTTATCAGATCATTCAATCTGGGAATTAAGAAGACAAATCAACCAATAAATCTCTCTATTTCTGTCTTTGTCTTCTGTGAGGGTCCACATAGTCTGTGTGTGTGTGTGTGTGTGTGAGAGAGAGAGAATAGAATAGTTAACTAGAAACATCACTGTTGTCACACTCTATGTTAACTAGTAGTCTTAAAAAATATATATATATTTTTTGATGATCCTTTTAAGAGAGAATTATCATGAACAACAAGAGATATTTCAGAGTCCTGAAATATGCTCTGCTTATACTGTTTAGAGCAGAATACTCTTTATTGTTGCTTACAGCATTATAGGTATTAATGTCAGTTCTGAGAGCTAAAATTACACCTCGCTTCTGGCCTCAAATATGTAAAACAAAATGAGGCAGTCTCGTAGGGACCTAACTGTATTAACTTGGAAGGATCATGTGTCTAGAAATTACACACAACAGATAGCAAAGACACTTTACCGAATTCATGTGTTGCCATGGGAATAGAAAACCAAAATGATGCCATGATACCTTATCTCTAGAAACTATCCTTGCCGTAAGCCACAAAAAGGGAAAGGGGATATTCACTTATTAAATGATGCTGGTTGATAATGATTAACCTTTGGTAAACTCTTTGATAACAGTATATCTTCCACCTAATGAAAAAGTGGTAAAGAGATATCAAACAACATTATTATTAATGGCCATATTCATAAACAACAGATAGATAAAATACTAAGAAGTCTCATGTATGGCTGTGCCTCCAGCTACTTAGTCCATGCTTTGGGAATTCTCAGACCCATTAAAAATATTACTTTTTGGGGGAGGGGATTGTATTGTAATGGAGCCCTGGTGGCATAGTGGTTAAGAGCTCAGCTGCTAAACAAAAGGTTAGCAGTTCAAATCCACCAGCCACTCTTTGGAAGCCCCATGGGCAGGTTTACTTTGTCCTATAGGGATTCTATGAGTCGGAATTGACTCAATGGCAATGGGTTTGGTTTTTTGGTTTTGGTATTTGTAAATGCCTATTTATTTTAGGAAACTTGGAAAGTACCAAAAAGAGAGCAAATGACTTGTAATTCTACCATTCAGTGATGAACACTGCTATAATTCTAGTATCATTTCTTTCAGATCTTCCATGCATAATTATAAAACAAACTAGAGATGTGATTGTGTATGTGTGCGTGTGTGTGCGTGTGTGTGCGTGTGTTTACAAGATTGGGATCACTCTACATGTACTATTTCTCCAGATGCTTCTAAATTTTTTCAGTGTCATAGGCTTAGTCAGGGGTTGAAATGCGCCATTGTTTAACTAACGATAATTGCCTCTTTCCCAAAGAAAGGTGTAATTACAGAAAAGCACAGGGTGGGTATCTGAACACCTTTCTCTTGAATCAGTTGTGTTTACCTCCTCATTATGCCTATAAACATTCGTGGCGTACCCCACGGATAAAGATAGAACCAATTATAATCTAGAAAAATGTACGGAAAGTTTTGGGTGATACTTAGATCTGGCTAAAATAACATGGCTTAGATATCATTAAAAATTAAAAAAAATTATTACAATATTAAAAAACACTGGTATTTCTCCCCTTTTCTTCCAATAAAGTGTGTGAACATAAGATCAGAAGAGAAGGAAATTTGACCCTTCATAAGGTAACCAGGTGTAGGAGAAAAGAGCATGGGTTTGGATTCAGACAGACCCAGATTTAAATAGCAACTCTGTCACTTGATACAGTCAGATCCTGATCCTTATTTTCCTCTTCTGAAAAATGGGGATGCATATAGCCCCTTACAAGGTTGTTGGAAGAATTAAACGAGACTATGCATGCAAATTTTGAGTCGGAATCAACTCAAGGGCAACAGGTATGCATGCAAAGCTATCTGGCTACCTAGTATTTGGCTCCTAGTGGGCACCTGATTTGGTAGTTGTTATTATTATTTATTTATTATCATTACCATTATTGACTTTTGAAAGAATTAACCCAAGGGCTCTATGTCAAATTTGTGTACTAATTCATTAACCCTCTGGGAAACTCTTTAGCTTTGCCATTTTATTGAAAACGGTGTATCTTCCAACTGATGAAAAAGTGGCAAAGAGATATCAAACAACTTTATTATTAATGACCACATTCATAAACCACAGATAGATGAAATATAAGAAGTCTGATGTATTGCTGTGCCTTCAGCCACTCAGTCCATGCTTTGGAAATTTTCAAGCCAATTATAAATACTACTTTTGGGGTGGGGATTGTATTTGCTATGAACTTAGCAGGGTCAGTTAGCTTTAGAATTCACTTAAATTGTTGTTTTTGAACTAATGAAAAAAGTGTTGTTATCGTGTTTTAGGTTCTGTCACCTGTCACTAAGGCACAATCACAGAAGAGGACAGGAAAGAGCATAAGATTATAAAAATTATCGAGTTACATTGGTTATGATGCAACTTATGAAATATCAGAGTTACACTCTCTTTGTGGAGAAGAAACAATTTATGTTGTTGTTGTTAGGTGCCGCCAAATTGGTTCTGACTCATAGCAACCCTATGTACAACAGAATGTAACACTGCCTGCTCCTGTGCCATGCTCACAATCGTTGCTATGAAAGGAGGCCCTCCATTAAGAGACACAATTGGACATGTCTGCTCTGAATCCAGGAAACAGCCAGCACTGTGCACTCTCGTCTCCATCAGGACTGGGTACTCCAGCCACTGCTGTTGCTGCTGCCTGTGCAGCTTCTCTTTCTCAAGGGTTCCACAAAAGATGAGTCAGCAAATGGCAACTGTTCATACACTCCAACTTGCTTTTCTTCCTTCAGAAAAAGGCCTCTCCATTCTTGTTTTCAGTTTAAAATGGATATATTCCCTGGTTTGCCTTGCTTCAAAGTTTTCCCCAAATAGGTGAATGCACTTTAGGGCATTTGAGGTTTCCTGCTCTCTTTCTGGTCAATCAGACTCAAATACCTAGTGGCACTTTAATCATGGATCGTGCCTGTCTTATTTGTGCAGCCAGCTCTGGCACTTACTTCTCATTGCTGTTTTTAGCTGAAAGGGTGATTTAATTTATTGTCTCTATTTCTGAGACTAATCTTGAATGGTAGAACTATGCATTCACTGAGGAAGAATCAGGGAATATATTTGGCATCAGACTTAATACTACCTGCATTTTACCCCTCTTCACCTGTTGTCTTTTCAGCAATGATAGTTGGGAAATCCCAGCTCCTGTTCCCTTTTTAAAATTTAAAAAAAAAATTTTTGTTGAAAAGTGTACACAACCCAAGATAAACCATTTCAACAATTTCTGCACATAAAATTTAGTGACATTGGTTACATCCTTCGAGTTCTGCTACCATTCTCGCTATCCTTTTCCACATTATTCCACCGTCATTATCTTAAGCTCACTGTCCCCAAGCGTCCCATTCAACGTTTTGAGTTGCCGTTGTTAATTTGATCTCACATAGATAATTCTTTAAAGAGAACAATGCTTAAAGAAGATATAATTTACTAATTTAAAATAAGCTATTTTTTGGTTCAAAGAAGATTTCAGGAGATAGCTGTGGGACATAGCAACTAAACTGAAATTATTTACCCCTTTGTTGGACAGGCTAGAAATTGTCCCATAAGGTTTATTTTTTCCTTAGAAATCAGCCACCACTCTACACAAAATCTAAGTCGTGAGTTGGAGGTTCGTTGCATATTTCCTGTGTGAGTCATGATCAATAAATGTTGGAAAAAAAAATAGCTTCTGTTCTTAAATGTTCCTGGCTGCTTTCAGAAGTTAAATTCCTTAGGCAGTTGGGGAACAACTGTAAAGCTATGAGTAGAGTCCCAAGAGAACATCACAATCCTTAAACCCCCAGATATTTGAGAAGTTTGTATTATAGTTCTACCCTGGGACAGAAAACACACCAAATAAATTATCTTCTGGAAGTCTCCACTGCCATCAAAAATAACAATCTTTCCCAGTTTTTAAAGGACATTCTGAGAAGATTCGATAATTCCTCTTGGACATCTGACCCAGTGATTAACAACTGAGCCCAACCCCCTTCAATACTAACATAATTCCTTTCATTCTTTCTTTGATTGGTCACTGAGGGATGCCTAAACTAGAGTTTGTCACCATAATTGGGGGGTACAGATTCTTGCAGCTACAGTGACCCTGGCCACACATCAGTGCTCAACGAGCCACCAGAGAAAATAGCAACAGAAGCTGTCACCTGTGCAGGCTCCCCATTTGGTGCATTTTCCCTTTCGTCCTTAGAATCTGAACCCTAGTTTTAAGAAAGGCTACTATGTACCTGGAAAAAGCACTTTTCTCGAAATCCTTTGCAACTAGGGGTGACCATGTGATTAAGTTCTGACCAATGAGATGTAAAGATAAATGCTATATGGATATATGGGAAAGGCTGCTTAAAGAGAGCTGACTTAGTCAGCAGGTAGGCCCTCTGTTCTTTTTACCTTGCCTCTTTCTTGAGAACCTATGACGACTGGTGCTCCAGCAGCCATCTGGGACCAGGAAGCGACCTTCAGGATGGAAACCAGCACTAGGATGGAGGGAGAGAGACTGAAAATGCCTTTTTTCTTGATGGCTGTAAAGCTGACATTTAGCCTTTCATGTGAGAGATAAATAAGCCTCCAACTTGCTGAAGCAGCAGGACTTAGTCTCATACAGCAATCAAAGGATCAAATTCTCTGGTGTGAACTTATTTTAATAGGAGACAAAGCCTTTTCTTCTACGAGACCAATCAAAACAAGAAAAAAACCAAACCCGTTGCTGTCAAGTCAATCCTGACTAGTAGTGACAGAGGACAGAGTAGAACTGCCCCACAGAGTTTCCAAGGAGAGCCTGGTGGATTTGAACTGCTGGCCTTTTGGTCAGCAGCCAAACTCTTAGCCACTACACCACCAGGGTTTCCTCTACAAGACCAGAGATTTAAAATGCAAGCGCTTTCAAGAGTTTCTTTTAAATCTTTTAGAGTGCAAATGATTGTTAGCAAATCTTTCCCTGAGAGCATATTTTGAGGTGGAAGGTGGGGAGCTTAAGGTGCCTGTGGGGAGTTTGAAGACATGGAATGGAAAGAAGGAATTCCGTCAGGCAGGGAAAGCTGAAGACCAGCTTTGCCTATATCACATTTTTACTGCAAGTCTGAATCCTGAGGGCGATTTTGGGTTTTTGGCCTCATAACTCATCCTAGAGGCTGTAGGGGACACAGGGAAAAGGAAATTGCATGTATTTTCATAGCACGGAACAACCTCAGGGTGTCTGGCCTTCCTTGCAGTAACAATAGCAACAACAAGACTGACATTCTATCTAGTGATTGCCTACCAACTACTGTGCATTTACACGCATTATCTCAAACCCAATCTTCACAGAATGCCTGAAAGCCTGAAATGTGAGGGTATTATTCTCATTTTACAAAAGTGGAAACTGAGCCTCAGAGTGATAAAGCATCTTGCCTAAGATCACACAGATAGTGAGGTACAGAACTGGATTACAAGTTTGCCCAGGACTGAGGAGTTTCCCGAAATACGGGACTTTTAGTGATAAAACTGAGAATACCAGACAAATCCGGATGGCTGGTCACCCTAGATTCAAGCCTGTCTGACTGCAAAACTCTGTTCTACTATTTTTCAACCTTGGGAGGCACAGAACTCAGGCAGATTTCCAAGGAGTGTGAAGGGCTTTCAGGAGCTGGCTTTAGCATCCTGAGGTCCTTGGGTTTCACCTTGGGAATGTGCTCCCTCTCCAGAGGCAGCAGGGGAGTAGGCCCAGCAGGGCTATGGAGAAGAACCTAGGGTCTCCTCATCTCTATTTTAACATTCCAAGCCAGGAACCCTCAACCCCACCCCCAGCAACTGATACCTTGAAAGAGTACAGAGAGCAGAGCCTTGTCCTCTGCGGCGACTGACACATGTTCTTGTCACCATATGCAACTGCTGTTCCTTCCAGCTGAAATGCTCTCCAAGGTCTCTTCTCTCCTTTATCCTTAGATATAACCACTTAAAATGATAACAATGCCTTTAAAATTCTCCTTTAGAAGTTTTTTTTTTCCAAGAGTTTTTTAAAGCACTATTATTATCTTCATAAAGATGTAAAAGGTACAAATTTAAGATGAATCTCATCTAAGCTGTATCCTTCTCTGTCTTAGCTTGTTATTGTTAGGTGCAGTTCAGTCAATTCAGACTCATAGTAACCCCATGTGACAAAGTAGAACTGCCTAGAAGGGTTTTCTTGGCTGTAATCTTTACGGGAACAGATGGCCAGGTCTTTTCTCCTGAAGAGCTTCTGGGTAGGTTCAAACTACCAACCTTTCAGTTAGCAGTCCTGCGTATAACTGTTGTGCCACCAAGGTTTCCTGAGTGGTGCAAATGGTTAAACCCTTCACTACTAACTGAATGGTTGGTGATTTAAAACCACCCAGAGGTGCCTGGGAAGAGAGACCTGCACACATGGGGTCATCAATGAGTTGGAATCAATTCAATGGCAACTAACAACAACAAAGCCTCCTCTATCTTAGCTTATCAAAAAAAAAAAAAAAAAAAACCCAAACCTGTTGCCGTCGAGTTGATTCCGATTCTTAGTGACCCTGCAGGACAGAGTAGAACTGCCCCATAGGGTTTCCAAGGAGTGCCTGGTGGATTCGAACTGCTGACCTTTTGTTTAGCAGCTGTATCACTTAACCACTGTACCACCAGAAAACCAAAAAACCAAACCCGTTGCTACTGAGTTTCCGAAAAACCCACTGCCGTCGTGTCAATTCTGACTCATAGTGACCCTATATGACACAATAGATTTTAGCTTATCTCTTATTAAGTGGAGCTAATGGAATTTTTGTAGGTATGTCCTAATTTAAATAAACCCAAATATTGGTTTCTAATAAAAAAAAAAATGCAGGATTCAGGGTGTGTGTGAACCTTCTTAAAAAAATTAAGTGTCCCATTGTGTAAGTGTGTGTGCTATGTTGTGTGCTCTTTTATAGGGGAGAAGATCTTTAACTTTCGCCACATTCCCAGAGGTGTCTGACCTAAAGAAGTCGAGAATCACTGGTGTAAAATTGATAAGGATCAACTTGGAAGAATTTTTTTTTTTTTTTTACAGAAGGAGTCTTTGTTTTATAAAATGATTCACAGTAGGAACCTATCCCAGTGTATTAGCCTCTGATTCAGGCATCAAAGCAATCAAGCCCGGAAACTTAAGGAAGGTGTGGTCAAGGCAGCGTCCTGGAAGAGCAGTAAACCTCAGGTTGCCTGCGGCACCACGCCTTGCAGTAACAGGCCTTGAATTCTCAAACTCAGAGAAAAGAGCCACGGGGTCCAGAACCTTTCTTATTCTTTTTGCTGGTAGCCTATCTCTAGATGACTGGTTTCTTACTCCTGCCTTTTTTTTTTTTTTTTTACAAAGCACAACTTCTCTCATAAACAAATCAGTTATATAAATATTTCTTGAGTATTCTCAGTGTCTAAGAGCCCACACTTTGGAGCCGGAGCCCCGGTCGTGGGTTCATATTCCAGGTCCACTACTTTGTAAACACGTGACTGCGGGGAAGTGACCTGATCTCTCTAAACTTCCGGTTTCCTACCTGCACAATGAAGGTGGTACCAGTGCCTACCTTAGGAGGATTAAATACAATGATAGGGGTAAGCCCGTTAGCACCTCATAATCCGTGCTCCATCAATGTACCTGGCACTGAGCGGGAGGGTGATGATAAGGGGGGGTCTGTATTCTGACATCTGGATGGTTCTTGTCAAGAGGCGCCTGCCTGGCTGCTTTCTGCCTCTGACTCTGCAGCAAGACTTCACGGGCTGGAGAAGGGTTAGCGGAGGGGCTCCCCTAGGACATCAGCTTTACTTCCATGCTAAGTTGAACAGTTTCTGGAGCTACAGATGACTATTTAACACCTCGAGGCTGAGGTGTGACCTGATTCTTGTGCTATTACAAGTCACTGAGCCTCAGTGTATGGACTCTATTCTCTGTCCCAGGCAATGCTTAAAGCAGCAACCCTTAAATGATATGGTCACTGATAATCTCCTGATTCTGCATTCAAAACTGTGCTCCCCAACCAGCTCCTCCCAGGCTCCCTGGCCTGCCGGCCTGTGGTTTGGAGAGGTGGAGATGGAGGGAAGGCCGTGACTCACATCAGGTTAGATCGTCCACCCGTGCTAATCTCAGCCAAGGCAAGGCCCTCACTACCCTCTTCTCTGGTTTTTTCACTTTCAGCAATGCCCAGATGGCCCATGGTTGAAGCAATCTGAAAGGCGCTTTCATGCTCTGGGAGAGGGCCACGTGCAACCCAGACAGTAAGACTGCATCAGGGTGAGGGCCTGTTACTGGAGAAGAAAGGAAAGACAAGGGGGAGGGGGCTATCCAGGGACTGCTGAATGACACCAAACGTAGTTACCCGCTCAAAGCAGGCGCCGGCGCCTTACCCAAGCATGGGGTTCTACTCTAGAGTGACAAAAAGGCAACAGAGTTTATTATCCTTCCTGATGAGGCTGGAGTGTTTTCACTTGGTCAAGTTTAGGGTGGGAACATTAAGAGATAATAGATTCTTTTTACATTTTTTAATAGACTTATTTTTAGAGTAATTTTAGGTTTACAGAAGAACCGTGCAGAAAGTAGAGACCTCTATTTATCCTCCTCCCCATTGTACACTGTGAATTCCTTGTCATGACTTCAAAAATATGTATTTTTCAAGTTCAAAAAAGAAAACAAAAAGAACTGAGGAAGAAGGGCAACTGGGCAGCCTTCAGTACGGGCGGTGCCGGGGCTTTGGTCCAGAGCTAACGGTCCACTCGCTGGCTTTTTGCTCAGATTGCCCCTTAATCTTTGGACCCTGTTTCAGGTTTATCTGCCTGGACAGCTTTCCCTCCCCCAATATAGCGAATGAATAATTTCCTCTCCTCATCTCTTGGCAAACATTTCAAACCATGGCTCCCCTTCTTGGTTAAGTGCCTAAATTGAACTCACTATAATGAAAAAGAGACCAACGGGAACACAATTTTTCATTCTCTTTTACAAGTCTTTTATTTTTGGAGGAAGCTGTGGAAGTGATAACCCTGTCCTACCTGGATGCTTTTGATGAAAGGGCTGTAGTAGGTAGGATTGCATAGAGCAGGGGTGAGTGAAGGGAACTCCGTTGGATTTTCTGAAACAATCTAACAAGTCAGGGATCTGCCAAAACCCATTAACCAGTTGCTGTCGAGTAGATTCCAACTCATAGCGACCCTATGGGACAGAGTAGAACTGCCCCATAGAGCTTCCAAGAAGCACCTGGCAGATTTGAACTGCCGATCTTTAGGTTAGCAGCCGTAGCACTTAACCACTACTCCACCAGGGTTTCCAAGTAATAGATATTTCATCCAGAATTTCATCCAGAGGGAAGTGGAAATTCATTCAGGATAAAAAAAATATGCCTCTGCTGCCACCTGGTGGAGTTCTTACCTTTAATCGTTGCTGATTAAAGGGTAGCTGGAGTCCTTTTTTTTTTTTTGGAGTCCTAGTGGAAAACCCCGTGGTGTGGTGCTAAGAGCTCCGGCTGCTAACCAAAAGTTCAGCAGTTTGAATCCACCAGGCGCTCCTTGGAAACCCTATGGGGCAGTTCTACTCTGTCCTTTAGGGACTCCATGAGTTGGAATGGACTCGATGGCAATGGGTTTGGTCTGGTTTTTGTTTGGAGCCCTAGTGGTACAGTGATCAAGGATTTGGTTGTTAACTAAATCCACCAGCCGCTTTGTGGGAGAAAGATGTGGCAGTCTGCTACTGTAAAGATTCCTTGGAAACCCTCTGGGGCAGTTCTACTCTGTTCTATAGGATTGCTATGAGTTGGAATTGACAGCAATGGGTTTGGTTTGTTTGTTTGTTTTTTGGTGGCTCAGCTATTAACCAAAAGGTTGGTGGTTAGAATTCACCCAGAAGCAGCTCGGAAGAAAGGTCTGGAGATATGTTTCCAAGGTCACAGCCATGAAAAGCCTATGGAGCACAGTTCTACTCTGAAACACTGGGGTTGCCATGAATCAGAACTGATTCGACAGCAACTGATTTGATTTTGTTTTTTTGGCCAGAGAATAGTAGTACAGCAGTGGTTCTCCAAGGGAGTTCTGTGAGCCAGCAGCATTGGTATTACCTGGGAATACCTGAGCTTGTTTGCAAAGTAGAATCTCAAGCTCCACCGAAACCTGCTGGATCAAAATGTGCATTCTAACAGGATCCCCAGGTTATTTGTATGAGTATTAAAGTTTCAGAAGCACTGGTCTTTATGTTTTGCCCAGAGAGACAAATCCTTATTATTAATGCTATTGATGTTGCTGTACGGTGCCTTTCAACACCCTTACGTTGTTTCATTACAAAATGCTATCATTGACACCCCTACTACAAGACACGGTATGGATCAGAGGTTAAGAGCATAGGATTTGGTGTCAGATAGAACATGTTTTGTATTCCAGCCCCACCACTTACTACTTATGACTTTTGGTGATTTACATAATTTTTCCAAATGTTAATTTTCCTAGTTATAAAATGGACATAATATTATCTAACTTATAGGGCCGTGATGATTTAAGCAGAAAATGTAGCTAACGTGAACAGTAATAATACAAAAATAAGTTACCTTTATTAAATCTAAGAAAAGACACGCAATTATGAAAAAAATTTCATTGAAAGACATTTGGGGTGAGTTAAATAAAGGGAGAGATGAAAATGTGTTCAAGGATAAGAAGACTCAATATATAAAGTTGTCAGTCCTCTTCAAATTAATCTATTCTAATAAAAAAAAATTTTTTTTAAATACAATTAGACCAAAGAAGAATTGACTGAAGAACTGAAACCTTTGAATTGTGGTGTTAGCAAAGAATATTGGATATACCATGGACCGCCAAAAGAATACTCCGTCCTGTAGGGTCGCTATGAGTCAGAATCGACTCAAGGGCACTGGGTTTTGGGTTTTGGCCAAAAGAACGAACAAATCTGTCTTAGAAGAAGTACAACCAGAATGCTCCTTGGAAGCAAGGATGGCGAGACTGCGTCTTACATACTTTGGACATTTTGTCAGGAGGGATCAGTCCCCGGAGAAGACATCATGCTTGGCAGAGTACAGGGTCATCGGAAAAGAGGAAGACCATCAACGAGGTGGATTGACACAGTGGCTGCAACAATGAGCTCAAGCATAACAACAATTGTAAGGATGGCTCAGGACCAGGCAGTGTTTCGCTCTGTTGTGCATAGGGTCTTTAAGAGTTGGAACTGACTTGACGGCACCTAACAACGACGACAACAATGCAATTCAAATTACAATCTCAACTTCACCAAAGAAGACGTTCAGGCAGTTAACAGATACATGAGGAAATGCTCACAATCATTAGCCATTAGAGAGATGCAAAGCAAAACTGCAATGAGATACCATCTCACTCCAACAAGGCTGGCATTAATCCAAAAAACACAAAATAATAAATGTTGGAGAGGTTGTGGAGAGATTGAAACACTTATACACTGGCTGGTGGGAATGTAAAATGATATAACCACTTTGGAAATCAATTTGGCAATTCCCTAAAAAGCTAGAAATAGGACTACCATACGTTCCAGCAATCCCACTCTTTGGAATATATCCTAGAGAAAAAAGAGCCTTTACCTGAACAGATACATGCACACCCATGTTCACTGCAACACTGTTTACAATAGCAAAAAGATGGAAGCAACCAAGGTGCCCATCAACAGATGAATGGTTAAATAAATTATGGCATATTCACACAATGGAATGGTTATGATAGTGGGGAGGGAGGGAGGGAGAGGGGTATTCACTAATTAGATAGCAGACAAGAACTATTTTAGGTGAAGGGAAAGACAGCACACAATTCAGGACAGGTCATCAACAACTGGACTAAACCACAAGCAAAGAAGTTTCCTGATTAAACCGAATGCTTTGAAGGCCAAAGTAGCAGGGGTGGAGGTCTGGGGGCCATGGTGTCAGAGGACATCTAAGTCAATTGGCATAGTAAAATCTATTAAGAAAACATTCTGCATCCCACTTTGGTGAGGGGCATCTGGGGTCTTAAACGCTAGCAAGTGACCATCTAAGGTACATCAATTGGTCTCAACCCACCTGGAGGAAAAGAGAATGAAGAACACCAAAGACACAAGGTAATTATGACCCCAAGAGACCGAAAAGTCCACATAAATCAGAGACTGCGTCGGCCTGAGACCAGAAGAACTAGATGGTGCCCAGCTACAATCAATGGCTGCCCTGACAGGGAACACAACAGAGAATCCCTGATGGAGCAGGAGAGCAGTGGAGTGCACACTTCAAATTCTCATAAAAAGACCAGACTTAATGGTCTGCCTGAGACTAGGAGGACTCTGGAGGTCATCATCCCCAGGCCTTCTGTTAGCCCAAGACTGGGACCATTCCCATAGCCAACTCTTCAGACACGGATTGGACGGGACTAGAAGATAGAAAATGATACTGGTGAGGAGTGAGATTCTTGGATCAAGTAGACACATGAGACAATGTGGGCAGCTCCTGTCTAGAGGGGAGATGAGAAGGCAGAGGTGGACAGAAGCTGACTGAATGGACACGGGAATACAGGGTGGAGAGGAGGAGTGTGCTGTCTCATTAGAGGGAGAACAACTAGGAGTACATAGCAAGGTATATATAAATTTTTGTATGAGTGATTGACTTGATTTGTAAATTTTCACTTAAAGCACAATTAAAAAAAATTACAATCTCAGTTGGGTTTTTGTTGAACTGCACCAGCTGATTCTAAAATTTATATAGCAAAAAAGAGTTAAGAATAGCATAGACAATTCTGAAAGAAAAGAACAAGAACCAGATAACAAGAGTTACTATAAAACTGTATTAGTATGAAAAATTGTACTCTAACAAATTTGCAAACCTAGAAGAAATGGATGAATTCCTAGTAAAACACTACCTACCTAAACTAACACATTCAGAAGTAGAACAACTAAATAGACCCATAACAAAAAAATAGATTGAAAAGGTAATCAGAAAACTCCCAACAAAAAAAAAACCCTGGCCCAGACAGCTTCACTGCAGAGTTCCACCAAACTTTCAGAGAAGAGTTAACACCACTACTACTAAAGGTATTTCAAAGCATAGAAAATGATGGAATACTACCTAACTCATTCTATGAAGCCACCATACCCCTGATACCAAAACCAGGTAAAGACACCACAAAAAAAGAAAATTACAGACCTATATCCCTCATGAACATAGATGCAAAAATCCTCAACAAAACTCTAGCCAATAGAATTCAACAACATATCAAAAAAAAAAAAAAAAATCCACCACGACCAAGTGGGATTTATACCAGGTATGCAAGGCTGGTTTAATATTACAAAAACCATTATTGTAATCCACCGTATAAATAAAACAAAAGATAAAAACCACATGATCTTATCAATTGATGCAGAAAAGGCATTTGACAAAGTCCAACACCCATTCATGATAAAAACTCTCAGCAAAATAGGAATTGAAGGGAAATTCCTCAACATAATAAAGGGCATCTATACAAAGCCAACAGATAACATTACCCTAAATGGAGAGAGCCTGAAAGCATTTCCCTTAAGGACGGGAACCAGCCAAGGATGCCCTTTATCACTGCTCTTATTCAACATTGTGCTAGAGGTCCTAGCCAGAGCAATTAGGCTAGAAAAAGAAATAAAGAGCATCTGGATTGGCAAGGAGGAAGTAAAATTATCTCTATTTGCAGATGACATGATCTTATACACAGAAAACCCTAAGGAATCCTCCAGAAAACTACTGAAACTAATAGAAGAGTTTGGCAGAGTCTCTGGTTATAAGATAAACATACAAAAATCACTTGGATTCCTTTACATCAACAAAAAGAGCATCGAAGAGGAAATCACCAAATCAATACCATTCACAGTAGCCCCCAAGAAGATAAAATACTTAGGAATAAATCTTACCAAAGATGTAAAAGACCCATACAAAGAAAACTACAAAGTACTAGCGCAAGAAACTAAAAAGGACCTACATGAGTGGAAAAACATACCTTGCTCATGGGTAAGAAGACTTACCATAGTAAAAATGTCTATTCTACCAAAAGCCATCTATACATACAATGCAATTCTGATCCAAATTCCAATGTCATTTTTTAAGGTGATAGAGAAACAAATTACCAACTTCATATGGAAGGGAAAGAAGCCCCGGGGAAGTAAAGCATTACTGAAAAAGAAGAAGAAAGTGGGAGGCCTCACTCTACCTGATTTCAGAACATATTATACAGCCACAGTAGTCAAAACAGCCTGGTACTGGTACAACAACAGGCACGTAGACCAATGGAACAGAATTGAGAAAAGAACCCAGGTATAAATCCATCCACATTTCAGCAGCTGATATTTGACAAAGGCCCAGTGTCAGTTAATTGGGGAAAAGATAGTCTTTTTAACAAATGGTGCTGGCATAACTGGATATCCATTTGCAAAAAAATGAAACAGGACCCATACCTCACACCATGCACAAAAACTAACTCCAAGTGGATCAAAGACCTAAACATAAAGACTAAAACGATAAAGATCACGGAAGAAAAAATAGGGACAACCTTAGGAGCCCCAATACAAGGCATAAACAGAATATAAGACATTACCAAAAATGATGAAGAGAAACCCGATAATTGGGAGCTCCTAAAAATCAAACACCTATGCTCATCTAAAGACTTCACCAAAAAGACCACCTATAGATTGGGAAAGAATTTTCAGCTATGACATCTCCGACCAGCGCCTGATCTCTAAAATCTATATGATTGTGTTAAAACTCAACCACAAAAAGACAAACAACCCAATCAAAAATTGGGCAAAGGATATGAACACGCACTTCACTAAAGAAGATATTCAGGCAGCTAACAGATACATGAGAAAATGCTCTCGATCATCAGCCATTAAAAAAAAATAGAGAAATGCAAATTAAAACTATGATGAGATTCCATCTCACTCCAACAAGGCTGGCATTAATCCAAAAAACACAAAATAATAAATGTTGGAGAGGCTGCGGAGAGATTGGAACTCTTATACACTGCTGGTGGAAATGTAAAATGGTACCACCACTTTGGAAATCTATCTGGCGTTATCTTAAACAGTTAGAAATAGAACTACCGTACAACCCAGAAATCCCACTCCTCGAAATATACCCTAGAGAAATAAGAGCCTTTACACGAACAGATATATGCACACCCATGTTTATTGCAGCTCTGTTTACAATAGCAAAAAGCTGGAAGCAACCAAGGTGTCCATCAACAGATGAATGGTTAAATAAATTATGGTATATTCACACAATGGAATACTACACATTGATAAAGAACAGTGACGAATCTGTGAAACATTTCATAACATGGAGGAACCTGGAAGGCATTATGCTGAGTGAAATTAGTCAGAGGCAAAAGGACAAATATTGTATAAGACCACTATTATAAGATCTTGAGAAATAGTATAAACTGAGGAGAACACAAACTTTTGTGGTTACAAGGCGGGGAGGGAGGGAGGGTGGGCGAGGGTTATTTACTGATTAGTTAGTAGATAAGAAGCACTTTAGGTGAAGGGAAGAACAATAGTCAATACACGGAAGGTCAGCTCAACTGGACTGGACCAAAAGCAAAGTTTCTGGGATAAACTGAATGCTTCGAAGGTCAGCGGAGCAAGGGCGGGGGTTTGGGGACTATGGCTTAAGGGGATTTCTAAGTCAATTGGCAAAATAATTCTATTATGAAAACATTCTGCATCCCACTTTGAAGTGTGGCGTTTGGGGTCTTAAATGCTAACAAGTGGCCGTCTAAGATGCATCAGTTGGTCTCAACCCACCTGGATCAAAAGACAATGAAGAATACCAAGGTCACACGATAACTAAGAGCCCAAGAGACAGAAAGGGCCACATGAACCAGAGACTTACATCATCCTGAGACCAGAAGAACTAGTTGGTGCCCGGCCACAACCAATGACTGCCCTGACAGGGAGCACAACAGAGAACCCCTGAGGGAGCAGGAGAACAGTGGGATGCAGACTCCAAATTCTCATAAAAAGACCAGACTTAATGGTCTGACTGAGACTAGAAGAATCCCGGCGGTCATGGTCCCCAAACCTTCTGTTGGCCCCGGACAGGAACCATTCCCGAAGACAACTCATCAGACATGGAAGGGACTGGACAATGGGTTGGAGAGAGATGCTGATGAAGAGTGAGCTACTTGTATCAGGTGGACACTTGAGACTGTGTTGGCATCTCCTGTCTGGAGGGGAGATAGGAGGGTAGAGAGGGTTAAATAAATATGGAGAGGGTTAGAAACTGGCAAAAACGTCACAAAAGGAGAGACTGGAAGGAGGGAGTGGGCTGACTCAGGGGAGAGTAAGTGGGAGTATGGAGTAAGGTGTATATAAGCTTATATGTGACAAACTGACTTGATTTGTAAACTTTCACTTAAAGCACAATAAAAATTATTTAAAAAAAAAAATTTGGGCAAGACCACTGAAAGCTTCACCTTTTCAGAGGTTGGCCAGAAATTGTGATCCTACATTTTGAATTGCCATTCTTAACAATCATTGGTTCAGGTTTCAGTGACGACAGTTGGGAGGGTCTTCATTGGTCCAACAAATTTTCCATTTACTAAATGCTAATAGAAAGAGATAAAATCAGAAAGTCTTTTGGGTTTTATTTGATTGGCTTATGTGTAAGGTTCACCAAAAGGTATTTTCCGAGATTATTTAGCCGTTGTTATACCTCAGGGCCCAGTTGATGCGTCCTTGTGGATCCTTGTGAGCCCAGCTCCAGCTGGGTTGCATTGTCTGTGTTCGAGGGCAGGGAATAATGATTCCAATATTATTTTCTAAATCAAATATAAATTTGATTTCATGAGAGAAAGCCACAGAGGAGCAGCCCAAATCTGGGCAGCATTTCCCCTGGGATCTTTGGCTTTTCCAGGGCCACATCACATTGAACCAACACGGTCAGTGCCCAGAACCCCACACTCAGAAGAGCCCCACACTCAGAAGGGCCCCACACCTGGCTTAACACTCTGCTCTTTCTGTCATGAAGCTCTTAATAACTTTTTAACAATGGGACCCATTTTCATCATGCACTGGGCTCCTCCGTTTTTGTGGTGGGTCCTGGTCGAATGAGACACAAGGCCTCATGTGTACCACAGCTTCAGGGTGATTTGGGAAGTAATATTGGAATCGTTGTCCCCTGTCCTTGAGCGTGGAGAGTGTGGCCCAGCTGGAGCTGGGCTCACGGGGACTCAAGGGCACGGGTCAACTGGGCCCTGTGATAAAGACAGTATCTAAGATAATCTTGGAAAATATCTTGTAGGGAAACTTTCACACAGAAGACTTTTTATTCTTGTCTTTTTCTATTAGCATTTGGAGAATGGAAAATTTGTTGGACCAGTGAGGACCCTCCTGACTGTCCTTACTGAAACTGGTACCAATGATTGTTGGGAAGGATGATTCAAAATGCAGGATCACTGTTTCTAGCCTATCTGTGAAAAGGTGAAGCTTTCAATGGTCCTTCCCATTTGTAGTGTTAATATATACTGGTCATTATGAAACATCCCTTGGAATCGGGCAGACATGGCTGTGGCAGCATGCTTGTCCACTTTGTCATTCTTGCCTATTCTGTAATATTCCGTGGACTTGGACAGGCATGACTTTAGCAGCATGCTTGTCCATTTTCCCACTTTTGCCTATCCTGTAATTTCCTTGGATTCAAGCACACATGGCTCTGGGAGCATGCTTGTCTGGTTTCCAACTTTTGCCATTTTGAATATATGCCAAATAAAACTTCCTTTTTCCTTTACTAAAAAAAAAAAACAAAAACTGTATTAGTTAGGGCAGCATGGTGTTGGCAGAGATGGACAAACTGCCTGGTAGGAAAGAATAGAAAGTCGAGGAAGAGCCCCACACATACATGGAAACTTGGTATATGACAATGATGGCATTACAAATAGATAGAAAATAGATGGGCTAATCAATAAACAGTTCTACAGTAATTGATTGCACGTATGGAAAAGTTACACATGTATCTATAAATATTTAGTTTTCTTCATATATGAGTCGGAATTGACTTGATGGCACTGGGTTTTTGGTTTTTTATTATACACAAAGGTAATTGAATCTAGGTTGATTAAAGGTCTAAAGACATAAAGCAAAACTTTAAGAATTCTGGAGAAAATATAGAAGAATTTCTTCATGATCTCAGTGTAGGGAAGAATGTATTGAACAAAACTCAATAAGCCAAAACTATAAAAGATCGATACATTTGGTTACATTAAATTAAAAATTTCCGTACATAAAAAGACACCTTAAAGAAAGTAAAAAGACCAGGAACACTTTGGGAGAAGATATTTTAATACATAATTGACAAAAGATTCATATCGGAAAATATAAAGTACTTCTATGAATAAAGAGGAAAGGTAGATAACTGAAAAATGGGCAAAAGACCTGAGCGTGCCTTTCACAAAAAAGAAATACCAACACCCAGTAGACATATGGCAACGTGCTCAGCCTTAGCGCTTACCAGCAAACTGCAAATTGGAAAAATGAGATACTATTTCACAGCCACCAGATTGAGTCTGAGGATGTTAAGTGAGGAAGCAGTTGAATTGCTCCTTAGGTGGAGATGTAAACAACCCAAAGTCCGTGGAGGACAATTTGGCAAGACCTTGTAAAGTTAATGGCAGAAGAGGCACACCCTTCCAGCCATCAATCCCATGCCTAAGCATATGCCCTGGGAACACTTTAGCACATGTGCAAAATGGAGTATTAACAAGGAACTTATTGAAGTTGTGCTTGTAAAAACAAAAAATCGGCAACAACCTCAAAGTCTCTTAACACAGAAGAATGGATAAATATATTTTCTTGTAGTGTTTAATACTACACAGCAGTTACATGGATAGAGCTTCACATAACAACATGTATCTCAGAAGCATAGTGCTAGGCAAGGAAAAAAAAAGACAGCTGTCAAAGAGATATGAGTAATATCAAACAAAAAACCCAAACCCATTGCCGTTGAGTCGATTCCAACTCAGATTAACTCTTCAGGACAGAGTAGAACTGGCCCATATTGTTTCCAAGGCTGTGTGACATCTTTACTGAAGCCACATCTTTCTCCTGCAGAGCGGCTGGTGGGTTTGAACCACTGACCTTTCAGTTAGCAGCCAACTGCTTTAACCAGGCTCCTTATGAACAATAGACTATTCATTAAAAAAAAAAAAACCTTAAAAATGCTATTAAAAATGTTTACATATACATTTATAAAAGCACTGTTTATATATATATATATACATACACCAAAACCAAAACAAATACTTTGCAATGGAGCCTATTCCAACTCATAGCAACCCTATAGGACAGAGTAGAGCTGCCCCACAGGGTTTCCAAGGAGCAGCTGGTGGATTGGAACTGCTGACCTCTTGGTTAGCAGCTGAGCTCTTAACCACTGTGCCACCAGGGCTCCTATATATATATGTGTGTGTGTGTATATATATATGCACACACTGTATACACACACGTGAACTAAATAAAAAATAAGGTAGGCATATGAATAATAAACACCAAATTGAGGAGAGTAGCTACTTCTAGCAAGGGAGAAATACTGTCATCCTGGAAGGGATAAACAGAGGGTTTCAATAAGTTCTGTAATGTCTTGTAATTTCCGTTCAGTGGTAGATAGATTTAAAAAATAATATTCTCTAGAATTTTTATGTTCTAGATATAGTTTATAAAGAAAAATAACGTACGTAAAGTGAGTACTGAAAAACCAAACCCCATTGTGGTCGAGTCATTCCGATTCATAGCGTCCCTGTAGGACAGCAAAGAACTGCCCCATAGGGTTTCCAAGAAGCAGCTGGTGGATTGGAACTGATAGTGAGAACAGCAGCAGCTACTTGTCCATTAGGAAACGAAAGTTTAGGTGATGGACATGGGTGTGGCTCAAATGGGAGCTGCTCAGATTCAGTGAAACCTGTCCCCTCGTGTCAATTGTCCTCCAAGCGCTGGGTGTGGCTCAAGCCAGTCAAGCCCAGTTTATTAGCCTACATGCCAAAGGAAAAAAGTGCAATTTGTTTTATTGCCCCTGCGTGCCTTGATAACCTATGTAGTCCATAACATTTGCATGTACTTCCTCATGAGAGAGGGCCTAACAAGTTCTGCCTCCTTCGTTTGGAGAGCTTGATTTGAGGTATACACCTCCTTGCCCCTTGCCTGTGTGCTTGCAATAAATGCTCTTTCTTCCTCCTCACCTTGGTGTGTCTTTATTGACAAGAAGCCACAAACAGCAGAACCTGCTTTAGGTAACAGAACTGCTGACCTCTTGTTAGCAGGTGAGCTCTTAACCACTGTGCCACCAGGGCTCCACATAAAGTGAATGACACATATTAAAAGATGGCTGCTATTAATTAAAGATGCTTGAAATTCTTCCAAATAAATGACTGTAATGTTAAACGGTTATCTCTTGAGAGGAATTTTTTTTTTTAATTAGTATTTCACTTAAAAAACTCTCCTACCAGTTAACAGTAGCTTTTGAGTAGATTCTACCCATACGTGTCAGAGTAGAACTGTCCTCCATAGGTTGTTCAATGGTTGATTTTTCAGTAGGTTGCCAGGCCTTTCTTCCCAGGAGTCCCTGGGTGGACTCGAACCACCAACCTTTTGGTTAGCAGCTGAGCACGTTAACCATTTGCACTACCCAGGGAAAAATGTCATAGGCTATTTTCTTTTATTAACTTATCTATACAGCAAAGTAATCAACCAATAACTTTTTTTCTAGGCATCTATCAGAAGCCTGGCAGCAAGGTATGTACTGTAAGGGGCTACAAGGGAAAGGCTTTCTGACCCCTAACATATCTGAAAGGAAAAACAAGAAAGATGGGGGGAGCAAGAAGAGGAGAGGGAGAATAATTATTTCAGACAGGATAGGGTCAAACTGCACAATGTAATGATACTGCTATTTTAACAGCCGCAGTATTTCATACGTGAGAACAGGTATTAGCTCTTTCAAAGCGGCCCTCTCATGACCTGTAACACTTATGCTGGAGTTGCCACTAGAATTTAAACTATTTTCAGAACTCCTCTTGGTATTACCCTCAGGGTACGTTGCACTCTAGCTTCTATTTCTATGATGAGGATGATAGAAATCCTCGTTTCTATCACGAGGATTATCTTGGGTATGTTTGCACTGGGTGTGAATTTGATTTTGGAGAAGAGCCAAAAATAATGATCAAGTCAGATAATATGGCTGTGGATCAATAACTAGGTCTAACCACATAGCAGTACTTCCCTATGTTCTCCACATCACAAAGTGCTATTTGTATGGTACACTGGCATGAAATAGATGAGGCTGTCTGTGATCAGAGGTGGCTGCCCTGGGGCCTCCGGCTGCCATAAGTCCTGCCCAGCTACCCTGAGAGCTAAGGGGAGCAATACCTCCGTGCACCTATGACTAATCACTGCCCACTACTGTGCCTCAGACACTATTTAATGCAGTGTAACTGACTTTCCTCCAGAGTAAAGTGACTCTGAATGGGTGGCAGAACATGGCAAGATGCTCACCAACCCTGTAGGAATATAGACTTGCCGGGTCCTGCTTGCAGTTAGCTCAGGGCCAGATGGGTTATGGCCCACGGAATTTGGGAATGACTTCTAGACCTGGAGGTAGACGCCCTTTGCAAGTGTCCATGCTCTTCCTCCAGTAGCCAAGGATTGTAAAATGGTAGATTACACAAAGGAGCCTTAATTCCTGAATCACTGTTGGGAGCAGAGCCTTCCTAGAAAGCCCCCAGACCTGCACTGTACTATGATGAGTGTGAAGTAAACTTTTGCAGCATTAAGCATCATGCAGTAAAACCTAGCACATTCTGACTAATACAGAGGCAATTCCAAAGCAAGTTCCGAAACTGCTGTAAGCAATGGCACCAGAATCATGATAAACTCATAGTCTAGTAAAATGATATTGAAGGATAACATTCACGGTCAGGTATATTGGTGCTGGTGGTGTTACTTATAATGTGGTATTTTTACCTTAGAGTCACCTGTTGCAATGTCGTGTGATAAAACATTCATGTGCTGAGAGATAGAGTGCCTTGAGGTCTGGGTAGGATTTGAATGTTTAAGGAGGAGAAAGAAGAGCCTGTCAGGTAGAAGGGAAGTGGGAGCACATGTGCAAAGGCCTTGTGATTGGAAAAAAAAACCCAGCTCATTAAAAAGATAGAAGGAAAAGATCCCCCTCCCTTTAAGACCCAAGCAAAGCAATTGAGAATAGTTAGATCCTGTAATCATCTCCTGGTTTTGAAAGGTACAGATTCCACTTAATGTCTACCTGCTTCAAAAATCTGCAGCTAAGAGGTTTCTGTAAGTCACCATACCAGTAGCTAATATTTATTGAGTGCTTAACATGTTTCAGGATGTGCGCTAAGTGCCTTAAACCCGGAACAAGCAGAGTCAGCATCCTCTGGGAGCTTGTTGGAAATGCAGGATGTCAGACCCCATCTCAGACATACTGGTTCAGTATCTGCATTTTCATAACATCCTCAGGTAATTTGTATACAACTTAAGGTTTAAAAAACACTGTTTTAAATGCTTTATCTGTAATTAGACAAAAATCTTATAAATCCACTTCATGTCTTCTTGCTTCAAAAGTCTACAAGTGTTTCAAATCATCATTAAAAACAAAGGCTTCTGAAATTTTTAACACCTAAAAAAAAAAAAATAGTTTTTTATTTTTTTATGTTGTTGGGTGCTGTCGAGTCTATTCCAATTCATAGTTGTTCTCCCATAGAGCAGCTGGGTGGGTTCAAACCATCGACCTTTTAGTTACAGCTGGGCACTTAACCCGTGTAGCCACCCAACTCAAACCAAACCCACTACTGTCTAGTCAATTCCGACTCATAACGACCCTATAGGACGACAGACTAGAACTGCCCCACAGGGTTTCCAAGGAGTACCTGGTGGATTTGAACTGCCGATTTTTTGGTTAGCAGCCATAGCTCTTAACCACCACCCCACCAGGTTTGCCTGTGTAACCACAGGGCTCCCTATAATACCAATAACCAAAAACCAAACCCGTTGATAGTGACCCAATAGAACAGAGTAGAACTTCCCATTCGAACTGCCAACCTTTTTGTTAGTAGCCGAGCTCTTAACTACTGCATCACCAAGGCTTCAGAATACCAATGGGTACTATTTATTAAGTATATACCATGTTCCACAATAACAAATTATGGATAACATTTGCGAAGAATGGGAATTACAGAACACTTAATTGGGTTCATGGAGAACCTGTACATAGACCAAGAGGCAGTCATTCAAACAGAGCAAGGGGATAGTGCATGGTTTCAAGCCAGGAAAGTTGCTGCTGGGATTGTATTCTTTCACCATACCTATTCAATCTGATGCTGAGCAAATAATCGAAGAAGCTGGGCTATATAAAGGAGAACATGGCATCTGAATTGGAGGAAGACTCATTAACAACCTGTCTTATGCAGATGATACAAACTTGTTTGCTGAAAGTGAAGAGAACTTGAAGTATTTACTGATGAAGATCAAAGACTATAGTTTTCCGTATGGATTAAACCTCAACATAAAGAAAACAAAGATCCTCACAACTGGACCAATAAGCAACATCATGATAAATGCAGAAAAGACTGAAGTTGTAAAGGATTTCATTTTGCTTGGATCCATAATCAACACCCACGGAAGCAGCAATAAAGAAATCAAAAGACGCATTGCGTTGGGCAAACCTGCTGCAAAAGACCTCTTTAAAGTGCTAAAAAGCAAAGATGTCACCTTGAAGACTAAGGTGTGCCTGACCCAAGCCATGGTGTTTCCAATCACCTCATATGCATGTGAAAGCTGGACAATGAGTAAGGAAGACTGAAGAAAAATTGATGCCTTTGAATTGTGGTGTTGGTGAAGAATATTGAGTATACTATGGACTGCCAAAAGAACGGACAAATCTGTCTTAGAAGATGTACAGCCTGAATGCTTCTTAGAAGCGAGGATGACGAGACTTTGTCTTACATACTTTGGACATTCAGGAGGGATCAGTCCCTGGAGAAGGACATCACGCTTGGTAAACTGGATAGTCAGTGAAAAAAAGGAAGACCCTCAACAAGATGCATTGATACGGTGACTGCAACAATGGGCTCAAGCTTAGCAGTGGTCATGAGGATGGTGCAGGACCAGGCAGTGTTTCATTCTGCTGTACACAGGGTCGCTATGAGTTGGAACTGACTCAATGGCACCTGACGACAACAACAACAACAACAACAACAACATAACGTGTTCCACAAAAAAACCTATGAAGTAGGCATAGGTATTATTATTAGTTTATTTCAATAGGATATGAGGCTCAGAGACTAATTTGCCCAAGGGCTTAACCTAGTTAATAGTAGGGATGGGACTAAACCTATGCCTGGCTGACTCTAGAACCCAAGTGCTTACATACTGCATGGACAGCCTCTCCCGTGCTGTGAACAGCATCGTGGCCAGAGATTAGGCTCACCCGTGACAGAGCAACCTGACTTGAAGAACAAACTTAATTGGGAAGAACAGCAGAGTAAACAGAGGCATCTGAAAAATGATTGTGAAAGAAAATACTTGCAAATGAGAACAAAATGAATAAACACATATTTGAATGTATGAAAGAATATGTATTCACACAAGTAGATATATCATTGTTAATACGTAAAAATGTAATTTTAAATGTCTGAGAGCTTTAGCAAGTGAAATATAACAGATGGTTTGCTATTTTTTTCTGAGGGAAAATTCAAGCATTTGGATATTTCCTCATTTATCAAATTTATTGAGCCAAGAATACAAGAACTAGGAGTTTAAAATGACACAATAGTGAATGAAATAAAATTGCTGTAGCTTTTACTTATCATTAACAGTTTTTATTGCTGAGGGCCCCTGCTGTAAGATTTAACTTTTTTTTTCAATTTTGGTGAAAGTATACACTGCTATATTTTATTTTATTGTTATTATTTACAGAGGCAGATTTCTTTTATTGTCAAAAACTTAAGGCAATCCCACTTTGGCGAGTGGCATCTGCAGTCTTAAATGCTAGCAAGAGGCCATCTAAGATGCACCCATTGGTCTCAACCCCACCTGGAGCAAAGGAGATGGAATAACACCAAAGATGCAATATTATTATTAGCCCAAGAAACAGAAAGGGCCACATAAACTAGAGACTACATCAGCCTGAGACCAGAGATGGTGCCTGGCTACAACTGATGACTGCCCTGACAGGGAACACAACAGAGAATGCCTAATGGAACAGGAGAGCAGTGGGATGCAGACCTCAAATTCTTGTAAAAAGACCACACTTAATGGTCTGGCTGAGATTAGAAGGACCCTGGTGGTCATGGTCCCCAGACCTTCTGTTAGCCCAAGACTGGAACTATTCCCAAAGCCAACTCTTCAGAAAAGGCTTGGACTGGACTATAAGACAGAAAATGATATGGGTGAGGAGTGAGCTTCTTGGCTCAAGTAGATACCTGAGACTATGTGGGTATCTCCTGTCTGGGGGCAAGATGAGAAAGCAGAGGAGGACAGAAGCTGACTGAATGGACATGAGGAATGCAGGGTGGAGAGGAGGAGTGTGCTGTCTCATTAGAGAGGGCAAGTAGGAATACATAGCAAGGTATATATAAGTTTTTGTATGAGAGACTGACTTGATTTGTAAGCTTTCACTTAAAGTACAAGTAAAAAAAAAAAAAAAACAAACTTAAGGCAGTGTAATTAAGGGCCTAATTGTCCTGTTATTATTTTTAATATGCATAGTAATGCCCTTTTTTTTAAAAAAAGTTGTGATTTAGGTGAAAGTTTACAGCTCAAATTAATTTCTGATTCAAAGATTTATAGACACATTGTTTTGTGTCATTAGTTGCAATCTCCAAAATGTGACAGCACACTCCCCCTTTCCACCCCGGATTCCCTGTGTCCTTTCTACCAGTTCCTGTCCCTTCCTGCCTTCTCATCCCTCTTTTGGACAGGAGCTGCCCATTTGGTCCGCATATCTGATTCAACTAAGAAGAGTATTCTTCACTTGTATTATTTTTTGTTTTATAGTGCTGTCTAATCTTTGTCTGAAGAGCGAGCTTTGGGAATGGTTTCAGTTCTGGGTTAACAGTGCATCCGGGGGCCATAGTTTTGGTTGTTCTTCCGGTCTCTGTCAGACCATTAAGTCTGGTCTTTTTACATGAATTTGAATTCTTTTCTACATTTTTCTCCTGCTCTGTCTGGGATTCTCTGTTGTGTTCCCTGTCAGGGCCGTGATTGGTGGCAGCTGGGCACCATCTACTTCTTCTGGTCTCAGGTTGGTGGAGTCTCTAGTTCATTTGGTCCTTTAGTCCTTTGGGCTAGTATTTTCTTTGTGTCTTCCATTTTCTTTGTTCTCCTTTGCTCTAAGTGGGATGGGACCAATTGATGTATGTTAGATGGCAGCTTGCAAGCTTTTAAGACCCCAGAAGCAAACTCACCAAAGTGGGATGTAGCACATTTTCTTAAAAAAATATGTTATGCCAATTGACATAAATGTCTCCTGAAACTATGGCCCCCAGACCGCCACCCCTGCCACTCTGTCCCTTGAAGTGTTTGGATGTGTCTAGGAAACTGCTTTGCTTTTGCTTTGGTTCAATTGTTCTGACTTCCCCTGTATTGTGTGTTGTCCTTCCCTTCACCAAAGCTGATCCTTGTCTACTATTTAATTAGTGATTTCCCCTCCCCCCACCATCATAACCATCAAAGAACGCTGTTTTCTGTGTTTAAGCCTTTTCTTGAGTTCTTATAATAGTGGTCTCATACAATATTTGTCCTTTTGTGACTGACTTATTTCACTCAGCATAATACCCTCCAGATTCATCTATGTTGTGAGATGTTTCATGGATTCATCATTGTTCTTTATCGTTGCATAGTATCCCATTGTGTGTATGTAGCATAATTTGTTCATCCATTCTACTGTTGATGGACATTTAGATTGTTTCCATCTTTTTGCATTTGTGTATAGTGCTGCAATGAACATTGAGTACATTCCTAAAAGTGGGATTGCTGGATCGTATGGTATTTCTATTTCTAGCTTTTTAAGGAAGTGCCATATTGTTTTCCAAAGTGGTTTGACCATTTCATATTCCCACCAGCAGTGCATAAGAGTTCCAGTTTCTCCACAACCTCTCCAACATTTGTTATTTTGTGTTTTTTGGACTAGTGCCAGTCTTGTTGGGGTGAGATAGTATCTCACTGTAGTTTTGATTTGCATTTCTCTAATGGCTAAAGATCATGAGCATTTCCTCATGTGTCTATTAGCTGCCTAAACATCTTCTTTGGTGAAGCGTCAGTTCATATCCTTTGCCCATTTTTTAATTGGATTATTTGTCTTTTTGTTGCTGAGGTGTTGCAGTATCTTGTAGATTTTAGAGATTAGACCCTTATCGGATATGTCATAGCCAAAAATTTTTTCCCAGTATGAAATTTTATTATTTTAATATAATATTTACTATAATATTTTAATACAGTGACTCTCAAACTTTAGCATGCATCAGAATCATCTAGGGGCTTGTTAAAACATAGATTGTAGACCCCAACCCTAGAGTTTCTGATTCAGTAAGTTTGGAGAGGGGCCGCAATGTTTTGCATTTCTAACCAATTCCCAGGTGATGATGCTGCTGGTCTGAGGACCATGCCTTGAGAACCACTGAAATAGTATAATGTTCTAGAGTAAGTGTCAGAGCCCCAAGAGCTAGGTTTCAGATTGTGCACAGGTGGTGTAATCCTTCCTATGGTCAAGGAAAACAAAGACTATTTGGAGCATCCAGGTTTTCCACATCATAAGGCATCCACAGAGTAAAATCTCTCATTCTTTCTGAGTCAACCCTTTGCATTTAGCTGAAAATCTAGAAAAATATGAGAAATGGAAAGCAAATATTTATAAGATTGTGGCAGATCTGAATTTGCTTTACGGCTCCCTTTTTCTGCCTCTCTAGTCTGGCTTCTCTTTCCACTCCAGGCTCTTTGTTTTGTCTTAGTCCCTCGTGCTGGCCCTCAGTCATTCCATCAGCATTTATTGCATCAAGCACTTCGCCGAGTGCTTTATGTACATTTCCCCTAATCCTCAGGATAACTTCATGAAGTATTATTCTTATTATACAGATAAAAAATGGAGACAGAGAAGTTAAATAATTTACCCAAAATTACAAAGCCAGTAAGGAGTGAAAAAAACGTGTTGCTGTGGAGTTGATTCTGACTCATAGCGACCGTATAGGACAGAGTAGAACTGCCTCATAGGGTTTCCAAGGAGCAACTGGGGAATTCGAACTGCCAGTCTTTTGGTTAGTAGCTGAGCTCTTAACCACTGGGTCACTAGGGCTTCAGTAGGAAATGACATTGAATTCAAATTCTGGTTTATCTGCTTCCAAAGATTTTTCCCAATTCCCTGCACCACCCACACTGGAGGCAGTTGTCGTGTACATTGGCGGCCTGTTAGGATCCTACTGATGCCCGGGTCCCACCCCAGGTTCATTAAATCACAGCCTCTGAGAGTCGGACCCTGGATATTGGTATTTAAAAACAAAACTCCGTAGGTGATTCATATGTGCTGGCGGGGTTGAGAACCACTGCTTTTTGGCTGTCTGTGGGATTCTTAGAAATGTTTTTAATGCTGTTGTTATCGTTAGTTGCTATCAAGTCAATTCCGACTCATAGTGACGTCACGTGTACAGAGTAGAACTGCTCCGTAGGATTCTAGAGGCTGGGACCTTTCAGAAGCAGATCATCAGGTCTTACTTCTGAGGCATCTCTGAGGGAGCTTGAAATGACAGCCTTTAGGTTAGTAGTCCAGTACATGACCATTTGCACTACCCATGGACTCCTTTTTAACGATACTGGAAACCCTGGTGGTGTAGTGGTTAAGAGCCATGGCTGCTAACCAAAAGGTCGGCAGTTCGAATCCTCCAGGCTCTTCTTGGAAACCCTATGGGGCAGTTCTACTCTAGGTCGCTATGAGTCAGAATTGACTAGAAGACAATGGGTTTCTTTTTTTTTGGGGGGGGCCCTAATACCTTCTGAGGCTGACTAAAAGAATTGTGGAATGAGCCGCATACTTGAGGAACAGTTTCAAATTTCACCAGCAGGCAGCAGCTTTGCCTGAGTCTCCCCAAAGCTTCTTGAAAACACAGTTGTCATGGGGTGCATTAACAGGTGGGAAGATTATGATCTTGAAAGACTAAATTTTCACAACCTGATTTAGCAACAGAATTAGAGGCCCAAACTCTCTATACATAGTCTCCAATTAAAACAGAACTGGTGATGATGATGATTAAAATTGCTGTACATAGCAGTTTCTTATTAATACAATTTCCACTTTACCTTGAGAGATCACAGAGTTGCTTCTAGACACCAGCTCACAAAGCTGACTTATGGTTGCTCAGATTCCCCAGCCCCAGGGGAATTCAGCTACATGTCTCTGAACATGAAATATGCCAAGTGTTCTGGTTATTTCTCCTTTTACTCTGGCTAGGAATGAAGTGAGTGAGCTAAAAATTTCCTTTCAGGCTGAGAATGACTTTCTGCATCTAATCAAAACAGCTAAGCCAAATTGTCTCTGCAGCCATAATGGAAAAATGCTGCAAGAGCAGGAGAAAGCGAGATATATTGGGAAGTATGAAAGTTTTAGAATCAGGCAAAGTTGGATTCAAATTCTGGCTTTTCCTCTTATTAGCTGTGTGAACTTGGTTAAGTTTAACGTCTCTGAGCTCTCTCTTTTATTTCTTAATCTGAAAAGTGTGGCTATGGATACCTATCTAGATCAGATGTTATGAAGCTTAACATATAGCATATGGCAGACAGACTATGGAAGGCACCTACTAGTGTGCGCATTAAAGTGCTAGAGGATTTAGATTTTTAATTAAAGTCTGGGCAGCTCCACCTGAATATTTCCCTGGAATTTCATACTTAATGTGTTTAAAACTTGAAAATTGATTCTTCCTCTGCAGTTTTCTAACCGTGTGTATGACATCACCATTCCCTGCCCACCCGGATAGTAAGAGGCTATCTGGCTATATGAATTGGCTTCCTCCTCAACACACCTCTGATGGGTTGTTTAAAAATTGCCATACGGTACTGAGCATGGTTATTTGAACATATGTTTATCTGCCCTGATCCTAAATTTCTAAAAGGTCTTGCCGACAGGATCCAAGTCTTATTCACCATCTTATTACAGATATGATAGAGTCCAGATGTTACTGGGAATCAAGTGATTAGAGAAGACTGTAAACGTCATGAGGACTGGAATCATGTATTCTTGTTCACCTTTGTATTCTCAGGGTGCAGCATACTGTAAGTGCTCAACATATATTTGTCGAGTAAGGAAATAAATGAAAAAAAGTTAAAAAGAAACCATATGCAACCTAGAGTGTTTAATATTTTGCATCCTATCTTTAGTGTCATCTGTAATTTGGTTTAACATTGGGCCCATTTCCAGGAGGGACTCAAGTAGTATTTTACTTTTTCTGTCAAGAGCAATGGAATATAAAATTCTCTCCAAAAAGTGAAATGCTGAACATGGTGAACACAAAGTGGTTAAGGGTTGAGGGAGATACACACATGCACACACACACACACAACTGAGCTGTACTATTACTGAAACTGAAAGAGAAAAAATTTTCCTAGAATAAGTAACTAGCTGGAGAGCATTTTGTAGTGTCATTTAGAGAGAAGTAAAATCTCCTTAGCAATATAATTGATAAAGAGATCAACTTTAAGGTGAGCTAGTAGTAGTAGTAAGAAGATGCAGAGGCTTAGATTTTTCTGTTAATGATATTGCAGGTGGATGATGTGGGACAAAAATTATGTGGGATACAGAAGCACACCGACTTAACCTGGATCATGGAAGAAAAAAAAATCTGGTTGGGAAAAGAACTAAGACAATCCTTGCTACAGAGTTAAGGTTTTCATAGAACTCTTTGGTGAGGGGATGTACTTCAAATTAACATCAGAGACTCACTGATTCATTAAAATGGGATGGGCCAGCAAGGGGCTAGTTCAGAGAGACTGTACAAATCAGCAATATATACTGCCTTACCAATGACCATGACGCCATTGGCCAAGCCTCCCTTCTCCCGCAGACAGCATGTGGCTGAGAATTGCTGAGGTTCATTGCAACAACTTCAGAAGAACACGTTTTTTCTTTGTCTAGTCTTATTGTCGTTAAATACCTTATCTTTTTTTTTAATTGATGTAAAATTCACGTAACATAAACTTAACCATTTTAAAGGTGCAATTCAGTGGCATTTAGTACATCCACAATGTTGTGCAACCATGATGAACTCTTTTTAATTCCAAAATATTTTTTTCACTCCACAAGGAAACTCCACATCCATTAAGCAGTCATTCCCCATTCCTCTTTCCCCTAGCTCTTTCCTTTTTTCTTTTTAACCTGAAGAAACATCTTACTGTCACGCGTGCCTGAATATGACTTTGCCTATCTTTTTTCTCATCTCTAACAGACAAATCAGGGTGACATCGATACTGTGGGGCCCATATCTGCGTTGTCAAATATGTCTCCTCCACTTACAGTAACCGGCCTGGCCACCAAAAAAAAAAACAGACTAGGTTATTTCCCCCACCCTTGGCTACAGCAGTTGATCCATGGGGTGAGCATGAAGTGAGGGCAGTCAGAGGCTTTCCTAGGGTTTTTCAAACTGAGCTGGAGGAAAGGACTTGCTTTCTTTCTTTCTAAATTGCGATGCTGTATGTAAGCTCAGATCTGTCAGCAGCCATGGTTCTAGTTTAGTGGTAACTAAAAAAAAAAACCAAACCGATTGCTGTGGAGTCGATTCCGACTCATAGTAACCTTATAGGACAGAGTAGAGCTGCCCCACAGAGTTTCCAAGAAGTGCCTGGTGGATTCGAACTGCTGACCTTTTGGTTAGCAGCTGTAGCACTTAACCACTACACCACCAGGATTTCCCAGTCTAGTGGTAGGAGAGACTAAACACAGCATTCAAAGAGGAGCAGAGAAGAGAAGGAGATGACTTAGAGTCCCTGGTTCCACCATCCCCAGAAACACCTGTATCCTTTCTGGTTGCATAAGCCAACAAATACCTCTCTTTTACACACACACACACTCACACACAAACAAGAGCCCTAGTGGCACAATGGTTAAGTGCTCGGCTGCTAATGGAAAGGTGGGCATGAAAGTTCAAATCCACACAGAGTCTCTGCAGGAGAGAGATCTGGAGGTCTGTTTCTGTAAAGATTACAGCCTAGAGAACCCTATGGGGCAGCTCTACTCTGTCACATGGGGTTATTCGACAGAATTGACTTGACAGAACATAACAACAATGCACACACGCAACTTTGTTCATTCTTAACTTGGATCTTTGTCTCTTGTAAGTGAAGGAAGCCAAAAAAAATATGTGATCCATTATGCACTGATTTCAAAGTTTAAATCTCAGAGGGAAATTTTATTTTCTTTATATTCTGAATCACCAGTGAAGAGAGAATGAGCACCACTCTACCCCTCATTCACCACGCTTCAATTACATTGCCCACATCTCTGGTTTTTGGACACACTAGGCCCCTTTCTTCCAGGCCTTCGGACTTGCTGACCCCTCTGTCTGGAATGACTTTCCTCTGGTCACTCTTACACTTGGCGTATTCTCAGTATTTGGTTCTCAACTCAAAGTCACCTTCTCAGAAAGACTTTCTCTGACCACCTTAAACAAAGTCCCCTTCTCCAGTAAGTTTATTTCACGATCCTGTTTATTTCCTTTATAATCTTTGTCCTAATATGTATGTATTAACCTTATTTATTGATTTATTGTCTTTTTTCTTCTATAGAGGTAAGATCTATGAGGGCAGGACCCTTGTTGGACAATCACTGCCTTGTTCCCAGTGCCTGGCACTGTGTCCAACATATAGACACTTAAATACTTGTGAAATGTTAAATAAATGGCATAGCAATCACTGCATATAATTATTGTTGTGATAACAGAATAATGTAAACTGTATGTACTTTATGTATTATACTATGTTTCAGCCATTTTCAACTTCATTTTCTCTTCCATAAAGTCTTGAGTCAGTGTCATGGATTGAACTGTGTCCCATAAAAATGTCTGTCAACTTGGCTAGGTCATGATTCCCAGTATTGTATGATTGTCTACCATTTTGTCATCTAATGTGATCTCTCTGTATGTTGTAAATCCTATCACTATGATGTAATGAGATGGATTAATGGCAGTTATTTTGATGAGACCTACAAGATTAGGTTGTGTCTTAAGTCAACCTTTTTTGAGATATAAAAGAGAGGAGCAAGCAGAGAGACAGGGGGACCTCATACCACCAAGAGAACAGCACTGGGAGTAGAGTGCATTCTTTGGACCTGATGTTCCTGCACTGGGATGCTCCCAGGCCAGGGGGAGATTGATGACAGGGACCTTCCTCCAGAGCAGATGGAGACAGGGGGCCTTCCCCCAGAGCTAAATTTGGACTCGTGGCCTGCCAGACTGTGAGAGAATGGATTTCTCTTTGTTAAAGCCATTCACTTGTGGCATTTCCATTGTAGCAGCACTGAATGACTCAGACAGTCAGAGAACTACTTTGGGTATTCTCACATATGTTGTTGTTTAGGTGCTGTCGGTTGATTCCGACTCATAGTGACCCCATGTTATAGAGTAGAACTTCCCCATAGGATTTTCTGGGCTGTAATCTTTACAGGGGAGCCCTAGTGGTACAGTGGTTAAGAGATCAGCTACTAACAAAAAAGGTTGGCAGTTTGAATCCACCAACCACTCCTTGGAAACCTTATGGGGGCAGTTCTACACTGTCTTATAGGGTCGCTGTGAGCTGGATTCTACTCGATGGCAATGGGTTTGATCTTTGCAGGAGTAGGTTGCCACTCTTTCTCCTGTGGACCCTCTGGGTTTGAACAACCAAACTTTCAGTTAGCTGCCTAGCGGTTAACCATTATGCCACCGGGGTCTACATAGACCACTGTGGCAGTTGAGATTCTGTTTTTCTAAGGGTAAGTCAGGTCTCGTAGCCACTCAGAGAGAGAGCTGCCTGTCATCCAGCAAAATTGAAGCTAAAGAGTTTGGAGCTAAGAGCCCAATGAGGAGTTCAGAGGGAACCCCGAGGACCTTGGCCGAATGGATCATTTACTGCAGATTTTTGTTAAGACACTAGGTGGCAGGAGGCTATGCTTTTGGATATAAACAGGAGTAATAATGCTTATCAAATGCTGGACAACTTGATCTGCTGACATAAAATGTACGTGGAATTTAATCATTTGGCAGGATGGTAAGGCTTATGATAAGTGCTTTGGCCTAGTTATTCCCTGGTCTATGAGGAGTAAGATATAATCTGAAACTTTACTTTCAGATTCGCAGAGGAAAATGTTCAACATGAGAACATTAAAAAACTAATTTAGTGGAAAGATAAATGTCAGCTCCAGGGTACCACCAAGAGAGATATCTTCTATATAACGAAGATGAAATTGCTTCTTTCTCTGCCGTAACAGCTCTGTACCTTTTGGAGTAATAATCTAATTTAGTAAATAACTGATTGTATTTATTTCTTTCCTTTCTCTTTTCAGCTTAAAGAAAAAACACCAGGGAGTTTTTTTTTTTTTTAATTCGTTTCAAATATAAGCTGATCAGAGAATGTATTGTTTCCCTAGTAACCTTGTATGCAGAATCCTAGGGATGGAGGGCCTTTATTTTCTGCCAAGGCCACAGACTCCTGCAGAAAACAACCCATTGAGGCACACTCCAAAAACAGATTGTTTAGGTTTATTTCCTTTAATTAACAAAAATGAAATGCTCAAGTCACCTGCTAGCTAATACATTAAGAGAAAAAATAGAGCACAAAATGTGATAAGCACAACAAATTCTAATTTATTTCCTTTTCATTTTGTGAACTTTAAAGAGAGGTAGGTAAGGAAATTAATTAGAGGAGGGTAGGTTTTTTTTAGGAGGAGAGACACCCAAAGCAAGAAGAGAGGGTGGAAGGGAGAGTAAGGGAAGGAGAGATAATGAAGGGAAGTGTGAAAGAGACAGACATTCACACAAAAGAAAGAGACCAGAGAGAGAAAGGAAAGGGAAGAAGCAGAAACAAAGGGGGCCCTGTCAGAGGCAGGGAGATGGTAGAGGAAAGACGAGCAGTAGGTACACAAAGAAGAAAAAAAAAAAGCAGAAGGAGTGAGAAGGGCCACCAAAGCCCAGAGGAGGAGGAGTAGGGAGACAGAGGTTTAGTAGGTTTTGAGATGTGTTCTTTGGTGGCTCTTTCTCCAGGACAGTTTAAGCTTCAGACTTCAGAATAAAATCACCTGTTATTTGCTGCCCTTTGAAATGCTAATTAACTGGTGAATCATTGTTTACTGTTCTTTAGCTGCTCTAATACTTAAACCTAGAAGCTTTTCTTTAAATAAATGTGAGTTAGCCCCCTTTAGATTGCAAGGAACAGAGAGAGCCTTGAATTTACTCAGATGATTAAAAAACCAGTTGCCATGAGTCTATTCCAACTCATGGTGACTCTCTGTGTATCAGAGTAGACCTGTGCTCCACAGAGTTTTCTATGGCTGATGAATCGGAAGTAGATTGCCAGGCCATTCTTTTGAAGCACCTCTGGGTATACTCAAACCTCCAACCTTTACGTTAGCAGCCAAGGGTGTTAACCTTTTGCACCACCCAGGGACTCCACTCAGATGACTAAAGTGTGTAGAAAGGATATGCAGAGAAGGAAGGAAAACAGGAACCACATGTTGCCAGGGCTCTTGGAAAGAAATAAGAGCTGGAGGATCTTTTCGGAAAGAATACATTTCTAGCCACCAGGTGTTTTGTGACTAGTAGCATCAGGCATCTATTGTTTTCTTTGGTTTTCCTCCATTCTTGTCATTTTGCTTTTGATCTCTGCTCCTGCTGCTCCTCCCATTACCAATGACTTCTCTCAGTCTCTGAATTCAAACTTCCATGGTTAATCATTACTGATTCATGTTTGGTCAGTCATCATCCAGCATATATCTTTAGTGGGTGAAGCTCCTGCTTGAGGGTACTTCAGAGTTTGGGTTAGGTGTCCACCCATGGTGCAAACAACTCAGATCAGGGTGGGAGGATTATGTGGTACAATGTACAGGTAGGAGACCTTTCTGTACTAGACTGTGTGTATGACAGATACCCCAAAAATGGAGAGAATAAAACTGGATGACATATTGGTTGGCCTGACCAATACATGGCCTTTCAGGACCATCACTTATTTTTCTTCTTAGACATACACCTTCAGTAATTAAACCACTACATGTATACTCGCCAACCCAAAATCAAGTCTAGCCAATATATCCAGAACAAATGATGTGAACCACTTCAAAACTTGCAGCTCAAAGTCAATGACCCTTGATTTTTTTAGACATCCTAGCCCAATGAAGCAACAATGCTGAATGTTTTGGGTAGAGGGTAAGGAGCAGTGAATATGTCGTTTGAAGGAAAGGAGAGAAAGAGAAGTGAAGTGAAAAAGATTTTCCTGCAGAGAGAAAGGGAGAGAGGTCTGTAAAGAGTGGGTGTACCTGCATCCAGCTCTGTGGCAGTGCCCCAAGTAGGTGTCAGTACATCAAAGAGATGGTGAATAAGGCACCTAGGCAAGGGGGATTGCCAACCTCTGCAAAGATTTCTGTACCTCACATCTCAGCTGATATTAAGTTATCAGACTTCAAGGGACCACTGTGGGCTTAGGCAATGGAGATGTCAGTGGAACCCATGATGGAGTGAATAGTGGAAACCACAGAAAGGCAGATGGAGGATACAGGTGTTTCCTGGAGACCATGTAAACTTCCAGATTCTTATCAGACCTGAAAAACAATCAGCCCCAATATGAACTAAGAGTGGATTTCCTTACAGCTTGGTTAGGTGAATGCTTGAATTCACACTTCATTTGATTCAGAGAAAATAAAGAAAGGGATACTCCTGTAATTCTTGAGTTTAGAGACTTGTACCAGTTTGAGTGCTGGGGACCAACACAACGAAATCAGCCTGACAGATGATTTGGAGACTAGCTCCAGTGTTCTCTTCCTTTTCATTCTCTAAATTAAGAAATACTTTGGTCAAATCTTTGCCTTAACATTGTGCATTTTTCTGACAACTTGAAAATTCTCTATAAGCACAACTTAATTATAACTCTAAAAGTCTCATAAAAAGTTAGTATATCAGTGATCATCTTTTTCTTTTTTTGTTTTCTCTCAGAAAAACATAGGCAGGGCAATGCTGATTTGTCCTGTGGAATCTGGCCCATTTGGCCCAACTCAGAGGCCACAGAGGAAAAAAGGAAGTAGAGCTAGGCCTTTGCAAGTCTCCCCGAGGAAACCCAGGCTGTAGCCCTAGAGAAAGGGCAGCTGGGGGAGGTAATTGGATGAGTGGGACGTGACCATCCTTCTTGGCCCTGACCATGGCTGAGGCAGGGTGCAGGGAACTGGCTGGCTTGTGGGGAGATTTGGGGCCCTCTCTCAATTTTTTTTTTATTTCTCAATTTGGATGGAGGAAAGCTTTTGGAGGAAAGCAAAAGAAAGCTCTGTGTATGCATTTGGGTCAATAGGAAATTGACAGCAAAGATAGAATACATTTTCCTTGAGACTGACTGTAAGTTCTCATTAGGAACAGGAGCCAGAGCTTATTTATAGAATTATGCTACAGTTTTGCTATGTCTGGGCACCAAGTCCAACCAATTCTCATTAAATAAGTTGTACAAGTTCCTATTACAACAAATTTCCATACAATTAGTCTCTGGTATAGAAGCTCTGAGAACGTGAAGGGCCCTATTGACCCTGAGGGAGGGCAGAGGTGGGGCTCATGAAATGGCCTGCCATCATCCCACTCAGATAGGGTTCCCCCTCCCTTTGCCTGTCCCTCCCTCCACCTTCTCTCTGTCTCGGGAGACTGGAGAATGCTGCATACTCCCTGAGGTGACTCCATAGTTGTGCCCATCCACATAGCCACTCTGATCACACTTTACCCATTTAGAGGGCTGATATTTATTTATCAGGGTTACAATGAGACCCAAAGAAAATAGCATGTAGAAATGTCCTTGAGTAGAGGAGATATGTAATTATTATTTGGTAGGAAATAAAGAAGGAAGAAAGAAGGCAGTGGCTTAAGTGCTACTTGGTACATGGGAAGATAAATCACTCAATGGAAAGTTTATCGGGTGGTAGGACGTGAGGAGGGTGAGTCAGAGCAAACTAATGAAGGAGTGTGATGTTGGAAGGTGCAGGCTCTGTCTGCGGTGGCTGCTGCTGACGTGATTTGAAAGAGATGTAAGAAAAAATCTCTAGTCGGTGGTAATTAGAGAAGCTCCCTAGGCGCTTTTCGTAGCTGGGCTGGTAACCTTCATGTCCTGCCCTGGATCAGTTCCAGCTTGTATAATTACATCCGGATGACAGACCCCCAGGTGCACATCATTTTTTGAAGAAATAATTTCTCCATTATACTTTGTGTAATTAGTATTTCACATAAGTGGGTGAGAAAAAGGGCGCAGCATCTATCCTGATCCATTTCTTGTGGCAGGTGGACTAATTCCTGGGTGGAGGGTGGCATAAAAATTAAAAGATATTCTGGAAGTATTTTTCTTTATGCTTTCTGAGATGACTTGCATAACAGAGATATATGTAAGGCCATAGATCCTTAAAAAAAAAAGAGGTGGTATCATTCTGGTCATCACCATCTAAAACCTGTTGGCACCTGAGTGCTCTCGACATGGTGCTGCGGGCTGTGTTCTGTTGAGCCTCCCTCCCCAGGGCTCATCTTGGGCACTCTGTAGTGGATCAATACCGAACACAGAAAATGCAGGCATCGCACAGCAAGTCCTGTCATATGCTTGGCTACAAGTATTTTTATCTTTTGGCACAATCACAGTGATCACGAAGAGCTCTGCAGCTTAGTCCATGTTTCTTACCACCTGGGTTAGTTCCCATTGCTGCTGCAACAAATTACCACACACTTAATACCTTAAAACAAGACAAATCTATTCTTTTTAGTCTTGAAAATCACTTCATGTATATGCAAAAGCTGGACAATGAATAAGGAAGGCCAAAGAAGAATTGATGCCTTTGAATTATGATGTTGGTGAAGAATATTGAATATACCATGGACTGCCAGAAAAATGAACAAATCTGTCTTGCAAGAAGTACAGCCAGAACGCTCCTTAGAAGCGAGGATTGCGAGACTTCATCTAACATACTTTGGGCATGTTATCAGGAGAAGGACATCATGCTTGGTAAAGTAGAGGGTCAGTGAAAAAGAAGAAGACCCTCAATGAGATGGATTGACATAGTGGCTGCAACAATGGGCTCAAACATAGCAGTGATTGTGAGGATGGCACAGGACCTGGCAGTGTTTCATTCTGTTGTACACAGGGTCACTATGAGTTGGAACTGACTCAACTGCACTTAGCAACGACAACATAGTTTTGGTGGTCAGAAATCCAAAATCAGTCTGTCTGAGCTAAAGTCAAGATGTTGGTAGGGCTGATTGTTTCTGGAGGCTCTGAAGGAAGAATCTGTTTCCTTGCTTTTTTCAGCATTTTTTTAGTGGCTACCTATTTCAGTGGTAGAAGTCTCACCTTCTATGTGGGAGACCTGGGTTTGATTCCAGCCAATGCACCTCATATACAACCACCATGTGTCTGTCAGTGGAGACGTGCATGTTGCTGTGATGCTGAACATGTTTCGGCATAGCTTTCAGACTAAGACGAACTAGGAAGAAAGACCTGGTGAAGCTCTTCTAAAAATCAGCCCGTGAAAACCTTATGGATCACAATGGTCCAATCTGCCACAGATCATGGGGATGGCACAGGACCTGGCAGTGTCTTGTTCTGTTGTGCACGGGGTCTCCATGAGTCGGGTGACTCAATGGCAGCTAACAACAGCAGTAGTTTGCGATTCTTTTATCCATCACCGAAGTGCATCCCTCCAATCTCTACTTCCATCATCACATCGCCTTCTCTGACTATGACTCCTGTGTCCTTCTTATAAGGATTGTTGTGATTAAATTTATAACCCACCAGGATAGTCCAGGATAATCTACCTACCCCAATATCCTTAACTCAAATCATATCTGCTGAGTCCTCTTTGTCATATAAGGCAACCTTCACAGTTTCCAGGGATTAGAACATGGCCATATCTGGGGAGACATTATTCAGTCTCCTACATTACTCTTTCCTCTCTTATTCCCCCCTCCCACCCCCCAGGCACAAAGTCCTTACAGCAACCACTCCCATTTGCAGTTTCCTGTGTGCTCATCACGTTCCTCCTAACTGAACTGAGTCTCTCTTCCTTCAACATTCAGGTCAAATGTCACTGCCACTGGGAAACCTTCTGTCACTTCTCCATCCCTCTTTGGCTTTTTATTTCCTTCTCTTGCCTAATTACTCTTGATAGAATTTCTAGTAGTATGTTGAATATTAATACAAAACCATATCCTTGTCTTATTCTTGATTTTAGGAGGAAAGCTTTCTGTTTTTCATCATTGGGCATAATGTTAGTGATGGAATTTTTTGTATATGGTCTTTATTATGTTGAGGAAGTTTCCTTCTGTCTTGGTTATCTAGTGCTGCTATAACAGAAATACTACAGGTGGATGGCTTTAACAAACAGAAGTTTATTCTCACACAGTCTAATAGGTTAGAAGTCCAAATTCAGGGTGTCAGCTCCAGGCGAAGGCTTTCTCTGTCAGCTCTGAAGGAAGGTGCTTGTCATCAATCTTCCCCTGAACTAGGAGCTTCTCCATGCAGGAACCCCAGGTCCAAAGGACACATTCTACTTCTGGCGCTTCTTTCTTGGTGATACGAGGTCCCCAGCTCTCTGCTCCCTTCCCTTTCCTTTTAACTCCTGTAAGATAAAAGGCGGTACAGGCAACACCTCAGGGAAACTCCCTTTACTTTGGCTCAGGGATATGACCTGAGCAAGGGTGTTACATCCCACCCTAAGCCTCTTTAACATAATCTTGCCTCATTAACTACAGGCAGAGATTAGAATTTACAACACACAGGAAAATCACAACAGATGACAAAATGGTGGACAATCATATAATACTGGGAATCATGACCTAGCCAAGCTGACAGATATTTTTGGGGGACCCTGACCATGATACCTTCTATTCCTAGTTTATTGACTGTTTTTGTCATGAAGGGGTTTTGATTTTTTTAAAAATACTTTTTCTTGTATCAATTGAGATAATCATGTGATTTTTTTCCTTCAATCTATTAATGCGGTAAATTATGTTAATTAAGTCCCTGGGTAGCACAAATCGTTAACACTCTAGGCTGCTAAGTATAAAATAGGAAGCTTGAGTCTACCCAGAAGCACCTTCACAGAAAGGCCTGGAAATCTACTTCTGAAAAATTTTTGAACATGTTAATAATTTAAAATTTTAGTTGCTCTTTATTTAGAAAGACATTAAATACCAAATATAAAAACAAGGCCAAATCAAGAGAGAGAGATAGCAGAAGAAAGGGAAAAGCTTAAAATTTTAGCACAGTTAATGGCACTTTCTCCTGCTTTTTGAACAAGAGGCTCCCCATTTTCATTTTGCAGTAGACTCAGCAAATTATGTAGTCATCCTGGTTATAATTTAGATTTTACTGTCTGTGTACCACAATCAATTAATAATTTCTTGAAGTCAGAAACTGTGTTGGTGAGGATGCAGAGAAATTAGAGCACTCATGCATTGCTGGTGAAAATGTAAAATGGTTCAGCTGCTGTGGAAAACAGTTTGGTGGTTCCTTAAAAATTGATATCGAATTATGAATTATTATATGACCCGGCAATTCCACTCTTAGGTATATACCCAAAAGAATTGAAAGCAGAAGCACAGTTATTTGTACACCACTGTTCATTGCAGCACTAGTCACAATTGCCAAAAGGTGTAAATAACCAACCCAAGTCTCCATTAACAGATGACTATATAAACAAAACGTGGTATATTCACACAATACAATATTATTCACCCATAAAAAGGACTGAAATACTGGTAATGATCAAAAATGGGTGAACCTTGACAACATTATGCTAAATGATATAAACCAGACACAAAAGGACCTATAGAGTATATTCCACTTACATAAACTATTTACAACAGGTGAATTCATAGAGACAGAAAGTAGATTATAGATTACCAGGGGCTAGGTGAAGTGGGGAATGGGGAGTTATTGGTAAATGGGTACAAAGTTTCTGTTTGGGATGATCGAAAATTTCTGGAAATTGATAGTGGTGATGGTTATATAACATTGTGAGTGTGCGTAAACCCATTGAATTGTACACTTTAAAATGATTGAAAGGGTAAATACAAAATAAATAATTAAAAAAAAAACTCGAGAAGTTCTTTCTGATACTGTCCTGTTCCTTTCCTAGCCTTTGACTAATCACATTGCTCAGTTGAATCCATTGTACTGTTATTTTCAGAAAATGGGTGTGCATTTCTTTTGTTAAATTTATCCTGAGTGTTTTATTCTTTTTGATACTGTTGTTGGCAGAATTGTTTTCTTAGTTTCATTTTCAGATTGTATGTTACAAATTTTTAGAAAGACTATTGAACAAAATTATTAGCGTGAATTTTGCCATTCATCTTTACATTCTGCAATGTTAGCTTTAAATTCGAACATTAGAGACTTTAACTCATATATGGAATCACTGAAATTATGTAATTTACAGTATTTTGTTCTTACCAGAACTGTGGAAATGCTGCACAAAACTAACTCAAGTGCTTTATTTTACTTCCTGATATGCCCAGATTCTACCAACATTGTTGCAGTACAGTGGGCTTTTATTATGTATGGCCTTTCTGGTCCTGGGTTTGTAACTCTTCTAAAATGATTGGCCAAGCTACAATCTTGCAAGTGATTAGCCTTTTTACTATCTGCATAAGTGGCTTGCAGGGATTGGTCAGTTTACTAGCCACATAAGTGGTTTGTAATCATTGTAATAGGACTGAACAGCCTGCATTCCACCTAGGGGATTGGTGGTCCTGCTGGGAGGACTATGCCTTGATATTGCCTATATAAGAGGCCAATATCACTGGGGTTTTTCGGGCCTCGTGATCATCAAAATCCTGGAGCAGAGTGCATCCTTTGGGCCTGGGATCTTTTCACTGAGAATCTCCTAGTCCCAAATAAAAGAGCTGCAGTATGGATGAAGGGCTGTAACACTGTGAAAAGAGCAAGATGGGTGGGCTTGTTGGCTCATGGAATGAGAAGGCTGCAGTAGGCTAGTAGGCCCATGGAGAGAGGCTGGGCATCCTCAGGCAGACGTTATCAATGGAGCTGGGCATCCCTGTGCAGGGATTGCTTGTAGAGAGGCTTGAAAGATCCTGTGTAGGGGTCTCTTTGCAGCAGGGCAGAGCCAGGGATGCCAGGCCCAGCCAGGCCCAGTAAGGCCCAGCAGTAGAGCAGAGCATGACGGGAGCCAAGCAGGCCCCAGGCATTGCAGTGCAAAGAGTCAGAGGCAGAAGCGATGTGAACACAGCATCTGACCTAACCATGGTGCCTGCTGAGTGACATAGGTATGGAGATGAGTAATTTTGGGGAAGGGTAAGCTGGGGCTCCCCCTTTGAGACATAGGCAGGGTCCTCTCCCACAAAGTGAGTTAAATATAGAGGGGGCTGGACTGGTTCAACATAAGTAATCTGTTCTTATTGTTTACCATTTTCTTTCTATAAATAATAATAATGGCTTTCACTTTGCTGACACTGTTTACATATCTCATGTGTACAGCTCAATCATACTGGATGAGAGTAGCACCCAGGAATGATTATGCCACTGGGTGAAGTCCTCATGCCTAGCAGTCTTATTGCTACTTAGAATTTTGAGGCATAGTCTGTCTACATTTAACTTACTGATGAGTAAGGAAGAACTGAAAATAAAGAAACTGTGGGTTGCCCTATCTTTCCCTTAAGAAGCCCTGATGGCACAGCAGTTCAGCATGCCTCCGTAGCAGAAAGACCTGGCAATTTCCTTCTGTAAAGCTTACAACCTAGAAAACGCTTTGAGGAAGTTCTACTCTTCCTGGGGTTGCTAAGTGTCAGAATTGACTTCACAGTACCCAACAACAAGAACAGCAATATTCCCTTTCCTTCTGTCTTAATTATCTAGTGTTGCTGTACCATAAATACCACAAATGGAAGGCTTTAACAAACAGAAACTTATGTGCTCATCGTTTAGGAACTGGAAGTCCGAATTCAGAGTGCAGGCTCTAGGGGAAGGCTTTCTATCTCTGTTGGCTCTGGAAGAAGGTCCTTGTCTCTTCAGCTACTGCTTCCTGGTTCCTGGGGGATCTCCAAGTGTCTTGGCACTGTCTTATCCCAACTCTCCTCTGCTTGCTTGTTACTTTCTTTTAGATCTCAAAAAAGTTTGATTTAAGATACACCCTACACTAATCCTGCCTCATTAACATAAACATGACAATCCATTCCTAAATGGGATTTCAACCACAGGCATAGAGGTTAGGATTTCTAACACATATTTTGGGGAATATTTTACCCTTTGGCCCTCAAAATTCATGTCCTTGGCATATAAAAAACTTAGTAACCCCATCACATCATCCTAAAAGTCTTAAGTCCAAGTTCAAAATCTCATCTTCTGAATCACCTAAATCAAATACGGGTGAGACTTTAGGTATATTCTATCCTGGGTTAAAATTTCTCTTCATCTCTGAACCTGTGAAATCTAGACTACAAGTTATCTCTTTCCAAAGTACAATGGTGGAATAGGCATAAGGTAGACATTTCCATTACAAATGGGAGAAATTGGAGGGAAAGAAGGAATAACAGGCACCAAGAAAGTCTAAAGCCCAGCAGAAAAATTAGATTAGTTCTCAAGGCTTGAAATTAATCCTCTCTTCTCTGAGACCATCTAGGCAATGGCTCTCCTCTCCAGACTCTGGGTGTTTGCCATGCTCTCTGGATTTTGGGCAGAGTCCCTTTAGCCCTGGACTTCAGGTCTGTCCTCCAGGCCCACTGGAATGGCAGCTCTGCTCCCTCAGCTAGTCTGTCTGAGTGGTGGCTCCACCCCCTCAGCCTCTGTGGGGCTCATTCTTCTGTCCCTTAGGCATGGCAGCCCCCCTGCCCCCCACTTTGGGCTGCAGCCCCATTCCCCTGGCACACTTTAACAGCAGCTCCACACTCTGGAACCCAGAACTGAGTTGCTGAAGATCTGACTCTTTGAAACTTAGGAGGTTTGGCCTCATCCTTTGAGATCCAGGAGACCATGGCCCCACCCTTTGAAACCCCAGAGGCCATGGCCACACCCTTCGAGACTCAGGCAGCTCTGCTTCCCATGCTCCTTCCAATAGTTCTGACAATCTCTGAGCTGCTCCAGGAATGGTTCTTTTCTTTTCTTGGAGGACAACAGATGTATCTCCTTTGACCTGTTTCCTGCCAGTAGAATTCTAAGAGTCAGACAATGTTCTCTCCATTCACTCTCTCTCTGTCCACTTCAGTCTAAGTTGATAGGTTTTCTGCTGTGGTGGTTAGAGCTCAGTCAAAGGCTTAATCTCTTTAAAAAATTTGTGTAGCCAAGTCCTTGGTGAATATTCTTTGTATAAGTCTTATTTAACTTTGCAGGGAGCCGGAGAACTAAAGCAACAAATTTTCCATGAGCTTCCTCACTTTTGATTTGTCTTCACCCAAGCTTTGATTTCCTATTTCCATTTACTTTTGCTCTATAGTCCTCCACATTAAAGTGTTTTCCCATTAAATTTAATTCAACAGGGTAGTGCTTTTCAACCTTTTTCAAGCAGCAGCACACATAGAAAATGACGATATTTGTAGGGCACACTAGGGTTAATGGACAAGGCTACTTGCAACTGGAGGGAACTGGCCTGGGGGGCCCTGGCTGTGTCGGTCCCCATCCATCTGCTCCAAGAACTGAGAGAATCCTTACTTTAGTGCACCTGCAGCCCATTTGCAGTCCAGGAGTATACCTCAGCACAGAGTTTGGGCAACTCCATAATGGATAATCTTTTGCCCTTCCGGGTATCAACGTTATCTTGTTCAGTGCTTCTCAAACTTTAATGGACTTATGAGTCACCTGAGATCTTGTGAAAAATACATGTTCCAATTCAGTAGGTCTCAGATTCTGCATTTCCAACAATGTGAATGCCAATGTGGTCCATGGACCACAATTTGTGTAACGAGGAACTGGGTGATTCATTAATGCAACATGTTCTGGAAAAAAATTAAGAATCTGAAGTCATAGAAAATTCTACAACTTTTGAAATTAGTTACTAGAATATTAGAAACAGTATAAAACAGCCTCCGATTTGACTAAAACTGCCTTGGTTCAGCTTTACACATCCAATATACTAGAAACTTCAAATCGTTCTTCTTGGTAACATGCTAAAGCCTATTTTAAAGCAATTATAATTGACAATTCCTCTTATAAGCAGCACTTGTCTGGAGTGTAGAGAACTACTAAACTTGGTTTTCTTGTAATCAAAGAGAGACCCTTGTGAAAAAGAGGTGATAGCTGATTATTTAGCAAGGCTTTTGTGCTAGATTGAACATAATCAAAGAGAGCATAACTATGTTAAAAATTATTATATTCTCCTAGCCTTGATGCAGAGAAGTTATGCTTTTAAAAGAATCACTTGACCTCAAACAAAATATCCTTTTCTATTCAAATTGTGACTAAAACTTTTTGCCCTAGAAATCGTTATTTTTTCTGTCCAACTGGCAGTAAGAGCAGACTCAGAGGGTTAAGCAATAAATTCCACTTCCAAATGGAAATGTAAAAATGTAAAAATGACGTTTAGATAAAGATAAAAGTGGCATTTAAGATAAGCTCAGTGGCATTATAATTTCTTTCAAAGAGAAAATGAATTACCAAGATTCAATCATTTGGAAAATAAGAATTTCAATTCTCCATTTTTATACACAGCAGTTTCTGACGAAGAGAAAGCATTGACAGGCATTGAGGCTGAAAATGAAATACAACTCCACCCGAACTTCAAATTATGGAAATCTTTATAAAAATACCTATTTATATAGGACCCAAATAGTTTTCTTCAACCTCTTTGAAAATATTTACTCAACACTTGGCAATTTAGTCTATTGATCTTTATAATATGATAATCAGTTGATACCTTTTAATGTAAACTGAAACAGAAGAAGTGAATTTGATATTATTTAGAACTCTGTTATCTTAAAAGCAATGTAAATTAAATCATTTTATGTTCTGAATGAAAATGTCCTTGAAAGGAAGGGTGGTTGCAGTAATAAGCTTGAAAAACTGGAAAAGAAAATGTCTAACTTTATAATTTAAGGAAAAAAAAAAGAATCTATGCGAAGACAAATTAATAATTCCACAGGTCTAAGAAATTAGTAGACATTTGAATTAAATAAATTATTAAAATTAACAGCAAAATTTCATTACCAATTTATGGTAGTCTCCCTTCTGAGCAGAGCCTAAAACAAGTGGGTAGGGATTTCTCTGTACAAAGTGGATAGCTGATCAATTTCACGTCAATTCTTTCTCTGAGGATTGTGTAGAGAAGTCATGGAACAAGAATGCTTTGACTATGGATGAGTAGTTTTATGGCCAGTAAATTGTAGTACGCGGTGTTTTACATTAGAAAACGGGGTAATCAGTTTTCTTGCTTCAGTGAGTAAACTGATTACTGTCTTGGGGTCTGACCATAAATCATTTTTCTGGCCATCTTGTGGTAATTTCATCCAATTGGTGAATAGTAGCCTCCTGCCTCCATATAAATTCTTTTTACCACTATAGGTATCAGACAACAAAGTTTGGTGAACTGATATCTTATTTTTATGTAGAAAATACAAATTTAACACAGGTTATAACATTCAATTTAATTGTATAGTTTTTTATTACAAAATAAATAATTGTACTATTGTTTCCTCAGAAGTGATTACGGTTCAGGTAATTATACCCAGGTGGTCATTGCACAAAGTATGAACAGCCAGGATTCCAATGAAGAAAGCAAAGCTTGAGCCACTCCTTTGCCACAGTCATGGTTAAAGGCACTCTACATATATGATCTCATAGGAATGATTGTAAGAAAGGCCGTTTTCCATAACAGCAGAAGCTGTCGTGAAATACTTAAACAGAGATTCCAGAACATTCCAATATGCATCATTGGAGCAAAAATGAAGACTCCTCTCACCTTAGTAGTATTGAAAATTTATCAGTCTTCAGCTGTAACGCCTGTTTTAAATAATGGTCAATGTTGCTTTTTGTAGCAAACAACTGCTGTACAAACATTTCTAGGTGATACAATGAAGTAAGAATGAGGGGGATCTCATTTTCTCAAAACAAAATTCTATTGCTTAAATAACTAGAGCAGTTATACAAGCAAACAAAACTCTGTATTCAGTAACAGCGAAGGCAATGTGACACAGTAGAAAGTGCATAGGATTTAAAAGACAATGAATCTGGGATCGAATGCTGTTTTCCTACCTCAGTGATCTTGAGCTACATTCGCCTAACGTAGTTTCCATTACCTCATCTGTACAGTGCAGTGGTTAAGAGCTACGCTGCTAACTAAAAGATCTGCAGTTCAAATCTACCAGCCGCTCCTTGGATACCCTTTGGGGCAGTTCTGCTCTGTCCTATAGGGTCACTATGAGTTGGAATTGACTCAATGGCAATGGGTTCAATATGGAAATAAAAATACCTCATGCAGTTTTAATGAGGTTTAAACGGGATAACATATATAGACTGTTTAGCTGAGTGAGTCAGTTCCTGGGTGGTACAAACAGTTAAACGCTCAACTACTAGTTGAATGGCAGTTCAAACCCATCCAACTGTGTCTTGGAAGACAAGGCATGGCGATCTAATTCCCAAAGGTCACAGTCTTGAAAACCCTATGGAGCAGTTCTACTCTGCATGCATGGAGTTGCTATGAGTTAGAATTGACTAGCAATTAACAATACCTGAGTGAGTGGCCAGCACATAGTAGGTGTCTAATAAATAGTAGATATTATTAATCCTCCTCTGTTTGAATTAACCTCTGTTTAACTCGTAGCCAGGGTTATACTGGGACTACTGTGAATCGGCAACCTTTAGTTCTTTACTTTTACTTTGGTTCTGGTTGTAGAGTCAGATTAGTTTGATGGGGTTGCCTTTAGGAAATGGTTGCTTTTATGAATTACAGCCTTCTGCCAAGTAGTTAATTAGATTCCCAGCTTACTCAGTGGGCTGCTTTCCTCACCACATGGTTGCTGCAGCAAGACCTTGTCTCCGATTCTGCTAAGTACTGGGATTTTTACAGACACTGAACTCCAAAGCTAGAAGATGTGACTTCCTCTGCTGCCTTGTGGTTAGAACTTTTCTTGCATTATCTGGGCAAACTTTTGACTCACTGGTATTAAATATTTAATATTTTGTATCAACCACTAAACTTAAACTCTTCTGCCACTGTTATATTATGGTCTGACACAATTCATTAAACTTTTTTTTCCCTAAACATTACCTTCGTAAATCCATTTAGACAAAAATAAATTTTCAAAGCAGATATAAAAAGCTATTTCTAGTCATAGAGAAAAATTAAATCTAATTCTCAAGAATTTATAGACTTGTCTCCTTATTTTCCCTCTAAGAGATAGTGATACCACTACTTAGTAGCTGTGTAATCTTGGGAAAGATAATTAAGCTTGTAGAACCTGTTTCCTCACCTGTAAAATGTGATAATAGAAGTATCTACTTTAAGGGTGCTAGTGAGAAAGAATTGATAACTATGAATAACGGTGTTGGCAAAGAATACTGAATATACCATGGACTGCCAAAAGAACGAACAAGCATGTTTTGGACGAAGTACAGCCAGAATGCTCCTAGAAACAAGGATGGCAAGACCTCATCTCACATACTTTGGACATGTTATCAGGAGGAAGCAGTCTCTGGAGAAGGACATCATGCTTGGTAATGTAGAAAGTCAGCAAAAAAGAGGAAGACCCTCAACAAGATGTGTTGACACAGTGGCTGCAACAATGGGCTCAGGCATAACAACAATTATGAGGATGGCACAGGATCGGGCAGTGTTTCTTTCTGTTGTGCATAGGGTCACTATGAGTCGGAACTGACTCTACAGCACCTAATAACAACTAATAGTGAGAAATCGTCCCTGGGTGGCACAAATTATTAAGTGCTTGGCTACTACCCAAAAGGTTGGTGGTTCAAACTCACCCAGGAGTGCCTTGGAAGACAGGCTTGGTGGTCTGCCCCCAAAAGGCCCAAGCTTTAAAAACCCTATGAAGATGTGTGGCTAATTGCCTCCATGAACAGCTACCTCCTTTGCCATGAGACCAGAAGAACTGGATGGTACCTGGCTACCATAACTGAACACTCTGATCAAAGATTCTATGGAAGAATCCTGGTAAAAGGGGGAAAATGCAAACAGAATTTCAAATTTTCGTGGATGTCAGACTTCCTGAAGCCATGAAGTTTGAATCAACCCCTGAAACTATTGCTCTGAGATAATCTTCAAATCTTAAACCAAAAATATCCCCTGAAGTCTTCCTAAAATGAAACAAGAGTTTAGTTTAATAACCAGTAAAAAATGCCCGTATTGAGCATTATACTCTTTTAAGAACTCTCTATATGAGATCAAAATGACAAGATCAACTCGAAAGATTAGATAGAAACCTTAGAGGGTAGTGAATCTATGTTAATGGAGTAGGAACAACTCAGGAAAGGAAGATCAGAATGGTTGCACAACTGGAGGAATGTAATCAATGTCACTAAATGGTACCTGCAAAAACTGGAATTCATATATGTTTTGCTGTGTATATTCTCAACAACAAAATAGATGAAAGAAAAAACTGATGAAGCAGTTCTACTCTGCACAATGGGGTCGCCACAAGTCTGAATTAACTCTATGGCAACAGGCAAAAAGTGAGAAATACCTGAGACAATATATGTAAAGTGCTTAGAATAATGCCTGACATATAGCAAGTTTCCGATAGCTGCTATTTTCTTTTTTTAATTTTTTAGAAGGCATTTCTTTAATGATAAGGTATTATAACACAGCGAAACCTGTGAGAGCTAGAACTCCACAGGACTGCCTTGTTTTTCCTGTCAAACTTTTCGGCCTTTGACAGGGTGCAGTCTTACCACTTTTCTATCCTCTCTCTGTTAGTGGCAAATATTTGCGTTTCCTTCTCTGACAGGAAACCCTGGTGGCGTAGTGGTTAAGTGCTACGGCTGCTAGCCAAAAGGTCGGCAGTTCGAATCCACTAGGCGCTCCTTGGAAACTCCATGGGGCAGTTCTGCTCTGTCCTGTAGGGTCACTATGAGTTGGAATCAACTAGACAGCAACAAGTTATTCTCTGACAGGTTTCAGCCTTACACAGGTTCTGGTTTTCATAGGTTTTACTGTAGTTTAAAATATGTGCTGTTAATGAAAAAATCCAGATATTTCTCCACTTTATGTGTAAAAAAGTTACTAATAACACAATCCTCCCAGCAGTGAAGATGAGAAACCTTGTTCTTAACTTCTCTATACTTTTTCAAGTAACATGGCTCAGCTAGTATTTATATTTTTGATATATTAGAAATCCGAAAGGTTTTAAATATGTGTGTATATGTGTGTGGTTTCTAGTTCTTTGGTAGATTTTTGTGAGACACTGGGATGATTGGACTATCTTCTAAATGTCCTCTTATCTCTTAGCCTTAGTGCCTCTACCAGAGAGAGAACCCTGGGAGGGTTTAACCATACATCTGATGGATTGTAGTAATTTTTCCATTCTATACACATTTAGCTCCTCTATTTTTTATAGCTCCAATCTCTCCCCTCTAACCTTGCTATGTGTAATATACCTTCTATTCACTTATCAGCTATCTCAATGCATGACATTCTGCATTTACAACAATAGCAAAAAATCTACTGTCCAACTATTTTGCACATTAACAACTTCTGACAGTAACGAATGCCAAGGTGTGAGGTGAGAGTAAGGCTGATTGCGACAGTTAAGGTTATGTGTCAACTTGGCTCAGCCATGTAATGATGTAATTTGATAGCTATGGAACGATGTAATTTGGCAGTTAGGTAATGACGTGATGTGGCAGTTATGTAATGAGGTAGCCATCCTCCATTTTGTACTCTGACGTGTTCATCCTTCATTTTTACATAACACCAATTTTGCATAATGACCTGATCTTTGGAACCTAACCAAGTTGATAAGTGAGGAAAATAGTGAGGGAAGGGTGTATAAAAACAAGTGTTATGAGCAGTTTAGCATGGGTAGGATCTGAGGTAGGAAGTGGGCAGATTGGAAGGAGGAGATGTGGCTTGTATTCCATGCACAGGGGTTTGGATATTATTCCACAGGTTATGAGAAGTTAATTAAGGACTTAAAGCAATGGGATAATAGGGATTATTCTCTGTTGGCAGGTAGGATGAACTGAGATAGTAAAACTGGAGGCGGGGAAATCAACTACGAACAATCCCAGCAAGAGATGGATGATAAAATCCTAACCTGTGACAAGGGGCAGTGAGGATGGAGAAGGGTCAAAGGGTTGAGATTATATACAAGATAAGGAACACATCAGGACATGAGGTATAATTGGATATAATGGAGTCTAGGAGATTCCAGGAAAGAAAGAATTGCTTCTTAGTTGTAGCACATCTTATGTATTAATAGCAATTAACCGTAACAATTTGTGAAAACATCTGTGATGGTTGTTAAGCTATTTCTTTCAATCCCAAACCCACTTGTAGTGCTGGGACTTAGACTCTGCGAACCACATTTGTTTTGCCAGTTGGGTCCACGTTAGGCTCTGTCAATAGGGGGCGCTAGATGAAAACTGCAAGGTCTGAGGAGGGCAAAGGGATTGGCTCATTTGCTTTGCTTCCTGTTCCTGAAACATCATTCCCAGCAAACCATCTTCACCAGGCAGCACAAGTAGGTTCTAGTTTCCAGCCGTTTTTCTGCTTAGCAGAAGCAGCCTCCTTACACTCCCTCAGAAACACCACCAGCACCAGCTGGCTGGTAATCCCTACACAGTGTAGGTATTGCCCATTGTTTTATATATGTACACAAAATAAATATTAAATGAATGAATGAATGACACGTGTTATCATCTAGGCAACATCAGAATTCCATATCCATCAAAAATAATGAAGAGAATAAAAATATCCGTAACCCATTATTAACTTTAATAGCTGTGCCTTGCAACTATGACATACGGCACATTCTGAAAAAAAGGGCACTGCAACTGGAGTCAAAAGGCCTAGTTCCTGTCCACCCCTTTCCACTACCACTGCTTACCATCTGAAGTCTAAGTTCCCAGAACCTTGGTTCCTATATAGGGATCCTGAAAGAGTTTATTGAAGCATCAAATAATAAATGTGAAAGTCTTTTGAAAAGTGTACGGCATAAATGAATGCACACACTAGGCCCCCCCTCCTTCTCTTAGCCTTCCTCTTTATTTCTTTGGTACTCATTGTTCTCACAGTAAGTTTGGGGAACCAAAAAATTTTTACAAAAATAAGAAATAATAGTGACAATCACATTTGTTGAATACGTATCATGTGTTGGATACCACACTGAACACTTTACATATATTGTCTCCTCTGGTCCTCACAAGAACCCTATGGTGTCAATACTGTTATTATTCCGATCTTGCAGAAAAGGAAATGGAGGCAGAGATGAGAGAATGCGCCCATGCTAGCCTCACCTTATAGATGGTGGAGCTAGAATCTGAATCCAGGCACTCAAACTCCAGACCCTGTGCTGGAAGTTGTCATGCAAGTCATCACATTAACCCTAATCATTAAAATTCAACTCAGCTCCAGCTGCCAGCACCACTTCTTCCCTCTCCTCCCCAAAAAGACAGTGAAAAATAAGAATGAAGGAGAAAATGAGCAGATTTTGAAAATAACGAAATAGATTTACATCCTAGGAAATGCAAAACAAGAACTTTTGCTTTAAGGTGGGGTATTTCAAAGGAAGTGAGAACCATTTAAAGATTTGGAAACTATATGGAATAACTATCCTAACAGTGATTTCTCAGGCTCCACTTGTTCCACCCTTACTTTTCTCTGTCTTTCCCTGGACAAGGATTTAAAAAATTTTAGCAGTGTAATTTCCTTTTTCAAATGAAATATTACATTGAAGCACACAACAGGTAAAATAATATCTTTAGTACAAACTTATTTTATACACTGACATGCACAGTATTTACTTACTAAACAGCCAGTTAATGAGAATGTACATCAATGTTTTGGGGGTTTCTAGTGTGTAAAAATCTGGTTAGTGTGTAAAAATCTGGTATATCTCATATCAGAATGTGTTTGCTGGTTAGTTTTTAACTGCAGTTTTAAAGGCAATTATTTTAAAATATTGTAAACATTCCTAACAAATGATGGCTGAGCCCCAGCAGCTGTTCTGAGAAAGTGTCAAACATGGCTTGAAAGCCCCTGCTGGAGGGATATGCAGACGTCCAGCCACTCATCAAGGTCCATTCTTTCTTCCCGAGAACATTTATGCTGGCCCACGCTCCTGGTGAGGGAATAGGCGTCAGGCTCCATCTATCTTAGACACACAGAGAGTCACTTATCCACATGCTCACGGTGTTTGTCGCTGTGTCCATGCCCAGTCACCAAATTAGTCACTTTCCGTTAGTGCCTGTGAATATAAAGGAGGCATTTTCTGAAATATGGATCTTATTTCAAAGATTAGGGATAGAGATGTCAATAACCATTTTTTCCCAATTTATTATATATTTAAACAAAATAGCTTGTCTGTGACCTCTGTGGTTGCAAATGAGAACATTCCATCCCTTAAACCTGCTTCCAAAGCCCAATTCTAAAATGAGGGAAGCAGATAAAAATAGGGTAGAGCACTCGCCTTTCTTGCTCTTATTCCGTTCCTTCACTGTCAGAGGGTTACTGGGCTCAACTGATAGAATCGCAGAATTTTAGAGGCAGAAGAAAACTTAGAAATGGTCCAGGCCAGTGTCCTGCCTCTGCAAGAATTCTCAAGTATAGCTTTTCTGATGATCTCTGATTGCACATTCCAGAACAAGGAGCTTACCTCCTCATCATTCCACTCCTGGAAGCTGGGGTTTATAGAACGTTTTTTCTCACATTCATGTGCCACAATTTAGTCAATCAATAACTGGTGGACACAATCACAAAGGGACAAATATTGTGTGATCTCACTAATACGAAATACCTGTTGTTGTTGTTAGGTGCCATTGAGTCACTTCCGACTCATAGCTATCCTATGGACAACAGAAGGAAACACTGCTGGTTCCTGCACCATCCTCACAATCGTTGTTATGTCCAAGCCCATTGTTGCAGCTACTGTGTCAATCCACCTCATTGAGGGTCCTCCTCTTTTCCACTGACCCTGTACTTTACCAAGCATGATGCCCTTCTCCAGGGACTGATCTCTCCTGACAACATGTCCAAATTATGTAAGACACAGTCTCACCATCCTTGCTTCTAAGGAGCATTCTGGTTGTACCTCGTCCAAAACAGATTTGTTCGTTCTTTTGGCAGTCCATGGTATATTCAATATTCTTCGCCAACACCACAATTCAAAGGTGTCAGTTCTTCTTCGGTCGTCCTTATTCATTGTCCAGCTTTCACATGCATATGATGTGATTGAAAATACCATGGCTTGGGTCAGGCGCACCTTAGCCTTCAAGGTGATATCTTTGCTTTTCAACACTTTAAAGAAGTCTTTGCATCAGATTTGACCAATGCAACGCGTCTTTTGATGTCTTGACTGCTGCTTCCATGGGTATTGATTGTGCACCCAAGTAAAATGAAATCCTTGACAACTTCAATCTTTTCTCCATTTATCATGATGTTGCTTATTGGACCAGTTCTGAGGATTTTTGTTTTCTTTATGTTGAGGTGTAACCCATACTGAAGGCTGTGGTCTTTGGTCTTCATCAGTAAGTGCTTCAAGTTCTCTTCACTTTCAGCAAGCAAGGTGGTGTCATCTGCATAACATAGGTTGTTAATGAGTCTCCCTCCAATCCTGATGCCCCATTCTTCATGTAGTCCAGCTTTTCGGATTATTTGCTCAGCATACAGATTGAATATGCATGGTGAAAGGATGCAAACCTGACGCACACCTTTCCTGACTTTAAAACACTCAGTATCCTCTTGTCCTCTCTGAACAACTGCCTCTTGCTCTATTTACAGGTTCCTCATGAGCACAATTAAGTGTTCTGGAATTCCCATTCTTCACAATATTATCCATAATTTGTTATGATCCACACAGTCAAATGTCTTTTCATAGTCAATAAAACACAGGTAAACATCTTTCTTGTATTCTCTGCTTTCAGCCATCTGACATCAGCAATGATATCCCTGGTTCCACATCCTCTTCTGAAACCGGCCTGAATTTCTGGCAGTTTGCTGTCAATATACTGCTGCAGCCATTTCTGAATGATCTTCAGCAAAATTTTGCTTGTGTGTGATATTAACGATATTCTATAATTTCCACAATTGGTTGGATCACCTTTCTTGGGAATAAGCATAAATATGGATCTCTTCCAGTCAGTTGGCCAGGATGCTGTCTTCCAAATTTCTTGGCATAGATGCTTGAGCACTTTCAGTGCTGCATCCGTTTGTGAAACATCTCAACTACTATTCCATCAATTCTTGGAGCCTTGCTTTTCACCAATGCCTTCAGAGCAGCTTAAACTTCTTCCTTCAGTACCATCGGTTCCTGATCATATGCCACCTCTTCAAAGGGTCAAACGTCAACTAATTCTCTTTGGTATAATGACTCTGTGTATTCCTTCCATCTTCTTCTGATGCTTCCTGTGTCGTTTAATATTTTCCCCATAGAATCCTTCGCTATTGCAACTTGAGGCTTGAATTTTTCCTTCAGTTTTTTCTGCTTGAGAAACACCGGACACGTTCTTCTCTTTTGGCTTTCTATCTCCAACTCTTTGTACTTGTCATTATAATACTTTACTTTGTCTTCTTGAGCCTCCCTTTGAAATCTTCTATTCAGTTCTTTTACTTTATCATTTCTTCATTTTGCTTTAGTGGCTCGATGTTCGAAAGCAAGTTTCAGAGTCCCCTCTGACATCCATCTTTGACAACCCCCCCCGTCTGTCAGTTTATTGTATCATGGGGGCTTGCGTGTTGCTGTGATGCTGGAAGCTATGCCACCAGTATTCAGATACTGGCAGGTTCATCCATGGAGGACAGGTTTCAGCTAAGCTTTCAGACTAAGACAGACTAGGAAAAGGACTTGGCAGTCTGATTCTGAGAAGAATTAGCCAGTGAAAAACTTATGGATAGCAACAGAACATTGTCTGATATAGTGCTGGAAGATGAGCCCCCCAGGTTGGAAGGCACTCAAGTGACACCTGGGGAAGAGCTGCCTCCTCAAAATAGAGTCAGCCTTAATGAAGTGGATGGAGTAAAGCTTTCAGGACCTTCATTTGCTGATGTGGCACCACTCAAAATGAGAAGAAACAGCTGCAAACATCCATTAATAACTGGAACTTGGAACGTACGAAGCATGAATCTAGGAAACTTGGAAATTGTCAAAAATGAAATGCATAAACATCAATATCCTAGGCGTTAGTGAGCTGAAATGGACTGGTATTGGCCATTTTAAATTGGACAATCATATAGTCTACTATGCCGGGAATGAGAACTTGAAGAGGAATGGTGTTACATTCATCGTCAAAAAGAACATTTTAAGATCTATCCTGAAGTCCAACACTGTCAGTTATAGGATAATATCCGTACACCTATTTTTTTTTTTTTTTTACAAGGAAGACCAGTTAGCATGACTATTATTCAAATTTATGCAGTAACCACTAGGGCCAAAGATGAAGAAATTGAAGATTTTTATCAGCTTCTGTAGTCTGAAATTGATCAAACATGCAATCAGGATGCATTGGTAATTACTGATGATTGGAATGCAAAAGCTGGAAACAAAGAGGAAGGATCGATAGTTGGAAAATATGGCCTTGGTGGTAGAAACAATACTGGAGATCGAATGATAGAGTTTTGTAAGACCAACGACTTCTTCACTGCAAATACCTTCTTTCACCAACATAAATGGCGACTATACACATGGACCTCACCAGATGGAACACACAGGAGTCAAATCGACTACATGTGTGGAAAGAGACGATGGAAAAGCTCAATATCATCAGTCAGAACAAGGCCAGAGGCCGACTGTGGAACAGACAGACCATCAATTGCTCATATGCAAGTTCAACTTGAAACTGAAGAAAATCAGAGCAAGTCCAGGAGAACCAAAATACGACCTTGAGTATATCCCACCTGAATTTAGAGACCATCTCAAGAATAGATTTGATGCATTGAACTCTAATGACCAAAGAGCAGAGGAATTGTGGAATGATGTCAAGGACATCATACATGAAGAAAGCAAGAGGTCATTGAAAAGAAAGGAAGGAAAGAAAAGATGAAATACCTAGAATAGGCAAATATATAGAGATTAGTGTCTCATAGTGGTTATCAGGGACCGGAGGTACGAGGAAAGAGTGAATCATTGTTTAGGAAACATTGAGTTTCTGTTTATGGTGATGGAAAATCTGGCAATGGATATTGGTGATGGTTGTACAAGATGATTGATGTAATTGGTGTCAGTAAATTCTCATGTGAAAAATATTGCATTGGCAAATGGTGTGTTTTCTACATTTTTACAACAATAAAATAATAATTGATAGACACATGGGTTGTTTCAAAGCTTTTGTCAGAACAAATGATATTGCAGTAAACATCTTTATAAGTATATCTGTAATTCCAGTACCTTTATTTCATTAGAAAAGAATTCCACAAGTGGGATTGCTGAGTCAAAGTATATGTATGCATTGTTTATTTTAAAAGAAAATGCTACATTACTTCTCAAAAAATAACGGCAATTCATACCACACCAAAAACATATGACAGTGTCTATTTTCTCAGTAGATTTTATTAAACTTTTAAGCTTTTGCTTATGCAGTGGCTGAAACAGTGATATCTCATTTTTGTTTTAATTTGCATGTCACAATCACTGCTCAGGTTGAATATCTTTTCAAATATTTATTGATTGTGATTCATCTTCTGTGATTTTTTTGTTCAACTGTTTGTTTTTCTTTGGATGGTTTACATTATCAAGTTGAAAGAGCTCTTTGCTTATGACGGGTTGGCCTTTCTGCTGTTAAGGAGCCCTGGTGGCGTAGTGGTTAAGCGCTGGGCTGCTAACTGAAAGGTCCAAGGTTTGCACCCACCAGCAACTCCGCAGGAGAAAGATGTGGCACTCTGTTTCTGTAAAGATTAACAGCCTTGGCCACCCTAAGGGGCACTTCTACTCTCTTCTATAGGGTTTCTAGGAGTCGGAATCGACTCCACAACAACAGGTTTGGCTTCTCTGCTGTTAGTCATGGAGTTTAATTTCTGACTTCTAACTATCCTACCTAACCTCCTCCAAACAAACTCATTTCTCAAAGTTTCTCTTTAGGTGTGATGCTAGCTCATAAATGAATATCTCACCCTAGAAGTGTTCTGCATAGTGTAGGGCCTTGCTGCTCACAATGTCATCTATTGACGAGCAGAACCAGCATCATTGGGAACTTGTTAGTATTTGACAAAATCCAACACTCATACATGATGAAAACTCTCATCAAGTTAGGAATAGAGGGGAATTACTCAACTTGAAATTAGAAGATAAATATCAAAGGGTTTGGATAACAAATTTTGTATATTTATAATGAAAGATTATTGAGCAATAAAAATGAATGAAATTCTAAAATATGAATCATGGAAGAGTCTCAAAAACGTTATGGTGATCAAAAGAGGCCAAAAGCAAAGAGTATATGTGATTCCACTCATATGATGCTCTAAAACAGGAAAAATAATCTATCATGATGGAAATGAGAACAGTGGTTGCTTGAAGGAGTAGTTGATGGAATTGTCTGTGAATTGTCTGTGAAGTTGGTATAAATATTCTCTATCTCGTTCATGGTGTAGGTTAATGGTATGTGCATTTGTCAACATTCATCAAACTGTGCGTGCAATTTTATGGAAATTATAGCTCAGTAAAAAAGGATAGAAATCAAACCAGAACAACAAAAAATTAAATTTCAAAGTATCTGAAGATGTCTTAAAGTTCAAATTTTTGTCCTTTAGAGGCTCTGATAAAGATGTGGTATAAACCATCTGGCTCTTACACAGCTGAGTCATCACACCCAGCACACGGTCCAAGCGCATAAACCGTAAAAGGTAAAAAAAAAAAAAAAAAAAGAAATTACCTTATAGGATAGATTCAGCAACCACAGCAGTTACTTACATCATGTGTTGCTCCTCCTTGTTCTTCAGTATTATAGCTTTTGTCCTTCTTTCCAATTAGTCACAACTCCCTGCCTGGCTTATTTCTATTTTGTCCTGAATCCACACTTTATTCATTTAACCTTCCTTCCTGTTGTCTTTATGAGACCCATCAGGCTGTGCATGATGTTATGAGCCATACCTCCTATGACGGCACCTGGTAGACAAAAACAGAATTCCTCTCCACTCTTACAAGGCTCATAGCTATTCAGCTGGCACCTGCCTAGGGAAAGAGAATGTTTATCCAAGATGGAGACATCAGCAGCAAGGGATTCATGCAAACCTAGTTTCCATGATCAAGTCAAATGTAGTTGTGGGGAAGAAATTGAAAAGGAGACAAAAAGAGATCTAAGATCCAACTCAAATGTATTATTGAATAACCTGTCACCATCAAGTCGATTCCAACTCAAAGTGAGCCTGTAGGACAGAGTAGAACTGCCCCATAGTGTTTCCAAGGCTGCAATCTTTTGGGTTAGAACTGCTGACCTTTCAGTTTGCAGCTGAGTGCTTAACCACATTCCTTTAAAAACTCTCTCTAACATTGCAGCTTTGAAGGATGTTAAACTAGCCAGACCTACAGCTTTTGTACATCATGAAGTGTAGTAAAAATGGCAAAAGTTGTATAATCAAGAAAAGCCAATTCAAATCCTAGGTCAGCAACTTACTGTGTGCCTGACTTTCAGGCAAATTACTTAATCTCTATAAGCTTCAGTTTACACATCTGTCAAATCTAGAAACCAACAGTTATCTGACAAAGTTGTCATGGGATTTAAATGCTGGCACATTCTAGATGTCTATAAAATGATTTTTTAAAAAATTAATGCATTCAATAATATATATTGAGCACTTAGCATATGGTAGGCACTGTTTTTAAGATGTAGCAGTACACATAACAAAGTTCCTGACCTCGCGTAATATACATGTCACTGAAAGAGGCATGCAACGAACAAATAAGTGAATATTATAAGTGAATAATATAATGAATGGAGTGATAGGAGCTATAAAGGGAAATAAAGCAGGGTAGGGGTATAGAAGCTGGCATAAGGCACTATATATATATATTTTATGTATATATATATTTTAATTTAAAAAACCCTTTGAGGAGGTTACAATTGAACACAGACTTGACCAATATGAGGCAGCAAGCTACTGGAAATCTGTGACTACTCTCCCTCTTTTTTCCTAGAATACGCACTTATATTAGAAAACTTCTCAAGCATAATTATGGACATTCCTAAGTGAGTGAACCTAGACCAGACCACCCCATGTATTTATTTATTTATTTATCTACTTCATTCTTCCACGAGCCCTGTCAATAACTATATGGGATATTTTCAAAATGAACAGTCTTGATAAGCAAAATAAATGAAAAACAATAAAAGAATGTCCAGAGAATATTTGTGTAAAGAATAGAAGAGCAGTTCCCATCCCTTTTCTGGTCAAAGTACAAAGCTATTAATGGGCTGCAACAGAGCTAAGCCTCCTGTGGGTGTTTTTGGCACCAAATGACTGAGCTACTTCTTTACACCCCTTCCACTCCCTATCTCCCTGTGGCAGTGAAGAGCCCCACAGAGCATGGAGCCAGAGGTCCGTCCAGCTTTTAATACTTTAGAGATGGCTCTGAGCTTGGAGCCTTTACAGATGACTTCTTTGACTTCTTGAGCCACCCCTAATGCATAGCATTCCGTATCATAGGTCAAGGCACTCGTTTACCAGAATTCAGCTCTTCTAGCTATACGATGCTCCTCAGAACACATACAATTTATCCTCATTCTTTGTGGATTCTGTATTTGCAAATTGCCTGCTCACTAAGATTTATTTGTAACTCCCAAATCAATACATGCAGTGCTTTTGTAGTTATTTGCAGACACTCACATGCACAGAGCGGTGAGAAAGCTGAGTTGCCTGATGCACAGATCCCTGGTAGAGCTTGAACAAAGCTGCTTAGGTGGCAAAGTCAGTGGTCTCGGTGACTTTCTAAAACATAACTACCACAAATAACAAGAAGCAACTATACCTGACTTCACTCACTGGAATATCATACGAAAAGCCCCCAAATTCGTAACACTGTTCAAAACTATGGGGGATCACCGACACTGCAAATAAAAAGTTGGAAGCTTTGACATTGACTTTTTTGGTCCATTAAAATATTGGTTTAAGGATCAATTAGGCTCACTCCTTCACTTAACCGGGAAATAATTCCTTCTGTCTAAAACCCAAATAAATTTGGGTCACCTTGTTGTCAGTTTCAGCATTGAATTGCATTCAAAAGAAATGCCAACTTAATATTACCCCAAAGTAGTGAAAACTAATTTGAGTCTTTACTGGAGTTGTTTGAAGAAATGCTAAATGGGAGCCTACACATGTCTTAAGGATCTTCTTTTACCTTCATTGCATTTTTATAATATTCATTACAGAATATTTGTTATAGAAAGGGCTCTCTTCAGGTCTCTCTTTTTTCCTCTGTCCCTTCCCCAGCTCTAGCTTGCTTGGCTTTTCTCCCTTACCCCCTCTCTCCCCTTAATTTCCCCTTTATAATTAGTGGTCCTTCTTTGAGTTCTAGGCCCATTCTAATCTAATCTAGCCTACCTCTGTTCTTTCAATTCAGCCACTTTTCCCCTTACCTTAATCTCTACAACAGTAATTTAGGCCATAGCTGCATGATCAATGATGAGTATTTTCTTCTTCACCAGCTGGGGTGGTGAAGAGAAGCTATGAATATGTGCATGATATTATTTTTATAGCTTTTAAAAGTTTTTTCATAAATTTTTTTTGAGTGCCTACTAAGCTCAGCCCAGGGAGTATAGTGGTGAACCATCTTCCCAAGGAGCTTAAGAATCTTATGATTTTGTGAGGTAGACAGACAAATTTATGAACTTGTGGTTCTCAACCTCAGTGCTGTGAAACATGCATTATGAATTACCAATCTTAGATCAAGATATAATTTTTTTTTTTTTTTTGTATCTGAGGCTATAACCTATCACTGTGAGGTCAGCCAGGTGAAATTAGACTGAGAATGTCATGAAATATGATTTAGAGCCAGGTGCCACTTGCTTTAAGAGAATGAAACAGGTGAAGCATAATGTCAAACCAGGGCTATCATCAGACTTCCAGTTTACTGACACATAGGAGATATTTGCTCTGTGCACATATAAGAGGGTAGTCAGGCAGGAAACATTTCAAACAGCAAATAGTGCTGAGGGGTGTCCAGGTGAAGATTGCAATAACCATGGGTGCTTTTATGGGCACCATGAGATACTATATTGGAGCAGTAGTGGTGTTGTCACAGATGTGTCTAGAATTAGTCTCAAATTTTAGTATTCCTAAATGAGCAGTAAAACTAAAGAAGTTCAGAATCATAAACTGGGAAATTGATGACCAATGTATAAATGAACAGGGTGTAATGGGAGCTCCTGGGAGGAGGACTTCCAGTATGTCTGGGAGGAGAACTTCCTTAGGAGTGAATAGGTACAAAGAGACAAAAATAGGTACAAAGCTTACAAGGACAGTGGGATGGTTTTGGCCTGTGGGACTCAGGAATAGTACATTAAGTGGGTTTCCCAGTGAACTTTCCTTTATGTGTGCAAGTTGCTGGGAGCAAAATAATAATTATTCCTTTTATGGTGCAATGGTTAAGTGCTCAGCTGCTAACTGAAAGGTTGGTAGTTTGATTCCACCCAATGGCTCCTCAGGAGCCGTGAAGATTACAGTCTAGGAAACTGTATGGGGAGGTTCTGTTCTGTCACACGGGGTCGCTAAGAGTTAAAATTGACTTGATGGCACCTAACAATAACATTATTTATTGTTCTTCTACCTTCAATGAACTGGAAGTGGTTGAGCCAGAATTTGAACCCAGGTTGATCTGACTCCCAAGCATTAATGACTTCCAGGCTGATGTGATATTTTTCTTGATTAACATTCATGCCACACTTTTGTGGCAGAAACAGATTCACTGGGGTGGGGTGGGGTAGAGGGGAGGTCTATCACTATGCCTTTTTCTTTTAAAAGTTGAAGTGTTAGGAATGCTTTCTGAATGTCTATTTCAGTAGAGAGGTTTTCCATAAAATGAAGTTTGTTTCTATTGGTTTGACAACTAGAAACCCTCAGAGAGTTTCTTCAACTCATTACCCTAAAATGCGTAACAGCAACAGCTGACGAGGCGATGTCCAGGGGACCGTGTCGTTGCTGCTTCAGGCCAGCTCATTCTTTGATTTTGGGCTCTAACACCATGGCAAAGGCTGTTTCTATGCTGATTTCTCACACATATGCTATCCTCTTTCCATAAAACTTCCATCGTCCTTCTGCCCGGTTTTCCGTGACAATATTCCACACAGGTATAGATTTAATCATTATACCTGTTGGTGGAGAGCCAGTCATTTGAATTGTCTTTTACCAACTCTTGTCCAATGAGGCAACAAAAGTAAACCTTTCCAAGAAAACAAAAGAAATATGCATAGAAAGAAGAAGGAAGCACCTTTACTTTTTTGGCAAGTGGAGGCAAAGTATAATGCTTGAATACTCCTAAACTCTCTCAGTATTAAAGGTATAAATCAACTGCCTTTACCTCCGGCCTCTTAATAGCAAAAAAAAAAAAAAAAAAAAAAGATGAAACAGCATCTGATGGTGGTATGTGGTGGTACGAGAGACTGTTGCATCAAGAAATCCACTGACTTTCCAGTGTGGACTAAGCCCTGTCTCAGAGCCTTATACATGCTTGTCCCTCCCCATCTAAAAACGCTCAAACCTCTCCATTGCTCAGAACAAAGATTTTCAAACTTTGTTCATTTGAAAGTATCCTTTCTTGAAAAGAAATTTTAACCCACAGTCCAAGGAGTCTAAACCCATAAAAAAAAAAACCCACAGAGAAGATATAAAGCAAAGCTGCTTTGGTTAAATCAGGAAAAAGAACGTCGCTTGTCTCTCTTACTGTCCTCTTTTCCCAAAACGGAACTCCGAAGCAGAGTTTGATAATTGACCATGTTCCTTAGGTGACTCTCAAACATCTACATTGTCTGGTTCTGAACTACCCCGCCTGTATCATCTCCTCTCCACATTCCTGATACTGCAGACACTCCAAACATCTTATACAGAGGTTTCATATCTTATATGGATCTTTATAAGTTCCTGGGCCTAGCGTCTAGTAGATGTTTATTGAATTAATGCACTACTGCGTGACAGACTGTAAATGAACTGTGGGAGTACATGCTCAAAAAGAAGGATCTAATATGGAGCCTGCCCTCAATGGTCAAACAATTTTTTTTCCTTTTATTGTACTTTAGATGAAGGTTTACAGAACAAACTAGCTTCTCATCAAACAGTACACACATTGTTTCATTGCATTGGTTAACAACTCCATGACCTGTCAACACTCTCCTTTCTCAAACCTGAGTTCCCTATTACCAGCTTTCCTCTTCCCTCCTGTCTTCCAGTCCCTGCCCCAGGGCTGGTACTCCCTTTAGTCTTGTTTTGTTCCGTGGGCCTGTTCAATCTTTGGCTGAAGGGTGAACCTCAGGAGTGAACTCATTACTGAGCTGAAAGAGTGTCTGGGGGCCATACTCTCAGTGTTTGTCTAGTCTCAGTCAGGCCAGCAAGTCTGGCCTTTTTTTGTGAGTTAGAATTTTGTTCTACATTTTTCTCCAGCTCTGTATGGGACCTTCTATTGTGATTCCTGTCAGAGCAGTCGTTGGTGGTAGCCAGGCACCATCTAGCTATTCTGGACTCGGTCTGGTGGAGGCCATGGTAGATGTGGTCCATTAGTCCTTTGGACTAATCTTTCCCTTGTATCTTTAGTTTTCTTCATTCTTCCTTGCTCCTGAAGGGGTGAGGCTAGTGAAGTATCCTAGATGGCTGCTCACAGGCTTTTAAGACCCCAGGTGCTACTCACCAAAGTGAAATGTAGAACATTTTCTTTATAAACTATGTTATGCCAATGGAGCTAGATGTTCCCCGAGACCATGGTCCCCACTACCCTTATCCCAGCAATTTGGTCCCTCACGGAGTTTGGGTATGTCTATGGAGCGTTGATGACCTTGCCTACAGGTTGTGCTGGCTTCCCCAGTATTGTGTACTCTCTTAAGGAGTCAAACAATTTAGTCGACAGAAAGAAATAAGAACATGCTAAAAAAAAAAAAAAAAAGTGAGTAGTCAACCAGGTGGAAGATCCCATTTACGAAAGCAACAGCCACTCAGAGAAGACACTTATGGAGAAATGGGCATTTGCACTTCCTCAGTGGATGAGCTGGGATTGGTTATGTATTGAGAAAGCTACTCCAGTTGGTGGAAAGACGTGGAGGTGAGAATTAGTAACGTCTTCTTGGGGTTAGGGAAGACAGATTGGCAGGAAGGAAGGGCCGGCATGGGGAGGAATTGAAAATATGTGTGGACAGATGTTATGGATTGAATTACATCTCCCCAAAATGTTTGTTCAAGTCCTACCCCCAGTACCTGTGCACATAGCCTTATTTAGAAATAAACAGGTCATTGTGGATGCCATTAGTTAAGGTGAAATCATTAGGGGCAAATCTCTTTATGACTGGTGTCCTTACAAGAAGAGGAGAAGAGACACAGAGAGACAGAGGAGAGGAAGCCAAGTGAAGATGGAGGCAGAGACTGGACTTATGCTGCCACAAGCTAAGGAACGTCTGGGGCTACCAGAAGCTGGAAGAGACGAGGAGGCTATTCTCTTAGAGCCTTTGGAGAGAGCAAGACCTGGTTAACACCCCAAATTTGGGAAACAAGCCTCCTGAACTGTGAGATAATACAGTCCTACTGTTTTAAGCAACCCAGTTTTTGGTACTTTTTTTTTTTTTTAAGGCTACCCTAGGAAACGAATACAGATGTGCTGGGGCAAAACTGTGGAGAGCATTGTAAACCAGGGAGCAGAGTTAGGTGTGATTTGACTTGCAATAGAGAACCATCATCTATTCTTAACCAGGAGAGTGACATAATGAAAGGGGCGAGTTAAGATCTTGAGGAGAGAATGAAAATGATTCAAGTCATAGACTAAGAAAATTAGTCTGGCAGTGTTATGGTGACGAAAGAGAGTAGCTACAAGGCGGATTTTAATAATGAATGAGCTCTCTTCTCTCCTGCTGTTGAGGAGATGCATATTCCTACACTCAGATTCAGAAACTCCCCCGTAATTTGCAGCAAATGCTGACACCAGTGCTTGTGGCCCTTCTTGTGCAGAGAAAAGCAACCTAGTGCTGGGCTTAAAACAAGTTCATGTGTTTGCAAACAAGTACATTGGAAGAAAAAACAGCAACATAAAAATATCATTCTGTTTTACAAACTCAGTGACAGTATAAATTCTATTTTTATACTCAGTTACGATTGTAGCAGTTTTCTGTTTCATTAATTTCATTTTTTAAAACTCACAATCATAGCTGTGTTAGTTTCTGCATATGTTTATTTCCTGGCAGTTATATTCTAGCAGAGGTCAATGTAGTTTCACACATTTTTAAATTGTTAACTGTTTATACCCCTCCTTCGGCTTTAGACTTTAAATTGCTTGAGGATATTCTTTCTTTGTAACACCCTGTAATGCCTAGCTCATTGCTCTGAACACAGTGACTAGTAAGGGAATACGGTGGATCGTGAAGCTCTCAGGATATATTTCTGGCAGGTGCCTCATGTCTTTGCAAAGGTTCGTCACTTTCTTGCTTAATTGCCTGTCACTCATCCTGTTCGAAGAAGGGGCAGGAGCCACTTCTGGTTGTTTTCGTCAATTTCATGTCATCAGTGATGGATTAGCATTACCCTGTCACGTCTTCTCACTCATTTTTTCCCTTCCTGTTTTGCTTTTGGGGCTCATCTGTTTCACTGCCATCTTAATTTGGGAAAGAAGGGGCTGCATTAAAGGAACAATGGAATCAACAAGTCTAATATATGAATCAGACATGTTCTTAAAGTGCTTTTCTCCAGTCTGGAATTTGCACCCAGGAATTCACATTCATTAGGCTAAAGGTAGAGCGTGTTAAGCCAGTTGCAGGTTTAATAGAGAGGTCAGGACCTTTTCTCTCTGTTATTCCAACTGAAGACATCATTGGATCTACAGTAAAATAGGAGAATGTCACAGAATGTCAGCCTAGTCATAGTGCAACTGTTCTTTTTTCATTAGTGACTCAGCTGGTTGCCATGGCAACCCCACTCTAGTATCAGGGCTACCAGGGCTGATGCTTCTCTGCCTCTATTTTCAGTTAGGAAAAATTGTGCTTCCACCTCATGGGCTCCTGCTATGATATTTATATCTGGGTCACGGTAATAAAGCCAGTTGGAAATATGTCTGTTGAAATTCTAGCCAGACAGAGAGCCTTCCCACTAAAAGGGAGAATGAATTTAGGATTTCTAGGTTTGATTTGAGCATCAATTACCCTGTGGGAGGGCAGGTATTCCCTTATGCCCTGTCTGTTTCACGGGGAGATTGTAGACCTCTTATGTTCTGCTCTGCATAGTCTCTGGGCTGGCTGGATGGCTGACCCCAGAAAAATCAGGCAGTCTATTTTCAGTGTCCCCTCACTGACTCACCCACTGCTCCAACTATTTAAATGCTTCCCCAGAGTGGGCTCAGTGCCACTTCATTTATTCATTCATTAATTACCAAGTAATTAACACCAGGCCAATCATTGTGTTAAGCAACAGGCTTCTGCTTTGTATTCTGTTCAGTCCCAGTCTAGTTTGGGGAGAGGTCCAATTAGAAGGAAAAGAAAGCACATAAGTAATTGATTATAATGCAATGTTATGCATGTTTTGATTGAGGTATGGGCACGTTTTGGAAGTTCAGAGGAAGGAGATAGATAGTAGCTGCCTGAGTGAGTTGGTAGATGCTTCCACAGAGAAGTTGACTTTTAACTTGGAGTCTTAACTGTAGTTGGATGCTTCCGTGATTCAGAGCTGAGGTTAGCCTGAAAGACTTTTGTTACAACAAAATGTTAACTGGGTGAAAGTCTGCTTACTTTTTGTTGTCATTGTTAGTTGCAGTGGAGCAGGTTCTGACTCACAGAGATCTTATGCATAACAGAACAAAATGTTTCCCAGTCCTGTGGCCCTTTCACAAGTGACTTACAACCTAGGGGATTCCTCTCCTAGGACTAGATCGGGCGATAGTCTGTCGTTTTCCGTAGGGTTTTCATTGGCTAATTTTCAGAAGTAGACCTCCAGGCCTTTCTTTCTAGCCTGTCTTAGTCTGGAAACTCTGCTGAAACTTGTCTACCACGGGTAACTCAGCTAGTGTTTGAAATACTAGTGGCATAGCTTCCAGTATCGTAGCAACATACAAGCTACCACAGTATGACAGGCTAACAGACAGGTGGTGGGTTTGCTCTTTAAATGTGTATTAGTCCTCATGAACACACAATATGTTCTAGCAACCAGAATGGGGTTCTGTTTCAAAAAGGGAAAAATCTAGAAAACAAGGAAGGTTTCAGAGTACAGTCTCTGGAATCAGAGTCGACCTGAGTGAAAAAGTAAATTTGAAGACCTTGTTGTCAGTTAACCTTTTACTGGAATTGACATGTTGTGAGAGGCATCCATCTGCCATGCATCTGAAGCAAACAAAAAGACATTGAACTAAAGTGTTCTGAGCTCCTTACGGTTGGTGGCGCTTACAAGGATTTTGCATAACACCTATTTCCTATAGAACTAATGTATTTGATGAGCCTGTGAGATTATCAAAAGCAGATCTCTCTCCAGGATATCAATCATTGTTTGGATATAGAAGGAACAGCCTAATGAAGTCATCATGTAGGATAGGGTTCTTTATGAAATGTAGCATGAGATGGGGCCCCTCGGCTGAAGCAAAATGGTAAGTATAATGGCCTGGGGAAGTCCTTTTCTACTGAACCTGCTCACCGCAGAGCTCAGAAATTCAAGCTGCGCCTTCTAAGATGAATGCTCTCCACAGCTTGCTGACAGCAGGGAGTCTTGCCAACATAGGTCAGTGAAAAGCAAGGAACAGATGCGTCACAGTATCTGCAGATCAGATCAGGGCACTGATGTGCAGAATCAAGAGGCTGCACCAGCGTCTTTGAACGGTGAGGGCAGGTTTGCAATGGGGAAGAGGCTACTTGCAAAACTGCATTCCTTATAATCCAATTGACAATGGAATACAGTAATTGCAGCACTGAACAACACTAGCATAAGATCACTGGATTCTATTTTTTAAAGGGAATACTTAAACATATTTTCTGTAGGTAATATAAGTATATGGTACAAAATTCAAAAAATATCCAGATGTTGTTGTTGGGTGCCGTCAGGTCAATTTCAACTCACAGCGACCCCATGTGAGAGTAGTACCGCTCCACAGGGGTTTTTTGGCTGTAATGTTTATGGAAGCAGATTGCCAGATCTTTCTCACATGGAGTAGCTGGGTAAGTTTGAACCACCAGCCTTTTGAGCACTTAACGATATGTGCCACCAGAGCTCTTATATCTAAAAGTAGACACAGTGAAAACCCCCCACTGGCACAGTGGTCAAGTGCTGGCTGCTAACTGAAAGGTCAGTGGTTTGAACCCACCAACCACTCCAGGGGAGAAAGATGAAGCAGTCTGCTTCTGTAAAGATTACAGCTTGGAAACCCGATGGGGCAGCTCTACTCTGTCTTATAGGGTTGCTATGAGTTGGAATCAACTCGATGGCAATGGGTTTTAAGGGAGACACAGTGAAAAGTGTGTCTCATTCCCAATCTCATTCCCCCCTCCCACCCCAACAGTTTACCTCCTTGGAGAAAACCACTATTACCAGTTTTTTTTATGTCTCCTTCCAGAGAATCCCATGCTTATAAATACTTGGAAATTTTAGAATAATATGCAAACTACTGTTCTTCACCTTTATTTTTTTTCTTTTGAAAAATATTTCTTGGAGATGATTCCACATACTAAATAAGCTGCCTTTTTGTTTTGTTTTGTTTTAATGAACTGGCACAGTATTTCATTAAATAGAGGTTTCGTAACAGTTAACCAATATCTTCTGAATGGACAGTGAAGGTAGTTTTCAATCTTTAGATATCACAAACTTTGCTGTTAGATGCCTTAGAGTAGATTTTAGGCTCATAGTGACTCCCTGTGATGGAGTAGAACTGCCTTACGGAATTTCCTGGGCGGTAATCACTGCAGGACCACACGGCCAGGTCTTTCTCCCAGGGAACTGCTGGGTGGGTTTGAACCACCAACATTTTGGTTAGCAGCTGAGTTCAATGAATTTTCTTGGACATATGTCATTGCACACCTGTGCAAGCTCACCTGTAGTGTAATTTGTAGAAGTGCAATGAATGGGTGAAACATGTAATTTTAATGATTTTGCAAAATTGTAATTAAAGTATCATTTTTTACTCCCACCAAGTATGAATGAGAGTTCTTGTTTCCCCACATCCTTACTCCCACAGTGTTGTCACACTTTTTGCTCAGTAGTAAGTTTAAGAGGCAAAAAATGGTAGTTCGTTGTAGTTTAATTAGCATCCCCTTAGTAGGAGTGAAATTGAGCATCTTTGGCAAACGTTAAAGAGCCATTTGTGCTGCTATTTTTACAAAATATTTGTTCATGTGATTTTCTGAATAATTTAGTAAGCTGTTGGTCTCTTATTCATTTATTGCTGATATAAGTTGCAAATATTTCCTCAGCTGTCATTTGTCTTTTAGTAATTTTTTATCCTGTTGATTTTTTTTAGTATAGGAAATTTTTCTTTAATGGTTTATAGGTTTTCTAATATGTATAAAAAGCCTCTTCCACTCTGATGTTCTTATATTTTTAACATTTAAGTTGTAATCTAGCTAGAATTTTTAGTTTAAGAAGTAAGGCTCTAGCTTAATTTTTTTTTTTTTTTGCAAATGGCTCTTATGTTTTCCCAACACCAAATTATTGAAAAATCCATCTCCCCCTGAATTTGAAATGCCTGATTTATCGTATGCTAAATGTCAGAATGTGTTTTGGTCATTTTTGATGTTTGGGTCGGTTCCATTGACTTGTATGTGCATTCATGTGCTAGTACCACGCAGTTTTACCAGTTGTATCTGTGCCACTTAATTAAAGCCAATTTACTTTCTTCTCTAAATCTATCCGTCATTGCCCTGCTAGTGATAACTGGAGCAGCTCCTGTAAATATTTCTCCCTTACCTGTAGAAGGTGCTGGAAGGACATCACAGGAAGAAGGGACTTCTCTTCCTGGTTGTATGATTTTCTTCATTTGCTTTTGCAACTGCCAGTACCATGAAGGTCACCCTTACCATATAGTTTGCCAGGCCTGGCCTATGGTTCCCTGCCTACCTGTCTTGGTCTGCTACCATCTCAGTGGCGAGATTTCCTGCTTTAGATTCCCTGCTTGTCAGCCTTAGTGTGCTGGCACACCAATGGGGGATTTCCTGCTTACCAGGCCAGGCCGTTGATTCCAAGCACTGCTAGCCAGACTTGCCTGCTAGCTGTGAACTAGCTCTGGCCTGGGCAAACTTGGGGCCAGAGAGTGGGACAGCCTTACACTGAAATTGTTTTTGTTATTACCTGGAATACAAATTTAACTGAGCATCTTGTTTTTTTATTTCCTTAACCAGGGCGTTGAGAAATAAATTTGAGAAAGGAGTAGTTACATTCTTGAAAAACTTTACAATTGCTCTCCTTTGTAGGGATGGTATGGCCACAGGGAATTCCAACATTCAAATATGCTCCCTGATTTAGTGAGGATGATGGGAAGCTAGAGAAGCAGAGGCCAAGTGGCAGCACTTAACCACCAAAGAAAAAGGAGGCAGATCTACCAAAAAGGGCAGCAGGAAACTACTGGTAACTAGAATGCTTTGTCCTGCAGGATCTTTGGTAGCAGCTAATTGATCACAGTGTCCCTAGGAACAAAAGAGACAGTCAATCTTCCAGAGTATTGTTTGATTTATATAATTAAAAACAAACACTCTAGCTATGGTTGTCAAAAGCCTGACTTGAATTTCCACAGTGGATTCTTAGCCTCTTACTTGGTTTCCAGACCTAAGTCAATTCACACGTCCAAAACCCTTTGCTTGAAGGGGAGTCTTGAGTCTGAGGATTGGATATAGATACTATAAATCTTCCTTCAAGCCTTCCCCAAAGGACCTAGAGTGAATGTGCACTGAAGAAAAAGACATACCCATACTTTTGGGGATATTCGCAGACACTGACTCTGAATTGAATCTAATTGCCTGAGGACCCAAAATGCCGTTGTGGCCTACCAGTCAAAGTGGGAACTTGTGGTGGCATGTTAGAGATGGAATCTTAGCTCAAGTCTGACTCAGAGTGGACCAAGTTAGTCCAAGGACCCACCATATGTTTATTTCCCCAGATCTTGAATATATAATTGGAATAGATAATTGAAGAATTCCCACATTGGGTAGTAGAACCTGGGGCTTCCTTTCCATTCCTATCAAGACAGTGAACCAAAAGCAATATTGCATCTCTGAGGGGATTGTTGGCATCGAAACCACCGTCAAAGACTTGAAAGAACCAGGAGTAGTAATAACTATCACATCCCCATTTTACTCACCTGTTTGGCTTGCACAGAAGTCAGATATATTTTGGAAAAAGACTCTGGGCTACCTTAAACTTAACCAGGTGGTGACCCTACTTTCAGTTGTTGTTCCGGATGTAATATCTTTACTGGGTCAAATCAGTATGGCCCCTGGCACTTGGTATTCAGCTATTAACTTGGCAGATACTCTTAGAAATTGGCAGAGACCTTCAGAAGCAGTTTGCTTTTACCTAGCATGGCATGGTTCACCTTCATGGTCTTGTCTCAGGGCTGCATCAATTCTTCTATTCTCTGCCACAGTATAGTCTATATATGCCGACAGAGCTTTTGGCAGGCACTAATAGGTGAGTCACGGTGAAGATCTCTAGGATTTTGGAGCAAATTTTCTGCAAATAACTATTCTTGTTTTGAGAAATAGCTTCTGGCTTTCTACTAAAGCTTGGTAGAGAGATTGAATGGCTACGCATGGGACATCAGGTGATTATGAGGCCCTGAACTTCCCATCATGAACTGAGTGTTTTCTGATCCACCTAGCCATGAGGTTGAGTGTGCACAGAAGCAATATACCATCAAGTAGAAATGTAACGTAAGTCACTAAGCTTGGACAGATCCATAAAGTACAGGACAGTTGCATGAGCAGGTAGCTCAGAATGCTTTGACACTGACTACTGTTCAATTATCTTGTCTCCCTCAATTCATGATGGTAGCCTCCTGGATGTTTGTAAACCAGCTGACTGAGGAAGAAAGAACTCAAGCTTGGTTTACAGATGGGTTTGCTCATTATGTTGACACTTCCCAAAAGTGGACAGCTCGCAGAAAAAAACTGCAATTAAATCAGAAGTAACCCTGTAGGACAGTACTGAAGAAAAATTCTCCCACTGGGAAGAATTTCAGGCTGTACGTTTGGTTGTCCACTTTGTCTGTAGTAAAGAAATGACCAGAAAAATGGATGTATTCACAGGCAGTTGTTAACTGTTTAGCCGGATGGTCAAAGACTTGGAAGAAACAAGATTAGACAAAAGTCTGAGGAAGAGGTATGAGGTTGGATTACATACAGTGAAGCTATTTGTGTCCCATGTGAATGATCATCACTTTAGAAGAGGCTCTAAAGAATCAGGTGAATAAAATGACCTATTCTGTGCAAGTCAGTCAGCCTCTTTTCCTGGTCACCCCGTGCTTGCTCAATAGGCCCAAGAAGTAAGTGGTCGTGATGGAAAGAATGAAGGCTATGCATGTGCTCAACAGCATGGATTTCCTCTTAACACTATTGCTGACTGCCTAATCTGTCAACAGCAGAGACAAATATTGAGCTCTTTTATGGCACCATTACCTGGATGACGCAGTAAACCACTTGGTGGCAGGTTGATTACTTTGGACCTCTTCCATCATGTATGGGGCAGAACTTTGCAATAGACATATATTCTGTAAACGGATTCGCCTTCTCTGCACTTAATGATTATGCCAGCACCACCCCTTGTGCCGTGTCTACTGTCAAGGCATTTTTCATAGCACTGCTTCTGATCAAGAAACTATTTCACATCTAGGGAAGCACAACAATGAGCTCATGACCATGAAATTAACTGATTTTACATACCCCTTCACCTGGAAGTGTATATAGGTCTGGTGGGTGGGTTTCACCTGGAAGTGCGGGTCTCACTGAAAGGTGGAATGACTTACTGAAGACTTAATTATGAGATTTCTACTTCCAGCCAAGATGGAGTAACAGGGACCAGATTTACCCTCTTACAGGATATAACTCAAAAGCTCAGACAAAATACATAAAACAATGGTTTTCAAGACATTGCACCTCAGATAACAAAGAACCATGATCTCTGAGAGATGAGAAATAAATGTGGTCAGCACTACAATTGCCTCAGCTTACTGCCTGAAAACAATTTCCAGGCTGTGGGGTAGGGGCAGGGAAACCAGGCAGAGTTAAGTAGTCTTTCTGAGTTGAAATATTGATGTGGAAATCTGGAGAAGCCAAAATGTCAAGAATTAGCAGGCTAGAGTGCCAAAGAAGAGAGCTACACAGAAAGAGAGCTTCAGAGTTCTGTACAGGATCCTCCTTAAATCTTTGACTACTGAATCAGCAAATGCATGTGAAGAACTACCTGGGCTGGTGAAAGAACCACCTGAAAGGATTAGAAGGAACAATCCTTGGAGCTCATTTAGTGATTTGAATAATTTGCGTTCCCAAAAGCCAGAGTGGAAAACAAACATAATTCATGCGGCGTTCAGTAGAGTACTCAGAGGAGTTTTCCCTAAGTAGTTGGGCAAAATTAACCATAGACTAAATATTGCCCTGGTCCCACCTATCAAAGCTAAAATGCAAGATGTGAAAAAATCTATTTCCAAGTAATTTAGTTGCATCCCAGGACAAAGGTCAAGGATAATTATAATTATAACAAAACAACCCCCAACAATTCACATCTAGAATCCAATCAGAAATTACCAGGCATGCAAATAAACAGGCATATGCAGCCCATACTTAGAAGAAAAGTCGATCAATTGAAACCAACTACAAACTACTCAGATGATAAAATTAGTAGACAAGGACATTAAAGCAGTTATTATAACATTATCTCATATGTGTAATGAGCTAAAGAAAAATTAACATGTTAAGTAGAGATATGGAAAATATTAAAAAAGATTCAAATTGAACTTCTAGATTTAAGAACTTCCATAATGTTTTACCCCCCACATGTCTGTGAGTTTCTTATACTGTGGGGGGTTGCATGTTGCTGTGATGCTGGAAGCTATGCTGCCAGTATTCAGATACCAGAGGGTCACCCATGGTGGACAGGTTTCAGCTGAACTTCTAGCCTAGGAAAGACTACGAAGAAGGACCTGGCAGTCTACTTCTGAAAAGAATTAGCCAGTGAAAACCTTATGACTAGCAGTGGCACATTGACTGATATAGTGCCAGGAGATGAGCCCTTCAGGTTGGAAGGCACTCAAAAGATGATTGGGGAAAAGTGAAGAAGAATTGATGCCTTTGAATTGTGGTGCTGGCGAAGAATATTGAATATACCATGGACTGCCAAAAGAATGAACAAATCTGTTTTGGAACAAGTACAGCCAGAATGCTCCTTAGAAGCAAGGATGGCAAGACCACGTCTTATATACTTTGGACATGTTATTAGGAGGGATCAGTCCCTGGAAAAGGACATCATGCTTGGTAACGTAGAGGGTTAGTGAAAAAGAGGAAGACCCTCAATGAGATGGATTGACACTGTGGCTGCAACAATGGGCTCAAGCATCACAATGATTGGGAACATGGTGCAGGACCAGGCAGTGTTTTGTTCTGTTGTGCATGGGGTCGCTATGAGTCAGAAGGGACTCGACAGCACCTAACAACAACAACAACATAATGTTTTACACTTCAACATAAAGAAAACAAAAATCCTCACAACTGGACTAATAGGCAGCATCATGATAAATAGAGAAAATATTGATGTTTTCAAGGATTGCATTTTACTTGGATCCACAATCAACACCCATGGAAGCAGCAGTCAAGAAATCAAATGATGTATTGCATTGGGCAAATCTGCTGCAAAAGACCTTTCCAAAGTGTTAAAAAGCAAAGATGTCACCTTGAGGAGTAAGGTGCCATTGACCCAAGCAAAGGTATTTTCTATCACCTCATATGCATGCAAAAACTGGACAATGAATAAGGAAGACTGAAGAAGAATTGATGCATTTAAATTATGGTGTTGGTGAAGAATATTGAATATACCATGGGCTGCCAGAAGAATGAACAAATCTGTCTTGGAAAAAGCACAGCCAGAATACTCCTTAGCAGCAAGGATGGTGAGACTTTCTTTCAGGCAATTTGGATATGTTATCAGAAGGAACCAGTCCCTGGAGATGAACATCATGCTTGGTAAATAGAGGATGAGCAAAAAAAGAGGAAGACTGTCAATGATATGGATTTACTGAGACAATGGGATCAAGCATGGCAATAATTGTGAGGATGGCACAGGACTGGGAAGTGTTTTGTTCTGTTGTACATGAGGTTGCTCTGAGTTCGAAGTGACTCGATGGCATCTAACAACAAGAACAACATAAAGTTTTATTTTATTTTTGATATAAGATAAAAAATACCTGGGATGAGATTAACAGCAGATTAGACGTTGCAGAAGAAAAGAATAGTGAAAATGAAGACATAATAATAAAACTGTCCAAAATGAAACATGAAAAAAGAGAGTTGGAAAAAACAAATGAACAAACAAGTTGAAAAAAACAAACGAACGAACGAACAACAACAAAATCAGAGCATCAGGGAGTTGTGGAATAAACTTCATGGAGCCTAATAAATGTGCAGTCAGAATCCTCAAAGGAGAGGAGGCATAAGGAGAAGAGAAAAAAAAATGAAGAAATTATGGTGGAAAATATTCCAAATGTTATGCAAACAATAAACCCAGATCCAAGAAGTTCAATGAATCCCAAGAACAAAAAACATGAAGAAAACTACACTGAGGCAGATAATAATCAAATTACTTAAAACCACTGATTAAGAGAAAACCTGCCAGAGGAAGAAAATGACACATTAAATATAGAGGAACAGAGAAAGAATGACAGTTTTTCAATAGAAAGAATGCAGCCCAGCAGACAACGGAGCAACCTCTTTAACATATTGAGAGAAATAAAATTTCCAACTAGCATTCTACAGGAAAACTATTTAAAAAATGGTGAGACGTCTAGCTTTAGCTTCAACATGTAAGAATCTTGGAAATCATCACCCTCATCCTTATAACAAGAAAAAAACTGAACAAACTAAAAACTAATAATATTTCTTAGACCTTTCAGAGACTTGAGGCACCAAGGGAAACTGTCAGCTCAAAATCTGGAGAGACAGGTGAATACAGAGTATTACAGCTGAGATCAGTTTACCTGTAGCAGAAGCCGTTGGAGACACAAACTGACAGGAACACTTACGTGGTAATTTAGAGAAATTGCTAGAGGCTGAGCGTGGATTAGCTTGAAATTGAGAAATTTTTGGAGGTTCAAACTTAAGCGGATCTCTACACTTTTATGGATTTTACCTTCAAGAGCCCCGAAAAGTTCTCAAGATAAAGATGTGAAAAAAAAATCCCCTCACGTTTCAGGAAAGAGAAAAGGAAAAGTAACCATTTTGAAATAAGCCCTGAGGGTTCTCTGTAACAAAAGCTTGCTCTCCAGGTAAAGACTTTATAGACTTTGTTGTTGCTGTAGTGTGCCAAGTCAATTCTGACTCACAGGGACCCTATACGACAGATCAGAACTGTCCCATACGGTTTCTGAGCCTTTATTGGAGCAGATTGCCAGGTCTTTCCTACCACGGAACTGCTGGGTGGGTTTGAACCACCAACCTTCAGTTAGCAACCGAGCTCTTAACCATTGCACAACAGACTTTACCAGAACCTTATCTATCTTGGTATAGTGCAATTAGCCACCTCCATCTCCCTCTAGTCTTCCTGTTTCATCTAAGATGGAAGAAAATAAAAGGCTAAGAAACAGTTCTGAAGGCACATTCAAGAGACTCAGATCCACTATAAGACTGAAATTTAATCATAAGATTATAGAATGCCTCCCCTCCCCCACTCCTTACTGCCATTATCAACAGAGTTCCAGTATAATAACAGTGGATTATATCTGAACAAACTGCAAGACACAAACTCTATTTAAGAAAATGTACTTAGGGAAACCCAAAGACAACAGAGAGGGAAAAAAAGAAGGACACTAGAAGAAAATGAAAAAACTTAACTCTAAAATGGATTATAGACCTAACTGTAAAATGCAAAACTATAAAGTTTCTAGAAAATAACATAGGCAAAAATAAGTTTTTAGGTACAGTACCAAAATCATGATCCATGAAAGAAAATATGGCTAATATTAAACACAGTATAGCTCCTAGTCATTAACATAAAACCTCACACTAAAGTCCTATTTGTCTCAGTTTATGTTACACAATACATTATGGATAACTCTTAGCAAAAATTGCAAGGTATGCTAAAATGCAAGAAAAAAAAAAAAAACAGTCTGAAGAGATGAAGCAAGCATCAGAACCAGTCTCAGATATGACAGAGATTTTGGAGTTATTGAACCTGGAATTTAAAGGCTATGTTAAGGGTGCTAATGAAAAAAGTAGACAACATGCAAGAACAGATAGATAATATAAGCAGAGAGATTTGACACATACTAATAAACTACCTACAAGAAGCCATAGCAATTAGGGAAAAAATTGATAAAATTGAAAACAGGAAAACAAAAGAGAAGATGAGTAAAACCAAGAGCTAATCAATAAAATTGATAAGTCAGACTTATCAATTAGCCAGGCTAACCAAGAAAAAAAGAGGAGAGACAAACATTATTAATCCTAAACATTAAAAAGGGGTTATCACTATTAATTCCATGGAAATTAAAACGATAAATACTATGAACAACTTAATGCCCACAAATATGATAACTTAGATGAAATAGATCAATTCCTTGAAAGAAATAAACTACCCGAATTTGCTCAAACAGAAACAGGTAATCAGAATAAGCCTGTAAGTATTAAAGAACTTGTTCAGTAATTAGCAATCTTCCAGAAAAGAAGGCACCAGGCCCAGATAGTTTAATTGGTGAATTCTACCAAATGCTTATGGAAGAAATGGTACCAAGTCTCTACAATCTCTTTCAGAAAATAGAAGAGTAACACTTCCTAACTCATTCCATAAGGCTGGTGTTATCATAATGCGCAAACCAGATAAAGACGTTAAAAGAAAGGAAAACTACAAAACTACAGATCAATGTCCCTTTTAAACATAGTTGCAAAAATCCTCAACAAAATATTAATTTGAATCCAACAATGTGTAAAAAGAATTTTTCACCATTATCAAGCACGTCAGTTATGCAAGGCTGGTTCAACATTCAAAAATTAATTAACGAAGTCCACCATATCAACAGATTAAAGAAGAAAAAAAAAAAGACTATATCAATTGCTGAAAAAAAGGTATTTGACAAAATCCTACATCCATTCGTAATAATAACTCTTAGCAAACTAGGAATAGAGGGGGGTTCCTTCAACTTGCTAAAGAACATCTACAAAATTCTAGAGGTAACATCATACTGAATGGTGACCAACTATGTATTTTCCCTCTAACACTGGGAACAAGGCAAGAATGGCCCCTCTCACCAGCCCTATTCGACATCGTACTGGGAGTTCTAACTAGCACAATAATACAAGAAAAAATAAAAGGTATGTAGATTGGGAAGAGAGAAATAAAACTATCTTTTTTGATAGATGGATGATTACCTATGTAGAAAAATGCCAAAGAATTGACAAAATTACTCCTGGAACTAATAACTGACTACAACAAAGTAGGAGGATATAAGATTAAAATTGTTTTCCCTTATGCCAGCAATGTACCATTGGAATTTGAAATAAAAAACACAAGACCATTTACCTTATCATCCAAAAAGTAGAATACGTAGGTATAAATCTATAAAAATATGTACAGATTCTACATCTGATGAAAAGAATCGAAGATCTAAATAAATGGAGAGATATTCTATGTTCATGGATTGGAATACTCAATATTGTTAAGATGTCAGTTCTTTCCAACTTAATTTATAGATTCAACGCAATCCCAAACAACATCCAGCATACTATTTTGAGAATATTGACAAACTAATTCTAAAGTTTATATGGAAAGGCAAAAATGAAACAAAATAGCCAACACAATACTGAATAAGAAGAACATAGGTGGAGGACTCACACTGCCCCACTTCAAGACTTACTATAAAGCTACAGTGATCGAGACCATGTGGTGTTGGATAAAGAATAGACATATAGATCAATAGAACAGAATAGAGAATACAGAAAAAGACTCATACAAATATAGTAACTGGTTTGAGACAAAGGAGCAACAGTAATTCAATGGAGAAAGGATACTCTTTTCAACAAATATGCAGAACTAATGGGCATCCATATGCAAAAAAATGAAACTAGACCACAGATCTTCCCACCTTTGACAAAATTAACTCAAAATAGATTATAGACCTAAATGTAAAATGAAAAACCATAAAACTTCTAGAAAATAACACAGGAGAAAATAAGTTTTTAGATACAGTACAAAAGTCATGATCCATGAAAGAAAAAATTGTTAAGTTGAGCTCTGTTAAAATGAAAAACTTATACCCTGTAACAGACACTGTTCAGAGAGGAAGAAGACAATGCACAGACTGGGAGGAAGTATTTGCAAAACATGTATCTGTTAAAGGACTTGTATCAAAATATACAAGGAATTCTTAAAGCTCAACAATAAGAAATCAAACAACCCAATTGAAAAATGGGCAAAAATCTGGACACCTTACCAAAGGAGATGACTTACAGATGCAAATAAACATATGAAAAGATACTCAACATTATTTCTCATTAGAGAATTTCAAATTAAAACAAGATACCACTGCACAGCTATTAGAATGGCTAAAAACAAAAAAACAATCTGACAATACAAAATGCCAACAAGTATGAAGAAAAACAGGTATTCACAGTCATTGTTGGTGGAAGTGTAAAATGGTACAACCACTTCGGAAGACATTTTGGCAGTTTCTTACAAACTAAAGCATAGTCTTACCATACAATTTAGCAATCATGCTACTAGGCATTTATCCAGCTTAAAAACAAAACAAAACGTGTCTATACAAAAACCTGCACACAAATATTTATAGAAGCTTTATTCATAATTGTCAAAACTTAGTAGCAACCAAGATGTACTTCAAAAGGTGAATGGATAAACAAACTATGGTACATCCATAAAATGAAATATTACTCAGTGGAGAAACCTCTGTAATTTTTCTCCTCCAAATCTATAACCCTAATCTAATCTTGGGAAAGACATCATACAAATGCCAAAAGTGGGGCATCCTACAATATACTTCTCCAATACTCCTCAAAACTGTTGAGATCATCAAAAACAAAGAAAGTCTGAGAAACTATCATAGAACTAAGGTGATATGATGTCTCAGTGTCATATGGTATCCTGGATGGGATAGTGTGGCAGAAAAAGCATATTGGTAAAAATTAAGAAAATCTGAATAAATTTTGGATTTTAGTTAATGAATCAATATACGTTTATTAATTCTAACGTATGTACCATACTAATGTAAGATCTTAATAATAGAAGAAACTGTATGTGTGTGTGTGAGGGAGAGTGAGAGACAGGCATATAGAAATTTTTGTGCTATCTGCTCATTTTTTCTGTAAATCTAAAACTATTCAAAAATAAAGTCTATTATTAAAAAATACTGGAAGAAAAAAAGGAGGTGAAATAAGTACTTTTTCTGACATGTAAAATCTGAGATTCATCAACAGCAAATGTGCACTACAAGAAATGTTAAAGAAGAAATGTTATAGGCAGAAAGAAAATGATAACAGATAGAATTCTGGACCCACACCAAGGAATAAAAAGCACCAGAAAGAATAATTACATGGATAGACTTTTTCTCTTATTATTTAAATATATTTGAAAATACTATAACTACTTAAGGTAAAACTAACAACAGAGTATTGTGGGGTTTATGGTATGTATATGTAAATTGTATGGTATCAATACTATAAACACCAGGAGGGGGAAAGTGGAAGGATACCATTTTAAGTTTCTCATACTATACATATTTGACGGTATGCTGTGGTAACATAAAGATGTATACTATAAATCCTAAAACAACTATTAAAATAACAAAGAGTCTTAGTAATCCAACAAAGAAGATAAAATAATAAAAATACTCAATCCAAGATCAGACACAAAAACGGGAAAAAAGGAAACAACAAGAAACAAACAAGCAAAAAAAAAACAGGAAACAGCAAGAGAATAGATTTAAATCCAAGTATAGCAATATTCACATTAAATGTAAATGGTGTAAATACTCCAATTAAATGCAGAGATTGTTAGATTAGATAAAAAAAGGAAGACTAAACTACATGTTGTCTACAAGAAACACACTTTTAATATAAAGGCACAAGTAGGTTAAGAGTAAAAATGTGGAAAATGATATGTCACATGACACTACTCAAAATAAAGCTGGGATGGCTATATTAATATTAAAGTAGATTTCAGAGCAAAGAATATTACCAGGGATAGAGAATATTTTGCTTTATGATAAAGTATATTATAATGATAAGGAAGTAAAATTATCAAGAGCATAATTCTAAACATTTATGTTGCTAGTAATAGAATACAAGCTGCCTCTGTCCCAATTTTTCACTTTCAAGCAAAAGGCATAATATAAAGATTGCACTGTCCATTAAAATAGGCTTTAAGTGTGTTGTTGGGAGACTTCGACTCTCAGGTTTTGCTGGTTTTCTCAGCCAATATATCACTCAATTTTGAGCACCAGGGTTTCAGTAATGCTGAATTAATAAAAGGGTACTATTTTGAAATTTGGAGTTCCTGGGTAGAACAAATGATTAAGCAATCCACAACTAACCTAAAGATTAGAGGTTTGAGCCTGCCCACAGAGGTGCCTCAGGGGAAAGGCCTGACAATCTACTTCCAAAAAAAATCTGTCACTGAAAACCCCATGGCATGCAGTTTTACTCTACACACAGGGGGTTGCCATGATTTGGAATTGACTCTTTGGCAACTGGTAGGTTTTCTTTTTTTGGCATTTTGACATTTACTATGCCTTATACGTATTTTCTTACAAGAAAATAAAAATAAGGAAAAAACATAGCCTGGATTTGTTTTAACTACAAACGTTAGTCTTTGATGCGGCTGGTCTAGTAGCATCATTATAATGCAAATTTTGTGGTCCTTTCATATAAAATTTGGAGTGTAGGTAGGGTGATGTGGTGTCACCATATTGACAAAATACAAAGAGCTTCCTCTCAGGGTGACATGACAGCAGCAAAATAATTAAAAGTAGGGCCTCTATGAGTCATGCGATGTTGATTTTTCATCTTTACTTCCTGAGAATTTTTTTAAAGTCCCAAATTTCAAGAGTGTAGTCATCTGGTATTTCTATACTCAATGATATAATACAGAGACAGTATGTCAAGACCATTTTTTTCTGGCCAGAGGAGCATGTTAGTGAAGCAAATAAGGGAGATCATATGTATGACTGATAATCTAGTGTTTTAATAATACATCTTTTGTTCCTTTTTATTTCAAAAGGTCTATGTTGCAAAAATGCAGCATCGAAGTAAGTCTGGGACCATTTTATAGCTATCTGAATATTATTTTTCTTCCTGATTCTATTAACATTTCAGAAATTCAAGAGTTATTCCAAAGTTTGATGATAATTTTCAATGTATTTTAGATAATTGGTCATATACTTTGCCGGCCTATTGTTCATTGTTATTAATCTATATGCTTCTAAATGTTTTTTAAGAAAGCAAGCTTTCCAAAAGATTTTCCAAACATTATCTCCCTTCCTAGTAGATACATGAGAGAAAGAATTGTCCTTTTAAAAATAGGCACAATATAAGGATTATATCCTCAGGTAGTTCCATATCTGTATCAATTACCCTTTGCTTACCACCTTTCCTAAATGCTTAAAATTAAGTGCTACTTGTGTCCCTTAAAAGAGTCATTCCATAGCACCTGACACTGTTCTTGATAACCTACATGACGAGTTGAAACAAAGCTACTCACTGGGGGACCTAAGAGACACCAGGTGACCCTGGTTTGCTGAGTACTATTTAACCACTTATTGCCTTGTATATAGGTTATATCATCTGACTGGACTTTTCCAAAGGGTGAGGGAGACAACAGACAGAACCTGCCCACTAAGTGGGAGGTGAGGTTGGAGAAGAATCTTCTATGGGGAGATAGTTTAGGGAAAAGAGCTCAAACGATCAGTGTAAACATAAAGGAAGCTTTTGTTACATGATATGCAATATAATCTCCTCTTCTCAAAAACATCATTGAAAATATACATTAGACATCAACAGTTTTGGTGCAGGAAATGTGCTGAGACTGGCATCAGCATGGCCCAAGGTCTTCAGTGACACTGAGGAGGTAGTAGTAGCTCCAAAACAAGAGAAAGTTATTCACCTTTTTCTGCTACTCTTTATTTTTCCTGCTGCTTCCAAGGATGGCAGATTGTCTATAGGTAATATGGATGAAATAGAAATGAGGTGAGGTTAACCTCTTTGAAGGGAATATGATGAGTCATTTGGCATGAGAGTTGAAAAAATAAGGATTCTTTATTTTTTACTCTTCCTGTGTTGCTCACTGAAATACAAGAACTGAAGTGTTTTAATAACAAGTTCTCATCTCAAGGCCATCAATGGCTCATCATACACACATGTGGCTCCAGCTATACAAAGTAGATGACTTTTAAAAAAGCCATAGCACAATTGAAGGGGAACAGAGAGTACTTGGAAAACTTCAATGGGGCATGATGGCTTATATATTATTTCAACTAGAGGAAAAGGTATTCAGATATTTGTACAAAATCCGCCAAAAATTTTATATTTTTCAGCAAAGAAGCTAGAGAACATCCATTTTCAAATTCAGTTCTGAGTGAAAAGAGCAGTGGGGGGAAGTAAAGATGGTAACTGAGTTGGGTTAAGGGTGTATGGAACACACTTAGAAAGGGTGGGCTTTAATCTGGCATGAAGCCATAAAACCAGTAGGAGGAGTTCATATATTCTAGCCACTATTTTGAAAACTTCCCTTTCTTGAAATCAGGCTTCATGCTTTAGTCATACTTTATCCCCCTATAAGTTCCCATCCAAGCCCCATATCTGACTTAAATGAATAGTTGTTGTTAGGAGCCGTTGAGTCAGTTCCGACTCATAGCAACCCTACGTACAACAGAATGAAACACTGCTTGGTCCTGAGCCATGCTTGAGCCCATTGTTGCAGCCACTGTGTCAATTCATCTCACTGAAAGTCTTCCTCTTTTTTTGCTGACTGTCTACTGTACCAAGCATGATGTCCTTCTCCAAGGACTGATCCTCCTGATAACATGTGCAAAGTATGAGACGTAATTGATTCTAAGGAGTATTCTGGTTTTACTTCTTACAAGACATTTGTTCATTCTTTTGGCAGTCCATAGTATATTCACTATTTTTTGACAACACAATTCAAGGGCTTCAGTTCATCTTCAGTATTCCTTATTCATCATCCAGCTTTTGCATGCATATGGGGTGATTGAAAACACCATGGCTTGGGTCAGGCGCACCTTAGTCTTCAAGGTGACATCTTTGCTTTTCAACACTTTAAAGAAGTCTTTTGCAGCAGATTTGCCCAATGCAATGTGTCATTCAATTTCTTGACTGCTGCTTCCATGGGTGTTGATTGTGGATCCAAGTAAAATGAAATCCTTGACAACTTCAATCTTTTCTCTGTTTATCATGATGTTGCTCATTGGTCCAGTTGTGAGGATTTTTGTTTTCTCTATGTTGAGGTGCAATCCATACTGAAGGCTGTGGTCTTTGATCTTCATTAGTAAGTGCTTCAAGTTCTCTTTACTTTCAGCAAGCAAGGTTGTGTCATCTGCATAACGCAGGTTGTTAATGAGTCTTCCTCCAGTCCTGATACCCCATTGTTCTTCATATAGTCCAGCTTCTCAGATTATTTGCCCAACATACAGATTAAATAAGTATGGTAAAATGATATAACCCTGATGCACACCTTTCCTGACTTTAAATCTGTAGTATCCCCTCATTCTGTTCTGATGACTGTCTCTTGATCTGTGTAAAGGTTCCTCGTGGCACAATAAAGTATGCTAGAATCCCCATTCTTTGCAATGTTATCCATAATTTGTAATGGTCCACATAGTTCACTGCCTTTGCATAGTCAATAAAGCACTTTCGGGCATTCTCTTCTTTCAGCCAGGAGACATCTGACATCAGCAATGATATCCCTGGTTATATGTCCTCCTCTGAATCTAGCTTGAATTTCTGGCAGTTCCCTGTAGATATACTGCTGCAGTTGATTTTGAAGGATCTTCAGTAAAATTCTACTTGCATGTGATATTAATGACATAGTTTGATAATTTCCATTCCATATTCGGTCGGATCACCTTTCTTGGGAATAAGCATAAATATGGATCTCTTCCAATCAGTTGGCCAGGTAGCTGTCTTCCAAAATTTCTTGGCATAGAAAAGTGCTGCATCTGTTTGTTGAAACATCTCAATTGGTATTCCGTCAATTCCTGGAGCTTTTTTTTTCCCCAGTGCCTTCAGTGCAGCTTGGACTTCTTCCTTCAGTACCATCAGTTCCTGATCGTATGCTACCTCCTGAAAAGGTTGAACATCAACCAATTCTTTTTGGTATAGTGACTCTGAGTATTCCTTCCCTCATCTTTTGATGCGTCCTGCATCATTTATTATTTTCCCCCTGGAACCCTTCACTAATACAACTCAGGGCTTGAATTTTTGCTTCGGTTCTTTCAGCTTGAGAAATGCTGAACGTGTTCTTCCCTTTTGGTTTTCTATCTCCAGGTCTTTGCACATGTCATTATAATATTTTACTTTTTCTTCTTGAGCCATCCTTTGAAATCTTCTGTTCAGCTCTTTTACTTCATCATTTCTTTCTTTCACTTTAGCTAGTCTACATTCGAGAGCAAATTTCAGAGTCTCTTCTGACAACCATTTTGGTCTTCTTTTTTTCTTTCAAAGACCTCTTGCTTTCTTCATGTATTATGTCCTTGATATCATTCCACAACTTGTCTAGTCTTCTGTCATTAGTGTTCAATATGTCAAATGTATTCTTGAGATGGTCTGTAAATTCAGGTGGGATATACTCAAGGTCATATTTTGGCCCTCAGGGACTTGTTCTAATTTTCTTCAGTTTCAACTTGAACTTGCATATGAGCAATTAACGGTCTGTTCCGCAGTCGGCCCCTGACCTTGTTCTGCCTGATGGTATTGAGCTTTTCCATCATCTCTTTCCACAGGTGTAGTCGATTTGATTCCTGTGTATTCCATCTGGCGAGGTTCAGGTGTACAGTCACTGTTTATGTTGGTTAAAAAAGGTATTTGCAATGAAGAAGTCAGTGGTCTTGCAAAATTTTATCATGTGATCTCCAGCATCATTTCTATCTCCAAGGCCATATTTCCCAAATACCGATACTTCTTTGTTTCTAGCTTTTACATTCCAATCACCAGTAATTATCAATGCATCCTGATTGCATGTTTGATCAATTCCAGATTGCAGAAGTTGGCAAAAATCTTCATCTTTGGCCTTAGTGTTTGGTGGGTAATTTCTAATAATGGTTGTATTAACCAGCCTTCCTTGTAGGTGTATGGGTATTATCCTATCACTGACAGCTTTGTACTTCAGGATAGATCTTGAAATATTCTTTTTGATGATGACTACAACATCATTCCTCTTCAAGTTGGTATTCCTGGCATAGTAGACCATGTGATTGTCCATTTCAAAATGGCCAATACCAGTCCCTTTCAGGTCACTAATACCTAGGACACAGAAATTTATATATTCCATTTCATTTTCGACAATTTCCAATTTTCCTAGATTCATACTTCGTACCTTCCATGTTCCGATTATTAATGGATGTTTGAAGCTGTTTCTTCTAATTTTGAGTCTTGCCACCTCAGCAAATGAAGACCCTGAAGGCTTTACTCCATCCACGTCATTAGGGTCAACTCTACTTCGAGAAGGCAGCTCTTCCCCAGTTGTATTTTGAGTGCCTTCCAATCTGAAGGGCTTATCTTCTGACACTACATCAAACAGTGTTCTACTGCTGTCATAAGGTTTTCACCGGCTAATTCTTCTCAGAAGTAGACTGCCAAGTCCTTCTTCCTATTCTGTCTTGTTCTGGAAGCTCAGCTGAAACCTGTCTGCCATGGGTGACCCTGCTGGAATTTGAATACTGGTGGTGTAGCTTCCAGCATCACAGCAGCATGTAATCCCCCACAGTACAACAAACTGACAGACGCATGGGGGAAATGTATAGTAGGCCACTACATTATACTTTTACTCACTTCCTCTTTCTAAATAGCATGCAGATACAGTTACAAATATTCCTGCCTCAAAAGATTAGACCTTTACTAATCCAGCTGTTAAAGGAGGTGAGGCATTTTCTGTGGCATTATCCCAAATTATTATTAGCACCTCATATCCCTCATGATATTGTACAGATTTGACATGACAGTTCAGTAAAGGATTATTTTGAGATATGTGATGAATAAAGAGAAATAAAAATTTATCATCATTCGTGAAATCTGTGGGTTTTTCTCAGTTGTCATCCTTCTATACATGTGCCTTACTTTCCTCTTTTCCATTTCCATAATTACCTTTCCCTCCTCACTTTCTAGTCATTTTTTAAATCCATTTCAACTTGGGTTTCATCCTCATCATGCACTGAAACTGCTTTTTCACAGACACTTATGAAAGCAGTAGAACATGGCTTGGCCAAATCCAGTAGACACATTTATAACCTCATCTATTCAACCTTGCACTGGCACTGGATCTATATAGGCCACACCCTCCCCCTTTTTAAAACTACCTTAAATATTTGTTGTTGTCAGGCGACGTCCAGCCGGTTCCAACTAATAGTGACCCTCTGCGCAACAGAATGAAACACTGCCTGGTCCTGTGCCGTCCTCACAATCGTTGTTATGCTTGAGCTCATGGTTGCAGCCACTGTGTAAATCCACCTCGTTGAGGGCCTTAAATATTTAACGAATGGTTATTTAACATATGGTTAAAAGGTTAAAAAGTACCAAAAGATTCATTAGAAAAACAACTGTCCCTGATCTGGCCAGATTTTGTTGTTGTTAGGTGCCATCCAGTAGGGTCCAACTCATAGTGACCCAATGCACAACAGAATAAAACACTGCCTGGTCCTGCACCATGCTCACAGTCATTGTTTTGCTTGAGCCCATTGTTGCAGACACTGTGTCAACACATCTCATTGAGGGTGTTCCTCTCTTCTGCTGACCCTGTACTTTACCAAGCATGATGTCCTTCTCCAGGGACTGATTCCTCCTGACAACATGTCCAAAGTGTGTAAGATGCATTCTTGCCATCCTTGCTTCTAAGGAGCATTCTGGTTGTACTTCTTCAAAGACAGATTTGTTCGTTCTTTTGTCAGTCCATGTTATATTTAGTATTCTTCGCCAACACCACAATTCAAAGGAGTTAATTCTTCCTCTGTCGTCCTTATTCATTGTTCAGCTTTCATATGCATGTGATGTGATTGAAAATACCATGACTTGGGTCAGGCACATCTTAGTCTTCAAGGTGACATCTTTGCTTTTCAACACTTTAAAGAGGTCCTTTGCAGCAGATTTGCTTAATGCAATGCATCTTTTGATTTCTTGACTGTTGCTTCCGTGGGTGTTGCTTGTGAATCCAAGTAGAATGAAATCCTTGACAACTTCAGTCTTTTCTCTCTTTATCATGATGTTACTTATTGGTCTACTGTGAGGGTTTTTGTTTTCTTTATGTCGAGGTGTAATGCATACTGAGGGCCATAGTCTTTGGTCGTTTTCAGTAAGTGCTTCAAGTACTCTTCACCTTCAGCAAGCAAGGTTGTGTCATGTGCACATCGCAGGTTGTTAATTAGTCTTCCTCCAATCCTGATGTCCTATTCTTCTTCACCTAGTCCAGTTTCTCAGATTATTTGCTAAGCATACCAATTCAATAGGTATGGTGAAATGATACAACCCTGATCCACACCTTTCCTGACACTTTTCCTGAACAGTATACCCTTATTCTTTTGGAACAACTGACTCTTGATCTATGTACAAGTTCCTCACGAGCACAATTAAGTGTTCCGGAATTCTCATTCTTTGAAATGTTATCCATAATTTCTTATGATCCACACAGTCAAATGCCTTTGTATAGTCAGTGAAACACAAGTAAACATCCTCTGGTATTCTCTGCTTTCAGCCAGGATCCATCTGACATCAACAATAATAACTCTGGTTCCATGCCCTCTTCTGAATCTGGCCTGGATTTCTGGCAGTTCCCTGTTGATACAATGCTGCAGTCACATTGGAATGATCTTTAGGGAACTGATTGCCAGATTTAGCAAATAAAAATACAAGGCAAATATTTTTTAGTGTAAGTGTATCCCTTGAAATATTTGGGATACACTTACACTAAAAAATTATTTGTTTATCTTAAATTTAAATCTAACTAGATGAACTGTATTTTATCTGGCAACCCATGCCACCATGTCCCATGCCCTGTGTTGCTCCCCAGAGACAATAATTTCTAACTTTTAAAAGGTATTCCTTCTGGTATATAGCTCCATATTTCTAAATAGTACAACAAAATTTCCTGCTTTTTGACATTATCTATTTGCTCCTGCAATGATAAATGAGGATTTAGCTCCCTTACATCATTCCTATTCCTCCATTCCCCATTCTTGCAATAGAATTATACATACTGTGTTCATTGCCTGTTACCTTATAATATTTAGTAAAATACCAACACTTCCAAATTCTTATTTCATCAGTTGCAGGTAGTATCTTTTGGCTTCTTATATGGTAAGGGAGTTAGTGCTCCTGTCTTTCCCTTTACCTCTTCTTCTCCCTTTTACCTCACCACTTTCTGCCTTATATACTTTATTTCATTGCCACAGTTGATATCATTTATAATCTGTTGTTTAACAAAAATTAAGTCTGTAAGTTGATTCTAAAAATTGCAGATCAATAAAGTGCTTACAGTATTGTAACTCAGTAAATATTATTCACTGAAGACCCAGCAATTCTCATGATATATTTTATTTATCTTTTTTTTCTACTAACTTCTAGTTCCTTGTCTTGCATCATTTGCATTGTCCTCAAGCTCTTTAACTCTTCACTCATCTGGGTCAATAGTTCCAAACAGTTTGCCTCAGGACCCTTTGACATTCCTAAAAATTACTGAGCTTTTAAAAAAAAAAATGATGGGCCATATCTATGTTATTTACTATATTAAAAATTAAAACTGAGAAAAATTTAAATCTATTAATTAATCTATTTAAAAACAACAATAATAAAAATCATTACATGTTAACATACATAGCATATCTTATGGTAGATAATTTTATTTTTCAAAATAACAATTTAGCCAGAAGAGTGGCACAATTTTATATTTTTGCAAATTTCTTTAATATTGGCCTTAATAGAGACAGCTCGGTTCTTTCTTTCTGCTTGAATCTGTTATCATATGTTGTTTTGGTTGAAGTCTGGCCTTACACAGATATGTAGTTGAAAAAGAGAGTGGTGTTTAATAGCATTTTTAGGTAATTGTGAATATTTTTCTTTGATACTTTACCAAAAGTGGACAAGTAGCAATTTTTTAAAGGTTAATTGCCGTGTGGAATCTGAAATCTTATCATTGAAGTTTTCAGACACTGTTACATTAAAACTATTGATCTATCTCTTATTTTGAATAGATATTTTACCCACGTGCAATTCTGTAACATCAGGCACTGGTTATTTAGAAAGTGTTGGCTCAAGAAGTCATAAAGATTCTCTAAATGTTGGCATTTTACAATAGGAAATGATAACATTTGTTAATATCACCACTGATACCATCAAAACAGCTTTAAGTATTGGGAAGCTGTCAAGTTCGTAGTGGCAGCTATACGTTTTCCAAAAGTCTGATTTCTACTTGAGAGTTTGTATTTTATTATTGGCGGTAAGTACTGTCAGTTGTCTTCTTTGATGTGAGAAACTCTTTTTATTGTTTTGAGGGGAGGTATCTGCCAAAAATTCTGTTTGAATAACCACACGTTATCTATCAGTTCTTCTTTCAAGTAAAAATGGTGTTCCATGACAAAAGCAGTAAGTTCATCTCACAGCTCAAAAAGTTGGACGAGTACTTATCCCGAGAACACCATCACACATGGATACACAGGGGAGGTACTTTATGCATGCTTCTCACTTTGTCATACAGAGTATTAAAGGTGTGGACAAGATTAACAAAATCAGCATTTTTTACTGCTTCATCAAGGACGTTTTAAAATCAAAGTAGCATTTTGTTTCTTACTGGTGGGCATGGCAGAGAAGAACTCATGTTTGGAATCGACTTGACGGCAACGGATTTGGTTTTTTGTTTGTTTGTTTAGTACAATTTGGTGCCACGACATTAGTCAACGCTAAAAAAAAAAAAAAAAGCATCTGTAATTTTACCTACCTGTGCTTGTGCACCAGCAGTGTAAATGTCAAAACAGTAAAAGAGGCATATTATGTCTTTGTATGATTATGAAAATAATTTTGATCTCATGGATACCCTGAAATGTCTCCGTGTACCCCAGGAATCCAAGGAGACTTATTTAATTTAGTTCATTCATAGAGACTTTCCTTCAAGGGCCCTCTTAACTTCCTCTCTCTGGGCTGTAGTCCTGAGATTTCCCTTCATAGCTCTCCTGGGTTACAGTTGCTGTTTTCTGGACCCCATGTCATCTTTTTTAGTTGCTTACCCCCTTGTTTTGTTATAGCACAAAGAAAGTTGTGTGAGAGATAAATTTTCTGAGTCCTTGCATATATAAAAGTATGTTAATTCTGTCTTCACACCATGATGGCTCGGCTAGACGTGGAATTATAGTTTGAAAATAATTTCCCCTCAAAACTTCGCATTGCTCCGTTGTCTTCTAGTACTCAGCATTTCTGTCGCAAATTCTGATGAAAAGATGATTCTTGTTTCTTTGTAAGTTGTTTCCTCCACACCCCCATTATGGAAGCATTCTAGGTCTTGTTTGTATCTTGACGTTTCTAACTTTCTAAAAGATGTGCTTAGGTGTGGGACTTTTCTTCACTCCTCATGATAAGCACTCAAGCCACCCCCACTGCCATCGCCCGTTGCTGTCTAGTCAGCTCTGTCTCATGGCGACCCTAAGTATATCAGAGTCAGCTCTGCTCCACGGGCGAGAGAAGTAGATCATCAAACCTTTCTCTTCTGAGGCACCTCTGGGTGGACTTGATCCTCCCACATTTCAGTTAGCAGCCAAGCATGTTAAAGCTTGTATCACCCACGGACTCCAAGCACTCAGTAGTTTTGTGCTGTCAAATTAATTCCAAATTATAGCAACCCTATAGGACAGAGTAGAACTGCCCCACTGGTCCTTTAAATCTGTCCTCATAATACATTTTTGTATTATTTGGTAATTTATTCTCCTCTATCATCTGTTTTCTCTTTCTGAAACTTCTATTAGTTGATTGTTGGAATCCCTTAATCTATTCTTTAGTTTTCTATATTTCTAATTATTTTAAAATAATATTTGTGTATCTTTGGCTTTCTATTCTACCTTCTGAAGAATTTTTGCATTCTGATCTGTAATTCTTCTATTGAAGTTTTCACTTTTAATATCTAAGACCTTTTTTCTGTGTTTTGATTGTTCCTATTTTTATAGCACCCTTTTCTTGTGTTATGATGCAATATTGTCTCAAACCTTTCTAAGGATGTGAAATAGTTTTTGCTTCTCCATTGCCATCTTTACCTAATGATTTTTCTTTTGAACTTTTTTTGTGTTGTAGGTGGAAGTTTACAGAGCAAATTTGATTCCCATTCAACAATTCATACACTGTTTGCTCTGTGACATTGGTTACAATCCCTGCAATGAGTCAGCCCTCTCGCGGTTTCTACCCTGCCTGCCCCGTTTCCACCCATCCAGTTTCCCTGCCACTCTTTGCCTTCTCATCTTTGCTTTTGGATAAATGTTAACCATTTAGTCTTGTATAGTTGATTGTTTAAAGAAGTACATTCCTCACAGTTATTATTGTTTATTTTATAAGCCAATCTATTACTTGGCTGAAAGGTGACCTCCAGAAGGGGCTTCAGTTCCAGGTTAAAAGGGTATCTTAGGGCGATAGTCTCAGGGGATCTTCTAGTCTCTGTCAGTCCAGAAATTCTGGTCTTATTTATGGATCTGAGTTTTGTTCTACATTTTTCTCCCATTCTAATAGGGACCTTCTATTGCGTCCCAGGTCAGAACGGCCAGTAGTGGTAGATGGACACCACCTAGTTCTTCTGGTCACAGGCTAGAGTGGGCTGAGGTTTGCATGGGCCATTGGTGCTGTGGACAGATTTCTTCCTTGAGCCTTTGTTTTTCTTCACTCTCAGGCAGGAAGATATCAATAATTGTATCTTAGATGGCTGCTCACAAGCTTTTAAGAACCCAGATGCTACTCACTGAACTAGAATGTAGAACATTACCTTTATGAACTAAGTATGCCAATTGATCTAGTTGTCCCATGAAATGGTCCTGAGCTTTCAAACTCAGTGAAGTAATCCCATGAGGTGTTTGGATATATCTAGGAAATATTCCTAACTGTGCCCTCTATGTGCTTTATCATGTATATGAATATATATGTACCACATATAAACATGTATATATGCCTTTAAATATACCTACATATACAGATGCATGTATTCCCACGACTTCCTACACCCATATAGTGTATGCTAGTAACCACTAGCAACCACTCACGTATTTTTTGCTTGTTATTGTTGTTTCAAAATTTTAACATTATAGCATTTACTATAGTTGTCCTTTATTCTTGTGTACCTCTGTGTCTTCATTTACCTTGGTCAAATTGTGCTGACTTCTCCCATATTGTGTATTGCCTTTCCTATTACCAGAAATAACACGCGTATACTACTTACTATCTAGTAAGTGATTCATCCTCACTCTCCCTCCCATCCCTGGGAACCATCAAAGAACATTGTTTTCTGTGTTTATACTTATTCTTGACTTTTTATAGAAGTGGTATTATGCAATTTTACAATCCTACCAGCAGTGTATTAGAGTTCCAATCTCTTCACAACCTCACCAGCATCAGTTGTGTTCTATTTTTTTGATCAGTGCCATTTTTTTTTTTTTTAGGGGTGAGATGGTATCTCATTGTAGTTTTGATTTGCACCTCCCTAACGGCTAATACAAAACCGTGGTGGTGTAGTGGTTAAGTGCTATGGCTGCTAACCAAAAGGTCAGCAGTTTGAATTCACCAAGTGCTCCTTGGAAACTCTATGGGGCAGTTCTACTTTGTCCTATAGGGTCACTATGAGTCGGAATCGACTCAATGGCAACGGGTTTGGTTTTGATTTTAATGACTAATAATTGCGAATATCTCTTCAAGTGTTTGTTAGCTGCCCGAATGTCCTTTTTGGTGAGGTGTCTGTTCATTGTCCCCCCCCTTTTTTTATTGGATTATTTGTCTTTTTTTTGTTGTTGTTATTGAGTTGTTGAAGTTTTCCATATATTTTAGAGATTAGGCCCTTGTCAGGTATATCCTTACCAAAAATTTTTCCCTGTCTGGAGGTTCTCTTTTTACTCTTTTGGTAAAGCCTTTGATGAACATAAGTCTTTAAATTTTAGGAGGTCCCAGTTATCTAGTTCATCTTCTATTGTTCATGTTATTTAGTTGTGTTTAATAGTTTACACTATAAACTAGGATCCCTAGCTTTGTCCCTATGTTATCTTCCAAGAACCTTATAGTTTTAGTTTTAACATTTAGGCCTTTCATCCATTTTGAGTTAGTTTTTGTGTATGGTGTGAGGTATGTATCCTGTTTCATTTTTCTGCAAATGGATATCCAGTTTTGCCAGGACCGTTTGTTAAAGAGACTGTCACTTCGCCATTGAATGGACTTCAGCTCTTTGTTGAAGATCAGCTGGATTTACTTCTGCGTTTTCAATTCTGTTCCATTGGTCTATGTGTCTGTCATTGTACCAGTACCAGGCTGTTTTGATTATTGTGGCTGTATAGTAAGTTCTGAGATCAGGAAGTGTGAGGCTTCCTGCTTTGTTCTTCTTTAGTATTGTTTTGGCTATTCATGGCCTCATTCTTTTTCGTATAAAATTGAGTCACGGGGCGAGGTGGGGAGGGGAAGTGTGCTCCTCTGGTTCACTAGGCATGGGTGCTGGGGCACTCTCCATTGGCTGCAGCCAGCAATCAGGGCCTAGATCCAACCAAATGCAAGGAGGGAGGCTTCCCAGAGTCTGATCCACTCTATGGATCTACTACTCCTTGTGCACCACCTACTTTAATAGCCAGGGACCACCATTGGTGAGTGATCCTGTCTCTGAATCTTGGCTCCCTCCCTTCTCTGTGGTCTCCAGGATCCCTGGAGCTCTTGCCCACCTTCCTGTACTTTTCTATCTTAGATTCAGTTCATGTCCTGCTTACTTTGCTTCACTCCATGTATGTCTACACAGTTTCTCTGCCTCCTATTGGAAATTCTGTGAAGTCACCTTCCTGTGCTCCCTCGAGGTTGCTGCTTGCTTGGTCTCAAGATGGCCATGCTTCACCGGGCCAGCTGGCAGGTCACCCCTGATGTGTAACTCTCCTTGTTCACTGTTTTCATTCAGTTTTTCCTTCATATCAGTGTTCAATTTAATTCTTCATCCTTCCTTTTGATACTCAGGGTTCCAGGATTGTCATCTGTATCTGTTTCACTTGCTTTCTCAGGTCTTTTTGTAGAGGGACAGCATGGTGTGTCTGACTAAGCCTTCATCTTGGACCATCTTCTGTACTGATTTATCTTTTTTCTTTTTTATGTTGGAAGCATTCCAAAAAATCTAATCATACTTATCTATTCATATTTAAGAATGAAGCAATGAAAAGTTGATTGGGAGTTCTGGGTACATGGGCAGGCTTTGTCAACTCATAGGTTTTGCACTAAGGTATCTGCTTAGGGAGGCAGGGAATCCCTGGTTGGTGCAAAGGGTTAACCCTTGGCTGCTACCATGGATAAACTGTGTCCCCCAAGAGTATGTGTCAACTTGGTTAGGCCATGATTCCCAGTATTGTGTGGTTGTCCTCCATTTTGTGATATAATTTTCCAATATGTTATAAATCCTAATCTTTGCCTGTGGTTAATGAGGCAAGATTGGATTATGCTGAAGAGGATTAGGGTGGGATGTCACATCTCTGAGCCAATGTAAAGGGAGTTTCCTTGGGGTATGACCTGCACCACTTTTTATCTTACAGAAGATAAAAGGAAAAGGAAGCTAGCAGAGAGCTGGGGACCTCATACCACCAAGAAAGAAGCACCGGGAGCAGAATGTGTCCTTTGGACCTGGGGTTCCTGCATGGAGAAGCTTCTATTCCAGGGGAAGATTGATAACAAGGACCTTCCTCCAGAACCAACAGAGGAAGCCTTCCCCTGGGCCGACACCCTGAATTTGGACTGCTAGCCCATTAGGCTGTGAGAGAATAAACTTCTGTTTGTTAAAGCCATGCACTTGTGATATTCCTGTTATAGCAGCACTAGATAACTAAGACAGCTGCTAACAAAAAGGTTAGCAGTTTGAATCTACCCAGGGGCACCAGTTCTCGTGATCTACTTACAAAAAATTAGTCATTGAACACTTAATGGGGCATAGTTCTACTCTGACACACATGGAGTTGCCATGAGTAGAATCAACTCTACAGCAACTGGTTTTTTGTTTACCAGGCAAATTTCCCTTTCTCAGTAAAAGGTTCTATCCCTTTGCAGGGCTTTTTCACATCTTGTTTCCTTTTCCTGAATTACTATTTTCTTCTCTACTTGCATTGTTAGTTTCTTTTCATCTTTCAACCTGGATTTACATGTCCTTAGAGAAGCCTTCTGTAATTACCTTATGTAAAGTTGCTCCTTTCCTCATACATTTTTCTCTCCCAGCCCTCTATTTTTGATCGTTATAGAACTTTTCAAATTTGGAATTATTTTTTGTTTACTTTTTTTCTGTCTTTCTTATCAGATTGTGAAACTCACTGCAGGCAGGGACTGTGCTATCATGTGGATTACTGCTTTCCCAGCCCTAGCACAGTGCTTGCACATCGGGAGATCTTAACAAATATCTGTAGAATTGATAAATACAGTTTAAAATGAATGCTGAGCTCTCAGAAAGTTTTCTTATCCAATTATTTGAAAATTGCCTTAGATGGACCTCAAAAGTACTGGCAAAATTCATGTGACTGCTTACAAAATTTTTAAAACTTATATGAAACCTGAAAACTTGCTTAATTAAAACCTAAAACTTTAATGCTTAAAAGCTTAGTTTAGACCAGAATACTCTATGGTTACCTTTTAGTTGGCATATTTCATTTTTTGAAGGATTCTTAACCATATATAGGCTTATTTATAGCTCCAAATAAATTTTCTCTTAATCTTTTCTTTTTGTCCTTACTTGACCCAACTTTATGAAATTAACATGGTTTGTTTGATAAGGTCCACAAATATCCAGTTCAAAATAAATTATGAATCATGGCATCACCTGAGAACACAGGAATAATATAAAGGCAAGTCTTCCTGCTAAACCCAGACAATGGTGTGTATTTCACTCCTCTAAACCTGCCAAATAAAATGGTATGAAATAAATCAGATGGATCTAGAGGATCTCACTGTCAGTAGGAGCCATATTGGTCAGGTATATATCAATTGTCCTACTATAGATCCTTGGCTTGATTCCCGACTCCCACTTCTTCAGGAAAGAAACAGAATCATAAGACAGGTTATGCAGAGAACTAAGCTCCAAGAACTGACAGAATAAAATATATATATATATTATTAATGACTATGGATGAAATATTTTGCCCAGTCTAGTCATCACCACAAAAACCTTCTATTATCTCTTGGTACTAGAAATAAGTACTTGGGCTAACCTTACAGATGCTATGAAATTATCATAGGGAAAGAATGTCTTATATGCTAGAATTCTTAATTTTAACGGAAAAATTCTTGGAAAATATTATTTTACTTTTTTTTTTTGAAGCACGGTGCATGGTACATATTTGGGCAGAAAAGTTAGTCCTCTATTTCTGTGTAGTAATAAGAGCTGGTTTTATCACATCCAAGGGAAACCAGCTGCTAAGGGAAAGCATTTATTCTGTCACCGTCATCTTCTTAGACACTTGAAGCATTTTCATTACTCTCCTTCAGGCTACTCCTATCCTGTGGGCATGTTGTTCACAGGAAATCATATTCACCTTGTGATTCCTTCCTCTGGTTTCAGGGGAGGTGTAAATGAAAGCAGGAGGGGCCCAGCGACAATGTTGCTAGGAGAAGCAACTATTGACACAACCACGGGTAGGGAGGAAGTTGTGCTAATTAACTGGATCTGACTCTACTGCTTCTCTGGTCTCCTTTGCCCAGGATGACGTCTCCCTTCCTCAGTGTGCTCTGGCTAAGCTTAGAAATGCTTCTTTATGAGACTGAATACACAGCTCTGAATTCTAGATTTGAATAACAACAGCTCTGCCACTTCCTAGCTGTGTGACTTTAGTAAGTTATTTATCATCTCTGAGTTTTTAATTTTCTCCTCTGGAAATGTGTGTAAAATTGGAATCTCTCTCTTTGAGTTTTTGTGCAAATTAAATGACAAAGTTCTTAGAAATGTGATCATATGAAACTAGTACTTAATAAATAATTATTTGAGTTGCCATGGACATTGTGGCTATCTTCCCATCATTTATTTGCCTGTCTCTCTAGAATTTGGTTTGCATACCCACTGCCACTTGTCCTTTATACTTGTGAAGATCTCTCTACAGACTCCTGGCTCAATATACCTCTGGCTCAAGAAGTGTGGGCCCTGGCTTAAAAAAAAAAAAAAAATTTTTTTTTTTTTTTTTTAGGCTTCATTTAATCAGCATAGTCCCACCTCCTGGCCATGGATATTAGTTCCAGGTTGGGTTTGTGACCTAATTTTGTTCATTAAGACTTGAAATGATTGATGGGAACTTGTGGGAAAGAAACTTTCTTACTTTCCGGAGAAGGATTTCAGAAGAGTGGTGGCCTTTGTTATTATTATTACTATTATTATTGTTGTTACCCTTCTAGGTTTTCTCGAGGGTCCTGGTAGAAGAGAGAGGATTCAGAACTGCACACAAAATAGACCAAAGGAATTTACTGAACTTCTCCATGACCTTATGGGGCAGAGTCAAGGTTAGAATCCTCACAGGATTTCCCATAGATTAGAACCTCTGAGATCAGGGCCGGGGGAGCTGAGCAACTTAGGGTCTAGTGTTCTGTCTCAAGAGCTTTTGGAAAATGCTTCATGAATTTTTCACTGCAAGAGGACATCAAGTTATATGACATTAACCATCTTGAGAAAGCAAGTTCTCCAAGGTCCTTGCCTTTCTTTCAATAACATGGGCACCATAGAGAGAAATGTTCTGATGGCTTTTTACAAGTTTCCAATAGCAACAGCAATGGCATCTCTGAGAATACTGTGGTCCCAAAACTTGCTATATGAAACCCAGTTATGAGGTACTAATGTAGGAATCAGCAACCTATGCCCTGTGGGCCAATTATGAGACACAGACCTATTTTCATTTTCAGGTGGTCAATTGCCACCCTCCCACACCACCAAAGTTCCCTCTGACTGAGGCAGCTATCATGGGGAAGTAGAAGCAGCAGCTGATAAACGTCTTCAGCCTCGTGTTTGCAGTTAGATAGGCTCATCTGCCTTTGGGAGACAATGTTGGCATGCCGATTTTCAAAGCTTGCCAACCTTTGTAGCAAAACACAGTAAAGTTAACTGACATTTATATTTTGTTTTACTGCTCGGTTCCCATTAATGCTTATATTTTCCTGTGGCTTGATTAAGTGGTAACCAGGCCCAGCATTTATTTTTAATTAACCAGAAATGCCAGATTACAGTTCATTGGCAAAAGTGAAGACCTCCAAAACATTTAAGCAGACAGATAATATTTTAGTAGGGAAAGGGAAGTAAGGAAAGGGAATGTAACCAAGTCTGATTCTCAACAACCTTTTGAAAATGCTTCATGAATTTTTAGCTGCAAGAGGGCAGGAACTTGTTTTTATGACTCAGATGAAGGATGGTTCCTCATAACCCACTGGCTTTATTTGAAGTTTGGAAAAAATAACATTAGCTACTAAATCATCAACATCCCTAGCTGTAACATCTTGGCTTTCCCTTGGAGACTTGGTTCTGGGATGTAACTTGGTAACAAGCTCCAGGTACAGGGAAAGAACCATGGTGATGTCAATAGAAAATAATCTCCCCCAACCACCACCAGCAATTTCAGCAAGGGGAGAGCCCCTCCTTGGATCTGGTCTCTGAATAATCCAGCTCAAACAGAAAAATTTTGGCTAATGAATTTCAGCAGTCATGATAGTCTAGAAAAGGGTTGACAATGATGTGATTAGTATAACATACCTGTGGGTCTGTGGCTTAGAATAGACCAAGTTCTTGCCCTCAGATTGTTTATAGTCTAAGAAGTGACAAAGCAAGCTGTGGGGAAATAAAACAAAGGATGAGACAAAGGTATGTCTTTTTTCCTTTCTCTTTCTTGCTAGCTGGAACCCAGTTTCAGAACCTGAAGCTCCAGTAATGATGTTTGGCCCTGAGGTAGATATTGTGAGTTGAGGATGAAGAGTAGAAAGATGGAAAAAGTCTGGGCTCTGATGACCTCATAGAGCTTTACCACCAGCTCAGGACTGCCTATCTTCAGACTTCTTTCACTTGAAAGAGAAATAACCCTCTGTCTTTCAAAACTATTATTTTGGATTACGTTTCAGAAGTGATACAGCCATTCCATAATACCAGGGTAAATATGTAAGTTTTGAGGCTGATATTTTCAACAATAACATTTGTATTTGTATGGATATATTTATTTATGTAGAAGGGAAGCTAGGTTGAGTCTGTGGGATGCAGCCACAGGTAGGGCTCAGCATGAGTGGCTGAGGAGCCTCCTGGGTTTGAACTCATACTAAGTAAAGGGAGAGCCAGGTATACAAAGTGGTATGGTTATTGAGTCCTGTGTAGCATATCCATGGGCATCTGGAGGAGGCAGTGCTGCTGGTGGTAGTAGTGTCCTGTGCAGGCAGACCTGGGAGCATCTCATGGCATCAATAACTCTCACTGTGAAGATGGCTTCAAGGTTAGAAGAGGGCAGTGCCAGCGGTTGAAGGCTTTCCAGTGGCACTGAGGGAAATGGAAAGTGTCAGAGCTACCCAGTGTCCTGGCCGCCAGGAGACGGGCATCAACAACTGCAGATACCATGATGAATGCCATGTGAATGCTGAAAGGACTTACCATGCTGAAGTATTTCAGACATTTCTTAGGGGCCCTCAGAAATATCTGAGGCTAGGAGAAACTTCTGAAAAATGTTTGAGGTCTTCTTGTATTGAGTAGAGGTCAGAATCAGAAAAATGCTGTTTATTGCTGTTAATGGGACTCTTTTTACCCTGAGGTTTGTGAGGCCTCAGGAAAACATACGTTACATTTTCTAAAAAGCTCTTTACAGCTGACAGTTGCTGTTTTTCACTATGCAACATCAGTTTACCAATGTACAGCCTTGAGACAGGTTAAAAAGGCCTTTTCTAAAAACCACCTAAAGGCATTTTAAATTGGATGAGAGGGATTTGCTTTCAGGAAACTAATGTTGTCTTACGCATAGAATGTGTAGGAGGAAATAAGTAGGTGACAATACCGACATATTATTCTACTGGAACTGGGAAAAACACTCCAATGAGAAATGATCTTTTACATTTGAAAAGTAACAAGAACGGGGAGTGGATGGTCAGCCAATAAAGGAAGTGTATTTTATTTAGAAGAGGCACTTGAAAATTAAAGGTTTCTAATTTGGTTTGAGGATAAGACCTTGAATCCTAACTTCTGTAGCAACGCTGAATAAACTGAAAACAAAGGTAGATTTGTAAAGTATTCAGAGTGTTGCACCTATAAAACAAAAAACCCTCTTTTTTACTAACATTGATCGCTTCTTATAGCTTCAGTGTATGCTTGTTCTAAAAGACATACATATGTGTGTTTGTGTATAAGTGAAGTTCCCTGAGTGATGTGAATCGTTTGCGCTCGACTACCAACCTAAACGTTGGTGGCTCAAACCCACATGGCAACGCTGCAGAAGAAAGGCCTGGTGACCTGCTTCCATAAAGATCATGGCCAGAAAAACTCTTTGGAGCAGTTCTATGCTGTAACACATAGGGTTTAGGGTTTTGTTGGTTATCTTTATCATATCATAGCTATACAGAACAATTTGTAATGCAGTGACAGTGACCAGTGTGAACAAAGAAGTGAAAGATTGGGTGGGAATTGCCTTGAGTCCTGTGGCAGTTTAGTAGCTGAGGAAGCACACCCCTTGGCCCTCTGAACTTCAGTATTTTCCCCAAAGGTTTTTTTTTTCTTTTCTTCTGCTTATTGATGCAGCAATGGTGAGTGCAGAAACATTTCTGACTTTCAACTTGCTTTAACGCCCCAGCCTTCTTACACGACTCTTCTCCAGCCACACCAATTGCCAGCTCCGTTTATATATTCTCCCCAAATCTCCTCCATATCTGATTTTGCATTGAAATAATTACAGGCAGAGTGTTTATGCACGTTTCCATGGTTACGATCCATTCTCTAGTCTCCACGGTGACACTTGCAAACACTTATAACCTCTCAAATTCATTTTGTTTGTTTATTTGAAATTTCTACTGATTTAATTTACCAGCTGAAGCCATGCATAACAACACAAATCGACTTCTTTCCAGGAATAAAAAGAAAGGAGAGAATGAAGTGAAATAATATTTATAGCATGTCTTATACGAGAATGATACTCTAAAAAATCAATTGAGAAACCAAAACCAAAATTTATATTTCAAACATCGAATATATGAGGCACTTAAACTTATTTACTAATTGTCTTTAACGGTGTAATAATTAGATTTGCAGTAAAAACAAAGATTTGTGGGACAAGCATGACTGGGTTAGTAGAAGACCTGAAATCTAGACCTAATTTTAGGATGACCCACTGTCCCAAGACTGTCCTGGCATATGAGACTTTCAGTGCCAAAGCCAGGATAGTCCTGAGCAAATTAGGATGGTTGGTCACCTAGTGTCTAAACTGGGAGTGGTAAGTTGATATCTCTGTCTTACAGTTCTTCATATCATTGGGGAGCTGGAGAAAGGCTGTAATCCCTTCCAGATAGACTGATCTAAAAAAGAAAAAAAACCCATTGCCGTCAAGTCGATTCCAACTCATAGTGACCGTATACGACAAAGTAGAACTACCTCACAGGGTTTCCGAGGAGCAGCTGGTGGATTCAAATGGCCTACCTTTAACAGGTTAGCAAGTGAGCTCTTAACCACTGAGCCACCAGGGCGCTGATAGACTGATTAGGGATTCTATAAAGTAGAGCTGGGTGTTTTCCACAGGGACACCCCAGTTCACTGCAAGGTTGATATGTCATACTTCATTTCCCACAAATAAATGCATTTCTCTTAGAGCTAAGTATGCTTATATGTGCTAGTCAGGCAAACAGTCAGGTAGTGAACTCTAGCCAACTGACTTAACTCGTACTGGATTCTTCTTGCTAATGGCTTGTTCACCAACATTTTCACCAAATAAGGAAAATCTCTTGTAGCGGGTAAGAGTAAATTGCATTTGAGTTTCAAAACAACTGTTCCTTCCAGGGCAGATCATCCTGTCATCACAAAACACCTCTAATCACCACAGAGAAACTCACCGGCATACAGATCTCTGCACCCACCCAATTTTATGTAAGAAATAAGAATGATGCTTGGCCAACATACTTCTTTGTTCTATAGCAAGAAGAATGAAATGCTTAGACAACATACTTCTTTATTCTATAGCAAGAGAAAAAAAAATTTTTTTTTTTTTAAGAGAATAAACAACCTGCCAAAAATACAAGCAATTATTCAAAACAAGTCTCATTTTCTAGTTCCACGTAACTGGAAGGTTCATCATGTTACTCAGGAGTGTTGGAAACCAGTAAGCTGGGTGGAAATGTTTTGAACAGAAGCAACAAGTTGGTTTTTCAGTTTGATTCGTAGCATTTCTATGTCTCTTACAACATTTTCTACTTGAAGAAAAATAATTACTTTTGTAGAAAGAATATATACAGAATTCTTTTTGTTCCCAGAATGCATGTTCACCACATAAGGAGATGCTTCTTTTCTCGTAGATAATTCTTTGCGACTTTGTGACTCTGATGCCAAGTCATTGCTCGTTCACCGTAGTCTCATCATACGTATGCTTGAGTGTGTTGCAGGTTTCTTTGTCAATCTACCCATCTGTCTATCTGTATCTATTTATCTTTATAGAAACTCTTTTAAAAACATCACAACAACCTCGAAGAATATTATTTATAAACCAACAATTATATGGAGAAAGATTAAAGGGGAAAAACACCCTTAATTGTAATTAAACACCTTTCTTAGAAATCCTTTGGACTTATTCACATCTTTATTCCAATTCTATTTTCCTATAACTTTTAAAAACTAATTTGGCTGTTTTTCTGTATTATTATAAAATAAATCCATTGCTTATTCTTTTCTGTAGCAGGATGGAGTCCTACGTCACCTCCAACTTCTTTATTTCTCCCCATTCTTACCCTTGAAGGGGAGAGGATGTCATTTAGAACAAACATACACTGAAGTTATAAGAAGTGATCAATATTAATAAAAAAAAGTTTTGTTCAGAGTGTGCATCACTCTGAAGAATTAAGAACCCACCTTTGTTCTCTTGGGCTAGAGACAGGGACAGGTCTTTCTGGCCTTGATCACAGGGAGAAGCAGAGGGTGAATAGGGTGGAACCCCATGGACAGGGCAGAGAGTGGTAAAGAGAAAAAGAACTGTCCTGTGTACATCCCTGGTCAATTCTGTATAGTCTGAAGGGCAGCCTCCATGTGAGTCATAAATAAATATTTTGAACTATTCTCTGAATCCCAAGCATATTTCTGATCAGTTATAAATAAATTTGGGTTCATTCTTGCGATTGATTATACCTTCCAAATATAGGGTGGGAGGAGGGGCGCTGTTGAACCGAAGTGTGGGAACTGGCTAAAGAAAATACAAAAATTCAGGACCATTCCACTACTGCGGACAAATCATGTGCAGACCCACCCTGACCTGCTGGGGGTCTCATCATATCCTCTTACCAAGAGAGAAACGTCAAAGAGACAGATGGAATTTGTGGTGTGGGCTGTACAATGAGAAAGTGGATAATGTCTCAATAGGAATCTGGAGCTAAGCTTTCATGTGAAAGCATATCAGCATGGTCCCTGTAAGAGATGTCCTATATAAGATATTGAAGGAATGGGGACTATGGACTCCCATGTGGTCCAACACAGGACTTAAAAGAAGCTTGAATTTGTCCTGGGGCAGGATAGAAAAAGTAGGAATGGAACGCTAGAATTGGTGGGGGGACCCTGTCACCATCAAATCTGGTCTCCCACCCCCAGCACACACATGTGCCAGGACACTGGGCTGGCAGCATGGTACAAGAAGCAGGAAAGGAATCACGTTTGTGTTTGAGAGCAACAAGTGCCAGATGTATAAGTAGGTGAAATTTGTGAAGATCAGGTGCCAGAGGAAGAATTGGAGCTGTTGATTAAACACATTCAGGAAATGTTCTAGGAATGGAATGTCTCAGAAATTAGGAAACCCACCCTCTACTTGGTATATGGGGTAGAAGTTGACAAGGAGGTAGCATCTGATTGTTTGCTGGCCACAGAGCAGGTCTTTGGCAGAGATGTGGTTGTCAAGGAAACAAACACTAAGCATTTGGCCAAACAAAGAGGGGATGAAAGACCTTTCAGTTTTGTTTTCTGAAATTGGTTCAGAAGACCCAGAGAAGGCTCAAATCCAGCAGGAAGGAACCAAAAAAAGTGAGGATCTGCTGGCCTAACTTGTGGTGTCAAGAGGCCTTAGCCTCCCGGAGGTTTCTCTCTGCTGTCTCTCCATGAATTCTGAAGAAAGCTATAACAGTCAGACATCATGTTCAGCTGGGAAGAACAAAGATATTCCTCCTCATCCCAAAACCCAGTGGCTATATCCTTCAGGGTCCTGTCAGAAAACAGAAACTGGCCTATAAATTTCAAACAGAGGACATTTTATATAGAAATTTGTTACACAGGTAATAAAAGAGCTGAGAAGCCAAACAGGATTCAGTGAGTAAACCTACTTATTAGTAACTGGGGAAAGCGCCATGTGCCAAGTGGAGAAATGAAGGGAATAGATGGTGATATTAGAATCCAGAAGCCAAGACCACTTGGCAAAAGGTAGAAGTTTCCTGGTAGAGAGAAGCTTGTTTGGTGGCAGCTGGAATTATTCACCCATTGCCAGAGTTTCTACGAAGCATAGAGAAAGGGGAAGAAATACTCTGGTTTTTCCCCTTCTTTTGCCCTATGGTATTCAAATACTGCCTCCCACTGGCTGAGTCTGAAGACAAGTGAGTTTATCATTCCCTGAAAAACATTTTCAAAGTAAAACTGAGAATAAAAGGAGTGAACCGGGAGAAAACAGCAGAGTTACCTGTACTATGGCTTACAAATGTTGTTGTTAGGTGCCGTTGAGTTGGTTCCAACCCATAGTGGCCCTATGTACAACAGAACAAAACACAGTCCAGTCCTGTGCCATCCTCACAATCCTTGCTATGTTTGAGCACATTGTTGCAGTCACTGTGTCAATCCATCTCATTGAAATATTACGGGGTTTATCTATCCTCTCACGTGAAAGTCTGGAAGAAAGCATTCTAGCTAGTAATGTGGCTCCAAGATTTTAGCAGGAAGTCAAGCTCCTTCTACCTTTCTGCTCCACCATTCTTAGTGTGCAGCTTTCACCGGCAAGGTCACTTTATTGGTCCAAAATGACTGCTGGTGCTCCAGTGATCACAATCACCTTTCAAGCAGGAAAAAGGAGGGAGGGACAGGACCAAAAGAGCTTTCCAGAAACCTTGCCCAAAGACTACCACTTACACCTCATTAGCAATTCCCATAGGCAATTTGGGCTTACAAGGTAATTTTTCCAAATTGGCAAATTGCCCAGGACTCTGCCTTCCAGGAAACGGGAGACTGGGGACTGGGTAGACAATAGGCAACCTCTGTCACAGAAGAAGGAAAGACTGACATTTAAGAAGCAGCATAAACAGAATAGGGTGGCTGGGCACTATCTCAGACACAAGCCCCAGTCCCATGATATAAAGCCAAGACAAGGTAAGAAGGATTGGGAGTGCTGGGTTAGGAATGGGGGTTAACATTTTATATGGCTCTGCTCAAATTTGAGCAGAAACCTGCAGAAAGTATTCAACTTTGAATATACAGTAAAATGTGTGAAAGCCAGAACCCGTGTGAGGCAGGAACCTGTCAGAGAAGGAAAACAAATATTTACTACTAAAATGAGCAATAGGAAAGTGGTAAGACTATACCCTGAAAAAGGCAGAAAACTTGGGATACCTGGAAAAAGAAGATAGTCCCTTCAGGTTCTGGCTCTCACAGGTTTCACTACAGTTTTGAGCAGTTTTAAGATCCAGTTTTTTACCGGTTGCTCTTGAGTCAGTTTCAACTCATGGCCACCCTATATGTATCAGAGTCAAATTGTGATCCATGGACTTCCAATGGCTGATTTTTCAGAAGTAGATCGCCAGGCCTCTCTTTTGAGGTGCCTGTGGGTGGACTTGAACCTTCAACTTTTTGGTTAACAGCTGAGTGTGTTAACCATTTGTACCACCCAGGGACTACTCCTCCATTACAAGTAAGGTTGAGTTTTCACTGGGAACAGAATATTATTTCCAGATATTTGGGTACATAAGAAGTATCACTATTGTAGTTAGGTGCCATCAAGTCAGTGATGACACATAGCAACCCTACGTACAACAGAATGAGACACTGCCTGGTCCTACACTATCCTCACAATCATTGTTATGCTTGAGCCCATTGTTGCAGCCGCTGTGTCAATCCATTTCATTGAAAGCCTTCCTCTTTTTCTCATGATGCTCTTCTCCAAGGACTGGTCCCTCTTGATAACATGTCCAAAGTATATGAGATGAAGTCTCACCATCCTTGGTTCTAATGAGCATTCTGGCTATACTTCTTCCAAGATGGATGTGTTCATTCTCTTGGCAGACCATGGTATATTCAATATTCTTCACCAATGCCATAATTCAAAGGCATCGATTCTTCTTCGGTCTTCCTTATTCATTGTCCAGCTTTCGAATGCATTTGAGGCAACTGAAAACATCATGGCTTGGGTCAGGTGCACCTTAGTCCTTAAAGTGACATCTTTGCTTTTTAACACTTTAAAGGGATCTTTTGCAACATATTTGCCCAATGCAATGTGTCATTTGATTTCTTCACTTGCTAATTCCATGGGTGTTGATTGTGGATCTAAGTAAAATGAAATCCTTGACAACCTCAATCTTTTCTCTGTTTATTGGTCCAGTTGTGAGGATTTTTATTTTCTTTATGTTGACGTGTAATCTATACTGAGGGCTGTGGTATTTGAACTTCATCAGTAGGCGCTTCAAGTCCTCTTCACTTTCAGCAAGTTAAGTTGTGTCATCTGCATAACCCAAGTTGTTAATGAGTTTTCCTCCAATCCTGATGCCCCATCCTTCTTCGTACAGTCCAGCTTCTTGGATTATTTGCTCAGCATACATACTGAATAAGTATGGTGAAAGGATACAGCCCTGACACACACCTTTCTTGACTTTAAACCTCGCTCTGTTCGACCGACTGCCTCATATTCTAAATACAGGTTCCTCATGAACACAATTAAGTGTTCTGGAATTCTTGTTCTTTGCAACGTTATCCATAATTTGTTATGATCCACGCAGTCGCATGCCTTTGCATAGTCAATAAAACACAGCTGAACATCTTTCCGGTATTCTCTGCTTTCAGCCATGAGCCTTCTGACATCAGCAATGATATCCCTTGTTCCACATCCTCTTCTGAATCCGGCTTGAATTTCTGGCAGTTCCCTGTCGATGTACTGGCATTGTGCTCAGTGCTGGGAACACCCAGGTGAACAGACAGAGCCGTACCTGATTCACCAAGCTTGTAGTCCTATTTGCAGGCTCCTTAGTCTCTGGCCCAGGGCTCATACATGAATAACCTGTGAGCCACATACATGTGTTTTGTTTGTTGGTTTGTTTTACCACAGAGTGGTAAATAATGCAATATTTTTTAAAAATTGATAGCAACATTTTAAAAATCAGCATTAATTTTTACATTAAAAAATCAAGTTTCCCTTGGAAAAGAGCAAATCTGCAACATTGGATTCAAATCTTACATGACAGCAAGGATGGTGGAGTTGAGTAACCACTGTTCTCTCCAGGTGTATCAGCTGAATGGTTTGCTTTTCCACCTGGCTCTTCTAAGCATTTGTATTTGTTTTCTGCTGCCTTTAGCTTTATTATTTGCTTCTGGCCATAGTCTTACCCTATGGACATGACACCTGAATTTGGTATTGTCTGAGAGAACAGGGTTTTACCCAAATCTCTGTGGAAGTTTCCCTGCTCATCCTATTCAATATTGCTGTAGCTACACTCTTTTCCCCACTTTATTTTTCTCCACAGCATATTATCTATCTAGCTGTCTATTTATTTATCTATTTATTTTTAAAGAGACAGTGGTGATTCAGTGGTAGAATTCTTGCCTTCAATGTGGTAGCCCTGGATTTGATTCCTGGCTGAAGGGCCGCACGTGCAGCTACTGCTCACCTGTCAGTGAAAGCTTGCATGTTGCTATGATGCTGAACAGGTTTCAGTGGAGTTTTCAGACTAAGAAGGACTAGGAAGAAAGGCCTGGCAATGTACTTCTGAAAATCAGACAATGACGACCCTATGGATCACAATGATCCGATGTGCAACTGATCATGGGGATAGTGCAGGGTCAGGCAGCACTTTGTTTCATTGTGCATGGAGTCACCAATAAGACTGCCATGAGTCGGGGCCTGCTTGATGGCAGCTAACAATGAAAAAATGTTTTTAATTCTTTATTTTTTATATAGTCTGTCTCCTCCAGTTAGAATGTGGGTTCCTCAAGGGCAGGTAACCTCGGTGGCGTAGTGGTTAAGCGTTCCACTGCTAACCAAAAGGCCAGCAGTTCGAATCTATCAGGCGCTCCTTGGAAACCCTAAGGGGCAGTTCTCTGTCCTCTAGGGTTGTTAAGAGTCAAAACTGACTTGAAGGCAGTTGGTTTTGGTTAAGGGCAGGTCTTTTCTTTTGTTCACTGTTGCAGCCACAATGCCTAGAACAGTGCATCATCCATGAAGAAAGAAACTATGGAATGTTAAGCTGGAATGAACCTCCAAAACCAACGAATTCAACACCCACCTTCTTTTTTTAACCCTCAAGGAAATTAACCAGGGCCTGGAGAGGTGGTATGACTTGCCAAATGTTATGTGACCGGTCAGTAACTGTGTGAGTTAGGATCAGTGCTCACCTCTTCTGTCCCCCAGACCAGTGATCGTTCTGCGGTTCCAGGGTGCCTCCCTTGCTCATGTAGTCATGGTTTACAGATCTTAGTACAGGATTATCAAAATTATAATACAGACCTGATAGCTTTTATATATTCCATCTAATAACTTATTGCTAAATGCTTTCAGAACAAAATTGGAAAAAATCTTAGTTTATGTGCCCAATACCTAAAAAGGTATCAGAAGATTTACTGCCTCTTTTATGATTATTCATACTGAAGATTTATTTATTAGCGTTTATCGAGTACTTTTTTTAATTCAAGCATTGGAAGAGAACGCAACCGATTCCTTGATGGCTATATCCTGTGTCCCTTTGTAACAAGGGAGGATAAACTACTCTCCCCATCCACAGTGTTTGAAATATGACATGACGCTATGAAGTCAAATGATTAATTAACCTGTCCGACTTTTATGGGAAAAAGTTCTGTCAAGTTATTAAAAAGAGAATACCAAGTCACAAAGAGGTTAGCATATATTCACCACTGTATGTAATGCAATCCTACTATGATCCATATCACTCTGAAAAATAAAAAGAGATAACGTACCTCCCCTTATGGAGCTTATGTTCTAGAACCGCGTTTTCCAAATTACCTAATGACAGACATCTCCTTGGGGGAGGGAGGCATTTGTAAAAAAACACAGATACCTAGGCCCAGAACTACCGAATCAGAATCTCAGGAAATGAACCAGGAATCTCTGTGTTCACCAAGCATCTGAGTTCATTTCTGTGAGGCAAGTTTTGGAAACATATCTTTAGTGGGAATGATTGACATGAATCAAGTATTTACATTAATACCTGTGTAATTTGCAAAATAAGTACTATGGAAAATTGTATACAGCAGTTGCTCATTGCCTTTGGGCACCTGCTGTGTGCCAAACACTATTCTAGGTACTAGCGATACAGCAGTGAACAAAACAGATAAGATTCCTGCTCTCACAGAGCTTTCATGTTAGTGAGGGAAACGGGCAATGAACACATACTCAAGTGAGAGAATTTCACATGGGGTAAGTGCCTTTCCTTTCTGGGAAGCCCTTGTGTGACACGTAAGCAGTCTAGGAAGAGAAGGAAAGGAAGGGCAAGAGATTGGATGTGCAAGTCCTTGTCTCCCTGGTACTCTAGCAGCTAAGCATCAGGGGATAGGGCAGAAAGAAGTAGTCAGATAAGTTTGGGGTGATTCAGAAAAAACATCTTGATCTATCCTTCTCCAGGTCCATGCTAGAAAGACTGCATGCTTCTTGGAGAAGCCCAGAGGTTAGCACTGAGCCACTATATGCAACTTGGCGCTTGGGAGTAGAGTAGAACTGGCTGAGAAAAGTGCCTAACGGATCATATGGAATATCCTCTTCCGCCCCATTGATTCTTTAAGACTTTTCCCTGGGACACAGGGAAACTATACACCTATAGAAGTTTCTGAATGTCTGGGGGCAGGGAGGGGGGCAGGTGGATTAAGAGATCATGCAGAAGAAAGCTAAAGATTCTGGATGGTAAACTTACCAGACAGGAGGGGTAACTGTAGAAAAGAGCAATGGGACTCTGTAACTAAGGGTCACGAGTGGGCCACTCAAGCCAGGGGTACAATGGGAATTCTAGCCAAGCCTCAAAGCAAATGGACAAGAAGAAACAATGGGACCTCAACCATGGTGGGCTAACCCATCTCAATTACTTAAGGTAGATCCCTTAGAGGCAGATCCAGTGAGGACCTAGAGGACACCATAAAGGTCAGTTCTGAACTACCCCTTACTCCACAAGGGTATAGTAGCCTCCCCTAATAAGAAGGTATCTTAGAGGAGAATGAAAAAGTTTTAGGCTGGAAGAGTCTTTTTAAAAATTATGATTATTTTCAAATATACATAAGAATAGGTCTTATAATGAACTTCCACATATGTATCGCTCATATACTAGATTTTGGAAAGTCTTATACCTCCTATGGAAACCCTGGTGGCGTAGTGGTTGAGTGCTACAGCTGCTAACCAAAGGGTCAGCAGTTCATATCCACCAGGCGCTCCTTGGAAACTCTATGGGGCAGTTCTACTCTGTCCTATAGGGTCGCTATGAGTCGACTCGATGGCAATGGGTTTGTTTTTTTGGTTTTATACCGTCTACACCTCATTTTTGTTAAAATACTTTATAACAAATCCCATACATCATGTCATTTTGCTTCTATATACTTTAGTATGCATGTCAAAAAAGATAGGTAATTTCTTACATTACCATAATGCTATTGGCACACCCTAAAAATTAAAAATTCCTAATGAAGTCCTAAATGAATCATTTAATATGCAGTTCATTTTAAATGTCTCTGATTGTCTCAAAATGCTTTTTTGCAGTCGGCTTGTTTGAATCAGGATTTAATCAAGTCAACATGCCATATGTGGCTATTATGTGTCTTCAGTGTCTTTTAGACTAAAGCACCTATCACACACCTGTTGCCACTGAGTTGATAACGACTCATAGAGAGCCATAGGACAGAATAGAACTGCCCTATAGGGTTTCCAAGGCTGTAAACTTCATGGAAGCAGGATGCCACATCCTTCTGTGGAGTGGCTGGTGGGTGTGAACCTCTGACATTTCAGTTAGCAGCCCAGCACTTAACCATTGCAACCCCAGGGCTCCTTGTGGAGCAGTTCCCCGTAACCACCTGAAATTGGAATTTAAGAACTAAACTAGATCAGTAGGAGATAATAAGCCAAGTTACCCTATTTGCTCACCTGAGTCTGAATGTATATATTTTAACCCCACTACACAAACATTAGTGGTTGTAGAGACTTTCATCCAACTGGAAGGGAACCTTAGGAAATTTCTCTAGGTGAAATATGTTTACTGAAAAGCAGCTCTAACCTACTAGAGCAAAGGCTCTTATTCAGGAAATATTTTTATGTACTATTTCTAAAGGCCACTGGGTGGACATGCCCCTCAATTTCTCACTTCTTACAAATCCTGTAGGATTCATTATCAGCAGCACCTGCTCTGACTCACAGACTATTAACACTTATTGAGAAATAACTTTGACTTCCCAGAAGACTAATTTACGTCAGCGAGCAAAAGGATAATAACAGCCATAAATCTTAGATCCCATCCATGAGTATAACTGGTTAAAAAAAAAAAATTCAATAGTATTTTGTTGTTTTCAACTGAAAGAGGTCTTTGACTTTTTTTCTTAATAACTCACAATGTCTGAAAAGTCACCCAACTTTATCGTTATTCCTTTCCTGCTACTGTACTGGGCAACATCAAGTAAATTGTGACTGAAGGATCAAAGTTCATTGTTAGCTTCCCTGTAGTCTCTTTTATAGGCTGTTGGCAAACCGAAGAATAAATATTCCAAAGTAAAACATCAGAATTTAAACAATGGTACAAATAAGTATAGAAAAATTCCTCACACCAAAGAAGCATTATCAGTTTTTGTTTTCGTAAATTCTCATTTTTAGAAATTGAATTTATTCCCTCTTATTGGTTTTTTTTTTTATTGGTTTATTGGTTAATTGCTACAAAAAGTGCCTCTGGGAATAATGTCTAAAAATGGCGGTTAGAACAGTCTTCTGAAACACAGCCTCGCTCAGTAACCAACCCAGCTCATTTCCCTCCATACTCATTTTCTATTTCTCTGTCCCGTGTCTGGCCAAAGATGGATTATTTATAGCAGAAGCACCAGAGCTCAAAGCATCCTGCTTACCTTTTGTTGTCAGGGTAACAACTTAGATTTCCCCCGCTCCATTGAAAGGTCAGATTTCTGATGATATGCGTCACAGAGTTCAGGCGGGTTTTTTAAAAAATTGAGATAGCATTTTTTCAAAGACAAATTAAAAACCAAGACTTTGTAAACACCATTTTAAATTGGATTTGAGCCACAAGGTGGTTTACGATAATTAACCCTGATGTATCCAGTGCTGTGCTGTGAGGAAGAAGAGTTGATTCACCCTTTCAGAGATCTGTACCAGGGATTCCAGCTCCCCCAGACACTTCCTGGGTCTGTTATTTCCTGATTATTTCTTTTGCATGAGAAAAATTCAAACAATGTTATAATTATTTGCACTTTGTTATAAAGTGGTAGATAGAGATTCTTTAATATCCTATTAAAAAATTTAGATTTAGATACTTCTAAAACTACCAGTGGGGAAGGTTATTTTGGGTTCATATTAAAGGGGAATTTTATATCTATGATAATAATAGCACTTAGTGAATCCACCCAGTGGTGCTGTTGTCCTAGGGTAAGAATGCTCACTCTGTTAAAGTAAAAGCAAAGAGATTTATTGAGGTTAATACAATTTGCAAATTAGGGAAACACAGTGCAGAGACGAATCTACCACATGCTCTGAAGCATTGCTTTTTATAGTAAAAATGGGGAAGTGAAGTATATGATGGTCACATGGTCACAAGGTAGGTATGCATCAGCAACTACCTTCTTCCTAGGACACCTTGAATAAACTCGTTCTTCTACAATCACTGTCTTGACCCTCACCCTTATTTACTAAGAGCTGTTAAACTGCATTCCTGACTCCACCCTTATTTGACATGATCATCTTGGCACAAGAGCCAGGCCAGTTAAACAAGGTGATTGAGAGCTGGCCGTGGTCCTCGATCCCTTGCAGCCAGAGGCCCAAATTCATATGCATATGAAGGGGGAGAAGCCAAGGTGACATTCTCAGGAATGCAGAAGTGGGAGCCTGCAACAAAATGGAGTTTTGATTCAGACCTCATGTCAGCCATATTATGCCAAGTGCTTCAGTTTTAGAGGTTTGCTAGCATACCATGGAAGAAAGACTTGGCAACCTGCTTCCATAGAGTATAGCTAAGAAAACTCTGTGGAGTTCAGTTCTACTCTGAAGTGCATGGGGTCACCATGAGTTGAAATTGACTCTACTGCAAAGGTTTTTTTGTGTGTGTGGCCTGACACTACCTAAGCAGATATATTAACTAATTTAATTCTTAAAACAATCCCCTGAAGCAGGGAAAATTATAATCCCAAATCCGTTTTTACTAAAAAGAAGGTGTGATACAGATTGCATAAGAAATTTAGCCAAGATCCTAGTACCAAAGGCAGAATTTGATCCCAGACAGTTCAGTTAATAAGTCTGCACTCTTAACCACTCTGCCATGATTTCTCTTAATAAGTGTGGCACTAATTAAGATATAAACCAAAACAAACAAACAAAAAGCCAAATCCATTTCCATTGAGTTGATTCTGACTCATAGTGACGCTATAGGACAGAGTAGAACTGCCCCATAGGGTTTCAAAGGCTGTAATCTTAATGGGAGAAGATCACCACATCTTTCTCCTGTGGATCGGCTGGTGGGTTTGAACTGCCGATCTTTGGTTAGCAGCTGAGCACTTAACCACTGTACCACCAGGGCTCCTTAATTAAGACATAGGAAGGCCCTAAAGTGGCATTCTTCTCCAAAGAGGGGGAAACTGTGTTACTTCTGCTTTCCTTGGGCCCTCCAGCTTCCGTAATATCTCCTCCCTTATTTAGCCAAATTGCCAACTCTGGCCCCCCAATCCTACCCCAACACTAGCCAACAAAGGCATCTATGGGCAAGAGCCCTTGTGGTGCAGTGATTAAAGTGATCAACTGCTACCTGAAATCTCAGCAGTTGAAAGCCATTAGTGGCTCAAAACCATCAGCAGCTCCACAGGAGAAAGACGTGGCAGTCTGCTTCCACAGAGATTTACAGCCTTGGAAGCCCTATGGGGTTGCTGTGAGTGGGAATCTGCTTGATGGCTGTGGGTTTTTTTTTTTTTTAATAATTTTTATTGTGCTTTAAGTGAAAGTTTACAAATCAAGTCAGTCTCTCACACAAAAACCCATATACACCTTGCTACACACTCCCAATTACTCCCCTAATGAGACAGCCCTCTCTCTCCCTCCACTCTCTCTTTTTGTGTCCATTTCACCAGCTCCTAACCCCCTCCACCCTCTCATCTCCCCTCCAGGCAAGAGATGCCAACATAGTCTCAAGTGTCCACCTGATCCAAGAAGCTCACTCCTCACCAGCCTCCCTCTCTCCAACCCATTGTCCAGTCCAATCCATGCCTGAAGAGTTGGCTTTGGGAATGGTTCTTGTCCTGGGCCAACAGACGGTCTGGGGGTCATGACCACCAGAGTCCTTCTAATCTCAGCCAGACCATTAAGTCTGCTCTTATGAAGAATTTGGGGTCTGCATCCCACTGCCCTCCTGCTCCCTCAGGGGTTCTCTGTTGTGTTCCCTGTCAGGGCTGTTATCAGTTGTAGCCAGGCACCATATAGTTCTTCTGGTCTCAGGATGATGTAGTCTCTGGTTCATGTGGCCCTTTCTGTCTCTTGGACTCCTAATTGCCTTATGTCCTTGGTGTTCTTCATTCTCCTTTGATCCAGGTGGGTTGAGACCAATTGATGCATTTTAGATGGCTGCTTGCTAGCGTTTAAGACCCCAGATGCCACTCTTCAAAGTGGGATGCAGAATGTTTTGTTAATAGATTTTATTATGCCAATTGACTTAGATGTGCCCTGAGACCATGGTCCCCAGACCCCTGCCCCCGCTACGCTGGCCTTCGAAGCATTCAGTTTATTCAGGAAACTTCTTTGCTTTTGGTTTAGTCCAATTGTGCTGACCTCCCCTGTATTGTGTACTGTCTTTCCCTTCACCTAAAGTAGTTCTTATCTACTATCTAATTAGTGAATACTCCTCTCCCACCCTCCCTCCCTCCCTCCTCTCGTAACCACAAAAGAATGTTTTCTTCTCAGTTTAAACTATTTCTCAAGTTCTTATAATAGTGGTCTTATACAATATTTGTCCTTTTGCAACTGACTAATTTCACTCAGCATAATGCCTTTCAGGTTCCTCCATGTTATGAAATGTTTCACAGATTCCTCACTGTTCTTTATCAATGCATAGTATTCCATTGTGTGACTATACCGTAATTTATTTATCCATTTATCCGTTGATGGGGACTTTGGTTGCTTCCATCTTTTTGCTGTTGTAAACAGTGCTGCAATAAACATAGGTGTGCATATATCTGTTCATGTAAAGGCTCTTATTTCTCTAGGATATATTCCAAGGAGTGGGATTGCTGGATCCTATGGTAGTTCTATTTCTAGCTTTTTAAGGAAGCGCCAAATCTATTTCCAAAGTGATTGTACCATTTGACATTCCCGCCAGCAGTGTATAAGAGTTCCAATCTCCCCACAGCCTCTCCAACATTTATTATTTTGTGTTTTTTGGATTAATGCCAGCCTTGTTGGAGTGAAATGAAATCTCATGGTAGTTTTGACCTGTGTTTCTCTAATGGCTAGTGATCATGACCATTTCCTAATGTATCTGTTACCTACCTGAATGTCTTCTTTAGTGAAGTGTCTATTCATATCTTTTGCCCATTTTTTAATAGGGTTATTTGTTTTTTTGCAGTACCATGTAGATTTTAGAGATCAGGCGCTGATCAGAAATGTCATAGCTAAAAACTTTTTCCCAGTCTGTAGGTAGTCTTTTTACTCTTTTGGTGAAATCTTTGAATGAGCATAGATGTTTGATTTTTAGGAGCTCCCAGTTATCTAGTTTTTCTTCTACGTTCTTTATAATGTTTTGTATACTGTTTATGGCATGTATTAGGGGTCCTAACATTGTCCCTATTTTTTCTTCTATGATGTTTATCGTTTTAGATTTTATATTTAGGTCTTTGATCCATTTTGAGTTAGTTTTTGTGCATGGAGTGAGGTATGGGTCTTGTTTCATTTGTTTGCAGATGGATATCCAGTTATGCCAGCAGCATTTGTTAAAAAGACTGTCTTTTCCCCAGTTAACTGTTTTGGGGCCTTTGTCCAATATCAACTGCTTATATGTGGATGGATTTATGTCTGGATTCTCAATTCTGTTCCATTGGTCCATGTATCTGTTGTTGTACCAGTACCAGGCTGTTTTGACTACTGTGGCAGTATAATAGGTTCTAAAATCAGGTAAAGTAAGGCCTTCCACTTTGTTCTTCTTTTTCAGTAGTGCCTTTTTTTTCTGGGGCCTCTTTCCCTTCCATATGAAGTTGGTGATTTGTTTCTCCATCTCATTAAAGAATGTCGTTGGGATTTGGCTTGGAATTGCATTAAATGTATAGATCGCTTTTGGTAGAATAGACGTTTTTACAATGTTAAGTCTTCCTATCCATGAGCAAGGTATGTTCTTCCACTTATGTAAGTCTCTTTTGGTTTTTTGCAGAAGTGTACTGTAGTTTTCTTTGTATAAGTCTTTTACATCTCTGGTAAGATTTATTCCTAAGTATTTTATCTTCTTGGGGGCTACTGTAAATGGCATTGATTTGGTGATTTCCTCTTTGATGTTCTTTTTGTTGGTGTAGAGGAGTCCAACTCATTTTTGTATGTTTATCTTGTATCCTGACACTCTGCTGAACTCTTCTGTTAGTTTCAGTAGTTTTCTGGAGGATTCCTTAGGGTTTTCTGTGTATAAGATCATGTCATCTGCAAATAGAGATACTTTTACTTCTTCCTTGCAAATCTGGATGCCCTTTATTTCTTTATCTAGCCTAATTGCTCTGGCTAGGACTTCCAGCACAATGTTGAATAAGAGTGGTGATAAAGGGCATCCTTGTCTGGTTCCAGATGTCAATGGGAATGCTTTCAGGCTCTCTCCATTTAGGGTGATGTCAGCTGTTGGCTTTGTATAAATGCCCGTTATTATGTTGAGAAATTTTCCTTCTATTCCTACTTTGCTGAGAGTTTTTATCATGAATGAGTGTTGAACTTCGTTAAATGCCTTTTCTGCACCAATTGATAAAATCATGTGATTCTTGTCTTTTGTTTTATTTATGTGGTGGATTACATTAATTGTTTTTCTAATATTGAACCATCCCTGCATACCTGGTATGAATCCCACTTGGTCATGGTGAATTATTTTTTTTGATATGTTGTTGAATTCTAATGGCTATAATTTTGTCGAGGATTTTTGCATCTACATTCATGAGGGATATAGGTCTGTAATTTTCTTTTCTTGTGGGGTTTTTACCTGGTTTTGGCATCAGCGATATGGTAGCTTCATAGAATGAGTTTGGTAGTATTCCTTCCTTTTCTATGCTCTGAAATACCTTTAGTAGTAGTGGTGTCAACTCTTCTCTGAAAGTTTGGTAGAACTCTGCAGTGAAGCCGTCCGGACCAGGGCTTTATTTTGTTGGGAGTTTTTTGATTACCTTTTCAATCTCTTCTTTTGTTATGGGTCTATTTAGTTGTTCTACCTCTGTTTGTGTTAGTTTAGGTAGGTAGTGTGTTTCTAGGAACTCAACCGTTTCTTCCAGGTTTTCAAATTTGTTTGAGTATAGTTTTTCATAGTAATCTGATAGGATTCTTTGAATTTCAGTTGGGTCTCTTGTAATATCGCCCATCTCATTTCTTATTTGGGTTATTCGCTTCCTCTCCTGTTTTTCTTTTGTCATTTTGGCCAATGGTTTATAAATTTTGTTGATTTTCTCAAAAAACCAGCTTTTGTTCTTGTTAATTCTCTCAATTGTTTTTCTGTTTTCTATTTCATTTAGTTCAGCTCTAATTTTTATTATTTTTGTTCTTCTGGTGCCTGTAGCTTTCTTTTGTTGCTCTCTATTTGTTCAAGTTGTAGAGATAATTCTTTGATTTTGGGCCTTTCTTCTTTTTGGATGTGTGCATTTAATGATATAAATTGGCCTCTGAGCACTGCCTTTGCTGTGTCCGAAAGGTTCTGATAGAAAGTGTTTTCATTCTCATTGGATTCTATGAATTTCTTTATTCCATCCTTAATGTCTTCTTATAATCCAGCCTTTTTTGAGCAGGGTATTGTTCAGTTTCCAAGTATTTGATTTCTTTTCCTTGCTTTTCCTGTTATTGATTTCCACTTTTATGGCCTTATAGTCAGAGAAGATGCTTTGTAATATTTCAATGTTTTGGATTCTGCTAAGGCTTGCTTTATGACGTTAATATGTGGTCTATTCTAGAGAATGTTCCATGTGCACTAGAAAAGAAAGTATAGTTGGTTGCTGTTGGGTGGAGTGTTCTGTATATGCCTACGAGTCAAGTTGGTTGATTGTGGCATTTAAATCTTCTGTGTGTTTATTGAGCTTCTTTCTGGATGTCCTGTCCTTCACCGAAAGTGGTGTGTTGAAGTCTCCTACTATTGTTGTGGAGCTGTCTATCTCACTTTTCAATGCTGATAGAGTTTGTTTTATGTATCTTGCAGCTCTGTCACTGGGTGCATAAATATTTAATATGGTTATATCTTCTTGGTATATTGTCCCTTTAATCATTGTATGGTGTCCTTCCTTATCCTTTCTTTTGGATTTAACTTTAAAGTCTATTTTGTGAGAAATTAATATCGCCACTCCTGCTCTTTTTTGATTGTTGTTTGCTTGATACATTTTTTTCCATCATCCTTTGAGTTTTAGTTTGTTTGTGTCTCTAAGTCTAAGGTGCGTCTCTTGTAGGCAGCATATAAATGGATCTTGTTTTTTAATCCATTCTGCCACTCTCTGTCTCTTTATTGGTTCATTTGGTCCATTTACATCCAGGTAATTATGGATAGGTATGAATTTAGTGCTATCACTTTGATGTCTTTTTTATGTGTTGACAGTTTCTTTTTCCCACTTGATTTTATGTGCTGAGTAGGTTTTCTTTATATATTGTCCTTTCCTCATATTTGTTGTTGTTGATTTTGTTTCTGTTGAATCTGTATTTTTCGCTTGTATTTTATTTTGATGAGTAGGATAGTTAGTCACCTTTGTGGTTACCTTATTATTTACCCCTATTTTTCTAAATTTATAACTAACTTTTATTTCTTTGTATCGCCGTATCTTCCTCTCCATATGAAAGGTGTGTTATTACATTTCTTAGTCCCTCTTTATTATTTTAATGTTGTCCTTTTTCATATAATAACATCGCTGTTACCCTGTGTTGGGGTTTTTGTTTTTTTTTCTTTAATCTTGCTTTGTTGTTTTTGGATTTCCCTGTCTGGGTTGACTTCTAGTTGCTCTGCCCAGTGTTCTAGTCTTGGGTTGATACCTGATATTATTGATTTTCTAACCAAAGAACTCCCTTTAGTATTTCTTGTAGTTTTGGTTTGGTTTTTACAAATTCCCTCAACTTGTGTTTATCTGGAAATGTCTTAATTTCACCTTCATATTAAGAGACAGTTTTGATGGATATATGATTCTTGGCAGGCAATTTTTTTCCTTCACTTTTTAAAATATGTCATCCCTTTGCCTTCTTGCCTGCACGGTTTCTGCCGAGTAGTCCGAGCTTATTCTTATTGGCTCTCCTTTGTAGGTGACTTTTCTTTTATCCCTCGCTGCTCTTATAATTCTCTCTTATCTTTGGTTTTGGCAAGGTTGATTATAATATGTCTTGGTGACTTTCTTTTAAGATCTACCTTATGTGGAGTTTGATGAGCATCTTGGATAGATATCGTTTCATTTTTCGCAATATCAGGGGAGTTTTCTGCCAAAAAATCTTCAACAATTTTCTCTGTATTTTCTGTTATCCCTCCCTGTTCTGGTACTCCAATCACTCATAGGTTATTTCTCTTGATAGAGTCCCATATGATTCTTAAGGTTTCTTCATTTTTTTAAATTCTTTTATCTGATTTTTCTTCAAATATATTAGTGCCAAGTGATTTATCTTTGAGTTCAGAAATTGTAGCTTCTGCTTGCTCAATCCTGCTCCTCTGACTTTCTGTTGAGCTGTCTAATTCTGTAATTTTATTGTTAATCTTCTGAATTTCTGATTGCTGTCTGTTTATGGATTTTTCCAGCTTATTAAACTTTTCATTATGTTCCTGAATAATCTTTCCAATTTCTTCAATTGCTTTATCTGTGTGTTCCTTGGCTTGTTCTGTGTATTGCCTCATTTCCTTCCTGATGTCTTGAAGGGTTCTGTATATTAAACTTTTGTATTCTGCATCTGGTAATTCCAGGAATGCACTTTCATCTAGAAGATCCCTGGATTCTTTGTTTTGAGAGCCTGTTGAGGTGATCATGGTCTGTTTCTTTATGTGACTTGATATTGACTATTGTCTCTGAGCCATCTATAAGTTATTGTATTAGTTTATGCTTGTTTACTGTGTTGTAGCTACTTGCTTTGTTTTGTTTTGTTATACCCCTTTGGGTTGCTTGAGTGAGCTAGCTTGATTATTTTCTCCTTTGGAGCTCTGGTGTCCTGTCCCCAGCTGGCTAGAGCTATTATCAGGTATATCAGTCTAGGAGTCCATTCAGTTTTCTTGTATGAATTCAGCTCAGGTTTCCAGATGGCTGATATCAAGTGTGTGGTACAGGCTTTGTCCTACAGTCTTAGAGGGGCAGGAGTGATTGGCATATATACCAGTATCTGATTGCAGCAGTGGGTCATGCTCTGAACAAGGCAGGGGGCTGAGTATCGACCCCCATGTGTCTCTGAGGAAAATGCATCTTTGTTCCTTAGAGTGTGCTGGTGGGTGGGTTCTGCGAAGGGACCATGGTCACCCAAAATTTTTGGTTGTAAGGACTAGGCTGTACCAGTTATCTCTGGACCCCTGTCCTGGGTGGCTGGGTAACCTCAGTGGAGCTACCAGTCCTTAGGTCCCTGATGTGGGTAGGTGAGGACCTTGTTTAATGGGCAAAGAAATGTCAAATGTCAAACACCCACCTCTCCACCACGAGCTGAAATGGTTGGAATTTGCCAACAAGGGCCTATTCTCCCGCAATAGGCCCACACAAGTCCATGCAGAAGGGAAAGGTGCTCAAGGTCCACGGACGGTTTATGCCTGCACAGGACCCCCTTCTGTCCTGAGCTCCCACAGTTAATGGAGCTAGTAAATTATCTTTTCCCCCCAGTTGCAAATTTTTTCCTTCCCCAAGGCTGGGAGGGTGGCCCTAGGTGCTCACCAGAGTTTATCTCAGGCCCAGGGATTCAGCTGCTGAGGCCGGGTTGGAGGTGCGGGAGGCACAGTAAAATATACACAAGTACTTAGCTTTTGCCAAGAACGCGCCGATCTCCTCAGGTTCCGCAGGTGTGAGTGGGCTGTATGGCTGGCTGCTTCTCCCTGAGGAAACTGCTGCTGAATGCTAGTGCCAGCCTGCCGCTGCCGCAGCTCTGGGAATTGTGCCCAAGGCTTCCCACGATTCAGGTCCGGTAACTCCTCTCCACTTCTGAACGGCCTCTTCCTCCCACCTGCCCCTCAGTTCATTGTCTAAGCTTGCCTTTGATGCTCAGGGCTCCCAACTTGTCACAAATATACTCGTTTCACTTGTTTTTTCAGGTCTTTGTTGTAAAGAGGGCTCGACGGAAGCGTCTGTCTATTCTGCCTCTTGGCTCCCCATGGGTTTTTTGGGGGGATGGGTAACTTTTGGAGTCCTAGTGGCACAGTGGTTAAGAGCTTGGCTGCTAGCCAAAAGTTTGGCAGTTCCAATCCACCAGCTCCTCTTGGAAACCCAATGGGGCAGTTGTACTCTGTCCTATAAGGTCACTATGGGTTGGAACTGACTTGATAGCACATAACAACAACAATAATAACATGGGCCTTTAAAGAGAATTTATTTTTCTCCCAATTCTCCCAATCACATATCTTGGGGAAGAAGAAAGTTGAGTAAAATCCCAGAAACTCAGCTTCTGGACTCCACAGAATTCAACTTAGAGCATCAAATATTTAAGGTGTGGTGAATTAACTATGCTTTGAGTCGCAGACTAACAACCAACAAGCTACTTTATTGATAACAATACCAGTTGTCCTCAAGTCGATTCTGACTCATGGTAACCTCATGTGTGTCAGAGTACAGCTGTGGCCCATAGGGTTTTCAATGGTGGAAAAGTAGCTGATCCAAGAAGGAACTGAGGGTCAGGAGGAGGGCTAGGAACTGGTCCAAAGCCACACAACTGGGAAGGGGCAAAGAAGGGATCAGAACTTAAGTTTGCCTTGCTCCGAAGCCTATTTTCCTTTCACGGCATAATTTTCTCCTTATTTTAACAATTAAAAAATCAGGGATATAAATTTTTTCAGTACCTCAGTCCAATCTTGTTTAAAGAGAGCTACAGAAACATAAGGTTTTGAAATTTTTAGGTGCATAGTGTTAGCTCCTTTGAACTGATCACAACAATGATCATGAATAAAAGTGGATTCTTTTTAAAAAGAGTCTTGGCGCACATAACAGGTTAAAATAAATGCTAGTTGCTTTTTACTATGTGTAGATAGCTTCACAATTACTGGAAAACCAGCTCATTCTTGATAATGAAGTCTGTGTTGTAGCCTTACAGTGTGGGAGAGGCTGAGGAGTACAGGGCATCTTAGGTAATTCCCAGAGTCTTCTCCAAAGGAGAAAAACAACCATAGGGCCATCCTTCCTCCTAACGTCAAAAGCAACAACTGATTTCTACGGCAGCTCCAGTTTCTCATATTCAGAGGGTGAGCAAGAACATTAAGGAGTTTCAGCTAAACCTATTCTTTGGGTGCTCTCTGTGTAGCTGCACGATGTGGGTTGGTTCTAATTTATCAAAGATTGTTTAGATCCTGGGAACATCTGACTCATATGTGTTCGAGATCTGCATAAGCACAGATAAGATTCAAATGGATGCACCAATTTTGTACATCAAAGAAAAAATTGTTATAATGTGGTGGGTTAATACACAGATTTGGATGAGCCACGGCTTAAATCACATTGCCTCCTCAAGCGTGGCATCTATAATTAGCAAAATCTTCGTGTTATAAAGAGGGTAATGAGTTAACGTTTACTTGGCTTGTGCGCTTTCTCTCCCTCCCATCTCTTTCCCTCTGCTCTTAGCATGGCTGGTTCTTCTCATCCTCAAGTCTCAGCTCAGGTATCCCCTCTAAGCTGGTAGCCTGAACACTCAGACTGATGCAGCAATGACCTGTTATTCTCTCTTCCTGGGCCTTTTTTTTTTTTCCTTCCACCTTCAGGTCCCTCATCATAATTGCAATTATGCATTTATTTATTTGTTTATAGTCTGCCTACTCAATAGTTAAGGAGCCCTGCCTACTCAGTAGTTAAGGAGCAATGGTTAAGCACTCAGCTGCTAACCAAAAAGTCAGGAGTTCAAATCCACCAGCAGCTCCTCAGGAGAAAAGAACTGAATATCTGCTCCTATAAAGATTACTGCCTAGGAAGCCCTTTAGGGAAGCTCTACTCTGTCCTGTAGGGTTGCTGTGAGTAGGAATTGACTCTACGGGATACAACAATAGCAACTCAATAGATTGTACACTCTCAAGCCAACAGAAGCTATATTCACCTTTTCAACAGCAACATATACTAGGCGCTTGGGGCAGTCATGGCTCAGTGGTAGAATTCTTACCTTCCATGCGGGAGCCCTGGCTTTCATTGCCAGCCAACGCACCTCAGTTGCAGCCACTACTCACCTGTCAGTGGAGGCTTGTGTATTGCTATGATGCTTCAAAGGTTTCAGCAGAACTTCCTCTAAGACAGACTATAAGGAAAGGCCTGGAGATCTACTTCCAGAAATCAGCCAATGAGAACCTTATGGACCACAAGGCAGCATTTTATTTCATTGTACATGGGGTCGCCATGAGTCAGGGGCATATTGTATGATAGCTAACAACAACATATGAGGTGCTCGATAAACATTGAACAAAATTTAGATGAGTCAATGAATAAATGAATGAATGAATGAATCATTTCTACAGGCATAATGCTGAGTATTTGAGTGACTCTATAAATATTTATTGTGCACCTAATATGTGTCTGGCACTGTTCTTGGAAAACAAAAATCCTTGCCATCAAAGAGCTTACATTATATACATTCTATCACTATCCCACTAAATCCTCATCACAACACTGTCAGGTAAAACTTGAAAACTACAAAGATTAATGTCATGGATTGAATTATGTCCCCCCAAAAATGTGTGTATCAACTTGGTTAGGCCATGATTCCCAGTATTGTATGGTTGTCCTCCATTTTGTGATTCTAATTTTATGTTGAGAGGATTAGGGTGGGATTGTAACACCACTCTTACTCAGATCACCTCCCTGATTCAAGTTAAGGGAGTTTCCCTGGGGTGTGGCCTGTACCACCTTTTATCTCTCAAGAGATAAAAGGAAAGGGAAGCAAGCAGAGAGTTGAGGACCTCATACCACCAAGAAAGAAGCACTGGGCACAGACAGCATCCTTTGAACCTGAGTTTCCTGCACTGAGATGCTCCCAGACCAACGGAAGATTGAGGACAAGGATCTTCCTCCAGAGCTGACAGAGATAGAAAGCCTTCCCCTGGAGCCGATGCCCTTAATTTGGACTTGTCACCTACTAAGACTGGGAGAAAATAAATTCCTCTTTGTTAAAGCCATCCACTGGTGGTATTTCTGTTATAGCAGCACTAGATGACTAAGACATAAAACTTGTACGTAGCAGAACTAGAATTTCAAAAACTTCTTTCTCTGGGACTATGACCTTGTCATCTCAAACCACCAGGGCAGAGTTTAGTTTCCCTTCAGGAACTAAAATCCACAGTTTCTACAAGTCAGGGAAACTCCAGCCTATCACTTCCCAGGCATTCAGGAGGCTGATGGAAGAAGTCCCAAAGAAGACCATAATGTACTGTATTGGTGAAGTGCCTACTAGTAGCTTCTATCCAGCTAGTGGCAGCAGGAATGGCAGGGTGACCCCCAGAGTTGCTCACACTCCAGGGCGTGTGCTTGTAGGATGCCTCCATTCTAGCCTCTTCAGGAGGATTCTCAGCTGAGTACTCTTACCCTAAGAAATCTGAAAGGTGCTTCTTCAGCCCAGCACAAGGAGGCAGGGCATGGAGGCGGTGGCAAAAGGACTGAGAGCCCACGGTGGTTCTATGCTTTCCTTTGTTAATAGGGTTCTAAAGGAGGCCTATCCCTCTGGGTTAAAAACTGAGTGAAACGGAGTAAGATTTAAAAATAATGTCATTGAATTGTACATGTGAAGGGTGTTGAAATGGTAAATGATTTGTTACATATATATTTGCCATAATAAAAAAAAAGTATAAAAATATTCCTATTCCTTATTTCTATTGCCTATGATTCTATTTCGAAAAACATTTCCGAATGATGTTCAGAATGTTTATTTATCTTTTTAGTTTGGGTGATTTCAGGGCAATTACAGCCTTGAAAATGAGAAGCAAACATTTTCCTTAAGAATGTGTTTGAAGATTGGCATTTCTTTTTTATTTTTTTTTTTAGAAAGTTAAACATACACTTACTACATAATCCAGTAATTCCACTCCTTGGCAGTTACCCAACAGAAATGAAGGCATACGTCCACACAAAGACTGGTATGCCAATATTCATAGTAGAGCTATCATAATCAAAGACTGGAAACAATCCAAATGTCCATTGTTGTTGAATGAATAAACAAAACGTGGTATATCTATACAATGGAATACTACTCAACCAGAAAAAGGAACAAACCACTGATATAAGCAACGACAGAAATGAACCTCAAAAACAGCATGCTAATGAAAGAAGCTAGACACAAAGGATCATATAATGTTTGATTACATCTATTTGAAATTTCTAGAGAAGATAAACCTACAGAGACAGAAAGCAGGTCAGTGGTTGTCTGGGCTGGGGGTGGGAGCAGGGAAAAAAAAAAAAATTTTTTTTTAATTTTTTTTAGACTGCAAATGGTAAGAGGAAACTTTGTGGGGTAATGGGGCTGTCTTACTCCTGGATGGTGGTGATGGTTGCACACTGTATATACTTACTAAAACTCATCCAACTGTACACTTATGATGGGCGAATTTTTTAGTATGTAAATTATACCTCAATGAAGATACTGAAGTGGGCAGTGGTGGTTCAGTGGTAGAATTTTCAAATTCCATGTGGGTTTGATTCCTGGCCAATGAGCTTCATGCACAGACCTCACCTGTCTGTCAGTGGCGGCTTGCGTGTTGCCATAATGTAGAACAGGCTTCAACAGAGCTTCCAGGCAAGACAGACTAGAAAAAAAGGCCTGGTGATCTACTTCCAAAAATGAGCCTTTGAAAATCCTTTGGATCACATCAGTCCCAGCCACAATGAATCATGGGGATGGAGCAGGACCAGGGAGTGCTTCACTTCATGTGCTTGGGGTTGCCATACATCAGGAAGACTTGATGACAGCTAACAACAACAAAGATATTTAAAAGGGGGAGGGAGATAATCCATTTAGGCAGTGGCCTTTCTTTATGATAAACAAAACAAAACACGCACAGATTAAAGAGAACAGAAATATCCCGAGCACAAAATGATATTCTTGGGATGTAATTTAAATTTAAAATCTGCTTATGAAGATATGAGTATTTGCTCTAACACAGCTATCATCTGACATTTCAAGCTGGTCCCTGTGTGGGCTGAACTATGCACGCACATCCGTGTTACCCTCTTCTTGGAATTCTCTGGAGGGCTTCTTGACAGGATCAGAGGATAAGCTGCCAGCGCGCATGGGAAGGGAGAACAGAGACAAACAATAACTGTGCTGAACTGGATGTGCTGGTGTAGCCTTTTCCAGAAGCTAAAAGGGCCAGACGGAGCGGGGGAGAAGATGGAGAGCACTCGGGGTTGGGCTAGGGACCGGCAGCAAGGTTTTAATTCTCTTCCCAACAACTGGCCTGCTGAGAGGACCTATAGCGTCCTGCATTAGAAAGACATTCCACTGACCCTCAAAAAAAGCAGACTCTGGACAAAGTGGCATTTTAATAAAAGCAGACAGCTGCCTCCTGCCCCCATGTCAGCATCCCTGCAGCCTTGCCACTCACTTTTCTCTCTCCGTGGGAAAACCTGATGCAGGCATACTGCCTGGCAGGATGAGGGTTCTTTTTCTATTTCTTTCTTTCTTTCTTCTTTTTTTTTTCTAGCCAGCGTGAAGCTTGTTAATGTCAAGACTGTGAGTGAGGCGCTCTTATGAAATATGAAAAGTGAGGTGCGGGGCTGGAGAGGAAAAGTCAAATACTGTGGAAGTGTCAGAAAAGGTGGGATAAAAGCAAGGTGTTGAGGAGAGGGTGAGCCCTGTCATTTTAGAGGCTATGCTTGGGGCTTCTATTCCCTGAAGTGAGACTATCAGAAGGAGTCAACATTTTTCAATAATAGCGCAGCACGACGCTAAGCGGATGGTTCCTGAACACTGGCACTTGAGGCCGTGGGGTCTCTGCAGGTGGGTTTTGTGCTGTGCTCTTTGGCTGTTCAGAATATAAATCCCACATGAATTGCCCAGCAGCAGCCCAGGCTTTTCAGAGAGCAAAGAGGATTATGTGAGGTGGGGAGGTGATTTTTTTCCTTCCTTTCTTTCTTTTCCTTCTTCTTCTTTTTTTAAAGGCACCCAACTTCCCAGAGAAATGGAGGCATGTCTTCACAGCCAAACTGTAAAGGAAGTTTGAGGCAAAGCTCTGGTAATTTGGGCCAAAAAGTTTTTATGCTGGCCACCCTTCTTTACCTCCACCTGACATGGAATAATATGTTGTGAAAAAGTGTTTCTGAGACAAAAAAAAAAGAAAGAAAATTGGGCAAAGATTATAAACAGACAACTCACCGACGAGTATCTATAAATGAGAGTCTATGCATAAAAAAAAAAAAATTTTTTTTTATGTATGAAAAGGCTCACACCCCTGGTAACTAGAGAAATGCAAACCAAAGTAAGAATGAGATACCACTTCTCATGTTTCAGACTGACAAAAATTAAAAGCTGTGATAGTACTCAGAAGGCAGGAAGAGGCCTTTCAATATATTGCCTGAAAGAATGTAAATTATAATAGCCTTCTGGGAAAGCAATCAAGAAATAGCTTTTAAAATAAATTAAAAAAAAAGATCCTCAAGTCCCCCTCTTAGTAATCTACCTTACAGGGATGAAAAAGCTCCAGCATGTTGGGTGACAGAAAAACTGGGAACAACCCAAAACCGTAACTCAAGGAAGGATGAAGAATGATAGTGCACCTACAGCAGAAGGAAGGCCTTGGATCTGCTTCTGCAACGATTACAGCCAAGGAAACCCTACAGATAGACAGAAAGAAAGAGCAAGCTAGGTAATCTTAATACTTTAAGGGAGTGAGAGAGTTGGGAGATTATTAATTTTTTCTTTATACGTCTTTCGGTTGTTCACTTGCAACAGTGAACATATGTTGTTGTTGCTGTTAGGTGTCCTCAGGTTGATTCTGACTCATTAGTGAGCCTATTTACAACAAAATGAAACACTGCTTGTCCTTGTGCCATTCTCAGAATCTTAACTTGAGCATTGTTGCAGCCACTGTGTCAATCCAACTCATTAAAGGCCTTCCCCTTTTTCACTGACCCTCTCTCTACACTTTACTAAGCATGATGAACATATACTACTTTTTAATGAAAACTGAAAGAAAAGAAATTTTGCCATAAACAGCCCTGTGTGGAAATACCGTTAAATTTAAAGTCATGTTTCTGCCTTCAAAAAGCTTACAACCTAGTCCAAATAATAACATGAACAAAGACAATCAGAAAAAAAATAAATAAGGGGCAATACATGTCAAGATATTTTGTGCCTTTAAATGCTGAGCAGCAATGCAAGGCAAAGCATGAGGGTAGAATCGTGTGGTTTTTCTTTGGTGCGGGGCAGAGTCAGGGACTCGAAGTATAAGATTTGTGTTACAGGTGCTGTGGGTGAGAAATGGTTAAATACACAGGGAGCTCTTGTTCACTGTGTTATTTCAAAGCCTCCATATCCTTACTGCTTGCTTTTGTCTGAAAAATTACTGAGAGAAATGTGTTAACATTTTGTACTCTGGTGGCAGATTTGTCAATTTCTTTTTAAATATTATTTAAACTGGGTGGTGGGTATGGGGGGAGGTTCGTTGCATTACTTATCTTTGTATTTTACACATTTTTTAAAAAAATTGGTATTCATCTGTTATTTATAGAAACAAAACAAATATTTTTTTCTGGTCAATTTTTCCATTTTATATTTCTTTTTTATATAGGTTTGTTTTTATTGCTGTTCAGAATATACACACTAAAACATACACCAATTCAACAGTTTCTACACGTACGATTTCATGACACTGATTACATTCTTCTGGTTGTGCAACTATTCTCACCGTCCTTTTCTGAGTTGTTCCTCACTCGTTAACACAAACTCACTGCCCCTTAACTTTCCTATCTCATCTTTTAAGTTGCTGTTGTCAATTTGATCCCATATAGATATTTCTTAAAAGTGCATAATGCTCAAGGCAGACTTTTTTTTTTAAATAACATTTTATTGTGTTTAAGGTAAAAGCTTATACAGCAAATTTGGTTCCTTTTTTTTAACAATTTCTATACAAATTATTCAATGATATTGGTTACATATTTTATAGTGTGTCATTATTCTCATTCATTCCATTCTGGTTTTACCATTTCCAGTACTCTAGTTTCCCTTCCTCCTTACCTTCTCATCTTTGCTTTAGGGTAATTTTTTTTTTCTTTTTATTGTACTTTAGATGCAGGTTTACAGAGCAAACTAACTTCTTATTAAACAATTAGTACACATATTGTTTTGTGACACTGGTTGCCAATGCCACGACATGTCAACACTCTCCCCTTCTTGAACTTAGGTTCCCCGTTACTAGCTTTCCTGTCCCTTCCTTCCTTCTCATCCTTTCCCCTAGGCTGGTGTGCCCATTTAGTCTCGTTTTACTTTATGGGCCTGTCTAATCTTTGGCTGAAGGGTAAACCTCTGGAGTGACTTCATTATTGAGTTAAAGGGGTGTCCGGGGGCCATACTCTTGGAGTTTCTCCAGCCTCTGTCAGACCAGTAAGTCTGGTCTTTTTGTTGTTGTTGTTATTGAGTTAGAATTTTGTTCTACATTATTCTCCAGCGCTGTTTGGGACCCTCTATTGTGATCCCTGTCAGAGCAGTTGGTGGTGGTAGCTGGGCACCATCTAGTCATGCTGGACTCAGAATGGTGGAGGCTGTGGTAGTTGTGGTCCATTAGTCCTTTGGACTAATCTTTCCCTTGTGTCTTTGGTTTTCATTCCTTTCCAAGAGGCAGACTTTTTTTTTTTTCAGTTAAGCTAAACTATTGTTTGGGTTTAAGAAGATTTCAGGGGAAATTTTTTGTTAGAGGTTTAAAAATTTTCCCAGGGCAATAATTTCAAGGGTTCATCCAGTCTCTACAGCTCCAGAAAGTCAGGAGTTGATGAGAATTTAAAATTCTGTTCTGCATTTTACACTTTTGATCAGGATTCTTCTATAAAAACTTTGACCAAAATGTTCCATAATGGTAGCTAGGCACCATCTAGTTCTTCTGGTCTCATGGCAAAGGAGGCAGTTGTTCATGGAGGCAATTAGCAGCACATTCCATATCCTCCTCCTATTCTTGACTTTCCTTCTTCCTCATTGTTCCAAGCAAATAGAGGCCAATTCTTGTGCCTTGGATGGCAGCATGCAAGATTTTAAGACCCCTGGCACTATGCGTCAAACTATGAGGTAGAAGAGAAGCACTAAACATGTTATTAGGCCAATTAACTGGGATGTCCCATGATACAATGATCCTAAATCTCCAAAGCAAGAAACCAAATCCCATGAGATTTTTGGTTGTACTTAAGCAGCCTCAGCCCCTACTCTTTTCGACTTGTTTGGTTTTAAGAAGAAGTCAGGGGATATTTTTGGTTTAAGACTTAAGATTTAAAGATTATCTCTGGACAAAAGTTTCAGCAGTTAATTCAGCCTCCATGGCTCCAGAAAATCTGTATCCTATGAGACTTTTAAACCACGCAGGAAGCATCAGTAGAAGATGGAAGGAATACACAGAGTCATTATACCAAAAAGAATTAGTCGATGTTCAACCATTTCGAGAGGTGGCATATGATCAGGAACCGATGGTACTGAAGGAAGAAGTGCAAGCTGCTCTGAAGGCATTGGTGAAAAACAAGGCTCCAGGAATTGATGGAATATCAATTGAGATGTTTCAACAAACAGATGCATCGCTGGAGGTGCTCACTCATCTATGCCAAGAAACATGGAAGACAGCTTCCTGGCCAACTCACTGGAAGAGATCCATATTTATGCCTATTCCCAAGAAAGGTGATCCAACCGAATGTGGAAATTATAAAACAATATCATTAATACCACAGGCAAGCAAAATTTTGCTGAAGATCATTCAAAAATGGCTGCAACAGTATATCAACAGGGAACTGCCAGAAATTCCAGCCGGCTTCAGAAGAGGACATGGAACCAGGGATATCATTGCTGATGTCAGACTGATCCCGGCTGAAAGCAGAGAATACTAGAAGGATGTTTACCTGTGTTTTATTGACTATGCAAGAACATTCGACTGTGTGGATCATAACAAACTATGGATAACATTGCGGAGAATGGGAATTCTAGAACACTTAATTGTGCTCATGAGGAACCTTTACATAGATCAAGAGGCAGTTGTTCAGACAGAACAAGGGGATACCGATTGGTTTAAAGTCAGGAAAGGTGTGTGTCAGGGCTGTATTCTTTCACCATACCTATTCAATCTGTGTGCTGAGCAAATGATACGAGAAGCTGGACTATATGAAGAAGAACAGGGTATCAGGATTGGAGGAAGACTCACTAACAACCTGTGTTATGCAGATGGCACAACCTTGTTTGCTGGAAGTGAAGAGGACTTGGAGCACTTACTGATGAAGATCAAAGACCACAGCCTTCAGTATGGATTGCACCTCATCATAAGGAAAACAAAAATCCTCACAACTGGACCACTGTGCAACATCATGATAAATGGAGAAAAGATTAAGTTGTCAAGGATTGAATTTTACTTGGATCCACAATCAGCAGCCATGGAAGCAGCAGTCAAGAAATCAAAAGACGCATTGCACTGGGCAAATCTGCTGCAAAGGACCTCTTCAAAGTGTTGAAGAGCAAAGGTGTCACCTTGAAGACTAAGGTGTGCCTGACCCAAGCCATGGTATTTTCAATCACATCATATGCATGTGAAAGCTGGACAATGAATGAGGAAGACTGGAGAAGAACTGATGCCTTTGAATTGTAGGTTCCTTAATTCAGAATTTTATGAAGGTACTTGTGGCATATAAGGTTTGTCACCATTCAGATAGATGCCCTTCCCTCCTCCCATGTTAATTGAACCCCAGTTTTGTCCAGATATTAGAAGAGACTTAAAAAAGTTTGCCTAGCCCCAGGGGAGAGATCATGATCCCCTATACCAGGCATTGTAATCCCATTCCTTTCACACTTGAACGGTTTTAGACTTAGGCATATGACTTTCTTCTGACCAATGAGATAAAAGGCAACATCTACTAGGGAATTCTTAGAAAAGTTTTTCTCTTTAAGAAAGAGACCGATGAGGAGAAATTGGCCTTGCTCTTTCTGAATGTAGTTGTACACAGAAGTGATGCTGAAACTGAGACGACCATTCCGTGATCAGAAGGGGATAAGCTTGAAGATGGAAGTCAATATGCTGAGAATGAAAGCAGAAATGTGGGAAGAATCTGGATTATTGATGACATCAGCCCTGGAACCACCTATTTTTTATACAAATTACAGTCAGATATTTTTCTACCTATAGAACTAAAACAAAATAGCTTAGAATGTGTGAGTACCCACACAGATTGAAACTATATAGAGACATATTATTATACAATTAACTTCAGGTAATTATATAAAGCAAAGTATAATATTTACAAAGGAGTTGATGTTCATTTTGATATAAATTTTACCCAATCTTTCCACATTAAGTCCTGGATGGTGCAAACAGTTAACATGCTTAGCTGCTAACTGAAATTTTGGAGATGTGAGTCTACCCAGAGGTGCCCTGGAAGAAAGGCTTCGTGATCTACTTCCAAAAAATCAGCCACTGAAAACCCTGTGGAGCACAGTTCTACTCTAGCACATATGGGGTCACCATGAGTTGAAATCATCTGAACTGCAATATCCCTTTTTTTTTTTTTTATTAAGGTTTAGCAGGTGTGGTTAAGAGAGTTGTTTCTGTCCTGATTCTGTCCTTCTCTGTCACTATGTCCTTATATCAGGATCCTTACTACCATTTGCAGAAAAAATAAATCTCAGCCCCTGCTCGTGTGATTACTAAAATTTCATTCTGGGTATTTCCTAAGTTATTGAAAAGGAGAGGTCCTCAATGCATTCTGAAAATTACCCACCACAAGCTACTGTGACCTTTGTATTGTACGGCTACCAAGGAGTTTAATATTTTCTACCAAGGCCTGGGGCTCCTTTATTGTTATCTTGGCAATGGCTCAGGCTCTGCTTTACCTTATATTTCTGGAGCACCCCGATTCCTCTTTGTCCTCTCTACCTCTGTACCACGAGTGATTTGGAGAAGTTCAGGCACTGCTGAGTAGGGACACGAGACATGTTTTACATTTTGACTCTTCTTGGGAAGGTTAATTTCAATGTATTTCTTCACTGTAACGTAACATGGGCTCTCTGCTACTTCCTGTGTAACATCATTAAATCTCCTTACTGTTGTGTTTCAGGCCCAGAGTCTCACGGCAAGCTCAGTGTGCTGCTGGGGTAGGCAAGGGTACATACTGGTTCAGAGTTTCCAGGCGACTGAGCAATGTTTGAGGGTTTGTTATTGCAGCTTGCTTAACAAATTTTAGGAGCCCTGGTGGCACAGTGGTTAAAGCACTCAGCAGCTGATAACTGAACGGTTGGCAGTTCCAACCCCCCAGCCGCTCCATGCGAGAAAGATGTGGCAGTCAGCTTGCATAAAGATTACAGCCTTGGGAAGTCTATGGGGCAGTTCTACTCTGTCAAAAGGGGTCACTAGGAGTCGAAAACCTGCATGACGACACCTAACATCAGCAGCAATTTTAGTTAGTGAGGAAATTCAGCCCATTCTTCCCTTATTCTCTTTCCAGTGGAGAGACAAGATGGGGGTAAAATTAGATTGCAGGACAAAAGAAAACGTCACTCCTCTCTACAGCTGCGAGGCCAGGGTACTTCATTCTGGCTGAAGAGTAAAAAAAAAAAAAAAAAAAAGAAGAAGAAAAGTCGAACCTTGTAGAGAAGTGAAAATGGTATAAAAATGTTATACAACTTTATATAGAAACAGTAATGTAAAGGAGAAATAAATCAGAGTTAGGTATTTTTACATCTGACTGCCGGAGTGGCAACTATTCTCTCCCTGGTTTTTTAAAAATAGAACAGTTTTGTCAAGCACCGTTTCTGTCCCTTAATTTAGGACGCACATTTTGGTACATAGAAAATAAAATCATCTGTAGTGTTTCTCTGTAGACTTGATTGATCTTTTAAGCCATTTCTTGATTAACAAGATTGGATTTTTTATGGTAAAAATAGGACTATCTCTATGTGATACACACATTTAAAAAAAAAAAATGTTTTCGCCACTCCCAAATCAATTGTCCTGTTATTTTGGACTCTAACCTGCGTCATTCCCCTTCACTGAAATGCTTGGGGGCATCTCCATTGCTACACTCTGTAATTAATCATTTCCTTTTCGGTTGATTTGGCATGGGGCCTCTTGTTAGTCTGACATCTAGTCTCCTCTTCTCGGCTGGTATTATTTAGTTTTGTCTACTTCCCTAAACGATTTCCCCTGAAGTTTATTTTTGTCATTCAGTCATTCATTAGGCAATGACACTGGACTGGAAGAGAGCGTAATTGGCTGGTAGGAGTCTTTAGTGAGTGGAACTTGTGAACATCTTTATTTCCAAAAAGAGAAAAACAGTTAGAACCCACAAGAAAGAACACACCATAGTGTCGAGCGATCAGGAGAGCTCTCCTATGTGAGAAAAATGTTGCTGATAAGGTTACCTCAGGGGGATGATGTCCCAGATGGTGCAGAAGGAGATCCCAGTGGCTGGTTTGATGTGGGTGTGAATCTGATTCATTCCAGAAGAGTGCTCAGAGTACATACGTTTTTAGAAAAACCCTTTTATTATGGAAAAATTAAAACATATACAAAATAGAATATTATAATGAAATTTCACAGCAGCTTGAACAATGATCACTCTCCACGGATTTCTTTAATTTTTCTCTCTTAAACAGGTCTGCCCTGTAGCTTCCATTGGCTAAGCTTTCAAGAATCAGCCTCCCTTATAAAAGAGTGACTGGCAGCCTTAATGATCCCTTCCAAAAAATTTTTCTTAAGTGAATTATTTTATTCAAGCATTACATACATAAAGTGTACAAATACTAAGTATATAGCTCAATAATTTCTTATAAACTGAACATAACTGTGTAATCAACACCCGGGGTAAGAAATAGAATATACTAGCGTTCCTGAGTCCCACCCTGTCCCTCCTTCTAGTTACCATCCCCTCTGGGAATATTATGCCAGTTCTGTCACAATACATTAGTTTTGCCTGTTTAAGAACTTTATATACATGACTGACTTGTATAGTAAATGCTCTTTTGTGTCTGGCTTCTTTCTCTCAACGTTATGTTTGTGAGGTTCATCCACTTTGTTTTGCAGAGTTTTAGGTTATTCATAATCATTGAGTATAGTGCTCTTTTGTATTAATATACTACAGTTTATCCATTTTGCTATTGATAGACATTCGGATTGTTTTCAGTTTAGGACTATTACAAATGATGCTACTATGGAATCTATATATTCCTATATACATATTTCTTTTGGATGTATACCTAGGAGTGGAATTAGTGTGTCACAGGTTTTGCATATAATCAGTTTAAGTAAGTACTCCAGTTTTCCAGCATGGTTGTTTCTATTACAGTCCCATCTGCACTATATGAAAGGTCGAGTGTCCGCATCCTAATCAGTATTTGGGATTATTGGTTTTCCCAATTTTAGTCATTGTGGTGGGTGGGGATCACATTGTGGTTTTAGTTGGAATATCTCTGAAGATTAATAAGGTTGAGTACCTTTCTGTTAGCCATCTGCATACTTTCTTTTGTGAGTGCCTCTTTAAGTGTCTTGCTTATTTTTCTACTAGGTCGTGTGTGTTTTTCTCATTGAATTACAAGAGTTTTATGTGTATATATACACATATATATGAGTTTTTGTCACGTATTTGCATTGTAAATATCATCTCTCATTTAGTGGCTTGCCTTTTTACTATCTTAATGGTCTTCCTTGATGAACAAAAATGTTTCATTAAAAATTTTTTGTTTTTTTATACCCTATTTTATTTGTTTATTCCAAAATATTTCCCAGTTTTTCCCTGAAAGTTTTATTGTTTCACACTTGACATTTAGATCTTTGATTACATTGCAGTTGATTTTTGTGTATTGTATGAGATAGAGGTCAAAGCTCACTTTTTCCTATCTGGGTACACAGTGAACTCAACACCATTTGTTGCCATCAGTATCTTTTCCCCAAAGAACTGAAGTATGATTTTTATCATAAATTGTGTCCCTATATGTGTGGGTCTGTTTCTGGACTCCCTTATTTAAGTTACATTAGCTTGTTTGTAAATGCTTATACCAATATCACACTGTTACTACAGCTTTAGAATAAGCTTTGGTAGCTGGTAGAACATCTCCTCCAGTTTTGCTGTTCTTCTTCCAGGCTGACTCTGACTTGCTATTCCTAGACCTTTGCATTTCACATACATTTTGGAATCAGCAGGTGAATTTTCGTACACACAGACACAGACATAGATGCACACACAAGCTGAAACTTTGGTTGAAATTGTATTGAATACTGGATTGTTTGGGACAGTGGCCTGTTAAATTCTGTCTGTATAGCAAGTGGGATAGCAGGAAGAGAGGAGGTTGGGAAGAGAAGAGTCCAGATAAGGCATGGCATAATGCAGAAACTAGGAAGAAAGGCCAGGTGATCTACTTTTGAAAATAAGCCAACGAAATACTTATGGGTAACAACAGAATATTGTCTGATATAGTGCTGGAAGATATACCCCCTAGGTTGGAAGGCACTACACAATAACTGCAACAATAGCCTAAAACATAGCAATGATCATGAAAATGGCACTTCCTTCCATTATACATAGGGTTACCACGAATCTGAGCTGACTAAATGGCAGCTAACAATGTAACAACAACAATAGGGCATGTTAGCTTTATTCTAAGAGCAATGAGAGCAAATTCAGGGAGAGTATTAATAGTTGTTGAAACTTACCAGTCCTGCCAGTGGAAGGTTCTGTGAGGATACATACAGTGGAAGTCTAAAGCACCCAGCAAGCACAAACGTCCAGATGTCATCTCTTATGAAGGCCCATCTACAGATGCATTTTCCTCTTCATTACCCTCTGAAGTAACATAGAAGTGACCTCTAGAGGTCATTGAATCCATTTCAAAGAAATAAATTCTTTCTTATTCAGAGCCTTGAATCCATTGTTCTTCGACTAAGTGACACTAATAAGCCACAGCCAGCTTAATTGCCTCTGTCTCTATGTGACAGAAATGCCACCTCAAAGCCCAGCTGTGTGAAGAGAGAAGACATCTCCAGGAGGCTGCTGAGGCCTATTATCTAAGTGGTGTCTCCACAGCCTGTCAGTACACAGGAAGGGTCGTGCCTACTATACAACTGTTGTTATGCATAGTCTAGGATGGGGGGTGGTGGTGGGAGGGGGAGAGGCTGGAAAGGGCAGGAAGGGAGACAGAAAACATGCAAACTGAATCTTATGTCTGACATCTACTACCAACCATGACTCATAGGTGCTCACATGCTCTGACACACAGTACTTCTGGGAGACCCGGGAACAATACCGTCTTCTCACTGTGGTTTAGTAGCTTCACTATTTTATGTGACTGTGGAAATGTCGTGAATTACACACAGCCTGCACCACCAGAGGAACGATTTCTTTTTAATCAATGGGAACCTGACTCTCTAAGGTTGTGCAGTGCCCAATCTGCACATTTGTAAATGGTGGCCCTGGTGCCATTAGGAGCTTTTTTATTCATGAAAAAAGAGGGGCTTGACCATAGAAAAACCTACCCCAGGTAACTCCCAGTCACCCTCAGGTCTGCCTCAACCTGGCTTAAAAAGCAAAACAGAAATAGTAGTGCCTGTGAGTCCCTGGCCAGCCCTAGACCTGTATTTGCAAAGACAACACAAATGTTTGTAAACAGCCTCTCAAAGGCTCTCATTTCTTTACTTCATCCAAATAGCAGACTGAGAGAGAACTGGAGAGCCTGAGAGAGAGAGAAATAGAGGTAGCCTCGTTTTTCTGCTGCCAATTCTTCCAATAGCTTCCATACGTACAGTCTTTGGCAAAAATTGCAAAGTCCATTACAACATCCCCTGCTATAAGGATATCACTGAGATCCCATGCCACTGTAGTACCCAATAGCTGGATTAAAAAATTTCTGGAAAACCCCTTTAGTTTACACGGCACACGTTCAACTAGCCAAGAAAGACCTCCGTACAAAGGTGACCGGTTCTGGTGTTGAACCCAGGTCAGTTTTCTATGTCCTCTTCCTCAAAGCCAAGTAGTCCATTGAGATCCTTGGTGTCTTTTCCTGCCTCAAAATCTCAGCTTGTGTTATTTCTATTTGTTGTAGAAGTCCTAACAGAGTTGAACCTCAAAAAGAGAAAGTTTGGGGTCTTATTCTTATTTATCCTTAAAAGAACCTTATTCTCTAAGTAAATTTACTCAACTTTCTCTGGTGCCAGGGACATAGGGAGGGGGAGCCTTTGTCAGGTCATAAAAGGTTCTGCTATACCCTTTTGCCAGGACAATGGTTACCACTTACACATTATGCATAACTTAGAAAATCCAGGAAACAGTCTTCCCCAACAAAGAAGGTCTACTCCAAAGGATCTGATTCCTTCATCTGGAAACTTCTTTGGATGGAGATAAAAATTATATCTCTTTCAGGACCCTGCAAGGAGCCCTGGCGGTGCAGTGGTTAAAGTGGTTGGCTGCTAACTGAAAGGTTGGCTGTTAAAACCCACCAGCCACTCTGCGGGAGAAAGATGTGGTAGCCTGCTTCTGTAAAGATTTACAGCCTTAGAAACCCTACGGGGGTAGTTCTACTCTGTCCTATAGGGCCTCTATGAGTTGAAATTGACTTGATGGCAACGGTTAGGCACCCTTCAATATATAAAGCATCTGGCAAAACACCGTGTTTATATTCAGCATTAAAAACATGGCACTTATTATTAGGCTATAATTATCTTTGGTTCTTGCACGTTTTTGTAAATTGAAAATATATTGTAGGATGAAACATATATAAAAAATGAGAAGAGTAAATGTTTATTGGTGTACATTTTACAAATAGTGAGTTTTCAAAAAAATTTTGTTGTCTTTAGGTGAAAGTTACAATGCAAATTAGTTTCTCATTCAAAAACTTATACACAAATTGTTTTGTGCCATTGGTTGCAATCCCTGCCGTAGTTAGGGTTTTGAATGTTGTTTTTTCATTCTATAAGTCATTAAGCACTGGTGATGACTTCTTACAATCCAGGAAGAAATACTGGAGTTCTATTTGAAAAAAAATTTTTTTTTTTTATTTGTCACAAGGAGCCCTGGTGGTCACAAAACACTGAACCCCAGGAAAAGGGACTGAAATCATCTAGGTCTTTCATACTCACTTCAACTCTGGGCTAGATTATTGAGTTAAGGCATAGTCTCCCCATCACACATTGAATTGTGAGCAAATAACTTCTCCTCTAAGGGATTTTTTTTTTTTCTATCCTCAGTCGGTTCTGCTCTGAGACATAAAGTTGCTTAATAATTACAGTAACAGATAATATTTTTAGCTATGTGTCCAATTCTATTAAAATTTTATGAGTTAGTCATATTGTATTAAAGTCCCATGAGTAAAGTTACATAAATGCAAGGGGAGAAGGTTATTAATGGTTAGTGGAATGCTAGAGAAAAATCTTACATAAATATATTTGGATTTTTTTAGTATATGATGTCATTCACCCCAATCCTCTGCTTAACATTATGAGTCTGGTGCCATTCCCTGATGCCATCCTGATTCACGGTGATAACAATACAAACTGAGTTTCATTCACATGCTTTCAACAGTCATACTTTAGAATTAAATTTAGAACCCTATTTTGTATAAGTGCTTTCTTAAAAGAAATGTTTATGATATAGTGTGAAAGAAGTTCCAACTTAAGGCAAGGGTGTTACCAGGAGAGGCCCGCAGCTAACCAGAGACCACTGACATGTCTTATTTAAACTTGGTGCTGTAGTGTCGGGTACTCCTGGAACCTCAAGGACACCCGTGTAGTAAAAACATTATAGTGGACTATTCAAGACTGGTTCTTGAAAATTATCATTGTTCTAGGGGTTCTTTGTTCTATAGGATCTGAAGACCGAATCAGCGATATGTGAGATGGGATCTGTCTCATGGACTTATTCGCATTCCCCAAGCTCGGGAGAGACCAGTGTCTTAGAACCAGGTAGCTGATACATCACACTAAAGTGAGGCTATGACTGATGTGGGGGATGGAACAGTCATCAGCAATTCCACATGGAAATCCAAACAATGCTCAGAAAGTACGGAATTAGGAAATGGTGATTTAATTGTATTGGAGGTCATTATGCTATGACAATGTTATGCACCTATCCATAAAAAAAAAAAAAAGAAAGAAAGAAACAGGTATCTGCATTCTGTAATCTCTAGGGAGATTCCCAGAAATTTTCCCCATGACTTTACTCATTAGAGAATGGGCCATGGCTCTGTATATTTGTAAGTATGATATTACCATTCTAACAGTTAAAGGGGATGTCCAATCTCATTGTGCAGAACTGTCCCATGTTCCACGTGTTACAAGATATTTAGCATTCCTATCCTCTATTCCCCAAATTACAGCAACATCCCCCATTCATTGTAACAGGCCAAAGTACCCTCACATAATTTTCATGCCCCCATGTTGGGGAAGGGGCCTGCTCCCAGTTGAGATTCGTAGATGGACCTTAGATGAGAAGGGTCAAGAAATTAAAAACCTCTTCCTTGTGCACAATCAATTTTTGATTGGCTTCTTTCTGAGATTATTTAGCCTTGTATTTCTCTTTATTATCTCTTAGAGGTCCGTGGCATAGGCGTGATAGTATACCCAGGACTTCTAAGAAGGTCCCTGGGGGCCAAGATAGAGCCCATGGAGAAAACCCAAGGAGCAGGCTCTTAGAGTCTGCTTTATCTATGCCCATAAGTTTTCATACATTTTTAGTGGCAAAATATCTCCCCAAAGATATCCTACATAGAGCCCCAGCGTAACACTGTGTACAATAAAAGCGAAACTGCTCTGGTGGAAATGGCGATCAGTTGGAGGGTGGGAGGTGGGTGAAGGGGGACACCGTGCTTGCTCAGTTTCCCTGGTTCTCCCTGAATCAACCTGTGAGATAAATCTATGGAACCCTAGGGTTCTGAGAAGCACAATTTGAAAAATTCTGCTTGTCTAGGCCCATGCATGGTTTTGTTCTGCTCATTAAGGTAGAAAATCACGCAGGGATTTGAGGCCAACGCTCTACCTAGTAATATAGTATGCCTCTGCTCAGAGTGTGCTTTCAGGGTAGGCACCACTCAGGAGTCAGCAATGGCAGATGGCAACTGATTCTAGATTTGGGAATCCACAGACTTAGCTACTTTTTTCTTGGAGGTATGGGTGACTCATGCACTGGGAAGAAGTGTTCTAGTGTGTAGGGACAGGTACTCTCCTTTCTAGGACTCTGCCCTGGGATATCGGAAACCCTGGTGGTATAGTGGTTAAGTGCTATAGTTGCTAACCAAAGGGTTGACAGTTCAAATCTGCCAGGCACTCCTTGGAAACTCTATGGGGCAGTTTTACTCTGTCCTATAGGGTCGCTATGAGTCGGAATCGACTCGACTGCACTGGGTTTGGTTTGGTTTTTGGTTTTGCTCTGGGATATGTGCACTGCCATTGTAGGACTGTAAACTTCCTTTGGTGCTCAACCATCCACACGCTCTTCTGGCTTTGGATAGGGCAGTACTTTTAGTTAGCTCTCTCCTATCATTATCTTTCTTTGTTGTTGTTAGGTGCAGTTGAGTCAGTTCTGACGTATAAGGACCCCATGTATAACAGAATGAAACATTGTCCAGTCCTGTGCTGTTCTCACAATAAACCCAAACCCACTGCCTTCAAGTCAATTCCGACTCATAGTGACCACATAGGGTTTCCAAGGCTGTAAATCACTATAGAAGCAGACTGCCACGTCTTTCTCCCATAGAGCTGCTGGTGATTTCAAACCACTGACCTTTTGGTTAACAGTCAAGCACCTTAACCACTGCACCACTAGGGCTCCTTAACCATCTATAATTCTCACAATAGTATGTTTGAGGCCCTTGTTGAGGGTCTTCCTCATTTTTTTTTTTTTTCACTTGCCCTCTATTTTACCAGGCATGATGCCCTTCTTTAGGGTGGCTTTTTTATATCTCTGTCCTGATCTAGTATATATTCCTTTTGATGTTTAACTTATTAAAGGCAAACCTCATTTATTTTCAGCTTCTCTAGAGGCGCTCAGAGAACCACCATCTAACTTCTATAGTTGTCTCTAAGTAAAATCAGAGGAAAAAATGCGACAGAGTCTAAGAGATCAACAGGAAATCTTAATTTTTACTTGCAGTGTGCTCTTTCTTTGTATATCTCCAATGATTGGTGTGATGGTTAAGGTAGTATGCATCAACTTGGCTGGGCCATGATTCTTAGTGGTTTGGTAGCTATGTAATGATGTAATCATCTCCATAATGGGATTTGATATAATGTAATCATGTCCATGATGAAGTTTGTTATGAGTGGCTGTCTTAGTTATCTAGTGGTGCTATAACAGAAATACAAGTGGATGCTTTAACAAACAGAGGTTTGTTCTCTCACAGTTTAGGAGACTAGAAGTCCAAATTCAGGGTGCCAGCTCCAGAGGAAGGCTTTCTCTCTGTGTCAGCTCTGGGGGAAGGTCTTGTCATCAATCCTCCTCTGGTCTAGGAGATTCTCAGAGCAGGGACTCCAGGTCCCAAAGACCCATGCACTCATGGCTCTTCTTGCTTGGTGGTAATTAGGTACCTCTCCCCTCTGCTCAATTCTCTCTTTTATATCTCAAAAGAGATTGGCTCAAGATACAACCTAATCCTGTAGATTGAGTCCTGCCTCATTAACATAACTGCCTCTAATCCTGCCTCATTAACATCATAGAGGTAAGATTTACAACACATAGGTAAAGCACATCAGATCACAGAATGATAGACAATCACAGAATACTGTGAATCATGGCCTAGCCAAGTTGACACACATTTTTGGGGGACACAATTCCATCCATAACAGCAGCCAATGAGGGAAAGGGAGTTTCCTTAGAGAGTGGGGCCTGCTTCCAATATAGATGGACTTTTTGGCAAAGCTCGTAGGCTTTTGCTCACTTTGGATCCTGCAGCTAGCTCCTGTTCATCTGACCTCTGGCTCTCGAGACTTGAGGTAGCAGCTTACCTGCCGATCTTGGAATTTGTCAGCTTTCGCAGCCTATGAGCCAGAGGTCAGCTGTCTGACCTATTGATCTTGTGTTCACCAGCCCCTGAAGCTATATGAGTCAGGAGAAGCCTCCAGTCTGGCCCATGGACTTGGAATTTCCCAGCCTCTGCAACCACATGGGCCATTTCCTTGATATTGATTCTCTGTGTATATATTTAAATGCTTCACTGGTTTTGCTTCTCTAGAGAACCCAGTCTAAGACATTTAGTACCAAGAGTAGTTGTAGAGAAAATTGCAAGGATGGGTTTTCTAAATTGGTTCTCAAGTCTGGTTAGTCTTAAAGATATTGATGACTCTGCCTTCAGCAGTGCAAAGGGCACTGCTAACCCATGGCATGAAGTGGCAATAGAAATATGCAAAATAATCACCACCATTAGATCAAATATTGGTGAGAGGCAAGCCTCTGGGTGATCACATGTTTGATACAGTTCTACAGCTTTGTCATAATGAGGAGTATAAGGAGGCTGGTTGGTTTGTCCTACTTTCACTAGACAAAGTGGTGAAAGAAGGAGATGAGCTCAGTGCTTCAGAGCCACAGCTCAAGTGCTGCATAAATGACCTCAAAGTTTCCATTTGTGCCTTGAAAGAAACCCTTATTTCTTGTAGTAACAGAGCTGATATTGCTGAAAACCAAACCCAGACTCTGACTCTTACCGTAAGAGTGACTGAATTACGCCAGTTGAATCCCCAACACTGAAAGGTACCTGAAGTTAAAGTGAGCGCATTGATTGGGAAGAAATGAGATCCTAAGACTTGGGATGGGTACACATGGGCAGATAATCAGGAAACTGGGAACACTGAGCCCCTAAATTCCGTTGAGTCACTCCTGACAACAGAATCAGCCTTTTTCCTCCCATCTGAAGAGATTACTCCATCTTCCTGTGCTACTCTACCCTCCCCTGTAAAACCATTAGTCTCTCCAACCCCAGTTGATAAGATTAACCCAGCTGTGTTTGAAGAGCCTTGTCTGAGTCATTGCATAGGGCAGATGCCTTATGAGACATGTTGAATGTCCCCAGGAGCCACCCCACCACCCATTTTTGCTTTTAGACCCATAACTAGACTTAAGTCCTAGTGAGTCTCAAAAGGCTCAAAGGGTGACTCAGGAGGAGGTACACTACACTCCAAAAGAGCTGCTTGAGTTTTCTAATATGTACAAACAGAAACGTGGGAAATATGTGAGGGAATGGATATTAAGGGTGTGGGATAATGATGAAAGGAACATAAAATTTGATCAGTTTGAGTTTATTGAAGCGGGCCCACTAAACACAGATCCTTCATTCAATGTTTCAGCTCAAGAGGGGGGGAAAGGATCTAATAGTTTATTTGGTTGGTTCACTGAGGCATTAATTATGTGGTGGCACATGCTAAATAAAGTCGAAGTGCCAGACGTGCCTTCGTAAACTGTAGAAGAAGGACCCCAAAGGCTTAGGGAAGTTGGCATTTTAGAGTGGATTTATCAGGTTAGACCCACAGACACACACATGGAGTACACAAAGGACACAACTCTTACCAGAATGGTGAATAAAAAATTTGCAAAGGAAGCCCCAGCATCCTTGAAGACTGCAGTGATTGCTATTTAAAAAAAAAAAAAAAAATTAATTTTATGTAAACCAAATTTGAGAGTGGGAACTACCCTAACTGAATTAAGACACCTAACTACAATGAGGCTGATTGGACCCTGTGTTGGTAGAGGCTAAGTGGTGGTGCTCAGTCAACAAACACAAGGTGGATATGATTACTGTAATGGACAGCGAAGTCAAAGCAGTAATCAGAACAGTCTGACTCATATGGACTTATGGCATTGGTTACTTACTTATGAGGTTCCTACGAGTGAAATAGATTGGCAATCTCCTAAATATTTACTTGATCTGTACAAGTGGAAGAATTCTAGGTCAAATGAACTGCAGCAGTCTAACTCAGATCTCCAGAATAAGGGAGTCATGACCCCTCAATCAAATCCCAGGCTTGAGCCAATTTATAGACCCACAACCCCTCGAACGAAGGGGAGACCAGGTCCCCTTGAGGAAGGATTCCACTGCCAAAAATTTATACTGTTTATCTTTCTCTCAGCCTTCTCCAAAGGGATCTACGTTCTCTTCTAAGAGTGACTATTCATTGGAGAAAAGGAAATAATCAGACTTTTTGAGGATTACAGGATACTGGCTCTGAACTGACACTAATTCCGGGAGACTCAAAATGTTACTGTGGCCCACCAGTCAGAGTAGGGGCATTTGAAGATCAGATTATTAATGTAGTCTTAATTTCAGCTCAAAGTAGGTCCAGTGGGTCCCCAAACTCTTCCTGTAGTGATTTCCCAAGTTTCAGAATGCATAATTGGAATAGTTATACTCAGCAACTGGCAGAACTCCCACACTGGACTCCTTACAAATGGAGTGAGGGCTATTATGATAGGAAAAGCCAAGTGGAAGCCATTAGAATTGCCCCTAAGTAGGAAAATAGTAAACCTAAAGCAATATGGCATCTCTGAAGGGATTGCAGACATTACTGCCACCATCAAGGACTTGAAGGATGCAGAGGTGGTTGTTCCCACCCCATCCCCATTTAACTTGCCTATTTGGCCTATGTAAAGAACAGATGGATTTTGGAGAATAACAGTGGATTATTGAAAACTTAACCAAATGGTGACTCCAATTGTAGCTGCTGTTCCAGATGTGGTTTCATTACTTGAAAAAATTAATACATCTCTTGGAACCTGGTATGCAGCTATTGATCTGGCTAATGCCTTTTTCTTTCTACTTGTTTTGAAGGACCACCAGAAGCAGTTTGCCTTCAGCTGGCAAGGCCAGCACTATACCTATTCACTGTCCTATCTGAGGTGTATATCCACTCACAAGTTCTATGGCATAATTTAGTCTGCAAGGATGTAGTCCCTTTTCCCTTCAGTAAGACATCATATTCGTCCATTACATTGATGACATCATGCTGATTGGGCCTAGTAAGGAAGAAGTGTCAGTGACTCTGGACTTATTAGTAAAACATGTGCATGCTAGAGGGTAGGAAATTAATCCAAAAAAAATTCAGGTACCTTTCACCTCAGTGAAATATCTAGGAGTCCAGTGGTGTGGCATGTCGAGATATTCCTTCTAAAGTGAAGGATAAGTTATTGCATCCGGCCCCTTCCACAACTGAAAAGGAGATACAATGCTTGGTGGGCCTCTTTGGATTTTGGAGGCAACATATTCTTCATTTGGGTATGCTACTCTGGCCCATTTATCAAGTGGCTCAAAAAGCTGGTAGTTTTGAGTGGGACCCAGAACAAAAGAAGGCTCTACAACAGGTTCAGGCTACATACAGCAGCCACTCTGCCACTTGGGCCACATGATCCAGCTGATCCAATGATACTTGAAGAGTCAGTGGCACATAGAGGTGCTGTTTGGAGTCTTTGGCAGGTCCTTATTGGTAATTCACAGTGAAGACCCTTAGGATTTTGGAGCAAAGCCCTGCCAGCCACTGCAGATAACTATCTTCTTTTGGGAAACAGCTTTTGTCTTGTTACTGGGCTGTAGTAGAGATTGAACACTTAACCATGGGCCACCAAGTCACCGTGCGGCCTGAGCTGCCCATCATAAACTGGGTGTTGTCTGACCCAAACAGTCATAAAGTCAGATGTGCACAGCACCACTCTGTCATTAAATGGAAGTGTCATCTGCGTATTGCAGGCTGTTAATAAGACTTCCTCCAATCTTGATGCCACATTCTTCTTCATATACTCCAGCTTCTCAGATTATTTATTCAGCATACAGATTGAATAAGTATGGTGAAAAAATACAACTCTGATGCACACCTTTCCTGATTTTAAACCTGTTCAAATGACTGCCTCTTGGCCTATGTACAGGTTCCTCATGAGGACAATTAAGTGTTCTGGAATTCCTGTTCTTCACAACATTATTCATGATTTTTTATGATTCACATGGTCAAATGCCTTTGCATAGTCAATAAAACACAGGTAAACATCTTTCTGGTATTCTCTGCTTTCAGCCAAGATTCATCTGACATCAGCAATGATATCCCTTGTTCCATAGGCTCTTCTGAATCTGGCTTGAATTTCTGGCAGTTCCCTGTCGATGTATTGCTGCAACCACTTTTGAATTATCTTCAGCAAAATTTTACTTGTGTGTGATATTAATGATATTGCTCTATAATTTCTGAATTTCCTTGTTTCACCTTTCTTTGGAATGGGCACAAATATTGATCTCTTTCAGTCAGTTGGCCAGGTAGCTGTCTTCCAAATTTCTTGCCAATTCCAAGAGCCTTGTTTTTTATCAATGCTTCAGCGCAGCTTGGACTTCCTCCTTCAATACCATCAGTTCTTGATCATATGCTACCTCCTGAAATGGTCGAATGTTGACCAATTTTTTTCGTACAATGACTCTGTGTATTGCTTCCACCTTCTTTTGATGCTTTCTGCATTGTTCAATATCTACCATAGAAGATTTCAATATTGCAACTCAAGACATGAATTTTTTCTTCAGTTCTTTCAGTTTGAGAAAGGAAGCATATTCTTCCGTTTTGATTTTCTAAACGCAGGTTTTTGCAAAATTCATTATAATACTTTGCTCGAGCTGCCCTTTGAAATCTTGTGTTCAGCTCTTTTATGTTAGCTACACTATGTTCAAGAGCAAGTTTCAGAGTCTGTTACTGATATCCATTTTGGTCTTTTCTTTCTCTCCAGTCTTTTTAATGACCTTTTACTTTCTTCATGTATGATGTCCTAGATGTCATCCCACAACTCTTCCAGTCTTTGGTCATTACTGTTCAATGAGTCAAATCTATTTTTGAGACGGTCTCTAAGTACAGGTGGGATATACTCAACTTTGTACTTTGGTTCTCGTGGACTTGTTTTAATTGTCTTCAGCTTGAACTTGTGTATGTGCAGTTGATGGCCTGTTTCACACTCAGCCCCTGGCCTTTTTCTGACTGTTGATATTGAGCTTGTTTATTGGCTGTTTCCATAGATGTAGTCGATTCGATTCCTGTGTATTCCATCTGACAAAGTCCACGAGTATAGTCACCGTTTATGTAGTTGAAAAATGGTATTTGCAGTGAATAATTTACTGGTCTTTCAAAATTCTAGCATGTGAATTCCAGTGTCATTTCTATCACCAAGGCCATATTTTCCACCTATGGATCCTTCTTCTGTGCTTCTAACTTTTGCATTCCAATCACCTGTAATTATCAATGCATCTTGATTGCATGTTTGATCAGTTCCAGACTGTAGAAGTTGATAAAAATCTCCAATTTCTTCATCTTTGGCATTAGTGGTTGGTGCATAAATCTGAATAATATTCATATTAACTGGTCTTCCTTGTCAGTATATAGATATTATCCTATCACTGACAATATTGTACTTCAGGATAGATTTTGAAATGTTCTTTTTGATAATGAATGCAAAGCCATTCATCTTCATTTTGTCATTTCCAGCATAGTAGACCATATGATTGTCTGATTCAAAATGTCCATACCAGTCCATTTCAACTCACTAACTCCTAGGATATTGATCTTTATGCATTCCATTTTATTAATGATGATTTCCAATTTTCCTAGATTCATACTTTATACATCCCATGTTTCAAGTATTAATGGGTGTTTTCAGCTGTTTCTTCTCATTTGGATTCATGCCACATGAATAAATGAAGGTCCCAAAAGATTTATTCCATCCATATCATGAAGGGTGACTCTACTTTGAGGAGGCAGCTCTTTCCCAGTAATAATTTGAGTGCCTTCCAACCCTCATGTTGTATGTGTATGTATACGTAAAATATGTAAAAAGTCACTCACTTCTTCAGGTCTCACTCTTACATCCATGATACTAAGTGGACAGATAGCCTGTCTTTGTTGGCTTTGTTATCCTTTCACTCAAGCTGAGGTAGAATCTGCTCCAAAGAACCAGAAAATTCATTCCTTTCTCCCCTCTACTTCCTTAGTCTGTGTACCTAGTCTAAGATTTCAATTTAAGAAATGGTAGAAGGATCACTTAGGACTTTATCTTATTCACTTCAACCTCTTCCTTCTCAAGAGCTTTACATTTGTATATTAGATATTTGTGCAGCTATTAATAAAAGTATGCTTTACCCTTATTTACCTGTTGTTCTTTATATAGTGTTTCCCCAGGAAATTTCACAGACAGTACAGAATGGTTAAGGAGAATTGTGAGAAAAGGGTAGCATTAACTGGCAAAGCGTGATTAGAAAATCCTAGGTCTGTGGCCGTGATAACAACAACAACTACCACTCACCCAGCTCTACAATAACATCATGAGTTCATTGGAATTCACTTTTCAATCTCAGATTGTTTTGAAGGCCTCTAGATATTCTCTGATCAAAGAGAAAATCTCTCTTTTCCTGTTAAAACCCTATGGGGTCAGCAAGAGGAATTTTTGAAAAGTGAGATGTACCAAAACGGGAAACTTATGCATATAAACTGAGAATCATGAATGGTGGAAAAGTTCAGACTTATCATTAGTTAATATCAATTTACCATCTGTTCCAGACTGAATAACTCAGCTGGTGTCTGCTGCCAACTAGTATCAACACATCTTCCAGATGCGTCTGTTGAGAATAATTATTAAAGTTTGTACTTGATTTAAAAACAGAAGTAGTACGGCAAAGTGTATGTGTTTCATCACAACTAAAATTACCATGGCTTTCATTTTTGTGACAACTCCAATTCGTTAATTTGAAATCATTAGCTGGGCTGAAGGTATACTTAAGAGTAATGACCTGAGTGTGTAGGGAAAACTTGACAGTCGTGATGGGTAGGCACAGCCACTGGTAATGGTAACCATAGGCATAAGAGAGGAATTGGTTCAGAGAAATAGAAGCCTCTTTTGAGAATCAGAGAGCTCTGGCAGCATAAAAAGGCTGAAGAGAGTTCTCACAATCACATGTGTTGACTTATTAAGCATGCAAGTATGCAGTTGCTGTCCTAGATACTGAGCCTTGGAACACAAGAAGGTAGATGCTGCCCTAAGGAGAAATAATTTTCAGTAAGGTTTGGATCTGCCCAAAATAAAGCTCAATGTGGAGTTCATACAGCACAGTGCAGTGAGAAGAGAGCACCATATAATTTAGGTGTGGGTCATAACTCTGCACTTCACTAGTTGTTAGATCCTGGCAAGTCACTTATCTTCTTTGAACTTGTCTTCTCTTTTTTGAAGGGCTGTCAAAAGAATTCTGATAAAGTCCCTTGTAAACTATGAATCAAGATAGAGCTATTTCATATCCCTTTTGAAATAAGCCAAGATATAAATGGACTTTAACAATCAATCAATAGAAATAAACTTATCATTTAAAGCATTCAAAATGTTGTTTTCTCAAAAGAAAAATAACAAAAGGTTAAATTTATGCCATAAAACACACACCCAAGCTGACTCACAAAAACCGAAAAATCTTCTTGGGGGAAAAAAAAATCAGAAATCCTTCTTTTATAAATTGCAAAATTGATCATTGCTAATTCAAGCTTTTTTACCCCTAAATTCATCTCACTTTTGTGGGATGGCCAAGTTATTATAGTATGAACTCAAGTCAATAAATATTGAGAATCTACTATGTACAAAGTTCAATACTAGGAGTTATGAAGATACTTAGGACTGATAGTTATCCAGTACGCATTGTTAGAACTATTTCACTTATCTGTGGTCAGCCTCCATTCTTATTGGATGATGCTTGTTCCACATTGGTTGTTAAAGATTTTAAAGATAAGCTCAGGATACTACGATGAGTAAAAACACTGTCTCTTAGTCCTTGCTGATGCCTCAGATCCATCTCAGTTTTCCAAATGCACGGTTGCTATGAGGTAGTAGTTAAGTCACAGATAGTATGTATGTTGACAAGGGCTGAGAATACATGGGCGCACAGTGAATGAACTGGAGTAGCCTAGAGATGAATGTTAGTTTAGTGACCCAATGGTACTTATTGACTAAAGTGTACTTATTGTCTGATTCAGCTGGTTGACGACATGTGTGTCTTTATTAGAATCTAACTTAAGATTATATTTTATTGGGGAATCTGTGGCTTACTAACTTGACCCACAGTTCCTCAGATGCTGCTTTTATTTTTCTGACTGTTGATGACAGCTTATACTTATTATTAAGCACCAAATATGTACCAGATGATATAGTAAAATTATCCATATTGTCTCAACAATTCTGCAAAATATGATTCCCATTTTATAGGCTGAGTCAGGGGCTCAGAAGTGATTGGTGTATTTCCTAAGCAGTGCTGATGAAAGAGTAGTAAAGGTGTTAACTCCAGGTCTATCTGAACCTCACATTTGTGACTTTCTACCATCCCACACTGAATGAGTAGCAGGAATTCTTCCTCCTCATGGACCCTGTCTTAGGCTGGGCTCTCTAGAGAAGCAAAACAAGTGAAGTGTGTATATGTATTTATCATGGAAATGGCTCATGCAGCTATAGAGGCTGGAAAGTCCCAAGTCCGTGGGTCAGCTTGGAGGCTTCTCCTGACTCACATAGCTGCAGGGGCTGACAAACCCAAAATAGGCAGGTAAGACAGCAGGCCTTTGGCTCACAGGTTGTGGAGGCTAATGAATCCCAAGATCAGCAGTCCCAAGAACTGGAGGCCAAATGCAGGGTGCAGAGTGAACAAAAGCCCTTGAGCCTTACCAGAAAGTCCACATGTATTGGATGCAGACCACACCCCCAAGGAAACTCCCTTTCAACTAATTTGCTGCTCATATCAGATCTCATCATAGAAGTGATTACATTATATCAGATCTCATTATGGAGATGATTACATCATTACATAGCTGTCAAACTACATCATAACTGCCAAAACACTGAGAATCATGGCCCAGCCAAGGTGGCACACAACCTTAACCATCGTTGACCTCGTCTCTGCTTGAGTTATATCCTACTCCTCTCTAGTACTTGTACTCCTCGTTTATCAGGTTATGTTTCAAATAGGAAGCCCACATTGACAGGTTTAAAAGCTAAAATTTCCTCTGTCACCATGGTTATGAAGATAAATGGCATTTGTCCTATGGCCAACAGGAGGATCTTAGTCATCAGAAGAGTGGGCAGTGAGTCCATGGAGCTATCAGTAAAGAGAAACTCTTCATTTCAAAATCTTTTCTATGGAATACACAGAATTCTGAGGAATATGGGGATGAGAAGACCTCCCGTGGATATGTATAAAACAAGGCATCGAAGCCAGTAAGTGCTATCCAAACCAAAAGAGATGAAAGGATAATGCCCAGTAGAGGGGTAGGAGAACAATAGGCAATTCTCATTGATTGTTTCCTTATTATATGCTGGATCCTATATGATGGTTAAGTTTATGTGTCAACTTGGCAGGGACACGATTCTCAGTGGTTTGGCAGTTATGATGTAGTTTGGCAGTCACATGATGTTGTGATGAGATTTGTTATAATGTGATCACCTCCATGATAGGATCTGGTGTGAGTAGCCAATCAGTTGGGCGTGTGGTCTAAATCAAATATAAGTGGACTTTATGGCAAGGCTCGTGGGCTTTTGCTCGCTCTGGATCTTACATCTGGCTTCTGTTCATTTGACCTCTGGTTTTTGGGACTTGAGCTAGCAGCTTATCTGAGTTCTTTCCTGCTGATTTGGGAATTTATCAATCTTCGCAGCCTGTGATCAAGAGCCCTGATCTCTGACCTGCCGATCTTGGATTCGCCAGTCCCTGCAGTTACGTGAGTCAGGAGAAGCCTCTATCCTGACTCATAGACTTGGGACATTCTAGCCTCTACAACTGCATGAACCATTTCCTTGATATAAATCTCTCTATATATACATTTATACACTTTACCGGTTTTGCTTCTCTAGAGAACCCAGCCAAAGGCATTTGGTACTGTGGGAGTGGGATGCTGCTGTATCAGATACATAAAATGTGAAAGCAGTTTTGAAACTGTGAATGGATAGAGGCTGGAAGAATTTCAAAGTGCCTAACAGTAAAAGCCTAGACTGCCTTGAATAGACTGTTGGTGGGATTATGGATGTCAAAGACCATTCTGGTGAGGATCCAAAAGGAAGTGAGGAGAGCTGTTACACTGGACATGGTGCAGAGAGACAGCAGCTGCAGAACTAGGAGACTGGTGCAAAACAGCAGTGGAGGCCATCTACGCAGCAAGGGAGCTGAGCGCCTTTGGCAGGAGGCTTTCTGGCCGAATGGGGTGCCTCTGGGCACTTATTGGTGGAGTTAGGCTTGCCGACTCACAGAACAAGACAGCTGAGTGCCTTCTGGCCAAAGTTTACTGGTGGAGTGGGACCCAGAACAAGAGAAGGCTCTGCAACAAGTTCAGGCTGCTGTGCAAGTAACTCTGCCCCTTGGGCAATATGATCTGGCTGATCCAATCGTGCTCGAAGTGTCAGTGGCAGATAGACATGCTGTTTGGAGCCATTAGCAGGCCCCTACTGGTGAATCAGACCCTTAGGATTTTGGAGAAAAGCCCTGCCATCCACTGCAGATAACTACCCTCCTTTTGAGAAACAGCTTTTGACTTGTTACTTGGCCACCGTAGAGATTGAAAGCTTAGCCATGGGACACCAAGTCACCATATGGCCTGAGCTGCCCATCGTGAACTGGGTGTCGTCTGACCCACAGAGTCATAAACTTAGACGTACGCAGCAGCACGCCGTCCTTAAATGGAAGTGGTATGTATGAAGTGGTATATATGAGATTGAGCCCAAGCAGTACCTGAAGGCACAGGTAAGTTCCCATGGTGTCCATTCCTGTCACATTACCTTCCATCTCCCAGTCTGCACTTACAGCCTCACGGGGCATTCCTTATGGTCAGTTGACTGAGGAAGAGAAAACTCGTGCCTGATTTACAGATGGTTCTGTGTGATATGCAGGCACCACTTGAAAGTGGACAGCAGCAGCACTACAGTCCCTTTCTGGGACCTTCCTGAAGGACAGTGGTGAAGATAAACCATCCCAGTGGACAGAACTTTGAGCAGTGCACCTCGTTGTTCACTTTGCTTGGAAGAAATAATGTCCAGAGGTGTGATTGTATACTGATTCGTGGGCTGTGGCCAATAGTTTGACTGGTTGGTCAGGGACTTGGAAGGAACGTGATAGGAAAATTGTAGACAAGGAGGTATGGGGCAGAGATATGTGGATAGACCTCTCTGAATGGGCCAAAGAAGTGAAAATATTTGTGTCTCATGTGGATGCTCACCAAAGGGGACTCCATACCAGCAAGAAATAAGAGCCATCCTTTGAACCTGGGGTCCCTGTGCCGAGAAGCTCCTTGACTGGGAAAGGTTGATGACAAGGACCTTCCCCCAGTGCTGACAGAGAGAAAGACTTTCCCCAGAACTGGCACCTGGAATTCAGACTTGTAGCCTTCTAGACTGCAAGAGGATAAATTTCTCTTTGTTTAAGCCATCCACTTGTGGTATTTCTGTGATAGCAGCACCAAATACCTAAGATACATGGGAGACTTTTGTTCATTATTTCATTTAATGACGTGGCTTCAATCCATTTTTTATCTCCTTAGACACAGCTTTGTGACTCTGATTTCATGACAACTCACCATATGCTCACTTATGCTAACCTTAGTGGTTACTGCGTTTCTCATTTCCTTTCTCTTCTCCAATACTAGGAGGATTGTGCTTGAAAGATCATATTGACAGATTGTTTGTACAAGATAGTTTTAGTGCTATGGAAAAGAAAATATCTAGCAAAGGTCAGATCTTTCACTATTCTAATTATATTTCAATGGAAGAGATTATATCATAAGGTGAGCCAGCCAGCTAACTGTGCAGCAATATACATAAAGCCATCACAAATTGCCTCCATTACAATGCCTATGTAAGACCCACCTGGGGCCAGGTTTTAATTTAAAATGAGGCTTGATAATTACTTAGAGTTTTTTCAAAAGTGTTGTCTAGGGACATTTAATAATGTTTGGTAGATCTACAGTGATTGTGATTATTACCTTTTATTGGTAAGATGCTTTATCACATCCTCTTCAGACATGTGTAGACAATTTTTAACCAATAGGGTCTTGTTATGAGTCATTTGATGTCGTCAACCTAAAACTTTTCCATGCCTTCCAGGAGATGTGTTTCTCTAGTGGAAGTTTTCAAAAACATTTTTTCCACTTATAAATTCACCTTTTCCTTGCATTCTCCAGCAGAGGAAATTGTTTGGGTCCATCTTGAACCAAAAATCTTACGGAAAAATTCTTCATTAGAAAAATGCTTTGTTTCAAGAGACAGGGAATGTTATGGATGGGGTCGCCATGAGTCAGGATCGACTAGACAACAAAGCTTTTTTTTTTTTTCCCCTCAAGTATTATGGCTCTGACTAGGCTGAAATATTGCTGTTTTGTAAATGAATGAAAAATTCTTGCTAATGATACATCTGTTTCTTATTGGACCTAAGCGATAACAACCACAGCTCCACAGATGATTCACCTCAGCTTGCCTCTTAGCTGGGTGAGTGGGCTATAAGGCATATTTCATTGAATCTCTTGGGTTACAGCTTTCATTAGATATCAGCATATTTATTTAAAATGCTGAAAAATATTCTCAAATTGCTTTAGAAGGATCTAAAAAAAGACTCTTATGTCAGGTAGAACTACATGTCACTTAGCTATTTGGTTTTCTCTAGATTCATGATAATTTGATTTTTAGGCAAAGAGAGAAGCAGTTATGTATAACTTAACAAATAAGAATTAGACGTTAAGACTCTATGAAGACAGTGCAACTGTTAGCGACTATATCTTCTGATGAGAGGTTCCTTTTTTGTTAGACTAAAGAATATATATATACATATATACCCATATGTACACCAATGTATATATACAATGCATATCAATATACCACTATACATAAGAAATATATGTGTGTGTGTAGCAAGAGAAAGAGTGAAGGAGGGGAAAGGAGGGGGAGGGAGAGAGGAAAGAAGGGAGATAGATCTAATTGAAAAGAAAATCTGCTTGTCTTTTTTCTGCTTTATAAAAATGGTAAGAATGACCCCAAATATACCTGAACTGCTTCTTCCATATATATTCTTCTTTTCTGGTTGAGAGCTTCTTTCTTCGCATGCCAATTTTGCTGTTGACTTTCCTCCTGAGAAGACCATGAAAGGTACCCATTAGTTCCGATGAATTCAGCTTCAGTGACAATCTTGAACTTTGGGTAGCTATTTGTGGTCTGAAATCTGGTCCACTCTAACTACTGCTCTAACTCTTTCTTCCCCTTCCTGGCCAAAATTCTTGAAAGAGTAATTCTCTTTATTTCCATTTGCTTACCACCGTCTTTAATCTCTGTCTAATTTTGCTCACGCCTGTTCCATTTCACTGAAACTGCTTTTAAAAGGTCACTGATTACTTCTCTATGGCACTTGACAATGTAGACCACCCTGTCCTTCCTAAAACACTTTTGTACCTTGATTTCTATATCTGGTTTTTCTTTTTTTTTCTCTAACCACTCCTTTATGTCTTCTTCATGGAGTTCTTTTCCTCTGCTTGATTCTTACATGTAATTATTGCTTAGCATCCTATTTTAGGCTATCTTCTCACTTTCTTCAAGTGATTTCATCCACCCCTATAACTTCAATTTCTATTAAATGTTAATAATTTCAATATCTCTACATCCAATCCAGCCTATTTTTTTGGAGTTCTAGGCTCATGGGTACAATATCCTACAGGACATACCTACTTAGATATATTGCAGTCACTACAAAGTCTACATATCTGCAGTTGAACTCATCCTTTCTCTCCAATCCCAACCATTCTAAACAAACTCTTCCTGTGTTCCATATCTATAATGGTTCAAAACAGATTATTAGCATTCAACCTGGATTCCTCTGTCTCTTATTTCTATATTCAACTCCTTTATTCCTGTTTCTATTGTACTACCATAGTCTGAAGGTGCCCCGGTTGGTGCAGTGGTTAAAGCACTCTGCTGCTAACCGGAAGGTCAGTACAAATCCACCAGCTGCTCCATGGGAAAAAGATGTGGCAATCTGCTTCCGTAAAGATTTACAGCCTTGGAAATTCCATGGGGCAGTTCTACTCTATCATATAGGGTTGCTATGAGTTGGAATTGACTCAACAGCAATGGGTTTTTATCATAGTCTAAGTCATCAAATTTCCTTGTTTGGATACCCTCAACAGCCTCCTAGTTGTTCTAACTTCTACCTTAATTTCCTGCAACCCACTCTTTGCACTGCAGGCAGAGTCAACTGCAAATCAGATCATGTTACTTTCCTCATTTAAAATGTTAGCGCCTTCCCACAGATCTTAGGATACAGTCTAAACTCTGTAACATGGCTTACAATGGCCTACTTGTTCTGGTTGCTTCTTACTTCTCCAACTTTTTTTCTTGCTAAACCCTTACCTGTTATGGACTGAATTGTGTCACCAAAAAATATGTGTCAACTTGGCTAGTCCATGATTCCCAGTATTGTGTGATTGTCCACCATTTTGTCACTTGATATGATTTTCCTACGTGTTGTAAATCCTACCTCTATCATGTTAAAGAGGTAGGATTAGCAGCAGTTAGGTTAATGAGAGAGAACTCAATCTACAAGATAAGGTTGTGTCTTAAGTCAATCTCTTTTGAGATAAGAAAAAGAAAGAAGCAAGCAGAGAGATGTGGGGACCTCACACCACCAAGAAAGCAACACCAGGAGCACAGCATGTCCTTTGGACCCTGGGTTCCTGCTCAGAGACACTCCTAGGCCAGGGCAAGATTGATGACAAAGACCTTCCTCCAGAGCCAACAGAGAGAGAAAGGCTTCCCCTGGAGCTGATAACCTGAATTTCATCCTCTAGCCTACTGTACTGTGAGAGAATAAGTTTGTCTTTTTAAAGCCACCCACTTGTGGTATTTCTGTTACAGCAGCACTAGGTGACTAAGATACACCCTCTCCCACATTTTTCCCAGAGGGTCCTGCTTTCTCTCACTTTTGAGAATTTGGACATGCTTCTCCTGCTACCTGGGGCACTCTTGTTTCCCTCTTTTATTTGCCTGGTAAACTATTATTCTTTCTTTAGGCCTTAGCTGTATTTTTTCCCTCTTATAATTTATTGTAATTTGTCCCTTCTAAAAAAAAAAAAAACTAATGGCACTAGTTTTTTTTTTTTTTTTTTTTTTTTATAGAATGTAAAGTCCATGAAGGCAGGGGGCATATCTGTCCTTTGAAAAGTGTCTGGAAAATAGTTGTTGTTGTCAGGTGCTGTCAAGTCAGTTCCAACTCATAGCAACTCTATGTACAAAGAACAAAACAATGCCTGGTCCTGTGCCATCTTCATGACCACTGCTATATTTGAGCCCTTTGTTGTAGCCACTGTGTCAATTCATTTCCTTGAGGGACTTCCTCTTTTCTGATGACCCTTTACTTTACCATGTATTAGGTCCTTCTCCAGGGACTGGTCCCTCCTGATAACATGCCCAAAGTATGTGAGATGAAGTCTTTCCATCCTTGCTTCTAATGAGCATTCTGGCCATACTTCTTCCAAGACAGATTTGTTTTTTTCTTCTGGCAAGCCATGGTATATTCAATATTCTTCACCAACACCATAATTCAAAGACATCAATTCTTCTTCGGTCTTCCTTACTCATTGTCCTGCTTTCATATGCATTGAGGAGATTAAAAACTCCATGGCTTGGGTCAAGCCTACCTTAGTCCTTAGTGATTATATGTGACATCTTTGTTTTTAACACTTGAAATAGTAGATACCATTACTTTTTTTTATGATTGAATAAATTTCAAAAGCTAATTTCACAGTAATTTTCTCCCAGTATGTCTTACTAGACATACTTCTACTTTCCAGAAACTCTATTGAACTAGTGTTGCTAAGTGTCTTGGTTATCTAGTGCTGCTATAACAGAAATACCACAAGTGGATGACTTTAACAAAGAGAAATTTATTCTCTCACAGTTTAGGAGGCTAAAAGTCCAAATTCAGGGTGCAAGCTCCAGGGGAAGGCTTTCTCTCTCTGTCGTTTCTGGGGAAAGGTCTTGTCAGTATTCTTCCCTGGTCTAGGAACTTTTCAGCACAGGGACCTTGGGTCCAAAGGACATGTGCTCCTGGCTCTTCTTGCTTGTTGGTAATAAGGTCCCCCCCACATCTCTCTGCTTGCTTCTCTCTTTTATATCTCAAAAGAGATTGACTCAAGACACAACTTTCTCACTGGAAAAATGTATGTATTAAGCACTACCTGCAACCACAGTCAAATAATTAACCAGCGGAAAAAGCAAAGAGTAAAAGGGTACAGTTTTACCACGGCCATTGGATTCTTGACCTTCCAGGAAAAGGATAGCATGGAAAACCAAGAACTGAGTGTGATAAGACCGGAAACAAATAGTTGGATATTTTTCCCTTAACATCTAAATCCTATAATTTAGCAAATGTGCATTTTCCATTAAATATAAAATGTTTTAATTGATGTGGAACATTTAAGAAGCATAAGTTTGATGTGAGGTGAAAAGAGGCACAAAGGGCACTTATTTATAATTCTATTAGTTTTCACATTAAGAATTCAATAAATATTTCTATTTACTTCCAAATAACATTAGTTCCTGCTGAGTTTTTCTTATACATAAGAGCATGAAACTTGGATTGATGCTTTAAGAAAAAAAAAGCAAGAAGCCATAAAATGGTGAACTTATTTATTAAGAAGGACAAGATACTTGACTGCCTAAAGTAATCAATTATCTGGAAAATATACTTATATCTCGGCTTTAAAGGAAATGCTTAAATTAGCAATGTAGATCAGGGGCATGAAAATGGGTATTTGAACATTTGGTTTGTGTCTCTGGAGAGCATGAATTTTTTGTGTCCCACTACCTCCTGGCCTAATTATTTCCCAGCCTATGTATTTCAAGGTTCTTGATGAGGAAAATCAACATGCCTCTCTACCCTCTCACTCTCTCATCCTCTCTGATACCCTTTATCCTCATTTTAGAACCTCTGATTATATGTTCCAACCTGGCATTTGCAACTTGGATAATTGAATCAAATTGGAGAGAGAAAATGAATATTCTCACTCAAAAAAGAAATGATGGGAGAATGATGACTAGGGAAAAAAAAGAACACGCAGATTTTTTTCACTAACATCTCTTAAAATAGCCCAGAAATTACACTGAGAGCATATATAGCCTGTACCACCAACCTAAGAACAATGAACACCTTTAAGGAATGTTGAAGCACTATGGGCCAAAATATGACGGTGATTCTTGTAATACTCCACCACCTCATCTGTCAGTTTGCTGTACTGTGGTGGCTTGCGTATTCCTGTGATGCTGCAAGCTATTCTACCTGTATTTCAAATGCCAGCAGGGTGACCAACGGTGGACAGGTTTCAGCGGAGCTTCTAGACTAAGACGGGCTAGGAAGAAGGAGGTGGCGATCTACTAAAAAAATTGGCCAGTGAAAACATAAACAGCAGCAGAACATTGTCTGACGTAATGCCAGAAGATAAGCCCCTCAGGTTAGAAGGCACTAAAAATATGACTGGGGAAAAGTTGCCTCCTCAAATTAGAGTCAACCTTAATGACGTGGATGGAATAAAGCTTTTGTGACATTTATTTGCTCATGTGACACAACTCAAAATGAGAAGAAACAGCTGAAAACACTCATTAATAATTGGAAAGCAGAATGTGTAATGTATGAATCTGAAAAAATTGGAAGTCGTCAAAAATGAAATGGAATGCATAAAGATCAATATCCTAAGCATTAGTGAGCAGAAATGGCCATTTTGAATCAGATAATCATATGGTCTACTATGCTGGGAATAACAAAAGGAAGAGGAATGTTGTCACATTAACTGTCATAAAGAACATTTCAAGATCTGTCCTGAAGTACAATGCTGTCAGCGATATGATAATATCCGTATACCTACAAGGAAATTTACCTACCAATGACTAATGCCAAAGATGAAGAAATTGAAGATTTTTATCAACTTCTACAGCCTGAAATTGGTCAAACATGCAATCAAGATGCCTTGATAATTACTGGTGATTGGAATGTGGAAGCTGGAAACAAAGAAGAAACAGTAGTTGATAGAAGGAGGGTATGCCGGAGATTGCATGACAGAGTTTTGCAAGACCTATGACTTATTTATTGCAAATACCTTTTTCCAACAACATAAATGGTGACTATACTCATGGACTTTGCCAGATGGAATACACAGGAATCAAATTGACTATATCCGTGGAAAGAGATGATGGATGCAAAAGCTCAGTATCGGTCGGAACAAGGCCAGGGACCAGTTGAAAAACAGACCATCAATTGCTCATAGGCAAGTTTAAGTTGAAGCTGAAGAAAATTAGAACAAGTCTGTGAGAACCAAAGTATGACCTTGGGTATATTCCACCTGAATTTAGAGACCATCTGAAGAACAGATTTGATACATTGAACGCTAATGACTGAAGACCAGACAAGTTGTATGATGACAATAAAGACATCATATGTGAAGAAAGCAAGAGGTCATTAAAAAGACAGGAAAGAAAGAAATGACCAAAATGGATGTCAGAAGAGGCTCTGAAACTTGCTCTTGAACTTACAGAGGCTAAATCAAATTGAAGAAATGATCACATAAAAGAACTGAACAGAGAATTTCAAAGGACAGATTGAGAAAACAGCATGAAGTATTATAATAAAATGTGCAAAGACCTGAAGTCAGAAAATCAAAAGGGAAGAAAACTCTCAACATTTCTGAAGCTGAAAGAAATGAAGAAAAAATTCAAGTCTTGCATTGCAATATTGCAGGATTCTATGGACAAAATATTGAACGACACAGGAAGCTTCAAAGGAAGAAGGAAGGAGTCGCTGTACCAAAAAGAACTGGTTGATGTTCAACCGTTTCAAGAGGTAGCATATGATCAAGAACTGAGGATACTGAAGAAAGAAGTCCAAGCTGCACTGAAGCTATTGGTGAAAAGCAAGGGTCCAGGAACAAACTGAATACAAATTGAAATGCTTCAACAAATGGTTGGAACAGTGGAAGTGCTCACACGTCTATGCCAAGAAAATTGGAAGACAGCTACCTGGCCAATTGTGGCCATTCTAACAAAAGGTGATCCAACAGAATGTGGAAGTTATCAGACAAAATTGTTAATATCAGAAGCAAGTAAAATTTTCTGAAGATCATTCAAAAATGGTTACAGCAGTACATCAACAGGGAATTGCTAGAAATTCAAGCTGGATTCAGAAGATGATGTGGAAAGAGGGATATCATTGCTGATGTCACATGGATCTTGGCTGAAAGCAGGGAATACCAGAAAGATGTTTACTTGTGTTTTATTGACTATGCAAAGGCATTTGACTGTATGGATCGTAACAAATTATGGATAACATTGCAAAAAATGAGAACTCCAGGACACTTAATTGTGCTCATGATGAACCTGTACCTAGACCAAGAGGCAGTCATTTGCACAGAAAAAGGGAATGCTTTGTGATTTAGAATCAGGAAAGGTGTGTGTCAGGGTTGTATCCTTTCACCATCCTTATTTAATCCGTATGCTGAGCAAATAATCTGAGAAGCCAGATTATGCGAAGAAGAACGTGGCATCAGGATGGAGGAAGACTCATTAACAACCTGGGATATGCAGATTAGCATTGCATGCTGAAAATGAAGAGGATTTGAAGCATTTACTAATGAAGATCAAAGGCTACAGCCTTCAGTATGGATTAGAAAACAAAATCCTCACAACTGGACCAATGAGCAATATCATGATAAATGGAGAAAATACTGAAATTGTGAAGATTTCATTTTACTTGGATCCACAATCAACACGCATTGAAGCAGGTATCAAGAAATCAAATGATGCATTGCATTGGGCAAACCTGCTACAACAAACCTCCTTAAAGTGTTAAAAAGGAAAGATGTCACTTTGAGGACTAAGGTGTGCCTGACCCAAGCCATGGTGTTTTCAACCACCACATATGCATTGGAAAGCTGAACAATGAATAAGGAAGACCGAAGAAGAATTGATGCCTTTGAATTATGGTACTGGAGAAAAATATGTTCCATGGACTTCCAGAAAAATGAACAAACCTGTCTTGGAAGAAGTACACCCAAGATGCTCACTAGAAATGAGGATGGGGAGACTTTATCTCATGTACTTTGGACATGTTATCAGGAGGGGCCAGTCACTGGAGAAAGATATCATGCTTGGAAAAGTAGAGGGTCAACAAAAAAGAGGAAGTCTCTCAATGAGAAGGATTGACACAATGGCTACAACAATGGGCTCAAACATAGCCATGATTGTGAGGATGAGGCAGGACTGGACAGTGTTTCATTCTGTTGTACATAGGTTCGTTGTGAGTCAGAAACAGCTTGATGCCACCTAAGAACAATTGTAATAATAATTGCTGATATTAATGTCTGGGAAAGCAAATTTTGATGATGATTGCTAAATTAGCTTGAGAAGCAACTATTGTGTAAGAAAGCTTAACAAAGACAGTAGTTAATGTAAGTTGATGGACCAATTAGGAAAGTAAAAAGAAGAAATGAGTGTCCAGAAACTTAAATTACTTGTGTGGGTGCATCTATCTCTATCATTATCTCTAGCTATCTCTATCCAGCTCTCTCTCTGTATATATATCCCCCACCAAAAAAAAAAAACAAACCCACTGCCATTGAGTCAATTCTGACTCATAGCAACCCTATGGGACAGACTAGAACTGCCCCTATAGAGTTTCCAAGGAGCGCCTGGTGAATTTGAACTGCCAACCCTTGGGTTAGCAGCCGTAGCACTTAACCACTATGCCACCAGGGTTTTCTGTATATATACCCAACCACCCAGTGCCCTCGAGTCGATTCCGACTCATAGCGACCCTATAGGACGGAGTAGAACTGCCCCATAGAGTTTCCAAGGAACGCCTGGTGGATTCGAACTGCCTACCCTTTGGTTAGCAGCCGTAGCACTTAACCACTATGCCATCAGGGTTTCCTTTCTGTATATATAGCCCTATGCAAATAACGGAGATCTCTTTAGGTTGATAAAATAAGTATCCTACTAATATCAAAGATGTTCTCCAAATTATCCACAGACTTTTTTCACCTTTGCCTTATGAAACATAAAACTTAATCTTTCAGGTTTGTTAAGACTGTGAAAACTTTTTTTTTTTTTGGCACATTGATCTATCAGTTACCTAGATCAATGACTCTGAAGGATGTAGGTAACTGATGTCTACCTGAGATTTTGTGATTTAATTAAAAAGGCCCTCGAAACAGACATTTCTTTTTTAGTCATCTGCATCTCCACTGGCAGTGAAACTGTTACCTGCTACAAGAACTGTTCACTCATATTGAGACAACTGTGAATTGTATATATGCAAGAGCACATGATAGTAGTGTGTGTGTGTGTGCGCGCGTGTGCGTGTGTGTGAGAGAGAATGAGAGAGAGAGAAGAAAATGAAGTTTTCTTCATGATGGATGAAACTATTGAGAATACGAATTTCAGGCTCATTAGTGCTTTGTTTTAAAACTTCTTACCCAAGGTCTCACATTACTTAGTTGTCTTCTTATCTATTCCAGTTGGATTACTTTGCCACGAGTATGAGGACTGTCTCCAAGCGTACTTACATGACTACTCTCACTTCATGTAGAGAAGTGGCTATCCAAGGAACTGGCTGTTTTTGAAATGTGTGTATGACTTTCCTTGAAGTTTACATTTAAAAATGTTTGAAGCGTTTGGGTGCAAAAGAAAAGGATACAAGATGGGGAAGCAAAAAGTGATCCTGTTTTGACCTGACCTCAGGAATTCCGGCTATGGCCCTGGATAAAGTATTTTCCTGGACAATTCCTGGTATCACTTTAGAAGTGTTGCTGGGAGTGATGATAATAGTCTACTTGGCATCATATAACCAGGACACTTTTTCAAGTTAAGGTTGCCAAGAAAAACCAAAATCATGCAAACAAGCATAAACATGAGGCAAAAAATAAATTTGGCATCATCTAAAAATAAGCAAACTAAAGGCACTAGATATGAAAAAAAATCAATAAAAGTGAATGCTAATGCAAAATGTAGTTGTTTCTTAAGTTTACTCACTCTAACCTTGTGTGCACCTAAATGAATGAGTAAAGAAGAAAAGAAAGAAAGAAGGAAGGAAGACAGACAGAAAGGAGCTTCTTTATCTTTTACGGCTGAACTGCTTTTTCTTATGGCATCCCCACCAGCAGGGAAACAACTTACTAATCAAGAATACTTCAGTGTCTTTTGGTTTAACTAATCTTTTTTTCTTAATGTTCAATATATAATAAAGAAGGATTTAAGTGGGTTTATTTTGCATGACCCTTTTTCTGCCCAAGATAGGGCAATGGATTCTTGGTATAAGAAGGGGGCATCTATTGTGTCCCTACAGCAGGGTCAGCTGGAGTCTTAGGATCCAGACTACACGCCATCTCCTTACTTCCCTCTGTTGTAGTCTGGATGTTCTCCTCTCTCCTTGCGCTGGTGACCCTTGAGTGTCAATTGGTTCAGTCTGGCCATTTGAGAAAGCGAGCTGCCACCTACTCCTGAAGTCTGTGGTCCAGCCATGTGCTCCCTGTTTTGAAGCCTCTGCTTGAAGCATCTTCTTATCCCACCCGCATTTGTCAGTCTATATTGCCTCACTGGAGAATGTAGGAAACTCCAGGCTCTCTACTTGTCCCATATGGGCCAAGTGAATTCACCAAAGTACTCTGTGTGGCCAATAGGGCAACCCTCTGACACTACCACAAACCTTAACACAGATCCTCCTTCACTCAGCAATCTGAGGTCGCTAGTCCCATTTTACTTGCTTTACATCATTCTATTATTATGAAAGTTAGGAAAAGCTGCTGGGCTGGAAAGGTGCTAAAAAGTCACCACTCAATTTGCTTTCTCATGATTTGGTACAAGAAGGAAAGAGGAATATCCAGGGATTTTCGTTATTGATGTCTTCCTGAAACTAGAGCTGAGGGTTTAATCTTACGGGATTTAAAGACTTTGGTTTCTCAGGTGCAGAGGGAGGAAAGTACCATGGTAACAAATCCTTACTAATTCATTTTAGATGAAGATGCTACCACAGGAAGAAATCCAGGGAGGTGTGATCTGAGGTTATGTCCCAGCTACTCCCTCAGTCCTGATGCTTCGTTTCTGCCCAGGCTGGGATGAGGGTCCACAATGACAGAAGCTTCACTGGCCAGGCACATTCATGGCTTACTCTGGAGGCCGTGAGAGGAGGTGGGTACTGACCAGCTGCTCTACCATGCCTAGAGTTTTGAGCCCAGTAGCCCCAGCCAAAGGGAAAGAGAACAGGTGAAACCCTCCCTCCTCGTTTCTTCTGACATGACAACACAAAGGTTTTCTGTGATAGCACAGGTTATCATAGATTTTTGTCTTATTCTACAAGACAACCTGGAACAACCCAGAAGATATGTTTTTCTTTTTTTGTCTCAACGTTGATGCTACCCCCTTATTCCCTGCGAAACAAGACCATGGCCGTTCCTCTCTCCAGGACAGTTTCTCCTCTTAAATTCAAAACATCCCACTTCCTGACCACAGTCTTCTTCTCTTTCTTTCAGTTACCTTTCTTTACTTTCTGTTATCTCCTAGGGTCCTCTAGATGCTCCTCTTTCCTCCTATGTACCCATTTTCCACCTTGTAGCCAAAAGGATCTTCCTAAAATTCTGTCTTTTCTTGTTACTCCTATACTTAATATCTTTCCTAGGCTCCCCATGCCTCTCAAAATGAAGAAGACCCTTGTCATTATCTACAGATGCCCAGCATATGAAACCTCTTTCTATATTTGGAGAAGTTTCTTGGTGAAAAGAAGAGCCATTTTTCATGTCAAAAGTAAAAAATGCCCAATTTTCAGATTTTCTTGCAGTTAGAATTTAGGCACATCACCAGGGCCCCACCAATCAGGTGCTGTTGCACAGACTTTGAATTGGAAGCTGACTTAATGAGTTGTGAACAGTAGGGACACTCAGTATGATTGAGTTCCTCAGCCCTCGTGGGCAAGGGTTTTAGTGGCAGTATCCAGTGTCCAGGAGATGGCGCAAATAAGGTCAGTGCTAGCTGTGGTGGCTGTGATGCCCTCACAGTGTCGGTTCTGCATCATAGCTATGGACCTTGTTCCTGACAGTGAGGCCCTATCTGGTTCTTTAGCCTTAGGAAATTCTGTGAGCTACCCAAGACTATTTTAATACATTAATATTCTTCTTAAAACAAACCTGGCTTCTAATTGCATCTAAAAACCCTAACTGATATGTATGATGCCTCGGGCTTTTTATAATCTGGCCCCTAGTTTTCTCCCCAGTTTTATCTCTTAGTGTGACTTCCTTCCTACCTCATACACTGCAATTCAGCCATATTTAAAGTCTTTCATCTTTTCTTACATGGCTCTTTCAAATCTCTGGATCTTTCTAAATACTCTGATCTCTGTCTGGAAAACCCTTCTCAGCTCTCCGCTCCTACCAGGCTGACTCCTACTCACTCTTTGAGTCTCAGTTTTGACATCGCTGTCATTGGGATAGTTTTTTGTGGCAGAATCTGGTAGTGGCCCACTTATGCGCTCTCCCCTCCTGCTTCACTAACAGAGCTCCAACCTTTGCAGACCAGTCATGTTCCAAGTTAGGAATAGCTCTTTCCACCAGCACCACCACCACCATGAATTACTGTCGAGTTGATTCTGACTCATAACAACCACAAGTGTGTTACAGTAGAAATGTGCTCCATAGGGTGTTCAATGGCCAATTTTTTAAGAAGTGGATCAACAAGCCTTTCTTCTAAGTCACCTCTGAGTATTAGAACCTCCAATTTTTAGGTTAGCAGCTGAGCACATTAACCTTTGCATCGCTAGGGACTCCACTTGCCTCATTAGTCTCTCAGAACTATGAATGGCCATGTGTCTTGGTCCTGGGCAATGGGCTGTAAGTACAAGTCTACTAGGTGAGGTGTCTTAGTTTGGGTTCTCTAGATGAGCAAAACCAGTGACAAAAAAACAAAAAAAAACTAATGCCATAGAGTCGATTCTGACGCATAGTGACCCTATAGGACAGTGAGATATATATATATATACCAGTGATATATATATATAGTGTATGTGTGTGTATATATACATACATATATATAGAGAGAGAGAGAGAGAGAGATTTACTTCAGGGGATTGACTTACAAAATTGTAGGGCTGACAGGTCAAAAAATTTGTAGGTCAGGTGGCAGGCCAGAGACTTCTTCAGGCTTTCATCCCAAGATCTGTAGGCAAGGTGATGAGAAGAATGCAGGGTCAAAAAAGAGAGAGCAAATTTTGCCAGAATATCCATTTATATTCTGGAGGTAGACCACACTCCCAAAGAAACTCCCCTTTCAACTGGTTAGTTGATCACATTAGATCACACCATGGAAGGTAATTATGTTGCATTACATTACACTATGGAACAGCCACCAGTCCAGTATCTGGCCAAACACTGCGAATCATAGCCTAGCCAAGTTGACACATAAAATTAACTACCACATGGAGCCTCCAGGACAGCTAGTGGTTTCCCAATGTAGTGTCAGACTCAGTTCACATGTCCCTTTTTTCCTTCTTCCTCCCCTCTTCTTACCTGTAATGCAGACCTGATGTTTGTAGTTGGAGCATCCTTTTAGCTAGGGTACTCTTGACAAATTTCTACCATCTGACATCAAGTGTAATCCTGAGCCCTTTAGTCAATTTTTTAGGGTCTCCTCTTAGTTGTTCTCACAGCATTGTTTACTTCTCCTATGAAACACATATCACCTACTTGTAATCTCCTGTTCATTTGTCCATGTCTTCACTCTCAACTGTAAGCTCAATAAGGTCAGTGACCATGCATATTCAGATTTGTACAATGCCTTCCTATATTACAGTTATCAACCTCAGAGCTGATCATCCCTAGAGCTACACAGGGAAGATAGATCAAAGTTAGAAGAGATACTGGACTTACTCTGTGAGCTAACAATTGGCTGCCTCTGTATTCTGTGTACCAGTATTCTCTCAGTGAATCTAGAATCCAAAGATGGCAAACACATTTCATCTTGCTTGCCTAGAGTGTTGTATTGCAAAAGATTCTGAAGGGTACATTTAAGTTATTTATTCAGCAACTATTTATTGAATACCTACTATATGATATGCCAGATACTATTCTGGGTCTTGGCGAAACAGTAACATATGAAAGAGCAAAATGAGTAAATGAATGAATGAATCAAAAAGTCCCTGCCCCCATGGAGCTAACATTATAAAGAATTCTGTGATAGATTAAGTTTGTCTTCCATAAACATGGTAGGGAGGAATTGAGACAGCTTACCATATATTTGGGAACCCTGGTGGTATAGTGGTTAAGAGCTATGGCTGCTAACCTAGAGGTAGGCAGTTCAAACTCACCAGGTGCTCTGTGGAAACCGTACGGGACAGTTTTTTTCTGTCGTATAGGGTCACTACGAGTCAAAATCGGCTCTACAGCAATGGGTTTTTGGGTTTTTTACCATATATTTGGGAGTTCCTGGGTAGTGCAAATCGTTAAGTACTGTACTACTAACCAAAAGGTTGGCAGTTGAAAACCACCCAAAAGTGCCTTGGCCATATGTTTTTGAAAGGTCACAGTCTTGAAAATCCTATGGAGCAGTTCTACTCTGCACACACGGGGTCGTCATAAGTTGGAATCAACTCCATGGCAACCAACAACAGTCATATATTTAATATCTTTCCAGATTAAATCTGGTCATAGTGTTGATTTTTAGGCAGTTCCGCAATTGTGTATACCTCTTCTTTGGAGATCATATAAACAACTGGCTCCACTCACGTGTGCTGGCAGCTATGTCTTATTTTAATGTTAAAGGAGCATGGGACTAAAAGATGCAAATAACAAAATAAAAAATGAAAGAGGGAATATTACAACTGACTCAATAGAAATAAAGAGAATTATAACAGGATATTCTGAACAACTGTACTGCAAAAACTGGATAGCTTATATGAAATGGACAAATCTTTAGAATCACACAACCTACCAAAACTGACTCATGAGGAAACAGAAAGTCTCAACAGACCCATAACAAGTAAAGAGATTGATTGAATCAGTGATCAAAAATCTCTGAACAAAAACAACAAAGTCCTGGACCAGATGGCTTCACTGGGCAATTCTACTAAACATTTAGAGAAGGATTGACACCAATACTATTTAAACTCTTCCAAAAGATAGAGAAGGAAGAACTACTCCCTAATTCATTCTATGAAACAAACATAAACCTGACAACAAAACCAGACAAAGACACCACAAGAAAAGAAAACTACAGGCTAATATCTCTTATGAATATAAATGCAAAAAATCCTTAAGACTAACCAACATAATCCAACAGCAGGTTAAAACAGTCATACACCATGGCCAAGTGGTATTTATTCTAGGAACGCAGGGATGATTCAACATTAGAAAATCAATCAATGCAACACACCACATCTATAGAACAAAGTAAAAGAACCACATGATAATCTCTATGGACGCAGAAAAAGAATTTGATAAAATCCAGCACCTTTTCTTAATGAAAATTCTAAAGAGGATTGGGATAGAAGGGAAATTACTCATTATGATTCAGAATATGTATGAAAAGCCAACAGCCAACATTATACTTAATGGAGAGATACTGAGAGCTTTCCCCTTGAAATCGAGAACAAGACAAGTGTGCCTGCTCTCACCACTTCTATTCAGTATTATATTAGAAGTCCTAGCCAGTGCAATCAGACAGAAAAAGAAATAAAAGTACCCAGATTGCAAAAGAAGAAGTAAAATTATCTCTACTCACAGATGATGTTGTTGTTGTTGTTGTGCCATTGAGTCGGTTCCAACTCATAGCAACCCTATGCACAACAGAATGAAACACTGTCCAGTCCTGTGCCATTCCTACAATCATTATGCTTGAGCTCATTGTTGCAGCCGTTGTGTCAATCCCCCTCGTTGAGGGTCTTCCTCTTTTCTGCTGACCCTGTACTTTGCCAAGCATGATGTCCTTCTCCAGGGACTTATCCTTTCTGACAACATGTCCAAAGTAGGTAAGATGCAGTCCTGTCATCGTTGCTTCTAAGGAGCATTCTGGTTGTACTTCTTCTAAGACAGACTTGTTTGTTCTTTTGGCAGTTCATGGTATAGTCAATATTCCTTGCCAACACCACAATTCAAAGGTGTTAATTCTTCTTCGGTCTTCCTTATGCATTGTTCAGCTTTCACATACATATGATGCAATTTGAAAATATCATGGCTTGGGTCAGGCGCACCTTAGTCTTCGAGGCAACATCCTTGCTCTTCAACACTTTAAAGAGGTCCTTTGCAGCAGATTTACCCAATGCAATGTATCTTTTGATTTCTTCACTGCTGCTTCCATGGCTGTTGATTGTGGATCCAAGTAAAATGAAATCCTTGACAACTTCAATCTTTTCTCCATTTATCATGATGTTGCTCATTGGTCCAGTTGTGAGGATTTTTGTTTTCTTTATGTTGAGGTGCAATCCATACTGAAGGCTGTGGTCTTTGATCTTCATTAGTAAGTGCTTCAAGTCCTTCTCACTTTCAGCGAGCAAGGTTGTGTCATCTGCATAACACAGGTTGTTAATGAGTCTTCCTCCAATCCTGCTGACCCATTCTTCTTCATATAGTCTAGCTTCTCCTATTATTTGCTCAGCATACAGATTGAATAGGTATGGTGAAAGAATACAACCCTGACGCACGCCTTTCCTGACTTTAAGCCAGTCAGTATCCCCTTCTTCTGTCCGAACAACTGCCTCTTGGCCTATGTACAGGTTCCTCATGAGCACAATTAAAGTGTTCTGGAATACCCTTCTTCACAATGTTATCCATAGTTTGTTATGATCCACACAGTCAAATGCCTTTGCATAGTCATGAAAACACAGGCAAACATCCTTCTGGTATTCTCTGCTTTCAGCCAGGATCTGTCTGACATCAGCAATGATAACTCTGGTTCCACACCCTCTTCTGAAACCAGCCTGAATTTCTGGCAGTTCCCTGTTGATATACTGCTGCAGCAGTTTTTGAATGATCTTCAGCAAAATTTTGCTTGCCTGTGGTATTAATGATATTGTTCTATAATTTCCACGTTCGGTTGGATCACCTTCCAGTCAGTTGGCCAGGAAGCTGTCTTCCGTATTTCTTGGCACAGATGAGTGAGCACCTCCAGTGCTGCATCTGTTTGTTGAAACATCCCAGTTGATATTCCATCAGTTCCTGGAGAGTTGTTTTTTGTCAATGCCTTCTGAGCAGCTTGGACTTCTTCCTTCAGTACCACCGGTTCCTGATCATCTGCCACCTCTTGAAACGGTTGAACATCGACTGATTCTTTTTGGTATAATGACTCTATGTATTCCTTCCATCTTCTTTTGATGCTTCCTGCATTTTTAAATATTTTCCCCATAGAATCCTTCACTATTACAACTCGAGGCTTGAATTTTTTCTTCAGTTCTTTCAGCTTGAGAAATGCCGAGTGTATTCTTCCCTTTTGGTTTCCCATCTCCAGCTCTTTGCACATGTCATTATAATACTTTACTTTGTCTTCTCGAGCTGTCCTTTGAAATCTTCTGTTCAGTTCTTTTACTTCATCAATTCTTCCTTTTGCTTTAGCTGCTTGATGTTTGAAAGCAAGTTTCAGAGTCTCCTCCGGCATCCACCTTGGTCTTTTCTTTCTTTCCTGTCTTTCCAGTGACCTCTTGCTTTCTTCATGTGTGATGTCCTTGATGTCATTCCACAACCCGTCCGGTCTTTGGTCACCAGTGTTCAATGCCTCAAATCTATTCTTTAGATGGTCTCTAAATTCAGGTGGAATATACTCAAGGTCATATTTTGGCTCTCGTGGACTTGCTCTGATTTTCTTCAGTTTCAGCTTGAACATGCATATGAGCAATTGATGGTCTGTTCCACAGTTGGCCCCAACCTTGTTCTGACTGATGATATTGAGATTTTCCATTGTCTCTTTCCACAGACGTAGTCAATTTGATTTCTGTGTGTTCCATCTGGTGAGGTCCATGTGTATATCTGCCGTTTATGTTGGTGAAAGAAGGTATTTGCAATGAAGAAGTCATTGGTCTTGCAAAATTCTATCATTCGATCTCCGGCATTGTTTCTATCACCAAAGCCATATTTTCCAACTACTGATCCTTCTTTGTTTCCAACTTTCACATTCCAATCACCAGTAACTATCCATGCATCTTGATTGCATGTTCGATCAATTTCAGACTGTAGCAGCTGATAAAAATCTTCTATTTCTTCATCTTTGGCCCTAGCGGTTGGTGCGTAAATTTGAATAATAGTCGTATTAACTGGTCTTCTTTTTAGGCGTATGGATGTTATCCTATCGCTGACAGCGTTGTGCTTCAGGATAGACCTTGAAATGTTCTTTTTGACAATGAAAGCAACACCATTCCTCTTCAAGTTGTCATTCCCAGCATAGTAGACTATATGATTGTCTGATTCAAAATGGCCAATACCAGTCACAGATGATATGATCCTGTATATATAGAAAATGCCAGAGTCTGCAAGAAAACTTTTAGAGCTAATAGGGGAATTTAGCAAAGTTGCAGGGGACAAGGTCAACAAACAAAAATCAGTTGGGTTTTTATACACCAGCAATGAGAAATCTGAAATGGAAATTAGGGAAACAATTCCATTTATAATAGCATCAAGGAGACTAAAACAGCTAGGAATAAATCCAACCAACAATGTGAAAGACTTACACAATAAAAATTTTAAAACACTGCTGAAAGAGATTTAAAAAGACTTAAATAAATGGAAAGACGTTCTGTTTTCTTGAGTTGGAAGACTTAATACTACCCAAGGCAATCTATAGATTTGATGCAATCTCAATCAAAATTTCAACAGCTTTCTTTACAGAAATGGAAAAACATTTCTCAACTTTATGTGGAATGGCAAGAGGCCCCAAGTAGCTAAAGCAAAGTTGAAACAGAACAACAAAGTAGGAGGACTCACACTTCCTGATTTTAAAACATATTATACAGCTACAGTAATCAAAACAGCCTGGTACTGGTACAAAAGACATATAGGCCAATGGAATAGAATTGAAAGTTCAGAAATAAACCCACACCTCTATGGTCAACTGGTTTTTGACAAGGGTGCTAAGTCTATTCGATGGGAATAGAAGAGTCTCTTCAATTGATGGCATTGGGAAAACTGTATTTCCACATGCAGAAAAATAAAACAGGATTCATGCCTCACATCATACATAAAAACAAATTCAAAATGGATTAAAGATTAAATGTGAAAACTAAAACCTCAAAATTCTTAGAAGAAAATGCAGGACCAAAACTGTCCGATGTAAATTTTAACAATGGATTATCTACTATAATAACAAAAGAACAAACAGCAAAGGCAAAATAGATAAATGGAACCTCTTAAAAATTAGAACTTTTGTTCATCAAAGGGCTTTACCAAAAAAGTGAAAAAACAAGCTACTGACTGTGAGACTATCTTTGGAAACCATATATCTGATAAGAATTTAGTAACTGAAATATATGATTTAACAACAAAAAGACAAATAACCCAATCATAAAATGGACATGAATAGATATGAGGACTTTCATACGGCCAAACACATGAAAAGATGCTCAATATCATTAGCCATCAGAGAGACGCAAATCAAAACCACAATAAGACACTTTTCCACTCCCACACGGATAACTAAGATTAAAACAAACAAAAAAAAACCCAGAAAATAACAAATGTTGGAGAGAATGTGTGGGAATCGGAACTCTTTTCCATTGCTGGTGGAAAGACCAAATGATATAGCCATTGGGGAAGCAGTGTGGTGATTCCTAAAAAAACTAATAACAGAACTACTGTACGACCCAGCAATTCTACTCCTAAGTATATAGCCAAAAGACTTGAAAGCAGAGACTCAAACAGAGACTTGTACGCCAGTATTCATTGTAGCCCTATTCACAATAGTGAAAAAGTGGAAACAACCTAAATGTCTATCAACAAATGAATGGATAAACAAAATGTACTACATACATACAATGGAATACTACTCAGCCGGTAGAAGAAATGAAGTCTGGATACATGCTACAATATGTATGGAGCCTGAAGACATGCTGAGTGAAATAAGCCAATCACAAAAGGACAAAATATTGTATGACCTCACTTATAGAAAAATATAAGAAAAGGCAAAGGTATAGAGACCAAAATTTATTAATGGTTACCAGGGGCAGAAGGGAGGGGGAAAAAGAGGGTTAATGGTGATGGAAAATCAACATGGATTAAGGGTAGGGTTGCGTAGCCAATTACAGTATGGTAATTTTTTTTTTTTTAATTGATGTCAATAAGTTGTAAAAAGTAGCATTGGCAAAAGTTGTGTGATAGATATATTTACAACAACAACAACAAAACAAAACAACCCTTTGCCATCCAGTCGATTCCGACTCATGGAAACCCTATGTGAGAAGTAGGGCTGCCCTGTGGGGTATCCAGAGCTGTCATCTTTGCAGAGGCAGACTGCTGCATCTTTCTCCTGCAGAGTGGCTGCTGGGTTCCAGCTACTGATCTTTCAATTGGCAGCTGAGCACTTGGCCACTGGGTCACCAGGGCTCCTCATCTGTGAAGATTGCACCCTGGGGGGCACTGTAGGGCAGTTCTGCTCTATCATATGGAGTCACTGTGGATCGGCTTCCACTCGACTGCACAAAACAACAATAGTGACATGAATAAAGAAAAGGGAACAGGTTAAAAATTTGGCCACTAGAATAAAAAAAAAAAGAAAGAAAGAAAACAACACAGAATGAAGAACACCAAAAAGCATTTCCACATATCAACCAAAGAAATCAACATACGACCAGTTTTGCAAGTTGTATAAGCAACTCTTGTAAAATGAAATTGCAAATACTTTAATGCCTTACTCTGATGCAAGATCAATCCATTCCAAAATATAAACCAAATATTCCACACTGATTAAAAATCAATCTATTCATAGCACTTCCCACAATCAGACGTAACTGTTTTGAATCCTGAATACTGAATAAAAACCAATTTGTTCGTAGTATGCACCCCCATAAAAAAAAAAAAAAGCGCATGGGAGTGGCATATCCCAGTTTGAGGGGAAGAATGTTTTGCTGCTATACAAAACAAATTACTAAAGCCCAAGCGCATTGTTGGAAACCCAGGTGGTGTAGTGGTTAAGTGCTATGGCTGCTAACCAAGAGGTCAGCAGTTCATATCCACCAGGCACTCCTTGGAAACTCTATGCAGCAGTTCTACTCTGTCCGATATTGTCACTATGAGTAGGAATCAACTCAACGGCAGTGGGTTTGGTGTTTTGGGTTTGGTTAAGTGCATTGTTAAGGACATCGTCTTGCCTGAGTCAGAATCTTAAGACCGTCAGAGAGTCTATCAATGAAGCAAAGAATTTCATTTTCCATCAAAGAGTCAAACCTAGGGATTGGAAGTTGTTGTAGACAGCTTGAAAATAATAGCTGTGGATGGCTGTCCAAAATAAAACTGGTATTGGACTGAATGTCTTTAATCGTGCTTCTGTGGAATAGTGGAAAAATGCAAATTTTGTAAATTATGTATCTATCTTCACACACATATATTGAATTTGAAAGGATAACTTTCTGTTCATTGCAATAAGAGGCTGAAGATAGGGGAATTGAGAACTTAGTTTTTATTTGGAATAAGACCAATAGCTTGAGCAAATTTATGTGTGTCACTTAAGGTGTTACCTTGACCTCAATCAAACCAGCTGTAAAATTTGGTGAGTCAGGATGCTCTGAAAACAAATATTGTGCTGCAAATCAGTTTTCCAGAGTAATGAAGTTTTCAGTGTCTGTGACATTCCTCAACTTTCCAGCCTGTGAAGGCATTTTTATATCAAACACCAGACATTTCAATTTAACTTATACCACCTACCTCTGACCATGCCGGATACCTGAGGTAATTTTTCAATCAAAATCGCTTCTTCACTCTACTTGGATGGTGAAAATGAAATGGAACGTAATTTTGTCCGGAGACCGAGGAAATCCAAAGATATTACGGCAGTCTTAGGAGAACTTGTAGGTTCAAAGTGAGATATGGCTGCAGCATGAATTAAAAAAACAAACAAACTTGTAGGTTCAAAGTGAGATATGGCTGCAGCATGAATTAGCTGGTAAATATTCTATTTTTTGTCAGCTGATATCTGAAGGATATGACTGGGGTGTTATTAATACAATGTTTGGAAATTACAGAACCGTGAAAATTTGACCTGTCTTTAAACTGGTTTGTGACAACAGTGGAGTAACTTAGAGCTCTGCGAATCTCGGGTCCTGACACCGTTATAAAGATTTCCAAGTTTGTCTAATCCAACTGCCTGGTTATTGTAAGGAATGTCCTTTCATTATGACCGCAAAAGCTTTCTCAACTCTATACTGTGTTTTTGTTAGAAGGTATAAAAAAAAAAAAAATTTTTTTTTTTTATCCTGAGGTCAGCCTAACCAAGCACTGGATCTTGTTAAAACTCCTGACAGTGTGAAATTCTTTGCTCACACAGTTTTCAACATCTGCATACATTAGATTTATGACTTAAAAAAAATTTTTTTTATTGTGCTTTAAGTGAAAGTTTACAAATCAAGTCAGTCTCTCATACAAAAATTTATATACACCTTGCTCAAAAAACTCCTAATTGCTCTTCCCCTAATGAAACAGCCTGCTCCTTCCCTCCACTCTCTCTTTTCGTGTCCGTTCCGCCAGCTTCTAAACCCCTCTGCCCTCTCATCTCCTCTTCTCCTCTCCAGTTAAGAGATGCCAACATAGTCTCAAGTGTCTACTTGATCCAAGAAGCTCCTTCTTCACCAGCATATTTTTCTATCCCATTGTCCAGTCCAATCCCTGTCTGAAGAGTTGGCTTTGGGAATGTCCATGACCACCAGGGCTCTTCTAGAGATTTTTGACTGCTTTTTTTGTTTGTTTGTTTTTAAAGCTACACTTTTCCTTTGGCCACATATTTGGGAGTCCCTGGGTGGTGCAAATGGTTAAGTGCTGTTTAAGCAAAGACTTGTAAATTAAGCTCCAAGGTCACAAGTGCATTACAATACCTTCTAATTCTCTCAAAATGCAAGTCATTTCTCAGTTCTCACATGTAAGTGATATGCAAATCTACAGACTTTTTTCTTTTACATAGGACCTAAGGCTATTTACAATTAAATTAATGGATGAATCATTAAGAGTTACTCAAATTTGGTATTCATAAAATAAATTAGCATATTATTAGAGCATACTGAGCATTCTAATTCCATATTCTACTGTGAAGACTAGCTGATACACAAAGGTATGCACTGTGGTAGAATTCAAATATTTCGTATGCGTAATTTAAAGGCCAGAAATCTGGTATTGACACAGCACTGGTGTTGTCTTAAATTAGACGTGATTTTCAGATATTGTTCTTCTTGCCTTTCCATTCTAATTTTTTATTATTTTAGCCACATCATTCTCTGTTTATTTATTATGGTAGTTTGGCTAATGCATAAAAAAAAAAAATGCATAGTGATGCATATTTGCACGAACAATATTTTTGGCCCATATTTTCTCTAATGGCTAGGCTTTACGTGTCTACATTCTGTGGCCAGTGTGAATCATCCATTTCACCATTTCTACAAACACAGTCTTCGTTCTCTCTCTCTCATTCTACACACACACACATAGATATCTACGCATATGTACATATATTTGCTTTTGTTTATATAGTGATAATTCCTGTCTTCATTTAGTTCTGGGAGGTGGGAGACAGGTAGGGGAGGTGGGAAACAGGTAGGGTAGATGGGTATGTGGTCTTAAGTCCTGCCAAAGAGGGCCACACTGAAGAAGTATGAAAAATAATGAAATAGACTAGCTACAAGGAAGAAAATAAATTAGATAAAATATTAATTTGTTAAAAGTTGATATTTGTGTTTTACTTTTTAATTCATACCACCTTTATAATCTCAGTCATTTAAGCATGTTTTTTCTTTTGAAATTTTCTGTAAACATATAATATCTGTGTTATATAATACAATATTGTATAGTTACATATAATAATATATCTATTTGTCCTCTTCCCCCCTTCTATTATGCATTGTGTGCCTCTTTACACAGATATTTTCAAAAGACCACATTTTTGTCATCCTCAAACTAGAAAACAGTATCTGATATGTCATATATGTGTGTGAGTGTGTGCGTGTGTGTGTGATTTGTACAGAATCTTGCTATTGCTTTTCAACGTATTCTATTGTCCCATTAGAACAAGACAAAGCAAGTTTTCATCTCAATTTGTAATTGATTTTTCAAATTCACCTGTCTGAGAAATGATCCAGCTGGAGTAAAATGACCAAGTTTTCTAAATTAGCATTGTTCTGTAATCTTTAAAAATTCCTAGGCAAAAAACAAAACAAAACAAAACAAAACCTTGGCAGTTGAATCCATATTGGTGGAATGAGGCTGCCTCCTATTTTACCTTTCAGTCAAGAACGTGAGCCTGTCAGACACCATCCCACCACACAAAACATAATCATGCTCAATGTATTGTGACAGGTGTTTTTGAAAATCTAGACTCTCAAATTAGAGTTGTACGGGTTACATGATGATACTGAGAACAAACACTTGTTCTTGTGGGAGTGCACTCAATCACGCTGATGTACTTTACCGCCTATTTAAAAATTTGAAATCACTCAGTGGATGAGCTGCCACAAAAATTACTTTTAGACACAATACTCATGAATGAGTCATAGCTGTGGTCTCCCTGTTACCTGATGCCTATTTCAGCATCGGAGAAAGAGACACAGAGACAGCATTCTTCTGAAAGGGGTTCTAAACAGTAAATGCGTTTTCAATCTATTTACTGAAGGCAGTAACTGGGAAGAGATTTGCTGGCATAAAATTTAAGTTCATGTGTAAGTCAGGCACATATTATCTTTAGCTTAGCTAGAACTCGAAAAGATGCTTATTCTAAAATAGATCTCCCTTATCTTATATTTTCTCCAGTTAGCCTTAGAATGCCAATGAGGGGGAAAAAAAGATCCATCTTTCTGTCTTTCTTCTCCATATTGTCAGATTCTAGGGGAAGAGGTTTTAATGTAGGCAGCATACTGACATACCCAGAGCCATGAACACACAAACACAACTGCTCCCTTTTCATCCCATTCCTCATTTTCTTCCTGATCTCTTAAAAATTCCCTACTCAAATTAACTAAAATCAACTCTAATCATACTCTTTCTTTTGAAATCTTCAGCATTTTTATCACAGACACATTGCTCTGGGACTGATGTAAAATAACTTTGTGAATATGGTGATTTATGACCTTACCTAGATTACAATCATTTTATATTTGTAGTCATTACAGCAGGGTTGGATGAGATAGGCACACCCCTTAGGCTAGCTTGTCTCAGGGTGTGGCCCTAAATCATACAGGGGTCTGTTTATAATGCAGATTCCTGAGCCTCACCAGCCCCACTCACTCAGAATATCTAAAGAATAAAAAAAAAAAAAACCAGTGCCCTCGAATAGGGTCAAGTAATCTACATTTTAACTAGTATCCCAGGTGATTTTTATGACCATTACTGTTTGAGACTACTATTCTAGACAGATGTCTGCTTCACCTAGATACGATGAGCCAGCAGATAGTATTTGCTTAATAAAAATTTCCTTAATAGAGAGGAAATTAGCATTTGTTAAGTGCCTACCATAATGTTTAGGTTGTATCATTTAAATTGGACACAATTATTTTGAAAAAGATAATATTTTCCACATTTTATTAAAGATGACATTGAGCCTCGGACACTAATACCCTTTTCTGGTCTAGGATCTAATTCAGGGCACCACGCTGCATTTAGAAAGATAGACGTGTTAATAAATAGTGCTGAGGAAACTAGGTAGTCATTTGGAAAAAATACGAAATTAGATCCATACACAAGAATGAATTTCAAATGGATTTGAGATAGAAACGTAAAAGATAAAATCATACAAATACTAAACTAAAAATACTGGTGAATCCCTTTTCAATTTCAATATAGGAAAAGTTTTTATGACTGTCTCAAAATCCAGAGGCAATAAAAGAAATGATAAATCTAATTACAAAAAATAAAGCACTTGCGTATGGCAAGCAAACAAAGGCCCTCCATAATGCAAGTCAAGAGACAACTAATACACTGAGAGAAAATATTTGTGACACGTATCAGAAAAAAAGGACTAATATCTCTAATACACAGCAAACTCTTAAAATTTGAAGGGTAAAGAGCCAAAAGCCAACAGGAAAATAGGCAAAAGACATGAACAGTTTGCAAAAAATGATACTAAAAGAGTCCTTAAACATATGAAAGGATGTTCAAAATCAATTATAATTCGATCAATAAAAATTAAAACAACACTGAGATCACATTTCTCATCTACCAGATCAGCAACTATAAAAATGTATGACAACACGTTCTCTTGGCCAGGCTATGGGACAACACTCTCATACGTTGCTCATGAAAGTGCAAACCGCATTCTAGAACAATTTAGCAATTTCTAACAAAGCTATACATGACCTACCTTTTTTGTTTTTGTTCGTAACAGCTTTATGTATAATAGCCAAAAACTGGGAACAAGATATCCTTCAATAAACAGGGGCAATGAATAATGTCCTCTGCCGGCAGGTGGCCCTCTACTTTTACTATCCCTCTTTACCTTTTATTGGAACCCTGTGGCGCAGTGGTTAAGAGGTCAGCTGCTAACCAAAAAGTCAACAGTTCAAATCCACCAGATGTCCCTTGGAAATCCTATGGGGGCAGTTCTACTCAGTCCTATAGGGTCGCTATGAGTCAGAATCGACTACGGCAATGGCTTTCTCTTTTCTTTTCTTTTTCCTACCTTTTCCTACCCCTTCTACCGTCCTTTTCCTCCGCTTGCTCTCTGCACATGCTGTTTGGCATGTATATGTGGCCATCTTGTTAAGTTTATGTACCTCAGGAGAGTGGGGCTCCTGCATTGTTCTTTCACGGCACAAAGCAGGGCTTGTGAGACTGCGGTATCCTTTTACACACTGGGAGGGGAGCCTAATCTCGGGGAACCTCGGCTGACGAGGGTGTTTGATGTACTACTCATCCCTATCCTGTTTATTCTGTGGATAAAAAAATGCCAGTTGGCCACACCATTAGAACAGTGTCTGGTCTGTGCTCTGTTCCAAAACGGCCTTCACTAAGAACTTGTGAATATGGCATGTTGCAATAGGTGTTTATATGTTAAGCAATATGTTTATTCACTTTTTTGGCAAATGTTGTTATTATTGTTGTTAGTTGGCATCAAGTCGGCCCCCAACTCATGGTAACCCTATGCACAATGCAACCATTGTGATCCATAGGGCTTGCATTGGCTGATTTTCAGCAGTTGACTGCCAGGCCTTTCTTCCTAGTCTGTCTGTCAGTCTGAAAGCTCTACTGGAACTTGTACAACATCACAACAACAAACAAGCTTCTACTGACAGATGAGCGGTGACAGATCCTGAGGTATATTGGCCAGGAATCAAACCTGGGTCTCCTGCATGGAAGGTGGTAATTCTACCAGTGAACCAACAGTGTCCCTCTTTTTGTGTATGTGTAAACAGATAATTTTTTTTTTATTATTAACTTTTATTGAGCTTCAAGTGAACGTTTACAAATCAAGTCAGTCTGTCACATATAAGTTAATATACATCTTATTCCTTACTCCTACTTGCTCTCCCCCTAATGAGTCAGCCCTTCCAGTCTCTCCTTTCGTGACAATTTTGCCAGCTTCCAACTCTCTCTATCCTCCCATCCCCCCTCCAGACAGGAGATGCCAACACAGTCTCAAGTGTCCACCTGATATCATTAGCTCATTCTTCATCAGCATCTCTCTCCTACCCACTGTCCAGTCCCTTTCATGTCTGATGAATTATCTTTGGGGATGGTTCCTGTCCTGGGCCAACAGAAGGTTTGGGGACCATGACCGCCGGGATTCCTCTAGTCACAGTAAGACCATTAAGTATGGTGTTTTTATGAGAATTTGGGGTCTGCATCCCACTGATCTCCTGCTCCCTCAGGGGTTCTCTATTGTGCTCCCTGTCAGGGCAGTCATCGATTGTGGCCGGGCACCAACTAGTTCTTCTGGTCTCAGGATAATGTAGGTCTCTGGTTCTTGTGGCCCTTGCTGTCTCTTGGGCTCTTAGTTGTCGTGTGACCTTGGTGTTCTTCATTCTCCTTTGCTCCAGGTGGGTTGAGACCAATTGATGCATCTTAGATGGCCGCTTGTTAGCATTTAAGACCCCAGACGCCACATTTCAAAGTGGGATGCAGAATGTTTTCATAATAGAATTATTTTGCCAATTGACTTAGAAGTCCCCTTAAACCATGGTTCCCAAACCCCTGCCCTTGCTCCGCTGACCTTTGAAGTATTCAGTTTATCCCGGAAACTTCTTTGCTTTTGATCCAGTCTAGTCCAGTTGAGCTGACCTTCCGTGTATTGAGTTTTGTCCTTCCCTTCACCTAAAGCAGTTCTTATCTACTGATTAATCAGTAAAAACCCTCTCCCTCCCTCCCCCTCTCCCCCCCCATAACCACAAAAGTATGTGTTCTTCTCAGTTTATACTATTTCTCAAAATCTTATAATAGTGGTCTTATACAATATTTGTCCTTTTGCCTCTGACTGATTTTGCTCAGCATAATGCCTTCCAGGTTCCTCCATGTTATGAAATGCTTCACAGATTCATCACTGTTCTTTATCGATGTGTAGTATTCCATTGTGTGAATATACCACAATTTATTTAACCATTCATCCGTTGATGGACACCTTGGTTGCTTCCAGCTTTTTGCTATTGTAAACAGAGCTGCAATAAACATGGGTGTGCATATATATGTGTAAACAGGTAATTTTTATTGTGTTATGTTTCACAATAAAAAGCATGTTTTGAAAAAAGAAATTTAAAAAAATTCCGTCTTTCTGTTATTCCAACCAAAATCCATTTGTAGGCATTAAGAGAGCTGAAGATGATTCAAAGCAATGTAATATTTGATTCGCTGAGTGGTATTTTGGTTAAATGCTCCTTGACCTGAGTGGAATTGGCTGAGAAACTCTCAGATGTATTGAAATTATTATGTAAGAACATACTATGTAAAACCTAGCATTTTTTAGGATTTTTTCTAAAATAATTTTTTATATGAGTATTAGGCCTGGGGCTTGAATTCAATTAAATACTCTTTATATGAAGCTCTATTAAAACATGTCAAAGACAATAAATACTGCTATTTTTGGTTGAACAAAAAATAGTGGGAGATAAATAGCCTAGAAAAATATTTTGTCTACCATTGTCTCTTTCAAAAAAGGAGGTAACATTAAAAAGCCAGGTAGCATGTTTCTTTTATCAAAATATATTCTGTAGTTCTTTTTAGATATCAGTAAAAGTATGTTCATGCCTAACCTGGATACCTTTTTCCTTAGATTCTTTGGACCTAGTCTTCCCAGAAAATGTGTCGTACATGTTCCTCAGAGTATTTTGGTAGCCTAGTTTCTCTTTCATTTTATCCTTCTCAATCACAACTATCTTCTTGCTCCCGCTTCTCTGATTTTTTTTCCCCTCATCTTCTACTTTGTCCTCCTTGTTCTCTCTATCATTTTTTTGTGTCTTCAGGTCAAAATAAAGAGAGGAGGCAAGAGATTCAGAAAAGGAACAAGTGATTGAGGTAAAACAAAAGTCAAGGGATCATAGAAGGTAAAAGGAAAAAAAAGATAAAGGACAAGGGGCATAGAGAGTTTAGTACTGGGTAGGAACGGTAGAGGAGGAAGGAGAAACACAAAGGCCGATTGAGGATAGTGAAATCTACCAGTAGGGTTTAACTGGCACGGTGGTTAAGCGCTGGGCTGCTAACTGAAAGGTCGGCAGTTCAAGCCTACCAGTCGCTCCGTGGGAGAAAGATATAGCAGGCTGCTTCTGTAAAGATTGCAGCCTTGGAAGCATAATGGGGTAGTTCTACTCTGTCCTATGGGGCTGCTACGAGTTGGAATCTACTTGATGGCACCAGGGTTTTTTTTTTTTTTTTAAATCATCTATGATGGTCCCTAAAAGGGCGTAAATTGGTTGCACTAGACTACGAATCTAAAGGTTGGCAATTTGAACCCACCCAGTGGCACTGTGGAAGAAAAGCCTAGCAATCTGCTTCCATAAAGATTACAGCCAAGACTAAAAATTTAACTACCATATGACTCAGCAATTCCACTCCTAGGTATATACCCAAAAGAGTTGAAAGCAGAGACTCAAACAGAGACTTGTACATCAATGTTCACTGCAGCACTATCCACAATTGCTAAAAGGTGGAAACAACCTAAATGCCAGTCAATAGATTAATGGATAAACTAAATGTGGTACATACATATGATGGAATAATACTCAGCTGGTAGAAGAAATTAAGTCTTGATACATGCTACAATATGGAAGGACCTTGAAGACATTATGCTGAGTGAAATGAGTCAGTCACAAAAGGACGAGTATTGTGTGGTCTCACTTATATAAAAAGACAAGAAAAGGCAAATGAGTAGAGGCCAAAGTTTATTAGTGGTTACCAGGGGCAGGAGGGAGGGGGAAAGAGAGGGTTAATATTGCATTGATTAAGGGTAGTGTTGCATAGCCAATTATTGAAATTAGTTTCAATAAGTTGTACACCTGTAAAAAGCTGAACTGGCCAAAGTTGTGTGATAGATGTATTTGCAACAACAACAACAAAAGCATAGCTACTGAGGCTGCTTATGTACAAACCAAAACCTCATGGGATTCGACTCCTTGGTTTGGGGTCGTGGTTTCATGGGACACCCCAGTTAATTGACTTAATAATGTGTCTAGTGCTTCTGTTCTACCTCCTAGTTTGTTACGTAGTGCCTGGGGTCTTAAAAGCTTGCCAATGGCCATCCAAGGCACTACAATTGGTCTTTTGCCCATGGAGCTACTAGGTGGGTTCAAACCACAAACCTTTCAGTTAGCAGCCTAGTGCTTAACTGCTGAGCTATCAGGGCTACTTTTGGTATCATCTTGCTGCTGTTAGGTGCTATCAAGTTGGTTCCAACTCATAGCAACCCTATGTACAACAGAACACTGCCCAGTCCTGCACAATCCTCACAATCATAGTTATACTTGAGCACATTGTTGCAGCCACTGTGCAAATCCATTTTGCTGAGGGTCTTTCTCTTTTTCTTTGACCCTCTACTTTACCAAGCATGATGTGGTTCTCCAGGGACTGGTCCTTCATGATAGCATGTCCAAGGTACGTGAGATGAAGTCTCACCATCCTCGCTTCTCAGGAGCATTCTGGCTGTACTTCTAAGACAGATTTGTTCATTCTTCTAGCAGTCTATGGTGTATTCAATAATCTTCACCAACACCATAGTTCAAATGCATTGATTCTTCTTTGATCTTCCTTATTCATTGTCCAGCTTTCATACGCATATGAGGCAATTGAAAATACCATAGCTTGAGTCAGGCACACTTTAGTCCTCAAACTGACATCTTTGCTTTTTAACACTTTAAAGAGGCCTTTTGCAGGAGATTTGCTCGTTGCAGTATGTCCTTTAATTTCCTGACTGCTGATTCCATGGATGTTGATTGTGGAACCAAGTAAGATGAAATCTTTGACAATTTCGATATTTTCTTCATTTATCATGATGTTTTGAGGATTTTTGTTTTCTTTACATTGCAGTGTGGAGCCCTGGTGGCACAGTGGTTAAGAGTTCCGCTGCTAATCAAAAGGTTGGCAGGTCAAATCTACCAGCCACTTCTTGGAAACCCCAGGAGACAGTTGTACTCTATTCTATAGGGTTGCTATGAGTTGAAATTGACTTGATGGCAATTGGTTGTTTTTTTTGGTGTGTGTTGAGGTGTAATCCATACTGAAGCCTGTAGTCTTTGATCTTCATCAAAAATGCTTCAAGTCCTTTTCACTTTCAGTAAGCAAGGTTTTGTCATTTGCATATCTCAGGCTGTTGTTAATGAATCTTCCTCCAATCCTGATACTGTGTTCTTCTTCATATAGTCCAGCTTCTCCAATTATTTGCTCAGCATACATATTGAATAAGTATGGGGAAAGGATACAACTCTGAAGCACACTTTTCCTAAACTGAAACCACGCGGTATCCCACCGTTCTGTTCAAATGACTGCCTCTTGTTCTATGCACGGGTTCCTCATGAGGACAATTAAGTGCTCTGAAATTCCCATTCTTTGCAATTTTACCCATAATTTGTGATTATCCACAAAGCCAATTGCATTTGTCTAGTCGATAAATGATAATGTTCGATCATTTCTGCATTCTGTTGGATCACCTTTCTTTGGAATGGTCACAAATATGGATTTCTTCCAGTTTGTTGGCAAGGCAGCTATCTTCCAAATTTCTTGGCATAGATGAGTGTGCCTTTTCAGCGTTGCATTGGTTTGTTGAAACATCTCTATTGCTATTCTGTCAACTCCTGGAACCTTGTTTTTCACCAGTGACTTCAATTCAGCTTCAACTTCTTCCTTCAATATCATCAGTTCTTGATTGTATGCTATGTCCTGAAATGGTTGAACGTTGATCAAATCTTTTTGATTTAGTGACTCTATGTATTCCTTCCATCTTCCTTTGATGCTTCCTGCAGCATTCAATATTTTGTCCATAGAATCCTTCAATATTGCAACTCGAGGCTTGAATTTTTTCTTCAGTTCTTTCAGCTTGAGTAATGCCAAGCGTGTTTTTCCCTTTTGATTTTCTAACTCCGGGTCTTTGCACATTTCATTATAATACTTCACGTTGTCTTCTCCAGCTGCCCTTTGAAATCTGTTCAGCTCTTTTACTTGATCATTTCTTCCATTTGCTTTAGCATTCAAGAAAAAGTTTCAGAGTCTTTTCTGACATCCATTTTGGTCTTTTCTTTCTTTCCTATTTTTTTTAACGACCTTTTGTTTTCTTCACATCTGATGCCCTTGAATGTCATTCCACAATTCATCTAATATTTGGTCATTAGTGTTCAACATGTCAAATCTCTTCTTGAGATGGTCTCTACTTTCAGGCAGAACATGCTCAAGGTAGTACTTTGGTTCTTGCGGACTTGCTTTAATTTTCTTCAGCTTCAATTGCATATGAGCAACTGATGGTCTGTTCCATGGTCTGCCCCTGGCCTTGTTCTGACTGAAGATATTGAGCTTGTCCATCCTCTCCTCCACAGATGCAATCGATTTGATTCTGTGTATTCCATTGGTGAGGTCCATGTGTATAGTTGCCATTTAAGTTGTTAAAAAAAAAAGGTATTTGCTATGAGTAAGTTGTTGGTCTTGCAAAATTCTATCATGCAAACTCCACAGTCATTTCTGTCACCAAGGCTGTGTTTTTCAACTACTTGTCCTTCTTCTTTGTTTCCAGCTATCACATTCCAATCACCAGTAATTATCAATACATCCTGATTGTATGTTTGATCAATTTTAGACTGCAGTATTTGGTAAAAAATCTTCAATTTCATCATCTTTGGCATTAGTCATTGGTGCATAAATTTGAATAATATTTGTATTAACTGATCTTCCTTGTAGGCATATGGATATTATGCTATCACCGACAGCTTTGTACTTCAGGGCAGGTCTTGAAATGTTCTTTTTGACGATGAATGCAACGCCATTCCTCTTCATTTTATCATTCCCAGCATAGTGCACCACATGATTGTCTGATTCAAAGTGGTCAATGCTAGTCCATTTCAGCTCACTAATGCCTAGGATATAGATCTTTTTGTGTTCTCGTTCATTTTTGACAACTTCCCATTTTCCTAGATTCATACTTTGTACATTCCAGGTTTTGATTATTAATGGACATTTGCAGCTGTTTCTTCTCATTTTGTGTCGTGCCACATCAGCAAATGAAGGTCCTGAAAGCTTTAAGCTATCCACATCATTAAGGTAGACTCTACTTCAAGGAGGCAACTCTTTCCCTCTCGGGTGTTGAGTGCCTTCCAACCTAAGGGGCTCGTCTTCTGGCAATACATCTGACAATGTTCTGCCTCTACCATAAGTTTTTTGCTGACCATTTTTTTTAGAAGCAGATCGCCAACTCCTTCTTTCTTGTCTATCTTAGTCTGGTGGCTACAGTGAAACCTGTTCACCATGGGTAACCCTACTGGTATTTGAAATACCAGTGGCATAGTTTCCAGCATCATAACATGCAAGCCACCACAGTACCACAAACTGACAGAAGAGTGGTGGTGGTATCATTTATGACCCATTAATCCAAATATGACAGGAAAATCCATTTAGAAAGCCTTTAAACACAAATTAGTATCTGTCAGAATTGACTGAATCCGAGTAATAGTAATATTCTCTAAATGAAAGTCTCTTAGTTACCTGTTTCCAAAGTACAATGGTGGAACAGGCGCAAGGTAGATATTTTCATTACAAATGGGAGAAATTGGAGGAAAAGAGGGATAATGAGCACCAGATTAGTCCCAGCAGAACAATTTACATTAGCTTGCAAAGCTTGAACATATTCCACTGTTATCTGAGACTATCTGGGCTATAGTCCTGTCCAGACTCTGGTGTTGGACATACCCTCTGGACTCTAGGTGCAGGCCTTTTGGCCCTGGGCTTAAGCTCCACCTTTCAGACCCATTGGGATGGCAACTCTGCTCCCTCAGCTTTGTGTGGCCCCATTCTCCTAGTCCATCTGAATGTCTACCCCACCCGCTCTTCCCCTGCGGCCCCATCCTCAAGGCATATACTCTCAACCAAGTTGGTGAAGATCCAACTCTTTGAAACCTAGGAAGCTGTGGCCCCACTCTTTGGGTATAGGAGACCATGGCCCCACGCTTTGAAACTGATGAGACACTGTTTCCTGTGCTCCATTCAACAGTTCTGTTGATCTCTGAGCTACTCCAGGAATAGTCCTTTTCTTTTCTTGGAGGCAACAGATGTACCTACTTTGGCCCGTTTCCTGCCTGTAGAATTCCAAGAGGCAGACAGCGTTCTTTCCTTTCATTCTTTCTCTGTCCCCTTCAGTGTAAGCTGATGGGTTTTCTGGTGTGATAGTTGGTTAGATCTGTTAGTCACGGGCTTAATTTCTTTAACAAATGAGGGTATAGCCACATCCTTAGTGAAAATTCTAGGACATGTGATCTTAGTTTGTACAGCAGAATTTTCCAGATCTTTAAGTTTTGTTTTGATTTTGCATAGATCATTTTTAAATCTATCTCTTTTCTCTTGCATTTTACTGTCTGCAGCAAGGATAAACCACACAGCTTCTTTAAGGTCTTGCTTAGAAATCTCCTCGGCCAGACATCCAGGTTCATCACTTACAAGTTCTACCTTCCACCAAACATTTGAATGTAATTTAGACAAGCTCTTTGCTGCTGCATAAAAAATCACACTTCTTCCACTGTCTAATCACGTGTTCACAATTTTCTTTTAAAGCCTCACCAGAATCACATATAACGCCCACAGTTCTAGCAACATTCTGTTGCTGGCACCATAAGTATTCTCTAAAAGATAGAGACTTTCTCTTTAGCTCTCCTTACTCTCTTCTGAGCCCTCACAAGAATTGCCTTTGATGTCTGTAATTCTACCAACAGTCTCTTCAAGGAAATCTAGGCTTTTACTATTAAGTACCTTAAAACTCTTCCAGCTTCCACCCATTACCCAGTTCCAAAACTACTTCCACATTGTGGGTATTTGTTAGAGCAGCACCCCCACTTCCTGATACCAAATTCTATCTTATTTATTTAGTGTTGCTGTAACAGAAATACCACATGCGCATGGCTTTAACGAACAGAAATTTGTTTTCTCACGGTTTAAGAGGCTAGAAGTACAAAATCAGAGTGCTGGCTCTAGAAGAAGTCTTTGTCGGCACTGGAGGAATGTCCTTGTCCCTTCTTAGCTTCTGCTCCTGGGCAATCTTCATGTGACTTGGCATCTCTCTTCCCCCATATCTGCTCACTAGCTTACATTAAGCTCTTTTATATCTGAAAAGAGATTGATTCAAGATATATCCTACGCTAACCCTGCTTCATTAACATAACAAAGACAACCCACTCCCAAATGGGATTATAACCACAGGCATAGAGGTTAGGATTTATAGCAGACATTTTTGGGAGACACAATTCAATCCATAACAGGAGGTTTATTATTTTCAAGAATATAGTTTCAGAAAGGTAGGAATTAGGGCTGCGTTTTCTTCCTGGATGAAATGAGGTAATCAAGTTTGTAGATTCGGAGTGCAGTTAGAAAACTAGAAAGAAAGTGTGTTTCTTCTGTGTTGTGATTCCTCCAAGAAGCAATGTGCTCTGAATGTGACCTTTTCTAAATCAAAAAGCAACCAATGCATGGCATTTGGTTTCACTGAAAAGGACACTTGACATTTTCTGAAACTTTTGTAAAGGCACACTAATATTTCACTGCACATCATCAATGTAGAAGAAAAAAATAAAGCTGAGTTTCAAGTCACAGACGACCCATTAAAAAATAGCAATTATCAAATGTAACTTTGTCTCCATGAATGAAATTGGATGCTTCCAGTACCAGGTACTAGGTATTGCTATCCAGTTCCTATACATACATCCACCTGGGATATCATACCACCTGCCTCAGAAATGGAACATGTATAAACACCATGGACATGAGTTATCCCATACATGAATGTATTATAAACATATTGAGGCTGGGACATATGTTAGGGAGAATCTCATTTAAACTTTTTCATTTTTTTGAGAAACTAATATTTGGGAGTGAGAACCAAAATAACAACGATGAATAGTTGATTGTTTACTATGGGCACCAATTTAAATGTTTTAACTGATATCTAATTTAGTTCTTGAAATAACACTATGAGGAATGCCCTATAAATGTCCCCATTTTACTTTTTACAGGTGAGAAAACTTACCTGTAGAGGGAGGTACTATTCCAGTAAATGATAACACTCCATACTAATGTAAGATGTAGTTGTAATTGAGTGACTTGTACAAGGTCTCCACAATGTTAATAACCAGCTACTTTAGTTTTATGTCAGGTACTAGGCTAAAGTGCCAAAAATGGATAGAAGGCAAAACAGACAGGATTCCCTGACATCATGAAGCTTACAACCTAGGGCAGAAATCAGTCAATTAAACAGGCAATAATATAAAACATTTTAAGTGTACTGTTTGGGTAAGTTCAGGAAGACTAGAGTAAACAAATAGCAGGCATATCTAACCTGGTTGTACAAAGTGCTGGGCACAGTTCATTTATAGAACTGGAACTCAGATACTTCGATTCCCAGACCAGGACTCTTGTCAATACCTCACAGTGTACAGCTTCATTGTACTTCCATTAGGAAACAGCCTAATCAGCCATCATTATGGCTGCCAACCTGGGCTGCACTGTTTGGTTAGTAAGCAGTTACAGTCAGCGTTGTTCAGCAAATGGAGTGCTTATCTATTTCAAGCTGGGATTTAATCACTTGGTGTATATCCCCACTTAACACAAAACTTGACTTTGCAAATAAAAACATACATGTATCGTGCCCATGATGAGTATTAAAACATGACCCCATGTTAAATATTTACTGATGGTTGAGGGGGTAAAACCACCTGATCTTGTTCAGAAAATATTAAGATAAAATGTATATTCTTGATTTAATTGGTTTAATCTGCAACACAAAAATAATGTGGATGAGAGGATCATCCAACGGTAAAACTAGACGAAAGACCCGAGTGACCTGTGCTAGGCCACTCTGGAGGGGCCACTCAAAATCATTCTATACAAAACACATGTTCACAGAAAAACTTGTCTCTAATGTTCATAGCAGCTTTATTCACAATATCCAAAAGATGGAAACAACCCAAATGTTCATCAACTGATGAATGGATAAATACAATGTGGGCTACCCATACAGTAGAATATTATTCAGCCGTAAGGAGAAATTAAATGATGATATATGCTGAAATATGGAGAAAATTTGAAAACATTTGCTAAGTGAAAGAAGCCAGACACAAAAGGTCACATATTGTATAATTCCACTTACATGTAGAGGTGGATTATCCAATAGGCAAGGTAAGCACGGTGCTTACCTTGCTTACCAGATCAACTGTAGTGAACAATTTCACATTTTTTTCGCCACGTCAAAGATTCTGCTTCTAGGTATTGTTGGCATCTGTCTCTCTCCAAACCAAAGCACCTTCCTACAGAATTGAAGCCTTTTTTCAAATTTACAATCCCTAATAGGGACAGATTACCCAGTAAGCAAGGTAAGTACAGGCTTGCTTGTGTTTACTTACTAATTTGTAGTTAACAATTTGGTGAAACCCATGTGAAATTGTTTACTATGGATTAGTAAGTAAGCACAAATAAACCTGTGTTTACCTTGCTTATTGGGTAATTTACCCTTGTTTACAAGAAATATCCAAATAGGCAAATCCGTAAAGACAGTATATTAGGGAAAGGGGGGAATGGGAAGTAACTGCTAATGGGTATGGGGTTTCTTTTTGGGGTGATGAAATATTCTAAAATTAGATAGTGGTAATGGTTGTACAATTCTGGATTTACTAAAAACCGTCAAATCGTAAATTTTAAAAGGGTACAATTTTATACTATATAAATTATACCTTGACAAAACTATTATAAAAAATTCTGTCTAGGGATATTCAGCTTATGCAGAAATCATGAATATAATTAATATTTTCATATATTCCTGTCCCCCCCCAAAAAAGTAGAAAATTGAGGGAAATGTGAGATAAATCAAGCTTAAAAATATTTTTACTGTAAATATGCAGGTAGCTTTATTCAGCATGATTTTTTTAGTCCATCACCTGTTTTCCACTTGATTTCAATTTACATGTGTAAACAGAGTTAGTGTATGCCACTTTTATCGCTAACCTGGCTCTTTGGACTTGAGTTTGATTTCTCCTCTAATTTTGTTCTCCTTGCAATTCTCTCTGTCTCTATGTTCTCCATGTTCTCGAACAACACTTCTCATTCTTTTGTGACATCCATAATATACTTCTTCTGGGCTAGGTAATGAAAACACTTGTCAAAGTGCAGCTGGCATGCACAATACTGAATCTTCTGCCACTTGAAGCGTATCCTCCCGTTCAGAGCAGACCCTTCTAGTTCTGTGACATCAGGGCTACTTTTCAGTGATTTTGTCGTCTACCTGTTGACCTGTGCATTTTCTACCCTTTTTGGGTCTGGAATTGTTAACGAACTAAAAGAAACCTGGTTGCTAAGCCTGGAAAGACCAAAGCTGTTCACTGACTGCTTCCTGTTTGCACTTTATGGTGTGGGTAGAGGGTACGGCCAGGCCTCATTCTGCTTACGTCTGTTTGTTCAGCAAATGAGGAAGGCTTTTATGTCTTGCTTACCCAGACACACTCAGAGCTGCTTTCCGGATCCATCTGTGGTAAAATCTGAAAATGTGCTATGCACAATTACACAAGCAAACACAATGTCCCAAGACAAATATGCCTTATTAGTAAGCAGGCCAGAATTGAAGTAAAAGCAGGTGTTTCCTATATTGGGTCTGATTGCCTACATGTGTGGCTACTCTAAAATTATTTCTTAATTACTCTGAGGGGTTAGCTCCAGCAGAGAGGGAGAGAGAAAACACCACGGGAGTTCTAAGTGCTCTTTGGTCCTGTGCTGAATTAAAGCTTAAGCAAATGAATCCTGCAATTACTTATTTTTATTTTTATTTTTTTTAAAGAGCCATCATGGCCCATTCTTCCTAAGCCAACAATTTATATATTATTTCAACTACTATATTAATTTCCCTCTCTTGGCATCATCTCTGGAGGATCACAGCCTTTATTATCCCAATTCTCCATTTTGATAGGGACCTTACTTGACTTTGTACCACATGGTTGGTAGCAAAATGCTCCTGAATTTGTAATCTATATTACACTACATCGTCATAAGAGAAATTAATTACATAAAAAGAGATGTAATTTCCTCAACATAAGCAGGCATTCTGCCATGTTTGTATTATGAAGACTATACCAACATAACCAGCCCTGGAAGGCAATCATTTATTTTTAGTAAGTAGAAAAGATTGATGATTTTATTTCTGAATCTCAGTATTTAGCATGGAAAGAGCAGAAGGGGCAGTGTGGAGAGCAAGGGTGGTGCTCAATGAAGGGAAACTATAGTTATAGGAGAACTAACTATATTCTTGGCATCACATTGGGTGCTAAAAAGGTGAAAAAAATTACAAATTTTAGCCTATATCTCCAAGGATAGATAAACTAATTTGGTAAGACGGGGTGCAAAAATAGAGGTGATTAATAAAGTAAAGTAATAAATTCTGAATGCCAAAAAATATACACCTCGGTACTACAGACATTCTTAGTTGGGTGAGGTCCCTGGGATCTGGGGTTGTGAGCTGGATAATAGATGACGTGGGAAAATGCGGTAACCTAGAAACTTGTTAATTTATTGAAATAATACTATAAAAGAATTAATTCTGAAAATTCTCATGACATCTATAAAGAGTTTAAATTGAGACAATTAAAGATTGAAAGGGTTAAGCAATGTGGCCAAATTCCCACTGATAGAGAAGACTGGAGGCAAACTTATTGTTAGTTGCCAATGAGCCATTTCCAACTCAGGGCGACCTCATGTGTGCACAGTAGAACAGCTCCACAGGGTTTTCAAGACTGTGACCTTTTGGGAGTAGATTGCCAAACCTGTCTTCTAAGGCACCTCTGAGTGGGTTCAAACTGCCAGCCTTCCAGTTAATAGTCGTGAGCCTAACCATTTCGGGGTTCATTTAACTCTAAAGCTCACACTCTTAACTGTACAATATTCTGAGACTATATCCATTATTACTTCCTTGTTTGGCAATAAATGTACTTTCTTTTTATTAAATTCTTATAATGATTGTTATTGATAGCTGCCATCATGTCGACCCCTACTCATGGTGACATCACCAATAGCAGAACGAAATGTTGCACGGTTCTGCACCATCCACACCATCTGTTGTGGCTTGGACCTCTGAAGATGATAGCAAGATTTGTTTGAGTGTCTTTACTTGGCAAAAAACTAAAAGGTGGCAACTCTGTATTTGCTTAACCTCCTCCCCCACCCCTTTAATTTTCCTAATTCATAAAATCCCAAAGTCTAGTAACTACTTCTCCAGATCAAGTGTCAGCAAACTTTCTGTAAAAGGCCAACCAAAACCAAACCTATTGCTGTAGAGTTGATTCCGACTCACTGCAACCTTATAGAACAGAGTAGAACTGCCACATAGGGTTTCCAAGTCTGTAAATCTTTAGGGACGCAGACTGCAGCATCTTTCTCCTGCAAAACGGCTGGTGGGTTCCAACTGTGCTTTTGGTTAGCAGCCAAGCACTTAATCACTGTGCACCAGGGCTCCTTGTAAAGGGCCAGATAGTAAATATTTTGGACTTTGTGGGCCATTCAGTATCTGTCACAGCTATTCAACTCTGCTATTTGTAACACTAAAGCAGCCACGATTAACACTTGAACAAATGAGTATGGCTGCTTTCCAACATATTTTTATTTAAAGGACACTGAAACTTGAATTTCATAAAATTTTCGTGTGTCATAAAATATTATTGTTCTTTTGTCATTGTTTGAAACCATTTGAATATATAATAATCATTCTTAGTTCTCATGTTATATAAAAACAGGGGACTGGACAGATTTGTCACCTGGGTCATGGTTTTCTGATCCCTGTTCTAGACAACAACAGATAAGCAAGCCAGCAATCCGTCAACACAAGGAACAACAAGACTAATACCGTCAATTTCTTCTCATGTAGATATACATCATCTTTAGTCAATTTTCCAAAGCAAAATCAGGAACACAAAAAGGATGACATGTTTCAGTTTTAACATTCAGCTACCAGTTGCACAAATGAGTTATAAACCTAACAGAAAAATTGCGGCTGCCTGTCTACATGGCCCTCGCCAAGTGGGCACTCCAACACAATCTCTTTGCTAGAAGGGGTAGCTTCCAAGTGGAGGACAGTAACTGATCCATACTGAGTTCAGGGAGATAAGGTACCATCTAGTCTCTGAAACTAACAAACAAACAAACAAAAAACCCCATGACTCAGATACAAAGAGAAAAGAAAATGGGGGAACTCCAAAGGATCTATTTGTACAAAGTTTTGCTGAGTTCAAAAGGCAATGCATTAGTTAAAGTACCAGATTTAGGTATGGGAATAACTAAAGATAATGTTGCAACATAGTTTGAGTTTATTTTAAAGAGGGTTAGCAATTTGCACCACTACTTGTCCCTTAGTTTGTCTTACTGCGATGGCTTTCGTGCTGCTGTGATGCTGGAAGCTATTTCACCAATATTTCAAATACAGCAAGGTCACCCATAGTGAATAGGTTTCAGCAGAGATTGCACATTAAGACAGACTAGGAAGAAAGGCCCGGTTATCTACTTTGGAAAATTAGCCAATAGAAACCTTATAAATCGCAAGAGAACAATGTCTGACTTATTTGGACGTGTCATTAGGAGGGTTCAGTTGCCAGAGGAGGACATCATGTTTGGTGAAACAGAGGGCCAGTGATGGAGTGGAAGGCTCTCAGTGAGATGGATTGGCACGATAGCCACAACAATAGAAAATTTGTAAGAAGAATAAAGATTTTCACAAGAGTACAGATTACAAAATGGCAGCCTAGATAGTGATATTTGGCTCACTAAATACTGACTCCCACAAAGTTTTAAAATTTTTGATCTAGTTGCCAACATTAAAAATCAGTAGACTTCATATACAAATTCAGATTTCTAGATTCTCTTGAAAAATTCAAGGTTTGACTGTATTGATCTCTTGTTCCCTCATAACAAATAGTGGATGGAGGTGAGTGCTACCCATTGTCCTAAGTGGGACAGGGTCATCTTTTCTCCAGGTCATCAGATTCCCCACCACTCCCTATTGTCCTCCAGACACTGACAATGAAGGAAGGCTCCCTTCTGTCACCTTACACTTAGCCCTGTTCTCTCATTTGTTCTCCGTCTGGCCCTGTAGGAATTTTTTGTTTGCAACTATATCTCCAGAGTGAGCTCTTTCCCTGTATCTTATGTCATTTTCCTCTCGGCATGACCTCCGTTTCTTCAGTCTTCAGGAGTCCAATGACTTCATCCTTCTTTCCTTTCATCCTCTTTTGTTTAAAGCCTACTGTGCCAGATGCTGGAGAAATGACGCAGACACACGGTTTGCCATCAGAGAGCTTAGAGCACAGAGGGAGAGACCAAACAATCAAACCAATCAACAAATAAATAAATACAAGTTATGGTAAAAGCTATAGAAAAAAAGAGGCCACAAGAGAGAATAATATGGAGGTGGGGCATAATTTAAATAAATTGTTCGAAGGAGGCCTCTCTGAGGAACTGACAGCTGAACTATGTAAAAAACTGGAAACGGAGCATTCCAGGTTGATCATGACCAGAAACCCTGAGGTGGGTAGGAGCTTGGCATTTTTGATGCACTTACAAAGGGAGAAGGAGCTCTGGTGGCGCAGTGGTTAAGCACTTGGCTGCTAACTGAAAGGTCAGTGGTTCGAACCCACCAGCTCCTCCTTGGGAGAAAGACCCAGTGATCTGCCTCCGTAAAAATTACAGCCTTAGAAACCCTATGGTGTAGTTCTACTCTGTCCCGTAGGGCCGCAAAGAGTCGAAATTGACTCGAGGGCGCCCAACAGCAACAACAACAACTTGCTACATGTTCCAGTTACCAACAAACAAACAATCCCCTACCCATGAAGCTTATATGGGAGTGTCGTCATGTAGAAGGTGTTTAAAGCCTCATGATGGGATGAGATCACCAAGAGTCATATGTGGGACGTTCACTTTATGTGGAATGCACATTCTCAGTCCCTGGGTCAGGAGGATCAGTGTTTTTCCATCATCATCTTCAAGTCGCCACCTGCATTTCCATCATAAGGAGAAAGGAAGTCCAAGAGGCAAGATCCTTCTCAGTTGTTGTAACTAAGAAGTAAACATATCTTTTGCTTATTCTGGTTTTATCTTCTCAGATGAAACCTCTTTAATTACTAGAACCAGAATGTCAAAGTTTATATATGTACTTTTTTATAAACAATGCAGTCTTATTTGCAGAAGTTATTTATAGTCTGCCTGGGATGAAAATCACTTATTGGTCATATATATTTATGATAACATCTAATTACTGGGAACGAGGCTTACATGAGTAAATTTTTAATGCACAATTTATCTTCTATAAAAAACAGTTTTCCACCTCTGTTCATTCTTCACAGAAGTTGGGGACAGCTTTTCCCTGCAAATGAGCTGGGGTGGAGCAGAGTCCAGAACAGGCTGCCTAAGACCCCACCTCTTCCCTTTTGGCAGCATTTCAGCATTCAGGTCCCAGGGCTGGCTTTTTTTGTCATATACTTGTATCCTCTATACTATTACTTTTAAAACACTTTATTTCAACTGACTTACTTTTTAACTTAAATTCATTTAAAAAGGAAACTTCATGTCACTATCATAAATGGTAAATTAGTGTCAATTGTCATAAACAGAAGATGCCCATGAGATAAATGCTCTGTTGCTTGCCAAAGGCTCTGAGCCAAATGTTTTCTTTCGCTTTGTTGGCAAAAGACATTCGCAGGAGTTTTAAAGCATCCTAGCATCAAACTGAGCTATCCTCCTTGATGGTTATCAAAAGGCTAGAGAAGGGAATACATCTGTCTTCGAGATTCAGTATTACTTAATGCAGGCGTCAGTGAGTCACCTAAAATCATTTCAGTTGCTCCTGGTGGTATGTTTGGGAAATATCAAGACACACTTTTTAAAACAACAACAATCTCTAATCTATCAAGGAAGGGGACTGTATGTCCCATTGTGTTGAGCCACCCATTAGGCTCAGCTTAGAGCTGGGTGCAGGGTAGGCCAAAAACCCATTGCTCTCGAATCCGTTCTGACTCATAAGTGACCCTATATTGGACAGAGTAGAACTACCCTATAGGATTTTCAAAACTGTAATCTTTATGAAAGCAGATTGCCACATTTTTCTCCTGAGGAGTGGCTAGTGGGTTTGAACTGCCAACCTTTTGGTACCAGCTGAATGCTTAACCCCCACAGCACCAGGGCTCTTTGGGTGCAAGATAGATAGTAATTGCCCGCTTGAGTTCTACAGCTGTGATTGCACATCGGCCTCCGCCAGACATCCGAAAACTGCTTCTTTTGGTCACAAAGAATGGCGCAGGGTGAGATGGCTGAACTGGAAAATAAAATCATAGTGCTGGGACTATTGATAGTGAATTATCAATACTTCTTTTGTATTATGACGTAAAAGTAACAGTGAGGCATTTTTAAAGGGGAATTGATTTTGGACTTGGGTTCAAATCTAAGCTTAAGAACTCACTAGTTTCAGACAATGGACAGGTTATTTCATCTCTCTGGCTTTGGTTCGCATGCCTGTAATATGGGTCTGACAGTACCTTTCTCATAGGGATGTTATTGGGATTAATGAGATAACATATATAATATGACCGTCACATAATAGGATCTCAGTAAATTGGAACAATTTGTGAGGACAACACATGATGGGCTACTGTAGGTCTAAGGTCATGTCTTATATTGCAGTTGAGAAAGAAAAGAAATAATATTTGTAGAATTAGACGAAGTAAAAAAAAAGAAAGAAAACAACACTTCTACAGATGTAAGTTAGAGAGAAATCTCGAGGAAATTATATGGGCATTCCAGATAAAAAACTCTTTTCATTACGACTAACCAAGGCCATTTGAATTGATTTGTTTTTGTTTTGATTCTTCTGGATGATTTCCTAAACTCTTCTTTTGCAATGTGCATACATAAACAGCATGACAGAACATAACTACCACTTTGCCCATCTTTGTTTGAAAGGTGTTGTTTCTGCATGCTAAAGGATTACTTTTAGATCTAAGGTTCTTACTTGATGTCAAAGCAGGTCTTCTGGTTAGATCAATATACTGACATTCTTGATTGAGTCTGATTTCTTGAGAAGTCAATAAATTATATTCTATGTATGCTTTAGAGACAATTACCACGTGCAGACTCAGCTAACCATTGCCCACTGAGAGCAGCTCAGATTGTCATGGTCAATAGGAAAAACTACACTCAGGTCTCCTCCAGCAGCACTTTATACCCAATATACCTCCTGTAGCTACATTGGTACGGTATTATAATATACCCAGAGTTACCATTTTCCTTTGTACATTGTTCCAGTCTTGATTTCATAAAGAAATTTTATTCCCTGAAAATATAAGTCCTCTTTAGTAGCACTATATTAAGAATCACCACATATTTTTGGTGTTAAAACAAAACAGAAAAAGAACCCATTGCCGTCGAGTCTATTCTGACTCATAGCAACCCTATAGGACAGAGTAGAACTGCCCCATAGAGTTTTCAAGGAGCGCCTGGTGGATTTGAAGTGCCAACGTTTTGGTTAGCAGCCATAGCACATAACCACTACGCCACCAGTGTTCCCATTTTTGTTGTTAGGTGCCGTCAAGTCGATTTTAACTCATAAGCGACCCCATGTGAAAGACCAGAACTGTTCCATAGGGTTTTTTAGGCTTTAATCTCTATGGGAGCAGAAAAACAGGTCTTTCTCTCTGGGATCTGCTGTGTGGGTTCAAACCACCAACATTTTTGTTAGCATTTGGACACTTCACAGTTGTGCCACTAGGTCTCCTTTTATAAATTAGTAAGCAATTGTAAATCTTATTGCTTATATAATTTCCTTAAATACAATTAATAGCTCTGCGTAAGTCAATGTTCGTAGAATTCAAAATTGGTTTTATGTATATACATAGTGGTGAAAATTAGCAGAAAAAACAAGTATTCAACTTACATTTTTGAACAGCTGTTTCTCTTGTGTTTTGAGACTCAAAAACATGACCAAAACGAAACAAAAAAACTCCAGAAATAAAGGAGACATACAAAAGGATCAAGAATTATAATAGCTTTGAAGTTCTCAACAAAAATCCTGGCAGCTCCTTTAGTCAAAACAACCTGGTACTGGTACAATGACAGACACATAGACCAATTGTCATGAATTGAATTGTGTTCCCCCAAAATATGTGTCAACTTGGTTAGGCCATGATTCCCAGTATTATGTGGTTGCCCTCCATTTTCTGATTGTAATTTTATGTTAAAGAGGATTAGGGTGAGATTGTAACACCCTTATTCAGGTCACATTCCTGATGCAGTGTAAAGGGAGTTTTCTTGGGATATGGCCTGCACCACTTTTTATCTTACAAGAGATAAAAGGAAAGGGAAGCAAGCGGGGCGGGGGGGGGGCTCTCATACTACCAAGAAAGCACTACCAGGAACAGAGTGTGTCCTTTGAACCTGAGTTTCCTGCACTGAGATGCTCTCAGACCAAGGGAAGACGGATACGTCACAAGGACCTTCCACCAGACCCAACAGAGAGAGAAAGACTTACCCTGGAGCCTGCACCCTGCATTCAGACTTCTAGCCTACTGAACTATAAGAGGATAAACTTCTCTTTGTTGAAGCCAACCACTTGTGGTATTTCTGTTATAGCAGCACTGGACGACCAAGACACAAATGGAACAGAATTGAGAACCCAGGTGTTAATTCATCCACCTATGGTCAGTTGATCTTTGACAAAGGCCCAAAGTCCATTAAATGGAGAAAAGACAGTCTCTTTAATAAAAAGTGCTGGCAAAACTCAATGTCTATCTTTAAAAAAATGAAACAGGACCCATACCTCACACCACACACAAAAACTAACTCAGAATGGATCAAAGACCTAAATGTTGTTAGGTACCCTTGAGGCAGTTCCAACTCACAGTGACGCTATGTGCAACAGAACGAAACACTGCCCAGCCCTGCACCTAAATATAAAACCTAAAAGTAATTTAGGTTTTAGTATTAGTATTTATTAGTATTTATTTCCATAAATATTTATTTCCATAAATTTCATGGAAGAAAAAAATAGGGCCAGTGCTGGGGCACTAATTCAAGGCATAAATAGGGTATGAATCATAACTAACAATGCACAAACACCGGAAGATAAATTATGTAACTGGAAGCTCCTAAAAGTTAAATGCTTATGCTCATCAAAAGACTTCACCAAAAGAATAAGAAGAGAACCTACAGACTGGAAAATTTTTTGGGGGCTAGAACATATCTGACAAGGGTCTGATCTCCAAAATCTACAAGATACCACAACACCTCAACAACAAAAAGACAAATAATCTAATTGAAAAATGGGCAAAGATATGAACAAACACTTCACCAAAGAAGGCATTCGGGTGGCTAACAAACATATGAGGAAATGCTCACAATCATTAGCCATTAGAGAAATGCAAATTTGAAACTACATTGAGATACCATCTCACCCTGACATTACTGGCACTCATCAAAAAAAAGAGAAAATAGAAAGTGTTGGTGAGGCTGCCGAGAGATTGTAACTCTTATGCACTGCTGGTGGCAATCTAAAAAAGCTAGAAATAGAAATACCATGCGATCTAGCAATTCTGCTTCTAGGAATATATACTAGAGAAATAAGAGTCATCACACGAATACACATATGGATACCCATGTTCATTGCAGCATTATTCACAATAGCAAAAAGATGGAAACAATCTAAGTGCCTATCAACAGATGAATGGATAAATAAATTATAATACATACACACAGTAGAATACTACCCGACAATAAAGAACAATGATGAATCCTCGAAATATCTCACAACATGGATGAATCTGGAGGACATTATGCTGAGAGAAATAAGTCGCTCACGACAGGGCAAATACTGTATGAGACCACTATTATAAAACCTCAAGGAAGGGTTTATGTGCAGAAAGAAATAATCTTTGATGTTTATGAGGGAGGGGAGGTTTGGGGAGGGAAAATCATTAACTAGGTGGTAGATAAGTGTTAACTTTGGTGAAGGGAAACACAGTGCACAACACAGGGGAAACCAGAACAACTTGACTAAGGCAAAGTCATAGAAGCTTCACAGATATATCCAAACACTCTGAGGCACTGAGTTACTGGGGCTAAGGGCTAGGGAGCTTGGTTGCAGGGGTCGTCTATGTCCGTTGGCATAACAAAGTTCATAAAGAAAATGTTCAACATTCTACTTTGATGAGTAGTGTTTAGGGTCTTAAAAGCTTGTGAGTGGTGGCCATCTAAGATACATCTACTGGTCCCATCCCATCTGGAGCAAAGGAATATGAAGAAAACCAAACACACAAGGGAAAAATTAGCCCAAAGGACTGTTGTTGTTGTTAGGTGCCGTCTAGTCAGTTCTGACTCACAGCAACCCTATGCACAACAGAACGAAACACTGCCCGGTCCTGCGCCATCCTTACAATCGTTGTTATGCTTGAGCTCATTGTTGCAGCCACTGTGTCAATCCACCTCGTTGAGGGTCTTCCTCTTTTCTGCTGACCCTGTACTTTGCCAAGCATGATGTCCTTCTCCAGGGACTGATCCCTCCTGACAACATGTCCAAAGTATGTAAGACGCAGTCTCGCCATCCTTGCCTCTAAGGAGCATTCTGGTCGCATTTCTTCCAAGAGAGATTTGTTCGTTCTTTTGGCAGTCCAAGGTATATTCAATATTCTTCGCCAACACCACAACTCAAAGGGGTCAACTGTTCTTCAGTCTCCCAAAGGACTAGTGGACCAAAAATGCCACAGCCTCTACCAACTTGAGCTCAGAAGAACTAGATGGTACCTGCCTACCACCACCAACTGCTCTGACAGGGATCCCAAAAGAGGGTCCTGGACAGAGAGGGAGAAAAATGTAGAACATAATTCAAATTCACACACACAAAAAGACCAGATTTACTGGTTTGACAGAAACTGGAGGAACCCCTGAGGCTATGGCCCCTGGACACCCTTTTAACTCAGAACTGAAGCTACTCCCTAAATTAATCCTTCAGACAAAGGTTAGACAGGAGTATAAAACAAGCAATAACACATGTGAGGAATCTGCTTCTTAGTTCAATCCTGTATGAGACTAAAAGGGCAACACCTGCCCAAAAGCAATGACAAGAAGGCAAGAAGGTGAAATAGGCTGCTCAGTACCTGAGCCAATTTTTTTTCCTTCTTTCTTCTTTCTCTCCTTTCCCTCCCCTAGCCCATCCCTGCCTCCAAGTAAGATCCTGATGTTAGCTCCCCAAATGGTTAAGTGTTAACCAATGTTTCCTCTAAGACTATGGAAAACAAGTGATATTGATCTAAGCCTGTTCAATAAGACGAAGGATGGCGCCAACTACCTCCTGAGCTGATAGGATAATGGCAGGGAAAGATCAACATGTTTGAGATACGACCACCAAAACCAAACAGAAGAGAGAGCACATTCCACAAGTCCCTAAAACTTACGGCACCTTTTCCCTTAAAAACCAGAACCCATCGGTAGTCTGGGGAGACAGACAACTTTAGGAGGAGATCATTCCCTTCTGTCTCCATACACCGGTATATCTAATAAAGCTCTTGCTACCCACCTCACCCCGTCTCAAGAATTGGTTATTTGCGGCAGGCGGCTCTAACTCGCAAAATTGCGGTAACAAAGGGACAGGAATAACAGGCTGATGGAAAAGGGGAATTGGGATGTAGAACAGGAGAGTGTTGGCACACCTCAGGGACTGCAACCAATGTCACAAAACAATTTGTGTATAAATTGTTGAATGAGGAACTAATTTGCTCTGTAAAGTTTCACTTAAAACACATACACACATAAATTCTGGCAGCAATAAGACATTGGAACAATGTTACTAGTATTTCAGGGAAAATTATATTTCCAACATGGAATTATACATCCAGCTAAACTCTTAGTTAACTAAGGGGGTAGATTAAAGATGTTTTCAGACATGCACCCTTTCTCAGGAATCTACTGAAAGAATTGCTCCACAAAAACAAGAGAAAATGCTGAGAGGGAGGTAGACATGGGTTTCAGAAAATAGGCTATAACTCAAGAGAACAGTGAAAAGAATCCCCGATGATGACGAAGGGATCTCCCACAGTAGTGCACCAGGCATAAAGAGAATTCTTTATAAACAGGCCAGAAGGCTCTAGGAAAGATGTCCCCAGGAAGATGACATTGATGGATTACCTGATGGCATTTGAACATAGTAAGAAGAGATTTGAACAAATGGGTGAGAATTTAGAGATGAATTGGTAATACATGTATAGAAAACTAAGCAAAGGACACACATAGGAATTATTAAGTCCCAGGAAAACAAAAAATGTGTAAGATAGAAAAAGGAGTCATAGTAGACAGTATGCCTCAGTGGTGAATTAAAAGAAAAAAAAAAAGCCCATTGCCATCAGGTGGATTCCGACTCATAGCAACCCTATGGGCCAGAGTAGGACTGCCCCATGGTGGTGAATAGACTTTGCAAGTTCTCATCTTGCAAACACAGGACACGTATCTGAATGGAATTATGATATAACTGTATGATGGGAACAGAAATAATTTGTGTGCTGGGGTGCAATGGTTAGATAATGCCATTGAATTATCAAAAATTAAAAAACATTAAGAAAAAAGTTATTTAGAAATATAGAGGCGAAATTAAGGTAAATTCTGAAAGCTAAGAAAGTGGAAAGAGTTGTCTTGGAGGAACTGAAAAGGGGGTGCACGCTGGAGGGACGAGGACTATTGTATTTTAAATAAGCTTGTTGTTGTGTGTCATCAAGTCAATTCCAACTCATAAAGACCCTACAGGACAGAGTAGAACTGCCCCATAGGGATTCCCAGACTGTAAATCTTTACAGGAGCAGATTGCCATGTCTTTTCTCCTGCAGAGCCACAAGTTCAAACCACCGACCTTTCAGTTAGCAGCCAAGAAGTTAACCATTGCACTGCCAGGGCTCTTTATAATAAACCTAGCAGAAGTAATTGATATAGCTATGTGTATAACTTGGTACAAATAAAACACCAAAAATTCTTAAATATACCATTTTTTTACTTGCAATTTATCCAGGGAATCTAAGTCTAGGGAATGGTTGCATTTATTAATGGTATATTATCTAGTTAAGGAGCAAACAGAAGTGCCTTTGAAGGTCTCTGCTTAACTACATTTTTTGATCAATGAGATGACCTCTGTGGCTCAGTGTTTAAGACCAGAATCCTCCCTCATGTGAACATGTGCAACTTGGGAAACCTCTAGGTAGTTAGAATTTTGGGGTTGATTCCCCTGAAAAGGAAAAGAGCTTTGAGAGAGTTCAAGGACTGAGAGAAGCACCTCCAAGCATTCACAGCTTGATTTGACCTGAAAAGGCAGCAAGCAGCAAAGCATCTATAGCACAGAGGATAAATGTAAAAACATTGCAGTCAATAGACTATAAGGTTTCTGAGGGCAGGCAAATCGTTTCCATAGCAACCAGCACAGTGCCTGACACTTGCAAAAGCATAATAAATATTTGATGACTGGATGAATGAAACATAGAAAGTTGCTTTTTGGATTACTGACAAGGATGGTCTCTAAATGGCAGAGTAAAACATTTGGTCACTTGCTTTTTCTTCTCCTTTAAGTCCAGCATGACAAAGACTTAGATAAAGAAAACCCCAAGGGGCATAATTAGAAACATTTTATGGACAAATTTTCTCTTCAATTGGGAGCTGAATGTAGGACTTTAAGATTTATAGCCCACATATCCCTTAATATATTTTCTGTAGCACACCAAGTGTGGCAATGAGTAGGGCAATAGCTTTCAAAATGGCTTTGTGAGGGCACTTCAGTTCCATAAAAATACTCCAGACAGATGCCCTGGGCTGGTTCCCGGTCCCTCATCTCTGCTCTGTCAGAACGGCCCAGTTTTATCTTTTTTTACATATGAGAGTTACATCCAAAATGACATCTCTACCGCTTAAAATGTTTGAAAACCACCAATGTAGGAAAGTGCTGTTTCGGCAGAAAAGGGTTCTATTTCTTATTGCATAATAAATATCCAGAGAGATTGAAGGGATATAGTGTCTCACCGCACTCTAGACAGTAGTTGAGCCAATTTAATTTGACTCTCCAAGGACAGGGCACCTCACCTGACATCAGGATTTTATATACATGTGTGCATACACACACACACACCCTTGAGAAGGTACCTAACAAGTAAAATGTATCTTTATTTTTCTATAAATAAATGTAATTTCTATTATAAATACACATTTCCTCCTAAGAGCAGAAATCTTGTTTAAATGTTCCCAAGTAAACTCAGTCAGATTGTTCATCAGTTATTTTAGTTTTAAGCTCAGGCAATTTCAAGTGTCTGTCCTTTCCTATCTTCTATGCTGAATGATACTTAAATTCCAAAGAGGGCTTGACCAGGGGTGTGTGGTGTATGTGTTTTTGGTGTGTATGGTCAGTAGGCATTCTTTTTCCTCTGCTGGCATCAGTTGCTATTTAGATAGTCTTGCCTACCCTTTGGATGTGGGTCCTATATTTACTACTTCGTTGCTACTGCTTGGGGTCTTAATATAGGTTCAAGGTTTTCTGAGTCCACTGGTGCTCTCTCAACCACGTCCCGGCATCCTTGAGGCTGCACACTTTCAGATGTGCCCATACTACTTGGAAGACTAACGGAAACAAAGAGGTATCTCAAGCTGTTTCATGTCTTGGTTCATTTTATTTATTGCTCCCTTGCTACTCTGTTGTGAAGCACATGGGCTAGGCTGCTGCCACCATGAATGTTCAAATGGGAATCGAGCACAAATCCTCTTTCTCCAGTTCTGTTATTTAGCCAACATACACCCGAATGATCATTTGGATTGACCAGGCATCTCTTCTAATTGGCCAACGCCTGTGCTATTCTGGCTGTTAAATACTTAGAATCCTGCCTCTACTCTCAAATCCTCCAAATTACAGAAAGCTCAGTCATCCCTTCTTTCCCCCGGACACTGGTCTGATGGGGACAGAGCCTGAAGTTCCACATCTATATTCAATGATTGCTTTTTCTTCAAAGTAACTCTTTTTTCCCCTAACCTGTTGTTGTTGTTAGGTGCCATACAATTGATCACAACTCATAGTGACCCTATGCACAACAGAATGAAACTTCCTGGTCCTGGGCCATCCTCAGAATTATTGCTGTATTTGAGCTCATTGTTGTTGCCACTGTGTCAACCCAACTCATTGAGGATTTTCCTCTTTTTTGCTGAGCCTCTACTTTACCAGATATGATGTCCTTCTCTCAGGCCTGGCCCCTCCTGACAACATATTCAAAGGAAATGAGACAAAGTCTCACAACCCTCACTTTTAAGGAGCATTCAGATTTGTTCGTTTACTGGGCAGCCCATATTATATTCAATATTCTTTGCCAAAACCATAATTCAAAGGCATCAATTCTTCTTCAGTCTTCCTTATTCATTGTCCAGCTTTGCATGCATATGAGGCAATCAAAAATATCACAGCCTGGGTCAGGTGCACCTTAGTCCTCAAAATGACATCTTTGCTTTTCAATGCTTTAATGAAGTCTTTGCAGCAGATTTGCCCAATGCAATATGTCATTTGATTTCTTGACTATTGCTTCCATGGGTGTAGATTGGGGACCCAAGCAAAATGAAATGCTTGACAACTTCAATCTTACTCCCTTTATCATGATGTTGCTTATTGGTCTGGTCATGAGATTTGTATTTTCTTTATGTTGAGGTGTAATTCTGAAGGTTGTAGTCTTTGATCTTCATCAGTAAGTGCTTCAAGTTCTCTTCACTTTCAGCAAGGAAGATTATCATCTGTATATTGCAGGTTGTTGTTGAGCCTTCCTCCAATCTTAATGCCACCTTCTTCTTCCTATAGCCCAACTTCTCCGATTATTTGCTCAGCACACAGATTCAGTAAGTATGGGGAAAAGGTATAAACCTGAAGCACAGCTTTCCTGATTTTGAACCACGTGGTATCCCCTTGTTTTGTTCTAATGACTCCCTCTTGGTCTAGGTACAGTTTCCTCATGAGGACAATTAAGAATGGGAATTTTGAAATTCTTTGCATAATCAACAAATTACAGGTAAACACCTTTCTGGGATTCTCTGTTTTCAGCCAAGATCCATCTGACATCAACAATGATTTCCCTCTTTCCATGTCCTCTTGTGAATCTGGCTTGAATTTTTGGCAGTTCCCTGTCCATGTATTGCTGCAACTGCTTTTGAATGATCTTCAGCAAAATTTTACTTGCATGTGGTATTAGTGATATTGTCCAATAATTTCCGCATTCTATTGTATCACCTTTCTTTGGAGTAGGCACAAATAGGGATCTCTTCCAGTCAGTTGGCAGGTAGCTGTCTTCCAAATTTCTTGGCATAGACAAATGTGTACTTCCAGCATTGCATCTGTTTGTTGAAACATCTCAGCTGGTATTTCATCAATTCCTGGAGTGTTGTTTTTTACCAATGGCTTCAGTGTAGCTTGGACTTCTTCCTTCAGTACCATTGGTTCTTGATCATATGCTACTTCCTGAAATGGTTGGATGTTAACCATTTCCTTTTGGTACAGTGACTCTGTGTATTCCTTCCATCTTCTTTTGATGGTTCCTGCATCTTTCAGTATTTTGTCCAAAGAAGCCTTCAATACTGCAAATTGAGGCTTGAGTTTTTTTCTTCAGTTCTTTCAGCTTGAGAAATTATGAGCGTGTTTTTCCTTTTTGATTTTCTCCTTTCAAGTCTTTGCACATTCCATTATAATATTTTACTTTGTTTTTTCTAGCTGCCCTTTGAAATTTTCTATTCAACTCTTTTATTTCATCATTTCACCATTCATATACATTTGACGCAGACCACACCCTCAAGCCACCACAGTAGAACAAACTGAGAGATGAGTAGTGGTTCCCCGAGCCTAGAGAGGATTTAATCTAGTCTTCATCATACTGCTGTCTGACTCTTAATCTATTCTCTTTCCATTCTATTGTTTATGTCACACACTATATGCCTTGGCCTGTTACAGTTAAAAAAAGAAAAAACAACAAAAAACCAGGATCTTGAATATCAATATTCCCAGCTTTATAGATTACGGTCTCTGCTGTAATACTGGTTTAAATTTTATTTTTTGTGATTCAAAAGCTGAGCAGTGACTGCTTATTTTCTTTTTGTGTTCCTGGTATAAAAACCTGCATACTCCCAGGAGCAATATGTGTTACTGACTGAGTAAGACAGGAGGTTGGGAAATCCTGGTTAATATCTCAAAATGCCATTTTGCCACTCACATAGGAGCGGTGGGCCTCTATATTGTCTCCCTTCTGCAAATACAGAAGAAAGCCCAGAAATTAGAGAGAAGCAATTGCCATGGTATCTCTCAAAGTTAATGTAAGAGTGGTTTGTAATAGAAACCTGCGTTACCAGCAAATGATTCTTTTAGCATAATGAAGTCGAGTTATATAAGCAATAGGAATATGAGTTCATTATGTAGGCTCAATGAGGGGTTTTGGCAAAAAAGTAATTCTTGAAGTGAGCAATGGATATGATGATCTCTTGGAGATTAACATAAAATTAACTGTACAATTCCAAGTAGATTTCCCCCAGCCACCCACCCCTACACATACACCAATGGTACCTGGAGCTCATGCTTCTCAGGACCTAGAATCAGGAAAGGCAGAACACAGAATGCCTTGGAACTTGTGGAACTGCACAAGGCTGAGGAAATTTACAATCAAAATGGGACTGGGGACTTTATTATTCCCAAAAATTGAGAGAAGAATGGAACTCTGGGTGAGGAGATGGAGGTTAAAAAAGAGATGAACTGTAAGAAGAAAGAAGAGGTAAGCTTAGAAAAGCAGAAACTATTCAAAGTGACAGCCCCTGAAGTCATAGAAAGCATTCCAAAGATTTCAAAGAGACCCATCAGTATTAGGGCAATGAGGTCAATGTTCTTCTCTGGGGCAAGCAAATAAACTACACAAAGCCTTATCTTCAATCTTCCACCAGCCTCACACTGCATGTTTGGATTTACCACCAGAATCTGTATATACGCTCAGTCTAGGGACCAGCGGCTAAGGTGGTTCTTTAAAAAGGCAGGAAAAAGTTTTCCTCCTCTGTGGGTATTGGTAAATGTCTTCACTGTGCACCACAGGACTATAGAAGATAGCAAACAGGAATGACAAAACTGGTAATACAATCTCCGATATCCCAATAGACCACCTCCCCCACCCCACCCCAAGGAGAGCTGAAGACACAATCCCTAGGATTCAAAAAAGAGACTTTCCTATGGGGTATGAATGCATTTTCTTTTTATTTTATAGAAACCAAATCACATTCTATGAACTTTGCTTATAAATTGCATAAACAAAGCCTTGGCCAGGCCGGCCCATGGACAGCCACCAAGTGCACATAAATGGAAAATTCCCACCCTTTAGGTGCAGAATAAAGTAAATCATGTAAGTGTGTCACAGTAAGAATCTCTGGACCCAGATCTGGACAATATGCCCAGATATCAGAATTGCTGAGTTGGAGAATTATTAATTTTTATGATAAGATAAATTGTTTCTTGGCAGTGAGGCAGCCTGGAAAGCAGGAAAGAAAATGAACCCAACCACTCTTTGCCTTGGACTTCTTAGACTTATTGGATTTCTTACCTGCTCAACCTGATAACCATCATCTCCTCCCTGGGAATGCCCCTGTGGAAAGAAGAGAAATAGCAGAGGCCATGCTTGGTCAGGTGTGTCCTCATTGATATAGTTCTCATATTGTTTTTGAACATTTTATTCTTGTTTAGTTGAATCTCATATTCTTTTGATGCTTGATACAAATTGTAATAGAGCTTATTGGTGTCTGTGACTTCTATTTCTGTCATTTTTGAACCTAGTTATAGTCTTCTCAAATCTGGACCAAAGTCACTATGATCTTGAGCAAATTGCTTAATCTCTCTAAGCCTCAGTTTCTTCATTTATAAAATGCATTATAATAGTAATTTCCTTATAGAATTTCTTGTGAGCAATAAGTGAAATAATCCATTTAAGATGCTTAGTAGAAGATGACAGAGGAAGTGCTCAGCTACTCTTATTAATGTTACTAACCTATCATTGTCCACTTAATATATCCATATATTTCCATGTCAATAACTATTCATCAAAATAATTTTCAATGATTGCATAGTTTTCCATCGTATGGGTGCTTGATAGTTTATTTAATCAAATGCTGGAACTCATTTAGATTATGTCTGTTTTTTGGCTGTTATGCTTCCAGGTAAAGTTAGATGATTAAATATATGTGTCTACTTTTGCTCCCTCCCCAAACCTTTCAAAAGCTAAAGTGAAGAGATTTTTTAAAGGCATAAACTCATAGAATGGGGAGAACAGGAGAGATGGCAATAGCAACAAAAGTACAGAAGAAAAGTAAATAATTTAGCAAACCTAAAAAAATGGAATCTTAACCCAGCAGAAAGGAAAACCAAAAACTAAATTTCTATACCTCATAATGCCCTCAAAAGCTTGGGGTTTGGCAACACCAAATACCTCTGGAAGTTGGACTGAAAAATACACTAAAACAAAAAAGATGACTTGAAACTCTGTTTCAGAAAAGCAGTCACAACCCCAGGTCCCCCCATCACTCTGTGCTCCCTGGAAGCCATCCCTTTTCTACCCTAGCAAGAGACTGAAGGCTCCCTCCCTGGAGACAGTAAAACAGAGATTCACTGGGGATACCAGGAACAGTTAAAGATGGGGATTTCATACTGAAACGTGGTACTAAGTGAATGTAGGCATAATGGATGCTGAGTTCTTTCCCCTTGGGAAGCCAGTCCCTCTCCCTCCAGGTGGAAGGTTGGAAAGCCTTCCCGGTGGAGTCTCACCAACCCAAGAGGAAAAGACTTAAACACTCTGACATCAGAGTTTTCTCAACTACCCAGACAAACCATCTTGCAGCAAAGCTCACAATTATCAGTCCCCAATTACAGGATAAGAGTTTCCAATCAGTCTTTTATTATCTTATGCTTAAATGTGATTCAGCAACCTAAAATCACCTGAGATCTGAGGAATGCCTTTACCATTACAGAGAGAAATCTGAAACCAAGCAGGAAAAAAGAACTTGGTGGCCTATACAAATGGATGAAAACATCAAAAAAGCAAAAAACTGGCATCAATATTCTCAAAGATATTGAAACCATGAGAGAAGAACAGAGTGCTATAAAAAAGGAACACTCATAAAACAAAAAAGATTTCTTGGAAATTAACAATATGCTGGCAAAATAAAAACTCACTGTGGGGGCTGGAGTATAAATGAGCATATTTGATTAGTGAAATAAACCATAGGACACCAATACAGTGGATAACGATGCAACCGTTAGAGGTTATGCTGACGGATAGTTATTGACATAGAAAATATAACTGACAAAAATTTCTCAGAAATTATAGCAAAAAAGAAAAAGAGATGTAGAAGAGAGAGAAAAAATCATTTTTAGCTATTGTAGACAATGATTTGATGGAAGTCTTTGAAGGAAAGGGGATATTTTAAATTATATAAACCAGCAGATTTTGTAGCATGAGATAAAGTCAGAGAGGAGTCCAATTTCTAAAAGGACTTTAAATGTTAAAGCATGGAACACAGTAAAAGCCTATTCCCAAGTGTCAGAACACCAAGGCACAGGCAGCAAGTACTAGAACGTTATTAGTGATCCTCCTAAATTAAACTGGTTTTATGCTCAGTGCCGACGAAGTGGAAAGTCTGTTACATGAGGCTTATTGGAAAATCATGATCTCAATGTACCTATTTTGATGAGAACTGAAGCAGCATAAGCCAGAAATGCAGTCAAGTGCAAAGAAAGTCCTCTTTATGTAAGCCTTTCCAAGAGAGGGTGAGGAGGGGTAAGGGCTCCAGCCCTGTGGATGCCTCTATGACTTCTTTGATTTAGCCAAGAGAAATTGGTGATCAGCAGACTTAACTTTCTGTTACCTTTCAGTCTTGTATTTGTAAGATTCATTTGGAATATCCTGGAGGTTCTACGTATTATCTGGTGATGACAGTATTTCGACATGATCGAGTACACTCTAGCAAAATGAAATGGAGAACTGAGATAATTCAGAAGAAATCCAAGGGCAATATTTCACTTCCCCTAAATATGTAGGTAATTGAGACTAAAATGTTCTTAAAATTATCTACTTTGCTTTACTTCTAGTCTTAAACTATATCTACACCTTGCAGCCAGTGAAACCCTATGGATCACAATGATCCGATCTGTCACCAATCATGGGAATGGCCCAGCAATGGAGGGTGTTTCATTTCATTGTGCATGGAGTTGCCGGCTGACTGGACAGCAGCTAACAACAACAACATGCCTTGCAAGGGATGCAGAGCAGGCAATTTTTAAGTAAGTTCGATTTATGTATGCCTTGTGGGATTTTATTTTAAAATGAGTAGAGAAATGCTCAGGTTTATCATGCATAAACTCATTTAGTTTATTGCAAAGTAGTCATGGAACAGCACCCAGGTAAGACCCCAAGGCATTCATTTAGACCTGGAGAATCGGGGTAGGGTAAAGTTAGTACAATGAAAGTCCAAATTTTCAGCCTTTAATAAGTGGTGTTGGAAGGAAGCCTTGACCAGCTGTTCATCCTCAGAGGAGACCTTTCATAGCTGGGGTCGGAGGTCAGTGATGGTAGGCAGGATCTGCAACAGAGACCCCAGCTATCTCAGTGTACCGACAGGGTCAGACGCTCAACTGACAGAGAGTCGTTCTGCCTCTACTTACCTCTTGTGGGAAGAGCAAATGCTGGGGGGATTTACCATAAGGTCTTTCACAATAAGGGTCTATTGGGGGTGTCCATTTGCCGTTGCACCAGGGTAACTCACATCATAATGAGGAATGCACATTGGGGTGTCACAACAAAAAGCTCTCTACAAAGTAGTGCCTGGTAAGATGAAAAGTTTTTGTTTTTATGCCAGAGAAGTTATTTGTCAGTTTAGATTGTTTACAACTTAGTTTAAATGCTCAAGTTGCAATTACACGTTTCACACATAATGTGGTTTGGGATCGCTGCATTATAAGCATACAATGCACTGTATGGCCACAATTACTCCTTGATGCCCAACAGAATCGCATGGCAGACTTTCAGAATACGTTCATGCTGCAGCTTCACGCTCCCCTCAATTCAATCACAATCTCTAGTGTGGGCCAACCATAAGTATTGTTTAAAAGATACTCAGATTATTCCTATATGCAGCAAGAATCGACAACCACTGACAAAGATGGCCAGATACATAACTCAGGTTAAAAAATAACTTGAAGCCTGTCCTTTGGATTGTTTACATTCTTTAAAAGCTGGTAATTGCAAAATATCTACTTTCTTCTAAGCTAAATAGATACAGTGTCAAGATAAGCAACCACACTTGGTTAGTTTAAGTGGTTTCGTATTTTGCACTTAGCTTTCTTGTGTAGTTTTGCAACACTTACCTGAAACAATTCGGGGGTTGGAGCAGGAAGTGGGGACTGATAACGTCTTTCTTGGAGTACTTGACTGGCTTCAAGCAAAAGATCAGCATAAGTAAGCTTTCTATTGGGTAGTAAGGATAATAATACTTTATCTAGTTCTGCATCTTCATAGGAAAGACTTTAAAACTTTAAAGTCAGACATTAAATTTGAGTCTAGCACTAATAAGCTCTGGAAACAAGCACGGACTGTTTTACTCTTTGTGAGAGGGCCACAGCCCTACAGCGATGCATGAGCAAATGATCTCTGCAACCTAATGATTATCTTCCTAATTGGCTCCAGGAAAGTTTATATATATATATATATATATATATATTTTTTTTTTTCTTTGAGTAATTACTCTGTTTTTTTCCCCAGGTTCAGTGGCATTTTCTCTAAAGAGATAAAAATAGAGCCAGCCTAATCGTGGAAAATAACCTCAGGCAATCTATTTGAGGTGCTAAAAAAATAAAAAGAAAGAAAAGAGAGGAGAAGGAGCAGAAGGAAAAGAGGAAGAGGAAGAGAAAGAAGCAGCAGCCAGGAGGAGGGAGCCAGCATTGTAGTGGTGGTGCCCAGGAATCTACATTTTAAACAAGCACCCCAGGTGAGTGTTATGCACAATGAAGAGTTTGAAAATTATTGATCTACAATATGCTGGGCACTAATGCCGGGGATGCTGTCCATTCCAACTCATTTATTTTTCAAACTTCCAGTCTTACCAAAGCAAGGAAGAGTAATAATATTTTAAGACATTTAAAGCCAAGGATATAGTGTTTCTGGAGTTATTCTCCAACAAGAGAAAGTTCTGTTTGATGCAAAGCCAAGAAGGTGACAAGAGAAGACAGATCAATAATCATGAGAGCTAACCATTACTGAGCACTTGCCATATGTCAAGCCCTCTTCTAAGCAGTTGAGAAGATTTAGTCACATTCAATCCTCATACATTATACATTATATGCAGTATTATTTCCCGCATTTCACAGATGAGGAAGTTGAAGCTTTAGGAGGTTAAGTAACTTGTCCTAGGTCACAATGCTAGCAAAGGGCAAAGAGGATTTAAACTCTCAAATGTTCAAACTATTAAACATCAAGTTATTCCGCATAAATGGACGGTAGAAGCATTGCAGACTGAAGTTCTAGTTTTAGCTCTGTCAGGTTAATTATGTGAACTCTAGTGGCCTAACCTGCTTGTGACTTAGTTTATTCGTCTGTGAAATGGGAATGGTAATGATGCAGTAAGATGCTTGTATGCCAGTAGATGTAGAACCCTTGTGAAAAATATAAAGTAGTATATAAATGTCAGTTATCATTACATTGCTACAATCATGGCTCACGTGGGTTGGATTCAATCATCCCACGTGGAAGTGAAGTAACTGCATTACTTTTCAATCACACAGAGACAGAATCACAGTCTGGTTCTAATATCAGGACAGCAAGGTGGTAAACATACAAAGATGCCGCCCTTTGTGTGTCTCCTGATCTGACCACTCCTGAGGCTGAATAGTGATCACACTGAGTCCTACTTTCACACTTAACATATTTTCAGCGGACTTAACAATATCAAGTCAACACAGCTCCTTACTTTTTTAAGGTGCCTACCTTTAGAGAATGTGTTTGGAGGGAGCAGTCCTCTAGCTCTCCCTGCTTCCCTCAGCCTAGTCCCTGCTTATCCCCCATTATGAAATCGAATGTAAAGTCTTGAGAAGAGGAACTCTCTGGTACACAAGCCAGGTGCTTGAAATTAGCTGTGTGAGCCATGGGCTTCTTCTTTCTGCATTTCAGTGAACTGGAGATAATAAAATATATCCTACCTCTTTCAACAGACTTATAGGAAAAATCAGTTAAGAATGTATACAGCTATGATAGAAAAAAAGAAAATGAGATGGGAAGGGCAATGGGAACTAGTGAGTAGGAAAGTGGAGAGACAAGTGTGTGACTGAGTGTCTGACCTAGCCAGCTGTAGGCTCTGAAACCATCTCCCCCACCAACTGCACAGACAACCGCACAACCTTCCCTCATTCCAAGATGTGAAACACATCTTTATAACACACTGTGATGTAACTAGGGTGCTAGTCTCTCAATAAAAATATCATTTACATGCACTGGACAATGTCGTAAGTATATTACATGTATTAACTCTATGACGTAAGTCGCTATTGTATCCCCATTTTATAGATGAGGAAACTAAAGCAAAGAAGTATCAAAAATGTGGTCACAAGTCCCCAGCTACTAAGTGACACAGCTAGGATTCAAACCCAGGCAGTCTGGCTCCAGCCTGCTCTTGTCTCTATGCTTACTGCTTTCTGAAATAGCGTCCATCTAGAGTTTGGACTCAGTTTGTTGAATGGTGTCATTCTTTTGGTCAACTCTCAATTAATCTTGCAAATAAAAATAAAGCCATTGCCTCTGCTTTTTTCCAGCCACAGAAGCGCTAGGTAAGAAGGACTTGGACTGGCAGCCACTGAGCCCTTGAAACACTTTCACACACCCATTTTCTCCCAGCTGTCTCAGGGCCAAACTCCCTCATTTATCATTTGTAGGTTTGTCCCCACCCTAGGTTCCTGATTCATTCAGACTGGAATGTCAGAAGAACTTAAGTACCTTTAAATTGCCCCCCTGGCCCTGCTGCCATCCTCCGCATTCCAACACCCACAGTCCAAGTCTTCTCCAATTTCACGGGCTTAGAATGAACTCTTGCCTCCTGTTAGTCTCCTCCTGCTATATAACCACCCAGTCCCAAGATAAGGGACCTGATGGTCTTTGCCTCTCTTTCTTGCTGGGAGAAATAGCTATGGCTGCTGTGAAGCCAAGTCTGAAGAGTATAATAAAAAGTCTGCAGAAGGCTCTAGGGAAGGGACTGAAGACACAAATGATCAGAGGAGAGACGTAGATGCCATAACTGAATCGAGCAAGTCAGGCACAGGAGAAAATTTTCTTGAAACACTTGATCTGCTATGTTTTGTTTTCCAATTTTTGATACAAATAGGTATTCCTGAACTTAACTCTAAAAGGAAAAGGCAACGGGGTATACGTGATTAAAGAAACTCACTTTATTTCAGTGTCTGGGAGGGGTGGGGCTGACTGTTGCTGTAAGGGAATTCAGAGCCACATTTTCCAGTTTTTCAAGAAAATCTAGAAAACAAGATTTTATGAAACATCTCCTGAGTTTAAGTATCAAAAAGTAATTTTGATTTTTGAAGTACCGTGCTGTGGACCAGATTCTGCTTTAGAAGCTTCGTTTTCTCTCTCCACTTGGTGGTGGTGGTCAAAGGGGCCCGGGAGGGTAGAGCAGAGAGAAGCACCTGAGAACCGAGTTGTCTCTGCTGAGATGTGAAGCAGTTTAAATTGTTGCCTCAGGATCAACTGTAGGATCAGTCGCCTTGAGACTTTTTTCTAGAAGGTGACACCGAGGGATGAACAGTGCTGGATAAACCTAACTTCAACTTTACTTCTTACCTATCTCCAGTGAATGCTGGAATTAATATGCTTATTGTTTAAATAAATGTAATCCTTGAAGGATTGTATTGAAGTTGCTGTAAATAGGGAAAATGAGGCTTTCTTCAATTATCTCTATTTGTGGTTAAACAAGTGGGCCAAACTTGTATCCCAGACATGACAAGCAAGGAATACAGTCAATAAGACTAAAATGCAATACCCTGACATGTGGAATAATAAGCAGTGAGGATCACAAATACAAATGTCCGTGCAGTTGACCTTATTTTCTCCCCAAAAATATACATTTGGAAAATATTAGCATATTATGGTTCTTACTATGATTTCAACTATTTTTGCCTTGAATTATCTTTTTTAAATGGTAACTTTATAATGAGAGACCTGGCAGATACCACCTTAATCAAATGATTAAAGATAACCTCACCAATACTTAGACATATTGGCATATTGTACATCTTGACAAAATACACTGAAAACGGGGTAATATCATACTTGCCAAAAATGTGTAACTCCAAACTGACCATGAGAAAACATCAGAAAAAACAAAATTAACGGACATTCCGCAAAATAACTGGCCAGGAATCTTCAAAAGCATCCATGTTGTGAAGGAGAAAAAAAGACTGAGGAAATCTCCCAGACTGAAGGAGACTAAGCAGACATAACGAAACTCAATGTGGAGCCTCGGTTGAATTCTTGACCATTAGAAGAATATTACTAGGAGGGTAGGTGGAAGACCTTAAAGGCCTGTAGGTTAGTTAATAGTACTGTATCAGCATTAATTTCCTGGCTTCAATAATTGCACTATAGTTACATAAAATATTAACTTTCAGGAAGCTGAGCAAAGGGTGTACAAGAGCTCTGTGTACTGTATTTTTTTGTAAATCTAAAATAATTTCAATGTAAAAATTAGAAAAAGAAACTACTATGATTTTTAATAATCCTACACCAAAATCTATTTGGAAAAAATTTAAAGGATTTAAATCTATGGCATGTTATATTTTATTTTTGTCTAAGTTAACTAATATAACATAGCTTTATTTTGAATGCTGAATGATGCTTACATGTATGAGCTTCAGGAGAAATAATGTTCAGAATGGGATAATATGAAATGTGATGCCTACCCTTTGCTTGCTTTCTACCTGGTGATAGTCATGGTGATTATTGTTTGTTTGTCAACACCTTTTTTCCGCTTCTTATCATACTAAACATTCACCCCACATTTCCTTTGGGGAATTGCTTTTTCCTTACTGAAATAATGATGTGGTTGCAAGTCACAGTAAAGCTATGCCCTCCACTGACTTTCAAACACAAGTTTGGTCACTGACCTAAGTTTGGCAGATCACAATACTAAACTTCCTGGCTACTATGATTCATCTAGGGTGAACATATGGCCCAAGCCTGACACTTGGAGTTCTCTGGGACTCTTTATACTGAGCATGGAAAGGATGACCTCTTTTTCTCCTTAAGTCATTACGTGTAGGGAGCATTGGTGATTCAATAGTAGAATGCTCACTTTCCACGCAGGAGATCTGGGTTCCATTCATTCCCAGCCACTGCATCTCATGTGTAGCCACCACCCCTCTGTCATTGGAGGCTTGAGTATTGCTATGATGCTGAGCAGGTTTCACCAGCGCTAAGATGGACTAGAAAGAATGACAGCAAACCATTTCCAAAACTCAATCAATATAAACCCTATAGATCACAACAGTCCGATCTGCAACTGGGCATAGGGATGGTGCAGGATCAGGCAGGCATGAGGTTGCCATTAGTTGGGGGCCTACTTGATGACGGCTAACAACAACAACGGCATCATGAACTGTAAAGCTGTGATTCCAGAAGTGCCAATAGTCGGGTACTTTACCCTGTGGAAGAGCCTAAGAACTACAAATGTACAGAAGCTGTGAAATGCAGGGTGGGGGAGGGGGAGAGAATGGGGCTTTTGAGCCTGGAGTAGAAAAAGTAAGAAATAGTAATCTGTCTTCAAAGTCTGAAGAGCTGTCATGTAGAAAGGGGATTGAGACTTGTCAGTGTGGTGCCATAGGATAAAAACTAACATGCTTGACTAGAAGTAGGTAATAAGGAAAGATTTATGTCATTATTAGGAAAGAAGCTGTAATCTGAGTCAATCCAAACAAAAAAATGGACTGCTTACCCAATGGGCTGAATTACCCAACTACTTGACAAGAATATTATTCAGGAGTGCTGTGTGTATAAAGGGGTGCATCACCAACTTCAATTGCATATGAATCACTAGGAAATTGTATTAAAAATGCAGATTCCAATTCAATGGGTCTGGTGTAGTGGCCGAGTTTAAATTTCTAACAAGTCCCCAAGTGATACCTGTAATGCTGGTGTGTGGATTGCTCTGAGAAATAAGGAACTATATGAATTTTAAGGTTTCTTTTCAATACTGAGAGTCTACAATTCTCATACAAAAATACACTTCAAGTTGCAGAGAAAGCAATTATATAATGGATTTCCCATACGAAAATGGCAGTGTTTGAGAGTAAAGAGTAAGCAGGAACATCGAGTGGAAGCAGAAGTAGGGATACTCTAAAACTTACTTGGTAAATGTATATTTTAAAATAACCTGTTCTAAAGAAAGAAAAATTTTAAATAAATATTTGTATATAACTGTATTTAATTATTCATTGTAATTAGTAATGACCAATCATTTTCAGTAATTGAAACTAACTAGCACTCATTGTTTCAATTTTAATAATTTGATTTACATCTATGTTACATTCAAGATTTTAAGTGCTTCTCTAGTCCATTCAACAAAAGTTCCTCATAATTGTTATCACCTTCACAACCTTTCAGTGTACAATCTTTGCTTAGTTATTCTTTTATGCCCTGGTTGGAAGAAGAACCAACCAAGTTGGCGATTAGCCAGCCATGATAAGCGTCACTTTGCATTCATTGTTCTGGCCTCAAGGAAGTGAGCTCAACCAAGCAGTGTCTCTATCACCTAGATAACTACGTCAGCAACCTGTTGCTAGAATTTCCCTTTCCATAATGGATTTGCTTGAAGAGTTCATATTCTAGGTGCTTAAGTAACATAGCAAGTCCATCGAAATTTCACCATGGAAGGAACGATAATGAGAAAGTCAGTCAAAAGCTCCTGGCAGGTGTATCTTTAGGTGGTGGTCCAGGTATCAACCTTTCTCTATATTAGACACTTCTATCCATTTGTGGCAGAGTAGGTACATAACGACTTTTTTTAAAAGGCATGTACATTCTCTAATTTAGAATTTCAATATGATTTTGGGATATTTGACATATAAAATTTAGGTGAATTTTAAATCTATTTGCATCATCATATGAAATTCCACTGGTAAATTTGTCAAGGAAATAAAAAGAACTGTTAAATCATTTAAAATCAAATGCTGCAAATTTTTGAATGGCTTTTTTTTTTATGAAAGTATTTTAAAAATTTTTATTCCCTATATGTGCAAACAAAATTTCTCGTTGATAGTAACTATCAAGGCTCTGAAGGGATTATCATTTAAATGTCTTGATTAGAAATAGAATGTAGCCTTCCAAGCATACAACCTGAGATAAGAATTTATGTTGATGGGAGCATGTTCACATTTCTCAATGTAAAATTGTTTAGATTCTATTTTAATATATTGCCCCAAATGTATTTTATTTTTCTTAGAATTATATCATATAAAGAAAATGTAATGAATTTCTTCACCTTATCCCATACATTGTTGTTAGGTCATGTTGAGTCAGCTCCTACCCATAGTGACCCCATGTAGAAGAGAACAAAACACTGTGCAGTCCTGCTCTATGCTCACAATTATTGTTATGCTTGAGCCCATTGTTGCAGCCACTGTGTCAATCCCTCCCACAGACTCCCCCCAACGCCCCCGCCCCGGTTTACCCCAGTGTGCCATAAGAACATTTTTCTATGTTGGGAAACATTGCTATAGGTAGGCTTGTCTCCATAATATTTTCTGCTACCTAATTTCTTCAGCTCAATTACAGTTTCTTCTTCAGTTCAATTACAGTTTAATTATTTGACTTAATATACAGCTTTTAGTTCTGTTCCCACAGGAAAGGTATAAGGCAACGTGAAAAATGTTCAACTTAAGTTATTTCCTTACTCCTTCTTTTGAGCTTCTTGAAAACCTTGGAATATTATTCTGGAAGGCTAGCAATGTTCTTCCCCTTGACCTGAGTAGTAACACTGTTCACTTTGTGATAAATCATCAAGCACACTGTTTTGTGCACTTGAGAGTACATGTGTTTTATTTCATGGTAACAAAAGGTCTAAAAAACTGGTTTTCTAAGACTAAGAGATATGATGGTCTATACAGATCTCCTCTAAACATATTCTTACTTCTTGCTTATACTTGGTCTTACTACTTTCCAAGAAAACCTAATAAATAATTAACTGTCACTGTGCAGCTGGGAGCCGTTTTGGAAGGCATGAACTCACTTGATCATCCATAATAGAAACACAGTCCTCTTTGGTTTCTGAGTTGTCCTGTTTTTTGTATAAAATCAGATACTATTAACAAAATCAGACACTATTAAAACCAACTTAAGAGTGATAATTGGCTCTTCCAATTCATGGTATAAAATATGACTCTGATGAGCATGGTGGTTATTACTATGATCCACATAACAGGATGGGACTATCTCTTGATATGAAAAAATTAAGATGATTCTAAATCCATTTTCACCCCATCCATGGCAAATATTGATTTCTTGTGCATCCCAGAAGTTGTGACAGATAAGGTCCATAGGATAAAAATCAGACAATTTCAGAATAACTGACATATACTGTATGTGTGTGGGGGGGGGTTGGGGGCTATTGTCTTCTTAGTGATAATGTAGCTTTCCCTACTAAGTATATCAACCAAATGTTTATTCCAGGCATGGATAGTGTTCCATTTAAGAGAAATGCCTCATTAATGAGACACTGGCCTTATTGCCAACAATTTGCCAAACCGATTCTCCAGAATGATAAGAAGAAAAAGGCAAACAGGCTCTTGCTCTAATGATACCTATCATTATTAAACATTTGCTATGGTTCCCCTTGCCTAACTACCACATAGTTAGCATCTGTCTGCTGAGAGAATGAAACAGCCCGGAGAGCTTGAGGCCACAACTCAGGCTGAGGCATAAAGGCATAAGAAGACAGCTCAGGAAGCACCAACACTCGCACATGTGGATTTACAGAGAGGACAGAGGAGCAATCAATCTGAGCCCATTCCACAACATGCCATGTGAGATTTACTCACATTATTGTAAAAACACTTAACAAGTGTCATTGTTAATGTGTCTTATTAACTATGGCACTTGTTTTTGTTAAGAAGCCTTATGTTTAAAGAAATTATCTGTCTAGCCCATATTTTCCCAAACATGAGGCAAATGAAGAATTATTATTGCTGAGTCCCATCGTCCCATCCTTCCCAAAGTCCTGTGTCATTTGCTTCCTGGATCATGTCATGGTTCCTTTCTCCACATTATCCTACGATTTTTTCCCAATATCCCGTTTCTGCTCGCTCTCTCTCTTTCTAGAATGGACTGCGCCCTCCAGAGGATGGGAGCTTGAAAACAACAACAACAAAACCCCACAAACCTTCCTACGCATTCTCTCCCTTTCACCTCACTGCAATTTTACTTCTGGGCTGAGTTCAACGCGTTCCCGCGAGCTCGACGCAAGCAGTCACGATCATGAGCCTGATCACGCTCCGCCCCTACTGTCAATGTCATATTTTGCTGTTCAAAAGAGGAAAAATGCACATATCAAAAGTGAAACAGTGTAGTTCTGGTCAGGTGCAGAAGGGCAGCGGTACTTGGTGCTCAGAAGGAAGGAGGGATTTGGAAGTGGCCGCGCGTGTATCGCTGTCCAATCCTCGGTGCTGAATTCTAGACCGCGAATTAATTTTTCTCTGGGTGTCTCATTTACAGGTTTGCTTATGCTCTTTCCGTGGGATAAGATTCTTCCTTAAAGAGACACCGTGCATCTCATGGGAAAATAATGGCACAGCTTCAGTTCAACACATAAAAGAGTCTCACTGAAGGAAAAATGGAAAGTTCAGAGTTAATGAAACTTCCCCTCCCCCCAACCCTGAGTCAACACAGCACCGTTTGGAGCCTTAGACACTCTTGATTAATAAAGGGAATAATTTTCTGCTAAAAAATATGAGTGAATCATTTTTCAGATAAGCACTGTAAACATGGTGGTGGTACTATGGTACTAGGTTCTTCAGTATCTGGAATTGAATTTCAAATATTGTTTTACCAAGGGTGGCAAATAGAGGAGAAAAGGAAGTAAAATTGTAAACTGAAGTTGTTTGAATGCTTAAAAAAATAACTTTTAAAAAGGTATTGCTTTAACATTGTCTTGGAGATGTGCTCATTTTCTTGGGCGATTCACAGCAGGGCCTGGGTAGTAGTAGCTCTGTTCCTTCTCTGTGCCCTCCCAGCCTGGGTCCGATTGGGAGACCTAAGAGCCCTTCTCTTCATAGCAGATGCTGCTACCCAGAGGGCCATTATAAAGATCTCACCCCACCACGCATACATACACATACAGAGGAGAGAGAGAATCAAATAAATATAAAGAAAACGGATAAAAGGGAGGGAAAGTGTGTTGCACTCTTAGCCTTTGGTTCTTAGTAGTTATACTCAAGTGGGGCACTTCTCTTTGAGAAGTGATGTTTCTTACAGCTGCAGGATTTAAGGGCAGGCAGGGAGCCGACTTAACTGATCCCAGAAAACGATTCCTTCCTTTTCTTAATCCCTAGCTGCTTATTTTAGCCACTTCTCCACCCCGCCGGGAATACCATCCAGATCTTAGTCCAGGTAGATCTGACGTCAAGAGATGGCTTTCGTCGATTTGACGTGTAAACACTCATTTCCATTCCGGCTCGCAAGGGCTGGGGCTCCACTCAGCCAGGAGACCGAAGCGCTGCACTAAGCGCTCGCCGCCGCCCAGCCTCTCCCAGCGCGCCTCCTATCTCCCCTTAGAGCAACCGGCAGCAAGAAGTGGTCCAGAGCCCAAGGGTGGGAAGGGCGAGTCTCCCTGGCTTTTCTCCTATCTTGGCTCTCTTCTATCTCTCCTTCCCACTTGTGTGCGAACCAGTACGTGAGCCATGGAGCTGAGACCCTGGACTCTGCAGGGTACTGCTTTAGCCCTCTTTTGCGCTTGGTGTGCACTGAACAGCGTGGAAGCGAAGCGGCAGTTTGTCAATGAATGGGCGGCGGAAATCTCCGGGGGACCGGAGGCAGCCTCTGCCATCGCTGAGGAGCTGGGCTATGACCTTTTGGGTCAGGTAAGAGTTTGCACTTTCAAGAAACTTTCCGGGGCCCCGAGGGGACTGGCGGGACTGGATCACGGTCTCCCAGGTGGGAGCTCCAGGTTGCACTTCCCTGTGCCCAGTGTGACAAAGAGCAAGGAGCTTCTCCAGCTCTCACTCCAGGCGCGCTTAGAGAGAGAGAGAGCTTGCATTATTTACTGTTTGGGCTGGGAGCAGCCAGGCAGAAGAAAACCTCTCCAGCTGGATAGAGTTTATTCTTACCCTTGTCCGTTTTAGAATTGCAATCTGTTCCCGCGCGGTTTGGAAGAAAGATCCCTCCATGCTTGTTCCGGGAACTCGAGGTGCACGCAGGCTCTCGCCACCCAAATGCCTCCCCCCACCCCCCGGAGAGAAGGTGCGCTCTGTCCCCCAAGACTCATTCGGTCTGCGTCAGGAGCCGGCTGTTTCCTTCTTTTCAATATGGCAGCATCAGATCCAAGTCCTGATGCAAGGGACCAGGCAGCCTTGGGGACGTCCGTGGGCAGCTTTTGGTGGCACGCCCAGGGCATTCGGAGAGCTCTAGCGCAGAGACTCGCTGCTAGGAGACTGGGGGCCAGCGGATAGCCTAGAGAGCCGGCAGGAGAAGAGGTGGGTGAAACACGGGGATCAACTCTCCACACCTTTCCGTGGAGCCCTGGGATTTCACAGGGAACTTGAAAAGTCGAAGTCCGAGCTTCACAACTTTGCTGGACCAGTCCACCTGCAGGTTCTAGCGCCCGAACTGACTGTGGGGAAAGGATCTATTTCTTGTTTCTCAATCAAGTGCGTAATCGCTTCCGCCAGGGTTTTCAGCTTGTGCTGTAAACTGTTATCTGTCCAAGCGGGGGATGGGCCAATAAATAGCTTTTGCGTTGGATATGGTGAAGGCAGTAGAGGGGGGTGGTTGGCTGGGCGACACCAAGAGGATCCCAAGTGGCGTGAGAGCTAAGATAGAGCTTTTCTTTTCCTTGGCTTAGAACCAACCCCCCCCTCCTTTGCGCTGGAAGTTGTGCATCGAAGCGGGGGGGTGGGGGGGGTGGGGTGGAGAGTTGTAAAACATTTCGGCGCGTTTTTTTTTTTTCTTTTTCTGGAGGTGTTGGTAAAGACGCCGCTAAAGTCACGGATGAGTAATCCGTGTGGGCGTTGGCGATTCCAGAGATCGAATCCACCGGGGAATACGCCTTCCTTTTCCAGAGGCTTCATTCTCCAACTTTATGAGCTAAGCTGTCTTTGAAATGCCCAGCAGGAAAGGCAGTACACAAATTGACTTCCCAGTGTCCCAGGAGCAGACCTGGCATTTTGCTTTTGCCCAGCCCTTGATCCGTGCTAGGCTCTATGTTAGGGGCTGAGGAACAGGGGAAGGAAAAGGAGTCAAGTCTCTAGACGGGACTGGCTTAGACGCGAATGATGTAATTTGTGTAGTGATAGAAGTTGTGCCTAGCTTCTCAGTATTTGATGACTGAAGAAATGAAGATGGAAGGGGATTGGGGAGAGGTAAAAACAAGACTGCCAAGGAGGAAACGTTTGCACAGGGTTTAGGAAACAAGTCAAAGTTTGCCAGAAGGACATATTGAGATTGGAAAAGGTATTGCGGGCATAGGGAACAGCTTGTGGGAAAGACAAGGAGACATAATGGAGTTTAATAGTATGCCTGGTAACTGCAAGTAATTGTTGGTACCTAAAGAGAGAGAGGGAGAGAGGGAGTAGCAGATGGAGCCATACTGGTGGGTGTGGTGGGCGTCATGGAAACTTTGTGTATCCTATGAAAAAAAACAGGAATTTAATCCTTCATCCTTTGGGCAGCTACTGAAAGACTAAGTATCACTGGTAACTATGTGGAAGAGGATTGGGGGAGAAAGCAAGAAATAAATCCTTCTTTCTTTTCTCACCTATTAGCCTCAGACATACACCCAATGTTGGACCACTCAATGTGGGGATTGCTTTTCAAAATAAACAAACATAAATCCTTAAACTAAAAAACAGTGAATCAATATTCATGCTAGGATCTTCAGAGAAATGATGGCATAGCCACAAGAAGCTTTAAAAAAAAAGTGAGAAAAAAACCATTTATATTTGCATATTATTTGCATATGCTATATTTTCTCCAGCCGATTCTAGTTAAAATGGTATAGTAATAAAAATTTTAAAAACATTTTTTTCCTTAAAGACTATTAATGCTTTCCTCGTTTTGCTTATTTCCTACCTTGTTTATGCTAACCTAGCATCATTATCCCAGAATCTCTTATGGCCTAAGAACAGAGCTCGGATTAATGAAATGACCAAAAACAAAACCAGTTGAGAGCAGAGACAGAGCTAAACATTGGTGATCTTTTCCTATGGCTATTGACCCCTCTCACCAATGTCATCTAGGGCTTATAGCAGATTCACACCCTAAGATTCAGTAGACTTGGGGCAGGTTCCAGCCATCTGTATTAAAAATTTCTCTAGATGATAAGAATCACCAATTTAAAAAACATGCTTCTTTTTAAATAGCCGATTGTCAATTGTTTGTGTCTTTATTAAGGAAACACAGGGCATTTAGAAGACGTGGTAGATTTGAGTTAAGTACTATTTTGAATAAAGGGACACTGGCTTAAAATAGTAATGAAAATGATTCTAAATGGGCCAAAGGTATTGATAATCACCAGAGATATATGCACACCTTAGGGTGAAACACCTGTCCTAAATGTGGCATGCTGTTTCCCAAAAGCCTTGAACTAGAGGAAAATCAAATGGTCACTACTAGTAGCTGATAATAGTTATCACCATGGATTCAAAAACCTATTTTATAACAACAATGGATTCCTTTAGCTGAATGTGGCACTGATCATATACAGTACTTAAGGAGTTTGGTTGCTTTCCTATCTTTGACAGGATAAATTCTATTAAATTGGTATTTTTTGAGACACGCCTACATACACAACATTGTTACATAAAAAAATCAAATGTAGTTCCTCTGAAAGGTATGAAGCAGAAGAACCAGCAGCTTCTCAAATATACTGTGAGCCCAAGTGATAATATCCAAGTCATTTCATTCAACACTGACAAAATAGGGAAGGCATCTATCACTGTCTTTCCCATGAAGAAAAAAAGGTAACTTCAGGTTCAGGAATGGGTTTAATAAAAGTGCACCTGTCCCTAGCTGCATTTCAAACTAGCCCATGCACACTTCTTTTGGAAAGTGAATTTTTTATTTTATTATTTTCTTTTACAGATTGGATCTCTTGAAAATCACTACTTATTTAAACATAAAAACCACCCTCGAAGGTCTCGAAGGAGTGCCTTTCACATCACTAAGAGATTATCTGATGATGAGAGAGTAAGTGCTGTGCGTTTGTCTTTGATCTAGTACCCTGACTTATCTGCTTTCTTTATGATTTCCAACACGTGCAAAAGCACTCTGTAAACATGATTCCTTTATTGTGATAACTATTTATCCATAGTGTTCCTTTCCATAGGATCATAACTGCACATAACAAGATTGGACTACATTGGTTGAGCTAACTAAACTGAAATATATACGTGTACAGGTAGTCCCAATTTACAACATATTCGAGTTATGACGAACCACGCTTACAACTGTCTTTTTCTTTTTGCACATCTTATCATTAATAAGGAAACCCTGGTGGTGTAGTGGTTAAGAATTCAGCTGCTAACCCCAAGTTCAGTAGTTCAAATCCACCAGGTGCTCCTTAGAAACACAATGGGGCAATTCTATTCTGTCCTATAGGGTTGCTATGAGTTGGAATTGACTTGATGGCAATGGGTGTGGTTTTGGTTTGTTTATCATTAGTAATATGTACTACACACAATGTTGCGGTATGTAATTTGCTGATGTTATCATTCTCAGATGTTCACTGGCAGGTGTTTATATGTAATGTTTCCAACCCCTAAAGCAAATAAAGATTGGATTTATAAAGATACAAACAATAAAAGACAATAATAGTGAAAACTAAAAAAAAAAAAAAAAAAAAAGAGGTATTCAACTTAGGTCAGAAGTGACTTACGATGGAGTCATTGGAACAGAACCCCATTGTAGGTCGGAACTACCTGTATACATATATATGTATATATCTATATGTATATGTGTACACACACACACACACACACACACACACACTGGTTAGTAGTGTGTGTATGTATATATACAGGCTCACAAATCCAGTGTAAGAGCATGAAAATGAATACTGAAAACCAGGTGGCAGCACTAATGAAAATGTTGACAATACAATCAATCAACAGCCTTTTATTATGTACCTATTATGTACCAAACACTTTAATAGCCAATGCGGGGATGCCATAGAAATATATGAACCTTGCTTTCAATAACATTTCAGAGGAACTGAAAAAATGTTCTGCTATTTCTATTTGGTTTGGTTATAGAGGGAACTAGTGTTTATGCTAAAGTTCTAAATCTATGTCTACATGAAGTAAATGTTTCCATAATTATAGAATTTATTTGACCCAAAATATCTGATTCTTTTTCATCCTGGGTTGTGTACAGAATCAATGATTAGGCAAAAGCAGAAAATGCCTGAAATGAATATAGATAAGTAGGATGGGGGCCACTTGAATACATATTTAATGTGCTTATTGATTTTTGAGATCTATTTTCAAACCAGTTTAACTATCAATAGAAAATGTTAATTATGTTGGGAAAATTACTATTTGCATATGCAATGTTGCCTTTTCTCGAGAATGTGGCAGATCCCATATTCGTGGAAATTTTCTTGCCTGGCCTGCATCTGTATATATGAATTCTGTTGCTGAGAACACACTAGGGAATCCTGGAAGCTTCGTGGGAGGGAGAATACATCCTCTCAATTTCCCAGGAGGGGATAAAAAGTGTGACAGAAAGGTGGTGGAACTATGGCAGTATATGAAATTCATGAGGCCTGCGAAATAATACTCTGGGTTTTGTTGCTGTTGTTGTTCACAACTGATAGAAAATTTTATAAACAAGAAGGCAAATTACAAGGAAAGATTGGTTCTGGGTCGCCAGTGTCCAGAAATAAAGAAAACAACCACATTTAGACAAAGAATGCTCTCTCAGAACCATGGACAGGGACATGCAGCTATTATACTCTCAATGCTAGGTGTTAGTCAAATTGTGGCTAGATGTGGGAGAGCAAATCAGAGGCCCTGAAACTTATATTACACATTTCTTGTCCAGTGAGGTCTTCCCCACCCCACCTCAAGCAGATGGCTTATTGTATGTGGGCTCTAAAAGTAGGACAACTTCTAGCATTGTGACTAGGCTTAGTCCTTGGACAAAGCAGGAGTGAGATTTTCTTCTCTGTCTCAGTGCATGCCAGGCATTAATGCACAAGGAAATCAGACTGAGCTCCCTTCTCATCTCTGTAAGAAAAAATCGGACAGAGTGGAGCATACCTGTTGTTCTTATTCAAAATAGCTCACGAATTAACTGATGTCCCAATTCTTTCTTTATATGTCTTCTTGATAGTTGATTTTAGGGGGGATCACAAGACATAATGAACAAGAGCTAAGAATTTACTCTCTAACATAACCTCCTACCAAAGAAGTCTATATAATCATAAGAGAAATTAGCCCCAGAACAATTTTATTTTAGGAAAAAATCCTGGAACCCATAGAAGCTTGCAGTGGAAGGCTGCACTAGATGATCTTTAATGCTCTTTCCAAATCAAAAAGATTATTTATGATTAAGTGCATAATACCTATTATATGCATACTAGAGAGACATCACCAATTTTCTCCATTCTATTTGGTCTGCTCTTCTAGAGATTAATATGGGCTTCTGAGTTAATGACATTAATCATAACACTGTTTCCTACAATTGGTTGTTTACCTGATCAGATGGCAGAATGCCTCTTCTAATATTCTGTTTAAAAAAATTACCCTTAATTTTAATTTTATGGCTGTTTTTTTGGTGAGGCATAATATTCTTTTAAATTAGTGCTCTGAAATGCACTGAAAAGCTATCTTTACAAATCTATTAATGAAGTCTCCAAATCTAAGTGACCCTCTCCCCCCAAGATTAGTACTTGTCCCTTAGCAGCTAGCTTCCACAAGGTCAACTCAGATGACAGTCAGTGAATTCCAAGCACTGGAGTATTCTAAGCCAAAACAATTAAGCTTGAAAATACAGGCACTTTAAAAATAAATTATAGTGACTAATTTCTAGCGCCTAAGTCCCTCCTAATGTTTATAATAGGTTTGCAGTACGTTTTCTAATTGAAAATTCAGGAGTCTTTGTAGATGGTTTTATTCTTTGGTTGCAAATTAATTTTCAGTTTTTATTTTTGGACCTGATTCACAAGTACTCTCACATTAGCAATATCCCACTACACACTGGACTGTCATCATGTATACAACAGAGAGGATGTGTTTTGGGTAGGTAATTGTCATGTCACACAGCAAAATAAGAGTATGGCATTACGTCATTGAGGTTATAACCACAAGGCAGCCCTTCACTCTCTCAGGGACTCTAGTATAATAGGATTATGCATAAATGTGGGGCCAGTAATATTCACATTGTCAGATTTCTTTACATAATACATAAGGCTGAATTAATGGTAAGTGTGCATGGTCAGTAACGCTCATTCATCACCCTGGATCTGTTTCACATATTAAATACTCTCAAGCAGGAGGCTGTGGTGCACAGAGGAACCAGAGTTTTGAATCTGCAAAGACAGAGAACCTTTCTCAGCTTGTGTAACATTTGCAATTTCTACTATTTCTGTGTAAAGAAAGAGAAATTAAGCTGTAAGAGTACCATAACAGCAGTGTCTAAGATCCCTCAGATATTGACTCATTCAATGAAAATGGATAAATTTTCAGCTATCAAGTCCTGGAACTTCAATGTGGAAATGGGTATTATATGGGCATTGGTGAAAAACAAGGCTCCAGGAATTGATGGAATACAAACTGAGATGTTTCAACAAACAGATGCAGCTCTGGAAGTGCTCATCCTTCTGTGCCAACAAATTTGGAAGACAGTACCTAGCCCACCAAGTGGAAGAGATTCATATTTGTGCTCATTTCAAAGAAAGGTGATCAAACAGAATGTGGAAGTTATTGAACAATATCATTAATATCACACACAAGTAAAATTTTGCTGAAGGTAACTCAAAAACTGTTGGAGCAGTACATCAACAGGGAGCTGCCAGAAATTCAAGCTGGATTCAGAAGAGGATGTGGAACAAGGGATATCATTACTGATCTCAGATGAATCTTGGCTGAAAGCAGAGAATACCAGAAAGATGTTTACCTGTGTTTTATTGACTATGCAAAGGCATTCAACAGCGTGGATCATAACAAGTTATGGGTAATATTGTGAAGAATGGGAATCCCAGGATGCTTATTTGTGCTCATGCAGAAACTGTACACAGACTAAGAGGCAGTCATTTGAACAGAACAAGGAGATACTGCATGGTTCAAAATCAGGAAAGGTGTGTGTCAGGGTTGTATCCTTTTACCACACTTATTCAATCTGTATGCTGAGCAAATAACCTGAGAACCTGGACTATATGAATAAGAACTCAGCACCAGGACTGGAGGAAGACTGATTAACAATATGCAGCGTGCAGATGACACAACCTTGCTTGCTGCAAGTGCAGAGAATTTGAAGCACTTACTGATGAAGATCAAAGACTACAGCCTTCAGTATGGATTACACCTCAACATAAAGAAAACAAAAACTCTCACAACTGGACCAATGAGCAATATCATGATAAATGGAGAAAAGTTTGAAGTTGTCGGGGATTTCGTTTTACTTGGATCCACAATCTACACCCGTGGAAGCAGCAGTCAAGAAACCAAACAATGTATTGCATTGGGCAAATCTGCTGCAAAAGACCTCCTTAAGGTGTTAAAAAGCAAAGATGTCACTTTGAGGGCTAAGGTGTGCCTGACCCAGGCCTTGATATTTTCAATCACGTCATATGCATGCAAAAGCTAAACAATCAATAAGGAAATCCTAAGAAGAATTGATGCCTTGGAATCATGGTGTTGGTGAGGAATATTGAATATACACCATGGACTGCCAGAAGAAGAAACACATCTGTCTTGAAAGAAATACAGCTTTCTTAGATGCGAAGGTGGCAAGACTCACATACTTTGGATGTGTTAGTCCCTGGAGAAGGAAATCATGCTTGGTAAAGTAGAGGGTCAGGAAAAAGAGGAAGACCCTCAATGAGGTGCACTGGCACAGTGGCTGCAACAACGGGCTCAATCACAGCAAAGACTGTGAAGATGGAGCAGGACTAGGCAGTATTTTGTTCTGTTGTACGTAGAGTTGCTATGAGTTGGAACCTGCTCAAAGGCACCTAACAACAACAATACAACATGATCCATTTGCTGTTGAAAGCAGGCTGAACTTTTACTTCCACTTTAACCACAGTGTAAATAATGTGAGGGAAGCATCAGCTCGCTGATTGCTTCTCCTCCCCTTAAAGGTACACTTTACTGTAATAGAGGAAATATTCATCTCCCCAGTGGGCAATCCCTTTTTCTCACTAAGCTTCCAGTTTGATCTGCAGTCAAACAAAAACACTGTGGAGCTGCCTGAACTCTGATAGGGAGGGTACCTGAGATAATTAAGAGTGATTACATAGAGGTGGCTATTTGACTGTTGGTTTTCTTGCTGTAAAAATCCTTGTAGGTGATATGGGCTGAGCAACAGTATGAAAAAGAGAGAAGTAAACGTACAGCTCTAAAAGATTCAGCATTAAATCTCTTCAATGATCCGATGTGGAACCAGCAGTGGTACCTGGTAAGTACCTACAGAACTTAGGTCCTTTATATTTTTACAACTGCACAATGGATTTTTTCAATGAAAATTTAGCCGGGGGCTATGTTACCTGGAGATTAGGGCTGGTGGAACCTTCCATGATCTAAATTGTCTGTTTTTCTGATACAGGGTGTCTGAACCACAGATCTTTAGCCACTTTTGATTACTGTTATGTGTAAACTGATTACTAACTCCTTCACCAAGTCCCTGGCACTCTTCTTTTGTGTTTCACACACTTGGCGATATTCTTTTATCTGTGTTGCCTTGCACAGCTCTGCTTTCCTATAGTCCTACCCACTGTAAAAAAAAAAAAAAAAAAAATCTGAGAAAAAAACCCCAATCTCTTCTGATAGGCTCTTACTCCCTCATAATTGGAAATAGGCAATTACATGGCAAGTCCTGGTGAGATCACAATCTCTTGGATATTCCAGGTTCTGTTTTCTTTTATTTTTTAAAGTTAAAAAAAAAAAAAAAAACCTCTGGGAATGACTGTGCACAAGACAATATAAAGTGAGCTCAGTGTGGCAATGGAGGCTCAGGATTTCAGGGGAGACAGAAACAGAGGACATCAAATACAGCTTCCGCAGATGAAAGCTGAAGCATGTCATTATAAATGAAGGAAAATTAGGGACAAACTTCTTTGAAGCTGCACAGTTTCAACAGAAGGGGCACAGGGTAATTCATCTTTTCAAGTGATTTTCCATTGGAACAGTTGGGAAAAGAGCAGTGATGATTCACTTGCCCCTATACTCAACTTCATTTTTGTTTTTTTAATTTCACCTAATTGCCTTCTTCTAAAGAGTAGAGTAAACCCAGGAAAAGGCAACATGGGTCTCCAGGTTACAGCTAAAGTTCTCATTTTGCAGCAAGCATATTGTGACTTCACCAATGTCTCCTTACTTTTCTTTCCCAGCAAGATACTAGGATGACAGCAGCTCTGCCCAAGCTGGACCTCCATGTGATACCTGTGTGGCAAAAAGGTATCACGGGCAAAGGAGTTGTTATCACTGTACTGGATGATGGCTTGGAGTGGAATCACACGGACATCTATGCCAATTATGTGAGTCTGCATCTTCCCATGACTGCCACTTAGGGAGCTCTCTATAGGGAGCTCTCTATACAGACACGGAATTAGGGATGTCCCTCCCTTCAAACAGGAGGCTGCTCTGACCTTGGCCTCTGTGGTGAAAAGCCAAGGTTTCATCCCTTCCCTTACCCTTCTGCCAGCTCATATGAACTTTGTTTTGTCCCAGCAGGCATTGAAAGAATTCATTGGAACCAGGGATTGCACAAATGCATGTTTTTTTGGGGGGTGGGGGGGAGGGGGACACGAAAACCCTCTAAATTACTGGAGCCATTCAGGTCCTGAGCCACTCAGTCTTTGGGGGCATTAAGGCAATCAAATCAAGCCCAATGCCTGAGACCATTTTTACAGGCTTGTGTCTCACATGCCTTATGAGTCTGTATCTCTGACATTGTGAAGGTGTATAAATGTGATCTTCTCCAAGCAACCTCGAAGTGTACACCACCCAGTGCAAAAATGCCAAGCTGAGAAAGGAAAAGTTTACTAGAAATGGGAGAATAAATAAATGAAAACTATTTGTGTAATTATTTACAAAGTTCCCTATAATATATCTTAGCTCTTTAGATCAGGGAGGTGAATGTTCCTTCTCTAAGATTGTCTTTTATCTCTCTTATGCTTTCAACCCATCCAACATGCACCAGCCATGGTACAAAACTAAGGTGCAAAGGAAAAGGGAAGGAGGAAAAGGAATGAAAAAAGATTAGCGCAGAGTAGAAAGTAGTAATTAATGAAAGATAAGGGAAATGCTGAGAAATAGCAGCAGTGGTGGTAGAATTCCTATGTGAGAGATGTGTAAGTGTAGCAACCCGGTTGGAAAAGTGGGCGGACCTGGAAGCCTGTCTTGAATTTCAGATACACTAATTACTTAATTTACATGTGTATTTAGGGTACCTGGGAAACCCTGGTGGCGTAGTGGTCAAGTGCTACTGTTGCTAACCAGAAGGTTAACAGTTCGAAACCACCAGGTGCTCCTTGGAAACTCTATGGGGCAGTTCTACTCTGTCCTATAGGGTTGCTATGAGTCAGAATCGACTTGACAGCAATGGATTTTGGTTTTGGTTTGGGAGGGGCTGAAGTAGATCAAGGTAAGCCTGAGCCCATCCCCAACCACATTTTTGCTCTAACGTTAATAAGATGGAAACCCTGGTGTTGTAGTGGTTAAGCGCTATGGCTGCCAACCAAAAGGTTGGCTGTTCAAATCCACCAGGCACTCCTTGGAAACTCAATGGGGCAGTTCTACTCTGTCCTATAGGGTCGCTATGAGTCCAAATCAACTTGATGGCAATGGGTTTCGGTTGTTTTGGTATTAATAAGATAATGAGTGTCAAAGCATCACTAACTAAATCTATGGCCTTAGTTAAGTCTTTTAACTACTCTAGGCCTAAATTTTTCTCACCTTAAAAATGAAGTGGTTGAACTAAGTCAGCTCTGATTCCTTCTAGCTCTAATATCCTATGCGCCTCCATCAGCTACAGGTTTAGTAACCTTCACTGAGAATTGGATGAGGGATCACTTTGCTGTGTCCGCCAGCTCTGCCTGGTTTATGAACGTAATAAATGATCCACAACTGGGCCAGACACCTTAAACTTCAGGCTTTTGAGCTGTTGTCCAGAATGGAGACAGAGTAGGGATAGAGAGTTTGGGAAGTGCTGCTTTTATGATGATGCTACAGTGTTATTTCTGTTGTCTCCTTAGGATCCAGAGGCTAGCTATGATTTTAATGATAATGACCATGATCCATTTCCCCGATATGATCCCACAAATGAGAACAAGTGAGTAAATGTGTGTTTTTGGAAATGAAGTGCTTTAAAATGCTGTTCTCTTATTTGAGAAAATTAGACTATAAATGTGATGCACACTCAGCTTTCATAAAATGCTCACGCACATCATCCCTATCACAATATTTTCTTGTTTGTAAAACAAGAGCTTCTATTTTTATACTCCTTTTGTTATAGAGCCATATTTCAATTAAACTTTCTTCTTAGGTTATGAAATTCTCCCTGTCAAGTGTTACTGAAATAGTTGTAACATTAGAAAGAATATTCGGGACATAAAAATAAAAACCTTGAGCCACTCCTCTCCCATATAGACCAATTCTTCTATGAAATTTTCACCACTAACAATATGCTTAGTGTTAGTCATGAAGAGAAATATAGATGACCAAAATAACAAATCTGCCACAGCTTCATGTGGTGGCCACAGCCACCCTCACCAGTTTCCCCAGGAGAACATGCAGCCACCAGACAAGAAAAACACACCCTGAGGTCCGGCCTCAAAAAGACAGTCTCCAGGGCATTGGACTGGCTAGCAGTCTGCTCCAGAGTTCCTGCTGGGCATTACAAAGCAAAAGTGAAGAGTAAAGGGACAGCATCTGACTTCTTAGTTAGCTGTTTCTCTGTAGCAGCCACAGAGTGATGAGGGAAACCAAGAACCAGACTTTCCAAACTCAAAGAAGGTCTCAGAGGTCAAAGAAAGACTCAGAGGCAAGAAACTGTTTTTAACACTCTTTGCCAGCCCCAAAGAAACTTTAAGCCTCCAATCCCGTGGCCTCAAAGCATCTAAGCCCATGTGAGAATTCACCTTTTTTCACAGTGAAATTCCTCAGAGACTTCAAGGAGACATTTAAATTTTCCATCTCATTTGCTCCACCCAGAAGAGACTTGCACCAAAATAGATTAAAAAAATAAGGTCAAAATTAGGGCTTGGTGTTTAGGAATGGGGATGAAAAGAGCAAAGCAACTGAAAGCTCTTCAGGAATGTCACATAAAGTGCTTTCCTTTCCTCTGTGAATGGCTCTCTCTCAGACTGTTAACCAACCTACCAACTTGGGTCAACCTAGTTCTTTCTCTCTTTCTCTCAGAGCTTCCATGTGGCTGGCACAGTATTGGCTTAAATTTGTTTCTTTCATTGGATGATACCCCTTCCAGAAGGTTAGGCAGGAAGGGAGGCTGGGGTACATTGACTGTCCTCAACTTCTGGGTGTATGATTTTTCCTTGGAGGGAAGAGGGAGGTTTGTGGAGGGTTCAAAGATACTGTTCCTTTCAGTATCATTTATTTCTTCAAGGGTTGGAGTAAGAATTTGGCCTTAAGCACCTCCTTGAGATTGGAACATTCCAGTAACAATACAACAGGAAACACTGGACTAGGCACCCTTGGAAGAAAGTAGGAGGGTCTTGGGAGCTTATGTCAGGGCCCCAGACATATTTCTGAGCCAGGGCAGTGTACAGCCAGCAGGAACATCTGCTTTTTTGGAACACAGGTTTTGTAATTTTAGCCTGGCTGTAGTCATGGCTCTGCCAAATATCAGGAGAAAGGGTGGCCATGGGAAAATCACTTACCTCTCTCTCCTTGTATTCCTCTCCCCTTAAAATGGGTGACAAGATACCTGCTCCCTATTTTTATGAAGGGAACTTCCTGAGGAAATAAGTGAAAAGTGTAGAAAAAAAGACTCTTCCACTCTTCCTAGAATGGAGAAAAAACTACCACTGTCATTCCATCCCCTTGGTCAAGGCTGAGAAGAAAATTTGCCGTCAGCCACGTGGGAGCAGCTGAGGAAAACATTAGCTGGAGATGTCAACCTCTTCCCAGAGCAGCGTTGCCCCGGGTGATAACTTGTGTGGTGGCTGCATGACAGGTTTATATCTGGTGAAATGATACTCTGTAGAGTTTCTCTACTTGTAAGTGTTGGGGCGAATGGAGGCCTCAGACCTCCAACTTCTCTCTCAAAAAAGGGGGAATCTCACAGCATTTATAGTAGCCACATTTCCCCCAACTCAGGAAGCTCCAACACTCCTATATTATGAAATTTATTTTGATCTTGAAAACACTGAGCTTCAAAGTATAGCCTGCCATGGAAATACCATATAACATACGGTTAGTGTGATACAGCCACACAGTTAAGAGCACAGACTGTGGAGCCAGAGTTAGGGCAAACCTCAGATCTACCACTTAGTAGTTGAATGACCTTGAACAAGTTACTTAACTTTCTTGTGCCTTGGTTTTATCATCTATTAAAAAGGGGTGGTAATAGTATCCGCTTCATTGGGTGATTATGAGGACTTTTGTTGTTGTTAGGTTCCGATGAGTGGCCCTGTGTACAGCAGAACAAACCCAGTCCTGCACCATCCTCACCATCGTTGCTATGTTTGAGCCCATTGTTGCATCCACTGTGTCAATCCATCTTGTTGAGGGATTAAATGAGTTTATATATGTAAATGACTTGGACAGTGCCTGATACATAGAAAAAGTTAAATAAGTGTTTCCTACGATAGTGAGGATGAGGATGACAAGAACAAAGATGATGACAATGATCAAGGCTTCTTATTTAGCAACTGAGGTAGACCCTTCTTTCAGTGAGAAATCTGCATGATGAGAATAATATCGTTTGATGGGAACAGAAGCCCAGAAAATTCTCTGAGCCAATTCAAAATCTGCTATTTGAAAATGACACAATAAGCAGCTATCGCTCAGAGTCCTCTTGGCTATCAACCAAAAAGGCAGCATCCCTATGATTTATCAGAAGATATAATAAAAAGGAAAGTTACCCTGCTAGTATGTTGTCAGAAATAAATCCCTTACGCCTGGAAAATGAATGACTTCATGTTATCCTGGACTTTCTATAGCAACTGGAGACCTATTATCCCCCAATTCCAAGGGCATTATCTCTCCAAGCTATCTGTGTTGCTGCTGTTCCTTATTAGTATGTAAATGAGATTAAAGAGAGCAGCATTTGAATGCTCCTCTGCAAATCAAAAGAGGACTCACTGAATAGTGAAACCTTAAAAGCTCTTACTATTAAGCTGGCATGAATCTGTATTCAGTATTTCAACACCAATTATGGATGATTTTTCTAGCTAAATAACATGTGTGACAAGGATATTTTAAACATAATAATAGCAGTCTTTAAACTATCTTGTGGGACAGTTTAAAAAAATTCAATTTGTTTAAATGCCAGTTACTACCATTGTTCTAAAATAATAGAGGGTTCTTTTATCTCAGTGCTTGACTTAAGGAAAAGAAAAAGAGCTTCAGGTCTATAAAGAATGACATAGAACCACTTTGATAGAGTCTCCCTTTTTCCTCAAGGTGTAGAGATGGGAAGTGAGGGTATAAGGAGGAAAAATTATCCACACATATTTGTACCATGATACTACCACAGTGTTCATTAGGAAATAGCCCTCAGTTATGCTAAGAGAGATAAATAATAGGTGGTGTCACACTAAATCATTCTTTGGATAAAGGCACAATACTGAGGATGTCTGCTAACAGGTTGGTTCTCTTGGCTCAGGCTGGAGGTGGCACTGAATTTTTTGGCTCACCTGGGCCTTGTCTCCCATCGTGTGTAAATGGAAATATAGGCAGTGATGACTTCTAGGACACAGTTCCCAGAGGATGATGTCATGAATTGAATTATGTTCCCCCAAAAATGTGTCTATCAATTTGGCTGGGCCATGATTCCCAGTATTGTGTGATTTTCCTCCATGTTGTACGTCCTGACTCTATGATGTTAATAAGGGAGGATGGGCAGCAGTTGTGTTAGTGAGGCAGGACTCAGTCTACAAGATTGGATTGTGTTTTGAGGCAATCTCTTGAGATAGAAAGGAGAGAAGCAAGTAGAGAGATGGGGGACCTCATACCATCAAGAAAGCAGTGCCAGGAGCAGAGCGCATCCTTTAGACCTGGGGTCCCTGTGTGGAGAACCTCCTAGTCCAAGGGAAGATTGATGAGAAGGCCGGTAGAGAAAGCCTTCCCCTGGAGCTGACGCCCTGTATTTGGACTTTTAGCCTACTTTACTGTAAGGAAATAAATTTCTCTTTGTTAAAGGCATCCACTTGTGGTATTTCTGTTAAGGCAGCACTAGGTGACTAAGACAGATGACAATTGAATTTCTCCTTCTACAAAGGCAAAGAGGCCAAATCCATCAAGGAGGTATAAGATGTGAGTGCCTTTCTAGAGAATGGGTGTATTGATCAGAAAATTTTCATTTGCAAGTGATAGAATCCTGACTTAAAGCTGAAGGAAGATGAAGATTTTATGTATATGTATATTAATTTTTTTTATATATTAATTTGTCCAAGAAATGCTCTGGCTTCAGGCATCTCAAGATCCAGGAACTCAAATAATATGCCGTCAAGATATCAACCATTCTCTCTCCACCTTCTAGTGTGGCTCCCCTCCACTTAGTTTCATTCTCAAATAGAATCTTGTCTAGCAGCAAGATTCACATGGATCACATGGTACTTAAAGCTCAAGATTCCTAAGAAAGAGTTTAATTCTCTTCCCCAGAATCTGCATCAACCCTTGAAAGCACTGTGGGAGGAGAAGCCCCATAACTGAGAGAATCACAAGGAGTGAAGGAGGGCCACTTCCCAAAAGGCAAACATTCAAGCAGACAAAAGAGAAGCAGATATCTGCTATATGGGGAAAGACCTTGAATTAAGGACACTTACATCGATCTGACTTAGGATTCCTATTCGGTATTAACATGAAGGAGCAGGAATGTCATTTACTGGAAGGAGACCAGGAAATCATTTTTCGTACTTCAGGAAAAAAGAAAAGTGAAACAGAATTATTTTGAATGGCTCAGTCATTTTAGAATTTTTATATTTCATGCAAGCCTAAATTAATAGATGGCCAGTGTAGTAGTGTCTAACAGTAGATGGACAACAAAATTTCTCAGAGCTGACCCGTCTTCTCTTTTCCTCTATGTCAGCATATATGGTCAATGGCTCCTCCAAGCCGCCAACAGCCCTCACACTGTGCCCAGATGCTTCCACAATGGAAAAAACCATGAAACAAAAAAAATAATGTGCTCTTGACTTATTAGCCCCTTGGATCAGGGTAGTGATGGGAAAAGGCAATTATTATTCTCAGAAGTTCAGAATTGATGCTTTAATGGTGGAAGCTGTGTTTTATGGTGAAATTTCCCCCCAAATATCCTTAAATTATAAATTATTCTCTTTGATTGCAAAATTAGTCTTGTTCAGGCTCCCGGGCATAGTCAGAGTTATAAAAACACCCTGGTCTCCCAGTTAGCTTACAATGCCTTGGTAGACCCTCAGGCTTCTCTTGTCACCAGGAAATCCTCAAATGTTTTAGTCTGATGTGTGGTTAGAGGATGGAATAACCAAGGGGAGGAGGACCTGAGTGGGAACTTTATCCTAGGGTGGGTATCCTACTAGGACTGGTCAGGGATAATCCAGTCCAACGCAGCCACTAGGGAGCCAAGTGAGGAGCCACTTCACTAACAAAAAGTGTGAAGTGAAAGAATTTCTTTGAAATGCTTTCAGAAACACCCAGAGCTGTGCATTATAGTATTAATAGTAACACTTCCTGAGTTGTTACTATATACCAGCCACTGTTTTACCCTGCGTGCAATATCAGGTGTTCTTCAGAGCAAGTCTTTGAGGTTAAGTAACTTACCCAAGATCATACCCCTAGTTGTGGCAGAAGTCAGGATTTAAATTCACATAGCCTGGCTCCAGTACCTGTACCCTTAATCTGAACATACACTTCATCTAATACCAATGTGAAGAAAACCAGCAACAAGACTGACATGAAGCTAATATATCCATGTAACATGGATTCATGTGCAAAATAAATATTTGGTCCTTATTTATGTTTTATAATTCTTATTTTTTAATCTTCAGACACGGGACCAGATGTGCAGGAGAAATTGCCATGCAAGCAAATAATAACAAGTGTGGGGTCGGAGTTGCATACAATTCCAAAGTTGGAGGTAAAACAGAGGGTTGTTTCTGTTGTCTGGTGCATTAACTCCAGACTTGCATCATCCGGTGTAAATAGGATGGGGCTTTTCTTTTCAACAACTGGGAAGAAATAAATTCCATGCAAAATTTGCGTGGGACTTCAGAGGGTGATTTGCAAGCAAGTCAATGGATCTGTACTTCTAGAACATGGATCGCTGAATATAGCCCATACTTCTTTGTGGAAAAAAATGGAAATTTTGGATAGTTTTTGAACCAAATCGAATCATCTTTCTGGGAAAAAAATGGAAATGCTGGATAGCTTTTGAACGAAATCTAATTTTCTATATGTTCTAATTTAGATGGTTTTTGAGTGCCTGTTAAGGGAAGAACAGAAGGAGGAGGTAAATTTAGGCAAAACTTTCCCTGCCTCTCAATTCTGTAGCTCTTTCCTTCATAGCAAAAAAAAAGTTAAGAAAATAAAAAAGAATACATACCTGTTATATTAAGAAGTCAAAGGTTATTTCTGATAGTAAGAGTTTTGAATCTGTAGTTGTTTCAGAGTCCTTACAGGAAACATATGGTAAGCTCCATCAAGGTACCGACGACAATTTAATAAAGGAACTGTTCACAAGGGTTAAAGGAAACTGACAAGCGGCCTGCAGATGTAGGCAGATGTGATCCTCCTTAGGTCTAGAGGAATGTAGGGAAGGAGAGGTCAATGGAACCTGGAGAGAGCAATGAGGTCATAGGAGAGAGCTACTGGGCAGGGGCCATGGCCTTGAGTACAACAGGGAGCTACTTTTAGGCAAGGAGGGATCCTTCCCTCTCCTCTCACTTCCCAGCTTCCTGCAGGTGAATTCAGTTGGTTTGACTCAACGGGAAGGTGGAGGTCACAGGAGCCCATTGATGTACTATGTGTTCCAGTGGAGATGGGTGGAGAGTGGATCTGCAGGGCCTAACAGAGAGAATAATACTTGTCTCTCCTTTTTACACTGTCCCTACCTCAGGACTTCACAGTTATGCTGTAGACTTTTAGCTTAGTTTTCAAAAACTGTAACAACAAAAAATGTCAAATGTAGAACATGTCAATTACAGTAAAACCCCATTAAATTATACATGAATATACCTTAAGTTTGTTATGTATTCCTTTTGAGAAACCACATAAATATACATCTTGGCATATATAATGCATCCCTCACTATACAGCACACTTTTAGGTTAAGTGTCATTCCTGACCCTTTGATACTAACATCTTCAAATTGCTGTGTTAAATTATAGAAAATGAAAGCAGAAACACAAATTAGGGACTCACCTACAACATGAATTCACTTTTTAAGGCACAATGAACTAGGTATCTACAGGTTGTGAGAGAATCATCTGATTCACTCATTTTATAGAAAAGAAGTCAGAAGCCAGATTCTCAAGGTAACAAAAGATAGTTTGTGGCTGTGTAGAACGGAAAAACAAGACTTCTGATTCCAAGCCCAGCGATTTTTTTTTCATTACTTCACTGCTGTAGCCCCAAATGAATTTTTAAACAATTTTTTACAAATGTGACTATAACTTATGGTGTCAATCACATTTTTTTCCCCCAACATTTGCTGCACAGTAAATAATAGTGTGAAAATATAAGGCTGTGTGCTTCATTGCATTATTACCCTGAAGTCAGGAATAAACAGGTAACTGCCTGTGTCTGTCTAAATTGTGTTTGCCTTCCTGGCTCTTAAATTCATGACTCTGACGATGGGTGACAGCCTGCTGAAAAGCACCAAGAGCTATGCATCTGCCTTCTCCCGATGAAAAATGATCCCCCCTCAGGAGTAACATCCATGGCAATGATTTCATCCTTGAGGTTATTTAGAAGAAAAGGGAGCTTGTTCCTTGAAAATGTTTCTTAGGAAACACATTAAAGAATGACCTCCAGGTTATTTTTAATCACTGCTTAAAAACAAGAGATCTTTCCCTATTTGTTAGTTTCCTATTGTGTGTAGATCTTTTCAAGCTTCAAGGTTTCTGTACAGCGTCCTTTGTATGGCACAGGCTGGGCACAGCCATTAATGGTGTTGTCATGAAAGAGGGTGCTCTTATGAATCTTTGTGAAAGGTATCATGTTGTGGGGTGGTGGAAGAAGGGAAAACCTAAGACATTTTATAATCAGCAACACCCACGGCCGCTTCTTCTCATCCAACAATGCCAGGTTCGGTCAACCTCAGGGGTATTATTGGGAACAGAGCCTTAAGTGTGACAAATAATCATGACTGTCTGCATAGTGCTTCCAGCTCTCTCTAACAGGCAGAGAAGAAAGCTTATGGAGGGAGTGACTTGCACCTTCCTTCTGTACCCAGCAGCTGGGTCACAGGCATTTGGGACACCCAGTGGTTACCCTGTTTGTGGTTCTTTTGAGAGTCCATTCAAAATATGAATACTGAGAGCACTGTGCCTTTTGACACACATGTACACACTGATGTCAACATATGTGTTTTTTTACTGCTCAGGCATAAGAATGCTAGATGGCATTGTGACCGACGCTATTGAGGCCAGTTCAATAGGATTCAACCCCGGACATGTGGATATTTACAGTGCAAGCTGGGGCCCAAATGATGATGGCAAAACTGTGGAGGGGCCTGGCAGACTAGCCCAGAAGGCTTTTGAATATGGTGTCAAACAGGTGAGATACTTAACACAGATCCACCTGAGATGGGACCTGACCGTTTGGACATGAGGGGAAGGGAAGAACATTTTGGTTATATTTGGAGGGGGGGGTTATTGTGAATTCCTCGTCAAAATACTTTACAATTTCAAATGCATTTAGAGACCCAAATCATTCTTCAGAGGGATGGACGTGAAGGGTTAAGAGAATTTGCCCTGCTTGGGTCTGACATCGAACAGAGATTCATTACTTTTAGGATATTCACCTAAAAAAAAAATCATGCTTCTGGACATTTCTTTTTTCACTTTCTTGTTGTTTTTTGGTTTTATACCAGATGCACTATTACCCAGACTTCTTTAGGATGCTCTGAAAATGAATTCTTAAAGATAGCAACATGCTACCTTCCGCTTGGCAAGTTCTCTTTGAACGCTTGTGCCTTGGTGATGTCATTGTATTCACTTGGGTTTACTGCATTCTTGCACAGATTCTGAGGTCTTTTATTTCATGGGATAGAACAAATGTAGAAACTTTGGTGAGCACAAATTGGAAACTCACAGAAGGGTGGCCTTGATGAATTCCATTCAATTGACAGTTCCTTTTAATGCAGCTGCAAGCAGATCTAAATAATGTCTGATTGTGTCATTCTATCAGTCAGCCAGAAGGTTCAAGCAGAAAGAAAGAGAGGAAGTTCAAAGATTCAAACACAGTGACATAGCCTAGAGAAGAATGGAAAAATATGAGCAAGTGCTGTTGTTGTTATTGTTAGTTGCTGTCAAGTTGATTCCGACTCATACAGCCCCATGTGTGCAGAGTAGAACTGATTCATAGTTTTCAAGGCTGAGACCTTTTGGAAGAACTGTGGTGGCACAATGGTTAAAAGTGCTCAGCTGCTAACCAAAAGGTCGGCGGTTCGAACCCCCTGGTTGTCTATGGAAGAAAGATGTAACAGTCTGCTTCTGTAAATATTTACAGCCTTGGATATCCTATGGGGCAGTTCTACTTTGTCCTATAGGGTCGATACGAGTCAGAACAACTCCACTGCAGTGCGTTTGGTTTTTTGGACCCTTTGGAAGCAAATAGCCAGGTCTGTCTTCCGAGGCGGGTTCAAACTGCCGGCCTTTCAGTTAGTAGTCTGGCACTTTACCATTTGCACCACCCAGAGACTCCAAGCAAATGCTAAAGGCTAGATTATGTATCCTCATAATAAAGTGGTTAAGAGCTCAGGCTGCTAACCAAAAGGCAGCAGTTCAAATCCATCAGCCACTCCTTGGAAACCCTACAGGGCAGTTCTACTCTGTCCTACAGGGTCGCTATGAGTCGGAATCGACTCGATGGCACACGGCAACAACAACAATAAGGAAAAGGAAGGAAGAAAAGTGTTGCTCATCCCACAGAGGGCCCAGATGAAGGAGGACTGGTAGGACTGAAAGCCTGATGACTTTTGTAATCCTGTAAAATTTTCAACATTGACGTTGGAGAACCTAGAGTGAATATTTTGTTGTTGTTGTTGTTAGGTGCTGTTGAGTCAGTTCTGACTCATAGCGACCCTATGTACAACAGAATGAAACACTGCCCTGTCCTGCACCATCCTCACAATCATTGTTATGCTTGAGTGCATTGTTGCAGCCACTGTGTCCATCCGACTCATTGAGGGTCTTCCTTCTGTTTTCATGATCCTCTACTTTACCAAGCATGATGTCCTTCTCTAGGGACTGATCCTCCTGATAACATGTAGAGTGAAAATAGATGCCAAATAATTCTCTCTGAGAACTTTGTCCATGTATTTGTTTGCTGGGGATTTTATTGGGACATGACAGCAACGCCAATAGATGGTTAAAAGAAAAAAAGTTGTCATACAGCCAATTCCGACTCATGATAACCCAATGTGTGTCAGAGTAGAACTGTCTTCTATAGGGTTTTCAATGGCTGGTTTTTTGAAAGTAGATTATCAGGCCTCTTTCGAGGTGCCTCTGGGTAGACTTGAACCTCCAACTTCAGTTAGCAGCTGAGCATGTTAACTATGTGCCACCCAGGGATTCCATAGATGAAAATAATTTTTTTTTTTTTAGAAAACCAAACCCGTTGCCATCGAGTCAGTTCCAACTCATGGTGACCCCGTGTGTTACAGAGTAGAGTGCTCCATGGGGTTTTCTTGGCTGTAATCTTTATGGAAGCAGATTACCAGGTCTTTCTCCTGTGGGTGGTTTCAAACTGCCAACCTTTAGGTTAGTAGCTGATCACAAACATGGTATATATTATGGCTTTTCCTTTAGGGGAGACAAGGCAAGGGCTCCATCTTCGTCTGGGCTTCGGGGAACGGGGGGCGTCAGGGAGACAACTGTGATTGTGATGGGTACACGGACAGCATCTACACCATCTCCATCAGCAGTGCCTCCCAGCAAGGCCTCTCGCCCTGGTATGCAGAGAAGTGCTCCTCGACGCTGGCTACCTCTTACAGCAGTGGGGATTACACGGACCAGCGAATTGTATGTGGTTTTTGTCTACCTCTCTCTGCTTAGGTAGGAGAGCATGGCTTGCATTCAGAATGATCCTCCTAACTGACCTTTGGTAAAATTGATTTGCTTAAGCTTGATGTCTCAGTTGGGGAAACTTACCGCTTACTCACTTAAAAGGCTGGCATATATTGGGAAATTTTCTCTCTCAGGGATAATGACACTTCTGCCAAGATGATCTTGCCTCTCTGACATTTTTAAACTCAGCCCCGAGAAGTCACCAAACCTGTCATTACATACTGTGGAGACACCACATGTCCCTTCTGCTTGTCTGAGGTCTCCGTGAAAACGGCCATAAAGGAGATTTCAGGGCTGTAGGGGCTTTATCGCACTTGTACGTATTGATCCTCTAATAGCAGGGATGTAGTCTGACTTGCCCTTTAGCAGATGATAAAAATACAGAGCATACACAAGTTCTGCCTCCTAAGAATGGATGGCCTGCATGAAAATAACAGTCTAAATTTCCCCTGAGGTGAACTCAGCATCCGGATAAGCAGCTCAGGGAGGTTACATGCTCAGAGCGCTCCTCCAGCCCACGCTTGGCTGTGCCTGTGCTTCCGTGAGTCAGACTGCCAAGGGCAATTATCGGATTTCCCTTCAAGGGCACAGTGATGAAGGGCCATTCCGAGGTTTTGAGAACAAAGACAGGCACTTTTCATTAAAAAATGTAAAGCCCCCCGTTTAACTCCTGATGCAGAAAGAACCAAAAGGCTAAAGTATGCAGAGCCTAATCCAATTAGATTGTGGGGGAATCCCATAATAATTAGACCTTGGAATGTGCGTAAAATTCCTATTAATGGCATCTCGACGAAATCATCGGCACTACTATCTTCTTCATACAGGATTACTATTCTGGACCTCTGCCTGTTTCTGCAATGTCCACTACTTTAGGCAGGAAAACCGTGGTCTCAACTTATAAGTACTGGCCCCCCTCTCAGGCGCATATCTTCAGTTACTTAAATAATAGTGTCATTCTGCTCAAGGGTTCTTTATGGAAGGCATATTTTGTGTGACCTTTGAACAGGGCCTATCAGACATCGTCCGCACTTGTGTTCTGAGCCCCCAGCTGGTCATTGTCCCTGTGGGTGTCCAGGGATGCCTTTCAGAAAATGGCTAGTTAGGCATTTCAGAGTCACCATGTCATAGACTGTTCCTCATTGGAGCTGCCCTGAACTGAAGCAGGAGGAGGAGTTTCAGTCTTTGTAAAGCTCACCCCTTTACCAGCCATGGGAGAGACAGCTGGTGAATTCTGTCTGAGGCAGTTGGAATAACACAGCCTTTTTTTTTTTTTTTTTTTCTTACGCAAACTTCTTTCTCAGCACAGTCATCTCTGGGGGCTTACTTGCGTCAACAGGTAAAAAGGGTGACCTTGCTTCCGCAGCCCTCCTCAGAGCACAGCAACCATAACTCGAGAAATTCAGTGACTCCAAGTGGGAAGCCAGTGGAGGTGATAATAGAACAATTATTTTTTTACACCTACCTCCCACACACGGAAATCTGTAGCTAAAAACCATAGTGCTGGGGCCTGGGTGGGTGTCTTGTTAGTAATCCTTTGGCCCAACTACTCGTTAAACAAGCAGTGCTGTGGTTCTTAAAAGCAGACTGACTGGAAAATTATTTTTTTGTTTTCTCCCTTCACCTCTTCATTGCCCTAAAGTTACAAAATAAATAAATAAATAAAAAGTTAGCCCGCGTAATTTCTCACATTCAATAATGTGTAAAAACGCTTTCACAAACATGATCTAATTTAATTCTGAGAATACAAGTCAGGAAATGTCAACCTCATTTCACAGATGGGGAAGCCAACTGATTGGCCCGTGGTACTCATCTAACAAGAAGCAGTCCTAGAATTTGAACCCAGATCTTAGTCCAGTACAATTTCCATTTGAGAACCCCACTGTTCTCATTGAAGCGCAAAAACCATAAGCAAACCCATTGCTGCTGAGTCGATTCCGACTCATAGAGACCCTATAGGCCAGAGTAGAACTGCCCCAGAGGGTTTCCAAGGAGTGCCTGGTGGATTTGAACTGCCAACCTTTTTGGTTAGCAGCCACACGTAACCACTGCGCCACCAGGATTTCCAGATATGAGCATTAACAATAGCATCAAATCAAGAGTGAGTGCAACCTGCAGACAAAGCAATTTTTCTGCAAGTGGTTAGAATGGCTGAGATCAGGGCGGCTTCATGTCCTTTGGCTGAAGAGGCAGCCAAATGTCAGTTTGAAGGCAAAAGGGAATTTTGCATGAGGCAGAATTTCTAAATACTCCAGACCAAACACAATGGACCTGATGATTAATGGGCCAGCATAATTCACAGTGATTTTCAAACAGTCCCGTTTTTTATAGACAGCATTTCGTCTGGGAAACTCGGAAGAGAAAATATTCATAGTGGGAGTGCTTCATCCCCAGAAAAGGCATCTTGATGCCAGAATTATAGACAAGTTGCATATAGAGGAGAGTGAACTAAAATATCAGCAGATGGCAAACATCCGCCTGGTGGTTTAGAGGAGGAAGTAGGGAATCGAATCAGCTGAGTTTCCTGACTGTAGCAGATGCAATGCTGGGTATGGTTAACCCCTAGGGACAAGATCTCACTCCTCACATGTTCTCCCTGCCTTTCTCTCCTCTCTGGTGCTGCTCAGACCAGCGCCGACCTGCACAATGACTGCACAGAGACCCACACAGGCACCTCGGCCTCCGCACCCCTGGCTGCTGGCATCTTCGCTCTGGCCCTGGAAGCAAAGTAAGACCCAGAAAGCTTCTAATCACCTTTACCAAGGCCACTTCTCCTTCCTATCTTTTTAATAAACATGCATTGTGTTCTGTACAAAATTTGGACAGTGTAGAAAAATACAAAAAAAGAATAAGAATAAACTCTCTTCCTGCCACTTTGAGATAACCATTGTTAACATCTCAGTGTAGATTTAATACACACATGTATCTTGCAAAATTTGGATCATAATATATACTTTATATATATATATATATTTTTAAGCTGTTGTCGTTATTAGTTGCCGTGGAGTCAACTTGGACTGATAGTAACCCCATGTGACGGTGGAGCTGCGCATAGAGTTTTCTTGGCTATAATCTTTTTTTTTTTATCCTGTATATATTTATTGTGCCTTTCATATTAGAAATCAGGATTCTCTGCACACCATGAACACTAGTTAAATAAATAAAATAATTGTATGCATTTTAAAGCCATTCCATAGAATAATTGTACAACTTTTTTCCAAGAATCCGTATATATATATTTTATCTTATTATTTCATTTTTTGTTGTACATTAGATGAAGGTTTACAGAACAAACTAGTTTCTCATTAAGCAGTTAATACACATATTTTTTATGACATTGGTTAACAACCCCACGACATGTCAACACTCTACCTTCTCAACCTTAGGTTTCCTTTTACCAGGTTTCCTGTTCTCTCCTGCCTTCTAGTCCTTGCCCTTGGGCTGGTGTGCCCCTTTAGTCTCGTTTTGTTTTATGGGCCTAATCTTTGGCTGAAGAGTGAACCTCAGGAGTGACTTCATTACTAAAAGGGTCTCTGGGGAGCCATACTCTCAGGGTTTCTCCAGTCTCTGTCAGACCAGTAAGTCTGAGTTGGCAGTAATCTTAGTGAAAGCAGATCACCAGGTCTTTCTCCCAAGGAGCTGTTGGGTGGATTTGAATTGCTAACCTTTTGATTAGCAGCCCAGCAATTAACCATTGTGTTACCTGTGTGAAAAATCTACACAGTAGTATATTAAGAGAATTTTCTCATGACTAAATCAATGTTCCTTGACCTTTAAAAAAGCATGCTCCCTTACCCCACTGCAAGCCCTTCTCAAGCTTATTTATTCCCATCAGGCAAGGAGATTCTGTCCAATATCATTTCCTGTTGGTAGCATTTGGAACAACAAGTATAAAAAAACATCATTTTACAGATTATATAAGCCCCATCCTGGAGCTGATATACCTATGCCAGGGGACATGAGAATTAAAAACAGAATTTTTATCTTTTTACAGTATTCCATTGTGTAAATGCAAATTGTATTAGAATCATCTATTCCTGCTTAGATATGCACCTTCATTCATAAATACCGGTTGTCATCTCTGATACTTTCCTCAGGATAAACACTCAGAATTGGAATTTCTAGGTCAAATGGTAGGCATGCTTTAATGATTCTGATACATATTGACAAGTTGCTGGCTAGAAAGACCATTTTCTATTCCCACCAGCAGTATATGTGTGAAAGTGACAGTTTCCTAAACCCTTGCCACAGCTGCTTTTGTCTTAAAATGTTTGCAATTTTGATAGGTGAGAATGATATCACATTTTAATACGCTTTTATTTCACTGGTAATGAAGCTGAATGTTTTATAATCTTGGCCATTTATCTTCTGCGATTGATTGTTTATGGCCTTGATTTTGCTTTATAGCCTTGACTTAGAAAAGCTATTAATGCTTTGTCTGCTTTGTCTGTTTGACATTTACCTTTTAATTTTGCTTGTACGTCATTTTTTTCCTTTTTTAAAAAATTGTACTTTAGACGAAGGTTTACAGAACAAACTAGTTTCTTATTAAACAGTACACATATTGTTTTATGACATTGGGTAACAACCCCACATGTCAACACTCTCCCTTTCTCAATCTTGGGTTCCCTATTACCAGCTTGCCTGTTCCCTCCTGCCTTCTAGCCCTTGCCCCTGGGCTGTTGTGCCCCTTTAGTCTCAATTTGTTTTATGGGCCTGTCTAATCTTTGGCTGAAGGGTGAACCTTAGGAGTGACTTCATTACTGAGTTAAGGGGTGTCCAGGGGCCATACTCTTGGGGTTTCTGCAGTCTTTGTCAGGCCAGTAAGTCAGGTCTTTTTTGTGAGTTAGGATTTTGTTCTACATTTTTCTCCAGCTCTGTGATCCACATCAGAGCAGTCAGTGGTGGTAGCTGGGCACCATCTAGTTGCGCTGGACTCAGTTTGGTGAAGGCGGTGGTAGTTGTGGTCCATTAGCCTTTGGACTAATCTTTCCCTTGTGTCTTTAGTTTTCTTCATTCTTCCTTGCCCAGAGGTGAGACCAGTGGAGTATCTTAGATGGCTGCTCACAGGTTTTTAATACCCCAGACACTACTTACTGCTTGTATGTAATTTTTAATGTAATGAAGTTAACAGTATGTAGTTATATTTCCCAATCTGTTTCTTTTAGCCTCTTCCTTTGATTTTATGCTCAAAAAAGCCTTTCATAAGCCAAAATAAGACACTTGTTTATCTGTCTTTTTTAAAAAACTGGTTCCATTACCATATTTAAATTCTAAATCCCCTTGGAATTTATTTTAGAATATGATGTTAAAAAGGAATTTAACAATTTTTCCCCAAGAGATTATCCAATACTGTAATATTTAGTACAGCTGAAAAAATTCTCCACTCCGTACCCACAGCTTGGGCTTATTTGTCCCCCTTCTGCTTTCCAATGTTGTGTGGTAACAGCAAATCTTTAAATGTCAAGACAGGTGCTATGGTTCATGTTAGAAGAAGGGGTTAAACTTGTAAATTATTATTATCTTTCCTAATATGGAAGTTATCTGACATGTTAGAGAATGTGGATACTCTCTAGAGAGAGGACAAAGCAGTCCTCTGGGTCACGTCCAATAGACTAAGTTCATAGAAACAGAAGAGTAGAGCATCTTGACCTGTGCCACAACTGGAAAAGCCCTCAAGTTGTCAAGCCTTTCTCCAGAAGAGTCCAGCTTAGCTCCAGGAGTCCTGGGACTTCTTATGGAGTCCCGCAGGTATCTCAGGACATCTCAGCTCTGAGACGGCCACAATGGCTAAGCAAGACAGATCTAACAGGGCTTTTACCAAGAAGCTACCTACTTGGAGGGGCTGGCAAGATGTCTGGCAAGGGAAGAATCAAATCTAGGTGCTTTATCAGAAGCAGAGGGAAGCATGAAGCTCTCGAGCCCAACAGAAAATCTATGTTCAGAATCTGAGTTCACATGTAATAGGAAGGCGGTAGATAGAGGGCAAAAGCTATGAACACAGGCTAAGATTGGCATCAGCATATCCAAACTAACTGAGGAAAAACAGTTCAGGGAACATCTGGCTTCCAGTTCTAGCTCTGCTAGTAGCTGTGTGACCTTTGATAAGTTAATTCGCAATTGGAAAATCAATTTTACAATCTATTAGATAAATGTGCCAGGCCAGGCTTTTTTTTTAAACCTCTTACTTTTATGAGATCCTCAGATATGAAATTGAAGATGTCAGCATACACAGATCATCCTACTTGAATTGTTGGGGTTGGTAATGAGGAGTGTGGAGTGGAAGAAAACAGGGTGCTATGGAGGAAAGCAGTTGCCTCCAGGTGGTGAAACAGACTTATAAAATTTATGATTTCAGGATACAGGCTATTAGCCCCAGGGAGCCGTTAAAAGAAAACTATCCTTAAAAATGTAAGACTTTAGGCTTTATCTTTAGATTTATCTTTCTTCTCTACCCAACATCTATCAGATGTATTTAATGTGTCTAGCCAGGCCTTCCCCCTGCCCCACGCATCTGTCAGTTTGTCGTTGTGGGGGCTTGAGTGTTGCTCTGATGCTGGAAGCTATGCCACTGATATTCAAATACCAGAAGGGTCACCCATGGCGGACAGGTTTCAGCTGAGCTTCCAGACTAAGAGAGACTAGGAAGAAGGACCTGGCAGTCTACTTCTGAAAAGAATTAGCCGGTGAAAACCTTATGAATAGCAGTGGAACATTGTCTGATATAGTACCAGAAGATGAGCCCCTAGGGTTGGAAGGCACTGAAAATATGACTAGGGAAGAGCTGCCCCCTCAAAGTAGGGTTGACCTTAGTGACGTGGATGGAGTCAAGCTTTTGGGACTTTCATTTGCTGATGTGGCATAACTCAAAATGAGAAGAAACAGTTGCAAACATCCGTTAATAATTGGAAACCAGAGTGTATGAAGTATGAATCTAGAAAAGTTGGAAATCATCAAAAATGAAATAGAAAGCATAAAGATCAATATCCTATGCATTAGTGAGCTGAAATAGACTGGTATTGGTCATTTTTAATCAGACAATCGTATGGTCTACTATGCTGGGAATGATAGCTTGAAGATAAACGGCATTGCATTCATCATCAGAAAGAACATTTCAAGATCTATCCTGAAGTATGACACCGTCAGTAATAGGAAAATATCCATATGCCTACAAGGAACACCCGTTAATATGACTATTATTCAAATTTACGCACCAACCACAAAGGTCAAATATGAAAATAAAAAAAAGAAACTGAAAATTTTTACCAACTTCTGCAGTCTGAAATTGATAGAACACACAATCAGGATGCACTGATAATTACTGGTGACTGGAATGTGAAAATTGGAAACAAAGAAGAAGGATTGGTAGTTGGAAAATATGGCCTTGGTGATAGAAATGATGCTGGAGATTGCATGACTTAATTTTGCAAGACCAACAACTTTTCATTGCAAATATCTTTTTTCACCAACATAAATGGCAACTATACACATGGACCTCACTAGATGGAATACACAGGAATCAAATTGATGACATCTGTGGAAAGAGACGATAGAAAAGCTCAGTATCATCAGTCAGAATAAGGCCAGAGGCTGACTGTGAATCAGACCATGAATTACTCATATGCAAGTTCATGCTGAAACTGAAGAAAATTAGAACAAGTAGGCTAGAGTCAAAGTACGACCTTGAGTATATCTGACCTGAATTTAGAGACCATCCCTAGAATAGATTTGACACATTGAACACTAATGACTGAAGACCAGATGAGTTGTGAAATAACATCAAGGACACCATCCATGAAGAAAGCAAGAGGTCATTAAAAAGACAGAAGAGAAAGAAAAGACCTAAGTGGATGTCAGAAGAGACTCTGAAACTTGTTCTTGAATGTAGAGTAGCTAAAGCAAAAGGAGTAAATGATGAAGTAAAAGAGTTGAACAGAAGATTTCAAAGGGTGGCTTGAGAAGACAAAGTAAAGTATTACGATGACATATGCACAGACCTGGAGATAGAAAACCAAAAGAGAAGAACATGCTCAGCATTTCTCAAGCTGAAAAAACTCAAGAAAAAATTCAAGCCTCCAGTTGCAATACTGAGGGATTTTATGGGATAAATAACGCAGTAATCATCAAAAGAAGATAGAAGGAATACACAGAGTCACTATACCAAAAATAATTGGTCAACATTCAAGGATTTCAGGAGGTAGCCTATGATCAGGAGCCGATGGTACTGAAGAAAGAAGTCCAAGCTGCACTGAAGGCATTGGTGAAAAACAAGTTCCTGGGAATTGATAGGGTACCAATTGAGATGTTTCAACAAATGGATGCAGCGCTGGAAGTGCTTACTTGTCTATGCCAAGAAATTTGGAAGATAGCTACCTGGCCAACCGACTGGAAGAGATCCATATTTATGCCTATTCTCAGGAATGGTGATCCAACCAAATGTGGAAATTATCAAACAATATCATTAATATCACACGCAAGCAAAATTTTGCTGAAGATTGTTCAAAAGGGGCTGCAGCAGTATATCAACAGGGAACTGCCAGAAATTCAAGAAGAATTCAGAAGAGGACGTAGAACTAGGGATATCATTGCTGATGTCGGATGGATCTTGGTTGAAAGCAAAGAATACCAGAAAGACGTTTACCTGCATTTTATTGACTATGCTAAGGCATTTGATTATGTGGGTCATAACAAATTATAGATAACGTTGAGAGGAACAGGAATTCTGGAACACTTAATTGTGCTCATAAGGAATCTGTACATGGATCAAATGCAGTTGTTCGAAGAGAACAAGGGGATACTGTGTGGTTTAAAGTCAGGAAAGATGTGCCTTAGCGTTGTATCCTTTCACCATACCTATTCAATCTGTAGACTGAGCAAACAATCCAAGAAGTTGGACTATGTGAAGAAGAACGTGGCATCAGGATTGGAGGAAGATTCATCAACAACCTGCAATATGCAGATGACACAGTCTTGCTGAAAGTGAAGAGGCAATATGCAGATGACACAATCTTGCTGAAAGTGAAGAGGACTTGAAGCACTTACTGATGAAGATCAAAGACCACAGCCTTCAGTATGGATTACACCTCAACATAAAGAAAAGAAAAATCCTCACAACTGGATCAATACGCAACATCATGATAAGTGGACAAAAGATTGAGGTTGTCAAGGATTTCATTTTACTTGGATCCACAATCAACACCCATGGCAGCAGCAGTCAAGAAATCAAAAGATGCATTGCGTTGGACAAATAGATTGCAAAAGACCTCTTTAAAGAGTTCAAAAGCAAAGGTGTCACCTTGAGGACTAAGGTGAGCCTGACTCAAGCCATGGTGTTTTCAATTGCCTCATATGCATGCTAAAGCTGGACAATGAATAAGGAAGACGGAAGAAGAATTGATGTCTTTGAATTGCGGTGTTAGCAAAGAATACTGAATATACCATAGGCTGCCAAAAGAACAAACAAATCTGTCTGGTAAGAAGTACAGCCAGAAGCAAGGCTGGTGAGACTTTGTCTTACGTATTTTGGACATGTTATCAGGAGGGACCAGTCCCCGGAGAAGGACATGATGCTTGGTAAAGTAGAGGATCAGTGAAAAACAGAAAGACCTTCAATAAGAAGGATTAACAAAGTGGCTGCAACAATGGGCTCAAACACAGCAACAATGGGCTCAAACACAGCAACAGTTTTGAGGATGGTGCAGGATCAGGAAGTGTTTCATTCTGTTGTACATAGGGTTGATGTGAGTTGGAACTGACTGACTCAATGGCACCTAATGGCAACAATAACAGCCAGGCCTAAAAGCTGCTAACTGAAAGATGGGTGGTTTGAATCCACCATCCTTTTCTAGTGACCAGTGTAGTAGAAATGCCCATTGAGTTGAACAAATACAATGCTAATCTTACATAAGAACTGAAGTTTAAGAAACGTAACCCCTAATTTCTAAAGGTTCAAACCTTTTTCTGGACAAGGAGGAAAAGATCTAAGAATGATCTAACCTCGTTAATCTCAGTTAATCTCTGAAGGAGTATTTCTGAAGCAGGGGATCTATGGATTGCTATGGAGCACATGAATGGGTTCTGAGAGGCCCACGAACTTCCCTGCAACCAGATGCTAGGTGCATAGCATTTTTCTGGGGAATGGTCTTTCGGCTCCATCAGATCCTCACAGTGTCCATGATTTGAGAGACATTAACAGTCTGTGATCTACCTGGTATATACTATAAGAATTTTTTTTCTAATTTTGATCTAACAAATCAGTAAGCTGAACTTGATATGCCTTAATATTTATATCCTTCCTGCCAAAGTACATAGAATTTACTGAGATATCTGTTGAAACAGGACAGTTTTCTGAACTCCATTCCAATTGTCTATACCAAGATGATTATTTCAGGAAATCTGAATGCCAGAATTGCTAGAAATGTGACCAAAACTTTATCTCTAGACTAGCCGGATTGGGAGAATCATTTATCCATGTGCTATACCTCAAGGAACAGCTATGGAGATTGAAGAAGAACTCTTGGCTAAACTTATCAAGAGTAATAAATAAATAAATAAAAAGAACAAAAACCTGGTACCATAGAGTCGATTGCGACTCATAGTGACCCCGTAGGACAGAGTAGAACTGCCCCATCCCCATAGGGTTTCCAGGGAGCAGCTGGTGGATTCAAACTGCTGATCTTTTGGTTTGCAGCCAAGCTCTTAACCACTGTACCACCAAGGGCTCCATCAAGAGTAATGGCACCCAGTATTTACCAAGTTCTTATCATGGACCAGACACGATGTTAACCTCTGTACATACAGTTCTAACCCTAATCCTTATACCATCCTAATGAAACAGAAATTATTATTTATTTTATGTATATGAAGAAAATGAGGCTTAGAAAGTTGAGAAATGTAACCAAAATCCCACGAAAGATTCAAAATGAGTTCTGTTTGACCCCAAAGTTTGTGCTAACAGCAACTCCATTATGCTGCCTCCTGTAGCCCTTTGAGGAAGAGGAGATGTTGAAAGGCAGGTGATCATCCCCTCAAAGGAAAGGAGGTTAAGAAGGTTGAGGATGATAAAGGAGCATCATACCTCTCTTATGTTTTAATAAGTCCCTCATAAAAGATTTCTGTTCAAGTAGACTACTTACTATACTGCATAGATGTGATGTAGGGGGCGGGTCGGGGAATGGGAAGAGGAGAGGGAAGGAAAAAGAATGGTCTCTGGGTAACATATGTCCAAAGGAATACTTTCCTTCCCTAGAACAGTGTTTCTCAACCATCAGCTTACATATGACTCACCTGGGGAGTTTATCTAATATGCAGATTCCCAACATACCTATTATCAGGAACTCAGATTCAGAAGTTCTGGAGTGCAACCTGTTATGTTGTTGTAGGTGCTGGTCCCCACCATAGCAACCCTATGTACAACAGAATGAAACACTGCCTGGTCCTGCACCACCCTCTCAATAGTTGCTATGTTTGAGCTCATTGTTGCAGCCACTGTGTCAATCCATCTTGTTGAAGGTCTTTTTCACTGACCCTCTACTTTACCAAGCAGAGCGCAGCATAGGAATCCCCATTTTTAACAAACATCCCAGGCAGTTTTCATGCTGGTAGTACATTAACCAAACTGTGAGAAATAATTTATTTCTGTGAATAGTTACTTTTACAACTGTATTCTCCTAGAGCCTCCTCCAGTTGTGACTGCAACGATGCTCATTAAGGCATATCCTGGAGATAAATATATGGACAGCCAGGAATTCTTTGGATAAATACCTAGGGCACTATTATTATTATGTAGTGAGTATATTTAAGAAGGGAGAAAGATGTAGCAGTCTGCTTCTGTAAAGATTACAGCCTTAGAAACCCTATCGGGCAGCTTTACTCTGTCCTATAGGGTTGCTGTGAATTGGAATCGACTTGATGGCAATGGGTTTGGTTTTGGTTTTTATATCTAAGAAAGATGGTAGGCAATAGCTTTGGTCTTCTGAGAAGACAGCAAAGAATCACAATAATTTTTCATATGGAAGAAAAATTCTCATGTGGACCATTAAATCTCTTCATACAACTGAAGATATTAAACAGTTGAACCAATCTTCTGTTTGTGTTAAACCTGGAGTAAGGGAAATGGACTTTCAATGCAGCATAAAACCTTTGGGTAAATCATATCAAAGAAATCCTTGACTCAGTGGGCTGTGAAATGTTGGGAAAGGTTTCCAAGTTAGAATTTCTCCAACATCTGGGCTAAAAAAAAAAAAACAGTTGCCATCAAGTCAATTCCAACTCATAGAGACCCTAAAGGACAGAGCAGAACTGCCCCATAGGGTTTCCAAGGAGCACCTGGTGGATTCGAACTACCAACCTTTTAGTTAGCAGCTGTGACTCTTAACCACTGTGCCACCAGGGTTTCCACATCTGGGCTCACCTAGGTGTGATGAAAGGGTGAACCAGGTGGCCCCTGAGACTTTTTCACTCTAAAATTTTGTCTCCAGATTGCTTTCCGTATACCTCTTCTAATTAGAAGCAATGTTTAATTTCAGTGTTTAATTCCATAGCCCGTATTTCTATAAACATAACTTTGATTAGCAACCCAATACTGTTTTGTTTTTTTAATTTAATTATTGTGGATGCTGGCGAGCACTAATTAACAGAAGAAGGCTGTCAAGAATGAGATGTTCTATTGTTAGCAGCTCCTTTTTATTTATTAAACGCAGTCACACAAATGAAGAATAAATCTGTTAGGAAAACAGGCTTAGTTTTCTTAATTACATGACAATAAAGCTCCCTTGAATATTTTGCAAAGAATAGATAAAATAAAATAAAAAAACAAAGAAATCTGCAACTCAATAGAAAATAACTGCTCTGCTGTAGAAACAGAACACCTATGCTGTGTATGTGACCACCATGACTATCAGAAGCCTACTTAATGCAGCCTCAGTACACATCTATATTGTGCTGCCTTCCATGCCTGCTCACACTGATGATCCCAATGATAGCCTGGTATGTTCTCCACTGACAACCTTGATAAGAGGCTTTTTACCTAAAACTCCTTTTAAAAGAAAACTGGAAAGCAGACATTTCAATATAATGCTTTATAGGACAGAATTAGTTCCTAAATTAAGAAAACAGCCATTTTTGCTCCGTAGTTAATTCTTCCCTGAATATGGGATGGGCAGCATGGAAACAATATCTTACAAAGAGTTATTTATAGCATCAGGCCCATTGTTGTTGTTGTTGTTAGATGCTGTTGAGTTGATTTTTACTCATAGTAACCCCATGTGACAAAGTAGAGTTGCCCCATAGGGGTTTCTAGGCTGTAATTTTTATTCTTCCTCTTGTGGAGTCACTGGGTGGTTTCAAACTGTCAACCCTTCTGTTAGCAGCTGAGCACTTAACCCTTATGCCACCAGTGTTCCTTATTAGGCACATACATACATATACCCATTGCTGTCTAGTTGATTCTGACTCATAGCGACCCTCTAGGACAGAGTAGAACGGTCCCATAGGGTTTCCAAGGCTGTAATCTTTATGGTAGCAGACTGCCATATCTTTCTTCTGCAGAGTGGCCGGTGGGTTTGCACTGCTGACCTTTTGGTTAGCAGCTGAGAGCTTAACTGCTGCACTACCAAGGATCCTTATTAGACATATAGAAGGTATGAATAGTAAGAAATTCTGGAGATTACCTTATTTAACCCTGTCATCTTATAGATGAGTTGACTCAGGCATAGGGTGACGAAGTGACTTGCTTAAGGTCACACAGTTCTTTGGAGGTGGGATACAGTTTATTTTGCTTTCTATTGCTCCCTACTCTGACCCCATGATTTAAAATGACATAATTGTCTTAATTGGTTGTATACTTGTATTTTTCTACTAATTCCTATTATTTTAGCTGTAACAAAGAACAGGCAAGACAGTGTTTTTCAAATTTAACATGAGTAAAAATTATGCCCTACCCTTAGATACTTTGATTTAATAGGTTTAGGGTGGGATTCGGGAATTTCATTATTTATATATGTACTGTTGTTGTTGGGTACCATCAAGTTGATTCCGACTCATAGTGACCCTGTATGATAAAGCAGAACTGTCCCATAGGGTTTCCAAGGCTGCAATCTTTAATCTTTACAGGAGCAAATTGCTAGGTCTTTTCACCTTCAGAGCCTCTGGTGGGTTTGAACCACCGACCCTTCTGTTAGGAGACAAGCATTTAACCACTGCACCACCAGGGCTCCTTATAAGTACACTAAGTGATTACAATACAAGGATACCAGCCGAATATGAGACAAGTGTACCAAGTGATTATGATGTGAGTGGTCCGGGATCTGCTGAGAATCACTGAACTGGAGCCTTTCTAAGGCCCCCATTTGTCACTCACTGTAGTTAAGTGGTATATTTAGGAATGTTCATTGCCTCTTTATTGTCAACAGGGGACTGTTTAACCAGTACATTACAGGCTCTGGGGAAAAGACAGCAAATTGAGCCAGATTCCCCTGATGATTGTTCTACAACCTAGTGATAAGATAGGTACCTTGAGGAGTAAACACCTGGGCATTTACTTATTAAATAATGCCTTATTGGCTTAATGGAAATAATGCAGGTCTTAAAGCTGAGGAAAACCTTGAGATCTTGAAAAAAATCTGACTAATTGGAAATTGGAATACACTTAAAATTGTATTCAGGGCTTGTTAACATTTAGGCAGAGCCATTTTTTTTTTAATCAGTTAACCAACCACCCAATATTTCCTCTGCATATATCTTATGCCTGGCATTGTTCTGGCTGCTTGCTACATATCAGAGACAAGATAGATAAATATCTCAGACGTTTTGGTGGCTAAATTTAAGAAGACAGATGATTAATAATACACAAAAGATTTGCCCAGTATATTAGAAAGTGAAAAGTGCTATGGAAGAAGGACAAGTATAGCAGGATAAGAGGGGTTGGAAGCATGCGTGGAGAATTGAAATTTTAAATATGGTGGTTAGGGGAGGTTTCATCTTTATTGTAATAAACCCAACATTCCCTTCTATCTCCTGTTTATCTTTATGTTGCTGCTAAATTAATCTTGCCAAAGCTTTTGATTTTATCATTTCCTTGCTTGTTAATCCTCAATGATTCCCCATTGTCCAGATAAAGTATAAGCTCCTTATCCTGGCACTCAAGGTCCTCACCACCCTGGTCCATTACTCTTCCTTGCCTCTTCCCTGCTCCAGCAAACTACACTATTCACTACAATCACGACACACGCTGTTCTTTCCCATCTCTGCGCCTTTACTCCAGTTGGCCCATCCCCTCTTCTCTATCTCCCTCTTTTAACGTTTACTCACCCTTCAAAGTTCAGCTCAAAGATTTCTTCTCAGCAAAACCTTCCTTGATTTTTCCACCCCAAAGAATTTTCTCCTCCAAACTCCCACAATATATTATGCCATGAATACAGCACTCAACAGATATATTACAGTTATAAAAAGACTTTGTTCTTTTATTGGATTATAATCTCAGTAAAGACAAGAATCACCTCCTTGGTATCCCCATAGCATTTAGCACAGAGTTTTTCAAGAGCAATCACAAGTAGCTAAGTTTCTCAACACTTCTGATATACAGAGAAAGACAAAAAGTGTTTAAAAGCAGGAAGGAGCCAGTGTCTTTAAAATCTGACTGCTCCTAAGAAAGAAGTGAAGTCCTCAACTGTGTATTCATGATACTGTTAATGGACTACAGAAGACCGGAAAATGCACAGAAAGTGTTGTCATTATTTACTTTTTGTTCCAGTTAAATTTAAGTCGTTAGAAATCATGAACAACTCCTGCATTTCTTTGTATCTTCTACGATGTTGAAGACTGAATTTTACTCAGAGTAGGAGCTTAACTTATATGGCAGGGGGAGACACTTTCAGTACTGTATTTTGAATTCTGAATGAAAGAGATATCCATAGTAATACACATTAGAATTATATCGGCAGAATTGCAAAAGACACTTCATAATCCTGAATGGAGATGCTTGTGTTTAGCACTTGCTTTTGCAAGGAAACTTCATTTTGTCTCTGAAAGACACTTTGGGTCATTTCCCTTCCAGCCCAAATCTCACCTGGAGAGATATGCAGCATTTGGTTGTCTGGACCTCTGAGTATGACCCGCTGGCCAATAATCCTGGATGGAAAAAGAACGGTGCAGGCTTGATGGTGAATAGTCGATTTGGATTTGGATTGCTAAATGCCAAAGCACTGGTAGATTTAGCTGATCCCAGGACCTGGAGCAGCGTGTCTGAGAAGAAAGAGTGTGTTGTAAAGGACAATGACTTTGAGCCCAGGTAAGTATGGAACTTTTAAATAAATCTGTGTCCATGACTCAAGGATGGTGTTTGACACTCTGCTTATTTGTTTTACCACCTACACTTCTGAAGCAGAGTGAGATGCAGTTTACCAGTGTACTCTGTGGGTCTCCATGAGGAGCCATTTAGAGATCAAAGATCTGCAAATCATGCCAGCATATTTGCATTAAGTCTAAGGTGCACCACTGCTTTATATAACTTACCTAACACTAAGAGAAAAAAACATTGCCAATTAAACTATGGCCAACTATCAATTTTAATTTACCAAATTCAAAGATGGTAAAATATTTTTTAATGCACCTTAAAAGTGATAAATTACAATACTTTCCAACCAGTATTACACAAAACCTGCTTCTCAAAGAGCCCCACTTCATGCCATAATGCTATGTGACTCATGGTTTTTCTTCCATGATGGATCCTTTATTATACTGATTTTACATAGGCATGGTTTATCCTCCCACCATATCTGACCATAAGAGCAAAGTCTGGTAAAACTGTTTTGTTTCCATTAAGGCAACCATGATCATACCGAAGAACCACTTAACATGAAATACCCAAGGGTAGGAGGTTTGAGGGGCATGCATTGGGAAGGCCTTATAGAAGGAACCCCTTCTTAAGAGGGTCTTTTGGTATTGTAATAATGAGCCATTTTTTGATGGGTCTGAGGAAAACCTGCCTGAACTCCATTTCATGGCAAATAACATTGTACTCAAGTAACTGTACTCCTTACCATTTTATTATCCATCAAAATTTATTTATAGCTAATCCAAAATTGGGCTCTACTCATAGCAGAAAGAGACAACAAGCCTAGCTGAGTATCTAGTCAAAACTGATGTGTACACATATGTATAGAATGCAAGGAAGAAGAGATACACTTCACTCAATGATGATTCCTTAATATATTTAGAGCCCTGAAAGCTAATGGAGAAGTTATCATTGAAATTCCAACAAGAGCTTGTGAAGGACAAGAAAATGCTATCAAATCCCTGGAGCATGTGCAATTTGAAGCAACAATTGAATATTCTCGAAGAGGTGACCTTCACGTCACACTCACTTCTGCTGCTGGTAAAAAACGAAACTTTCCAAAAATTTCTTCTAAGCCATTTGTTTCATTTTTAAGTGTTGATGGAATGATTCTGAATTAATGGTTGTGTTTGTTCATTCACAGGACTAAGTTTCCTAATGGAAATTTTCAGGTCTTAAAAAATACATACATAATTTTTTAACTTTTCATTTTTCTTGGTGTCAGATCTCCCTCTGGCCTGCTGGTTCCTACTGGGCCTTAGATAACCAGAGAATGAGACTACCCAAATAACCCCTGTTGATAAACTTTTGGAGTCAGTTAGATGCATTTTCAAACTGTGCTGTCTTTCCCAAGTCATCGCTCCGTCACTCACTATTCTTAGGTAACACATTAGGGAAAGGTACTCTGATACTTAAAATACTTAATGAAGCTTACAGATATACCAAGGAGTCAACTGAAAAACTGGAATTCTGATCCATGAAAGAGGGTTGAGTAGACTAATAAACTTTCCATAATGATATGACTAAGGCCAAGAACCAACTGTATGGGATTTGCCCTTTCCTGAGAGGGTATTAATTCAGATGAGACAATGGATGAGAAAGGGCTTGCGAACCATAAATCACACTTCAACCAGGAAGAGCTGTCACAATATTCTTTCATGTTTTAGGACTCAACTGACTAAATTCATTCTCTACAGATGAGTTATGAGTAAACACGAGTACTCTTTCTATATCTAGATCTATAGATTATATAGGGAGAGATCTAGCTATATCTCTCCTTCCAGGATATGAACTTCCTAGACATTTTAAGTAACTAGTTGCCATTGAGTTGATTCCAACTCATGGCGATACCATATGTGTCAGAGTAGAACTGCTCCATAGAGTTTTCAATGGGTGATTTTTCAGAAGTTGTCAAACCTTTCTTCCAAGGCATCTGTGGTGGACTGGGGCCTCCAACCCTTTGGTTGGCAGCTGAGCACATTAACCATTTTGCACAACCCAGCGATTCTTAACATTTGAAATAGACTCTATTAATTTTGGAGCCATGCTTCTGAGATGTCTTAAAACTGGCCTCAAATATTGGTGGAATCGTTTTTTCATTGATGGACCTATAATATGACCCTGTCACGTTAAAGGAAATATTATTTTTTGATTTGTAGAGGGCTTAGGCTTGAAAGTTCAGAGTTAATCCTACTACTAGTTTTTATATGACAAGAGATTATTAAATGAATATATTTTCCTTTTTAATGTCTACACTAGATTATAGGCTTAGGCATCTATTAAATTTTTTTTATTGTACTTCAGATGAAGGTTTACAGAGAAAATTAGTTTCTCATTAAACAACTAATACACATATTGTTTTGTGAAATTGGTTGCCAACACCACAACATGTCAATGCTTTCCCCTTCTCAACCTCGGTTTCCTCATTACCAGCTTTCCTGTCCCCTCCTGCTTTCTTGTCCTTGCCCCTGGGCTGGTGTGCCCACTTAGTCCCGTTTTGTTCTATGGGCCCATCTAATCTTTGGCTGAAGGGTGAACCTCAGGAGTGACTTAAGTACTGAGTTAAAAGGGTTTCCAGGGCATCTATTAAATTTTTAAGATTTCCTTCTAACCTTCAGAATGATAGCTCCACTAAAATGTATTTTAAATCTTTGAATTTCTTCTTTAATCCAGTTTGTAAATATGGGTCTCTCAGTTCTCTATATTCAAATAAACCTTAATCAACATATTCATTTATTATTTATTTATTCCACATATTTATCAAGAATTTATTATATGCCAGGCAATGTGCTAAGTACCATGGATAAAAACACCATTTTCCTTGTGAATGTCTCTATCCTGGTTTTATACTAAGAGAGAAGATTGGGAGGACTAATCTCTCCCAGCTTTCATTTTCAGTTATCAGATGCTGGTGTCTGTTCTAATATGAGAGCTGTCAGGTCATTCATTAACTTGTGTTTGTTGCATGAAAACAGGAACCAGCACTGTACTGTTGGCTGAAAGAGAGCGGGATACATCTCCTAATGGCTTTAAGAATTGGGACTTCATGTCTGTTCACACATGGGGAGAGAATCCTGTAGGCACCTGGACTTTGCGAATTACAGATATGGTAAGAATGAATGTTCCCTAGATGGTAAAAATAGTTAGCCCACTCAGCTGCTAATCAAAAGGTTGGTGGTTTGAGTCCACTCAGAGGTACCTGAGAAGAAAGGCCTGGCAATCTACATTAAAAAAATTCGCCATTGAAACTTCTGTGGAGCACAGTTCTACTCTGACACACATGGAGTCAACATGAATGGGAATCGACTCCAAAGGCAACTCGTACTGGTACTGAGACGTATAAACAAGAGCATGAAAAGAACACAAGCTCACTTTTAAACACTTTTAAGGTTGATGTCATCATTAATCAAGGCTCTATGGAACTTGACACTACTTAGTAGAAGGAAAACATGCAGTGTGTCAAAGACCGCCCATTTGGTTGTACAGAAAATAATCAAAAAAGAAGATTAGGCAATGGCCATATTATAAAAAGAAAAAAAGATATACTGACAAATAATGTGACAAATAATGGGACAAATCCAGTTGTTCCCATGTCTGAATGCAGCCAGGCACATGATCTATTTAGCCACCAGGATCAGCCACATTCATAGATAAGTCAAATGCTTAGACCGGCTTTGCTCTGGCACTCTGCGGGGATCGCAGGAAGACGTTCTTCTAATTATTCATTCCAATGGCTATTTTGTTGTTGTTAGGTACCATCAAATCAATTCCTACTCACAGCGGCCCTGTGTAAAACAGAACGAAACACTGCCCAGTCCTGCGCCATCTTCACAATTATTATTGTGCTTGAGCCCACTGTTGCAGACATTGTGGCAATCCATCTCGTTGAGGTTCTTCTCTTTTTCACTGACCCTCTACTTTACCAAGCATGATGTCCTTTTCCAGGGACTGGTCCCTCCCGATAACATGTCCAAAGTATGTCAGATGAAGTCTTGCCATCCTTGCTTCTAATGAGCATATTTGTGCCATATTTCTTCCAAGACAGATTTGTTTGTTCTTTTGGCAGTCCATGGTATATTCAATATTCTTCCCCAACATCATAATTCAAAGGCATCAATTCTTCTTTGGTCTTCCTTATTCATTGTCCAGCTTTCACATGCCTATGAGGTGATTGAAAACACCATGGCTTGGGTCAGGTGCACCTTAGTCCTTACTGGCTATTTAGAAGTAGCTATTTTTTTTTTTTTATTTGTTAGGCAACAGTATTACTTAATATGACTTTTTGTTGTTGTTTCAGTCATGAATCAAACTGAAAAGCATTTCTCACTTGTCTTTCTACTTTCTAAGCCTCTTTCACATGCTTTTATAATTGTAACACATAGTCACAAAAATGAAAAGAACAAAGAGTGTCTGAGCGAGAAGCTAAAACGCAGCTGAATTATTTATTTTTGCATTACCCTCCAGCATTCTTTATAGATGAGAAAATAAATGGCGTTTTGACTCTGAGTTCTCCCAAGAAAAAAGAGTTTTAACTATCAGTAGCGCTGGATTTCAGTTTCTAGATAACTTTTTAAATAAAGGCGATTCCAAATTTCTAGATATGTCAATTAAATAAATATCAATTCCGTAGTCACTCATACTTGTATTCCCTGTGAATAATTTTCTCCTAAAGACTGCTAAAGCTGAGATTTAAAAATAGCAGTTATAAAAATTCCTGCTCTCATAGGGAGAAAAAGAACATGTTCTTAGTAGGTGGTCCTGTTCTTGACCTTGGCCTCTATTCATTCTTGAATTCAGTTTCACCATCAGGAAACTAAGAAAATCCAATTATTAAAAAAAATTATTAGGATATGACTTTTATATCAAGTCTGCAAAATCGGATTCTACAGGTTCAGATTTTTTTTAGATATTTTAAATTTCAGCATATTATTTATAACATGACTGTTGAATCTGAAAATTATTACTAAGCCATGAAGATACGATTTTTAAGGTCTGATTAATAGTGAAGACTGATTATAGGCTGGCTTTTTCCCATTGAAATGCTTCTACAAGTTGATAGTTGGGAAACATAATTCTATTTATAGACGGTACAGTCACCTTTTCAAGAACACATCCAATATGGAAAAGTAGGTTCATATACAGAATTCTGCTTTTTGAATTAAATGTTTGATTACTAAGCAATTAATCAGTTTTAACACCCTTGAACCTGTAAATTGCCAATTTTCACAGGAAGAGTGAATCCTGTAATTAGCCTCTTTCTATATAGAGCTCAATGTATGAAATGTGCAGAATTTTCAAATTAGATTTTAATTAAGAAATCCTTTCTGGGTATTTTGAATGAGTTTGTTTTATATTATTCAAAACAACACACTAAGCCATATGTGTGCTTATTTGTTAGTCTGGAAGAATACAGAATGAAGGAAGAATTGTGAACTGGAAGCTGATTTTGCATGGGACCTCCTCTCAGCCAGAGCACATGAAACAGCCTCGCGTGTACACATCCTACAACACTGTTCAGAATGACAGGAGAGGAGTGGAGAAGATGGTGGATGCGGGGGAGGTCTGTGAGGCTCTGTTCTTCTTGGCATGCTCTCTTCTTAACCGTAGCAGACAGTGTAGTGAGGGAAGCTGCACCTAACTTTGAAGCAAGGAGACAGTCAGACATGGGGGTGGGGGGGCAGGGAGAGACCGTGGTGGTGGTAAACTGTTAATTTCTTATAAGATGAAATTCTATTATTTTTCTCATTTGTTTTTTATCCAGAATTTAGAAACTATGATTAATTAGTTCGAAATCATCAGCTTCCCTAACATGAATTTTCTTCATCTATGATATATCAAATTGTAAAGAAAGTTGTCTATGCACGATCATATATACCTAATGTTGGCATTGTACTTAGTTTTTAAGTATTTTCACACTGTTTCATTTAAACTATAATCCCTGTAACGTGCGAAGGGCAGATGTTACTATGTCCATTTTGCTCAGGTGGCCAAATCATACAGGCTTCTCTTTACTGATTCCTTAACTAAAACTTGTGTTGGCAACACCAAGGGACACCATGGAATAATTTCTCTCTGAAAAGTGAGTCAATCAAGTTCCTGCTTCTCAGCCTACTGAGGCTCCTGGCTTCTGCTATATTAAAGGACACACAGAGACCCTATTTTCTGTTTCTCCGTACTCCCCACCCCCATCTAGCACAGTGCCTCAGATGTAGTTGGTAGATCCTCTGAATTTCCAGAATGGCCAGCCCTGAATGGGTCCCTCTCTGTGCTGGGTACCCTCAAGAAACATACAGACTAGCTGTGTGAAGACCTCAGGTCAGACTCTGGCCCCATTTACATTCTGCAAGATAGGCTCCTTCCATGATGCCAGCCCCTGGGGTCTCTTCTTCACAGTCCTGGAGGCTGGTTAAACTTGTAGGTGTTTCTCCCTTTGAAAGTCCTTAAGGGGTACTACCAGGCCCCCCCGCCCCCAGCTATTAAAGTATTGAAATACTTCCACAATGGTACAAAGAGATGCTTCTCAGATCCCTCCAGTTCCCTTCTACTCCACCCCCCACCTCCAGGACCCTGCTGTGGCACTGTAGCATACAGTCAGTGCCTTCTGTACAAGTCGTTACTAATTTAACATCATCTTCACAAAAAGGATTCCGCCATAGCGGCGTTGACAACTGAAGGCCAACTTGTACTCAGTACTTAAATCTCTCAACCTTCAAAACTACTAGAAAATACAGGTATTCTTATTCCCATTTGACAGGTGAAGTTCAGAAGGATTAAAACGGATGCCAAGGGTATAGCAGGAAGTGGAAGAACGAGGATTTAAACCCAGGGTGCTGTTAACTGCAAACTTCTAGCGCTTTATGCTCCCCGCAGGGCCTCTCAGGGGCCGGCAGTGGGCAGGCACTGGGAATGCTGCTGGCTTGTCTGTCGGTAAATAATGAGCCTTTTTCCCTCTGTTGGTGGCATTCTGTCTTGTAGGAGCAGCCCACACCAGAGAACCTGAAGGAGAAGCCCCTGGTGGCAAAAAGCCCCAGCAGCAGCAGTGTGGGGAACAGAAGGGATGAGGTGGCGGAGGGAGCCCCTTCCGAGGCCATGCTGCGGCTTCTACAAAGTGCTTTCAGCAAAAACTTGCCCCCAAAGCAATCACCAAAGAAGTCTCCAAGTGCAAAGGTCAACATCCCTTATGAAAATTTCTACGAAGCCCTGGAAAAGCTGAACAAACCTTCCCAGCTTAGAGACCCTGAGGATAGCGTGTATAACGACTACGTCGACGTTTTCTATAACACAAAACCTTACAAGCACAGGGATGACCGGCTGCTGCAAGCTCTAGTGGACATTCTGAATGAAGAAAATTAAAATGAGGATGTGGTCCTGAGGTGGAAATATTCATTATTCATGCTTCTTTCTTCCCCTTAGATTTTGCCTGTGTCTGAAGTGATCATTTTGTCATTTATCCTTATGGTTATAATACCTTTTGTGATAATTTTCCTTTTTCTCCCCAAACGACACATTTGAAGGGGATGAGCTCAAGTAAGAAATCCAGCTTCCTTAAGTGATCATAGCTTTTTCAAATACATCTTTACTGCCTGCACATGTAAAGTGTTTTGCTCTTTCTGGAGTACAGTTCACAGGACGTCCTCACACCACATTAGAATGCCTCCTTGAGCCCTCTCATTTCATTTCTCAAAAAAAAAGAAAGAAAGCAAAACCTGTGTAATAGACTAATTTGAAAACTAAAGTTCAAAGAATGAGAGAAAGAAAATTGTTCCAGTAGCTTACTCCTCGTCTTTGACATGTTATTGTTGTTAGCTATCCTTGAGATGATCCCAACTAATGGTGACCCCCTGTGTGCCAGAGCAGAACTGTGCCCCATGGGGTTTTCAATGGCTGGTTTTTCAGAAGTAGATTGCCAGGCCTTTCTTCTGAGGCACCTCTGGGGCTACTCAAACCTCCAGCCTTTCAGTTAGCAGCTGAGCGTGTTAACCGTCTGTACCATCCAGGGACTCCTGTCTTTGCCGTTGTTGTTGTTGTGTACCATCTAGTCAATTCCGACTTATCGACCCTGTGTGACAGAGCAGAACTGTCCTATGGTGTTTTCTTGGCTGTAATCGTCACAGAAGCAAATAGCCAGGTCTTTCTCCTGCAGCGCCAAGGGTGGGTTTGAACTGCCAACCTTTCTGTTAGCAGACAAGTGCTTAGCCATTCTGCCACCAGGGCTTCTTGTCATAGAGTTCTTCAAATTTTGATGCCAAGAAAGCATTTAGAAACGTCTATAATGAAAGATTTCACAATGAGATCCATACCCGAGACCTTCCTTCTCCAAAGCTACTCATTCAGAGAGTGATGATCTGGTGATTTGGGGGGAAAGCTGGGTTATTTAGACCAGGAAACAGAGCTTGAAGTTTGCATTATCTGTTTGAGCAGTTGAAGAATATTCCTTTTTGATGGGTGTGCAGTGTAGACAGTTCATGGATCTGAGGGTGACTGTGACTCCTGCTGTGTGCTCTGGTCTTTCCCTTCCCCCTCTTCTGGTTTCCCTGACCGGCCTCCTTTCACTGCCACAAAATATATTGAGAGAACTAATTTATACCACTTTCTCCAAACAAACTTACACTTGGGACTTGACAAATTCCTAGTCATATTTTTTAAAACAGTAATAAACAAATAATTTGTAACAAGGAGAACCAATGTGATAAGAGGAAGCTATTCATAATGAGAACCAATGGGAGGTTTTGTTTGTTTAAACTGTGTTCATTACAGCAGATTTTTTTTTAACCTTTGAAACTGAGGGTTCATTCCTTGACCCTAAAGTCTATTCTCCAATCTTCAAGCTACGAGTATCCTAATTCTCATCAAATTGCTGTTGAATTTCAAATCAGAGAACACAAACTAGCAGCCCACTGGCCCCGTTTGTCCCTCAGGTAAATTTTCATGCATAATGCTTTCAAAACTTGAGTGAATATTGAAAGTATGAGATTTCATACAAAAACCTAGTTCTTGAGCCCATATTCCCTCATAGCAATGGTTGACTGGAGCTGAGTAGCCTGCTTGGTTGGACTTGAGAACCTCATAGCATTCTGTTCCATGCTACTCATGGTGGCTGTCTTAGTCATTACTTGTTAGTATCCTATGGGCATTTGATTTTACCTACTCTGGCACTAAATGAATGGGTACAAAGTGTAAATGTATTAGGGGGAAAAACCAAACAAACCTGAAACTACCCTCAACTCTAAATGAGATTTCGAAATGATCGATAATTATAAGAATATGTCATGATCTAGTTAATTTATATTGCATTTACAATACCCCCCCGCCCCCCAAAAAGTAATTTAGAACCCTGAAAGTAGCTCTAAAATCTGGCTGTATTAATTAATTTAATCTCACCCCACCTGGGTGCTTATGCTAATCCATTTATTGTCAACCTCTTAGCCTACCACTGTATAAGCTCTCAAAGGCTCTAGTCACTTACAGTGCTCGCATTCTCCCATTTAGTTTGCTGTTGGCTGTTCTTCCACAAAGTCTGAACTTCATAAGGCCACAGGAGACATTGAACTCGTCCAGGATGAACACACTAGAGTCTGTCTCACTTGCTTTGGCTTAAAGTGTGGTTGGTAAAACAAACTTTCACCCCTACTCTATCATTTGAATTTGTGCAGACCAAAAGCATGTTCAGAGCAGTACCCATGATGCTTAGATGCTGTGCTTCTAAAAGAAATGCAGTATCATTTTGCTCTTGAACACTTCACATGGTGTTTGATATAAAATGTTGAATGGAATTTTGAATATTGCTGCACATCAAAAGGTGTGAAAGCTGAAAAGGGCCAGAGAGCTATGGTCTTCATTTTCAAGTGAAAAAAACAGACCCAGAGAGGTCAGTAAGTGGTAACGAATGAAAGAGCTGGGGCTAAAACTCCTTTCTCCTTTCCTAGTCTAGTGCTAAATGTATACAGCTTTCTTGTTAACCTTTTCTAACAGTATCTTTTCCTGGTTAAATCTCCAACCAACTCATTGGGTTGTAGCCAAAGGTTCACTCTAGAGAAGCTTTAATATTTAAATAAAATCATTGTTTGAATGTTTTCAACTGCAGTATATTGTTCAGACATAAAATATTTTTACTGTCAGTCTTTCTTAGTGCCTGTGTGAAATTTTTTTTGTCAAATGTAAAAGAGGAAACTTATAAAATATTTCCTTCAGAATTTTGAACTATATTTTCTTTACAAGTATTTATAATGTACTAATGCTTTTATCAAACAGAATTTTAAAAGGCATAATAACTTATATTAAAGAACTAAAAGTTTTCCTGAGAATAAGAAAGTTCCATCCAATAAAATATTTTTTGAAAGGCATGCTCCTCTGTCAATGAAAAAATTATAATATGTATGTGTTCTGATATTAAAAGTGGCATTTGTCTAATAGCCTAATACAATGTGTTAGCTGAGTTTAACCTGTGCGGTCTTAGCATTCTTACGAGAAATCTCACATTATACACTTGATGTATTAACTAGAGTATGTAAAATATGCTTATAAATCAGAAGAATAAATGGTTTCTCATTAAGTCAAAAAGAAAAAAAGCTCATGTTTCCAACAAAAACACAATCTCCCCCTCTTACTTATTGTGTTTCCCAAAAGGGCTGTAAAAAAGAAAAGTTGAAGGTTTACATTAAGAAGGTAATTCCTTTCTAGAAGAATGGCCCTTGTAGGAGGCAGTTTAAGAATCTATTTGAGTAGGTGTATTTCAATTTTCTTTACAGCCCAGACTTTCACTTTCCTGACAATGCACAGTGTTGTATGACCGAGCAGTAACTGAGGAAAAAAAGAAATAAAGGGACTTGGTATGTGTGAGAGAAATGATTTACAACCATTCACTAAACATGACTTTGTTTATAGGCCAGGGTAAAGCAGCTAAGCATTAAATTCTTCCCAATTGTCCCCTTGTCAGAACCCCCCCAATTTCCAGGTTCAATCTCTTGTCTTCAGACCCACTTTTCTCTCCTGCTTCAACGCTCCATCCCTGGAAATTCCACCCACCATCTCAGAACATGACCTCCCTACTCATGTGGGCTGGTTTTTCCCCAGACTTCATTCCTTTTTCCTAAATCATAATTATTCAGACAAACGAGAATAATCTTCCAGGAATTCCAGGAATAACTGGGTTTTGCCCTCCAAGCTCAGCCATCTTTGAAGTCTTCCCACCAGGATGCGTTGAAGATATGTCTCTGATTCCTTTTGAATATGCATTTGGTAACTATTTGGATTAACCATGTGTATGCTGCAAATACACCCACATGTCCCAATGATAAACATAAGATAATCTGAGTGTCTGGTCTATTGTAGTTGTTCGGTGCCATTGAGTGGGTTGCAACTCATAGTTACCCCACGTATGACAGAAGGAAATGTTGCTCAGTCCTGCGCCATCCTCACAGTTGTTGTTATGCTTGAACCCATTGTTGCAGCCACTGTGTCAATCCATCTTGTTGGGGGTTTTCCTCTTTTTTGCTGACCCTCTACTTTACCAAGCCCTTCTCCAGGGATTGGTCCCTCCTCATAACATGTCCAAAGTAAGAGAGACAAAGTCTCACCATCCTTACTTCTAAGGAGCATTCTGGCTGTATTTTTTCCAAGACAGGTGTATACTTTTGTATATGGTTAATCCAGTAGTTACCTGGTCTGTCTAACCTCATCTTTTCACTATGCCACTCTGTTTCACTTTTTAGCTTTACTTCCAAATCTTGCAATCTGACACATTAATAGGCAATCTGATGCTTCCAGGAACACCTACATAGATTTTACTAGTTCTTTACTTCAAATTTTGGAAACTTCAATAAACTCAAAATTGAGAGAAGTGATTGTCTTGTCAATCAGCACTCCTTGACTTATCTTGAAAGGAACACAAACCCTTAGGGGAGTGACAGACATACGCAATAATTCAGGCATCCTTTGGATCCAGAAGAAACCTCACACAAGTTCAAGTGTAGTCCAGATTCACGGCTACTGCCAAAATATATTGAGAGCCAAAACATCGCAGGTCTGGGCATTGATTCTAGGAGTATTCTACATTGGGCAATTTTATTTCTTTCCAGTTCTTGACTTTCATGCCTTAACACTAAGGTATCCTTCCCTTCCCACCTTCCCCCAAAGTATATGTTTCAGCATATTGATCAGTTGTGTGTATGTGTGTGTGTTTAAAAAGGATTCCCTGGGCATACACCCTTGTGAAACAGTGAATGAAAACCTGAGTTGCTTCATTTAGGAATTCACAGAGGTCCTTTTAACCTACTGGTGTGCACTGTGACCCTTCAAGGTAGAAATGCATTTCCCAGATGGAATCCCTTTTATCCTAAAGCATCTTCCAGGACCAGTATTCTCTCAGCTCTCTTAGGAAGACATTATTTTCCAACTAATTATGCCCAGCTAATAACTTCCCAACTTGATTTTGGCTTCTATCAGAAGTAAGGCTTAAGGTTACCACATGCCTGATTATTTCTGAGAGCTTACAGCTCATTCCTTCTCTTTGCCTCAGTACAAAATGCTGCAGCACCAGTCAGTGAGGTACTAACTGACTGTTAGTACTAACTGCTCAGTGAGGAGGATGAGTCAGAGCCCACTAGCAAGGGAGAGCTGGAACTCATTGTCATGAGGACAGACAACTCAGACGAAGGACAAGAATGAGAGAACCCATCCCTTTACTCATGTCCTTAATAGAGTGGCCATTTTCCTAATTTGATGAAGACAGCTTCAGTTTATCCCTGTTGTCCTAGCCTATTGTTATTTCAGAAATGTCTTGTTGGACAATAATTGCATCCTGTTAGTAACACACAGATATGGCTTGCCTTCTTGCCTTGCAGACAACAATACATTTCTCACCATAATCAGAAAGTCTTAGAATTTGAAGGGGTAGTCTATTTTTCTACCCAATTTCCTATACTTGAGAAGTGTGCTGGGGAACCTTCTGGGGAAGCTATTCCTCCTTGAAAGAAAAGATGCAGGGAGAAAGAAACTCCCGTGTTTTTTCCAGAAGTTGTGTGTCTGTATGGCATGCCTGGGGCTTCAACAGCCATCCCGGGACCCTCCTTTGTACAGTAAATCCATTTGTGAAAGAGATCCCAAAATTCTATAAACTTCAGGCCCCATAAAACCTGGATCTTCCCTACTCAATTCCCAGATCTGAGTCACCAAGTCTATGAACTCTATGTTTTAAATATCTTTTAAATTTTCCCACTTTCCCCCATATTCAATGTCACTGTCCTCGTCCACATTGCCATCTTCTTTCACTAGGGCTATTACGAAAGATTTCTCCCTGGCATCCTTTCATATTGTGATGTTTCTAAATTGTATATTTTATTATGTCTCTGTTTTCTTTAAAACCCATTTTACTTAGGATAAGAAGCCTTGGTGGTGTGAGGAGTTTGCAATCGGCTGCTAACTTAAACATAGGCAGTTCCAACACACTCAGTGGATCCATGGGAGATAGGCCTGGCAAACTGCTTCCATAAAGATTGCAACCAAGAAAACTCCGTGAAGCAGTTCTACTCGGTAACACATGGGGTCGCCATGAGTTGAAATCAACTTGAGGGAATTTTTTTTTTTTTGGTACTTATGTGTAAAGTGTTATTTTAGGATAGTTATCTAGAAGAGCAAAGCAGTGAAGCACATATATAAATATATACATTGTGTGCTGTCAAGTTGATTCAAACTCATAGTGACCCTATATGACAGAATAGAACTGCCCCATAGGGTTTCCTAGGCTGTAATCTTTATGGGAGCAGATCATAAGGTCTTTTCTCCACAGAGCCGTTGGTGGGTTAGAACTCACAACCTTTGGGTTAGCAGCTGGGTGCTTAACCACTGCATCACCAGGGATTTATTTCAAGGAAAAGGCTCACAAAGTTGTGGAAGCTGTCAGGCATTAGTTTGGAGGCATCTTCCAACTCAAGTGGTTGCAGGGCCTGATGAACTCAAAATTTGTAGATCAAGAGGCAAGCTGCTGACTCATGAGGTTGTGGGAGCTGGTGGATTCCAAACTTTGCAGGTCAGGTGGTAGCCTGCTGGCTCACATTCCAAGAACTGGAGGTCAGAAAATAATGAGATGGATGCAGGATTGAGAGAAAGTGAGTTTTACCAGAACATCCATATATATTGGATGCAGGTAACACCCCCAAGAAACTCCCATTTCAAATGATTGGCTGCTCATATCAGATCACAAATATTACATAATATCTGCCAAACCACTGAGAATCATGGCCTAGCCAAGTTGACACACAACCGTATCCATCAAAGTCCATCTCTTGTCAACTTGGCACCTATACACATTTCCTTAAATCATAGGTAATCTCTAAATAAGGACAATTATAAAGTCATACCTATGCCTAACATGATACAACCAACATGGGTACAACTGAAACATACTAGCCCTGTTTACATCTTATATTTCATATGTAATGGAATAAGGGAGAGAAGAACACAAAGGTACTTTATATATAAATATATATGTATTAAATATACACACACACACAACAAAAAATGAAGAAATACTAAAAACAATTATATAATTACGTTCCTCATTTCTGCAACTGGTCATGTAGTTGTAGCTGGTATTTAGAACTACCTTCTTCCATCCACCACCCATTCCATATTCCCTTTGCCCTCAGCAAGCACCTCAGCTGGTCATGTTTCTTTGCCTAGTGCAGTAATCCATACCTTCATTCCTGAAAGGTCTGGGCCATTAGTAGTTATGTTGAAATTGGGTTTCTGTAATTTTCCATTGACTTTAATCATAGGGCGTGTTAGGACCAATGACACCCTAAGGGATTTCCTCTATTCCAGACATAATTTCTTTGCCTCCATTATCTAATATCAATCTGACTCCCCATAGTAATCAAGATCAGTCACACCTGCCAATATAGTAACTCCCTTCTTTACCTCTTGATACACAAGCATAAGGAGCCCAAAGTGGCCAGGTGGCATTTTTAACTTCCAGTTCAATGGAATGAGGGTTGTGTCTCCTGGTGGAAGCATCCCTACCTTTGGAACTAAGACCCCACAGAGCATAGGGTCCACATACATCTTCCCCACACCTCCGCATCAGCAATTTTCCAGTCATGTTCCTTCCAAATCCCTCAAACCACTGGCCACAGCCCATGAATCAGTATACAATCCCACATTTGGCCATCTCTCCTTCCAATCAAATTGAACAAGCAGGTGCACTGCTTGAAGTTCTGCCCACTAGGAGGATTTCCCTTCACCACTGTCCTTAAGGGTGGCCCCAGAAAAGAGCTGCAGTGTTGGTGCCTGTATATCACGTAGAACCATCTGTAAATCAGGCACGAATTTTTTCTTTCTCAGTCAACCGATCATAAGGAACTCCCCGTGAGGCCATCGGTGCAGACTGGGAGAAAGAAGGTTATGTGACAGGAGTGGGGACTATGGGCATTTGGGCCACTTCGTCTTGTAACTTACTTGTGCCTTTAGGTCCCATTTGAGCCTTATCTCTTACATTCCACTTCCATTTAATGATAGAGTGCTGTTGTACATGTCCAACTTTATGACTCTGTGGGTCAGACAACACCCAGTTCATGACGGACAGCTCAGGTTGCATGTTGACTTGGTGGCCCATGGTTAAGTGTTCAGTCTCTACTAAGGTCCAGTAACAAGCCTAAAGCTGTTTCTCAAAAGAAGAGTAATTATCTAAAAGGATGGCAGGGCTTTGCTCCAAAATCTTAACGGTCTATTGTGATTCACCGATAGGTGACTGCCAAAGACTTCAAATAACATCTCTATCTTCCACTGACACTTCAACAACCATTGGATCAGCCAGATCATATGGCCCAAGTGGCAGAGTGGCTTACATGGCAGATGGAACCTATTGCAGAGCCTTCTCTTGGTCTGGGTCCCACTCAAAACTAGCAGCTTTTTTTGAGTCACTTGATAAATAGGATGGAGTAGCCCACCCAGATAAGGGATATGTTGCCTCCAAAATCTAGAGGCATGCTAGGAGCTGTGCCTCCTTTTTAGTTGTAGGAGGGGCCAGAAGTAACAACTTATCCTTCACTGTAGAAGGAATATCTCAATGTGCCCACAGTATGGGACCCCTAGAAATTTCACGGAGGTGGAAGGTGATTGAATTTTTGTAGTATCAATTTCCTATCTGCTAGCATGCAAATGAGGATCCGTGGTGGCACAGTGGTTAAAGCACTCAGCTGCTAACTAAAAGGTCGGCAGTTCAAGCCCACCAGCTGCTCCTTGGTAGAAAGATGTGACAGTCTACTTCAGTAAAGATGTACAGCCTTGGAAATCCTAGGGTCGCTATGAGTCAGCAATTTTTTTTTTTTTTTAACCTGAAAATGTCTTAGCAGTAAGGTCTAGAGTCATTGATACTTCTTCCTTACTAGGTCCAATCAGCATAACGTCATCAGTGTAATGAAACAGTGTGCCATCTTGTGGAAGGGAAAGGTGATCAAAGTCCCTACAGAATAAATTATAACATAGTGTTAGAGAGTTGCTATACCCCTGAAAAAGGACAGTGAAGGTGTATTACTGGCCTTACCAGTTGAAGGCATATTGCTTCTGGTGATCCTTTGAAATCAGAATCGAGAAAAATTAATTGTGCAGATCAGTAACTGCATACCAGTTACCAGAAGATGTATTAATTTTCTCAAGCAATGAAAACACATCTGGAACTACAGCTACAATTGCAGTCACCAACTGGTTAAGTTACAATAATCCACTGTCATTCTCCAAGACCCATCTTTTTTTTTTTTTTACACAGACCAAATAGGCAAGTTGAATGGAATGTGGTGGGAATCACCACTCCTGCATCTTTCAAGTCCTTGATGGTGACACTAATTTCCGCAATCCCTCCAGGAATGTGGCATTGCTTTTGGTTTACTATTTTCCTAGGTAGGGGGAAGTTCTAATGGTTTCCACCATAATAGCCGTTACTTCTCTTGTCAGGGATCCAATATGGGTGTCCTATCAGTGGCTGAGTATATGTATTCCAATTATGCATTCTGGAACTGGGGAAATCACTACGAGACGAGTTCGGGGACCCACTGGACCCACAGTGAGATGGACCTGAGCTGTTGTTGTTGTTAGGTGCCATCAAGTTGGTTCCAACTCATAGCTACCCTATGAACAACAGAAGGAAACACTGCCCAGACCTGTGCCATCCTCACAATCATTGTTATGCTTGAGCCCATTGTTGTGGCCACTGTGTCAATTCATCTTGTTGAGGGTCTTCCTCTTTTTTACTGACCCTCTACTTTATCAGGCATTATGCCCTTTTTCAGGGACTTATCCCTCTTGATAACATGTCCACAGTATGTGAAACATAGTCTCGTCAGCCTTGTTTCTAAGAGGCATTCTAGTTGTACTTCCTCCAAGACAACTTTTTCTTTCTTTTAGCAGCCCATGGTATATTCAATATTCTTCACCAACACCATAATTCAAAGGTGCCAATTCTTCTGTGGTCTTCCATATTCATTGCCCAGCTTTTGCATGGTTATGAGGCAATTGAAAACAGATGGCTTGAGTCAGGTGCACCTTAGTCTTCAAAGTGATATCTTTGCTTTTTAACACTATAAAGAGGTCTTTTGCAGCAGATTTTCCCAATTCAATTCATCTTTTGATTTCTTGACTGGTGCTTCTATGGGTGTTGATTGTGGATCAAAGTAAAATGAAGTCCTTGACAACTTCAATCTTTTCTGAGCTAAGGCTCCATTAGTAACCTGACCTCCATAATAATATCCCCCTACCCTGACTGATGAGGCACAATGATGTTTTTGGTGTCCTGGAATTAGTGTCAGCTCAGAGCAGTGTCCAGTAATCATCCAAAAGTTTGATTGTTTCCTTTTCCCCAGTGAACAGTCACTCTTGTAAAAGGCCTTAGGTCCCTTGGGGGAAGGCTGGGAGAAAGACTAACAGTACAAATTTTTGGCAGTGTAGTGGGATCCTTCCTCAAGGGGACCCGGCCTCCCTTTCATTCAAGGGGTTGTGAGACTTTAAGCTCATTCAAGTCTGGGAACTGATTGAGGGGCGTGACTCTCTCGTCTGGCAATTTGAGTTAGACTGCTTTTCACTTGACCTAGAATTCTGCTTATACAGATCAAGTAAATATTTAGTAGCTTTCCCATCTATTTCACTCCTATGGATACCATGACTAAGTAGCCAGTGCCATAAATCCATATGAGTCAGACTATTCTGACTGCTGCTTTGACACCTTGTCTTTGTCTACCTTGTCTTTGTTGATTGAGTGCTGCTACTTGGCCCTTATCACCATGGAGTCTAATCAGCCCTGTTATAGTTAAGTGCCTCAATTCAGTTAGGGCAGTTCCCACTGTCAAATGTGACTTACATAAAATAGCAATCACAGAGGGTGGAGCCAAGATGGCGGACTAAGCAGACACTACCTCGGATCCCTCTTACAACAAAGACACGGAAAAACAAGTGAATTGATCACATATATAACAATCTACGAACCCTGAACAACAAACACAGATTTAGAGATGGAGAACGAACTAATACGGGGAAGCAGCGATTGTTTCCAGAGCCTGGAGCCAGCGTACCAGTCAGGTACAGCACGAGCACAGAGAGCTGCTCCATCCCCCTGAACTAACCCCGGGAGGGGGACCAGCCGGTTCCACGGGCGGCGTGGGACGCAGCCGGTAGGAGAAGTCCCCAGGAGGCAGTGACTGGTCTTGGAGCAGAAAGAGCAGCATCCGAGCCGGGGAACCGTCTCGCCGGGATTTGGACTGGATGCAGGTACGGCATAAACATGGAGAGCTGCTCCACCCCCCTGAACTAACCCCGGTAAGGGGCCCAGCCGGGTCGCGCGGGCGGCGTGGGACACAGCCGGTAGGAGAAGTCCCCGGGAGGCAGCGACTGGTATTGGAGCGGGGAGAACAGCGTCCCAGCCGAGACACTCGGTCACGGCACAAGCACGGGGAGCTGCTCTACCCATCTGAACTAACCCCGGGAGGGGGCCCATCTGGTATGCGGGGGCGGCACGGCCACTCGGCTGGAGGGACTAGAAGTCCCCGGGAGGCAGTGACTGATTTTGGAGTCGAGAGTGCACCGTCCCAGTAGGGGAGCCTTGACGCTGGGCATGGGGCTGGAAGCGGAGGATCTGACCGTGACTCCAGCGGGCCAGACCCCCCGGGGGCAATCTCCTCACAGCCAGCACACATAGGCGACTCGCCCACGGGAATCTCAGATGTAATAGTCATTCCAAGCAAGACAAGCAACTCTGGCTATATTCTGAGGTGCTACTCTCCTATCTCTCTATTCCCTCCCCCACCCTCCCCAGGCGGCTTCATTAACATCCGAATAGCCTGAGCCAGAGGGAGAACTCTGATAGGGGTCTGACTGCATTTTTTTTTTTTTAGCGGATTTTCTGGAAAAACTAGTTTCCCAGTGATGGCTCGGAGACAACAATCCATTTCAAACCACTTAAAGAAGCAGACCATGACAGCTTCTCCAACCCCCCCAAACAAAAGAATCAAAATCTTTCCCAAATGAAGATACAATCCTGGAATTATCAGATACAGAATATAAAAAACTAATTTACAGAATGCTTAAAGATATCACAAATGAAATTAGGATAACTGCAGAAAAAGCCAAGGAACACACCGATAAAACTGTTGAAGAACTCAAAAAGATTATTCAAGAACATACTGGAAAAATTAATAAGTTGCAAGAATCCATAGAGAGACAACATGTAGAAATCCAAAAGGTTAACAATAAAATTACAGAATTAGACAACGCAATAGGAAGTCAGAGGAGCAGACTCGAGCAATTAGAATGCAGACTGGGACATCTGGAGGACCAGGGAATCAACACCAACATAGCTGAAAAAAATCAGATAAAAGAATTAAAAAAAATGAAGAAACCCTAAGAATTATGTGGGACTCTATCAAGAAGGATAACCTGCGGGTGATTGGAGTCCCAGAACAGGGAGGGAGGACAGAAAACACAGAGAAAATAGTTGAAGAACTCCTGACAGAAAACTTGCCTGACATCATGAAAGACGAAAGGATATCTATCCAAGACGCTCATCGAACCCCATTTAAGATTGATCCAAAAAGAAAAACACCAAGACATATTATCATCAAACTCACCAAAACCAAAGATAAACAGAAAATTTTAAAAGCAGCCAGGGAGAAAAGAAAGGTTTCCTTCAAGGGAGAATCAATAAGTTCAGACTACTCAGCAGAAACCATGCAGGCAAGAAGGGAATGGGATGACATATACAGAACACTGAAGGAGAAAAACTGCCAGCCAAGGATCATATATCCAGCAAAACTCTCTCTGAAATATGAAGGCGAAATTAAGATATTTACAGACAAACACAAGTTTAGAGAATTTGCAAAAACCAAACCAAAGCTACAAGAAATACTAAAGGATATTGTTTGGTCAGAGAACCAATAATATCAGATATCAGCACAACACAAGGTCACAAAACAGAACGTCCTGATATCAACTCAAATAGGGAAATCACAAAAACAAACAAATTAAGATTAATTAAAAAAAAAATACACATAACAGGGAATCATGGAAGTCAACAGGTAAAAGATCACAATAATCAAAAAGAGGGACTAAATACAGGAGGCATTGAACTGCCATATGGAAAGTGATACAAGGCGATATAGAACAATACAAGTTAGGTTTTTACTTAGAAAAATAGGGGTAAATAATAAGGTAACCACAAAAAGGTATAACAACTCTATAACTCAAGATAAAAGCCAAGAAAAATGTAACGACTCAACTAACATAAAGTCAAGCACTATGAAAATGAGGATCTCACAATTTACTAAGAAAAACGCCTCAGCACAAAAAAGTATGTGGAAAAATGAAATTGTCAACAACACACATAAAAAGGCATCAAAATGACAGCACTAAAAACTTATTTATCTATAATTACCCTGAATGTAAATGGACTAAATGCACCAATAAAGAGACAGAGAGTCACAGACTGGATAAAGAAACACGATCCATCTATATGCTGCCTACAAGAGACACACCTTAGACTTAGAGACACAAACAAACTAAAACTCAAAGGATGGAAAAAAGTATATCAAGCAAACAATAAGCAAAAAAGAAGAGGAGTAGCAATATTAATTTCTGACAAAATAGACTTTAGACTTAAATCCACCACAAAGGATAAAGAAGGACACTATATAATGATAAAAGGGACAATTGATCAGGAAGACATAACCATATTAAATATTTATGCACCCAATGACAGGGCTGCAAGATACATAAATCAAATTTTAACAGAATTGAAAAGTGAGATAGATACTGCCACAATTATAGTAGGAGACTTCAACACACCACTTTCGGAGAAGGACAGGACATCCAGTAAGAAGCTCAATAGAGACACGGAAGATCTAATTACAACAATCAACCAACTTGACCTCATTGACTTATACAGAACTCTCCACCCAACTGCTGCAAAATATACTTTTTTTTCTAGCACACATGGAACATTCTCTAGAATAGACCACATATTAGGTCATAAAACAAACCTTTGCAGAGTCCAAAACATCGAAATATTACAAAGCATCTTCTCAGACCACAAGGCGATAAAACTAGAGATCAATAACAGAAAAACTAGGGAAAAGAAATCAAATACTTGGAAAATGAACAATACCCTCCTGAAAAAAGACTGGGTTATAGAAGACATCAAGGAGGGAATAAGGAAATTCATAGAAAGCAACGAGAATGAAAATACTTCCTATCAAAACCTCTGGGACACAGCAAAAGCAGTGCTCAGAGGCCAATTTATATCAATAAATGCACACATACAAAAAGAAGAGCGAGCCAAAATCAGAGAACTGTCCCTACAACTTGAACAAATAGAAAGTGAGCAACAAAAGAATCCATCAGGCACCAGAAGAAAACAAATAATAAAAATTAGAGCTGAACTAAATGAATTAGAGAACAGAAAAACAATTGAAAGAATTAACAAAGCCAAAAGCTGGTTCTTTGAAAAAATTAACAAAATTGATAAACCATTGGCTAGACTGACTAAAGAAATACAGGAAAGGAAACAAATAACCCGAATGAGAAATGAGAAGGACCACATCACAACAGAACCAAATGAAATTAAAAGAATCATTTCAGATTATTATGAAAAATTGTACTCTAACAAATTTGAAAACCTAGAAGAAATGGATGAATTCCTGGAAAAACACTACCTACCTAAACTAACACATTCAGAAGTAGAACAACTAAATAGACCCATAACAAAAAAAGAGATTGAAACGGTAATCAAAAAACTCCCAACAAAAAAAAGCCCTGGCCCGGACGGCTTCACTGCAGAGTTCTACCAAACTTTCAGAGAAGAGTTAACACCACTACTTCTGAAGGTATTCCAAAGCATAGAAAATGACGGAATACTACCCAACTCATTCTATGAAGCCACCATCTCCCTGATACCAAAACCAGGTAAAGACATTACAAAAAAAGAAAATTATAGACCTATATCCCGCATGAACATTGATGCAAAAATCCTCAACAAAATTCTAGCCAATAGAATCCAACAACACATCAAAAAAAATAATTCACCCTGATCAAGTGGGATTTCTACCAGGTATGCAAGGCTGGTTTAATATCAGAAAAACCATTAATGTAATCCATCACATAAATAAAACAAAAGACAAAAACCACATGATCTTATCAATTGATGCAGAAAAGGCATTTGACAAAGTCCAACACCCATGTATGATAAAAACTCTTACCAAAATAGGAATTGAAGGAAAATTCCTCAACATAATAACGGGCATCTATGCAAAACCAACAGCCAATATCACTCTAAATGGAGAGAACCTGAAAGCATTTCCCTTGAGAACGGGAACCAGACAAGGATGCCCTTTATCACCTCTCTTATTCAACATCGTACTTGAAGTCCTAGCCAGGGCAATTAGGCTAGACAAAGAAATAAAAGGTATCCGGATTGGCAAGGAAGAAGTAAAGTTATCACTATTTGCAGATGACATGATTATATACACAGAAAACCCTAAGGAATCCTCCAGAAAACTACTGAAACTAATAGAAGAGTTTGGCAGAGTCTCAGGTTATAAAATAAACATACAAAAATCACTCGGATTCCTCTACATCAACAAAAAGAACACCGAAGAGGAAATAACCAAATCAATACCATTCACAGTAGCCCCCAAGAAGATAAGATACTTAGGAATAAATCTTACCAAGGATGTAAAAGACCTATACAAAGAAAACTACAAAGCTCTACTACAAGAAATTCAAAAGGACATACTTAAGTGGAAAAACATACCCTGCTCATGGATCGGAAGACTTAACATAGTAAAAATGTCTATTCTACCAAAAGCCATCTATACATTTAACGCACTTCCGATCCAAATTCCAATGTCATATTTTAAGGGGATAGAGAAACAAATCACCAATTTCATATGGAAGGCAAAGAAGCCCCGGATAAGAAAAGCACTACTGAAAAAGAAGAAGAAAGTGGGAGGCCTCACCCTACCTGACTTCAGAACCTACTATACAGCCACAGTAGTCAAAACAGCCTGGTATTGGTACAACAACAGACACATAGACCAATGGAACAGAATTGAGAACCCAGACATAGATCTATCCACGTATGAGCAGCTGATATTTGACAAAGGACCAGTGTCAATTAACTGGGGAAAAGATAGCCTTTTTAACAAATGGTGCTGGCATAACTGGATATCCATTTGCAAAAAAATGAAACAGGACCCATACCTCACACCATGCACAAAAACTAACTCCAAGTGGATCAAAGACCTAAACATAAAGACTAAAACGATAAAGATCATGGAAGAAAAAATTGGGACAACCCTAGGAGCCCTAATACAAGGTATAAACAGAATACAAAACATTACCAAAAATGATGAAGAGAAACCCGATAACTGGGAGCTCCTAAAAATCAAACACCTATGCTCATCTAAAGACTTCTCCAAAAGAGTAAAAAGACCACCTACAGACTGGGAAAGAATTTTCAGCTATGACATCTCCGACCAGCGCCTGATCTCTAAAATCTACATGATTCTGTCAAAACTCAACCACAAAAAGACAAACAACCCAATCAAGAAGTGGGCAAAGGATATGAACACACATTTCACTAAAGAAGATACTCAGGCAGCCAACAGATACATGAGAAAATGCTCTCGATCATTAGCCATTAGAGAAATGCAAATTAAAACTACGATGAGAATCCATCTCACACCAGCAAGGCTGGCATTAATCCAAAAAACACAAAATAATAAATGTTGGAGAGGCTGCGGAGAGATTGGAACTCTCATACACTGCTGGTGGGAATGTAAAATGGTACAACCACTTTGGAAATCTATCTGGCGTTATCTTAAACAGTTAGAAATAGAACTACCATACAACCCAGAAATCCCACTCCTGGGAATATACCCTAGAGATACAAGAGCCTTCATACAAACAGATATATGCACACCCATGTTTATTGCAGCTCTGTTTACAATAGCAAAAAGTTGGAAGCAACCAAGGTGTCCATCAACGGATGAATGGGTAAATAAATTGTGGTATATTCACACAATGGAATACTACGCATCGATAAAGAACAGTGATGAATCTCTGAAACATTTCATAACATGGAGGAACCTGGAAGGCATTATGCTGAGCGAAATGAGTCAGAGGCAAGAGGACAAATATTGTATAAGACCACTATTATAAGATCTTGAGAAATAGTAAACCTGAGAAGAACACATACTTTTGTGGTTAAGAGGCGGGGAGGGAGGGAGGGTGGGAGAGGGTTTTTTTATTGATTAATCAGTAGATAAGAACTGCTTTAGGTGAAGGGAAAGACAACACTCAATACATGGAAGGTCAGCTCAATTGGACTGGACCAAAAGCAAAGAAGTTTCCGGGATAAAATGAATGCTTCAAAGGTCAGCGGAGCAAGCGCGGGGGTCTGGGGAACATGGTTTGAGGGGACTTCTAAGTCAATTGGCAAAATAATTCTATTATGAAATCATTCTGCATCCCACTTTGAAATGTGGCGTCTGGGGTCTTAAATGCTAACAAGCGGCCATCTAAGATGCATCAATTAGTCTCAACCCACCTGGAGCAAAGGAAAACGAAGAACACCAAGGCCACACGACAACTAAGAGCCCAAGAGACAGAAAGGGCCACATGAACCAGAGACCTACATCATCCTGAGACCAGAAGAACTAGTTGGTGCCCGGCCACAATCGATGACTGCTCTGACAGGGAGCACAGCAGAGGACCCCTGAGGGAGCAGAAGATCAGTGGGATACAGACCCCAAATTCTCATAAAAAGACCAAACTTAATGGTCTGACTGAGACTAGAGGAATCCCGGCGGCCATGCTCCCCAGACCTTCTTTTGGCACAGGACAGGAACCATCCCCGAAGAAACTCATCAGACATGAAAGGGACTGGTCAGCGGGTGGAAGAGTGACGCTGATGAAGAGTGAGCTAATTATATCAGGTGGACACTTGAGATTGTGTTGGCAACTCTTGTCTGGAGAGGGGATGGGAGGATAGAGAGAGAGGGAAGCCGGCAAAATTGTCAAGAAAGGAGAAACTGAAAGGGCTGACTCAAGAGGGGGAGAGCAAGTGGGAGTAGGGAGTGAGATGTATGTAAACTTATATGTGACAGACTGATTGGATTTGTAAACGTTCACTTGAAGCTTAATAAAAGTTATTAAAAAAAAAAAGAAAAAAAAATAGCCATCACAGCAGTCTTCAAGGATGCTGGGGCTCCCTTCACAAATTTGTTCCTCACAGTTGTGGTAAAAGGTGTGTCCTCTGGGCACTCCACATTTGGGTCTCTGGGTCTAACCTGATAAATCCACCTTAACATACCAATTTCCCTAAGCCTTTTGATACCTTCTTCTACAGTGTAACAAGGCAGATCTGGTACTTCAACTTGATTTAGTGTAGTGTGTCACATAATCCATGCTTCAGCAACTCCACCAAATAAACTACTAGATCTTTTCCTAACCTCTCAAGCTGAAACACTGACGAAGAACCTGTGCTTAAGGGACTCATATCAATACACTCAGACTGATCCATCTTTATGTTCCTTGAACCATTATCCCATACCTTTAATAGCCATTCCCATACATATTCCCTAGGTTTTGGTTTGTACATATTAGAAAAGTCAAGCAGTTCTTGTGGAGTGTAGCATCCCTCCTCCTGGGTCACACTTTGTACTTTACCTTTTAGAGCTTTCTGAGACTTAGTCTAGTTATAGGTCTAGAAACCAAAATGGGTGGGTATGTGTCTTAAGAGCATTCAGCATTGTCTTGTAAGGCACCTGCCTCAGTTGATGTTCAGGCTATGACTCAAATTCTCTTCAGACACAACTGAGTTAATCTCATCAGATGGGGGTGGAGGGGCTAATGGTTTTACTAAGGACAGTAGTTTAGCAGACAAAGATGGAGTAATCTTTTTAGACGTGAGTGAGAAGGCTGGTTCTGTTGGCAAGAGTGATTCAATGGAAATTAGGGGCTCGGTGTCTCCAGCTTCCTGATTATCTACCCATATGTCCCCATCTCAAGTTTCAGGATCCCATTTCTTCCCAATCAATGCCCTCACTTTAACTTCAGACCCCACTCTAGGTTGGGAATTCAGTGGGCATTGTAATTCCGTCATTCTTATGATAAGACTCTTGGTTTGGTTTTCGGCAATATCAGCTCTGTTACTACAAGAAATAAGGCTTTTTTTTTTTTGTGGCCAAAGTGGAAACTAATTAAGTCATTTATGTGGTGCTCGACCTATAACTCTGAAGCCCTGAGCTCATCTCTTTCTTTCACCACTTCGTCTAGTGAAAGTAGGACTAACAAGTCAGCTTACTTATACATCTCATTATGATAAAATTGTAGAAAGATATCAAACATACAATCACTCAGCACCTTACCTGTCACCAATACCTGACCTATTGATGATAATGTTTTCCATGTTTCTATTGCCACCTCACTCTATGGATTAGCAGCGCCCTCTTTACTACTAGAAGCAGAGTTATCAGACTTCAGAACTGATTTAGAAAACTCATCCTTACAATTTTGCTTCTCTAGAACCACTCTCAGTACCAAATGTCTTAGACTGGGTTCTCTAGAGAAGAGAAACCAGTGAAGGATCTATCTATGCACATATGTATATATATGTGCATAGATACACACATTGTAGAGGTTAGACCATCCCAAGTCCCTGGGTCAGAATAGAGGCTTCTCCCAACTCATGTAGCTATAGTGGCTGGTGAACCCAAGGTGCAGACTGAGGAATTTGATGAATCCCAGGATTGGTATACAAGCTACTAGCTTAAGTCCCCAAAACTGGAGGTCTAGGTCACGAAGGCTGACGAGTCCAAAGATTGGAAGGCAAGATGGCAGGTAACCTGCTGGCTCAAGTCCCAAGAACCCGAGGTCAGTCAAAGAGTAGCCAGCTGCAGGATCCAGAGAGAGGAAAAGCCCACGAGACTTGCCAGAAAGTCCACCTATATTGGATGCTAGCCACACCCCCAAGAAAACTTCCTTTCAACTGATTGGCTACTCACAACAGATCCCATCGTGGAGATGATTATATCAGATTTCATCATGGAGGTGATTACATCATTATATGACTGACAAACTGCATCATAGCTGCTGAACAACTGAGAATCATGGCCCAGCCAAGTTGACACACAACCTTAAGGATCACAGCCTCCTAAGTTTCAAAGGATCAGATTTTCACCAATTCAATTCTGGAGCATAGGGCTGCTATTCATAAGTGCCAGGGGAGTGGGCTAGATCCACTGCTCAAAGCTGAGGTGACGGGGCTGACATGCCCAGGGTACAGAAGAACAGGGCCTGCCAGGGCCAAGGGGTTAGGGTCAATACTCAGATGAACTAGGAGAATGGTGCCACCCAAATGTGAGGGATCAGAGTCGCCGTCCCAGTGGACCTGGAAGGTAGAGCTGAAGCTCAAAGCCAAGGTACCACCACCCAGAGTCCAGAGAACATAGCCATCATCAGAGTCTGGAGGGCGGGGCCATTGTCTTAGATGGTCTCTGAGAATAGAGGATTAGTTTCAAGCCTTGAGAGTTAGTGTATATTGTTCTGCTAGATTTTTGACTTGCTTAGTGCTCATTAGTCTTTTTTTCCTCCAATTTCTCCCATTCCTAATGGAAATTTCTACCTTGTGTAGTTCCACTATTGTACTTTAGAAGCAGATAACTTGCATTGTTTCACAGGTGAAGAGAAATTTTGCCCCAGGATGGAATTTGGACTTGGAGTGGATTTAAGACTTTTGGGATGATATGATGGGGTGAAAGTGCTTTCCATGTGGCAAGGATATGAATGGGGGGGGGGGTGGAAAGGGCAGACAAAGTGTGGGTGGATTGAATTGTGTCCCCTAAACATGTGTGTCAACTTGGCTAGGCCGTGATTCCCAGTGTTGTGTGGTTGTCCCCCATTTTGTGATCTGATGTAATTTTCCTATGTGTTGTAAATCCTACCTCTTTGATGTTATTGAGGCTGAATTAGAGGCAGTTATGCTAATGAACAGGATGCAATCTATGGGATTAGGTTGTATCTTGAGTCGATTTCTTTTGAGATATAAAAGAGAGAAGTGAGCAGAGAGGAGAAGGATCTCCTACCACCAAGAAAGAAGAGCTGGGAGCAGAGCACGTGTTTGGACCTGTGCTGAAAACCTCCTAGATCAGGGGAAGATTGATGACACGGACTTTCCCCAAAACCAACACAGAGAGAAAGCCTTCCCCTGAATTTGGACTTCTAGCCTCCTAGACTGTGAGAGAATAAATTTCTCTTTGCTAAAGCCATTCACTTGTGGTATTTCTATTATAGCAGCACTAGATACCTAAGACATTGGTGTTTGGTTTTTTGTAGATAACTAAGACACACCTATTATGTTTCAGGTACCCTGATAGAGGCCTAAACAGAGTAATGTACATAATGGACATGATCCATTCATCTTTGTATCCCTAGCCCCTGCACAATGTCTGGTATGTAGTAGGTGTTTAGTATGCATTTGTTGAATTAAATAATATAGTTATCTTTTTTCCCACCCACTTAATGCACAAATTAGATGAAAAGGCCAATTTTATAGAGTAAAGAAGAAGAAGAATCGCTGATATACATGGAGTGCTCATTGGATAGAAGACAGAGTGTTGAGCGTGGGGCTTGGATTGTTTCACTTAATCTTCATTAAATGATGTAGGCCTACTTCTTATTATCCCCATTTTACAGAGAAGAAATGGCAGCAAAAACAGTTGAAGTCTCTTTAAGAAGCTCAGTCTATAGTAAGTGGTAAAGACACATTTGAGCACAAATAACTTCCCTACACTGACAGCACCCTTGAGTTGTATCAAACTCTAGCTGAGAATCCAGAGTCCCAGGAAGAGACGAAACAAGGAGAGAAATTCAAAGCTCAGAAAGGAAAATATTGACATAAGGAAAGCAACAGGAAAATGTCTGTCTTTCTCTGACTATTTTCATTTACTGCTTAGTTATCTATGAAGATCTTGTTCATCTTTTTCCTCTTTTGTTTTTAAGTCCTATGTCAGAAAATAATAGATTTAACTATGTCAGGCTGTATAGTTTATTCAACTCTACATTATATGCCATCAACTGAAGCATCGAATCATACGAATGCCATATGATTCTGTGTATTTTGATAAGAAAATGGTCTTAATAATGAATTGTTGTCTGCTGATTATTCCTCATACTGATTTCTAAGTACCCTGATGAAATAACATAATAAAAGGTAGGCAAAGAAACAAGCCATATGTCAGCTGTATTAAACACGAGGAAGTCAGACAGAAGGCTCGTGTCTGGGATCAAAAAAGCGTGTGTGACATGGAAAAGCAAACAGCTTCTCTAGGAGACCAAGGGCTATGCTCACTGTCACACGTCAGCAACCAAGTCCAACAGTCTCAGGTACACGTGAACAAAGTATTAGAGGCTTTTCAAAGTTTTCTTTTTTCCTTTGTGACTTCTTTAATTAATTATTTGTAGGAATGTCATTGGTTATTACATCCAATTTTACATTGAAATCAAGAGGTTTTTCTAATCTATCAATGAATCCATAATTTTGCTTGGTATGGTCTCTATGAGTTGGAATTGACTCGATGGCAATGGGTGGGTCTCATGTTATTTGCATGCAAAATATTTCAACATAATTTATTAGGGCATCAGTTCTTAAAATTTTGGGCTCAGGTCCCTTTTATACTCTTAATTTTATTTCTGCATTAAAAATTAAAATGGAAAACATTTAATACCTATTTATTAATTTTCTCAAAAATTACAATAACTGCATTACATATTAATAAAAATAATGTAATTTATGAAAAATATTTGCAAAACAAATAGGGAAAAGAGTGAGTGGTTTTACATTTTTGTAAATTTCTTTAATATCTGGCTTAATAGAAGAAAACTGGATTCTGCTATCTAGCATTCAAACTGCAGCAATATAATGCTTTGGTTGAAGTGTATGAATAAAATGGGATAATACACTGTCATTAAAAACAATGTTTTTAAGAGTATATTTATTAATGTGGAAATTTGTTCAAGGTAGTGTTGAGTGGGAAAAAAGTACATAAAAATACAGTGTAATGTTGAGTTGGTGAATATTTTGTTATGTATATAATTTCAAAACAGTAAAAAACAAAACAAAAATATAGTGTGAATAGTATGATCCCATTTTAAAAATAAAAGTGTATAAGGATATGCACTTACACGGAGAAAAAATGCCATGATATTAATACGTGATATATAAGGGTGATGGTCTAATGGAAAAATGAAGGAGACTTTACCTTTTTGCTTTTTCACTTTTCTAAATTTTCTTTAATAAACTTATGTAATCAAATTCATTAAGATAAATGCATGTGCACAGAAAAACAATAAAAAGAAATATATCAAAATGAGTTATCCTGGCTGATGATTTGGGACGATTTGTTTTCTTCATGTTTTTCTTAATCTTAAAAACTCTTGAAAAGACTAAAAAAAAAGAAAAAGAAACAAATTCCTCTAGTGCCTTACCTTGTACAGCTATAGGGAAAGTTGGGGGGAAAAAAATCCTATACTAAGCAAGAATAGCTTCCAAATTTAAGGACCTCTTGAAAAATTCTATCCAATTCTTTTATTCTACGGTCACTTCCAATCCTCCATTTCCAACATCAATCCTATCTACTGTAAAAAAAAAAAAAAAAAAAAAAACTGTAGTTGAGGTTAAACTCCCTCTGTGTTGTCATGTTTCATTTTCATTGTTCTGATCAGGACTCCAAGTTGCTAATCACAGGATCGTTTTAAGATAATTTAAGCAAAATAGGATTTATTAAAGTACATTAGGAACTTTGTTAGACATCTCAAGGACAGACGGAGAACTAGGCTTGAAGTGCTATGCAACCAGGAATAAAGCACTCAGCAGCCATGCCATCCACCTGTGGGGAAATGCTCTGGTGAAAACACATTGCTGCCATCTTCCATTGCTTGGCTCTGATTGTGCCTGCAGCTGGATGCCAGAAACGCTGCCACACCAAACCCAGAAGAGCCAGAACCCATCTGCCGCCAACTTGTCAGTGTGTGACCTCATCCCAACGCTGCTCTTTTCCTGAAAAAATCTTGTAGGAATGCATTTGAATGGAGAATCCTAGGTTATGTGCTGTACCTTAAGCAGCAAAGGATTCTGGAAAGTGCAGGTATTTTGCATTATACCATAACAAGGCAGGATTCAAAATGGGGAAAAACAATAACACATAAGAGATTGTTTTCAAAAGAGGTTGGGCAGCCACAGGTGGCAACTGTACCCATTGACACATGGATTATTCAGATTGAAGTAAATGGTATGGTAAGCCACAAAGAAGGTTCTGGACAGTGTTTTCTTTCCCTCACCTTGATCTTGAAGAATGCAAATCAGGAAGTATTTCAATTCAGGATGCTTTTCTTTACACGTTCTTTGTCTGTCAAAAATTCCAGAATAGAGCAAATATTCATGGGTGTATGAAAACTTTTTCTGGGATGTCCTTTCTAAAGGACTCGTCTTCTGGAAATGCCTATGAATTGCGTGACCCTAAATATTTCCTGCTTTTTTCACTTGCTATATCAATAATAATCAAATTAAAAAAAGGGGAGAACATTGTGAACTCAAAAAACCTGCATTTAGATTAGAAAACATATGATTCAGGCAGACATAGATTTGGTGCCATGGAAACTCATCTTTTTTCCATCAAGTATATTTGAATAACTGATAATTATCCAATTTTGAGTCGAGCAAAATGGGTTCTTTGCATAAGGTACCCAATCTTAATGTTTTTACACATGTTTTATGTCAACTCCATATGCTGAGTGAAACAGCAAATCCTATTGCCCACGCTTAGAATAAGCAAAATATCAACTCTTTTCTACAAAAACAACTAATGCCAGAAGATAGCATGGAAGGCCAGAGACTGGATCTAGCCAAAATATCTGGAATTCTGGCAGATTGATATTTCTTAGGCTTCTTCCCAACACACAACTAGTTGGGAAAATAATCTTTAATGTTTTTCCTTTACTGATTCAAAGCAAGACAACACTTCCCATTGCTCCAAATACTCAGATTCTACCAATATGAAATCTCACGCTCTATGTCCCATAGAACCAACCTCACAGGTGATAAAACTGCTCATGTGCCACTGTTAAACATTACAATTTCATTCTTAGATGTCACATAATTCACAAGTCTTTCTTCAAAAGGAGTGGCTGCTTTTATCCTCTATGGAAATGTCCACAGAGCTACAATACATCCGGGATATTAAGCAATTTGCTGAAAGCCCCACACCTTAGTGACAGAGGAAAACTTATTTCTGAAAAAGACAAACAGCTACATCCTCCGTGGCATATTTTTGGCAAAAGAAGAGAAGATTAAGTTGATCTACCAGCAGTAGAGAGTTATATTGCATTTGCCTACCTATTTTGGCAAACAGAAATAACACATTGCTGCAGAATCTAATATATTTCATATCTTACCCTGCACCTTACACAAAGAGCCTATTATCCATTATAAACAGTCTCTTGGTGCTCTCTGCCATCTCATTTCCAGCTCACAAGTAGGAATGATCCTGAAGCCTTAATTGCTTTTCATAGGTCATCCTCACTGTCGTCCAGTGCTCTTTGAGGAGCAAAATAAAAAAGGCATGTAACGTAATCAGCTGTCAGACTGCTCAGAGTTTCCTTGTAAGACAATCCTGCCTGTCAAATAGAAAGAAAGTATTACCCCAGAAAAATATGCATGCCTGAATTCAAGCAGATGCTAAAGATTCTTTTATGAGAAAGAAAGCAAAGAAAACGGAGGACCAGCACAAAAGAGAAAGGGCAATCCTTTCCTAGATGTGCCTGAACATTGAAATAAGTTAAACTAACGTGAATGCGAAAGCCAATGAGGAAAGAACTGTGGCAGTTCAGCTTGGGGACCTGATTGGGAAGAACAGAGATGGATTTGGCCTTGGGCTTAAAGTGGGGTTTCAGTGATGGTGAGTGTTTTAGTCATCTAGGGCTGCCATAACAGAAATACAAGTGGATGGCTTTAAAAAAGAGAAATTTATTTTCTCAGTCTAGTATGTTACAAGTCCAAATTCAGGGTGTTGGCTCCAGGCAAAGGCTTTCTCTTTCTGTAGGCTCTGGAGGAAGGTTTCTGTCCTCTCTTCCCCCGGTCGAGTAGCTTCTCAGGCTCAGGGACCCCGTGTCTAAAGGATGCGCTCTACTCCTGGTGCTGCTTTCTTGGTGGTATGAGGTCCCCAACTCTCTGCTTGCTTCCCTTTCCTTTTATCTCCTGAGAGATAAAAAGTGGTATAGGCCACACCCTAGAGAAACTCTCTTTACCTTGGATCAGGGAGGTGATGCATGTAAGGGTGATGTTACAGTCCCACCCTAATCCTCTTAACATAAAATTACAATCACAGAATGGAGGACAACCACACTTGGCCTAACCAAGTTGGTATACAGATTTTGGGGGGGACATAATTCAATCCATGACAGTGAGGAACTGAAAATAACCAAGAACTTACTGGGGGCATCAAGTAGTGGATCACCCTTGCTCCCCAAAAGCTGGGCAGGGACCCTGATTAGCAGGGAAATCTACTTTATTGGATTGAGCATAAGTGGTGAAAGAAACATCAGGAGCTGATACTCTGGATGATGATGTAGAAGGTAAGATTTGAAGAGAGAGCACTGTGAGGTCCATGTGGCGGGGGCCCAGGCTGAGTGAGTCCATAAAGCAAGGAAGGAAGGTCATGAAAGATTAAGTGAATAAGAGAGTGGGCCCGAAGGTACAGCCTCAGAAAAGCACAAATCTGACAGGCTCCTAGCAGGAGAGAATGAGGGAAGCTCCACCAGGGCTTATTGCTTTTTTACAGACAGAGGCAACATTTTAATATGGAAGCAGCCCGGGTCCTGGCTACCCATGCCCTGGTATCAGACTTGCTCATCCTCTGACCAGGCCCGTGGTATTCACATCTGTGGCAATGCAGCGCTCCCTGCTGGGCTCTAGTTTCTCTGGGAGTGTTCATCAATTTCCTTGGGCCAGAGAGGTTTGTTCTTCAAAAATCCTCCTCCTGCAGATTCTCATGGCTTTTGAAAACAGCCTCCACAGTGCTTGTTGGCTAGGAGAGCCTACTCTGACCAAAGTCTGGTCAAATTCTGAAGGTTGTGGGTGCAACTTTTGTGTCATTAAATTTACAGGCAAAGAGAAAAAAAAAAGTAAAGGACTGAGGAGCAAAGCTCTCAGGAAAAATCTATACTAAATGGAATGCAAGAAGATGAGGTATATCCAGGTATCATATATGAATGATATAACACTCTATTAAATATTAAATGGTTCATCATTTAATGTTTAATAGATAGTGTGTTACAGCAGTCACATGAACCCAGCTTCAAATCCTAGCCACACTATTTACTACCTATGGGAAAATAATACTTAAATTCTCAGAACCTCAATTTTCCCCATCTCCAAAATAGGGCTAACCTTTGCTTCAAAGAATTAATAGGAAAAAGCAAATGCAAAATATCTCAACACAATATTGGTACTTAACTCTTAGTTTTTAAAAAGAAACTTAATCAAGGACAATTTATTGGAAGGAAAAAGGAGAAAGAAAGGTAAAGGAATTTATATCAGTAATACAAAGGCAGCTTAGGTATAGTGCCTTAAAAAAAAAAAAATTAGACTATTAAGTGCCTTTTAATTCTGTATTGATTATAAATCCTCTTGTGTTTAACCGTTTTTTCCTGCTAGTCTTTGGTTTTTTAATTCCATCTTCAGCCTATAGTTCTGGAATGCTTTTCAAAGACTAATATAGGCTGGCCATTTAGGCTCATGACTAAACTTCTTTCCATGGTGTGTGTTTTAGTCATCTAGTGCTGCTATAACAGAAATACCACAAGTGGATGGGTTCAATAAACAGAAGTTTATTCTCTCACAGTCTAGTAGGATTAGAAGTCCAAATTCAGGGCATCAGCTGCAGGGGAAGGCTTTCTCTTTGTGTTGGCTCTGGAGGAAGGTCCTTATCATCAACCTTCCCCCAATCTAGGAGCTTCTCAGTGCAGGAACCTAGAGTCCAAAGGACTCGCTCTGCCCCTGGTGCTGCTTTCTTGGTGCTATGAGATCCCCATATCTCTCTGCTTGTTTTTCTCTTTTATACCTCAAAAGACATTGGTTTAAGACACAGTTTAATCTTGTAGATAGAGTCTTGCCTCAGTAACATAACTGCCACTAATCCCATCTCATTAACATCATAGAGATAGGATTTACAACACATAGAAAACTCCCAAAATGGTGGACATTCATGGCCTAGCCAAACTGATACACATATTTTTGGGAGATACAATTCAATCCATAACAGTGTGTATCACTTACTCATACTTTCATCCAATATGTATTTATCGAACATCTACCATGTGCTAGATGCTTTGCTGGGCAATGAGAACCAAATATCCAGACCGGTTCCTTCCTTCCTGGTAATTGCAGTTCAACGAGTAAAAGAGACACAGACTTTCCTACCAGAGGATGGCTGGTAACTGAAGGGAAGTGCTATTTCTCATGAGCCTTCAGTGTCTGAACCAAAAACCAAACTTGTTGCTGTCAAGTCGATTCTATAGGTCAGAGTGACCCTATAGAACAGAGTAGAACTGCCCCATAGAGTTTCCAAGGAGTGCCTGGTGGATTTGAACTGCCGGCCTTTTGGTTAGCAGCCGTAGTACTTAACCACTATGCCACCTTTGACAGCAGAGTGTTTTCAGAGTCCAGTCACCTTATGAAATACTTTCTGTCCATGTCACTGGCAATAAATGTTTCTGGAAGATGGAAGGAAGAGAGGGAGGCAGGGAGGAAGTGTGTATCTATCAGGAAATACGAAAATTTGAATATACCCCATATCTCTTTGACCTTTGATGTAATTCAGGTAGACCTACCCTCCCCCATGTGCTGCCATAGGGTTTGTAAAGTAGCTACAGGAGGTGGGGAGCTTACTGAATAGTGCTGTTAATAATGACCTTCCTGGAAACTTTGCCAGCACCTCTGAGAATTTTTTCTCCCTTTGGAACAATCTTACTTTGTTAGCTTTTCTACATAACGACCTATGGAAATGAGCCAACCATGGAAAAATGGTTCCATTTACTTAGCCCTGAGCTACAGATGGCCCGGTGAACACTGTGAGCTAATGGAAAACTAACAAATGCTGGTCCAGGTCAACAGCTGTTTCCACAGTAACTGTGACCTTCAAGACACAGGTGTGTTTCATGGACACTTATGTAGACGGCCATCTGCTCAGTATATGTTCTTTCATTTCCTTTAAATACGAGGATAGAATCCAGGAACTGGAAATGTGAATGAGCATATCATGGACAACATCTTTGCTTCTTCTAGGTCTATAGGGCTGCAGAGCCTTCAAGACAGCACCTCAAGCTTTCTCATAACTCTTCCATGGGGAAATAGGGATATGTGTTTTCTTCTGTTGTTTTGCTTGCAGATTTGTTATTACATGTACTCTCATAATTCCAGCACATGACATCTCTCTGGAGTAACAGTTGGACCATACAGTAGAAGCATTGAGGCTGGGCACTTACAATTCAAACTCTTCACCATGTCTCTACCCTGAATATGGAGAAGGTAGAGGTAAAAGCAGCAATACTCTCGACTTCTAGGTCTATTATTTACTGTGAGGTAGTGGTTTTCTCCCTAAGAATGTCAATAGTCTGCCTATATAGACTGGAGGCAGTGGTAGGGGTGAAAGGTAAAGGAGTAGTCAGGCCCTAAAGGAATGTTTGGCAGCTCCAGGTTGCTCTCTTTAAGTGTATGAGAGTTAATATTTTTTATTGCCCTTAGTGTGAGGCCCTTAGTTGAAATGCCAAGAAAATAAGAATAATTCCATTCAATGCCCTATTATATCTATTTGCTTCGTTCGGTAGATAGATTGGTTTTTGTTCTTCGCACTCCTAGAAATGCCCAGCAGGGACCATATCTGTTTTGGCTACTGTTTCGTTCTGAACCTTGTATAGTTCCTGGTACATAAAAGATTCTAGTTCCAGTTTTACTACGGCCTAACATGCTGTGACCGTTTAACTTGTCTGGACTTGCGTTTCTTCACCTCCAAAAACCAAAGCAAACCCATTGCCGTTGAGTCTATTCTGGCTCATAGTGACCCTATAGGACAGAGTGGAACTGCTCCACAGGTTTCCAAGTCTGTAAATCTTCACGGAAACAGACTGCCACATCTTTTTCCCACAGAGTAGGTAGGTGGGTTTGAACCAACAACCTTTCGATCAGCAGCTGAGTGCTTAACCATTGTGCCACCAGGGCCCCTTTTACTTCACTTACCATTTATTATATTTACATATATACAATATACTATAAAAGACATTCAATACCTCCTATAATAAACCTGCATTTCTGTATCGCTATGAAAATAGTGGTAATTCTTAGACATTTGGATCTTCTTCCATTTTGTTTGAATTATGTGAAATTGCTGATTTGAAGGTCAAAAACACTTGAATAGCAGCAATTTTGTATGCTTTAACTTAATTCATTACACATATTCTTATTGAGCATCTACTATGTGAAGGCATTGCTGTCAGGCATTGGGTATACGCAGTGATCAAAAAGAGATGAAGCCTATTTTCATAGACCTTACATTCTAATTAGCCGTTAACTAAAAGATTGGCAGTTCAAGTCCACCAGCCACTCCTTAGAAACCCTGTGGGGCAGTTCTACTCTGTCCTATAGGGTTGCTATGGGTTGGAATTGACGCAATGGCAATAGGTTTGGTTTGGTTTTTTTGGACATTCTAATTAGAGGAGACAAAAAATAAACAAATTAACAATGAAAATATAAAGGGTCATGCAGTGATGATCTCTATGAAGAAAAATAATGCAGTCTGAAGGAACAGAGAGTGACTCTTTTAGACCGCAAGGGAACCATGCTAAACAGAGGAGGACTGAGTGAATATTTAGCTACTGAATATTGAGACTTTCAACCTTCTCCCATTACTTAGCTCCTAGATTTCTGGTTGCTGGGTGGTTACACATTACAAAGGAGATTGGAGAACCTTTCTCTGAAGAATGACCATCCCCTGAGAAAAGATCTAAAGATACTAATGTTGGGCATTTGCCAGCAAAATGGCTTAGCCAGAGCCTTTTAGAGTGAAGCCCACATAGCTTCCTAAGAGCATTTTAGTACCCTTACATTTAAGCATAAATAGGCAACTCAGGATTGCCAGGTATTTGAGGAAAATCCACTGATCTGAAGGCCCAGAAGACAAAATTAATAAGTGAAAACAATAGCTTAGAAGGAATAAACACTACACATAGAGAAGAGAACTTGAAAAATATTTCGGTATCTTCAGAGAAGAAATGTTGTTGTTGTTAGGTGCCATCGAGTCAGTTCCAACTCATAGCAACTCTATGTACAACAGAGCTAAACACTGCCCAGTCCTACACCGTGCTCACAATCATTGTTATGCTTGAGCCCCTTGTCACAGCCACCATGTTTATCCATCTCATTGAGGGTCTCCCTCTTTTATGCTGACCCTGTACTTTATCAAGCATGATGTCCTTCTCCGGGGACTTATCCCTCCTGACAACATATCCAAAGTATGTAAGATGCAGCCTCACCACCCTTGCTTCTAAGGAGCATTCTAGTTGGACTTCTTCCAAGACAGATTTGTTCATTCTTTTGGCAGTCCATGGTATATTGAATATTCTTGACCACAATTCAAAGGCGTCAAATCTCCTTCGGTCTTCCGTATTCATTGTCCAGCTTTTGCATGCATATTATGTGATTGAAAATACCATGGCTTGGGTCAGGTGCACCTTAGTGACATCTTTGCTTTTCAGTACTTTGAAGAGGTCCTTTGCAGCGTATTTGCCCAATGCAATGAATCTTTTGATTTCTTGACTGCTGCTTCCACGGGTGTTGACTGTGGATCCAAGTAAAATAAAATCCTTGACAATCTCAATCTTTTCTCCGTTTATCACTATGTGGCTTATTGGTCCAGTTGTCAGGATTTTTGTCTTCTTTATGTTGAGGTATAATCCATACTGAAGGCTGTGGTCTTTGATTTTCATCAGTAAGTGCTTCAAGTCCTCTTCACTTTCAGCAAGCAAGGTTGTGTCATTGCATAATGCAGGTTATTAATGAGTCTTCCTCCAGTCCTGATGCCCATTCTTCTTCATATAGTCCAGCTTCTCAGATTATTTGCTCAGCATACAGATGGAATAGGTATGGTGAAAGATACAATCCTGATGCATACCTTTCTTGACTTTAAACAGCGTAGTATCTCCTTGTTCTGTCTGAACAACTGCCTCTTGATCTGTGTACAGGTTCCTCATGGGCACAATTAAGTGTTCTGGAATTCCCATTCTTTGCAATGTTGTCCATAATTTGTTATGATCCTCACAGTCAAATACCTTTGCATAGTCAATAAAATACAGGTAAACATCCTTCTGGAGTTCTCTGCTTTCAGCCAGGGTCTGTCTGACATCAGCAATGATATTCCTGGTTCCATATCCTCTTCTGAATCCAGCCTGGACTTCTGGCAGTTCCCTGTTGATATACTGCTGCAACCACTTTTGAATAATCTTCAATAAAATTTTACTTGCATGTGATATTGATATTGTTTGATAACAGTTGTATTAACTGGTCTTCCTTGTAGGCATATGGGCATTATCCTATCACTGACAGGATATTGCAGGATAGATCTTGAAATGTTCTTTTTCACGATGAATGCAACACCATTCCTCTTCAAGTTGTCATTCTCAGCAGAGTAGATCATATGCTTGCCCTATTCAAAATGGCCAATACCAGTCCATTTCAGCTCACTAATGCCGAGGATATCGATGTTTATGCATTCCATTTCATTTTTGATAATTTCCAGTTTTCCTAGATTCATACTTTGTACATTCCACGTTCCAATTATTAATGGATGTTTGTAGCTGTTTCTTCTTATTTTGAGTCATGCCATATCAACAAATGCAGGTCCCAGAAGCTTAACTCCATCCGCATCATTAAGGTCGACTCTACTTTGAGAAGGCAGCAATTCCCCTGTCATCTTTTGAGTACCTTCCAACCTGGGGGGCCCATCTTCTGGCACTATATCAGATAATGTTCCGCTGCTATTCGTAAGGTTTTCACTGGCTAGTGCTTTTCAGAAGTAGACTGTCGGGTCCTTCTTCCTAGTCTGTCTTAGTCTGGAAGCTCAGCTGAAATCTCTTGTTGACCCTTTTGGTATCCGAATACCAGTGGCTTTTAGTTCCTAGCATCACAGCAACATGCAAGCCCTCACAGTACGACAAACTGACAGACTCATGGAGGAGAGAAGAAATATATGCTTTAAAGTTTTTTTTTTTAAACATTCGGAGAATAAAACAGTTTTTAGAAAGAAATAATATGCTGGAAAAATGAAACACTCGTAAAAGAGCTGGAGGATAATTTTCCTGAAAAAAAGTAAAAGACAGAAAATATAGAAAAGTAAGCAAAGATATCTAAAATCAGAAATAGAGAAAATATATAGGAAAAAAGACAACAACCTAGAAGTTCAATATTCAAACAATAGAAGTCTAAAAAGAGAGAGTATTGGGTGGGACCATCAATTACATAATTCAGGAAATTACTGACAAATCATTTTGAATTTTCAGAATCCTGGTCATAAAGAAAAGAGCACTTTCAAAGAGGGGGAAAACAGATGTCACACAGCAGCAATAATGGACATCAGGGAAAAAAATGGAGCAATGCCTTCTAAATGCTCGGAGACGCTCTTTTCTGCTTGAAATTTCATACTTAGGTAATTAAGTGTGAGAGTAGAATATTTTTAGACATGCAAGATTCAAAAACATTACTTTGTAAACTTTCTCAGAAAAGTACTGGAAGATGAAATCTTCCAATATGAGGGAGCAAATCAGGAAAGAAGGCATAGAGTCCAAGGAACAGGGGCTTGTTGAGAGAGAAAGCAAGAATTCCAAGGACCCTGGTACTGCAACAGTTAAGCACTAAGGGGGGGGGGGGGCGTGTCATTTGTTGGAACCCACTAGCTGCTATGTCGGGGGAAAAAATACTTGGCAACCTGCTCCCATAAAGACTTCAGCCTGGGAAATTCTGTGGGGCAGCTCTGCTCTGTCCTGTGGGGTCGTTGTGTGTTGAAATCGGCTCAATGGCACACAACAAAGGCAACATTTTGGAAATAACCTCTGTAAAGAAAGAACTCTAAATTTTCTGTATTTCTTTTTAAAAAATTTAATTTTGCATCAAAAATATGTCAGCCACATTATGCTGTGCATCTTAAAAACATATTAAGGATTATGTGGCTCAAGACCATAAATGACAGCCTACAAATGAATTCACATTCCTGGGTTTAAGTAATGCCCTCCCAGTTACTGCATGAGGAAACCTTGAAATGCCCAGAAATGTAACAGCTCACAGATGAAAGAAACTTGATAGAGGCTTTCTAAAATTTGACGACAATCCCTAAATTTACATGGCATTACAAATAAAGATATGGGACAGAGAATTTTTTTTGAAGCTATCACTAAAGAACAAATTTCTGTACTCCATGCTGAAGGAAAGTTGGCAATATTTTTTACTCTTTCTATAGAAAATCATATTATAAATCACTTTGATATGCACAAGTGGCCAAAGTGAGCAGCAAAAATTGAAGGGGGGGAAAAAGGAAGAAACTATTATAGAACAGTGTTACTTAATAAAAATACGTTCTTTTCTTGGGAAAAAAAAAAAAAAGAATTCCAGGGAGGTGGTGAGGAGAAATGCCAAGCTCACAGCTCTGCAGCAGCCTGTGAGATCAGCTCCTCCTGACTGGAGTGGGTCAGAAGGCTCTGAGAGGAAAATCTGAATGTGTCTGGACAGAACAAGAAGAGATTTATACATAGGGAGTGAGTTAGAGAATAATTATACAAAAATTTAAGCAAATATTTAAAAAGACAATTAGTAACTCTGGGAAAAAACAAAGTTTGCGTGAAAGGAAAAGTAATTAAAGAACACTACTATAGCTCAGCTGTGAAAATGTTTACTTAGTCATGTTAATGTAAATATTGGATAATAATATAACCAAAATTATATGTGGGCAAAAGAAATGATGGGGGAGGGAACATAAAAGCACATAAGACCTTTATCTTTTGTAGTGGGAAGTCAATATTTAATGCCTAAACCCAAAAATCAAGAATATATACGTGTGTGTGTGTGTGTGTGTGTGTGAGTATAAATATCCACCATCTGCCAGTTTGTCATACTGTCATGGCCTGAGTACTGCTATGATGCTGGAAACTACACCACTGACTTCTCAAATACCAGCAGGGTCACCCATGGTGGACAGGTTTAAACAGAGCTTCAGACTAAGACAGGCTATAAAGAAAGGCCTGGCAATCTAGTTTGGAAAATTAGGCAATGAAACCCTTATGGATCACAGTAGAATATTGTGCAATGTCTTAAGTCATCTAGTGCTGCTATAACAGAAATACCACAAGTGGATGGCTTTAACAAAAACAAATTCATTCTTTTATAGTCTAATAGGCTAGAAGTCTGAATTCAGGGTGCCAGCTCCAGGGGAAGGCTTTCTATCTCTGTTGGTCCTGGAAGGAGGTCCTCGTCATCAATCTTCCCTTGGTCTAGGAGCTTCTTCCCAAAGGAACCTCAGGTCCAAAGGATGTACTTTGCTTCTGGTGCTGCTTTCTTTGTGGTATGAGAGGTCCCCACTCTCTGCTCACTTCCCTTTGCTTTTATTTCTTGTATTATAAAAGGTGGTAGAGGCCACACCCCAGGGAAACTCCCTTTACATTGGATCAGGGATGTGACCTTAATAAGGGTGTTAAATCCCACTCTAATCCTCTTTAACATAATCCAATCTTGCCTCATTAACTACATGCTGAGATTAGGATTTACTACACTAGGACAGTTACATCAATCACAAAATGGAGGACAACCACACAATACTGGGAATCACGGCCCAGCGAATTTGATGCATATTTTGGGGGGACACAATTCAATCCAAGACATCCAAGACAGTGCTGGAAGATGAGCCCCCTAGGCTGGAAGGCAATAATGGATTCAAGCATGCTGAGATCACAAGAATGGTATGGCACTGGACAGCATTTCATTCTGTTGTATGTGGGGTCATCATGAGTTGGGGCTGTCTTGATAGCAGCCAACAACAATAACATGTAAATATACATGCATAAAAATTTATATATATTTATATATAAGCATGTTATTGAAATAAATGAAAGTACCATATTTGATCAATTCTACAAACCCAAAACCAAACTCAGTGCTGTTGAGTCGATTCTGACTCATAGCGACCCTATAGGACAGAGCAGAGCTGCCCCATAGAGTTTCCAAGGAGAGCCTGGTGGATTCGAACTGCCGACCCTTTGGTTAGCAGCTGTAGCACAGCCACTACGCCACCAGGGTTTCCGATCAATTGTAAGACACATATTATTTATTCACCTTTCAATTTCTCTATCATCAGGATGTATCTCAACCCCCATGGTGGGACACAGCTTAATTGTCAGTATTTGGTGCATCCTGTAAGTTTTTTCTTTTTTTATAATTAAAGACATTCTTGATGTAATGAAATGTGGTCAAAACCAAAACAATCAGTTAAAGGAGCTGAAAGTGGCCACCTGTGGGAAGTAGTAAATGAGAGGAAAGGAGTGGGGGCAAAAGACTACTGTTTTAGTAAAAACTTTGTGGAATTATTGACTCTTTAAGTTATGTGTATGTACCTTTACGAAAATAATAAATATTAAAAAAAAATTCTGTTGGCTGTGTTGTGGAGAATCATCTCGAGGAGGACAAGGCTAGAAGCAGGCAGATGAACAGGAGCTCTTGCTTGGTCCAGAAGGGGACTGGCGATGGCTTGGACTAGATTAAGAACAAAGGGGTCGCACAATACAGGGGAAGTCAGCACAACTAGACTAAGCCAAAAGGTAAGAAGTTTCCTGAACACAACCAAAACACTTCGAGGGACAGAGTAGCAGGGGCAGGGGTCTGGGAACCATGGTTTCAGGGACCACCTAGGTCAATTGGCATAATAAAGCTTATTAAGAAAATGTTCTGCATCCCACTTTGGTGAGTGGTGTTTGGGGTCTTAAAAGCTAACAAGTGTCCAACTAAGATGCACCAATTGGTTCCAATCCACGTGGAGCAAAGGAGAATGAAGAACACAAAAGACGCAAGGGAAAATATGAGCCCAAGAGACAGAAAGGGTCATATAAGCCGGAGACTCCATCAGCTTGAGACCAGAAGAACTAGATGATGCCCAGCTATCACCAATGACCGCCCTGACAGGGACCACAACAGAGAGTCTCTGACAGAGCAGGAGAAAAGTAGGACACAGAACTCAAATTTATGTAAAAAGACCAGACTTAATGGTCTGACTGAGATTGGAGGGACCCCAGAAGATATGGTCCCTGGACTCTCTGTTAGCCCAAAACTAAAACCATTCCCCCAAGCCAACTCTTCAAAGATTAGACTGGACTATAAAACATAAAATGATACTTGTGAAGAGTGTGCTTATTAGCTCAAGTAGATACATGAGACTAAATGGGCAGCTCCTGTCTGGAGAGATGAGAAGACAAAAAGGGACAGGACCTGGTTCAATGGACACAGTAAATACAAGGTGGAAAAGAGGAGTGTGCTGTCACATTATAGGGAGAGCAATTAGGGTCACATAACAATATGTGTATAAATTTTTGTATGAGAAACTAACTTGAACTGTAAACTTTTACTTAAAACACAATTAAAAAAAAATCAGCCAGTGGAAATCCTATGAATTAAAACGTCCCCTCCCCAAACTATCATGGCAATGGTACAGGACTGGGCAGCGATTGGTTCTATTGTGCATAATATCGATAAGTCAGGGCTGCCAGGACTCCACGGCAGCTAACAACAAAGCATAGACATCAGGCTTAACTCACAAACACTTACTGGAAAAGCAGAGCATCTCTGTGGAGGCCATGAGAAAGCATTCTGCAGGCTTCCAACTGCAGGAAGCATGATTGTCAACCGCTCTGGTGCTGGGCTTGGGACTCCATCACAAAGTTCACACTGAGGCCATGCCTCCCAGGCTGCTTCCAGCCAGTGACTGAATGTGGCGAAGGCAGGGCTACTAAAGCAGCACAGTTCTGGGAGACATGGGCTCTTCTGACAAGTGACTGGCTTGAGAGCTCCCTGGCAGGGCAAACTTAGACATTTCCACCAATCTCCCTCCCTTCCCTGTCCACCTTCACTCAGAGTCAGACCAACACCATGGTCTGAAGCCAACCTCTCCCAGCCTTTTCTGCCCGCCCCTCCTACCTCCTCACCACCCCCCCTACCCTGTTTTCCCTCAGAGTTGTTTCCCCTAATAAATTTCTTGCACACTTAAAAAAAAAAAAGAGAGAGAGAACAAAGGGGGTGGTGGTAAGTCAGACTCTGGATATATATTTAAAATACAGCTGATCACATTGACTGATGTATTGAATGTGGAATGTGAGAGAAAGAGGGGAGTCAAATCTAAAGCCAAGGTTTTGGCCTGAGTAACTAGAAGAATGAAGTTGTAATTTCCTGAGATGGAAAAGACTACAGAAGATCAGGTTTAGAAGGGAAAATATCATGAGCTGTCTTGGCACATGTAAGTTTGCATGCCTATTAGACATTTCAGTGGAAGTAGTGAGTGGGAAGATTATACACACAAGTCTGGAGCTCCATCTTAGCTAGGCTAAAGATAAAATTTGGATTTGTTCCTTGCCTCCCTACCTCCTCCCTCTAAATATGGCCAATTTTGCTTGATTTTATGCATAGTAATAAATGAAGACTTAGTCTTTGTTTATGCACTTGCTCAAAAAAGAGCTTTTATGTATAGCTTTGTTTAAAAAAAAAAAATCAATTGGTATTTGCAAGTGTTTGCTGGCCATGGCCATGTGAGAGTCCATACCTGACCAGAAAACCTAAGTACTCCCCATCTAGATATTGGTTCCTTTAGGCAGAATTAATTCTACTCTGGGTATTGTGCTGAAAAGAATGTTTGTGATGAAATGAATTCCTTTAATTCCTTTTGCCTTCGTTCTTTAGTAACAGAGATTGAGAGATTTTTCCCCTAAGCCCTCAGGAGTTATCTCTGCCCCAGTTTCTACCCCAGAGGATGTTACTTTTGCCCAAGTTCATTGATATTTCCTGCGTAAGCTTGACAACTTGGTTTTGATACTTTCTGTCTGATCCTGGGCTGCAGCCTATCCTGTGATTGGTATGCACCTTGCAGGGATTGGTCAATAAACTATGTAAATAAGGTGGGCTGTCATCTACCATGAGAATGAAATGCTTGTGGCTTACCAAGAGGGGATTGGTCAGCTTGTGGCCCCACTACGAGAGGCCATGTCTTCAAATTGACAAGGAATTGTGTGTATAGACAGCCAAACCCATAGAGGTTTGAGACAGAAAGAATCAGGAAGAGAAGCAGCAGGAAGAAGCAGAAGGAAGAAAGGAGAGAGAAGAAGCAGAGAGAGAGGAGGCAAGGAACCTCCTAAATGAGCTGTAACATGGGTCAAGGTTTATAACACTGAAGATGGTGACAGGCCTGGAAGCGACCCAGTGGCACAGCCAGCAGTGACAGATGGCAGGTCCAAGAAAGCCTGTCCTAAGAGGGCCTAGAGATGTCTGTTCTCAGGGGACTGAAGGGAATCCTGCACAGTTGAGAGGACCTGAGAGAGCTGTTCTGCACTAATAACTTCCTGATCCTGATCCTGAGTTGTAGCCTTTTGATTCTGATCCCAAGTTGTACCCTGTTCCTTAATAAACCACTTAACTATAAGTATGGTCTGTGAGTTCTGTGTGGCCATTGCAATGGATTATAGAACCCAGAAGAGAAGTAGAGAGTGCCGTGAGAGGAATGGCTTGTGTCAGAATTGGTAAAAAGCTGGGAGAGTAGAGGTATGTCTGACCTTCACCTCATAGGGATCGGCCTTGTGATGATCTTGATTCACATTATCCCACCCCCCCCCGAAATTAGACAGGCACTGATACTCCTCCTACCATTAGTCCCATTTTACAACGTTACAACCTCTTTGATGGAAATAGATACTACTTACTTGGAGAAAAAGCTAAAACAAGATCTCTTATTGCACTGAACCGTGGATACCACATTTTTTATGTAACACAATTAAATAAGCCCTCCTTACCCCCCTGGAAATGGATGCCTCGTGCATTATTAGTCAATTACATCATACCAAATTTTTTGGAATGCCCTTCTGTTTTAGGCTGGGTTCTCTAGAGAAGCAAAACCAGTAAAGTGTATAAATATATACATAGAGAGAGATTTACATCAAGGAAACAGTTTACATGATTGTAGAGGCTGGAATATCCCGAGCCCTTGGATCAGGATAGAGGCTTCTCCTGATTCATGTAGCTGCAGGGGCTGGCAAACCCAAGATTGGCAGTTCGGAAGGCAAGACCCTTGCTCACAGGTTGTGAAGAATGACGAATGTCAAGATCAACAGATAAGCTGCTAGCTCAAGTCCCAAGAACTGGTGGTCAGAAGAACAGGAGGCAGCTGTAGGATCCAGAGCAGGCAAAAGCCAGAATGCCCACTTGTATTCAGATGCAAGCCACACACCCAAGGAAGCTCTCTTTCAACTGATTGTCTATTCACAGCAGGTCCCATTATAGGGGTGATCCCAGGAAAACACTGAGAATCATGGCCCAGCCAAGTTGACACACAATCTTAAGCATCACACACATCCCCACACACATATACACACATACATACACACAGTACAAAACAAAGACAAATTCAGTGAGTCAGATGAAGCAATTCCTACTTACTTTCTTCAAAGTAACACTATAGTAAGGCCCTGATTTTATCCCCTCATCAGATTTTTTTAATGCACATTATATGTTTCTTTTTGAAGAACACTCTAAGAAACACAAATTAAATTCTTTCTAACCAAGAAAACATGTATCAACATGACAAAGTCTGAATGAAGCACTCTGAAGAAAGCCTCTTCATGAACTGCTTTCTTGGGTTCTAACCAGTCTTTAGTCATCACACTATGCCTACCTGATGGGTAGCTATGATAGACCCTCCAGTGTTCCAGGTGTAAGTATGTTGCTCTAAGATGTGGGTGACAGGGTTCACATTCACAGGCTAATCCCACATGAGGAGCCAGGAAAGCCCCCAGGCAGTGGTCCTTTTGGTCTCTGTGACTAGAGGTGCTTGTGTTAGTTCACTCTTCTTTGATTATTTTAGAAAATCAGAAGAACTTTCTATGTCTTTGTACATTTATTATTTCGCAGGTCCAATTTCTCCACCTCCTTCTCTATCCCTAAGCATTTATAACAAAATATTTGATCATTTTTATAGCAGTGTATAATTAAACATAAAAGAATAAGTGGGTTATTTTTGCCAATATCTAGTGACAATTTAAAGACTATTTTCTACCAATTTTTTCCTGTTACACCCACACTATCCTTGAATGTTTCTTTCTTGTAAAAATGACTCCAGATACATGATATAGGTGTGCAGTAGACATACACACTCTTTACAATCAGGACAGGATGATTATGCTGTGGTAACAAACAATCCCATATCTCAGTGACTTAAAGCAACAAAGCCTTATTGCTTGCTCATAATACATGTCGCTCATGTGCCAGCTGGAACTTCTGCTCCGTGTCAAATTGTTCTTACCCAGTGACGCAGGCTGACAGAGCAGCTACTGTCTACATTGCCAGATGCTGAGGCAGAGGGTGGAAGCAACATGGCAAAAAAAAAATGGACTGGTTCTTAAACTTCCATCCGGAGGGGACATGCGTGTCACTGCTATTACATTTCGTTGGCCAAACCTAACTTCAAAGGGTCATGGAAGTATAATTTTCTTACAGATGGGGCATTGAATATTAGCAAATGATGATGCAGTCTATTATATACACTCTACAGAGCTACAATGCATATACTCTTACATCAAAATCCATAGGAATAGAGGGAATTTCTGTTCATTTTGCCCACTATATATAAAAACATCTAAATTCTGAGATGCAATGCTCCAATCTGTTGTCTCAACTTCACTCTGTATGTTTGGTTAACAGCTAACACATTTAGTAGATAAATAAAGGTCATCATCTCATTAAATGAATATGTTTCAGACCACAGGAAAATCTGTGACAGGGTTACCCAGGTTCTTCATTTATAATGAAGGTCTGAAAATGTCAAGGGAAACTAAGAGCCAATTTCAGTCTTGAAGACTTAGTGTCAATTGTGATTGTGCAATAGAAATTATGTAATTGTTTCCCACCCCTCCTTCCTAATGTTATGAAGGGGGATGAAGTTGCAGTGGGAGTAGTGGAAAAACATGAGGTCAGGAATCAACATCTTTCCATTATAGTTGACAAATCAAGAAGTTTAGTCAATTTCCAATCAACTCTGGGTAGTACCTCCACAGTTTACTCCGTCTCCATCTTTCAATTCCTGGTTACCTGTGTAGATTAGGCTCACGTTATTTCCTACCTGGATGATTGCACTGTTGTTGTTGTTAGCTGCCGTTGAGCTGGCCCTGATTCCTGGCAACCCACATACAATAGAACAAAATGCTGCCCAAACCTGAGCCATCTCCACGACTGGTTGCAGATTAGATCATTGTGAAAAACCACAGAGTTTCCATTGGTTGATTTTTGGAAGTAGATTACAGACCTTTCTTCCTAGTCTGTCTTAGCCTGGAAGCTTCACTGAAACCTGTTCAGCATCATAGCAATGTGCAAGCCTCCACTGAGAGATGGGTGTTGGCTGTACATAAAGTGTATTGGTCAGCAATCGAACCTGGGTCTCTCGCATTGAAGGGGAGAATTCTACCACTAAATAAGTATTGCATTAACTGTCTACTTTTCTTACGGCCTCTAATCTTTCCCTTGTGAATCCAACTTATGTGTAGCAGTTAGAGTTATCCTACTAAAGCCCAGGTGAAAGTTATACCAACAGAAAGGAATTTACTGATTCCCTACCAAGCATAGAATGAAATCCAGTCCCTAAGCGCACCCTTCCATCAACAACTTGAGGCTAGCCTACTTTTCAGTCCTTATCTTCCAATGCACCTCCTCGTGTTTAAAGAAGTATGTAATTGACAATGGTGAAAATTTCTCAGATGCAAACATTCTCTTATTTTGAAAGATAAAAATATGTCAACTCTTCTCCACAAGTTCGTGTCTTTCTGACTGCAAATGGCCTTTGAAAGGCTTGTAAGAATAGTTAGCTCTCCTGATAGAAGCAACAGATTGAAATGTCTGTAGCCAATGCTCAATGAACAGTTTACCTGTGTTGCATTCAAAGACGAGAAGTAGATCATTTAAAAATTACTATAATGCAATCATACAAGACTAAGATAAAGGAAAGAGAGAGGAGGTGATAATATTGAGTTATGTTCAGCAAAACCTTGAACTATATTAATGCCTGAACATACAGCATAAGCTATACCTCAGTTTAGACAAGAGCAGTTTAAGTTCAATTCCAGTTAGGGTTTACCTTAATTCACCTTTGCAGATCATTCCAGCTGATTTGCCTTGGATAAGAAACAGGTTATAATGATGATTAGGAAAGAACAGTGTTCTTACTGGTTTATAAAAGCAAACAACACAAGAAAAAAAAAACAAGAGATTGGAAAAAAATTCTGATATTTTTGTTTCTGTAATGTTTTGTGTTTTCTCCTCCCTGGTCTAATTCTTAATCCAATACTTGCTCCCCAAATCTTCATTTTATGCTCCAGGAACCCCAGCTCTATAATCAGCAACTCTCCCACATTCTCTTATATTTCCTCCACCTTCTGCTTATAAGGAAACTTGACTTTCCCTGAGAACACCACTTTCCCTCGAGAACACACACACACACACACACACACACACTAGTCCTTTCTATTAGAAGCTGCATATTTCCTAATTTCCCAACTACCTTAGGGTTGGAGGTGGACCTATGTTTCAGAAGAATATTTTTCTATCCTCTGCAAATCCTGGACCTGCTGAGTCTCCAGTTATCTAGTCTTACTTCTCTGTATCCTTCTCTTTGTTGTTGCCATCTATCCACCTTCTGAAAGCTATCCATCCTTTTTTTCAGACATTGTCCACCCTTTTCAAACCTCTTACTTTTTTCAAATCATAAACTCTTAGCAAATGACCTTGCGTACTCCTAAAGGAAAACAAGCCATCAGGTTCTAACTACATAACCTCAACTTCCCACCACCAAATTCCTAAACTATCCTTTTTTACTCCCTCCTATTTCAACGTGGAAACCCTGGTGGCATAGTGCTTAGGAACTACAACTGCTAACCAAGAGGTAGGCAGTTTGAATCTACCAGGCACTCCTTGAAAATTGCATGGGACAGTTCTATTCTGTCCCACAGGGTTGCTATGAGTCGGAATCCACCCTCAGCAACGGGCAGGGGGCAGTGGGTGGTATTTCAATGAGAAAATTGCCTCTTAGCATCAAAAACAATCCCTCCACCTAGACTTAGATTCCTCTCACCTTCTCAGGCCATGGAACATCTCTCTCTCTTAGTTACTTCCCACTAGCATTTACCCATGCTCATGTCTCTCTTGGAGCTCTGGTGTCACAGTGGTTAAGAGCTCAGCTGCTCACCAAAAGGTCAGCAGTTCGAATCTACCAGCCTCTTTTTGGAAACCTTATGTGGCAGTTCTACTCTGTCCTATACAGTCTCTATGTGTTGGAATCAAATCAATGGCAATGGGTTGGCCTGTGTCTGTCAATTTTAGAATGAAACACACCCTTAACCCCATGTCCCTTTCCATCCATCATCCTATTTCTTTTCTTCCTTCCACTGTTAAGTTACTTTATTTAGCTTTATTTTCTTCCCTCCCACTCTTTACTCTAAGTCTGACTTCTGGGTCCACCAATCCATTGGTGTCAAAGTCATCAATGACCTCCATGATACCACATTCAATTACATTTGAGTTCTTAGCTTAATGACTCAGCACCTGTAATTCAGTTTAATAATTCCTTTTTCTTAAAATATCGTTTGGCACCATCTCCTTTGCAACTATTTTTCTGTCTCATTTGCTGGCAATCTCTTCTCCTCTGTATTGGCCATTAAATATTGAAGTCCAATAGAGGGGCTTTCTTGGAAGTCTCTTGCTCTTCTCACTCTACCCTCTTTCACTCCAATGGCTTCATAGTGGACACTGCTGTGCTCTGCTCAGATACCCTCACGGTACCAGTTCTGTACGCCCCTCTCCTGATTTTGGTCTGATTTTGCTTCCAAAATTTCCTTTGGGGATTTGGAGCTGGTCCTAATGCATTGCTGGGATGGCTCTTAGAAACTTGCGGGCAAAAAAAAAAAAATTGACCCATATTAAATGAAGTGGAGATGCCAGAACTGCCTCAGTAGAGTACTAAGGAAGGGATATAAAGGCTTAGAGATGTGGGCATGCTAGAATAGTTCTTTTATATAATACCTGAGAATCCAACCAATGATAGAGGAGGAAAAAAAAAAAACCAGGCTTGGTTTTACAAACTAAAAAGAGACTGATGCTACAATGCAGCCCCAGTTTTAGCAGGTATAGCTTCGAACAGCACACCTGGTTATCCACTTTGTAAGAAGAGAGAAGTGGCTTGAAGGAAGGATATACATGGACTCTTAAGCAGTGAAGAATGGCTCATTTGATTGTCATAACCGTGGAAGGAACAAAATTAGAAGATTGGGGCAAAAGAAGTCTGGGATTGAGAGGTGTGTGGATCTATGGGGGTGGGCACACAGTGGGCATCACAAGTTAATGTCCACCAGAGAGAATCATCTGCAGAAGAGGTCTAAACAACTGGTTGGACAAGATGACTTAATTAGTAAATGTCAGTTAGCCTCTGCCTTTGGCTACACCAGTGTTCGCACATTGGCCCTCTTCACAGAATAACCTTGGAGGCTGATGTGGAGGCTTTGCATGAGCTCCACAGCAGGGGCTCTCTCTCACCAATGTTGATCTAGGTATTGCCATTGCAGAATGTTCCATCTGTCAGCTGTAAAGATGCTGAGCCCCAATCAGGTACTATCTTACCATTCCATCTGCTAGAAGCAAGAATAGAGATTGAAGGTAATTAAAGCTATCTTAGATCTGGCTTCCAAGAAGCAAATTGATTACATTATACCCTTTCTACCTGGGAAACGGCAGTGATTTGTCTTGTCCAGGACAAGAACATTTTCTGGGTATAAGTTTGCCTTTTCTCCCACAGTGCCTCAGTCAGCGTTCACTATGCAAAGGCTCACATAGTACCTGATTTACTGAGATGGAGTCTTAAATAATACTGCCTCAGGACAAGGAACTGACTTTATGAACAAGGAAGCCACATAGTGGGTTCATGACCACGGGATCCACTGGTCTTCACACAGTGCATCACACAGACATTGTTGTCCTGATAGAGTTTGGAATAGGCTCTTGAAGGCACAGCCAAAGCGCCAGCTAGGAGATGAGGTTGGGGGGCTGCTTTCAGGATGCAGCATATGTCTTATACCAATGGCCATTCTGTGGTGAGGTGTCTCCAATAGGTAGAATACATGAATCTAGGATCCTAGGGGTGGAATTAGAAACGGTCCACTCACCTCACTCTCAGTGACTGATTTGTCACTCAGGAAATTTGTGCGTCTGGGGAACCAGACTTAAGACATGTTTTAGTTACCATGGTGGCATGTTTTAATCTATGGTGGCAAATGCCAAATCTATTATCTGACCCACAACTTTCATATATGGCATCTAAATCTCTAACCATCTACCTGGTATTCAAATTAGCTACCTCACGGACACCTAAAACCTAATATGCACAAAACTGGATTTACCATCTCTCCCTCCCTCCAGTATATCATTATAGTGAATAGTACTGCTATCTACTCAGGAGCTCAAGCCTGAAACCTAGGGGGTCTTCTTTAAAATCTCTCACTCCTTTATCTATCATATCCAATCACCTATCAAGGTTTGCCAATTCTCTCTTCTAAATATTAATTCTATTTTGCGATAAGGGAAACATTAATGCTCTCTAGCCCTGTTGCCACCCTCCCCACAAACTAAAAACTCCATCATTTCTCAGTTGGACCACTGCAGTAGCCTCTGTGGTGGGTAGCCTCTAAAATGGCCCCCATACTACCCACTTTCTGGTACTCTTGCCCTTGTGCAATCCTCTGTTCTCTAGCTTCTAACAAATAGAATATGGCAAAAATGGTGGAATGTCACTTCTGAAATAGGTTACAAAAAAATTCTGGCTTTCCTCTTGCTCTCTCTCTCTTGCTCTGAGGGAAGTCAGCCAGCATGTTGTGCGCTGCCCTCTAGAGAGACTTACATAACTGAGGGATGCCTCCGGCACCAGCCAATAAAGAACTTAAGTCCTCAGTCTAACAGTTCTGTGAGGAGCTGAATCCTGCCAAGAGCACATGGGTGAGCTTGAAAGTGGACCCTCCCTCAGGCCAGTATTCAAAGGAGCTTGCAGGTCTAACTGATACCTTGACTGTGGCCTTGTGAGACCCTGAGTCAGTGGGTCCCAGCTCAGCTGCGCAGGGACTCCTGACCCACAGAAACTGTGAGGTAATAAATGTGCACTGTTGTAAGCCGCTGCTTTGGAGTAACTTGTTATGCAGTGATAGTTACTGAGTACAGCCTCCTAACTGGTCTCCCACTTGCACTCACCCTTACCTTCTTCAATCAGTCTCCTCACAGAAGCCAAAGTCTTATTTTGAAGGTGAAAATATGATGGTGCCGTTTTCCTGTTTGTCGTTGATGTTAGTTGCCATTGAATTGATTCCAACTCATGGTGACTCCATGTGTGCAAAATGGAATTGCTCCGTAGGGTTTTCAAGGGGAGGCCTGTCTTCTGAGGTGCCTCTGGGTAAGTCCAAACCACCAACCTTTCAGCTATAGTCGAGCACTTACCCATCTGTGGCACCCAGGGACTCGTATTTAAAACCCCTAAAATACCATCTACTGCTGTTGGAATGAAGTCCAAAATTCTTACCCTAGCCTTTGGGGACACCATGATCTGGCCTCTGCCTGCTTGTTGAGACTCATCTCACATCACTCTTCCCCTCACTCACCACTCTCCAACCCCACAGGCCTTCTTCCAGTTTTTCTGTTTTTTTTTTTTTTTAATGCACCATGTTCCTTCCTACCTCACACACACTGTTCCCTCTGCCTAGATTGCACATCCCCTTACTCTTCAACTGGCTGACTCCTACCTTTCTTTTAGATTCCCCCTCAGATGTCACTTTCCTCAGCAGGCTTCACTGATGCCGCTCCAGGCTAATTTGAGCCCACCTCCTACACGTTCCCACAATGCCTGCACAGAACATTACAAGGAACACCTGTTGTTATTTGTTTTGTCTAACTTTCCTCCTAACTGTAGACTCCCCTAAGGCAGAGAGCATAACTCTCTCATTTACATCTTTATCTTCAGTGCTAGCACAGTATCAGGCACATGATAAGAGATTAATAAATATTTGACGAAGAATAGAAGGGATGGTAAAAAAGAAAATACAATCTTTCATTTTGAACTATAATATGGTCAATTATTTCAAATCACTTTATAAACAGGAAACACACCAAAAGACCTTCAATGCTTTACATGCCAAATGTTTGAAAAAATTGGTTATTCATGTGAAAGCCTTTTCAACCTCTGATATGAATGCGGGGTAAACTACATTAGATTTTAGACATTCAAGTGTATATATATATATACATATATATATGTTTAATCATTCTTTCTATCAACAAATATCTATTGAATACATGCTCTGTGATAGGGAATTTTCTAGATCCTGAATATCAAGGATAATAATGAGGTTTCTGGCCTGAGAAACTAAGTGGATGGTGGTGCCTTTAACTGTGATGAGAAACACTGTGGAAGGTTTATGGAAGTTTATGGAAAACATGAAGATACTTTTAATCAACTAAAAACATTATAAAAGTATACGTTATTGATTAACAATTTTCCTTGTTGCCTCTATTCTTGGACCAATATCATTATTGACCGAATAAAGTCTTGGAAACAAATTTAGAAGACCAGAGATCTAGTCCTAGCTGGTTAGCTAAACAGCCTTGGGCCAATCCCTTCCTTTTTCTTGACCTCAACAACTGGTGGATTCGAACTGCTGACCTTTTGGTTAGCAGCCGAGTTAACCACTACGCCATCAAGTCTTCATAATGTAAGGGGATTGGTCTAAATGTCATAGAGATTACTTCTGGCTTGAAAATTCTATTACTGTTTCAGTCTGCATTATATAAATGTATGAATGTTCTCTGAGTGCAGGAATCTGGGTTGTATAAGCATGTTCAATTTTCATGAGACTGTTGAGGGTTTTGAGGAGAATAATTAAGCAGCTGCAAATAGAGTGTGCACACGACCCAGCAATCTCACTCTTTTGTATGAATTTATGTTCACACAAAAACCTGTATGTGAATGTTTTTAGAAGCTGTATTCATAATCACCCAAAACTGGAAAAAACTCAACTATCCTTCAACTGGTGAATGGATAAACAAACTGTGGTATAGCCACACGATGGATCACTACCCAGCAATGAAAAAGAACACATTATTGATACGTACAAAAACAGGGCTTAATCTCAAACGGATCATGTTAAGTGAAAGAATTCGGATTCAAAAGGCTACATGCTGTATAGTTACATTTATATCATGTTCTGAAAAAGGCCGAACTATTTTTTATAGAGAGAGTGAACCGGCCAGTAGTTGCCAGGGGTTAGGGTAGGGGCAGGGATTGACTACAAAGGGCAGCACAAAGGAGCTTCTCAGGGTAATGGAGCTGTTCTTTATCCTGATGGTGGTGGTTTTACATGATGCTGCACTTATCAAAACTCACAGAACTGCACACCAAAAGGAGTTGTAGTGCTGGAAGATTAACCGCTAGCTGGGAAGGCACTCAAAATACACAGTGGTCACAAAAATGGCCTCAGCACATCAACAGGCAGAAAGATGGTGCGGGAGCTGGGAGCTTCCTCACTCTGTTGTGCATGGGGTCACCACGAGTCGGAGCTGATTTGACAGCAACTAACAACAACAACAAATTTTTAAATTTTGGAAAGATATAGGGCATCCCAAGGGCCCTTACAGCATGCATTTGCACTGAGTTAGGAGCAGCAAGTGAAAGGGCAGATGGAAGATAAAGCAATTATAATGGAAATCAGTGCTAAGTCAAAAGCTCCAGGTTTCTCCATTAAAGATCTGAAATAGGCCCAGAATCCACATGTAGCGCTCACTAGCCCCACAGCCCCTTCCACTGGCAGATTTGCATCAATAAACTAGTGCAATCTGGGAAATCATCCAATGCATTTATTCAGCAAGCATAAATTAAGGACTCTGTGGATTCAGAACCTCTTTTGGGGAGAAGGAAATTAATGTAAATCAGGAATTCACTGAAGCTTGCTAAAACCATTGCCAGTGAGGCTGGGAAGATTCAACTCACTGTTAACTATATCCCGTGGCAATAGCAGATTGATTAATTCTAAAAGGGAGATGTGAAAATTCTAAACTGGAAAAGAAAGTGATTTTCAGAATCCAGATTGGATTTTCTTTCCCTATCCACCTTCATACATACCGTCAAGCCAACAGAACAGCAGAACAGAACAAACATCTCTGTAGGCTTGAACTGAATCATCCATGTTGAAATGCTGACCCCTTGTGTCCACTACAAGACGTTAAATAATGTGATTCTGTGCTAACCCCCTTGATTTTGGTTTTCGGCTCCATTTGTGTGATAGCGAAAGGACCAATACAAAACAGTTCCAAATATAACTCAGCCTGGAAAATTGCACTTGGCACAGGAAAAACATGTTGGTTCTGCCTCCATTCACCTCAGCCTACCTGACATCCACCTTCCAGGTATTATTCACTTGCTCTGTTTCTCCCAGGAACAAATACAATCATCAGAAGCAAACTAAGCCAGCACATCCCTACAAACCTCAACAAAAATAAATGGGGACATAAAGGAAATGTAGACTATATTTAACTTCACATTGGGTCACAGCCCAGTTGTCAGAATTTTTACTTGGCCTGCTATCTGATTCTCATTCATTCTAATGTGAATTCTTTTCGTGAGTTTATAAGCCAGTGCCTGCTTTAGCGGTCAAGTTAACCCATGAATTTCCTTCTCACACCACTTAATTTGTATCTCGTGTGGCATTGCAGGGGTAATGAAACAACTCTCAAAAGAAGGTAGCTATTTAGTCTACAAGAAAGATTCATATTAGGGAAGATTGTCAAAGTTTGCATTTGCTCATCTATTCATTCAACAAACATTTAAGTATTGACTGTATTCCAGGCTGTATAAGAGAATAACTCCTCATCTCTTCCCACCCCAACATCCCATTCCCTCCTGTGCACACTGCCTCACCAACAGAAGCTGTGCATATGAAGCTTCTTTACTGCTGTAGGGCTTGCTGTATTGTCCTTTAATATCGCCCCTTGCTGAGTCTTCCAACATAACTAAAATGTGAGTCTGCTCGAAAGTTACCACTCCCAGAAAGGCTGAGCTATTAGGACTAAGAAGGCTACAGGAGTAAAATATAAAATGGCATCTCTTTGAGGAGGGGTTTTGGTCCAAGCCCTTCAATTTTGTTTCATTCATTCATTCACTCAACAAATATGTGTCAAATACTAGTCTATCTAGGTGCTGGGATGAATAAACAAAGATGCCTGCCTTCATGGAGCTCACATGCTAGCTAGGAAAGACAGGCAATAAACTTAGAGTAAATTAGTCAAATATATCGTATAGTAGAGCAGGACTGGGGAGATCAGTGAAAGAGGCTGGAATTTGAAATACAGTGTCTGATAAAATCTGAGGCAGCATCAATTGCAAATCACACCATTATTTTCTAGCCCACTAAGAAAAATAATGCCTGTTAAATTGTGCTGCACTACCTAGAATGATAGTCCTGTGGTTTTGAAATTTCTTTCATATATTCCCAGAGATCCGGCAATTTCTTTTGCCTTTAACTGCAACGCTTAACAAGTGAGAGGTGATCCTTTTCTGTGTATCTCAGTGTAGCAACATGAAACTCAGCTTTATCTATTTGTGGGCAACCACATTTCTCAGGTCCTGCAAGCAGGTGGTTGTTGCCTTAAAAGAAAATATGGGGGGGGGTAAGCTGTTATGTGTTAACATCATTATTTTGAAAGGAAAAGATATTTTTAAACCACCCCCCCCCCATGTAGAAAGGATCTAGTATCAGAACATAAGATGATAGAAATTTATACTGAAAACATTTATCTTCATTTTTTTAAAAAATCAATAAATTGTCCTTATTTCTCATTTTTTGCCATGGATGGCTGAAGAAGTCAGATGTCATACTGTGGTGATTCATTTGGGAAATTAGAGTCTAGAGATGAGATCTTAAAATGTTTGGGTTGAATACATGGGATTGCTTTGAGTTGAAATCAACTTAACAGCATTTAAGAGCAATGACGCTCTCTAAAAGAGTTTTAAAATCTCTGCACACCTGACTTTTTTTTTTTAATAATTTTTATTGAGCTTTAAGTGAACGTTTACAAATCAAGTCAGTCTGTCACATATAAGCTTATATACACCTTACTCCATACTCCCACTTACTCTCCCCCAATGAGTCAGCCCGCTCCCTCCTTCCAGTCTCTACTTTTGTGACAATTTTGCCAGTTTCTAACCCTCTCTACCCTCCTATCTCTCATCCAGACTGGAGATGCCAACACAGTCTCAAGTGTTCACCTGATACAAGTAGCTCACTCTTCGTCAGCATCTCTCTCCAACCCATTGTCCAGTCCCTTCCACGTCTGATGAGTTGTCTTCGGGAATGGTTCCTGTCCTGGGCCAACAGAAGGTTTGGGGACCTTGACCACCGGGATTCTTCTAGTCTTAGTCAGACCATTAAGTGTGGTCTTTTTATGAGAATTTGGGGTCTTCAGCCCACTGATCTCCTGCTCCCTCAGGGGTTCTCTGTTGTGCTCCCTGTCAGGGCAGTCATCGGTTGTGGCCAGGCACCATCTACTTCTTCTGGTCTCAGGATGATGTAAGTCTCTGGTTCATGTGGCCTTTTCTGTCTCTTGGGCTCATAGTTATCGTGTGACCTTGGTGTTCTTCATTCTCCTTTGATCCAGGTGGGTTGAGACCAATTGATGCATCTTAGATGGCCGCTTGTTAGCATTTAAGACCCCAGACACCACATTTCAAAGTGAGATACAGAATGTTTTCATAATAGAATTATTTTGCCAATTGACTTAGAAGTCCCCTTAAGTCATAGTGCCCAAACCCCCGCCCTTGCTCCGCTGACCTTTGAAGCATTCAGTTTATCCCGGAAACCTCTTTGCTTTTGGTCTAGTCCAGTTGAACTGACCTTCCATGTACTGAGTATTGTCCTTCCCTTCACCTAAAGTAGTTCTTATCTACTAAACTAATCAGTAAATAACCCTCTCCTACCCTCCATCCCTCCCCCCCCCATAACCACAAAAGTATGTGTTCTTCTCAGTTTATACCATTTCTCAAGATCTTATAATAGTGGTCTTATACAATATTTGTCCTTTTGCCTCTGACTAATTTCACTCAGCATAATGCCTTCCAGGTTCCTCCATGTTATGGGCACACCTGATTTTTAAGGTAAGCTTAAAATTTTTCATTGTCACTTAAATGTATTATAAATATCACATACTTAAATGTATGGTAAATACCACTATTTTAAAATGAAACTGTTACATCAGTCCTTTAAAATATGAAATTGTGATCACTCTTTTAGTGACAAAATATTTACTTCAGTACCAAAGGTAAGCACTGTCTTAGCCATCTAGTGCTGCTATAACAGAAATACCACAAGCGGATGGCTTTAACAAAAATAAGTTTATTCTCTCACAGTCCAGTAAGCTTAGAAGTCCGAATTTAGGGTGGCAGCTCCAGGAAAAGGCTTTCTCTCTCTGTTGGGTCTGGAGGAAGGTCCTTGTCATCGGTCTTCCCTTGCTCTGGGAGCATCTTAGCACAGGAACCTCATGTCCAAAGGATGCGCTCGGTGGCGGAGCCAAGATGGCGGACTAGGCAGACGCTACCTCGGATCCCTCTTACAACAAAGACACAGAAAAACAAGTGAATCGATCACATACATAACAATCTATGAACCCTGAACAACAAACACAGATTTAGAGATGGAGAACGAACTAATACGGGGAAGCAGCGATTGTTTCCAGAGCCTGGAGCCAGCGTACCAGTCAGGTACAGCACGAGCACAGAGAGCTGCTCCATCCCCCTGAACTAACCCCGGGAGGGGGACCAGCCGGTTCCACGGGCGGCGTGGGACGCAGCCGGTAGGAGAAGTCCCTGGGAGGCAGTGACTGGTCTTGGAGCAGAAAGAGCAGCGTCCGAGCCGGGGAACCATCCCGCAGGGATTTGGACTGGACGCAGGTACGGCATAAACACGGAGAGTTGCTCCACCCCCCTGAACTAACCCCGGTAAGGGGACCAGCCGGGTCACACGGGCGGAGTGGGACTCAGCCGGTAGGAGAAGTCCCCGGGAGGCAGCGACTGGTATTGGAGCGGGGAGAACAGCATCCCAGCCGGGACGCTCGGTCACGGCACAAGCACGGGGAGCTGCTCCACCCATCTGAACTAACCCCGGGAGGAGGCCCAACTGGTTCTCGGAGGCGGCACGGCCACGCGGCTGGAGGGACGAGAAGTCCCCGGGAGGCAGCGACTGATTTTGGAGTCGAGCGTACACTGTCCCAGTAGGGGAGCCTTGACGCTGGGCATGGGGCTGGAAGCAGAGGATCTGACCGTGACTCCAGCAGGCCAGACCCCCGGGGGCAATCTCCACACAGCCAGCACACATAGGCGACGCGCCCGCGGGAATCTCAGATATAATAGTCATTCCAAGCAAGACAAGCAACTCTGGCTATATTCTGAGGTGCTACTCTCCTATCTCTCTGTTCCCCCCCCCCCAGGCGGCTTCATTAACATCTGAATAGCCTGAGCCAGAGGGAGAATGCTGATAGGGATCTGACTGCATTTTTTTTTTTAGCGGATTTTCTGGAAAAACTAGTTTCCCAGTGATGGCTCGGAGACAACAATCCATATCAAACCACTTAAAGAAGCAGACCGTGACAGCTTCTCCAACCCCCCAAACAAAAGAATCAAAATCTTTCCCAAATGAAGATACAATCTTGGAATTATCAGATACAGAATATAAAAAACTAATTTACAGAATGCTTAATGATATCACAAATGAAATTAGGATAACTGCAGAAAAAGCCAAGGAACACACTGATAAAACTGTTGAAGAACTCAAAAAGATTATTCAAGAACATACTGGAAAAATTAATAAGTTGCAAGAATCCATAGAGAGACAGCATGTAGAAATCCAAAAGATTAACAATAAAATAACAGAATTAGACAACGCACTAGGAAGTCAGAGGAGCAGACTCGAGCAATTAGAATGCAGACTGGGACATCTGGAGGACCAGGGAATCAACACCAACATAGCTGAAAAAAATCAGATAAAAGAGTTAAAAAAAATGAAGAAACCCTAAGAATTATGTGGGACTCTATCAAGAAGGATAACCTGCGGGTGATTGGAGTCCCAGAACAGGGAGGGGGGACAGAAAACACAGAGAAAATAGTTGAAGAACTCCTGACAGAAAACTTCCCTGACATCATGAAAGACGAAAGGATATCTATCCAAGACGCTCATCGAACCCCATTGAAGATTGATCCAAAAAGAAAAACACCAAGACATATTATCATCAAACTCACCAAAACCAAAGATAAACAGAAAATTTTAAAAGCAGCCAGGGAGAAAAGAAAGGTTTCCTTCAAGGGAGAACCAATAAGAATAAGTTCAGACTACTCAGCAGAAACCATGCAGGCAAGAAGGGAATGGGATGACATATACAGAACACTGAAGGAGAAAAACTGCCAGCCAAGGATCATATATCCAGCAAAACTCTCTCTGAAATATGAAGGCGAAATTAAGATATTTACAGACAAACACAAGTTTAGAGAATTTGCAAAAACCAAACCAAAGCTACAAGAAATACTAAAGGATATTGTTTGGTCAGAGAACCAATAATATCAGATACCAGCACAACACAAGGTCACAAAACAGAACGTCCTGATATCAACTCAAATAGGGAAATCACAAAAACAAACAAATTAAGATTAATTAAAAAAAAAAATACACATAACAGGGAATCATGGAAGTCAATAGGTAAAAGATCACAATAATCAAAAAGAGGGACTAAATACAGGAGGCATTGAACTGCCATATGGAGAGTGATACAAGGCGATATAGAACAATACAAGTTAGGTTTTTACTTAGAAAAATAGGGGTAAATAATAAGGTAACCACAAAAAGGTATAACAACTCTATAACTCAAGATAAAAGCCAAGAAAAACGTAACGACTCAACTAACATAAAGTCAAGCACTATGAAAATGAGGATCTCACAATTTACTAAGAAAAACGCCTCAGCACAAAAAAGTATGTGGAAAATTGAAATTGTCAACAACACACATAAAAAGGCATCAAAATGACAGCACTAAAAACTTATTTATCTATAATTACCCTGAATGTAAATGGACTAAATGCACCAATAAAGAGACAGAGAGTCACAGACTGGATAAAGAAACACGATCCATCTATATGCTGCCTACAAGAGACACACCTTAGACTTAGAGACACAAACAAACTAAAACTCAAAGGATGGAAAAAAGTATATCAAGCAAACAATAAGCAAAAAAGAAGAGGAGTAGCAATATTAATTTCTGACAAAATAGACTTTAGACTTAAATCCACCACAAAGGATAAAGAAGGACACTATATAACGATAAAAGGGACAACTGATCAGGAAGACATAACCATATTAAATATTTATGCACCCAATGACAGGGCTGCAAGATACATAAATCAAACTTTAACAGAATTGAAAAGCGAGATAGATACCTCCACAATTATAGTAGGAGACTTCAACACACCACTTTCGGAGAAGGACAGGACATCCAGTAAGAAGCTCAACAGAGACACGGAAGATCTAATTACAACAATCAACCAACTTGACGTCATTGACTTATACAGAACTCTCCACCAAAGGATGCGCTCTGCTCCAGGTGCTGCTTTCTTGGTGCTATGAAGTTTCTGACTCTCTGTTTACTTCCTTTTCTTTTTACCTCTTGAGAGATAAAAGGTAGTGCAGGCCACAACCCAGGGAAACTCCCTTTATATTGGATCAGGGATGTGACCTGGTAAGGGTGTTACAATCCCACCCTAATTCTCTTTAACATAAAATTACAATCACAAAATGGAGGTCAACCCGCAGAATACTCGGAATCATAGCCTAACCAAGTTAATACACACATTGTTTGGGGGGACATAATTCAATTCATGATAAGCACTATTGCTCTATTATCATGCCTTTGTTCCTACACTTAACTTTTTGTCTCAATGCTCCATCACAGTATCAAATTTAAAAGACATTTTAAATGCCAGTGAAATCAACTGGTGCATTGCCAAAAATACACATAACTCAATGAAATAATGAAGATATGAACAATGACTACCAAGAGTCTGGTAGGCTCAGGCATTTGCAATGTCACTGACAGTGATTATGAAGAACATCCCAATTACAGAGATGTGAAAATGTAGAAAATGTGCACCTTGGAATTGAAGAAATATTATGAGGTGGTCAGGAAGGCTGCACTGAGAGGGAGATAACTGGAAAGCTATGAGGGAACAGCTTGTCTGGGGTGGGTTGGATTTTATTTTTTCCATTTTTAGAATCAGGATCTTACCCTGTGACCTGAATTATGGGCTTGGCTTAAAGAAAAGCAGACAGTAGAAGCTAGACATCTCCTTAAGATAGTGGTTCTCCTAGTGTGGTTTCCAGATCAGCAGCCTCAACCTAATCTGGGCACTTGCTTGAAATGCAGATTCTCAGGCCCCACCCTACACTGGCTGAATCAGAAGATTTGGGGGTGGGACCAGAAATCTGTGTTTTAACAAGCCTCCCAGGCAATTTTAATGTAAGCTAAAGTTTAAGAAGACAAAGTAACATATTATGATGAAATGTTCAAAGACCTGGAGTTAGAAAACCATAAGAAAAGACCAGGTTTGACATTTCTCAAGCTGAAAGAACTGAAGAAGAAATTCAAGCCTCGAGTTGTGATATTGAAGGATTCTGTTGGCAAAAAATTGAATGATGCAGGAAGCATCAAAAGAAGATGGAGGGAATATTCAGAGACACTGTACCAAAAAGAATTGGTTGACATTCAACCACTCCAGGAGTTTAGCATATGATCAAGAACTGATGATATTGAAAGAAGAAGTCCAAGCTGCACTGAAGGCATTGGCCAAAAACAAGGCTCTAGAATTGATGGAATATCAATTGAGATGTTTCAACAGATACAGGGATGGAGGTGCTCACTCATCTATGCCAAGAAATTTGGAAGATAGCTACCTGGCCAACCGACTGGAAGAGATCCATACCTGTGCCCTTTCCAAAGAAAGGTGATCTAACAGAATGTGGAAATTATGGAAAAATATCATTAATATCATATACAAGTAAAACGTTGCTGAAGATCATTCAAAAGCAGTTGCAGAAGTACAGGGACAGGGAACTGCCAGAAATTCAAGCTGAATTAAGAGAACATGGAATGAGGGATAGCATGTCAGATGGATCTTAGGTGAAAGCAGAGAATACCAGAAAGATATTTACATATGTTTTACTGACTACGCAAAAGCATTTGACTGTGTATATCATAACAAATACGGATAGCATTGCAAAGAAAGGAAATTCCAGAACACTTAACTGTGCTCATGTAGAACCTAAACATAGAACAAGAGGCAGTTGTTTGAACAGAACAAAGAGATACTGCATGGTTTCAAGTCAGGAAAGGTTTATGGTAAGATTGTATCCTTTCACCATAAAAAAATACGTATTCAATATTTGCCCTGAGCAAATAATCTGAGAACCTGGACTATATAAAGAAGAATGAGGTATCAGAATTGGAGGAAGACTGATGATACAACCTTGGTTGATGAAAGCAAAGAGGACTTAAAGCACTTACTGATGAAGATCAAAGACCACAGCCTTCAGTATGGATTACACCTCTACATAAAGAAAACAAAAATCCTCACAACTGGACCAATAAGCAATATCATGATAAACAGAGAAAAGATTGAGGTTGTCAAGGATTTCATTTTACTTGGATCCACAATCAACACCCATGGAAACAGCAGCCAAGAAATCAAATGACGTATTGCATTAGGCCAATCTGCTGCAAAAGACCTCTTGAAAGTGTTAAAAAGCAAGATGTCACTATGAGGACTAAAGTGCGCCTGACCCAAGCCACGATATTTTCAATCTCCTCAAAAGTTGGACAATGACTAAAGAAGACAGAAGAAGAATTGATGCCTCTGAATTGCGGTACTGGCAAAGAGTGTTGAATGTACCATGGACAGCCAGAAGAACAAACAACTCTGTCTTGGAAGAAGTACAGCCAGAGTACTCCTTGGAAATGAGGATGACGTAGACTTCATCTCGTGGACTTTGGACATGTTATCAGAAGGGATTAGTCCCTGGAGAAGGACATCATGCTTGGTAAGATGTAGGGTCAGCGAAAAAGAGGAAGACCGTCAATGAGATGGATTGACACAGTGGCTGCAACAATGAGCTCAAACATAGCAAAGACTGTGAAGGTGGTGCAGGACAAGGCAGTGTTTCATTCCGTAGTACATAGGGTCACTATGAATTGGAATCAACTCAATGGCACCTAACAACAACATAGACACACACACACACGTGCACATACACATATTTATGTATACATGTAAATGTATTTAACTTTCCTGGGCATAGGTGTTGGTGGTAGATTTTGGATATAAATTATTAATTAGTTAATTTCCATTATCACTCAGTAGTGGGCATCTGTAAATTCTGTGTAGAGATTATAGTTGTAATATAAGCTAATGCCCAATTAGAAAAAGGTCATAGGATACACCTCTTAGAGCTTAGAGCAAGTCTTACACACTTACTGGCTCATAAGATATGAAAATTTTTGGTAGAGTCATGAAAGTGATAATAAAAGGTGGTAGTAACATCCTTCTTTGAAGGGTGATGCCTCAATGAGGGCAAAGGTTATGCAGTTCAGGTAAATAACTGGAGATCGTGTGGCAATCAAAGAGGCCTTGACTGAATTCTTCTCCTTTGGCCATTTTTTGTACAAAAAACAAAAATCCATTATGATCAACTTGATTCCAACTCATGGTGACCCCATGTGTTTCAGAGTAGAATTGTGCATAGAGTGTTCAATGACTGTGACCTTTTGAAAGTAGATGGCTAGGCCTTTCTTCTCAAGAGCCTCTGGGTATGTTTGAACTGCCATCTTTTCAGTGAGTAGCTGAGTGTTTAAATTTTTGCAGCACCCAGGGACTCCGTTTCTTCTATAGGGACCTGACAGTCACCTGAGTGAATAAACACACCATGAATGTTACCAAATTTCAGAGCCTATTGGAAGCAAAAAACTACTGATTCAGTCATTGCTAGCAATCCACAATTCCAGAGATTCATAGCCAGAGCCAGAGTTAGTTGAGTTACCAACTCATTAAAAATTAACAGAAGTAAACATTGAACCAGACTAGTGCAACTCAGTTCCAAGATGAAAAACACATTTACCACCAGAGGGTGTGGAAGGCAGAAAGTGCAGCTGCTTTCAGCATCCACAAAAGGACGTACTCTGAAATGGCACTATATGCCAAAGGTGGGCTCCCACAGAAAATGTTCTGGGAAGACAGCAGTACAAATGAGATAGTACTACTTCCCCGTTTAATTTTTGTCATTATGTGTTGCAAAATACAACCTTGAAGTAAACAGCAAAGATAGCTTGGCTGAATCTCCTTTTTCTCCCAACCGCTGCCTGCTTAAAAAGTCCTGCCCGGCTACCATTACTAAACATTTTGATCAAGGATTCTATAGAGAAATCTTGATCAAAAAGGAGAAAATGCAGAATATAATATCAAATTCTCATGGACTCCAGATTTTCTGGAGCCATGAAGGTTGGATGAACCCCTGAAACTATTGCCCTGAGACAACCTTTAAACCTTAAATCGAAAATATCCCCTGAAGCCTTCTTAAAACCAAACAATAGTTTAGCTTAGCTAGTTAAAAAATGCCTTGAGCATTATGCTCTTTCAAGAACTATCTATATGAGATCAAACTGACAACAGCAACTTGAAAGGTTAGATAGTAGCCTTAGGGGACAGTGAGTTTATGTTAATGGAGTAGGAAAAACTCAGAAAAAGAGGGTAAGAATGGTTGCACAACTCAAAGAATGTAATCGATGTCACTAAATTGTACAAGCACATACTGGTGAAATGGTATACATTTTGCTGTATATATTCTCAACAACAACAAAATAAATAAACAAAAAATAAGTCTTGCCCAGTCATCTTTTCCTATTTCGTGCCCATTGCCGTCGAGTCGATTCCAACTCATAGGGACCCTCTAGGACAGGGTAAAACTGCCCTATAAGGTTTCAAGACTAATTTTCACGGAAGCGTACTGCTGCATCTTTCTCCCATGGAGCTGCTGGTGAGTTTGAACCATTAACCTTTCAGTTAGCAGTCAAGTGCTTAACCCATCGTGCCATCAGGGCTCCTCTCCTATTTTATAACTGATTGCCATAAAGTCTTTCTGTGATGCTTTCTCAGTTGAAAGGCATGAGTGTGGGCAAGGCTTTGCATGTCTGGAGGGTTGAAGAGAGGATTCCACCCCACAGAGCTTGAAGCACTTTTTCCCCTTCTGGTTACAACCTCCAGCTGTCTCCACCAGGAACCTGGGGAGTTCCCAGAGGGTTACCCTGGGGAAATGGCCACACTCAGCTTACTTGTTCTGTGAAGCCCTGCACCTGAGAGGGTCACCTACCCGCTACACCTGCATATCAAATCCTGTGGAGTCTCTGTCCTCACACAGGACTCATCTTAGCTCTCTTTCAAGGACAAAGATTGTTGTGAATCTGCTTGGATTTAACAAGTGTATCTGTTTTTTTTATCTGTCTTATTTGTTTGCATGCGTGTGGCTTTAGGCTCAGTGGTAAGTGCCGTTGTCATTTACACTGAGGCTTTGCCCAGGTGGGGCTGAGTTTGTCTGATGAGGCAAATCCGGATCTCTCTATTCTTTGGGGTTTTCCCCAGCTTACTGTGTGGTTTCAGCTTAATCACTTAACTCCTCCACTATTTCATTTCCCATCTATAGTGTGCAATGTGTGACCAAGAACTGCTACTACTACTGGCAGTTGCCATCAAGTCGACTCTGACCCATGGCGACCCCGTGTGTGCCCGAGTAGAACTGTGTGTGCTCCATAGGGTTTTCAAGTCTGTGACCTTTGGAAGCAGATTGCTAGGACTTTCTTCTGAGGCACCAATGGGGGGGGTGGGGGGGTTCAAACCGCCAACCTTTTGGTTAGTAGCCCAGTGCTTAACTGTTTGTGCCACCTAGGGACTCCACAACCAATAAATTAGTGAATAGTAATACCTTGAATTTATAAAGGCCTCCTTCCAAAATGCTTCATGAGAACTAGCCAGTATCCTTCATAAAACTCCAGAGAGAAAGGTTTTGTTATTCACACTGCTTTACACTGTGACCCCATTTTATATATGCAGATACCAGGGCATCAAGATGTTTAAATGAGTTGCTATGAGTCAGAATCGACTGCACAGCCATGGGTATATGTTATCATATTTGCTTGGTACTATGTCTTCAAAAGCTTCTGATTGTGCTCTTCCGGCATATGCTATTCAAATCAAGTTGCAGGGCTGAATTTACCTGGCAGTAGTCAAGAACTTTAATAATCGCCGTTAAAGCCAGACACCTGGCCCCTCATTATTTTAGCAAGTATTTTTTAGGAAAGAGGTTTTGTTACTTTTCCCCCTTCAAGTAATAGTTTTTATTTCCAACATAAATGCAGGTCTGTTGCTGTTACTGAAACTTAGCAGAGTGCCCATGGGTAGGGCAATGGGAGTAGCATATAGAACAAAACCACCTAAAGAACAAGAAGAGCACATCAACCAAGACAGAAACATGAGGAGTAGCCTTGCCAAGGTCCAAAGGTCTGTGTGAGAACGCCAAGAGCCAAGTCTCCAGAGCACAAACAACCAGGCAGAAGGCCTCTCCGGAACAGGATTTTCTGCTGCATTTCCAATAACCCCAGCTGCTGGGTGGGGCATTTGTGGTTCACAAGACACCTTCTTCCTAGGCAGCCACCTCTAGGAAGACCATCCCACCAAGTCACATTTCTGCATGTTGAGTTGAAAGAGTGAATTCCTTTAGACTGATCCCAGAACAATTTTGTTTGTAGAAGAACCAATGGAAACAACTTTTTACCTTTTTGATTCTAGTTCTATGTTTTATTATCTAAATATACCTGTTAGACCTCATGAGTTACCTAAACTGTGACCACACCCAGTGGAACCTACAAGTTCTATTAATATAGGACCCCAGGATTATGAAAGAAGGAGGAAGGGAAGAAGAGGATAATCAATGAAGCAAAGCATGAAGAGGGCAGAAGTAAAACAATATAAAGTGGCATAAAACCTTAAGTCATAAAGCAAAAAACCATGTCAAAACAAGTAATGATGCTCCCCTTGTCAACAACATAGAAACTGAATTTTGAAATGTGTTGGAAAAAAAGAGCACTGGATGAAAATAAGGTCCCTCTTTGGTGTTTTCATCCTAACATTTGGAAGATGATGCTGAGAATTTCTTAATGACTGGGGTCTAACAATTGTTGGGCCACAACTCCCAGGAATAAAAACTTAGACACTGTTGGTAAAACCTGTTTCCTTCCTCATTTCTTATTTCAAAACTTCCTTCCTAGTGGTATCTTCACTAAGGAATTCTAACTGTGCTGAGACAAAAACAATACATTTAAAATGCTTCATTAGCTATGGGGTCATAAGAAAGAGAATTTCAAGTAATAATGCCTTCTCTGTATTCAAAATGTTTGGGGAACTTTCTTATGTACATTTCCCTGATCATGCCTAAAGGATTTTGTAAAGTTACAAAAAGGAAACTGATAAAGAGAGAGGTAAAATGGCTGGCTTGATGTCAGAAGCCAGGCCCAAAGAGGCCTAGATCTACAACTGAGAAAAAGGTTCAATCTATTCAGGTGGCTGGTTTCCTAACAGGAGCAAGCCAGCTTTGAACTCAGCAGTATCTTTTCTCCAAGAGGGCAGATGTCAAAGAGGACATTAATAGTATAGTCTGCAGAAGCAACTGTTAAAGTCATGGTATAGAGATGTATCTACCTGCATTACAGAAGCTTCACCAGGTGTCCCCCGATTCCTCCAAGCACAATGGAGTCACAGGAATGCTGACCTCTTACCTCCTAGCTGCTGTGTTCAGGGTTTTGTGGCTCCCTTCTCCCAGTGTGACTATGGACATAAATAATGTTCAGTAACTTTTCTCTTTCACTAGCATACCAGGAAATTCGCAGGGTCAATTGACATAGTGAGATTGTCATGTATGCAGAATATAATTTTACCTATCATCAGTCACTATTATATGGATATAAATCATAAAAAAAAATCATAGTTGGCTTTTATCATTTAAATGAAAGATTTCCTTTTTTTCTTTTCTAGATTGAAAATAGGGGAGGAGATATCAGGCTAAAGGGGGTTTTCACAAGAGCTTAAGGGCAAATTAAATTGTGTCTATGGTCCGTGTGTGTGTGTGACAGAGAGAGAGAGAAAGACTGTATTTTGTTTCTGCTTTCGTATTGGAACAGACTCATAGAAATACCAGAGTAAGTTTTACTTTTATTTTAGCTCAGTTTCATTTTCAGTTTTTCATAGCATCAGGGTTGCACATCCTGTAACTTACCCATTTAAATCGAACCGCAAAAGATTTCCCAAGTGTTTTTCAAATACTTTTTATGTAACTTTGTAAAGATCAAACATAAAATATATAACTTCTGCAAAATAGCTCTTAGTCCACAGTGTCTAAATATCTATACTTAGTGTGTAATAAATATTTACTGAATTGTAAGCTCTTCGAAGTTTTACTCACACCCTTATAATGATTCACGGCTTTTTGAGTGGGATCTTCGTCCCTCGATTAACAGAGCCAGGACCAGAACCCAGGTCTTCTAACTCCAAACCCAGTGCTCTTTGAGACATATCGTATGTTTTCCCCCAATGCTATTCTTTCACTGATTTAAAAATTTATGAATCAGAATTCTTAATCTGGGAAATGATGTTTTGGGCAAATAACAGTAATAGTAAATTATCTTACTGTAATGCCTTAATAGTGTGGATTTTGTGTGTTCCTTCCAAACAAAACCAACTCTAGAGGGCAGTGCACCCTTAATAACAGATAATTTTTCTCCTGGGTTTAAAAGACCTTTTCCCTGGAGTGAAAACCTAAAATATTTGACATACTTATTAACAGCTTTAAATCTAACGGGACACTCCCAAATGTCTGACCCTTTTTGGATATGTGGGGAAGGAGACTGAAGTGGATATTTAGCTATGGGCCTTTTCTCTTCTTCCCTACCCTCCCTCCCCAAGCACTATGGCTTTAATATTTAATATAAAATGAACTCGAAACTCCCCTTACAATACCAACCTAACATTCTGAAGTAAAACATATCTACTAGTAAAAGCAGAAGTAAAGGACAGAGGGAGAAAGACAGGATATTTGCAGAGAACCACTGCCGGTTGAGTGTTGCTGGCATGTAAGTGGGTCCAGGAAGTGGCACGAGCTGAAGCTTGAGCGGTAGGCCAGAGATGGCCATAGGGGGCCTTAAAAGTTACATGCTGGGAAAGAGGGCTGGATTTCCCATGTAGCTCTAAGGAAACAGCGGAATGGTTTTAGCAGGGTGGGACAGGGCCAAATTTATGTTTTTTTTTTTTCTTTTTATGGATCATATGAGTAGCTCTGGAGAAAGCAGAATGGAGCGGAGCAAATCTAGAATCTAGGAGACCAGTTAGGATGGTGATTGTTGTATTAGTCCAGGAAAAGGAAGGTGCACTTGAGATAGGGTAGTGTTGGTAACCACCATTCATTGTCCAGTTCACTGTACTGTGGTGGTTTAGGTGCTGTTATGTTGCTAAAAGTTATGCCACCAGTATTTCAAATACCATCAGAGTCACCCAGAGGAGACAGGTTTCAGTGCAGCTCCCAGACTAGGAAGAAAGACCTGGTAAAAATTAGCCAATTTACTTCTAAAACTTAGCCAATGAAAACCTTATGGATGACAACAGAATATTGTCAGGTAGCTACAGTGCTGGAAGATGAAGCCTCTAAGTTGGAAGGCACTGTACAATAGCAACAGTAATGGACTCAAACATATTAGTGATCATAAGGATGGTGCAGGACTGAGCAACCTTTCATTCTGTTGTATGTGGAGCTGCCATGAGTTGAAGCTGACTTTATGACAACTAACAACAACAGTAGTGGTAGAAGTAGAGAGGATAGATTTGAGAAAAACATGCAAGGGGAAACCGTTAAGATCTAACGATCAATTGAATGAGGGGGTGAGAGAGAACAACCAAAGTTAATATTTTATAACTTTGGTCACTGAGTAAAAAGATGACATAACAATCTGAGACTGAATTTGCAGGGAAATGATACATTTAGTTTTTGAGAAATTGAATCTGAAACATCTGAGTACCCAAGTAAAGATGCCTTGCAGGTGGTGGAATTTGTGACTCTGAAGTTTTGGGGAGAATCTGAGTTGGAGACTGAATTAGAGAGTCATTAGCATACAGGTGGTAGTTAAACCCCTAAGAGTATATAAATTCACTCGGAAAGTGTATCAATAATGAGAAGAGCAGAAGGCTGAAAACAGACACTTGGGAAATGCCAGCATTTAAGCAATGGGTGGATGAAGAGGAAACTGTGGTCAAGAAGGAATAGTAGGAAAGGAATGAGGCAAACCAGGAGAATATAATATACTTTTGAGGGAAGTAATGAGTATAATCAACATGACCAAGTGTCCCAGAAATGTATAATAAGACAAAGATTGGAAAATGTCCACCAAATTTTGTGATTAGGAGAATACTAGTGGTCATAGCAACAGTAGAAGCTAGGCTGGGAGTGAGGGGTTGGGGGGGTCCAGAGTGAATGGTACGTGAAATAATCACATCGCGAGTAGGTTCCTCTTTTAAGAAGTCTGGATGAGAGGTAAGAAAGGATGGAACATTCTCCAGGGGACTGGAGTCAAAGGTAGTTTTCTTTTTTAATGAATGGGAGGGAGATGAACAAGCTTACAGTCTGAGGGGAACATGTCCCTGTAAGAGGAAAAGTAGAAGTTTCAAGAGGAAAGATGGTTGTAGAGTCTGGTCTTGGCACGTAGAACTAGGTGGGCCTTGAACAAAAGGGAGCACTGCATCCTCTGAAACCAGAGGAAAAGATGATGATGGATGTGAATTCCTCTAAGTCTGTAAGCCTCTGTAGCAGGGTGATTTACTGAGATACCATTTTTTAATATTGCTTTTATTATTATAGTAGAGTCTCCAGTGAAAGAACAAGTCAGCCTTTATATTCTAAGCTATGGGTCTTGCCTCTACAGGGCTAAGTGACTTTTGTGCTTCTGGGATGGATAACAAGTTTCTGGGAGAGCAGGATGGCAGCTCCCGCCCAGGCTTTTGTTTGAAGTGGTCATTTAATCAGGATGCTGCAAATAGTCATTAAAGTTCTCACTATGTGACTATGTAAATCCCTGAGAAAGAAAAGATGGAGCTGGTACTGGAAGCTAAAGGAGGTGAGTGACAAGACCCTAGGGATGACTACTAGAACACAGAAAGGGGACAGTGACGGCAAGTTGTGTGAGTGGCTGAAATCCATGCCCTTCCAAAACAGTACCATGAAGACAACAGGTTTGCTGATGGAATGGCAGACGGCTATGAGCAGCCTTGAGATCCTCAGCCAAGGGAACCTGGCATCCTTGTACAAGTTGAGCCAGGGATGGGATGGCAGGGGGTGGTGCTTGGGGAATGGAGCCTCCAGCCTTTGAATGGACCATTCTGACCCAGACAATAAACAACTAAGCAGTGACTGTGATGGGCTGAAGAAGGAAGGTCTTTCCCCAAATTTTTTGGAATAAGCAATCCTCTAGTAATGATTGACAGCACCTGGAGAGGAGGGGCTCCAATAATGACTGATATTAAGCTTGCCACTCTGCAGAAAGAATTTTTAACTTGAATTAAAATAAAACAGTTGTGATATGACATGCTTTGCACTTGAGTATCATGACTGATACATCTCAATTTGCTTGATAAAGTAGGTGGCAAGTTTTCTAATAGTAAGGAGGGAAAAGAATGGATGTTGAATGGAGGGTTTGAGATACTTAATTCAAGCCACATTCAGAAGAGGATGTGGAACATTTTATCATTGTTGACGTCAGAGGGATCTTTGCTGCAAGCAGAGGATACCAGAAAGAGGTTTATGTGTATTTTATTCACTATGCAAAGGCAAGCGACTGTATGAATCATAACAAATTATGGGTGACATTGTGAAGAATGGGAATTCCAGAACACTTAATTGTGTTATGAGGAACCCATACGAGAAGAAGTCGTTTGGACAGAACAAAAGGATACTGCGCGGTTTAAAACCAGGAAAGTTGTGTATCGGGGTTGTGTCTTTTCATCATACTTATTCAATCTGTATGCTTAGCAAATAATCCAAGAAGCTGGATTATATGAAGAAGAATGGGGCATCAGGATTGGAGGAAGACTCATTAACAACCTGCAATATGCAGATGGAAGAACCTTGTTTGCTGAAACTGAAGAGAACTTGAAGCACTTAGTGATGAAGATCAAAGACCACAATCTTCAGTATGGATTATACCTTAACATAAAAAAAAAAAAAAGGAAACAAAAATCCTCACAACTGGACCAATAAGCAACATCATGATAAACAGAAAAAATATTGAAGTTGCCAGGTATTTCATTTTACTTGGATCCACAATCAATACCCAGGGAAGCAACATTCAAGAAAGCAACCAACATATTATTGCACTGGGCAAATCTGCTGCAAAAGACCACTCTAAAGTGTGAAAAAGCAAAGATGTCACTTTGAGGACTAAAGTGCGCCTAACTCAAGCCATGCTATTTTCAATCGCCTCATATGGATGTGAAAGCTGGACAGTGAATAAGGAAGACTGAAGAAGAATTGACGCCTTTGAGTTATGGTCTTGGCAAAGAATATTGAACATACCATGGACTGCTAGAAGAATGAACGAATTCATCTTGGAAGAAGTATAGCCATAATGTTTGTCTCACTTACTTTGGACGTGTTATCAGGAGGGACCAGTCCCTACAGAAGGACATTATGGTTGGTAAAGTAGAGGGTAAGCGAAAGAGAGGAAGATCCTCAATGAGACGAATTGATACAGTGGCTGCCACGATGGGCTCAGTCATAGCAACGATTGTGAGGATGGCGCGGCACCAGGCAGTGTTTAATTCTGTTGTACATATAGGGTCACTATGAGTTGGAACCAACTCAACAGCACCTAACAACAACATTAAATATAAGTATAAATATTATATGTAAATATACTTTTTAATATAATGAGTCTTTGGACTCAGTGAAATCAAAGAATGTTGAAATTGGAAGCGACTTGCCAAATCCTCCATTCCAGGCTCCACTGCACCTCCTTCACACATATATTTTACAGATTGGAATAAATAACACTCAGAGAGACTAAAGGCTGCATGTGAGGCCACACAGCTGAGCAAAGCATCTGAAGTCAGGTATTTCAGGAAGACGCTCCCTACAGCAGCCCACCTGGAGAGAGCACTGTGTTATTCCCACCTCTCACCCTTTGTCCTTGCACCACATGAAGGCTGTGCTGACTTCAGGCCTCACCACAAAAGGCTTGAGCAGTCCAGCTTCCCTTCCCACAGCTGACCTCCGGCAGCAGGGCAAAGACACCTCAGCTTTGGACCTGGCCCCAGCTGACAAGGGGAGGCTGCCAGGCCAGAGCCAGGCGGATACTGGTCTCAGCTGTGAGCTACATGGTGAGAAAGAAGACTGCAGATTCAGAGACCTGGGGGGCTCCTGGAGTAACCATTCCATTCCATCTTCTTTGCTTACACGGAAGGAAACTGAGGCCTCCAGAGAAGCTCAGGGGCTTGCCCAGAGACATAAAAAAAAACCCATTGCCGTCGAGTCTATTCCAACTCATAGTGACCCTACAGGACAGAGTAGAACTGCCCCATAGGTCTCCAAGGCTATAATCTTTACAGAAGTAGGCTGCCACATCTTTCCTCTGGGGAGTGGCTGGTGGGTTCCAATCAGTGACCTTTTGGTTAGCAGCTGAGTGCTTAACCACTGCGCCACCAGGGCTCCTTCTCAGAGACGCATAGTGAGACTAAATCAACAGGAAGAGGCTACTCATTCTGGTTTTCTTTTTCCAAGCCTCTTTTCTAAACACAGCTCCTCCTCCCACAGTGCAGAGAATAGCAGAATCCTCCCCTGATTAAAATTTTTTTTTTAGGAACACACTGTACAGGGCACGCTAACTTGAGGACACGCTGAGTGCTGAAGCGCTGACAGAGAAGAAGGAGCCGTGCGCTCCTGCCTCCTGTTAACTGGGTCAGCGCTTCACGCTGAGGAAGGAGGAGGGGAAAAGCAACATTTTGCACTTAGCTGATGGGATATTAATGGAATCAGGGAATGGCAAGGAGAGAAGCTATAAAAAGACTAGGGCTTCCCCTATAAAGTTGGCAGCCCAAGCCCCAGGTCCTTCAGGCAAGAAAGGCCAAATGACACTAACCAAAGCAGGAATCAACACGTTGAGTGATGGTGGCCAAAAGGAAACTGCATGGCTGGATCCAAAGGTACTGATGGGGCTCAAGCTGGGAAACCAAGTTATGTGGGGGAAGAGAAGGCAGGGCCTGGGCAGAGCCGGAGGCCTACATCAGATGATGCTTAGACAACTTTGCAGCAAATCAAAACCTCAGTGGGGGGAGACTGTGGGACAGCTCAGCAGGGCCCTGCGGAGCTGCTAAGCAGCTTAAACAATCCTACCAGCTTGAAGTGTGAGCTGATGTTCTGCTTCCTGGCTTGCACCTGGAAATTAAACCACCACATTATTTCACATTCTTGGACTTTTTTGTCACTGCTTTGTCCCCAAGTCTTAACCACCCGAGTCTCTGCGTTCTCCAAGCTCAGCATATATGAAAGAAAGGTACACATATTCTGTATGCAAAATGAGTTTAGGGTATGCACAATAATTTTTATTTTTGATAATTTTATATATTTTATTTCTATGGTCATCCACTATTTATAAGCAATGCTAGTTTTCCACGTATGATCTAAAAATTTACTTAAGTAAAAAAAAAAGTGAGTTTGAGTCCATTTACAGACATCTACCAAAACCTAACGAAACCCTTTGTCATTAAGTCAATTCTGACTCATGGAGACCTTATGTGTTACACAGTTGAACTGCACTCCGTAAGGTTTTCTTGGCTGTAATCTTCAGAAACAGATTGCCAGGCCTTTCTGCCATGGTGCTGCTTGGTGGCTTGGAACAACCAACCTTTTGATTAATAGATGAGCAAAAACCATTTGTACCACCCAGGGACCTAAAGACAACTACCCTGGCAAAAACAATGAAGGTGATACACAAAAGCCTGAAATCTGGGAAACACTGTCAAGGATCCTGCCAAACAAGGAGCAACAGCAGCTGCCAAGTCAGCTGTGTCTCCCCATGAGTGTGAAAGAAAAATACAACGTTTGAAACATCGTGTTACAGTAAATGGTGTGAGTTCTCCTACCCTGGGTGGCTACCCTGGAGGTTTGTTTTTGTTTTGTTTGTTTATGGGGACCCTTTATTGATTTCTTGTTTAAACTTTCCAGATGGTAAACGGAGCCTCCAACTTTTGAATGGACCATTCTGACCCACACACTAAACTAAGCGGTGACTGTGATGGGTAAAAGAAGGAAGGTCTTTCCTCAAATTTCCTGGAATAAGCAAGCCTCTAGTTATGATTGACAGCACCTGGAGAGAACAGGCTCCAATAATGACTGATATTGAACATCACCACTCTGCAGAAAGAATTTTTAACTTGAATTAAGAAAACAAAACAGTGATTTTATTATTCCATTTAAAAATTGGGAGACTCTGAGGCCTCTGAGGCCTCCTATATCCCAGATCACTTACAGAGCAAGTAATTAGGTGAGTCACAAGGAGCTTCTGGTTCCTAACAAAGGCCCCCTACAGAAGAAAGAACAAAGTGTGAGCAGCAATGGTTCCATCTTCTGCCAATGGCGTGTTGGATGCACTTTCATGTGTAATATGTAAAGGGAGACTTTGGTTCATCAGTGATTATGCCTCCAACTTTCCTCTTCATCTCTTCATCACTTATGTCTGAAAAAGCAAAACCAGTTAGACAAGGCCTTAATCCATAGTAATCTCTGCATTAAAGAGCCTTCCAAACCGGTGACATTTCCCTTTCTAAATCCACTAGAAAGGGATTGTAACTTGGTATGGTGCTGGGATAAAGTTGAGGTTCAGTAAATATTTAATGTTGTCAATAAAATAACTTCCTTAAACTCTGAACTTGGATTCAGCTAGTTTCTTGTTGAAGAAGGTAAATGAAAGCAAGAAGAGTTAGGCCCATTTGGGGGCTGGTGAGCGTATAGAAAACAAGGAGAATAAGCTGCAGTAGAGTATGATCTGATTGATCAAATTAAGAAATAAAACCTGAACAATTTAGTGTTTTGTCAAAAAGAACTGAAAAAAATTTTCAACAGGTTGAGCAAAGTTCATTAATGCTTTTGTGTAGTCTCTGCCTGCGTCTTCTGAATGAATGGTTTAAAAACGGGGGGTGGGGTGTGTCCCACATAATCCTCATTCTGTCAGTTTCGCCTACAGTTTGCTTTATGGGGCTCTGCATGTAAGAGAGGAAATGAAAATGAGACATACAAATCAACACTCAGGCAAAGAGAAAACAGAGCTAGAAGTGGAGTCATCAGAACTGTGTTTGAGTCCCTTTTCAAGGTTAAAAGTTTTATAATCGGGGGCAATTCACTTCATTTCCTTGGGCCTCAGTTTCCCCTTATGTAAAATAAGGTAGTAGAATTTTTGGGTCATAGATTCTTAACCTGGAGTTCACAAACTCTGTAAGGGCTGCATCTTCTAAAATTGAATACAAAATGTAGAAAATATGTAATTTCACTTTTCTGGGGAGAGAGTCTATAACTATCATGAGATCAGCAAGTGTCAAGAACCATTGTCCTAGATTATCTTTAAGGTCACTTCCTGATTCCAACATTCTGTTATTTTAATGGGCAGATAATCCGAGGAGGCAGCAAGCAGGCTTGGGTAAGAGCAAGAGAAGGCAGGCATAGAAGTTAGTGCTTTTCTTATTCCTCTACCAACGCCATACACCCATGATCCCTTACCTCCTTTCAAAAGTACTCCAGTGTCCACACACCCATAAACCATGGGCCACCTCCTCAGAGGAAGGGAGCCCTGTGTGCAGAACCCGAGGCATACCACCTTTGCTGTTATTAAATCATAAGAGAATTCTAGGACGTTCACGAGCTAGATTTGCCCGACTGTCTCTTTAACTTCCACCACATACTTTGACTGAAAGGAAAAATCCTCACGATACTATCAAGTGAAGCTTTAGAATGACTACAGCTAGCCGCTGGTTGCTAGAGGCCTCTTAAAAGCATGATCTTGGTTGCCTTTTAAAGGTACAGAGCCCAACAAAATGAATAGGAACTGGGGAGGACAGGAGAAGGAGCAATAATAAAATGATTGGCTATCGAAAAGATGTGACAATTAGGAGTCCAAATTGTGGACATTTTCTCATAAAGCAAAGCCCCCTGGAGATACCACCACAATACTCTTTACTTTCCAAGCTAAGTGGGAGACAAGTTGGCAATAACCCTCCTCCTGCTTCCTGGTTGCTACTGAGATGTGGTAGGGAAGTGGAGAAGCACCTCTTTTCCATCCAAAGGTCAAAGCCCAGTTAATTTTCAGAAGACATGGAAAGAAAGACTATATTAGCTTGAACCATATGAAACTGCCACCTTTGCAAGTCAAAACATGGTCAAATACCAGCAGTTTCATATGGTTCAATGTAATATACAGACTACCTCCCAAGTAGAATGTTCCAGTCAGTTGGCATTGACACGGTGTTCCTGGCTCATCTTTCTTTGGCAGAAATCACTAAGATTCTGGAAAGAAAAAGAATGGGTAATTCACTGTGGAATAACGTTGTCCCATTCTTAATGATCATAATAATGTTTCAAAAAGAAAGAAATGCTCAAACTCCAAAACGTCTTTTGAGCCAACGCAGAAAATAGAGTTAATCTTCTTGCAGGATTCAGTTTAACAAATATCCGTCCAGGGCCTATTTTGCACGAAGCACAGATTCCTGGGGATAGGGACGTTTGCAAGGTTTCTTGGGATAGAAGGGAGAAATCCTCCAACAGATGAGGACTAGCTAATACCTCAGGAATGATTTGCTCATGAAGAAAGGCTTCTGGGTCATCATCACCATCTCTAAAATTATCAGATCTTGACAGTAATCAATGCAGCTATGTCAGGAGCAGAAAATGTTAGAGACATGAGGAACAGACTTTGGCTTATCTTATTAGTATTAACAGATACAGGGCCTCTTAAAGAAAGGCAAGAGTGTAACAACGACAGACTTTGGCTTTGTTATTTCTAGCCACAGCTCCCCAGGGAAACTAGGCAGGGGAGACTATGTCCTAGAGGAGTTGCCAGTAAAATTTACAATGTTTGTCAGCAGGAATAGAGCTCTTGTTGGTTGACATTCCAAGTAAGGCCCATATGTTTGTTCAGCCTTTTCCTGAGAGACTCAGGAAGGGACTGCTTTAATTTCATAATGCAATGAAATTGCTAATAAGAGAAAGATTTGTGGGTGAGTCAAAATATTAAAACAGATACTATGCTGACATGTGTACAACTTTAAAACTCACAACTTTTACCAGTTTAAAAATGTATATGTCACATGATTTTGTGTTTCTCCTCCTATTGCAATAGTGAGGCCAATTGCACACCCCCACGTACATAAATGTGCTCAGGAAGGACTCATATTCTCCACCAGACTCTCAGTTATTATCAATGAATCCATAGGTATTTATAGAATTACAAGTCCCTGGATGACACAAACGGTTAAGCGCTTGCCTACTAGCTGAAAGGTTGGAAGTTCAAATCCACACAGAGGTACCTCAGAAAACAGGCCTGGCAATCTGCTTTTGAAAAGTTACACAGCCTTGAAAACCTTATGGAGCAGTTCTACTCTGCACACGTGGGGTCACCTGAGTCAAAATTGACTTAACAGCAACTAACTACGACAACTGCAAGTCTCTGGAAACTTCTGTAGCAAGAGAGATAATTTAAGATATGATTCTTGCCATGTGGGTTTGGGAACAAGAGTTCATGAAATTATTTTAAAAGTGGCTGGTGGATTGGAACTGCCAACGTTTTGGTTAGCAGCTGAGCTCTTAACCACTGTGCAACCAGGTCTCTGAGTATAGAACAGTCTGGCTGAAAATGAAGCATTGGATTTTGGGGGGGGGGGGGCGAGAAGGTAAGCTCTAACTCAAGCTTTTAGTCAGAGGGTTTGAAATGCTGTTGGAAGTGATACATTCCAGCCTTTACAATCCTGTGAGCTGTTTCCTTGGTATAAATTATTCCCTATATGTATTTATATGTTTTACTGATTTTGCTTCTCTGGAGAACCCACTTGAAGACAGAGATTCACTGTAGCTAGCTCACGTTCAATAAGAATAAATATTAGCTTAATCCATTCTTCATGCTTCTGACTTGCAAGGACAAATCAGAAGATAACTCCATTCAGTCCATTAAAAGACTTATCCAGACCTTCTGGGCTATTCCCTGTGGTCTGGGAGCTCAGTAAGTGGCCTGATGGAGCTGAGAGATACTTTGAGTTTTTAACATTCTTCAGGAGAGCAGTTAGAAACAGCAAATGGGGTCACACAAATAAATCTTTAATAGTCAATTATAAGGCCAGGGGAAGCCTGGGAGCATAAGAAAAAAAGTCAAACAGAATAGAAAAAGGTGAGCAGTTTTAACTAAATCACTCATTTCCTCATTTCTGAGCCAGTTGAATTGCTGTTAGAGATCTGGGTTGATTAGTGTTATCTGGTGGAGGAAGCAGGAGAGCTTCCTCCATAATAGCTGAGATTTGCACAGCCCTTTATAAATTGTAAAACATTTTCAAATATATACCATGATTTAAAAGTCTCAGGAGCCAGTAAGGTCAACAGGAATGGGTTTTACCCTCACTTACAGAGGTGCAGAAGCTCCCCGTGTACAAGTGACCATCCAAAGTTACCCCCAGAATAAGTTGTCAAACTGCTCTTCTGACTTCTAATCCAATAGTCTTTTGACCACAAAATTGCTTCCTCCACCTCAGAGGCACAAAACAGTTAAAAGATCTATAGAAAGAAAATCATTTCTTTTGTCCTAATCCAAGACGTCCCTAAGTATCCTGAAAAGTTCATTACTGGTTCTAAAAATACATTTCCAGCCCAATACCCCACTGACTTTAGACCAGAGTGTGGGGGTTGCTCAGCCTTTCTCAAATGGAGAGAATTAATGTCCTAAGGCATTCTTCTCATATACAAAGTTAGGTACAATAATTAGGTGCCAGCTTTGAGAGAACTGAGAAAACACTTGTTCAAACCATTTTCTGTGTTCTGTGGTTTTGATGAGGATCTCCATCAGTACACATACCTTAGAAGAAGGAGTCCCTTGGTCACCACAAAACAACACTATATCTCCCGATAAAGACATATGTGATAAAAGTCATGATAATGATAACAACTATCACGTATTGAGAACTTACTCCATGCCAAGGTCATGTAAGCACTTTACACACATTGTCAGATTTAATCCTCACAACAAATTTGGAAGTCAGGTATTATTATTATTACCACTTTACAAATAACAAAATTGAGGCTCAGGAAAGTCAGCTAACCTTGTTCAAACTCACACATGGAATAAGGGGCAGAACTGAAATTTAAACTGAGGTCAGTTTCACTACAAAGCCATTCTCTTCCCATTTCTCTATACTTCTAAGGATGGTCCACTTTACCATACTCATCGTTGCATAAGATGATTGCTTCTTCCCCACCTTACCATTAACTGTTTCAGAGAAAGAGCAATCAGCACTTACTAGCAAACTGACCAAAAACCAAACCAAACAAAGACAACGGTTGGGCAACAAATTGGCCCCTGACATTTGAACCCATGTTGTAGAGTAAAATAACTAAAATCATAGAAGAATGGAACTTGGAGGAATTTCAAGAGATCGTGGACTCCATTCACTCACTCCATGTTGACTGAGCATCAAAAAAAAAAAAAAAAAATGTGCTAAATAATGTTCTAGAGGCTGAAGATGGCAAAATGGAAAGTTACTACCTTCAAGGAACTTACATTCTAGAAGGAAATACAGGCATATAAGCAAATGATTGTAATACAGTTAGTAAGTGTAATAATGAAGAATGCACAAGTTAAAGAGAAACACAAAGAATGATCAAGTCTGTTTGTGGGAGTCCCAGGAATAATTTTCAGAAAAAGAGATGTTTGAGTTTGGTCTTGAAGTATGAATAGGAGTTTTTGACAGGTAAAATGTTGTGGGAATGGTATTCTAAGAACCAAGAAGACAAGACCACTCAAAGGCATGGAACATAAAACTACACAGGGGGACTGGAATCTTATGAATACTTTAACATGGCTGGAGTGCAGGACAAGTGAAAGGGCAGCAAAGAAGTAAGATTAGCAAGGCAGGTCATGGAGGACGTTGGAAGTCAAACATTCAGTGGGAAATGAGAGGCTGTTGAAGCCATAGTTTGGAAAAAGAGGATGGAGACCTGAGCCGAAGAAGCAGTACTAGAAGAAATAGCTCAAGAAAAAAGAAGCCAAATCGACAGAACTTAACGACTAATTAGGAGACGAAGTTTGACGGGTGGTGGGAAGAGGGGCAGATCCAGGAGGATGACACCCAGGCCTTGGTTTGGGTGAAGGGGTGAATGGGCAAGAAGGTGAAAAGATAAGGAGTTTGGATGGGAGTAGTTTGAGATAGTGTAATCTGCAGAACACAGCTGATGAATGTTTTGCAGGTGCTTAGGCACCAGGGAGACTCAGTTATGTGGGTCATCAGATCAGGTCCTTGTAGAAAACAGAGATCTCCCATTGGTGGCATCCAGGTGACCATTTTTATAACCACGAAATATAGCAGTATTTTGAATTTATATCGCTCTTTTCTTTCTAAGAGATGGGAGCTGATTTTTCCCCCAAACGCAAATAAACCTGCATAGGCATTCTCTAATTCTCTTAAATATGTGTGTGTGTGTGTGTGTGTGTGTGTGTGTGTGTAAATATATATATAAACCAAATCCATTGCCGTTGAGTCGATTCTGACTCATAGCGACCCTGTAGGACAGAGTAGAACTGTCCCATACGGTTTCCAAGGAGCGCCTGGTGGATTCAAACTGCTGACCTTTTGATTAGCAGCAGTAGCTCTAAACCACTATGCCACCAGGGTTTCCATGTATATACTTGGAAACCCTGGTGGTGTAGCAGTTAAGTGCTACGGCTGCTAACCAAAAGGTCAGCAGTTCAAATCCACCAGGTGCTTCTTGGAAAATCTACAGGGCGATTCTACTCTGTGTATATATATATATATATATAATAGATATTATAGTAATTTTCCTCCAATCAATCATTTCTAATACAAATATGCAAAGAAGTGTATGGAAAAATTATATATATATATATATATATAAACCTGTTTACTTTTGTCATTTCATAAAAGTTAAGTGGAGCCTGGGGGAAGAGGTAGGATTAAGAATAAGTTTCTGTTATCAGGAGAAAAACAAAAATGAGTTCTCAAATACATATCAAGAGGTTTTCTTTGTATATAAACACTTTTAAAAATCATTAAAAAAAATGTTTAGTTGGGCATCAGCCCTTACTGTGTAGTGTTACAGTAAAAACCTTGAAGGAACAAAATCCATTCATGTTTATTCCTTAAGTGCTTTGAATCGCAAATAAAGGATTACCATAAGGTAATATAAGGGGGAAATTCCTTCTACTTTAAAGAGTGAAAATAGGGTGGAAATGAACTGGTAAGTCTCTCGTGTGTGTGTGTGTGTGTGTGTGTGTGTGTGTGAATAAGCAAGAAAGATTAAGAACTGTTAAATGACTTTCTAATTATGATAAAGATAAAGGCCAGTTCAGCTAAACAGTCACAGCTGGCTTCTAGTGATATCAGCCTGCATAATGGAAATAATAAGTTAAGGTGGTGAGGCTGTTGGAGTCTCCTGTGAATATCAGACTTATTTCCTCATTGAGTCAGTTTAGAATGTCAGAGAGATCAATTTATGTGATGACAATTACTAACGTAATTAAGAAATAAGGACAGCTCAAGAGGATATTGCCTAATAATTAATAACTGGCTGGAAAGACCAAGGGTCCTAGCAAACAGTGAATTCACTGAAGATCAGCTTGGAGAATTTCCGTCAATAAGAAATGAGCTTATTCTATAAAGCAGCCCAGGATTAGTAGCTGAAGGTTATCTGCTAAACAAAATAAAGCTTAAATTAAAGAGGGTTTCTTGGAATTCTAGGTTTTGTAACATTTTAGAGAGCTCAAAGAAAGGGCATCAGAAATAGGCAGAGAAAAAAGGCAACAGCATCATAAATGCCAAAGAGCACCTGGCTTCGAGTTAGGGTCCTAAGTCCACTTCCACATCTGCTAGAGATAGGTTGTATAACTGGAATGAAGCACTTGACTTCCTGGCCTTAATTTCTTCATTAGTAAAATGGGATGGTTGAACTCTATGACTTCTGCAGCTACCTGCAGCTCTGAAATTTGAATTATAAGCACGGTCCCTTAACAACAACCAGTACGAGAGCTAAAAACAGACACTTGGGCCAGAACAATGAGGAGTAATTTTTGGAAGTTGGTGTTGAATAGGTACCAACAGGCATCAAAGCCCCAGATTTTAAATAAAAAAAATATAAAAATAAATAAAAAGAAACATCCCATTTTCTTAAACCATGCATTTGAAGAAAAAAAAAAATGAGAAATGAAATGAGGAACTGTGGTTTCTTTTGGGGGCTCCTGATACTTCTATTAGATAACTTACTGATATAACAGGTCTAGCTACAGCTATGGGTAAAACACTCCTTCCATAAGAAACAACAAAAAACGTTCACCTCAAAGTTCACTCCCCTTAGTGACCATGTTCTCTGGAAGCCAAAGCTTTAAAAAAAACAAACAAACCCAGGAACCTGTTAAACTGGAAAGTGTCTTTGCCAATCAGATACTCTGTGGTTAGGTGAAAACTTCTTTGAAGAAAGGCATCAAATATCTTATGTACACAGAGGCAAGTGAGAAAACAAACCTACAGCTGCCGGCAAGGACCTCAGTTTACCCCTCACTTCTCCAAAATGCTGCAAAACCTGAAAATCCATTGCAGTTTCCACATTGAAGCTTGGTTACACAACTTGGACAGAAAGGTGGGAGCAGGGAACTGGGAAAGGTTGACTTAGACCAGAAAACAAGGTAGGGAGGAGATTAAAGCCACCCACCCCCACGCACACACAACACAAACAATACGTGGGAAAAATAACAGCAGCAGTAAGCTAAGAGCCCCTTTCTCCTTATAAATCTGCCATGTTGGGGGAACACAATATAAGGGCGAGGAAGGGTATCAACTCAGGTTTCTAACGTCATCAGCATAGTAATGGAGCTGGGGCCAGCTACGATAACTAAAAAACGTGGTAAATTTTCCTTGTTTAAGCTAACATGAGGGTTTTTAGAACTATGATGTAAAGAGATCAGAAGCAGCTGCGTGAAAACAAGCTTTGCAGACAAACAAGTGAGTCAAACTGTATAGCCGTTTTTTTTTTACCTGCTACTAGGCAGGAACTGTGGGTGCTGCAAATGGTTAACATGCTCAGCTGGTAACTGAAAGGTTGGCATTTGAGTCCACCCAAAGACCCGTTGGAACAAAGTTCTGGTGAGCCACTTCTGAAAGTTCAGCTATTGAAAGCTGTGTGGAGCACAGATCTGCTGCGACACACACAGGGTTGCCACGAATTGGGGGTTGCCATAAGTTGGCATCGCTATGAGCTGGGGTCAACACATGACAGCAACTGCTTCCCCCCCCCCCCCCGCCCCAAGCCTACTCACCAAAAAGCATTGCCTGCAGCCCTTGTTCTCCTCTGGGCCAGAGCCTGCTGCACAATTGGGTAGATGGGAAGGCCTAAAATTTCTAAATATTGGATCCTTCTGAAGGGTCTCAGAAGGCATGTTTGCCCTTCCTCACAGGCACCTTAGCACTGGAAAAATCAGGTAAAAAGAAATACCAAGACCGGTTTTTGAGGGGGAAAGGGAGTCACTAAGCAACAGATTGTTCGCAAAGCACACATGTGAGTAGAGAAGGTCATTGGATGGGCAGAGAATGACGAGGGGCTAGCTGTGAGGAGGCAGGAGGGCTGACTAACTGTTGGTACCCCAGCAAATGACTACTGGAGCTTCTGGCGCCAGCTGGCAAGGCTTCTGTAGTACCCTCAGGGCAAACCAGGGGCCTCCCAAAATGCTGGCCGAGGAACCCCAATTCTCAACCCTGAGACCCTACTTGCAGCCTTGTATCCCAAGCACAGCCTTAGGGATACACTTGGAGCAGTGATGTAAATGCAGAGTTGGCTGGTTAGTTAGTAGTTGCTGTTGAGTTGACCTCTGACTCATGACAACACCCAACTCATGGCAACCCCATATACAACAGAATCAGAACCTTGTGATTCATAGGATTTTCATTGGCTGATTTTTCTCAGAATTAGATCACTAAACTTTTCTTCCTAGCCCACCTTAGTCTGCAAGTTCTGCTGAAACCTGTTCAACATCACAGTAACATGCAAACCTCCACTGATGGACAAGTAGTGGCCGCGCTTGAGTTGTATTGGATGGGAATCAAACCCAGGTCTCCTGCATGGAAGATGAGAATTCTACCACTGAATCACCAAATCAAAACAAAACCCGTTGCTGTGGAGTCGATTGTGACTCACAGTGACCCTGTAGAACAGAGTAGAACTGCCCCATAGCCTTTCCAAGGCTAAAATCTTTAGGCAAGCAGACTGCCACGTTTTTTTCCTGAGGAGCAGCTGGTGGGTTCCAAACGCCAGCCTTTCGTTTAACAGCTGAGCTCTTAACCACTGTGCCACCAGGGCTCCTTACTTAGAAGAGTAGTCATGACAAATAGAGTGAAATATACTCATCAGGACATCTCTGTATCATAATTAAATTTTTCTTTATGGCTCAAGGGTTAGATGTTGTGGTAAGAGTAGTGTACTAGGAACTGGGAATCTAGGTTATAGCTCAAATTCTGCCGCTAGGGACCTTGGGCAATTCACCTCCATGGGCCTTAGTTTTCTTACCTGTATATAAGGACATTAAAACCCACCGCCATCTAGTCGATTCTGTCTCACAGTGACTCTATGAGACAGAGTAGAACTGCCCTATAGGGTTTCCAAGGCTGTGATCTTTACGGAAGCAGACTACCACATCTTTCTTCCATGGAGCGGCTGGTGGGTTTGAATCATCAACTTTTAAGTTAGCAGCTGGGTGCTTAACCACTGTGCCACCAAGGCTCCTGTAATGAGGACATCAAACCAAACCCATTGCCACTGAGTCAATTCCGACTCACAGCAACCTTATAGGACAGAGTAGAACTGCCCCACAGGGTTTCCAAGGAGCGTCTGGTGGATTCGAACTGCCGACCTTTTGGTTGGCAGCCATAGCTCTTAACCACTACCCCACCAGGGTTTCATGACCTGTAAAATTCCTTCTTATGCCACTTAAGATTCTGATTGGATCAAGAAGATTAAAAAAAAAAAAAAACTCTTTTGGAAGGAAAGAATGTGCCTGCCTGGTCAGGGACTTCAAGGCATTCGCAAGGCTCCAGCAGTCTTCCCTGATTACTCGCCAGTATGAGACATCCTGAGCATAAGGCAACAATGTCAATGTGTAAGAATATACAATATTGTTTTATTAGTTTGCAGACTAAGAATATAGTGGTTCTCTCTCTCCCTGCATGGGGCCAGAGGGTGGGGCATTTGGCAATGTTGGCAGGAGTAGGGTACACAGGATAGCCCCTCACAACCAAGAGTTATCCAGCCCAAGTAGTGCTGAGATGGAGCTCTCTGTATGCAGAGTGGCTAGAGCCCAGTGATGTAGCCAAGAGGCAACCTGGAGAAGCAGCCACCACTCACCTGTACCTGGTTGTGGCCCTACAGGGATAAAGGCCTACTGCAGCCAAATCTACCAGTTCTCCAAAGTCGTACATCTAGATTTTAGTATGAACTCATCTGCCTCTGAAAGCTGGGCAACTGATTTTATTCTTTAAAAATACTAAACTTCCCAGGGGACAGGGGGCACGGGGGTGTCAGATTCTGGCTGCTAGTTTGCCACGTCCCTGTTAAATCTTAGATGGCAAAAAAAACCTGAGTTCTCTTTGCCTTCAGGAGAAAGTATTCAGAGGAAATAGGGCCACCTGAGCTATTATTGCGCAATTATATAAGAAGATTAGTTTAAACAGTTTTTTAGAGGACAGAGGATTTTCCAGTTGCTCAAGTATAAGAAACATGCAGCAAATGAATGGAAGCGAATGAAGTGCCTGTGTTTATTCCACCATCTTGAATTTTGCCTACATTTGGGTTTTATTTGAAGGCAAATTTAATTTTCATTTTCTTCAAGTCAGATTTAATCCAGGAGTCCTAAACCAGCTCAGGTGTGATAAAACAAAAGCTTTTTCAAAACTGGCCATGCCCTTTAATGAGCAACCTCAGCCTCATCGTCTCGAATGCTCTGACTTGCTCAGGAGGAGTGGTACTGGCTAAATCTTGGTGCTTCATCAGTTTTAGAAATCTGGAAGTTCCAGCCTTCCTAAATTTCAGAGACTTACTACTTCAGTTTGATACTATGTTATATGAAATGGAAACTGAGTTTTCACAGGTCTTTAACCTTTTTTGGGGGGGTGGGGTGTGGGTAGCGGGGCACAAAAGGATGTCTAACATGTCTGGTCAAAATGAAAAGTGTTGACATCTCTTCATATCATTCTCTTCATACTGGACTCCTCACTTGTATCAGAAATTAAAAACAACCTGCTGGCCCCGGACTTCTCGTGCGTGTTAATGGAAGCTTCATTTGGCCTTTTCCTGGCTTCAGACATCTGACTCAGACGCCAGATACTTGCACTCTGAAGCACTTGGCATTTACTTTCTGGAGTGACTAAACACTGATGCAATGATTCAGTTTTCTATCACCTAATGTCATCTGGAAAGTTCTAGAACCCAAAGATGCCAGTTGTTTACTAGTAATTTTGCAGGGAAGGTAACAGTGCATTACATTTCTAAAGCACTTAAGCTCTTTAATGTAGTAGGCTGCTAACAAAATGTTGGAGGTTCAAGTCTACCCAGGGGTACCTTGGAAGAAAGGCCTGGTGACTTATTTCCAAAAAATCAGCCATTGAAAATCCTATGGAGCACTGTTCTACTATGACACATGTGGAGTTGTCATGAATCAGAATTGACTCTACAGCAACTTTAAAAAAAAACTTTTTTTTTTCTTGTTTAAGCTATTTACACATTGCTTTCATATCTATTGTGACTGTAATACATATAACACCCCTGAGAAGTCAGTAGGATTGGTCATATTATACCTATTTCATAGATAATATCTGTGATCTGCACAACAACCTAGGAGGCAGGTACTATAACACACAGACTCTGGAGCCAGATTGCCTGGGTTCAAATCCTAGCATTGTCTCTTACCAGCTGTACAAGCTTGGGCAAGTTTCTCTGTGCCCCAGTTTCATCATCTGAAAAATGAGAATAATAGTAGTACCCTACTTCTAAGGTTGCTATGAGTATTGAATGAGTTATTAAAAATAAAGCCTGGCAGAAGGTAAGTAAGCACTATAGTGTTAGCTATTAATATCACTATTTTCCAGATAAGAAAACTGAAGCACAGAGAGGTGAAGTAGCCCAAGCAGTCTGACTCCAAGTTAACCTAAACTTGTTATTTTTAGGTGCCATCGAGCTGGTTCTGACTCATAGTGACCCTACCTACAACAGAATGAAACACTGCCTGGTCCTGCGCCATCCTCACACTCACTGCTGTGCTTGAGCCCGTCCTTGCAGCCACTGTGTCAATCCATCTCATTGAGGGTCCTCTCAAGTATGATGGCTTTCTCCAGGGGCTTGTCCCTCTTGAGAATATGTCCAGAGTACATGAAATGAAGTCTCACCATCCGCGTTTCTAAGGAGCATTCTGGCCGTACTTCTTCCAAGACAGATTTATTCATTTTTCTAGCAGACCATGGTTTATTCAGTATTCTTTGCCAACACCATAATTCAAAGGCATTGATTCTTCTTCAGTCTTCCTTATTCATTGCCCAGCTTTTGCATGCATATGAGGAGATTGAAAATACCATGGCTTGGACTGGGCACACCTTAGTCCTCCAAATGATGTCTTTGCTTTTCTTTATACTTTAAAGAGGTCTTTTGCAGTAGACTTGCCCAGTGTGATATGTCATTTGATTTCTTGACTGCTGCTTTCATGGGCGTTCAGGGGGGATCCCAGGAAAACAAAATCCTTGACACTTTCAATATTTTCTATTTGTCATGCTGTTGCTTGTTGGTCCAGTTGTGAGGATTTTTGTTTTCTTTATCTTGAGGTATAATCCATACTGAAAGCTGTAGTCTTTGATCTTTACCAGTAAATGCTTCAAGTCTTCTTTATTTTCAGCAACCTAACTTAGTTGCTGTCAAATCAACTCCAACTTATGGCAAATCCATGTGTATCAGAGTAGAACTATGCTCCATAGAGTTTTCAATGGCTAATTATTTAGAAGTAGATTCCTAGGTCTTTCTTTTGAGGCACTTTTGGATGGACTCGAACCCCCAGCTTTTGGTTAGCAGCCAAATGCATCAATCATTTGCACCACCTGGGACTCCTGACTCCAGGTTATGGACTCTTGACCATTTTACCACTGTTCAGTGAATAAACTAAAGAACACAGTGCTGAGTGATATATCAAGAGCCGTCCCTTATGCAAGGTAGGGATTAAGAATTTGAAGTATAGTTCTCTTGACTCCAGACCCAGTGTTTTTCTGCCTCACCATCTGACCCTTGGGTGTCATAGCACATCTGAGAGAGCAAGCAATGAAGGTGAAGACATGTGGCCCAGAGCAGTTGGTCCCATTACACTTCAAAAAGAACTGAGAATGTCTTCATGAAATGCTGGCACCAAGAGGAATGTGAGAGTGAATGGAGTCAATCACTGCAGAAACACAGTTCCTGACAACTCTGCTGAGCTATGACCATCCAGTTATCTCTTGGATGTGTGTTCTGACACATTAGCAAAGAAGCCCTCATTCCCCAACAGAGGGTTCTTTGAATTAAAGCACAACTTTGCCAAACATGCAAGTTGTGCTTTAAGTCAAAATAATTGCTTGCTCCTGGGCTGGAGAGTTTCAAATATACGGCAACTTACTGGGTGTCCAGAAATTGATCACTTCATCATCGAATGAGCCAGCCAGGGGAGCAATCGCTCCAACGGGAAGGTTAACGGGCACGAAAATGAATCAGCATCTTATGGTTACAAATACATTTTTGCTGCTCTGACTAAAAATGGCTGTAATTTTTTTTTTAAGTTCAGATGCCTACATATTTTACTGCTGAAAATGTCAAGCCGCTGAGCTATTGTTATAACTGACCACTCCATGAGAGCATTTCATGACTGTTTTTCTGTTATTTTGCAGTCAGCATTATGGATTCAGAATAAATTTGAGCTATTGCTGATCTGCTTTCTAGCACACGGCATTATTGGCTCTGAAGGAAGCATTAGCTTTGTAGGCTGTGAATAGATGTGAAGGCTAATACCAGGGTACAAATATTACCGAACCTTTATACATGCTATTTGTTCCCTAATAATACACTCATAAGGTCCTTGAAGGGGCCCACCTCAGCTAACCGAGGAATTCACTCAGCCTATTAACTTAATATAGTAACATGCCAGGTCAGGGCTTCTCTGATGGTTGCTGCAAGCAATAGGATGTGACGGTTTTTAGAAGTGGCTTGTTTAAAAGCTTTGCACTTCCTTGGAAGAAGAGTTCATGTAATATGACTGAATAATTATCATAATCATCATACATATTCATAAAATAAAACTATTTTTAAGTATATACAGAATAAAATATGCTAGACTTCAATTCTCAAGTGGGTGACACCTTTCTAATGCACATATGCCTCACTTGAAATAAAACAGTAGTTTTCTGACAAGTTAAATTGCACCAGAGTAAGTTACCAGGCAATGTCCACACTGGGCGAGCCTCTCCTTGGGTGTCTATTACCTAACTAGTATCTGTTGTACAAAGGCCTTGCTGACTCAAATCTAGTCCCTCCTCAGATACCAAGAACCTAACTGGATAATCTTTTCAGACTAAATAAGTTCAGGTATTTCTCATTCAACAACATCTAAATGGAGAGCTTGGGTATAATATTTTAGAAAACAAAAGACATGATTTAAGAGCCAAAGTAAAGCTAGAAACAGATTTACTTGATAATTAAGTTAGATAAGTATCACTAATTACAGTATATATAACCCAGGTGTGGTCTTGTTTAATCTGTCCTCACAGAGGAATTCGTAATGTCTTTGGCCCTGGTGGCTTGGGTCAAAGCGTCAATCCCCTTCTTGCATCATTCTCCTTTGGGGTTCATGATTGCACTCCCAGTAGGGGCTCTCTCATTCCCTCTACATTCTACCTGGGTTTACCTTTACCTACAGAAAGTTTCTTTGTCACAGCAGGTGCTACTGTTGGCTTTTCAGCCCTTATTTCTTTCTACCACCAGCAGTCACCCGATGCTGTGCCATTCAATGGTGCTTTTCTCTGCATTGACTCTCAAGTTTGCACATTTTCTTGTCAGTCTTCTTTTTAAATTAGGTCTCAGGCATAGTTCACAATTCGTCTTAGATGGGTTTCTAACTGTTTCCTGACCTTGGAGAAGGTGGGACAAGAGAAGGGCAGGTAAGATGTGGCTCTGGACTCCTAGCTGTGCTTCAGCTGAGGCAGTTTCTGTTACATATAGTGTGCTAGGTAAAAGGTCATTCAAAGCAAGAGATTCTTGGCAAATAAACAAACAAATGGAGAAGTTGGAATATGCAAATTATCAAAGGTACTCCTCTCATGATGAAGTCGTCACATGATCAGGAACTTACTGTTTATATTCATTGTTCTGATTATCTGTTGCTGAATTACAAAATCATCCAAAACTTGTCAGCTTAAAAAGACAACTATTTTATTAAACCTCCAGATGTCATGGGTCAGAAATTCAGGCAGGGCACAGCTGGGTGGTTCCTTTTTGTTCCATGTTGCTTTGAAGGAGTTAACTAGGTGGTGTTCAACTTTCAGATGGATCTGGAGGGTCCAGTACAGCTTCATGCTCACGTCTCTTGATGAGGATGACTGGAAGGCTGGGCTCAGCTGGATCTATCAACCCAAGTGCCTACCTGTGGCCTCTCTAGCATGCCAGTCTCAAGGACTTGGATTTCTCATGTGGAGGCTCAGGGCTTCCAAAGAGAGTATTCTAAGACACAAGAAGTAGAAGTTGCTAGACTTTTAGGGTCTGGTCTTAGAAACTAGCATATTGTTACTTCTGCTATATTCTATTGGTCAAAGTAGTCACAGAGCCCATCCACATTCAAGGGAAAGGCAATAGAGCTCTCCTCTCAGTGAGAAGTGTGGCAAAAAATGTGTGGCCATCTTTAATCTACCATGGTTGCTGACCTTTAAATGCTGCCTTCCTTGATCCAAATGGCCATAAGGTCAGTGACGTCACTGTTCTCACTTCCTTTTTTGATCTTAGTTCTCTCCCTGACCTCCACCCTACTATGGCTAAGATGGTCATCCTGCTGAGCTGACTTTTATTGACCAGTCTGGGAGAATAATAGCCTCACATTGACTATTATGTATTTCTAAACTGTCTTCCAAGAGCACTGACTGTATACGCTACCAGTCATCCACTCTTTGAAGCGAAGAGGTTTCACTTTGGCTAGGGCTGTCAGATAAAACACAGGACTCCGGGTTAAATTTGAATTTCAGATAAACAAGAACTTTTTTTTTTAGTATAAGCATGTCCAAAATATCGCATGGGACGTACTTACACTAAACAGTTATTTGTTGTTAATCTGAAATTCAAACTTGCCTGGGGGTCTTGTACTATTAAATTTGATACATTTTACCTTGGCACTGCAGTTAGGGTTAGGGAGAAGGAGTTTCTGGCCAAGTGTGACACAGAAGACTGGCCTCTGGTGATGAATTTCTCTTGATTATCAATCCTTGTTTTCCCAATCAAACTCACTGCTCCACCAGGCTCTCCTCTCTCTCCCCAAGTCCCAGAGCCCTAATAATTTTTTCTAATATGGGTTAAAACAATTATTTCTGCATATATCCCAGTCCCAAAATGGAAACAAGAGTCACAAAATTATTTTAATTAATTGATTTTCTTTCCCATTGCTTGAGGTTTATAGCCACATTGCTTGAGTGGGTGTGAGAGGAACTCAGTTCTATATGAGATCGATCAAGCCTTACAACCACCACTTTGCCAAACTATTTATGAATGTCTTTTACTAAACAAAAATCTCTGCTTAATAGATGTCCTTATAATTCTTTTTCTAAGCTGAAGAAAATGCTTGCATTTAAATATAGCTATATTGCAGATTTAATCAGTCAGTCAAAAAATATTTTTTGTCTGAGTACTATGTGTTAAGTCAGTAACGATTAACACCTGGTCTTGCCTGAGAGGCATTCGGAGCCTAGGGAGGGATATAGAGATGTGAAGAGATAATCACAAGGCAATGTGGTAGATTTTAAAACAAAAACAAGAGCAGAGTTCAGTGGGTGTGACTAATAGTGCTCTACAAACTTGACATCATAGAGAAGGTGACATTTGATCTGATCTGGAAGGACAGGTAGGAATTTCTCAAGAAGAGAAGGAAGGCAAAGGCATTCTCAGCAGGAAAAAAGAAAAAAAATGTGCAAAGGCACAGAGTCATAAAGGAGCCAACTGTGTTCATGTAGCAGAGAAAGCTCTGGTCAGGTCAAAGCTAGAGAGAAGAGGCCAGAGCCCCTTTACTTAGCTTGACCCACACTGCAACTCAGTAGGAAAGAAGAGAAAGGGCCTCAATCAAACCAAAAGTTACTAAGAGGAAGAGTAACAAAAGCAAATGATCACAGGGCCCCAAAAAACAATCAAAATAAAGGCAAGAGGAAAAAATGCCGAACTGTAGCAATAATGAAAAGCAAATTGCTGCTGTAATTCTAGCAAATTCTATTCCTTTTTCCCTGTGGCAAGAGCCAATTTTCTACGGCTGGCTTGGAAAGCTGCAGAAACTAATCAGCTACTTTCCAGTTTGGGGGACGGTGAATAGAAATATATTCCTGCTAGATATTTTCCTAACACACTATGTGATAAAAGGAGCAAAAAGCCTCTAGCGATTCTATTATAAATCCTGTGATAGCATGATTCTAGAAAGCAAAAATTTCTGTGCCTACCAAAGCCATGCATGCTTAAGTACTGCAAAGTTATACTTCATGGTGAGTGTTAGCCCAGTGGGTCAAACTGGTAGAATAACATAGCAAAGAGTCCATGTCCAATGCTAACAAAACAGAAATGTTTTATTTATTTATTTATTTATATTGATGTCTGACACACCTTCACTTATTTAATGTGTCATTCATAACTGATTATGAAAACTTACTTATTCAAAAACAAAAATCAGTTTTCATTGAATTGATTGCAACTCATGATGACCCCATGTGTGCAGAATAGAGCTGTACTGAACAGGGTTTTCAAGGCTGTGACTTTTCCAAAGCAGATCTCCAGGTCTTTCTTCTGAGGTGCCTCTGAGTGAGTTCAAACTGCCAACTTTTTTGGTTAGTAGTTGCAAGATGTGAAATCACCTCGTAGAAAGCAATCTGTCTTTTGTTCTAAGTTCTTTCAAACTGGACCAATACCTGAGGTCAATAAGTGGGAGCTGACCAAATCAAGAGGGATCACTTGGGGCCGAATGTTGACTAAGTCTCAGGAGACATAATGTAATCTGTCATGGTCATGTGGGGAGGCTGATAAGAGCACTGAACACTGAGGCCCAGAGGAGCTTCCTGGTTGGTGACCATGCATGGGAGAGGAAAGCACATTCCTCTTTGGAACATGGAAGCTTCATGCTGGGGTTCCTCCCAGACCTCACCTTACATGTCCCTTTGTTTGTGTACTTTTTGGTTATAACAAATCTGTAGTAAGTATGGTATAAGGATCCCTGGTGGAGCAGTGGTTAAGTGCTTGGCTGCTAACCAAAAAGCCAGCAATTCAAACCCAACAGCTGCTTTACAGGAGACAGATGTGGCAGTCTGCTTCTGTAAAGATTACATACAGCCTTGGAAACCCTATGGGGCAGTTCTACTCTGTCCTATAGAGTTGCTATGAGTCGGAACACAGACCAAACCAAGGAACACACAGACAAAGCAATAGAAGAATTCAGGAAAACAATACAAGAACAAAATGACAGAATAAACAGGCTGCTAGAAACCACACAAAAAACAGCAACAAGAAATCCAAAAGATTAACAAAAAAAAATCAGAATTAGACAACTCAATAGAAGGCCATAGGAACAGAATTGAGGCAATGGAAGTCCGAATGAGTGAGGTTGAAGAAAAATCCCTTAACAATAATTTGAGAAAAAGTGAGAAAAAAGAATGAAGAAAATGAGGAAACCCTAAGAATTATATGGGATACTATCAAGAGGAAAAACCTACGAGTGATCAGAGTATCAGAACAGGGTGAAGGGCTGGATAATGGAACACAGAGAGAATTGTTGAAGATTTGCTGGTAGAAAACCTTCCTAATAACATGAAAGACAAGAAGATATCTATCCAAGAAGCTCAACGAACCCCATACAGGATAGACCCCCATATCATAGTCAAAATTGCCACAAGAAAAACAAAGAATCCTGAGAGTGGCTAGGGATAAAGCAAAGGAGAACCAGTAAGACTAAGCTCCAATTACTCAGCAAAAATCATGCAGGTAAGAAAGCAGTGGGATGACATAAATAAAGCCTTGAAGGGGGGAAAAAAAAATGCCAGCCAAGAATTATAGATCCAGCAAAATTGTCTCTCAAATACAATGGCAAAATTAGGTCATTTCCAGATAAACAGAAATTATGGGAATATGTAAAAGCCAGACAAAATTATAAGAAATATTAAAGGGAGTCCTCCAGTTAGAGAACCAACTGCATGAGACAACCATCCAAGACTAGAACACAGGACAGATCAACAAGATACCAATCCAGATAGAGAATTCACAAAAACAAAACAAAGCTAAAAAACTGAAAATAGGGAACCAGAGACAATATGTAAATGATGAAAACATCGAAACAAAAAAAAAGGAATAAATGGTGTAATCATAGAACCTCCATACAGAGAGGAAGTCAAGACGATATCAAGAAATAAAAGATTGGTTTAAACTTAGAAAAATAAAAGTAAATTTCGAGGTAACCACAAAGGAAGCTAATGAATTTATCCATCAAAATGAAAAAGAAGAAATACATAAAGACTCAGCAAACACAAAATCAACAGTAGTGAAAAAAATGAAAAGAAAATCCATAACAAAAAGAACTCAGCACAGAAAATTAAGCAAAACAAAAAAATCAACACCAAAACAAAACAAAACAAAACAAAAAAATGAGAAGAAACAGCTGCAAACATCCATTAATAGTTAGAACGTGGAATGTACAAAGTATCAATCTAGGAAAACTGGAAATCATCAAAAATGAAATGGAATTCATAAACATCGATATCCTAGGCATTAATGAGCTGAAATGGACTGGTATTGGCCATTCTGAATCAGACAATCATATGGTCTACTATGCTGGGAATGGCAACTTGAAGAGGAATGGTGTTGCATTCGTTGTCAAAAAGAACATTTCAAGATCTATCCTGAAGTACAATGCTGTCAGTGATAGGATAATATCTAGACGCCTACCACGAAGACCAGTTAATACAGCAATTATTCTAATTTATGCTCTAACCACTAAGGTCAAAGATGAAGAAATTAAAGATTTTTACCAAATTCTGCAGTCTGAAATTAATCAAACATGCAATCGGGATGCACGGGTAATTACTGATGATTGGAACGAGAAAGTTGGAAACAAAAGAGAAGGATTGGTAGTTGGAAAATATGGCGTTGGTGATAGAAAACAATGGTGGAGATTGCATGATAAAATTTTGCAAGACCGACGACTTGGTCATTGCAAATACTTTTTTTCAACAACATAAATGGTGACTATTCATGTAGACCTCACCAGATGGAATACACAGGAAGTCAAATTGACTACATCTGTGCAAAGAAACAATGGGAAAACTCCAAAACATCAGTCAGAACAAGGCCAGGGGCTGACTGCAGAACAGATCATCAATTGCTCATATGCAAGTTCAAGTTGAAGCTTAAGAAATTAGAGCAAGTTCACAAGAACCAAAGCACAACCTTGAGTATATCCCACCTGAATTTAGAGACCATGTCAAGAATAGATTTGACGCATTGAACACTAATGACCAAAGAAGACAAGACGGGTTGCGGAATGACATCAAGAGCATCATACATGAAGAAAGCAAAAGGTCATTAAAAAGACAGGAAAGAAAGAAAAGACCAAAATAGATATCAGAAAAGACTCTGAAATTTGTTCTTGAACATAGAGTACCTAAAAAAATGGAAGAAATGATGAAGTAAAAGAGCTGAACAGACTTCAAAGGAAGACTTGAGAAGACGAAGTAAAGTATTATAACAACATGTGCAAAGACCTGGAGTTAGAACACCAAAAGGGAAGAACATGCTTGGCATTTCTCAAGCTGAAAGAACTGAAGGAAAAAAAACAAGCCTTGAGTTGCAATATTAAATGATTCTACAGGACAACATTAGATGATGCAGGAAGCATCAAAAGAAGATGGGAGGAATACACAGAGTAACTAAACCAAAAAGAATTGGTCAACATTCAGCCATTTCAGGAGGTAACACATGATCAGGAACCAATAGTATTGAAGGAAGGGGTCCAAGCTGCGCTGAAGGCACTGGCAAAAAACAAAGCTCCAGGTATCGACGGAATACCAATTGAGATGTGTTTCAACAAATGGATGCAGCACTGGAAGTGCTCACTCGTCTATGCCAAGAAATTTGGAAGACAGCTACCTGGCCAACCGACTGACTGGAAGAGATCCATATTTATGCCTATTCCCAAGAAAGGTCATCCAAACAAATATGGAAATTATCAAACAGTATCATTAGTTTCATTCATGGACAATGAATAAGGAAGCCCAAAGAAGAATTGATGCCTTTGAATTGTGGTGTTGGCAAAGAATATTGAATATACCATGGACTGCCAAAAGAACGAACAAATCTGTTTTAGAAGAAGTACAGCCAGAATACTCCTTAGAGGCAAGGATGGCGAGACTGCGTCTTACATACTTTGGACATGTTGTCAGGAGGGATCAGTCCCTGGAGAAGGACATCATGCTTGGCAGAGTACAGGGTCAGCGGAAAAGAGGAAGACCCTCAACAAGGTGGATTGACACAGTGGCTGCAACAATGAGCTCAAGCATAACAACGATTGTAAGGATGGCTCAGGACCAAGCAGTGTTTCATTCTGTTGCACATAGGGTTGCTACAAGTCAGAACCTAATAACAACAGCAGCAACAATCATTAGTTCCACACACAAGTAAAATTTTGCTGAAGATCATTCAAAAGTGGTTGCAGCAGTACATCAACAGGGAAGTGCCAGAAATTCAAGACTAATTCAGAAGAGGACATAGAAGGTGGGATATCATTGCTGACATCAGATGGATCCTGGCTGATAGCAGAGGATACCAGAAAGATATTTACCTTTATTTTATTAACTATGTAAAGCATTGGACTGTATGGATTGTAACAAATTATGGATAACATTGTGAAGAATGGGAATTCCAGAACACTTAATTGTGCTCATGAGGAACCGGCACATAGATCAAGAGTCAGTTGTTTGAACAGAACAAGGGGATACTGTGTAGTTTAAAGTCAGGAAAGGTGTGTGTCAGGGTTGTATCCTTTCACTATACTTACTGAATCTGTATGCTGAGCAAATAATCTGAGAAACTGGACTACGTGAAGTAGATTGGGGCATAAGACATAATCTTGTTTAGGTAAATTTTCATTTAAAACACATGCTCTACACTAACAGATATATGTACACCCATGTTCATTGCAGCATTGTTTAGAATAACCAAAAGATGGAAGCAAACAAGGTGCCCGTCAACCCATGAATGGCTAAATTATGGTATATTCACATAATAGAATACTATGCAATGATTAAGGACAATGATGAATCTGTGAAACATCTCAAAACACGCAGGAATCTGGAAGGGATTATGCTGAGTGAAATTAGTCAGTTGCAAAAGGACAAATATTGTATGAGACCACTATTATAAGAACTCTGGAAAAAGTTTAAACACAGAAGAAAATATTCTTTGATGGTTACGAGGGTGGGGAGGGAGAGAGGGAGTATTCACTAACTAGATAGTAGACATGAATTATTTTAGGCGAAGGGAAGGACAACACACAATACAGGGGAAGTCAGTACAACTGTACTAAACCAAAAGCAAAGCAGTTTCATGAATAAAACCAAATGCTTCAAAGGCCAGAGTACCAGGGACAGGGGTCTAGAGACCATGGTTTCAGGGGACATCTAGGTCAATTGGCGTAACAAAATGTATTAAGAAAACGTTCTGCATCCCACTTTGGTGAGAGGCGTCTGGGTCTTAAACGCTAGCAAGCAGCCATCTAAGATGCGTCAATGGGTCTCAACCCACCTGGAGCAAAGAAGAATGAAGAACACCAAAGATACATGGGAAAGATGAGCCCAAGAGACAGAAAGGGCCACATAAACCAGAGACTCCGTCAGCCTGAGCCTGGAAGAACTAGATGGTGCCCAGCTACCACCGATCACTGCCCTGACAGGGAATACAATAGAGAATCCCTGATGGAGCAGGAGAACAGTGGGATGCAGACCTCAAATTCTCCTAAAAAGACCAGGTTTAATGGTCTGACTGAGACTGGAGGAACCCTGGAGGTCATGGTCCCGGGACCCTCTGTTAGCCCAAGATTGGAACCATTCCTGAAGCCGACTCTCTCCAGACAGGGATTGGACGGAACTATAAGGTAGATAATGATACTACTGAGGGGTGAGCTTCTTGGCTCAAGTAGACACATGAGACTATGTGGGCAACTCCTGTCTGCAGGCAAGACGAAAAGGAAGAGGGGGACAGGAGCTGTTCGAATGGAGATGGGGAATACAGGGTAGAGAGGAGGAATGTCCTGTCTCATTAGGAGGAGAGCAGCTAGGAGTACATAGCAAGGTGTGTATAACTTTTTGTACGAGAGACTGACTTGATTTGTAAACTTTCACTTAAATCACAATAAATGAATAAATGAATTTTAGGAAAAAAATGTGCTCTGAATGTACATGTGAATGCTGGTTGCAAGTATTATTTATCAGTGTCTTTCATCCAGTGCCTCTGGTGGTGGTACATGTTCTGAAATGAGCATGCTCCAACAGAGGAATGACCAGGGTGAGGTGGAGCAGGAAGAGGACCAAGCCTGTTCCCAACAGGGGGATGGCAGCCAGGGCAAGAATGAAGTACAACTTTACCAGAGAGGAGAACATGTTGGTATTTTCCAATGCTGTGATTTGCTCTCCCAATCATTTCAATTAGTTATTGGAAGCCACAGCTAACCACTTTCAAATTAGTTAGACTATTTCAGCCTTTTCACACTACCTTCTTTCTTGGTGCCTTGTTGGCTTTGGTCCCAGATAGTGAACCAACTAACAAATTAATAGGCTTTTCTGTAAATAGAGAATTCCTTTGCTCTGCCTTTAGTTTTTAACACACAATCACACATACAAATGCACACACACACACACACACACACCTATCTTAGGGCTGTGAAAGCTTTTCATTTTTCATATATCTTCTCCTAGACAAAATGTTTAAAGTAGCTAATATTTGGACTCTTATTCAGGTAATAGGAGCCCAGGTGGTGTGGTGGTTAAGAGCTCGGCTGCTAATGAAAAGGTTGGCGGTTTGAATCCACCAGCTGCTCCTTGGAAACCACATGGGGGCAGTTCTGCTCTGTCCTATAGGGTTACTATGAGTCGGGATAGACTCAACGGCAACGGGTTTTTTGTTTGTTTCTTCAGGTAACTGGCCTTAAGATGGTTATTTGTTTTAATTTGATTAACCGAAGAAACAAAACTTTTTTGGGGGGGGGGAGGTGGGTTTAATTTGATTGAGAAGGTCCTAAAAATTTATTTACAGACTACAGTCTCTTATCATCTAACCCATAGTCAGTAGTTTCCAGAATCCAGTGTGTCTACCGGATGTCCTTTGATTTTTCCTCAGACAATGGAAAATGACATTAATATTTCCAAATTACAGAATGAATAATAATAGCTAACCTTTCCTGAACACTTACAATGTGCAAGTTCCTATCCTAAGCACTTTACTTGCCTTAATTTATCTGGACTTCACAACAATCCATAGAAGTAGATACACTTATTTTAACAATGAGACAATAAATCACACATTCTTCATGCATCCACAACTCTGTGCCATCTAGGTGACTAAAGACACTTATCCTCTGTTACATAACAAAGACTGCCAAAAAGCAGTTTGAAACAAAGATGAACTTATTTGCTTCTTCACAAGGGAGGGTGACATTACCCAGGTAGAAGGAGGGCTCACCAACCAGCTACTGAAAGAATTAGATTTAGAGCCAAAATAGGAGAAAAGCAATATTCTGAGTTTAGGTGTCTGGATTGTTTACCTCCCTTTTGCAAATGGTCACTTCCAGGTTTCGCCTGGCTGGTAGGTATAGAGATGCCTCGCTTCGAAACAAGAGTAGGATGAATTGTGTAAGATTCCAGTGGGCCCAGGGTCATTCAGCAAACATGCTATATACACATGCTTCAGGTTAAGCAAGATTTCTATTTCATGTCAGGCAGATACACCACATGGGAACACAACATCTGTGTCTTTTGGTGGGACTTGAGTTTGACTGTAGTAAATGAACCAAACTTTCTGAACCAGACACTTATATATCTCTCTGTTCTCTAAGGGTATGAGTGTGCTCATCACAGAAAAAACCACTGGAGATGAGCTCCAGTAGCTTCCAAAGTGCATGCAAGTTTTGTATTTGGAAAATACATAGCACACCGTGTATCCAAGACTTAAGTGGCAGGCACAATAAACTGAGGAATAAAGCTTTCTTGAGCCTGCTAGGATTTTGAAAACTGGGAAGCCAGGCAAAGCACTATCACTATTTAAGAAAAAGGGAAAACAGGATCAAACAAAACAAGATAGCTATTGAGGATTACCTAAGCCTAGTCCGTTTTTGGTTCTACTGTCTGGTTCAGGTTATCTTCCTGCATAGTTAACAGCAGGACATGAAGAGAGTGTAAGAAATCTGCCATCGGCAGACGCAGCTTTTCTAAAATCCCATCCCAAGTTCTTGGTTTTAGGTCAAACATCAAGGTTGGAATGAGGGAAGCGCTGGCCTTACTCCAGTCCTCTCCCTCACCACCAACAGAACGCCATGGCAACACAAAGTACATGCAGAGGTACAGCTGGTTGGATGTGGAGAAAAACCTTACTCAGAGGAGAAAGAAGGAATTGTCTGTTAGGTAGCTTCCTTCCCTGCCCCGCATATTTCCCCTCAATTTATTCCCTTGTATAAAGCAGTTATTTCCTAAAAGTCCCCTTCAAAAGCTAATACTCCTGGGAAGGATGATCCTGCTATATTATCTCCCTGCTCAAAATTTTCCAAGTGATACTGAAACTTTGAAAAAAGCCACACTTGAGGGAGTAAAACAAACAAACAAACAAAAACTGCAAACTTGTTGCCAATGAGTCAATTTTGACTCATAGTGACCCTATATGACAGAGTAGAACAGCCCCATAGGGTTTCCAATGCTGTCATCTTTATGGAAGCAGACTGCTACTTCTCCCACAGAGCAGCCAGTGGGTTCAAACTGCTGACCTTTTGGTTAGCAGCTGAGCACTTAAGCACTGTGCCACCAGGGCTCCTTGAGTGAGTAAAGGACCTATTAAAAAAGAAAGCTGCCTCTTGGATAGGAAGACTTAATACAGTAAAAATGTCTGTTCTACCAAAAGCCATCTATATGTACAATGCACTTCCGATCCAAATTCCAACAACATTTTTTAATGTGATGGAGAAACAAATCACCAACTTCATATGGAAGGGAAAGAAGCCCCGGAGAAGTAAAGCATTACTGAAAAAGAAGAAGAAAGTGGGAGACCTCACTCTATCTGACTTTGGAACATATTATACAGCCACAGTAGTCAAAACAGCCTGGTACTGGTACAACAACAGGCACATAGACCAATGGAACAGAATTGAGAACCCAGATATAAATCCATCCACATACGAGCAGCTGATATTTGACAAAGGCCCAGTGTCAGTTAACTGGAGAAAAGATAGTCTTTTTAACAAATGGTGCTGGCATAACTGGATATCCATTTGCAAAAAAATGAAATAGGACCCATACCTCACACCATGCACAAAAACTAACTCCAAATGGATCAAAGACCTAAACATAAAGACTAAAACGATAAAGATCATGGAAGAAAAAATAGGAACAACGTTAGGAGCCCTAATACAAGGCATAAACAGAATACAAAACATTATTAAAAATGATGAAGAGAAACCAGATAACTGGTAGCTCCTAAAAATCAAGCACCTATGCTCATCTAAAGACTTCACCAAAAGAGTAAAAAGACCACCTACAGATTGGGAAAAAATTTTCAGCTATGACATCTCCAACCAGCACCTGATCTCTAAAACCTATATGATTCTGATAAAACTCAACCACAAAAAGACAAACAACCCAATTAAAAATTGGGCAAAGGCTATGAACACGCACTTCACTGAAGAAGATATTCAGGCGGCTAACAGATAACATTTTTTTTTTTTTAACAGATACATGAGAAAATGCTCTCGGTCATTAGCCATTAGAGAAATGCAAATTAAAACTATGATGAGATTCTATCTCACTTCATCAAGGCTGGCAATAATCCAAAAAACACAAAATAATAAATGCTGGAGAGGCTGTGGAGAGACTGGAACTCTTATACACTGCTGGTGGGAATGTAAAATGGTACAACCACTTTGGAAATTGATCTGGCGTTTCCTTAAAAAGTTAGAAATAGAACTACTATACAACCCAGAAATCCCACTCCTCAGAATACATCCTAGAGAAATAAGAGCCTTTACACAAACATATATATGCACACCCGTGTTTATTGCAGCACTGTTTACAATAGCAAAAAGCTGGAAGCAACCAAGGTGTCCATCAACGGATGAGCGGATAAATAAATTATGGTATATTCGCACGGTGGAATACTATGCATCGATAAAGAACAATGATGAATCTGTGAAACATTTCATAACATGGAGGAACCTGGAAGGCATTATGCTGAGTGAAATTAGTCAGATGCAAAAGGACAAATATTGTATAAGACCACTATTATAAGATCGTGAGAAATAGTTTAAACTGAGAAGAACACATTCTTTTGTGGTTATGAGGGGGGGAGGGAGGGAGAGTGGGAGAGGGTTATTTACTGATTAGATGGTAGATAAGAACTACTTTAGGTGAAGGGAAGGCAACACTCAATACAGGGAAGGTCAGCGCAACTGGACTGGACCAAAAGCAAAGAAGTTTCCTGAATAACCTGAATGCTTTGAAGGTCAGCGGAGCAAGGGCGGGGGTTTGGGGACTATGGCTCAGGGGACATCTAATTGGCAAAATAAAATTCTATTAAGAAAACATTCTGCATCCCACTTTGAAATGTGGCGTCTGGGGTCTTAAATGCTAACAAGCGGCCACCTAAGATGCATCAATTGGTCTCAACCCACCTGGATCAAAGGAGAATGAAGAACACCAAGGTCACAAGGTAATCATGAGCCCAAGAGATAGAAAGGGCCACATGAACTAGAGACCTACATCATCCTGAGACCAGAAGAACTAGATGGTGCCCAGCCACAACCGATGACTGCCCTGACAGGGAGCACGACAGAGAACCCCTGAGGGAGCAGGAGAACAGTGGGATGCAGAATCCCAAATTCTCATAAAAAGACCAGACTTAATGGTCTGACTAAGACTAGAAGAATCCCAGAGGACGTGGTCCCCAAACCTTCTGTTGGCCCAGGACAGGAACCATTCCTGAAGACAACTCATCAGGCATGGATTGGACTGGACAATGGGTTGGAGAGAGATACTGATGAGGAGTGAGCTACTTGTATCAGGTGGACACTTGAGACTATGTTGGCATCTCCCGTCTAGAGGGGAGATAGGAGGGTACAGGGGGTTAGAAACTGGCAAAACGGTCACAGAAGGAAAGACTGGAAGGAGGGAGCGGGCTGACTCATTAGGGGGAGAGTAAACGGGAGTATGTAGTAAGGTGTATATAAGTTTATATGTGAGAGACTGACTTGATTTGTAAACTTTCACTTAAAGCACAATAAAAATTATTTAAAAAAAAAGAAAGCTGCCAAAATATGTAAAAAGGAACTAACTTCCAACCCATGCATTATAGATTTCCTAAGACAAATTTAAACAATTCTTCATGCTGAAAATGTTCTTTGGTCCTATAATTCACAGGATTTAGAACTGACACCAGAAGACAAAAAATAATCTCTCCACAGCACATTGGTCTATGTGCCTGTTGTTATACCAGTACCAGGCTGTTTTGACTACCATGGCTGTATAATATGTTCTAAAGTCAGGTAGAGTGAGACCTCTCACTTTGACAGAATAACACAATATCCAGCTAGCAAACACTACTTAATGTAGAGGAGCAATTGGAAAACATCAGTTAGGGCATACGAGGGTGGCCAGTAAGCCATTGTGAAATCTGAAATTGGGCCACTTCCTAGGGTTACTGTCTCCAAAAACCAGTCCATGATGTAAAAATGAGGAACAGGTAGGCAAGATACGTTGTCCTCCAAACCCACATTATTGCAATAGTTTGGATATAACTGGCACAGCTGAACACACATCAGGAGAGGTTCTATTCAACTGGTAGTCCAGAGGTCAGAAGTTTACCCAAATACCTCTGCTCAGCTCTTCTCACAGGATTCTTTGTTCATATATTTTCAGCCACGTGATTAGTATAGATTCACTTTTCCAATTGTTTTGCAGGAAACAAAAATAGCAAAGGTCTAACCTCTGTACTCTGAGAAGTTATCCTCTAAATACAGAAGGGTGCTTCAATAGAAAATAATTTGCAAAGAATTATAAAGCAATATAACAACAACCACAAACCAATATCTGACAACTGAAATACAAAAAAGTTGAAGATCTACATTGCAAAAGTAATCAAAGTGAGGCAGATTTAATCAGAAAAGATCTCCTGAAGGGAAAGACGTTTTATGGCAAATTTCAAAGGCAGTTATAGACATGGATTTTTTTTTTTTCTTTTAGGATGTTTTGAGGTTCAGTTTTTTTTTTTTTTTTAATTGTGCTTTAGATGAAGATTTACAGAGCAAATTACTTTCTCATCAAACAATTAATACACATGTTGTTTTGTGGCTATGTGTCAACACTGTCCCCTTCTCAACCTAGGTTATTGGCTTTTTGGTCCCCTCCTGCCTTCTCATCCTTGCCCCTGGGTTGGTGCGCCCATTTAGTCTCATTTTGTTCTTTGGGCCTTAGACATGGATTTTCAATGACTAGAGTGGAGGGTACCTGCAAACGCAAAGTGATTGTATTGTTTCTAGTGTGAAAACCTTGGTATGGAGTAATAAAAGAGGATCTACCCAAACCAGAAAATGTAGCAAACCCTATAGAAGGAAATGCTGTAATGAAGACTCTGCAATCCAGTTAGAGTTTTGTATATTGTCTAGCTTCAGACTGGGAACAATAGAGCTCCTCCTAGATAGGAAATGGAGCTCTGGTGGTGTAGTGGCTAAGAGCTCAGCTGCTAACCAAAAGGTCGGTAGTTTGAATCCACCAACCGCTCCTTGGAAACCCTATGGGGCAGTTCTACTCTGTCCCGTGGGGTCGCTATGAGTCGGAAATCGACTTGAAAGCAATGTTTTTTTTTTTTTGTTTTGCTTTTTGGTGAGATGTTGTTGTTGTTAGGTGCTATCAAGTCGGTTCCAACTCATAGCGACCCTAGGTATAACAGAATGAAACATTGCCTGGTCCTGCACCGTCCTTATGTACCATCTTGTTATGCTTGAGATAGGAAACACCATATAAAACATTTGTGTAAAACTTTACATATTTTATAGCATTTATTTTCCCTCTAGCTACAAAAGTAACAACTGCTCATGTAGAAAATTTGAAAAGTATAGAATCAATCGACGGCAGTGCATTTAGTACAAAGTACAATGAAGAGATTAAAAATCTTCCATAATACCACTACTCAGACATAACCACTGTTAACGCTTCAATGGTTTTTCTCCGTGTTTATGTGTGTGTCCATGAAAAAGGAGGCATCCTTTTACGCAAAATTGGGTACCCTACTCGATGGCATTGGGTTTTTCTGGGACTGCAGATAAAGTTTTGTATATTTTTCTATTTTTAATATTTAAAAAATAGCTTTCAGCTTTATGTGCCATTACTTATAGCAGTAATGTCTATTATTCTGGCTTCATTAATGCTGTTTTTTTTTTTTTTTTTAATCCCCATTATGTTTGGCAAGTAGCAGCAATTGCAGATAAAAGTTCCAGTTATATTGTCTGGAAGAAATAATCCTTAGCTAAATAAATCTCTTAGCTTTACAATAGTATATTTAGGCTTCTTAGACTAAAATAGGAAACCCTGGTGGCGTAGTGGTTAAGTGCTACGGCTGCTAACCAAAAGGTCGGCAGTTCAAGTCCACCAGGCACTCCTTGGAAACTCTATGGGGCAGTTCTACTCTGTCCTATAGAGTCGCTGTGTGTTGGAATCGACTCAATGGCAGTGGGTTTTGGTTTTTTTAGACTAAAATATTCACAGATGAATAAGTTAGTAAAGATTTGATACACCCTGATTCTGTGCAGCAATAAGGAGCTTACTGCTTTTTTCCCTTTTTCCAAATTCCTCTGAGTTTTTAGATGGGGTTCCTATTTCAGTTTAGAAGCTAGATGTCTGCAAAATTAGGGAGGAGACACTTTTCTTTATCATCGCCAATGTCATCACCAAATCTCATTTTTCAAAGAAGTGGGTCACGCCCAGGGCATAAAGCCCTCAGTGAGTCCATTGATTCAAAAATATAGCATTGTACATGTTTCCCTCATCCCCTCAATAATGTGACATGGACCAAAGGCACACATACCTCTTTCCAAAACCAACTTTCTGCTCAAGCACAAGAGCATTTTTACTACACCTCCATGGGAGGCATACAGTTCAAAAGAGAATTTTAAAAAGGACTATTACGTAAATTTGGCTATTCAAGATGACAATTCTATTCCTTCCTGAAAATAAGTTATATCCATTATGTATCTGAACCTTGTATTAGAAATTTCTATCTATAGCTTGCTTGCTTTAGTATTCTCCATAGTAACAAATAGAGAGAAGCATCTTTTCCCTTTGGAGTGAATGTTCCACAAGTAAAGAAACACATTGGAGAATATTTCCCTGTCAACTGATGAAGTTTCCCCCTGGAGATGCTCATGTGCCCAGCAGCCTTGGCAAGGTGACATGAGCAGACAAATATTATTTGCCTTGTTCTCCTTCTATTTCTGAAAACTTAAGATGTTACAGAAAGTGGGGTATTTCAATGCAGAATGAAAATAACTCCAGGTAAGAATTAACTCCAAGTACCTTGCTGGCCACTACACAGAATTGTTTACCTTCCTGTACCTTGTAGAGTAAGGTGACTCTTCCAAAGCCTGGTGGCTAGAAATGTTCAATGAAAAGCTGACAATCTTGGCTGGTGACTTGATTTTTTTTTTTTTTTAAATGCAATGGTGGGTATAAACGTATTGCTTAGGTTTGGCCACCTGCACAAATATTACAAGATAAAAAATTTTCAGAATCCAATATAAATGCTTACATATTACTATGTTAAGACATTTTCAGAGTGACAAATTCTTTTTTCCATAGCAACATGTAAGTGTTCCTTCTATACAGATAAACCTGTTGCCATGGAGTTGATTCCGACTCATAGCAACCCATAGGGCAGAGTAGAACTGCCCCATAGGGTTTCCAAGGAGCAGCTGGTAGATTGGAACTGCTCACCTTTTTGGTTAGTAGCTGAGTTCTTAACCACTGCACCACCAGGGCTTCTCTATACAGACAGGGAGAAATAAATCAGGTTTTTTCTCAATTTCCCAGGCGTTATATTGAGAATTGGTTCAGCTAGACCTACAGCCATCAAACCAAAGTGGTCACTAAAAGACTCTATGCAGTAAGGTTGACAGCATTCCAGGAGAAAAGGTCTAATACAATCCCCGAAATGAGTTATGTCAAGGAACTATATTGTAAAATTTAAAAACAGGAACAAGAAGCCAGTTTTCTTCTCTATGCTTTCTTCTTTGTGTCTCTTCAAACCACTGTGACATTAAGCAAGTGAGTGTACAAAGGAGCTAGATACAGAAATGAAAGAAACACAAAAGCAGTGGGAAAGACTTAACCCAAGTCAATGCATGGATATAGCTCAAGAATTCACCCCCTTTTTTTTTTAATTGTAGGTAGTTGACCATTTTACAGAGCAGTAAGTTATGACACCTGAGCCAACATCAATTGGCTCAGTTAAAAGGATATTTACATAGAATAAAACATGCAATAAAAATGATCTGACATTTACTTAAGTTATGCTGAAGTATATGATAATGAGGCCTAAGCTTAAGTAATATACATATTCTAAATATTATTATTTTAGCATAAATTAAGTGCTTCTGGAGTTCTCTGGAAAGAGGAGAAGAAGAAATGGATAGAACCCTGAAGATTAATGAATTCAAAACACATCTAGATAATTGCACGTGTCAACTTTTGGGAAATGGAACTTCATGGTATAAAATTTCAACAAACTAAGAGTCATAGGTTCTCTTTCATCCCACTTGCTGAGGTCCTACCACAATCACCTCCTCTCAAGGCTCCCATCTTGTATACTATGTGAATGGTGGCCACTGGAATTGTACAACAAGACAGAGACCCTTTTGGCCAAAGAAAAGTGTCAGGAGGAGTTGGCTACTGTTTTCATTCCCACCCCCATTCATACGTCAAACTTGCTACTCATGCGCGGATTCAACAACTATTTGTGGAACATTGTATTACCAGTGACTCTGTCAGAAAACCCAACTCAAAGTGGTTTACTCAAAAAAGAGAATTTATTGTTTTGAATAACTGAATAAGTTCAGAGTCCCTGGGTGATGCAAACAATTAACACCCTCGACTGCTAACCGAAAGGTTGGAGGTTTGAGTCCACCCAGAGGCTCCTCAGAAGAAAAACCTGGTGATCTACTTTTGAGAAATCAGCCACTGAATACTCTATGGAGCACTTCTACTCTGACACACCCGGCGTGGCCATGAGTCAAAATCAACTCAACAGCAACTGGTTATACTGGATTCAGGAAAATGGCCTGTGTCATTAGGATCCTGCGTGTCTCTCCATCCTTTGGACTTGCTTTGTCTGGGTTGACTCAGTTCTCAGATAGGCTCTCCCTGTCTCTGGTTCTAAGATGGTTGCCAGTATCTCCTCCTCAGATCCCAGCTTCCAGTTCATGTCCAACAGGGAAGAGGGATAACCTGACATAGATGTAAAGTATGTGTAACTTTATGGAGCATCCTTGCCCCAGCGTTACCAGATAAATTCTCGAGATTCACCCTGATTGGACTGATTAAACCACGTGCTCACCCTTAAATCAAACACTGTAGCCTGGAAGATGTTATGTGTTTGACTGGAGCATTTGCTTCACTCCGGGGCTGTGGGTAGAACCACACCCACACGTGTAGACTGGGAATATGGTGAGGTTAACCAGCAACTAAAAATCAAAGCTACTTAGGAGAAGGAAGAAACGGATGGTAAGATGGCAAATAATTGAGCACTCCAAGCACCAACTCTGCTACTATGTCCTGAACAGGGGCGGTAGATGAATTAGATATAGTCCCTGCCCTCAAGCAGCTACAGCTTAATGAAGGTGAGAGGTAGATTAAATATTCAATCATGACAGAGATTTACATAGGGTTTTATGGGCTGATAGAGAAAGGCATCTACAACGCTTGGGGTAGATAGAGAGAGAATTCCAAGGAAAGCTTTGTGAAAGAGGCTATTCTTGAGCTTTAAAGGAAAACTAAAAGCTCACAGGCCACGGAGTAGTGAATTTTTCCTTCTGAAATGACAAGAGAAGAAAAAGTATTGAAGGAAAATACGGCACAATGTATATGTGTGTGTGTACAGTTGCATAAGATTTGTCTTGCTGGAAAACAAATTACAAGGCAGGAAGTGGTGATACCAGGCCAGATGAGCTCCAGATGAGCCTGCCCTGTTCTGACCTTCAGCAGACAAAGAGTGTGACTCTGTGGCAAAGGGTAGGGGCCTGATGCAAAGGACCCAGGGAGGACACAATGGTGAAACTTCGTCTCATGTACTTTGGACATGTTATCAGGAGGCAGCAGTCCCTGGAGATATCAGGAGGAACCAGTCCCTGGAGAAGGACATCATGTTTGGTTAAGTAGACAGTCGGTGAAAAAGAGGAAGACCCTCAATGAGATGGATTGACACAGTGGCTGCAACAATGGGCTCAAATATAGCAAGGATTGTGAGGGCAGTGTAGGACCAGGCAGTGTTTTGTTCTGTTGTACATAGAGTTGCTATGAGTCAGCACCAACTCTATGGCACCTAACAACAAGAGGACAAACAGGGTGGAGAAGAACAAAGTACAAGGAGTTAGGAATAGGGCAGGAAAGCCAATGAGCAAAATTACCCCCCCCCAAAAAAAAAAAAAAGGCACAACAAGAAAACTTTGTCTTATTTCAGAATTGCCTGGGGTCAGCCCTAACCTCTATTGGCAATGAGTGCAGGAGGGCCTGAGAAAGTGCACTCTCCGAATAGGTTGTTCCAGAACTGAGGACCAAAACCAGGAGGACCTTGTGTCCACTAAGAATTATTTTAGAGGGGGAGTGAGTTATATTTTAATAATATACGAACTGCCCAAGAAGACTTGGTACATCCCATTCACCTCTAGAAGCGCTGGATGAAGCTCCAGTTCATTTAGCTGATCGACCTTGTACAAACCACTCGGCCCCTTATAACTTCATTATCCTCATCCATTAAATAGAGATATTGAACAGCAAATGAAATAATGTATTAAAAAGTACTTTGTAAATTATTTGATCATTGACCTGTCAAGTCAATTCTGACTCATAGCGACGCTATAGAATAGGGTAGAACTATCCCATAGGGTTTCCAAGAAGCGGCTGGTGGATTCAAACTGCCAACCTTTCAGTTAGCAGCCAAGCTCTTAACACCATGCCACCAGGGTTCCTTGTAAATTATTTAGAGCTAAACAAACTGCTGGAGTCCTGGTAGGGCAGTGGTTAAGAGCTTGGTAATATTTCTACTAGAGAATAAAGCATGCTTGCCCCAAATAGAAAGGAAACGTCCTTATTAAATTTCATCTCTGACAGAATCATCTCGGCTATAAAAGAGAAAGACAGTGCACCTTACTCTCAAAGGGAAGCCTTGAGTAGGTTGTGCTGTTCAAGCTTAACTCTGAGTGAACCTTTTTGTCCATTCCCAAAAGACAAATCATCAGTTGACTAGGGAAAGCTTCGTCTTCAGTGCTTGGACCAAAGAAATAAAAACGAAACCACGTCAGCAAAACATTGAGAAACTAGTGTGGACAATATCTGATTTTAATTTAGTTTTATTTTGAATGGAAAATAAAAGAGGCATTGCTATAAAACCTCTTCTGATTAATGTCTGCTCCTTAAAACCTGGAACTTTTCACTCATAGCTTTATGAAAATTGTCAACTAACTTAGGTCCTGGCACGGAGAATGGAGTACTTCCTGATCTTTGTCCAAGAGTTTCCAGCAGCAACCAGTGTGTACCAATATTAAGAGAGAAGGTGCCCGCTCCCACTCCTGTGCCTTCACATTCTAGAAGCACTCAAAATTTTTGCGCAACCCACATCAGCAGAATGCAGGTTTGAGCTAAAATTAAGATGCAGAAAAATACTGTAGTATATGTTTCTTTCACATATGGATGTTTGGATTGAGAGTAATACTCACTGCCCAAGTAGTCTGATAAAAATTAAACCAGTGCTTGAAGTAGAGGACACAAACGTCACACGTTTTATCTACCTAAAACAAAACAATTGGGTGACTCAATCCATTTGGTCGCTCTGTTTAGTCAAAATTTAAAAACAAACCTTCAAAGAGGGTTTTAAACAAAATTATATAGTAGAGTCTTGCCTTTCTTAAAAATAGCAACAATAATAAAATAAATGATTTATATGCTAAGCACTACACTAGGCACATTTTTTCCATCTCATTTGTGTCCCGACAAAACTGAGAATTGTATATTATTTTTTCCAACTTTCTGATGAGAAATCTGAGGCTCAGAAAGGTTAAATAGCTTACCCCAGGATAATATAGTAAAGCTGGAATTTGGAATCCCTGACTCAAAATCCTGTGTTCACACCACTGCGCACGCTATCTTCAATGAAGCGGTCTCCTTTTTTGAACACAAGGCAAATTTCAAACACTTTGAAAAAAAATATTTAGAATATAAACAGCATAAAAAACCAGTTCCCTTTGAGTCAGTTCCCACACATCGTGACCCATGTGTTGCAGGGTAGATTTATGCTCTATAGGATTTTCAAGACTGTGATCTTTCTTGGAAGTAGATTGCCAGGCCTTTCTTTCAAGGCACCTCAGGATGGGTTCACACCACCAAACTTTGGTTAGTAATCAAACGCTTAACCATTTGCACCAACAGGGACTACTATAAACAGCATAGAAACATATGCTGACTTTTTGGTTAGCAGTCAAGCACTCTAACCACTGTGCAGCCAAGGCTCCTTATATATTACGTAGGAGAAAAAAGAAATTGACAATCATTACCAATTCTAAAAATTATCCACTTTGCCCAGAGTACACTAAGACTTTAAAAAAAAAAAAAAAAAAAAGAGTGAGTAACCATGGGAAAACATCACACAAAAGTTCATGTAGATAATAGTTTAGAAAGACTGGAGAGTCAAGAAATAAAAGTGGGAAAATGCAGAGCATGAGTATTAAAGGTGCAATGCTCAGTTTGATATAGCTCCAAACACTCCAACTGAAAAGTATCTGGACTAGCAGGAAAGGTATTTAAAGCACGGTTTGGAAACTCTCCGATGAGGGTTCATCGAGATTTTTTATACACCTCATACGTCTTCTGACTGCAGGTTTTTGTAATGTCCTGCAATTCACATGTATGGCATCTGGAAAAATCAAGCAATGTAATTATATACTGGATCTGATAAAATAGTGGTTTAAAATTGGAAAAGAGAAAAAATCACATAGCTCCAAAATTGAGCATTGTGGCACAACGGCAGCAGCAAGATGGAACATGGCACTAGAAATAAAAAATTCCTTACCGCTCAGGGGGCTTTGCAGGCCAAGCTCAAGAAAAAAAAAAAAAAAAACCCTAGATCAGTTGCTATCAGTTTGATGCCAACTCATGGCAACCCCATGTGTGTCACAGTGGAACTATTAACTACTAATCTGCTCGGGCCAGATGTAAGGCAGCAGGCCTGTTCCTTAACCACGTCACTTAGAGAAAACCTCAGATGTTTTCATTTTATAATGTATTCCTCATCTACCATTCTTCCTTATTCTCATCTAGTTGCAGCTTCAGAAGCAAAACTTAACCTCTGAGGCCTTTTAACCTTTTTGCTGGTTAGCCAAGGGTTTCTTTATCCATATTTTTAATAGAGAAACTGAGGCACAAGAAATCCAACTTTCTCCAGGTCACACAAAATGGGATTAGCCAGAAAACTCCTGCCTCATAATTTCAAGCACTATGCTGTTCTTGGAAAACCTGGTGGCACAGTGGTTAAGAGCTATGGCTGCTAACCAAAAGGTCAGCAGTTTGAATCCAGCAGGTGCCCTTGGAAACCCTATGGGGCAGTTGGAATCTACTCAGCGGCAATGGGTATACTGTTCTTGTAACATAGTCATATACCTGAAGTTTCCCAGTCTTTTGGAAAATAAGATAGTTCATGTGAAAAAATGTACTTAAAGGTTATAAAACCATACAGAAGTTAATTATTATTTTAGTACATTGGCTTTGGAGTTAATATTAATCTAGTTACGATTATATAATTACTATTTTATCACTTCATTCTTTGCAGCTGTGACACTGCAGACGTTTTCCAAAATGGCTTTCTGCAAATCTGAGGGGGACGGATGGCTGCAAAAAATACGTTTTTAAGTGGTTAGGATTCAGTTTTAGATGACTTCTTTTCAGTATTGCTGTACCTCACCAGTCACATGCTGGCATTATTGAGAAAACAAAAATAATTATGCAAGTATTATGAAACTTCGACAGTACTAAATTTCCCAAATTGGAGGGAAAAACAGTTTTCTTGTCTCATGTAGTCTTTTCCAAAGTACTTGTTTAGAAGGAAATCTAAGGAAATTTACAGCATTAGTTCAAAGTGAGCCCAAGATTTTCCTGCTCTTGAGGGTCAGATTAACTATGCAATTTAAAGCCAAAATCCTTCCCACAAAATAAGAAAAAGACTGCAATTCCATCTGAAACTCAAAACAGCTTTTTAAAAAGTGAAATCTTGAAAAGTTTAGCATGCTTGTATTTCATTTCACTATCTTCACTTTGCGTTTTGAAAAAATACTAAAAACAGAATTACACTTCAAAAATCCTACCATAAAAAAGATATTCATTTCTAGCACCTCAGAAAATATTGAAGTTCTCTTTGCTTTAAAGAGACCACAAGTATGACTGCACTTTAAATACGAACACTGCACCTCCTAAATTATTTGAATCTTTAATCTCTTAGATGCTCACTAACATATACAAATGTGATTTTATTTTTTATTAGATGCATCTGGACTTTCAATCAAATCTAGAATAGAAGTAGATAAAGTTTCAATTTTCTTACCAAAAGTGCTTTCTATAACCTTTACATTCAACAGAGGAGCAATGCAAATAGAGTGGAGGGTTGCATGGAACTCACTAATACCCAGGGAAGAATTACCAGGGTATGCTTACTGGTTTTTCCCCCAACCACTTCCTTTATGGGTTGAACTCACATAGATCTCACACCTCAGAAAAATACAGGTCTAAAGGATCACTTTAGTGTGAGATTTTCCTCTTTATAACATGGACTAGAAATTGAGGGCTTTTGATTATTGTCATGGAAATGACTCTTTGTAAATACTGCTCAAACGCCTATTTCAAGCCAGAATGAGCTGGAACAATGTTTTCTTTTTCTTTTCAAATTATGAGATTGGACTAAGGATTGAGAGAAGCTCTGGTCAAGATGGTTGGAAGAAACAGGGTGGGGGGTGGGGGGGGTGCGGATTGTGCCTGAGAGAATTCTTCTCACTTATGCCAGCAAATTGCATAGAACAGCTTTGTTCCTTAGGCTAAAAAATTGTCTTTTTTTCAGGTGCACAAATACACAGCCTGTTGAGAAATGAAGAGGAAAGGTAGGAAAAATAAAGAGGAAATGAAATGAACCTTCTAATCATGACCCTTAAAACTAAAACCAAACCCATTGCCAATGAGTCGATTCTGACTCATAGCAACCCTATATGATCCTTAATACAAATTAAAAAAAAAAAAAAATAGTTGATTTTTATACTGAAAATGTGGCACACACAAATATTAAAAAAAAAATTCTACTTTTCCGAACAAGTAATTGATATTTTAACTGGAACTTGAGAAAGAAATAGATTATGTTTCAGCAATATTTAGAAATCAAGTTTCTGTAAATATTTAAATATCTAATTAAATCATACCCTATTTTGATATTTGTAGAATGTAAAGCTTTATTTTCTTCTCACAAACTGCAAAGAAGTCATACCTTTAGTTCACTTAGTAAAAAAAAATAGAATGGATTGAAGACAAAGAAGTTATAATGAGCTGTTGTTTTAAAAAATACCCTCATGCTGAGATTATTAAATTGGATTTCTGGTTTTATGATTTCAATGGTATCTTAATTTCTAAACTTCTTGGTATTTTTACATATAAATGTAAGGATCTTCTCCACTTTAGATAAATAAAAAATTTTCAGAGAAACAGACTTACAGGAGAAGCCCTGGATTTGTTAAGGACAATGTAGAGTTAATGATATTGGCTATTGGTACAAAGCATGGTGTTTTCTCAAGTCACAATACAGTCCATATCCTGCCCCTCACTTTGGAGGCTCATTCTGTTATAAAACATTACGTGGATTCTTTTATTTTTTTTTTAAGTCCAGGGAGAAATTGAAGGAAGCTGTCTGTATAGGAGGCGTTCCCAGCATCCAACCAATCACCCCTCCTTGACCTTTGAGAGAAAGATAATGAATTGTCTCTGCTGATCAGGCTTGCACTTCCTAAGACACATCTCACTAGGTCAGCCACCTTTTGGCAACTTCAGACTGTGTAAGGAGTATTTAAAGCATTTTAGAATTTGAGATAATGAGATGTTGCTATTGAATGTTAACATAGGGAGTTCTATTGTAAAGTAGTCCAGCTTAATGGAATGAGTATCTAAATTAATTTGAATTCCATTACCTTGATTTTGTACAACTGCCACCTTAATTGGGTGGCCACCTTAATGCCCAAGGGCAACTCTTGTTTTGTAGCAATCCTCCCAGCTGGGGTGAATAGTACTCAACCTCTTAGGTGTGTGTTCTGTTTCCATGTTAAAATCTGCAGCTGGTTTCTCACCTTTGCTTTGTAATTCAATTGTGTCCACACCAGTGGGAAAATAGAGTCTAAATTGCTATTCTCTTTATTCAGTGGCATGCCTTCAATTTAGAGGCACATTCATAAATGTTTGAGAAGTATGCTTTTAACATTAATCAAGAAATTACATGAAATGAACTGAGTATAACCACTATTGAAGATTAATATTTAATACATAGCACTTATAAAGATAGCATGACTCCATCTTCATCAGGCCTAAGAACAAAACAAAGCGCTGAGTAGTTCATAAAAAAGGTTATTCCTATTTTCCAGGCTGGAAATTAAGGCCAAAAAAGAAAAAGAACTCTCAAAGGCATGGAAAGAAGGTTGTAAATAGGATTCAGGAGACACTCAAATCGTGGATATTTCTGACACTGGCTTAAATTCTTCTCTTTTAAAGGGGATAGGTCCTCTCCTGGCTGCTTCATGCCAATATGGGGATTTGAGAAAATGTGGGAAGATGGGATCTTTTTAAGAAGGCTGATCTTATAATAAACAATAATGGGAATACCCCTTGTTTGAAAGAATCAAATATACTCTCTGGTGCCAATGACCTTAAGCATAATCCTATTAATCAACTAAGCCTAAAATTAAAACATCTTAAATTTGTATAGTTCTTTACAGTTTGCAAAGCTTTTTCAGTAATATAACCCCCCTTTTTATTTTATTTTTTTTATTGTTTAATTTTTCTTCAAAACACTGATCAACACCTGACATCTTATACATTTATTTCTTTATTACCTTTCTCCTATTACTAAAATGCAAGCTCTATAAAAAACAGGGACTTTAGTGTGAGATGTTCACTGCTCTATGCCCAACACCAGACAGTAAGTGTTTGTTAAATGAATAAATGTTATTTCATTGGTTCCTTGAAACTCTCTGGGGAAAAGGCAGACATGTATTTCTCACCCTCTTCACAGGTGAGAAAACCAAGACCTCAAAACAACAATTATTTTCATCAGTCTTAACAATTCATTGAGGTCAGAGATATAATTAGAAAGGTCTCCTAATTCCTGATTCCAAATCCTTCTAGTATAAGTTTGCTGACTTGTACAGAGCGACAAGACTATGGCTAGCCAAGAATTTACAGTCACCAGAATCAGTCTTCTCACTTTCCATGAAGACACACACAAGAGCAAAAAGGAATAAATCCATGTCCGTCTCTAAAACTATAACGGTCAATCTTTCTCAGCTTTCTTTTCTCTTTAGTTGCTTTCCTCTATTAAATTCCCCTGGCAAGGTGTTTGTTGTCTCATCTCCCACTTTGTGCTTGTGATTTCTCTCCTGCTTATCTTCTCTTCTGTCCTATCATGGCATACAGATGTCATTTATTGGGCCTCTGTTTTACACAATGCCAGACACTTTGCAAGGAGCCTGGTGGCACAATGGTTAAGCACTCAGCTGCTAACTAAAATGTCAGCAGCTTGAATCCACCAGCCGATCTGCAGGAAAAAGATGTGGCAGTCTACTTCCATAAAGGTTACAGCCTCGGAAACACTATGGGGTTGTTCTGCTCTGTCCAACAGGGTTGCTGTGAGCTGGAATCAAGTGGATGGCAATGGGTGGTAGAAGCAGGTAGGCATTTTACATGTGCCCGCTCACAACAAGGAAGCTGCAGATCTATTTGGCTCTAAAACCCAGGCTTTTTCCACTCCACGACACTGCCCCCGTGAAGACGCAGCCCTTAGGAGCTCCAGGAAATGGGCCTACAGTCACATTGACCAGGAGTTCAATGACAGCTGACCTGAGCTGGTTAGCAGCAGTGCTGTTGTGACCTAGTAGTTCTATGTGCACATCTGGAGACCTGATTATTAGTACCCCAGCATCTGGGACACATTAAGAGTGTCTGAAAATCCCCTGAGATTTGATTTAGGAGTAGAATGAGAAGGAAGGTGATGGTCCAGCCGGTAATTATCCTGGGAACACTCAGTACCTGCTGGAAATGGAGCAGCTTTCCTTTTCCTCCCTCCTTCACCAGCTACACCAAAACATTTTTGTAAAGACATCTCGCTTTTTTTTATTTCCACTCTCTGCTTCCCACCCCTCTCCCCCCTTTTCTTTTTTTCCCCCTTTTCTTTCAGTGAACCCCTGCGGTTCATGCATTTTGCCACTAGGTATGAGCAACTGCAAAAGGGGACCCCTTATGACTTTCATGTCCCCCCCAGGCAACGGGGCAAATACGGCCTCTAAACTGGTACAGAAGAGAATCATATCTCTGTTAGAGTGAAAACGGTGAAAGCAATGACTGAAGAGAAGGGGTGGAGGGGCTTAGACATTTTTGCAGTTAGGTTTCTTTCATTAAGGATGCTGAGCTAACCATGCAAATAAGTTCTTTCTGAACCAGACCTTCAGTTACTCACATTTTGTGAAGACATCAGAGAAAGGAACTACGTTAACTAAACACAGTTTTACTGGTGAATATGTGATGCTTTATAAGCAAGAAATACTTGCTTGGTATAAGGCCAAGTTCTCGGCACTGATGGACCTCTGCATATTTATTAAAGCACATAGAAGCTTTGCCAGAGTGTCCGAGGATAGGGTTGGGCTAGGGATATTTCTTTCAATTATTAAACAGTGTATGCTGTGCTGAGGTTTAGTCTGGACAAGCTGGAAATGATGCTAAGAATGCTCATCAGCAAAGATACATTGAGTGTCCACAGGGCTCAAGCAGCAGAGTCAGCCCTGCCAGTCAAAGTGACAGGGAGGTGGGGGGGACAGGGATTTTGGGTCTCCCTTGGGAGTTAAGTCTGAGTACCCACAGCCAGGAAGGTGCTCTGAATTCCTGCAACTACAGATGACCGAGGTATCTGAGAAAACATAAGTCCTGTGTATGTCTGGATGTAAGGCAAAAAGAAAGCCACCACTTTATAACTGAGCCTTTATGAAGGGTTTCATATTACATACTAAACAGTTTAGGGAAGACCAATTAACCCCGGCAGACCTCAATCGATGTTAACTTTAGTTGTATGTGGAGGTCAATTTGATGAAACCTACATAAATAAAAAAAGGAAAGAAAAAAAAAGAAATAGAGCCCAGGCCCCACTTCCTAGGTATTCCAATTTCATTGGTCAGGGTGAGACCCTGGAATTATTATTATTAATATTTTTAAGATCCCCCTAGGTGATTCTATGGTTCATCCAAGGTTGAAAAGAACTAATCTAATAAAATTGTCATTTTTTTTAAATAGCAGATTTAGTAATTACTCCTGAGGTTATGATAACCTCACCATGACAAGCGTTGGGTTTCACTATTAGTCATTGAACCTGACTATTTAAAAAATTAAATAATACAATATATGGTTAGGCTGAGGTGACTATGAATATCTATACAGGTCATGGGGGAAAAACCCCACCACTTCTCTGTCAGTTTGTTGTGCTGTGGTGGCTTGCATGTTGCTGTGATGCTGGAAGCTATGCCACCGGTATTTCAAATACCAGCAGGGTCATCCATGGTGGACAGGTTTTAGTGGATCTTCTAGACTCAGACTAGGAAGAAGGACCTGGCAGTTTACTTCTGGAAAAAAAAAAAAAAAAAACTGGCCAGTAAAAACCTTATGAATAGCAGCAGAACATTGTCTGATATAGTGCCGGAAGATGAGCCTCTCAGGTTGGAAGGCACTCAAAATATGACTGGGGCGGAGCTGCCTCTTCAAAAGTGTCCACCTTAATGATGTGGATGGAGTCAAGCTTTCGAGACCTTCATTTTCTGATGTGGCACAACTCAAAATGAGAAGAAACAGCTGCAAATATTCATTAATAATCAGAACGTGGAATGTACAAAGTATGAATCTAGGAAAACTGGAAGTCTTCAAAAGTGAAATGCAAAAGCAGAAAGATCAATATACTAGGTATTAGTGAGCTGAAATGGAGTATTATTGGCCATTTTGAATTGGACAGTCATCTGGTCTACTATGCCAGGAATGACAAATTGAAGAGGAACAATGTCATATTCATCATCAAAAAGAACATTTCAAGATCTATCCTAAGTACAATGCTGTGCTGTCAGTGACAGGATAATATCTATATGCCAAGAAAGACCAGTTAATATGACTATTATTCATGCCTGAAGCCATGCTACCTTGGGATTTTTCAGCTGTATAAGTCAATGCATTCCAAATTGAATTTCTGTCATTTGCACCAAAAAAAGAAAAAGAAAAAAAGGCCAGATGAATCTAGCAGTCATGGGAAAGTATGCTCTCAATAATGTGTGTGCCATTGTTTTGGCCAATTGTGAGCTGTAGAATTGGGAGTCAGAGTCCATTTATTTAGATCTCTGGCCTCCCAAGGGGCAGAGAGACCTAAAGTGACATCTGGATTACATTGGCATCCATATTACTCCATTATGATGAACTAGGGGTGTGATGTTTTTATTATTTAAAAATGCTAAATGGCTTGGAATAGTGAGGAAGAGTTTTCCTGAAAATGGTAATTTAGGAAGATTCACCTGGCTTCAAACTACAGGAGGGACTGCCGGGGGTTTGAGGGATAAGATTTGTCACAGCAGGCCAGGTAGGAGTAGGAACTGAGATGGCAGGGGCCTGGTGGCAGTGTGAATAAATAGGAAGTGTGAATAAAAAGATAAGAGAAAGGATCAGATCTCTAGCTTTACCACTTGTTCTTGCCTACTGGTATTTTATATCAGTAAAGTGCTTTGCTGGTCATGAAACATTTTAACATCTATTATCTCATTTGACACTTTAACAATAACTCTTTGGAGCATACAAAGCAGGTATTTGTTTCACTACTTTACAGAGGTGTAAACTGAGGCTTACTATGGTTGTGGGTCTTGCCCAAAGTCTTGTGGATGTCAGAGCAGGGGCCAGAATCCAGATTTTCTGATTACTAGTCCAGGCTACCTTGGCAGTGCAGTGGTTAAGTACTCAGCTTCTAACTAAAAGAGTGTTGGTTTGAACCTACCAGCTGCTGCAGGAGAAAGATGTGGCAGTTTGCTTCCGTAAAGATTACAGGCTTGGAAACCCTATGGTGCAGTTCTACTCTGTCTCACAGGGTCATTATGAGTCAGAATCGACTTGACCTCGACAGTTTTGTTTTTTCTTTTTTTGCTTTAGCCTGGGCCAGATGTACTGGCTTTTTGTACAGAGACCCACCTATAAAAAGTTTTTGCTTTCTTCTCAGCAACTTCATTCAGTTTTGTGAATCCTGTTTCATTGCTAACCATTTCATTGTTTTCTTCTTACTCATGTCCTCTCCTAAACAGTGATATGAGCTTAGAGACAGAACTTTATCCCGAGACAAACCATCTTTATAATGCAGTATTGGAATCATGGAACGTGTGTGTTTTTGGGGGTGAGGAGGGTAGTGAACCACTAAATACTGACAAAAACTCCAATCTTGAGTCCCATAGAATGAACTTACGTTAATTTCAAAAATCTTTTTCTCTGCTCAGTACCTACAATATGAACTCGCCATACATTAATTATAGCACCAGTAGCCCTGACGATTTTAATAATTTACCATTTCACAGGGCCGTGGGAAGAGAAAGGAAATTGCTTTTAGACAGTGTCTTATTCAAGCAAACGGATATGGTTTCTGAACCACAGAAAACAAACAAACATTTTACCTGGAACTTCGTGTTTGCCTGTTGTCTGGCACTGAAAGATGTTTTTTTAAAACAATGGAGCAGTGTGTGCCTGGAGATGCTGGATGCTAGTGGGGCTGCAGAAACTATAGAAGGAGAGGATGCTGAATATGGCTAGGAGCACTGAGCTTGGATGAACTACCAAATGCTGGTTGTGAAACCATAAGCTAAATATGTTTCCATACTCCCAAATGAAATACCAAATCCTATTGGTCAACTAAGTTGTCACAACTTCCAAAGAAACATTTTATTATTACTCATAATAAAATGCAAGCATGCCACACATATAGCTGTGGTGGACAACCACTATAATATTGATGCTTGGCACTCTGGAAACATTGTAAAGCTTTCTACAGAATTACTCATTTTCCATTCTTATCATGTCCCTTGATGTACCCTTCATCCTTTGCTTGTGAATTAAAAACTGCATAGTTTGGAATTCGGTAGGATCCTGCTGAATTCCTTAGGATCATGATCAGGCATAGCTAAATGGTTATCCTTTTCCATAATGTTGTTCTTGGGCATAGAAAGGAATATCTTTTTAATAAAGGAAAATTGGCAAGAGAACTTCTTCTTGCAGTTGAGTCCTGGTTTGGCAGAAAATGTGAGGCACTAGGGATGTAAACATCTCAGCTGCAGATCCTTACCTGGCACAGACACCAGAGGACACATTTCACTGGCCATGCTCAGCAATCTGCAGCACCACGGTGGGTCTCAGGGCTGCAGATTCATCCTCACTCCCGTGGTAGAAATCCAAAGTAAAGCAATGTGACCTGGCAAACGTAGGCTCCTGGAGCAGAGCAATGTGATTTCTTCTCCTTCGACGGAGATACTCATTTGGCTGCAAGTCCACTCCAGGGAACAAAGTGTTTCCAGGTCTTTGGTGGGCGGGGGGGGAAAAAAAGCCCTCTTTTCAACTTTCTCTAGTTCAAAGAAGTAGAATGTAGAAATGAAAAAATTTCATTTGTCAAAGCAATAATGGCTGTGTAGATATTAGTGTTTACACAATATGGTGTTAACTGTGGCTAACTATAAGGTCATTATAAGAAGAAAGAATTCATTTTGTTTCTAAGTTACAGGGTGTAATATAAGATAGTAGATGAAATAGTATACATACACACACATAGATGTATACAAGTGGTATGCTGAGCATGTAGGATTTATGAGGTGTAACCATAAAAAGCTACTTTGTTTTGTTTTTGTTCTGTCATCTTCTATCTCTTTTCATTGGGGTACATCTTCCTTTGCCCCGGATGAAAACACAGGCAATCCTATGCCTTTTCTGAGCATGATTAGAGTATAGAAAATCCTACAAGCACTTTAAGTTATAAAATACAATTTTGACTCAGAAATTGGAATTTCACATTCAGTGTATGTTTCAGTGTAGTCGAAGCTGAGGTGTTGCCTTCCCCCGCCGCCTACACCCACCCCCTAGCTGCTGAAAGGGTTGTCTGTGAATGGCTCCCAGAGTATCCTCTCAGGAAACCCTGGTGGCCTAGTGGTTAAGAACTACAGCTGCTAACCAAAAGGTCCTTGGAAACTCTACTCTGTCCTATAGAGTCGCTATGAGTCGGAATTGACGAATTGTTTTCAGCTGACAAGTGCTTTCCTTCGCCCCTGGCCAATGACTGACTGTGGGGAGTAAAAAGGGTTAGCCCCCAGCTCCAAGAGGGATAGTCTTCTGTGGGGTATATGTCCCAGATCTCTCCCCCATAGATTGGCCAAGGCTGGATTGTACCTAAAATCACATCCTTCCTCAGCTTTCCTCCCTTCCTTATTCCTAACCTTATAGGCTTTTTTCTGAAGAGCATTCTGTCAGTGATTTCTTTGAATCTGAATCCCTTGCTCAGGTTCTGCATCTAGAGAACCTGACCCAAGATAAAAAAAAAAAAATCAAAACAAAAATAAACTTAAGATTACCCACCCTTCATTCTAGCTAGAGCTGTCTACAGGAAAGTCACTGGCCTTCAGAGAAGGGGAGTGGAAGTGGCTAGTGTCTTACTACCTTTCCTGATTACCACTATGCACTCACCACTAGCTGGCTGCTGTTATACAATAATTTTTCTGAATCTATTGAAATGAACATATGATTTTTATTTTTAAGACTACAATATATTAAAACCTGTTAAAATTTATCTGATGTTGAACCGTTCTTATATTTCTTGGCAGGGGGTGGGGGGAACCTTACTTAGTCATGATGCTCTGTATATTTTGAGGCTATGTCGTTAAGATACATCCCCCATCCCTTTAGTTCCTATTCCCCTCTCCCCATGCCTATATTGCCTAGAATTTTATTTCTGGATTGTTAAGAGCTCTTTTCCTCTTCCTTTGGCCCCTGATTTTGGGGGGACAAAATTAACTTTAGCACATTTATTTAATCATTCTTATTTTCTTTGTTATTGGTTGCATCTCCTAGATTTGTGTTTCTTCTTATTGAAGTACTTCCTCCAGGAGTGTTTGCAAAGTGGTCCTTTGTGTGGAAAACTTCATCTGATGGAGAAAATCTCCTCTGGGTCCTCCATAAAGAAAAAAACAAACCAATTGCCCTTGAGTCAATTCTGACTCATGGTGACCCCATGTGTTTCAGAGTAGAGCTGTGCTCCACAGGGTTTTCAATGGCTGTGATCTTTTGGAAGCAGATCACCAGGCCTTTCTCCTAAGGCACTTCTGGCTGAATTTTAACCACCAACCTTATGGTTAGTAGGCAAGTACTTAATTCTGCACAACCCAGGGACTCCATGGTGCTGTTGAAATGGAGCTGTGCGTCTCCTTAGCATGGTAGGCACCCAAAAGTACATTTGCATGCTCTTTGTGGACCCGTTTCCACACTGCAACAATGCACCTTCCAGCTGACCTCTTATGCACTCCTCCTCCATTTGTGCTTCTGACTCAAGAAGTAAGCTCTTACCGTTAGAGTCTCCTTGCCTCGTAGGAAGCTCCTGGGTGAAGTTCTTTTATGACTCAAGTCCATTCACTTGGCCTACAAAAAATTCATGTATCCTTGACCTTCCAATGGTTGGCTCCTCCTATTTACTGACTTTTATCCCTACAATGGCCTTGCTGGTGTTTTCTGGGTATCTCCCCCAGACAGGAAGAAGACATCAAACTCCAGGGTACACAGGCTGTTCCAAATACTTTCTCACTGCCTCTACACTCTAGCATTGCACTGGGAAGGGAGTCTGATATTTGTAGCACAGGAAGCCTTCAGCTTGGAAATGAGATGGCAATCTCCCCTCTTGCAGGTCTCCTCAATATTTCTGAGTAGTTATCTTAAAGTCCAACTCACTTGACTTGGGTGGGGGAGTACCACAGCAATCCCATCTGGGCCAATACTCTGTACCTTGATGACACTCTTCGATCTTTTTTTCACATTTCTAGTCTTTTTTTACATAGGATCAGGAATAAAATGGCTTCTGACTTCTCAAGAGCTTTATCAGAAAGTAGGAGATAATGGATCAATGCCTTCAAAATTCTGAGCAAAAATTGTTTCCACTCTAAACATCTATAGCCAGTCAAGCTATCACTGAAGAATATACCTTCTCACTTATCGACTATCTTATTATCTGACATTTCACATTTACAACAACAATAAATCTACTACCCTAGTATTTTGCACATTAACAACGTATGTCTGGCAGTAATGAACACCAAGTTGCAAGGCAAGAGTAATGCTGGTTTTGATGGTTAAGGTTATGAGTCAACCTGGCTGGGTCATGATTCTCAGTAGTTTGGCAGTGACGTAATGATGAACCTTGGAACTTATGTAATGATGTAACCTGGCAGTTATATAATGATGTAACTTGGTGTAATGATGTAGTCATTCTCCATTTTGTGATCTGACGTGATCATTCTCCATTTTCACATAACACTGATTGTACATAACGACCTGGTCTTTGGAACCTAGCCACCTCAGTAAGTGAGGAGGAGAAGGTGTATGGATAAAATAAAGATATTTTTAGACATAGAAGCTCCCAAAATTTTATCTCACATGCACTCTTTCTCAGGAAGCTACTAATGACATATTCCACTGAATCAAGGATATTAAGCCAAGAGAGATGAAGGACAGGATCCAGAAAACAAGGAATAGAATATAAGAGGGAAGCAAATGGAGTTCCCAGAATGATGGTAAAGAGAGACCCCAAAACAGCAGCCATTTACCTACTAGAGAGTAATTTGTCAGATTGGAGATTCGAAGCATCGGGGACAGACCCAGAAAACTGAAGTGTTTGAACATGACAGAAGATTTATGTATCTAGAAGAAGTTTGAGCATAATTATAATAAAAACATAGAAAAACAGACAAATGAATAAAAATAGACAATAACTGTAGGGAAAAGATGCGAAGGAAAGGAAAAGCAATTAAATTGTAGTACATAGTTCATTTGTAAATAAAGTTTAGATAATCAAAATAATGTAAATATAGAATGTTGATTTGATCAAAGTTACAATAATACTATAGAAGAATGGGGGACAAAAAAAAATCCTCATCTTCTAAAGTTCGAAATTAAAAAATAATGCCCCAAAATGAAAAAATAATAAATGGTAACACAAGCATATTATTAAGAGATACTTTTTTTAAACTTACAAACTAATAGAGTAAAATAATATTTGTATGCAGGGGTTGGTGATGAGATGTATGATGGCAAGGAATTACTATTTTTCATAAAAAAGACGGTAAAACCTAACCTAACCTGTTGCTGTCCAGTCAATTCTGACTCATAGCAACCGTATAGGACTACTTCAATCTTTACATTTTGTATATTCATAAATTCAATAGAAAATTGAAATATTAAAATGTAAAATGCAGATTATTTAATAAAAGGTGTTGTGAAAACTCGTTATTCAAAAGGAAAAGATAAAAGTAGATTCCTGCCTCTCACTATCCACAGAAATAAATACAAGATGAATGCCAAGGTTAAAAACCTTTAGAAAAAAAATATAGTAGAGTATCTATGACATCAGGGGAAGGCAGGGTTTCTTAAAAGGTAGAATATTACAAACCTTAAGGGAAAATATTGATACATTTTATTATACATGACAAATAAAATCTTTTGTAACACACAAAAAACACCATAAGCAAAGTTGAGGCAATTCACAGAGAATTGGGAGAAGATATTTGCAGAGCATCTGACTGATAAAGTAACCAGAATATATATGCAATTAACCTACCCAGAAGTGCCTCGAGAGACAGGCCTGGCTATCTGCTTCCAAAAGGTCACAACCTTGACAACCTTATGGAGCAGTTCTACTCTGTACACATGAGATCAACCCCACAGCAACTAACAACAACAACAAATAATTAGAAACAAAGTTCAATCAAAAAGCCAAAATAAGCAAAGAATGTAATCAGGCAACTGGCAGAAGAAGAGATCTCAATGACCAATAAGCATAAGATACATAAATTCACTAGTAATCAAATTAAAACAAGGAGAAATTATTATACACCAATCAGATTGGGAACAATGTAAAAGCTGATAATTCCAAGTACTGGACAGAATGTGGGAAAAGGGGAATTAATACATTGCTTGTGGGAGAACAAATTAGTGAAATTACTTTTGAGAGCTATTTGCCAATGCCTAGAAAAGCTGAAAATGTTCATACCATATTAAATTTGTAAGTGTATACCTTAGACCTAGAGAAATTCCTGTACCTGTGGCCAAAAAGAGCTGTACAAGGTTGTTCTTTCCTGCACTATTTGAAATAGGAGAAAATGGAAAATAACATGCTGTTTTTTTGTTAGCTCCCTTCAAGTCAGTCCCTGACTCATGGTGACCCATGCATATTAGAACAAAACACTATCCAGCTCTGCACCATCCCATGATTGGTTGAAGATTGGATTGTTGTGATCCATAGACTCTTCATTGACTGATTTTTTTCAGATGATTACCAGGCCTTTCTTCCTACTCTGTCTTAGTCTGGAAGCTCGTCTGAAATCTGTTCAGCATCATATCAACATGCAAGCCTCCACTGACGGACAGGTGATAGTTGTGCATGGGACGCGTTGTCTGGGTATTGAATCCAGGTCTCTGGCACGGAAAACAAGAATTCAACCACTGAACCATGGCTGTCCCCTGAAAATAAATAACTGTCCATAAATAAGGAGTGGATGAATAATTGTACAATGGAATACTATGCAGTTTTTGAAATGAATGAACTAGATCTATAGGAATAAATGTCAGAGACATATAACTGAAGGGACAGGCCAACCTGAAGTTGCCAAATGGTGCATATAATCCCATGAATGTGAAATTTTAAAGCACAAAATAATATATGTTCACATATTTCTATATATATAGTAAAAGTATAAAAACTTTCATGGAAATTCTACCCAACAAATTCTAGATATTGGTGATTCCTGAGGGTGGACAGGAGAGATGAGGGAAGGAGAGTATTAGATGCGTTCACAATACTTTGTTACAAACACTCAATCAAAAATGATCTGAATTCAGTACATAAAAGGTTAACACTGGGGAGGTGGGTACATAGGTATCAGTTATATTTGTTATTTGAAATATTTAAACAATGATGTTATAGAGGGCAATATGCCAGCTAACCATCAAGAAACCAGGCCTGTTTTTGATCTCCACTAAAGACATTTGTGTGCTCTTGGACAAGTCTTTTAACATCTCTGAACCTCAGTTCCTTCCTTTGTAAATGTAAGATAGTAACATATTTCCCAGTCTGCTTTAAGATTTGGAAGATGACCAAATAAAATATGTAAAAGGACACTTTGAAAACCATTAAGCGCTAAATAATTATGAAGAATTATTAGTGTTTACATGTTGACATGTAAGAAAGGGATATCCATAATAATAATAATAGTAATGCTAAACCAGGGGATCAATGTAAATATCTTGTATATTATATCTTTACAATGGGTTTTTGTTTCGATTCTGCAAAATTAGCCATCTGATCCTGCTCTGGTGGCTTGACAAGAAGAGGGAAAAAATTAAACTCCATCATTCCTCTCAACTCTATCCCCTAAATACTATAAAGATTTTGATTTGAAACATTAAAAGCACAAAGATTTACCAGAAATCACTGGGAGAAAAACATAGAGCATGTAAAGATGGAAGATAGTGTTTTAGGAAATGTCAACTTAGCAAAGAAGATAATTGGCAAAAGGGTACAATACATGCTTCTATTTAGGACTTTAAAAATCTATTTTAAATAACAGCATTGAGAAAGAACATAAAGGGAGAACAAAGGATCTTTTAGCATATGTACTCTTCTCAATTGCCCTCTTCTTAATAAATAAACTCCTCAAACATTTGTTAGAAGCAATTAAGGCAGAGGCTTTATCCTCTCTCCACTAATTAATTACAGCAAATGGGCCTGTAATGTGCAGCATAACAACTTAATAAGCTGGGCCAAACTATTTTAGATTCTGACATGCTAGTATTTCATCATTGCTGCATTATCTAAATTATGTAAGCAATATCTGTACGTAAGTAGCTTTGGAATTACGTGGGTCCTTTGAAATACTAAGTCTTCAGCAAATGTGGTATGTTTTAGAAGGGGAGAGAACAAAGACTGTAGAGGTAAGGACAGAGAAAAGGAGGAAGAGACAGGGCAAACATGAGAATTTATGTAAGCTACAATCTTCAATAACATAATATCCATTCCCTTTCCAGCACACCACACTGGTTAATCAGATGCCATTCCAACAGACTCTTTATGTTTTTCAGTATTAGCTGGAACTGATCAATGGAAAATACAACAGTTGCATTGCACTCTCTTTTTTGACATCATTAGTTATGTTACCAGTTCTTGCCTCAAATGTCTAACTGAACCTGGATCAAAGTGTGACTAATACAATCTATTTAGTAATGCCTCTGTTTCTAATAACACTTTAAAGGCAATTAATGATTCGGTGAGTCAACAAATAGACTTTGTACATCTAGAGATGAGTTAAAATATGGCTTACTGTCGACAAAAGAGCCAAGGGTACCAGCTCATCTATGAATTATCTCATACACAATTATCTGAAATTTTAAGTCCTGGTTTCCTTAAAATCAAAGGTCAATGTGTCTTCCAGGTAATAGCATCTACTACCACCTCAAGGTGTTAACTGACTAACTTTAGTCAAGCAGATTCTCATCTCTCCTTTGTCAAAACACAAAGAATTCACTGCCAAAAAAATGCAACTCCAGTATGGAAGGAGAAAAGGGAGTGAAGGGGAAGAGGAGGCACAAGACAGCAGACTTGGAGATCAGGGAGAGGTACATCAGGTGATTGTCTTGAATTGACCTATGCTCCCCCAAAAAAGTGTGTATTAATTTGGTTGGGCCATGATTCCCAGTATTCTGTGGTTGTCCTGCATTTTGTGATTGTAATTTTATGTTAAAGAGGATTAGGGTGATTTGTAACACTCTTACCAGGTCACATCCCTGATCCAATGTAAAGGGAGTTTCCCTGGGGAAACTCTCTCGAGAGATAAAAGGAAAGGGAAGCAAGCAGAGAATGAGGGACCTCATACAACCAACCACCAACGGGAGCAGAGCACGTCCTTTAGACCTGGGGTTTCTGCACAGGGAAGCTCCTAGTCCAGGAGAAGATTGACAAGAAAGATCTTCCTCCAGAGCCCACAGAGAGAGAAAGCCTTCCCCTGGAGCTGACACCCTGAATTTGGACTTTTAACCTACTTCACTGTGAGAAAATTAACTTCTCTTTGTTAAAGCCATCCACTTGTGGTATGTCTGTTATAGCAGCACTAGGTGACTAAGACAGTGATCTTTTCTATGGACCTTTCTTTTCCTGAATATTATTTGTATCAAGTTTCTCTAGAACATATAACACTACAGAATGAGAAAGACAGTGGAACGAGACTCTCAAAAAGTTTTTGAAACATAAACTATTTTGAGGCAGAGAGAAACCCGCCAGTTTGACAGACCAAAGGAAACATTAATGGCAGAGGCCAGTGAGAAAGAGAAATAACAAATAGGCTCCCTTTCTTTCTTTTCACTGTCACACCCAGCATCTCTGGGAGATAACGAGTGAAAATGGAAACTCAAAAAAATTGTGTTTGGCCTATGAGCAAATTTAATAGTGGCAGAAACTGTGCTTGAATACATTTCTTGATGTCTGTTCCAAAATACATATTCCTCTCAAATGTATGACACTTCTGTGATAAGAATTTAATACATGTATACCTTTTAGGATTGATACTTTTGGTAAAGTTTTTGGAAAGTGTTAAGACTGGACTGTAAAATAGGGGCTCTAAACCCCTTTCCTCTCTCATACCTTCCCTCCCATTTCTCCCCTTTGCCATGCAAGAGCTATTTTAGCAAGTTCTTACAAAGATGTCAAATGATAAAAATTTAAGGTGTGTCCTCTCCCAGGTTTATACACATTTTTAAAAGGCCACTCCAAAACCCCAAGTCCTTCAAAACACAAAGGAGTACAGGAACACTGGTAGAATGACAGGCACAGGGATGCCTCTTGACTTGCGATGGTCAATCCTCAGTGCCCTCTCAGTATATCGCTGATCCATTTATTGTGAAGTCCGATCCAGAAAAATATTCTTGACCAAGAAGAACTGGCTCTTGAAGACAGATCACCACTGTGTTCACTCCTGACCAGTCAAGTAGAGAGTTCAATATACTTTCAGCTTTGAAAAAAACTGCACTGAATTACACATTTTTCTAAAAACATTCTCTGTGTAGAAAAATATAACCGAGCAAATGGAAAAGGTTAGTTCAAATCTTACTGATGTCTCAAAGAACAGAAAGGTTCAGTCAGCAATACATGACCAGCTAAAATGTTTTTATTCAACAAAGGGAGCCAATAATACTTATATACCTTTGTCACTCACTGACGGGCAATAATTCCACCATGTATTTGTTTATATCCTAAAAATTAAGATACAACCAATACTGTTTATTAGATTTCAGTGACTCCTACTATTCTGTAGATTTTCTGCTCTCAGTTGTCACACTGTCCATGTGGTCTTGAGCAAAACCCTATGCTCCAATCTCTTAGTTTAATGAGCTTATCTGACCCACCGAACTGTGAAGGCCTTCTCTGAAGTTCCATGACTGCATTTATAGAACAGCTTGGCAGCCTTGAATTTCAATAATAGTAAAGGCTTTTTCTTTTCTTTTTTTAAAATAGCTCATTTAATTTAAATAAAATTTATCACTGTCATATGAACTCTAGAATAGTATTTTCATTTGGAAAACAAACTCCATCAAGACAACTTATTCTCTAGGCTTATTCTTTCTCTTAATACTAAGCTTGACTGTCTTTTGAAGAATGGATAAGTGTAATTAATGTAAAATATTTTATTTTCTTTAAATATTTATGTCAATTTTTTTTGTCAATTATTCAAATTTTAAGATGACTGTGCAAAGTTTTCCTTAGGAAGCTATTCACATTTATTGGGTATTAAATCATTTGATTTTAATGAAATTCTCCTATTTGCTTTGGGAGGAAAAATTGTTCCCTTTGCTATCGGGAGAACTGATCAATTCTAGAAAAAAATTCTGTCTTAATTATCTAATGCTGCTGTAACAGAAATACCACAAGTGGATGGCTTTAACAAAAGAAGTTTATTCTCTCACAGTCTAGTAGGCTAGAAGGCTGAAATCAGGGTGCCAGCTCCAGGGGAAGGCTTTCTCTCTCTGTCAACTCTGGAGGAAGGTCCTTGTCATCAATCTTCCCCGGTCAAGGAGCTTCTCAGCACAGGGACCCCAGTCCAAAGGACGTGCTCTTCTCCTGGCTCTTGTTTCTTGGTGGTATGAAGTTCCGATGTCTCTCTGCTACTTCTCTCTTTTATGTCTCAAAAGAGGTTGATTTAAGACACAACCTAATCTTGTAGATTGAATCTTGCCTCATTAACATAACTGCCACTAATTCCACCTCATTAACATCATAGAGGCAGGATTTACAACACATTAGAAAATCACACTGGATGACAAAATGGTGGACAATCACACAATATAGGGAATCATGGCCTAGCCAAGTTGACAGATATTTTGAGGAGACACGATTCAATCCCTGACAAATTGTATAGCTTAATTTGTCAACTCTTTTGAGACCTATATAAGTGGAGGAAATTTTATTTCTTCATGACATTATGCCAGAAAAAAAGTACAAAAATTGCTAAGTGAAAGAGTGGGATAAGAAATCTGTGTATTTGTTATTAGAATAACCCTGTTTATAAAAAAAAAAAAAAAAAAAAAGCAGCCAAAGCTCTTTGTTGATGGCCAATAAACATGTCAGGTACTCAACTTTAATAATAACCAAAAACCACAAATTAAAGCCAGTGTGATAATACTATACATCTGCTGGAATGCCTAAAATGAAACGGACTAAAAAGTGGAGGCCCCAGACCTTGCCTGCACTGCTGGTGGAAAGAGAAGTGGCACAACTACTTTGGAAATCTGTTTCAAGGTTTCTACTTATACTGAATACATCACACTCTATTACCAAACAATTCCGCTTTTAGGTATATTCCCAATAGAAACTCATACTTAAATTCTCTGGAATACATGTACCAGAATGCTCATAGCAGCAAGAGTAATAACCTCAAACTGAAAACCATGCAAACATCCATCAACAGTTAAACGGATAAATATATTGGGTTATATTCATATAAATGGAAAACTGTACAGCTATAGAAGTAAGAGATCCACAACTACACTAAAAAATGTAATAGATACTTGGTTGTCATCAAATCAGCACCAACTCAAGGCAACCTTATGTACAACAGAGTGAAACATCGCCCAATCTGGCATTATCCTCAGGATTGCTGGCATGTTCGAGTGTGTCGTTGTGGCTACTGTGCCAGTCTATTACACTGAGGGTCTGCCACTCCCTCGCTGGTCCTCCACTTCAATGAACACGATGTTCTCCTCCAGCAATTGATCCTCCTGATGGTGTATCCAAAGCAAGTGAGTTGGGTAGTGGTCTGGTGTAATCCATAAGATTTTCATTGGCCAATTTTCAGGAGTATATTTCCAGGCCTTTCTTCCTAGCCTGTCTTAGTCTGGAAGCTCTGCTGAATCCTGTCCACCACGGGTGATCCTGCTGGCATGTGAAATAACAGGCATAATTTTCAGCATCATAGCAACATGCGATCCACCGCACTACGACAACCTGACAGACAGGTGGTGGGAATCTACCAAACATAGTGTTAAGTGAAAGAAGCTAAACAAAAAAGCGTACGTATGATTTCATTTACACAAAGTATACAAACAGATGAAACTAATCTATGTTATTAGGAATTAGGACAGAGTTACCCTTGGGGGACAGTGACTATACAGGTGCACAGAATGGGTTTCTGGAGTGCTGGCAAAGTTCTGTTTCTTGGTCTGGATGCTGGATGTAAAGGTGCATTCAGTTTGTGAAAATTCATCAAACTGTAAAAATGTGCACCTTCTTGCATATATATTACTTTAATGAAAACTTTTAAAATATTGTAGAAAAAAAGATTGAAAGCAAATGCATCAAAATATTTATATTGATTATCTCAAATAAGGAGAGGAGAAGATAATAGGTAATTTATGTTGTTTATCATCCAGGCTTTTTCTAAATTCTTTATCATCAAGTATTTATAATGGAAAAATAATTTAATTTCTTTGTAAATGAATTTTATTGAGATATAATTTACATACCCTAAAATATATCACAATGTAATGAGTTTTGATAACTAAATATACATTTTAAAAGTAGACATTATTCCAAAGATGAAAATTTAAAATACATGCTAAGTATAAATGAACATTATATGGCCAATCTGAAACCACAGGCAAAAGCCACCATTTTACAACTTGAGTAGTATTGCCCTTGAGTAATATTGGGTTGGGTAGTAGTAAGTAAGGGATGAACAGACCTTTAATGTAAGTCTTACCATTGTAGAAAGAGTTTCTCTAAAATAGCCACACTCTAAATCATAGATGTGCATGACAACTAGAACTGAAAAGGGAAAAAATATTAGAATTAAACCATAGCATCCCTTTGCGTATATAACAGAGTGTGTTTAAGACTTCTGTGGAAAGAGATAATGGAGAAGCTCAATATCACCAGTCAGAACAAGGCCAGGTGCCAAACTCAGAATAGACCATCAATTGCTCATATGAAAGTTCAAGTTGAAGCTGAAGAAAATTAAAACAAGTTCACAAGAGCCAAAATACAACCTTGAGTATATCCCACCCAAATTTAGAAACCATCACAAGAATAGATTTGATGCATTGAACACTAATAATCAAAGATCAGACAAGTTGTGGAATGACATCAAGGATATCATACATGAAGAAAGCAAAAGGTCATTAAAAAACAGGAAAGAAAGAAAAGATCAAAACTGATGTCAGAGGACTCTGAAACTTGCTCTTGACCATAGAGCAGCTAAAGTAAATGGAAAAAATGATAAAGTAAAAGGGCTGAACAGAAGATTTCAAAGGGCAGTAAAGAAGACAAAGTATTATAATGAAATGTGCAAAGACCTGGAGTTGGAAAACCAAAAGGGAAGAACACATTCAGCATTTCTAAAGCTGACAGAACTGAAGAAAAAATTCAAGCTCTGAGTGGCAATTTTGAGGAATTCTATGGCCAAAATATTGAACAATGCAGGAAGCATCAAAAGAAGATGGAAGGAATGCATAGCCACTATACCAAAAAATAATTGTTTGGCATTCAGCCACTTCAGGGGTAGCATACGATCAAGAACCGATGATATTGAAGGAAGAAGCTCAAGTTGAACTAAAGGCATTGGTGACAAACAAGGCTTCAGGTACTGACGGAACACCAACTGAGACGTTTCAACAAAGGGATGCAGCACTGGAGGTGCTCACTCATCTATACCAAGAAATTTGGAAGACAGCTACTTAGCCAACTAACTAGAAGAGATCGATATTTGTGCCCATTCTGATGATCCAACAGAATGCAGAAATTATTGAACAATATCATTAATATCACACATAACCAAAATTTTGCTGAATATCTTTCAGAAGTAGTTGTAGCAGTACGTTGATAAGAACTGCCAGAAATTCAAGCCAGATTCAGAAGAGGACGTGGAACAAAGGATATCACTGCTGATGTCAGATGGATCCTGGCTGAAATCAGAGAATACCAGAAAGATGTTTACTCGTGTTTTATTGACTATGTGAAGGCATTCAGCTGTGTGGCATAACAAATTATGGCTAACATTGCAAAGAATGGGAATTCCAGAACACTTAATTGTGCTCATGTGGAACCTGTACATAAACCAAGAGGCAGTTGTTTGAACAGAACAAGGAGATACTTCGTGGTTTAAAATCTGTAAATGTGTGCATCAGGGTTGTATCCTTTCACCATACTTACTTAATTTGTATTCTGGGCAAATAATCCAAGAATCTGGACTATTTGAAGGTGAACAGGGTATCAGAATTGGAGAAAGACTCATTAACAACCTGTAATATGCAGATAACACAACCTTGCTTGCTGAAAGCAAAGAGGACTTGAAACACTTACTGATAAGGATCAAAGACTACAGCCTTCAGTATGGATTACACCTCAACAAAAAGAAAACAAAAATGCTCACAGCTGGACCAATAAGCAACATCATGATAAATGGAGAAAAGACTGAAGTTGTCAAGCATTTCATTTTACTTGAATCCACAATCAACTCCCATGTAAGTAGTAGCAGTCAAGAAATCAAAAGTTACACTGCATAGAGCAAAACAACAACAAAAAAACAAACCCAGTGCCATTAAGTCAATTTTGACTCATAGCAACCCTATAGGACAGAGTAGAACTGCCCCATAGAGTTTCCAAGGAGTGCTTGGCAGATTTGAACTGCTGACCCTTTGGTTAGCAGCCACTATGCCACCAGGCTTTCCCTGCATAGAGCAAATCTGCTGCAAATGACATCTCTAAAGCGTGAAAAACCAAAGATGTCACTTAGAAGACTAAGGTGCGCCTGACTCAAGTTGTGGTATTTTCCGTTGCCTCATATGCATGAGAAAGCTGGACAAGGAATAAGGAAGACTGAGGAAGAATTGATGCCTTTGAGTCACGGTACTGGCAAAGAATATTGACTATACCATGGTTGCCAGAATAACAAACATATCTGTCTTGGAAGTAGTACAGTCAGAATGCTTCTTAGAAGCGAGGATGACAAGGCTTTGTCTCAGTTACTTTGTACATGTTATCAGGGAGGACCAGTCCCTGGAGAACAACATTATGCTTGGTAAAGTAGAGCATCAGTGAAAGAGAAGTCTCTCAACAAGATGGCGGCACCTAACAACAACAACACATATGTAAGGCTTCTTACCTGAAAAGTGAGTTATGGAAATGTCTGCCTTGCCAGTCTCCAATCACTTCTGAGTCAAATGTAATTGCTAAATATAGCCCCCCAAATGGAAAACACCTCTGACCTTTAGGCTGATTCAAAAAGCAGTATGGAATATAAGTTACCATCTGAGCAAGAAATTATCCTTCCTTTCCTTCCTCTCTCCCTCTCTTCTTCCTTCCCTCCCTCCGTCCTTCCTTCTTTCCTTCTCATCTTTATTGAGTATTTATATGTACCAGACACTGTACTAAATGCTGAGATTCCTATAATATGCAAAAAGCTGCACGGCCCTTACCCTCATGGTGCTTACACTCTAGTGGGGGAAGACAGAACATAAAAACAACTGTTGTTGTTAACTGCTGTCAAGTTGATTCTGTTGCCTGGTCCTGCATCATCCTCATATTTGTCAGCATAGTCGATTCCATTGTTGGGGCTACTGTGGCAATCTATTTCATAGAGGGTCTCCCACACTCTTTTCGTCCCTCTACTTCACCAAACGTGATATCCTTCTCTAGCAATTAACCCTCCTGTTGATATAGCCAAAAACAAGCCAATCAGACAAAGTTCTGTATTAAAAAATTAAGTAAGCAAAAATGTTATTATTTTAATTGTGGTAAGTGATGTGATGAAAGCAGAGAACATGACAGAATAAGGCAAGAAGATAGAAATTCTTCATGCCATTGTGGGCTTGAATATGTGAGTGAAAAGGAAGTCAAGCTGCCTAAAGGATAAGAGTATTGTCCTTCAAGCTCACCCTTCTCCCACAGAGGCTCCCGCCCCAGGCAATGCATACGTGATAAAATTAAGACAGGTTTTCAAACGAACGCTGATGCTGAAGCAGAGGAGGGGAAGACACAAAGCCATGGAGATTGATGCTGCTTCCATGAGAGAGAAGGACCTTGTGCTACTCCCACAAATACAGATAACCATGTGACTCTGACTACCAAGGAAAAGGTGTTTTTTGTTTGTTTTGTTTTTTAATTTTACATTTACATCCCCTTCAAAGAGCAGAAAATACTTCGATTTAGGTTCTGGTTAGAAATGGAAAAATGTTAGGTGTGATGTGGCGGGAATGGGGTGGCAAGGGTGTGCATAGACATATTTAATGCATTTGATACAAAACCATTTACTAAAAACTATTATAAATATTTATTTCACACATAATCCTTATGAGACAAGTTGCAGGTAGGTATTCCACTAAGGCTTCTGCCAATTCGTTTAAATTGTGCACAAAGAGACCACATGTAGCCTGAGAAGATATAAACAGTGTACCGTTGCAGTTGAAAACAACTTAGAACAAAGATAATCTTACACATATTCAGTGATATGTAGGAGAGCTAATTGCATTGGGTAGTAAACTGTGAATAGTACAAATAACTAGTTAAATGAAAATTATTTTTACTTGGCCAAACTGAGTTTTTTTTTTTTTTATTTTACTCTTCTTTTTGTTAACTCTCCTACCTGTACCTTTTTCCTGGCAGAGGCCCCCTGTGTTATTCACCTTTGTACAGCAGAGGTTGGTGCAAAAGATTCTCAAGAAATGATTGTTGAATAGAAGAAATATCAATATATTCAACTTAAACCTCTCTCTTCATCAGGGTTTCATGTGCTCCACCCATTTTGGCTCATGGTAGAGGCCCTCTGTAAGGCCCTTGCTACATCTCTTCATCTCCTTCAGGTTCCGTGAGCCACATGTCCACCTGCTTACTATTTACTACCCACAACACACACCTCCCTAGTGCCCTGGGTTCAAAAAGTCTCAAAGCAGTAGAACTCTGGGATACACATGGATGGCCATCATTGCAAGGCTGCAATTCTTAGCCCTGTCTGCACACTAGAATCACTAGGGAGCTTTTAAAACATATTGACAGCCAGAGCCTACTCTCAGAAATTCAGGTCCTGTTTGTCTGGGGTAGATCCCCTGTATTTTTAAAAGTGCACCTGGTAATCTTAATGTATCCAGGGCTCAGAACCACTGGCCTAAAGGATGAACGTGTATTCACTAGATGTGGGGAACAGCCATGACTAAAGCCAGGACATGGGAGAGAGGAGAAAGAGCTGTGAGTATGGACTCTGGACATCTTAAAGCATAGGAAATGGAGGGGGAAAATGGCAGTGAAGGTGAGGGAGAACCAGCTGAGCAAGAATTCTGGTCCTTGGCCAGGGTGGACTTTAGGTCCTGGGATTTAATTAAAAGAAACTTGCCACCCCCAGACATACCTCTACTCAATCCTAAGTAGCTACTAATAAGTGAACCTCTGATGGTTCTATTCAAGACACTAAAGGCCAATTCTAATCTGATGAAGAGATCGTAAGCATAGACCACAAGACTCTTCACACATGGAAAGTTGGAGAGGCCATAGTGAAGGTAGCCTATTTTTCACCAGTACAGTGACTTCAACATTCTTCTCTTAGTCCCTGACCCCTCACCCTTCAACACCATACACCTGTCTGCTAAGCAAGTTGCTTCTGTCCTGGACCACCACATTCTCTTCTCATCCTTTCTCTCTGAAATTCTACTTTTACTCTATAGTGAGATTTGGTGAGAATGTTTTTGTAGTTGCTATTTATTGTTTTTATTATGAATTTATTTTCTCACTCTTCATGGTGAGTTCTAAAGCACAGGCTTTAGAGTCAAAAAGAAAAATTTGAATTCTGATTTGATCATGTATTATATGACCTTGAGCAATTGATTCTCTGAGCTTCAGTTATTTTTAACCTATAAAAGGAGAATAATAATACTTACCTTGCAAAATTTAGTGAGGATTAAATAATACAATAAAAAGAATGTTCCTGACAACTAGAAGTTGTACAACAAATATTAGTTTCTTCCCCCTCTGGATGAGACCTATCCTTCAGACCTGCGCTGTCCAACATGGTAGTCCCTAGCCACATATGGCTATTTACATTTAACTTCACTAAAATTATTTAAAATGAAAAATTCAGTTCCTTGGTTTCACTAGCCACATGTCAGGTGCTCAATAGCCACATGTAGCTAGGGCCTACCTTATTAAACAGAATAGATTATAGAACATTTCCATCATTGCAGAAATCTCTATTGGACAGTGCTCCTAAGCCACTGTTGTTAACTGCCATTGAGTTGGCCCCTGCCTCATGACGATCCTATGCACAACAGGAAGAAATGCTGCCTGGTACTGTGCCATCTGGGCACATCCAGGATTGGACCATTATAATCCATAAGGTTTTCATTGTCTGATTGTCAGAATTAGATCACCAGGCTTTTCTTCTTAGACCTTCTTAGTATGGAAGCTATGCTGAACATATTTAGTATCATAGCAACACGCAAGCCTCCGCTGACAGACGGGTAGTGGCTATGCTTGAGGTGTATTAGCCAAGAATAGAAATCAGATAGCCAGCATGGAAGGTGAGAATTCTACCACTGAACCAACAATGCCTCAGACCACTAGACCACTGCAGCCTGCTTAAGTGCAAGTACAACGAAGACAGGAATCACCCATGGAACACACTGGCCAGGCAGTCAGGTACAAAGCTGAATCCTTCAATCAGAATATTTTATGTGTAACATACATGCTTTTTCTTGGTGTCCATTTCCAGGAAGAAAGGAACAAACAAAAAAAAAAAAGAAGAAGAAGAAGTTTCTGAGGAATCTCAAAATAAGCCAGGCTTACTCAGCAATTTTGCTGAGGGAGGGCAGATTTTGTTAGTCTTTAACTCTGTGTAAGCAAATAAAGCCACTAGGGTTGTCAACCTAAGGTATATTTGCCATGAATTTTATTTCTTATTTACTCACAGATCTACACACTGACTTACTCAAATTTGAATTCATTTCCCTAGCAACTTGGGCTAAATTTAGCAATATGGCTGAGCCATGGAACAGGGAGCCTTTCAGAGAACAGCTAACCCATCATCTCAGATTTTGAAGTTCCCTTTTATCTTAGTTTTTATGCCTATGCCAGCCTGCCAACAATTGTCATCTGGGTGTACAGTCTTCAGGTCACTTGTTAGGGTTATGGCTTGCTTAAGCAGGAAAAATGAGAACATGATGGGTAACAGGGTGTGGCTGTAACTCAACTGGGTGTGATTTACAATGTTACCATTATAGATTTCTGTATTCAGAAAACTTCCCAGGTAATAACAATACAGAAGAGGTGACTTTTTCTAATTTGCACAATGGTACTATATTTAGGTTAGACACAGGAGTGGCTGAACTGACCACTCTGAAACCAGAGAGCAGAAAACAAAGAGGATGACATTCTTAATTTACAGGAAATCCATCAAGTTGTCAAGAATAGGGGCCCAAGAACATTCTGAACATCCACAGCTGCCTGTTGCAGTAAGTGCTGGAGAGAGGCAGCCTCATGATATACTCGACTGGACCAGCCTCCTGGATTTAGAGGTTTCACTGATTCTGACCAGGTTCTAATACTGACGGTATCACCGTGGCTCTCAACTTTGGCTTTACAATTACTTGGGGTAGCTTTTAGAAATATCTAATTCTGAACCCTACCCCAGACCAATAAATCAGAATCTCTGTGGGTGGGGTCTGGGCACCAGTATTTTAAAAATGTGTCTCATGTGCAGCAGAGTTGAGAACCACTCCTCTGGCACATGGAAAGGATGTAAAGACAGGGAATCTGAATGTCCCAAGTCTTGGGCAACTTGTTAAGATGGAAGAATACTTTTTAAAGGCATTCACACAGGCCTTTTAGTCATTAGGGCCAAAGATAAGCAGAAAATGGAAAGACATTTAAAAGAAAAAAAGTAACGCAATCCTGATTATGAAGTAGATCTTCATCGCTCAGTCTGAAAGTTTAGAATTGCAAATATAAAGAAATAGCCTCAAACTTTATGGATGAACTGTTCTGGAATGTTCCAATGAGTTTTAAAAGGATTGGAAGAAGAGAAGAAGGAAATGAATGAGAGAGAAGAAGGCACACCCATTTAGGAATGAAAATCAGCCCCCCCACCCCCACCCCAAGTCCTGTATGTAGCACAGCATCCCACAGCCCATCTCAGGAAGAATGAGGCTGATTGTGAAGTGAAACGTAAGTGGCATAACCACAAGAAAAACCAAGACTATCTTCCAAAACTGGAACTTGTTTATTTAGAAGATCTCATAATTACCTGCTAAATAAACTGAATGGAGCCTTTTCTAGCTTGTTTTAGATGAGAACTGCTTAGTCACTTTATCCAGCTCAGGCGTGCTCTGAGTCATGGTATGTACCCAATTCATTTTCAGGTCTAAGATAGCAAGTTCCCTTGAAACCTCCCTGGAGTTAAATCTGCCCGGCCGATCCTTTGTATGCTATATCAGACATGAGTCAGTGCTTTACTGTGTTCCTTCACCACCCAAATTTAGAAAAAAGTGTTCAGAATTCTCAGAAAAGCAGACATTCCTACTGGTTCTTAGTAAAAGCCAATCTCATAAATGTATGCTGTATTTTCAAATGCATGTTCTGACTCTAAAAATACATATCCACTTTGAATCCATCTGTGGATGTACTTTTGTCTACTGATTGATAGATGCTTTAAAAAATTTAGAGAGGAAAACATACATTATCACCCTTCCTCATTTCTACTTATCCAAACCCTTTAACACTTTCAAAGTCCAGTTCAACTTCACATCTTCCATTAAATTTTCCCAGCCCAGAGTAACCTCTTCCCACTCAGAATTCATATGTATTGTCTGGCCATATCATTTAGTACTTATTCATATATTTCTACCACCTGTCTGTCAGTTTGTTGTACTCAGTGGCTTGCATGCAGCTATGTTGCTGGAAGCTATACCACCAGTATTTCAAATACCAGCACAATGCCCCATAGTGGACAGGTTTCAGCAGAGTTTCCCGACTAAGACAGACAAGGAAGAAAGGCCTGGGGAGCTATTTCCAAAAATTAGTGAATGAAAACCCTATGGATTACAATAGAATATTGCCTGATACCGTGCCAGAAGATGAATCCCCTATGTTGGAAGGCACTCAAAATACACAGTGATCGCAACAATGGAGCATATAAACAATCGTAAAGATGATGCAGGACCAGACAACGTTTAGTTCTGCTGTACATGAGGTTGCCATGAGCCGGAGCTGACTCAGTGGCGGCTAACAACCACATAGTCATTTAGCTTATTATATGTGTGTGTGTTTTTACCAGTTATATTTCTGGAGCAATTTGTTAGAGCAGGTATTATTTTACTTCTTCAAATATACCCAGGATGCATAGTAGGATATATACTTTGTAGCATTCACCGAAGGTTGGATGAATTAGTTATGAAACATTTCAAATTCATGAACCAATTTTACCCATATCTCTCTTTCTCAAAAAAGACACAATAATGCGTCAAGATACAAGATGCCCTGGTTTTCTCACAACTGCATAGATCTCTGAATTCCCTTAATGTATCATTTCTTTATAGTTTAGCTGAGTAACTTCCTTGTGTTTCCTAACTAGCAGGAGGAAGCTAACAGACCTTGAGGAATCTCCGCCAGCAGAGGTATGCGCCTCTAGCAAAGATTTTTAAAAGGGCTATGTGGAATATTGCCAACTAAACTATGACATGCCACTGATTGTAAAACACATCACACCCTCAAAGATGTTAAAATGTAAAAGAAAAAAAATTCTATGTCTTAAAATCAATGAAATATGGTAAGCGAATATGATTTTTTAAAATAAAAGTAGTCTGTCATAAAAGTTGGAGAGCTCCTGCATCAAAATATTAAAATACTATCATAAATCAGAAAACAGTTTGCCTGTAAGACAGGCATATCTTACGCTTGCCTCTGAAGCACTGAGCATCAGACCAGACCTGTGATCCACAAAGGGCTGATGATGGCCCAGAAGGTGATTGTCCAAAAGGAACAAGTTATGGTGTCATGGCTTTGCTTCTAGAGGGGATAGGAGTTGGAAAGTGCAGTTCTGAGAGAATACAGTAATGTGACTTTCAGTTCTAGGATGGAAAAAAATGGATTTGGAATGATGTTGCTCACCATGTGTCTTAGGCTGGGTTCTCTAGAGAAGTAAAACCTGTAAAGTGCATAAATATATAGAGAGATTTATATTAAGGAAATGGCTCGCACAGTTGTAGAGGCTGGAATGTCCCAAGTCCATAGTTTAGGGTGGAGGCTTCTCCTGATTCATGGAGCTGCAGGGGCTGGTGAACTTGCTGGTGAATCAGCAAGTCAGGCAGCAGAGCTCTGGCTCACAGGGTGTGAAGACCAACGAATCCCAAGATTAGCAGGCAAGATAACAGGTGGGCTGCTAGCTCAAGTCCCAAGAACCGTAGGTCAGATGAATAGGACCCAGCTGTAGGATCCAGAGCAAGCAAAAACCCATAAGCCTTGCCAGAAAGTCTACATATATTGATGCAGGTCACACCCCCAGGGAAACTTCCTTTCAGTTGATTGGCTATTCACAGCAGATCCCATCATGGAGGTGATCACATTATATCAAATCTCCTCATGGAGGTGATCATATCATTATACAACTGCCAAACTACATACAGCCAAACCACTGAGAATCATGGCCCAGCCAAGTTGACATACAACCTTAACAATCACACCATGGGACCTGAAGCAGCATACTTACAAGCTGGTCTGCATTGAAACCCTAGTGGCCAGAATCTGCCTTCTCACTATCACATTCTACAAATCTTCACCAACTTCCTTTGTACCACTTTGTATGGAATTTATTACACCCCTTTTTGTATTATGTATAGTTGTCCCTGGATGGCAGGCAGTGTGCCTTGTGCACTGCTGCATTTCCCCAGGTGCTTTGTGTAGTGCCTCACACACAGTGAGTAAACCCTCAGAGAACTGTGCAGAATACATGAGCAAAGAACTGACCAAATAAAAAGCAGTATTACCACTTGGTTCTGGGTCAGCAATTACTCAAGGAATCAAGAAAACAACACATGCGATTGTGCTTTACAGACTGTTAACCACTGAAAGAAGGGTGGGTAGTGTGGTTCTTAGGAGAAGGCCCACGCACGTCTTCCCCCATTTACTGTCGCTATGTGACTATGAATGTAAAGCGATATCAAACAATGTTTTTAGCATCTGTTGTCAACAGTGAATGCAATAACTTTTCCTTTTATCCTTTCTATCCCAAGATAGTCCAACCTTCTTTAACTGTAAAGTAGAATTTATTTTTATTATATATATCTATATATATTTAAATTGCACAGGTAGGATTTTTTTTTTTTTAAAGTCAGACAGTTCCTTGCTGATGTTCCTGCACATAATTTGTGGCATATTTAATCAGAACCCTACAGAGCTATAACAAATCCTCTGCACATGCATAGTAGCAATGTTGAGCAAGTTTAACATGACTTGAGGCACCGTGAACCACGAGCTCAGGATCCTTCTAAACTCAGATGAGAGAAGAAATTAACTTCGCTCCTGCCTTGGACTGCTCTCCCTCATCAACACCTACACCTGATCCCAGAAAGGAACAGCTCAGAGGCAGCAGAGGCCCACACAAGTACTACAGATGGAGTCCTCCTGGCAGTGCTGTGGGTGCTGCTTCAGGGTCCCTTTCCTGCCCCACAATGAATCACAGTACCATCTGTCCTGAGTATGCACAAGGGAAAAGGGGATGATGTCATGCAGACCTGCATCATGCCTTGTGCATGGAAAAAAGACTATCATCTGCTGTTGTCATCAATTAAATGACCAACAAGTGCTACACTCATGATGTTCTATCCTGTGCCGGCGCTGCCTTGTGCTGGGTTTCTATCGTTGAATACTGCAGAACATTTAGACCAAATATAAGATCAAATAATAATGGGAAAATAACAATGAGAAAAATATAAATATTTTTTAAGCCACCCACACTGCGTTTCAAAAATGAAGCAGCTACCATATTTTTACGCAAATGGCTCATGCCTTCTACATTTGTTTGCCAACCACACCCTCCTCTCATGAAGTGTTTTCGTAAGTGCCACCGTGCCACCATGCCAATATTTTTTTACATGTTGCTGTAAAAAAAATTAGCAGAGAATGCTTATGAAAGTATTTCACGTAGGGAGGGCACGGTTGGCAAACAAATGTAGAAAGCGTGTGTCATTTGTGTAAAAACTACAGTACTTTTATAACTGAGCATATTTTGTGAAACATGCAAGAACAACTATTATATAAATTGTTTAAATGATTCTTGCCTGAGGACCAGGTAGATGTCTTATTCATGTTTGTATCCCCATAACTTAACACAGTGCTTAGTACATAAGAGGTATTCAATACTGTTTGCTGAATTAATAAATGGCTGAAAGAATGAATGAATATCTTACATGAAGATGGATGCCACCCAAAATGGACAATCCTTCAAATATAACCACCTGTTACAGCCTTCATCCAAGGGAAACAGCACTAAATTTCCATGGTTTGGCCCCTAACTCACACCATACACAAAAATTAACTCAAAACAAATCAACCTAAATATGAGAGCTAAAACCATAAGAAACAGGGATAAAATATTCCTGATCTTGGATTTGGCAGTGGATTCTCAGATAAAACAACAAAAGCGTAAGCAACAAAAGAAAAAATATATAAATTAGACTTCATCAAATTTAAAAACTTCTGTGGACAAAGGACATTATCACGAAAGTGAAAAGACAACCACAGAGTAGGGTAAAATCTTATACCTGGTAATGTCTAGTATCCAGAATACACAAAGAACTCTTACAACTCAACGACCCATTAAAAAAATGGGCAAATGACTTGAACAGAATTTCTCTTAAAAAAAGATATACGAATGGTCAACAAGCACATGAAAAAGATGCTCAACATCATTAGTCATTAAACCTGTTGCCATCGAGTAGATTCCAACTCATAGCAACCGCATAGGGCATAGTAGAACAGCCCCATAGATTTTCCAAGGCTGTAATCTTTACCAAAGCAGACTGTCACATCTTCCTCCCATGGAGTGGCAGATGGGACTGAGCCACCAACCTTTAAGCTAGCAGCTGAGCGCTTAACCACTGCGCCACCAGGATTTTTCATTAGTCATTAGAGAAATGCAAATCAAAACCACAATGAGGTATCACTTCATACCCACTAGAATGGCTATTATTAAAAAAAAGGAGGAGGGATAACAAGCTCTGGTGTAGATGCAGAAAGATTGGAACCCTTGTACATTACTCGTGGGAATGTAAAATGATCCAGCCCCTGTGGAAAGCAGTCTAGCAGGTTCTCAAAAAGTTAAACATAGAGTAGACATATGATCAGCAATTCTGCTTCCGGGTATATACCAAAAGAACTGAAAATATATACTTAAACAAATACATGTACATGAAGCACAATTCACAATGGCCAAAAAGTGGGAATAGTACAAATGTCCACCAATGGATGAACAGATAAACGAAATGTGGTATACACACATCATAGAATATTATTCAGCCATAAAAAGGAATGAAGTTCTGATGCATGTGACAACATGAACCTCCAAAACATTACGTGTTAAGTGAAAGAAGCCAGACACAAAATGTCACATATTGTATGATTCCATTTATATGAAATATCTGGAATAGGCAACTCCATAGAAATGGAATACAGATTGATGGTTGACATGGACTAGGAGGAGAAGGGAACGAGGAGCAACTGCTTAATGGGTGTAGGGTTTCCTTTTGGGGTGATAATTTTTTAGAACTAGATAGAAGTGTTGGTTGCACAACAATGTGAATATACTAAATGGCATGGAATCGTCCACTTTAAAATGGTTAATTTTACGTTATGTGAGTTTCATCTTGCTAAAAAATAATTTTTTAGGAAAATTTCTATGGTTTGAGCCATTTCATAGTGCTACCCTGGCCACAGCTAATCGGTCCAGGAGTTCATGCTAATGACAAAAAAAGGATAATGTAAAAGGAAGGCTAGCCTCCTACGGGGCACGAATAGGAGTGCCCCGGTGGTCAAGAGACTCTGCTGGACCCTCTCTCTAGGCAAACAAGAGTGTAAGTAGCAGAAAAAAGAGGTCACCAGCCATGCTGTTGAATCAGCCATGATGATGGGTCTTTGGAAGGCCAGGGCCCGGAGAGGCTGATTACCAGCTGTGTACTCACAACAAATCCTATCACTCCAGGCAGGTTTCCCCCAGCTGTGTTCTGAGAAACAGTGTTCTCAGAAATGAGAATAGATGCTGCCTGATAATAGTCTGTGAAATGCTGCATGCCATGTCCTGTCTTGGCTTGTCACAATGTCCACTTACCCATTAAATCTCTCAGAAGTCCTGCCCTGAAAAGTTTAACTCAAGTTACAGTAGAGGTTCTCAAAGTCTTTATTTTGCAGCACACATATTAACTGTAAAAGTATAGCATCAGATACCTGATTTGTTTGTTTTAGTGGTCTGGGTCCTTGGGTGGTGCGAACGGTTAACGTGTTTAGCAGCTAACTGAAAAGCTGGAGGGTTAAAGGCCAGCCAGAAGTGCCTTGGAAAAAAGTCCCAGCAGTCAACTTCCAGAAAATCAGCCATTCAAACCTCTCTGGATCACAGTTCTACTCTGACACCCATGGGGTCGCCATGAGTCAGAATCCACTCTGTGGCAACTAGTTCAAGGTGGTGTGGATGGATCTCCTTCACAAGTTAAATAAGTCTAACTAAAGCACTGCTTCACTTATAGGGCTTATAAATATTATCCTCAGGAAATGAACTTCAAACTTGTGAGAATGAAGCCACAGGCTCAAAATTAGACCAGGCCCTTTCCTACAAAGCAGTTACTCAAATTGTAACATGAGTCAAAACCTCAGCTTCCAAAATTTTTTAGACTTCATGACTTCATTCAGGAATCCTAAAAACAACTGTGGGCATCACTCGTTAAAAATGCAACTTTCACAGTGTTCCACAGACAGAGAGATAAAAGTCCTTTGGGCTGGTCTATTTTCATCAGTGCCTTGCCAGTAAATATATAAACAATTTTGAACCAGGCAAACACACATGCTGAGCATAATAAAATCCGTCTTAATTGCTGCTCTACAAAGCAAAAAGAACTCTGAGTAACTTGTCAAATGAATAAATGATCTATGCCTTCTCTTGTCACGTTTCTTCTCTTCAGTAAGTTTAACAAATAAAATTGATGGTTTTGGAAAGAGTTTTAGCTCAGCTATTCAAATTGTAACATTCTTTCACCTAAATATCAGTTACCCTAACATTCTAAACTTCCAAGCAAAAGCTGTTTCCTGCATTTATTTTGACACATATCATAAAGCAGCATCAAAAAAGTTCAGGCCACCCGCCCTGCTGGAGGTTTTCCTGATACATGCCTGCTTTTTACTTTTCTTACCACCCCCCCGCCCCGCCCTGCTCCCTTCTTGTTCCCTCTTTCACCGCTGGCCCCCCACCGCACACACAAAGATCATGACTCATTAACCTCATGGTAGAAAAATGAAACCTTTTGTTTTTTAATCATTCAGTGCTTGCAACATAAGCTACAAGGAATTGCAACTTCTAATCCATCTAAAAATGCTAATTAGGGTCATGAATGACTAAAAAGAAACTTAGCAATGAGCAAATATGCCTAATTCAAGGAGAGAAAAGGTAAAAATGACCTCTAGTAAAATTATAGGAATAGAACATTCCCGTTCTGGTCAAGATAAAAATTAGTGTTTTAACAGAATCTATAAAGACAGAATGACAAAACCGATTCTCACCTGCTCCCAAAACAAAATATTCCTGAAATCAGAAATCTCTGCTATCATACATCAATCAATGAATGCCTACTTTCTTAACTAATAGAATAGCTCTGGACAAGAATTCAACCACCATCCCGGGAGTACAATTCTAAGTAAGCTATATAAAAATGTATATATGTGGCCAGATTTTAGCCTCAAGAGTTAAACAAGAAATGATTCTTGAGTGCAGAAACTGCTGTTTAAAGAGGCAACATAGAGGAAGCAATTAAATAAGAGGGGAACATAGCAAAGATAGACACAAATTGCAATAACCTATTAGCATGAGTGAGGAGAGAGAAATAAAAGCTACCTTGAGGGAAGATTAGAGGCCAAAGGAGAAAAGGTGGGGAACTGAGTTTCCGTACCCCACTTATTGTGAATTGCTTTCATCTTTAGATGAAGCCCTTTGTTGTTCCTTGATTTTGTTTCCGAAATGAGTGAGAACATAAAGCTACCTAAATTATATCACCGAGGACATACTAAAAGAAGAGAAAGTACGTGAGAGTTTTGTGCTCTGCCGAAGGTGCCGGAAGGATATCGGCACATGGACATTTCTGTAAAGCACCTAGAAGGTCATGACCATTTTGTCTCTACATGCTGTTCCCAGGGTTTTGACTCTCAGTCTGAATTAGTTCAAAGACAAATTCTTACAGCATAATAATATTCAAATAAAAATTGGAAGTCATGTTAAAAAAGAAAGAATAAAGCATTTATAGCAACACTTCACTGGTTTGATCACATACTATCATATGCTAGGTCATATTTTTAATATAGCTCTTTATTTTTAGATTCCAGGTATTCGAAATATCAAATTTCAAATACTTTCAGTACGGACAAATGCAACTTTTCCATTAAAAAAAATCCTTTAACCTCCAAAGCAATTATTCATTTTCCTTCAGTTGTTTTTTTTTTCCCAAAGAATTGAATAATGATAATAGCAATAATGATAGTATTTAGCGCTTGAGTACAAGGCACTGTGCCACGTGCTTTACGTACATTATCTTTTTTAAACTCCATGACAACGTTAAGAGACAGGAATTGTTATTATTCCCACTTTACACATAAGGAAACTGAGGCTTGCAGAGTTGAATGATTTATTTGCCCAAAGTCTCACAGCTAGTAACGGAGCCACATCAGGATGTGAACTCAGGTCTCTTTGTTTGACCCCATTCCCCATATACCTTATACTGAAAAATTTGACAAATGTTAATAGGTGTTATCACCTGCCCTTACAAGAAGAACATTTATGCATTCCGATTACAAATGCATAAGTGTTGAGATTAATGCACAAAGAAATTTAATGACTACACTTTTGGTAACTAGAAAACCTGATAAATATATGGATAATTTAGTACCCCTTCTCTTTTTTTTTTTTTCCCCCTTTTAAAAGGGAAAAAAGGAGGTCTCAAATGCTCTACTATCCCACCAGTTGTTTTAGAGTTTCAATTATACTTCTTCTAGAGAGGCATAGATAGTTCTAACGGTAAAGGGACGAAGATAGAGACACAATCCAGGCTTTGGGCAATCAAATATATTTACTTCTCTACAAATTTAAATTTTATGACTAATCTACTCAAACATAGGCTTCAGATAACTCTTTAACACTTTTGATTTTAGGAAGCTGAATTCAAAGCCAGGACCACGTAAGCAAAGCAGTTGTCTAAACGAGATAGCCAGTGGTACAATTTAAGGGGCGCTCTCCTGCTCAAAATAGTTTTTGTCCTTTCCTGAGTGTCTTCACTACATGTTCTTACACTGACCAGAATCTCCATGAGATGCTGATTTGGGAAATGCAAATGACACTAAAAGCCCTAACTTTTTAGTACCAATTAGCTTAATTTGATTACTTTGCTTTCCAGTGGGAGTAGGAGGTTCCAGCAATTCTCAGCCATCTAGAGATACTATAAAGTGGTGATGACTGAACCCCATCCCCAGAAAGTCCCTGTTCTGGGATAGCCTAGGGCCCAGGCACCCCAATTTTTTACAGGCTCTTCAGGTGATTCTGGTATGCCTCAGGCTGATACCCACTAGTCCACACACCTTGCCTCCTGTGAAGAAATCATGTACCAATCATTTACTCACCGTGTCCACATTTTCTGCATTTTTAGCCCTGGATAGATTAGCCTTCTTTGCACTAGCTATGTTAAGAAAGATAGCAACCACCACAAAATCTACTCTGAAATGAGAAATGAAAGTTTGGTGGAAAGAAAGTTAAAATACAAAAATAATAAAAACATCCATACCTTTGGTTATTTAAAAAGAAAAAATGGTATCTGCCTACTTTAAAAATAGGAGATGTGATTCCATTTCCTTAAATAATCCTTTAAACATGACTCTCCGCTTTTTCTAATAGGCCATACATCTTTATCAAGATGGTAACAGCTGGCAAATGATAGGAGTCAAACCTTAACTATCAGACTCCAGTCATTCTGATACCGCTAGAATTTTAGACTATGAAGCAGGTTCAACATCAATAAATTCAATCGTCATTTCCTTTCATCCCATTTTTCAATAGAAGAGATCTGCAATGCACAAATCAACCGATGAATTACCCGTTGTTTCAGGAATCTAGGTTTGACATTATTATCATTGAAAGATATTAAAAACAGACATCGAACATCACCTAAACGTTCTATAATCAAATTTCATGCATAAATAACTCCTTACATTGAAATGTAAAACTTACCAAGTACTAACATTTAACTCTCTCTGCTATTAACTTGCTGTGCAACTCAGACAGGTTGCTTAACCTCTGTGAGCCTCAATTTCCTCAGCTGTAAAATGGAACTATTAATATTTATTCCACCTCTTTGTGGATTTTGTTATAATGCTTGTGCACAATGCAAATGTAAGGCATCAGTAGTCAATTATAAGCTTTGTTAGAGCACAGACAGTTTTCTCACAGATATTTACATCCTTGGAACTTAGCACACTGTCGAGTACATAGTAAGCACTAAATGAATGATGAATATTCATTAAGTAGGTGAATGAATGAATGATATTAATTGGGACTCATAGCAACCCTATGTACAATGGAATGAAACAGTGCCTAGTCCTGCACCATCCTCACAGTCATTGTTATGCTTGAGTGCATTGTTGCAGCAACTGTGTCAATCCATCTCGTTGAGGGCCTTCCTCTTTTTTGCTGACCCTCTGTATTATGAACCATAATGTTCTTCTCCAGGGACTGGTCCCTCCTGATAACATGTCCAAAGTATGTGAGATGTAATCACGCCAGCCTTGCTTCTAAAGAGCATTCTGGCTGTACTTCTTCCAAGGCAGATTTGTTTGTTCTTTTGGCAGTCCGTGATATATTCAACATTCTTCACCAACACCATAATTCGAAGGCGTCAATTAGAGGAAATGGAATCATGTCATTTGAAGAACGGTTTAAGGAATTAAGGATTTATGCCTGGGAAGGAAAATGGAGAATTCATGGATACTAGAAAATAGCTATATTCACATATGTGAGCCACTGACATGTGGAGAAGGGTCAGGCTTGTTCTGGGTTGCCAAAGAAGCCGAACCAGAATGAACGAATGAAAGCAAAGGAAATAGAATTCAGCCCAACCTAACAGGCCTTTGTAATAACCAGAACTGGCTCCTCACGGATAGGTCACCGATGCTGGAAGGGTTCAAGCACAGGAAGATTGTCTACTCCATGGGTATATGGTAGAGGAGATTAAAATGGTGAATGAGGCAGTTGGAGAGAGTGACATTTACCTAAGCCTCCACATGCAACCTAAAGAGTCAATGACTCTACCAGTTCATAATGCCTAATACACAAGTCTCTTTAATACAACAAATATTTATCAAGTGCCTGTGAAATGGGTTTTATTGCTTTGCTTTGTTTATTGTGTTGACTCTAGCTAACTTTGATGTCACTTGTAGTCCTCTTTCAAAGACTACTGACTTTCAGTTAGTTTTGAAAGTGCCTTCAGTTTGTCAGAATTTGCACAGAATGATGGGTTCATTTGCAGTTAGGACAACTTAAACAGTAGTTATAGGCATTTATTACCTCTTAACCACATGCCAGTCACTGAGTTAATTAAGGGCTTTAAATTGATTATACATAATTTCACAACATCCCTATGAAGAAAGTGGTAGTATTACCTCCTTTTTAAAAGGAATAAAATAAAACAAACCACAGAGAGTTCAAATAACTTTTCAAGATCCTATAACTAAGGGTGATGCCAGAGTTAGAACTCAGTTATCATATTCCACAATCCCTTAAGGAGCAGTCTATATCCTACATGGCTATCCTATACCTGGCTTCGAAAAAGGCATATTCATCTATAAATCATAATAAAATTGTAAATGACTTACAAGTACTATAAAATTAAACTATAAATTTTAAAGGCGGATGCCCTGTGTATTTTGAATATTTCTTCACCACCATTTTCTTCTATTTTCAGTGTAATTTTATTCTGGTCTCTAAACTTCACCTTGTGAAAAACAAATCGGGACATTGCAAGTTAAAATGGCATATGGCAGCTATGCAACAAAGGTCAATATTTAGTCTCTGGATAAATTAGTGAGGGGTTAAATGAGGTCAACCTTTGCTCCACAAAGCTGCATTTACATTTATGAGGTGTAGAAGCTCTGACAGGAGTCTGAATCGTCTCCTACCATTAAATGGAAGCATGCTCACAGATTAGAAAACCTTAAAATAATAAATAGGTAATAATTTTTCATAATAAATCCCACAAAAAATTGAAAAGTCATATATTGACTCACTGTTAGAAAAACAAAATGCCTTCCTTGCAAAGAAACCAAACTTTTAGAATGTTGCTAACACAGGAACATGAATACACAAAACTTGTTTTGCAGTATTTCATATGAATTATTATCTATGGTCTTATTAGAAATTAGTTTTGCCCTTTAAAAGCTGGAATACCCCTGTATTATTTAAAAAAAAATTATTGACGTTAGAACTAAACAAATTAAATATTTGCCTGATAATTTATTACCTGTTTACTCTGACCTATTTCCATCTGGCTTAGTTTTCAAGCCTTATCTCATTTTGCTGCTTGTTCTGACATATTCTTGTTCTGTATTGCAAGCTGATGAGTAATGATAAACTCAGGGTTGGAACTTTGAAATCACTCCCTTCAAATATCCCCAAATATATGCCACATGTTTCAGCTCTGTCAGGCACAAAAGCCTGGCACGTTCCTCCCTCTCACCATGGATGCGGTCCCATTTAGCTCAGCCTGAGCTGTGCTGACTGCAGAGATGAGACTGCAAGCCTGACTGGTCATTAGGACCATTTGTCTTTCCTCTTTACACTCAGCTGACATGCACTGAATGGTCTAAATGAAGTACAATGTCAAAATGGGTCCAGAAGGGATAAGGAAAATGACACAAAGGAGAGTAAAACAGAGAGAGAGAGGCCGATAGAGAAAGAAAGAGAATAGTAAGGTTTGTAGAGATAAATAAAATAAACAGTGCTTCGTGACGGCTATCATTTTTGGCAGTTGGCTTTATGGTGTGAATTGCAAAAAACAAAGCCAAGAGTAAGTCCTTCTCACTGACCTCTAAGGTATGTAGACCTGTAACTCACTTGGCTGAATGTGTCCCCTATAAGTGGCAACCCTGCCTGTCCCCACCAAGTGGGTACTGTGGGCTGAACTTGTAAGCCAGGTATGTCCTTCCTGACCTGTGGCACCAAACACCTTGCCCGGGAGAGCAGCAAGGGGAGTGACGGTTTTCTTTGGTGATTTCACATTAGTTTTTCCTTGGACCTATGATAGTTGCTTTTCTTTAATTATCAGCACATAAAAAGGGGTTAAATTTTTCTAAGCTACCAAGCAGGCAAGGGTTTGTGTGGCTATAACAGCTGCCAAGTGATTTTCTGAGGGCAAAACAAAGAAGACAGGGAGGAGAAGGCAAGCCCCCTTCCCACTGCAGCCCAGGACCCAGCATTGCTGATATTCTGAGATGGAAAGGAAAATAAGTGTCCTGACCATGTCTGCTCCCCGTTCCAACTGGGACCGCATCCTTGCTCTCTAGTGTAAGCATGTTGTACATGACTATGCTGGTACGCATGGATACACGCTCATTCCAAGTATTCTGTCTCAGTTTTTCAGAACTAACTGCTCCAAAAACTCAGAGTCCTCTGAAACACAGCCTTATACCAGCAAACAAGGTAAACAAGTAAATATAACTCTCCAGGCAGCCAGAATACGCTTTATAATATTTATATACCAAAGCAGGGACAGTTACTCCCAGGAGAGATTGCCAGACCTTCGCCCAGAGCCCAGCTTACTCTAATTAAGACCTAGTTTCAAGCAGTGTGGCTGTTTGGTACTGCAGCCCACGAAGACTGGAAACAGAACAACGAAGGGATGTGTCCTGCCCGAGGCAGACACACTGACAACAGTACAAAGACAGCTGGCCCTCAAAGAAGACAGAGCTAATGGCATCACACAGGCAATCAACACCAATAACAACACCAAAGGAAAAAAGAAAAAAAATCTACATACAACTTCCTTAATATACTGTACACCAAAGCAGTTGACCAGTTGTCCTTTTGTTGACAATTACTCCTGACACCAGGCCTTTGTTCCAAGGTACTTCTGGGTAGGCTTGAACCCCCAACATTTCAGTTAGTAGCAGAGCATGTTAACCATTTGCACCATCCAGGGACTCCTAATATATTGCAGAACTGCCCCATAGGGTTTTCAAGGAGTGGCTGGTAGATTTGAACTGCCAACCTTTTGATTAGCAGCCGTAGCTCTTAACCACTGTGCCACCAGGGCTCCAATATATTGTATAAAAAAAAAAGTATAGCACTGTAAAATAAATCATGTTCATAACGAGAAATCTGAATCATCGAAAAAAAATCAAATATTCAATAGTTTGTTTATGAAGACAGGATGTTTTAATACATTTTTTAAAGTGTTGGTACTTTAATAGGTATATTTTTCATTTTCTGGAACATCCACTGATTACTGAAATCATTACGCTTCAGTATTTACCTTTAGGGTACATGATCACTTATCTAGCTGCCTGACATTTGGCCAGGGGTAAAGCCAAGATAGAAACTGGAGAAGGTGGATGAAATATGTCAACTTCAGATTCCTGAATAGTGAAGCTATCTATTTGTGGTAGGAGGGGAATCTTAAAAAAGGTGGGCATACGGAGAAGCTTGCCCCAAACATAAGCCTTCCTCTTCAAGGACATGTTGGTGTTAGTCCTTGCACCCCATAGGATAGCGCTTGTGTCAATGAAGGGACTTAGAACAGTAGCTCCCACTCCCAGCTAATCATCAGAATTACTTGTTAAGAAGGCAGATATTCAGGATCCATTCTGGAATGTGCTGGTTTGGAATGTTTGGGACCCCAGATCCTGCATTTCCAAAATTTCATCCAGGTTTAGGAACTGCTGAACTGGGATGCTGTGGTTTGGGGAGATTCTGGTAGTGCCTGGGCTTTTCAGTTTAGCCACCTTCACCTTGAGGGATCTAGAACCACCTGCCCACCCAACTGGAAAGAGGGCAGGAGATGTTGTTTGCTGGGATTCTCTCTCTCGTTTAGCCTGGCCTCCGACTGTGGACATAAAACTCACATTCTCCAGAACAAGAAACAATAAAACTAGAGTTAACTCATTTCTCTATAAGGCACTTGATCTCAGCTGCCAATGATGAGAAAAGTGGAAGGAATGAAAAGGAGATTGAATATTTCACTTTATCAAAATGTCATTAAAAAGAATTTTTTTTTTTTAAGTGTCTTCAGTAGGGACACTGGTGTTCAGAAAGTTCCAACTCTAAGCATTTTCCAACCTTCTGTCACGCTGCTTAAGAACACTAAAAGCTCACACATACATCCTGCTTATCCTGTTTGGTCCTGAACCATTTACTGGGGCATTCATACCTCTATCTATCTGGCTTTGTTCTTTCATCAGCTCGGTTCTCCACAGAAACACCCAGGTCTCCCCAGTGGCACGGACTTCTCAAATACAATCTCATGGAGACCAAGTCCTTAAAATAAAATTAATTGCTGGTAATGAATTTGAATATGCAGAACCTTCCACTGTGTGTAGAACCAAAACTTGACTATGCCTCTTTGATATTTCAACTGCTGAAGTGCCCACTCATTACCTTTATGTTTTTTTCCATTACATGGAAAGCAAACATTGATATCTCTGAGCACACAGAAAATTTCTTCTGCACAAACTAAACTCTGCTGTCAACAGGGCAACTTGTTTAACTTCTTCCCTTCTATTGCTGAGCAGGGATAGTATATAGTGTCAGACTGAGGGTAGGGAAAAGATTACAATTTATACTTTTTCTGTACTTTCCTTCAAGATTCCTATTATGAAAGATAGAAAAGTGGTTGCCAGCTTTGACTACAGATACTATAAAAGTTTTCTGCTCCTTGGAAGCTGGGATGTTTGCTAATCACCTCTGGTTTCTGCAGGTGTGTATAAAACCTTGACAGCAGTATTGACATATTTGGGACTCTGTTTCCAGAGTCCCTGAGTGATACAAACAGTGAGCATACTCTCTGCAACCCCAAAGGTTTGGGGTACCTCAGAAGAAAGGCCTGGTGATTTACTTCTGAAAAACTCAGCCCCTGAAAATCCTGTGGAGCACAATTCTACCCTGACACACATGGAATTGCCATGAGTTGGAATTGACCCAATGGCAACTGGTTTTATCCTGCTTCTGGAAGCGCCCAGCTCCTGTTAGCAAGTGACAACCTTTATATTCTTGATGCATAGCAATGTCCTAAAATTAAATAAACTAAAATTCTCTAGATATTAGAAAGATTTCTAAACCTACCACGGTATGAGTATATGTTAGGTAAGTAGGATGGATTGGGGTTGGGGGAGCAAGGAAAAAATAAGATTATTTTGGAATCAATTGAAATAAAGTGTCAACAGATTACTTGGGCTAAAATAAGAATGGTTCGTATCATTGCCTTTGACGAGTAGACATATTTCAGATTTAATCTAAATAACTGATAGACATTCTTCCTTTGCATGCTATTTTGTCATCCCCACTTCTTAAATGTATCTCCCCTGAGGCTATATTCACTCTCACAGATACCTTACCCACAGTTACTAAATATTAATGAAAGAATGAACGAATATCATTTAAAAATTTTGACTTAACATTCTAAGCTTAGAAACAGAAGGAATTCCACGGTTTAAGGAAACTAATGTGTGTCATAGTAGAGAGTGTGTAAGCTTTGTAGTAAGCAGAACTGGGTTAGAATTCCAGTTAGCTGCTCACAACAGGCAACCCTCAAATATTCAGCCTTCCCATCTACAAAAGAAGCTTAAGACTATTTGTGGACTTACTGTAAAGACTAGAATATCTGTAAATCTCCAAGTATGGTGTCTGGCATATATGGTTTTGGTGGTGGTAATGATGACTTTTCTTTAAGAACGAATGCTACCATAAGTACCTCTACTTATCTCCATTATTCTGCGTGTTCAACTTTTTCTGCGTCAGATAATCCTACCATAGTTTTAGTTTTTTCCTTGACATAAGTTCCCAGAACAATAGAGTATCATATTTAGAAATGATTAAGAAAACACACTCCAAAGTAAAACATAAATGATTTTTAATATTTTTGAGTTATACTCAATTCCAATATTTGGAGCTTTATAGCAAACTTCTCTTTATTCATTTTGTTGGATTGCAAGAAACAAAAACTGATGCTGGGCATAGTGCCTGGAATCTTAAAAGCTTGCAGGTGGCTATGCAAGGTACAATTGATCTCTCTTCACCTGGAACAACAGAGGAAGGAGAGTCAGGAATAGGAGAGGATATGGAATGTGTGGCTGATTACCTCCATGAACAACTGCCTCCTTTGCCATGAGACCAGAAGAACTGGATGGTGTCTGGATACCATTACTGAAGATTTTGATCAAAGATTCTATAGCAGAATCCTGATCAAAAGGGGGAAAATGCAGAACAGAATTTAAAATTCTCATTAACACCAGACTTTCTGGAGCCATGGAGGCTGGATGAACCCCTAAAACTACTGCCCTGAGATGTCCTTTAAACCAAAATGATCCCCTGAAGTCTTCTTAAAGCCAAACAATAGTTGAGCTTAACTAGTAAAGAACGTCTGCCTTGAGCACTGTGCTCTTTTAAGAACTATCTACGTGGGATCAAATTGACAAAAGCAACTTGAAAGGTTAGACGGGGTAGTGAGTTTATGTTAATGAGGGAGGAACAACTCTGAAAAGGAAGCCGAGAATGACTGCACAACTTGAAAAATGTAATCAATGTCACTGAATTATACACATAGAAGTTATTGAATTGGCTTATGTTCTTGTATGTATATTCTCAACAACAACAACAAATAAAATGAGAAAAAAAACTGATCCTGGTTAACTTGAGTCAAAAATGAATTTATCGGAAGAATACAAGCTAGCTGGGAGTCCCTGGGTGGCACAAACGGCAAAGCATTCAACTACTAGCTGAAAGTTCACAGTTTGAACCCACCCCAGGGCACCTAGGAAGACAGGCCTGGTGATCTGCTTCTGAAAGGTCATGACCTTGAAAACCCTATGGAGCAGTTCTACTCTGCACACATGAATCACCATGAGTTGAAATTGACTTGATAGCATTTAGCAACAATAGGCTAGCTCACAGAAATGGAGGAAATGCTTTATAACCAGGTCTTGGGATGCACAGGAATTACAAGCTCTGGGGATCAAGGCAGAGGAACTAAAGGAGTGTGTCTTAAAATCAATGTGGTCAGAATGTTCCAGCTCTAAACACTTTCTAACCTTTAGTCTGTTTAATAATAATAAAAACTCACACATATGTACTGCTTACCCTGTGCCAGGCACACTTCTAAATGCTTTATAGGTATTAACACATTTAATTCTCAGGAAAAAGAAAAAGAATTTCATTGTTAGAGATGGAGTCATGTGCCCAGGCATTGGGTAAGCGGGCACCTCATTTGAAAGCCCCACCAAGACAGCATGGAATAGAGGAAAATCAGGGGAATTTTGCCAAAACAAGTGTTAAATGAGGCTGGGCAGACAAAATCCACAGGTACCCACTACATTTGATAAAACCCATATGCCTGGCTCTGAAAGATGTATGCCTCTCTCTATTTCTAGTTAGTAAAATACTTTTTCTTAGTGACATGCACCCACTAACGCTGAGAAACTTCAAAAATAAGATGATACTTCTCCAGAAACAGAAGCTATAGTTTGTCCTCTGTTACACAAATAGATAAGAATATAGCAATACCCACAAATAAATATATGACTGCACATTGATGCCATTACTAATAAAATGAAAGCTCACATGTATTCAACAACAACAACAAAAATATTTAAAATATAAATTCAGTCAAGTTTAACTTTCCTGACTCCACTTAGTCTAGGAACCATGGAAGAGAGGAAATTCTTCCTCCATTACTCCAGGATTAGTGAGATAGATATTCTCCCAATCTGTCACGAGGCCCTGGTAAAACAATTCCTTGATTGATTGCTTCAAATAAACAAGACTTCCATTACCAGAGAGAAAAAGACTTTGCATTAGACCGAGTACATCCATTTTCAAAAAAATAATTCTGATGTTTGAATATGAAAAAGAATAGCAATTGCTGCCAATAAATTGTCATGTTATGACAATATGAGGTTCTTCCAGGTAGAGTGGGGAGCATACTTATCCATCCTTCTGTTATACCTAACACAGTGACTGCACATGGAACAAATGCAGTACAAATTTGTTTTACAAATCCTTGTTGTTAGGTGCCCTTGAGTTGGTTCCGACCCTATGTATAAGAACAAAATGCTGCCCAGTAATGTGCCATCCTTGCAGACAATTCATCTCACTGAGGGTCTTTTTCTCTTTAGTTGACCCTTTACTTTACCAAGCATGATGTCCATCTCCAGGGAAAGTTTCCCTCCCAATAACATGTACCGTCCTCACTTCTAAGGAGCAATTTGGCTGTACTTCTTCTAAGACAGATTTGTTCATTCTTTTGGCATATTCAATATTCTTCGCCAACACCATAATTCAAAGGCATCAATTCTGCTTTAGTCTTTCTAATTTATTATCTAGCTTTTGCATGCATATGATTTTAAACTATGCAGTATCCCCTTCTTCTGTTGGAACAACTGCCTTTTGGTCTATGTACAGTTTCCACATGAACACAACTAAGTGTTCTGGAATTCCCATTCTTCGCAATGCTATCCATAATTTGTTATGATCCACACAGTTGAATGCCTTTGCATAGTCAATAAAGCACAGGTAAATAGCACCATTTTTTTTTTTTTTTCTTTTTAAACATCTTTCTGGTGTTCTCTCCTTTCAGCTAGGATTCGTCCGACATCAGCAATGATATCCCTCATTGCATGCCCTCTTCTGAATCCAGCTTGAGTTTCTGGCAGCTCCCTGTCGACATACTGCTGCAGCCATTTTTTACTTATCTTCAGAAAATTTCACTTGTGTGTGATATTTATGATATTATTCGATAATATCCGTGTTGTGTTGGATCACCTTTCTTTGGAATGGATTCAAATATGGACCTCTTCCAGTCCTTTGGCCAGGTTGCTGTCTTCTAAATTTCTTGGCATAGAGCACTTCCAGCATGGCATCCGCCTGTTGAAACATCTCAATTGGTATTCCATCGATTCCTGGAGCCTTGTTTTTCACCAATGCCTTCAGTGCAGCTTGGACATCTACCTTAAACCATCAGTTCCTGATCATATGTCACCTCCTGAAATGGCCGAACATTGACCAATTCTTTTTGGTACAGTGACTGTGTATTCCTTCCATCTTCTGCTTCCTGTGTCTTTCAATATGTTGCCCACAGAATCCTTCAATGTTCCAACTCAAGGACTGGATTATTTCTTCAGTTCTTTCAACTTGAGAAATGGTGAGCATGTTCTTCCCTTTCGGTTTTCTAACTCCAGGACTTTGTACATGTTATTATAACACTTTACTGTCTTCTTGAGCTGCTCTTTGAAATCTTCCAATCAGCTCTTTCACTTCATCATTCCTTCCATTTGCTTTAGCTACTCTAGTTCAAGAGCAAGTTTCAGAGTCTCTTCTGACATCCATTTTGGTCTTTTCTTTCTTTCCTGTGTTTTTAATGACCCCTTGCTTTCTTCATGTATGATGTCCTTGATGTCATCCCACAATTCATCTGGTCTTTGGTCATTAATGTTTAACTCATCAAGTCTATCCTTGAGATGGTCTCTAAATTCAGGTGGAATATACTCAAGGTATTTTTTTCCCTCCCATGGTTCAACCTGAACTTGCATATGAGCAATTGATGGTCTGTTCCACAGTCAGGCCCTGACCTTGTTCTGACTGATAATATTGAGCTTCTCCAACATCTCTTTCAGCAGATGTAATGGATTTGGTTGCTGTGTATTCCATCTGGCAAGTCTATGTGTATAAAAAAAAAAAAAATAGTTACTGTTCATTGTTGTTGTTGTTGTTTTTTAAAAATGGTATTTACAATGAAGAAGTTGTTGGTCTTGCAAAATTCTATCATCGGATCTCTGGTGTCATTTCAATACTAAGGCCATATTTTCCAAGTACTGATCCTTCTTCATTTCCAACGTTTGCATTCAATCACCAGCAATTATCAATGTATCCTGATTATGTGTTTGGTCATTTTCAGATTACAGAAGTTGATAAAAATCTTCGATTTTTTCTTCTTTGGCATTAGTGGTTGGTGCATAAATTTGAATAATTAACTAGTTTTCCTTGTAGGCGTATGTATATTATCCTACCACTGACAGCATTGAACTTTAGTATAGATCTTGAAATGTTCTGTTTGATGATGAATGTCATGCCATTCATCTTCAATTTGTCATTTCCAGCGTAGGAGACAATATGACTGTTTGATTCAAAATGGCCAATACCAAACCATTTCAGCTCACTAATGCTTAGGATATCCATCTTTCTGTGTTCCATTTCATTTTTGATGATTTCCAATTTTCCTAGATTCATACTTCATACATTCCATGTTCCAATTATTAATCGATGTTTGTAGCTGTCTGTTTCTTCTCATTTTGAATCATGCCGCATCAGTAAATGAAGATCACAAAAGCTTTACTCTATCCACGTCAGTAAGGTCGACTCTTTTTTGAGGAGGCAGCTCTTTCCCAGTCATCTTTCCAGTGCCTTCCAACCTGAGGGGCCCATCTTCCAGTACGATATCAGACAATTTTCAGCCGCTGTTCAGATAGTTTTCACTGGCCAATTTTTTCAGAAGTAAAACATCAGGTCCTTCTCCTTAGTCTCTCTTAGTCTGGAAGCTCCACTGAAACCTGTCCATCATGGGTTACCCTGCAGGTATTTGAAATACCCGTGGCATAGCTTCCAGCATCACTGCAACATGTGAGCCACCACAGTATGACAAACTGACAGACAAGTGGTGGACTTTACAAATTAAGGAATAAATATCTGAACTTATTTCAAGAGCCGTTGTTTTTGTAAGTTGCCATGGAGTCAGTTCCGACTCATGGTGACCCCTTGTGTGCAGAGTAAAACTGCTCCATGGGGTTTTCAAGGCTGTGACCTTTCAGAAAACAGATCTCTAGGGCTGTCTTCTGAGGTGCCTCTGGGTAGGTTCCAAGTGCCTTCGGTTAGTAGTCCAGCATTTAACTATTTGTGCCACGCAGGGACTAGTCCCATTTTTTTTCCCTGTCAGAACTTGATTATCATTATTGCCATTTAAAGTATGTGGGAAAGAAATATGGAGAGACCTGAAACATTTCAAAGAGTGCAATAATAAGACAAAAGTCACATGAAGATAATTAGTATCCCTTAGGCTCAAAATGATGTCCATTCTTTGTTCAGTCATTAGCGATTCTTTGAACATCTCCATGTTCAAGGCAACAGGTTAATTTTAAAAGAACTGGAAATGTGAATCAGAACACAGAAGTGTCACATCCCTATTCTCAGATTTCTACTGAAATATTCAAATGGTTTTAAAACACAAGAGAAAAACACCTTCAAATCAGAAACTATGGAGATACCACCCACAGAGTAGAAACGTAGAGGAGCTTCAACTATAATACAAGTAGGGTCAGATTAAAAGCAAATAAGACCAGCCTCCATGGAACAACTGTCAAATTCTCCAGTGAATAATCTCTTATTTGGAGGGACAAGATCTGATGGCTGGGGGTTCTAAGACATCAGAGAAACAACACACCCTTTTGGCTTCAGTTTTCTGGGGCTGATGACCAGCATTTGAAAGGAGTATTTCTTCAAGTCCCTGAATTCTGACAGAACCCATGCCATACAGTAAGGTTGCCTTGCGGGGGAAGGAGTCTGGGCACAGCTGCAGCTTGTATAAAGCATGAGGCAAGCTGGCTAAGAGACAGGCAGTAAAGAAACCTGGACCCAGAAATTTGATACCTGCCAGCAGCTTCAACAACATGGAGAAAAAACACCACATGGTCAGCATTCCTGTGCTGGGATATCCAGGCATTCACCTTCCTTCTTCCTCCTCACAGGCTGCTGCAGATGGGTCTGTGAGCTGAAAATGTGACTGATGTCAAGCTGTAGTCAAGCTGATGGGTGGAGAGCTGGAGTCTTAACTACCCGGTGTGTCGGCAAACATGGATAGTCCATTGCTCACTGAAAAGTGACAAGCAGAAAGAAAAAATACTGAAATGGAATTGTAAAAAAATCTATGATATTATAAATGGAAGACAACCCTCAAGATGCAAAAAAAAAAAAAAAAGCAAAATTTAAAAGCTACCTACTATATAGGAAACAGAAGTAAATATTAGAAGACAAATACTTCATGTTTCCAATAAAATTAGGAAAACACAAACTACGAAAGATAAAATTAGGTTAGATTACAAATTAGATGGAAGTGTATTTGGATAAAAGACAGCAAAAAGAAAAGAGGGGAGATAAGGAGGCCACAGATGAAAGATCATAACTAATCTAGAGTGGAGGCCGTAAGGATAGAATTGACTATGCAGAAAATGAAACTAGTGATATGAACATAAACTTGAAAATTTAATTCAGCATATAAAGCAAAAGGGCAGAGATTTAAAAGACAAAAATGTTAGAAATGGAAGATAAAAAACAAAAATCAAACATGTTATTAAGATTCCAGATAATACCAGAAGAAAATGGGACAGAAAAACTAAATACATAATACAATAAAATCAAAAGATGTTAGAGCAAAAAGATGTCTTAATATATGGCAGATTAGTAAGAAAAAAAAAAAAAAAGACCAATACCTCAAGGAATCTTACTATGTCCAGAAAAATGAATCCTATAAGCATTCAGACTGAGAAAAGCAAAGGTAGAAAAATTACGACAGAAATCTAATACAAATTCATAACAAAAAATAAAATAAACCTCAAATACTTGAAAATTTAAAAACCATATCCCTAATTAACTCTAAGAACTCAAAAGAAACTCAAAGCACTTGTTAAAAGACAATTTAAAAATCAATTTCAACAGGGAATGAGTAAAGGATAATGACAGGCAATTTATAAAACAAAAATAATATTAAGAATAAAATCTTTAGCAATCACTTATATGCCATTTCTTTTGTCCCAGATGCTATTTAAATGGCTTAAATATATTATATAAGTTTACATACATAAATATTTACATATGTTAATTGGTCAATAAATTTATCAAAAATTCAACCTCACCGGTAATTAAAGAAATTCAAATTAAAATAACAATGATTTTTTTTTTTTTTTAATGACTGCAACTATGACCCATGGCCAGTTGTGCCAAGAGTATTCGGGAGCAGATCCTCCCATGTATCCTGGTGGGAGTGTAAATGGCACAACCATTTTTGAAGGAAGTTTGAAAAGAATTATCAAAGTTTAATATACCCATATCCAATGACTCCCAAACAATTCCATACCTAGAAGATTTTGCTAAAAAAAAATAAAAATGCTTCATGAAGACGTATGTGCAATCATTTCCAATGCAGCATTTTTTATCAGTTTCTATATTATTAATTACTCAGCCCTTTTAATACAGTAACGATAATAATATAGATAACAGGAAACAACTTTAATATCCATCAGTAATACATGGGTTAAAGGAATTGTATATCTAAACTGAAAACGATGCAGCTATTAAAAATGATAACATAGATTGTTATTGTCTAATGTTAAAATATATTGAGAAAGTGAAGAAATTATAAATTGCACAGAAAGAATGGTCTCATTTTTAAAAAAGTATATATACAGAGAGAAGAAGAGATCGGAGGAAAGAGAAAAACTTAAAAGGATATAACCTCAAAAATGAAAATTTGTTAAAACTGGTGGTGGGATGATGAGTGGTCTTTATTTTTTTGTTCTCATATTTCTGAAAATCATTGGGAAAAAAGTAACACTGTATTTAATTTTTTTTTAAGTATAGGAGATGGTTAAAGCTGTTTTTGGAGGTATGCATATCATTTTCCTTTTTAAACAAGAAATAATGAAAATAAACGAACTAAGCACACAATTTCAATAAATTAGAGGGTGATCCAATCTTAAAGGAAGCAAGAAGTAATGCAAGGTAAAAATATATTTTAATAATGAATTAGAAAATGGAAAAAGAAAAGAATTAAGAACAAATCCAAGAGTAAATCCTTTGGCTATAACAAGCTTTAGATAACATTAGGAATAACTAAAGAGATAAAGCCCCAGATACAGAGGAGATATGTTTCATTAAAAACATGTACAGATAATTCTATGAAAATCACAAATTGATACTTATAGAGAAAACACAAATTTTCAAAACTGAATCAAGAAAATATAAACAATCTAAATAGATCCATAATCACAAAAAAAAAAAAAATTTAAACTTTGACAAAGATTATCTCCAGACTATGGTCCTGGGCTCCTTTAGCTTTTATGTACAAATTATAGAAAATTTCCAAGAAACTGATGATTTTCCAACTATTAATAATCACTTCCACAGACTAGAATTGGATGTAAAACTTCCCAACTCCATTTAAAAAACTAATACATCCAATTATTTCTGTACTAGACAAAAGGAGAGTACATTCTACCAAAAAAAAAAAAAAGTCTCCAATTTGCATTTGAACAGTGGTTCATATAAGCAAAATTCCAGCAGAAAAAAACTTCAGAATACTAACAGAGTACCCTATGGCTAAGGCCCTGGGGGCAGTGGTGGTTCAATGGTAGAATTCTCACCTTCCGTGTGGACACCTGTGTTTCATTCCTGGCTAATGCACCTCATGCAGAGCCACAACCCATTTTGCATGTTGTTATGAAACTAAAGAGACTTCAGCAGAGCTTCCAGACTAAGACAGGCTAGAAAGAAAGGCCTGGAGATCTACTTCCAAAAATCAGCCCAAAAAAATCTTATGGATAACAATAGTCTGAACCGAAACCAATCATGAAGCTGACGGAAGACCAGGTGGCATTTCATTCTGTTGTACATGGGGTCACCATGAGTCTGGGGCCACCTTGAAGGCAGCTAACAACAACACCAAGGTTCTAGGGTGTCTCACCATTCTGGATCCCTCTTCTTGGGCCATGCCTCTCTCTCTTCTCTGTCTCTCTACAGAACTAGCCTCTTCAGGGCCATGAGCCCCCATTGTAAACAGACCTCAAGTAACTTTACTTGCTATTGAACATCAACGAATTCAAATCACTAGGAGAGAGGGCTATCATTTGACTTCATTCACCGGAAGCATGTGGGTTTCAGGTAATTTTTGAGAAATGTTAACATAATTATAATATAAACACACACAAAATGAAAGAAGAAACAGGTCACAGGATTCAGAGGAAAAAGAGTTTACTTCAGACTGGAATGATAAGGGATCAGGAAAGAGGCGGCATTTGAGTTCTTCAAAGACAGGTAGGATTTGGATATGTTTGCATCACTATACTACACATGGAGGGGACTGTAAAATGGTCATTTACTCCATAGTCAAAATAGACTAAGAACCCAGGTCCAGTCAGTCAGTCATATCATAATAAATAAATCGTCTAACTCAGAGTTGCCAGATAAAATACAGGCTGCCCAGTTAAACTTGAATTTCAGATGAACAACAAGTATTTTTTTTATTATGTCAAAATACGAAATATTTGGGAGAAATCACCACAAATGCAGGAGTGGACTGTCAGAAAGTTAAACAGGAATCCCTTAAACATGTGTTTTGGAGGGTCACAGAATTTTTTTTTTTTTTTCCCTCTCTTTTCTTCATTCTTTACCTCTTAACCCACCTAGAAATTCAGAGGTACAGACTAGAAATGCCCACCCAAGTACATCTCAGACACAAGTAATTCTGTGCTGAAAAAAGGGAAGGACCCCAGAGTCCCCGAGGAAGGCAGTCCTAGAGAGGCAAGTATAGCAAGCCCTATTCCTGCCTTCATCAGGGCACGGTATGCACGAACCTCTCAGAACTGGTAGGCCAGGGAGCAAATAGCCAGGCAAAAGGCAAAGAAGCCAGGAGCTTGGCAAAGATAGCCACTTTTCCTGGACACATCACTGAATTGCAAGTTTTTTTTTTTTTTTTTAATTAACTTTTATTAAGCTTCAAGTGAACGTTTACAAATCCAATCAGTCTGTCACATATAAGTTTACATACATCTCACTCCCTACTCCCACTTGCTCTCCCCCTCTTGAGTCAGCCCTTTCAGTCTCTCTTTTCGTGACAATTTTGCCGGCTTCCCTCTCTCTCTATCCTCCCATCCCCCCTCCAGACAAGAGTTGCCAACACAATCTCAAGTATCCACCTGATATAATTAGCTCACTCTTCATCAGCGTCTCTCTCCCACCCGCTGACCAGTCCCTTTCATGTCTGATGAGTTTCTTTGGGGACGGTTCCTGTCCTGTGCCAACAAAAGGTCTGGGGACCATGGCCGCCGGGATTCCTCCAGTCTCAGTCAGACCATTAAGTATGGTCTTTTTATGAGAATTTGGGGTCTGTATCCCACTGATCTCCTGCTTCCTCAGGGGTCCTCTGCTGTGCTCCCTGTCAGGGCAGTCATCGATTGTGGCCGGGCACCAACTAGTTCTTCTGGTCTCAGGATGATGTAGGTCTCTGGTTCATGTGGCCCTTTCTGTCTCTTGGGCTCTTAGTTGTCGTGTGGCCTTGGTGTTCTTCATTTTCCTTTGCTCCAGGTGGGTTGAGACCAATTGATGCATCTTAGATGGCCGCTTGTTAGCATTTAAGACCCCAGACGCCACATTTCAAAGTGGGATGCAGAATGATTTCATAATAGAATTATTTTGCCAATTGACTTAGAAGTCCCTGCAAACCATGTTCCCCAGACCCCCGCGCTTGCTCCGCTGACCTTTGAAGCATTCATTTTATCCCGGAAACTTCTTTGCTTTTGGTCCAGTCCAATTGAGCTGACCTTCCAAGTATTGAGTGTTGTCTTTCCATTCACCTAAAGCAGTTCTTATCTACTGATTAATGGACACATCACTGAATTGCAAGTTTTAAAAGGGAAATAGAACTGACCATTATGGTATTTGGGGTTTCCACAAAACTATTTCCAAAGACGGCTGTGATAAATATTTCCCAAGTGATGGCAACTCCAAAAACACCCAGAGGACAACACAGGACTTAAGGAAGTGGGGTCTGAAGTGAAAGCTGGGTATGGATCACAACTCCATCATTGCCAGCTAAGTGACATTAGTCTGAGTCCCCATCCTCATCCTCACTGCAGACTCAGTTTTCTTTCAGTAAAATGGGAGTAGTCATAAGGTTATTAAATGAGATAATATATATGAAGTACCTGGCTCATAATAATTACTCATAAGAGGTAGTCATTGTAATAGTCCAATATATTTTTAAAGATATCAAGAAGCAAAAGAAATCACAAGGAACAGAACTGTTGATCTTCACAGCATTTCATCTAATACCACTGGGAGAACTCAGGTACCCTGTCATCTAGAATCAGGGTCTCCATAGTCTGGGCTCAATCCCAGCATCCTCAGGCAGCTCTGATGTCTCTAGAGTGCTAGGGCTATTCCCAAAAGGGAAATACAATCCAGCCCCTAAGTGACTTCAAAATAGAAGGATTTCTGGAAGCAGGGATTTACCTGAGTTTCTGAGAAGATAACTTGAGAAATTTTTCCTCTAGAGGGAAGAAACTAGGTCATGTGCTCTTAGCTCAATGAGATTTAGGGTCAGAGATGGGGAGGGAGAAGATAGGTACACTCAGAAGATTGATACACTCAAGAAGAAAAAAAGGCCAAAACTCCTGAGATTAACCCAAAGTCAAACAGAAGCTCTAGTGGTGAGATCCAGGCTCCCAGATTTAAATACTAGTTTTAACAGAATGAAGCCAAACCTAGGATGGCCTCTCAACAACTACCATTTAATCAAGTATTTAGGCGTTGTCAGATTTAAATTTTATTTAATCCTTACCACAAACCTATGAAATAGGTAATATTCCTTTTTGTAGAAAAGGTTCAGTCACCACTAGATCATAAGCTCCATGAAGAGGCAGACTGCATCTGTTCTTTTTACTGCTAAATGCCCAGGGAATGGCAGAGTGCCTGGTACATAGCTGATGCTCAATAAATATTCATTGAATTGAATTGCGCAGTCATACTATGAGTCAGCAGTGGGAGCTAGGATTTGAACCCTGGTCGAACTCTAAAAACCATACTCCTCCTCTATGTCATACTGCCTGACAAGGCAGGCAGGCCAGAAACCATTCCAAGGCAAGTTCCTGCCCTGGCTCTTACCCTCGAAGCTGTCCTGGGTGTTCACCAAGCTATGCAGAAGAATGACTTGGAGGGGATCAGGTGCCTTGGGGTATATGGAGTGGCTCCTGCAACCTTGGGAGAATGTATGAATCTAGAAATTGTGACAGACACTGTTAGTTGGATCTCTAATATCTATTTTTCCATTTGTCCTTTTTAACAGAACCTTGATTGGTGCAGGGTGACAAAGTTCCCATTTAAAAATATTCACTTCCTAGAAAGACTTGGTGTCTTGATTATGGTAATGATTTCATAAATATACACCTATGTCAAAACTCAAATTGTATACTTTACATATATGCAGTTTATTTGTAAATTATACTTCAGTAAAGTTGTAAACAAAGAAACACACAAAATAAACATTTCCACATTCCCATGTAGCCCATTTCTGGCCAATGAGATGTAAGCCTGAGTCTACTAGGTGGGGCTCCCATCAAAGCTTTTGTACTACTGTAAAGAGACTGATTTGGCTGGAATGAACTGCTTACCATTTGAGTTTTTTTCTTTGTGCCAGGAGGTAAAACTGACATCCCATGAAAACAAGGGCCAAAACTTCAAGCTCAGGTTGGTTAAATAAGAAGCTCAGTGGAACCTGAGTCCTGGATGACTTTGGGGGCAGCTGTACTTGCTTTGGCCTGTCTACCTCCTGTCTTCTTGTTCTGCTAGGAAAATAAACCTCTGTTTGGTTAACCTGAAAAAGTATGGTGTCTTCATGTGCAGCTACGTAGAATCACTGAAGGACAAATGTTCTAAAGCAAATTATAAGGCAGCCCCACTTCCTTTCATGAACGCTTCTCTCCAGCCCCCGCAGGCTCTTTGCTGGGTCCCAAACATGCCATGTATTTCAAGATTAATGCTGTTCTTTCATTCGGGCATATCCTTTCTTCCATAAACTTTTTCAGACACTGGAAGGCTCAAAGAATTGATGTAGGCCACAGTTAGCCAAGGGAAGAATTGAGAAGAAAACTGACATCTCCTGAATATAAGCCAGGTACTCTTTGCCCTAAATACCCACTTTTGAAACAGGAAAATCGAAGGCTCTGGTAAAGGATCTGATATACCCTTGTTGTTGTTGTTAAGTGCGGTTGAGTCAGTGCCGACTCATAGCAACCCCATGCACAACAGAACGAAACACTTCTGTGTCCTGTGCCATTCTCACAATTGTTGCTATGCTTGAACCCATTATTCCAGCCACCATGTCAATCCATTTCATTGAGGACCTTTCTCTTTTTCACTGACCCTCTACCTTACCAACCATGATGTCCTTCTCCAGGGTCTGATCCCTGCTGTTAACATGTCCAAAGTATGTGAAACATAGTCTTGCCATTCTTGCTTCTAAGGAGCATTCTAGTTGTACTTCTTCCAAGACAGATTTGTTTGTTCTTTTGGCAGTCCATGGTATATTCAATATTCTTGATTTACCCTTGGTTTTTACTTAATGTCAAAATCTCTCGCTTTAAAGAATGACTAATGAATGATCATTTATTTGGAGCTAGGTCGATGGAAAAGCTCACTTACAGCAGCAACCAGGAGAAAAATTTTAAGGATTTTTTTTCCTGATTCTCCAGTGCCTAATTATATGCAAAGGTATAGGGCTGCTGTTTTATATCTGTAACAGATGTGCTGAACATGTAATGTTGTCTTACATAGAAACATATAAAGGTTAAGCATTGCGTTCTGACATGCTGTGTGGGGACCAAACCCCCAAGTTATTGACCAAAACATTTTGTTTCCAGAGCTGCTTATTATATAACTATGAGAAAGTAATTAAACCTTCCAGTTTAGCTGTCTGCCGAGGAGAAAGAATATTATCTTTGCCATCTGTTCAGTTTTTAGGTACGGCAAATATTGATGAGAAAATCTAAACTAAGTATATAGCTTTGTATCAGCTCATTTAAGAGTAACCATTATTGAAAGCTCTGCTGTACAAACCGGTTTTTGTTTATTGATACTATGAAATATTTCAAACACACAAAAAGTAATATAACAGACACTGATTACTTGCCACCCAGATGTTAATGAGTCCATCTTTGCTTGATATGCCTTTGGTCTTGTAATACCGTATTCTGATACAGAAAAAGCCCAATCCTACCCCATATGTATATATATATCCCTTACCTTCTTTCTGCAGAGATGTTCTGAAGTTTTGGGGAATCAATTCCACTCAAGACTGTATAAATGTATTACATATGTTTGCATGAATTAACATGCATTGTTTTGTTTTTTAAATGTTACGTACATGGTATCATATGTACATATCCTTTAGCAATTTGCTTTTTACATTAAATATTTTGTTTTTCAAATTTATTTATATTGATACATACAGATTGATAAAAGTGCTTCATTTTAACTGTAATATAGTAATATAACCCACAGCTAATTTAGCCATTCCCTGGTTGGTGGACAGTTAGTTTTTTACTATTCCAAGCATTGCTGAAATTAGTATCTGTATACGCACATACACCTGTTTCTCTAAAGTGTATGATTGTACTTTGAAGAGGAATTGGTATGGACTTTTGTGCACATTTGCAAAAAATGCTCCAGTGATTTTGATTCAAATTTTATTGAATTTCTAGATAAATTTGGGGAGATTTAACATTTTTATGAGTCTTCCAATCCATGGTATTTCCCTTCAATTATTTGGTGTATCTCTTTTACGTCTTATGTCTTTCTTTAAATAAAGTTTCATAGTACCACACATGATGAAAGGAAAAGTTTTGTGAGATTTTTTTCTAGGTACCCTATAGTTTTTCTTCCTCCCTTCCCCCACCCAGCTTACTGTGTCGCTCTTGTAAATCATACAATTTTTTAAATGGAATGTCTATAAAACTGTGCTGTCAATTTCTACTGAGTTCTTTTCGATATTGAATTTTGATTGTTAATTTTGTATCCAGTAACCTTGCTGAACACTGTAAGTTCTAAAGATTCTCCATAGGTTTTCTTGGTTTTTCCAAATGTCCTTGTCTGTGGATTTCCTTGGATTTTCTTTCAAACATATTTTTAGTAGATGAGGACAGTGTCACTTCTCTTCAATCAACGTACCTTTTATTTATTTTTTTCTATCTTATTGTGCTAGGCAAGACATTCAGTATCATATGGGATAGAAATTGTGAAAATAGGTATCTTTGTCTTGTTTCTACCTTTAAGGGAATGCTCCTAATAATTCTCGTTCTAACGAACCTAGTTTCATATGAGTTATCTGTAACTGGTGGATCACTTTCTAAAGATTTTCGAATTTCAATATCAGTGTTCAGAAATAGACTGCTTCTATGAATGTTGTTGCTGTTGTTAGGTGCCTTAGAGTGGGTTTCTACTCTTAGTGGCCATATATATAACAGAACGAAATGTTGCCTGGTCCTGCACCATCCTCACAATCATTGCTATGCTTGAGCCCGTTGTTGAAGCCATTATGTCAATGCATCTTGTTGAGGGTCTTCCTCTGTTTCGTTGACTCTCTACTTTACCAAGCATGATGTCCTTCTCCAGGGACTGGTCTCTCCTGATAAAATGTCCAAAGTAAGCAAGACAAAGTCTAGCCATTCCTGCTTCTAAGGAACCCTCTGGCTGTACTTCTTCCAAAATAGATTTGTTTGTTCTTCTGGCAGTCCATGGTATATTCAATATTCTTCGCCAACACCATAATTCAAAGGCATCAATTCTTCTTTGGTCTTCCTTATTCACTGTCCAGCTTTCGCATGCACGTAAGGTGATTGAAAATACCATGGCTTGGGTCAGCCACACCTTTAGTCCTCAAAGTGACATCTTTGGTTTTTAACACTTTAAATAGGCCTTTTGCAAAAAATTTGCTCAATGCAATGTGTTATTTGATTTCTTGATGGCTGTTTGTACTGATTATTGATCCAATTAAAATGAAATTCTTAACAATTTCAATCTTTTCTCCATTTATCATGATGTTGCTTATTAGCTCAGTTGTGAGAATTTTTTTTCCTTATGTTGAGGTGTAATCCATAATGAAAGCTGTAGTCTTTGATCTTCTCAGTAAATGCTTCAATTCCTCTTTGCTGTCAGCAAGCACGGTTGGGTCATCTGCATATCATAGGTTATTACTCAGTCATGCTTCAATCCTGATACTGCATTCTTCTTCATGTAGTCCAGTTTCTAGAATTATTTGCTCAGCATACAGATTGAATAACTGCGTACACCTTTTCTGATTTTAAACCACTCAGTATCCCCTTGATCTGTTCTAACGACTGCCTTTTGGTCTATGTACAGGCTCTGCATGAGCACAATTAAGTGTTCTGGAATTCCCATTCCTTGCAATGTTATCCATAGCTTGTTATGACCCACACAATCAAATGCCTTTGCGTAGTCAATAATACACAGGCAAACATCTTTCTGGTATTCTTTGCTTTCAGTCAAGATCCATCTGATATCAGTAATTATATCCCTTGTTCCATGTCCTTCTCTGAATTCAGGTTGAATTTCTGGCAGGTCCCTGTCGATGTACAGCTGAAGCTGTTTTTTTAATTACTTCAGCATAATTTTCCTTGCATTTGATATTAATGATATTGTTTGGTAATTCCCACATTCCGTTGGATCACCTTTCTTTGGAAAGGGCATGAATATGGATCTCTTCCAGTTGGTTGGCCAGGTAGCCGTCTTCCAGATTTCTTGGCATATGAGCGCTTCCAGCAGTGCATCCGTTTGGTGAAGCATCTCACTTGGTATTCCATCATTTTCTGGAGCCTTATTTTTTGCCAATGACTTCAGTACAACTTGGACTTCTTCCTTCAGTACCATCAGTTCTTGATCATATGCTACCTCCTGAAATGGGTGAACATCAACCAATTATTTCTGGTACACTGACTCTGTGTATTGCTGCCATCTCTTTTGATGCTTCCTGCATTGTTCAATTTTTTTTGCCCATAGAATCGTTCAATATTGTGACTCAAGGATTCAGTGACTAAGTGACCCTATGAAAACCTTTTTTAGTTTTGATATACTCAATGATTGTCCTAAATAAACAAGGACTTATTCTGTTATCTTTCAGGCCATATCTTGAAGTTCACATCTATATTACCTCTAGAAGCTTGGGGACTTTTGAGAACCACATCATTAGTTTCAAAAACAAACTTCAAATATTAACAGGAATTTTAAACAGAATGATTTCATTTGATAAAACAGTAATGAATAACGGCCATCTACTAATACAATTATCTGTTTTCATAGGATCTAAGGCAAATAATCAAAATTAACTAAAAACACCTAAAGCAAAAAAAATAAATAAAATTTAATAAAAATCAAACACATGGTCATCTCCTGTTTTCCTATTATAACTGGTTTTTATAATCCATTTGGGACCATTTTACTAAAGGCAGAGTCAGCTTCTTGACTGCCCTTTTCCCAAAAGATAATCTTCACTGCATGTAATCCTAAAGGTCATGTTTTAAGTAAGTTATCTGAAATATGAAAAACTTTTTCTAAAGGAAACATTGATATAAACAGTAGTTAAATTTCCACAAAAACTCATTAAAAAAAAAAAAAAACTATTTAATCCATAAAACACCAAAACCAAAAAAAACCTGTTGCCTTCAAGTTGATTCCGACTCACAGCAACCCAACAGGACAGAGTAAACTATCCCATAGTCTTTCTAAGGAGCGGCTGGTGGATTCAAACTGCCGGCCTTTTGGTTAGCAGCCTAGGCTCTTAACCACAGCATCACCAGGGCTCCCGATATACCAAAAGTAAGTACGAAATGTACTCTTTCATCCATACTAAGCTCTAATCAACCATTAACCTACTTTTTGTCTCTACAGATTTGCTTATTCTGTGTAGTCCATACAATATGTGGTCTCTTGTGACTGGTTCTTTCACTCAGTGTAATGTTTTTGAGGTTCATCCATGTCATAGAATGCATCTGTACCTCATTCTTTTCTATGGTCAAACAATATTCCATTGTATGCATATACTGCATTTTCCATATCCATTCACCAGTTGTTGGACGTTTGGGTTGTTTCCACTTCTTGGCTATTATCAATAATGCTGCTATGAATATTTGTGTACAAGTTTCCATTTCTTTTAGATATATTCCTAGGAATGGAATTGCTGGGTCATAAGGCAACCCATATTAACATGTTGAGGAACTGCCAAACTGTTTTTCAAAGTGGCTTTATCAGTTTAGATTCTCACTAGCAATGTATAACATTTCAAGTTCTTGACATCCTTGTCAACATTTATTATTGTCTGTTTTTTTTTTATTATTATTATAATTGTTGTTGTTGCTGCTAGGTACCATCAAGCCAATTCCGACACATAGCAACCCCATGCACACCAGAACTAATACTGTCTGGTCCTGTACCATCCTCATAATCACTGCTATGTTTGAGCCCATTGTTGCAGCCATTGTGTCAATCCAACTCCATAGAAGGTCTTCTATTTTTTGCCGACCCTTTACCAATCATGATGTCCTTCTCCAAGGAACGGTCTCTCCTGATAACATGTTCAAAGGAAGTGAGATAAAGTCTCACTATCTTTGCTTCTAAGGAACATTCTGGCTGTATTTCTTCCAAGACAGATTGAATCTTTCTTCTGGAAATCCGTGGTATATTCAATATTCTTCGACAAAACTATAATTCAAAGGCATCAATTCTCCTTCAGTTTTCCTTATTCATTGCCAGCTTTTGCATGCATATGAGGTGATTGAAAATACCATGGCTTGGGTCAGGCACACCTTAGTTCTCAAAGTGACATCTTTGCTTTTTAACACCTTAAAGATGTCTTTTGCAGCAGATTTGCTCTATGCAATTTGATAGCTGCTGCCTCCATGTGCATTGATTGTGGATCCAAGTAAAATGAAATCCTTGACAACTTCAGCATTTTCTCTGTTTATTATGATGTTGCTTATTGGTCCAGTTGTGAGGATTTTTGTTTTCTTTGTTAAATTGTAATCCATGCTGAAGGCTGTAGTCTTTGATCTTCATCAAAGAGCTTTAAGTCCTTTTCACTTTCAGCAAGCAATGTTGTGTCATCTGCATATCACAGGTTGTTAATGATTCTTCCTGAAATCCTGATGCCACATTCTTCTTCATATAATCCAGCTTCTTGGATTATTTCCTCAGCATAGAGATTGAATACATATGGTGAAAGGATACAACCCTGAAGCACAACTTTCTTGACTTTAAACCACACAGTATCGCCTTCTTTCGTTCAAATAACTCTCTCTTGGTCTATGTACAGGTTCCTCATGAGCACAATTAAGTGTTCTGGAATTCTCATTCTTTGTAATATTATCCATAATTTGATATAATCCACACAGTAGAATGCCTTTGCATAGTCAATAATACACAGATGAACATCTTTGTGGTATTCTCTGCTTTCAGCCAAGATCCATCTGACATCATCAATTATATCCCTCATTCCACATCCTCTTCTGAGTCCAGTTTGAACTTCTGGCACTTCCACATCTATGTACTGCTGCAACTGTTTTTGAATTACTTTCAGCATAGTTTCTCTTGCATGTGATATTAATGATATTGTTTAATAATTTCTGCATTTTGTTGGATCACCTTTTCTTGGGTTGAGCATGAATATGGGTCTCTTCCAGTTGGACAGCCAGGTAGCTGTCTTCCAAATTTCTTGGCATAGATCAGTGAGCATTTCCAGTGTTGCATCCATTTGGTGAAACATTTCACTTGGTGTTCTGTCAATTCCTGGAGCTTTGTTCTTCACCAATGCCTTTAGTGCCGTTTGTACTTCTTCCTTTAGTACTGTTATGGATTGAATTGTGTTTCCCAAAAATGTGTGTGAACTTGGCAAGACCATGATTTCCAGCATTATGCAATTGTCCACCATTTTGTCATCTGATGTGATTTTCCTATGTGTTGTAAATCCTACCTCCAAGATGCTAATGAGATGGGATTAGCAGCAGTTATATTAATGAGGCAGGACTCAATCTACAAAAGTAGGTTGTGTCTTAAGCCAATCTCTTTTGAGATATAAAAGAGAGAAGCGAGCAGAGATATATGGGAACCTCATACCACCAAGAAAACAGTGCAAGGAGCAGACCTGGGGTTCCCACGTGGAGAAGCTCCTAGACCAAAGGAAGATTGATGACAAGGACCTTCCCCCAGAGCCAACAGAAAAAGAAAGCCTTCCCCTGGAGCTGGTACCCTGAATTTGGACTTCCAGTCTCTTAGACTGTGAGAGAATAAATTTCTCTTTGTTAAAACCATCCACTTGTGGTATTTCTGTTACAGCAGCACTTGATAACTAAGACAAGTACCATCAATTCTTGATCATTTGCTACCTCCTGAAATAGTTGAATATCAACCAATTCTTTTGATTCTATTGTAGTGAGTGTGAAGTGGTATCTCACTGTGGTTTTGATTTGAATTTGCTTGTTGGTTACTGATGTTAATCATCTTTTCATGTGCCTAACGACCATTTGCTTATCTTCTTTGGAAAAAATGTCTGTTTATATCCTTTGCCCATTTTTATAATTGAGTTGTCTTTTTATTATTGAGTTTCAAGAGTCTTTATATACTCTGGATACAAATACATTATCAGATACATGATTTGAAAATATTTTCCTCCAGTCTGTCAGTGCCCTTTGAAACAAACAAATAAAATAATAATTTTGATGAAGTCCAAGTTAACAATCTTCTCTTTCATTACTGGTGCTTTTGGTATCATATCTAAGAAATCATTACCCAGCCCAAGATCACAAAGATTTACTTCTGTGTTTTCTTCTAAGAGCTTTTTTATTATAATTATTTTACATATGCAAATGAATGTTAAGTGATATTATAAGTGTCATAGTCAGAGAGCTACGAAGGGAGAAAGTTTAAGTAATTTAGTTTTGCGGATAATAATTATCAGGACTGACGGATAGTTTCTGGGCATTTACACTCACTGCAGATAAACTGATTAAAAAAAATAAAAAAGGATAGTGCTAACGAAGAAAGAACTGCAAAGTCATGGTAGACTTAAGGAATAGATGGGGAACCCATACTAGTGAGAAGTCATAGGTTGACTTTGTGCCTCTGTCTAGGGTGACCCTAGGGGACACACCAAGCCAGATCTGACAACTTCCAACCAGAGGAGAAAAGTCAAGAACCCTGAGTCTTGCCCTCATATGACAGGACTTCAGCTAGAAGGAATGTAACCATTTCTATGCCCTACTAGAAGTTTGGAAACCCTGGTAGCATAGTGCTTAAGTGCTATAGCTGTTAACCAAAAGGCTGGCAGTTCAAATTCACCAGGAATTCCTTGGAAACTCTATGGGGCAGTTCTACTCTGTCCTATAGGGTCACTATGAGTCGGAATCTACTCTATGGCAATGGGCAAATGAGCACCAGGAGTTCTTCCATTCAGGCTTGCTTATTCATTTATCATTGTAAGAATGGGTTCTTCTTCTTCTCCAGCTGTGTCAGAGCACAAGAAAGTATCTGCTTTGTAGCCATCTGCCATTCCACAGGTGCTACTATTCAGGCCCAGTATCTAAAGAGCAGGTGTCATTGATCAACTGTTCTCCAGATCCAGGTAGTAGAAGGGACCTGGATAATGCTGCTTACAACAGTAGCAACACAGATAAGATAAAAGAAGAATTTGCTGATGAAACAAAAAGCCCATTGCCGTTGAGTCAATTCTGACTCATAGCGGCCCTACAGGACAGAGTAAAACTGCCCATAGAGTTTCCAAGGAGCGCCTGGCGGATTCAAACTGCCGAACTTTTGGTTAGCAGCCATAACACTTAACCACTACGCCACCAGGGTTTCCAAAGCTGGTCAAAATGACTTCATCAGAGAAACAAACAATTAACTGGTATCATGGAAATTTTGAATCCAAATTTCCCCCTCACAGTTTCTAAATTATGCAAAGACATTCCTCCTAATCTGGAGAATAGATCACGTGAGCGAAAAACAGGACACATTGTGTTGAAACATTCTTCCTTCCCTTCAAAACATAATACAGAACAATCATACATAATGTTCACTGTGAACAACTTCGTATATTCAGCTACACATTTAATAAATTGAGAATCCTTTACAACTTTGTAAAAAAATTCATTCCACAAAGCAACTAATTCTGTAGTACATCCATGGTTATTAGGATCTTTTGTTTAGTATCAGGAAGGTATCACTATATAACATCTGTGTCTCTCTGTTTCTGCAAGCTTCACTATATTTTGCTACTACTGCCATTGAAATCATGTCTTTTTTTCCAATGGGCACTTTCTCAACCAAGTCATTGCATCATGAAGACATTCTGCCATCTGATGGAAAACAAACCCAGTCACAACACAATGGCAAAGAGTTAAAGGTCGTTTGACATCCTGGTAGAAAACCAAATGTCTACTAAGGACCTGATGGAGAAAAGAGCAAAAGCATCATTTGCATCTGGCATCCTCTGTTAACAAGCTAGAAATACTCTTAAAATTATAATTTGATTTGTGTTCATGACATATGATCATTCTCTATTTTGTATAGACACTTTCAGCTTCCTTTTCTAGAACTTTACGAAGAGAAACAATTCTCACCTGAGTGGAATGGTTCGTTGGGTTCCCTCTTAAAGCCAGGTAATAGATAACCTAAATCTTTCAGTGTTTTCATCCCTAGAATTTTATGATGCTATAATTCTTTTTAAAGGTAGAAAAAAATCTATCAAGTTTTTTTTTTTAATTACACAAAAATAATTGGTAAATACAGCAAAAGAACTCAATTTTTTCAGGTAATTTCTGGCCAGAATTTCACGTTTTGAGATATTTCTATCTACGTATGTTTGATTCTAATTCTTAAATTTTTCATTAAATATTTGTTCATATTTTTCCATTTTGATATAATTTTGTCTACTTCTTGCCTAAAACAACTTTCATGATAAGAATTTGAGGTTTAGAAATATAATCAACTTTGCAAGCATGTTGACACATTAAATTCTCTTGGTATTAATGTGACTCACAATGGATACCTCTTCTCAACCAAGGCTTGAAATATGGAGATAAATCAACCCACAACTCTGAACCTATTTTGATCAAGCCTTTCTATGAAAAGATGGATTATAACATTTACAAAAACTCATTTAGTGAGAAAGGTTGGAAATGCAAGCACTGATTTGAAGTACAAATAAAATTTACTGCATTACCACACTTAAAAACCAATTAATTAAGGCAATAGCCAATTTATTCACACAAAAACTAATTTGGTGATGAAATAGGGGCATAAAAGCATGAAGGAAAGATATTGAGCAGAAAATTAGAAGCCTGAATTCTACTCCAGCCTCTGCCACTATGTTCTTTTATGAATTTGAACAGAATATTTAATATCTCTAGGCGTATATACTAAGAAAGTGCAGAGATAGGAGGAACAGAAAAACTGTCTAAGGTGGCTTAAGAAATAAAGACAATTAACTGTTATGCGTAGTAGAAATTCCAGAGGTAGAATGTTCCAGATTTGGTGCAGTGACAGTCTGTAGTGACTTTTCATTCTCCCATTCTGTTGGCTCTCCCATTCTTAGTCCTGCCACTTCATAGTTCCAAGTTGGTCACCAGGCTCCAGGCATCACATTCCCATTCAAAACCATAAAACCAAGGAGGCTAAAAAAGATTTTATCAAGCTAGTTTCTCTTTATAAGTGAATTGACATTATCCCTGAAGCAACCCAGTGAATTTCTCCTTATTTTATTTGGCAAAACTTGGTCACATGACCACTGCTGTATATACAAGTGAGTTTGGGAAAACGAGTATCTGACTTATTCAACCTCCATGGTGGGAGACAGACAAGGGGGAAGGGCACCTCATAATTTTGCCTATAAATTGTGGGAGGTGGGCAAACTGATCTCTCAAGTACAGTTCTAGGCTAATATGTAATTTTTGAAAATAAAAAGTAATGGAAAACAAGTAAGCCAACTTTTTCTTTATTTTTAAGAGGCTTCTGTTTTGATTCAAATTTCCTGTGATGGCATTTTTTTTTTCCTCTCTCTCTTCCTAAAAACAAAAACAAAATAAACTTCTTCCATTCATGATTCTACAGTTCTAAAGTGAACAGTCTCTCCCCTCTCCTAACAAGGAAAAAAAAGAAATTTCTGAGTGGTCCAGACACTGAGTCATTTAATTTAACTTTGATGGGCCTGCATCTATTTTTGAGGTTTTGCCACCATGGTTTAAGTACATTGACTGTCTGCAGACAATTCGGAGATTATTCCCAGCACCTATCTGAGTTTATGCTGCACTAAATTTAAAGTAGAAAATTAAGGATGTTAAAGGCTAAGTAAACAATTATATTGAAAAAGTCATGTGTAATCATCTTCTTTTCAAAAAATCCAAAGAACTCAAAACGTATTGAATTTGTCCAACTGACATTCCATTTGTATTGTCTCATAATCCCTTGTAATATTACAACGTACCTCTGCTTCATTTTTTAAAAAGAATTACACAGCTGCACCTTATTGCTAAAAGCACCCCTCCCTTGAATAACTATGTGTTCTGAGATTAAAATAAGACACTTCAGGAGAAAAGCTTGGAAGCCAGAATGTACCCAGCTGTGTGTGTCGGATGTGATTACAGAGTGATAGTGAACAATGCTGCAATCAGCCTACTGGGTAGCCAGAGACTGTGGACACCCAGAAGGCTTTCAGTCTGAATACACAGCCCATGGTGTGTGAAAAACTACCATGCAAAAAAATGCTTGTTTTACCAAGATACTCTGTGGGAATATTTAGCTGTTACATTGTAAATGCTGTTATTTTGTTTTCTAAAAATGTCATGACAGGAAATGACTCAAGGGAGGAGTTGTCAAGATGGCTGCTGGGCAGAACCAAAAGAAAAAAAAAAAAAGTTTAACCTAGAAAACAAGGAGCTAGAAAAGGTGAAAACACCAGTTGCTGTCTGAAGTACAGTAGATTCTTGAATCCAAAATAAATTTGATTTTTTTCACCTTCATTTGCCATCTCCCAGGAGGCTGGTTATGTTTTAAAGAGTCCCCACTGCTCACTATCACCTAGCTTATAAGGTCCTTGCTCCTCTGGCTTTCCATCAGATGCCAGGATAAACTGACAAAAGGAAGACATCTGGTTTTCATGGGGGCAAGAGATAGCTCCTACACTTCTTATCTCCCAGCAGCTACAGCCTAAGGGCAGTTGAGGCCTTCAGTAAGAATTTCTGTAGGTTCAGGATTCATGTTATTTTTGTATTCCTGTCACTGTGTCACTGTCTGAGAAGCACAAGGTGGGACAGGTAAGAAGATAAGCTGGCCAGGAAATAAATATAGTTAATGCCATATTAGGAATTTGAGGGATTCTCAGAGGGATGCTAAAATAAGTAGCCTAGCAACTGAAAACCAAACCGAACTAAGACCGGGAGCAAAGGCCCTGAGATCAGAGGGTGCCTGTTTGGGAAATAGCAAAGAGACTGGTGTGGTTAGAGGAAAAGCAAATAAAAGAGAAATAGGCTATACTATCAGAGAGTTTAATAGGGGGTTGAGTGTAGAACCTAGAGATTTTAGTAAGACAGAGAACAGAGGGGCCCCCAAATCTGCAAACAAAGTAATGAGAAATGGGCCAGGGTGTGGAAACAAAGCCATTCCCCAGAACAGTGGGGCAGGGTATCTAAAAATAACCCACAAACTTCTTTAAAGGCGCCTTTAAAAAAATTTTTTTTTTTTCAGAAACAGCTGGAGAAAACCAGGCCCAGGGACATGCACAGAACATCCACCTGTGACCACTGTGTGACCTTCTACCAGGGGCAGTGAGGGGCTACAGCCCCAGCCGGGGAATCGAATCCAGGGAGCGAGAGACTGCGCAGGCGCGACACCCTATAATAAGTCCCGCTACGAATCCCAGAGGCCTCCAGGACAGGAGCCATCTTGGAAAGCTGCTGCACGTGCACCTTAGTTAATATACCCCCGCCTGTGTCTATGAAGAAACAGGAATCTTTTCCTGCCCAAAAACATTTAAAAACTCGGGCCTGTCTTTTGTTCTGTGAGATGAGGGTATGTGTTGCTCTAGGCCCTCCTCGTCTCCGCTCGCAAGCCTCTTCAATAAAGCTTTGCTCATGTGGAAAACTACCTTCCTTACCTGCTCATTCTTGACCAGTGAGAGGCAAGAACCTTATTCTGGTAACAAAACCTGTTGCCCTCCAGTCAACTCTGACACATAGTAACCCCATAGGTTAGAACAGAACTGCCCCGTAGGGTTTCCAAGGAGTGGCTGGTGGATTAGAACTGCCAAACTTTAGGTTAGCAGCCAAGCTCTTAACCACTGTGCCACCAGGGCTTGCTGTAGAAATTCAAAGGAAGAGGAAAAAGAAAGAGACGGAAGAAGAAATTAAATTGGAAGGTTTTGTTTGTTCGTTTGTTTTCCCTAAATAGGCTCATGTTACAGAACATGGTGGAGTTCCTGGTTTAGCCAACTTTTTATCAATGTTAAAAAAAAAAGAACAAACAAAACCCTGTGCCGTCGAGTCCATTCCAACTCATAGCAACCCTGTAGGACAGAGTAGAACTGCCCCATAGAGTTTCCAAGGAGCGCCTGGTGGATTCAAACTGCCAACCCTTTGGTTAGCAGCTGTAGCACTTAACCACTACGCCACCAGGGTTCAATTATATGCCTATATTTAAGTCATACTTTGTCTTCGTTGACTACTGTCACTGTTAGATCTACAAAGACTGAGAAATCACAACAGACCCCTAAGAAAATTACCTGTCAGCTACTGCATGGAAGAAAAGACCTGGGTATCTGCTTCTGTAAAGATTTCAGCTTAGGAAACCCTATGGGGCAGCTCTACTGTGTCCTGTAGGGTTGCCGTGAGTATGAAAATATATAAATATATATATATATATACACATATCTCACTGGTTCTGTTTCTCTAGAGAACCTTGATGAAAAAAAGTAAGACTATTACTTGAATGTGTGAAAGAAAATTTGCCTTTTACATTCCATTTTATAATGGATCAGAGAATGTAATTCAAATAGATCTGGAATTTGACTTTTCATTTCTCTATTGGGTTAGTATTGATTTATTATTATTATTATTGTCATTTGTGATTCATCTGATGTTGGACTATTTTTCAGATCTGAGGCATCCCTTATAAAAGCATATTCACTGCCTATCAACCAACAATTTAGATAAATATCAAGTTCACATAGCTAAGCAGAAGAAAAGGGTTTCTAACAGCCTTCCCTCATCACTGAGGACAGAGTTTGTTATCATTTAAATGCTAGATTGTGTAGATTCAATTACCTCAGATTTGAAAATGAAGTTTCTTTTCTCTAAGGCCCCTATAGCACAGATATTAGAGGTCAGAACAGGCCATTAGGGACTGTGAAGACACATGACTCCATAGGTGTTATTGCTCAGAGATCAAGTAAAACATGGGATGCAGGAGAGTAAATGAAAAAGTTATTGGATGGAGGAGGCAGAAGAAAGAAAATGCACCCTGTGAGAAGTTAAATATGTAATAGGTAAAAATATAATAGGTCTAAGGTTATGTTGTACTTTTATGAACCTGAATGTATTCCAGGTGTGCTCTTGGCTAATTTTGTTATTACAGTGAGATATGTAGCACTATAACACTAAAATTCACTGTTAGTTATTCATTTAATATTGAATTGAATGGTAACATCAAGAAATCACTATTTACAATTTGGGCCACCAAATTCCAGCAATTTACAATCTAGAAGAAAATCCACATAAATACAAAACTAAACATAAAAAAAAAAAAAAAAAATTTTTAAACATAGTATATAGTATTTTGATTAAGCAATCTATAAAGCAAAGTACTAAGGGCTGAGAGGAAACTCTATGGGGCAGTTCTACTCTGTCCTATAGGGTCGCTATGAGTCGGAATTGACTCGATGGCAACAGGGAAGGACTGAGAAGAGAGTGGCATCCTAACATATAGAAATTCTGATGAGTATCTTATCATGGAAGTTTGTTGCTCTTTGGCCACTTTGCAAATGCCTTTTGAGAAACTAGCCCTCTCCAATGTTCAGGCCCCATGGATGGGCAGGCCTCCACCTCTGAGTACAGGGAGTGGAGCACATGACCCAGGTCTGGCCAGTTAGAACATGTAATTTCCCAGACACACCAATTAATTCAGGGGAAGGCACATGTCTTAGTTTCTTAGTGCTGCTCTAACAGAAATACCACAAATGGTTGGCTTTAATAAGCAGAAATTGATTTGCTCACAGTTTAAACCAAAAAAAAAAAAACAAACCCGTTGCCATCAAGTCAATTCCAACTCATAGCGGCCCTATAGGGCAGAGTAGAACTGCCCATAGAGTTTCCTAGGATCACCTGGTGGATTCGAACTGCCCGCCTTTTGGTTAGCAGCTGTAGCACTTAACCACTATGCAACCAGGGTTTCCTCTCACTTTAGGAGGCTAGAAATCTGAATTCAGAGCACTGGTTCTAAGAGCATGCTCTCTCTCTTTCCGCTCAGGGGAAATATCCGTGTCTCTGTTTCTCTGGCCCTGGTATTCCTCAGCTCCTTGGAGATCTCCATGTGGCATCTATCTTCCCCTCATCTGGGCTTGCTTGTCTCTGTGCCTATGCTGTTCCTTAAATCAATCAGAAATGATTTGGCTTGGTACGCATACTGCACTGATATACCTTATTAACATAACAAAGAAAACCCTATATTCAAATTGGATTACATCTACAGATATAGGAGTTAGGATTCCAACACATACTTTGGGGGGACACGATTCAATCCACAACAGCATGTGACCTAAGTTGGCCCCTTCCGACTAAACCCTGCAACTTGTATATAAACCACAATGACAAAGGGGGGAAATACAGAACAGAATTTCAAATTTTCGTGGACTCCAGACTTCTTGGAGCCATGAAGGTTAGATGAAACCCTGAAGCTATTGCCCTGAGATAATCTTTAAATCTTGAATAAAAAATATTCCCTGAAGGCATCTTAAAACCAAACAATAGTTTAGCTTAACTAGTAAATATCTTTTACTCGGTTGGATCACCTTTCTTGGGGATATGGATCTCTTCTAGTCAGTTGGCCAGGAAGCTGCCCTCCATATTTCTTGACATAGGCTAGTGAGCACCTCCAGTGCTGCATCCGTTTTTTGAAACATCTCAATTGATATTCCATCAATTCCTGGAGCCTTGTTTTTCGCCAATGCCTTCAGAGCACCTTGGACTTCTTCCTTCAGTACCATCAGTTGCTGACCATATGCTGCCTCTCGAAATGGTTGAACATCGACTAATTCTTTTTGGTATAATGATTCTGTGTATTCCTGCCATCTTCTTTTGATGCTTCCTGTGTCCTTTAATATTTTCCCCATGGAATCCTTCACTATTGCAACTCGAGTCTTGAGTTTTTTTTCCAGTTCTTTCAGCTTGAGAAACGCTGAGTGTGTTCTTCCCTTTTGGTTTTCCATCTCCAGCTCTTTGCACATGTCATTATAATACTCTACTTTGTCTTCTTGAGCCACCCTTTGAAATCTTCTGTTCAGTTCTTTTACTTCATCAATTCTTCCTTTTGCTTTAGTTGCTCGATGTTCGAGAGCAAGTTTCAGAGTCTCCTCTGACATCCATCTTGGTCTTTGCTTTCTTTCTTGTCTTTTCAATGACCTCTTGCTTTCTTCATGGATGATGTCCTTGATGTCAATCCACAACTCGTCTGGTCTGTGGTCACTAGTGTTCAATGCATCAAATCTGTTCTTCAGATGGTCTCTAAATTCAGGTGGGATATACTCAAGGTCATATTTTGGCTCTCGTGGACTTGCTCTGATTTTCCTCAGTTTCAGCTTGAACTTGCATATGAGCAGTTGATGGTCTGTCCCACAGTCAGGCCCTGGCCTTGTTCTGACTGATGATATTCAGCTTTTCCATCGTCTCTTTCCACAGATGTAGTTAATTCGATTTCTGTGTGTTCCACCTGGTGACATCCATGTGTACAGTCGCCATTTACGTTGGTGAAAGAAGATATTGCAATGAGAGAAGTTGTTGGTCTTGCAAAATTCTATCACTCGATCTCCGGCATTGTTTCTATCACCAAGGCCATATTTTCCCACTACTGACCCTTCTTCTTTGTTTCTAACTTTTGCATTCCAATGGCCAGTAATTATCAATGCATCTTGATTGCATGTTCGATCAATTTCAGACTGCAGCAGCTGATAAAAATCTTCTATTTCTTCATCTTTGGCCCTAGTGGTTGGTGCGTCAATTTGAATAATAGTCGTATTAACTGGTCTTCCTTGTAAGCATGTGGATATTATCCTATCACTGACAGTGCTGTACTTCAGAATAGATCTTGAAATGTTCTTTTTGACAATGAATGCAACACCATTCCTCTTCAAGTTGTCATCCCCAGCATAGTAGACTATATGATTGTCCAATTCAAAATGGGCAATACCAGTCCATTTCAGCTCACTAATGCCTAGGATATCAATGTTTATGATTCCATTTCATTTTTGACAATTTCTAATTTTCCTAGATTCATACTTCGTACACTCCAGGTTCTGATTGTTAATGGATGTTTGCAGCTGTTACTTCTCATTTTGAGTCACTCCAAGAAAGGTGATCCAACCGAATGTGGAAATTATAGAACGATATCATTAATATCACACCCAAGCAAAATTTTGTTGAATACCATTCAAAAATGGCTGCAGCAGTACATTGACAGGGAACTGCCAGAAATTCAGGCTGGTTTCAGAAGAGGATGTGGAACCAGGGATATCATTGCTGATGTCAGATGAATCCTGGCTGAAAGGAGAGACTACCAGGAGGATGTTTACCTGTGTTTTATTGGCTATGCAAAGGCATCCGACTGTGTGGATCATAACGAACTATGGATAGCATTGCAAAGAATGGGAATTCCAGAACACTTAATTGTGCTCGGGGGAATCTTTACATAGACCAAGAGGCAGTTGTTCGGACAGCATAAGGAGATACTGATTGGTTTAAAGTCAGGAAAGGTGTGTGTCAGGGCTGTATTCTTTCACCATACCTATTCAATCCGTATGTTGAGCAAATAATCTGAGAAGCTGGACTATATGAAGAAGAACGGGGCATCAGGATTGGAGGAAGACTCATTAACAACCTGCATTCTGCAGATGATACAACCTCGCTTTCTGAAAGTGAAGAGGACTTGAAGCACTTACTAATGAAGATCAAAGACCACATCCTTCAGTATGGATTGCACCTCAACATAAAGAAAAGAAAAATCCTCACAACTGCACCAGTGAGTAACATCATGATAAACAGAGAAAAGATTGAAGTTGTCAAGGATTTCATTTTACTTGGATCCACAATCAACAGCCATGGAAGTAGCAGTCAAGAAATCAAAAGACGCATTGCATTGGGTAAATCTGCTGCAAAGGACCTCTTCAAAGTGTTGAAGAGCAAAGATGTCACCCTGAACACTAAGGTGCACCTGACCCAAGCCATGGTATTTTCAATTGCATCATATGCATGTGAAACCTGTACAATGAATAAGGAAGACCGAAGAAGAATTGACGCCTTTGAATTGTGGCGTTGGTGAAGAACATTGAATATACCATGGACTGCCAAAAGAACGAACAAATCTGTCTTGGTAGAAGTACAGCCAGAATGGTCCTTAGAGGCAAGGATGGTGAGACTGCGTCTTACATACTTTGGACATGTTGTCAGGACGGATCAGCCCCTGGAGAAGGACACCATGCTTGGCAGAGTACAGGGTCAGCGGAAAAGAGGAAGACCCTCAATGAGGTGGATTGACACAGTGGCTGCAACAATGAGCTCAAGCATAACAACGATTGTAAGGATGGCTCAGGACCAGACAGTGTTTTGTTCTGTTGCGTATAGTGTTGCTATGAGTCGGAACTGACTCGACAGCACCTAACAACGACAACAAAAAGTAAATATCTGCCTTGAGCATTATGTTCTTTGAAAAACTATCTATATGGGATCAAATCAACAACAGCAACTGGAAAGATTAGGTAGGAGCTTTAGGGGTCAGTGAGTGTATGTTAATGCGGGAGGAACAATTCAGGAAAGGAGAGTGAGAATGGCTGCACAACTTGAAGAATATAATCAATGTCACTAAATGGTACATGCAGAAACTGTTGAATTGGTGTTTGTTTTTGTGTGTATATTCTCAACAACAACAAAATAAATAAAATTAAACAAACAAACGAGAAATGCTCTCTTTTTCAATTTACTTGAAACTGGAAGGCAGCTTCTGGCAGCCATCTTTCCATCATGTGTCTGAGAAGGTACATTAATTTCCGGTAGCTACCATAACAAATTTCCACAAACTTGGCAGCTTAAAACAACAGACATTTATTCTCTCACAGATCTAGAGGCCAGAAGCTCAGCATCAGATTCAAAGGGCTGAAATCAAGGTGTTGGCAGGTCTGCTCTCCCTCCAGAAGCTGATTGGGAGAATTTGTTCTTTACCTCTTCCAGCTTCTGGTGGCTGCCAGCTTTCCTGGATTTATGGCCATATCACTCCAATCTCTGTCTCTGTCTCACATCGCCTCTTTTCTTCCGTGTGTGTCAAATCACCCTCTACTACTCTCTTATAAGGACACCTGTGATTGGACTTCGGAGCTACCCAGATAACCCAGAACAATTTCCCCATGTCAAGATCCTTAAATTAATAACATCTGCAAAGACTGTTTTTCCGTCTAAGGTAACATTTACAAATTCTGGGAATTAGAACCCGATACCTTTGGTGGTCAATTTCCAGATGTGCAAATGGTTTGCTCTTGGCTACTAACCCAAAGGTTGAAGGTTCAAAGCCGTCCAGTGGCACCATGAAAGAAAGGCCTGGTGAACTGCTTCCATAAAGATTACAGCCAAGAAAATCTTATGCAGGCACTCTACTCTGTAACAAATGGGGTCACCATGAGTCACAACTGACTCCATGGCCAGGGGTTTGGTTTTTGGTATAGAAAGCAATACAAAGAAGAGGAGAACTATAAGAAGGGAAGAGACTGGGTTCTGATGATATTATTTGAATGCTCGGATTAATCTTCACTCCACATAAACTACCCCTGGAGTTGTGAGTCCAAATATTTGTCAGTGTGAGTTGAGTTTCCAGTCACTTGAAACCAAGACATTTCTGATTAATCTAGTTAAGACTCCAAGTCTACCTCTTCCTGCTGGGGAAAATTATGTATACCCCCTTTCTCTTTCTGTGGGACAGAGATTTAGCCTGCTTTTTTTTAAAAAAAAAAAAAAACCATTTTACAGCCATCACAACCTCTTTTTTTTTTTTTTTCTGTCCAGCACTCACTCTGCTCAGAACAATTGCTTGGCTCACTGTTTCTTTCTGCACCTTTTATCAGTGCATGGACGTATTTTGTGTTAAAGGGTTATACCTGCCTGGTAATAAGTCCATGGAGATAGACAGAATTAAAAGGTTTTAATACTCTCAAAAAGTTCTCATGATAGTTACTACCTGGTCTCTTAACATTTATTAAACATGAAAATATGAGCCTAGGACATCGACCATCTTTCCAGAGATTTATTCAAGTGGCTAGGCCTCGTTAACACTATGTTAAGTGAAAGAAGCCAGACACAAATGTCACATATTTTATGATTCCATTTATATGAAATATCCAGAGTAGGTAAACTTACCGAGAGAGAATGCAGATTGGTGGTTGCCACGGGCTGGGGGAAACTGCCTGATGGGTCCGGGATTTTATTTTGGAGTGATGAAAATGTTCTGGAAATAGATAGAAGTGGTGGCTACACAACATTGTGAATGTTCTAAATGCCACTGAATTGTTTATTTTATAATGCTTAATTTTATACGTATTTTTTTTAAGTGGGTTATTAATGACCTGAAGGAGTATATATTGTGATGTCTAGGTCCATCCTCTCAGGAATAAACTGAGCAGACCTCCTACTGGTGTGCTTCCTCAGGAGTGGAACATGGCCATAGTGAGACAGGAATCTATCCACGTTGTCCAGGAGCAATCATCCAGGGTACTGGGTTGGTGACCAAGCATGACTGAAGGTGACAGGAGGGTTTGGAGCCCTGTCTGATACCCACCATTTGTAAAAAAAATCCCCTTTCCCCACCTCCCATCCCAGTAGGATAACAGTAGTTGATACAAGTAGCCAGAAGAAACTTCCCTCAATCAGGCAAAAAAGAGTTATTGAGAGAGCCTACCACATACAACCACTAAATCAGATATTTCACCAACTTATATCCCCTAGCTAATCCCAAATCATTACCCATCCATCTGATGACCACTTAGCCATGAGGTAGGAGCAACAAGGAAGAGAAGCAACAAATAGTTTTGAATAAGCCATCATAGAAAGAGAAGAATGAACCCAGTTCCTGAGCAAAATGGAAGTAAATGGGGAAGAAGAAAAAAGATTTTCTTGAGGTCCATGATTGTATGCTAAGCCTATCCCTTCATGAGTTTAATAAATTAAAAAATTAAGTTAAATTGAAATTACATATTTGCTGTTGTCATATAGCTCAGACAATGGACCATGTGGATCATGGCATTATTTATGTTAAAAATAATAATAAAAGTGATACTATCTCCTGTGTATTGAGCACTTATCCTATACCAGGCATGTAGTACACGTTCTGCATACATTACTTCATTTGCTGCTCACAATGCCCCTGAAATAAGAATTTCCTTAAATTTCCACTTAAGGAAACTGAGATTTTGAGAGCTCAAATCACCTACCAAATATCCCACCAAGTATATGACAGAGCTAGGGCTCCAGTTGAGGTCTGAGTTCAGCCTAACTCTAACAACTACCTGATGCTGCCCCGATCAGTGCCTCACCTGTTTATTGCCCTAGCCACCTGTGCTTCTATGTGCTCTCACACACAGCTGACTACATTGAAATGAGCTTTTAACTTGTCTTTCTTCCCAACTGGTTTGAACCATTTGTCTTCGGATCCTAAATTCAGGGCAATGTAGGAGCTAGATAAGTATACAAATATAGATTGGATCCATGATTGAACGAATAAACTGGAAAACAGGCAATGTAAGAAGGAGTGCTGAGTTCAGAAGAGGAGAGATAACCGCAGACACAGACGTTGGGAAAGACTTCATGATAAGACAGGGCCAGAGCTGAGCTTGGAAGAGGGCAAGGACTTAAAAGGGTAGAGAAGGTGGGAGAGGATCCTGGGAAGGGAATATTATTTTAGCAAAGGCCAAATACCTAAAATGTTTTGGGACCTAATTCTGCCTCTCCAACAGAAAATTTTTAGTTGCATAGTTTATTATGCCATAGCATAAATAAGTGTACTACATTACTTCCATGTCAGCCAGCCTCTTCTGCTAGACCACAGGCATGAAATATGACTTCTGCCTCATTATAATCTTCTTCCAGACACAACAATACATTGAAAGTATAAAATTGTATTGAAGGTCAGAAACCCCATAGACAGCATGCATCCTACCACATATACAGCATTTAAAAAAAAAAAAACTCAGTAGGGAAAAATGGTCATGTTCACAAAGATAACTAATTGATTAAGTACAGAATACTGTGTAAGAAAAGTTTATATGTAACTCCCAAATTACAAATACATATATTTATATATGTGTGTGTGTATATATGTAATATATAAAAAAAAATAAGTACCTATAATGTCCCAAAAAATGATAGACTCAAATTTGAACCCAGAATAAACATTTTTAAAAACAAATATTGCTAGAGTTTAAAATATTAAAAACTCACCTTATTCTTGATTATTATTACACAGACCCAGCCACTTAGAACCCTCAATTAACTAGAATAAGAAGCAACTCACAAGAATGTAACTTAAAAAAAATTTTTTTTCAAATATAATATACACACTGAAAAGTATACATCTTACAAGCATATAGCTTGTAATAATCTGAACACATCTATGTAACCAACACCTAGGTCAAGGGAAGGACCTTAGCAGCACTTCAGAGGCCTACCTCATGCCTCCTTGCAGTCAATACTGACTTGTACCCCTAAAGATAATTGCTATTCTGATTTTTAGCACCTAAGATAAGTTTTGACTATTTTTATATTTTATAGAAAAAAAGGTCATATGGCACATATAATTTGGGGTCTGGATTCCTTCACTCAACATTATATTCATGAGACTTATCCATATTTTTATGCACAACTGTAGATCATTCATTCTCATTGTTGTTTGGTAGCAATTCTCAAAGTATGGTTCACAGACCCTCTCAAGACCTTTTCAGAGAGCCCAGAGGTAAATTATTTTCATAAATACAGTAAAACATAACTTGCCTTTTTTCACTGGGCTGACATTTAAACTGATGATGTAAAAGCAACAGTAGGTGAAATTGCTTGTGCCGTGGCACAACTCAAAGTAGTCAAACCAAACTGTATTGGCTTTTATTGTATTGTTCAACGCCATGTGCTACCCGTCAACCAAAACAAAACAAAGATGCCAGTTTCACTTAAGCATGTCCTTGATAATAAAACTAATCATTTTTTACTGCTTTAATCCTCCACCCTTGAGTACATGTCTTCTTAATATTCTGCATATGAAATCTAAAGGATGCCTAAAGTACTTCAGCTATATCCTACAGTATAATAGATGATGAGCCCTCATGAGGAAAAGCATTGGTGTGATTGATTCAGCTGCAAACTAAATTATCCGCTTTTGTCAAGGAACACATTTTTACTTAAAGAATTATTGACAAGAAGCTATATTTATACAGACCTGGATATTTGGTGAATATTTTTTCAAAATAAATGAAATGAGTCTGTCATTTCAAAGAAAACAACTGGCAGTATTTGAGGCCAATAATAAACCAACATCAATAAAAAGGCAAATTACGTTTTTTTCAAACAAAAATTAGAATTTTGGAAAACTTATATCCACAACCATGAACTTGGCATCTTCCAAATCCATTATCTAAAGACTTTTTTTCTTATTGATATCAATGGTAATTCTAATGTGTGAATTTACTTATAATAGGAAATACATAAACATTTGGAGGATCTGCAGAGCTCAGTGAAACAATATTTTCCAAACAACTAATGCATAATCTTGCAAAAGTCTTCATGGGTATAAACCAGTTGCCATTGAGTCAATTCTGATTCATGGTGACCCCATTGGTGTCAGAGTAGAACTGTGCTTCATAGGTTTTTTTTCTTTGTTTTTACTTTTAAAAATTTTTGGGTGTGTTTTTAGTGAGAGTTTACACAGCAAAATAAGTCCCATTTACCAATTTCTATTCAAATAGTTCAGTGACATTGATTACTTTTTTCACAATGAGTCATCATTCTCCTTATTTCCGTTCTGGTTGCTCCATATCCATTAATCTAGTTTCCCTAGATGATGCCAAGATTCATGTAGATTATTAGTCCTGTAGACTAGTTTTTTCTCTGAGTTTTTCGTTTTCTTCTTTCTCCCTTGCTTCAGATGAGTAGAGAACAACAGTTTTATATTAGATGGCCTTTTGCAAGTTTTAAGACTCCAGATACTACTTACCAAAATAGGATGTAGAACATAAACTTTATGAACTATTTTATGCCAATTGACTGAGTTGTCCCACAAGGCTATGTTATTAAGCCTTCAAACCCATTGAACCAATCCTTCGAGGTGTTTGGTTATGTCTAAGAAGTATCTGTAACGGTGTCCCCCATGTGTTTTATGATATATATGAATATATATGCAGCATACACATACATACATATACATATGCCTATAAATACACCTATCATGTACACATATATGTACACATGTACCAACCTATACACATATATGCATACATACCTACATGTGTAACCACACACATATTTTTTGGTTGTTGTTGCAAAATTGTATGTTATGTTCTTGTTGTTGGTAGGTGCTGTCAAGTCAGTTTCAACTCATAGCAACCCTATGTACAACAGAACAAAATACTGCCCAGTCCTGCACCATCCTCACAATCATTGCTATGTTTGAGTCCATCGTCACACCCACTGTGTCAAACCATGTCATTGAGGGCTTTCTCCTTTTTGCTGATCCTCTACTTTACCAAGCATGATGTCCTTCTCCAGGGGCTGGTCCCTCCTGATAACATCTCCAAAATATGTGATATGAAGTCTTGCCATCCTCGCTTCTAAGGAGCACTCTTGCTGTATTTCTTCTAGGACAGATTTGTTCATTCTTTTGGCAGCCCTTGGTATTTTCATTATTCTTTGCCAACGTCATAATTCAAAGGTATCAATTATAGCATTTACCACAAACATCTCTTATTCTTATGTACTTCTTAGTGACATCAACACCCATGGAAGCAGCAGTCAAGAAATCAAAAGACACACTGCATTGGGCGAATCAGCTGCAAAAGACCTCTTTAAAGCATTGAAAAGCAAAGATGTCACCATGAAGACTAAGTTGTGCCTGATCCAAGCCATGGTGCTTTCAATCGCCTCATATGCATGCGAAACCTGGACAATGAATAAGGAAGACTGAAGAAGAACTGACGTCTTTGAATTGTGGTGTTGGCGAAGAATATTGGACATACCATGGACTGCCAAAAGAACAAACAACTCTGTCCCGGAAGAAGTACAACCAGAATGCTTCTTAGAAGCAAGGAGGCGAGACTGCATCTTACATACTTTGGACATGTTGTCAGGAGGGATCAGTCCCTGGAGAGGGACATCATACTTAGTAAAGTAGAGGGTCACAGAAAAAGAGGAAGACCCTCAACAAGAGGGACTGACACAGTGGTTGCAACAATGGGCTCAAGCACAGCAACAATTGTGAGGGCAGAGCAGGACTGGGCAGTGTTCATTCTGTTGTACATAGGGCCGCTATGAGTCGGAACCAACTTGATGGCACCTAACAATAACAGTGACACCATTTACCTTGGTCGAGTTTTGCACACCTCACCCACATTCAGTGTTACTTTCCCATCGCCAAAAGTAACAAGTGTCTACTATCTAGAGAGATTTCTCCTCCCATCCCTGGTAATCACCAATTACCATTGGTGTCTGTATGTATACCTATTCTTGTCTTTTTATAAAAGTGAGATCATACAATATTTGTCCTTTTGTGATTGATTTATTTCACTCAGCATAATGTCCTTCAGATTTATCCATATCATATGTTTCAAGAACTCATCATTATTCTGTGTGGCTGCATAGTATTCCACTGTATGTATGCACCACATTTTGTTTATCCATTCATCCATTGATGGGCACTTAGGTTGTTTCTATCTTTTTGATATTGTGAATAGTGCTGCAGTGAACATACGTGTGCATTTCACAGGGTTTTCATTGGCTAATTTCTGCAGAAAGAGATTGCCAGGCCTTTTTTCCAAGGCACCTTTGGGTGAACTTGAACTTCCAAACTTCTGGGAAGCAGCTGGGTGTATTAACGATTTGTACCACCCAGGGACTCTGCATGGGTATAAGATCCATTCAAAGTACAATATAGACCAATGGATTTTAACATAACAGGGTATGAAAAATTCACTGACATAGTTTCAAACTCTACATTGCAACTAACCTTTCAGAAACTTACTTGTCAAGATTGAGTGTAGTATCAAAGGATATCCACATTTATCAAAAAAGGCAATGAAAATGCTATTCCTTTTCCAGCTACTGATTTGTTTGAGGCTGGATTTTCTTCATGTATTTTAAATAAAACAACATATTGCAACAGAAATGGAGAAGCAGAGGTGAGAAATCCAGCTATCTTTTTATAAGCCAGACATTAAAGATATTGCCAAAACCTAAGACAATGCCTTTATTCTCATTATTTCTTTGTTTGGAAAAACAAATTCGTTTTTAAAGTAAAAACACGTTAAACCAAAACCAAACCCAGTGCCGTCGAGTCAATTCTGACTCATAGTGACCCTACAGAACAGAGAAGAACTGCCCCATAGAGTTTCCAAGGAGCACCTGGTGGATTTGAACTGCCAACCCTTTGATTAGCACCCATAGCACTTAACCACTACGCCACCAGAGTTTCCAAAAACATGTTATTTCTGTTAATATCCAATGGGTGTAATATTGATATTTTTAAATATTAAAATTTTTTAAATTTCTTGTTTTTGATAGATATTGATAGCTATAGCCCACACAATCAAAAAATTTTTGTGGTCCTCCATAATTTTTAAGGTCATAAAAAGGTCCTGAAACAAGCCATGGGTTTTCAAACCCGTGCTTTATGATATTCCATTGAAAGCAGAGATTTAATTTTAACAGTAACTTCCAGGACTATTCTTGAGATGGTATACATTTAGCTTAATTTCCTCATCTGACCTTTCTGCTTGTGGTTTCTTTTCCTCTCCAACCCTTGTTGGACTGGGCTCATCAGATCACTCTCTGGTTCAGTACTTACAGTTGCTGTTACATCAGGTGCACTTTCTTGTTCCTGGCAGGAATATCCTAGAAGGCTTTTCCAAGAATGTGGGATTGCGTTGTGGCTTTAAAGATTTGGTCAGAAAAAGGTCAGATTAGGACAGAGTAAACTAGAGCAAACTAAGCAAAAGAATTTTTCTTGGATTAATGAATATGCTTTCTTGGACTTCTCAGCTTAACATCACCGTCTAGCATCCAATCTAAAACAATTGCCTAGTGTCTCTGCAACACATAACCATATTTTGTTCACATCAAAACACCTATCATTTCCTGGCTTTTTCTTGGCTTTTATTTCTTTATTTTCTTTCTTTCCCACTGCCCAAAATGTGAGCTCCAAGATTTCATAAACTCTGTTTGTCTTGTTCATTGCCATACCTCCATTGACTAGAACTACATCTGGAACACAACAAGTACCTAATACGTATTTGCTGAAGAGACGAAACTCTCCTTCTTCAGAAATCTATTTATTTTACAATTCATAAAAAACAAAGGAAAATTCCCAGATCCAGGGTTCAGTTTTATTTGATGGGATATTAGGCTCTCCCATATTTCTGCTTATTAAAAAAAAATGCATGAAGGATTTGACAAAGTCTTCAGGAGTTACGTTTTGCCTTAAAATACTGGCTTCCCTTTTCTTGGTCTCATTTAGCTGCTGCTAAATCACTCCACAACTCCCTGGAAATTTATTACTTATAAATACCAGATTTCCATTTGTTTCTTCTACATTATTTCTTAGCCAAACTCCAAATATTTAGCAATTTATACATTTTATTAAAATTACATTCTCCATTTTGCCCTTTAATATTTCCTACTCAGGTAGATTTTAAGATTTAATATTCTTGTGTAAGTGCTTATACTTCTAGAGACTGGTCTCCAAAACTTCTGAGGCTGGAAAAAAATATTTTTATTTAAGTGTTCCAAGCACGCTGCTCTACAAGTATGGAAAGATCTCCAAAGACATGCTATTAAAAAGTGTATATAAAACGAGGGTTGTTGTTGTTGTTAGGTGCTGTCCAGTTGGCTCCAACCCTGTGTACAACAGAACGAAACACGGCCTAGTCCTGCAGCATCTTCATAATCCTTGTTACACTTGAGCCCATTGTTGCAGCCACTGTGTCAATCCATCTCATTAAGGGTCTTGTTCTTTTTTGCTGACCTTCTACTTCATCAAGCATGATGTCCTTCTACAGGGACTGGTCCATCCTGATAAGATGTCCAAAGTATCTGAGATGAAGTCTTGCCATCTTTGTTTCTAAGCAGCATTCTGGCTGTACTTCTTCCAAGTCAGATTTGTTCATTCTTCTGGCAGTCCATGGTACATTCAATATCCTTCACCAACACCATAATTCAAAGGCATCGACTCTTCTTTGGTCTTCCTTATTCATTGTACCACTTTCTCATGCATACAAGACAATTGAAAACACCATGGCTTGGGTCAGGCGCAACTTAGTCCTTAAAGTGACATCTTTGCCTTTTAACACTTTAAGGAGATCTTTTGCAGCAGATTTGCCCAATGTAATACGTAGTTTGATTTCTTAACTGCTGCTTCCATGGGCATTGATTATAGATCCATGTAAGATGAAACCTTTGACAATGTCAATATTTTCTCCATTTATCATGATGTTGCTTATTGGTCCAGTTGTGAGGATTTTTGTTTTCTTTATGTTGAGCTGTAATCCATACTGAAGGCTGTAGTCTTCATCAGTAAGTGCTTCAAGTCCTCTTCACTTTCAACAAGCAAGGTTGTGTCAGCTGCATAACACAGATTGTTAATGAGTCTTCTTCCAACCCTGATGCCATGCTTTTCTTCATATAGTCCATTTTCTCAGATTATTTCCTCAGCATACAGATTGAATAAACACGGTGAAAGGATACAACTCTGACACACACCTTTCCTGACTTTAAACCACCCAGTATCCCCTTGTTCTGTTTGAAGGACTATCTCTTGGTCTATGAACAGGTGCCACATCAGCAAAATTAAGTGTTCCAGAATTCTCATTTTTTGCAATGTTATCCATAATTTGTTATGATCCACATAGTCGAATGCCTTTGCATAGTCAATAAAACACAGGTAAACTTATTTCTGGTATTCTCTGCTTTCAGCCAGGATCCATCTAACATCAGCAATGATATCCCTCATTCCACATACTCTTCTGAATCCGGTTTGAGTTTCTGGCTGTTCCCTGTTGATGTACTGCTGCAGCCACTTTTGAAAGCTGTTTTGCAAAAGCAAAGGTAGAACAGTGTATATACTTTGTTCTCTTTTTTAAATAAAATATATATAGTCATAGAAATATTTGCATGTTGTAGACTAGCTCTGTAAGAAGAGGACAGAAAACTGGAAACCGTGGTTATTTCTGTGGGGGAGGATGGGAGAACTGGGGAAAGGAATGGAAGGAGACTGACTTTTCAGTATATTTCCTTTAATACCATAGAGTTTGGTACACTGTTCATTCATTATATACTTGTCTTAGGCTGGGTTATCTAGAGAAGCAAAACCAGTAAAGTGCATAAATATATAGAGAGAAAGAAAAAGAGATTTATATCAATGAAATGGCTCATGCGGTTGTAGAGGCTGTAACACCCCAAGTCCATGGGTCAGGAAAGATGCTTCCCCTGATTCACATAGCCGCGGGGGCTGGCATACCCAAGATCAGCAGACCAGAGAGCAGGGCTGTTGCTCATAGGCTGTAAAGATCAACGAATCCCAAGATGGGCAGGCAAGACCACAGGTGAGTTACTAGCTCAAGTCCCCAAAACTAGAGGTCAGACGAACAGGAGCCAGCTGCAGGAATCAGAAGGAATCCTGAGCCCCTGAGCCCTGCCTGAATGTCCTCCCACACTCAATGCAGGCCACACATCCAAGAAAACTCCCCTTCAACTGATTGTCTACTCACAGCAGATCCCATCATGGGGGTGATCCTGTGTTAAAACTCAACAAGGAAGTGATCACATTATATGACTGGCAAAACACTGAGAATCATGGCCCAGCCAACTTGACACACAATCTTAACCATCACAATAGTTATTTAATTTTAAGGAAGTAAATTACATAAATTAAAGTGTGTCAGCATACACCAGTTAAAAGTCAAAGATTGGCCGAGGGGATTAAAAAACATGACCTAACTGTATGCTGCCTACAAGAAACTCATGTCAAATATAACAAAACATATAGGTTAAAAGTAAAGGATAGGGGAGACTGGACCAGGATGGTGGAATAGTCAGATGCTTCCTCTTGTTTCTCTTACAACAGAGACCTGAAAAACCAAATAAATCGATTTTATATGACAATCTAGGAGCCATGATCATCAAAGACAAAGCTGAAGAGTCAGACTGAGTGGCAGGGAGAAAGAGAGACAATTCAAAAGCAGCAAAGACGTGCCAGTCACGGGGTTGCCAGCACCCTGCTGGCTACATCAGCAGGCTGAGGTGAGCATATCACCATGTTGGGTGAGGCCAGGTGGTGGCGATTCTGCTTAGGCCTCTGAAGCTGGGTGGAAGAGGTGCTGGATCTGCAAAAGTTAAGTGCAAGTGTCTAACTTACTGCACAGGAGCAAAATAACCCCTCCCCCTCCAGGAGTTTCACAATGGAAAAGTGCTTCCTTCCCCTTACCACCCCCGACCCTGCTCTGTTCTGACACCAGCCTGGCAGTATTCAACAACTGCCATGCCACCTAAGCTGGAACTCAGGGCTCTCCACTCCCACACAAGTCTCACAGCTTTAAAAAAACCACCACACACCTAAGCCAGGAACTCAGGACGGGTTGGGAAGCCCTGCCTTTTTGTCCAGCCACTGGCATCAGGGGTCCACAGACTTGCAGCACCCTTCACCCCTGCCTAGATCTGTGTAATCCAATTCAATACCTCATGCCCTCATTAGCATAAAATAACAGGGTATATGCCTGAAGCTCATTTTCAATTGCAGTCGCTAAGGCGAAGCTGCAGATTTGTGACATTTGACACTATCCTGCCCATTAAGCAGGGTCCTCACCCACCCACATCAAGGGCCTGAGGGCTGGTGGTCCCACCCATTCCATCTAGCTACCCATGACAGGGGTCTGAGAATAAATGATGCCTCCTAGCCCCTCCAGCCAACAGCATGGGCTGCTCAAGGACCAGCTGGAATAACTTACCCACTATGCAGTCTAGGGGACAGAGACACACCCTCCACACTTGCCCAGCCCATAGTCCCCTACTGCAGCCAGATATCTGTGCCTGCTCCAAACACCCTTACACAGCCCACACTCAGTGAATAATGACCTGGACACCTGTGTTGCACCTGCACAAGAAAAGAACAGAGTTCTGGGCTCACACACTTAATAGCTGCTCTAATCACCTGGATGCGTAAGAGCTTCAAAGACGCCAATAACCAAAGTAGTTCACATGCTCTGCCTACTTGGGTATATCAAAACAAAACAAAAAGCTAGGACACAGTAAACAAACATAGAATAAATAAATATAATAAATTATCGATGACTTAGAGACAACAGTCGATATTAAATCACATAAAGAAGCAGATCAAGATGGCTCCAGCAAGTGACTAAAATAAAGAACCAGGAAATCTTCCAGAGGAAGATAAGGTCATGGAATTACCTGAGATAGAATTTAAAAGACTAACATACAGAGCTCTCCAAAAGATCAGGAAGGAGATCAGGCAAAACTCAGACCGAATCAAGGAACACACAGACAAAGCAATAGAGGAATTCAGGGAAATTATACAAGAAAAAAATGACAAAGTTAACAGGCTGCTAGAAACCATAGAGAGAAAGTAACTAGAAATCCAAAAGATTAACAATAAAATTTCAGAACTCAAGACAAGATCATAGGAGCAGAATTAAGGCAATGGAAGTCAGAAATAGTGAGATTAAAGATAAATGCCTTGACAGCAATTTATTTGAAGAAAAATCAGAAAAAAAGAATTAAAAAAAATGAAGAAAACCTAAGAATCATGTGGGACACTATCAAGAGGAAAAACCTGTGGCTGATCAGAGTACCAGAACAGTAGGGCATGACAGAAAACAGAGAGAGAAATTGTTGAAGATTTACTGGCAGAAAATTTCCCTGATACCATGAAAGACAAGAAGATATCTATCTATGCTCAACGAACCCCACACAGTTTAGATACCAAAAGAAAGTCACCAAGATATATCATAATCAAACTTGCAAAAACCAAAGACAAAGATAGAATCTTTAGAGTGGCCAGGGATAAATGAAAAGTCACCTACAAAGGAGAACCAATAAGACTAAGCTCTGACTATTCAGCAGAAACCATGCAGGCAAAAAGGCAATGGGATGACATATATAAAGCCTTGAAGGAAAAAAAAATGCCAGCCAAGAATTATATATCCAGCAAAATTGTCTCTCAAATATGATAGTGAAATTAGGTCATTTTCAGATAAACAGAAGTTAAGGGAATTTGTAAAAACCAAACCAAAATTATAAGAAATATTAAAGGTAGCCCTTCGGTTAGAGAACCAACAATATCAGACAACAACCCAAGACTAGAACACAGGACATATCAACCAGTTATCAACCCAGATAGGGAAGTTGCAAAAACAAGTCATAGCAGAAAGACTGAAAATAGGGAACCAGAGACCTCGATACATAAACAATGACAACATCAAAACAAAAGAGAGGGAATAAACAGTGTAGACAAGAACTTGCATATGGAGAGGAAGTTAAGGCAGTATCAAGAAATAAAAGACTGGTTTAAAATTAGAAAAATAAAGGCCAATTTTAAGGTAATCACAAAGGAAGCTAACAAATCTACCCAACAAAATACAAAGAAGAAAAACATAAAGACTCAGCAAACACAAAATCAACAACAATAAAAAAAGATGAAAAGAAAATACATAAATACAAATGACTCAGCACAGAAAATTAAGCAGAACAAAGAAACTGTCAACACCACACACACACACACACACACACAAATCAAAATGACAACAGTAAACTCATACCTATCAATAATTACACTGAATGTAAATGGACTAAATACACCAGTAAAGAGACAGAGAGTGGTAGAATGGACTAAAAAAAAATGATCCTTCTTTATGTTGCCTACAAGAGACACAACTTAGACTCAAAGACACAAACAAACTAAAACTCAAAAGACAGAAAAAATATATATCAAGCAAACAACAACCAAAAAAGAGTGGGAGTGGCAATATTAATCTCTAACAAGATAGACTTTGAAGCAAAATCCACCACAAAGGATAAGGAAGGACACTATACAATGATTAGAAAGTCAATACACCAGGAGGACATAACCATAATAAATACATATAACTCTGTCAGGCTCCTAAATATGTAAAAAAAAAAAAAAAAAAACTCTAAAACCCAAAATCCAAACCCATTGCCGTCAAGTCAATTCTGATTCATAGCGACCCTATAGGACAGGGTAGAACCAATAGGGTTTCCAAGGAGTGCCTGATGAATTTGAATTGTGACCTAAACAAACCCTAACAGCATTGAAAAGAGAAATAGCTTCACAGTAATAGTAGGAAACTTCGACTCATCATTCTTGGTGAAGGACAGAACATCTAGAAAGAAACTCAGTAAAGATATGGAAGATCTAAATGCCACAGTCAATCAACTCGACTTCACAGACATATAGAGAACACTCCACCCAAAAGCACACACACATGAAACATTCTCCAGAATATACCACATTTTAGGCCACAAAGCAAGTCTTAACAGAATCCAAAACATCAAAATATTACAAAACATCAAAATATTACAAAACATCTTTTCTGACCATAATGCCATAAAGGGAGAAATCAATAAGAGAAACAGCAAGGAAAAAAAATCAAATACATGGGAACTGAATAACACCTTGCTCAAAAACTACTGAGATATAGAAATCAATTACAGAATAAAGAAATTAACAGAATCAAATAAGAATGAAAACACGTCTTACCAGAACCTTTGGGACACAGCAAAAGCAGTGCTTAGAGGTCAATTTATAGCAATAAAGCACACAACCAAAAAGAAGAAAGGGCCAAAATCAAACATTAGCCCTACAGCTGGAACAAATAGAAAGAGAGCAGCAAAAAAAAAAAAAAAAAAAGCCCTTGGGCACCAGAAAAAAGAAAATAATAAAGATTAGAGCAGAAATAAATGAAATAGAGAATACAAAATCAATTGAAGTAATTAACGTCATGGTTAGGATTGTGTGTTAACTTGTCTAGGCCAGGATTCTCAGTATCTTGACAGTTACATAATGCCATGATCACTTTCCTATTGAAATTTGATCATTCTCATGATGGAATCTGCTGAGTGGTACTGGTGGGGGTGGGGCCTGTGGCTGCTCACTGCCCCCTCAGCCTTCATCTCTCCACCCTCCTCTGCCTACTTCCTTTCTGCTCACCTTGCTGGGCCTTTGCTTGCTCTAGATTGTGCAACTGGCTTCTGTTTGTCTGACCTCCAGTTCTTGGGACTGGAGCTAGCAACTTGTCTGTCAATCTTGAGATCTGCTGATCTTCACAGTCTGCTACAGCCTGCTCTCCAGCTTGCCGATCTTGGGTTCACCAGCCCCTGTAGCCATGTGAGTCAAGAGAATCCTCTTCTCTGCTCCCATGGACTTGGGACTTTACCCAGCCTCTAAAAACTGCACAAGCCATTTCCTTGAACTCTCTCTCTCTCTCTCTCTATACACATATATCTATGTATGTATGTATTTAAGACAGTCAACAAGACCAAAAGTTGGTTCGTTGAAAAGATCAACAATATCAAAACACCACTGGCCAAACTGACAAAAGAAAAACAAGAGAGAAAGCAAATAACCTGAATAAGAAATGAAATGGGTGATATTGCAACAGATCCAACTGAAATAAAAAGGATCATAACAGAATACTATGAAAAATTGTACTCTATCAAATTTGAAAACCTAGAAGAAATGGATAAATGTCTTGAAACACACTACCTACCTGAACTAACACAAACGGAGGTAGAAAAACTAAATAAACCTATAACAAAAGAAGAGATTGAATAGGTAATTAAGAAAAAAAAATCCAAAAAAAAAAAAGCCATGGCCTTGGTGGCTTCACTGGAGAATTCTACCAGACTTTCAGAGAAGAGTTAACACCACTACTACTAAAGGTATTTTCAGAGAATAAAACAGGAATACTTCTGAACCCATTCTATAAACCAAGCATAACCCTGACACTAAAACCAGGTAAAGATACCACAAAAAAAGAAAATTACAGTCCAATATCCCTCATGAACATAGATACAAAAATTCTCAAAAAAACTTCTACCCAATAGAATCCAACAGTATATCAAAAAAATAATTCATCATGACCAAGTGGAATTCATACTAGCTATGCAGGGATGCAGGGATGGTTCAACATTAGAAAATCAATCAATGTAATCCATCACATAAATAAAACAAAGGATAAGAACTGCATGATCTTACCAGCTGATGCAGAAAAGGCATTAGACAAAGTCCAATGCCCATTTATGATAAAAACTCATTGCAAAAAAGGAATAAAGGAAAATTCCTTGACATAACAAAAGGAATTTATACAAAGCCAACAGCCAACATCATTCTAAATGGAGGCTGAAAGCATTCCCCTTGAGAACGAGAACCAGACAAGGATGCTCTTCATCACCACTCTTATTCAACACTGTGCCAGAACTCCTAGCCAGAGCAATAGGTGCGAAAAAGAAATAGAGCATTCAAATTACTAAGGAAGAAGTAAAAGTATCCTTATTCACAGATGATACGATTTTACATACAGAAAACCCCAAAGAATTCACAAGAAAACTGCTGGAACTCATAGAAGATTTCAGCAATGAATCAGGATACAAGATAAACATATAAAAATCAATTGGATTTCTCTACACCAACAAAGAGAATTTCAAAAAGGAAATCACCAAATCAATATCATTTACAATAGCTCCCAAGAAGATAAAGTACTTAGGAGTAAATCTAACCAGAGAAGTAAAAGACCTATAAAAAGAAAACTACAAAACACTACTGCAAGAAACCAAAAGAAACATACATAAGCGGAAAAAGATAGCATGCTCATGGATAGGAAGACTCAACATTGTGAAAATGTCAATTCTACCCAAAGTGATCTACAGATACAATGCAATCCTGATTCATATTCCAATGGAATTTTTATAACAAGATGGAGAAACAAATCACCAACTTCATACGGAAAGGCAAGAGGCTCTGGATAAGTAAAGCATTATTGAAGAAGAACAAAGTGGGAGGCCTCACATTACCTGATTTTAGAACCTATTATACCACCAGGGTAATCAAAACAGCCTGGTACTGGTACAACAACAGATACATAGACCAATGGAACAGAACTGAGAAGCCAGACATAAATCTATCCACATATGAGCAGCTGATATTTGACAAAGGCCCAAAGTCTGTTAAATGGGGAAAAGATAGTCTCTTTAACAAGTACTGCTGGCATAACAGGATATCCATCTGCAAAAAATGAAACAAGACCCATACCTCATACCATGTACAAAAACTAACTCAAAATGGATCAAAGACCTAAACATAAAATCTAAATTGATGAAGATCATGGAAGAGAAAATAGGGACAATGCTAGGAGCCCTAACACATGCCATAAATAGTATATAAACCATAACTAACAATGCACAAATACCAGAAGAGAAACTAGGTAACTGGGAGCTTCTAAAAATCAAACACACGCTCATCAAAAGACTTCACCAAAAGGGTAAAAAGACAACCTACAGACTGTGAAAAAATTTTTGGCTACGACATATCCAATAAAGGTCAAATCTCTAAAACCTACAAGACATTGCAACACCTCAACTACAAAAAGATAAATAATCCAATTAAAAAATGGGCAAAGGATATGAACAGACATTTCACCATAGAAGACATTCAGGCAGCTAACAGGCACATGAGGAAATGCTCACAATCATTAGTCATTAGAGAAATGCAAATCAAATCTAAAATGAGATACCATCTCACCCCAACAAGGCTGGTCCTAATCCAAAAAACAAAAAATAATAAATGTGGGAGAGGTTGTGGAGAGCTTGGAACATTTACGCACTGCTGGTGGGAATATAAAATGGTACAACCATTTTGGAAAACGATTTGATGCTTCCTTAAAAAGCTAGAAATAGAAATATCATGCAATACAGCAATCCCACTCATAGGACTATATCTTAGAGAAATAAGAGCCATCACACAAATAGACATATGCACACCCATGTTCATTGCAGCATTGTTCACAATAGCAAAAAGATGGAAACAACCTAGGTGCCCATCAACAGATGAATGAATAAACTATGGTACATATATATAATGGAATACTGCGTAACGATAAAGAACAATGATGAATCTGTGAAACATTTCACAAAACGGATGAATCTGGAGGGCATTATGCTGAGTGAAATTAGTCACAAAAGGACAAATATTGTATGAGGCCACTATTACAAGAACTCACAGAAAAAAAGCATTTTTTGATGGTTTTGAGAGCTGGGAGGGAGGAGGGGAATTCTCTAATAGATAGTAGACAAGGATCAACTTTGGTAAAGGGAAGGACAACACACAATACAGGGGAAGTCAGCACAACTGGACCAAAGCAAAATCTAAGAAGTTTGCTGGGCACATCCAAACACTTTGAGGGACAGAATAGCTGGGGCTGGGGTCTGGAGACCATGGTTTCAGGGGACATCTAAGTCAATTGGCTTTACAAAGTTTATCAAGAAAATGTTCTGCATCTCACTTTGGTGAGTGGTATCTGGGGTCTTAAAAGCTTCTGAGCAGCCGTCTAAGATGCATCAATTGGTCCCATCCCACTTGGAGCAAAGGAGAATGAAGAAAGCCAAGGACACAAGGAAAATATTAGCCCAAGAGACTCAAGGACCACATAAACCACAGACTTCACCATCCTGAGACCAGAAGAACTAAATGATTCCTGGCTACCACCAGTGATCGCCCTGACGAGGAAATGCAAGAGAGAGTCCCTGATGAAATGGGAGAAAATGTGGAACAGAACTCAAATTCACTTAAAAACACCAGACTTGATGGTCTGACATAGACTGGAGTAACCCCCAAAACTATGGCCCCCGGAAGCTCTGTTAACCCAGAACTGAAGCCATTCCCAAAGCCCACTCTCCAGATAAAGATTAGACAGCGCTATCAAACAAAAAGTAATACACGTGACGAGTGTGCTTCTTAGCTCAGTTAGATACACGAGACCAAATGGGTGGCTCCTGTCCAGAGGCAGGATGAGAAGGCAGGAAGCGACAGGAACTGGTTGAATGGACACAGGGAACCTAGGGTGGAAAGGGGGAGTGTGCTGTCACATTATAGGGATTGCAACTAATGCCACAAAACAATATGTGTATAAATTTTTACATGAGAAATTAACTTGAGCTGTAAACTTTCACCTAAAACACAATTAAAAAAACTAAAGAATAGAAAAAGATATGTCATGTAAATATTAATCAAAAGAAAGCAGGAGTGGCTGTATTAATACCAGATAATGTAGACTTCAGAACAAAGGAAACTATCAGAGACAGAGCGCTATATTACATAACGATAAAAGGGCCAATCCACCAGAAGGACATGATAGTCCTGGATATGTATGTACCAAACAGGGCTGAAATATATGTGAAGCAAAAACTGGTGGAATTGAGAGGAGAAATATACAAATCTACCATGATAGTAGTGTTGGCTAAGAATATTGAATATGCCACGGACTGCAAAAAGAACAAAGAAATCTGTCTTGTTAGAAGTATAACCAGAATGTTCCTTAGAAGCAAGGATGGCAAGACTACGTCTCAGACAATTTAGACATGTTACCAGGAGGGACCAGTCCCAGGAGAAGGACATCATGCCTGATAAAGTAGAGGGTCATCAAAAAAGAGGAAGACCCTCAACGAGATGAACTGACACAGTGGCTACAACAATGCGCTCAAGCATAATAATGATTGTGAGGATGGCACAGGACCAGGCAGTGTTTCATTCTGTTATACATAAGGTCCCTATGAGTTGGAACCGACTCGTTGGTAACTAACAACAATCATGATATTTAGAGACTTCAATATCAATCTTTCAACAATCAATGGAAGAATTATAAGGAAAATCAGCAAAAACAGAAAACATAACACCATCAACCAACAGGATCTGATTGACATTTATAGAACACTCAACAATAGCACAATTCACATTTTTTCTAAGCACCTATGAAACATATACCAAGGTAGACCATATCTAAGAACCTAGTGCCGTTGAGTCGATTCCGACTTATACTGACCCTACAGGACAGAGTAGAACTGCCCCATAGAGTTTACGAGGAGCGCCTGGCGGATTTGAACTGCCAACCCTTTGGTTAACAGGTGTAGCACTTAACCACCATGCCACCAGAGTTTCCAGACCATATCTAGACCATAAAAGAAACCTCAACAAATTAAAAAAAATTGAAATACAGAATGTACTCTTTGACCACAACAGAAGCAAACCATAAATTAATTACCGAAACATAACAGGAAAATCTGCAAATATTTGGAAATTAAACAATACACTTCTAAATAATTCATGGTTCAAAGAGGAAGTTTTAAGGGAAATAATGAAAATACAATGAATTTCATGAAAATAGAAGTATAATGTCTAAAAATTTGTGGGGACACAGCTAAGGTTGTGCTGAGGAAAAAAAAAAGCTATAGCATTAAATGGTTGCATTAGAAAATAGGAAGTGTCTCAAATCCATCTAAGATCACATCTCAGAACCTGGAAAAAGAAAGGTAAACCAAAAGTGAGTGGAACGAAGGAGCAGAATTCAAATAAACTGGTAACAGAAAAACTATAGAGAAAGTCAATGAAAAAAACTGATTCTTTGAAAATATCAATAAAATTGACAAACCACTAGAAAGACTAACAAAGAAAAACAAAGAGAGGACACAAATTACCAATACCAGGAATTACAAATACCATGATGTCACTACAGACCTTATAGACATCAAAAAGAACAAAAAAGATTATAAGGAAATTCTACAAACAACTTTCCACACATAAATATGACAACTTAGATGGAATGGCTTAATTCCTCAAAAAGTACAAACTATCACAACTCAACAAATATAAAATAAATAATTTTAGAAGCCCTATAACTATTAAGGAACTTGAATTTATAATTTCAAAAACTCCTCAAAATATATACCCAAACCTAGATAGTTTCAATGAAAAATTCTATCAAATGGTTAAAGAATTAACATCAATTTTGCATATATCTTCCAGGAAATAGAAGAGGAAGGAACACTCTCAATCCATTTTATGAAGCTAGTATTTCTCTGATACCAAAACCAAAGATAGTACAAAAAAGGAAAACTACAGTATTTTTATGCAAAATCATGTAAGCCTTCTATGTTTGTTTGCCAACTGCACCCTCCCCCTGTGAGGTATTTTCATAAGTGTTGCTATGCCAGTTTTTTTTTTACATGTTGCTGTAAAAAATATATATTAGTATAGTGTGCTTACAAAACATTCTGCAGGGGGAAGGGCAAAAAAAGTTGGTATAATGGTGCTTACGAAAATACCTTGAAAGGGGTGGGCACAGTAGGCAAACATGCAGAAGGCGTGCATTATTTGCATAAAAACATGGTACAGACCAATATTGCTTGTGGAAATAGATATAAAAATTCTTAATGAAAGATTGCTGTTGTTGTGTGCCATCAAGTCAGTTCCAACTCATTGTGAACTCAAGACATAGCAGCACTGCCCCATAGAGTTTTCTAGGCTGTAATCTTTATGGAAGCAGATAGCCAGGTCTTTCTTCCATGCAGCCACTGGGTGGGTTCAGACCACCAACCTTTTGGTTAGCAGCTGATCACTTAACCGTTGCACCACCAAGGCTTCTAAACAAAATATTAGCAAATAGAACTCAACAATGTAAAAAAAGAATTATATCCCATGACCAAATGAGGTTTACAGGAATACAAGGCTAGTTCAATATTGGAATATTAATCAATGGAATCCACCATATTAACAAACTAGAAAAGAAAAAAATCACATGATTATATTGCTTGATGAGATAAAGTACTTGCCAAAATTCAACACGAAATTTGCCAGTTTCGTAAAAAAGTACACATGCAGCTACCATGCAACTGGGTAATTGCACTCATTGGGATATATTCCAGAAAAATGAAAATTTATATTCACACAAAACCTGTACACAAATGTTCACTGCAGTTTTATTTGGGATAGCCAATAATTGGAAACACCTCAGATGTACTTCAGCAGATGAATGATTAAACAAAATGTGGTACATCCACACCACGAAATATTACTCAGCAATAAAAAGGAGTGAACTATTGATACACACAAGAAGCTGGATAAATCTCCAAGAGAATTTTCATGAGTGAAAAATGCCAAACACAAAAGATTATATACAATATGATTCCATTTATTTAACATTCTTGAAATGACAAAATTATAGAAAGGAAAAACAGACGAGTGGTTACTAGAGGGCAGGGGGAAGTGGGTGTGGCTATAAAATGGCAGTATGAAGGGTACTGTGGAAATAAAAATGTTCCATATCAATATCAATATCCTGGTTATAATATTGTACTATAGTTTTACAATATGTTATTATTGTAAACTGGGTAAAGTGTACACTGGATCTGTCTGAACCGTTTCTTAGTGAATCTACAACTATTTCTAAATAAAGTCTTTTTATTTATTTTTTAAAGTATGTTATTAATTTCTGCTTCTTAAGGATGGATGCTAGAATATAGCTTTGGGGACAGACTGTTTTTCATTCTGGGATGACCAGTCTTTGGACCTTTTGGTCATGCAAACATAAAACAAATAAAAAATCCATTGCCGTCAAGTCGATTCCAACTATTATCAACCCTACAGAACGGAGTAGAACTGGCCCCATAGGTTTCTAAGGCTGAAATCTTTACGGAACCTGTATCCCAAAGGGTGGCTGCTGGGTTCCAACCACTGCACCTTTTGGTTAGTAGCAGAGCACTTAACCACTGCACCACCAGGGCCCCCTCATAAAGCAAATACCCATTCATATATATAGAAAATAAAAACCAAACCTGTTGCCATCAAGTCAATTTCAACTCATACGGACCTTGTAGGACAGAGTACAACTACCCCATAGGGTTTCCAAGGAGTGGCTGGTGGATTTGAACCGCAGACTTCTTGGTTAGTAGCCTGAGCTCTTAACCACTTCACCACCAGGGCTCCATACACGTAGAGAAGGTCTAAAAAGAGTGAAACCTGAATTCTGAGAACTTAGACTGCCTAGGTAGTTGTTCTACAGTCACGCGCCGCATAACATCCATTCCAGCAACATCAACCACATATACATCCATGGTCCCATAAGGCTTTGCGTTTAAGGTTATGATAGAGTTCAGAAATCCCAGTCAGAGAACAGGAAGTAGTAGACATAACCTCAGAAACAAAGAAAAAAATCTCCAAGCTGTTAAATGACTGGCTTTACTGAAAGCTGCAAAGCTAACAAAAATGTGAGAGGGACCCATATCTGATACGGAGAAACTGCTAAAGACGTGGTTTGAGAACCAAACACAAAAGCGAATCCCTCTTAGCACGTTGAATATTCCTGCTAAGGCATGAAAGTTGTTCAAGATGCTTAAAGAAAAAGCAGGACCAGACTACGTACGATACTGAGTTTCGTGCTTGCTCTGGGTGGTTCAAGTGCTTCAAACAACGTTTTTCGCTGCATGATGTGAAAGTGAGCAGTGAGTCTGTGGGTGCTGATGCGAAGGCAGCAGCAGAATTGTTGAAACCTTAGATAAACTGGGTGTTTGCTCAATGTCCAAATCACATAATGTCCTATTTCACAGAATGTACTGAGGACATTAAGCAACACATGACTGTATTTAATAGTATAAATATGGTATATCTTTAAGCAGAACAGGGTCTTAGCAAATATTTAGAGGGAAAAGCAATTTTCTCTGAATGGCTTTTGACTGTTCATGACCTGTAAATTATTTTCCTTTCCTGGGAAGTGTGTCTGTCTTTGTCACAGCAGTTGTTTGCAGAAGACCTGAATTTAAGGACTATAAAAAAGATATACAGACATGACCTTTACCACATGCTGGAGGAGAAACCGAAAAAGAAACAGGCTGAATTTGGGAATTCCTATTTTTGATGTTATTTAGGGCTAAATAATCTAGAATATTTAGATGCTGATCTAATAAATTCTGATGTAAATTAAGTGTAGCCAGTGAAGATCACAGGTCAACCTCTGTGGTTAGTGTTCCGGGTGTTAATCCCAGGAGGGGTCTGACCTGGAAATGTAGACTCTCTGGGGTGGAGGGGTGGGACTTTGACTGGAGAGAAAAAAAACTCTCTCTCTAGGGATCTCTTGAGGGGATTTAAATACTTCCAGGCTGAGCTATAGGGTGGCTATAGGGTTGCTACGAGTCGGAATCGACTTGACCGCAATGGGTTTGGTTTCCGTTTGGATTTTTAGACTGAGCTATAAGGCTGCCCTGAGTCAGAATCCACTCGATGGCAACAGGGTTTGGCTTTTTTGTTTGTTTTAGGCTGAGCTAGAGAGGGAGCAGTCTCTTTAGCAGCCCTGAGATATCCTGATGATATCTCACCAGGGGCTGATGGTCCTAGAGGTTCTGAAGTGAATTCACGACACATCTTGTCGTGAATGTAAGTTATTCTTTGTGTTACTTCCCGGCATTCCCTCCCGCCACAATCTTCCATGAAGTTTTGTGGGAAGTTGCACCTAGGTCTCTCCTGTGCGAGATTATAGAGGAATTGTTTTTTGCCTTGGTCTGAGCAGAAAAGGGTACAGAGGGGGCCCTGCCCTCTTATGCAAAGTCAGACAGGTGGTACAAACATCTTTGTGCAGCAGGGCAGTAACCCCACCGGGTCACTGACCACAGAAGCAGCAGTGTGACAGCTTGCACAAAGCCCAAATGGAAACACATGGAAGACTTGTTTCTCAAAACAGCACCCTTGGGAACCCAGGAAAAGATGGTGAAGGCTTTGAAGGAAGAGCCAGTTTCCTCCCATCAGGTTGGTCCGTGAGACCGGAGTTCACATTATTTGGGTATTTGGAGGAAATGTGACCATGTTTTGTAGTCATTGGTTGTTGAGGCTGGGACATTTGAATTTCACTTATTTATGAGAAAAGATCACTCTTGCCTTTCCAATAACAGTGTCTTTTCATTAGAAGCCTGAAATAGCAGGGTTTTTCTCTGCTCTTCCATTCCTTTGAAACCCTACTCATAATTAGCTTCCCACAACCTCTCCTAGGTTTCTTTCACCATTACTCATCGTCCTGGTCTACTTGTGTTCCAGATTACTTTCTTAGCCTCCATGGATTTCGCCACTTTTGGCATCATTTTGTTGTTTTAAGTCCATATTGCTAATCTTCGGGGAACATAGGAATTACAGGTAGTCCTGACTACTTACGTAGCTGAGTTACAACAAAGTGCACATACAACGGTCTGGTTTTTTTTTTTTTTTTTCTGTACATGTTAATAATATGGAAACCCTGGTGGCATAGTGGTTAAGAGCTATGGCTACTAACCAAGAGGTCGGCAGTTCAAATCCGTCAGGCGCTCCTTGGAAACTCTGTGGGGCAGTTCTACTCTGTCCTATAGGGTCGCTATGAGTTGGAATTGATTAGACAGCAGTGGGTTTGGTTTTTTTTTTTTTTTTGGTTTGGTTAATAATATGTAGGTATTAAAATATATCTGTAAGTTTATATGTAATGTTTCCAACCCCAAAGACAAATAAAGATTGTATTTATAAAGAAACTGATAATAAAAGGAAGTAATAATGAAAACTAAAATAATAATAATAAGATATATAACTTCTATCAAAATCGACTCACCACAGAGTCGCTGGAATGGAACCCTTTGTAAGTCACAGACTATCTGCACAGTAAAACCTGCAAAAACTGAAACCTGCGTAAGATGGAAACTTGTCAGAGAAGGAAAACTCAAATTCAAATATTTTCCACTAAAACAAGTAATAGAAAAATGGTAAGCCTGCACTCTATTGAAAGCAGTAAACTTTTGAGACCTAGAAAAACAAGGCAGTCGGGTCAAGTTCCAGCTCCCACAGTTTTCACTATATTACTTTCTCTTCATTAGTGTTTCAATGCTTCCAAGTTAATCTGATCTGTTCACAGATGTTCTTAAACTAAAGTCTGTGGCTGTGAGGTCTCATGGATAAAATTTAAGGGGTCCATGAATTTGGACAGAAAAAAATTTACATCTTTATATTTGCTAACCTCTTACAGAAATATTTCCTTCAATTATTAACACAAGCAATGAATCACCACATTCGAGAATGTTATATAAATGGAATCATACTGTATATAATTCTTGATACTTACAGGATCCAGTCATTATAAAATAAAAATTCTACTGATTTTCATACAATTGATTTAGCAATTGAATCAGTTGTTGTTATATACTGCTGAGTAGGTTCCAACCCATAGTGAAATCCCGAGGTGAACCAGTAAAAACTTTAATTACGCACCATTTATGAAATTTCTACGCTTTGGGACCTGAAGTCAATTCTATCTTTAGAATAAATACAAGATATTCACTCCTTTCAAAACTGTTTCACCAATTTATAATAATGTTGTCTTTAGAAAGTCCATTTTGTTTTCTTGTTTTATTTCTTTTTAAGTGTCTTATAACAAAGAAAGGAAAAAAATTTAGATCCCTTCATGTAAATTATCCTATCAAAAATAAGCATATCTTGTAATAACACATTTCTGAATTCACATTCCCCATGAAAAAACTTGTCTTTGCTCCATGATTGTGCTGTGCTTTACAATTTTAAGTAATTCTGAATCACACTGTCACTGGAAAAGATAATAAATAGTCACTGTTATTTTATTTTTATATTTAGGCATTAACCTGTTGCCATCGAGTCAATTCAGACTCAGAGCAACCCTACAGGACAGAGTATAACTGCCCCATAAGGTTTCCAAGGAACGGCTGGTGGATTCAAACCGCCAACCTTTTGGTTAGCAGCCGTAGCTCTTAACCACTACACCACCATCTGGACATTAGGAATTCCAAAATGTTACTGAGATAAATATGCCTATTACATCCTTTAAATGTTAGTAGCTGCGAAAATATGCTAGGTTTTAATAATCCTCCTGGAGTCCCTGAATGGCTCGAATGGTTAAGCTCTGGTTACTAACAGAAAGGTTGGCAATTTGAATTCACCCAGAGGTACCTCAGAAGAAAGGACTGGCAACCTATTTCCAAAAGGTCAAAGCCATTGAAAACCCTCTACACAGTTCTACTCTGAAGTATATGGGGTCATCATGAGTCAGAGTCAACTTAATGGCAATGGGTTTGTTTTTTAAATTAATGCTTCTAAGGGAAGGTTTTATGATTTTAAAATACAACTCTTCTAAAACTAGACATTCATCTAATATGCAAGATGTGACTATAAAGTAATTGGCATGTTATTGTTTTGTTAATAAAAGCACCAGGATTTACGTAAGGAACAAACATCTCCTCTGAGTAGTCACCTTGGGAGACTTCAGACTGACTTCAAAGGCTTTTTTGCCTTTGCTCAGAACAATTTTACGACCTCTCTTTTGGACTTGTCTTTAGTCTGTTGTATTTTATTTTAAACATGTATCTTTAAAGGTAGCCACACTTTATCCTTGAAGTTGGATTTCATCTTCATCAATAGCTAAAAATACTCTAAAGTAGGAGATAGGGACCTGGATACACCAGGATGGGAGATGCGGGAGTGACAACAGGTGTTAGGGGTGGGGGATGCAGTGTGGCACTCTGTATTAGGGGTGATATTCATAATACTCAATATAGTGTACTGGGTTGAGTCCTGCCCAATATTCATGTCCTTTGTGGAACCTTGGAATGTGACTTCTTTTTTTTTTTTTTGGAAATAGGGTCATTGCAGATGTAATTAGTTAGGTTCACACTGAAGCAGAGTGAGCCCTTAATCCAGTATGACTGGAGTCTTATAAGAAGAGGAAAAGAGACATAGGGACAAACGCAGGGAGAATGCCTATGCAACGACGAAGCAGAGATCGAGTGACGCAGCTATAAACCAAGGAACGCCAAGGATTGTGGGCTGTACCAGAAGCTAAGAGAAGGGGATGGAACAGATCCTCCCCTAGATGTTTCAGAGAGTATGGCCCTGCTGACCCCTTGATTTTGGACTTCTAGCCTCCGGAACTGTGACAGAATAAATTTCTGTCCTTTTAAGCCACCCAATTTTTCATACTTGTTATGGCAGCCCTAGGAAGTTCATATAATAGGCGTGGCAGGATATCAGTCAAGGGGCACACATGGCCTGGAGCAAGCTCCTGGAGGACATTAACCCGAGAACCTGGTCTTAAACCTTTAGGAGCTGGATATTGAGGCATTTTAGGAGGTTCCATGGGGTAAACTGGGGCACTGGGGATAAACGGACACTTGGTGATTTCTGAGTCGCTGCATTTACAAACCAGTAAAGGAGAATTTGGGCGTTTTAATGTCCACCAAAGAAGCACAGTGCACACAGCTGAATATCAATCTTTCCAAAAAGTGAAGAGGCTGCTCCTGTCCTTGTGTGGCTTGTCATTGACCCAAATGGCGCTGCCCAAGAGTTGTTCAGAGGTGTTCAGAGCAACAGCATAATGTTGGAATCAACATGCAGGATCCCAGGATAGCTCTCTTGAAGGGCACTGCTTATGTGAATATTTTGAGTCCCTGAGGGGTGCACATGGTTAAGTAAGCACTGGACTGCTAACCAAAAGTTTGGAGGTCAAGTCTACCCAGGGACACCTTGAAAGAAAGGCTGCTGATGTACTGCCAAATATGTAGAGTCCATAAACTCATTAGGAACAGAGATCATGCCTTTTTACTTGTTCTCCCTAGCACAATGCTTGGCATTGCTTGGTTGCTTAATAAGTATTTGTTGAACGAATGGCATGTTTGCTAAAGAAAAATAACTTCGAAGTGAAAACTCATATTTGAGGCTTTTAAAAATTACTGTTTTTAGGGCAGTAAACTCTTTTCATTTTACTGTAGATAATTCTAAAAATCTCTTGAATAGAGAAATCCACCAATATTTATTCCTGACTCAAAATATTTTGGATAACTACCTACTTGAATCTTGAAACCAGTCCTTTCCAATGCTCTTTTAATTATTACATGATTTTAAAATCTGCAGTAGATGTTACTCGGTCTTTAACTCCTTGAAGTTCCTTTTAGCTCTAGCTAAAAAGTGCTGCTAACCTCCCTTTTAGCAGCTAGGACTTGAGGCTCTGTTGAGGGTGGAGCTACTACTATTGCTGCTAAAAAAAAAAAGCAGCTATTTATCAGGCTGTGCCTAGCACCGTGCTAAATGCATAATTCTCCTAACCTCCTTTACTGATGAAGAAACTGAGCCACAGAGGAACTAAACCTATTTGCACAGCTAGTAAGTGGTGAAGCTAGGTTTTGATTCCAGGCAATGTAACTTTGTGCTGGGCACCCTTGACCAGCACAGTATATTAAGGACCAGGAGTTTGTTTATCCTCAACCAATCAACAGGGTAGGAATTGAAGGATTTCCTATATCTAAAAAGCCCCTTAGAGCTCCCATTACACTGAATCTCAGAAACCAGATATCAAAAAGGAGACTTTGTTGAACATTCATTTTCCAAGTATTTATTGACTACACATGATGTGCCAGGTAAGGGACCCACAATCCACTGGTTGGAAACTCATGTCTTCTAGGGCTCTTTTTTCTGCTGTTTCCAGTTGGGAAAATACTGGACCCCTGCATCATCTATTTGAATTCTGTCTCCTGAAAAATCTTGCTCCTTAATGAATTGCAAAATAGATCTACTGCTTTCTCCTTTCTGGATCCCCTGGGGGAGTATTTGGTCTCTTTTGACATTTTTTTTATCCTTATAAGGGTAGTAACACCCGGAAGAGGAGGTGGAGGCTAGGAGTGAAGCATATAGGCTATGTGGAACACAGGTACCTTATAAACAATCCATTAACGTTGGCAGCATTTCTCTCTTACTGCAGGATTATCCTCTCTAATGCTGCTGTTCAGGGCCAATGCCTCCGAGACGAACTGTTTCATATATGAATTTAATGTTTTAGGAGGCATTTCAAGTTATACAATGGCCTTCTTTATTATCATAATTAGGAACAATAGTAACATTATTGAACTTTGTACCTTCCTAGAATGATTAACTTGTGCCTTAAAGTGAGGTTAATACAAACAACCAAAGGGAAGACTACTCAAGAACTAAGTCAAGCATACTAAACTGTGAGAGCGCTAAATGTTCCAAACAAGCTGAGAAATTAAAACATTAACTTTTTCACGATAAAAATTATCTAACGTATACTGAAAGGCTGGTCTTTTATAAATGTAGTTACTGCACCCAACCCCAACTCCACCAAGATTTCAGTGTAAAGTAAAAGTTGTCTAACAACAACAAAATAAAGAGTTCTGTCCACATTTCTCTGAAACCCCAAATTTCCAATATTAAAATCATCCCAATATTCTCAATTACTTACTTTAATTTTTTATCATATTGTATATGATGTGTAACCTCACCTTAAATCTTTTTGGAAAAAAGTATACCTAAACCCAAAACCTGTTGCCGTCGAGTCGATTTCGACTCATAGCAACCCTATAGGACACAGTAGAGCTGCCCATAGAATTTCCGAGGTGTGCCTAGTGGATTTAAACTGCTGACCTCTTGGTTAGCAGCTGTAGCACTTAACCAGCACGCCACCAGGGTTTCCAAAGTATACCTATTCCTCTCTTATTGACTATCTTGTTATCTGACATTTTGCACCAACGACAATAGTAGAAAATCTGCTATCTAACTACTCTGCACATTAACGACATACATCTAGCGGTAGCGAACGCTGAGGTACAAGGCAAGAGTAACTCTGGATATGTTATGTGACAACTTAGCTGGGCCATGATTTTCAGTTTGGCAGTTATATAATGATGTAATTTGGCAGTTATGACGTAATCATCTTCCATTTTGTGATCTGATGCGGTCATCCTCCATTTTTGCACAACGCCTATTTTTGCACAACAACCTGGTTTTTGGAACTTAACCATGTCAATAAATGAGGAGTGGGTATTAGTTTAGATTTTAAAAAGAAACAAATAAATACATAGATAAATCAGTAATTGGAAGATTCTTCTCTTTCACCTAAAGCTTTGACCCATGTAAAACTACAACTCCATTTGGGGAAGATCATTTTTTAAAAGATGTGTTCAGTCATTTTTACTTTACAGTGAATGAGTACTTGAACATTTCTTATGAAATATTTTGCTAGAAGATAAAAAGTGAGATGTCCCACCCTTTTCTGAGGGGCAAAAGCACTCAGAACTTTTCTTTATTCTGATTTGGCCTAAGAACAGGACTGTTTCACCTTTAAAACTGAACAACAAAGTCTTTCTCTGTCAAAAATAAAGTGCTGCGGTATAACCATCTTCTATCCTCTGGGGAAGAAATCATATTTAAATCTCAAACATAAAAGGAAGTTCTCTCTCACACTCCTTTATTATACTCAAGGGAAAATACTCAAGTTAACTACCCTGTAGCTGCAGAACCCGTGAGATTAAGATGTTAAAGGTTTCTTTGTCAAAGGGAATACAGTAAACCAGTCCTTTGTCTCACTATTTCTGATTTTTCTGGTACTTTAAACTTTCACCCTCACTGCGGTTAAGTCAAATCATCAGATCAATAAAACATGATGTTCAAAGCTAGCAATTTCATAGCAGAAATGATATGGAGTGTGTAAAATGGGCATTATATCACACAATTGTGCTTTGGGGTAAACTATGACATAATATTCTGAAGGGAAAAAAAAAAGCTTCAAGTCATAAAAATGCAGTGCACTGACCCTCAGAGAGAATTGTTTCCACTGGTCCCAGAGGCATCTGTTGTCCAACACCCTCGCTCCATGTCTGAGCCCTCTCACTCCGTGTGGTTTTTCCCTCAGGGATCATTATTGGCTTTCATAATGATTAGTTTGTGTATGAAAAAGGAAAGCTCAAGACTATAATTTCATACATACTTTAAAAAAAAACACATAAAGAGAATTTTGTAGCGAGACAAGTAATCTCCTGGAGCCTGCTGTGACCAAGAGTATACCTATGAGAAGAACAAGCTGATAAATGAATGTGCTCAGCACACAAGGGGACAAACCACACCTAGGAAAGCTCCAGGCTTAGGGATTTCTGTTCTCCTTAGGCCTCCCTTCAGAAACAATGGGCACTCCCACAGAGACACAGGCACCAGCTGTTAAAGCCAATGAGTAGGGGCCATGCAAGTCAGAAATTCAATGACAAGGATGGGGGGGCGGATATTTCTTATAGAGACAGATGGATAGATAGACAGACAGACAGTTTGTATCGAGTTGACTCTGACTCATGGCAACCTTATGTACAACAGTACAAAACTTTGCCCAGTCCTATGTCATCTTCGTGATTGCTGGCATGTTCAAGTTCATTTTTGTGGCTATTGGACCAATGCGTCTCGCTGAGGGTCTCTCTCACTCTCACTAGCCCTCTGCTTCACCAAACATGATATCCTTTTCCAGTGATTGATCCTCCTGATGATATATCCAAAGCAAGCAAGACAGAAAATGTTCTGTTGCAATCCACAAGGTTTTCATTGGATAATTTTTGGAAGTAAATTGCCAGGCCTTTCTTTCTAGTTTGCCTTAGTCTGAAAGCCCACTAAAACCTGTCTACCATGGGTGACCCAGCTAGTATTTGAAATACTGGTGGCATAGCTTTCAGCATCACAGTAACATGTAAACCACCACAGCATAACAAACTGACAGACAGGTAGTGGGCTTATAGAGATACTTACCAATAAAGGCCTGAATGAGGGGTCAATTGAGGCAAAGTGGAGCTGAAAATGAAGTCCAGAGGTATAACCAGATGAGTATTAAGGAGAAAGTATGAACCATGATGGGAAGCAGCATGGCATGTGACCCAGGTAAATGGTTCATGAGCCCAGCACTTGCAAAGGCTCCTTCCTCTGTGATTACCAAGCCTTCCCACCTGGAGAGACAGAGCAACATAGAGAACTGAGGAACTTGGCTTTAAATCAGGGCTCTAAACCAGTTCATTCTGGTTTGAACCCCTGCTGAGACTTTGCATTTCTAACAAGTTCCCTGTGCTGAGAGTTTGCAGTTCCATCCCAGATATACTGAATCGGAATCTACATTTTAACAAGATCCCACATGATTCTTATATATAACTTCCTGAGAACTTGCTAAAAATGCAAATTCTCAGCAGGGAGCTTGTTAGAAATGCACATCTTCGGCAGTGGTTCGAAGCCCTGCTTTAAAACCTGGGTTGACCTCTCACTGGCTGTGGAACCTTGATCCAATTACTTAATATCTCTGTGCCTCAGTTTCATCATCAGTGATGAGGGATAATAATATGACATACCTCCCAGGGCTGTGGTAAAAAATTACTCCATGAAAACACCTACAACAGTGCTTGGCACATAGCAGCTGCTCAACAAATGTTAGCTTTTATGATATTCTTGTCATGTTGAAAGCATGTACCATCCCCTCCAGCTACATTATGATTTAATGAGCAGGAAAAGTGATTGTTATGGATTGACTCGTGTCCCCAGAAAACATATGTTGAAGTCTTAACCCCTATACTTATGAATGTGACCTTGTTTGGAGAAATAGGGGGTTTTCATTGCAGATGTTTTCAGTTAAATTAATGAAACTATACAGGATAAGGTGAGTCTAATCCTAATGCCTTCTGAGTGGCATTAAAAAGCAGAGCTTTGAACCGGTTCATTCTGGCTCAAACTCCCGCTGAGAATATGCATTTCCATCCTAGATATACTGAATCAGAATCTATAGTTTAACGAGGTCCCAGGTGATTCTTCTGTATAACAAAATTTGAGAACCACTGCTCTACTAGTGGCTCTCAGAACTGGTCCCTAATGAGCAGCATTAGTGTTACCCAGAAAATTGTTAGATATGCAAGTTCCTCACAGGGATATGAACCAGTTTGAAGCCCTGATAAAAAGAGAATGACAGACACAGAAACAGAGTCACACACAGGGAAAAGATAGCCCATGAGGATCTATCTTCAAGCCAAAGAACCCCAAGAAATGCCTGGGGCTACAGAAACTGAACCGGACAATGACAGAAGCTACCAATGATTGATCTCAGGATTTTAACTAGGATGGCTGCCATTTGGCCTGATAAAGATCAAGTTGTCTTGCCCAGTTCTCTAACCCTCCAATTCTCAGCCGAGTGAGGTTGTGGGCCTAAGAGCGGTGAGAAATGAAACTAATGAGAGTGCTAGGCAAGTGAATATTAAAAGATACAAGTTTGAGAATCATGTGGTAAGAGTCATATATGTGACTTTCTTGATTGAGAATGTTTATTGTAAGGGGATGGAGTCCTGATGGTGGAGTGGTTAAGAGCCTCGCTGCTAACAAAAAGGTCAGCAGTTCAAATCCACCAGCCTCTCCTTGGAAACTCTTTGGGGCAGCTCTACTCTGTCCTATAGGGTTGCTATGAGTTGGAATCAACTTGACAGCAATGAGTTTTTTGGTTTTATAGTAAGGGGGATATATGTGATTTTTATATTCATTCCCTCAGTCAAGAGTATTACTCTAACAAACAGTCGTCATCTCTAGACTAAACTAATGCAAGAGCCTTCTAGCTGGTCTTCCTCATTCTACCCTTAACCCACTGTGGTTCATTCTCTACATGGAGCCTGAGTCATCTTTATAAAATACAAATTAGGTACATTACTCCCTGATTAAAACCTATTTTAATTAGAATAAATTAAAATTCTCACTATGGGTTATAAGATCCTGCATTATCTGGCCCCTGATTTCTTTTTTACTTCATTACATAACCTCCAGTTTTTCACTATAGTAGCACTACTAGCCTTTCGATTCCCTAGCTTGTTCCTTGGGGCCTTTGCACTGGTGGTTCTCCCTGGAAATCTTCTGACAGTTGCTCAAAGTCTTCAAGACTTGGTTGGCTTAAATATCACCTCCTCAGAGAGTCTTTCTCAAACCATCCAATTTAAACAAGTGCCCCAACAATTCTGTGACCCATTTGATTTTTTTATATACTTGTCACTACATGAAATTCTTATGTATTTGTCTGCAAGTTTATTATTTCTTTCCCCTTCATTAGGATATAGCTTCATGAGAGCAGGGATCTTGTTTACCCGGCATTTAGCATTGTGCCTAAAGTTAGCACCCACTACATATTTGTTGAATATATGAATGAAGAATATGCAAACCATGCTTAGAAGCTAAAAGAAGAAAAGCAAAATGCGTTTACGAGAACATGTTTCTAAGGGTTGATTGACTCAAAGGGTATTCGGAAAAATGTTCTCAGGGGTTAGACATTCAGAAAACGTAGAGCAATGACTTATATGTTCAATTAATTGATAGCTTCTGTCTAGTTTCTTTTGCCCCTGATTCAGGTTGTCGCCTCCTATCAACAGTTAATTTCCCTTTAGTAATTTACAAAGAGAAGCTTAGGATGGAAATTCAACAGAGTCCAGATCAGAACTGCAGACCCAAAAAACAAGTAAGAGGACCACTCTGCCATTCTGCCCTGATAATTCAATTACTGGGGCAGTCGCTCAAGCTATAACTGAAAGAAACCTTCATGAAAATAATGTTTTGTTTTTTTTTTAAATAACAAAGGACCCAATAAAAGTCCTCTTTATTAGAAATAAACATATATTTAATGCCATATAAACTAACATTCAATTGAGATTGAAAAGAATGAATCACTCACTAATTTTATAAACAAAAAGTTTTGGCACAAACGTGTTAATCTGCTTGGCAATTTTACACCTCATATTTTATAACTAGGTCCATGACTCCTTTTCATCGTGTGAAGCTAATTCCTCTTTCAAACTCAAGGCAAACCTTGTTTTATAAACAGTTAAATGCTTTCAGTTCCATGTTGATGGTCAGATAACTGGTTGTTTCAAACCTTACTTTTCAGTAGCCAATAATAAAACATGTTATATTACGTGGATATTCAAATATCAATGCCATAATGGAATAATGTATCTTTTTGAATATTATAGAATCTTTCATCACAGAATGCCTCACCTAGTCTAATTGTTTTCAAAGGCTGCAGACAATTTAACTCAGAATTTCCTGGGGAGCTATTAAACTTACAGATTCCTGTGCCCCATTCATGGAGATTCTGTTTCTATTGATCTAAATTTAGGTCCAAGAATATGTATTTGTTTAAAAGCTTCCCATATGTTATGGAGTCTGCCAAGTTTACAAAATAGTGAGATTTTCGTCCAACCTCTAACTCAGTCCAGAACCCCTTTATCCACATTTCTAACAAATTGTTACTCAGCTGTGCATTGAGCTCTTCCAGAGAGGGGGATCCCATCTTCATGTAGTTTGCTAACCTTTATTAGAAAGGTCTAGTGGTACAAATGGTTAACCGCTTAGCTGCTAACCAAAAGATTGGCCATTCAAACCTACCCAGTATCTCCAGTGACTCCTTGGGAGAAAGACCTAGCAATATGCTTCTGTAAAGATTATGGCCAAGAAAACCCTATGGGGCAGTTCTACCCTGTCACATAGGGTTGCTATGATTCAAAATTGACTTGCTGATACCTAACAATTGTTGGAAATCTTTTGTTTAATTGAAATGTGCCTGCCAGTGACATTCTCACATGGCATAACAAAAGTTATATGAAGAAAGCCCTTCAAGTATTTTATTACAGCTTTCACGTTCCCTCAAGTCTTTTCTTCTACAGGTAAACAGCCATTTTCCACCAGCAATTGCTCAGAGATACTTTACCATCCAAGGTCTCTCTCTAAGACATCGCACCATTCAGGTACTCTTTTCAGAGCCTTCGCTCCATCACTGCCAGTACAAGGTCCCTAAACCAGCTTTATGAGCCACTTGACCCTGTACAGCAATAGAGGGGCATGCTGCCACTGTATCTTACATACCTTATACTGGTGGTTTTCAAACACCTGCATGCTGAATGGCAGGCACCACAATGAGAAGAAATAATCACTAGTCCATGGTGAAATGAGAAAAATAAATCAGAACATCCTGGCTAACTTTATTCAATCAAAAGCCTATAGTTTTCTTCCTACATTATGTCCTGTTGTTGTTTGGTGCCGTCAAATCGGTTCCAACTCATAGCGACCCCATATACAACAGAACTGCCTGGTCCTGCACCATCCTCATGATCATTGCTATGCTTGAGCCCATTGTTGCAGCCACTATGTCAATCCATCTCGTTGAGGGTCTTTCTCTTTTTTGCTGACCCTCCACTTTCTATCCTGCTCATATTTTTATTTATTTATTTTCAGTGAAACAATAAGAATTATGTGCTTAGTTTATTTGTTCGTCATAATAAAAAAGTTGGCAATCTTATGTTGACAAGACCAATTTCTTTTAGAATTATATTGTCCTGAAAACATCAAAATCCAGGAACCACTGCCCTAGCCTGGCCTCCTTGCTAAAATACCAGTGTTCTCCAGTCCAACCCCTACCACTTACAAACCTGCTGCATCACAAGATACTGTGGTTCTCAAACCATTAGACTCATTAGGTCATTAGAATCACCTGAGGAGTTTTATGAAAATACAGATTCCCAGGCTCCACCATCGAAGCTTATGGTTCAGTTGGTCTTGGGTGAGGCTCACGTACCTGCGTTTTTTAAAACTCCAAAATGGTCCTGGTGATTATCCAGGATTAGAAACCAGGTTCATGATGTGCATTTACTCAACATGTCTCTATATTTATAACTTAGTATCACCAGGAAGGAGACCAGAAGTCTGGTCAGGCATGTTAAATAAAGCATCCACATATACATTTTTAGCACGCTCCTTCCCTTGGGTATAAATATATCTGCAGTTGTGATCCTTTGCTCCTCTTTAGTCTTTCTCTTATCAGGCCAGGTGTCCTTTGCTTTAGGACTGTGCCCACTTGCCCCATCTGCACACTTCCACTTCTGCTCTTTCTTCCCAGAACAAATAATTAATCCAATAAACTGACACCTAAAGCTCTTGGGTTTTATCAACATACCTGTTATAGGGTAGTATCCAAAACTGGAGATAATACTAATACATAATAATCCCCTCATCTGGACACTAAAACATCTACTGCTATAGCTTAAAGTCACCTTCACTTTTACAGAGGTTCCACCACACTGACATTGTTTGGAGCAAGTCAAACTGTTTGACTTCACGTTAATTCCAAACAAGCAGGTCTCCTTCCTCCAATACAACTGATTTTTTAAAATATAATTGCAAGGTATATATTTAACTCTGTTAAGTTTTATCACATTGTTTTTTTGCTATTCAACATATCGAATCTCTTTTTCACAGGGTATTTTATGTAATGGGCCATATGTTATGTAAACTTAATAAATGTAACAACTATGTTGCCATTCAAATAATAACTTTTTTTTCAAATACTGAGATGTTTATTGGATTTTTAAGTGTCCACAATCTTAAATATCCTGTTTTAAATTCCTTCTCTAGGTTTCTGTACAGCACACAACATCAAATATGTGAAATCTGAGTTCTCACAATATTACACGAAAAAATACCATTTAGGAACAACATTTTAGGAAATAGAGGGTTTAAGTGAAAACATTCATTTGGGAAAGTTAATTTCTCTCAATCATGCAGATTGACACAATTATTTTTCCACCTCTCCAGTGCCTTGGGATACACAACATACATTCAGCAATGGGGCACACATATGGCCCTCTGGACATATGCTGAGGTCCTGAGTACCCACGGAAATAATGGAGATGTTTTTATATAAGGCAAATCCCACAGGGATTTGGCATGGGAGGAGATATTTCACTCCATTTCCAATCTGGTATATAGGAAATTACCTATCTATAAATATCCAATCCCCCCAACACACATACACAGTTAATCTCTTTTCAAACCCTTTGAAAAGGTGCTAAGATTTGTCTCTGTTAACATACAAAGAATGGCCCAGAGACTTGTCTTAGTCATCTAGTGCTGCTATAACAGAAATACCACAAGTGGATGGCTTAAACAAAGAGAAATTTATTCTCTCACAGTCTAGTAGGCTAAAAGTCCAAATTCAGGGCATCAGCTCCAGGGGAAGGCTTTCTCACT